>NC_134704.1:108123267-110845767 GCF_043290135.1 Rhipicephalus microplus
CATTTACTAACTTTACATGCGGCGCTCATTATGTGCTCGTGGCCGTTTCGCTAGCTTCACATATGCCAAATTTTATATTACGTGACATCAATGGAAGATGACGGTATGTGACTGGCGCAAACATGATACTGATGAGATGCATGTCATGTGAGAACATGACTACATACCACAGTTAAGACGCCAATACATTTGGACGTGACGCGGTGCGCGTTCTCGCCGGTGTTCATTTCGTCACGTCACGCCAGCGTCCACGCTAGGCGCTGGTTTTGTCACATACTCGCTGGCGTGCTCCACGCTGCGTTGCTTTGACGCATCCGCGTTTAAGCTTGTCCGGCCTCCCTCCGTCACGAAAAGAGGCAGACGTAGTGTTGTCTGGGTAACGCATCAGCGCGAAATGCAGCATGTCGCATTTCGCACCGGTTGCTGTCGGGCTGCGACGACGGACGCTGGTCGCGCAACGCTACATTGGAGTATACTGGGCCCTTCATGGTGCGCTCAAGGCTGTTTTGCTAACTCGACATATACCAAATTTGTTGTTGTGTGACGTCAATGCATAACGAAAGTATATGACTGGTGCAAACATGGTAATGCTGAGAAGCGTGTCAATTAAGAAAATGACAACATATAACACTCATTGCATGCTCGTGGCCGTTTCGCCAACTCCACATATACTAAATTTGGTATCACGTAACGTGAATAGATGACGAAGGTAAACGACACATACAAACATGATAATCATGACTACGTAGGTCATGTACCGCATCATTTAGCTCCACCTCGTAACTTTGTGCTGATTTAGAGAGACATATATCAACCTTCCTCATTCGTGCTTCGCATATCATCGATTCCCACTCTACATGGGATCTGTCTTTTTTTTTTTTTCATTTCTCAATCGCTAGCTGCGATTTTTTTTCCTACCTGCGCACCTTTTTTTTTAGAGAACTAAGTGAATAACTGTAGTTTAAAGGCGTTGGCCCTCGATGTAACTAGTCGCACTTGTTGGTAAGCTGCTAACAATCTCTAAAAACTAAAACCTCACGGTGCAAGGTTTGCTGTTGTTTTCTGTTGATGTGCACTGTGCACACACGACAATTTATAGGAAATAAAGCGGAAATAAACAATCCAAAGAATTTGAACATTCGCTACATTGGGTCTATTACGTGCTGACATTTTGTTTTCTTCGTATGTTCACTCTGCACAAAAACTTCTTTGCGGAATTGTGGCGAAAAAAAACACAAATATTTCAAAAAGCGTGTCTAAGAGGCGTTGAGCGCGTACATAACTGAACTGCTTGTGTTCTCGTAATAGCAAGTTTCCTAGCAGTCACGAAAAAGGCTTAAATACGCAAGGCAGTGCTGAGATGCAAACTAGAAATAATCTTTCAAACTATGTATTTCCAGCCACTCGCAATAAAGCTACATCCCAACAACATATAAACAACAATAAAAAGTCGCAGCTACTGCTAAATTACTGGCTATATTTATAAGCTATCAAGTCTTCTGAATTTTGAGATAAACAGCCTATTTCCAAAATGGAAGCTGATGCAAATTGCGGAAACAGTCACCTGAAGGTGAAAGTATACTTACCGTCACATATAAATTGCGTAAAAAAGGAAACATGAACTGGCATTGACCTACAATCTCACCTGCATTTGGCATTTTGCAGATGCGTCGTAGACAAAGACCTCTTCCAAGTTTTGAGTGATCACAAAGTATGTGTTCTATTATTATTATTATTATTATTATTATTATTATGACTGGCCCGGCACTAGACGGCTGGTTATTCTCCTTTTCGCCTTTCTTTCTCTTACTCCGCCCAAATACAACACTGCCTATGAACATGGTCCTGCCTCCTTCCACGCACCCACCCACTGAGTACGCTCAAGAAGCTATCACCTATTGCCGGGCTGACTATGAACGTCAACTATCACGCATTCGATCGGCCGATTAGCAAATGGGCCAAATATTTCGTTATGATGGCAGCTACAGAAATGCACACTTTCTTCCTCGATTTCTTCTTTCGTCTCCAGCATGCCATCTTGCACTTTCTGAAAAGCCCCTGTTACTATACACCGGACCATACCGTGCATGCCATCAAGTGAGCGACGTGACGTATGACGTCTAACCATTGTCTTCATCCCCATCGACTCATCGCCACACAGGCATCGTTCACGTAGTGCATCTGAAGCTGTATCGTATCTCGGACTTCACTGATACATGTGTACAATGCCCCCTCTCACTACTGTCTTTGTTTGGAAGCGCCGAGTCTGTGCTTTCGCCTCTAGAGGCTACTGTTTTGTTTTGCTGACCTAGATAACCAAAAAAAAAAAAGGAGAAGGGGAGTTCTCCAGTACGTGCCATCTTGGCTACTGTAGACCCGATCACTTTGTTCACGTAAATAGTGTAAATGCACCCGTGTTTTGTCGCCCCCCTTGAACAGTATTATTATTATTCCCGATAAAATCAAAGCAAAAATTATGTCTACAACAGTGCACGTGATCCATGACAGGGCCGACAACATTAAAACAATAAACATTTCTGCCTCTTTGAGGGGATGTCCTATTCCAAAAAAAAAGACCTCTTAGGTGAAAACACGAAATTGCCGGTGTCTAAGGGGTGATTAGAAAAACGAAACAAACGTGCGGGTGTGATAGAAAAGATCTCGTCTTCGGCGTATCCCAAAATTATCAGACAGCAATAAAGCTGGCAGATGATATACTCCAAACGAAGCAATTTCGGGAAGGCAAAACACTTCCCCGGATCTCGACCGTAACAAAAGACATCAAGAGCGAAAGCAAACAAAAATTGAGTGAGTGGAAAAACTGACTGTAAATCACTTTCGGCTTGAAAGAATCGAAATGTCTCCTTATTTTTTTCTAAAGAATTAAGAAACGCAAATGAGAAACTGTTTCAGAAATGCGCTGACTCATTTTTCTTCTCCACTATGCGTAGTAATAAAAAAGAAGAAACTAAAAGTGGCTTCCTGACTGATAAAGGCCAAAAACAAACAATTGTAAAGAAAGAGACTATAGCCATTGCTGGCTGAAAAAGAAACTTGAGGCCCAATTTAGTTTGCTCGCCCCTTCCGTCTTTGTGTTCTTGTGTTTTCGTAAAGCTGACCGTTGTAGAGTCAGGCGTGGTCAAAGGCGAGATGGAGAGCCGCGACCACAGTGAGCTATCATGCGCTGTATCCGTAAAGTGGTCAAGCGGGCAAGAAATCGGAGGCCATATTGTGTATCGTGCAAACCGTTCAACTTGGTCGAAGTGCCGAGCTTTCACTGCGTTCCTTAACAGTCAGCGTGCACTGTCCCAGCGAAATTTTTCTGCATGCGTACATTCTTTTTTTTTATTTTTAGCTAGTTCTGCGTTGTGTTATAAACTGCTACAACCTTACGAGGGCTATATGTTGCTGTCCTTACGGGCGTGCACCTTCTGGCCATGTGACTGTTTTTTGGGAAGAAAAGCAGTTCTGTCAAGTTTATCTGTGGTAGTGGAGTGTAAACGAGTTGGTATAGGCGACTTGGCCCGACGATTAACAAAGCAGGTAAGGCAAGATGCAGCAATAATCCAAAATTATTTCTTCTCCATGCTTATCTTTTCTGTTACAGGATTTTTGTCCGATAAAAACAACGTTTAAGGGCATGCTGGAGGACATGCTATGTATTATAACTCCGCATCTGTCACCATCTCTCGCGCTGGTTGTCTCGGAATATGAACATAATTAGACGAACACATGGACCTTGGAACTTGTTTGTTCTAAACTTGCTAAAGCTCACCATAACTACCCAAAAAAGAAATAAAGGAGTGGCCCCATCTGAGCATACGTTTGCCTCGCGTTCTGGGGAAGAGAATCGCGCAAAACAAGGTAACCTAAATATGTTAAATGACAAACACATCACTTGCGCGCCTAAACAGATGAAAAATAGTTATCGTAAAGTAGGGACTGCCAGCTCTAAGTTATCACACAGAAAAGTTTCACTCGGAAAGCGTACAAAATGAGATGCTTAAGCAATCGGAAAAGAAGAGAAAACTCACTGGGGGATCAAAGAAACATCAGGAAAGCCCCATTCTACCAATAATTTGCACGAAACTTGAACAACCACTTCTCCGACAGCATCTGTGGTAAAAAAAAAGCCTGTGTTTTGTATAGTATGCTTTTTGACATTGCCATGTTTCCGGAATATAGAATTGCGTATACCATGTTAACATGATCTTTGTTCTAGCAAATATTTAGGCCCTGATGCGTAAATGCTCACGTGCGTGCATCAAAGTATACATGTATACTCTGTATACATAAATTATGTATACGAAATATACGAAGTGTGCAGAAGAAAACGCATCGTTGGCAATCAACATCACCACCGCTTGGGTACTGGGTGCTTGGCTTCGCTCGCTCGGCTCGAGCGGATCATCGCCGGCATCTGCTCGACCGTTGCTCTTGCCCGATCGTGTTTCATCGTAGGACCACCGTCGCAACAGTCGCCAATAAACCCTTTTTCAATTGGTAGAGGGTGCTGACAATCCCCGTCGCCTGAACCTGGGTGCTGCCATTCGCCGTCACCTCAACCTGGAGCTGCGCAACCGAACGCTACCTACCATCATGGCTACCAACAACGCGCAACCTGGCTCTTCCACTCCATCCCCCAGCAACCCCGGCGTTCTTCGTTTGCGAGAGCCCAAAGTCTTTAGCGGAGCTGATGAGACTGACGTGGAAGACTGGTTCGCTAACTATGAACTGGTGAGCGCAAACAACAAGAGGGATGACGCGGACAAATTGACTAACGTCATCTTTTACCTCACTGACGTGGCCGAAATGTGGTATAACAACCACAAAAACGACATTATGACGTGGTCCATCTTCAAAACGTTGTTTGCTGACGTTTTTGGCCGACCCGCTGTCCGCAAGTGCAGAGCCGAACAACGCTTGCGGACTCGCGCACAAAAACCAACGGAATCTTTCACAAGCTACATTGAAGACATCATTGGACTTTGCAACCGACTGAACACCACCATGCCCGAGTCGGAGAAGATTCAACACATCCTCAAAGGGATAAATGACGGTGCATATCAGCTGCTCCTCGCCCGTAATCGTGCCACCGTTGCGGAACTTGTTAATTGTGTCAAAGTTTCGACGAGTTGAGCAAGCAGCGCGCCCTGACTCGGCCATTTTCCTCACACGCCGACTCGCTCTCCAGTCTCACTTCCGTTCCCGACCACGCACCAACCCTGCAAGAGATTAAAGACTTCGTGCGTGAAGAAGTAGCTCGGCAACTGTCGTTGATTCCCTTCACGCAGCAGCCGCCGTCCTCTCGTCTGCCCTCACCACTCCGCGACGTTATTGCCGAAGAGGTAGCTCAGGCTGTTCCCATCGCCGCCCACCAGCAGCCTGTGGCCGTGACTGTTCCCCATGCGCCGGCTATGCAGCCCGTGGCCGCGCCTCTTACTTATGCCCAGGTGGTACGCAGCAGACCCCGCCAGCAGCTTTTGCCACCCATGCCTGCAGTTGCTCCCCACTCTACCCATCTTTCGACACCTTGGGCTGCACCGCGAGTCAGCAATTCCTGGCGCACTGCTGACAATCGACCGATCTGCTACGCCTGCGGTACTCCAGGACACGTGGCACGATATTGTCGTCGTCGTTTCCAATCGCAACACAACGCTACTTGGCCGTTACCGTATGACCCGCCGCCCACGCACCTACGTGCTCCCTATCCTTCACCGCAGTATGGCTACACTAATCTTCCCGGGTCTCAGTCACCCCAGCGCCCAGCTCCAACTCACTCTTCCCGCTCGCCGTCTCCTCGCAGGCGATCTCTGTCCCCAATGCGTCCCCGACCTGCTTCCTCCAACCGGGAAAACTGAACGCCGCAGTTCCAGAGGCAAGAACTGCGCCGTCATCGAAATGCCCAAGTCCTCTCACTTCACCTGCTAACGTCGTCGCCATATCTGTCGATGGTGTTTCTACCTTTGCCCTCATCGACACAGGTGCTGCCGTTTCTGTTATAGCCGCCCAGCTCTGCCACTCCCTACGCAAAGTGACCACGCCGCTCTCGGGACTATCGCTTCGTATGGCTAGCGCACAACCAGTCAGACCTCTCGGCACCTGTACAGCCCGCATTTTCATCCAAGGCTCTATGTACGTTGTCGAGTTCATCGTCCTTTCGGTGTGCTCGCATGACGTTATCCTCGGGTGGGACTTCCTGTCACAACATCATGCCGTCATCGACTGCGCACGCGCTGAAGTTCAATTTTCGCACCTGTCTGACGAACCTTTGCACGAAACTCTTGAGCGGTCTCCAAAACTCATCGTACGTGAAGACACTGAAATTCCGCCAGCCTCTCTTGCCGTTGTCCCTGTTTGCTGCGATGACCATAACGACGCTACAGTAATGTTTACACCTTCCGACATTTTCATGAGCCGCAGAGCCGTTTCCTTGCCTTTCGCTACACTCGACGTCACTGCGGGCCGAAGCAATATTTTCGTCCACAACCCCCTTTCTGCACCGCTTACGCTACTTGCCGGCGAATGTCTCGGTCGAGTGGAGTACCTTGGTTCCTCTTTATTCCTTAACATGCCAGACGAATCGTGCAGTAGCGCCTCGGCCGAACTTCATGTCCTTTCCCAACTGGAATGCTCATCGAGTGACACCTTCTCGAGTTCCATCGCCGACACCTTAAGTGCCCATGAACGCGCCGAGCTTCTTAATCTTCTCCAGCACTTCGCGAATTCATTCGACGTTTCTCAGCCGCAATTGGGTCGGACTTCCGCAGTGCACCACTACATTGACACCGGTTCGCACCAGCCATTGCGTCAAAGACCGTACCGTGTCTCTGCAGCAGAACGTCACGTCATCAACGACCAGGTCGAAGAGATGGTACGCCGTCGCATTATTCAACCATCGCACAGTCCTTGGGCATCTCCTGTCGTTCTAGTTCGAAAGAAGGATGGATCGATTCGATTTTGCGTCGACTACCGGCGATTAAACAAGGTGACGCAGAAAGACGTCTATCCATTACCGCGCATCGACGACGCCCTTGACAGCCTCCAAGGAGCCGAATTCTTCTCCTCCTTAGACTTACGATCTGGATACTGGCAGGTTCCTATGGCAGAAGCTGATCGCCAGAAAACTGCGTTCATTACACCAGATGGCCTGTACGAATTTAACGTAATGCCATTTGGGCTTTGTAATGCTCCTGCCACGTTTGAACGACTCATGGACAACACACTGCGTAGACTGAAGTGGTCTGTGTGTCTATGCTACCTCGACGACATTGTCGTTTTCTCTCCCGATTTTCCTACACATCTGCGTCGGCTCCAACTGGTGCTGACGTGTTTAACCAACGCTGGGCTCCAACTGAACCTTAAAAAGTGCCGCTTCGCCGCGCGAGAGCTGTCCATCTTAGGGCACATCGTGTCCAAGGATGGTGTTCGACCCGACCCTGCAAAACTGCGAGCAGTCGCTGAGTTCCCGAAACCTACTACACTGAAAGAATTACGCAGTTTTGTCGGACTATGCTCGTACTTCCGGCGCTTCGTGCGAAATTTTGCGTCGATCATGTCACCACTGACCAACCTCCTACGCGGTGATGCAGACCTTTCATCCTGGTCTTCTGACTGCGACGTCGCGTTTGCCACGCTCCGTAGTCTGCTAACATCTCCTCCTATTCTTCGGCATTTTGACCCAACAGCTGCAACGGAAGTTCACACAGACGCTAGTGGGGTTGGTCTAGGCGCCGGCCTCGCCCAACGCAAGACGGGCTACTCCGAATACGTCGTCGCTTATGCAAGTCGCACACTTACTAAAGCTGAGGCCAATTACAGCGTCACTGAAAAAGAGTGCTTGGCGCTAGTGTGGGCGCTTCGCAAGTTCCGCCCTTATTTGTACGGTCGCCTATTCGACCTGGTAACGGACCACCATGCACTTTGTTGGCTCGCCACTTTGAAAGATCCTTCTGGCCGCCTAGCTCGGTGGGCACTGCAAATTCAGGAGTACGACATTCGTGTCATCTATCGCAGCGGACGCAAGCATTCTGACGCCGACGCCCTGTCGCGTTCGCCTTTACCTCCCGACTCGGCCTGCGAAACCACTGGTACCAACTCCGTCGCATCTCTCAACCTCGACTCCTTTACCAGTGAACAACACAAGGACCCGTGGATCGCTTCCCTTTTTAACTGTCTCTCTGGATCGTCAACCACTGCGGTACCACGATCTCTCCGACGTCAAGCTGCTCATTTCGCCATTCGTGATCGGCTGCTACACCGACGCAACTACGCCCCCGAAGGTCGTAAGTGGCTCTTGGTTGTCCCGCGCAGCTTGCGATCACAAATCTGCGCCTCCTTTCACGACGATCCCCAATGTGGTCATGCCGGAGTTTTCAAAACTTACGAACGCATTCGCCATCGCTTCTACTGGCGCGGAATGTATAATTTCGTTCGAAATTTTGCTATGGGCTGCCCTGACTGTCAACGCCGCAAATCACCGCCTTTCCACTTGTCCGGTGCGCTTCAACCGCTTCCGTGCCCTGCCAAACCTTTCGATCGGATCGGAATTGATCTCTATGGCCCTCTACGGACAACATCAGATGAAAATCGGTGAATCATAGTCGCTGTGGACCATTTAACACGCTACGCTGAGACCGCCGCCCTTCCAAGTGCCACTGCGCGGGACGTAGCATCCTTCATCCTTCATCGCTTCATACTAAGACATGGTGCACCTCGAGAGCTACTAAGCGACCGAGGTCGAGCCTTCCTATCAGAAGTGGTCACGTCTCTGCTTTCTGAATGCCATGTTGTTCATCGCAAGGCCACTGCATACCACCCGAAAACTAACGGGCTCACGGAAAGATTTAACCGCACCCTTGGCGATATGCTCGCCATGTATGTGACATCTGATCATACTAACTGGGATCGCATTCTTCCATTCATCACGTTCGCATATAACACCGCGGCACAGTCTACCACTGGATTTTCACCTTTCTTTCTTCTTTATGGACGCGAACCATCCCACATCATCGACACTCTCCTTCCATACCATCCTGACGCATCCGAATGCCCATCTGTGTCCGAAGCTGCCCGTAATGCGGAAGAGTGCCGTGAACTCGCACGCACCTTTACGTCACAAGAACAACAGCGCCAGAAAGAAAACAACGCCGACTCTTCACAAAGCCCCAGCTATTCCCCGGGATCACTTGTATGGCTGGCTGTTCCTTACCAAACCCCCGGCATATCCTCAAAACTCGTTCCAAAGTACGAGGGCCCATAACGCGTTTTGGAGCAAACCTCGCCGGTGAATTTTCTCATCGAGCCACTTTCCCCATCTGACGACATGCGCCGGCGTGGACGTGACATCGTCCACATCGCCCGCCTTAAGCCATATCATAGCCCTCTGCCTTTAGGCTCTTAGGTCGCCAGGACGGCTCTTTTTCGGCGGGGGCAAATTGTGAAGAAGAAAACGCATCGTTGGCAATCAACATCGCCACCGCTTGGGTACTGGGTGCTTGGCTTCGCTCGCTCGGCTCGTGCTGATCATCGCCGGCATCTGCTCGACCGTTGCTCTTGCCCGATCGTGTTTCATCGTAGGACCACCGTCGCAACAGTCGCCAATAAACC
This sequence comes from Rhipicephalus microplus, assembly GCF_043290135.1. Classification (NCBI taxonomy): domain Eukaryota; kingdom Metazoa; phylum Arthropoda; class Arachnida; order Ixodida; family Ixodidae; genus Rhipicephalus; species Rhipicephalus microplus. Next base: position 108,132,877 of record NC_134704.1, read on the forward strand.
CTTTTTCAGAAGTAATATGTATACAAAGTATTTGTATACAAAGTATACATAACGATATTTATTACCTTGAATTCTGACAAGGCTGCGTCATCACTGCGGCATATACATAACCTAGATCTTTACTGTGTGCAGTATATCGAGCTACGCATTTGCGTAGATTGCTGAGTTGCAGAATTGCGTAATTGATATGTGGTGTTTAGCGTCCCAAAACCACCACATAATTATGAGAGATGCCGTAGCAGAGGGCTCCGAAAAGTATGGCCACCTGTGGTTCTTTAAGATGCATCCAAAACTGAGCACACGAGCATAGAGCATTTTCGCCTTCATCGAAAATGCAGCCGCCGCAGCCAGGATTCAATCCCACGGCCTGTGGCTCAGCAGCCAGTTACCCTATAGCCACTATATCACCACGGCAGGGCTGGGAGAGCAAGTGAGAGTGGAGATATAACACGTGCCTGCGCATGGACACAGCTGCACGCCTGAGATAACTCGATTGAGAAATGCATTCATATTTATTACTTTATTAGCGAGTGTGTTTGGACCCCCCGGGGTCCCTGAACTACCACGTGGTTTCGCACCAAGTCTTCACGGACACGCCTCTCGCCACAATGACATCAATAGCCCGTCCGCGCAGCAAGGTGACCATTTGAAGACTGAATTTCTTATAAAAAAAACTTGGGCAAAGTGAAGCCACCACAAATACTTAAGCACAACACAACACTGGTGGGTCAGCATTGTCTCTTGTTCTATCTCAATTATGCGTGTTAACATAGGCGAAATATTTATGTGCGCATTGGCGACGACAGCAGGGAGCATGACTTTAAAGAAAAAAGGCTTTTCTTTTTTAATTAAGTCCTAGTGTAGCAAGGAAACACCATTAGCGTAACCGTGTAAAATTTATTTCAAGAAATAGTGATGAGTGAAACTGCTCTTCTATGAAAAAAAAATAATCGAAGTTGTATGCCATCGATTGCAGCAGAGGTCTGCGTGAATAGCACTTTGTGTTTTCTCAATTTTTTCAGAATGAACTCATAGATATTCAATAATCAGAATAATTTTTTTTCGTGGGAGAAGGTAATTGTGAATATTCAGGTGATCTTCATTCATTGTTATTTCATTTGGATGAGTGCCGCGATGACTTGAGAAAATAAAAGCGGCATCTCGACACTCATCTGCGTCGTTACTCCACTCAACGCCTTTTAAAGCAAATATAGATAAACGCCACTGCAAGAAGTGTCGCGACAGAATATACTAAAGACGACGCTACAGACAGACATTCGCACCCTTCCCATATTTTTTCGTAGAGACGTTGAAAGTCAGCAAGGAGTCAGAGACATCCAGATTGGAATATACTATCCTCATTTTTGCAAGGCCATTCCACTTCCGCCAGTACTCTATAGTATGTTATTTATCCTGTTTGCCCGCTTTCTTCACGAATGACCCCGGAGAGTAGAGCATTGTTGGAATTCCTTGTCTTTATGAAGAAGGTACCCGGGGCAAGCATACCTAATTAGATCTGCGGACATAAAAATCAATTCTGTTCTTGATTCCTATCGGGATGATTTCCGAGCTTTTATTGCCTTTTCTCTTAATTCTTTGCATTTCGTTTTTGGGCTGGCACCTGCAGGGCGTCTAGGTATTATTTACACTGTGACGTTTATTTTTTTTGAGATCCCTAAACAGCAGCAATTGGAAATGAATGAATATGCTCTCAATATCCAGAATGAGTACCCAGAAAACTTGTTGGTAAATTTCAAGGAATACGCTCTTTTTTATTAGTTGACAGGGAGTGAAATATTACTCGGCAATAAATTTTGAGAAAGAAGCTAAGGAAGCTCAATGTGACGAGATTATGAATAAATAAATTAAGGCAGCTTTGCACTAGTGGCACCAACGCTCTAAGTGTGCAAAGAAACAAACCTTTTTTTCCTTTTTTGGCTTTTTTTTTTTGCTCATCTCTGCCCTTGTTTTCCCGTTTCCATTTTATCTTGTCCCTTCTGGTCTTTTTTTTTTCAACCCAAATCTTTACTTTTTCGTTATATTTCTACTTTTCCTTTCTAGATTCTCAGCTTCTTTTCTCTGCTTTCAAGTGGTTCTTTACATCCGCTACGCCCCCCCTCGCCCCCCAAAAAAAAGTATACAACAATGTGGGCCCCTAAGTGCTCGTCATCAAGGTGTGCGAAGTACTAGCGGAAGATGTCTTCTAGGGTGACTGAGTGCTCAATATGCCACAGATGACTATACTATGTGTGGTTTAGCTTGGATAGAATACCAAGAACCATTTGGAATAAATTCATGATCATTACGAGGCATGTTGGTTTGATACCATCTTTGTTGTGGCCATTTTGTCTGGTGTCATTTGGAACGTGATAGAAACTACAAATTTATGAAAGTTTTGAATAGACAATAAAATGAGAAAATATGATACAATCTTGAAAAACTATGAAGCCTTTGATGTAGAGTATGCTGCAAAAATGAATGAGAAATTGAAGTCTTGTTTTTTTTTACGAGGAACAAACGTTCAGGGTATGTAGCAGAGTGGCATAAAAACAAACGCGTTCACTTATTTCCGCACAGAAAATACAGAACATTGCATATGCCGAAAAACCTGTGAATTCATATGACAATAGAGTAAATTTATGTGAATTTACGACCTCCTCACCTCCTGGCCGTTTCAATATAGGTATCGATACCAAACTTGGTATGGCATAACATGACTGTATGAAGAACATATTTGACTAGACATAACATCAAAATCATGATATATATGTTATGAATGTCATGATTTACCTTTATATGTCCTGCCGCTCTTGTGGTGGTTTCGTTCCCACGGCATGTTGCAAAACGTATGTTATGACATGATTGCAAGGCGACCACAAGCGACAGACAGTAACATCAAAACCCTAACATGCGTGTCATGTAACAACGTAACTACATGCCACGTTCATGATGCGTTCGCAGCCGTTTCGCTAGCTTCCCTTATACCAATTTTGGTATTACGGGACTTGAAATAATGACGAAGGTATGATACCGATGCAAACATAATTCATTGATTAATATGTGGAGTTTAACGTCGCAAAACCACCATATAATTATGAGAGACGCCATAGTGGAGGGCTCTTGAAATTTCGACCTGCTGGGGTTCCTTCACGTGTGCCCAAACTGAGCACACAGGCCTAAAACATTTCCGCTTACTGGTACAAACATGATAAGTATGAGATTCGTGTCATGTAACAACGTGACTACATGCCACACTGATGATTCGCTCGCGGCCATTTCGCTAGCTTCGCATGAACCAAACTCGGTATTACGTGACGCGAATGGACGACCTAGGTAAATGACACATCCAAACATGATAATCTCGACAGGAGTGTCATGTAACAACTTGACTACATGCCACTTTGATGATGCGTTTGTTGACGTTTCGCTAGCTTCACATATGCCAAATTTGGTATTAAGGGACGTAAATGAATGGCAAATGAATGTGACTGGTGCAAACATGATAATTATAGATGCACGTCATGTTAGAACATGACTACGTGCCACAGTCAAGGCGCCACTACAGTTCGACGTGACGTGGTGCACGTGCTCGCCAGCGTTCATTTCGTCGCGTCACGCCGGCGTTGCCACGCAAGGCGCCGGCCCTTCCATATACTCGCAGGAGCGAGCCGTGCTGCGTTGCTTTGGCGCATGCGTGTTTCAGCACATCCAGCAGCCCCCCATCGCGAAAATACGGAGACGCAGCGTTGCCTGGGTGATGCATTGGCGCGAAATGCAGCATGTCGCATTTCGCGCCGGTTGGCGCTGGTCACGCCTGACGTCACACTATAGAATGCTCGCGTTATGTTATTGTAGCGTCGCTGTGCCAAGTGTGCGCGCGCGTCAACGCTACATTGGAGTATATTGGGGCTTTCATGATGCGCTCGCGGCCGTTTTGCTAGCTCCACATATACCAAATTTGGTGTTACGTGACGTCATGGATGACGAAATATATTACTGGTGCAAACATAATAATCCTGACACGCGTGTCATGTACGGCATCATTTACCTCCACGTCGTAACGTTGCGCTGATTTTAAGTTGACATATCAACATTTCTCATTCGTGCTTCGTATTTCTTCGATTACCGGTGTACGTGGGATCTGCCAATTTTTTTCCAATAATTGCTTTATTAATGCTCCATGAGATTAGATCTAGTGTTACGCCTATTCTGGACTATATTTATCCTGTGCCTAACTAATTTCAGTGGATGTTCTGTCATATTTTATGCAGAACTATTTTCGTAGATGACTCGCGTGGCTCTACAAGCACATGACTCTGGTTACTGTAGCCCCGCCGCGGTGGTCTAGTGGCTAAGGTACTCGGCTGCTGACCCGCAGGTCACGGGTTCAAATCCCGGTGGCGGCGGCTGCATTTCCGATGGAGGCGGAAATGTTGTAGGCCCGTGTGCTCAGATTTGGGTGCACGTTAAAGAACCGCAGGTGGTCGAAATTTCCGGAGCCTTCCACTACGGCGTCTCTCATAATCATATGGTGGTTTTGGGACGTTAAACCCCACATATCAATCAATCAAATCAAATCAAAGATGTGTTCCGGCGACCTGCGGGTCAGCAGCCGAGTACCTTGGCCGCTAGACCACCGCGGCTGCGCAGAATGATCGTGTTCACAAAAAAGAATAGACGAAAGATAAGCGGGCCACATGGGGAGGCCTTATACATGATCTCTCTTTCACTCTCTTCACACGCACACACACACATCTTTGTATATATATGTACAGGGTGTACCACATCACTTGAGCCAAGATTTTGAGAGTGAAACTAACTTAGAAGGCCAATTGAACCAAATGCATACTACTCGCAATAGTCTGTAGTCTCCAGGCATTTTTTTTATTTCTGCCCATACTAACTAAATATCATTTCATAATTACCGAATTTTGTATTTATGAGCCCAAAACCCAAAATATGAACACTGACATGTAGAGCTCTTTCAGAAACCACTGAATAAATTGTTTCCTATACGGTACGTCTCGCATTGTTATTTTTTCCACGTTGTAAAGAAAGCCCGCAAAATCTGAAAAAAAGCCGTGTGACGGACCGCGAATGCACTGCTACAGTACAGCTATAACCATTCTTTAAAACCCCTAAAAAATAACAGCGCTACACGTATCGTACAGGAAACAATTTTGTCGGTCATTTCTGAAAGTGTTCTACATCTCAGTGTTATTATTTTGGGTTTACAGCCCATAATTAAAAAATAGGTAATTAACAATAAATAAATTCTTTTCACGGGGAGAAATAAAAAATAGCCTGAGTACCTCCAGGTTAGTGCGAGTAGTACATGTTTGGTTCAATTCGCCACTGAAGTGTTTTTCATTTTCAAGTTCTTTGCTCAAGACGATAGTTATAGCGCGAGAACAGAATGATGACAAATAGACAAGAAGGACACGAAGGTCTCTTTGTCGTCGTTCTGTTCTTGCGCTATAAGTATCATCATGTCATACCAACTAGCCCAAACTGCCACACCTCTTGGCTCAAGTTATGTGGGACACGCTGTATACAAATATTTCTGTATTCATGTGTGTGGTTGAAGAAGCTGTCTCGGGCGTAGTTGGTTCATCTATATGAAGCAACGCCGTACCTGTCGGAGCTCCTCATCCGCTTAGAGGCTGAATCAAATATGGAAGCTACAAATGCCAAGAATGCACGCACTGGACAAGACCATAAATAAAAGTTGTATCTCTGAATTACGCAGCTAAAATGCTAACAGCAAGAGATGAGACTTTCCTTTCACTAACTGAGAAAATATGCGCACATATGTAGCAATATTCCTTCCAAAAGTCGCACCACGAGCCTTTGAAGCAAACGTAAGCTGGCGTGCAAGTGAGTATTAACACAACTTTGGACGCCGACTGCGGGCAAGCACTTCAGCAATGTCTTTTCGACTTGGCTATATAAAAATGTTGTTGACTTGGGTTGTTGGAGTTACCTTTGATGCACGTGCTCTATAGGTCTCCGTAAGTGAGATGAAAAGAAATTTCGCCAAACAATTCTATATCCTTAAGAGTATAAATTTGGTGCTTCCACAAAACATGTGCCTTTCGCTTTGCCCCCTCACCCCTTCCCTCTGAAAACGAATTGTTTCATTGCATGTGAAGATGGACATTTCTTGTCGAAGTGCATGTGGACGAGGAGTTCATGTGTTTCTACTGCAACGAGTTTTGATGTTTATACAGCGCCGTTTTCTATTTGATTTCATAACAGAGCAGTTTGTGAACGAATTACACTTTTTTTGGTTTTATGCATATGCATTGGCAGAAGTAGATAAATATATTTGAAATATTTATGCACACAAGTTTACAACAATTCGTTCTGTATAGGATAAAGTACATATAATTATCCTGTTTCTGACTTGGCAAGAATGCGGTTCTATCGAACTCATATTTATATGAACATATTTCCACTTTTTGACTAACTTCGCATTGCTTAACTCACACCTGAGCCTTCGAGGCAGACAGGAATCGTTCGACAGTTGTCAATTTTCAATAATGCACGGCTAAATTTTGCCAGTGGTGTTTTTGCGGAAAGGGTTTGAAGAAATATGCTGTAGAAGTGCTGAAAGCTGGGTCTTTTGTTGGCTGTACCTAAACATATTTTAATTCAGCACACGACTGTGTGGATACAAGAGAATTCAAGACATAGAAGGACACAAGAGACAACGCCGGCTTACCGCAGCGGTTTGTCCCTTCTTCTCTTATGTTCGCGTAGTCATGCGCTGAGTTAAAATAAGTTTAATGCTTTCAAGCCTAATTTGCAGTTTATGGTGTACATCAAAGCAAAACCTTCTTCTCGTACACATCAGTTTTAAGCGTATATCCAAAGTGTAACCAGAAACAGTTTCAATTTATAAACTCCAAACGCCACCAACCTTTAGTTTTTAGGTAATTACACAAAGGATATTCTGAATTTAGTTTTAGGCAAACAGACTTCTTTTTTTCTTCATTGAAGAAGCCATTTTTCAGGTTTAAATACCATCAATAGTAAAGTGATGAAATAAACTGATTGCTAACTGAAACAAATATAGAGGAAAAAGTTTTGAAATTCAATAGTTATGCTTTTACCTCTAAATACGAATGCATAGTCGAAAGTTCAGGGTTAAGTATTATATAGTTTCATTTGCATCACTCGCCATTCATGTCATTTTGACTCCAGCATTTGCGTCCGAGCCTCTAGAAGACATTGTGACGCAAATAAGGTGCGTCATGGTGTGGTAACAAATGGTGGCTGCCCATGCGCATACCAACCCTTGTGATGAAAAGAAAAGGCAGGTAGAACATAACATGGGAGTCAATGTTCTTCGAGACATACGGAGGAAAGGCAACTGGGGTTTAATTTTCTTGAACAGAATGTTATGAACTGACGCTAAAGATGTGTAAAAAACTTGTACGCACAGGTGTGTGTTGAGCTGTCGCATATCATTTAATAACCAGTTGTTTCATTTGGGTAATGATGCCGACAACAACATGGATATTACAAACACCAGAAGCGGTAAGGGGGTACGTAGCGAGCGCTCGCGTTTACGAAGATGGTAGCCCTGCATAATGCTACGTAGAACAACTTCTGGGGCTTGAACTTAGCACCATGCAAGTGTTGCACAACTGGCTGCGTGGATCGCACATGATATGCGAGATACACGCGGGACAGCATCGCCAAACTTCTAACTTGGCTAGACGCCGTAGCCGTGACCACTTCTACGCTCTTGTTTGTCTAGTGGCTAAGGTACTCGGCTGCTGACCCGCAGGTTGCGGGATCAAATCCCGGCTGCGGCGGCTGCATTTACGATGGAGGCGGAAATGTTGTATGCCCATGTGCTCAGATTTGGGCATACGTTAAAGAACCCCAGGTGGTTTAAATTTCCGCAACCCTCCACTACAGCGTCTCTCATAATCATATGGTGGCTTTGGGACGTTCAAACCCACATATAAATCAATTAAATTAAAGTCGTGACCACGGCAGGGCCTCATCAGCTGCCATATAGGCTGCTTCTCAGCAGAACAGCACTTAACTCCAATTGACGTTAACTTGTCGTGACGCCTGTACAGTAGAAGTACTGCTGTAATCGGTGGCCTGCCCATAAAAACGTGACCAGTCATTCCTCAGAGAAAAGTCGAGCAGCGGAGACTGAGCTGATTGCAGGAACATTGATTTACAGCATATACTGAAGGTACCGTGTTTATTTACACAATGATAGTCTGTTTTACATGGTAATAGTGGATTCGGAACGTTATATGCTCGCGTTCTAAGGTAGTGGGCTTCCCAATATTCTCTGTAGGGGAAACTTTAGAGTCCAGGACAGTTCAGTGAGGATATCGTTTACCTTTCCGGCACTAAAGTGTAAAGGTCAAGCGACACCTTTGTGTCCATCCAGAAAAGAGAGAAGAGGAAAACAGGTTTGTCCCGTGGTGAGAAGAGGAAAACGCAAGACACAATACGGTATGGCATAGCACAGCATATTGACCAGTTCGAAATGTCGCACCTTCAAACTAGCCGGTGCAATCAGGTGTTTCTTCCCTTTTCTTAATTGTGACACAGTCACGGCTGAACGCTAGCCACCAGGTGGGTCAGAAAGAAAAAGAAGCTAGCAGCGGAGTTTGAGAATTGTGCCTGAAGACGGACACCAGGGCATCGGCGAATTGTCTGGTTTTGTTCACCGTAAAACGGTGAACAAAACAGCAGAGAGCTGGCCACCTTTTTTAAACAGCTTCAACTGAAAACAGCTCCTTCTGAAATATAGAACCACAAAATGCGGTCGAATAGGTTCAAACGGTTTGACGAGGTGCGCTGACATCCCTGAAGGATTGAGAGCACTGCTTCCATGTTGTCGCCATTTGAAATGTACATCAGGAAATGTTTAACCAGTGTAAGCTTGGGCAGACCTTCTCAAAATTATTCCCTGCGTCTAAGCAACACCCAGCCGTGAAGGCCGATTATAACAGCAGAGAAGTAATATTTAAATTAATAGATATACCAGGATTTGAACCTAAACTGACGTTTCAGAAAATTAGGAGAACATGTGGACTTTTTGCAAAGCAGTTACAATACTGAGCGTGGCTCTGTGGTGTATTACTTCAGAACAACGCAGATTGATTTATGATATTCCTCTTGAGGCCTGCATAAAAAAAAAAGCGTGCGACAGTGAATGTTTATCCCAACACAGTTCTGAAGCCATGGCGTTCTTTTGTTTATCTATCGTTTGTTCTTCGATAGGTTTGAGACTTGCATATATGTATGTGGCTTACAACCTAAAACTCAAGATATCGACCAAAGTGAAGATCACATGGAGATACCTAAAGAGGACAAACACGATGTAACAAGCGTCACATTTGTTATGTCTTTGTTTTTGAGCGACCTGTTAAAGCCCTCCGAAATCTGCGTACTCACAGCGGTGAATGGCGTATAGGATTAACTCTATGGTATTATGCCGGCCTATGCATGGTGCGTCCTAGAGACAACTCAATAATACGTCATCACAATGCGGAAGCTCATATCAATGTGTAGGTGCTTTCAGCACGATAGCGTTAAAGAGGTAATTTCGCAAAAAGTTTGGCGTTTGCGTGATTACTCGTGAGAAAAAATTATCATGTTTACGTGAGAAAAAAATTGATGCAAATAACATAAATATAAAAAAGTATTGGTTACAGTGGGGATAGAACCTTAGCCATTTGCGTGGCAAGTGGTCGTCCCACCACAAGGCCACGCCTCTTTTTCCTTATGAAACTTCAGAAAAAACAGCAGTCTGTTCCTGAGTGGTTGTCGAGTGTGTAACCCAACCTTTGAGAGCTCTCAAAGAATTCGAAAGTTTGTGTCAATTCAGTAGGACTGCCACTACTTGTTGTTGTTGTGACCTTTTCATCATTGTTCATGTATGAAGTGTCTGCAAACAGGCAAGAAAGCACGCAGCCACACCTCTTAATTTGAATAGAGTGAAAATAACTTCCTCTGCTTTAAAATGAAGTAAAAATAACTTTCAATTTTTTTACAATCACAGACGCCTTGTATACATTCCTCACAATATAACATAAAATATGGTCGTAATAATACATGGTACAAGCCTAAATGACAGAAGGGCGTCAGAACATGAGATTATCATAATGACTTTATAGTCTCCCCGTGGCTGTGCGTAACTTTTCTTCAAATGCCACAGTTTCAAAAATCACCGACACATACAAGGGTAGGTTTATCTTTTGTGTAATTGAATTATGGGCGAGTTTTGCTTCGTTGCAAGATAGGGTGTAAAGAAACGTTCTTCTTAAGCAGGGCTCAGCTATAACGAGTGCGGCAAAATACTGTAATATCACAAAAAGAGTTCCCAAGAAAAACACAAGTGTTCGTAAGCATAAAACAACCAAATCAACCAATCGCGCACATGCACACAAAGGCATATCAGGAGTTTCCCAAGGAAACCCTGTCGCACCAACCAGCGCCCTTTAATAAAGTCAAAGAAAACTAAATTCGACGTCTACAGGACAAAAAAGAGAAAGGTCAGCATCTGCCGCACGTGTTCTCTCTAGGCGATGTTAAGCGAATTTAGAACCCTTTACGTTTAAGGCATTGAAATCAGTGCAATACACATTTTCTTGCTTCAAATGCGCTTGCAACACCTGATTGCCGCAAAGCCACCAAATTAAATAACGGTCTGTCTACAGCCCTTCATCGCTTTTCTGTTTGATAACACAACAAACATTTTACCGTTCGATACATCCTGCCTTGAAGCGGTTTCTCTGGAAAGTCAATAAAAAATTTTCAGACGAACCTTTCTGATGTGTGCTTGGTCATCCTTCATTGCTCTGATGAATATCCACAACACTGGTTGGTAGAGACGATGGCGATTGCAATGCTGGTGAAGGTCGAAAACTGAAACAGTGCACAGTTTTTACAGGCTTCCTTGAGTTTTGTTTTATAAAGAAACAAATATTCTAGGGTTCGCTCAAAGTACGCAAATTTTCGAATAACGCATGATTACCACAGTTTCAGAACCTTTAATTGTTAGGTCAGCCTGAAAAATCACTGCAGTCGAGTGGAAAAGCTGGCCTGTTCCTGGCACGCCGGCGTTGTAGAACAAAGTGTAGTGGTTGTAGTTATACCAAGCGTCCTATAGTGAAGCAGACATTACACGTGATTTACAAAAGAACAAAAGGTTCCTGCTGTGTATAAGCTATGCTTAGATGTTCTGTATTGCATGTATGATATGAGAGCCTGAATAGATGCCTTCGTAGAGTGGAACCTGACAGCAAAATCTTTTGCAATGCAGAACTTCGGTGAATACTGCTGTGCAGTTCACGCATGAGGACTCGAGCAATGTTACTAGGCTGCGTTGAATTTGGATGCACTGTTCAAAGTTATTTGATGTAAATCGCGCTGGTGTTAGCTGAACACGCCTCGTTTTTGTTTGTTTCTTTTAATGAGCGGCGCCGCACGCAGTGCTCGCACTTCTTCGCTGTAGGTAGGCAGGTGAAAGCTTCGCTGGCAGCGTCACCAGTCTGTTTGAACGCGTGAGAAGAAAGTTCAAGTTACTTTCCGGCGCGACCTGAGGCTGTCTGAAGTGCGTCAATTAATATTCAAGTAAATTTTTAATGAAAAACGAGTCCACCTGCGAGTATTTCTTGTCGTATATCATTAGACTGACAAAATCGCTGTTGTGTGACGAAGGGGGCTATTATTTGACGACGTTCAACATCAAACTAATATGTATTTTTTTCTTTATAAGACAAAGGCTTGCTAAAGGCATCTATGAGGTGAACGATGTTCTTATTTTTTCCTCAATTAGCATTTTTTTAGCGGAAGCCAGTCCTTAAAAATCGCGAGTGCAGCAAAGGTTGAATCAGTCGGCTCTTTTATACATATTTTTATTGTTTAGTCTTTTGGACGGAAGTAAATTATTTTGTTAGGCGAAAAGATGCGCGTTCTTTTGTCTTGGTAGTGGGTGACTTTCTCCTACCGTGTAGGAATTCAGTTGGTTCCCGTAGATTCCAATGAATTCCAGTGGATCCTCGAGCCCTATTCACCATCCTTATCTGGTCTTGAAGGTTCAGTGACGCGAGTAACGCCTCCCACTGATCCTCCAGAATTTTGTTGCTGTCCCACACGTATAAAGACGAAATACATGCGTTTTTCTTTTGACAATCCAAATTTTTGTTATGGAGGGTGCTAGCAGTCTGCGGGCTGTATCTGCACTGAACTACATGTGGAAGATGCCGCGGTATAAAATTTTATAACGCTGCATCGCACTGAATGCAGCTTCAGAGGGGATTGTTAACCGTTGAATTAAGAGATGTTATTTAAAGTTTATTAGGTTACACAAACTCGGCCTTAAGCATGATCGAGCTTCATTTCCTGGCAAATAGTTCGTGCCAGCTTGAATAAGAGAAAACGTGTTTCATCCGCCTGTCATAGGAATTGGTGAAACACGAAAGTAAAACGGGTCTACGCAAAAGTAGTCAAATGTTTACTGTGCGTTGATATATGAGAACTTGCGTATCTTGTTTTACTGTTTAACAGCTATAACATCATTACGTAGACACATCCGCGTTAACGCAGAGTAAGACATCTTCATCCCGACGACTAACACGATTAAACAAACCCTTGTGGTCATAGGTGAGTGCAGAACCGGGATGAGGAACATGACAGCCAGAAGAAAGCGACTGATTGAACGACGAAGTTAGGCTAAGGTCACCTACTCACGACATAATGAACGCCACGGCCCGACCAGAGAGAAATGCAACGCGCGTAGTGTCTGGCCTCTTGGTTGGTCACAATTTTTTGCAGGGGAGCATAAGCGGCAAACGGAGAGTCAATACTTACAGGCGAAACAGGCGCGTTGCTCTATATGTTGCAGACAAATATTTTCGTATGTATGAATGCTAAGAGTGACACGGACGCTTGGGGTAAAATCACTACCTGGGGGTGTGTTTGGCATTGAAAAAATTGCATATACTGGTATTATAAACGGGCCGAATGAGACGGACGCTTAGAAACGACCGTTTGAAGGAACTAATCATGGACGCCCCGGTCACGATGCATTAATACAATTCATCATGAAAAGAGAAGTGTGGAAGATATAAAAGGCGTAATTATTTAATAGCTTGAAGAATATACAGCAGGTAAGTGTTAGAATGTACTCAAACAATTAAAAAATGCAGGCAGCTTCAAATGCAAAAACTATCTTTTTTTAAATTACACAATGGAACAACTCCTTCAAGAACCTTCTTAGAGGAGCGTGGTTTGCATATTTCACGAGAATCTTACCGTCTAATCGGTAACAAACTGGAAACAATTGACCACGTTTTCCTACACTGCTAGAAAGAAATATACTTTTTGGATGTAATACAAAAGACAATTGAAAAAGAATTTCCCTTTGATCTTAATGAAATGAGGCCTTTAGTAATAAAAAATATGATTGATTACATTTTGATTTATTCATGAATACTGCCTTGCACACCACATGGCGCTCACGAATGACTGAATTTCTCTTTGACCTTGACAGGAGACCAGCCAGACAGAGTTTTAAAGAAAGTATATCAAGGTTTATTGAGGCAGTAAGAACAAATGAATGTGGTCCTTTATGATTATAAAGGGTAAAAACCCTACTGACCATGGAAGAGTTTTGAGACAGGTGCTGCATGAAAGCTCTGTTGGCTTGCTCGCCAGCAAACCACGTCACAATCAGCCGCCTTTCGAGCATGCTCGACTGTAATCGCCTGACCCTACGTTAAGTCTTCAAGTCCCATCAAGGCTTTACCAAGCAAACCTGACCCTTTATTGTAAGCAGTGCTTGGGCGTTGCGTTTACCAACGCATACACTTTTCGCATAGGGATGGCCGACACCGCAGCCTGTGACCACTGAGGCAACGAAGAAATCATTCGACATACTCTTTGCTACTGCCTAGAGTAGAAAACACAATGAGTATGCATTCGCAAGGAACTCAGTAAATTAGATAATCAAACTCTGCCGGAGGAATAAAAATTACAATATCGACAAGATGCAACTTCACAGTAAAAGACCTGAAAGCACTACTGCACTTTTTGCGATCGTTCCGCCAATCTGATGGGTTGTAGCCAGAACACCCTTCCTGTGTGCGTTTTTTTTCTCATGAGCGCACGTGCGTTTTTCCCTAATTCTCTACCCCCTCTTTCTTCCCCCATTTCCCCACCCCCAGTTCTGAGTAGTGAACCGGATGTCAATATCTGGCTAATCTCCCGGTCTTCCTTTCCTTCTCTCTCTCTCTATTAAGACGTGATGTTCTATAGCAGTACTCGACAGCCGTAGTAATAATTCTGTCAAGTTTTTGTTTATTTAATATATTTATTTTAACCCCCACCCCGTGTATAAAATTTCACCGGAAATAAGAAAAACGTAATGACACAGTGCATAGCGTGGCCGCCATTTGTTGTCCTGGACCCAGAGATCACAAAATGGACTCCCGAGGCCAGAGGTCGGCAAAACTAATTAAGCTCACTGAGACTCATTCATTAAGCATATTTTGTGCTTTGGACTCACTCGGACTCGTACTAACCGAAATTTTCCTGAGACAGACTCACTCGTACTCACGATCACCAAACTTTTCTTCAACCGAACTTACTCAGACTCATACAAAAACATTACTTATTTGAACTCACCCAGACTGAGACTCATGGCTTTGTCTAAGTGTGAGTGAGTGCGAGTGAGTCGACTCACGGGTCCGTTTTTCTTGAATTAAGTCTTTAGAAGCTGGTGTCCATACCCTTTAACACCAATATATCACGTAAGTGGTGATCGTCTTGGCCCTGATTATATAGTATCTTCGAATACGAGTGAGTTATAAGTAAGGTCATTGTTCTTCGAAGAGATGACAACATAGGATACTTTTCAAGAACCTTACTAAAATAGTGGACGAGGGGCAAGTCAAGACACCCCTCTACTTATTTCGTGCCACTGATCAATAAATACTGAAATGGTGTATGGAGTACACTACTATAGATTATGTGGAAGTAGTCGTGAGTCAAGCTAAGGCTGATAGTAATGCTGAAGAGTATATAGATAGGACCATGAGTCAGCAAAAGAAAATGAAACTCACTCAGGATCTCCAAAGAAATATATCTTGCGCTTTGGACTAACTCAGATTCTCCCAAACTTTCCTGCGCCGAACTGACTCGTACTAAGACTCACCAATTTTTTTCAGTCCCGGACTCAGACTCAGGGCTTGATTTGAGTCTGAGTGAGTTGACTCATGAGTGAGTTCACCGACTTATGCCTGAGGCGGAACTTGTTAGTATCTTACAGTGAGTATTTTTCTACAAGTCTTCCGTGACGGAAATGCGTCACCGAAGTCTGGGTGGTACCCGACATAAAATACATTCTTGGTAAAACGATTCGTAGAATTGTTCCGGGGACCGTAGTTCAACTCTACAAGGAGCCCGTCGAAGTACGAAATGACAGCGACTGACAGCTGAAAGATTTTTCAACAATTTACGTGGTGAAGATAGATCATTAGACTCCTGTCATGACCGTGAAAGTATACTGTGAGGCTCTCAAAAATATTTCTTTTTTAAAAGTATCCTTTTTCTCTTTTGTTCTTTCCCCAATCGACGACTACAGTCGTTCGTGAAATTCATTCATGTACCACCGAGCAACTATGAAAAAAAAAACTGCCAAGGAACCGAAGAATAAACAGAATGAGAATACTTCGAGCCATGGCATACACTATAAACGAATGCAATTTGAGACTGACCTATTCACATTCTCCGCACGACTCATCCAGATTTTTCCGCCGTTCTTTAGTCATGTCACTATTTCAACAGCTACCGTGTACGCTGGAAAACCGATGGAATCAGAGTAGGAGCTTGCGAAAAAACGGGTGGCTTGAAACAGGGCTTTAGGCAGCATCCAAATATGCCCTTAGAGAGCAATACTAGAGAATTGCAGAAAATGCAGCTATATGAAGATGATGATCATGATCATGATCACAGCGGTTTGTGCGCTGGTCTACGAACAAGGCGGAAGTCATAAAATTTAAATGGACCGAAAAACCCCAACCAAGTCGGTTTTCGTTTGTGTTGTCGGTGGTGCTACGCTATCATTTGCGTAGAGGAGTTTCACACAAAAAAAAACAAAACATAGCGAGCCACTACATCCTTTTTGATTTTGTTAGTCGATTGCTAGTTGTTCAATCTTGATATAAACAGGGTTCTAGGAAAGCTCCCTCAAAGGCTCTAAATTGGTCGGCTAGAAAACTCCGGAAAAGTTGCGAGGACTTCTCATCCGATTCTTCTTTTTTGACTTTGATGACTCTTGTTGTCCAGGGGTTTTCGCTGAATTAGAGTGAATGGCACCTTATTTGCAATGTGGCACAATGATATCCCCGCCTATGAACTGTTCGCATGTTTCTTTTATAATCTGACGCAAGCTGAGCCGAACAAAATCACTTACGTTGCTCTCAGATTGATGGAAAATTGCTAGAGAAAAACACGTAATGCAAGGAATTGTCGCTTCAATACTGCGTTCAGTTTATATTATGAGGATATATAAGCAGGCACATTTGAGTCTGAAATACCAGCATGCACGTTGGCTTTAGAGAGTAGATTCCTAGCGTTTATACAGTGAATATATCGTAACTCTGACTTTAATAAGCTTCAGGAATTCTGATCGGCATCCATCGTAATTATACATTACTTCAAAATATCAAATTTTATGGTTAGAAATATTGAACAGTGTAAGACTACCAAGCCTCGCGTCTTACCTCTCGTAACCACGGTGTCGTAATCATGTACAGCTTGGTTTAATTTCAACCATCGGTGCTAGGCTTTCTCACATGAAACTCCGTGGAGCCATGGGTGTCCGCGAGTCTACTTTTAGCAGTCGTGGAAACCAGTTTTCTACATATAATATGTATTTTCGAGTCAAAGTAAGTTCATTTATAAACCTGCTAGTTTTTATGATGCTTCGCTCCAATAGATTTTCAAAATGATCCATAGTTGGCTCATGTTTCCCAATGTCCATAAAGTGTCTATAAAGGAACTCTAGCAGGTTTGTATGACATATGTACACAAGCATATTTTTCTACGATTGTATATTAGAAGCGGAATGGAAACAGGTTGAATAGCTCTGCGGACATCACAGCTTATTCTCAAGCTGCTTAGATCGAACTGTCATGAAATTTAGGTTTGACCGTTTTTGCTGGGGAGAATTAAAATGCACCAACTTAACGCTACTTATTGAGTTCATATATAACTCTGCCCTCTTTTCTTTCCTGTAAAGAGTCTCTCATCAATTGCACTAGTTCAAAAGAAATCGCTGGAACCTTCATGGCTGGCAAGCACAAAAAACATTTTCACCGTATTCCGCAATTCCATACGGTCTATTTCATTTTTCCTTTGTATCTTAAAGGGGCATTACACGGTAGATGGTTGTACAAAAATAATGCGTTGCACTTCACTATTCAAAAGGAGAAGCGAACGCTTACAGCATCAATAAGATATTCTGGGTTGGTGATAGAAACGATGAAATAGAGAAGGCTGTTGTGGTTTACAACGATGTGGTCGAAAAAAAGGAAGACGATAAAGTGAGAGCGCGTGTCTGGGGCATGCAACACTAAACGAATGACTTCTACAAAGAGAGATAAGAGCTAATATTTTGATGTAAGGTGCCTGATTAAGTTAACGGTAGTAATTTTTGATAAATACAGATAGGCTGGGCAAGATAACAATGATAGGAAATGATAGGTAGGACTTTTTCTGCTTTGATGAAAATATACTTTCACTCTAGAAATATGATGAGTGAAATAACATGTTGGCGCGGTTCATCACCATCTGTAGGGTGTCAGTGAGATAAGTATCCTGAGTGTCCTAGATAGCGGATGCGAAAGTGAGTTTTCGACTTACCAAAAACAATAAAAAATGAGAATATTATAAAAAGGGTGTTTCATAGATGACGCCTGAAAAGCCTGAGGTTTTGGTGCAGAATGATATGTTGTTGGAAACATGCGGAAGGCAACCAGGGTCTTTCGATATCCTGACACCTATATATTAGAAGCTACTGACAGCTTAAATCCAAGGGTTACAAGTTTTTGGCGAATAGATGAGTGGCATCTAAATGAGTGAAGGAGACGGCTTTACAAATACTGGAGTTAAAAACCATGAGTCAGTGATCCCACAAGCTCATGATATTGCTTAGATGGTTCTGAGCACTGGCTAGTCGTGGAAATTCATTACGTATATGTATAAGATGCAATGATCAGCAAACATACCAATGAAGCAATAAACTTCTAACTATAGATCATTGAGATCCACGAGGAACAATGGACGGCCCAGTAGAGTCCTGGGTTATATTGGAGGGTACGAGAGCAGGGCAGAATGTGGTGTTATTGAGCACAGACACTGAGACTAGTTTGTAAGGAATATCTCCATCCGTCATGTGACATCTGAACGCAAGCTGACATATACGGCAAATTTTTATTATTTGGCGTCGATGAGGCACTTTGCTTCATCGACGCCTAACAGGACATCACCCCGGAAAGCAACATACGCATATTGTTAAAAAAGATATGTCAACATATTTACATTACATGGTAAACGAACAACACACAAATGAAACATAATGATGTTAGGTATATGCGTGGTACTTGTGCCGGTACTAAACCAACATCACTCTACCAAAACCAAACAAGTCTGAAGACAAGCTTTACACGTCTTTCACACACGGACATAAAGGAACAGCACCAGTGTCGAAAGAATTCCTCCTCACCTAGAATGAATAAGTTCTTCGACAAAACAGATAGCAGCTCGGTCTACAGTCTCCGAGATCGGAAATAGTGCGACGGCGACGGCCTACTGCAACGGCCACGCATCGATTGCGTCAAAGGCAGTAAGCCTCCGCAACAGTGAGAAGACAGGTGAAGAGGCTTTGAGAACGCCAAGAAGAAACGAAGTTGTTTGCCCCGAGGCCACAAGTTTCAGCTCCAACCATTTTTTCACTCCAGCCATTTTCACTCCAGCCATTTTTAGGGGGAAAGCGCCTTAGTGTGTGGGTCGGTCGCTTCTCTGTAGTAGTAATAGTAGTAGTTGTAATAGTAGTAGTAGTAATGGTAGTAGTAAGTAGCAGTACTAGTAGTAATAGTAATAGTAGTATGTATGTATGTATATTTGCAGATTTTTTTTTCAGATGTTTACTTGATACAAATACAAGACTGTGACTTGTGTTTAGTATACAAAAGAAGGTCCGAAAGTCAAAGACTGTATCGGGACATCCTGTTAAGGGCAAATTGTGGTAACACAATGTTAGAGGACACATACGCAATAATCAAAATTAGAAACTAAGCATAATTGCAGCAGAACATTGAAATATATATATATATATATATATATATATATATATATATATATATATATATATATATATATATATATATATATATATATATATATATATGTGTGTGTGTGTGTGTGTGTGTGTGTGTGTACCAAAGAAAAAACAGACATAAAATACAACCAAATGAATCATTGAATATTGTAAACAGGATAACTGAAAAAAATGGCAGCAGATCCGCGGAGTGAATGATAGAGAGTGGGGCGAAGCATTCGTCCGTCCAGTTGTTCTTGCTTCCGTCCGTCCAGGCGTCCGTCTGTGTGACCGTCCATGCGTTCATCCACCCGTCCATGCATGCGTCTGTTCGTGCGTCTGTTCGTGCGTCTGTCCCTGCGTTTGTCCATGCATCCGCCCCTGTGTCCGTTCTTGTGTCCTTGCATGCATCTGTCTATGTGTCCGTTCATCCATCTATTCAACACTCCAAGTGCCACCATCTCGCATCTTTTCATCATATATTCCCCATATAGAAGCACCGCCATCCAGCGGACATTCCAAGGACTAAACGAGAGCTGGCACACGCACACTTTCTTACGGCTTGCGCTTCAGGTCTCCTTCTTACATTTAACCACCTCGAGTTCATGGTATATACCAGTTCACTGTGTTTCTTCATTGCATTGCGGCCCAACGCTCGCTAAACCTTTCTAAAACCAAGGAGGTTACGCCCAGCGGGTATAACCTAGCAACACTTTCTTGTCAGATAGTGCCCAATGCACATGCCAATGGCTGCTAATGGGGATTGCAGCGTGCGTGTTAACTAAAAGCCGAATGCTTCTTTCTCTCATTCCCCCTTAGCAGCCATTTGCATGTACAATGAGCACTATCTTTTATTGTTCAACAACGTACAGAACAAATCTCTCACCGGCACCACCTTGGTAATCAAAATATTATACTTGTTACACACTACAACGGCTACGAGGGACGATTGGGTTCCGCTATAAGGAGTTTCGCCCCTAAAAGAATACAAAAAGCTGTAATACATATGTACATTTAAACAAGGTAGTGCTATGGTAAGAAACAGTCAAGGTAAGCATGCATAAATACTGACTTTAGTTTTTTCTTACAGTGATCCAAGTTTTTAAAATTTTTAATAACAGCTGGTATTGTGTTCAAAAATTCTATAGATGAAAATTCAGAATTAGTACGTACCTTAGGCAAAAGGACGTTTTTGTCACGAGCAGATCCAGTATTACTATGCGTAACAAGGTCGGAAGATGAGAAGCAGATAGGAGGTAGTGATTTGATTATGTATTTATAGAATGTGATTCCTAAGTTATAATTGAGGAGCTCTGAAATGGTCAAAATGTTGTTATCATGAAGTAGGCATTTACCGTTAGAAAAACGTGAACTGTCAGTAATGATTCTTATAAATTGGTTCTGTAGTACTTGAAGAGAAGCCGAATGAGTGTTATAGGTGTTACCCCAGCACATTATGCCATAATTAATATGAGAATGAACAAATGAACAGTAGAGTGAAAGTAAAGTGGCACGTGTGAAGTATGGACACGGTTTAATCAGAGCGCGGATGTCATATGCTATTTTCTTTTTGATGTGAGAAATATGATCTATGATTTCAAGTTAGAGTCGAGAGAAATTCCTAGAAAAGAAGCGCAGGGACTGGGGAAAATAGAACGCGAGCCAAAAGTCAAAGAAGGAAAGGATGTGAATTATTTTTGATGCGTCAAAAATACTAAAAATTTGTTCTTGGTTGCGTTAGTAGTTAACAAGTTAGCACTGCACCAACTTGAAAAATTTTTCAAATCAGTGCTTAGCTTGTCGACAAAAAGTGAAATGATTTTGTCAGAAGTAAATATGGTAGTGTCATCAGCATACAAAATGGAATTAGTGAACGACAGAAAGTTATTATTACGTTAAGTTTTATTGGCGGAAGGGCATCTAAGGTGAAAGAGCGCCAGTACAAGTGTTGTTTCATTTCGGTTATTAGTTTAAAAATTAAAACATATGGTGTGTAGCAAGTATCTACGAACCATTTAAAACACGGTGCATTTAAAAACAATGTCACTTTGTTAAAAAACCTTCATTTCGTTAGCTGTAGTCTGTGATGATAAATTAGTCTGCAAGGCCCAAGACCCTCGCAACTGAAGTCCTTGCCTGAGCAAGAACTGCGAAGGCTCAGACATACTTTTTATGCACCAGGCGGTACCTCACACTTGAGGCGCAGCCTGGTGGCTAGGATGGAATGATATCATTGTTAAAAATTTGACTTTACCACGATAATGAAGAAGTTTCTTAAGGTCAACCACTGCGCAAGTGATAAAAACAGCGCTGGATGAAGTGGGATATGATATCGATAGAGCTCCCTGAAATGGGTCAGTCGTACTTGGTGAAGCACAGGTCATAGTATGAGGACATGCAAAACGGTTAGACTCTCTCCACAGTGTATACATGTAGGTGGATCAGTGCCTGTCAAAAGGTGTTCATTTGTGGCATATGTGTGGCCTATTCTGAGCCGTGTTAGAGTGACTTCGGCGAACCTGTTGAGTTTTTGTGGGATAACTTTTCTCAGTTGGGGTTTTACAATGTGGAGTTTGTTTTCGACTTCTCTGTCCCATGCAGCTTGGCAGTGGCTGCGTAGACCTCTACGTACAACAGGTTTTAGATCTACACCCGGAACAGAGGTTATATCTATGGTTTGCCGACCAGCGGCTTCTCGTGCATTCTTGTCCACTATTTCATTGCCCGCAATTCCAGAATGACCTGAAACCCAGCAAATAACAATAGAAGGTTTCAGGTTGTACGCTGCATAGATTTTGTTAAGGAGCTTGTTGAAAGTAGGGTTTTCGCTGTACTTGCCACAAGACAGGACCCTGACAACACTTAAAGAATCTGTGTACACTATAGACTTTTGTATCTTGTGTTGTTTAATGTGTTGTATAATAAGCAGGATACCATAAGCTCCCGCTGTGAAAATGCTGGTATGTGTATGCATGGTTCTGGTGTCCGAGAACTTTTGTCCATAGGCTGCACAAGATACAGATGTTTGAGACTTTGAGCCATCAGAGAAGAGCGCGGTTGAACGATATTTGTGTTCAAGGGCCAAGAAATGTTGGTCAATGAGTGCACTTCGACAATTATCCTTTATGATGTCTTTGAAAGACAGTCACAAGTGACTGGACACTGCTGCCAGAGAGGGATGTGTTCGACATGGTCACTTTCCTCCAAGTCATTGAAAAAAATTGCAAGATTTTCTACTGCAGGTCTTATTGCCAATGGAAACGGTGGGGCGATAGAAGGACGGTTTAGGTATAACTGGGTAGTAGACACATCGTTCATAAGTGTTGTGCATGGGTGCTGCTTCAGAGACATGATCTTAGCTGCATAGTTGGCTCCTAGATACGTGCGCTGATAGTCTAGTGGCCACTGATCTGACTCTGCATAAAGGCTATTAATAGGGCTGCTACGGAAGGCACCAAGTGCCAGCCGGATACCTAAGTGGTATACAGGGTCCAACATTTTCAGTGCTGTCCTTGAAGTGGACTGATATACTATGCATCCATAGTCTATGCGTGACAGAACCAGGCTTCGAAACAGAGATATGAGACAGTGCCTGTCTGTCCCCCACGACTGATGCCATAAAATCTTTAAAAGGTTCATGGTCTTCAGACATTTTAACTTCAGCTGTTTTATGTGCTGGATGAAGGTGAGTTTGGAAGAAAAAATTACACCGAGGAATTTTTGTTCTTTCGCAATGACTATGTTTTGTCCATTCATTAGTATGCAGGGGTAAGCATGTACACCTCGTCGTCTCGAGAAAAGCACATTAGTAGTCTTGTCAGTGTTAAACTTAAATCCATTCTCGTCAGTCCATTTTGCAAGTCGGTTAACACCTAACTGTACCTGGCGTTCGCATACAGCCAAGTTACACGATTTGAAACTAATTTGAATGTCGTCCACGTATACAGAGTAGGATATTGCAGGTGAAATAACAGAGCGAAGAGAGTTCATTTTAACTATAAATAGTGTGCAGCTTAATACTCCTCCCTGCGGCACTCCATTTTCTTGAAGAAATGTGCGCGATAACAAAGTACCTATTCTTACACGGAACTTCCTTTCAGACAGGTAATCTTTTAAGATGGTAATCACCCTGCCACATATTCCGTAATACAGTAGATCTTGCAGGACTCCGTATCGCCAGGCAGTATCATATACCTTGTCAAGATCAAAGAAAACAGACAGACAGTATTGATTGTGTACAAACGCGTCACGTATATACGACTCGAGGAGGACAAGATTGTCAGTTGTGGATCTAGCTGCACGAAAACCAGACTGGCACGGGTCCAATATGCCGTTGTATTCCAAGTAATGGACCAAGCGGCGGTAATTATTTTTTCAAACTCTTTGAGTAGGCAGCTTGTGAGGGCTATAGGCCTGTAAATATTTACCGAAGAGGGATCTTTGCCCTGTTTAAGGATTGGTAGTACTATTGCCTCTTTCCGAGCAGAGGGTATTTTGTCGGTATTGAAAATATTGTTGTAAAGTGCTAAAAGGCAGTTCAGGGTTTCATCAGGGAGATTTCTGATCATTTCTTAGGTAACTGTATCAGAACCAGGAGCAGAACTTCCACAGGAACCAAGGGCAAGCTTCAGTTCATATATTGTTAGTGGTTTATTGTATCCGTCTGATACAGGCTTGTTCCGGCACAGAGGTACACTCTCAGCTATGCTTTTATGGCATAAGAACTTTGTGGTATAGTTTTCTGAGCTTGACATTTTCTCGAAGTGTTCGCCAAGAGCGTTTGCCTGTTCTATTGTGCCACCGCAGTCATTCACCAAAGGGAAGGGATTTGGGCCTTGTCCTTTAAGTTTATGCACCCTATTATAAACCTTACTGACGTCTGTGTAGGAGTTTATTGAGGATATATAGTGTGTCCAGCTTTCCCGTTTGGCTACACTGCGAACACGCCTGCCATTCGCTTTGCAAATTTTAAAGGTTATCAAGTTTTCTGCTGTTGGGGAGCGAGAAAAAGTTCTCCATGCTTTATTTTGCAGTTTTTTAGCAATTTCACACTCCCGATTCCACCATGGCTTTGTGTTAACCTTATCATTCCTTGACTGCGGTATGCACTTTTTTGCACAAGTAAGAACATATATAGTTGGCCATCTCTTCTACTTCCAAATGGTCTACCTACCTTTTCGAGGTGTAGTGTACATAGCTCTCTGAATTTCACCCAGTTTGCAACATGAAAGTTCCACTTTTCAGGATAAGACGGCCGGTCATCCCATTGTTTTGTTACTAAAAGAGTTAGAAAATGGTCACTTCCATATGAATTATTAATAACTTTTCAATCTAAGTAAGGTAGGAGTGACGGTGACCCAATGGCTAAATCTATGCATGAATATGTATTGTGCGTGGTACCGAAGTATGTTGGCTCTGCCTTATTGAGCAGACAGGCTCCAGATGCGAGAAGAAAGTTTTCTATTGCACGACCTCTCGCATCACATTCAGTATCACCCCATACCAAACTGTGGGCAATAAAATCTCCAATTAACACATATGGTTCTGGAAGCTGATCAATAAGCTTTTCGAACTCTGTTTTATTGAATGGTTCATCAGAGGCTATGCAGATCTAGCAGATAGATAGAAGATGGTTGAATAGAATAGCGCGAACAACCACAACCTCAAGAGAGATTTGTAGCACAATGTGCTGGCATGCTGCACTTCTTTGTGCAATGATGGCCACACCTCCAGAAGAGAAATTGCCACCATTTCGATCTTTATGAAAGACCACATATTGATTTAAGAAATTCACATGAGTTGACTTTAAATGAGTTTCTTGAACACAGAACACTTTTGCCTGATAGTCATTAAGCAAGTCTTTGATATCATCTAGGTTATTAAATAGGCCTCTGGCATTCCACTGTAATATTTGTGTGTCCATTTTAGATGTGTTTTGTGCTGTGTGCTCAAGGATGGAAAGTTAGCTCACGGACCATTCCCAGGGGCCGTGACACGAGATTTTTCTTTTTTGAATCGGTCGACAGAGTCGCGCCGATCCTTAGGCGCTGGCTGCGCCCTCACGCTCGGTGTTGTGTCCATTGTCTCTTGCGAGGCACTGGACACGCGCTCTTGCGAGCACTGCGTTTGTTTTGAGGGCCTCGCCTTAAAAGACGAGACCTTCGCGGGCCCCAGCCCGTAGGTTGGTGGGTCTTTCTTGGATGGCGGAGCAGCACTTGCTGCAACCGCAGAGAGGGCGGATGGCGTCACCGCTGGCACACGCGTAGTGCCTGTCTGGCACTACGCGTGTGCCAGACAGGTGCCGGGGGCCATCGTGCCGCTGCCCCCTGACGCGCCACTTCGGCAACGCTGGTTTCTGGTAGGTAGGACACCTGCCTTCGTGCCTCCGTAAATGAAATGTTTTGTTTTACTTTAATTGTGACAATTTCCTTTTTTTCCAGCATGGGCATGACCGTGAGTATGCGGCATGCTCCCCGTTACAGTTCGCACAGTGAAGAGAGTTTTCACAGGTATCAGATGTGTGTTCTTCAGCACTGCATTTCGCACAAGTTAGGCGGCCTCGGCAGTTCATAGAACTGTGGCTGAACCACTGGCATTTGAAACATTGGAGAGGGTTCGGTATATATAGCCTCACTCGAAGCTTGATGTACCCAGCCTCAACGGAGTTGGGCAGTACACTTGAATTGAAAGTAAGTATCAGGTGCTTAGTCTGCATTTCTTTGCCATCACGCCTCATCCTAATTCGTTGCACGTTGATGACATTCTGTTCGCTAAAACCCCCCAGGAGTTCAGCCTCCGTCAGCCCTAACAGGTAATCATCTGAAACAACGCCACGGGTGATGTTCATGGTTCAGTGTGGGGTTACTATTAATTTAGTATCTCCAAATTTCACTAAATTAGGCAGTCTATCATATTGCTTATGGTCGCGGAGCTCCAACAGAAGGTCACCACTTGCCATTCTCGATGCCTTATATCCTGGGCAAAAGATTTCCGTCAAAGACTTTGAAATTAGAAAAGGTGAGAGCGTTCGCACTGATTTACCGGGTGTGTCAGCGTGGATAACGTGGAATCGGGGAAAAAATACTTTCTGGTGACCAAAAAACTGGAAGACCTCATCGGTGCGCCCTCTTTTCTGAGGGCGATCAGAGAGGGGGGGGGAAGGAACTAGCCATGTGTAAATGTTTATTTTTGGCAGCGGCGCTAGCCACCCACCATGGAGTCTTACAAGGGGACGTTGCAGGGTCTGTAAGTACAGGCCCTGCAGACGCCAGCTGTACGCCACCACTACAACCGAATATGGTGTATCCAAGGTGCGATAGCCACACAGGGTTAACCCTTGCCGCCACGAAACACGGAAGTCAATGGAAGTGAGTAGAGGACAGGAAAGATTTAAAGTAAAAGAAAAGACGAAGATGTGAGGTGGAGACACCCTCGGATAGTCCCGGGCGGGTCTATCCGAGGGTGCCGTCTACGTGAAGCCGGGGCCAAAGGGGTGTGTTGCCGCCACTGGGGGGCCTTACAAGTCCAATCACCCAGCATTGGCTCAACCCCCAGGATCCCCTTTTCCCCGGACACGGCAAAGCCACGCACGGGTAGGCGTGGGAGGGGGTCGAAACCTCCCCCGTTAGCTCGGGTCGGTGGTGTCGCTACACACCAAACACCTACTTGCCCAGGCGCCCCTGCGGGGGAAGGACAGAAAGTTAGGAAGATCATTTATAAAAATAAAAACAGGAGCGGTCCTAAAATAGATCATTGAGGGACACCAACATTAGTAGATAATTCCTTAGAATATACATTACAAATGGACACGAGTTGAACGCGGTTATGCAGGTAGCTTTTTAGTAACGCTAAAGCAGGACCATATACACCCACCGCTTCAAGTTTAGTAAAAAACATTATGTGACTCTACCTGTCGTATGCTTTTGTTAAATCTATGAATACTGATCCTGCAGATAAACCTTTGTCAATGCGTTTTTTAGTTGATCGGTTCGATGAATGAGTGCTAGATCAGTAGAAAAATCACTGCGAAAGCTGAACTGACAAAGGCACAGAATATTGAATTTATCAAGGTAATTAGTTAGGCGTACTCTAATGAACTTCTCAAGAACTTTACCGAAGAAGGGCCGAATGCAAATGGCTCGGTAAATATTATTCAATGTCCTATCACCTTTTTTATGAACTGAGATAATTTTACCGCGTTTAAGCTCTTTATGAAAGACGCCTGTCTTGAATATCAAATTCGCAATGAAACACAATATATCAGAAATTAGGGGCGAAATGAGTTTGATGTGATCAGGCAGGACTTCGTCGATTGCTGCACCGGTCGACTTGAGCTGTTTTATGACATTATGTATTTCTTGAGGAGTAGTGGAAAAGAGAAAAAACGAATGAGGGAGGCGTGTAAGTGGTGTGATTTGTGTGGGACAGCGTGCGTCAGCGCTAAAAAGTTGGAACAGAAAGCGTCAGCTATGTCGATAGGCGAGTTAAATTCAATGTTGTCGATTATGATTCTGGATACTTGGTGTCGAGAATTCCTGTTTAGCGAGCAGTTTACAATGTCCCATTTTGGTTTAGCATTTTAACCTGCTTGCGATAATTTTTTGTTCTAGAAAAGAACGTTTCGCAACTTTTAAGTGCTGGTGTACAGCGTTACGTATTTTTTTGTAGCGGGCAATTAACTTAGTAATAAACGGCTGACTTTTAGTATGTATGTATGTATGTATGTATGTATGTATGTATGTATGTATGTATGTATGTATGTATGTATGTATGTATGAAAGTCTCTAGTACAAGAGACAAAATAGAACTAGCAGAGCTTTCGAAGTTGATTAATAGGCGTAAGGTATCCGATGTAGGAGAGTATAACATAGAGAGAATTTAACACGCTCTGAAAAACGGAGGAAGCGTCAAAGCAGTGAAGAAGAAACTAGAAATAGGCCTAAATTGGATGTTTGCACTAATGGACAAAAAGGCAAAATAACTACCACTATGGATAGGATAGGTAAAATTGCGGAGTTGTTTTACAGAGACCTGTACAGTAGCCGGGACAGCCCCAACTTTAATACTATAAGAACTAGCAGTAACCCAGATGACACCCCACCAGTATTGATAGACGAAGTAAAAAAAGCCTTAGAGAGCATCCAAAGAGGTAAAGCTGCTGGTGAGGACCAGGTAACATCAGATCTGCTTGAACATGGAGGACAGATTGTGTTAGAAAAACTAGCCACCCTGTTTACGAGGTGCCTCCTGACGAGAAGAGTACCAGAGCCTTAGAAGAATGCTAACATCATCTTAATACATAAGAAAGGAAGCTTCGCCCTGTGCTCGTGTTCCCTCGTTTTAGTCGTTAGCGTCTCAGGGCGTCCCTGGGCTGGCGGACGCCCGTAATGGCAAGCCAGCCCCCGAAGAAGGCGCTAGCCTTCGACGTAGTCGTCCCCGAGGGGACCAGTCCCGAAGACGTCGTTGACGCGACGTCTTCAATAGTAGGAATCGAAGAGGTCTACTGTGTACAGCACTTTGGAGGCCGGAATTACCAAGTCACCGTTAACAGTGAGGCTGCTCTGGCTGAAATCGTCGACGCGTCCCACCTCATCATTAGAGGAGAGCGTGTTGCTGTCGTACCCTTGGGACCCCAAGTCACTCAAGTCACCGTTACGTTCCTGCCGTGCCGCGTCCCCAGCGAGGTCCTCGCGCAAGCATTGTCTCCCTATGGGAAGGTGCTGCACATCAGCAGAGGACTCATGGGATCGCGCCCAACCATTACCACTGGGACGCGATTCGTCCTGATGGAAATGAAGACATCGTCGCTGGTGCCCAACTACCTCAAGGTCGCTGGCCATCGAGTGACCTGTGACTATAAAGGGATCCAGCGAGTGTGCCGTCGATGTGGAGACAGCGGGCACTTCCGCATGAATTGCACAGCTACGTTTTGTGGAAGGTGCGGCGTTTACGGCCACGACGGGAAGGGCTGCTCGCTGCCGTGTCGCTGTTGTGGTGACCCGCATGCTACCATCGCCTGCACCATCAGGCCGTCGTATTCCGAGGCGGCCCCCAAGAATTTTACCCGCCACTTCAATCAGGCAAGAATAAGGACGTCGTATCATTGACGCTAGGCCCGGATGTTTGCCAGGACGAAGTTGGGTGCATCACAATGCAACACCAGACGCCACACCAAACGCCCACAGCGTCTCCAGCCAGCCGCGACCAGGCAGCCCCTCAAGGTGCGGATGATTCATCTAGCGGCCCGCGACCAGTGGTGGTTCCCACAGAACCACATGTCGAGCCCTCACCAGAGAGGCGCCACTCGGCGAGCACGTCGCAGATGCTGACGTGATTCTGTTACTCACCCCATGGCTGCCCAGTCGTCTGTTAGTCCTCCTATCATTGAAGAGACTTTGTCCCAAGGCGACGAGGTTTTCATCAACGAGGACACGAGCAGTACTAGGAGCGACACGGCCCTGCAGATAGACACCGACAGCACTCCAAGCGAGATCAGTCGGGGTAGTTTTGACGAATTTGTGCCATCTTCACTCAAGAGCCTCGGCGCCAAGCGCCACCGAATATCCAGCAGCGACTCGGAGGCCCCCAGCAGAGACAGAAGTCCCCTGCGGACTTCGATGCGGCCCCGGAAGCCCCGTGCTTCCGGTGGGTCGCCTGGTCGTAAGAAGTGATTGAGCTGCTTGCGGGGCACCCGCTCCCGCGTCTGTCAGAACTGTGAGTCTAGTATCCAAATTTGTCTTTATTGTTTACAATGGCTACCGCATTGAATATTTTTTCCTTCAACGTAAAAGGTTTTCGCAGTCCGGTAAAGCAGGCCGAGGTGATTAGTGTAGCCCGTGCTGCAAATTGTGATGTTTTATGCCTGCAGAAAACTAATTTTTGTTCACTATCCGACGTTAGGGCTTTTAAACAAAAGTTTAAATTAGATTGCTATTTTTCTTTCGCTACAACTCGTTTTACGGAAGTAGGCATCATTATATTTAATCGGGCTTTATTGAGATGTCGCCACGTTGTTTATGACGGCGTCGGTAGAATTACTGCTCTAGATTGTACCTACTTTTCTTTTCGAATGAGGATACTATGTGTGTATGCGCCTGCACAAACCGGACAGTCTCATGATTTTTTTCGAAATTTGGATGTTTTTTTCCTAGACGGTCGTCATGTAATTTTAATTGGAAACTTTAACTGTGTGCTAAATACGCGATGCGATGTACAAGGTACTGGCTGGGGTCAGTCTGCTTGGAATTCACGTGAGCTGCGACGCATTGTCCAGCATTTTTCATTGCTGGATGTGCATAATGTCATACACGGGAATACTTTTGTTTGGACATGGCGCCGCGGACACTCTTCCAACAGATTCGACCGGGCTTATATTCCACATGCTTTAGAGACGTTTGTCTCCGACTTACGTGTTCCGCCCATCCCACCTTCGCCTGTGTACATCTCTGACCATCGTCCGATTCTATTAAAACTAAAAATTCCATTTTCTTTTTCGGAAAAACCATGGCGTCTTGATGTTCGCGTCCTCCAGGACGCGCGCTCTCGCTCAAATTTGTCCCGTGCAATACGCGTGTCACTCGCTGCGTCGGATGTATTTGATTGGGATGCGTTTAAAACGGAGTGGCGCCTGCACTGCTCAGTTGAAGGGCGTTCCCTTCGTCGTCGCGCTTCTGAGGAGCTGGCCGATACTGCAGCGAAGTTACGCCTCGCATTGCGCGCTGAAACGCCGTCTCCCTTGATGCGAGCTTGGCAACATGAATTACGTGAACGCTTCCAGCGTTTGATTGCCACCTCGTCTCTGGCGGCGGCTGCATGGCGTTGTAGGCACAACCCTTGTGCCCACCCCGAGGTGTTACGCTATGCGAGGCAATCGTGTTTAGGGCAGTCACAATCACCTGTTTTTACGACCATGCAGACACCACCTACACAGCCGCTTCCTAAGCGTGATCGATCTCTCTTTCTGGCGCATTTTGAAGAGATGTCATGTTCGGCCATGCGGACAAATTGTGATATAATGCCGCCTATGCTTAGAGGTTTGCCTCGCGTTCTTAGACAAGCTGCTGATTCTCTGCACGTCCTTCCATCAGTTGAAGAGGTAAAGGCAGCACTAAAATCTATGAAACGGGGGACAGCCCCTGGGCCAGACAGTTTTCCAGTTGAATTTCACTTATCATTTTGGAATGAGCTTGGTACTGCATTAACCACGGTTATCTGGCGATGTTTCGAGGATGGTGTCTTTCCATCAAGTTTTCGAGATGGACGCATTGTGCTTATTCCAAAAGGTGATGCTTCTTCTGTTAATCCTGAAGATTGGAAACCTATCACGGTTCTTAACGTTGACTATAAGATATTCGCGACGGTGATCGTTCAACGTTTGAAGGCTCTGTTGAACACCCTGGTGGGTCATCACCAGCCTTCATCTATACCTGGACGGGAAATACACAGTTCGTCCTTTACCACCAGGGATATCATAGCCTATACTCTGTCGCGATCTGCGCGTGGTCTCCTTGTGTCTTTAGACCAAGAGAAAGCATTTGACCGACTAGAGCACACGTATATATTTAAAGTGCTCACAGCCCTTGGTTTTCTCGGTACTTTTGTTGAATTATTAGACATACCTACTCTGGTATAAAAAGCACACTAGTTCTAGATGGTCGCGAGAGTGCTGCCTTTTCTATTACACGTGGGGTCCGTCAAGGATGCCCCTTGTCTCCTGTTCTATTTGTCCTCAGCCTTGAGCCATTTTTGTGTGCTCTAGAAGCAGATTCGCATGTCCGGGGTCTTGCGCTTCCCGGCAGCAGTACCATAAAAGTCAAAGCTTTTGCTGACGACATAACCCTGTATCTTTCGGATGAAGATAGTCTTTCTCGTAGCCTGCGTTTATTCTCCCAGTATGGGGACATTTCAGGTGCCGCGCTAAACCTCTCTAAATCCCGGTATTTGTTCATCGGCTATCCCAACTCCACACTTAGGTCCACATCTCTTCTTCATCCGGCTGCGTCTTTTCGCATTTTAGGAATTCTATACAACGACTACGGCATTTGTAACTCCGTTTGGTCAAATGCCCTCGATGAAGTAAAACAAAAAATTGGGAACGCCCAAGAATTCGACTTCCCGCTTCTTGAGCGGAGGTATCTTGCGCAGACTGTGTTCTGCGGTCGCATTTGGTACCTTTCTCACGTGAAACAGCCGCCTTTACGCATCGTAAAGTCATTGCAGTCTGCCTTGTGTTCCTTCTTTTGGTCTGGCGGCACTGAGTTGGTTTCTCGTGCGGTGTTAGGACAGCAGCGTTCCCAGGGAGGTTTTGCTTTCCCT
Organism: Rhipicephalus microplus; assembly: GCF_043290135.1. Lineage (NCBI taxonomy): Eukaryota > Metazoa > Arthropoda > Arachnida > Ixodida > Ixodidae > Rhipicephalus > Rhipicephalus microplus. The sequence goes on from NC_134704.1 coordinate 108,165,557, forward strand.
TCGGTATCAATACGCTGCCGGCTATTGGCCCTGCGCTTCCTGTTGCGCCTCGTACAAGGAGAAGAATCCCCCGCGCGAAATCTGGCATATTATTTTCTAGGCACTCACCTTCGGTATTTATTGCCTAATGTGCGCCTTAATCAGGGCCCACAATCATTAGTACTTCCTTCGTTTTATGCAACAGCTGTCGCGTTTTTTCGTCATATCCAGTCGACTTGCCCTGATTTAGATGTGTTAGACAATTCTATCGTTCACACAACAGCCGCGTTGTTGCTCCCGTTGGTTCCTCCAGCACGCCGCACCCGCTCTAGTCGGGTGTCTTGGAGCACGCTGACGGCATCCTTTCTACCTGGCCACCTCCGGGACTTCATGCGGTGGCTTGGGTGGGGCGTTCTTTCTACCCTTGACCGCCTAGAAAGGTGGAGAATGGTCCAGTCATCAACATGTCCGAACTGCTCCCTACGGGAAACAAATCAGCATGTGTTAAGGCAATGTGTCGTTGCTCGTGTTTTCTGGAGGGCTGTGCATGCAGGATTTCGTGGCCTCGGAGTGAACCACTTTGTTTCTTCTGGACGTTGTTCTCGAGGCCGCTTTGCCTGCCTTCTTATTGATGCTGGTGCCTACTGTCTTTGGCGTAACCGTTGTGAAGCTGTTGCAGCAGGTCGTCACCGCCGTGCTCTCTTCCCGATTTTGGAGCGACTGTACAAAGAAATAATATCTGTGTTGTCGGAGGAACTCTTCTTTCTGGGTGAGGAGGAATTCCTTCGACACTGGTCCTGCCATTTTTGTTCATCTGTGAGAGACGTGTAAGGCTTGTTTTCAGGCCTGCCTGGTATTGGTAGGTTAATCTTTGTTTAGTACTCATACAAATACCTTGTAAAGACTATGTAAATATCTGACATATGGATCTCTACATTTCATTTGTGTGTTCTTCGTTTATCACGTATTGTGCATATGTAGACATTGTTTTTGTAACAATTCCTGTTTAGTTGGGTAAGTTGTGTATGTTGTGTTCTGTTTACATATGTACACATAGCTTTTTGTAACAACTTTTGGTGTGTCTGTGGATGTTGTGTTCTGTCGCAATGTTCTGTTGGATTGTAATTGATGTTCACTGTCTGTGAGAATAAATTTCTCTAAACAGGACATGAAGAATTACAGGCCGATCAGCCTCCTCCCGTAATATGCAAGCTATTTACAAAGGTAATTGCTAACAAAGTTAAGAAACCATTAGAATTCAATCAATCAAAAGAACAAGCATGATTTCGAACAGGCTACTCAACAATCGAGCACATTCATACTATCGATCAGGTGATAGAGAAATGCTCAGAATATAGCCAACCACTATACATAGCCTTCATAGATTACAAGAAGGCGTTTGATTCAATAGGAATATCAGCAGTCATGCAGACACTGCGAAATCAGGGTGTCGATGAAGTATTTTTAAACATCCTGGAAGAAATCTACAGGGGATCAACTGCTACCATATTGCTTCATAAAGAAAGCAACAAAATACCAATCAAGAAGGGTGTAAGGCGGGGAATACAATCTCCCCACTACTATGTACGGCGTGCTTACAGGAGGTCTTCAGAGGCCTAGAATGGGAACAGTTAGGGATAAGAGGTAATGGAGAGTATCTTCGTAACCTGCGCTTTGCCGATGACATTGCATTGCTGAGTAACTCGGGAGACGAATTGCAACTCATGATTACGGAGTTAGACAAGGAGAGCAGAAAGGTGGGTCCTAAAATTTATCTGCAGAAAACAAAAGTAATGCACAACAACCTCGGAAGAGAGCAGCGCTTCGAGATGGGTAATAGTTCACCTCAAGTTGTAAAACAATATGTCTTCATAGGGCAGGTAATAACCGCGCAGCCAAACCATGAGATTGAAGTAACTAGAAGAATAAGAATGGGGTAGACCACATTTAGCAAGCGCTCTCAAATCATGACAGGCAGATTGTCACTATCTCTCAAGAGGAAGGTTTATAACAGCTGCATTTTGCTGGTACTTAACTATGGAGCAGAACCTTGGAGACTTACAAAAAAGGTTCAGCCTAAATTGAGGATGACGCAGCGAGCAATGGAAAGAAAAATGGTAGGTGTAACCTTAAAAGACAAGAAGAGATCAGAGTGGATTAGGGAACCAACGGGTGTTAAGGATATCATAGTTGAGCTTAATAAGAGGACATCGACATGGGCTGGGCATGTAACGCGTAGACGGGGTAACCGCTGGTCATTAGGGGAACTAACTGGATTCCCAGAGAAGGCAAGCGGGATAGGTGAAGACATAAGGTTAGGTGGGCAGATGAGATCAAGAAGTTTGCGGGTATAAATTGGCAGCAGCAAGCACAGGGCCGAGTTGACTGGCGTAACATGAGAGAGGCCTTTGTCCTGCAGTGGACGTAGTCAGGCTGATGATGATGATGATGATGAATGATGCTGATGATGACGTATGTATGTATGTATGTATGTATGTATCCACTGCTAGTTTAAGCAATGTTCAGTAGATAGCATTGTGTGTATGTCCTTGAAAATATCACTAGATGGAATTAGTAGTTTTTCTAGTTGATAGATGAATGGACGGATGGACAGACAGACATACAGGCAGATACATAGACGGATGGGCAGACAGACAGATAGACGGACGAACGAATAGATGGACGCTTTGCCCCACTCGTCCGTCAGTGCGTGGATATGCTGTGAGTCTTTAGGGGCGAAGCTCCTCAGGTTATTGTATGTTCCCTCATTTTTAGTAGTAATAGTAGTAGTTGTATGTAGCCAACTATAGTTCAATTGTTCAGTAGATGGCATTAGGAGTATAATTTCTTGAAAGTAAAACCACTAGATGGCATTAGTAGTTTTCGTATATTTGACAGACAGAGAGACAGACAGACAGACAGACAGACAGGCAGGCAGACAGACAGGCAGGCAGGCAGACGGACGGACGGATGGATGGATGGATGGATGGATGGATGGATGGTTAGCCGAGTTCATCATCACTCCCACTGCGGATATGCTGTGATTTTTTTAAACCTCCTTGATAAATAGCAGCTAGGCGGGATACTTCCGGTTCACAAAAACAACGAGATAATCACTGAAGGCGAGCTCTTCAAAAAACCCTGAACATTAGCGAATACTCTCGCGCATCTACTTTAAAGGCACCAGTATTGAAAGTTTTGGGTTCCTACACGTACCTTCTATGCGTTCGTTAAACCACTTTTTTTCACCACACTGGCATTTCCCAGAGAAGGTTTCTTGAACCATTTTCATAGTCTTTCTAATCTTGTTTATTTGTTTTTTTTGCTTAAAAGTCCCGTAAGATAAGCGTGCGTGCTTTTAGACGACAAATCTGTAAAACCTAGCAGAAATGGCCCCCTTTGTCTTCCTGCAATTCACTACAGCGATGAAGAAGCTGATCTGGTGTGGCATTTTGGAGCCACCGGAGAAGAAGAAGCGTTGATCATGTCTTGTAAAAAGACTTTCGTAAACCAGGACATGAGCAGGTAATAGGGTTAAGTAGACCAATGTTGTATGTAGGGGAACCTTCAAGTTCGAAATCAAAGCATTGGGGCATATTCTACGCAGAGCCATGGTCGCTTTGAGATCACACAGAAGCTTAGATAATAAATTTACCATAATAGTAAAGTATGAACAATTAGGCCTGCGAAACCAAACCTAATATGTAAAATAGAGCAACTGCTATATTTTCCGAGACGCCACAGATGAGCGACCATCATTGGGCACACATCAGTTTTCATTCGTGGGTGTGTAGGCTCTAATGGCAGATAAACGAATACACATACGAATTGACGGTTTCAAGATTGCAAGCGTTGTGGCCCAAATGAACTTCTGGTCACCTCAATGTAAGCTCGGAACGTCGAAGCTGTAAGGACATTTTCACATTTTTCCAAGGGTAAGCAAAGTCTCTCATTAGTTTTTTCAGACAAAAAGATTGTGTGTAATGCTACTGGCAATCTCTTGTAGTTTTTTATGTAGCTCAAAAGAAAATTTATTTTAATATATTTTGCCAAATGAGGAAAAGAAAATCTAGAAAATCAGCGGGCTTTTTTCTAACGCTCTTCTTGCCCACTGATGCTATTCTGCAACACTGGTGCGCGGAATCTGACATCATCAGGGGTCTGTACACAGAAACTGTGGGCACTGCTGTCGTTTTCACGAACAAAACCATCAGTAGCGCTTTTTTACGCTTACATTTAGGTTTAGGCAGTAGTTATGGCCGTTTTCACTGCTGGTAAATAATGATCAGATGCCAGTATGTCGAAATGGTAAAGTAAATTTTAGCAATTGACATTCAGGGCTTCATTTTGTTTTAACATGAAAGTCACTGACTAGTGATTTAAAGTTTAATAAAATTTTGATTATTTTTTTGAGTAACCGCTGTTTCTCATCCCCGTAAGATATTTGTCACTACTGAGAAAGTAAATTTTAAAGCAACTAGCGAGCGAACATACCATTTACTCTAATTTCGGAAACGCTAGGGTGCTTTCCTTGACATGCCATCCGACGTATGTCTGTCATATTTTGGCACAATCACTCAATCAGCCTGCTCCACAGTGCTCGATGGACAATATGGTACCTAAGTGTGATGTTTTAAAATGTGTGCAGTGCATCTTAGCAACAGCTCAATGGTAGACAACCTAACAATGAAGACCTTACCTTGTTAAGCTGTTATCAAGAAATATAATTGCATATATCTATAAAAGGGGCATCCAAATTCTACTGATAAAGTATAGTAGATGTGAGAACAAAAGAAGCTGTAATATCTTGAAGCAGAAGAGCTCCTACTCTGCCCTGAGAAATGTCCTGATAGACTGCCACGTTGATACGCTGAAAAGATATTTATACCAATTTTCCGGATCGGTCAGATGTTCAATGAGCTACACTGTTTAGAGGAATGAGGGAAATGGAGGCAGTTGAATAAAATTGCACTTTCTAGCAGGACACCTTCATGCACTTGGATAGATCAATATGTCAGACTGAAATTTTCTGAGCGCTGTGAAGACCGTCGGAGAAATCCAAAAAGAGTTCGAGAGCACAAGAGGCAGGCACGAAAGCAGCCCTCGAGCGTTGCTACTGGATCCCTGACAAGTCGAGCTTAGACGACGCCTCCAACCAGACGAGCGGGAACAGCGATCTGTGCACGTCTCACTATTTTCGTTTATATCTAGGCAAGCAACTGTAGAAAAATTGAGTGCTCGGCACTCTTATGCTTTCGTTCTTATCCTCAGCAGTGGCGTGAACAGTGATAGTTATAGTTAAGCTTTGACTGGACTGTCAACAAGGTGACTAAAGATTATTGTTGACTGATTTTGGAGGAGAGTTTTGAGGTGTTTTGCGCATGTATTGGAAAAGAAAGTCCATTGAACTTCACGTTTATTATTTCTATGAAGCAAAGTACCCTCCCTAAAAATTTTCTCATTCTAATTTTGCTCACTACGAGACCAATGGAGCGCACGCCATGATATGTTATTAGCGCAATCAATGTGCTGCTATTCTTATCTACTGTATAATTTGAAGGCTCCAAGGTATTTACTTCTGAAGACCCACTCATAGAAGAACTTTAGTCTTTCGCTCAACTGTCTAATAAATGAATTCAAATGGCACGATCGCCCAAAGAAAAATAAAAAACCCCGGTTTGTCAGGTGTTTCACAATCTCTATGACATCCTTGATTTTCAGTTGCATCTCATGATATACAAGTGATTTAACAATTGCCCGTGAAAAGCAGTTATGAATCTTTGTAGAAGCTGCAGGAAAAATCTGTAACAAAAAGAAAATCGTCTACACAGTACATTTTATTTCGACGAAATTATCTAGCATAACAAAGCACATAAGTGTTTTTAGAGTGGACTTTACAATTGACGGATAGATCAGCTTTGTAAGGTTCTTATGAGAGCATATATTGTCATCCGTCGGTCTGTAACATTTTCAGTGCTTACGTAAATTAGGTTGCCTATGAATTTGCTTCATTGTTGCAAATCGCGAGCCCCGTGTTCATGTAAACTTGTAACTCGATTGCACAGAAAGCGATTTGGTTCCTGGTTAAGGTCTGGCTCAAATATGAACTTTTTGTACACAAACGGCTTTTTTTTTCTGAATAGAGCAATGTGATTTCTTTTAGCATTGTACTCAGAACAGATACACGTCCTTTTTCTTTTCGAGGAAAGTATTTTACTATAATGGTGTCCTCAGAATTAATATTTAGTAATTAGAACATTCTCTTTTTCAACAAGAAATTGTTCTCGGTGACAACGAGCGTGGTAACGAGAAAATTATAAATATTACAGGGCACTAAAATATGATAACCCTGGTACGCAACTTCAGCCATTGTTTTACTGCACGTACTACAATCTTTCTATTTCCGGCCTTTGCAATGGAATCACAATACCGATTTTTCAACATTGTTCTAAACCACCTAGCGTTATTTAGAATGTCACATGTGGAATGCCGACGTATGGATTGGGGAGCAGGAAGCAAAGATGCTGGTTTGTGAAATAGACACTGGATAAATCAGCGCAAAATGGTTCTACAGCGTTAAAATGGCGGTGCCTATTTGCCATAAGTCTAACAGTAAAAAAAAAGGTCATATACAGTGAATCGACGGATTAAAAGAAAATCTCGCTCTATGCGATTGGAAGGGCCGTACGAAACGGACGTGCCAACTCAGAAGCTCTGATTCAGCATTCATCAGCTGAACAATCTTGCCACCAAACTCACTTCTAGCGCATTCATTTCAGTACGGTTGTTTCTATATTTTAAGTGTGAATACACTTTATAAGCGACCCCAAACCATCCACCGCCGTCGGCGGCGTCCGCAGTCTTCTCTCTATCTTTAAAAGAAAGAGGACTTGGCGGGCCGCAGCGCGACGCTCTACCGAATAAGCCATGGACGCGACGCTGATATCGGCGTCAGTAACGCGCCTTATACCCGCTCCCCCTTCGCTCGCTCCTCCGCTCTCCTCGCTCGTTGCAGCTGCGTGCGCACCCCTCTCTCTCGCGCGCCCACCTTCTCTTTCAGTCTCCCGTCGAGAGCGGGTCGTGCGATGGATGTCCCGGAGGCAACGCTACCATCAACAACGAATGCAGTACAACCGAATGCCAGCACTACACCCGTCGTTGGAGGTGACGGTACCGTGGTGGTTTCGCCGACGTTGTAAGACAAGGCGGCGCTGCGAAGGGCTCGTGAGACCGAACGTAAGCGGGCGAAGCGTGCAGCGGATGCCGAACTGCGTGCTCGTGAGGCCGAGTGCAAGCGGGCGAAGCGTGCAGAGGATGCCGAACTGCGCGCTCGCGAGGCCGAGGACAAGCGGGCGAAGCGTGCAGTGGATGGTGAACTGCGCGCTCACGAGGCCGAGATGAGGCGTCAGCATCGAGCCGCGAACGCGGCCCAAGAAGCGGAACGACAACGCAAGCGTCAGGCGGAGAAGGGCGATGAAGGCCGGCGCCAAGACGCCGCTCGCAATCGTCAACGGCGAGTGGACCTTCCCGAAGCCGTTCCAGCCAGTGAACGTGCCTCGCGGGAGAGGGTGCGAGCCCTGGACTTTGCTCGTCCGGACGCGTCGTGAAGTGTAAATAAATAATACTTCATATATAATGTATCTGTGTACAAATGCTTCATGACAAACAACACTTAAATTCATTAATTACACTTTCATCATCATCATCAGTAATAAAACTCCCAAGCATTTCCTCGAGGGTGAACATGGTTAAGTGCGAATGCACGGGGTGATGCTATGAGGGGGAGTAAAGTTAAAATCCGTTGGCATCGCCAGTGAGTTAACGTAAACTCCCCCGTGTGATCAAATTGCGATTCCCAGGAACCATTACACCATAAAGGCACCATAGTGTGATTAATAAATATAATAGTGCGAATTAATAAATACCCTCATAGCATCACCCCGTGCATTCGCACTTAACCATGTTCACCCTCGGGGAAATGCTTGGGAATTTTTTCTCACCCACCATAGGAGCAGTCCAGTGCTTGTAATTAAAGAAGCCGCATTGGTTCAGGGACCTCAAAGAAACCACATCCGCTGTTTATTATGCAGACGGATCATGCGTCACGTCTTACTTGATTTACATGGTAGAGCGTATTTCCACAACGTCGCACATAAAAGTCTATTGAAAAAAAAACAAAATGATTGGTTTTTTAGGAGCGCGATCATATGACAGAATAGGGCCGACCACAGATCTTTAACAACGTGAATATCAGAAGGCAACCTTTTTTCTAGTTCACAAGGCGCATTCATACAATTCAGTAACCGCATCTTCGGTGCAGCTCATGCAAAGCATAAATGAATCGCCACAACAGAAACGAGCGGCAAGGGAGGCCTATGCCGAAGCAGGCCACAATCTTCACGCTTCGTTACAGCCTTCGATTGAGATGCGCGTAATTATGCTCTGTTAATTATCATGTTATATATACGTCGGCTTCCATCGTTTGCTAGCTTTAAGTTTTTCAATCAGACCCCCCTTCAATTGGCTAATTGACTTTTTACACACAACACGCTGTCTTCCGCAGCTATGCAGTTGTCTGTTGCTTTAGGTTCCTTGTCTAGTCACTTGGTACTGAAATTCATTTGAAGCCGAGAGCTGAAAAAGAGCTACTTTAGTGTCGCACTTAATAAATTAAGGTGTGTGCCTTACCAGGCTTGAGCATCAGCAGTACCAGAAATCATCACTTAGATTTCTCTAAGAAATTCTACTCCGAGTTTACTTTTACACAAACCTCTTCGAACATCAAAAATTTAACTAAGAGATAACGGCAAAGATAAAGTGATTAACCCTAGCTCGTACTGACTAGACGTCACGAACGCTGGTTGAAGAAGCCTATAGCATTTAAAGCTACTACCGTAGCGACACAAGTTAGAGGGCAAAGCTCCCTATGCCATGGGTCGTGCGTCCACGATGTATGTAGTAGTAGTATCAGTGTCTGTAGTAGTAGTTGTTGTTGTCCTAGTAGTAGTAGAAGTATTGGTAGTAGTAGTAGTAGTAGTAGTAGTAGTAGTAGTAGTAGTAGTAGTAGTGGGTAGCCACCTCCACAGCCGGACTAGAGAAGCGGCATGCGCGCAGCATGTTAAATAGACGAGAAAATCCACGCACACTAATTCTGAATAAAAACAATACTTGTTTCTGATGAAATAACTTACAGGGACGAGCATTGGTGAGTTATTTTCCAATAACATTTGCCTTGAATTTGATGCTTACTAAAAAAATAGCATTAGAAGGACGCACTTTGAGCACTATTCGACCAGAAAGAATTATCACGTTCCACTCGCTGGGGGTAACTTTCTAGGTGTTAACAAGGTTTAGCAGGGGTTGGGCCACAGTGCATAAATGTAGTAAAGCAGTATATAGCCATGAACTAGAGGCGGTGAAAGGTGGGAAGTAGACACGAAGCGTAGGCCTTGTAAGAAAGTACGCGAGTGCCACCTTTCGTTTACTCCTTGCAATGTCCGCTGGATTGTGGTACTCTTATATGATGAATATATAATGAAAAGATGTGAGATGGCAGTAGTTGAGTGTTCAATAAATTTACAGACGGATGGATGGACAAAAAGACGGAAAGACTGAAGCACGTACCGACGCATGGATGGATGTACTGATGAACGGGCGCACGAATGAATGCATGTACGAACGCAGAGACGGATGCATAAATGGACGCTTAGATGGACGGACGCATGGACGGATGCATGGATGGTCGCACAGACGGACGCATGGACGGACGGAAGCCACAACAAACGGACGGAAAGACGCTTTCCCCCACTCATCATCATGCACTTCACGGATATGCTGTGATTTTTTTGCCTTGCCTTTAAAGAAGAAGCGATGTTTCAGCAAACAAAAGGGGTACCAACAAACGTTCTTCCTTCTCGACGACTGCTCTTTCTGTCCTCCTTTAATTAGTAAATAGCTGTGAAATTTTCACAAAGCAATAAAAAGTTAGCACTTTATAAAGCGTAAAAAAGACTTGGCAGATCCTATGCGCTGTGAGCGTCAAAAATGTGCAAAGCATGCATCCTGAAATTTGATTGAGGGGCTTGGAAAACGAGCATAACGTTACGATGTGGATGAATGCATTACTGAGTAAAGTGAAAGGGGTTTTTTACAGTTGCATAACGCCACCACTCCTAATGTGCGCACTACAAGAACTAGAATTGGTAGGCTAAAATGTTGTTCCTCTCTGAGTCCATGATTTTGGATCGGGGAAGCGTAAAGCAAATGTGTATGCTAAATTTTCGAAGCTTTGAGGCAAGTTTTACAAAGTGGATCGGTGGATAGTGGTGTAGTTGTCTGCAGATCGCGTTCTTACTAGGAACGTTCTCTACATTGGCGTCTACTGAGATTGACACTGGGTAGATTTTTGTCTAACGTAATGTCAGCCCTCACGTTAGACCATGGACGTCAGTCTAATTGTGACTAACTGTGGTTTAGAGTATAATCATGCACGTATCACATGTGAGTTTGGGTGGCGCATTTCCCCAGGGTCGAGTAAATTTTCAATACAGCTTGCTCAATCATAGCAATACAAATGTGGTGCTTCAGACTGCAATAGAAGTGGAGTCGACATTGGAACCCCCATTAACGTTAAGGCGGCATGACTTGTGTGTCGTAAGTTTACAAATGTTACGTCTATTGCTTTGCTATGAAATAAGCCAGCATGGCTGCTGCAACGGAACTTGCACCGACCTTACGCCTTGTTAGTGTAATTTTCCATAGCAGTTCGCGATGGGGCATAGCTCTGTACTTGAGTGCCTGTTTACCAGACAAGGCCGCTTGTTTAAGTCCTGGTGATGTTGTAATTTCCATTTTTTTATATTGAGGTGGCTGGTTTCATTTTTTCTTACCATTCTCATATTTACACTACAATTCGCTACCCTTGTTATTGCATGGCTGATATAAAAATTACAGAACGATAAAGCTTCACCTTTATGACTTGAACGCTATAGCGACATCCTGTTCGTAGTGCGTACTTAAAACACTTAGAGCATGAAACCTTTTCCAATTTGCTATGAACCCACTGAGTGGCCTTAAGAAAATAGGCGCAGTAGCGTGTTTGCCTGTTGTAGTGGTGTACCTGCTTTCAACCATCGAGCCATTACGATAATCACATAATATCACGCCCGTCGGCAATGAACGCTTGTACCACGCAACATTATTAGAATATTTCATGTTGCATTGCGCAGCGTGTCAAGAGGACACGTCAGTTTGTGGAGCATTTAAGCTAGTTTCACTGCGTTTCCAAGCAGAGGAAGCTGTTTTCGATGTTTCCACAAGTAGAGGAGTGACCGTGTGGCACAACATCCGCTTGCAACGCAAACGACCCGGGTTTGATCCCCACTGCGACCGAAACAACTCTGGTTTGGTCTTCACTCTGCTTAATAACTTTTACCCTTATGTATTTTATTCGCGTCGTGCTAGATTTTTCGGTCACGCATAAAATGATAATTTTACGCTCACAACTAATGAGGCCGACTCTGATACTGACGGCGACGCCAGAATATCTGCGAAATGAGCTTTTTAAGGCTATCGCGTTAAAATGTCTACCAATTCTGACCCTTAACCGCCCATTGAGACTCGTCATATGCGCGTATGTGCCGCGCGTGTCTGGAAAAAAAGAGATAGGTGACGCACGCCACAAAATTATGACACTTTTTCTGTCGTAACCAGGCAGTCACATTCCTCGTGCTGATATATTATCTCAAGCTAATTTCGGTCTACACAAAGTAAAAGCGGTGGTCACAAGAGCACCCTAATATCACCCTGATGATGTAGGGCTAGACAGACAGAAGGACGGATGGATGGATGGACGGACGGATTGACAGCAGACAGACAGACAGACAGACAGACAGACAGACAGACAGACAGACAGACAGACAGACAGACAGACAGACAGATGTCCCCAAAGGGTATGCAGTTCACTATGGAGAGCTGCACAATTAACACCAGCGAATGGGTACTTCCTATGAAGTGGCATAAGGTTTAAAACAAAGTTTCATTATCTTATCCGGGGCGGAAATGAAAAAAACTGCATTTACATATAAAATTAAAATCTTCTGTTCCGAGTTAGGACGAAATCTAGGCCACCTGTGTGGTAACTAGGTGTTCCATCACAGAAACATGGTGCTTGTTGAAAGTGCTCTAGAAAAAAACGCATTATGAATAAGCTATATTGAAAGGCGTCTCCTTTATATATTTCAAATTGCTAAGCAGAACTATAGAATTGCAACAGTCGTGGGAAAATGTGGATTAAGCAATAAGTTGGTGTCTTCAAAGCTCACACACTACAAAGTGTCAGACGTATAAATACATAATCAGCATCAGTACAATCAACAAAGCGAACACCTGCTTATGATTGCGTATGGCCACGGGAACGCATTGTGGGCCCTTCGCTGATTCGAGAAAAGAATAATTATGTCATAATGAGTGGTTGGTAGCTCTGCTTACAGTAAGCATTCAATGGTACTTTGAAACAGCCAATGTTGTGTGCACAGTTGTTCCATAGAGAAAGAAAAAGACAAGAGAGGACACTCCGCGAAACCTGGCCTCAGGAAGTGCGTCACGACTACGTAACAAACTAGTGCTCTCACCAAACGTCAGAGGACGCAAGCGCAAAAAAAAACACATTTATAATCAATGCAACAGAATTGTTTTCACAAAATATTAATTATACGCCCAAATTGGGTATGTTCTTTATACATGAAAACAATTTATTCAACACACCTTAAGCGATTATTTTTCTTCAGCCGTACTGTCATAAACACCATCCACCCAGCGACAAGCCCATGCCCATGCATGACTGACAGCAGGAAGCTTTCGTCGCTTTCGTCAACGTCGGCTGTGTCGGTGTTTTCGTGCGTGAGATAACAGGTGAGGCACGTTTTCAAGCGAAGCTTGTTGAATTACATGTTGTTGGGCTTGTTGGGTCAATTTTTCAGAAAACGGTTACACCTGCACGAATAAGACACCATGCAACAAACATAGAAAGATGCACACACACACGTTGTGCTTCGTGTGTGCGGGTTTGTTTCTTACGTGGCGTCTCATTCACGCAGTTGTAACCTTTTTCTGAAGCTTGTAAGGACGGGGAGGTTCGCTAAAAAGAAAGTTTGCGGCTCTGTGCGGCGGCTAGACGGGAACATTGTGCAACGTATGCAGTATAGCAAAGACGGCAAGGCGTCAAGCCGAGGCGACGCAAGCTGCGTCTGCCACGGACGCGAGCGTCTGTGCGCAGAGCATATCTGGGCAGCTAGGTCGTAGGCTCGGTGCAAAATATTGAGAAGCGTTCGCTGGGCCTCGCATGCTTCACGACGCGTTTCCCGAAGGCTCGGAACACGAATAATTCTTGGTGTGCCGGAGGCAAATATGGACTAGCCAAGTGGCCATCATCTTCGTTTCTTCGCTAGCCTTGTGCCACTAGTGCAAGCTGCCCACAAATTTTTTTGACGTTTCCAATATAATTTTACCGCACAATTTTCAACTACGATTTTTTTCCCAATTTGCTGCTGATACTGCGTACGCACGAAGGTGTTCTAAAGTTCCCAGGCCGCGATACCATTGCATTACAAGGGATAGCGGCCTGGAAACTTCTGAAGATCTTTGTACGTGGTCTTGACGTCTATCTTTGTAAGTCAGAGTTTTATGGGTCAGAGATGTATCACTGGTTTTGTATTGTGCATCGATTAGCTAATCATTCAAAGGGGTTTGCTGGTACACTTATGACGTGCACATATCTTTTTCGTAATTTGACAGCGAAGCATCCACTTACTAACATTTTCAGACCGCGCTGATGCCATGCCATCCGGCGGTCCAAGCTATGGCAGCTACTGCTGTGTATCATGGTGCTTCAACAATGGCAGAACCCACAAGAAGCCTGAGACGAGTTTCATCCGCATACCACGGGACGGCAGGTGTGTTAAAGCTTTTGTATGGTTTGCATGTCTTTAGGCTTACTGTTCGTACTTGCTTAGTGAGGGTAACAATAAAAAATCACTATTCAAGCACTTACCCTTTCAGCTGATAGTTCATTGCCAATGCAGGATGAAAGCGTGGATGCAGTATGCTGGACGCGATGATCTCCTGAGTAAGCCGGCCAGCCTATTGTACGCAACGTACAGGGTTTGTAGCGACCATTTTACTGCTCGAATTTTCATGGACCCTGGGTACACAAGGCTTACAAGAATGGCTGTTCCCAGTGTGCAACCAGCTGCACCATGTAAGTGATTGACTGAAACTCAAATATGTGCAATAGCACCCACTTGTATTGAATCAGTGGCGACAGTTAACCGCGAAGATCTTTGTAGCCGATGGAGAAACCTCACTAGAAGTAACACTTGGAAAGTCTTAAATTTTGTGAATTGTGGCTTCCTAACAGCAGCTTTACATTTCTGTCGTTTTTTTATGCTCTTGACCTGCGCAACGTGTTTCCAAAAACTTTAAAGGGCTATTTCACGTTATCTTCAAGCCTGAGTGCACATGTACATATACCTTTCATCAGTGAAAGCTGGCACTGTTGATAATTCCAAAAATCACAAATTACTTGTTTCCTAGTTGGTGCCTTCTCTTTTCTTCCACGTTCGACCAATTTATGCGTTTGAAAGAGCTGTTTAAGTTTCCCCATGCTACAAGCTTTGTAACTTGTACCAACTGCACATATATGCAGGTTCTCTGAGCGTCACTTCAAATAGTGATTGTGACATGACTGCAGAAGCTGCACTGCAAGGTGCGGATGAGCTTCAGTTTGTGTTATTTTAAGCCTCTTATACTGACACATTGTCGTAATTTCATTTCTTCAGGACCTGTGGTAGAGGCTTCAAAAAGCGGCTCCCACACATTGAGGTGCCCCGATGAGCAGAGTGCGTTCAGTGTCGCGATTTCTTTTTTTTACCCAAATTGACTGTTGACCAAACCTCTGCAGGTGGCAGCTCCCTTGTAGCTGGTGAAAGAATTTCTGCTGACTTCGTCTTGCCAGAGAAAACCTTAACCAGTCGTTCAGCTGTCACAAAAGGAACTTGTGTGACTGGTAAGTTGTATGTTCATTTCAAAACCTGAGTGGATTGATATAGAGACTTCCGCAGGCCGCTCGCAAGATTGTTCCGACAGCACTGTCCGAGGCACTGAACAAGCTTCACAAGTCCCTCCAGAAGACGTCTCCGCCAACAGCTCCACGCCTGAGTGCCCTAGAGAAAATGGTGACTATGCTTTTATTGCAGCTGTTTTAATGTGCTATTTTATGTTGAGGACATTCTGAGGAAACTATCCTCAAAAGGACACTACGTGTGCACTTACAAAATGTAAGGGTGGGCTCTCAGTGATTTTTATTTTTTTTGTGTATTGTCAACATTGTGAATGGTTTGTTTTTAGGTAGTGGAATCGAAAACTTTGCACCACAGAAAGTTGTGCACCTTGGGTCTGAAAGAGCGAGGAAAGTGCTCGTATGGGATTAGTTGTTCTTCGCTTTTACATCCATTTTTTTGTTTATTGCAGTGCGTTCCTGTGTGCCAGCAACAATGTCTCCATCAATGAAGTACAAGCAAACCATTAAACATCTGCAAGCCAAAGTAGCAGCACAGCGGAAAACTATCAAAAGACTGCGAAGACAGCCTCACCAAGCACCGTCATCGACTTCAAAGGCCCTTGGAGTTATCTGACCGCACGTCACCGAGGAGGTTTTTAAACTTCTTTCTGCACATGTTCGGTTGAGGCCCAAATGCAAGGGCAAGCGGTTTCCCGTGTGGTTCAAGAAATTCGCTCTTCACTTAAACTTCCTAGGTCCGCGAGCATACCGATTTCTGGCTCCATATTTTTCTTTGCCCTCCCGGCGTTCATTAAGGAGGTGGCTAGCTAATGTAAAGATGACTCCAGGCATAATTCCAGGAATCCTTTCTTCCATTGCAACAAATACTCAAGCTTGGAATGAACGGGACCGAGTGTGCGCTTTAGTTTTCGACAAAATAGCACCCAAGAATTTGTACTATGATGCTGCAAGAGACGTTGTCCGGGGTGTTACAGATGATGGCACTCATCGCACTTCAACTATTGCTGATCGAGCACTGGTTTATCTTCTTGTTGGTGTTTCGAGAAAGTGGGTTCAACCGGTTCCTTTTACTATAGGGCACACATCAACACCATCATCTGTTATGCATAACTTGCTGGTGTCACTCATTTTGGAGCTTAAGAGCATTAATATTGCAGTGAAAGCAGTCATTTGTGACCAGGGCAGTTCAAATGTAAGTCTCGCTAACCAACTAAGAGTGACTGTAGCAAAGCCTTTTTTTTAAGTTAATGGTGAGCGGGTGTATTAAATTTTTGATGTTCCGCATTTAATTAAAACAACGCGCAATAATGTCCAAGCACACAAGTTATACATTGGGGATGACATCGTTAACTGGTCGCATATTGTAAGCCTTTACCAATCCTCACATGAGTTGCGGTTGCGATTGGCTCCAAAGTTGACTGAACGGCACGTTCATCAGAAACTTTTTTCTAATATGAAGGTCAGCATAGCAACTCAGGTCCTCAGTGCATCAGTTTCGATTGCTATCCCAACAATGGTGTATGCGAAGGTGCTGCCTGCCTCGGCCATCACTACAGCTCAATTTTGTGATCGTATGGACAGGATTTTCGATGTCTTGAACAGCTCGAGCAAAAAAAGTACTTCGCAAAAGCTGCGGCATGCAATCATGAAAAATGATTCAGAGCTGATTGACTTCCTCCGAGGCCAGCTTTCCTGGATTGCATCATGGCAGTTTGTTGGCAGACGTCAACCACAAACCATCGTAGGTTGGCAAATTACAATTCAGGCTATTTGTCAACTATGGGACGACCTCTCCAAAAATTACAATTTTGAATACCTGTTAACACGCAGGCTTCAGCAGGATCCTGTAGAGAACATATTTGGCCACATTAGGCAAAAACAGTGTTGCAACACCAACCCCAATGTAGCACAATTTATTTGTGGCCTGAAGCACATCTGCATAAGAAAACTCTTCAAGCTGTCAGAATACGGAAATGTCGAGGATGATGAATGTGACCTCCTCCAGGAGCAGCTCTCGCCATTCTCCCTCACCAGTGCGTCTCTTGTGGATAATGAGGAGTGTGCACAGCCACAGCCTGACGACTTTCGCGCTCTAGACAATCTCTCTGAACTTGCGACCAACATTCACTCCCATATTACCGATCACTCCGCTGCATAATATGTAGCTGGTTTTCTCATCAAGCACTTCCTTCGGAATGCATGTGACGGTTGCAGTTGCCCACAGTTACTGAAAGACGACAATGAGACGCTTAAGGGTATCCACCAGTATTTCACAATGCTCAAAGCATACCACGTCCCCAGCAAACTTTTTGGGAATCTCACTGTGCCATCAGAAGCAGCTTTTGCATACGTACAACTTGAATCTCACTTTCTTGCCGTGATTGAGGCCACTGCACATCACCTGAAAATTTGCGATGTTTTGTATCACCATCTGTCAAGTGTTGGCGATTTTCATTTCTGCTCTGCTGGGTGTCGCGCGAAGTTTCTGAAAATGTTTTGCCGGGTTCGTTTATGTTGGCATGTGCGTTTTGTGAACCGAAACTTAGAGAGGATTAGGTTCCAGTCTTCAATCTCAGGCATACAGCTTGACAAGTTCAAAGGTTAGCAATTAGCGGCGGGTTTACACTAAAGTATTCGAGTTGAGCCGAATCTTGCAATAGCTTTGTTATGTTATTACTTCGTTACAGCAGACTTCATTATGGTCTTATATGCTTATATTCAGTTTAACTGGACTAACCACTCCTTCGTTGCATACATTGTTTTGGTTACCCGCTATGAGGAGTAGGGACACTGTGTATTTGCTCAAAGTGATTTGCATAAGCTTAAAAAGAATGTTGGGTATCCTGTCTGTATTTTTGTAGCAAATGCGGGCGAACTGTACACTTTACTGTGGGTCGCTTGGTCACTCTGTATGCTTTATCTCTCTAGCTCAAGTAATATATGGATAACAAAACCGCTTGTTGAAATGTCTTCGAGCGGGTAAGGAACACAGTATGAAGTGGGCACGGTTCACGTTATCACGCTTTTCGTATTTTAGCGTCTCATCAACCTCCTCATCTCGCCCATCAAAATTTTCAAAAGAATACCCAAACTTGTAGTGTTTGATGGGGCTGCGAAAGCTGCCATTCTATATTTATATAGCTTGTGAGTGATAACGTACGATGTAGAGCGTTTGTGAAAAATAATGAGCCAAAGTGGTTTCCTTCTTCTATTAGCCCTGTAATAGCGCTCTCGTAGCACCAATTAAGGTCCACAATTCTGGATAAGTGATGACTACAATCTATTTTAGCTCGCAAGCGTCACAGCAAAACCCAGACGCAAATCACTTGGTATCTTAAGTTTTTGATGAAGGCGACGCATAAGAAGAGCCACAAGACCTGCCAGTGTTGTAGCATAAAGTTTGTCTTTCATTCACGTAGTGAGCAAGCTGCAAAGCCCTACCTTTCTGAGGACAAGCAGGCATCAAGTCTGCTTTTTTTCATTTTGGACTAGCTGTTCTTAAGCACAGCCAGCACACTGCACCTTTGCCTTTCTGCTATATTGTGTCATGTGGTTTCTGTGCGCTCTTTTTTTCTATGCATTATTTCGGTTAACCCCAGGCGTGATTCGCGACTTCATTGCTGTGTATATGTCACTTCTTCCTTCTTCATCAGCATTGTGCGCTGTGTTTTTGCCATAGATCCTTACTTACCCACTGGCCCAGCTTGTCATACTTCACCAGCTTCTCGGCTTCTGCCAACTCTAGTGATGTGTGCGTTGTCTGTGTTCTCTCTGTATTTGTTACAATATTTGTTACAATTTATTTGTAAGGCGAGATGCATTTGTTGTCTACCTTTGTCATATTGTGCTTTTTATATTCTCAGACTCTACCATGCCTTTGAATAAAACATTGCGGATACTATGTCTCTTTGACTGATATATATATTGATCACTTGTTCCAAAAGAAAAACACAAGTGCGATGAATAAAACAGTAGTGAATTATCATTACCTGCATCTCTTTTTATTATAACTTAATCGAAATAAAAATTACGTCACCACCAATTCGCACGAACCACTGAACAAAACAAAACAGGGAATTTGTAAATCAAAACGACCTACAAAAACTATCCATTTGGGCGATGAAAAGTGGTTTGAAATCATGAACTTTCGTCATAGCCAAACGTCGGTTACGCAAAGTAATTCAAAATTTGCGCCAGTGAAACCGAAACTGGAAGCGCACGCCACTTGCTCTCACCAACCACCAGGTGTGCTAGGGTCGATTGGGTCGCTGGGGTATACGGGAGTGTCCACTCTTAACCTTTTTTTTTATTTCTCTATGGTTGTTCATTTCTTTACGGCTTGGTTGAAGTATGCACGGGGAACCAAAATAGGCTAGTAGTTCGGACGCTGATAGATAGACGCTAAGCCGGACGCATGGATGAACGCAGTGACGAGGGAGCGGACGCACCAGAGGACGGACAGATGGACGGATACATGGACGAACGGATGAATGCATGGACAGACGGACGAACGCAGGGATAGACGCATGTACTGGCGCATGCATGGACGGACGGGCGCACAGAGGGACGGATCTCCCATCTCATCATCATTCACTATGTGGATATTCTGTGATTTTTTTACCCTGGTGAGGATGGCCTTCACCACACTGCAACACATTAAGTGCCTTAAATCTCATGTCTTCCATGCTGAAAATTTGCGTGTCCTCCTAATTCATATTGAAAGTTTTCGTCTGTCATGAAAGTGGGCCTTACCGGATGATGTGGAAGTTCAGAATTACTCCCTTCCCCCAATACTTCGTATGAACAGGTTAGTAGTCAGGAGCTGTGAGAGGCTACCATGCACAGCTACCACCCCAAACTTCAGGACCCTATCATCAGGGGTGCTAAGGCGTCAGAGGCTGAGGTGGTAGAGAAGGCCTACCATGAGCAGGATTCTTCATCTTCTTACAACCCCTTTCCCTCAAATAGAATAAAGAAATTGTTTCTATCTCTATTTTTTTATAAGAAACCATGCAGAGAAGCGAATCCGTGGACAAAAGCTTCAGACGCACAGGTGGGTCTTCGTTTACACATAACCGCGTTCATTGTCCTCATGACAAGAAGTCATGGCCAAAATATAATGCTATAGCAAAAATACGCTTATTTCGGCAATCGCTGTAACATCTACACAAAAACCTCGGAAAACAAGCGCATTTCTTTTCTCCTTTTTCCTCCTTTTCCTCTTTTCCTCGACTTTTCACTGAGTGAAGCTCTGGCAAGCAAGCACACAGGGACGTTTCTAAGTGTGGTTAAACGAATCAAGTGAATTCTCAGCCAGAATACATGCTTTTGGCGCCTTCTCAAATCTTTACGGCGCCGTCTCTTTTTTTCAAGGATAATGTAGAAAATGAGTTGGACTTTTCTGCGGTGCACCAAATTTTCTGCGCTTGCTTCAGGGCGGATGAGTGCAGCTGTTGGCGTTGAGTGGTATACACTTTGCGGACGATCTCAGTTCGCCTTCGGCAGAAAAAAGCTCATTGCCGTGCACTTCTTTTCACCAAGACAGGTTTGTCCTTGCAGAACTGCAGGCAGTTTGAAAAGAAAAGTAGTTAATATATCAATGCTGCATCGTGTTTTTAATAAGATTTCGACTTATGATTTCACAGTTGTTTTTGTAGACACGAGATGAAATATTTCCATTTAGCTAGATATGTGCCACAATATTTTAAATGCGAAGCATTTCTTAGCGAACTTCGCCGACTTTGAACGCATCTATCTGTCTATCTAGCCGCCTATGACTTTGAGTTCTCGTGGCCGTTTCGATAGTGGTAGCGATACCAAAGTTGGTATGGCATAGCATGACTGTATGCTGAACATATCTGACTTGTCATAACATAACAATTATCACGTGTATGTCGTGATTGTCATGATTTACATTTCATGGTGCGCAACTCTTGCGCAGGTTTCGTTCATATGGCATGCTGCAAAACTGGTATGATAAGACATGATCACATGCTAAACACAAGCGACAGACCCTAACATGAAAATCATGACATGCGTGTTCATGATGCTCTGACGGCCGTTTCGCTAGCTTAAACTATACCAAATTTGGTATTACGTGACGCCAATGAAGGACTATGGTATGTGACTGGTGCAAACATGATAATCATGAGATGCGTGTCATGCGAGAACATGACTACATGCCGCAGTCAAGGAGCTAATACATTTCCACGTGAAGCGGTGCGCGTGCTCGCCGGCGTTCATTTTGTCGCGTCACTCCGGCGTTGCCACGCCAGGCACCGGTCCTGCCATATACTCGCAAGCACGCACCGCGCTGCGTTGCTTTGACGCATGCGCGTTTCAGCGTGTCCGGCGTCCTTCCGTCCCGAGAAGGGGGAGACGCAGTGGTGTCTGGGTAACGCATCGGCGCAAAATGCATGTCGCATTTTGTGCCGGTGGCTGTCGGGCCGCGCTAACGGACGCTGGTCGCGCCTGTAGCACCTGGCGTCAGACTATACACTGCTCGTGTTTTGCTAACGTAGCGTCGCTGTGCCGAGCGTGCGCGCGCGTCGACGTTGCTTTGGAGTATATTGGGCCCTTTCGAGTATATTGCGCTCGCGGCCAATTTGCTAGCTCGACATATACCAAATTTGGTGATACGTGACGTCGTTGGATGACGAAATATATGACTTGTGCAAACTTGATAATCCTGACACGTGTGTCATGTAAGAACATGACAACATACCACGCCCATAGCGTGCTGATGGCCAATTCGATAGCTCCACATATACTAAATTTGGTATCACGTGACGTGAATAGGTTACGAAGGCAAACGACACATCCAAACATGATAATTATGACACGGAAGTCACGTATGGCATCATATACCTCCACGTCGTAACGTAGTGCTGATTTTAAAATGAAATATAAACATTTTTCATTCGTTCTTCGCAAATGAGCGATTCCCACTGTACGTGGGATCTGCCATTTTTTGTAGCGTATTGTAAAGCTCATGCCTAGATTGATAACAAATTTTACCAATATGCTTTCCCAATGTATGCTAAGCAATGTTCTGATCACACGAATATAAGAAGATTTATTCTTATTTTAAATGAACCATTATTACCTTAGGCTTCAACGAACACAGGGCACGATAATAAATACGATATAATAAATACAGCACAGGTGGAAACTCAACTCCTAAATAATTTTTTTACTACATATGGATTCTCTATTTTATGAACAGCTTAGATGAATGGCGGAGATATGAATATTGCACATGAATTTGTTCCGGAAAGTTTAGTTTAGAATGACGAAGTTTGCGAAGTGACGAGCGAGTTAGTCAAAACGCTGGAGGAAAATGACATCAAAGAACTCGTTATCATAGCGAGACCACTTTTCGAGTGAAGAAATGGCAAAAAAAATTTAATTTAGAAAAGTTTCACGGGCTTGCGTGGCACACTGATATGTCGTATATTATGATAAAATAGAAACGAAAATGAATATCATGGCGGCTGTAGAGGCAAGATTCAATAAACGTGGATTTCAAAAGCACTTTTGGATCACCAATTTTGAGTGCAGCTTTCCATTTCGTTCTCGTTCCTGGCTAGAATTTCAGAAAAAGGGAGTGGCACTTTTTTTTCGCAGACATTGCACCTGGATGTATTCAGAAGCAATAGCTTGCATAATTACCACAGTTGTATTGATTTATGACATGTAAAATCAAAAATAAACTCAATCATACCTCATGCTTTTTTTTTTGTAAATCTTCGTAGAAGCAGTGAAAATACTCGTTTTTAGGGTGTTCAGCGTTAAATATTTGTGGATTCATTACTTGCAAACTTAGTCTTTGACCAATAATTTCTCAGAACTAGATAATCAGCTGCCATAAAAGCACCTGTGCTTGATTTTGTGAGAAAATATTAGACTGCAAGCATGGCAAAGTGAGAGGCCTGTGATGATGGCGAAGTGTGCTTAAGTATGCAGTGTAAGATGGCAATTTGAAAGTCCAGAATGGCAAACGTGCACGTAAACTGCACCTTGGTAATTCACATTGATAGTGGAATTTCTTTGATAATTCACATTAGTGGAATTTCTTTAATAAGAAAATTGATATAGCTTGCTCTACGGGGCGTTCATTATTCAAAAATAGCATTATCGAGATATTCCGAAGCATGAGGTACATATAAAAAAACAGACACAACGTAAACATGCCAACAATAGAGTCGTCTTTAGCTTGTGACCCAATGTTGAAGAAACGATTACGAAAATATGTGGTATGAATAATCATCAGACCTTTTTGAGCTTCCTCGCTCCACCAGCACCACTGTTCGTGTTTCTGTTGAACACACTGATGAGCGCAAACTTCACTTGTGATCATACAATGTGCTACACATATTGTTATGACGTCGTGAATTTCGACAAATCACTCCCGGTGCGCCCAACAATATCGTAGCTATGTTATGACCATGGGGGCTCAAAATGGCGACCTATGAAATAATTTCACTGCATTCGTCTCATACCACAGGAGCGCGAGTGTACATATACTTGACACCTACGAACGTTTACAATGTTTATAAATGTGTATTGCAGCATGAATACATAATGAGTACACATCTACCAAATGCTCCTTCTGAAATACAAAGAGGTTAATTCATTTCAGAAGTTAAATTGTGAAACATATTCAGTAAGGCGTTGCTGTTCGTGATCTTTTTTTTGAGAAGCGCGTCTTTCTCGAAAAAGCAAAACAACAACAGTCTTTTCAATCATTTTGTAACGTAAGCGCTTCGCGTCTATACAAAGGGAGCCTCATAGGCCTCTGAGAAGGGACATCCTCCAATTTCTTGAAAAACGTACGAGGTGCAAACTCAGCCCCTACTGAAACGTTCCGTAAGATGCGGAGACCTCAAGCACGGAATTATTGGAATATGGAAGATGTATGATGCGGACTCCGCATAAGACGTATGATGCGGACTCCGCATAAGACGTATGTAGCGGACTCCGCATCTTATGGAACGACGTATCATGCGGAAATTACTGAAATGTGTGCATGTTACGTCTGAATCTAGTGCAAAGCAATATAATGAGTAAATTGAATAGACGTCCACATCTTGAGTACATGCAATACTGTGTACAAATCACAATATTTCTTAAATGTGCATGATGAGGGATTGAATCATCGGCATCTTTCTAATTGTCGTGATGCGGAAGCAAAATTACCTTTTAAATAAAATACATTACAAAACTACTAAATTAACATGCTAGCGATCATAAATGGTGGTTACATTGCAACACATTAATGCAGTGTTCTATGCAAGACTTAAAGAACTTATAAAGTTATTATTGTCACGGGGTAGTGACGTGGCCGAAGACAGGAGACTTCTTGTTGGGATTTAACTGTTTATTTGGGCGAACCTGTGCCCGGTAAACAGAAAGTCCAATTACAGCAGCAGTCTCGCACAGATAGCAGTCTCAGACTGATAGCGGCGAACGGAGCGTCGGCCTTCGATCAACAACTGACAAGCGGCGAAGCGCGTCGGCATTTATACTCCCGCCGTCGAATGTTCTAGCGCTATCGCTGGCGGTGGCATACGTTCCAGAACAATCTGTACCATTCGCACAGTGGGCGTGATCTTATCGAAATGATCTACTACAGTCCGGAACCCTCTCGAAAACTGCAGGCGCGGTTTGCGCTGAGAATCGTGTGGTGTTTTGGGACGATAACAAAAACTTGGGAAATGGAACGTGGCATTACCCCCCTCTGAAAAAGGCATCGTCTCGATGCTTTAACTAAAGATGAAGGTACAATAATAATGCAAGAAAGTACAATGAATAAATTACGATACAACAATAATAAAAAAAACACTGTTTCAGTTTGTTAACGCGCATGAAACGGCTTGAGGCGTGCGACATGGACGACTTCAGGTCGCGATCGGCGTCGTTGAGAGTTCGTGATGCCGTCGGGGACAACCTCGTAATCAAGTGGGCCGAGACGTCGAACCACCCTGTACGGTCCGAAGTACCGTCGCAGAAGCTTTTCACTTAGTCCACGTCGGCGTATCGGCGTCCACACCCAAACACGTTCACCAGGCTGGTATTCCACGAAGCGTCGTCGAAGGTTGTAACGGTGGCTGTCGGTCGTCTGTTGATTCTTGATACGGAGCCGCGCAAGTTGTCGGGCTTCTTCGGCGCGATGAAGGTACTCGCTCACATCGAGGTTTTCTTCGTCGGTGACGTTGGGTAACATGGCATCGAGCGTCGTTGCCGGGCTCCTTCCGTAGACCAATTTGTATGGAGATATCTGCGTCGTCTCCTGCACCGCCGTGTTGTATGCGAAGGTCACATACGGAAGAATGGCATCCCACGTCTTGTGTTCGACATCGACGTACATTGACAGCATGTCGGCGATCGTCTTGTTAAGCCGCTCGGTGAGGCCGTTGGTCTGTGGGTGGTACGCTGTCGTCCGGCGGTGGTTTGTTTGGCTGTATGCCAAGATCGCTTGAGTTAAGTCGGCAGTGAATGCCGTTCCTCTATCGGTGATTAGGACCTCCGGGGCGCCGTGACGTAGGACGATATTTTCGACGAAGAACTTAGCTACCTCGGATGCACTGCCTTTTGGCAGGGCTTTTGTCTCGGCGTAGCGGGTGAGGTAGTCGGTAGCTACCACGATCCACTTGTTTCCGAAAGCCGACGTCGGAAACGGCCCCAGTAGGTCCATACCAATCTGCTGGAAAGGTCGGCAAGGTGGATCAATTGGCTGCAGAAGTCCCGCTGCCCTTGTCGGCGGTGTCTTGCGTCGCTGACAGTCCCGGCATGTCCTCACATAACGAGTGACGTCGGTGGTAAGACGCGGCCAGTAGTACCTTTCTTGTATCCTCGCGAGCGTGCGAGAAACACCGAGGTGCCCTGCCGTCGGATCGTCGTGCAGGGCCTGCAGGAGTTCTGGTCGCAGAGCTGAAGGCACCACGAGGAGATACTTAGCCCGAAGCGGTGAAAAGTTTTTCTTTTGTAGAAGACCGTTTCGTAGAAAAAACGACGCAAGTGCGCGCTTGAATACCTTCGTGACTTCGGCGGTCCTGCCTTCGAGGTATTCTATAAGGGCCTTAAGTTCCGGGTCGGCCCGCTGTCGTTCAGCGAAGTCGTCGGTAGTTATCGTTCCCAAGAAGTAGTCGTCATCCGGGTCGTCGGGTAGCGGTTGGTCGACAGGCGCACGAGAGAGACAGTCGGCGTCGGAGTGTTTTTTGCCGGACTTGTAAATGACAGTAATGTCATATTCTTGAAGTCTCAGGCTCCATCGTGCGAGGCGACCTGAAGGGTCCTTCAAAGTGGCTAGCCAACACAAGGCGTGGTGGTCGCTCACAACTTTGAAGGGCCTGCCGTAGAGGTATGGGCGAAATTTCGACGTAGCCCAGATGATGGCGAGGCACTCCTTTTCTGTTGTGGAATAATTTGCTTCTGCTTTGGATAGCGATCGGCTGGCGTAACTAATAACCCTTTCAAGTCCGTCAGCCCTCTGCACAAGAACGGCGCCAAGACCTACGCTGCTTGCGTCAGTATGTATTTCTGTCCCGGCGAATTCGTCGAAATGGGCAAGTAACGGAGGCGTCTGGAGGCGATGTTTAAGCTCCTGGAAAGCGTGTTCCTGTGGCGTTTCCCACTTGAACTCCACGTCGGCCTTGGTAAGGTTAGTGAGAGGATCGGCGATGCGGGCGAAGTTTTTCACGAACCGCCTATAATAGGCGCACAGGCCCAGAAATCGGCGCACGGCTTTCTTGTCAGTGGGCGGCGGGAATTCGGCGATGGCGGCTGTTTTCCGTGGATCAGGACGAACTCCAGACTTGCTGATAACGTGCCCCAGAAACAAGAGCTCTTCATACGCAAATCTGCACTTTTCTGGCTTCAGTGTGAGTCCGGAAGTCTTGATGGCTTGAAGTACAGCTTGAAGGCGCCGAAGATGCTCGTCGAAACTCGAGGAAAACACGACGACGTCGTCCAAGTACACAAGGCAAGTCTGCCACTTCAATCCTGCCAGCACTGTATCCATAACGCGTTGAAAAGTTGCAGGCGCTGAGCAAAGGCCGAAGGGCATCACCTTAAACTCGAAGAGTCCGTCCGGTGTTATAAACGCCGTCTTCTCTCGGTCTCTTTCGTCGACTTCGATTTGCCAATAGCCAGTCTTGAGGTCCATTGACGAAAAGTACTTGGCGTTATGGAGCCGATCAAGTGCGTCGTCTATTCGTGGGAGAGGATACACGTCCTTTCTTGTGATTTTGTTCAGGCGGCGATAATCGACGCAGAAACGTAGGGTCCCATCCTTTTTCTTCACTAACACCACGGGGGATGCCCATGGGCTCTTGGACGGCTGGATAATATCATCCCGCAGCATTTCATCAACTTGTCTCTTGATGGCCTCACGTTCTCGCGTCGAAACCCTGTACGGACTCTGACGGAGTGGTCTGGCATTTTCTTCGGTTATGATGCGATGTTTCGTGATTGGGGTCTGCCGAATTTTCGATGACGACGAAAAGCAATCTTCGTATTGCAGGAGCAGGGCCTTGAGCTGTTCTTGCTTATCGTTCGGAAGTCTGGGATTGACGTCGAAAGCTATGGGAGGGGCTTGGTTCCTCTGAGCAGGTTCCGCAGAATCGGCGAGGGCGAAAGCACTGGTGGCTTCGACAATTTCTTCGATGTATGCGACCGTTGTTCCTTTGTTCACATGTTTGTACTCATTGCTGAAATTTGTGAGCATAACCGTTGCTTTGCCTCCCCGCAACTCTGCAATTCCTCTTGCGACGCAAATATTTCGGGTGACCAACAGATGCTGACTGCCTTCAACGACGCCTTCGAAGTCAGGTGATTCAGGAGCGCCGACTGAAATAATGACGCTTGAGCGAGGCGGAATGGTGACTTGTTCTTCCAGCACATTCAAGGCATGGTGTCCAGACGGCATGCACGGCGGTAGTGCTTCTTCTGTGGATCACGTTATCGACTTTGTTTTTAGGTTGATGACAGCACCATGGAGGCATAAGAAGTCCATGCCAAGGATGACATCTCTCGAGCAACGCTGTAGGACTACGAAGTCTGTAGGATAAATACGGCCGTTAATGGTGACTCTCGCTGTGCAGATTCCTGCAGGCGTTACGAGATGACCTCCGGCTGTGCGGATTTCAGGGCCTTTCCAAGCTGTCCTAACTTTCTTTAACTTCGCGGCGAACGACCCACTGATGACAGAATAGTCGGCTCCAGTATCGACGAGAGCGGTCACACTGCGGCCGTCGATAAGAACGTCGAGGTCGCTAATTCGCCGTCTCGCATTACAGTTAGGGCGTGGCGTCGGGTCACGGCTGCGTCGGCTTGTTCCGCTGCTTCCATGTTGCGTCGTCAGGCCACCTTCGGTAAGTGAGCTTTCGCCGTCAGGGCTTTGCCTGGTTGGCGTTGTGTTCGGAAAGCTCCGTCGCGGCGTCGTCGTCGTCGGAGGATCTTCGGTAGTTCGTCGCACAGCAACCGCACCTCCACCGGTTGCTGCCCTTAGTTTCCCGGATACGGGCTAGGAGACCGGCCCCGCGTTGTGCCAGAGTACTGTCGGTGGTGCGGTGACGTGCGGCGGCTGGGCGACGGCGAACGCGAAGGGCCTCGTGGTGTCCACCGAGTTCCTGTCAGGTAGTCGGCGATGTCACGTGGTCGTTCTCCTGGCTGTGGGCGCGGTGCATTGACGGCGAAGCCACGCAGTCCCATCTGTCGGTACTGGCAACGGCGGTATGTGTGTCCGGCCTCGCCGCAGTGGTAGCAGAGCGGGCGATGGTCAGGGGTGCGCCAGACGTCAGTCTTCCTCGGTGCACTGCGCTGGGCCACTGGCGAACGGTATGACGTCGGTGGGGGTGGTGGCGGCGGTGGCGTCTGTCGACGGAAGTGCGATGGGGCGGCGTTTTCGCGTGGACGGGGAGGAGCGTTGTGGCGCAGTGCAGCGGCGTAGCTCATAGCTTCCGGCTCGGGCAGCGGTGCGTGGGGAATTTGAAGCGATTGCCGAACTTCTTCTCGCACAATGTCGGCGATCGAATCTACTTGAGGCTGCGCCGAAGGCAACAGCTTGCGCAGCTTTTCCCGCACGATCGCTCGGATCGTTTCACGCAGGTCTCCGGAGTTACTGGCTTGAGCAGCAGCGCAGTCTGCAGTCAGGCGACGATTATACTGTCTGGTGCGCATGTCCAGGGTCTTTTCAATAGTGGTCGCTTCGGCTACAAATTCTTGGACGGTTTTCGGTGGGTTTCTCATCAGCCCCGCGAAGAGCTCCTGTTTGACCCCTCGCATGAGGAAACGAACTTTATTCTCCTCAGGCATGTCTGGGTCAGCGTGACGGAATAGTCGGGTCATTTCTTCTGTGAAAATGGCGACATTTTCATTTGGTAGCTGAACCCGGGTCTCTAATAAAGCAGCGGTCCTCTCTTTTCGAGCGACGCTCGCGAACGTTTGCAGGAATGCGCCGCAGAAAACATCCCACGTTCGGAGCGTGGACTCCCGATTTTCGAGCCAGGTCCTTGCGGTGTCTTCTAAATAGAAGAACACACGACGCAGCTTTTCGTCATGGTCCCAGTGGTTGAGGGCGGCCACACGGTCGTATGTCTCTAGCCAGGACTCCGGGTCTTCGAACGATGACCCATGGAAAGTTGGTGGTTCCCTGGGTTGATGCATGACCATCGTGGGCTGGGACGCTGCGGTTGTCATTGTCGCTGCAGTCGCGGTCATGGCCTTGGTCTTCCGCGGCTTGTCGTGTAGAAGCCCGTACTCCGGTGGTAGCCCTTGCTGTCGGCGGCTTGTTCGCTGCTCCTGGTTGGCGTCGGTGTCTTCTCCGCGACGTGGGCTGGGTTCACGGCTTGACGGGGGCGTCCGGTACATGAACGAAGCAGCACCTCCACCAAATGTCACGGGGTAGTGACGTGGCCGAAGACAGGAGACTTCTTGTTGGGATTTAACTGTTTATTTGGGCGAACCTGTGCCCGGTAAACAGAAAGTCCAATTACAGCAGCAGTCTCGCACAGATAGCAGTCTCAGACTGATAGCGGCGAACGGAGCGTCGGCCTTCGATCAACAACTGACAAGCGGCGAAGCGCGTCGGCATTTATACTCCCGCCGTCGAATGTTCTAGCGCTATCGCTGGCGGTGGCGTACGTTCCAGAACAATCTGTACCATTCGCACAGTGGGCGTGATCTTATCGAAATGATCTACTACAGTCCGGAACCCTCTCGAAAACTGCAGGCGCGGTTTGCGCTGAGAATCGTGTGGTGTTTTGGGACGATAACAAAAACTTGGGAAATGGAACGTGGCATTATTATCAATAGAGAAGCATTAATATACACATCAGCCCTGCTATAATCAATATATTTTTTATTTGTCTGTATGCTCCAGCTGTGAATAGTGACATTGCAGTGTTGATCGTACACAAATGAGCTGACTGCACCGTAATTTCACGAGCTCCACCTAAGCCACAGGATGGTGGCACAAAACACAATGTAACAGCAATTTTAGAACGAAATGTTTAAACATAAATAATAATCATAGCACTGTGAAAGTGTGGCGCTGTGTTTATCTCATGAATGCCTTGTGGAGATCGGCGAAATTCTGCTTGAGGCTCCGGCACCACTGTAAATTTCGAAGGTCACTGCCATTGAACTTATGTGTCCTTCATAGGCACCTGGAAATGAAAATAATTGGCACAAATAATGTCAGAGACACATGTTAGCACAATAGTTCACATGCACAAGAAATATAACACACAGAATGAAACTGAAAATGTAAGGCACACAATCCTTCACGTTATGCATATGTGAATAATAGAAGGAATGAGTGTATAAATTAGTTCTGCCACATCAAAAAAAAACAGCATGCTTATCACAGTGAAAATAACTAGGTTGTCACGATTTTCAATGGTAGAGATAATCAATTATTATGTCCTTATCAAATTATGATTTAAATGCTTCCTGCACAGTAAAACTTTAGGAACTGCAAGTGAAAGCTCTCAATGTACATTTAATAGTGTGTGCATGTGCATCTGCTGCCTTTATACTATACAGTTTGTGCACAAAATTGGCATCTTGAACAATTTTGAGAGTTAAACCTATGCAACTTATGAAGGTTAAAATCACCATGAAAGCAAGCAGGACCAGGCAGGTGCCATTAAAAATCTGTGCAAGCCACATAACTATAACCGAACTGCACACATATAGGGGAGCAAGAGTAACAGAAATTCTGCTGCTGACCCGCATGTCGCGGTATCAAACCCCGGCTCCATTTCCGATGGAGGCAGAAATGCTGTAGGCACGTGTGCTCAGATTTGGGTGTACGTTAAAGAACCCCAAGTGGTCGAAGTTTCCAGTGCCCTCCACTACGTCGTCTCTCATAATCATATAGTGGTTTTCGGGCGTGAAACCCCACATATAAATCAAGAATAACAGAAATAAACTGCCAACAGAAAAGTTGGGTGCATGTGCTATCTGTAAGTGCTTACGCCTTACTACATACAGCATGCTCATTCCATTTTAAATACCGATATTGAAAATAACTGCTCTATTAGGAATGTAAAAGGTAAGATAGAACCGAACGACTTAACAAAAAGTGACCCTATTATGACATCACGTTTTCTTATAACAAAATTGACTTAGACTCTCAAATATCATTATGCAAGGAAAAAATCTTCAAAAGAACAATCATTTTTGAAGTCATAATTTTTAATATGACTACTATGACTAAAACCAAGAAATCGACCTCAACATGGCCAATGTTAGTTTTTAAGGCCTATGTTCACTAGACAATGAACTATACCACAAAAAGCACAGCGTTCAGGCAAAGCACCACACAAAAAAAGAAAGTAGTCCTTTTTGTTATTACCTACAATGCCTTTAAAATGGTATTTTTACCTCTACTTTCCGCTTTTTATCTAAGTAACTGGTGTGAAACAAGTTAGCTGAAAATGCACTGTGCCTCCAAAACCTGTTGGTTGAATCTGAATTTAAAAAAAATGGTGAAGCTTGCACTAAATTAGGCTCCACAAGCCTTGGAACAGCGAGACTACATGACTCTTAGGACTACTTTGGTTACTTGTGTTTTGTTTCTGCGCCTAAGCATAAAGACAAGGGCTTAACTGAATTGCTGCTAACAAACAAATGCTTTCGAAATTGCCCGAGCGTCAAAAGATGCTTAGCCATTTGTTGTTTTTCGCACTGGGCTATTCTACACCAAACATACAAACCATACTGCCTGGCGACCATCACAGATGTATAGTTTAAAAAATGATGGTAATTTACTCTTCTGAAAATAGTTATTTGCAGAAAAGGTTTGAAGAGAAAAAAGTAGTGGTCACGTGGGTACCTTCAGAATTTCGCAGAATGTCGTGCGGGTGTTATTTGTAAGAAAACTTTCAAAGTACCGCTTTTTCTTGCCATATCAAATTTGATCTACATATTAAGTAAAGGTGCTTCTTAAAGTATTTGAAGCCGAGTAACATTAGTGCAATTTTTCCGCTACATAGGCTTTGAAGAATTCAACCAAACTGTTTATCGTTTGCATTTCTTGTATGGCAATACTGCATTTTGTATGAATATTTGAGCCACAAATACTCACTGCACAGAAGTTATATTTCACGAAAAAAAATAATGTTAGGTCCAGATTACAAATATCACTATATAATCGTTTTTGTCCACATTGAGATGCAATTTGAGCTGCGTGTTTGTCTAATTGAAAATTACTTTTATGTGTAAGTTGAAAGCAAATAAACAGTTCTTGTTACATGGCAAGTGTTATCATTACAATTTTTGTTTAAATGAGGAAAATGATTTTTGAAGTCTCCTATTGAGGGCCATGGGGAACTTTAGAACGGAAGCTGTCGTATATCAAATGCAGAAAACAGCCATCATAAGAAAACTTCAAAAATTCATTTCTACTTTAAGACAAAGTGTAATCATATAACTTGCCATATAAAGAGAACTGCTTCCTTGCTTTTGATGTGGCGAAAAAATTGCACTAATATTACTGAGCTTCATGCACTACACACAATCACCTTTACTTAATACCTAGACCGAATTTGGTGTGGAAGAGGCAGTATTTTTGAAACACTTTTTACTTTTTACAAACAACACCCAGACGACATCCTGGGAAGTCCATAAGGCACCAACGTGGCCTAATATTTTGTTCTCTGCGATATATTTTAGCATTTTGCTGTTTTCAGAAAAATACAGTAAATGAGCACAATATTTTTTTTTCAAAACACATTTAGGACGGTTGGCAAAATGGCTGGGATGTTTGATGCGTAATTGCCTCACTGCCAGCATTTATTCTTCCGAAGCTCAAGCTATCACCTCTCTGTTACTGCCTCCCTCACATACAATGCCTGCATAGGAAAGAAAAAGAAAGGCAGGTCCGACAAAGTTCACAAGGAAAGATATTTTCATGTTGGATAAGTTCATTACCATAAACAGCAGCAAAATAACATTCATTTTGTGTAGTCCAAGACACAAGCTATATACCAGCATACTAAGAGCCAAGCACAAACTTTTCCTTTGAACATGTGTGGTGATAGTCAGGAAGCACTTATTGCAAGACTGATCAGTCTGTAATTAACTGAATGAAGTACAATGCACTGTTCAATCCAACACCACATAGGCATCTTTGCTATAGCAAAGCCATGTGTCATTTATTCATGCACTAGATGGGACAATGAAAATGTAACAAAAAAGGTGAAAAAAGAAAACAAGGGAAAAAAAGAAGAAAAGGGGGGATGCAAAGTAGGAGCAGTGTAGCACTACTTTCACTTTGCATTCCCCTTTTCTTTCTTTTTTTTTCTTCTTTTCTATCATTTATCTTTTTTTTGCTTCCCTTACCCCCAGCCTCCATCAGGAGAACACTTTGTATCAGCGCAACCTAACTTGAAAAGAAGCAAGGGCTGCACTCTTCTGCGTTATAGTTTTTTTTTTCAGACGAACATTTCCAACAGGCACACACGCCTACACCAAAAGATGATGTCACTACTGACCCAATTTAGACTAACACGCCAAGGATGACAAGGTGACTTTTAAAAAATAGGTCCTCCTATCGCAACATCGGCCAGCCTGTCTGAAGCACTTCTACTGTTCACCCTGATTACCCCACTAGATGTTTTCATCTGTCGACTCACATCTTCATTTTGGATAACACTAAAACGAGCTTACATTGATGAATACGCAGGAAAGTTTAGTGAAGTATCATGTATCAGATTAAGCAACTCTGTTAAAAAATTATTGATAGCTTGCTTCCAGGCTTTTTATACTGTAGCCTGAAACTTCGTAATGTCTTCTATGCACATGAACCAGATTGACAACGTAATGCACAACGTGCTTAAGAATACTGCGAGGAACATGATAACGACAACACGACCAGCCACCCAAAATTTTCGCTGTACATGTTTATAAAATGTTCATGTACCCCAAACGAGGTGCTTATGATACAAGCCGAAAAAACCTACAAGTAGGGTCTTGGAGTCTTCTGGAAGTAGACGTGTTGCATTTTTTCTGTAGAGGGCTTTACACCCATAAGTGAGGAACAAAACTCCTGTATAATGAAGAATGTTGGCAGCTATCAGTTATAGAAAAACCTAATGCAGCTAATCTTCCCCGACACATCTGTACATTTAGAGAGGTGACGTAGCTTCTGTGATTGTGGCAGTAACTCCAACAGGACCAGTGCGAAAATTGGCACTACTTGGCTAGACGAATGTCCAAACATGCCTGCCCGACTCCCTCTAGCCATCCTGGCTGAATCTGACACATGATTTCTTAACTGCTGGCTGGACAAAAACAAAACCACTGAAGCACTCACAATACACAGCGTGAAGTTCCTCTGGAGTGGTCAACTTCGTCTTCTGCGATGAAAGAGCAGCACAGTGTACTGATAAGGCACTCCTTGCAATGGTTTTCAATGCCACACAGTGACCTTGCTGTTCCTGTCGAAGAGAGCTTCAGGAGCTTGAAGGGTGCTTGCTCTTTTCTGGGGGCTGCTGCCGCTCCTCGTTTTCTGCTCAAGGTCAACCTGCACAAAGTTGTAGACGAGGCTTTAAGAGTTGTATATAATGACATACAAATTTTCGCTGAACACACATTTCTTCGTGGCACACTGAGGAATTTCTTATAAAACTTAAAGCCTCGCATATGCAAACATTTACAATCGATCCGAAGATGCACTCGACTCTAAAGGAGCAAGTTTGTTATGTAGTGTATATAAAGAAAGGTCATTCAGCACAACCACAACTACAGTTGCACACGAAAACGACATTTTACACGATCCTGTTTATTTACATGGTCCATTTTATTTTATTTAGATCTGGTCTGCATGAACTCTTGAACCGGGCACCATATAGGTTGAAAGACACACACAGAGTTTGAGACAAACCTAGTTTCCCGTGGAGCATCCTCTTGCACTATAACAACACATCTCAATGTAGTTGGTTGGTCAGAACGAGGTGAAAACAGCTCGCACTTGAAAAGCACGGGCAGAAGGATTGACGCCTGCACCCTGTGCTCCCTGTACATTCTCGTTGAGGGTGCAGTTTTCACCTTATTCTTATGCAATTTCGCATTTATAACATTGTTCGCTGCATAATCTTTGTGGCGTTAAAGTGTGTGATACCGTCATGTGTATCCCATGTAATTTATAAAAGTAGAATACAAGATAGCTTGATTCAAAAATAACAAAGTGCATCCAGCGCCATGTCCTGTAGCCATTCTTTAGGCAAGTGGCAGAATGATTTATTCTTCAAAACATATCTTACTTGTAACCACTACAAGAGCTAACTCGTACACTGGCACATTCTGTTTGCCTCTTAAGATTAAAAGGTACCTTATTTACACCAGAAAATCTTCAAGAAGAATAGAAGTGTTGTAATTGTGAAGAAAGAAAAGTAGAAGAAAAAAAAGATAACCTGCCCTGTACAGGGACCGAGCCTGCGAACTTCGAATAACATGTTCGATGCTCTATCAACTGAGCTACCATGGCGGCTATCCCTCTTCAATTTTGTACGGTATATATGTGCATTTATACATGGAAGAGTCAGTAAGCGCTGCCTGTTACCATTATGGCGAGTGTGGGACACCTTTTTTTTGCCTACTGGCAATTACATTACGATTGCAATTACGTTACGATTACTTCCAATATCCCTATACTTCTTTGGCAGCATTATGCATCTGCCAGTTTTCAGAAAATCTGCTAGTCACAGGAGGAGGCAATAGTTCGCCCTCCCACCTAAATGCATGTACTTGAACACATGCACAACTGATCAAAAAAAAAAACAAGTCACACACCGCTAAGATTACTGAGATTCACTGTTTCAGATTCATGAGTAAAGGAAAGAACTATAAATTTAAGGGTTTGTTGTCTTTGTTGAACACATTATAATGAGATATAGCAGAAAATGATGCCAAACAAACTATAGCGGAAGTTATCAAAAGTAACTTTAACAAAATTGTGAAAAGAAAAGTGAACAAAAACGTAACTTGGCAACGTTTTTTGACAATTGAATGGACATTACTTTTTATAACATCCCTTTATTTTACTGGGTAATGTTGTCGGGTAATTCTCATTATTAGAGTGGTGAGTAGGCTGACAAAGAAAGTATATGGCATTGATACTTCCTTTGAACACCTAAAAGTTTGAGGACCTTAAAAGAGCGGAAGCTACTTTGAGTAGACCAGAATATTTAGTTGGAGCGAAAAAAAAACGTACACACATTTTTACCCGGCTTTTTAACCTATTTTGAGACATAAAAGTGTATGCTGCCAGTAATGTTAAGTACCATTACTTTTGTCACACTATGCACTGTAGCAGGTGTAGTTAGATTGGTGATAGTGAAGGATTAATCAAGCACGCCACCAACTGCGTTCACATCAATGGTCGCGTATTTTAAAAATAAGCCTGCTATATAGTAAAAAAAATTTTAAAGCATTTATGATTTTATCCAAATCATGTTAAACCGACTGGGTAAGCAAACCATTTGCATAAAATCAAAAGGCATAAAGTGATTCATGTATTATAACTATGTGAACAATTTCTGCAATGCAAAGGGCAAAGTGACAACAGTTCTATTAAAAACCCCTCTCATTATAACATGCATGAAAAGCACCACACCAGAATATTTTATAGTGCATGTAATATCGAGACTACTAGACTGTCTATTGACCTTTTAGAAGAAGGGTATCTCCTTCACGTTCAAGGGACAACCACTTAGCCTTATCCTGAGCTTTTCTGTGAATATTTCCTGAATTTCAGATATCATTAGGATTGATTTAGAGTGAACAGATTTTGCTTACGCATTGAAACCTAGTTCTGTATGTAACTGCAATTATGGGTGCCAAACCATCTCCAATTAATTTTTAACATTTAACTTATTTTTTAACTGCAGCAGCACAACTAGCTATGGGTGCCCAAAAAGTAGCTAGAAACAATACTTTTACCTCTACGAGCCTTTTGGAAGTGTTCAGCTTCTCAGTGCTCACCTTACAACATTTTTTTTAAATACGTGTTTGTGTGCCCACTGCTCTTGCTCCTTGTACAGTGAGGAGGAACACATGGCAAGAAGAGGCAAGAAAGAAGCATAGCGAAAAAAAGCGAAATAAGCGAGGACCTCTTTTGTATCGTACAATGTGTGTAACATTACTATTGCGACAACATTTAGATAAATTATCCCGGCTATGCATTCCTTGTAGAGTCATACACAGCTGCAACACCACGACTAAATTTCAACCTTGTGTTGGTTTAGGATCCCTTTATAGTGGCAAGCTAATGATATCTGCATTTGTTTGGCACATACTAAGATGCAGTGAAATGTGATATGGTAATCTCATTGAGGATGCACGTCATGTGGCTTCATTGTATATGTGGCCACAAGTAACTCTGGTTGCAAAGTAATATGGCAGAGCCTAAACAGACGTCACCGACCACTCCAATCTGAACTTGCCTTTGCTACTTGCCTATTATCATCCCAGCAAAAAAATGAATAATTGAATCTGCTACAGATATGTGCTAGCTTATGCTAAGGACCAAGTATGAAGGGTGTTTTGTCATTATTGAGATCAGTTAGTTGTTCAAGAACACTTGCTGTCAAACACAAATACATTGCTGTCGAAGCATCAAGACTCAAATATAAAGCAAAAAGAAGTGTCTCTTTAAAAATTACAGGCCACAAGGCAAGATAAATATTTGATATACTTGGGATGTAAGGCACGCACAAGAGGTGCTGCCATAATATACTTTTCCTTGTGTTGAAACCTGCTTGCTTTACTCACCCAACACATCTGTAAAGATGCCGTGAAAACACCAAGGAGCTGATGCAGCAAGGTTGAACACATGTCCAGGGATTCCACCATTCCTAGGCAGCCCTACAGCCTCCACAGTCCTGCAACCATTTGTAAGATAAATATAGTTCTACCCAAAGTTCTTGGTTTACAGACACACATGCAAGACGCATAACCACTCTATAGGAAGTTTGCATGATAATGCGCTGGGTAGCAAAACGGATGCCAATATCAAGTATCCCGGCCTGCCGCTTCTTTCTTTCCGTTCTTAATTAATCAATCCATGGTTAATAAATGTTCCCCCAATGTGAAGTGTACTGGCAGTCCGGTGAAGAATTGCAATGTATTTCGAACACAGTCCGATTCTTGGCAAGTAAGCATGCAATAGGGTTTTGTCAGCTGTTCGAGAAAAGAGCATGAAGTTTAGCTAAAACCCATGTTTTTTATAAACACCATTCAATTTGATATAAAAGTTGTGAGCATTACGTAAAGGAACACGGATTCATGTTTAATCAATGATTTCTTATAATGTACTTATATGAATGCAACTAACTGAATATGAAACGATAATTTTTGCTCGAGAATTTAGAGTTATGAACACTATCGCACTTGCCAGCTGCATCTTGTCCAAAACAGCGGCAAGACAGGCTAGTTTCTGAAGG
Source organism: Rhipicephalus microplus (assembly GCF_043290135.1). Lineage (NCBI taxonomy): Eukaryota > Metazoa > Arthropoda > Arachnida > Ixodida > Ixodidae > Rhipicephalus > Rhipicephalus microplus. The sequence continues at coordinate 108,204,566 of NC_134704.1, forward strand.
TGAGCAGTAATGAGCAGTGCAAAGTAACAACAAGAAACACCAGTAACAACAGTATGGGGCAAGCACAGACTGCCAACTGTATACAATATTACACAAAAGTTCGCCTGAATATCAGTCAGACAACTTGTGCAAATGAAGGTCCAGTTGGGCATGAACAAGTTACGAAATCAACAATGCCTGCTTTCACTAACAGGACCCTCATTCACATAAAGTATGCAGCGATAGGCCCCTACCGAGGTACGTCACAGCATGATGTCACTGGCACATGTAAAAGGTGTGGCTAGAAAAACACTCCCGCTGGTGGCTCAGCCCGGTACAGTCGTGCGGTGTTTGGGGCAAGTTTTAATTTTTCAAAGCTTACACTTCACGTTACAATGTCGACATTAGCTGTAGTATGTGTCAGCAAACATCCAGCTGTGTGGTAAAATATTTGCCACGCTGTCTGTTTATCTTGAAGTGAACACACGTGGTGGCCTGTGCCAGCAACAGCGGCATAGTCTTCAAAAATGTGCACTGTTGATTGCGGCATGTAGTGTGCATTGAAAGGTATTGAGAATATCGGTTCAACTGAGAATACTGTGTGTGGTGTGTGCAGTGTCAATAACAATGTGTTTTGTTTTCGAAGACGTTAGCACTCATGGCAGGGACCGGTCGATGAAAAAACTTGATTCGACGTTTTAGTCAAGGTAAATATGCACTTGACGCGACCATCTGCGAGTGGGTACATCTCGGTGTTTGCGGTGTGTGCAGAAAAAAATTGCAAGGTCACCGGGCTGGAAGATACCATTTGCTGAAGCTGCATGTATGAATCGCCCCGACGAGTACGCAAGCTCAATAAAGGTATAACTCGTTTTATCGAAGGCCTCATATGTCTTCATGTAATAAGCAGAGAATCTTGTTTCACATATACTCAGTACCTTTACCGCTCGATATTCATGAAGTGACAATGCAAACAACAAGTTTGTTTGTTACGTCCTAAGGGAGCAATGTAAATATGCAAATAAGTTGTAGGTGTCAGATGCAGTGATGTAACTGCACAAAAGATTACGTATATATTAGGCTACAGGTTTAGAATCGCATACATCTCAGTGGTCTATGAGGAACGTCACAAACAACTTCCTTGCCAACCAGCCCTTGCACAGAGGGAGGGAATGGCTGGCACGGTGCTCGAAGTGACGTCACACTATTTGCAAACATAGAGAGGTTTCTTACTTAGGCAACATTTTGCACAATATATTTTTTAGATGCAAGACTGTACTCATCCACATTGATTATACTGATGTCTTTTGTTGTTACTTTGTGCTGTGAGTTACTAGGCATTTAGTCTCCATGATCTTTAAAAGCAAATTTCAGTGTTCTCTCTCATATTGCTGACAACTGTGTTGTTGCATAAATTGGGCAAAAAAGCAACACAGAAAGGCTGTCACAATAAATACACCAACATGGGTATTCTCCTGCAAACAAAAGTCGGCACTGGTCCTGTCATTACCCGTCTTCCTTCTCTCTTTGCCTTGTTTGTGCTGAAACAGCCAAACACCTGATGAGTTAGATGAGAAATATTAACGCATCAAAACTATAAGTGCTTGCATCAGCAACTACACAACAGCGTGATAACCGCACCCCTGCCACACAGCAGCGAAACATATTTTGAACATGCTGGCAGTGTATTATTTTATAAAAAGCAACTCTGGCAGATTACAAAATCTCACATTGTGCATGCAAGTTTTCTTCAAAGTCAGGCGTACAATGTAGGTGCTGGCTGGTACATTATTAGTTACAAGCAAAGGCGTCTTGCAGGTACACATGCAAATTGCACGAACACCTCTCTCTCTCTACACTAGGCACACACATTATATCTTTTAACAAGCACACGCCACTGTTTAGGGGCATAATAACGCTCAACCGTGAACGTATGCTAATCAACCCACTTAGGCGGTTGGCTAGGTGAATCGAGCCAAGTTACAAATTGTATCGCCCGCGAACGTAAACAAAATGCTGCTTTGCATCAAATGGCACTGCAGGCTTCGTTTAATCAACAACGTAGCAAGCGCCATGTGCCTCTTCCTCACTACATTGCACATATGAAAAAAATTGATCACCATACACATGCATGTTGCCGCAGTTGTCTCGAATTAGCTCCAGTAAGGCCGCGCCGATGCGCCATGGCTCTGATGGCGGCGCTAGCGTTGTCAAAGCGAATCGGCAACCGCACTCGCAAAGGCGCGTAAGGTTGCCGTTTCACGACGCCTCGTTCGAGTGCAGCAACACACACTTGCACTGAGTGGCATACTTGGTCTACATAAAAAAGTGTCCCCCTTACCTTTAGTTTTTTTCACACTGTCCTGAGGGAAGCGACCACAGGCGTCAGCCGTCACCTCGGAGTCCTTCGAGCGCCCGCCAAACCCGCCGATTCCTTGGACGACTCGCACTTGATCCGCACTCGAACAACCGCGGGAATAGGGCGCAATCTTAGCACATCACACGAACGAGGAACGGCGCTTCCTTGCGTAAATTTAACATTTCGTGCTCTCGTGTGTAGCAGCGCGAACACATAGACGCACCGAAACGGCATGCCCACTAAAACAAAGAAGACAAACAACATGTGGCTTCAGCTGTGAATGGATTTGACTTGGATATCTGTGTGAGGAAAATAAAAAAAAAACATCTGTCGCTGCTATAAACTGAAAAAAATATATTTTTTCTGGCAAAATAACTTTAAAAGTGATAAACGGTTATTCAAAAAACAAGTTACAACTTATGAATATTTTCCAGGTCTTTGTTTTGTTTTTGTTCTAGCAGACGACAGCTTCCTACTGCTTCTACGACAGACGTAGTGCGGTTTCACGTTCGGTGCGTGTCGCCGACGCAAAGCTCTACAGTAATGATATCAGAGTTATGAATTCTCAATGAATCATAGGATGGCTACAAAGCAGTAACATTTTGACATAGTGCAGTACGCAATCTTTCAAGGTATGACATTTCTTTGCTCTGAAGCAAATCGAAGCAAGCCGGCCGGCACAATCAGCTGATGTCGCCACTACGCGAGGCATGGTCGTGCGCAATAGCGTCGCGCCCCGCGCTCGATTTGTCGTCAAGCGATAGAGGTACTAAGTGGAATACAGCTAGATGCAGGGATTAATGGCGTATCACTCTAATTCTCTGTGGTGGCCAACTCAATCGCAAGAGAGCCCCGGGAAACAATCTTCAACTGCTCAAGCTTGTGTGTGGGTGTAAAAATACTTGTTTTTGTTCGCGGCGGGCAGCAATCTATAGTTGAAAGACATGCGAAAAGCATGTGACGTATATACAATCCCAAAACATGTGCACACAACAATAGATACGATCGCATATTGTACATAAATATGCCAACACATAGCGTGTAAAAAGCAAATTTATATACATAACTTAAACTCAGCGCACTACTCAGCGCGAATAGCTTAGCAAGCGAACGCACTCAGATCACGTAGGCGAGTACAACTGAGTGGCGCAGGTTCAAGTCCCGCCAAGTCTAATTTTTTTTTGTTTTTTTTTCAACGTTTTTGTTGTACTGCTATCTTTTGTAATGCCTTAGGTTCTAAAACAAAATAAAAGCAATATTGCGTTCAAGTACGTATGTGGGACTGTGTGTTTTTGCGCAACAGTTATTGGTATTTTTATTTTCATTATTATTTTTTTATTTATTTCATAATATAACAAAATTAAGGACTAAGGAGAACATTGGGTCTGCTTGATTGTGAAGGGACTCGAGAAGTGAGAAAACTCAAACCAAAAAATTTATTTGAGAAAAAACTGAGCATTTCACAGCTGGACGAGTTTCTTCAAGGGTAGGCCCTAGGTATGCGCGAGACTTGCTATATGACTCATCTCAAGCTGTGGCAGTTGAGGGAAGGCAATATCACCGAGAAGCAGTTCCAAAATTTTGGTTGATGTTTTTTGATTCCTCCAAAATAAGGGCTGCACAATTGTGATCGAGCCAAAACAAGAATTGCGGGCACGAAGTCATGAGACAGAAAATGAATAACGTTGACTGTTTGAAAAATTGCCCTTAATAAAAGAAAGAGTTGTGGAGTGCTACGTAGCTTAACTCGCAGTAGAAATTTTATATATACATATAGATAGTTTAAAATGGACAATGTTGCACACACAGACATTGGTTAAATTTCTTTGCAGCACAGTTGAAGCATCTATGTAGAACTGAAGCATCAAGAGAAGCTCATGCGTCCTCACTTTATTGCGCTTTACATAGCTTGTATGCGTCCATGCAGCCATGATATGATATATTTTAAAGCATTTGTTTAACCTATAATCTTCTTATTCATTAAAGCTGGCCCATAAGTTGTGTCTTATGTAGCACTACAATGGAAGCGTAATCTGCATGGTGGTCTGAAACAATGCTTTTGAAAATCTCAAAACGACCCAGCTTTACACACGACCATCCGTGCATCAATGATAAGCACCATTATGTGTTTGTACATATCAGTTGTTCTCTCATACTTATTTATTTTTCTGACCACTCCCTCTGCCCCTACCTCGTTTCTGTCGGGAAGCTGTGGCAAGTTGTGTATAGCTGTATTTATATTGTAGGAGCACATACTATCAATAAAAAATTATTTTTAGGCTACATGCAATTAGTTTTCATAGATTTTCATTTCTTTTGTCGGTGCTCAGGAGAGCTAAGCTCATGGTCGATATTTTAAAATGACATTTCTCTTTGCCAATGTTAATGAGAACAATTTCACTAATATTGACAAGTTCATTCACATTGAATTTAGTTCTCATTATTATTGTTTCTACCAAAAAACGAGCCTTTGAAGTTATGCTTTTTTGCTTGATCTGTTTTCGTGTGACAGCATGCAAGTAAAATGACAGTTATTGTCATTCCTTGTGAATGACACATTTTCCGTGTGACAGACTTTAGCACCTGGTCATCTGCAGAAGTTGTATTCATTCTGGAAAAGGGCGAACAGCGATGACTGACAACACAGACTAGCCTGCGTTATTCTTTTGTACTATATATGTCACGGTGCATTCATTTATAACTTTATAGAGCTCGGATTTCCTGCTGAAAATGTGACAACAACTGTAGAGTTTCCACATTTTTGCAACAATCCACATGCCTTTGATACACTATTGCACATTTTCGTAAGCACCTTACAAAATCTGTATATTTCCGTAAGACCTTACATTCTGCATTTTCCTTTTGCAAGCTTCTGTACACTCCATACACTTTCCTTATTTTTCCATATCTTCAATCATGAACTCTCCGTATGCTTCATAAGTTTCCTTATCTTTCCTTATCCTTCCATATACTCCATAAAAAGCTTTCCATATATGCAATACATTTTCCTTATCTTTCCGTATACTCCATAAAAAGCTTTCCGTATGCGCCATACCACTTCCTTATCCTTCCTTATACTCCATAAGAAGCGTTCCGTAAATGCCATACAACTTGCGCATATTTCCATAAAACTCCATATTTTTTCCGTATGTAGCATAAGGAAATGTTACGGAGTCCATATATTTTCCGTAAGATTTCATACGGAACGTTTCAGTAGGGGCGTAATTTCCGATTGACCGATATAAATACTGAACGCTACTCTCCATGATGAGTGTAAGCTTTGCTACTCAATCCGTGGAAGATTCTTCTAAAGGAACGTTATCACCAGCACAGAGGCTGCATCTAGGCGAGCCTACACGGGTTTTCGTTCCTCCTATATACTTCTAGTTTCTTCCTTTTGATAACGGCCTGAAACTTCCGGCAGTGAGATTGCACTGAGAGCTCTAAGGCTGTCTTCGTGTAGTAGTCACACTTGGTAGATTGAGGAAATTAGAGACCGCGCTGATTTCTTTTCAAAAGCAGACATCCGAGGTAATGTTTTCTTTTTCGTTCAATTCCAAACGTTATTTTGAAGCATCACGAGATCACATCGATGCCTTCGTGTTAGGAAAAAAATGTGCGTCGAAGCTTGTGCTTCTTGTTAATAAACACTTATATTTATATTCCTTGTTGCATACTTAAGATGGGATACAATATTTGTGGTTTGAAACATACATTACTCATTAGCAATTTTCATAGATTTTATTACAAAAAGCACTACATGAAACATTGCTGGAAATGCAAGCGGAGAACTATTGCGATCAATGTCAGATGTTAGAAGATTCTTTTAATATGATTAAATGTGCCACTCCACATCTTCGCAATGAAGTGCGCATGACGCGCTCGAGGCCAATTTGCTGACTTCATATATATCAAGTTTGGTATTACAAGACACGAACAAACGACAAAGGTAAATGACATGTTTAAACGTGATATTTTTGACATGCGTGTCAAATAAAACATGACTAAATGCTGCACTCATAGTGCGTTCGCACCCATTTTGATAGCTTCACATATACCAAATTCAGTGTTACTTGACTTAAATGGATCTCTAGAGCATTTGATTGGTGCGAACGCGAGAATCATGACATGCGTGGCACGTAAAATATGACTACGAGCTGAACTCATGGCTAGCTGGCTGCCGTTTCACGAGCTCCACATATACCAAATTTGGTATCACCTCACATGAATTGACGACTAAAGTAGATGAGACGTCCAAACATGATAACCATAACACGGAAGTAATGTACGGCATATTACGTCCATCTCCTAACGTTATGCTGATTCTAAAGTGACATATCAACCTTCCTGATTCCTGATTCATACATCATCAATTCACACTGCACGGGGTATATGCCATTTTTTTCTACTTAAATATTTGGATTTATAGCTTTTATTAACATATACACATACTTATCTGGTGCACGACAACGACGACACCGTTCATATAATCTTTATCAGGCTAAAAATGTAGAACTTGTTGTTTAGCTACTTGCACCCATGTGGAGAACGTCGGGCAGTACTACAACATGATCTTCTAACGTTCGTAAAAGGAGCTCTAGTAACGTTACCACGTATTCTTATCAATGAGTGTAAAACAGCTCTCTTCAACAATATAGTACTGAATTTTTTCAAAGTGATTTTTTTTTCTGTGAGCAAGCTCAATGCTTTGTGTCCAAGGAGTGGGCATTGTCTGAGAAGCAGCAATTTGAGTAAAGCAGGCGCGGCAGTCTAGCGCACGCGACGAGGAGGAGAAACCAAGGCTGCGCATGTGCGGTACCTATGAGTGGTGCGCGCTTTGCACAGTGACGCTACGTCAGGAAAACGTGAACACTTATAGTCTGACGCCAGGCGCGACCGGCATCCGTCGGCGTGGCCCGATGGGTACCGGCACGAAATGCGACATATGCTCCATTTCGCGCTGATGTGTTACCCAGAAAACACTGCGCTTTCCTCTTTTCGTGACGGAGGGACGCGGAGGCGCTGAAACGTGAATGCGTCAAAGCTACGCAGCGCGCCGCACGCCTACGAGTATATGGCAAGACTGGTGCCTGCCGTGGCAACGCCAGCGTTACGCGACAAAATGAACGCCGGTGAGCACGCCCACCGCGTCACGTCGAAATGTATTGGCGTCTTCACTGTGGTATGTAGTCATGTTTTCACATGACACGCATTTCACGATTATCATGTTTGCGCCAGGCGCATACCTTCGTCGTCCCTTGTCGGCGCGTAATACCGAGTTTGGTACATGTGAAGAAGCTAGCGAAATGGCCGCGAGTGCATCATGAGCGTAGCATGTAATCATGGTATTACATAACACGCATCTCATGTTTTGAATGTCACTCCGCCGCGGTGGTCTAGTGGCTAAGGTACTCTGCTGCTAGTGGCTAAGGTACAAAACCACCATATGATTATGAGAGACGCCATAGTGAAGGGCTCCGGGAATTTCGACGACCTGAGGTTCTTTAAGGTGCACCCAAATCTGAGCACACTGGCCTTCAACATTTCCGCCTCCATCGGAAATGCAGCCACCGCAGGCGGGATTCGAATCCACGACCTGCAGGTCAGCAGCCGAGTACCTTAGCCACTAGACCACCGCGGCGGGCGGTATTAATATCATTATCGAAACGGCCGGGAGAGCTGAAAGTCGCAGGTGGCTAGATATATATAATGAAAGATACGCTCAAAATTTCCGAAGATTACTCAGAAATGCTTCGCATTTACAACCAACGTCAGCGCAGAGAATAACCTCTAGAGGCTTCTCTGCTTGACAGGCACACGGAAATCCACTGGAGTTAGTATTAAGAGCCCTGTTTGCCACTTCTTTAGTTTTTCATAAATATCCAACACATTACTGCTGAGTTCCTGGATGAGACATGCAATATGACTGTACCCTTGGATATGAATTTCCGCTCAAGTTGCGTGAAATTGATTGTTCCGGATGGTCATATTGTCTCGCGAACCAGAAAAGGGATTTAAAAGTAGTGCGCATAACCACTTGATTGAAATAATGAAAAGTTTCATGTTAGGTTTTCGTTCCACACAAAGAAGTTCTTTTCCGTTTTGTTTGAGGCGCGAAGCTCCTCAAGTCTTGGGTCTGTTCCTCCTAGCTCGTACGCGGCCGCTTAGTTCGATGACTCACTTAATAGGTGCTGACGGACGCAGAGGGCGACAGGCAGACAGACAGCAAATAGACAGACGGACGGACAAACGGTCGGACAGACAGACAGACGCACAGAGAGGCAGACAGACGGACGGACGAGCAAACAAACAGATGGACGGACAATTCATGGTCTACCGATAAAACTCTTTGATATATCATCCCACTCATTATCATTCACTCCGTGGATAAGCTGTGATTTTTTTAACGGCAAAGCTCCTTAAGCCAAAGGTCGAGCATACACGAAGAATGCAGTAGTAGCACTAATAGTAGTAGTAGTCGTAGTAGTAGGTAGCCAATTTTCGTTTAGTGCTTGGAAGGTTCGCTAAATGGCGGTACTTCTATATGTTCAGTACTTGATGAAAAGATGCGAGATGGTAGTACTTGGAGTGCTCACTAGATGGAAAGACGGATGGACCAACAGACGAATGGACTGACGGATGCACAGATGCACGGACGGAGGGCCACACGGACACACGGGCAGACGAATGAGCGCTCGGACGAGCACACATGAACGCACAGGTGGACGAACAGATGCATGGACGGTCGCATGGAAGGACGCAATGATGGAAGGAAGTAGAGACGACGGAGGGATGCGTGAACGGACTGACGGACGCTTCGCCCCACTTATCATCATGCACTTCGTGCATATACAGTAATCTTTTTTTTGTATTTATTGCATTCTGGCAGACTGCCTCCTCCACGCTCAAATAGTAGCGAAGGTTTGTTTTTGTTAGAAGCGCAAACGCCGTTTATGCGCTGAGATACACACTAGACTTAAGAAGATGGCCCGCAGGTCGCGAAATCCAATCCTGACGGCGGCGGCTGCATTTTCTGTGGAGGCGAAAATGCTGTAGGCCCATGTGCTCAGATTGGAGCACGCGTCAGAGAACCTCAGGTGGTCAAAATTTCCGGAGCCCTTCACAACGGCGCCTCTCATAATCATATGGTAGTTTTTGGACGTTAAATCGGAAATATCGATCATTTAGACAAGTGCAAATATAAAAGCATCTCTTTTACCAATGAGGAGTCGTTATTTGGCTAATCGCTTGTATTGAAATGCCTAGCCGAGAGTCTCAAAATGTTAGATCATTCAGTTGCAGGGCAGTGATACATATATGTTTCCACGTTTTGATATTGCAGTATCACTTTTGCATAATGGAAGAGGCTCATCACTGGTTTGAATGACGCGGTTTTTTAAATACACACTAGTCATCGCCTGTTAGATCCTGACTGTTTGGAAACAGGCCCACGGGACGGCTTTCAGCTCCCCCATAGAAGGGTACTTAGTACTCTAAATCGCTCACCACTTTCTCTAAACGAACAAATGCTCTGATCAGGACACTTTTAGGCTTTCCCATAGTCAAGTACTAAGTACTTCAAATCGGTAATCACTTTTTCTAAACACAAATACTCTCCCATAGTAGAGTTATTGTGCTCTGAATCGTCGTAAATTTTTTTTTCTGAACCCATTAACCTCATGCATTTTCCCTTGTATCGGACGCTGTTGTCATTGGTAAGGTTGCCCATGGGAAGACTATATGCTCTCCCATAGTAGAGTACCAAGTACTCTAAATCATTATTAATTTAAAAATGTCGTTTTGTTTTTGTTTTTGAGCACAAGAGCAAATTGTTCTCATAGATAGATAAGAAACATTGTCCTACATTGTGAAACACTCATTTGTTTGTTCACATAGTCTTTAATGTTTATATAAGTTTCGTTATGTCAAAGTTCATGAATGACCATCGTTGTTGTACAATTTTTGCATTGTACATATGAACATCACTACGTACACAAATAAGTTATTTTGGCTTAACCACCTCGACTTTATGGTATATACTAGTTCACTGTATTCATGGCACTGCAGCCCAACGCTTGCTAAACCTTTCTAAAACCAAGGAGGTTTTAGAAAGGTGTCAGATAGTGCTCAATGTACATGCCAATGGCCACTAATGGGGAATGGAAGACAGGAGAATCCGCTTTTACTTTCTTACGGCTTACGCTTCGTACCTACATCCCACCTTTAACCACCTTGACTTCATGGCATATACTACTTCACTGTATTATTGGCACTGCGGCTCAATGCTCGCTAAACCTTTCTAAAACCAAGAAGGTTACACCCAGCAAATATAACGTAGCAACCCTTTCTTGTCAGATAGCGCTCAATGTACGTGCCAATGGCTGCTAATGTGGAATGAGAGACAAGAGAATTCGGCTTTTAGTGAACGCGCACGCTACGAATTTTTATTGTTCAACAACGCACAGGAAAAATCTCCCACCGGCACCACCTTGCAGGTCAAAACGTAAGACTGGTTACACACTACGACTACGACTACGACTACGACTACGAGGGACGAACGGGTGCCGCTATAAGGAGCTTCGTGCCTCCGCACTCTATTGCGAATACTGAGCAATGATGGCATGCCCGCTCAGACACTGGCTCGCTACCATCTGGGACCATCACTACGTGTCTTCTTGCCGGATAGCCAAATAAACCAAGGTCCTCAATCACTGAATTACCATCTTTGTATCGAGCCCTTCTGGCATTTCACCGACGTTTGGAAGCTACGTGCCCAGAAATAGAGGTGGCCGATTCTAAAGTAGTGGACACAATGGCCGCCCTTCTACGGCGCTTGGTGCCCCAGCATCGTCATTCTGTAATGAACCGCGCTTGGAAACCAATAACTGCCGCAGTGTTGCCAGGGCATCTCAGAGACTTTGTCTGGAGGTTTGGCTGGGGCTTACTCCCTACGCAAGATCGGTTGCAGCGATGGCAGGTGGTTCGCACTTCCACTTGCCCCAACTGCGTCATGGTAGAGACCAATCGACATGCGACGTTTAAATGTGTGGTTTCCCACCCTTTTTGGCGTGCGTATAATGCTGGTTTTCGGGGACAGGGTGTGCGAACTTTCGTGTCCAACGGCCGATTTCCGCGTGGCCGCTTCTCCGCTCTGTTAACAGTTGCGGGGCTGTTCAGACTTTGGGGAAACCGATGTGAGGCTGTAGCTGCCAATTGCCGCCGGCGTACTTTGTGGCCAATACTGGGGAGAATGAGACGAGAGATCCTCGCGTTCTTCTCCGAGGAGCTTTTTTTCTTCGGGGAGCACGAGTTTCTGCGGCTTTGGTCATGCCCTTTCGTCAAGGTGGAACACGAAAGGATACAACTAATTTTTCGTCTGACTAGGTGCTAAGCGGCGCCAATTGAGTTGTTTATATGATTTCATTTGTTACATACCGTGTTTCATTGCATCTATTGTATCGTTATTGTCATGTGTCATATATACATTGTCGTGTATATTAGAGCAAATGTCTTCACTGTAACGTAGTGATTTTAGTCGTGAAACGTAGATGTGCCGAATTGTATGTGCCCTGTTACTGGAATGGTATGAAGCCTTTGCGTTCTGTACATGCTGTAATTAATTTTTTTCTAAACAAAAACAGGTGATTGTGACTGCTCAAAACACTATTTCCGCGCATAGCGTAGCACCTCAGGGAGTGCACAAGGGTTGTGCCTTCAACGACATGCAGCCATCGTCAGAGAGGAGGTGGCAATCAAACGCTGGAAGCGTTCACGTAGGCCATAGTGCCAAGCCCGAATCAAGGTAGACTGCGTTTTGGCGCGCAAAGCGATGCACAACTTCACTGTAGTATGGGCCAGCTCCTCAGAAACGCGACGGCGAAGGGAACGCCGTTCAATTGAGCACTGCAGGTGCCACTGCGTTTTAAGCGCATTCCAATGATATGAACAAGACGCAGCGAGTGACACCCGTCTTGCACGGGACACATTTGACTGAGAGCACGCGTCCTGGAGGGCGCGAACATCAAGACGCCATGGTTTTTCTGCAAAAGAAAATTTATTCATGAGTTCTTAGAGAATTGGACGATGGTCAGATTTATACACATGGGAAGGAGGGATGGGCGGAACACGTAGGTCGGAGGAAAAATGCCTCTAAAGCACATGGAATATAAGTCTGGTCCAGTCTGCTGGACGATGGTCCGCGGCGCCATGTCACCAAAAGTATTCCTCTGTATACGATCGTGCGCATCCAGCAATAAAAAATGCTGGACAAAGCGCCGAAGCTCCCGTGAATTCCAAACAGACGAGCCCCAACATCGACTTGGTACATCGCTTCGCGTATTTAGCACAGAGGTAAAGTCTCGAATTAACATAACAGCTTGCACTGTGCATACGCCTGATGATCAACGTATATATTTTGTGTACATATAAGTTATGTACGATACATCTCGAAATAAAATTCTCTGAAACAATGAACTAACTTTGCTAGCTTGAGGTTCTCGCCTGTTGCTTCGTCATTTTTGCCAGCGCTTCAGAGCAACCCTGGGCTGGCAGACGCCCGTCTTGGCAAGCCAGCCCCCGAAGAAGGCGCTAGCCTTCGACTTGGACACCCCGAAGGGACTAGTCCCGAAGACGTCACTGACGCGACGTCTTCCATAGTAGGAATCGAAGAGGTCTACTGTGTACAGCACTTTGGCGACCGGAACTTCCAAGTAGCCACTAACAGTGAAGCTGCACTGGCTCAAAATGTCACGGCATCCAAACTCGTCATCAGAGGAAAGTGCGTTGCTGTCGGTCCCCTTGGGACCTCAACTCACTCAAGTCACCGTTCTGTTCCTGCCGTGTCGCGTCCCCAGCGAGGTCCTCGCGCAAGCATTGTCTCCCTACGGGAAGGTGCTGAACATCAGCAGTGAACTCATGGGGTCGCGCCCAACCGTGACCACTGGGAGGCGATTCTTCCGGATAGAAATGAAGACATCTTCGCCGGTGCCCAACTACCTCAACGTCGTAGGACATGTATACATATAGTGACCTGTGACTCGAAAGGGATCGAGCGAGTGTGGCGTCGATGTAGATACAGCGAGCACTTCCGCATGAACTGCACATCTGCGTTTCGTGGAAGGTGCGGCGTTTATGGCCACGCTAAAAAGGGCTGCTCACTTCCTTGTTGCCATTGTGGTGACCCGCATGCCACCATCGCCTGCACCATGAGGCCGTCGTATTCCGAGGCGGTGTCCAAGAATTACCCGTCACTTCAAACAGGAACGCAACCCAAGAACAAGGACGTAGTGTCGTCGACACCAGGCGCAGATATTTCTCAGCACGAAGTTGGGCAGAGTGCGGCGCCACACCAGATGCCACACCAAACATCCGCAGTGTCTCCAGTTAGCCCGGACAAGGCAGCCCCTCAAGGCACAGATTATCTATTCAGTGGCCCGCGACCAGTGGCGATTTCCGCAAAACCACAGGTCAAGCCCTCGCCAGAAGAGTCGCCTCTCAGTGGACGCGTCGCATTTAGTGACGCGATATCTGATGCTCACCCCATGGCACCCAGACTTCTCTTAGTCCTATTACTGAAGAGACTGTTCCAAGGTGACGAGGATTTCATCAACGATGACTCAAACAGCACTATGAGTGACACGGCCCTGCAGATAGATGACGAGAGCACTCCAAGCGACATCATCCGGGAAAGTCTAGACGTGTTTGTACCAGCTTCGCTCAAGAGCTTCGGCACCAACGACCATAGAATATCCAGCAGTGACTCGGAGGCTCCCACCAGAGAGAGAAGTCCCCTGCGCACATGGACGTGGCACCGGAAGCCCTGTGCTTCCAGAGGGTCGCCGTGTCGTGACAAGAGAAAGATCAGCTTGTGGGACACCCGCACTCACGTCTGTCAGAACTGTGCCCCGCCTAGTATCCAGGTTAATCTTTAGTGTTTATGATGACTACCTCATCGAATATTATTTCTTTCAACGTGAATTCTGTACCATTCTGTAAATAAATTCTCTCCCTCTCTCTTTCAACGTGAAAGGTTTTCACAGTCCAGTAAAGCAGGCCGAGGTGAAAGTGTAGCCCGTGCTGCAAATTGTGATCTTTAGTGCCTGCAGGAAAGTAATCTTTTTTTGGCTATCCGACGTTAGGGCTTTTAAACGAAAGTTTACCTTACAGTGCTCTTTCTCTTTCCGTACAACTCGCTTTACGGGAGTATGCGTGATTAAATTTAATCGGGCTTTATTGAAAGGTCACAATTTTTTATGACGGCATTGCTAGAATTCTGGCTATGGATTGTACCTACTTTTCTTTTCGAATGAGGACACTCTGTCCTCATTCGCCTGCACAAGCTGGACAATCTAATGATTTTTTTTTCGAAATTTGGATGTATTTATTCTAGAGGGTCAACACGTAATTTTAAAGGTGGGAAGTAGACCCGAAGCGCCAGCCGTAAGACAGTGTGCATGTGCCACCTCTCGTTTAGTCCTTGGAATGTCCGCTGGATGGCGGTGCTTCTATATCGGGAATATATGATGAAAAGATGCGAGATGGTGGTACTTGGAGCGTTGAATATATGGACGAACGGACACACAGACTGATGCATGGATGGACTCACGGATGGCTGCACTGATGAATGGACGCATGGACGGACGCAGGGAAGGATGCATGGACGATCTCAGGGACGGACGCACAGATGGACGTGCGTAGACATGAACAGATGCACGCACCAACGGGCGAATGAACGCACGGACGGTCACACAGGCTGACGCATGTACGGGCAGTAGCAAGAACGAATAAACGGACGGATGCTCCGCCCCACTCTAGTTAAAGAAAATTTTATTTCCCGATATATCTTACACAGCTTATGTGAACACAGAAAAATTGACAATGGTGATCAATGCGTATGTACAATGCAAGCTGTTACATACAGCGAAAAGAACTTATTGCGTATGCAGTGACCTAAAATGCAAAAATTGCACAACAAAGACAGGACATTTATGACATCGAGATGAATAAACTTAAAAAAAAACAGTAAGACTATATGAACAAACAAGGGGGGTCATTCACAGTGTAGGGTGATGTTTTGCATTCACCTGTGAGGACAGTTTGCTCTCGTGCTCAAGAACAACATTACACAAAAAAGACTTGTTTCTAAAGAAGAAAAGGAAAATACACACTGTAATGTCGCAGTGGTACAAGCTCTAGCCCACCTCCTCAATTGGGGAGGAAAGACATGGGCACTCTGTTGTTTTTTACAATAATGATTCGCGTAGACCAGCTTCGGAGGAAAGCCTCCTCTCCCAGCATGACTAGTTCTGCGTTGAGATGCGTAAGCATAACGTTTCTTATCAGATGTAGCAGAGGAAACATGGCTCTCTGAGGGCGTCCCCTCAGGTGGGCCAGTCCGCTCCGCTTCCATAAGACGAAGGCTTCGATACCCATTAAGAGTTTGACAAAGTTATCCATTTGGTTAGATTTCCAATGCATACTTGTTTAGAACATACTGGTAACCATGCGCCAAAAGGTGCGCGCTACGATACATTCATAAAAGACATGGTTCAGCGTTTCGACGCGGCCGCATTGCGGACATGTGGCGGAGGGCGCCACGACCCACACTGCAAGGCGGTCGGCCATTGGTAATGTCGCCCATTCCATAAGCCAGTTTAGATCACGGACTTCGGAGGGGAGGGACGTGTTTGTAAGAGTCCAACGTCTTTTCGCCCGGCATTTCCGGCGTTGTTCCTCAGTTAGGCTTTTAAATGCTATTAGTTCGCTCATGTCGGTGGGGGATGTTTACATAAGTTCTTGAACTGGAAAATTGTTTCGCCATTGTTACAAACACTTTAAAACATGTGTGTAATACGCCTGTGGCTGTTCAACAGCTGGTTCCATGTCGTTTGCTAAACCAAAAAATCTTCTAGAGGTTGCTAGCAGATACACTATGAGTTGCCTGCCTCAAAGCGATGAGTTCTCTAAGAGTGTCCAGGTGTTTTTGAGAGCCAACATGCGGCACATTACATCAAGGTTGGGTATACTGAGCCCTCCCCATTTGACTGGCAGGCGGACCAAAGCTCTAGCAACAGCTTCGGCATGGCCATCCCAAAAAAAGCAGCCGCACGCAGTAGCCACTCTCAGCAAAACCCCACGAGGTGGTCGAGCAATTCTGGCTACATAAAGCAGTGGCGCTGTAATGCTGGATTTAATTAGATAAGATCTTTCAGTAAAAGGTAGCTGAAAAGTTCTGGCGACTTCAATGCGTCTGTCTACTTTGCGTTGGATCTCTTTCCATGTGGTGTGGGCTACCTCGCCAGTCGAAAGGAAAGTTACACCTAAGACATTAACTCCTTGGACGATTTGGACGCCATCAGGGAACTCTTCGATGTGCATCCTAAAACACAATGCCTTGCTTTTTCGGGATTAAGACTTGCTCCCGACAGGTAACTATACGTGTGAAATATTCGCAAAAAGGCTCTATAGCTATCTATGTTCCAAATAAAGAACGAGATGTCATCGGCGTATGCCGCTACTTTCACTTCGCCCAAGTCTGGGAGAGGAAAACCGCGTATCGAAGTACATTTCTGAATTTGTATGCTAATGACGTTCCCAAGTTTGTGTAGAGTTAGCGGAGGACGTCAGTTAATTATGCTGGGAAGCCATAATACTCAAGCACAGTGAAGAGATACTTCCATTCTACGCGATCAAAAGCCATTTCCTGATCCAAGAAAACAAAAATGCCAGATATTTGTGTTCTTGTAGCGTACGTGAACAAGTCGCGAGTAAGCGCAAGCGAGTAATAGATCGTACGACCTGGAACACTGCTTGTTCGTATGTCGCTTACTATTTCCGGTAGAATGGTAGTTATGCGGCGTGCAGGGATAGCTGTCAATATATTATAATCTGAGTTAAGTAGGGAAATGGGCCTCCACGCCCTCTGATCGGACAGCTCTCCCTCGCTTTTAAGCAACAGTATAACTCTGCTCTCTCGAAACGTATTCGGTCTGACTCCGTCAGCAAGAAGCCCATTTACCATTGTCAAAAGGTGGACTTGTATTGTTTCAAGGAAAGTTTTGTAGAAACTGAGAAGTATCCCTTCAGGGCCGGTGGTGACGGTTGCATTCACGTGCTGAAGCACGAAGCATCCCGCGTGACTGGGCTGAGCAGACCATCGCGAAGCTCCTCTGGTACGCGGGAAATTATCGGGCAAAACTCATAGTTCACGTCGCTCGCGTTCTGCACCTTGAAAAGAATCACGAAATGTGCTTCAAAGACCCTCGTTATGTCTTCTGCTCGTGTAGACTGTTCACCGTTCGCCCCACTCTCCATCATTCACTTCATGGAAATGCTGCCATTTTGCGACGTGAGCACTGTGTTTTACGTCCATAGCATTCTACAAAACCCGCTAAACAGCATTAGCAGTCTACGTGCTTTATTTACAACTACTGTCTTCAGCATTCGAAAACATTGTGCGTAAGAGTAGCCACTAATAGTAAATTTGCTTGCAGCCTATGCGTTTCAACCTAATACGGTTACAGCCACACAATATATTACGCGAAGTACAAAACTTATTACAGCATATCTACGGAGTGAATGATGATGAGTGGGTGAGGCCTTGGAGGGTTTTATCGAAATCCATTCAACAGGCCATATATTCATCTGTCTGTCTGTTTGTCTGTCCGTCCGTCCGTCCGTCCTTCCGTCTGTCTGTCTGTCGGTCTGTCTGTCTGTCTGTCTGTCTGTCTGTCCGCACTTGCTGAGTGAGTCATCGAACTAGGCAGTCACGTACGAGCTAGGAGGGACAGGCCCAATGCTTTAGGATCTTCGTCCATAAAGAATACATGCAGTAACACTGAACGTGAAAGCTGTAGGAAACGCGGAGCAGTCATTTGCTTGCCTTTCGGCGAGGCTGGCTTTCACGGCCAAGTAATGCCCCTGGATCTTTACGGCCAATTGCGTGCTAACGTTGCAAACATGCAGCCACTGTTGTGGTAAAAAAAAATCGCAGCATATCTATGAAGCACATGATGATGAGTGGGGCGAAGCTTCCGTCTGTCTGTTCGTTCTTGCTTCCGTCCATCCATACGTTCATCTGTGCTATCGCCCGTGTGTCCGTCCTTCCATTCCTCTGTCCATCGGGGCGTCCACCCATCCATCTGTGCGTCCATCTGTGCATCTGTCTGTCTCTTTGTCCATCCGCTGTTCATCTAGTGAACACTTCAAGTACCACCATATAACATATTTTCATCATATATTCAGCGTATGGAAGTACCGCCATCTAGCGGACACTGCTTTCCAACCCTCGCTAAACCTTGCTAAAGCAGAGGAGGTTACGCCGAGCGAGTTTAGAGTGGCAACACTTTCTAGTCAGATAGTGCTCAAAGTGCGTCTTTCTGATACTAGTTATTTTTAGTGAGCATCAAACTCGACGAGTGAAAGAATAAACTTTATTTAAAGTCCGGCAGCTTTCAGCGGGCGAGGTGTGGTAAGAGGGAATTAAACCCTGTCCATTCCTTTTCTCTGCCGATTATGATGGCGGTGCCTCGGGTGACCACTCAAAGCCCTTAAACCCGGCCGACATCATCAGCTTGCCGGACGTCAAAAAGCTCGTCTTCCAGCTCGTCGCTGGTGAGTGCCGCTTAGCAACGGCAGCGCAGCTGACGCCGCCGATCGGCAACAGTGAACGCAGTCATGGTGGAGGCCGGCCGCTGCCCTCACGCGATGTTAGCCGCAGCAATCGGCCTCGAAGTTAGTCCTTGCCTAACATGCGTCGCGAAAGGAGCGGCGGCAGTGGCATAAACTTTTACAGCACACTCCTAAAGCATGTGCCGCAGTGTGGCCCTTTCCCCGAACACTTAACACACGTGCGTCGGGAATAGATGAGGATGACACAGGCGTAGTATACTCGTCTCTGTAAGTTAATTCATCAGAAACAACTATCTTTTTAGGGGCGAAGCTCCTTATGGCATGGCTTGTGCGCCCCTCGTTGTACGTAACCACCAGTGGCACATACCCGAAATAGCGGTCCTTACGATTTTGACCTGCAAGGTGATTCTGGTGAGAGATTTTTTGTGTGCGTTGTTGAACAATAAAAGATAGTGCTCAATGCACATGTTATTGGCTGCTAAGGGGGAATGAGAGACAGAAGCATTCGGCCTTTAGGTAACGCGCACGCTGCGATCCCCATTAGCAGCTATTAACATGTACATTGAGCACGATCTGACAAGAAAGGTTTGCTACGTTATACTCACTGGGTGTAACCTCCTTGGTTTTAAAAAGGTTTAGCGAGCGTTGGGCCGCATAGCCATGAATACAGTGAACTAGTATATACCATGAACTCGAGGTTGTTAAAGGTGGGAAGTAAACCCGAAGCCCAAGTCGTAAGAAAGCGAGCATGTGCCACCTCCCGTTTAGTCCTTGAAATGTCCGCTGGATGGCGGTGCTTCTATATGGAGAATATATGATGAAAAGATGCGAGATGGTGGTAGTTGGAGTGCTGAATAGATGGTCAAACGGACACACAGACAGATGCATGGATGCACACATGATCGAACGCAGGCGCGGATGCATGGACGAACGCAGGGACGGACGCACGAACAGACGCATGCACGGACGGGTGGATGGACGCATGGACGGATACACAGACGTACGCAGGAATGGACGGAAGCAAGAACGAATGGACGGAGGAATGCTTCGCTCCAATCCCCATCATTCACTCCGTGGATATGCTGCCATTTTTTATTCTTGATTAACGTGCGCAAATTTCCTCTTCAGTTAAATGCTGCCATTTTTTATTCTTGACGCGCGCGCATGCTGGGCATAGTGACGCTACGATAGCAAAACGAAGCACTCTATAGTCTGAAGCCAGGCTTCACCACGCAACCAGCGCGACCAGCGCCCGTCAGCACGGCACGACGGCAAAAGGCCAGCGCGTTACCAAGACAACACATCGTCTCCCTCTTTTCTTGACGAAGGGACGCCGGACGCGCAGAAACACGCATACGTCAAAGCAACGCAGCTCGACACGCGCATGTGAGTATATGACAGGACCACCGCCTGGCGTGTCAACGCCGGTGTGACGAGACGAAATGAACGCAGACGAGCACATGCACCGCGTCACGTCGAAATGTTTTGGCACCTTGACTGTGGCATGCTGTCTTGTCATGTTCTCACATGACACGTATCTCATGATTATCATGTTTGCATCAGTCACATACATTCGTCATCCAATGACGTCACGTAATACCGAATTTGGCATACTTGAAGCTAGCAAAACGGCCTCGAACGCATCATCAGTGTGGCGTGTAGTCATGTTGTTACATGAAACGCATGTCATGAATATCGTGTTTGAATGTGTCATTACATATGTTGTCCGTTCACGTCACGTAATACCAAATTTGGTAGATGTGAAGCAAGCGAAACGGCTGCTAGTGTATCATGAGCGTAGCATGTAGTCATGTTGTTACATGACTACATGCATCTCATGTTCATCATGTTTGCACCAGTATTATACGTTCGTCATTCATTCACGTAACGCAATACCAAATTTGGTATTAGGGAAGATAGCGAAAAATCCACCA
Source organism: Rhipicephalus microplus (assembly GCF_043290135.1). NCBI lineage: Eukaryota > Metazoa > Arthropoda > Arachnida > Ixodida > Ixodidae > Rhipicephalus > Rhipicephalus microplus. The sequence goes on from NC_134704.1 coordinate 108,225,467, forward strand.
GTGCATCATGAGTGTGGCATGTAGTCATGTTATTACATGACACGCAATTCATGTTTATCATGTTTGTACTAGTATCATACGTTCGTCATCCATTCACGTGACGCAATGCCAAATTTGTATAAGTGAAGCTAGTGGAAAAGCCACCAGCGCATCATGAGCGTAGCATACTCATGCTGTTACATGACATGCATGTCATGATTATCATGTTGCACCAGTCACATACCCCCGTCATTCAATCGCGTACTGTAATACTAAATTCACTATGTGTAACGCTAGTGAAACGGCCGCGAGCGCACCATGAGCATGGCATGTAGTCATGTTGTTACATGACACGTTGTCACGATTTTCATGTTATGACCTGACACTTTTGTTCACAATGCAGTCATGTCATACCATACCGATTATGCAACATGACATGTGAACGAAACCACCACAAAAGCAGCAGAACCATGAAATTTACATCGTGACATTCATGATATATGTTTATGGTTTTCATGTTATGATTAGTTAAATATGCTCGCCATACAATCATGTTATGCCATGTCAAGTTTGGTTTTGCTACCGTTATCAGAACGGGCAGGAGAGCTAAAACTCTTACGCGGCGATATAGATAGATAGATAGATAGATAGATAGATAGATAGATAGATAGATAGATAGATAGATAGATAGATAGATAGATAGATAGAAAGATAGATAGATAGATAGATAGATAGATAGATAGATAGATAGATAGATAGATAGATAAATGCGCTCGAAGTCGCCGAAGTTCGCTAAGAAATGCTTCGCATTCAATATTGGCAGATCCCACGTACAGTGGGAATCGACGATATACGAAGCACGATTGAAAAATGTTGATTTGTCACTTTGAAATCAGCAAAACGTTACGAGGTGGAGGTAAATGATGCCGTACATGACTTCCGTGCCACGATCAAGTTTGGATGTGTCGTTTACCTTCGTGATCTGTTCACGTCGCGTGATTCCAAATTCAGTATATGGGAAGCTAGCGAAACGGCCGTGAGCACGCAATGACCGTGGTATTTTGTCATGTTCTTACATGACACGCGTCTCAAGCTTATTATTTTTCCACCAGTCAAATATTTAGCCATCTTTCGACGTCCAGTAATATCGAATTTGGTATATGTGGAGCTAGAAAAACGGCCGCGAACGCATCATGAAAGGCCGAATATACTTCAATGTAGCGTTGACGTGCGCACACGCTGAGCACAGCCACGCTACGTTAGCCAAACGCGAGCATTCTATAGTCTGACGCCAGGCGCGACCAGCGTCCGTCGGCGCGGCCCGATGGCAACCAACGTGAAAAGTAACATGCTGCATTTTGCGCCGATGCATTACCTTGCGTCTCCATTTTTTCGGGACGGAGGGACCCTGGACGCGCCGAAACGCGCATGCGTTAAAGTAACGCACGGCGGAGCGCGCATGCGAGTATATGGAAGAACCGGCGCCTACGTAGCAACGCCAGCGTGACGTGACAAAATGAACGCCGGAGAGCATGCGCACCGTGTCACATCGAAATGTATTCTAGCCTTGACTGTGGCTTGTAGTCATGTTGTCACATGACAAGCATCTCATGATTATCCAGTTTGAACCAGTGACATACCTTCGTCATTCATTGGCGTAACGTAAAACCAAACTTGGCATATGTGAATGTAGTGAAACGGCCACGAGGGCATCAGTGTGACATGTAGTCATTTGTTACATGACACACATGTCGTGATTATCAAGTTTGGATGTGTCATTTATCTATGTCGTCCGCTCGCGTCACGTAATACTGAGTTTGGTACATGTGAAGCTAGCTAAATGGCCGCGATCACATTAAGAGCGTAGCATGTAGTCATGTTGTTACATGGCACGCAAGTCATATTCATCATGTATTCACCAGTATCATACCTTAGTCGTGCATTCACGTCCCGTAATAACAAATTCGGTATAAGTGAAGCTAGCGAAACGGCCGCCAGCGCATCATGAGCGTGGCATGTAGTCATGTTGTTATGTTGTTACGTGACACGCACCTCATGATTTTCATATTAGCGTCTGTCGCTTGTGTTCGCCATACAAATATGCCATACCATACAAGTTTTGCAACATCCCATGCAATTGACTCCACCGCAAGAGCTGCAAGACCATGATATGTAAATCATAACATTTATTACATACATGTCATTATTTTAATGTTTTTACTGGTCAAAGAATAAGGCAGAGTCTGCGTACATTTAAAATTGATGAGATGCGAAGCACGATTTAGAAGGTTGTTTTTAGCTTTAAAATCAGCCCAAAGTTACGTAAATTTTGCCATACACGACTTTCGTGTCTTGACATCATTGTAAGTGTCGTTTATCTTCGTTATCTATGAACAATACGTGATACCATATCTACTACATGTGAAGTTGGCGGAACGGTCAAGAGCAAGCAATGAGCGTGGGATGTAGTAATGTTGATATGTGACACGCATCTGATGATTATCATGTTGCACAAGTCGCATACCTTCGTCACCCATTCATGTACCGCAATACCAACTTTGGTATATGTTACGCTAGCAAATTGTCCGCGAGCGGATCATGATCGTGGCATGTTGCGTTGTTCTTACATGACACGTTGTCACGATTTTCATGTTATGACCTGACACTTTTGTTCACAATGCAGTCATGTCATACCATACCGATTATGCAACATGACAGGTGAACGAAACCACCACAAAAGCAGCAGAACCATGAAATTTACATCGTGACATTCTTGATATATGTTTATGGTTTTCATGTTATGATTAGTTAAATATGCTCGCCATACAATCATGTTATGCCATGTCAAGTTTGGTTTTGCTACCATTATCAGAACGGGCAGGAGAGCTAAAACTCTTACGCGGCGATATAGATAGATAGATAGATAGATAGATAGATAGATAGATAGATAGATAGATAGATAGATAGATAGATAGATAGATAGATAGATAGATAGATAGATAGATAGATTGATTGATTGATTGATAGACAGACAGACTCAAATTTTCTTGATTGATTGATGTGTGGGGATTAACGTCCCAAAAACACCATATGAATATGAGCAACGCCGTAATGGAGGGCTCCGCAAATTCCCACTACCTAGGGTTCTTAAACGTGCTCCCAAATCTGAGCACACGGGCCTACAACATTTCCGCCTCTACCGGAAATGCAGCCGCCGCAGCCGGGATTTGATCCTGTGACCTGCGGGTCAGCAGCCGAGTACCTTAGCCACTAGACCACCACGGCGGGCCACGTTCACAGTTTCTGAAGTTCGCTAAGAAATGCTTTCCATTTAACATGTTCTCCGTACAGTCATGTTATACCATACAGAGTTTGGTATTGATAGCATTCTCGAAACGGCCAGGAGAGCTAGAAGTCGTAGGCGGGTAGATAGATCGATAGATAGATAGATAGATAGATAGATAGATAGATAGATAGATAGATAGATAGATAGATAGATAGATAGATACGCTCAGAGTCGCCGAACTTTGCTAAAAATGCTGCGCAATAATTACCGCCTATGCTTAAAGGCTTGCCTCACGTTCTTCAACAAGCTACTGATATTTTCCACGTCCCTCCATCAGTCGAAAAGGTAAAAGCAGCACTACAATCTTTGAAACGGGGGCCAGCCTGTGGGCCAGGTGGTTTTGCAGTTGAATTTTTCTTGTCATTTTGGAATGAGCTTGGTACTGCCTTAACCGTGGTTATCCTGTGATTTTGAGTTTCGAGGATGGTGTCTTTCCATCAAGTTTTCGAGATAGCCGCATTGTAGTAATTCCAAAAGCTGACGCTTCCTCTGTTAGTCCTGAAGATTAGAGATTTATGACGCTTTTTAACGTTCACTATAAGTTATTTGCGACGGTGATCATTGAACGTTTGAGGGCTCTGGTGAACACCCTCGTGGGTCATCACCAGGCTTTATCAATGCCTGGACTAGAAAATCACAGCTTGTTTTTACCACCCAGGATATCGTAGCCTATGCTCTGTCGCGATCTCTGCGTGGTCTCCTTGTGTCTTTGGACCAAGAGAAAGCATTTGACCGACTAGAGCACACGTATATTTTTAAAGTGCTCACAACCTTTGGTTTTCCTTGTTCTTTTGTGGGATTAATTTAGCATAACTACTCTAGTATAAAAACCACACTGCTTCTAGATGGCTGGGAGAGTGCTGCCTTTTCTATTATACGTGGGGTGCGTCAAAGGTGTCCATTGTCTCCTGCTCTATTTGTCCCCAGCCTTGAGCCATTTTTGTGTGCTCTAGCAGTGATTTCACGGGTCAGGGGTCTTGCGCTTCTGGACAGCAGTGCCGTGAAAGTCACAGACTTTGCTTACGAAATAACCCTGTACCTTTCATTAGAAGATAGTCTTTCACATAGCCCGCGTTTATTCTTTCAGTATGGGGACATTTCAGCTGCCACGCTGAATTTCTCTGAATCCCGGTGCTTGTTCATCGGCTGACCAAACTACAGACCTGGCTACAGATCTGTTCATTAGCCGGCTGCGTCTCTTTGGATTTTAAGAATACTATACAACCACTTTGGCATTGCAACTCAGTTTGGTCAAATGCCCTCAACGAAGTAAAACAAAAAAATGGCAGCATATCCATGACGTGAAGGATGGAGAGGGGGGCGAAGCATTCATCCGTCCATTCGTTCTTGCTTCTGTGCGTCCATGCATCCGCCCCTGCGTCCGTTCATGCGTCCATCCATAAATCTGTCTGTGTGTCGGTTCATCCATCTATTCAACATTCCAAGTACCGCCATATTGCTCCTTTTCATCATATATTCCCCTTTTAGAAGGACCGCCATCCTGCGGACATTCCAAGGACTAAACGAGAGGTGGCACATGCACACTTTTTTATGGCTTGCGCTTCGGGTCTACTTCCCACCTTTAACCACCTCGAGTTAATGCTATATACTAAATCCCTGTGTTCAAGGCACTGCGGCCAAACGGTCGCTAAACTTTTTAAAACCAAGGAGGTTACGCCCAGCGAGTATAACGTAGTAACCATTTCTTGTCAGATAGTGCTCAATGCATATGCGAGTGGCTGCTAATGAAAAATGAGAGACAGGAGAATTCGGGTGTTACTTTCTTACGGCTTGCGCTTCGTATATACTTCCCACCTCTAACCACCTCAAGTTCATTCATGGTATATACTAGTTCATTGTATTCATGAAACTGCGGCTCAACGCTCGCTAACCCTACTGAAACGTTCCGCATATACTGATCCGTACATACGCAATTATTGGACTACGGAAAGCCGCATCATGCGGAAAGATGCGAACATCCGCAGCTTACGGAAAGCGCCATATCATGCGAAAAGATGCGGACATCCGCAGCTTACGGAAAGCGCCATATCGTGCAGAAAGATGCGGACATCCGCAGCTTACGGGAAGTGCCATATCATGCTAAATTACCCGATAAGCAGCTTACGGAAATCAGCATAATGCAGAAACCATGCATCTATCTGCTGCATCTTGCAAAGATCAAATGGACATCCTAGATCTCGAGTAAAAGCAATTGGCCATTCACGTTGTTTGCAAAAGCAAGTACTGTGTAGAAATATATATGAATATTTCATTATTAATATGTTGCATGAAGGTGAAATATGTTTGCTATCTGAAACAGCCTTGATGAGTAAACAAAGGCTTGAAAGAAACAAATGTGTTAAGAAGCTACTTAATGAGAGATTGAATCATTGGCATCTTTCTAATTGTCGTGATGCGGAAGCAAAATTACCTTTCAAATAAAATACATTACAAAACTACTGAAGTAACATGCTAGCGATCATAAATGGTGGTGGTTACATTGCAACACATTAATGCAGTGTTCTATGCAAGACCTAAAGAACTTATAAAGTTATTATTATCAATAGAGAAGCATTATTGTACACACCAGCCCTGCTACAATCAATATATTTTTTTATTTGTCTGTATGCTCCAGCTGTGAATGGTGACATTGCAGTGTTGATGGTACACAAATGAGGTGACTACACCGTAACTTCACGAGCTCCACCTAAGCCACGGGATGGTGGCACAAAACACAATGTAACAGCAATTTTAGAACGAAATGTTTAAACATAAATAATAATCATAGCACTGTGAAAGTGTGGCGCTGTGTCTCATGAACGCCTTGTGGAGATCGGCGAAATGCTGCTTGAGCCTCCGGCACCACTGTAAATTTGGAAGGTCACTGCCATAGAACTTATGTGTCCTTCATAGGCACCTGGAAATGAAAATAATTGGCACAAATAATGTCAGAGACACATGTTAGCACATTAGTTCACATGCACAAGAAATATAACACACAGAATGAAACTGAAAAAGTAAGGCACACAATCCTTCATGTTATGCATATGTGAATCATAGAAGGAATGAGTGGATAAATTAGTTCTGCCACATCAAAGAAAACAGCATGCTTATCACAGTGAAAATAACTAGGTTGTCACGATTTTCAATGGTAGAGATAATCGATTATTATGTCCTTATGAAATTATGGTTTAAATGCTTCCTGCACAGTAAAACTTTAGAAACTGCAAGTGAAAGCTCTCAATGTACATTTAATAGTGTGTGCATGTACATCTGCTGCCTTTATACTATACAGTTTGTGCACAAAATTGGCATCTTGAACAATGTTGAGAGTTAAACCTATGCAACTTATGAAGGTTAAAATCACCATGAAAGCAAGCAGGACAAGGCAGGTGCCATTAAAAATCTGTGCAAGCCAGATAACTATAACCGAACTGCACACATATGGGGGAGCAAGCGTACCAGAAATTCGGCTGCTGACCCGCAGGTCGCAGTATCAAATCCCGGCTCCATTTCCGATGGAGGCAGAAATGCTGTAGGCACGTGTGCTCAGATTTGGGTGTACGTTAAAGAACCCCAAGTGGTCGAAGTTTCCAGTGCCCTCCACTACGGCGTCTCTCATAATCATATCGTGGTTTTCGGACGTGAAACCCCACATATAAATCAAGAATAACAGAAATAAACTGCCAACAGAAAAGTTGGGTGCATGTGCTATCTGTAAGTGCTTATACCTTCCTACAAACAGCATGCTCATTCCATTTTAAATACCGATATTGAAAATAACTGCTCCATTAGGAGTGTAAAAGGTAAGGTAGAACTGAACGACTCTACAAAAAGTGACCCTATTATGACATCAGGTTTTCTTATAACAAAATTGACTAAGACTCTGAAATATCATTATGCAAGAAAACATCTTCAAAAGAACAATCAAGTTTGAAGTCATATATTTTTAATATGGCTACTATGACTATAACCAAGAAATCGACCTCAACATGGCTAATGTTAGTTTTTAAGGCCTATGTTCACTAGACAATGAACTATACCACAAAAAGCACAGCGTTCAGGCAAAGCACCACACAAAAAAAGAAAGCAGTCCTTTTTGTTATTACCTACAATGCCTTTAAAATGGTATTTTTACCTCTACTTCCCGTTTTTATCAAAGTAACTTGTGTAAAACAAGTTAGCTGAAAATGCACTGTGCCTCCAAAACCTGTTGGTTGAATCTGAATTTTAAAAAAATGGTGAAGCTTGCACTAAATTAGGCTCCACAAGCCTTGGAACAGCGAGACTACATGACTCTTAGGACTACTTTGGTTACTTGTGTTTTGTTTCTGCGCCTAAGCATAAAGACAAGGGCTTAACTGAATTGCTGCTAACAAACAAATGCTTTCGAAATTGCCCGAGCGTCAAAAGATGCTTAGCCATTTGTTGTTTTTCGCACTGGGCTATTCTACACCAAACATACAAACCATACTGCCTGGCGACCATCACAGATGTATAGTTTAAAAAAGGATGGTAATTTACTCTTCTGAAAATAAATATTTGCAGAAAAGGTTTGAAGAGAAAAAAGTAGTGGTTACGTGGGTACCTTCAGAATTTCGCAGAATGTCGTGCGGGTGTTATTTGTAAGAAAACTTTCAAAGTACCGCTTTTTCTTGCCATATCAAATTTGATCTACATGTTAAGTAAAGGTGCTTCTTAAAGTATTTGAAGCCGAGTAACATTAGTGCAATTTTTCCCCTACATAGGCTTTGAAGAATTCAGCCAAACTGTTTATCGTTTGCATTTCTTGTATGGCAATACTGCACTTTGTATGAATATTTGAGCCACAAATACTCACTGCACAGAAGTTATATTTCACGAAAAAAATAATGTTAGGTCCAGATTACAAATATCACTATATAATCGTTTTTGTCCACATTGAGATGCAACTTGAGCTGTGTGTTTGTCTAATTGAAAATTACTTTTATGTGTAAGTTGAAAGCAAATAAACAGTTCTTGTTATATGGCAAGTGTTATCATTACAATTTTTGTTTAATTGAGGAAAATGATCTTTGAAGTCTCCTATTGAGGGCCATGGAGAACTTCGGAACGAAAGCTGTCGTATATCAAATGCAGAAAACAGCCATCATAAGAAAACTTTAAAAATTCATTTCTACTTTAAGACAAAGTGTAATCATATAACTTGCCATATAAAGGGAACTGCTTCCATGCTTTTGATGTGGCAAAAAAATTGCACTAATATTACTGAGCTTCATGCACTACACACAATCACCTTTACTTAATACCTGGACCGAATTTGGTGTAGAAGAGGCAGTATTTTTGAAACACTTTTTACTTTTTACAAACAACACCCAGACGACATCCTGGGAAGTCCAGAAGGCACCAACGTGGCCTAATATTTTGTTCTCTGCGTTATATTTTAGCATTTTGCTGTTTTCAATACAGTAACCGAGCACAATATTTTTTTTCAAAACACATTTAGTACGGTTGGCAAAATGGCTGGGATGTTTGATGTGTAATTGCTTCACTGCCAGCATTTATTCTTCCGAAGCTCAAGCTATCACCTCTCTGTTACTGCCTCCCTCACATACAATGCCTGCATAGGAAAGAAAAAGAAAGGCAGGTCCGACAAAGTTCGCAAGGCAAGATATTTTCATGTTGGATAAATTCATTACCATAAACAGCAGCAAAATAATATTCATTTTGAGTAGTCCAAGACACAAGCTATATACCAGCATACTAAGAGCCAAGCACAAACTTTTCATATGAACATGAGTGGTGATAGACAGGAAGCACTTATTGCAAGACTGATCAGTCTGTAATTAACTGAATGAAGTACAATGCACTGTTCAATCCTTCAATCCAACACCACATAGGCATCTTTGCTATAGCAAAGCCATGTGTCATTGATTCATGCACTAGATGGGACAATGCAAATGTAACAAAAAAGGTGAAAAAAGAAAACAAGGGAAAAAAAGAAGAAAAGGGGGGATGCAAAGTAGGAGCAGTGTAGCACTACTTTTACTTTGCATGCCCCTTTTCTTTCTTCTTTTTTCTTCTTTTCTATCGTTTATCTTTTTTTTTTGCTTCTCTTACCCCCAACCTCCGACAGGAGAACACTTTGTATCAGCGCAACCTAACTTGAAAAGAAGCAAGGGCTACACTCTTCTGCGTTATAGGTTTTTTTTTCAGGCAAACATTTCCAACAGGCACACACGCCTACACCAAAAGATGATGTCATAAGTGACTCCATTTAAACTAACACGCCAAGGATGACAAGGTGACTTCTAAAAAATAGGTCCTCCTATCGCAACATCGGCCAGCCTGTCTGAGGCACTTCCACTGTTCACCCTGATTACCCCACTAGATGTTTCCATCTGTCGACTCACATCTTCATTTTGGATAACACTAAGACGAGCTTACATTGATGAATACGTACGAAAGTTTAGTGATGTATCATGTATGAGATTAAGCAACTCTGTTAAAAAATTATTGATAGCTTCCTTCCAGGCTTTTTATACTGTAGCCTGAAACTTCGTAATGTCTTCTATGCACATGAACCAGATTGACAACGTAATGCACAACGTGCTTAAGAATACTGCGAGGAACATGATAACGACAAAACGACCGGCCACCCAAATTTTTCGCTGTACATGTTTATAAAATGTTCATGTACACCCAAACGAGGTACTTATGATACAAGCCGAAAAAACCTACAAGTAGAGCCTTGGAGCCTTCTGGAAGTAGACGTGTTGCATTTTTTCTGTGGAGGGCTTTACACCCATAAGTGAGGAACAAAACTCCTGTATAATGAAGAATGTTGGCAGCTATCAGTTATAGAAAAACCTGATGCAGCTAATCTTCCCCGACACATCTGTACATTTAGAGAGGTGACGTAGCTTCTGTGATTGTGGCAGTAACTCCAACAGGACCAGTGCGAAATTGGCACTACTTGGCTAGACAAATGTCCAAACATGCCTGCCCGACTCCCTCTAACCATCCCAGCTGAATCTGACACATGATTTCTTAACTGCTGGACGGACAAAAACAAAACCACTGAAGCACTCACAATACACAGCGTGAAGTTCCTCTGGAGTGGTCAACTTCCTCTTCTGCGATGAAAGAGCAGCACAGTGTACTGATAAGGCACTCCTTGCAATGGTTTTCAATGCCACACACTGACCATGATGTTCCTGTCGAAGAGAGCTTCGGGAGCTTGGAGGGTGCTTGCTCTTTTCTGGGGGCTGCTGCCGCTCCTCGTTTTCTGCTCAAGGTCAACCTGCACAAAGTTGTAGACGAGGCTTTAAGAGTTGTATATAATGATATGCAAATTTTCGCTGAACACACATTTCCTCGTGGCACACTGAGGAATTTCTTATAAAACTTAAGGCCTCGCATATGCAAACATTTACAATCGATCCGAAGATGCACTCGACTCTAAAGGAGCAAGTTTGTTATGTAGTGTATATAAAGAAAGGTTATTCAGCACAACCACAACCACAGTTGCACACGAAAACGACATTTTACACGATCCTGTTTATTTACATGGTCCATTTTATTTTATTTACACGGTCCATTTTACACGGTCCTGTTTTACACGATCTGGTCTGCATGAACTCTTGAACCGAGCACCATATAGATTGAAAGACACACACAGAGTTTGAGACAAACCTAGTTTCCCGTGGAGCATCCTCTTGCACTATAACAACACATCTCTATTTAGTTAGTTGGTCAGAACGAGGTGAAAACAGCTCGCACTTGAAAAGCACGGGCAGAAGGAATGACGCCTGCACCCTGTGCTCCCTGTACATACTCGTTGAGGGTGCAGTCTTCACCTTATCCTTATGCAATTTCGCATTTATAACATTGTTCGCTGCATAATCTTTGTGGCATTAAAGTGTGTGATACCGTCATGTGTATCCCATGTAGTTTATAAAAATAGAATACAAGATAGCTTGATTCAAAAATAACAAAGTGCATCCAGTGCCATGTCCTGTAGCCATTCTTTAGGCAAGTGGCAGAATGATTTATTCTTCAAAACATATCTTACTTGTAACCACTACAAGAGCTAACTCGTGCACTGGCACATTCTGTTTGCCTCTTCAGATTATAAGGTACCTTTTTTACACCAGAAAGTCTTCAAGAAGAATAGAAGTGTTGTAATTGTGAAGAAAGAAAAGTAGAAGGAAAAAAAAGATAACCTGCCCTGTACAGGGACCGAGCCTGCGAACTTCGAATAACATGTCCGATGCTCTATCAACTGAGCTACCATGGCGGCTATACCTCTTCCATTTTGTACGGTATATATGTGCATTTATACATGGAAGAGTCAGTCAGCGCTGCTTGTTACCATTATGGCGAGTGTGGGACAGCTTTTTTTTTGCCTACTGGCGATTACATTTCGATTGCAATTACGTTACGATTACTTCCAATATCCCTATACTTCTTTGGCAGCATTATGCATCTGTCAGTTCTCAGAAAATCTGCTAGTCACAGGAGGTGGCAATGGTTCACCCTCCCACCTAAATGCATGCACTTGAACACATGCACAACTGATCAAAAAAAAAAACAAGTCACACACTGCTAAGATTACTGAGATTCACTGTTTCAGATTCATGAGTAAAGGAAAGAACTATAAATTTAAGGGTTTGTTGTCTTTGTTGAACACATTATAATGAGAACTAGCAGAAAATGATGCCAAACAAACTCTAGGGAATGTTATCAAAAGTAACTTTAACACAATTGTGAAAAGAAAAGTGAACAAAAACGTAACTTGGCAACGTTTTTTCACAATTGAATTGACATTACTTTTTATAACATCCCTATATTTTACTGGGTAATGTTGTCGGGTAATTCTCATTATTAGAGCGGTGAGTAGGCTGCCAAAGAAAGCATATATGGCATTGATACTTCTTTTGAACACCTAATAGTTTGAGGACCTTAAAAGAGCGGAAGCTACTTTGAGTAGAACAGAATAATTAGAAAAAAAACGTACACACATTTTTACCAGGCTTTTTAACACATTTTGAGACATAAAAGTGTATGCTGCCAGTAATGTTAAGTACCATTACTTTTGTCACACTATGCACTGTAGCAGGTGTAGTTAGAGTGGTGATAGTGAAGGATTAATCAAGCACGCCACCAACTGTGTTCACATCAATGGTCGCATATTTTAAAAATAAACCTGCTGTATAATAAAAAAAGTTTAGAGCATTTATGTTTTTATCCAAATCAAGTTAAACCGACTGGGTAAGCAAACCATTTGCATAAAATCAAAAGGCATAAAGTGATTCATGTATTATAACTATGTGAACAATTTCAGCAACGCAGGGCAAAGTGACAAGAGTTCTATTAAAAACCCCTCTCATTATAACATGCATGAAAAGCACCACACCAGAATATTTTATAGTGCATGTATTATCGAGACTACTAGACTGTCTATTGACCTTTTAGAAGAAGGGTATCTCCTTCACGTTCAAGGGGCAACCACTTAGCCCTTTCCTGAGCTTTTCTGTGAATATTTTCTGAATTTCAGATATCATTAGGATTGATTTAGAGTGAACAGATTTTGCTTATGCATTGAAACCTAGTTCTGTATGTAACTGCAATTATGGGTGCCAAACCACCTCCAATTAATTTTTAACATTTAACTCATTTTTTAACTGCAGCAGCACAACTAGCTGTGGGTGCCCAAAAAGTAGCTAGAAACAATACCTTTACCTCTTTGAGCCTTTCGGAAGTGTTCAGCTTCTCAGTGCTCACCTTCCAACATTTTTTTAAATACGTGTTTGTGTGCCCACTACTCTTGCTCCTTGTACACTGAGGAGGAGCACATGGGAAGAAGAGACAAGAAAGAAGCATTGCGAAAAAAAGCGAAATAAGCGAGGACCTCTTTTGTATCGTACAATGTGTGTAACATTACTATTGCGACAACATATAGACAAATTATCACGGCTATGCATCCATTGTAGAGTCATACACAGCTGCAACACCACAACTAAATTTCAACCTTGTGTTGGTTTAGTATCCCTTTATAGTGGCAAGCTAATGATATCTGCATTTGTTTGGCACACATTGAGATGCAGCAAAATGTGATATGGTAATCTCATTTAGAATGCACGTCATGTGGCTTCATTGTATATGTGGCTACAAGTAACTCTGGTTGCAAAGCAATATGGCAGAGCCTAAAAAGACGTCACCGACCACTCCAATCTGAACTTGCCTTTGCTACTTGCCCATTATCATCCCAGCAAAAAATGAATAATTGAATCTGCTACAGGTATGTGCTAGCTTATGCTAAGGACCAAGTATGAAAGGTGTTTTGTCATTATTGAGATCAGTTATTTGTTCAAGAACACTTGCTGTCAAACACGAATACATTGCTGTCGAAGCATCAAGACTCAAATATAAAGCAAAAAGAAGTGTCTCTTTAAAAATTACAGGCCACAAGGTGCAAGATAAATATTTGATATACTTGGGATGTAAGGCACGCACAAGAGGTGCTGCCATAATATACTTTTCCTTGTGTTGAAACCTGCTTGCTTTACTCACCCAACACATCTGTAAAGATGCCGTGAAAACACCAAGGAGCTGATGCAGCAAGGTTCAGCACATGTCCAGGGATTCCACCATTCCTAAGCAGCCCTACGGCCTCCACAGTCCTGCAACCATTTGTAAGATAAATATTGTTCTACCCAAAGTTCTTGGTTTACAGACACACATGCAAGACGCATAACCACTCTATAGGAAGTTTGCATGATAATGCGCTGGGTAGCAAAACGAATGCCAATATCAAGTATCCCGGCCTGCCGCTTCTTTCTTTCCGTTCTTAATTAATCAATCCATGGTTAATAAGTGTTCCCCCAATGTGAAGTGTACTGGCAGTCCGGTGAAGAATTGCAATGTATTTCAAACACAGTCCAATTCATGCCAAGTAAGCATTCAATAGCGTTTTGTCAGCTGTTCAAGAAAAGAGCATGAAGTTTAGCTAAAACCCATGTTTTTTATAAACACCATTCAATTTGATATAAAAGTTGTGAGCATTATGTGAAGGAACACGGATTAATGTTTAATCAATGATTTCTTATAATGTACTGATATGAATGCAACTAACTGAATATGAAACGATAATTTTTGCTTGAGAATTTAGAGTTATGAACACTATCGCACTTGCCAGCTGCATCTTGTCCAAAACAGCAGCAAGATAGGCTAGTTTCTGTAGGTGAGCAGTAATGAGCAGTGCAAAGTAACAACAAGAAACACCAGTAACGACAGTATGGAGCAAGCACAGACTGCCAACTGTATAATTTATTGCACAAAAGTTCGCCTGAATATCAGTCAGACAACTCGTGCAAATGAAGGTCCAGTTGGGAATGAACAAGTTACGAAATCAACAATGCCTGCTTTCACTAACAGGACCCTCATTCACATAAAGTATGCAGCGATAGGCCCCTACCAAGGTACGTCACAGCATGATGTCACTGGCACATGTAAAAGGTGTGGCTGGAAAAACACTCCCGCTGGTGGCTCAGCCCGGTACAGTCGTGCGGTGTTTGGGGCAAGTTTTAATTTTTCAAAGCTTACACTTCACGTTACAATGTCGACATTAGCTGTAGTATGTGTCAGCAAACATCTAGCTGTGTGGTAAAATATTTGCCACGCTGTCTGTTTATCTTGAAGAAGTGAACACACGTGGTGGCCTGTGCGAGGGACAGTGGCATAGTCTTCAAAAATGTGCACTGTTGATTGCGGCATGTAGTGTGCATTGAAAGGTATTGAGAATATTGGTTCAACTGAGAATATTGTGTGTAGTGTGTGCAGTGTCAATAACAATGTGTCTTGTTTGCGAAGACATTAGCACTCATGGCAGGGACCGGTCGATGAAAAAACTTGATTCGACATTTTAGTCAAGGTAAATATGCACTTGACGCGACCATCTGCGAGTGGGTACATCTCGGTGTTTGCGCTGTGTGCAGAAAAAAATTGCATGGTCACCGGGCTGGAAGATACCATTTGCTGGAGCTGCATGTATGAATCGCCCCGACGAGTACGCAAGCCCAATAAAGGTATAACTCGTTTTATCGAAGGCCTCATATGTCTTCATGTAATAAGTAGAGATTCTTGTTTCACATATACTCAGTACCTTTACCGCTCGATATTCATGAAGTGACAATGCAAACAACAAGTTTGTGTGGTAGGTCCTAAGGGAGCAATGTAAATATGCAAATAAGTTGTAGGTGTCAGATGCAGCGATGTAACTGCGCAAAAGATTATGTATATATTTGGCTACAGGTTTAGAATCGCATACATCTCAGTGGTCTATCAGGAACGTCACAAACAACTTCCTTGCCAACCAGCCCTTGCACAGAGGGAGAAAATGGCTGGCACGGCGCTCGAAGTGACGTCACATTATTTGCAAACATAGAGGGGTTTCTTACTTAGGCAACATTTTGCACAATATATTTTTTAGATGCAAGACTGTACTCGTCCACATTGATCATACTGATGTCTTTTGTTGTTACTTTGTGCTGTGAATTACTAGGCATTTAGTCACCATGATCTTTAAAAGCTAATTTCAGTGTTCTCTCTCATATTGCTGATAACTGTGTTGTTGCATAAATTGGGCAAAAAAGCAACACAGAAAGGCTGTCACAATAAATACACCAACATGGGTATTCTCCTTCAAACAAAAGTCGGCACTGGCCCTGTCATTACCCGTCTTCCTTCTCTCTTTGCCTTGTTTGTGCTGAAACAGCCAAACACCTGATGAGTTAGATGAGAAATATTAACGCATCAAAACTATAAGTGCTTGCATCAGCAACTACACAACAGCGTGATAACCGCACCCCTGCCACACAGCAGCGAAACATATTTTGAACATGCTGGCAGTGTATTATTTTATAAAAAGCAACTCTGGCAGATTACAAAATCTCACATTGTGCATGCAAGTTTTCTTCAAAGTCAGGCGTACAATGTAGGTGCTGGCCAGTACATTATTAGTTACAAGCAAAAGCGTCTTGCAGGTACATATGCAGATTGCACGAACACCTCTCTCTCTACACTAGGCCCACACATTATATCTTTTAACAAGCACACGCCACTGTTTAGGGGCATAATAACGCTCTACCGTGAACGTATGCTAATTAACCCACTTAGGCGGTTGGCTAGGTGAATCGAGCCAAGTTACAAATTGTATCGCCCGCGAACGTAAACAAAATGCTGCTTTCCATCAAATGGCACTGCAGGCTTCGTTTAATCAACAACGTAGCAAGCGCCGTGTGCGTCTTCCTCACTACATTGCACATATGAAAAAATCGATCACCATACACATGCATGTTGCCGCAGTTGTCTCGAATTAGCTCCAGTAAGGCCGCGCCGATACGCCATGGCTCTGCTAGCGTTAGCGTTGTCAAAGCGAATCGGCAACCGCACTCGCAAAGGCGCGTAAGGTTGCCGTTTCACGACGCCTCGTTCGAGTGCAGCAACACACACTTGCACTGAGCGGCATACTTGGTCTACATAAAAAAGTGTCCCCCTTACCTTTAGTTTCTTTCACACTGTCCTGAGGGAAGCAACCACAGGCGTCAGCCGTCACCTCGGAGTCCTTCGAGCGCCCGCCCAACCCGCCGATTCCTTGGACGACTCGCACTTGATCCGCACTCGAACAACCGCGGGAATAGGGCGCAATCTTAGCACATCACACGAACGAGAAACGGCGCTTCCTTGCGTAAATTTAACATTTCGTGCTCTCGTGTGTAGCAGCGCGAACACATGAGAGAGCATGCCCACGGAGACAAAGACAAACAACATGTGGCTTTAGCTGTGAATGGATTTGGCTTGGATATCTGTGTGAGGAAAATAAAAAAAAACATCTGTCGCTGCTATAAACTGAAAAAAGAAAGTATGTTATTTGGCAAAATAAATTTAAAATTGATAAACGGTTATTCAAAAAACAAGTTACAACTTATCAATAATTTCGCAGGTCTTTGTTTTGTTTTTGTTCTATCAGACGACAGCCTCCTACTGCTTCTACGACAGATGTAGCGCGGTTTCACGTTCGGTGCGTGTTGCCGACGCAAAGCTCTACAGTAGTGATATCAGAGTTATCAATTCTCAATGAATCATAGAATGGCTACAAAGCAGTAACATTTTGACATAGTGCAGTACACAATCTTTCAAGGTATGACATTTCTTTGCTCTGAAGCAAATCGAAGCAAGCGGGCCGGCGCAATCAGCTGATGTCGCCACTACGCGAGGCATGGTCGTGCGCAATAGCGTCGCGCCCCGCGCTCGATTTGTCATCAAGCGATAGAGCTACTAAGTGGAATACAGCTAGATGCAGGGATTAATGGCGTACCACTCTAATTCCCTGTGGTGGCCGACTCAATCGCAAGAGAGCCCCGGGAAACAACCTTCAACTGCTCAAGCTTGTGTGTGGGTGTAAAAATACTTGTTTTCATCCGCGGCGGGGCAGCAATCTATAGTTGAAAGACATGCGAAAAGCATGTGACGTATATACAATCACAAAACATATGCACACAACAATAGATACGAGCGCATATCGTACATAAATATGCCAACACATAGCGTGTGAAAAGCAAATTTAAATACATAACTTAAACTCAAATGTACTGCTAAGCGCGAATAGCTTAGCAAGTTAACGCACGCAGTTCACGTGCGCGAGCACAACTGAGTGGCGCAGGTTCGAGTCCCGCCAAATCTAAATTTTCTTTTGTTTTTTTTTCAACGTTTTTATTGTACTGCTATCTTTTCTAATACCTTAGGTTATAAAACAAAATAAAAGCATTATTGCGTTCAAGTACGTATGTGAGACTGTTTTTCGCACAACAGTTATTAGTATTTTTATTTTCATTATTAATTTTTAGATGCGGAAGCATCTTATACTCGCGCTTTGTAGTGCGCCGTCCGCACCGCTTCTCGAACATTCGACAGCTGACGCGCGCGCATGCGCCGTCGCGCCATCGCCCACTCTTCCACCATCTGTGCATCCCTTCCTCCTCTACACACCGCGCGCGCTTCACTCCTCCACCATCTGTGCACCCTTCCTCCTCTACACACCGCGTTCGACATCTACAATTCTCCTGATTCTCCAGTGGACGCGCATGTGGCGTCGCGCTTCGAGAACATTCAACAGCTGACAGTGCATGCGCCGTCGCGCTGTATAAAATCAAGGTCGGCGCTCGCTCGCTCAGTTGCCGCTCGTCGGTTGGTTTGTACGGCGCGTCGACGTCCAAGGTCGCGGTGAAATGAATTCCAACGAATCCACAAACACAATGATCGACGTCCCTTCGACCAGCGCCGCCCTTTCGCATACGTGTGTACGTGTTCACTCATTTAACACCCCCTCCTACAACCACGTTAACCAATTTAGCCATCGACCCAAGTAAGTCGCAATTTAACACCCCATTTCACAACCACGTTAACCAATTTAGCCATCGACCCAAGTAAGTCGCACTTTAACACCCCGTTAACCAATTATATGCTCCGCATCCTCCTCAGTGTTCCCCCGAGGGAAGCTGCGGGCAATTTTTTTTTATTTATTTCATAATATAACAAAATTAAGGACTAAGGGGAACATTGGGTCTGCTTGATTGTGAAGGGACTCGAGAACTGAGAAAACTCAAACCAAAAAGTTTATTTGAGAAAAAACTGAGCATTTCACAGCCGGACCAGTTTCTTCAAGGGTAGGCCCTCGGTATGCGCGAGACTTGCTATATGACTCATCTCAAGCTGTGGCAGTTGAGGGAAGGCAATATCACCGAGAAGCAGTTCCAAAATATATTTTGGTTGATGTTTTTTGATTCCTCCAAAATAAGGGCTGCACAATTGTGATCGAGCCAAACCGAGAATTGCGGGCACGAAGTCATGAGACAGAAAATAAATAATGTTGATTGTTTGAAAAATTGCCCTTAATAAAAGGAAGAGTTATAGAGTGCTACGTAGCTTAACCCGCAGTAGGAATTTTATATATACATATAGATAGTTTAAAATGGACAATGTTGCACACACAGACATTGGTTAAATTTCTTTGCAGCACAGTTGAAGCATCTATGTAGAACTGAAGCATCAAGAGAAGCTCATGCGTCCTCACTTTATTGCGCTTTACATAGCTTGTATGCGTCCATGCTGCCATGATATGATATATTTTAAAGCATTTGTTTAACCTATAATCTTCTTATTCATTAAAGCTGGCCCATAAGTTGTGTCTTATGTAGCACTACAATTGAAGCGTAATCTGCATGGTGGTCTGAAACAATGCTTTTGAAGATCTCAAAACGACCCAGCTCTATACACGACCATCCGTGCATCAATGATAAGCACCATTATGTGTCCGTACATATCAGTTGTGCTCTCATACTTAATTATTTTTCTGACCACTCCCTCTGCCCCTACCTCGTTTCTGTCGTGAAGCTGTGGCAAGTTGTGTATAGCTGTATTTATACTGTAGGAGCACATATACTATCAATAAAAAATTATTTTAGGCTACATGCAATTTGTTTTCATAGATTTTCATTTCTTTTGTCGGTGCTCAGGAGAGCTAAGCTCATGGTCGATATTCTAAAACGACATTTCTCTTTGCCAATGTTAATGAGAACAGTTTCATTAATATTGACAAGTTCATTCACATTGAATTTAGTTCTCAATATTATTGTTTCTACCAAAAAACGAGCCCTTGAAGTTATGCTTTTCTTGCTTGATTTGTTTTCGTGTGACGGCATGCAAGTAAAATGACAGTTATTGTCATTCCTTGTGAATGACACATTTTCCGTGTGACAGACTTTAGCACCTGGTCATCTGCAGAAGTTGTATTCATTCTGGAAAAGGGCGAACAGTGGTGACTGACAACACAGACTAGCCAGCTGCGTTATTCTTTTGTACTATATATGTCACTGTGCATTCATTTCTAACTTTATAGAGCTTGGATTTCCTGCTGAAAATGTGACAACTGTAGAGTTTCCACATTTTTGCAACAATCCACATTCCTTTCATACACTATTGCACACTTTCGTAAGCACATTACAAAATCTGTATATTTCCGTAAGACCTTACATTCTGTATTTTCTTTATGAAAGCTTCTGTACACTCCATACACTTTCCTTACCCTCCCATATTTTCCATAATGAACTCTCCGTATGCTCCATGAGTTTCCTTATCTTTCCATATTTTCCATAAAACTCACTCCATCCACGCCATAAAACTTCCTTATCCTTCCATATACTCCATAAAAAGCTTTCCATATATGCCATACATTTTCCTTATCTTTCTGTATACTCCATAAAAAGCCTTCCGTATACGCCATACAATTTCCTTATCCTTCCATATACTCCATAAGAAGCCTTCCGTAAATGCCATACAACTTCCGTATATTTCCATAAAACTCCATATGTTTTCCGTATGTAGCATAAGGAAATGTTACGGAGTCCATATATTTTCCGTAAGATTTCATACGGAACTTTTCAGTAGGGAAACATTTCTAAATATAAGGAGGTTACACCCAGCGAGTGTAGCGTAGCAACGCTTTCTTGCCAGATAATGCTCAATGTACATGCCAATGGCTGCTAATGGGGAATGAGAGGTTGGAGCAGTCAGCTTTTAATTAACGCGCACGTCGCGAACGTTTTATTGTTCAACAAAGCACAGGAGAAATCTCCCACCGGCATTACCTTGCAGGTCAAAATGTAACACTTTTGACACACTACGACTACGACTACGATGGACGAACGGGTGCCGCTTTAGGGAGCTTCGCCCCTAAGATTGAGAATGCACGGGATTTTAACGTCTTGCTTCTTGAGCGGTGGTACCTTGCGCAGACTGTGTTCTGCGGTCGCATTTGCTAGCTTTCTCACGTGGAGCAACCACCTTTACGCATCGTAAGGTCAATACGATCAGTTTTCTGTTCTTTTGTTTGTTCCGGCGGCACTGATTTGCCTTCTCTTGCAGCGTTAAGACAGCAGCGTCCCCAGGGATGCTTTGTTTTCCCTTCAGTGTCAATACGCTGCCGCCTACTGGCCCGGCGCTTCCTGTTCCACCGCGGACAAGAAGAGGAATGCCGCGTGCAAGTATGGTATATTATTTTCTAGGCACTCACGTTTCGTTATTATTGCCTAATGTGCATCCTAATCGGGGCCCAAAATCAGTAACACTTTCTTTGTTTTATGCAACAGCTGTCTCAGTTTTTTGCCATATCCAGTCGAGTTGTCCTGGAGTAGGTATGTTTGACAATCTAATCGTTGACGCAACAGCCGCTTTGTTGCTCCCGTCTGTTCCTCCGGCACGCCGCACCCGCTCTATTCGTGTGTCTTGGAGCGCGCTGACGGCATCATTTCTGCTTGGCCACCTCCGGGACTATAGCGGCAATGGGGGCTGGGTACAGGTTCCTTCTACCATTGCCCGCCTCGAAATGTGAACGGTCTACTCAGCAACATACCCTAATGGCTCCTTACGGGAAACAAATCAGCATGTTTTAAGACAATGCGTCGTTGCTCGTGTTTTCTGAAGGACCGTTCATGCTGGATTTCGCAGCCTCAGAGTAAATCACTTTGTTTCTTCTGGGCGTTGTTCTCGAGGCTGCTTCGCCTGCAATTCTCATTGTTGCTGGTGCCTACTGTCTTTGGTGCAATCGCTGTGAGGTGGTTGCAGCAAGTCGTCACCGTCGCGCTTTCTTACCGCTTTTGGAGCCACTGTATATACAAAAGAACTACTGTCTTTTTTTGAGGAACTCTTCATTCTGGGTGAAGAGGAGTTCCTTCGACACTGGTCCTGCTCTTTTGAGTTCTTCTGTGAGAGACGTGTAGAGCTTGTTTTCAAGCCTGCCTGTTTTTGGTAGGTTAATGTTTGTTTAGTAGTTGCGCAAACACCTTGTGAATTCTAGGTAAATACCTAACTCTTCGTTCAGAACATATTGTATATATGTAAACATATCTTTTTTTAACAATTTTAGGCGTGTCTGTGGATGTTGTGTTCGATTGCAATGTTCTGTTGGATTGGGATTGATGTTCATTGTTCGAGAGAATAAATTTATCTAAACAAAAAACAAAGTGATAAATTGAATATTGGCACTCATTTGGAAGATGTTTTGACCCTTTCGCTGTGTACAAACACAGGCATTTGATTACATCTGATATTGTCAACCGATGCACCCTAGCAGCATCGGTGAGCAAGAAGAGCCTTAAAAAATGCCCGCTTATTTTCTACACCTTCATTCCCTTATTCGGCAACCAGCCACTTGAGCACAACCACTTTTGTTCGCCTGCCACCTCGAGCCGTCACGTGCGTGTCTTTGTTATCGCCCCCCCCCCATTCCTGACGGTGATTATATCGTTACGCCGATTACTGCCGTTCGCTTGACGCGCAGTGTTCCTGGGCCACATACTATCGCGACCATAGCGCATAAATGTGTCTTCCTTACGCTCTTTAACTTTCGTTTCACCCCTCAAGTGTTGCCCTGCCAGATGTCTCTAGCTCAGATTACTGCCATTACAGAGGACGATGTCAGTGTTGTCGCTATATCTGGTCCTGATCGAAGCGCAGTTGCACGCTCACCCAGCTCAGACGATGCTATTTGTCGAAACATGAATAGATCGGAGCTTTTGCCTCCTCAAGCCGACGCGCTCTGCGAGGTTTTGACCTCATACAGCGACATCTCCGACACCTACGATGGTCCCTTGAGTGAGACCAAATTGGCACTCACCGACTCAACACTCGTGACTCTGCATCAATTCACCGTCGGCCCTACCACGTGTCAGCGTCTGAGCGAGAAGTGATTGAAAAGAAGTGGCCAAAATGCTTACGAAAAAGGTAATCGAACCATCATCAAGACCTTGGGCATCTCCCGTAGTATTAGTAAAGAAGGAAGACGGATCATGTTGTGTCTGCACTGAATATCGCCACCCCAACAAAATTACCAAAAAATACGTGTACTATCTACCACGCATTGACGATGCCCTCGATAACCTCCACGAGCCGTCTTATTTTGTCTCTCTACCTCCAATCTGGCTACTGGCAAATGGCTGTAGAAGGCATGGGCCAAGAAAAGTCTGCCTTCGTGACCCCTGACGGCCGTTAGCAATTCTAGGTGATGCCCTTCGGTGTCTGCAAGGCTCCAGCTACCTTCGAGAGAATGATGGACACGCCCCTACAAGGAGGTAAATGGTCGACATGTTTGTGTTACCTGGACGACGTGATCATTTTCTCAGCTACATTCGCAACCCACCTTGAATGCATTTCGACCATTCTATCCATATTTCGACGGGCTGGCCTGCAGCTCGATTCCTCCAAGTGCCACTTCGGTCTTCGCCAGATTACCTTTTGGGTCACCTTGTTGATGCTGTCGGCGTACGACCAGACCAGGCGAAAGTACGCGCTGTAACAAACTTCCCAGTCCCACGCTCGGTCCATGATGTTCGCAGTTGACCGTCTCGTCTCTGGCTGTATACAAAACTAGTCGGAACGTTTATATGACACCGCCCGCTGCACGACCATTTACCGTACCTTATTCAGCGAACAGTGGCCCTACCGTATGGCAATGGCGCACTCTGGATAATCGGCCAATATGTTTTTCAGATGGCATCCCAGGCCTCATAGCTCGTCACTGCCACCGTCAAAGCTTCCCCTCTCTTGACATTGCAGGGACCTCACACACATGCCCACTCAGGAACGATATCCCGTTCCTGCCGATCCACCTCCAGATGTACGTCCCCGGGTGCCAACCATGCAGCGTGAGCCGTTTGCCTTCTTCTCGTCACCGATCAATTTCTCCAATGTAACGTAACAACAGCCCACCGCGAGAGGAAAACTGACGGGCGTAGTTCCGGAGGCAAGTACTGCGGTGGCAGCAAAAATTTTAAGACCTATCTGCTGTCCCCCAAGCGAAATCGAACTCTATATTCATGACATTAGGGTGCACAGACTTGTTAATACTGGAGCTGCTTTATCTGTAATTAGCTAGAAACTGCGCCTAAACTTGAAGAAAATGGCCATTCAACTAACCGACCTCTCTTTACAGACGGCTACGTTCCACCATGTGCAGCCTTCAGCTTTGTGCACTGCACGAGTTGTCAATCAAGGTGTGATGTACGTCGTAGCAACGGTATATTTTTATTCCGTTCTCCGCATGACGTTATCCGTCGGTGGGACTTTATTTCATCAAATCCTAGTTTGGTCGACTGTTCTCGTTCCAAACTCGCGTTATCTGTGCCGTGCTATGACCCCGACGATGGCGCTTCGTGTAGAGTGTTTGCTGCTTCTGACGTTGACATTGCGCATTTCTCAGCTGTTGTTGTCTCGGTGTCGTGTGCCTCCCCTCCGAAATCGCCTGTGTTAATTATGCCATCGGTCACATCTGCGTGCCGTCAAAATTTCTTGCTTCCATTTGCCGTCATAATTTTTCGCAACAGTCACGGTGCCATTTATGTGAGCAAACCTTCGGATAGCCCGTCATCTATACTACGTGAAAAATGCCTGGAAAGTCAAAAACCTTGCGAGTGCGTTCTTCTAGCTACTATAACCGATTCTATAGTTTCGGCCCCAATTTGTGCTGTCCCTCCTATCAACGTGGGCAATGATGTTCTGGACGTCTCAGATGTCATCGATTCTGACCTCACAGCAACTCAGCGCCAAGAGATCAAAAATCTCTTACTCCGTCATCCCTCTTCATTGTTTCGTGACCAGCCAGGCTTAGGCCGAACCTCTGTGGTCGTTCATCGATAATGACACCGGTCGAGGAGCCTCGCTAAGACAGTGTCCGTAACGTGTGTCATCTGTTGAATGCTGCGTCATCTTCGAACAAGTGGACGGCATATTAAAACGGGGCATCATCGAGTCCTCCAACAGTCCCTGGGCTTCCCCGGTTGTTCTAGTCAAGGGAAAAGATGGATCCATACGGTTCTGCGTTGACTACCACCAACCGAACAAGATGACGCGCAAAAACGTATACCCTCTGCCACGCATCGATGATGCTTTGGACTGCCTACAAGGAGCATAGTTCTTTTTTTTTGTTAGATTTACGCTCCGGCTACTGGCAGGTGCCCATGGCAGAAAGTTACCGCCCGAAGACAGCCTTTCTAATACCGGATAAACTATTTGAATTCACCGTTATGCCCTTTGGCCTCTGCAATGCGCCTGTCAATTTTGAAAGGATGATGGATACCATTCTG
Source organism: Rhipicephalus microplus (assembly GCF_043290135.1). NCBI lineage: Eukaryota > Metazoa > Arthropoda > Arachnida > Ixodida > Ixodidae > Rhipicephalus > Rhipicephalus microplus. The sequence continues at coordinate 108,250,970 of NC_134704.1, forward strand.
CGAGGTCTGAAATGGATAACGTGCCTCTGTTATCTGGACGATATACTGTGATATTTCAAAGCGACTTTGCGACCCACCTCAGCCGCCTCGAGCAAGTTCTTACGAGCCTTTCCACAGCGGGTCTTCAACTTAACTTGAAGAAATGCCACTTTGGTGCTCGCAAGCTTGTAATCTGTGGCCATGTGATTTTTGTGTAATCTATGGCCATGTAATCTGTGGCCATGTGGCCATGGCGTTCACAAAACCAAACACCATCAAAGGGCTCCGAAGTTTCATCGGCTTATGTTCGTACTTCTGGCGCTACGTCCGCAGTTTCGCCTCCTTTATCACCCCTTGGACCAATATTCTTGTCGGAAGTTCTGATTTGTCAGCGTGGTCACAAGCGTAGGATGGTGCATTTCAGGAACTCCGACGGCTGCTCACTACACCTCCCATACTCCGACATTTTGACATTTTGATCCGTCTGCTCCAACGGAGCTTCTTACGGACGCTGGTGGTGTCGGGCTAGGGGCCGTACTGGCCCAACGCAGGGTTGGCTTTGGCGAGTACATTGTTACCTATGCCAGCCGCACCCTCAGTAAAGCAGAGAAGAATTACAGTGTCACTGAAAAGTAGTGCCTTGCCATTATTTGTATAATCAAAAAAATTCGACCTTATTTGTATGGACGTCCGTTTGATATTGAGGCAGACCACCATGCGCTTTGCTGGATATCTTCACTACAAGATCCTAATGGTCGACTTGCTCGTTGGGCATTGCGATTACAGGAAATATATATCCTGGTTACCTACCGTTCTGGCCGGAAGAATTCTGACGCCGATGCCCTGTCACGCTCGCCGGTGTCCTCAGAGCCTGTCTGCTTGCCTCTCTCCACCAGTGCTGCCTTGGCAATCAGCCTTTCGTACATGCCTTTTGAGCAACGCAAATACACCTGGATTTTTTCTGTTTTAGACTTTCTCTCAATCCGGACACCCGCTCGAGTTTCCAGGATGCTTCGACGTAAAGCACAACACTTTGCTATTCAGGATGACCTGCTTTACCGCCGAAACTACACCTTAATCTGCCGTAAGTAATTGTTCCTCATTGCCTGACATCTCCGCTCTGACATCTGCGCCGCAATCCACGATGATGCGCAATGTGGCCATGCCGGCGTGTTAAGAACACACACTCGCAGCTGTGGTACTACTGGCGTGGTATATACTGTTTCGTTCGCCGTTATGCAATGTCTTGCCATACGTACAAGTGACGCAAGATGCGCGTTCAACATACCACAGGTCCCTTGCAGCCGTTGTCATGTCCAACACAAGCTTTCGATCATGACCTTGACGGTCCGCTTCTCTATATTCCGATTAGCAACCACTGGGTCATTGTCGCTATCGATCACCTCACGCGGTACGTCGAAACAGCTGCATTATTTATCATTTGCTACCGCAAAATACGTTACATGTTTTATAGTGCGAAACCTGGTTTTAAGGCATATGAGCACCTCGGGAGTTACTAAGCGACCACGGCCGTGTTTTTCTCTCTGATGCCATCAAAGAGTTGTTGAGCGAGTGTCGCATCATACACCGCACTACCACAGCCTATCACCCACAAACTAATTGGATGACAGAGCGTTTTAATCGTTTACTTGGTGATATTGCTACATATATGTAAATTAGGATTCTCTTCCATAACAATATGCTGATATGCTGGCCGTGTACTTTTCATCCAACCGTCAAATTGAGGATAGCATACTGTCTTTTGTGACATCTGCCTACAACACTGTAACGCAAAGCACCAATGAATTTTCGCCTATCTTTCTGCTTTAAGGACGCGAGCTATCATCAACAATGGATAGTATTCTTCCTTATCGATCGGATCCTTCAAAGTTGACAAACGTTTCATGAGCAGGAGCACATGCTGAAGAATGTCGGAAGCTTGCTCGTGCGTTCACGGCACACGGACAGATGCGCCAAAAACATCGCCACGATGCGTCCACCACGCCTGTGAGCTTTGCTCTTAGCACGCTGGTGTGGCTATGGATTTCTTCTACTCCTCCGGGACTCTCCCACAAGTTTTAGTCCAGGTACTATGGTCCCTGTCGAGCTGTACACCAAACATCCTCTGTCAACTAGCTCGTCAAGCCACTGGACGCATCTCCGGACAAGCGTCGTCGGGGACAAGAAATCGTACACGTCTCTCGGCTCAAGCCGTACCATGACTCTTCTGTGTACAACTGTCCTTAGGTCACCAGGATGGCTCCCTCGTCGCCAGGGGGTGTTTGTAACGAGGGCAGTGGACACGGAACTCGAGTTGAGAAAGGAGAAGAAGACGCGCTGTGATCGCAGGCTTGCATTTAGTTAGTCCTTGCACTAAATAAACCTCTCGATATCCGAGTAAACTCCTGCTTGTTCAACACCCCGTTTCAAAATAAACAATATTTCAATTGATTGATCAAATGAATAATCGAATGATTTTTTTATTTGTTATATATTTATTTGACTGGGCGCCTATATTTGAGCACCTATTATCGAGCGATTACTCGGCAATTATTGGTCCACCGGCACTACGCTATTTGTAATAGCCACACGGTATGAAGACCGCCTGAATGCGCTAAAAATATTTACGTTGCAGGAGATTCAAGAGAAAATTCTTGGGAATACTATACTGCTGTTTTAGCGAGCGCGGCCAGCCAGTGTGGTTGGGCGCTTGCGAAGAAACCGTTTAGGAAGCTCCGCTCCCAATTCAAGCATTTAGTCAAATAAATGGCAGGTAGGGTCTTGATTGTCGTATTACGTGTTCAGATTATTTCTAACGTATGAGTAGAGGTCTTCCAAAAGAAGTTAGAGTTCACAAGGATAAATTTATTATAGCCATATTTTACAATGCTTTTGTAGTTTATACACCGATGTATCCTAATGGGGTACAACTGCAAAGGGGAAAACGTTAGTGTTAAACCTAATAAAAGAGGATGTATTTGCTTTTGCGCAGAGCTACAAAATAAGACAAAGAGATGACTCTGCAAGGCTTAGGAATTGTGTGTCGATTAATTGGCGTAGTTCCCGCAATGGGATCAATAAAAACAGGAAAACGGTATGCCAGCTAGTAAAAACATTCAAGATTACCGTTTACGAGTCTCATACTGCACTCGTTCTGAAATGTCTTTTCTGTGGGTAGCATCGAGAATGAGCGTTGCGGCCAGTTTCATGGATAGCCGCTCTTACACAACGTCATATGAGCTCCTGACTCTGTTTATATCTGGGTGGGCGTAAACAGTGTCTCCGCTATGACACATTTGGCAAGGAGCCTTCATAAAACACGAGAAATACCTGGTTTTGTGTTATCTCGTACTGAAACTCCTACTCGCCTCTATTGTGAATACGCGAGAGCAATCTTACCTGATGGAGTGCAAACACAAGTACCTATCACAGCCTCATCTGCAAAATAGAAGTGCACATTGCCTGAAAACAAGCGTTGCACCGTAAATGTTTCCCGTCACTTTCACATGTGCTTATATTGCCAAAAACTCATCTTTCCTCTCATTACTTCAAGACAGAGGTCTTCTTGTGTTTCAGAAGAACAAATAGCTCTTTCAGAGGTGACTGACTGGTTGAGGCTAACTTATATTTCGGTCGTATAAAATTTTACGTCCACCAATGTTTTTTTTTTGCGCAGGAAAAGCTGGACCCTGCAGCTATCGTGGTCTGTTTTGATTATGTGAAATCTTCTTTTTTTACTGCACTAATTTGGTGATGATTATCCGTGAGTGGCAGTTTCCAGAAATACAGCTTCATCAGAAGTAATACACATGCATAATAAATTATGCAAGCAAGAAACTAAACAACGTTCAGACTCCGAAGCAATATATTTTTGAAAACAAAGGAGAATTTCTGCATTCGAGAATGTGGTAAGGGTTTCTTACAACAGCACGCTATCATTTGCGTATTTTTCAAACACAAAATAGTGAGGTTAGACTTAAAAAGTAAAGTGCCGCTGATGGTATTGTACTTGATATTGGGGAGGAAGGTGGAGTTATGGAAGGTTTGTAACAAATAAAGCTTGAAAAGTGGCAGTAAGAGCAGTGGGACTCCATGGAAAGTTTATTATTTAGGAGAAAGCTGGTGGTATGCAAGGTTATTAAGTTAAATTGGTGTAAGATGATAAACCATAAAATAATGTTGCCTTATGTGGAGCGGTAGAGCGAATGCCCGGGCTATGCCAGACAGATTTGATTATCTATTTATTTTCTTACTTATTTTAGAGTGATGTATGTCATGCAGCAAAAAAACGGGAAGACACAAGAGGATTGACATGGTCTTGTCGGGGTTCGCACAACTATGTCATCGGTAAGTTCGATTCAAAAGAGAGGACATTGTCTTAAAATAGCCCACTAGTAGAAAAATCACGCTGAAATTAGAATTAACAAAAAATACCGATATATACAAGTTGTTCACAAATGTTTTTTTATGGAGAGCGTAGACCTTATAGCAGTTAAAGCTGGACATGCAGCGCCGTGTCCTTAACATCAATATTGTCACTCGTAATTTCACAAAGTTAGGAATAAATTTACGGTAAAACTTTTACGCGTGATTTTATCAGCACAGGAAATATATGGCCTGTAGTGCTTACTAATATTTTGGGCAAGCACATAAAATATCGTTCACAAGCTTATGTTCTGATATAGTTAACGAATTGCTCCGTAAACTGCTCGGTGACCTAAATACAGGAATAAATAAGACATGATAGTCTCTACTAAGGTGAGGTACTGGTCCCCAATTTTTCAGTGGTGATTTAAAACACGTACTTCCTGATGTGAACAGCAAGAGGTAATGTGAAATATACGGCAAAAATACTCACCGAAAAAATCTTCAAGGGAAGCGCATTTGAATCGAGTAATCTATTCTTTATTTATGGCAAAGATGTTTCGAAATGTCAGCTGCACCTTATTGGCGAAGTGTTTCGTGACGCAGTTGAGTTTTGTGTTGCACTTAAACTTCTCTAAATAAGAGGAAAAGCATAGCTGACGCTAATCATTTTTATTAACTGTAAGGTACTTACTGTGAACTAATTAGAAAACATTCGAAATAATAAAATATCTTCTTTTCAGTTGCTAGGGGAATTTTGAAGCCATCTCAACCTACGCTAGCGAAGTGGAACGCAAAATTACAGTTTCGTGTCAGCACGACTCAGATACCTTGCGATGAGCTTCAAAATCACTGCTTCAAAAAGTCAGAAAGAGAATGCTGGTACATCAATGGCATCCCCACTCATCAGTGTCTTTTAGGTACAGCGCAGAAACATTACTTCGTCGGTGCAATGAACTAGTCACTTTAAACTGTGGAGGAGCTTAAAGTCGGCGAAATCGCAGGATCAACCGCGCGAACTGGCGCGGGTATGCGCCGCAGAAAGCGCGCATGTGCCAAGCAGCTCCCAGCACAGAAGAGCGTTATATAGCGGTGAGAAGTGATGTGATGGTCAGAAGAAAGAAAATGAGGTGGGTAGGGTAAAAAAAAAGAGAGAGAGGCATCGCATATATTTTAATGAAGGAATGGAAAATGGACGCCAAGGTCAATTAGGCAGAAATAGTGGAAGGGACTGAAGAGGGGAAAGTGGCAAGAAAAGGTGGAGCTGAGGTGACAAACCACGGCACAAGCACGTAGAGTATGGTACAGTAAGGGGAGGAAAGGAAGCATACACGAAGCAGCTCACAGTGAACCGCAGCCATGCATATATAACAGGAGAGTGAAAGATGAAAGTGAGGCCAAGGAGGGTTTACGCGTGAGTGAGGGGAGAAAGGAACGAAGACAGAGCGTATTGCTAGTAGTGTATTGAGAAGGTTGGAAAGAGAAGTGAGAGTGAAAAGGTGGTAAAGAGGGGCAGAAGCCAGCAGTTTCCTCGAACATCAGAGCACTCGTATGTGGCTGCCTTTGAACATTTGTTCTTCTCTAAACCTTCAGCAGTGTATAGGTGATAAGTGGATACGGACCTAGGCAGCGAGCCATTTTGCCCATTCAAGCATTTTTGAAGAAATAATAGCGCGTTGGTGCTCGGTGAAAGTATGTAGTAGAATATCCAAGATGTTTTCGGATGTTGCTCACTTCAGAACCATAAAGAAAGTGTCTTCTTGTGCATTCTGCATGGCTTGCGGGATTAGTATAAGTCGTTACCGCTATCTATTATGCATGTTATATTTCACCAAGCGCGGCAACTTCAAATTGTCATAAACTATAGCCGATAAATTTATGCGTTGATATTGGGTCACTTCATGCCAGGCATCCCAGCCATTTTTGCGACTATCTCCAATTTATTCGAACAAATTTTTATGATTAACTGCAATAAAAAGAGTGAAACGGTAGAATAATTCCAAGAGAAAAAACATTTTGGTCACGTGGCTGCTTTCTGATCTTTCCGGAATAACATTTAGGTGTTGTTTGTGGAAAGTTTTAATTTAAAAGTACCGCTGCTTGTTTATTTCAAATTTGATCTACATGCTAAATAAAGGTTCTTGTGTAAGGTGTTTGAAGCTGAGTAATATTAGTGAAATTTTTCTGGCACATAGGTCTCCAAAAATGTAGACTAAATGTGCTTTTGTTTGTATTTTTCTCTTCCACTACTGCACTTTGTATAAATACCTGAGTAGTGAATACTTACTACAGAGATGATACATATTAAGGAAAAGTACTCATAGACCTCTGAAACAGCCAAACTTCACAAGAAAGTTTCACAAATTTTGCAATATCATCATTTTTGTCCATATTGAGAAGCAATTTGGAGCATGTGGTGGTCCAATTAAAAATAATTTTTATACTCAATCGAAAGCTAATAAGCAGTTCTTTTCACGGCAAATCATATACTTACACTATTTATTTTCGAACGTTTTCAACATTTTTTTTTATGGCAATAGATAACTTCAAGGCAAGAGCTGTCGTATGACCAAATGGGAAAATAACCACCAATGGGAAACTTTAAAAATGATTTTCTTTTTGAAAACAAAATAATGGTATACTAATATTCGCCATAATAAGAGAACTGCTTATTTGCTTTTGATTTACGTATAGATGTGTTATATAATAAGAAAACCACATGGTGCAAATTGCGTCTCAAGTGAACAAAAAAGACGGTTTTGCGAAATTTGTGAATTTTTCTCGCAAAGCTTACCAGCTTGAGAGGTCTAAATTATCTTTTCCTTAAAATGCATATTTTGTGGATTAAGTATTTATTACTCAGATATTCATACCAAGTGCAGTATTGCAGTAGAAAAAATGTAAGCATAACACACTTTGACAAAATTGTCGGAGGTGTATGTGCCAATGAAATTTCACTAATACTACTAAGCTTCAAACACCTTACACAAGCCTCTTTACTTAACATGTAGACCGAATTTAGTATAGAAAAAGGAGTGGTACCTCTAAAGTATTTTTTCTTCACAAACAACGCCCAAACGACTTTTCAGGAAGTTCAGAAGGCAGCCACGTGACCAAAAAGGTTGTGGTAAGTCTCCAGTTACAACAGGGTGCACTTCTGCACTCAGTGGGACGACAAACAATTGAAAGAAGATGCCTCTGCTTTGAAAACACCTCCCAACTTAGTCCGCCATCCTTGACGCGACGATTGATTGCATAGTAACCAATGAGACGAAGCGCGCTGAGGGGTGGATTTGACTATTTCGTACTGTTGGCTCGTTTTTAAGGGGGTGTCGCCAGAGCTCGAGAAGGTCTTGAGTTTCGCTTAACTCGGCCGATCCGGCATAGCGCCCCATCAGACGAGTGTGTGCGTGCCCATCTGTGCAGGATCTGTCTAGTACACACACGTGTCGTTCTAATCAGTAGCGTACACTATATGAATATCAGCTATATTACCAACACGAAAAAGCCTACGTTCAGGAAAAACGAATACGGTCGTTAGTGCGTGGTATGTCTAACATGCATTTTTTTTACTGCAAGCCTTTTTTTTACTCATTGAAACACATCATAAGAGAAAGAAGATAATCTTATAAGAACAGCCACAAAAATCAGTTGTGCTGAAGAAAATGGGTTCAGCTTTTTTTTTCAATTAACGCATGCGTAAGTGCTGCTGCCATTTACATGCGATTGTGGCAAGCACTGCCTTTCTTCCAGGCGGCATTCCCAATTTCTCGTGAGTGCTTCTGCAAGCTGTGCCTCTTTTAATTCCTTCACGCGCTCTAACCTGTGCTCGAGATTGGTTATTGATCTCTACTATGAACGACGGCCCCATCCGTATACACTCGCCCTCGCTGAAACAATGACTCGCAGAACGGAGGACATCTGCACTTTGGTACCTTATGCAGTTCTCTACGATATACCATTAAAAACAAGTCATCAGCGACCTGGAGCGGTGCGCAACATAGTGCATAATACACGAAGGCATTCGGCTGCGTGCTGAGAAGAACCGAAAGACGCAATGGAATAGAAAGCCAATAGGATTTATGAAAAGAGGAGCAGTTTATTAGAAACCAACAGGAAGAATTTTCTTGAACATTGTGGCAAAACGCGTTGCGAATGTTCTTTATTTTCCTATTGCTGTTGGAAACAATTGTTCTGCCAATTCACACTTACAAAAGTGAACACTGCTTTATTTTTGCCTTCTTTACAATGCTTTATAGGCTGTTCTTTCTTTTTAAATAATTCTATGAACACATTAGAAATGTCCTCCTTTCTTCCTTCATTTCTTGCTTCATTTCATTGCTCTCTCTTTCTTTATTTCGATAAAGAACTCAGCAGCAATCCGCCCAGCAAAGCTTGGGAAAGCGGCACTTCTTAACTTTTCCATCGAAAACTAATCACTCATGACCATTGTAATTTAAGGCCGCTAAACTTGCAGTTTAATTACATCTTTTCTTTGTAACCATGGCATCGATTGCGGAAAAAAGCTTGATTTCAGCGCTTCACCGTTTTCTTTGATTGATCAAGACGCATGCTTTCTTATATCCAGCTGCAAAGGGACAAAAGGAGGTCTTTGTGCTCTTGGTTGTAGACGAGAAACCTTGGTCCCTATTCTCTATAAATCAGTGAGAACTTTCGTTCGTCGTCAATGCTTTCTGGGAAACAAAGGACACTACCTGGATAAGTATTGTGACAGTTGGCTTTAGACGCTCTCGATCTGCTATACCAATTTCATTGTACATAGTAATCTTGGTTTAATATTAGTGCACGTGAGCAAATTTGGTCGATAATAATATCTTGTATTTCTGTTTCTCGAAAAACGGGGGGGGGGGAGGCTCACAGAAGAGTAAGTCGATTTTAATATTCCCGAGGTTCACTCCACTCTCGACGCAAACTTAATCAATCAAACAAAGAAGAAGAGGAAAAACACCATTGCGTATAAGGAGACACTGGGGTTCGTACATTCATCAACGTCTTTGAAAAATTGTGTATATGATTGGAAAAAACTTACTTTCCTCTAATGTGCCGAACGTGGCCATATATTATTCTTTGACTGATCGATCACACATAGAGATGGGAGGCCGACCTACCGCGGCACGCCACTGTAGGTGTGCTTGCATTTTTCGTATAATCTTTGGAGAGCAGGAAACACGCCATGCCCTGTAAACTGTACATAGATCGTCTGATGAATATGAAATTGTAAAAGTGAAGCTGATTCTCGACGTGCAATGTTTTGCCATTTTTCAGTATCATACGTTGTGTAGAAAAAAATTTTCTCTATTTAACACTCCAATGAAGCGTACTTGACAACTTCTTATGACACGTCTGTTTTCGCTGGCAAGCCATATTTATTGACATCAACTGCGTTTTTATACGATTCCGTCAGGAGAACCGAGCTTCAAGAACTTGATAAGTATACTAGAAGCGTTGGTCTGTAGGTGTGTTAAAGCAGTTGGTGTTGACACTCTGTTTGAAATGAAGGAGTAAGAAGCACGTTAAAAACAAGGCAGAGCAAATGTTCGTCGATATCTTAGCCTCAATCAATGAATGTACTGGATTAAAGAAAGCAGTAAGACCACTTTCAGAACAGTGTGCACGTCAGTTTTAGCCTCCTTTTATTTATTTATTGCGGTAAGCTTGGGGAGGCATGTCAGCCGTTGCTTTGCATTCGCTCAATCATGCAGCCATGCTTTGAGGGTACTCAGTCGAAGTGTACGCTCGCATCAGCCCTGATCGTATGGACACTGCGGTGGCCGCACGGCACCCTGCGAAGCGCTGTGGCGCCTGAGACTACCAAACGCTTGTGGTTCCTGTTATTTCAGCACAAAGGAACGAACCCTCATGTGGGCGACGAAGTAGTAGGAATGTAAACGTCATTTTCACGACCTTCTGATTGCCTCACTGCACTTTCGGCCTGCGCATGAATGGGCCTCTTGCGGGACCCAGCGCGGCGGTATAGCCCCTCGCATCGATTTGCCTTATGGCCCAACCGGTGGCTATTTGCGCGCCTAGAAGTCGCCGCCAAGACATGGTGGCGTGCGCTGCGGCAAGTGGGATCGCCGGCGACTCAGCGTCACTATTCGGCGTGCTTCAGGTAGCTCTCGAAAGCGGGCGGAGTTGCGACACGTGAAAGCATGGCCTACGTCGCAGTGAATCAGCGCCCGATTGGCACCTTTGATGAAAGCTGTCGCACTGGCACGCCTTCAGCTATTTCAACGCTCATCCTTTCGAACGAGTGCGTAAGTGGGACCACGTGCAGAGAACAAGCGTTTCCACTTACAACGCTCAGGGGCCAGGCGGATTACTGTCCCGTCGGCAGTGAGTGGCCGTATTACCTGGGGTGTCTGTCTTAAGGCCAGAAATCCCAGAACGCGTTGCTTTGTGTTTAGATAGATGAGCGCTCGCTGAGCTGGCCCTCGCTCCTACAACCTTGGTTTAGTATCATTATATTTACATGTCGTTGATAGGTTATTTAGGGCGAGGGGCATTAGCCTTCACACGTGCACGAAATAAGAATCCTCGTGGTAGGTTTTTGATTTGAGAATTGCACTGTCCTATCCTAAGACAAGCAGGTGATGATTCGCTGACAGTTGTGTAAAGGCGGGGAGTCTAGGGAATAGGAAGCGGCCCCGGTGTTACGCCAAGCATTCTGAACAAAATTGAAAGTGTTTGGCACCGTTGGCCATACTGAATCCCGTATAGGGTCGCCCTACAGACGGTTCGTCTGTAGGGCGACCTTTCCGTCTGTAGGGCGACCTTTCCGGGGGTTCTTTTCCGAAGAGTTTTCTTTTTTGTAACTGGTATGTACGTAACTATATTTATTATTTCGTAGAGAATGTAAACACAACTTTTTCCTCAACTTTACTCAATCTTCTACAGTTTTTTCTCATCGTCAAGCGACCAACAAGTTAATCTCCGCTACTTTCATAGCGGCAGTACGTTACTTCCTCCCACTATGCTATACCTTTTCGGGTGGTACATCTCTGGTGCCAAGTGGGGAGAGTTGTTATCATAACATTGAAAGAACCTGAGTTTTACTGCAGAAAAATTCTAATCCAGTAGACAGATAAACACACAGTGTGAGGCCTGAAGATAAATACCGACACTGAAACTTCAAACAACTTCTTAAACAAAAAATCACAGCATATCGCCAAATTGAATGATTAAGAATGGGGTGAAGCGACCATTCGTCTGTTCATTCATCCGTCTGTCAATTGAACTGTGGGTTGATCTGTTAATCTGTGCGTCTGTCCCTATGTCTGTCTGTATGTTCGTTCGTCTAGTGAACACTCAAAGTACCACCATCTCACATCTTTTCATCATATATTGGATGGAAGGATAGATGGATGAATGTGTCCGGCTGTGCCCTTTAGATAGGGTGATGGCTCACGCCACCTAGCCTTAGAGTTAAGTGCTATCACTGTGTGTAAGAATTCAATTTCACACGCGCCTCAATTTCAGCCACCAAACAGTAAGCCTCCTTCTGGCTATTTCTACCAGTTTAGAGTCTATTTTGCTTTCACTATCCCTAAACCCCAATGCTTTGAAAAGTTCGGTGCTATTATCTTCGACTATAGGGCCGAGCCCTTTACAGAAAATTATCAAATGTTCAGCCGTTTCCTCCTCCTCTCTTCACGCACTACATACCGTGTCTGTGCCTTCATATTTTGCTCGGTACATCTTGGTCCGCAATACTCCCGTTCTAGCCTCGAAGAGCAGAGAACTACGCCGATAATTATCGTAAATCTTTCCCACAGCTGCATTCCTAATGCCCTTAGTCATTACGTATCTATCGTGCCCCCTTAGATACTCAGCCCCGTTATTTATCCATATGTACAAATATTTGTATTTGTTCACTATTTTAGCGTGATTTCCTGTATCTTATGCTCACTGACTTTGTTACCATTAAACATCATGATTTGCGATTTGTCCCTGGTGAAATTCAAATTTAACATATCTCCCTCAATACCACAGATGTCTATCAATCCAAGCAGATCTTCGTTGTTCTCGGCTATTAATACTGTATGATCTGCATAAATCAGTGCCGGTACTGACCGTTAATCGTGTTTTCCTTGCTTGGCAAAAAAGAGGCCGGAGCCGAGTTGGCTCTCCTCTAATTTAGCTTTTAGTCCCTGGAGATACAGCATAAATAACAAAGGTGACAAGGGACATCCCTGTCGAAGTCCGCGTTGTATCTCTATAGGTTCAGATACCTGTTTTGTTCTATTTGATAACTACAGTGTTACTTTTATAAATATCCGTTAAAAGATTAGTTATTCCATCTTCCACATCTAATATTTCCAGCATTCCCCAGAGGTCTTCTTGAATAACAATATTGTAAGCTCTCTTGATATCTAGAAATTCCAGACGCAGGGGCCTTTGTTCTTTTTCCGCTATTTTAATACACTGCATCAATGGAGAAAGATTGTCCTCCAACCTCCTTCGTTTACGGAACCCATTTTGTAGTTCTCCCAGTACCCTTTCATTCTCCACCCATGTCTGTAGTCTTTACTATCTGCATCACCAGCCTGTAAACTACTGTTGTCAATGTTATAGGATGGTAGTTGTTTATATCGGCTTTCTCCCCCTTTTCTTTGTAGATAATGATAATCCTGCTTAGTTTCCACCCATTGGAAGCTTCACAATTCATTATTGCTTTGCTTGCTGCCTTTCTTGTTGTTTTCTTGGAGTTTGGTCCTAGTTTATTGATTAGCGTGGTTGTAATGCCATAAGTACTGTTGATGTGCAATTAGAAACTCTTTTCTCTGCCTTTTTCCACTCTCGTTGTCCCAGTGGAGCCACTGATCTAATTTGTCCATCCTCATACGGTACGGTGCATGCAGCGTTTTTTTGGTGCTCATATTTCTGTCATCAATGTTTCTATATATTTCTTTGCCTCATCCCCTTCTGGTCTGATTCCTTGATCTGTAGTTATAAACCTCTCTTTCATGCTTCTGTTTTCACTCAGAGAATTGAGATGGTTCGAAAACTTTGCAGCTGCCTTTCTGTCTTTTTGTTAACTTCTGCCATACATTGGGCCGCCTGTCTTTGAATCTTGTCACTGATCAAATCGGACTCTTTCCTTCTACAGCTCATAACTTTATCCCATTTTCTTTCGACAAGATCTTCTAGTTCACCCCTCTGTTTAGCATACCTGTGTTTCCTGGAGGCTTCCCGACGTCTTACTATGGCTCTCTTAACTTCTTCATAACAAGATCTTTTGCGTTTGTGTCTGCTTTTCCCGATTGATTTGACTAGTACCTTAGCAAGCTGTAACTCAAACAATTGAGTTAGATTTCTGTACGTCCACTTTGTTTTAGTATCCTAGGTGATTTTTTTCTCATTCTCTTTAGTTGCTATTTCTATTTGCATTTCTGAATAATTGTTACCGTGTAGTTGCTTGTAATGCCGCCTTTCCAATTCCATTTATCTTCCGAAACTCGACTTGATACGTTTGTGATCACTACCTAAGCTTCTGGACTCATATTCATCTATGTTCATCACCCTTAGCCGATCATACATCATATGTGACATTATTGCGTAATCTATCGTCGACTGCAGCCTTCCCACCTCCCATGTTATCTGTTCGTCGCATTTCTCGGTGCTGTTGCAAATTAATAAATCATGCCTTTCACTTATATCCATTAGCATTCTGCCTGTTGGGTCAGTATATTCATCCATATATTCTATGTGCGCATTCATATCTTATAATATATTTATTCCCTCGCACTCTTCTCCAAGCTCACCAATGTCAATTTCTATGCACTGTAACCTTTGTTAGTTTTCCTCTCTGAGTTTTGTCCCTGTCCACACGTATATCAAAGCCCGAAGCGTCATTTGGCCTGCCACTTTCCCTTTACCCATAAGTGTTACTTGCACTCCTGATGCACCCTTTGTCAGTCTGTACTTTTGTGAATGAATGCCCAAAACCACCCCCCATTCTGCTGCCTTTTGTTCTATTACAATATTCCCATGCATAGTCCGGAATGTTAGGTGGTTGTTCCTTGCCCCTAAGATGTGTTTCTACAAAACCATATACCATCGGCCTTTCCTCCCTTAGCTGTTCTTTTAACTTTTCCCACTTCCGCCTATTCCTGCCACCCTGCACTGTGACTGTGACTCGGCCCTCGTGGCTACGTCAATTCCTGCCCAGTACTCTGCGTGCCTTAAATATTGGTGCCACTTTGGAATCGTATCTGTCTATACCACCTGTCAAACAGTCCCTCTGGTTGTTGTCCTCGTTGCTAGCTATCCTGGACCCCGAAGGGCCCGCGTGCCCCTTAAAAAAGCTACTGCGCGTACTGCAAGTCGCCAACCCACATCATGACCTAGCCTCCCATCGAAGCGAATTCTGTCTCGTCGACAACCACCCAACCTATGCACTTCTCTCTTTATTTCCGCCGCCTTAAAGCCCTTCTCTCGACTTATCCGCCATATCTTTTGGTTTGCTTTGACAACCGCTCTTTTCAGGTTGCTGTCACGCACCGGTACCTCCGGTATTGTGCATATCACTACATGTACCTGAGGAGAAATGGCGCGCATGTCATCGACCCCTTTCGCCAGTGTGGTCGCTAGTGCTGCCGTATCTTCATTTAAGACATCTTTTAAGCCACCTGCAATCATCACGAGCTTTTGTCCTTAAACTGTAGTTTTGAGTTTTGCGCTCGCTTGCCTCACGACTGCTTCCAGCTTGCGTCCTGGGAACGTCCCTACTGCAACCCCCTTGTCACCTTTTACCCTCTCTTTGATTGCTTCTGCGCATCAATTTATATCCGAGTCCCCGGTAATTATCGCGTGTTATGGCTTTTCAACTGGAGCCTTCTGCACCTGGGGGTTACTTGCATCTGTGACGCCAACTGCTTTGTCCCTTCCCAACCTCATCACTACTTCGCTGAACAACATGTGACCATTGTGACCGGTCTTGTGAACATTGAACCGGCTGAACCTGTTTTTTCCGAACTTGCTTCCTCTTTTTTCTCCGCCTTTCTGATTGCCGGAGCCCTACCGTTGTCTCTGTTGGCCGCTCCTCAGTGCATTTCTGATAGTGCCTCCTCGGCAGACCTGAGCCTTTCTCCCTTAGCCTTCGTTTTCCCTGCTCTGTCGCAACAAAGTCTTCGGCTTGGCGATACTCGTCAGCAGTTCTCTCTGGGCAAGAATCATTTTCTCCATTTTTTTCCTTGACCTCACAATGCCAACACTTGGCGTTACTTTCCTTTTCATTCGCATCTGCACTTGTGACTTTTTTCGAACCCACCCTGCATCCTGAACATTTACAGTTTTTAATCATGTCTTTTTGACACCAATTGTCCCTATAAATTGTCCCACTAGTTAATTAGTAAACATGGCACATGTCGAATGCTGCCATACGAAAAAAGAAAGACTAAGTTCTGCTACAAAAACTTGCGTGTTCGCTGTACCTGCACCTTCCCCACGGGGTGCCAAGAGAAAAAAACAGAAACAAACAAAACACATTTACATACAAACAAATAAATACCTGGTGACTGACCCCCGAAAAATACGTACAGTCAAATAAATGCTACAAAGGTTCAAACTGCTGCCCTAAATAATATAAAAGTAAGCTCGAAGCATGCAAAGCCACTTATCTGCACAGTCTATCGGGAGCGTTGAAAAACACGTCCATCCACCGTGCCAGTCCGAGCTCAGAGCATTATAATGATATTCATTATATACAAGTACCACCGTCTAGCGTATATTTCAAGATTTAAATGAGAGGTGGCTACATACTACATACAATGAGAGGTGGCTACCTACTACATACATAGAGGACGCTCGACCCACTGCTTAAGGAGCTTCGACCTTCTAGGAACTAAACTACAGATGCCTACCTACTACATACATCGAGGACGCACGACCCACAACTTAAGGAGCTCCGCCCCTAAATGGCTATACCATGTGGCACATATCCGCTCTCTTCGGTATGTGCCATCGATGGTTACAAACAATAACAGGAGAAGAATGGGTGACGCCATAAGGGGCGAAGCTCGTTATGGCGTCACCGAACGCGCAGCGCAGTCTGCACCGAACGTGCAGCACAGTCACAGTGAGAGCAGGAAGAGCAGCCTTTCAGAGCCTTTTCTATACACTCAATTGTTAACTGCTACGAGTACACTTGCTGGGTGCCTACTACACCAACAATAATAATAATAATTTATGGGTAGTAGACCGCTTTCACAATACTATTCTTCGTCATTTTTCGAAGAAGCATGCTATCCCCAAAATACTTGAAGGGAATTCCGTGCCAATTGTTTATGCAGTGGCTGACAATAATAAGAAATTATACCCTAAGTGAGTATGCGCGAAATTCATTAGGTAATTAAGAACAAGCTGTTGTATTGGGTTGGAGCGTTAGACGATCCACTCGTTACGCTAATCGCAGCGTTTGACACCTGGTCGGTCATTTTCTGTTCTAAAACACTTTATTACTTATAATAGAGCAATTTCTTTCACGACATGAAGCCTGCCTACCGAAAGACGGCGAACAAGTAATAAGCGCCGGCGTGGCTCAGTGGTAGAATAGCGAGCTAGCACGCAATAGATCGGGGCTTTCATTTACTAAGCTTTTTTACCTAATTTGTGTTATAGTGGGTACGAACACAGGCGGCGGCAGTAGACAACTACGGCGCGGCGCCTGACCTTTGGTTGGATCCTATAACAGCTTTTGCTGTAAAAAAAAAATCGATAATCATATCATTCTTTCTGATTGCAAACTCCAGTTGCTGTATTGGCGGCAGCAGCCCTAAACCTATAACAAAATTTTGGATAACCCTGCATAACATCCATGGAAGAACGGTTACGTGTAAGTAGAGATAACTAAGTACTCATACACTGCGTTTGCCCTTTCGCTATATTTGGGCGTTCTTCTGACATACCCCAATCAGTTGTACAGATGACCCACTGTAGGGGTATGTGCCCCTGATTTTATCCTCACTGAATATATGCCTTTCACACAGACAAAAACATGGTTTGCGGATGCAAGATCACGTCACCCATGTGCTGTGTGTGCTCACTGTGTGAATTATAAAAGCACGTTGCATTTGCGAAGAATTTAATACCTTCTTTTTGTGGTAAGAACAAAATTTTTGTATTAAAGTCTCTCCAATAGAAAGTATTTGCAGAAATATTGAGAGGAAAATTAGTGTCGTATTTTTATAGATCCAAAACAGAGAAACCAATGAGGAGTGTGCCACTTCTAGCCTTATTTCTTTCTGCGTGACAATTTTTTTCCAACTGTACTTTTTGATCAAGTTGCCTCTAGTTTTTTTCGTTGTTTGTATACTGTCTTTTGTAAATGTGCTGAGAAGGAATGAATCAAAGCTATCCCTGTATATTTATTTATATGCTCAATTTGCTTATATGCAGCACCAATTCTGGCAAGTGGGACGTCGCCTTGTTACAAGCGGGTCTATGGAAGGGGCGGGGAAAGTTGTTCTTTTTTCTTAAGCAGAATTCTGTATCTTGCGTTGTTTTGTTTGCTATAAGGTAATCTTGAGCCAAATCCTGGCCCTCGTGACACAGATAATTTGGTGAAAAAACATCCAGGATGGCCAAACTGCCTTTTTGAGTAAACTGGACTCCATCGATGCAAGTTTTACAAAACATAAAATTTTATTGACAGAAATGAGCAAAAACTTGGATGACACTCAGCGACAATTGCAAGAGGCCATTCAATTGGTCTCTAATCAAGCCGATGTATATAAATATCTCTCAGAAAAAGTAAACAAACTAGAACTGGAGGTTGTGAATTTAGAAAATCAAAGCCGTAGAAGAAATATTGTATTCTGCGGTGTAGAGGATAATGATCAGTTTGAAACTTGGGACAAATTGGAGCATTTGAATAATAATACTTGTGAATACTTCTAAACAAGCTCTTTGAAGAATAAGTATGTTGTGTAAATGAAGACCTATTTGTATCTCTGTTGCAAACCCCCCTGTTGTAGCGCCCAATGGCGATGTGAGGTAATTCTTGAATAAAGAAAAAAATATTGTACGCAGGCAAGAAAGGTAGGACATGTACAGACAAGCGACATCAGCACGTTTCTCCAGACAACCAGATAGAAGTAAAAAGGATTGCTTTGTGGACGCAGCGAACACCACGACAGGTAGTATGACGTCTTTCAGCCGTCCCTATACACATCCGTGCGACGCCTGCAACAACGTTGCCGACAACTAGATTCGTATCTTGATAGACAGTAAAAAAACAAACTTTTATGAACTGACAGCTATGCGGGCGTTAACATGAGAAGTACGATTCCTCAAGAGACTAAAAGCCGCTACTAGATTCTCGATAAGAAACAGTTCTGATATATGAAGCCTTAGCGAATGCATTCATTCAGACATATTGCAGCCAGATGCTACGGCGAAGTTTATAGTCTGAAAATTTCTGAGCATGCGCTTGAGGATTATCTTTGCGTTTACGCTACAGCACTGCGTCTTACACATCTACGACAAGAATATAAAGGAGCGAGAGAGAAGGAACAACTTAACAAGCACGAGAATGCAGCAATAATAAAACAAGAAAGACGTATATTTTTATTTCTTGCTTGCACATAGAAGAACCAAATGGCAGGAATGTCGAAGGCTTCGAGTGTCACGTTCAGTCATTCTTGGAGACAACAGGACATACACATGATTCCGCTGGTCCTCGGAAATGCCTAATGGCACTCATCAAGGGACTAGAAGGCTTCACCTTTCAGAAACTCTATGCTCGTGTCTGAGGCCGCATTCTCTCACTGCGTGCTTACAGATTGCTTCTGGAAAAACACAGAAAATAAGTGGGCTTTCTCTTACGACGGTTTCTCAGTGACTCGTCATTACTTCATTGATTTTGTTGGAGCTTCTAAAGGCCAGTGTCTCCTTGCTTAACTTCGCTTAAGCTTTACTACTGCTCTTTTTATTACCATGTAATTCTTTGTTGACTGTGTATATCTGCGTGACACAATTTCAGGCAATAAAAAAGCAAAATGTGAAATTTGATTCAAGCTTCGAGAATATTACTGAACCAGAACGGTTAAATATTGGCGTGTCTGTTGCATGCTTGTTCATTTTACAGAAAATAAGTGTACCTCTTTAAAACATGATTTATAAGTGCGGTCGATTACAACAACAAAAAAATAAGCGAGCAATCCCAGAAGTGTAATTTATTACTACTGCCTAGCTTGAATTCAAAACTTGAGTGACTTGACGTATTGATGCGTTTTTACTCATTCTGCAAAGCAAAGTAAGTTTCCTTCCATGGCAGAGAGCAGGCAGGGTGTTTGCGCGAAGGCAGGAAGGCTAACTGTTGCTCTTACACATTCGTATCTTTCAGAAAAATTTTTTTTATTTTCAAAGTTATTGTAATTGTTTCCTCTACGTATTATTCTTAAGACATAATAAATTAACACTGACACAAAATATTCAGGAATAACTTGTGGGATAACAAGTTTGGGTAGACATACACACACTTCATCAGAACATGGTTAACATCAATCGTAAAGCGTGTGCCATGGCACCATACATGAAACGGCCTATTGGTTACCGTGTAAACAGCCAACCACCACCGCCGTAACGAGATTGTGTTGGCTGCCACGGCATTTGCGAGCGCTCATTCCTTGCAGTCCTTACGGACTAAAACTGCGGAGAGGCTTGTGGGGCAGTACAAATGCTGATTCGTTTGCTTCCTTCGTTCATTTTTGAAGCTCACGCATATTAACTGGGTCTTGAAGGGAGTCTTCCTAGAAAAGAGTTGTCACAGCGGTGCTTATGCGCACGCCTCCTTCTGGACTCTCTCAGCCAGCTATGTTAACATATAAACTGCGGTGGCTCCAGTCTCACTTAGTGCTCTCTGAAAACGAGACTGTGAAAGGGTGTCGTCAAACCATCCACAAATAATTATTCGTTATGCTCTCAAACAAACGAGCTTTTCAACCCTCATAGGTGAGTCGTCAGGTACCTATTACAGCCAAAAAATCGAGATGCAGAATTTTTCGCGACAGTGCTTTCTCAAGACAGTATTAGGCTGCTTTATTGAACACTACTTCAGTACACACTGCATGGAAAGACATTATTAACGTAGGAACGCCTTGGCCATCGACTCCTGTTAGTATAGTACTGTGAAGATTTTCGCATAACTTGACAGCATGAGGACTACCCTGGAGAGCTGCAGATTACTGCGACACATAATTTTTTTATCTATCTTTACATCGGCACAATATTTATAGAAACGAAGCGAAGTTTAACAGCACTATATTTGGACAGCCCTAATTCTCACCGGTAGTTCGATTTTTGAGCACAAACTCCTTAGAATTTGCTTTTTTCGTAGCCTATTAAAGCACCGCATGCGCGTGATATGTTTTATAGTGAGCGACTGTGCCACATTTCTATTTGGACGAACTTGTGAGATATGCTGCCACAATTTAAGGTTCCTGTTCACTCGAAAATATTTTTAAGGTGACCATTTATATTGCCTAACTTGTTTTGCAGGAAATACGTTCATTCTTTATCGAAACGTTACTCTTCAGATGAGCTCCCTGAATTGACAGATTTATGGAGCAAAACTTACTTTAGCTGGCGGTAGAGGAGTTTACGCAGATATAACTAAATACATATAATCCATACTATGCGCCTGAGTTATGGGAGCGAGTCTTAGCCAGCCACACACTCCAAGCACCAGCTGGTGGCCAGGGTGTTGATGTGTCAAAAGCGTGTGATTTTCTTGAAATACACCACGCTGATGAAGATGAAGACGATTCCACGCTGAATACTATTCGGGTATAAAATAGCCAAGTGTAGATGTTGCTTTTCTATCTCTGTTTTCAGAAACTAAACATCATGATGCCTGTAAGTAACCGTTTTGTTGGAATCACCTGCCATAGCTACCAATTACGCACCATTAGGCCTTGGGCTGATACCCATTTTCGGCATTATTTCCGAACACCATACGAGAAAAGCACTTTGGTCAGAGCCATGTTTATGTAAATTTCAGTCTTTCGTGGCGCACAGCGTACGTTCGCAGAATATCTTATATTCTGCGAATGAATAAAATTACTACTGCTGGAAGCCGTGCTCTTGCACGGAAGTACTTCGCCTTGGCATAGATGGGCGTGTATTATCAAATATTATCTTACGCTAGCTTTCTTTTAAAAGTTTCACCGCACTATCCTCTCTAATTCATTTTTTTTTCTTTTATTGATGCGAAGAACATTAGAAGCTCAAGTCGTTACGATAGAATTGTCACTAGCAGACGTGGTTGAGATGCATAGCAAGAAGCAAGTATAACAAAGAAGATTACTGAATTTATCTAGGACTGCTCTTTTGAGAAAGTTACATTTCTCACCCACATATACAAGAAACGTTAGGAGATCCCACGTACAGTGGGTATCGATTACATGCCAAGGACGAATGAGGATTGTCGATATGTCACTTTAAAATCAGCACTACATTACGCGGCAGGCATAAGTTATGTCGCACATGGTTCTTCGTGACACGTCGTTATTATCATGTTTGCACCTGGCATTTACCTTCATCGTCTATTCATGTCACGTTATACCAAATTTAGTATATATGGAACTAGCAAAACGGCCGTGAGCGCACTATGAACATAGCATGTAGTCGTGTTTTACATGACACGCACATCATGAATGTCTTGTTTGGACCTGTTATTTACCTTCATCGTACATGGACGTCATGTGATACTAAATTTTGTATATTTAAAGCTAGCAAAACGACACCGAGTGCACTATGAGTGCAGCATGTAGTCATATTTTACATGACTCGCCAGTCATGGTTATCATGTTTCGACGTGTCAGTTATCACGTCACGTAATACCGAATTGGTATATGTCAAGCTAGCGAAACAGCCTTGAGCGCAACATGAGCATGGTACGCTGTCATGTTCTTACATTAAACGCATCTAACGATTATAATGTTTGTACGAGTCATATATCTTCGTCAATCATTCGCGTCCTGTAATACCAAATTTGGTATATGTGAAGATAGCCAAACGACTGCGAACGCACCATGAGCGAGGCGTGTAGCCCAGAGTTTTATGACATGCATGTCATGGATTCTCTGTTGAGATCTGTCACTTATGTTGGCCATGCAGTCTTGTGATACAACATTGGTTTCGCAGTATGTCATGTCAACGAAACCACCAAAAGAGCAGCAAGATCATCTCACGGTAATCATGATATTTATGGCATACATGTCATAATTTTTATGTTACGACCAGTCAGTTACGCTAGTAAGTCATGTTATGCCGTACCCATTTGGAATATATTGCAATATGGAAACGGCCAGGAGAGCTAGAAGTTGTAGACGGCTAGCTATACAGACAGATTGATACAGTCAAAGTCACAGAAGTTCCCTAAGAAGCGCTTCGCAGTTAATGAAAGTCTCTAATAATCATACTGAGATATATACAGCCGCCGGGGTTCTCCCATGAAAGGAATAGAACTAGTGCTTGAAAATTACAAATAAGAAAGGTTTCAAAAAAATTGGAGAGATGCTAAGCAATTTCACAAATTACTTGAAACAGTGACTTGCCACGTGCACTTTTTAAAATACTCTTTCTAAATTTTTTTAATGAATAGAAAAACAATTATAAAAATACGTGATTTTGCCTTCTTGACATTGCTAGCTCTCTTCTCAATGTTCTGTTTTACCAAAAGTTCTACAACACGTCACCTAGCTACCCAATGGGCACCGGTGTGTTACTGTCCTAAAGTTTTTTTTTTGCTGTTTTCTACGGCTGCTAATGCTTTTGATGAAAAAATGTTACTATAGGTAGTTTTTCGCACCCGGCAAAATCTTCGCACACTTTGAAGAGCCAAATTTGCGAGCGCTGATGAGTCTGCATGGTGGCGCCAAATCTTCGAGCGCTGATGACTCTGCATGGTGGCGTGCAAACAATCATGCTTTTCAAAATGCCAACTGAAAGTTCTAGGTTTACATCCGATATAACCCCAGCTGTTACATTAGTGCCCTGTCGAATCAAGACCGCAAGTTGACGTTGCACAGCTGAGATAGACCGAGCAGGGTTTGCACCATCTTCTCATCTGTTGTGTCTATGGGAATAATATTTTTCCTGGGATTCACTCGAACTTTTTGAATCAGACCAGGGACAAGTTTGAAGAAACAGTCATGAAGCTTCTGTTAGGAGTTAGCGTTCAGGCTCACCGTGACGTCAGTGGGCACATAAGCAGCTGTCGTAGTCACAGTGCTGTTCTATATTACAATCTCTTGACTTGAGGATGATGCCACCGACTTCCATCTTGTCCGTCGGTGCTTAGTAGATAGAAATGCATTCGAGTCATCCGATGTAGCATCAGACTCGGAATCGGGAGCTTCTGATGTCACTGAAGACCTTAGCCGCATGTTTTCAGTGGCTGGTCTACCCCTGCCGCTAGACAGGTCTACCACCATCTGCTCCATAGCGAGTCTTGCAGGGGGGGGTGGGGGTGGTATTTGTACGTCCGAAGAATAGTACAGTCAGAGCGAATCGAAGCGACGGAGGGAGAAGGAAGGCGCAATTTCAGAATTTCGGCAACATCGTGGCCGGCGCTTTTATCAAAGCCGTCGGACACAACCTCCTCAAAGGTCACGCCTCATAAAGTGTCGGAATCAGCTTCCGCCAAGGCCATACCTGCAGTAGAAAATACTGTAAACTGGGCGCCAGAAACGGTTCCAGTCAACGATGACGCCCAACTTGTAACCATGATTAAGATGCTTGTTAACATCGTCAGATCTCTCTTAAACGTCAGCAGCATTAACCGCCCAACAGCTTTTGGAGGCTCTCATTTCAGTTCTCGACAGTCTTCTCAAAAAGCAACACGAACACCTTTCGCAAGCCCCGTCCCTATGTGCGCTGATGGAACGTCAGGTCTATACGACCGCGCCATTCTGATCTCGTTCTTAGACTTCTGGCAATGAAGAATCTGCCGGATGCTAATGCTCTCCAAAAAAACAATGTGAGAAATGACGAGCAAAGTCTTCCGGGTTACGTAGGCATTCACAGCAATACCCAATGCACGGCGATGGCGTGTGCATCTTTCCAGTGTACAGACACCGTGCACCCAAGAAATTCTTCGAAAGCGTCATTGTATATACGATTTGACGTTAATATTGCAGTGATTGACGCAATTGACCTCTGCGACGCCGACTTTGAATGTGTAGCAGTTGCTAATATTCTCAGGAACACAACAATGACTGCGGCAAGCATGCTTTTTCGGCCAACGCAATCTTCAGACATCGCACTGCTGGAGTGCCTGCTATATCAGCGTGGTTCGTCAGTTTTGTTGTGTGGAGATTTCAATTCCCATTATCCTCGTTGGTGTTGTCATCCACAAGACAATCGTGGAGTGGAAATCAATGAACTTATTGTTAAACATAATCTGCAGACCCATAATGACAGCTCATTCATATTTCTCCGCAAAGGAAAGGAACAATCCACATTGATCTTGCCATATCAGCGAGAGATTTACGTGTTACTTGATCAAGCGAAGCTGACCCATGGGGTTTAGATCATCTCCCCATTTAGCTGGTTCCAGATAATTCTCCTAGTGGCCAGAGTGCTGCCTACACAGTGACGAGTTGGGACAAGTTCCGTCAGCTGATTGTCCCGGCGCCATCACACCATAACTTGTTCAAACTGGTGAGGGAATGTCTATAGCAAGCTGCAGTACGATGACTGCGAAGCATATACAAGCCAAACCCTGACCTAAAGCTCTTGAGCCTACGTGCTTGTCGACGCCGTGCGCACAGGAAGGCACGGTTTTCCAAAAGAAGCTCTGATTGGACACTTAATAACCGATTAGATGCAGCTATTAGGCGGCACACAAAACAATTTTGTCGAAGAAGCTGGGCCACAATGTATAGCTCGTCGCATTTGGCGAGCAGGTTTGGGAGTGTATGGCGCATATTGAAGGCTCTCCGAACACCTGGGGTCTGCAAGAACCCAACTACTCCATTGTGCATCACGACAGAACGGTCTCCGAAACTTTTGTGGAAGAATTTGCCAATATTTCACCTGTCCTATGTCAAGAGACAACGACAGTCATCGTTCCATAAAAAAATTATATTTCATTCTATTTCATTTTATTAACTTAAAAGCCCAACAGGGGCATTACTTAAGAGGTGGGTTTACGTTTGTTCATTATACATTGTTAGAAATAACGTTTCAATAAGTATAATTAAACAGAGCATAAGTGCACGCATACATGATTCTGTGATATACACAAGCAGTTGGAATGATGAAAATGACATCCAGTGATTTTTATTTTGAAAAATTATGAATTATTTCTTGTGTGAATACGTGTGCGCTGGCGAAGGTGGCAATTAAGTGAGGCAGGCTTTTTAAATCTGTGACTGTGTGGAAAAAAAGAACTTGAAAAGGTAGTAGTATGAGTGCGGAGCGGCCCACATAGTTGATGTGTCCAGTTCGATGCCTGGCCTGAACAATCCTCAGTAACCCGAGCGGCGACGGGGCACGAAGGCCTTGAGGTCTAGGCCCGCGTGACATTAGGACTTCTAGTGTAACGTGAGATAGGGTGAACCCCACGCCCTGCGCGGCCGGAGGGAATCCCGCATGCTGGAACCCAATAAAGTTTATTCTCTCTCTCTCTCCAGTTCGATGCGAAGTTCTACCTTTGGGAATAATGTACGGCGGTTGATTAAGTGCGCCATGATAAGACTTATGAACGAGAGATAGGAACGCCATGCGAGATGGATGAGGCAGAATTCACCCTGCCCGAGCTGCGTCATGCATATAGCCTCTGTTATCGTCGCACTGCCCCAGGCGAAGAAGGTGTTACGTACCAAGCCTTGAGAAACTTTGATGAGGTCTTTCATCAATGTATCCTGGACGGATACAACAAAGTGTGGCAAACGAGTCTGATTTCTTCTGAATCGAAATTGTCTTGATGAAGCGAATGTTAAAGCCTGGTAGCTCTGCAGAATACCTGAAATCATACCGGCCAATATTACTAACTTCTAATGTTATGAAGCTGAGGGAACGTATGGTGATACGTCGTCTAGACGCCAGATTACAGGAGCTCACTTTCTTACCTGACGTCATGAGGAGATTTCGTTGCCACCATTCAGCCCTCGACAGCACAGCAGATCTTGTATCATCGTTTCAATCTGCTGGAACAAACAGACATTCAGCATATGTTCTATTTCTTGACATACAGCAAGCGTTTGGCTCGGTACCACATAAGGGAAGTACGAATTTGTGCACTGATGAATGGAAGAATTTCAAGTAATCTGTTACACTTTCTCCACGATTTTCTATGAGAGCGCAGAATGAAAGTGCGCATTGGAGTAGAGCGTGAATTTCGCGCTGGTAAAAGTGGCGCCCCGCAAGGCAGCGTCTTGTCGCCGCTTCTATTTATAACAGCGTACTTGCTGGACTTCCAGGCCGATTACCGCAAGAATGTGAATTTCCTAGAGACATAGTGATTAAGGCTGATGATGTCGCACTTTGGGTCAGTGGTCCATCACACCATGGTTCACATCTTCGTGGTATATTGCAGCGAGCTCTGAATGCAACTTCAGTATACTTAGTGAAAGTTGGTCTGCATGTTTCACCTGCGAAGTCTGCTGCAATCGCGTATCATCCAAGGCAACGCGCTCGTTGAAGCTTTATCAGGCTTTACCTCGGAGACACACCGATACAGTGGCTACACCAACATCGCTACCTGGATGTAATTTGGGTGCACGTTAAAGAGCCCCAGGTGGTCGAAATATCTGGAGCCCTCCACTACGGAATCTGTCATAATTATATAGTGGTTTTCGGATGTCGAAACCCACATAAGAATCAATCACTCAATCAATCAATCAATCAAACCTGGTTGTAATAATCGTTGATCGCCTTTCTTGGTGCCCTGCTGTTAAAACTGTGAGGCGAAAATCGCTGTCCCTGTCCAAGTATGTAGCCGCCTTGACTGCTAGGGTTGATGCCATTGATCAGAAGACGGCACTACAGGTTTACCAATCAGCTCTACCTTCTTGCGTGATGTATTCTTTACTAGTATTGTTTGTAGTGCCTACTTTAATGTCTCAGCTGGAACGGTATCAGCGTGTTGCTCTCCGAGAACTGTTTGCCTTACCTTGTGAAGCACAATCTATCCCACTACAGACTGAAGCACAGCAGTTGCCGCTAAGGCTGCAAGCTGACCAGAGAGCGCTACATCATATTGGGCGTATGAACCAAGCCCCAGATGACAAGACACTCCTTGACAGGCTGTTACAGCGCCCACTTTCTCGGATGGGTAAAATGGCAGCTTTGTTCAATGACATTACTGGCAATTCCGCAGAAACTATTGAGTTGCCAACATCGACAGAGCACAGCCTATGTGCCTTCCCTACCCATCTGTCACTTCTAGGCATACGCAAAAACTGTTGCCAAGCTGTTTTGAAACTATACCAATTGGCGTATTCACACTTATTTGAAAACTTCGAAGACTATGCAAAAGTATTTACGGACGCTTCTTACGCAGTGATGGCCTGAG
Source organism: Rhipicephalus microplus (assembly GCF_043290135.1). Lineage (NCBI taxonomy): Eukaryota > Metazoa > Arthropoda > Arachnida > Ixodida > Ixodidae > Rhipicephalus > Rhipicephalus microplus. The sequence goes on from NC_134704.1 coordinate 108,278,859, forward strand.
CGCTTCTAAAGCTTTCTTGTGCTCTTCAACCGATATCAGGCGGTTGTTTAAAATACCGCACCCCTCATCGTCGGTGATGGCCCAGCTAGTGGCGGTTCATGTCGTCTTAAGTACGTACAAGAAGGGTTACCAGCATCGAAGGTTGTCCTCCTCACCAACTCGAGTGGTGCCCTTGGCAGACTCACCAGCAAGGAGACCGACAGCCCTATTCTAAGCAGTATCATGGAATCGACCAACAATTATCTGTCACGTGGGGTATGCCTAGCTGCACAGAGGGTACCTTCGCACGTGGGGATTGCGGGCAGTAAAGAATCAGATCACCTTGCTTCGTCATGCAACCATATTGGCTGTGACTGTCCGGGAATGTTTTGTACGATGGGCAATGCTCGTCTGCTCACACGCCAGCACATACTAAAGCAGCACCCAGGCCAGCGTGTGGTGAATGGATTGTTCCCTCCGCGTGTTCTTGGCCGTAGCTTACCTCGTCTTTTTCTGTGGCCGAAAAGTTGGTGTCTCCTTCGTTAGAGTCCGGGTGGCGTAAGCTGTGACCTATTCGTTGCCATTCTGCCACTGAATAGGACGCATCCGAGGTCAATGTTACTCGCATCTGTATGTATTTCCGTGTGAGCCGTCTCGTCGAAATGAGGAAGAATTTGAGGCTTTTCAAGCCATTTTCGTAACTCGTTGGAGGCGCTCTGTTGCTCATATCGCCACTGAAAAGGCTCATTTTTCCTCGTAAGTTTCGTTACGGGCTCTGCGATTTTCGAGAAATTTCGGACAAACCGTCTGTAGTACGCATACAGACCTGAAAATCTCTGTACTGACTTTTTGTTGGTTGGTACCGTTAACCTTGCGTTCGTGACTGTCTTCTAGGGATCCGGTCGAACGCCTTGGGCGCTGACGACGTGCTCAGAAAATAGAAGTTCTTCGAAGCCAAACTGGCGCTTCTCTGGCTTGATGGTCAAGTCTGCAGAACGGATAGCCTCTAACACAGACCGAAGTCGCTACATGCGCTCCTCGAATGGGTCACCGTGAAACACCTTTGGAATGGCCGGTTGGCTTACGATGAGTTGTCCCGGCGTAACTAGGCTCGTCAGAGTGGTGGTGTCACTTGTCTCCGTCACAGATGTCCTTGACACAGAAGGAAGTGGTCCGAATTATGGCGATTCTCTTCGGATACGGTGGCTGACTCATTGGTGTACCGGTGTAAGCTTCACAGGATGCGGCTAGTAATGCTTGGACTCCGCTCTCGTATGGGGCTCGGAATCATTTAGTCTGCTTTCCCGAGCGCCGTTGTACAAACTAAGAGTGGGCTCTGCACTGGTGCATGAGCGATTATACCGTCAAGGGCGTGTGGACAGTCCGTTGTGCGCAGCTTGTGGCTCCTACGGAACAATTTAGCATCTCGTAGTGCACTGTCCTACATTTTCTACGCAGTGGTCTTTTCTGATTTAGAAATATAAATTCCTAGGACTTAAGTGCGCGACCCTAGACGATTGCCTCTTACCGAGCGGTTGTGTTTCCCGACGCGACCAGGCCCACCGAGCTCTCCTTACATTTATGAACCAAACGAACCTAGCCACCCGTTTATAGATAGTTTTCTTTATTATTCTTTATTTATGTTTTTACTCATACCCGTTCAAGTCTTCGTCATTTTTTTCCTTCGTTCTCTTCTTTCTTCTTTATCCTCTCTTTGTTTCCTCTGTTTCTGCCCTCCTCCTGAATGACTGAGTAGGCGTTGTGTCCCTCCAGGTAGCAGTTGCCAGCTTTCTTTTTCCCTCTTTCCTCTGTGTCCTTGTGTATCTGTGTATGCAAATCACATAAATAAATAAATAAATGTTCCCTGCATAATTACGAAGTACCCTTCATTCTTGTAAAATGCTGGCCGGAGTTTATTCTTCTCCCAATGATTAACCACAGGCTGGGTAAGGTCAAGACTGTTGAGATGCCTCTGTGATCCCTTGGTACTGACAATGCAGTCAGAAATGCAGCGAGAGCGATCCGTCCTTAAGTCTAGTAACGCTGCGCACATGCTCCCCGTTATGTAAGACAGTATTATAAGATTTTCGTGATGTTCAGACTTCATTCTTGCGTCCGTCTCTTTAGAATCAGTGCTCTTCTTCCCACCCTCAAGCTAGATCACTGCGTGAAGCGAAAATTGGGGCACCATAATGGAGCTTTCACACTTGAGAAGTTAAGAGAAAACGAGAATGCCAGAGCGGCCAGAAAACCATGACCACGCGCGTCGAAGATGTCAACATTCGTTCTGCCCCATCCCGCCACTGCTGCCGTTGATGCTTAAAAATGATTTCGATTTTGCCTGCTCTCTAAGAACTAAAGTTCGTACCAAATGCTAGTTATTCACGGCATGCAAAGTAGTGAAAAAATGTTGGCCCTACATCTGCATGTTAATCTGCAAATGTCATCGAAACACGATAGTCTTGCATGCGGAGAAAGTGAGCAATACTTTTGATGTTCTGCGCAAGAAATCAGTAAATGGTATTCTGGAGGCGCTGCGTTAGAGTGCCTCGAGCGTGCAGCGGAGGCGAACTAGTGCATGAAATCACGTCACACGTAAGACATGAGTGGTATCTGGCAGTTATCTTGGAAAATGAAGCACGTGGCTCTGAGACGGGCGCGCGTGCCCGTCTCACTGGTAATAAGTTGTAGAACGCAAGGCGACGGGTAGGTGCCACCACCATGTCGTCTTAGCAAAGCGTTGGAAACTCTCACCTTTTTGTGCAATCGTTGCATGATCAGCGCAGCGTGATAAACGCTACGGCTCTTAGAAATACTTATGTGTTCCTTTTCTAGTAAAAGACGCACATGCAGATTATATACGTGTTATTATGGTGCCTCCGATATGCGCAATAATTCCCTTTTAATTGACAATCGCACAAGTATGAACGCTGAATCTTGAGCAACATTGGTGGGTGCTGCGGATGGGGTCAGCCGTTTGGGGTATCGTCTGGTCACTCTGAGGCCTTTTAGTATCGTTAAGGGTGGACAAACAGACAAAAGTACAGACAGACTGATATACCAAAATTTTTGCGTCGAAGGTCCCCACGAAAACCTATCGTCTTTCAAAACAGCTCGCACGTCTTCAATTGATTTTTTGGGACGTAAACCAGCAGAAACCACACCAGCGAAAGAACCGGCAGTGGCGGCGGTGGATTCAGCTAGCTACACAAAAATGCGAGACACGTTGGAGCTTGCCGACTCGCTGCTGCTGCACCATTTATTTCCAATTTCCGGCGATCGTAATCCAAACCAGGCTCTCGATGAACGCGTCATTGTTGAAGCCGTCAAGCTTAGTCGTGCTGCACAGGTAGTTTGTGATTCAGGCAGATGCGAGATACCACCGACGCCTTCGCTGCCTTGTTGAATCTACAGCCAGCTGGTTAGGTCACGTTGTTTGATCTAGTGCAACCAATGCGGTGAAGCGGAAACAGGATCCGGTTTTGCGTGGAGAGAAAACCAGTTTAGACCAATTTTTGCGCGCCGGAGGCGCGGCATGGTTTTCATAAGTTTCAGGAAAGATTCCCCGCTTCGCATATAAGAGTTGTGAGCGTAGAGATATTCTTTTTTTTATTAAATGTATGTAAGGAGAGGTTGGTGCCAATGCGTGGCGCGGCCTACTCCTCTTCTCTTGCACAAAAGTCAACATCGCACATTCAGTAGCAAACACAAGGCTATACATATGTACATAGCACAACACTTAAACAATGAGTTCACGTTTTTCCACACTCAGTGTCCACATCACACAGAAATGAGTCCACACTGCGTAGAACTGTGTCCGCACCACACTGAGTTTGTAAAAAAACAAAACAAAAAAAATCCACAAAACGAATCAAGCCAATTTCAGTGTTCACAAAAAAACGTGAAAGTTGATAAAAACGTGTAAGGTGATCTTTCGCTTAAATACTGAGATGTTTTCAGAAAGGTTTTCCCAAAATATCGTAGTGAAGCAGGAAAATACTGTTTTGAAACATACCACGGTTAACGTTTGTTTTTTTTTGTTTAGTACTTTTGAGATATTTCTGATTCCTCCAGAAAGTGAACTACTGCACGTGCTGCAGTGGCTTCTAGCTTTCCTTTTGGCCATGGACCCAAGATTTTTGCAATTGATGGAGGCCGCTTATCCAAAGAATTGAGTTTTTGAAAAAGGTTCTTTCGAGGGACGTCATGATTATTGCAATGCAGAAGAATATGCTCCACGTCTTCTTGAGCTTCTCCACATGAGCAGGTGGACTGCCAGATCTCCTTATTCTATACAGAAAAGCCTTCGTGTAAGCTGTACCAAGTCGAAGCCTGTGGATGACTGTTTCTACCGATCGGCTGACCTTTAACGGAATATTCAATTATATACCGGGATCAATGTTATACAACAGAGAGTTTTGCGCACCGTTTTCGAACCAGGTTTCCTTAGACAGTTGACAGCTCATCTTATTTATAAGACAACGTGCATCGCTCATCGACAGAGGTAGCAGTGATATATTATTTTCTTCATGTGCTGCACGTGCAATGTGATCAGCTATGTCGTTTCCTGTGATTCCACAGTGGCTTGGCACCCACTGGAACATTATAGTGTGGTTTAAATCTTTTGCTATAGCGTACGTCTTCTGTATTTCATATGCGAGCTCCCTAGCTTTGTTTCCCAGGCTGATTCCTTTTAAAGAAACTAATGAGGACTGCGAATCACTGATAACTACCCATCAAAGTGGACCTGGCTGTAAACATATGAAGCGTAAAGCACAGAGTATTGCATAGAGTTCTGCCGTTGTGGATGTTGTGAAATGGCTGAGTTTAAAAGCTTTTCTCTCTTGGTATGCAGGTACAAAGAATGCCGACGTAGAGCTTTGATTCAGGCATGATCCGTCGGTGTACACGTGAATATAGTCTTCATAGTTATTATAAAGGTGTGTTAAAGTTAATTGCTTTATTACGATTATGGGCAGATCGTTCTTACAATTTATTCCCGGAATCGAAGCTGTAATATCTGGGATAGAGAGTCGCCATGGCGGGTGGGATGCACATGGATGCAAGTATTCGTGCGTAGGCCGTAAACTCTTGAATTCTAGTATATCTTTATGCATTCTTGCAGCTGATCTCTCCTGAATAGCTCCGTATAGGGGATGCGTGTTGAGGTGCCAACCGAAGAGATATTCTGTTCCTAGTGCGTGCTTCAAACACTCTATGTAGGAGATATTTTGCAACTTTCTTTGCAACCACTACGCGGCCTTAAGGGTTCAGTAACAAGTGGGCCTTTTCTAGTGGGTGACTAGCTTTAGAATATGAAGTTATTATGATAATCCCATGTTCTGACATCGATGGCAAAGTACGCTCGTAGCACGCATTATTACGGCAATATCTAATGTCCTATTGTGAAGCATGTGTACAGGACGCACGTGTTTGTAAACCATGAGTGTTACTTTCACTGCACTTCCATGCAAAGGATGTTGTTTTCACTCTATTCACGAGCATATGTGGGGCTATTGGAGAAAAAGACAGTTTCGTTACACGTAACAGAAAGCCACAACTAGACAAAAAATTTGTTTCAAATCTGCTTGTTACACGGCAAATGTCGTCTAAAGACAAATAGTCTTGCGTCTGGAGAGAGTGAACAAAACGTTTATTTCAAATTCTGCGCAAGAAAATTGGTGAATGGTATTCTGGAGGCGCTGTGTTAGAGTGCATCAAGCGTTTAGCGGAGGTGAACGAGCGCATCAAGGCACGTTAAACACAAGCGCCATCTGGCAGTTATCTTCGAAAACGAAGGCGTGCAGCCCGTGGCGAAAGTTGCGCGCCAGTCTCGGAGGTGATGAGGTGTGGAACGCAAAGCGACGGGCAGGTGCCACCACCGTGACGTCGTAGGAAAGCATTAGAAACACCTTTTTGAGCATCGCGTCGCACTGTCAGCGCAGCGCAATAACGCTACATTCTTTAGTGTTACTTGTGTGTGTCTCTTCTAGTATAAAGGCAGAAATACCAAACATCAAAGCGTTGTTATGGCGCCTCAGAAATGCGCAATAATTGCTTTTTAATTGGCAATTGCACAACTATGAACGCTAAACCTTGAGCATTATTGGTGGGCGCTGTGGATGGGGTTGCCCGTGTGACACAGTTTGAGGGATCGTTAGGGCGGACAAACAGACAAATGTACAAACAGACAGACAGACAGACAGACAGACCAAAATATTTTCGTCGAAGGTCCCCAAGAAAGGCTATCGTCTTTAATAAGTCAACATATCTCCAGAGTAGAGGTGTGCACTCCCACGCTGCGCCGCCGCCGCAGCCAGGTAATGCCCACGCCATTCGTGCTGCCGCATATACTATAGTTTGGAGAGAGACCACGCCACCACCGCCGCCACGCAATTACTGCGTTGTCCTGCCGTTTGACCCATTTAAACCAGAGTGAGGAACCTGGCAAAAACTTCTTACAGTCATTTCTTTATTTTTCTGCAGCTTTAGCATTTCCCAGAGTAACGTTCGCGGTGTCTTGGCTGCTTTCTTGTGTCCGTATTTGCAAGCCCTGTCTACGCCTAAGGCAGCTATTGGAGATGTACAATCAAGTGTGTAATTCTCTCATGGCGTTCCTAGCTTTCTTGGCGCTCATCGTGATGCCAGAATGGTAATTTACGTGACATAATTAAATCACATACTCTCGAATGGGTCCTATAGAAGAAAGATTAGTTTGCAGTTGTTTTCTGTAAAGCTACTTCATGCTCTGTGCGGTGATGCGGGGGTGGCATCGCTTGAAACGACAAAAAAAGAGCACGGAGACGAATCAGACATAAGTTTGATAATGAAGTGGGAAACACGTCTATCGCATCTCTAGGGAAATGCGCTTTGACTCCCGTGTGACGCAGGCGGCGCTACCCATCCTGTAGCATTGCATCAAGACTAATGCCATTTTTTACTAATTGTTTCGAGGTTCCCTAGGGCGCTCTGGTGAGAGAGGAATGTTGCGTCTTTTAGCGGCTTATAGGGTGATCTGAGCATTGTTGTTTTATTGTTTTAGTCGCTGTCAAGCTTTATATCAGAACTTTTTTTTTTAACTTACAGTATCAGTATCTTGTCTTGTGTTCACGTCATTAAAGAAGCTTGGTGCAACGAGTAGACTAAAAGGAAAAATAAATAGGTAAAATAGAAGTGTACGCCTTGTGTATACAAAGTTTAAATTGAGTTGTTTGTTACCTTCGAAGTGTTTTATCACGGCTCTGCTTGCGGCACCTCTGAAATAGAAGCCTTTTTTGTGCACATCGTGGTATATTCGGCGACTTTTCCTGGCATTGAGGTACGAAGCTACGGAAGCCGAACTTCTGCACATCTAGCACTACGCGAAGTAGTCAGTTTTGGCGCAGGTCTCGTAACGCCGTAAAATTGATGGGGGCGCACCATCAGCGTTTCAATTAAACACAGACGACGCTTAGCGTTTGAAGTGCACGTAAAAAGGCGGGACTTTCTCACGTATTAAAAATGCGAAGTCACAACCAATCAATTAAAGGAACCACGAATATCCTAATATCTTGAGCAGCGTCCTCTTTCGAATAGCTCCTGGTAGATAATAAAGGAGGAGCTTTTATGTTTAACGTTGGAACTACGAGTGATATTGTGGAACTACATTCACTGGCGGTAGGATTTACGTAATATGGCTCTGTGGCCTTCCCTCCAATGCCAAGAAAAGCTGTTGCCGAGTATAACGCAGTGTGGCATGCCTATATATTGGTTTCATGAAACGACAATAAACAGTTGGTAGTCTGCACTCTTTCCAGTCTCCCTTCTCATTTTCCTTCAGCTTCGCAGCAAGTCGACTTTTCGAATATCAGCCAACTAGTCTGCAAAGAAGTAGTGCTTGATATTGCTGTTAAAACAGACGCTACAAAGGCGCGAATAGGGGGAAGTGCTCACTATCTAATGTTTCTTTTGAGGCATTAAACATCACATATATAAACATATGACATTACTTCTTAGCTTCGTAGAAACAGCCCTAAGCAGCAAATATTTATGAGTTCTGGCACCAGAAATAGGTAAGTATGCTCTTGTGGGCATTCACTTGAACTGCATCAATATGAGAGCTATTCTTATAACAATACAGTCGAGAAAACAGGCGACGCGGAAGTGGATGTCTATTGCAGGTGCATGAGAATAATCATCAAACACCTTCCTCACCTTTCTTTTTATGTGCCACTGGTATGCAATCTCTGAGAGCTAGTTCACGCGAAAGGTAGTCACAGAAGCTAAGTATAGGCTCACGCCCCGAGCATCCAACTGTTGTTGAGCTTGGCTGCGTAGCGTTTAGCCGTTACGATGCCTAGCTCTCTCTCAAACTAATAAGACGAACTTTCTAGCGCAGCGCCACAGAGTGCATTGTTTGCATTCACCTGCAGCTTTGTGTGGCACCCATACAAAAAGAGAAAAACGCCGCATTCTGTGAATCCTCAGAGTACACATCGCCGCAAACAAGGATACGACAGCTGCCAACGAACAGTTTACTGAAGATGTATTAGAGCATCCCACGTGTGTGCTAGCGAGAGAGATTAGTGTATGGTTTGTCGCCACTCCCGTCTACCTAAATGCGGAAGCATCTACTCGAGCACCAGAATGAAAGCAAGGAACACGCAAAAAGGATGAACGTTTCCGTAGTGATAGTTAGCATTTGGTGTGCAAAATGTTGCAACTATCAATTATACCATGCGTGGCTGTTGCACATTCGGCTTCTTCTCTCGCTCTGACAACAACGACTGTGCATCCATATACTACCTGACAAAATATTAAGCGGCTTTCTTACAGATGGTATTTCGCCCACTGATTCTCGTTTCAACCATTGCTTATAAGTGTGCATGATTGAGCAGGTTGAAGAATAACCTGAATCGAATTGACGAATTGTTTTGAAAAACGGTCTACGTGAAAAAAAAAGCTGTAGGGATATACGAACACTACAGAAAAACCAAACAGTACAAATTTTACAAAACATCTCGCAACCGGAATACGTATTGTAATATCTGTAAGCACCGTAGAAATATATGATGAATACTGAAAGGAGCGTCATTTATTTTGGGCTATATATTCACACTGTATTTCTGAACTATATTAGTGAACGGGTGTGCACATTTGAGACCCATTGCCTTAGAGCATTGCAAGCCGTCCTTCTGCGTCGAATGCAGGTCCTAGAGCGCCTACATAAAAGTGCTGAATTTTTACAAGAACAGTTTTATACAGGGTATTCACTCACTTACGGAAATATACCTTGTGGCAATTGAGTGATCATTTTAAGATGTGTTTTTGTAGAAAAGTTAAAAAAATACAATTTTGTGTCGATACCGTGGCAACGAACAGGCATCAGCAATGCCTCTGGTAAATCATCGTCGTAGTAATGCAGAACTTACTAGATCCAGTGCGAACGCCATAGGACTAACAGTTGTGTTAGCTTCCTTACGTTGCTACGAAGTTATTCTGCAGAATGTAAGTAGAAGAGAAAGCATAAAGAGAACTACTGCAAGTTTTTTATTGACTCAAAAACGTAGGATCAACCTCTTCGTACATTTGAAATCGCACAACGTATTATATATAATTAATTGGTCGTCCGCGATGCCTTTCAGTACGTGGTCCACCTTATCACTCTCGGTCATTTGGTCGTCCACTTTCTGGCACAACATATTTGGTGGAGGCGGAACGTTCCCCGTCCTCACCACGGAGCTTTGCATTTGCCACAGCGTTCAACCTCCAGCCATAGCTTCTAATGACAACAACCTGTCGCCGTCTCCAGTGGGGGTGCCAGCTACTCTGTACATCACGATGTCCCACTCGCGTGATCCGGGTACGTTATCTGCACAACCTGCCCTTGTCGTCGACTAATGGCTCCGCATGCACGAGCATGTTAGCCTGACTCACCACTGAAACCCTACCGTGATGCTCGCCAACGCAATCATTCACTTGGGTGACACTGCGCAAGCATGATTCGATGCTAAAAGAACGAGCTCACTTGCAGGGACGTCTTCAAGGCACTACTACGCGACATCCTTGCGGAATGGCCACGCGACGAGAACTCGCCACCCTTGGGAAGTAATGAACTGAGTCTTACGTCTCGTACACACATGACGTGCTCGCGTTGTGTTAGAAAGTTGACGATCAAATTACTTTGGTGTACGTAAGCAAGTCTTTCAATTTGCTTGCGTACACCAGCGTCACGACTATCGATGTCATAATTAAGGAATGCTGCCACTTCAAAATAGTGAAAATTCACCGGGTATTGGCTTCATTTTCGCTGCTCTCAAACACAGATGCCATGTCAACCAGCACCGATCTTGGTGCCACACCACTTTTACACGAGAATTTGACAGGTACCGTTCAACACGAGCTTCAGGAGGCAAGACCCGCTGTTTTATTCACTTCCACCCGATCAGGGCACCGTCCAAACACCTCCGGTGGTCTCAATTACCCAAGCAGTTGAACGGCAAGAAATAGCAAACCTCGGATTTGCTCTCACGTGGTCGGTATCCCGACGTGATTCCAGACCAATGCCAATAAATAACCCGCGCCTCCACTAAATATATAACAGGAGAGAAGAAAAAGAAGTGCTGGCTCCGCTTGGTCACTGGTCACCAGGTCACGCAACTATTGCTGGTTTTAAAGATAGCTTATCCTCAGCTTCGTCAACCTGGTGTCTCTTCTATTTCCGTAAAAATAAATATATCATTGCATAATATTAAATAATAGCGAAATCAATACGTATTATGTTCACAGAGCCGGAGAATCTTCAAATAATATGTGAATGTTGGAGAAAAAGTCACTCCTCCTGATGAGTTTTGGAAATGTAGAAGGCCACATAACTGCCCTAAAAACACTAAAGTTTAACTTCCGCAGGTTTGTTGCAAAAAATATAGAACAATTATCATTTGTACAATATTTTGCGCCGACGCAGAGATCTACCATTCGGCGAATGGAGCCTTCAATGAATACATTGTCGAAGCGTAGTATAGTTTGAACTAAGGGCGTGTTCATTGGAAACAGCCATTTGATTGAGTGATATGTGGGGTTTAAAGTCGACTACTTGGCCGGCTACCTGGCAGGAACTCAGTGGACACCACGAAGCCCTTCGCGTTCGCCCTCACCCAGCGGCCGCGCGTCACCGCACCACCGGCAGTACTCTGGCCCAACGCGGGGCCGGTCTCTTGGCCCGTATCCGGGAAACTAAGGGCAGCAACCAATGGAGGTGCGCTTGGAGGTGTGTTCTACACCTTATCACCTCTGAGACGGGCGTGCGTGCCCGTCTCAGAGGTGATAAGGTGTAGACCGCAGGGCGACGGGTAGGTGCCACCCCCGTGTCATCTTAGCAAAGCATTAGAAATACTCGCCTTTTCGTGCAAGCGTTGCATGGTCAGCGCAGCGTGATAAACGCTATGGTCCTGAGAATTACTTACGTATGCCTTTGCTAGTAAAAGACGCACATACAGAATATATACGTGTTGTTATAGTGGCTCAGATATGCGCAATAAATGATTTATTAATTGACGACTGCACAAGCATGAACGCTGAACCTTGAGCAACGTCGGTTGGCGCTCCGGATGGGGTCGGCTGTTTGGGGTATTTGCTGGTGCCGTTCAGTGTACCCGGCACCGTTAGGGGGGACAAACAGGCAAATGTACAGACAGACAGACCAAAATATTTGCGTCGAAGGTCCACAAGAAAGACTCTCGTCTTTAAAAGAAAGTCTCTGCCATACTATAGGCTATTTAAAACTGTTCTGGAATGCCGACTGAATTAAGGGCCGAGAAGTACCCGCTAAAGGAACATCTCTACGCCCGTGAAACAAACTGAGCAGCTGTGCAGCGACCACGAATAGTTGATCCTGTTGCTGCAAAAGACGATTGATTATGCCTGTGTGGTTTGTAACTAATTGACGTTTCAACCCGCGTATCGTTACGAAATTCACTTGTTTTGACGCATGGTATGAATGTACGTTTCTACCACGGCATTATAAACGTTCTATGAAAAACAACTACTTCTGCACAAGACATTCATTTGCCATGTTCTAGAATACCCATTTGTTATTTGATACCCTCTCAACTGAGGTGACCAAAAATTTCTTGATAGCGTTCAACGTAAATCCATCCGCATGTAACGCAACAACAGCCCCAACGTTTTACAAATACAAGCTCTGAAATCACTGAATAATGTACCATTACATTCTTGGTATCGTATAGAATCTCTAAAACTATTTTATACAGGTATGAACTCCTTTCATGGCATGTTAGGTTGTACGGACGTCACTTTTTTGGAAGAAACTTTCACCCACTGCTCCAACAAGTTGAACACAGGCCTCTATTCGCTCATACAAACATATTCAAATTTAGTTTTTATCACCTACATTAGAGCTCTGAACTTTTTCGCCGGGCCGTATTCCTTTGCTACCACTAAAAGATTTTGCTTATGCAGCTACTAACAAATTTCAATATATGTAAGTTTGTGTTTCTAATATACAAAGTGAGGTTTGACTACGTATTTCTCCTATGTAGTTAAGTTTATGTTGTTGTTTTCGCTTGAGCATTATATTTCTTCTGTATTACTTATTCACTCCTACTATGAACCTGCACTACGGCTGCAGTATATTCGAATAAAAATATAAAAATATAAATACTGTTCTTCTTAATGAGTTGCATTAGTTACAGCGTCTTAAGTAACAACTCTACCTATCATTTTAAAGCCAATGCTATCAGAAACAGATTTTTATCTGAATAAGGTGAACATTCGAATAATCGTAGAGCTTCTGACAAGTAGTGCGTTAAGTTAGTGAGGAAAAACAACACCTAGGATTGTGCAAGAGGCGCCAAGGACGTGCAACAAAGCTCACAAGATTACGAATGTCGTGTCAATTAGTCTTATGCTTGTTAAATTAAAAATCTAAAAGGAGCACGACCTTGAATTCGTTTCATGTTTTGCTTTAGGATCTGTGATCTATTATTGTTAAAAAGTCGTTATCACATTTCTGCTTTTTGAAATTACAACTTCGTTGGTCGTTCACCTTGACAGATATGCTTGGGCTATCATTTTGTTCTCCTGTATATACACATTTTTTGCTAGCGCGAAAGATCTATAAAAACACATTTTTTATTTCTTGCCTAAGTATTCCTATAGACAGGAATTTTATTATTCGTTTATATAACATCATATAAAATATGAATGTTGAGCATCATGTCTGCGGGAGCCGCAGAAAAAAAAATTCTTGAAAATTACTTTGTCACATTGCGAAATTCAATCTGCTTTATTTTTCTTCTCACTACAAACAGCGGCTATTGCTCGCTACGGCAAGAGTCAAACTACACGTAAAATTATTCTTGGTTCAAGAGACAGCTAAATAACAACTGAAAATTGTACTACAGTGAGAAAGCATGTAAAATAAAATAAACTACAAATTTGAGCGGGTCCTTAAGTTTCGTCATCAAGAGTTGAACGCGATAGCGAAATGCGGCCCCTAGCGCACCCTTCAACCACTAAGAGCATACATAATAATATGTTTTGTTACACCCCGTACACACACGCACGCACACAGTAGATTGCACCTGTGCGTGTGTGGGAATGGTACATACAGGTTTTTGTTTTAAAGCAAGAATCGCATGGCCTCCAAGATACACGCCACGCGCTTGCCATCTCGGAGGCCATAAGACCTTCCAGATGGCAAGTCTCACATTGTCTCACAGATGGCAGCACATCATCTAGCGTTTGCTGTTTGCTTGATGAACGCCTGTGGAAAGGCATGATAAATTTTCCGCTAGATGGACATAGTTGTCAATTTTGAGAGCTGTTTCAAAGTTCCTGTGTGTTTTTAGCGGCAACGGCATCACTATTAACATTTTTTGACGTAGTTTGATTGCCTCCCAAATGCATGTTTTAGTCGTGACACCTGTGGAACAAAATGCGTTGAGACGTCTTTTTTCACTACATGGCATTTATGTGGTGTTTTTTCCAGAAGCAGCGTTTTTTCAGAAGCAGTGTTTTTTTTTCAGAACACTAAATTTAGAGTTATCTGTGTATACGCACCTACAAATTCGAGAGACAGATGTTTGTTTTTTCGTGAAATGCAAGCGTACTTTGAATGTCAGAAATGTGTGATTCTGTTGGGTGACTTCAATTGTGTTTTAACCCAAGAAGATTGCACGTATACTGCTAAATTAGGTGATGAAAGCGTTGGTTTGCTTAGAGACAGCCTTAATAAGCACTTTTTACATGACGTAGCTCTTTTTGCGATGGGTGGCAGTCGCCAACACTTCACACATTTTCAAGGTTCGAGTCACGCACGACTAGATCGAGCATATGTTTGTTCTGAGATAGTACCTTTATGTCATAACTATGACGTTTATGCTGTTTCCGTCAGTGATCATTGCTTAGTTTCGTTTGAGATAGGTAGAAAGTGCAAAAGGAAGGTTCTATTGGAAACATGGAAACTGAATACTAAGATAATTACGCACGAAGGGTTTGTAGATAAGACAAAAAAAGAAATTTAAATTTTTTTCAAAAACGCAGAAAATAGTGCCACGGAAAGATGGGAATTATTTAAGCAAAAGATAAAAATTAACGCAATAGAGTGTGGTTGCTACATCCAGTATCAAGATCGAAAACAGGAACGTAAGCTACGGGCAGAACTAAATGATTTGGTGAATATTGAAGCAGAAAACCCGGGCTTATTCACACATCAACTGCAGGTTGTCAAAAACAAAATTGAATGTCTTCAAAAACATAAATTTAAAGGCGCAATTATACGAGCAAGAGCTGAGAGATACCTCGTGGGTGAAGCCCCGACAAAGCGAGCCTTGTCAGATGAAAAAGCATATGCGCGAGCTCACGACATACTAGAGATAGAATGGAATGGTAAAATATTGAAAGAACATAAAGATATTATGAAAGCTTTTGAAAACTATTATCAGGACTTGTTTACTTATCACGAACCAAAGGAGTCGGGTTTTGTAGATGAGTTCTTCATAGAAATGCCGACACAATGCTGAGTAAACAAATTTATTGGAAATGTTTATTAGTATAGGGGAAATTGAGAAGGCTAGCGATGATCTTGGCATGGGCGAATCACCTGGTCCAGATGGCATTAATGCTGCTTTTTACAAGGCGTTCAAAGAGGATATGGCCGCCGCATTGCATCAGGTTTTTTCAGAGTCTTTAAACGCGGAACTCCGCCTCCACCGTTTAATCGGGCACACACCGTGCTGATTCCTAAAGGCAAAGAGCGACATGTTTTACGCAAAGTGACAGGATACAGGCCAATCACGCTAACAAACGTAGATTATAAGGTGTTTATGAAGGTTCTGGCTAGGAGGTGGCAAGGAGTTATATACAAGTTCGTGGGGTCACATCAGACTTGCGGCATCAAGCGTAGGAGCATAATCACGAATATTCATGTTGCCAGGAGCATTTTGGAGTATTGTGACGCTGCGCTTCTAAAAGTAGCTATTTTGCAAATTCATCTAGCCAAGGCTTTCCACCTGGTTCCACACAATATACTCTTCATGCTAGCTGAGTACGTTGGTCTTGGTGCGATCATATGTAAAGGTATTAGATTGGCATACAAAACTTCAACCACAAATTTAATTGTAAATGGAGAACTCTCACAGCGCATACAAGTACTTTCCTCCGTGCGCCAGGGGTGTCCTTTAAGTCCTTTGCTCTTCGCTCTATTTTCGGAACCATTGTGTCAGAAAGTGATTCACCATGCAGGGATTAATGGTTTCAGGTTGCAGTCATGTGAAGTGCGTGTTTTGGCATACGCCGACGATATTGCCTTTTTGCAGTTGATAGAGAGAGTGTCACTTCGTTATTAAAAATCACTCAAAGGTTTTGTGACACGAGTGGAAGTTCAATGAACAAAGAGAAAAGCATTGGTTTATGGCATGGTAATTGGGACCTTACGCCCAGTTCCTTTGGAAATATTCAGTGGCTCACGACGCCTAGTGGTTACCTAGGGGTACCATTGGACAGGTATCAAGACAGTGATGCATTTTGGCTTGGAAAGGCTGAAGAACTGCGCGCGACCGCCGAAAAATGGGGCGGCCGTGGCTTATCAATTTTCTCTCGGTCAGCTGTATGCAACGTGTTTTTGGCTGCTAAAATTATGTACCTTTTGCAAGTACTTAGTTGTAAGCGTAAAAGCATTCACAAAGTCCACAGGATATTCGCCACGTTCATCTGGAGCTCTACGTGGGAGAGAACATCTAGAACTAACTTGTTTCGGCGAGTTAAGCAAGGAGGGCTGTCTCTGTGCCATCTGTTTCTTAACCAAGTAATATCGCGCTTCCTGCTCATTAGAGACCAGAGAGACTCTTTTTTACGTTCTTTATTTCAAGCAACGCTGTTACACCACATGCCTGACTTCTTTGTATCTTCAGACAGGCGAGAACGACACACCTTGTCACCGTTCTTGCGCGAAGTAGTGTTCTCATATCGTTTCTTAAGGGCGAGGTTTTCGATAGATTATCTAGCTAATGTGAAAAGAAAGCGCCTTATGAAAGACCTAATACAAAATGTTTTTCCTGTGCCCCTGTACCGTTCAAAGTATGAAAAATCATTTGGTCCTGACGTACTAAAGCGAGTGAAAAACATGTGTATACCACCCAATGTGAAAACCTTCTTTTTTAAACTTCATACGGGAACCTTGCCAGTAAAAACGTGGCTTGAAGAGAGAGGGATGTATGTACCATGGGGAAGCAGCTGTCTCCTGTGTACCAAACCTGAGACCATTGAATATGTGTTTATTGATTGTAAGAACGCTATTTTCTTTTGCGACATTTTACAGAGGACTTTAAAAAAAGATTTACCTCTTACTTCATATGGAATTCGTTTTTTGCCTTGTGATAGTTCTGTGCAAAATTTGGATGTTATTTTTACTTGGTCTTCATTCGGTTTCGCGTAGTATGCTATCGTACAGACACTGTGATGTGAGAGTTCTATCCGTCAATGAGTGTCTCGTGGAAGCTGTTATAAAAGTGCGAGACGTGTATAAGACTACCGACTGTGTTGAAGATGTAATATCTTTGTTTGACGCATTATCACGCATTAAACACGTGTAATAGTGATTGTCTTATTAGCTTGACCTGTAGTCAAGAAGGCAATAAAGAAAAAAAAAGACATCATGGCTTTGTGGTAGGACATCTGCTTGCCACGTGAACGCCCCGGGTTCGATCCTCGATATGACCGAAGATTTTATTCTTTATTTTATTAGATTCTTTCTAGATTTTTGCTCACGGACAATTTTTCGCTCACAACCAACAGTGCCGACGACAAATTTCTGCGACACGAGCTCTCTAACGCTATCGCGTTAACATGTCTGTTCGAAGCCTCACTATAGTTTACACTAGGCGCCTTTACATAAAAAGACATGAGTAGTGTTGGAATGACTTGGACTAGCGGGTTGGTTAGACAAACAGAACACCAACAAAAATATATATTGTTAAACCCGCATTTTAGTACAAACAGCCTGCTTGAAGAAAAAAAACTGTTCTGTTCGCCTTTTTCTTAGGTCTGGATTTCTTTTTTTCTTTTTTTTTTCTTTAAGACGATAGTGGCTCATCCCACAATCATTTATGGAAGATACGTTGTGCCGCAGAGGTGACAGAGAACTGAAGCATCGCGTCACCAGAATTTGACAAGGCCCAATATAGGAAGGGCACTGTAAGAAACAGAACGAACGCAAAAAGAACATAAAAACAAGAACGTAAATGGAAGCCTAGTCAGAAAACGTGAGACAGCACATAGGAAAGTTCTCACAAACTGTTCGAGCCTTTTGTGGTTGTTTCATTTATTGTTTTGCTTGTTTAGGCTCTTTTATTGACTGGGAGGAGGCCTCAAAGCCAGAGGGCGTCGGGCAAGAGGGAACCATTAGAGCTTAGTGGTCCAGCTACTGGCCAGAGTGTTTCGCCGCGACTGTGTGTTGCCACTTTGCTCTTCCCGACAAAGACATCAAGACAGCAGTGAAAGAACGTTTGAGTAGACAAACAAAGACGGAAACCTCTGGATACACTGACTTCTGCTGACATGCTCTTGGCATTTCATTCCACGACTCAGCTGCACAGAAGGTCTTTCACTCGACAGTGCGTTGCCCTTACAGCCGACGTCTGTAATGGCATCACTAAGAGGGAAAGCTCCACCAAGTTGTAATTAAGACAGCAGTTATTGAGAGTCAGGCGGAAGTATTATTGGGCGCATGCAGCTTTTAAAAACAAAAATACCAAACATTGGCATTTCGCGGTGTTCTGGCTTATATAAGTTCAATGCGTTTATTCCGTTTTTTTCTTTCTTTTCGGGTGTGTTGTTGCATTACCTGTACCTTAAAGCAGAAAAATCCAACGAATGAGAAGCTTAGTTCAGAAAAAAAATTTATTTGTTAACACTGGCAGATTACATGGACTTCAACATTGCGTCAGATTTTATTCCGTGGCAGAGAGGCATTCTTGACCAGCAGATCATCCCATCCATGGCATGTGTACTCATTGCGTGCCTTGTTCAGGAACTCTTTACCAGAAAGTAAAAAAAAATACGGACACATTATGTATACCAATAATATATACGAAATGATTTTAGTGACAGTCAACAAAATACACACACAGCTTGTAGACAACTACTCTTTAAGCTGCTTCTAGGGTGCCGATGCTATGTAGGCTCATCGAGTTACCTCAAGAAGTACCATTATTTGTTTATTTTTTGTGTTGTTTTAGTCTTGCTTGCTACACTTCAGCCTTGCATTTCATATGAATTCGTGGTAAGAGCACGGCATAAGACAGCCTTACAATGAAGCATCTATAAGGTACTGTTATGGTGAGCTCCGGGGCTCAATGTCAGTCTGCCAACCCAGCTGCGCACATGCTTTCGGCTTTTGAAGCTCGTCTACTCAGAGTAACTGCAATGCAGATAATCGTGCGTGTTTCTGCGGTGAAATTGGCTTCGGAGAAGAATCAGCAGACCTCTAATATTTTACTCTAGTTGCGTGCCTCTCGAGACATCCGCCAAAAAGTCAAGCTGTGGAAATGGAACTGAGGTGAAGCTGGGCAAGAAAATCAAGGAATTAAGCTTGCCTTATCGAGTGCTTTTGGCCCCACCGCGGTGGTCTAGTGGCTAAGGTACTCGGGTGCTGACCCGCAGGTTGCGCGATCAAATCCCGGCTGCGGCAGCTGCATTTCCGATGGCAGTTGAAATGTTGTAGGCCCGTCTGCTCAGATTTAGGTGCACGTTAAAAAACCCCAGGTGGTCTAAATTTCCGGAGCCCTTCACTACAGCGTCTCTCATATTCATATGGTGGTTTTGGCACGTTAAACCCCACGAATCAATAAATAAATCAATCAATCAATCAATCAATTAAGCATCAAGTTATTTTGAAGCGGAGAACTAGAAAGGCTGGCTGCTGTACAATATGTAAACATCTCATGTCTGTGTTCTGACTGAGCCCGCGCCTTCCTGCTGCCATTCGGCATCGTAGGTAGGGGAAGAACCATTAAGTTTCGCATCACAAGTCAGGAGAGGTCTACTCAAGAAGGGCGCCATGTACGATGTGTAGCCATAGGTGTTTGGTGTTGAAATTAGTGCCTGCCAAGGAAGGCAAGATTCACAAAAGAAGACAACGAAAAAGAACGTGGTTTAATGACAAAAAGCAGTTTGCATTGGTATTCGGGGCCTGTTGACTTCTAGGCCTTGTCGGACCAATTAGTTTTGGGCCTTATGCGTCAAGTCCTTCGTGTATGGAAAATTTTGTTTTGTACACCAGGGCTGTAGTGTGATAGCACAATATATTAAAAGTTTGAGGTCGATCGACGTATGTTTTTTTCTTTTCTATTATTTTCGAAAAAAAACAAGATTTCGTCATTAAAGTTCATTTGCGAGGCGTAAAATTCTCGTATAATGTTTTAGCACTATTCTTACATTTTTAGTAATTTTCTGTGTATGCGCACTCGCAGAGCTCTCTGAAAAGATTTATTTTGAAGAAAGCCCAAGGTATACTTCTAGCTCGTGTGAATGCATCATCTTTTGCTTGCACCTAGTTGGAATGTGAATTATCTGGTCTATCAAGTCAAACCGCTACTACCTGATAAGAGAATTAACCTCGGTTGTATATGCCGGCTTTGTGACGTGAGCGTTTCGGTTTATCAGCATTTTGACTGGTATTCGTAATATTGCCGTCTCTGATATAGTCAACTACATCTTTGTGCACGCAGATGCACTATATGTGTTAAAAGTAATCTTGAAGTTTAGATTAAAAGACTTGGCAGTATTCATTCAAGACGCCGACGAACGACGCATAAGGCAAAACCCTTCTAGCGGCTCTTTTGACGCAGCTAACCACCCGTCACCTTGTAAGTCTGAAATGCTGCCAAGCCTCCTTAAAGTCTTTTTTATCGTTCGCGTTCTCAATGTCACCATGGCGTTACATCGTTTGCGCCTAGCCTGCTGGTTCTACAATAACTCCAGCCCATGGTGCGCCAGCCTTTCCACTTCTCGCCTTGCTTCTAACCGAGTGAAGACGTTTATCCAGCGTCTCGCTTCCATTCACTCCACTCAACAAGAAAGCTGCACGCACGAGACCACAAGCTTCGAAAAGAGAAAGCTGGGCGTGTAATACAGACAAATCTGGCACAGTAGTTTCGCGGGGGAATTCGTAAGGCAGGTTTGATGACTCGCGGCAAATAGCTACCACCCTGCCAGGTGCGTAGTTTATTGCCTTTCTTCCGCAGTGTCTGGTGTCAATGTGTGTGATAACCAGCTGAAAAAATGCAAAAGAAGCACCAGTCTGTGAGGAGAATACATAGTAAGGCAATTTTTGTATGAATATTTCGATGGGAACGGCACATACTGGTGTAAGAAAGGGCCGAACCGTGAAGTATTTCAAAGTTCTCAAAAACACAAATTCACTAATATACAACAATACCAACAACTATGAACGGGCTTGGCAAGCAATAAGAAATCGCCAGAGCTGTCATTTCTTCAGCAACTTTGATCACCTCCGGTAGGCGGCAAGCTATGAAGATTACCCTCTGCTTGGTGGTTGTTCTATTTGTGCTTTGTTGGTAATGATAACTTCATTTTATGGCGTCATATCAACGCTGAATGTAAGGCCAGCTGTTTTTGGTGCAAGCTTCTCATGCGCTGAAAAGTTTGTGCAAGCTTTTCGTGCGCTAGAAAAATTGATGAAGAAGAAAGCACATATGAACGAGTTGCATTCTTCTTTCCTTGATATTTTGCTCGTGTATCGCTGTAACCGCCGCTAAGTTCTCAGATCGAAATGTTCTGTGGGCAGTTGCAGTAAACATTGTATAGGATAGCTTGAAGCGGCATCATTATGCGCATTATTGTTAGTTTCCGTTTTGCACGGTAGATAAATGCGCCACGAAGAGAAGGCAGGCAAGCAATTGAGAAGGTGATGCGCGTGGAGCCCCATTACGCAATCGCGATCTACTCTTGATGTTCAAGCTAAAGGATGCTGCAAGTTTTGACCATGTGGCTTTCTATAACGTACCCTGATATCGCCCTCTACACCGGCTTCTGGCGTTTTGAGTCCATCAAAATGTGACCATGAAGGCGCGTTTCAAACTTGTGACTTTCGTTATAGCGGCCAAATAATAAAACCACAAAACAACCATGGTGCGCTGCCGGGCAATCGTATAGATGATAACCTTCAAGGCGTTATCGAATTTTCGGTGGCATATGTTGCATTCATATCACTTGAGGTGTTACCTCAGAAGACAAGGAGTCATGAGGGTATCCAAAGAGGATGTAACGAGGTGGTACAGTCTTGCCACTTGATATGCTGGAGTTCTACCTTCTTGTCCCCGATCTCTCCTACGTGCATCTCTCAATCTCGGTAGCCACACCTACGCAAATTTGTCATCTAGTTCCTTATTTGGAACGACACACCTTCGGCGCTTCTTGAAGAATATTAACCAGGAGAGACTAAAAAATGCCACCATTCCTTGCATCTTTCGCAACCTTGCCTTATGCAGATCCCAGGAAACACCCAATAATAAGGTACTCACAATCGCAGCTGCTACCTTTCATATAAATCAGAAATGGCACACTAATGCTGGCCGAAAAAGGGTATAAGACACCCCTATACCCTGCTTATGTATTTTTTGCCAGTCTTCATGCATGGCCATTCACTTCCCTGCCCTAAAAAACAACGCAATTTTACTAATTGTTTATTTGTAAATGCTACAGAAGGACATCACAAAGAACCCTCGTCAGCTTGTCACAATAACCCACTTTAGAATAAGTAGTGGCGTCGCACGCGTGATTTATTGTGCGCCTCTCACCCCACCTCAAGTTTCCCTATTAGTGACCTTTGGTCCTCTCTTTACCTAATCCTAATAAGAGAATCTACCTACCTACCTACCTACCTACCTACCTACCTACCTACCTACCTACCTACCTACCTACCTACCTACCTACCTACCTACCTACCTACCTACCTACCTACCTACCTACCTACCTACCTACCTACCTACCTACCTACCTGCCTACCTACCTACCTACCTACCTATCTATCTATCTATCTATCTATCTATCTATCTATCTATCTATCTATCTATCTATCTATCTATCTATCTATCTATCTATCTAGCTATCTATCTATCTATCTATCTATCTATGTTCTCATAGTGACCTACTTTAAATGAATGCCTACACACATATAGCCACACGCAGTGAAACTGCCAAAAACAAGGCGTAAAGAAAAGCTGTGGTAGAATTCAAACTTTTCACCAACAATACTGCCTTGCTATTCTCAGACTTTCCAATGCTAGCACATGTGCTTTTAAACCAAGTTTTGCTGACACGAAGTCTAATTTCTTCCGTTTAGCTTGTCATATAAGGTTCTACTCGTTTCAATAGAACTTCGGCTCTACGATATTTCACTTGGGGAGGTAAGAATAGCCAGACAGATAAGTGAGGACTGAAATATTCGCCACGAAACGAAAATCTGGAGACCGCGTTGCAACAAATAAACCAAGGCTTCAGCAGGCAACAATTTGAAGATGGCCGACAAAATAAAAGAAAGAAATTGAGCAACCCCTTGGCGCAGCGCTGCGGGAGTTCAAAATGTGAGAGTGAAGAAACCTCTACACGCTCTGTCTGCTCTTGACATGCCGTGAAATAGATCTCCATTGCTTACAATTGCACACCTTTTAAGCACGTACCCACGCACGCAAGCCTACTCGCATGTACGAATAGGCAAAGCAACGCCCACACATATACAGGTACACCACACAAAAAAGGCACTACCTAAAGTGATGTGTTACTTCCACGCCTCATATATGTTGGTTTGGAGTACTTTTGGTGGTACTTCAGCTCCCACGTTATTCTGTTTTTCACTCTTCCAGTCGTAGCGACACTTAACTATGCGAGACAATGCCCCCAATATGCAGTTACAGGCGATGCGCCCAATTACGCTATCACGTTCTACTCCTGAAGGTGAAGCTTAAGTGGCCGTCAAGTTTTGGTTGGGGACAAAATGAGACCCAAGCTCAAATTTTAGGAATGTTTAGCCTTGTTTTCGTTCACCACTGTCACGTGGATATTCGTGGAAGTGAGGCACAAGTAATAGTGTTTAATGACAGACTAATATCAATCACTATTGGGACAAAACAATATTTTACTCATGAAAGCAACTACTCTTGATACTAGTCGGTGACTTCAAAACATAGTCTTTATGGACGTTAGCAGCGAGCTTTGTCGTCGACTCTGTCACTTTTTGTCTCTCCATTCACATGGGGCAACGCTCGGGCAACATATGTGAAACACACAAAAAGGTTTACCTGCACGCTATTATCATTCACAAGTGAGGCAGAACATAAAACAGCTCCTAGCAGAAACTACATATACAATTTGGTGACTTCAAAGAATAGTAATTCTATGAACCTCAAGACCTAGTTTTGTAAACTTGTCACCATTCACTTCAGGAAAAAGCGTAAATATTTTGTTCCTATTGTTTTTTCTGCCCGTGGCTGGTTTTAGAGGAACTTTGAATAGGAATATATGATTAAAAATTGGGCAAATAGGTGTGGAAGAATGTTGAAAGTCGCCTGCGAAGGGCATGGTGAACCTCATTAGACAGCGTATAAGGAAGGGCTAGTAGTGATTCAACAGTACACGTATGCATAAAATAGACATGGCAACGTCATTGCACTTACCTGCTAACAATATGCCTATAGTGTGGGGACTGTCTATTCTACACGCAAATGGCGCATAGCTGATCATTCGCACGCCACGCTCAATATTTTACAGTTAGCAATACAGGCAGCAAATTTTCTCGATTAGTGTCCTTTATATCAATACACTTTCCCGATTGCTACGTTACAGAAGAAAGCTGAGTCTCAAAAATAATACCAGAGTGAAAAATGGTTCGACATTCTTGTGCAATCCAACGTGGAATATGAATGCTATCATTTATTACCACTTCATAACTCGGCATGTGTCGACAACATACAAAATCAAATCTGGCATAAATTCCTGTGATCTCACGACGAACGTTATCAGAAATAAATTTGTTACTTTAAAAGACTAATAAATCCGTCCTAACAACGTAGCGGGGGCTTCAACTACGGCAACAACAAAACAAATGCATGTAGCACAGCGTCCTGATCTGAGTAGCATGCTTTTAGCCCCACTCCCTTCATAGCACGCTTTGGTGTAGGTGTATAGTTTTATCATGCCTAAAATAAATTAGGCAGTCTTGTAGAGGCTGCTATGATGCAAGGCGAATAGCCGCTTTTTTCAATAGATCAGCAAGTCTGAACTCGAACAACAAGCGATAACTATAGCCGCCGACAAGCCAAAAATGAAAATGTTAAGTATACCATTACCCATTTGTGTTACGCATTTGTGTTACGCATTACCCATTTGTCTTACCTTCCCCTCGCTATCGCGTAATTGTTAGGAATAACCGATCAAATATTAAACTGTTGACCACATGTACACAGCGTCACCCTCGTCTATCGCCATTCGATGCAGGTGTTAGTGATTGTCCCGCGTTTGATGTGAATCGAAACAGCAGCAGTTTAGGGTGATTTGCAAAGCTTTATCGCTTTCTGTTGTTTTCTCAGCGCGAAGTAGCACAGTGGCGGATGCAATAAAAGTACGGAAGATGTGAATTTGTGGGTGGATCCTCATTTACTCTTAGAGACTGGCACCGATAAACAAACGGTCATTTATGAACGATTCATTACTCCACCAACCTGGCCGCGCGAAAGTAATAGTGAAAACAAAATATCTTCTTGACCGCATAGCAGCGAAGGGAAGTTTATAAGCGCATTTTATCTATCGATAAATGGATGTTCTACTATTTATTGTACCATGAAAGCATGCCTACAATCACTAGTAATGGCTATATTCGACAGTGATGGTTAGAACAGTCACTGCTGCACCACCAAAAATCATTGCGGCTAATTTCATTGAACGGAAACCTGTAAAGCAGCATGTCAGAGAGAAATAAATTTTATGCGTGACAGCGTTTGTGTTTTGATGGAACTCCTTCGTGCACATTTATTTTGCTTGGTTATGGCATCTGCCTTCGTTTATTAGAAGAAATGAAATCGGTGACTCTTTTTGTAGAGTGTTAGCGGATGCCGACACAAAGCAAAACTGTATTGCAATTTGATATGGCGTAACTAGCCACGTCAACAGCTACAGTTAGTCATCATGAATATCCTGCATTCCGCAGCTATACCAGCAATCTGTCCAAATGCACTCCCTAGTATGTGAAATATGAGCAGGGCCCTACTGTTTGCTGAGACTCTGGGTGATATCGACAGTTTCAGAGGGACCTTCCTAACCACCTAAGAGCAATTAGGTCGGCATGCGTCGGTTGCGATGCATTTTACTCTTGCCTGCAGCGCTGGCGAAAGTAAGTAGTACTGCCGGCCATTCATGCGCTACTCTACTTGTGTCCTACGCTTAGCTCGTTCGCAAGAGTATCGATCTCGGGGGAAGAGATGCTTTATTGAACTGCGCTTGCGTGAATCGGTGGTCATCATGAGCGAATCTTTAGCGGCACCGGTCAGACCGTTTTGCGAGCACTGCACTTATGCTCCACCTTGTATTGGCCGCTGACGCCGCGCCAGCTGCCATGTCTCGTGAATGCGAAATCAGGGGGAAAAAGTAAGCTTGGTTGAAACCTCAGAAAACTACAATTAAGTCTGACGGTGCTCTCGAAAGCATGAAAGTGTGATGGATGCAGGAATGGGAAGCCGCGAACACGCGAATGGTTTCGCGCTTGAATGGTGGAGTATGAAAGCCAGGCAACCAGTTTCTTTTTTTCTCACTTCGAAATCAGTACCATTGGAGCCATTGCGCTTTCTTGTTCATGATGTTCTGTGGATGGGATGTAAGCTGTATTTACGCCTTCTCACGCTATTTTTTCCCTACTCTCTTTGTACATTTTTCCAACCCCCTCCATGACTACATTTTGTTTTGGTAGAAAAATAGGCATTTTAATTATTGTTTTAGAAATAATAATTATAATAATAATAACAATATTATATTCTTATAAAGTAATAACAATATAGTAATGTAATAATACAACATTACTATTTTTTTGTGAGGCACAAGCAAAATTGTTTAACAATACACTTATGTTAATCGCTAATGGGATAAAAGAATATTTCACTCATAGAAGAACGAACAATTCATACTAGTCAGTAACTTCAAAACACAGTTTTTGCGCACTTTAGGAGTGAACTTAGTCGTCGACTCTGTCACTTCTTGTCACTTCATTCAATTGGGACAACACTGGGTCAACGTATGTGAGACACACAAAAGATTTAACAACACGCTAATATCAATCACAATTGTGGCAGAAAAACCTAAAAGCCGTAATTTTCTATATATTTTGGCGACTTCAAAGTACGGTAATTATATGAGCCTTACGACATAGTTTTGGAAAGTCGTCACCACTCACTTTATAAAAATGTGTTGTTCGTTCTTATGTTTTTTTTTTTGCTGCCCATACCTGGTTTCAAATGAACATCGAATGGGAGTGCAAGAATAAAATATTGTCACGGCTAAAGGCCGGGTAAGAAGACAGAGAACGATGAAGTGATGAGCGTGACAGCACCCACGGTTCCCCCGAGGAAGAAGAAGTCGAAGCGGCTGCTCTTTTGTTCTGTTAATACAGACCTCGTTTTTTTGGTCGCACCGTCGTCCTGTATTCTGTTATTTTCACCTAGCGACATTGATGGAGGTGCTGTACTTCTCCAACTGATGCTTGGGACACCTCCGCGCCCTAGCACATCGAGTCCACCACCACAATTTGTTCCTGCAGTGGATACTCCTGTCCACCGCTACAGTCGCCGACAGCGAGGCCTTAGTCCCGAGGCGATCCCGCTCGAACTTCTCCAGCAACACACCGTACCGGGAGAAATGGCTGCCGGAGGGCCTTCACAGCTTACTGTTGATCAGCCTCTAATTCCTGAGACCTTCCACGGTGAGGTTTATGAAGACGTCGAGGACTGGTTAGCCCAGTATGAGCGAGTCGCCAAAGCCAACCGCTGGTCTACTGAACAAAAGCTATCGCGCGTCTACTTTGCTTTGGCAGACAGCGCTTGTACGTGGTACGAGAACCACGAGTCAACGCTGTCTTCGTGGGAGGAATTTCGGCAGCAAATTCTCGGGACATTCGCAAACACCGACCGCCGTGATTCTGCTTTGCAGCTCATCGAGGCACGCATACAGAAACCAAACGAGAGCGTCACCATGTTTGCGGAAGACATGGCCCGCCTATTTCAGTGGGCCGACCCCGAGATGCTTGAAGATAAAAAACTCCAACATTTGATGAGGGGTGTCAAGAAAGAGCTGTTTGCCGGTCTCCTACGCAACCCACCAACAAACGTAGCCGAATTTGTCAAAGAGGCTACAACAATCGAACGAGCACTGCAGCAACGGCGCCGATACCATGACCAACCAAACAAAACATCTCCCAGCCTCTCTGCTTCGAGTGCCGGTAGTGAGTGTTCTCTGCGCGAACTCATTCGTGAGGTCGTTGGGGAAGAGATCCGAAACCTCCTTGTGACTCCGCAAGAAAATACCATGGCTTGCGTTGCAGAAGTTGTGTGGCAAGAACTCCGCCAGGCATTTTCGTTGCCCGAATCACTCTCAGACCAGCGGTCTGTGAGCTACGCATAAGCTGTCCCTCGACACACTCCAGTGTCCTACAACTCGTCACCACTGGCTTATCGTGACGTAAGCCAAGGGCCTTACAACGAGCCGTGGGCCCCAGCTCCCAATCCGCAGCAGCCATATCCACAGTCCAACGTGCCTATGCAAACGGCGCCCATGTACACTCCACCGAAATCTGCATCTTGGTCGCAAGGTATGCTCACCAGTCGACCATACATCCGTAAGACGGACTTGTGGCGCACCGTCGACCGTCGACCACTTTGCTTTCATTGCGGAGAAGCCGGCAATATTTTCCGCAATTGCCCGTACCGTGACCGTAGACATCATAACTTTCTACAAACCTCCCCTCGTGCCTATTTCGATAACCGCCGTGACAACAGTGCAGGCCCGCAAGCACAGCAACCCGAACTGCCGTATCGTCAACCCCACTCTCCTTCACCTGCACCGAACTCGCCGCCGCAGCGCAGTTACTCCGAGGTGGTCCGGGGCAGATCTCCTAGCCCCCATCGGGGAAACTAACAGCTGCGACCTTTGGGGGGAAGGTTGCCGCCCGTCGAGATGCTATCACACCCCCAACGTCTTCTCTACGACGTGATACGACGAATCATACCGCGGTTCGTACGACGCACAATACCAAGGACGATACGACGTCACCGACATCAACTTAAATCGTAAGCGCCAATCTAGACATTTGTATAGACGGACGCCCAATAACAGCACTAGTAGATACTGGTGCGGACTTCTCTATTATCAGCCGGAAACTCGCCGACTGCCTAAAGAAAGTAAGAACAATATGGACGAGCCCAAACATTAGAACCGCAGCGGGTCAATTGATGACGCCGCCGGGCAAATGTTAAGCTCGAATTAACATCAGCAGTTCAGATTTCTTCGCTACTTTCGTAATTTCACCAGAGTGCTGCAAAGACCTGATCTTGGACATGGACTTCTTGCGTGAATACGGTGCCATTATCAACATTTCTGAGAGATCGGTTACGTTTTGGACGGCTCCAGATCAAGTTTCGGATGTGCCCTGTACAGACCAGCGACGTAAGCCTTTGCGTGTCTTCGAAGACGACGTGACCATCCTACCGCGGTCGAGTGCACTCTTGGGTGTGACATGGGACACGTCGAGCGATTCTGAAAACATCGCCGAGCCAATTACAACACTGCTATTCAGCCATGGTTTATCTATCGCAAGAGGCATCATAGGCATAAAATGCGGACACATGCACGTCCTTGTTACGAACTTCAGCTCTGAACGCCGACATTTAACGAGGGGCATGGCAGTCGCGTACGTGGAAGAGCTCGCCGAGATGACATACTGCCTAACTCTGGAAAATGATAATTAAACTGATCTGACCCCTGCACCTCTATCTGTTGATATTGGCCCAAGTTTGCTGTCTGCGCAGAAGCAAAGTATTATGTAGGTTATTAACAAGTTTGAAGATTGTTTCGCTTCGATTTTCAGGGTCCGTCAAACGCCGCTGACGAAACATCAAATTATAACGGATGACATGACCAGACCCATCAGGCAAAACCCGTACCGGGTAGCTACGCAAGAACGTGAA
Organism: Rhipicephalus microplus; assembly: GCF_043290135.1. Classification (NCBI taxonomy): domain Eukaryota; kingdom Metazoa; phylum Arthropoda; class Arachnida; order Ixodida; family Ixodidae; genus Rhipicephalus; species Rhipicephalus microplus. The sequence goes on from NC_134704.1 coordinate 108,308,582, forward strand.
GCCATCGAAAAGCAGGTGCGACAGGTGCTTGAAGACGACGTTATTCAGCCATCGAAAAGCCCTTGGGCTTCGCTGGTTGTATTAGTGAAGAAAAAAGACGGCACCTTACGTTTCTGCGTGGATTACGGCAAGCTGAATCAGGTGACAAAAAAAGACGTCTACCCACTTCCACGTATTGACGATTCACTCGATCGACTACGGCACGCGCGTTATTTCTCGTCGATGGATCTAGTAAGTGGGTATTGGCAGATAGAAGTTGATGAAAGAGACCGCCAGAAAAGAGCTTTTGTGACACCTGATGGCTTTTTTGAATTTAAGGTACTTCCATTTGGCTTGTGCTCAGCACCGTCAACGTTTCAGCGGCTAATGGACACCGTACTATCAGGCCTCAAGTGGCAGACGTGCTTAGTGTATTTAGATCACGTCATCGTATTTTCTGCCACATTTGACGAACACCGTCCGGCGACTGCACTCAGTATTTCAAGCTATCCGTTCTGCCGGACTAACACTCAAGGCGGAAAAATGCCATTTCGGCTTCGAAGAGCTTCTGTTCCTGGGGCATCTCGTCAGTAGTTAAGGTGTGCGGCCTGATCTTGAAAAAATAGCTGCCGTTACGAATTTTCCAGTGCCAACTGACAAAAAGGCGGTCAGACGGTTTTTAGGACTGTGTGCTTACTATCGACGCTTCATTGAGAACTTCTCGCGCATTGCCTCGCCGTTGACCCGCCTTACCAGAGAAGACGTCGCATTCGCATGGAATGAAGAGTAGCAAAAATCATTCGACGAGCTGCGGCACCGCCTTCAGAAGCCACCAGTCCTCGCACACTTTGATGATGACGCACCGACAACAGTGCACACCGACGCTAGATTTGTCGGCTTAGGAGCTGTACTCGTGCAGTGGCAGGATGGTGCCAAACGAGTAATTGCTCACGCGAGCTGAACTCTTTCGCGTGCGGAAGAAAATTATTCCACTACGGAAAAAGAGTGCCTTGTGGTGGTGTGGGCGGTTATAAAATTTAGCCCTTACCTGTATGGTCGTCCTTTTAATGTTGTCAGCGACCATCACTCCCTCTGCTGGCTGACGAATTTAAGAGACCCTTTAGGACGGTTGGTGCGCTGGAGCCTGAAGCTTCAAGAATTTGACATGACGGTAGTCTACAGATCGGGGAAGCGACATTCTGACGCTGATTGCCCTTCTCGTGCGCCATACGAACCTGCGACGGCAGAAGATGACGATAAAGCCTTTGTCGGAGTTGTAAACACGGCCACTGTCGCACAGCTGCAACGAGACGACCCCGAACTAGAACCCATAATACGTTTTTTAGAGGGTCGCACTTCAGCTGTACCTAGACTGTTTGCGAAAGGGCATTCGTCATTTTGCTTGCGCAACGACGTCCTGTATAAGATGAACTTCACGCCACACGGAAACGACTACTTACTCGTCGTCCGAACATCTCTAAGGAGCGAAGTAATACAGGCATGCCACGATGAACCAACATCCGGCCACCTGGGTTACACGCGTACGTTATGCAGAGTGAGGCATAAATACTACTGGCCAAGACTGACGGCGACCGTTCAACACTATGTTCGGACGTGCCTTGATTGCCAGCGCAGAAACGTTCCACCCGTCAAACCAGCAGGCCTCCTCCATCCTATTGACGTGCCTGTTACTTCATTCGCTCAAGTCGGAATGTATCTTTTGGGCCCATTTCCAACCTCATCAGCAGGTCACAGATGAATTATAGTAGCCACCGACTACCTCACTCGTTACGCCGAAACCAAGGCTTTGGAGAGGGGCACGGCAAGTGAAGCAGCCCGATTTTTTGTAGAGAATGTGGTACTGAGGCATGGTGCTCCATCAGTGGTAATAACTGACAGGACAACTACATTTGCAGCCGAACTATTACAGACAGTTTTAGGACTTAGTGGCACAACCCACCGGCGAACAACGGCGTATCATCCGCAAGTGAATGGTCTTACGGAGCGTCTCAACAAGACACTAGCGGATATGCTCTGCATGTACGTCAATGTGGAGCATAAAAACTGGGACGAGATCTTGCCGTATGTCACGTTCGCCTATAACACGGCTTATCAAGAAACAACAAGAACAACGCCATTCCGCGTTCTTCACGGTCGTGAAGTCCCCACTGTGCTGGATGCTATGCGGCCGCAGGGGTGCGAAGACGCTGAAACGGATGCTGATTATATCACTCAGCTGGCCGAAGAAGCCCGACAACTTGCACGCCTACGTATTAGTCGCCAGCAGGACTACGATTCAAGATGGTACAACCTTCGTCACCGACCAGTCTCCTACGAGCCAGGAGAGAAAGTTTGGATATGGACACCTATTCGGCGCCGTGGCCTCTCAGAAATACTGTTGAGACGGTACTTCGGTCCCTATAAAGTTCTGCGACGTCTCAGTGACATTAATTATGAGGTTGCTCCTGATACTGCGCACTCTTCAAGGCGTGGAAGGTATGCTCCAGAAGTTGTGCACGTGGTACGCATGAAGCCTTATTTCTCCGAATGAATTCATGCGTTTCCAACGAGTACAACCCGCTTTGATTATAAAGCATCGGGACGATGCTTTCTTGAATGGGAGGCTAATGTCACGGCTAAAAGCCGAGCAAGAAGACAGAGGACGATGAAGTGATGAGCGTTTGACAGCACCCACCGTTCCTCCGAGGAAGAAGAAGTCGAAGCGGCTGCTCTTTTGTTCTGTTAATACAGACCTCGTTTTTTCTCGTCGCACCGTCGTCCAGTACTCTGTTATTTTCACCTAGCGACAATATGGGCAAATGGGTGTGAAAGAATGCGAAAAGTCGCCTGTGAAGTGCACAGTTATCCTCATTAGACAGCGTATAAGGACGAGCTGATATTGATTCAACTGTACAGGTGTTCATAAAACGGTCGTGACCGCACTTTTTGTCTACCTGCTAGCATTATGCGATTACTGCGGAGAATGTCTACTCTGCATGTGATTAGCACAGACTTGAGGATTTGTGCGCGAAGCTAGATATTTTGCAGTTAGTGATACAGGACGCAAATTCTACTGATAACTGTCCCTCATGTAGATACACTTTCACCACAGCTATACGTTTCACAAAGAATGCTCAAATTCAAAAGAAAAAAATAACAGAGTGAAACATGATTCGATAATATTGTTGTACCACACGTATATTATCAATGCTTCCGCTTATTACCGCTCCATAACTTTTGATATATCAACAGCATTCAAGAAAAAAAAATCTAGCATAATTGCCATTGATCTCACTAACAAATTTTTAAGAAATAAATTTGTAACCTTAATAAACCTATACCTTATAGGTTCATTAAGGTTACCTTGCAAAGAACGTAACGGGGGCTTCAACAATGGCAACAACAAAACAAACGCATGTAGCATAGCGTCCCGATCTATAAAGCAGGTCAGGATTCTCATGTTCACTCTTAGGTGCACTTCTCAATGCATCGTCTGAGCATGCTGTGAAAACTTATGTGGATAACTTCTCGCATTTTTTAAAGCCTTGCACTTCTCACGTTCCGACAGAGTTCACCGAATATATACTTATGCTCCTGGGAAGAACCACATTGGTTGTTACTGGTTTTGTTGTCGTTATCCGCCCACCGTGGAAAGACATGATGCCATTACGTGCATCTTTGGGCATTTGTACGCCTTTCTTCGTTAGCATTGCCACTGTTTTTTCAATATTCATTTTAAACATCCTAAGAGAAGCACACTAGTTTATATTTATTTGTGTGTTTTGTTGATTTTTCCTGCAAGCCATTTTAAAGCTGTCCCTGTGTTAGGCCAGGCCTATGACGAATGCGTTAACCTTTCTCTTTTTTTTTCTCTCGACCCGTTCGCATCCACATGACACTTTCAAACAGTTCCGCAAACTATAAAGGTGCACCTGCCCACAAGCGGTGGCGGCGACGTTCACAAAGTTCACCCAAGGGACCATCCGTCATTGTTGAGTGCCGCACGGCCACGTCATCATTGCGGTTGTTATTGAAGAGGGAGGGCACTAAAAAGATTTTGATTTATTTGTTCTTGTGTAGACGAAAAAGTAGGTATAGAAACAGGAGGTACTGCAGGGCTATCAAGACTCTGGCGGGAGAGACAACAGTGAAAATTTGGAATTCTATTTTCCTATTTATTTGATTTCGTACACGGTTAGACACGGACACAGAGAAAAGGAGAGAAAGCACGCTGGCCACTGCCCCCTAGAGGGCACAATGCCGGCTTATTCTTTCAGAAGTATGGAAGAGACAACGAAAATGTAGCTGAGGAAAGAGGAAAAAAGCGAGGGAATGGAGAGAAGAAAACATGTATGGGCTTCGGAAAACAGACATTAACGCTTTGTGCCTTCGCAGAAAACATTTTGAATGAGGGACACATGAACACGCATCATGGACAGAGAAACATCTTAAACTTGCACCTTGTCAAGTTGCAATTCTACATTGAAGAGCAAAGTAGACAAAATTAATTTTTTCTAATGCATCAGTACTGTCGAACGATGAAAATCGCAATTTTGGGCTTTAAGGTGCTCTAAGAGGGGAATGTTCGACAAAAAAATTTGTCCAATTAATAATATATACGCAGCTAAAGTTTGAGACTGCTCATTGCAGGTTTGTCATTAAGGAAAGTTGACGAGCATGGGAGCATGAATGCTACAATAATTTCTCAGGAGGAAAATAAACGTACACAATGACTTTTCCACACAATCTACAGGGTCTGCATGCTTTCAATCGGAAATGTAGAAGTAAGCGAGTCAGTTTTACATTGTAGCTGTAACTCAGAGCAGCGGATTGATGGGGACGACCTAAATATAATGTGAAACAGGAAAATTCATAGGATACAAAATAATTTCATACTCTTCATCTTCAAATTTGTTATGTTGTGACATAGATAAGCTGCCAGGCCATTATTTTTTTTACTATTGTTTATCTGCATGTGTATGGTACGTGAGAGCAGCCCTAGGGCGGCACAGATATAGAGGCTCTCATGTAGTTCGTTTCCGCGTTTCTGTGCCTCACCATATCCACTCGAAATGAACTTCTTTTCCACTACTAAAGTTTACTTCGCCCTATTTTTATGCAATGAGTAAGTTGCAGAGAAACGACGAAACACAAAGCAAAGTATTATAGGTAACTCTCGCTAATGTAAACCTTGGCGTGAGCTACAGCATGGAGTGGCAGTGAGGTTTTCAATGTAGTAAGAAATACGCAAAATGCCTCCGTTGACTTTAGTACTCTCACAGTCATTCATTGCCATGTTAAAAGAATTCGCACGTCTATAGTTGTCAAATTAAGGACCCTTGCGTCGTCAAGGCAATTTAAACATTGCATGCACTCTGATCTACATAAGTTTCTCCATAAGTGATCTACATACTGCGCACTCTTCAAGGCGTGGAAGGTATGCTCCAGAAGTTGTGCACGTGGTACGCATGAAGCCTTATTTCTCCGAATGAATTCATGCGTTTCCAACGAGTACAACCCGCTTTGATTATAAAGCATCGGGACGATGCTTTCTTGAATGGGAGGCTAATGTCACGGCTAAAAGCCGAGCAAGAAGACAGAGGACGATGAAGTGATGAGCGTTTGACAGCACCCACCGTTCCTCCGAGGAAGAAGAAGTCGAAGCGGCTGCTCTTTTGTTCTGTTAATACAGACCTCGTTTTTTCTCGTCGCACCGTCGTCCAGTACTCTGTTATTTTCACCTAGCGACAATATGGGCAAATGGGTGTGAAAGAATGCGAAAAGTCGCCTGTGAAGTGCACAGTTATCCTCATTAGACAGCGTATAAGGACGAGCTGATATTGATTCAACTGTACAGGTGTTCATAAAACGGTCGTGACCGCACTTTTTGTCTACCTGCTAGCATTATGCGATTACTGCGGAGAATGTCTACTCTGCATGTGATTAGCACAGACTTGAGGATTTGTGCGCGAAGCTAGATATTTTGCAGTTAGTGATACAGGACGCAAATTCTACTGATAACTGTCCCTCATGTAGATACACTTTCACCACAGCTATACGTTTCACAAAGAATGCTCAAATTCAAAAGAAAAAAATAACAGAGTGAAACATGATTCGATAATATTGTTGTACCACACGTATATTATCAATGCTTCCGCTTATTACCGCTCCATAACTTTTGATATATCAACAGCATTCAAGAAAAAAAAATCTAGCATAATTGCCATTGATCTCACTAACAAATTTTTAAGAAATAAATTTGTAACCTTAATAAACCTATACCTTATAGGTTCATTAAGGTTACCTTGCAAAGAACGTAACGGGGGCTTCAACAATGGCAACAACAAAACAAACGCATGTAGCATAGCGTCCCGATCTATAAAGCAGGTCAGGATTCTCATGTTCACTCTTAGGTGCACTTCTCAATGCATCGTCTGAGCATGCTGTGAAAACTTATGTGGATAACTTCTCGCATTTTTTAAAGCCTTGCACTTCTCACGTTCCGACAGAGTTCACCGAATATATACTTATGCTCCTGGGAAGAACCACATTGGTTGTTACTGGTTTTGTTGTCGTTATCCGCCCACCGTGGAAAGACATGATGCCATTACGTGCATCTTTGGGCATTTGTACGCCTTTCTTCGTTAGCATTGCCACTGTTTTTTCAATATTCATTTTAAACATCCTAAGAGAAGCACACTAGTTTATATTTATTTGTGTGTTTTGTTGATTTTTCCTGCAAGCCATTTTAAAGCTGTCCCTGTGTTAGGCCAGGCCTATGACGAATGCGTTAACCTTTCTCTTTTTTTTTCTCTCGACCCGTTCGCATCCACATGACACTTTCAAACAGTTCCGCAAACTATAAAGGTGCACCTGCCCACAAGCGGTGGCGGCGACGTTCACAAAGTTCACCCAAGGGACCATCCGTCATTGTTGAGTGCCGCACGGCCACGTCATCATTGCGGTTGTTATTGAAGAGGGAGGGCACTAAAAAGATTTTGATTTATTTGTTCTTGTGTAGACGAAAAAGTAGGTATAGAAACAGGAGGTACTGCAGGGCTATCAAGACTCTGGCGGGAGAGACAACAGTGAAAATTTGGAATTCTATTTTCCTATTTATTTGATTTCGTACACGGTTAGACACGGACACAGAGAAAAGGAGAGAAAGCACGCTGGCCACTGCCCCCTAGAGGGCACAATGCCGGCTTATTCTTTCAGAAGTATGGAAGAGACAACGAAAATGTAGCTGAGGAAAGAGGAAAAAAGCGAGGGAATGGAGAGAAGAAAACATGTATGGGCTTCGGAAAACAGACATTAACGCTTTGTGCCTTCGCAGAAAACATTTTGAATGAGGGACACATGAACACGCATCATGGACAGAGAAACATCTTAAACTTGCACCTTGTCAAGTTGCAATTCTACATTGAAGAGCAAAGTAGACAAAATTAATTTTTTCTAATGCATCAGTACTGTCGAACGATGAAAATCGCAATTTTGGGCTTTAAGGTGCTCTAAGAGGGGAATGTTCGACAAAAAAATTTGTCCAATTAATAATATATACGCAGCTAAAGTTTGAGACTGCTCATTGCAGGTTTGTCATTAAGGAAAGTTGACGAGCATGGGAGCATGAATGCTACAATAATTTCTCAGGAGGAAAATAAACGTACACAATGACTTTTCCACACAATCTACAGGGTCTGCATGCTTTCAATCGGAAATGTAGAAGTAAGCGAGTCAGTTTTACATTGTAGCTGTAACTCAGAGCAGCGGATTGATGGGGACGACCTAAATATAATGTGAAACAGGAAAATTCATAGGATACAAAATAATTTCATACTCTTCATCTTCAAATTTGTTATGTTGTGACATAGATAAGCTGCCAGGCCATTATTTTTTTTACTATTGTTTATCTGCATGTGTATGGTACGTGAGAGCAGCCCTAGGGCGGCACAGATATAGAGGCTCTCATGTAGTTCGTTTCCGCGTTTCTGTGCCTCACCATATCCACTCGAAATGAACTTCTTTTCCACTACTAAAGTTTACTTCGCCCTATTTTTATGCAATGAGTAAGTTGCAGAGAAACGACGAAACACAAAGCAAAGTATTATAGGTAACTCTCGCTAATGTAAACCTTGGCGTGAGCTACAGCATGGAGTGGCAGTGAGGTTTTCAATGTAGTAAGAAATACGCAAAATGCCTCCGTTGACTTTAGTACTCTCACAGTCATTCATTGCCATGTTAAAAGAATTCGCACGTCTATAGTTGTCAAATTAAGGACCCTTGCGTCGTCAAGGCAATTTAAACATTGCATGCACTCTGATCTACATAAGTTTCTTTTAAAACACAGGACGTAGAACAACAATATGACACACCTGTATCAATAAACAACTATTTATTCATCTATTTATTTATCTTACCGACAGGGAGCATGTAGGCCTTACATAGGGAGGGGGTTACACAAAAAATACAACAAAGAAATACAATAAAATTGGGAGTACATGTTCAAACAGACTAGACTATTATAGGCTGAAGTTGTAATCGGTTAGTGTAGCCTTGAATGATGAGGCGTCCTGGATTCATGCGAAGGAGGGGGGAAGGCGGCTCTACTCAGCCCTCGTTTTTAGTAAAAAAAAAAGCTAGAGAATGCATTAGCGTATCGTGAAAAAATGAAAAATTTATACTGTATAACAATCTTTATATGCATACTTATTACATATAACAGATAGGTTAATTAAATGCCAGGAAATGAACATTACTTGAAAAATGTCATTTTATGATACAAGAAAATTTTATTTTTCATAGATATAGCTGCAGGCGCAGGAAGGCGCTGTAGAGATGCACCACGAAAATATATCTTTACTGCACAGTTCGCTGCATTTTCCTGCGTCTCGTTTTACAATTCGGTAAGGCTCCACTGAATTTGTCAGTCTGGGGGTCTTCTGGAACTGCAGAAAACCTGTTTTCAACTGCACAGTTTTCGCTGCAATAAAAGCTGATTTGTTTTAAAGATTGCTGTGGTAGTAAGGTGCATGTCATTCTTTTTCACTCACGATGATTTTCACTCAAGATGTGTGGGCAAAACATTTAGTTTACGATGCCATGTGATGTCGCATCAGCCTGTAGGTATGCAAGAATAGGTTTATTTTTTCTACGTTACTTCTGGATCCGTAGTTCTACTTCCACCTGGCATTCTCTAACAGAAAAAAAACGCTAAAAAGCTTTCTTAAATCATTGCGTCCGTCAAACAAATGCCGCACATACTTGTGTTCGTCCGAGCAGACACGAGGGCGACAATGTCCAGCTTGAATTCCGTGGTACGCATTTTTAGCCGCGCTTGTACTTTTTTGTTTTTACGGATTCAAGAGAATCGAAAATAAAAATTAAAAAAACCTCCTGTCAGGGCCGCATCTGCGTACAAACCTCAATCGCTTCATTGTGTTTCACTCTCTCTCTCAAATCCTTTTCAACCTGCCACTCTTTTCTCTCTCTATCCCTCTTCATCTACAATCCATCTTGTCCGATTGCCCTGTGTGAACACTTTGTTTTCCGCAACCACACTCAGAGATTTGTCTTACACTTCCCGGGATCGCTGCGAAGCGACACTTTTGTTCGCTATCTCATTGTGATTTTGTCAACCGTTAGCTCACTAACAAGGAAATTTCGTGCATCGTACTGGGCCATGGACACCTGGGTATCTTTGTATATCTGTGATTTTAGAGATGGTTTGTTAACCTAGACGTACAAGAGGAAAAAAAACAAAAAATTAGTTTGGGTGTAGGGGGACATAAATATAAAGACGAAAACGCGCGTCTGCGTTCTCCCTGATGAAGTTCGTGCGTTGATCTAGGCCCTTTTTGTCGAAACGAAAGCTACCTCGCTTTGTTTGGGAGTGTGAGAGCTTGACGTACAGAATTTTATTTCACAACGTTTGATATCACGCGTGATAGAAAAAATAAATGCTCCCATAATACAGGTAGAAAAAAACTGGTGTTCAAAAAGCCTTCGTAGGTAGTAACAATACTATGCGATCAAACCAGCATACGTAATGTTAAATGTCCTTCATCGTCGTTAATACGCAAAGGCCCCAGGAGGAAGAGTTCTGATGAATAATTATGGCTTTGTGGCATACTCCACTTCCCTCGAAACTGGTGAAGTGAGAACGATGTTTCTTGGCCATAATTTGTGAAACTTAAAATAAATGCTGATTGCCACCGGGGATTCCATTATCAGTGTTTAATGTTCAGAAAGCGAAGTAGCCTTTGTGTTACGAATGCTCTGAACAAACTTTACTGCATGCGATTACTTTCAGCTGCAGAGCGGTTCTCAGAAAGAGAGCGCCGTTTTGCCGCATCTGAGACCAAGTAAAAAGCCATCAAACTCGTACCACAAGCGTTACGCTCAAAACGAGCAAGCGTTGAAGACGTATAAAGCGCAGTTGCTCGTAACTTCATGCAATTTTCTCTGTTGAGCAGGCAGAGGCGCTGAGAAAGTCGCGCACAAGGAAAGCTCAAATGGGACGTGCTTCAGAAGAAACGAAATGTTTCCCGCACCAAGGCAGCTCAAGCCTCCGTTTTAAAACGAATGCTCGGGAATGCTCTCGAGACAGCATAGCCAGTTTCACTGCATCAGGCCATGCATTTCTCTCAACAAGCGTCTTTCATTGTTTATCACGTTTCTCTGCTAGTGGGTATATACTTGAGGGCCAGACACGAGAAGCATGTATCTTACTGCCTTGATGTTCTTGGCGAACAAAGGATACACTACACGCCATCATCCTTTGAAAGAACTGATATTCTTCAAACCGAAACCACAACATAACTTTGCAGAACGTGAGCGCCTTCCATTTTATTTTACACCTGACGAGTCTCTAGAACATCTCATATATTCACCTAATTGCGCTTCGCTTTTTGCGCGGGCTAATTTGGCCTGAATTGGCTGAAAAAGGAACAGGCAACTCTGGGATCTTCTAGACTACTGCGTCAAGACTGGTCCTTCCGCTTTTCGTTTGATCATATATACCAAGTATTCTTGGTTTAGTATTCGTGCAAGTGTTGCTTGCTGGCTGCTTTTTTCTTTATTATTACAAGGAGTCTGGCACTATGCGTCAATGATATTGTTAGAGTGCGGACTCATATTATCACGTGTGGTTTACCAGTCATGTTGAGACGTTGCATCGAGTGTTTGCTACCTTGTTGCACTATTAACACAGTAACTTTAAAAATTGATTTATAAACTATTGAGAGCTTGTTACGTTGGGCCATGCCTGGCATAACTTGTTTTTCATCGCAAACCTAAACGAACATCACAAATTGAAAATCATGTTTGTTATATCACGCTTTCACTGAAGATGAGCCCTATTTCGGAAGCGAAACTTAGGCTTTGTTAGTCTATGTGCAACGATACTTAATGAGCTTGAGTTATCGCAACACATATAACGCAGGTTGTCTATTTAGACTATGTATTCTGTGGTTACTCGTGATGCGTTCTCTAGATCTGATTTCGTCGTTTGAAACCTTGATTCAAAGCACAAGATTGTGAGAAAACTGTGATGAATATTTTCATAATAGGAAACATTGTGTGCTGGTCTACTAATAAAAAAGACCAACAATTTACGATATCACCTATTGAAAACTGGGAGAGCAGCTTCTTTTTGCCGAAAGCGCAACCTTTTTTTTTGAATTTTAATCATGTATTAATTGTGTCATAAATCATATATTGGTGCTGTAGGACAGCACTTAACGACGTTATTCACTGTCTGCAGATAAGTGATATACCAGCTACACACCCGTAAGATAATATGCGGCTTTGCTGATGCTGCATCTTGCTGATGACCATGCATAAATACAGCTGAGCACTTTGCACTTGCTGGAAAACACTTAACCACACACTCTTTGTGGAATTAGCATTGTCCTATTTTATTGGTAATGTCCTTTTTTTTTAAACACTATATTGCATATAGGATAACGCATTTTGTCGCCCAACAGTACCCATAGATAGGGCTTTTTCTGAATGAATATCAAGTATCATTGTGTTTCCGTGGCAGAAAACTCGACTGCCGCGCAGAAATACCCTCTGCATGGCAGCGGTACAAATAAGTTTATATCGTGTTCAATCCGGGGTATTCTTTTCCAATTTTGAATTCTCATGTCTGTTGATGACGTTTTCATGTCTATCCGTTACACTACTAGTGGCGTTGACAAAAAAGATAGCGACGAAGCTCATGCTAGGAGAGGATGTCCAAGAGTGGCGCTCTGAAATGAATTCATTCTTTGAGATTATCATTTAACAGTAACGTTTCAGTCATTGACACGAGTTCTTTCTGTTGTTGCTGCTATTCATTTTACGAGTTTTAATTTAATTGTAATGTTTGAATAAATTGTCACGAGGGGGCAAAAATGTACAAGCTTCGCTCTAGCAAAATTACAAGAAACAATGGTCCTCGAACATCTGAATAGCCACGTTTATGACAATCCGTTTATATTTTTGCCAGACATATAGGTAATCTTGCCAAGGTTTGGAATATTACTTTCACAATTGCTGAGTAAATATCTTGTGGTTGCCCCGCCGCGGTGGTCTAGTGCCTAAGGTACTCAAGCTGCTGAGCCGCGATTAGCGGGATTGAATCCCGCCTGCGGCCACTGCATTTCGGCGGAAGCGTAAATGCTCCAGCCCCATGCGCTCAAATTTGGGTGAACGGTAAAGAAACCCTTGTAGTCGAAATATGCGGGGCCCTCGACTACGGCGTCTCTCATAATCATATCGTAGCTTTAAGACGTTGAGCCCCATATATCAATCAATGAGTATCTCGCTGTTCACTTTATTGTGTTCATCCTCCTCCTTGACACGCTGAAATTTATTCTTTATGAAATGTATAGGCGCACGACTGCAGGCGCAGCCTCCAATTCTGCGCATGGTGGCAGTAGTCCTGCGTGAACTATGAGTGAACAAAGAAACCACCAGGCCTGCGCGGAAGCCGCAGCACAGTCACAACTAAAGCTGAAAGAGCGGCCTTACAGAGTGTGTCCCAACACACTTTGGGTAAATGCTATAAGCACACTTGCTAGGTGCCCGCTACGTCATATTTATATTTTTGTGTACCACGGCAGCAATCACTATGCTATGCTTCGTCATTCTTCGGAGCAGCATGATATAAACTACACACTTGCAAATTATTTTGTGCAACTTTTTTGACGCAGTGCCTGACGACGATGAAGAAATATCCCTGAAGTAGGTATGCTGGTGTCTTTTTCAATGAGCATTGGTCCCGTGTATATAAACCCCAAGTGCTATTTGTACAATCACTTGTAGATGCTTTAAATGTAATATATTTGAGATCACACCATCTGTCAAACCAATCGGAAAAGTGCAAATAAGTTTGACGATATCTTCCCCATGAACGCTAAGCACTTGCCCTCTAAATATTTGATTGGTTTATTAGAACAACATCTGTCTCAATTAGGTACTAATATAGTAATTGCAACGGATGCATCTAGGAGTGGCAAGAAGGCAGGTGTGGGTATTTTTTCTCTCTCATTCTTCTGGTCATTTTCATTACGCCTCCCAGATTATACACCAGTATTTGAGGCGGAGTTAATGGCCGTTATACTTGCTATTCGTAAACTTCCTGCGACTTATTCGACAGCTGTGATAGCGTCTGACTCGTATTCCGTGTGTTCATTCTTATCATCGTCGTCGACATCAGCAGTACTAGAAACTTTTAAATCATTAATTTCAGCAAACATTCATCTAGTGCGAATGATATGGGTGCCAGGCCATCGTAGTATATTTATAAACGAGATGGCTGACACACTAGCGCGAACATCTCTTGATCTTCCGATTGTGCCAATCATGCCTCCTACAGCTTATGTAACAGCAGCGAGGTTTAGAAAACTTTCCCTTCTTGAAGACTCATCAAAAATAATGTTTTAGAATCCAGATTTCTCGCACCTGCACTTCACATAGAATAATAAAGGATGTCCCACGCGTAAATTGGAAGCCTTGATAACAAAATTACGTTGCCGTGTACCACCTCTTAATTTCTACTTAAACAGTTCCGGTCTGGTGCCATCCCCTCTGTGCTCAAGCTGTAACGAACCTGAACATATTGACCATTTTCTTATCAAATGTCACCGTTTCAAAAATCAAAGAAAAAAACTGCTTCGAAATTTTATTCAGAAAATTAGAAATATCACTTAATACTCCCAATATCTTGTCTTTTGGGGCCACTTCATTGGGACACAGCGACAGGAACATCTGTGGGGCTCTCTGCGAATTCATATATAACACAAGAAGATTACCTTGCTGAGTCAGCGATCAGCTCTCGAATTTTACTAGCCACAATACCACTTATCATTTAGCTAATACACTGCAATGATTCAACTTTCAGGAAAATTTCATATAACGATTCCACCTCAGATATTCAACAAATTCTAATATTTCTCTCCCCCCCTTTTTTTTCTTTTTTTTACATTGCGCCAAATTAATTTCACAGTCAAAACACAGTAATCATATTCCCCTAGTCTAGAAAATCTATAGGTATTGACTTGCATTAACCACCGGCTTCTTGGCCAATCCCCCTAAGTGGGTGAGAGCCACAAAAGAAAGGAACAAGCAAGCAAGCAAGGTATGCGCCACAGTTAATAGATGAACATAAACAAGCCGTTGTAATGGGGTGAACCATTAGACAGCGAACTCATTGCGAAATTTGCATTATGTGAAGCCTGGTTGTTCCTTTGCTGGTGGTATGGGCATACCATCAAGGGATCTAGATCGGATGTGAGGTGTCGCACATGCACTGACCAACATAAACCCGATAAATGTTCAACCTAAGAGGCTAGATGCTGTCTATGCATAGGAAATCACGCGGCTGACGACAAAAGTTGCCCCATGAGGACATGTGAGTTGCAACTTCTAGAGATCATCGAACAACAACGATGCTCCCGGCGTGAGATCCAATTTATTCTTTCTGAGCGCTCACGTGGCTATGCCTCCGTTGCCAACCGGGCAAACCACATGCTTGAGTCGTCGTTGCCCGATTTAATAACATCAACGGTTGAAAAGGCCATGACGAAACTTATGGAATTTCTATTCGTGAGCCTAACGGAGTCATTGGCACAAATAGGGAGCACTCAGTTGAATCAAATATTGCAGGTAGGTAACCAACCTACCGTACCACTTTCTCTACCTTCACCAGTTAAGGTTACTGATATTTCATCGGAACCAGGCCCTTCGATGTCAAAGCCAGACACACCGAACACTGGCCATAGAATAATTATGCCTCTTGTACAGGACCTAGAATGGAGCTCGGACTCCGATTCTCGTGTCTCACAACCAGAACAAATGGACTCTGACTCAAGAAATATGAACCGACGTGCTTCTTCTCAGGCACAATGCTCCTCAATTAGTCCTATATCAAGAAATAAGAGACATCAAAATAAAACCCATCAAAAAGAATTTTTTAAAGTACAGCATCTTAGAGAAAGGAGTGAGTGCTGCTGGTATCTCTTCAAAATAGGGAATTTAAAAGTACTACAGTGGAATTGCCGCTTCATTTTTCCAGCAGCTACAGACCTATTTCAACTTTGCGGTAATTATTCCCCTGATATTGTTGCTTTACAAGAAACTTGGCTTGCAGAAAATAAGTATTTTAGGAATAAAACTGCACATTTTGTCTAGACCGCCCAACTTGGGGTGGAGGTTTGGCAATATTTATCTCTACTAAAAGCGCCCATAGAGCTACAAATATTTATCAGTCATACACTTCAGAAAGCGAGATTTAGCATTAGGCATTACTATTCCTGGGTCCCTTCCATTCTCATTTATTAATGCTTATTTTCCTGCGTGTGTTCTAAATTCTTCCGTTTTAGATACTGTAGTTCACTATTGCCAAAAAGTTATTGTATTAGTAGGTGACTTCAATTCTCATCATATTTCGTGGGGTTTTATAACTGATCTGACTGGCAAACGTTTATGGGATTGGGTGAACACGAATAACTTTATATGCATAAACTCAAAAACTCCTACTTTTATGTGTAATCAGTCCTACTCGTTACTCGATCTAACTTTTTCTAACGCTAACCTTTCCATCGTATCGTGGTCTGCAATTAACTAGGGAACAAGTAGTGACCATATGCCAATATTGTTCGAGGTGGTATGTCCAATAACCTCAAAGAATAGATCTTCCGCAACACATGTAAACTTTAATACTTTATTAAATAATACTTTAATACTTAATCTAACCAAACGAATGTTGCGGAACTAGACGCCATCAGAATTAGCGACATTTTAAAAAAGTCATTACAGAAATCAAAATTAACATTGAGAGCTCTAAACCGTCTACCAAGCCTTGGTCGAATGCGGACTGTTCGCAGGCTTATAGACTAAGAAAAGCTGCATGGAAAAAATTAATCTTCAATTCAGTGTCCCAGAAACTGGAGTGATTATAAGTATGCGGCCGCTATATTTAAGAGAACCATCGCTAATGCGAAGGACAAATTTAAGAACGACCGATGTGAGTTCCTGTCAAAGCCAGTCAATAGAAAAGCACTTTTTTCGCTTTCTGAGAACAAAGAAAGTTCTTCCGGTACAAAGAAATATAGAATCTGTAGTATCATCACCAGTTGAACTGAAGGCCTTTCTAGAAGATATAGCTCAGGGCCTAGAATGTCGCTTTACGACACTTCTCTCATACTAAGCCCAGTCTCCTCATAGGGCTGTTGATTTTCAAGAGGTTACGCCTGCAGAATTAGCAAACGTAGTCAGAACACTACCCCATTCTGCTCCTGGTCCTGATGGCATGCCGACGTCGGTGATAAAATCAGTACATAAAATATACCCACTTGGTCTATTCGAATATATTAATCACTCACTTAGAAGCTCTTGTATGCCACCTGATTGGAGAATGACAAAAGTGATTCCATTATTAAAAAAGCAAGGTGCTGGGTTTACCTTAGATAATATCAGGCCCATTTCACTTACATCGAACCAAGTAAAACTCGTTGAAATAATTTTATATAGACGTATAGATCGATGGATGTCAGAAAAACTGACACTGAGCCCATGTCAAATTGGATTAAGGTGTATTTGCTCCATTTGGTGTGCCCACGTGGATCTCGAAAGCAGAATTCAACTTGCTCGATATCAGAAACATTACTCCGCTTTGGTAACCTTAGATATCACAAAAGCCTATGATAGCGTGGAGTATGTTAAACTGCTAGATTCACTTCAGAATTTAGGACTGCTTCAATACATTGTGGCCTGGATTCATGCTTTCTTAGGTGATAGAGAATTTTACTGCTCGCAATCTGGTGTCAACTCTTCAATATACAGGCAAACTAGAGGTATACCGCAAGGGTCAGTACTATCGCCCTTATTATTTAATGCACTACTATGTACCATTCCCATACAGCAAGATGTACAGGTCTATGTGTATACCGATGATATTGCATTTTTTGCTGCGTCGGCGGACATTCACACACTGTACCTGATTCTGTAGACATATATGAATAGCCTGGAAACGTGACTGGAGGATATCAACCTATGCCTCAATACAAACAAAAGTACACTCATAGTTTTCGCACAAAATGCCCCAGTGCGAATTTTACTAATGCACCGACAAGACGCCATACCTCAGGTCGAGTCCGTTAGGTACGTGGGAGTAAACTACACCGAAACATTTAACTGGAGTCTCCACATAGAAAACATGGCTGCTAAAGAAGCTCGTGCCGTGGGGATGCTGTGCAGGCTCAGTAATTATCGTGCCGGTTTGCGTAGAAACGTGCTCGTTATAATATATTGCATGTATATTCGACCGATATTAGAATGCGGCTGTGTTTTCTTTTCTGGCCCTCCGGCCTACAAAGTTCGACCACTGATTCTGCTAGAACGCGAATCTTTACGATTATGCCTAGGGTTACCTAAATATGTTGCCAACAATATCGTATACGAAGAATATCGCCTACCTTCTCTTATCAAGATTTCATATTCTAACAGTACGTACATTCCTTAAAAGCTATGCATCACCTCAGCGGAGGTCACAGTATGTGTTCATTAACCAGCAGCCTTCATTCTTCAACCACCAATGGCCTAAATTAAGGTGCCCTCAAGTAATATTTACTCAAACTTTTGGAGCCCTTCAAAGTAACCCTTTGGAAAACACTTGTGCTCAACACTGTAGATACACTTAGGATAGAATTTGACGATATATATGCCAAGAATGCAAAAAAAATTACCATATCAGTATATAAATGGAATTTCGAGAGATCATTTGGCCAACCTAAAAACATCCATTGGGATGGCGACTGACGCTTCGGTTTATGAAGAGAAGGCTGGCGTAGGAATCGTATCATCCTCTCTAGATGGGGATTTTTCAATTCGATTACCCGACTTTACACCTATTTACCAAGCTGAACTACTGGCAATAGTCCTAGCATTGCGTAAAGTGCCGCAAGATCTATCAGCGGTGATTGTTCTAACAGACCGTCTCTCGGTCTGTACTGCCTTAAGCTCACCAACTTTTTCACGTACCTTAGAAACTTTCTACTCGCTCATTCCTACACGTGTGTGACTCTTCCGACTAGTTTGGGTACCAGGCCATAGAGGTTTAGCTCTGAATGAGCATGCAGATGCACTAGCTGTATCTTCCCTTCATTGGCCTGTTTTACCTCTTTTGCCTACTTCAGAATATATCACAGCAGCACGCTTTGAAAAGCGTACAACGGCCAATAACTTTAAAAAATCCCCTTTGTTTGTATCAGACTTCCCACAGCTAAAGTTCCCTTGGAAGAACAAGTGGTGTTCATCAAGAAAGGAAGAAATAGTGATTACCAGGCTGCGTTGTCCAGTCCCCTCATTGAACTTTTACCTTCATAGGTAAAAGTTCAATGAGGGGACTCGACAAGTTCAATGAGGGGACTGGTCTGACACAGACGCCTTTGTGCCTTTACTGCAATGAGAGGGAATCTTTGGAGCACTTCTTTTCGTCATGCCAAAAATTCAAAACTCAAAGGGAAAATCTACTCGAAGAACCCCTACGAAAGTTGGGCTTAAACTTGACACTTCCGGTGATTCTTTCATTTGGCGCAGTCACATCTGGATTTAGCCACAGGAGCGTTTTTACCGCTGTTACAAATTATTTACGAGAATCTAAAAGAATGGAATGCTAAAAATAAGTAACTTCAGTTGTTTTATGTATATTTTTCTTTTTTGTGTGTTTATTATGTTTTCTTTCACGGTTTTTTTGTTTAGAAATGTAACACCATTTTATTATTACCTATATTACCTAAATAATCTAACCCTCTCTTTCAAGAAGTGAATTAATTTAAAAAGCAAGGCACCGTCCCATTCATGGCCTATCCCCCTAGGTGGGTTGCGCCAAGGTGTTGAGGAACCAACCAACCAACCAACCAACCTTTGCTTTTCTCATACTTACACGATTCCTTTCCCGACATCAAGTTTGCAACGGAGTTTCAAGCATCGGCATGGCTCTGCGTAAACTCTGGACTGGCATGCAAAGTACAAGGGTTCGCATTCCACTCTGCACTTAGTGCTTTTATTTACTAAGTGCACACAAGCTTGCTGTCGTCCAATTTTATTTGACCGACGTCGCCAGTCTGTGGTACCGTAATCACGAGAGAGACCTCCCCACCTGGTCGGCCTTCCGAACGGCGTTTGCGGACTTGGTTGGCCGTCCAGCACTTCGCAAACTACGGGCCGAACAGCGCTTGCGTACCAGGGCTCAGCAGAATGGTGAGCATTACACCAGTTATATCGAAGATGTGGTCGACCTTTGCCGGCGTGTCAACTCGGCCATGACAGAAGCCGAGAAGATCAAACACATCTTGAAAGGCGTGACTGACGACGCATTTCAGATGCTTGTCGCCAAAAGCCCGCAAACGGTAGCGGAAGTGATCCAACTGTGTCAGAGCTATGATGAGCTCTGGAAACAGCGTGACACCACTCGTCGTGCTACCGCGCCATGTGCAACCATCTCCGCTTTAACGTCGGCTGGCTCTATAGATCACACCACTTTGCTTCTCGAGATCAAGCAATTTGTACGAGAGGAGGTCGCACGCCAGTTGTCCCTCGTGCCTTATACCTCCGAAGGTGCCCCATCTACTTTAGCGCCATCAATACAGCGAGTAGTCCAGGAGCAAGTGTCCGAGGCGCTACCAACAGCTCACGCACCACCTGTGGCTGCTCCATTGACCTATGCCGAAGCACTGAACGGAACCCGACGTCCACCTGTCGCGAACGGCCACGTTTCTTTGTCGCGAACGCCTACGTCCACGCGTCCCTTTGTCGTACAGACTGAGCCTATGTACCAGGCTGCCCGTCCTATCTCCCGACCACCACCTCGACGCTTTCAGAACCCTTGGCGCACTCAAGACAACCGCCCCATATGCTTCGCCTGTGGAATTGCGGGTCACGTGGCACGATTTTGTCGACGGCGTGAGTTTTTCCTGCGTGACGACGTCAGGCCCAACAATTATGATTTACCCCCACGACCGGAGTCGGCTGTATATGGCGAGACTACCACCATGGACACATTTTCACCTCGCCGGAACTTCAAGAGACACCGGTCGCCTTCACCTCAACGCCGTTCCCTTTCCCCTATGCTCCGTCGACCTCACCCTGTCCCTGAGGAAAACTAGGAGCCGCGGTTCCGGGGGCAAGAACTGCGGATCTTTCGAACTCCACAAGACCTCGTTTTTCGCCGTCCAACGTCGTTGCTGTCTCCGTTGAAGGTATACCTGTTTTTGCATTGGTCGATACTGGCGCCGCAGTGTCTGTAATGACTGAAAAACTTTGCCGTCGACTAAAAAAAGTCACAATGCCTCTACACGACTTCGTTTTAAGCACTGCGAGTGAGCAACGAATTCGCCCTTTTGCTGCATGCACAGCACGTGTCGTTATTGCTGACAATATATATGTCGTCGAGTTCGTAGTGCTCCCGCAGTGTTCCCATGACATTATATTAGGCTGGGACTTTCTCTGCACTCATCATGCCGTCATCGACTGTGCTCGCGCAGAAGTGGAGTTCGCGCCGTTATGCGACGCTGCTTCACTCGACTCGTCCCTTTCACCTGCAAAAGTTTTCGTTGCCGCCGACACTTCGATACCCCCGTTCTCGTCCGCCCTAGTTCCGCTTTCCTGTGACGTCTCTAGTGGCTCAACTGTTCTTTTTACGCCTTCTGTAACCGCTGTTCGCCGCAAGTGCTTCCTGATTCTTTTCGCCGTTCTGAATATTCACGATGGATCAAGTGCAATTTATGTATCAAATCCGTTTCCCTCGCCTTCCAAGTTACTGTGCGGAGAGTGCCTGGGCTTTGCCGATGACATTGATCCCTCGAGTGCACGTGTAGTTCCTGACCACTCGACTACGCTACCTATTGATGCTGTTGATTGCTGCGCCTCATCCTCTTCCCCATCATTCACCGACGCAATTTCACGCTGCATCGACCCCAACCTAACGGCCCAGCAGCGCACCGACATCATCGCCCTCCTCGAGCGCTTCCGTGCCAGCTTCGACCACCAGCAACTGACTTTGGGCCGTGCTTCCACTGTATCTCACGAAATCGACACTGGCCTTCACGCTCCTTTACGTCAGCGTCCGTATCGGGTATCGGCATCTGAGCGTCGCATAATCGCGGAACAAGTTGACGACATGTTGAAGCGAGGTGTTATTGAGCCCTCTAACAGCCCGTAAGCCTCCCCAGTTGTTCTAGTCAAGAAAAAAGATGGCTCAATAAGATTCTGCGTCGACTACCGCCGGTTGAATAAGATCACGCGCAAAGATGTTTACCCGCTACCTCGCATAGACGATGCCCTTGACTGCTTGCAAGGCGCGGAGTTCTTCTCGTCACTAGATCTGCGTTCAGGTTATTGGCAGGTTCCCATGGCTGAGGCTGATCGCCCCAAGACGGCTTTTGTTACCCCTGATGGCTTATATGAATTTAACGTCATGCCATTTGGGCTCTGCAATGCGCCTGCCACTTTCGAGCGCATGATCGACAACATCCTCCGTGGCCTGAAATGGCAGACATGTCTGTGCTATTTAGACGATGTTGTAATATTTTCAAGCGACTTTTCAACGCATCTTCAGCGGCTCGAGACAGTGCTTACTTGCCTCACCGCCGCCGGTCTACAGCTCAACTTGAAGAAGTGCTGCTTCGGCGCTCGACAACTCCTAATTTTGGGCCATGTTGTATCTAGAGATGGCATTCTTCCGGATCCGACGAAACTCCGTGCCGTTGCCGAATTTCCCAAGCCGAAGACCTTAAAAGAACTTCGCAGCTTCCTCGGTTTATGTTCATATTTTCGTCGTTTTATTCGCAACTTCGCCTCCATCATATCGCCCTTGACTGACCTTCTTGCCGGCAACAAAGACCTTTCTAGTTGGTCGTCAGCTTGTGATGATGCATTTGCCACACTCCGCCACCTTCTTACGTCACCTCCTATACTGCGACATTTTGATCCTCTTGCCCCGACGGAAATACACACGGATGCTAGCGGAGTTGGCCTCGGTGCTGTGCTCGCCCAGCGTAAACCTGGATTTGATGAGTACGTCGTCTTTTACGCCAGCCGTGCACTCACAAAAGCAGAAGCCAACTATTCAGTCACCGAAAAAGAGTGTCTAGCCATCATATGGGCCATAGGCAAGTTTCGACCATATCTTTACTGGCGCCCATTCAGCGTGGTTACAGATCATCATGCATTATGTTGGCTCTCCTCGTTAAAAGATCCCACCAGCCGGCTTGCCCGTTGGGCGCTTCGGCTACAAGAGTACGACATCCACGTCGTTTACCGATCTGGCCGAAAACATTCCGACGCAGACGCGTTGTCCCGATCACCTCTAGGATGTAGTGACAAGCCGCCGTCTTCGCTTGCCCCCGACGTATCTGCACTTAGTGTCAGTGACATGCGACAGGAGCAACGAAAAGATCCTTGGATCGCTTCACTTATCAACTTGTTGAATCGAACTCCCTCGCAAAATATCCCTAGAGGTATGCGCCGTCAAATACAGCACTTCGTTATCAGAGATGGTTTGCTATACAGACGTAATTATCTCTCCGAAGGACGCCAATGGCTTCTAGTCATTCCCAGTAGTCTCCGCTCAGACAAATGCGCCTCCTTTCACGCCGACCCACAATGCGCCCATGCTGGAGTGTTAAAAACCTACACCCGCCTGTCCCACCGCTACTACTGGCGTGGAATGTATCGCTTCGTCCGTCGCTACGTACGTTCCTGTCTCGCTTGTCAACGCCGGAAGAATCCCAACTTCTCCAGCTCCACTACAACCCTTACCTTGTCCTGCCCGACCGTTTGACCGTGTTGGTATTGATCTGTATGGACCTCTTCCGATTACACCGGCTGGAAATCGCTGGGTAATCGTCGCTATCGATCACCTTACGCGCTACGCAGAAACTTCACCACTCTCTTCTGCGTCAGCCAGCGACGTCGGTCGTTTCATACTGCATCAGATCATTTTACCTCACGGTGCACCACGTGAACTCCTGAGTGACCGAGGGCGTGTGTTTTTGTCGGACGCTGTCGAATCGCTTCTCAAGGAATGCCAAGTCATTCATCGCACCACCACCGCGTATCATCCTCAAACAAATGGCATTACAGAAAGATTCAACCGTACATTAGGAGATATGCTGTCGATGTACGTCGCAACCGATCACACCAATTGGGACAGTATTCTCCCTTTTGTAACCTACGCGCATAATACTGCTGTCCAGACAATCACTGGTTTCTCGCCATATTTCCTCCTTTATGGTCGCGAGCCCTCTTGCACGCTAGACACCATCCTTCCTTACCACCCGGATGTTGCTGAGTCGACGACGATGTCACAAGCTGCTAAATACGCGGAAGAGTGTCGTCAGCTTGCCCGCTCCATAACAAGTGCTGAACAGCAACGCCAGAAACACCACCGCGATAGCCCGACGCCTCCGGCTTCTTATGCATCGGATGAACTTGTCTGGCTTCGCATCCCTTCAACCAGCCCTGGTCTCTCAACGAAACTGATGTACAAGTATGACGGACCTTACCGTGTGGTTAAACAAACTTCACCCGTCAATTACATCGTGGAGCCGCTTGAACAGCCCCATGATCAACGACGCCGTGGACGTGAGACCGTCCACATAGACCGCCTAAAACCGTATTACGATCCCTCTATTGTCTCCTGCCCATGAGTCGCCAGGATGGCTCTTTTCCGGAGGGGAGGAAAATGTAGTGAAGAAGATGAATGCTACCCAGAAGGGCAGGGGGTATGACTCAGTCGGTGAAGAAGACGACGTTTGGTTGGCTGGGGACTCAGGCTGGTTCCGCCATTACCACTTGACGTGTCCTGACCGCTCTCCTGTTTTATGAAAGAGTGCAACTCTAAAACGCCTCATTATAACTATAAAGAAACCAACAAACAAGGAAGGAAATGAGCAAGAAAGAAAAGAGTGGAACAAATAGCAGTTCAGCATGGCATAGCAAACTGGTCTACTTTTAGAGGCACACACGCATTGTCAAAATTCACCATGGTGAAAGTTTAGTTTGACCAAAGCACGGTATCAAAACCTAAAGACGATACTTTAACTATCTATGCCTGCTAAGTTAAACAGAGAACAGCACAATAACATTTGAATAAAATATCAATAACTCACAGAGCACGAGCCAGATTAGCTGACAAATGACTCGGCAGAAGTTAGCTTAGCACGCATGAAGTTTTCCATCAGTGAAGTCAATGTGAACTAAAGAGCTAAATCTTGTCTCACTGTTGTGAAGACGCCGGTTCTTAATCACGTCCACTCGCCTTCTAAAACCAATAAACAGGGATTTTTTTAGAATGTCTGCAGTCCTATAAAAAGTTCCCGTAACTGACGTCTCTCTTATTCACTCTGGAGGTTCCATAAAAGTAAGACTGTGTGCAACTATAAAAAAAACACTTCATGGTTCCGAAAACAAGCACCTGGTCTAATTAGGAAGCCATTAAGAAAGACCTAGGTGAAATATTTCAAGACCTTAAAGGCGTGCCCAAAATTACGGACAGCCTCGTCACAAGTAATAATGAAAAAAAAAAGAGCAGACAGCTGGAACTACGATGGCTGTTCATTTAATGAAGGCACGACCATTAAATTCTTCCAGTGTGGTTTTCTTTCACCACGTGTTTATATTTATCACTGCTGCAAACACATGATCTCTCGCAAAATTTAAACAGAACTGATCGCTCGAAGCTCTTTTTACTAAACAAAATGTGAGCCTTGAATAGTTGAAAAGAAATAAATACAATGGCCTACAATCAGGTGAGATTGAGATCCCTTTTTACTTACCCGCAAGGGTGCGCCTTTACGCAAATCGTCGACAATTATTGCAAATGTTTTTGTCTCGCTTCATTAGTTTCACGGTTCACATATGTACCGTACGGATACCGAGTGTATCTTCTGTGAATATGGTTATGAAATAGGCAATAAGTGAGCAACAAAACAATATAAATTATCAATAAAAAATGCAGGCGAATTTTTTTATAACTTGAAATCTTCGCTTTCTTTTGAGTCCGATTTGCTTGCATGCACGTAAATATTCTACTAATTGCACGAGGGTATCCCTGTGGTGGGTAGCGCCAAGACTCTAAAGAACAACCAACAGCCAACCAACCCTATCTCAATTGGTAAGAGCGTGGCGCGAAACCCGATGGTTCCAGGTTAGGTGGCAAGTCGTATTTCTGTTCACTTCACTTCCTTTCCATCCAAGTCACAATGACTATATAACGCATCAGTGAGCACAATTGACGTTCCTTGGATATTTCTTGGAATCATTACCTTCTGAATTTCGTTAAGGCTGAGTTATATTGCCACGTTCCATTTCCCAAGTTTTTGTTATCGTACCAAAACACCACACGATTCTCAGCGCAAACCGCGCCTGCAGTTTTCTAGAAGGTTCCGGACTGTAGTAGATCATTTCGATAAGATCACGCCCACTGTGCGAACGGTACAGATTGTTCTGGAACCTACGCCACCGCCAGTGATAACGCTAGAACATTCGACGGCAAGAGTATAAGTGCCGACGCGCTTCGCCGCTTGTCAGTTGTTCATCGAAGGCCGACGCTCCGATCGCCGCTATCAGTCCGAGACTGCTATCTGTGCGAGACTGCTGCTGTAATTTGACTTTCCGTTTACCGGGCACAGGTTCGCCCAAATAAACAGTTAAATACCAACACGAAGTCTCCTGTCTTCGGCCACGTCACGACCCCGTGACATCTGGTGGAGGTGCTGCTTCGTTCATGTACCGGACGCCCCCGTCAAGCCGTGGACCCAGCCCACGTCGCGGAGAAGACACCGACGCCAACCAGGAGCAGCGAACAAGCCGCCGACAGCAAGGGCTACCACCGGAGTACGGTCTTCTACCAGACAAGGCGCCGAAGACGAAGGCCATGACCGCGACTGCAGCGACAATGACAACCGCAGCGTCCCAGACCACGATGGTCATGCATCAACCCAGGGAACCACCAATTTTCCATGGGTCATCGTTCGAAGACCCGGAGTCCTGGCTAGAAACATACGACCGTGTGGCCGCCCTCAACCACTGGGACCATGACTAAAAGCTCCGTCGTGTGTTTTTCTATTTGGAAGACACCGCAAGGACTTGGCTTGAAAATCGGGAGTCTACGCTCCGAACGTGGGATGTTTTCTGCGGCGCGTTCCTGCAAACGTTCGCGAGCGTCGCTCGCAAAGAGAGGGCCGCTGCTTTATTAGAGACTCGGTTTCAGTTACCAAATGAAAATGTCACCATTTTCACAGAAGAAATGACCCGACTATTCCGTCACGCTGACCCAGACATGCCTGAGGAGAAAAAAGTTCGTTTCCTCATGCGAGGGGTCAAACAGGAGCTCTTCGCGGGACTGATGAGAAACCCACCGATAACCGTCCAAGAATTTGTAGCCGAAGCGACCACTATCGAAAAGACCCTGGACATGCGCACCAGACAGTATAATCGTCGCCTGACTGCAGACTGCGCTGCTGCTCAAGCCAGTAACTCCGGAGACCTGCGTGAAACGATCCGAGCGATCGTGCGGGAAGAGCTGCGCAAGCTGTTGCCTTCGGCACAGCCTCAAGTGGATTCAATTGCCGACATTGTGCGAGAAGAAGTTCGGCAATCGCTTCAAATTCCCCACGCACCGCTGCCCGAGCCGGAAGCTATGAGCTACGCCGCTGCATTGCGCCACAACGCTCCTCCCTGTCCACGCCAAAACGCCGCCCCATCGCACTTCCATCGACAGACGCCACCGCCGCCACCACCCCCACCGACTTCATACCGTTCGCCAGCGGCCCAGCGCAGTGTACTGAGGAAGACTGACGTCTAGCGCACCCCTGACCATCGCCCGCTCAGCTACCACTGCGGCGAGGCCGGACACACATACCGCCGTTGCCAGTACCGACAGATGGGACTGCGTGGCTTCGCCGTCAACGCACCGCGTCCACAGCCAGGAGAACGACCACGTGACATCGCCGACTACCTGAGAGGAACTCGGTGGACACCACGAAGCCCTTCGCGTTCGCCGTCGCCCAGCCGCCGCACGTCACCGCACCACCGGCAGTACTCTGGCCCAACGCGGGGCCGGTCTCCTAGCCCGTATCCGGGAAACTAAGGGCAGCAACCGGTGGAGGTGCGGTTGCTGTGCGACGAACTACCGAAGATCCTCCGACGACGACTACGCCGCGACGGAGCTTTCCGAACACAACGCCAAACAGGCAAAGCCCTGACGGCGAAAGCTCACTTACTGAAGGTGGCCTGA
Organism: Rhipicephalus microplus; assembly: GCF_043290135.1. Classification (NCBI taxonomy): domain Eukaryota; kingdom Metazoa; phylum Arthropoda; class Arachnida; order Ixodida; family Ixodidae; genus Rhipicephalus; species Rhipicephalus microplus. Next base: position 108,336,345 of record NC_134704.1, read on the forward strand.
AAAAAAGGAAAAAAAACGTGAAAACAGGATGCCTGAAGCGTGGGGTCTTGCGCCGACTCGCCTATAAACTCAATTTTACTACAGCATGCCGCTGAGTCAAGGTGGCCTGACGACGCAACATGGAAGCAGCGGAACAAGCCGACGCAGCCGTGACCCGACGCCACGCCCTAACTGTAATGCGAGACGGCGAACTAGCGACCTCGACGTTCTTATCGACGGCCACAGTGTGACCGCTCTCGTCGATACTGGAGCCGACTATTCTGTCATCAGTGGGTCGTTCGCCGCGAAGTTAAGGAAAGTTAGGACAGCTTGGAAAGGCCCTGAAATCCGCACAGCCGGAGGCCATCTCGTAACGCCTGCAGGAATCTGCACAGCGAGAGTCACCATTAACGGCCGTATTTATCCTACAGACTTCGTAGTCCTACAGCGTTGCTCAAGAGATGTTCCTTGGCATGGACTTCTTATGCCTCCATGGTGCTGTCATCAACCTAAAAACAAAGTCGATAACGTTATCCACAGAAGAAGCACTACCGCCGCGCACGCCGTCAGAACACCATGCCTTGAATGTGCTGGAAGAACAAGTCACCATTCCGCCTCGCTCAAGCGTCACTATTTCAGTCGGCGCTCCTAAATCACCTGACTTGGAAGGCGTCGTTGAAGGCAGTCAGCATCTGTTGGTCACCCGAAATATTTGCGTCGCAAGAGGAATTGCAGGGCTGCGGGGAGGCAAAGCAAAGGTTATGCTCACGAATTTCAGCAATGAGCACAAGCATGTGAACAAAGGAACAACGGTCGCATACATCGAAGAAATTGTCGAAGCCACCAGTGCTTTCGCCCTCGCCGATTCTGCGGAACCTGCTCAGAGGAACCAAGCCCCTCCCATAGCTTTCGACGTCAATCCCAGACTTCCGAACGATAAGCAGGAACAGCTCATGGCCCTGCTCCTGCAATACGAAGATTGCTTTTCGTCGTCATCGAAAACTCGGCAGACCCCAATCACGAAACATCGCATCATAACCGAAGAAAATGCCAGACCACTCCGTCAGAGTCCGTACAGGGTTTCGACGCGAGAACGTGAGGCCATGAAGAGACAAGTTGATCAAATGCTGCGGGATGACATTATCCAGCCGTCCAAGAGTCCATGGGCATTCCCCATGGTGTTAGTGAAGAAAAAGGATGGGACCCTACGTTTCTGCGTCAATTATCGCCGCCTGAACAAAATCACAAGAAAGGACGTGTATCCCCTCCCACGAATAGACGACGCACTTGATCGGCTCCATAACGCCAAGTACTTTTCGTCAATGGACCTCAAGACTGGCTATTGGCAAATCGAAGTCGACGAAAGAGACCGAGAGAAGACGGCGTTTATAACACCGGACGGCCTCTTCGAGTTTAAGGTGATGCCCTTCGGCCTTTGCTCAGCGCCTGCAACGTTTCCACGCGTTATGGATACAGTACTGGCAGGATTGAAGTGGCAGACTTGCCTTGTGTACTTGGACGACGTCGTCGTGTTTTCCTCGAGTTTCGACGGGCATCTTCGGCGCCTTGAAACTGTACTTCAAGCCATCAAGACTTCCGGACTCACACTGAAGCCAGAAAAGTGCAGATTTGCGTATGAGGAGCTCTTGTTTCTGGGGCACGTTATCAGCAAGTCTGGAGTTCGACCCGATCCACGGAAAACAGCCGCCATCGCCGACTTCCCTCCGCGCACTGACAAGAAAGCCGTGCGCCGATTTCTGGGGCTGTGTGCCTAATATAGGCGGTTCGTGAAAAACTTCGCCCGCATCGCCGATCCTCTCACTAACCTTACCAAGGCCGACGTGGAGTTTAAGTGGGAAACGCCGCAGGAACACGCTTTCCAGGAGCTTAAACATCGCCTCCAGACGCCTCCGTTACTTGCCCATTTCGACGAATTCGCCGAGACAGAAATACATACTGATGCAAGCAGCGTAGGTCTTGGCGCCGTTCTTGTGCAGAGGGCTGACGGACTTGAAAGGGTTATTAGTTACGCCAGCCGATCGCTATTCAAAGCAGAAGCAAATTATTCCACAACAGAAAAGGAGTGCCTCGCCATCATCTGGGCTACGTCGAAATTTCGCCCCTACCTTTACGGCAGGCCCTTCAAAGTTGTGAGCGACCACCACGCCTTGTGTTGGCTAGCCACCTTGAAGGACCCCTCAGGTCGCCTCGCACGATGGAGCCTGAGACTTCAAGAATATGACATTACTGTCATTTAAAAGTCCGGCAAAAAACACTCCGACGCCGGCTGTCTCTCTCGTGCGCCTGTCGACCAACCGCTACCCGACGACCCGGATGACGACTACTTCTTAGGAACGATAACTACCGACGACTTCGCTGAACGACAGAGGGCCGACCCGGAACTTAAGGCCCTAATAGAATACCTCGAAGGCAGGACCGCCGAAGTCCCGAAGGTATTCAAGCGCGCACTTGCGTCGTTCTTTCTACGAAACGGTCTTCTACAAAAGAAAAACTTTTCACCGCTTCGAGCTAAGTACCTCCTTGTGGTGCCTTCAGCTCTGCGACCAGAACTCCTGGAGGCCCTTCACGACGATCCGACGGCAGGGCACCTCGGTGTTTCTCGCACGCTCGCGAGTATACAAGAAAGGTACTACTGTCCACGTCTTACCACCGACGTCACTCGTTATGTGAGAACATGCCGGGACTGTCAGCGACGCAAGACACCGCCGACAAGGCCAGCGGGACTTCTGCAGCCAATTGATCCACCTTGCCGACCTTTCCAGCAGATTGGTATGGACCTACTGGGGCCGTTCCCGACGTCGGCTTTCGGAAACAAGTGGAAACGATTGAAATACTAAGATTTTTTTATACCTGCTGGTCTCAATAGCTGTGATACTCACTACATAAAAAATAAATTGATCACGTACAGTAACGTTTCGTGCGAGTATTGTTGCTTAAACACGGAGCCTCACAAACATATTTGAAGCCCTTAATTCATTCGCGAATAAATATCTCTTTATTAAAATGACATGTCGTCTTTTGTCTGAACCTTTGCTAAATACGAGTGACCTTTTTCTACTGTGTTGAAAGTGCACACTGGGCAAGTAAATTGCGGAGAAAAAATACGAATGAGGTAATACAAACAGCCTCTAAAATAAACAGGCACCTCAATTTTCTTGATTATGAGAAATTATAAATAAAATGAACATTTTATGAAAGCTGTATGGTTCCTCATACTCGAAGGCGAGCATTGCGACATGACACAGGCACTCTAAGCGTGCACTCAACGTCGAGACAGGCACAATTAAGCAACTTCGCAATAAAAAAACCCAGGGGAAGTTTTCTGGCTTGTTCAGAGGTGAATGCCATTCGCTGCAGGAAGCGCGACGTTACCCTGGTCTTTTGTTCCTCCATGTGAAACAAAGGGTTTTGTTTTGTCTTCACTCCCTTGATTATTTATTCATTTAGTTTTAATTATTTTCATCTTTCTTTTTGCTGAAAAAACTCGCAAGCCTTCAATGTTGCAATCACCACTTTGACATGAAAACATCTTTCTTTCATGGTAATTTCATCACTCAAAGCGCATATAGCAAAGTCTTTTTTGAGAGTTACACAGGTTCACACATATGCGTTCCCAGCAAAACATCATTCCTAATGACAAAATTTAGAAACAAAACACTGTTGCAGCGTGGGATGACTTGTCTATGGCAGGATGAATCCCAACGTTGTATCTTATCGATCGTTTGTTGAGTGAGTTGCAGCAGCGGGTGATCATACTGGTGCTACGTCCGTCTAGATGGCAAAGGAAAAAAATCCTAATGGTGCCCGCCTGTTTTTGTAGCCACCTCCGACAACTAATACCTCTAGTGACGCTGCAGTTGCGCTCTGTTTTTTGCGAAGCGGTGCACTGCGTGATTGGATCACGCTAGCTATTAGGTAGTGAGTCAGATGCTGTGCAAGAATATGCACCGAGTAAGTCAGCACAATGTAAACTATGAAACGAAAACAGCCATATAAAATACTGTTGTAAACGGTTATTCAGTTCGAACAACAAATTTATTAGAAGATCGTCACATACTTTGAGGCCTTTCACAACTCAATTAAAATGGTGAGAGATCCACTTGCACAACACCAGTATGGGAAATGTTCCGTTCAATGTCTCTTCTCTCGTACTCGTCTTCTGCTCCTTACTATTAAATGCGAAGCAGTTCTTTGTGTACTGCAAGCACTTCACGCGGCTATCTATCTATCTATCTATCTATCTATCTATCTATCTATCTATCTATCTATCTATCTATCAATCTGTCTGTCTGTCTGCCTGCCTGTCTGTCTGTCTAGCCAAATATCTGTGTATCCGCTTATGTATGGGTGCACTCATGGGCACCCCCTATACTTAGCGTGAACCAAAATATGTATGGAAGGGTATGATGCTTGGACAAATATGACGTCCTGAAGAAGCCATGAATATTGTCATGATCCCGTCACGTACGTCGTCACTTTCCTCCAGACAGGGGAACCCATGGCCGGGTACGTGATACTGACATGCGGATATGTGTCAAAAGTGATTTACACCAAGTATCTACACAGCAACAGTGAGAACACGCACGGGTAAATTTAACGCTTGAATGTTAATAATAAGCTGACATTGGCAGCGTTGAACAGATGAATGCAAAGAATAAATGTCGGGCTCTCAGCAGGAATCAAACCCCAATATTTTGCGTTGCGATTAAGTATTCTACACAAAGCATGCCATGAAGGTCTCAGAACTACGTTTGAAATAGACCCTAATGTTCTTGAATCGTTAATTGTGGCTGCAGTGCTGGCCATCCAATTTTATAAACAATAGATATGTACTCATGTGTTAGACCAATCGCTTCGGGTTCACGTAATTGTTGTTTCGTGTCATACGCTGAAGTTTACTTATGTAGCAATGTGCAGGGCTACCACCCTTGCGAGCACTAGCACTTCGTATCAGCTTATCGCTTCTGGTGTTGTTAATACTCATGTTTTTGTTGGCATCGTTGCGCAAGTGCAAAGAACTGGTTATATAGACATCTGCAGTTTTCCTACATATCTCTATGTCTGCAACATTTCACACATTTTTAGCGCCATTTGGTCGTTGTCACTTTGTAAAAATTTACCACCTGGTCACCTCCCCTTCGCATGCTTCGCATAACGTCGATTCTCAAAGAACGTTGGATCTGAGGATTTTAATATACAATGCATCTGGTTAGCCTAGCTTTGAGACTGGTTACATGTGGATTATTATAACTTTGTACACATGCATACTTGTTATATAATTAAATAAGAACAGGCCGACCATTCAACTCACAGTGTGTAACTGCCATACGGCATCTCCATATGCTGTGCAAGCCGTCGAGAAAGACAGTGCCGCATTTCCATTGTCCTCGATTCAGGGGCTCCGGAAGTGTGGGGACAGCAAAATTTGTGAGCAGATATATATATATATATATATATATATATATATATATATATATATATATATATATATATATATATATATATATATATATATATATATATATATATATATATATATATATATATATATATATATATATATATATATATATATATATATATATATATATATATATACATTGTAGTGGAGCATACGCGCTAGTGCGTATGCGCCTTCCAAAGAGAAGGAAAAACCCCGTGCTCTGATTGCACGAGAACCTTGGCCGCCTTTGCCAGACTTGTCGTACGGCCATTTTTCGTTGCGTCATCGTTGCGACTTCTCCAGTTCAATAAACGTCATCACATTTGGTAGAGGCTGCTGAGATCCCCAAGCAGACCTGGAGCTCCACTCTCGCAAGTTGCCCGAGAGACCACCGCGAAACATGACTGACGCAGTCGCCAACCAGCCCATCCCAGCCCATCCAGCACCACCGGCTGTCCCGTCTACCTGCCCCGGCGCAACTCGCCAACGGGACCCACCAATCTTTAGCGGCAGTGTTGAGCAAGAGGTAGAAGACTGGCTCGCCTTGCACGAACGCGTAAGCGCCAGCAACAAGTGGTACAACGACTCTAAGCTCGCCTACGTTATCTTTTACTTGGCAGACGTAGCTAAGCTTTGGTTTACCAACCGCGAAACCGCCATCACCAACTGGTCCTCCTTTAAGACTCTCGTGACTGAAGCGTTCAGCCGACCAGAGGTCCGCAAGCTCCGCGCTGACCAGCGCCTGCGCCACCGAGCCCAGCAGCCTGGCGAGACGTTTACTAGTTACATAGAGGATGTGCTTGACCTCTGCAGGCGTGTGAATCCATCTATGCCCGAAGAAGAGAAAATTCGGCAGATTCTAAAGGGCATCGAGGATGGCGCATTCCAGATGTTGCTAGCGAAAAGCCCGAACACGGTGGCAATCCTCGTAAGCCTCTGCCGGAACTTTGATGAATTGCGCCGTCAGCGTTCCATCGCCCGACAGAGTGTCCCACCGCCGGATACGATCTCGGCCGTCGCACTCAAAAATGCCAACGTTCGCCAAGAAAGTCTGTCCAACCAGATCAAAGACTTCATCAGGGAGGAAGTCGCCCGACAGCTCTCCCTGCTGCCGCATAGCGACGCGCCCATCGCAAGCCTGCCTTTGACACTGCAGCAGGCCATACGCACGATGTCCTCCATGCGATGTCCTCCCTACAGTTCAGGCCCCTTACCCATGCACTTCAGTAGCACCTTATCTCTCAGCTGTCGGGTACGCACCACCTGCACCACCTTCACCTCCCAGCTACGCAGCTGTGGTCGCGTGGGCCCCACGTCATCCAGTCGCCTTATCGGCTCCACCTCCTCTGGCCTCGCCTCCAGTTTACAGGCCCTCACCTCGCTTTTTCCGTCAATCTAATGGGTTGCGCACCCAAGACAATCGTCCTATCTGCTTCGCCTGTGGTATCGCTGGCCATATTGCACGCTTCTGCCGCCATCACCCCACACCTGCAAACGCATACTTCGGAACTCCTACCTACGCGCCGCCGCAGGCCACCGCATCTGCATATGAACAGAGGCACTCAGACTCGTATGGCCGCCCATCGACTGCTCGTTTCCCATCCCCTCGTCGCCGATCGCCATAGCCTATGCGTCGTCGACACCTCATGAGGAGGGAAACTAATCAGTGCAGTTCCGGAGGCAAAAACTGAAACTTGTGCGCAATTCCCCAGGCCTCCGTTTTCGCCGCAAAATGTTGTTGATGTCGATGTTGAGGGAGTCGCCACATTAGCGTTAATTAATACCGGGGCCGCCATTTCTGTGATGGACGCCAAATTTTGTCGGAAACTAAAGAAAGTGACCACATCTCTCTGTGGCATGGTGCTGTCCACGGCTAGCGCGCAACGCATTCATCCTTTGGCCCTGTGTATGGCGCGCGCCTTCATCCAAGACGTTTTGTATGTCGTACAGTTTTTTGTTCTGCCATCTTGCTCTCATGACCTTATCCTCGGTTAGGATTTCTTATCGCGTCATGAAGCTATCATCGATTGTTCCCGTGCAGAAGTGTCCCTTGTGCCAACATATGAGTTTCCACCACCCGACCGGTCTCCTCGGCTCTGCAAACTCATCGCTGACGACGACATCACCTTGCCCCCGGAAGCTTCGGCCCCTATAAGCCTTTCATGTGTGGCGCAACCTGACGCCACGGTGGTGTCTACGCTATCTCAGGTTTTTACTGAACGCAAGGGCATCTTTCTCCCATTTGCCGTTCTTACAATTGCGTCTGGTTTAACCGTAATGCTGGTTACCAACCACTGCAACTACCGCATTGGCTTACTTCGTGGTGAAACGTTGCGATATGTGCAACCTGTCGACCATATCGATGACATTATTCTTCCCGACAAAACGCCATGTCACATTGCCGCAATAACCCATGCGTCTGAGCCATCAAGTTTGTCAGCCTTCGACAATGCTATTGACGCAGACCTTCCCCTCTCGCATCGCCGCCAACTTGTTGCTCTCCTTGACAAGTTTCGCTCTTCTTTCGACTTTCAAGAAGCTGCTTTGGGCCGCACCACGACTATCGCTCATAGTATTGACACCGGCTCACATTCGCCTGTGCGACAGCGTCCTTACCGCGTTTCCACTGAAGAGCGCTGCGTCATTACGGAACAAGTAGACGGCATGCTTAAACGCGGAGTGATACAGCCTTCTCAAAGCGCTTGGTCATCACCTGTGGTTCTGGTAAAGAAAAAAGATGGCACCGTTCAATTTTGCGTGGAGTATTACCGCTTAAACAAGATTACGAAGAAAGATGTCTACGCGCTACCATGAATAGACGATGCTCTTGACTGTTTACAAGGCGCCGAGTACTTTACATCCTCGAATCTGCGTTCTGTGTATTATTGGCAGGTGCCAATGGCTGAATGTGATCGTCCCAAAACAGGCTTTTTTAACGCCAGATGGCCTATATGAGTTCAAAGTGATGCCATTTAGGCTCTGCAACGCACCTGCCACATTTGAGCGCATGATCGACCATCTTGCGTGCCCATAAGTGGAAAACTTTCTTGTGTTACCTGGACGACATCGTAGTCTTTTCGTCTGATTTCCCGACACATCTTGTTCGCCTCTACGATATTCTGACGTGTCTAACTTCTGCAGGCCTACAACTTAACTCCAAGAGGTGCCACTTTGCAGCACGAAAACTAACCATCTTGGGACATGTCATCACAAGAGACGGCGTTCTTCCGGATCCCGATAAGCTTCGAGCTGTCGCTGACTTCCCGTTGCCCACATCACTGAAAGCCCTAGGAAGTTTCATCGGTCTCTGCTCCTACTTTCGTCACTTCGTGCGCAACTTCGCGTCCATCATCGCACCTCTCACGAGTCTGCTTTCCAACAGCAAAGGTATATCTGCATGGTCACCTGCATGTGACGACGCATTTCGCCAGCTGCGCCGCCTGCTGACCTCACCACCTACTCTTCGTCACTACGACCCCGCTGCTGCCACAGAAATTCACATCGACGCAAGTGGCATCGGTCTTGGTGCAGTTTCGGCGTTTGACGTTTGGTGCAGTTTTAGCGTTTGATATGTATAGCGTTTGACGAGAGATTGGGTTGAAAGTGTGTTTTCTGCTGCTCTGTTTCAGTGTGTGTAGAGTTGATAAAGATTACTGCTCCAGCCCGAGTTGGGATGCTATTTTTTTAATATCATACTTATTAGTCAACATCTCTTGAAGGTTCACCGATGTGTTCTACGTATTCTACAAATTCTATTTTCAGTGCTCTATAGGTCAGTCGGGTGTGTTCGGCTTCTGGTGGCGGTGAATTGCAGCAGTGGACTACCGAAGTAGTGACTATAGACTTCATGATTAGAAATCGCTACGCTTCGTTCCTACTCGACCGCCCCTTTCAGCGCATTCCTGATCGGAAAAGTGTAACTTCGTGAATGCCTCAGCACTCGGTGAGGTGGCGATCTTATCTGAATTTTCGGTGTCGCTTGTATACCTCATAGTGTACGCAGCTTTGTGAGATGCACCGGGCCTGCCTGACTGTGATACTCTGCTTAGGCTCGCCACGAGCAAAATCTTGCGCTAGAGTGGAAAAATGATGCGTCTTGCGGCTCCATCAACTCCAGTTGTAGAATTGAATAACTCTTTATAAATAGAGTGGCGGCAAGCTTGACCCGAGGTCCACGTTCACTGAGCAACGCTAACCGGCTGTCACAACGTTTTCTGACTGCACGTCCTCTTAGTGAACTACACAGCTGCCGCAAACCTTTGTTAGTTCAGCGTTCACTTACGTTAGTCGTCGGGATGGACATGTATTCAGTAAAAACGACCGTGCAAATACTTTCAACAATGCTGTAGCTTCCTAACAGGATTAGGCTCTCTTATATCAATGTTCGGCAAACGTTCAACTGATTTTGTAAGGATACGTTTTATTTTTATTTTATACTTATTCCTATGACGGAAACATCAGCCATTCATTTGATTAGCAATTGACTGGCCTCGGACTAGAAAAATTAATTTACCAATATCTCGGTTTTCCCATAGTACATGAAGAAACGTTATGAGCTGAGCCTACTTCGCTTCGATTTATTTAAATTTATTTGGTCACATTCAAGACAACGAAAATTTTGGCCACCAGCTCTTCTGCAACATTTGATTGTCACAAACCAATCCGGATGCGACCGAAAGACACACAAGCTTAAGTTTGCAAATCATTAGAGTCACGAATATTGAACTAATACGCAATGTAGTCGTAATTAAATTGGGTTTACTAGAACAAGCATGCAATTGCATAGACAGACGCATAGAGCAATCGAATGTTGATATCGAAGGTATGGAGCTTAACGTAATACAAACTGGGAAAAAAATGATAGATGTACATGCAGACAAACACGTGCACATAAAAAAGCGCTCTAAGAAGGTTCAAGTAAAGTTGCTGAAACATAAAAAAGTAGAAAATGAGCAAAAAGAACGGCAGTATTCCTTTAAAGTTTACGCACAGACAAAAATTTGAAATTGATTTCTAGTCTTTTTTCACATAATTCAGATTTGATTGTTATAACGATTAAATGGGGGGTTTAACGTCCCAAAACCACCATATGATTATGAGAGACGTCATAGTGGAGGGCTCCGGAAATTTCGACCACCTGGTGTTCTTTGAAGTGCGCCCTAATCTGAGTGCAAGGGCCTACAACATTTTCGCCTCCATTGGGAATGCAGCCGCCACCGCCGGGATTCGAACCCGCGATCTGCGGGTCAGCAGCCGAGTACCTTAGCCACAAGACCACCGCGGTGGGGCCACATAATTAAGAAGCTTCACTGTAAGTAAATTTCTCCTGCTCCCGGCTGCAGTTTTCCTTCCAAACACTCAACAAGGATCAACGCAGTGCAGATCTTCAGTTATTACGTGCTTCTTTTAACAATCGCTTCGTAACCTCAATATTTAACGTATTCTGAATTCGACGAAGGTAATTTTTTTAATTATCGCAAAGCAGTTTTAACTCTGCATGCGAGTGGTAGTTTCATATACATTAATGTCTTCAAATAGTGACACATTTCAATCAAAAGTGAAACTTTGACTATTGTGGGTATGCACGTGGAACTTAGAAAACTTCTAATTTTGTGCCTTTGATAAGCCTGTTTCAGATATTATAGAACTAATCTCAATAGTTTCCAGGTTACCATTGACATGTAAATTAGCTAGATTGCACTTGTATGAAATTAATGGACGTTACATTCATGAAATACTAGTTCACGTGTTGTTGCTGGAGCGCACAATGAAAATTATCATGTCACGAGGTGCTTTATACGTATGTTAATGATTTACGTAAAGATTGCATGTTCGGCAATGCCACAGTAGAAAGCTTTGATAGCGAGACAGCGATAGAGAGCTACATCTCCGGTACACAAACAGAAAAAAAGAAAGACAGAAGTCGGTGAAAGTAGTTAAAAACACGCTGCTCCGGCTACTGACATGGCAGCTCCGGATACCTCTTCGTCCATATGTCGTTACCAGTAGAGTCATAGAAAAGAAAGAAATACTCACTAATTTTGGTAATCATCTGAACGTATTTATTTCTCTTCTTACTATGTAATACAGTATACAAATATTTTGAATAATAGAAAATTTTAAAGAAAATTACAAGTCAGGTTTTCAGGATATCGCTGAAAAATAACAAAATACCCACAAACTAGAGTCCATACGTAATGATTGACATGTAGAGTTTAAAGTCCCAAAGCCGCCTTATGATTATGAGACGCCGTAATGGAGGGCTCCGGAAATTTCGTTCACCTGGGTTTTCAACCTGCACTAAAATCTGTGCACACAGGCCTACAGCATTTTCACTTCCTCCAATAATGCAGGCGCCATGGCCGGAATTCGATCCCGCAACCGCGGGTCAGCAGCCAAGTACATTAGTCACTAGACAATCGCAGCGGTGCAAAGTACATACGTATGACACAGTGGTAATATATCACGTAGTTCACTAACACGGCCTTAATTTCCAAAAAGAGTCTTGTTGATTTATATGCGCAAGGGCAAATGTGCCCTCATTAAGGAATTTAGTGCTTTTCGGTGAGAAGTAAGGCAGTTAGATTTACGGCGTGTGGGCTGCCACGAGTGGGCATGAGTTGTGCCGGGAAAGTCGAAAAGGAAATAACTACACCCAGCAGCACTTCACCCAGCCGCCCTTTCTTGCAGGTTGAGCTACCGTTGCCCATCTCCATAACTTAGCAAACCAGCACTGCGCAAAAATCATTGAGCGTGGCTCAATCCTCGCGAGACTCTCGTTATTAGACCTGAGGCTGACCTCGCGTTTTGCAAGGGGACCATTTTTGTCACCGGTAATCATGCACTTCATCAGTGTAGATTACAGCTTTGAAATCCACAGCCATTTTTTTATCCATTTTCTCTTGAAATGACGAATGAGAGAACATCAACGACAATCTGAAATTCCAAAAAAATACACGGAGGGATACAGTGGTGTTCCACTGAATATTACTCTGGCATTAGGAAAACCAACTGCGCTAATAGATAGAGGACGTAAGCAGCTCTTGAAAAGCGGAATGCATAACCTTCAAATAAAAAAAAACTTCGCTTTTTTGATAGCCTAAGTACATACTACTGTGTACCCTGGTGGTGATGTTAAGTCAGAAAAAAGCAAGAAGTATACATAAATGCAACACTGTGCTAGGCCACAAAGCCGCCAGTGTATGAAGGATGAAGTGGCTTCTTTTTCCTTTCAAGTGATGCCGTTACCCACTAAGAAAACAAGGATGTCTGATTGTCTAAAACAATGTTGTTCCCGCATAGTTGAGCAACAAGAAGGGGCATGATGAGAAAGGTCTACATACCAGGGTATTCTAAACTTAGCTTGCTACTACAAGGCGAGCAGATGCAGTTTGCCCAGCCGAGTTATTTCAGGCTTGTAAACGATAACTTTACCACGTATTCGAGCCGCAAAAAATGACGAGTAGTCAGAGCTAACAACGATTCTAGCGATGGTGAAATGGCAATATTCACTCTTCTGCACTTCGAGGAATTTCGGTGTATCTGTCGTCCTTGCAAAGATAAAAGAAATGGCACTGAATTCGAAGCCATTTCAGACATACGCCGACTTGCGTCTGATCTGCCCTATATATAGTAAATAAAATACATAAAAAGAAGAAGCCGGACTTCTAAAAGCTAGCGCCTAAAAAAAGCAAACGAAGGATGATAGCCAGAGTTAGATAAAAAGACGCATAGTGACGTGCAGGCCAATTTTACAGTACTAAGTTATCACGCAGCCTTCTTTTTTTACACGGTACACCTAAGTGACCCCGAGGCAGGCGGGGTCGTGAGTGTGACCGAGAGCCGTGACCGTGTCACTGTATAATCCGGTCGAGTCACGAAGTGCGTCCGGATGAACAGACCGGAATAGTGGAGTACGCTACACTATTTGAACGGTATTGCGTACCGTTCCAAAATACTAGATTGTACCGTGTTTGTAACAAGCCAACATGCATCGTTCTAGTAAACATTGCTGTTTATTAATTTGTTCAGTCTGCTTTTCTAGAGTACCAACCAATGACAGAGTTCTGCCATAAACTGCTGCCGCGTTACAAGGGCTGTACCTTCATATTCTGATGGACGTGAACCTTCTGGCCATGCGACTCTTTATTGTCTAAGAACGAAATCCTCTCCAGCTGGCGGATCACAGTGCAATGTAAACGACTCGGAAATGATGACTTAGCGTGCATGAGTAAGCAGACAGTGAATAATACAAGAGCAAACAAAATAAAAGACAGCTGCCGTTTTTACTCTTCTCGAGCAGGACAAAGCTCAAGAACATGTTGAAGGCGTCCCAAGGTTTATTGTTTCTGCAGCTGTCAACATCTCTTGCACTGGCTGCCTCTGAATATAGTAATGCGTATGTTAGCATGTTAGCACACCGAGTTTGGGGCGTGTTTGGTCTTACCTGGGAAAAGCTAACTAAAAAAGAGAAAGTATATCCTCTGAACGTGTGTACGCTTGGCATCTTGTAAAAAGAAACTTTAAAATAAAGCATTCTCAATATTTTACTGGGCGAACGGCTAACTGGGCATTTGCGCGGGGGAACTGCAGTTATTGAAGAGTCGATATTGTCACTGTTCTATAATTTTGGAAGAAAGTTTAGTTAGAAAGGCGTATGAAATACGGCGAGAAAATGGTAAAAACTGAAAGAGTGAAAGCTCGATATATTGAGTATAACGTCCCAAAACGACCATATGACTACGAGAGACGCCGTAGTGGAGGGCTCCGGAAATTTTGACCACCTGGGGTTCTTTAACGTGCACAGAATTCCGAGCAGACGGGCCTACAACATTTTCGCCTCTGTCGAAAATGCAGCTGCCACCGCCGGGATTTAATCCCGTGACCTGCGGGTCAGCAGCCGAGTACTTCATCCACTAGGCCACCACGGCGAGGCAAGAATGAAAGCTCATTCGCGATGGGCGTTAGAATAGCCAGTTCACATGCTGCAAACGGAAGGTATCTGGAAAAAAAACTGCACGAAAGGATGTTTGCTGTATTGTCTTAGGAAGCTCAATGAAATGGGCGCATGTAGGATGTACACAACTCATAAACATGTATGTGTTATTGTAATCAACAGCGAGCACTACAAATTACTTTTTCAGTTTGCAACACTCTCAGAATTCTTGCTCTACATCTCTCTCATCTCTCTCTCTGTCTCTACCTCTATCTCTGTGTGTGTGTGGGTGTTTGTGCGTGCTTGCGTGTGTGCAGCCGAACATTAATATTCCTTGCAATGCCGACTGTAGGCTAGCGCCTCAGCCACACAATTTTGGCTCGGCAGTGCAAACCCATTTGCGGCTCGGGATGTTGCCGACACACTTCAAGCGTATAAGCCGGTTACGCGAGCTCTGCTCTCGGAAAATACATAAAAAAGCATGGCAAAGGTTCTATAAGGGTAGAAATATATAACGTACTGTACGCTTTCTGCAGTTCACATTTCGTGTCTTACCATCACGCACCAAAAAAGAGCATTTCTTTGTTCTTCGTATAGGTCACAGTTTCATTTGTTTCTGCATGTGTGTTACATGTGTACGTACGTATATTACAGCAACTCTTTACGTTGGTCTTAGACAATACTTCTTTCTTTAAAATGAGATCGCAACCAAGAAGCTGGTGTTTTATTATTCAATTTTCTCTTCAGGAGGAATATATGTACATACCACAGTGAAACATGCATTTCGAATATTTATTCGAAGGAGTTTGCAGTCGTAAGTTTTCTATTGGGCACAGTAGATATATATGTCACGCATCTCTTTCGTTTTTTCATGGTCGCGCTCCGTGTAAACTTATAATTATCTGAATATTTTCTCACGAAAACTGAAACTATGCTTACTTTGTAACATTGCATACTTGTTTAAGTGGGTTAAGTGGGTTTGATTCCGGCCAATAAAAGCTTGTTAAGGCATCTTTTTTTTGCATTTACTGGCAATAATAGAGATCTTGCGAATATTTATTAGAACAGAGTGTGCAAGGGAATGTAAGCTATCTTGAGAGAGCTGCGTACCCAGATGCTGTCATCACTACTGCCAGACACAACTGCCTGAAAATCATTAAGGCACGACCATAGAGTACCACAGAGGTGCGGTATGTATACAATTACCTGACGTTGGTTACTCTGTATATATATTGGATGTTTTGTTGCAACGAAAAGGTGATTTTGCGCCATGACCCTCGCATTTTTTCACCACCAAAATTACGATGGACGCCGTCTGTATAATACTGCAGAGAGGCATGTGCATTGTACAAGGGAAAGCACGAACAGGACCGTTGTGTCACAAGGCACGGTATACGTCTTGTTCTTGTACTTGTAATGCACTTGCGTTTCTTTTTCCTTTTGGGGAGATAATACAAAGACCACACTGACTGATGTTCGAATAACAAGCTCCAAGTTTATTTCAGGTCAGTTTTCTCAAATGACCTCACGCACAATGCGCATGCACAATACGCACACTCTATTCGTAGATGCCGCACACTACTACTCTAGGCAGGTGCTTGATATAGTAGTCGCGGACTTAGACAGAAATCATATAGACGCAGCCACCATTTAAAATACTCACAAAGCAGAGGAAATCGTGGTCACGCTAGCCGTCCTATTGGGCCAGCCGATTATAAAATGGACCCAGACTGCAAGACAGCAACACAAACATTCACTGATGCCCTTGTATCCAGAAGCACCGCAATATTCACCATCAGTGCATCTCCATAATGCGAGAGCCAAGAAACACAGCTCGACAAAAAAAAGCACCTGTCAACATATCCTGGTTTCCAGCGCCCATGCGCCAGATACCACGACTCTACTGCAACGCCGACGATGAGGTCAACCGCCTTGTGCGTGAGCTGGCATAGCGTGAACGACACCTCCAAAGGAAGGTTGGGGGTGACAACGAGAATCTAAGCAACAAATACCAAGCACTAACATACCATACTTCACATTAACGGGAGCACAGACGCGCCTTTTCAGCAGCTCACCAAACCTTAACAAATCACAAGCACTAACACTAAAATATTGCAAGTGCGCACTTCTACAACACTACCCACCTTATAAGCAGTAATACTGGCATGTGGACTAACTGGTGACGATTAATTTTAAATGCAAAAACTGGGGTCTAGTATGAAACAGGGACAAGAAAGCGCCTGTGTTGTCGTCCTCTTCTCTTGTCCCTTTCCCGTACTGCATCACACTTTTTTTTATTTATGATGAACCTTACAAAAAGCCTAACTCATCACTCCTCCACATGCTCGCTTCGCAAGCATCCCTATTATACTTTCGGACAGATGCTCTGGCTGTGCCCTACCTACAGTACAGTGCAACGCAGAACGCAGGGGTCTCTGGAGAAAATTCTCAAGAGCTATGATTACACGCAGGAATACAAGTGGTCCAGAGGGCCCGGAACATCGCTTCAAGCCCTCGGCTGGCAGTGCCATTTTCGGCGGAGCCGCCCCCTAGCTTAGGCGTCCTAACGTTCGAGACTTCACCTCATCAGGATGTTTAGATCAATGCTAATCCCGCTCCCTCACTTCCAAAGAAACACCATATTTTTATCTCGCAAACATTGTCGGCAATTCGTTAGTGATGTGCTTCTAAATGACACATAATTATTTGTTTGGAAGGGGAGTGACAAGTAGACAAATGAGCCACTGAGAGATGCTTGGAACCACAGGACATGTTATGTGTACAATGACTATTTGTACTGTTTAACGCACACATTTGTGGAAACGGCGATACCGAAACACCTAACCACTTTTTCAAACATATTTAACCACAATAATGGGTATGTAGTTGTCATAGCCGACATTAGGAAGGATGGGTAAGCTATTTCTAGCGTTGAGTTTCTCAGAGACGCGTAGGTACTTCTCAATTGCAGGCTATTTTATCTAAATAAAAATATAAAGATAAATAAAATATCTCTGGGAATAATGCAAGTAATTTTATCCTTGTAACTCACAGGGTGTTAGCTGTGCGCTACAGTGTTTGTGTACTTTTGCTTAGAATAGAAAGAAGGAAATGGGTTCTGATTGCTTAGACATTTGGCATGTGCAGTACATGAATTACATGATTGTTGTATTATTACCTCGACATATAAGAAACCATACCAAATATAGGTGACATTTGACGTGAATCAAAATTTAAAAAATAGGATATATGGCTAGCGCTGACCATGCCTCGCACCCACTCCTGCTGTTTTAAATGTTCATCCACATCAGGGGTCCACGGTGCATGTTGTGTGTATATATCTGGGCAATTTCTATAGGAAAAGCCAGTAAATAAAAGTAACTTTTCGAAGACACGTCGCATGCTTCATTAGAGACATTGCTGAAGCCAGCTGCTTGAATACTGCAGAGGTAGTTTTGTGTCGAGTCATAATTTATAAAACCAGTGAACTGTACTCGGCTTGAATATTCATAGAACACAATGACTTTGTCAGCACAACTTCTCCCTGGAAAATATGAGTATTGAAAAGCGCGTATTTTTTTAATCTTACAGCAACCACATACTTAGGGTGCTAAGAAATAATGAGATTTTCAATCGAACACCCTGTCTGGCATATTGTCCCATCTCAGTAAACGAAGCCGTTATGACAGATCACCATCTTATCACTCGGTCCTAACACTTCACGTAAGAAAGGTCTCATTTATTTAGCCCTGCAGTACTGCAAGTCTGTTCTTCCGGCATTAGCTAATCGTCAGACCTGACAAAGGGCAAACCTTCAACGGATCACTGTGCGCAGAGTTCATTATTCATTTATTTTCTTCTCCGAGTGACAACGTTGACGTAGCTGCGGAAGTGGTCGAGTCAGCGCAATCTCTCATCCTCTGGACCTTCAGTGGTCATAAATGACAGGCATGCGATGCGGGACGAGACAGACAGTTTATCTTCTAAGCAAGACAGCCTCTTCCGTCCTGTCACTCCCTTTCTCGATCTCACTGTCATACTTGTCCAGTGACCTCGAGGCCAAAAATAATACAGCAGTGCACCCCCCCTTCTATACTACGATTCCTATAGCACCACTGAGAAATCCTGCGCTGTTTAGAAAGCTTCCTTTTGGAGATGATGCCCCTTAGGCAGACATATTGCTGGTGGAAACTATAGCATGTTGTCAAACACACTTTGTGCTAGACTACAGACGTGCTTCGTTGGCGTGAACAGTGCTGTCTCGAGTTATCACTTCTGATGTTACACGTGCAACACGTCTTATATTTTGCATAGCCAAACTGAAGACGTAATTCATTCGTTGTAGGGCGCGGCCCCAATTTTCAGTCACGACTACCGTATTTCTATGGAAGCTACACGCAAAGGTCACTTGTGTGCTTGCATTTCTACAATTTCAAAAGGCCGCACTTAACGTCGCTCCAGTGCCTACATGCACTCACGCCATTCAGTTCAGTTGCCTAACGTCAATAAACTATATCACGGTTAACAAGAAAGCCAATATTTACCCTGCCATGTAAATCAGCTCGTTTTCGTTTCTATTCACACCGAATCTTTTAGCAAATCAATTTTTGTGGGTCGATTGCACAAAACTATCATCATATTGGCGGGTAACTGCCACAGTGCGGCCCACGGGAAAACGCTCTAATAAACGAGTATGTTGTGGAAGAAGTGCGTAAATCTGACTATCCACCATTGCTTACAAAAAAAATAAAGAAAGCAACACTTGGCCCGGCAATTTGTAGCGAAACTAGAGTGACTAGACGAGAGAAATTACTTCAGAATGCGGCAAAAGCGCGAAGAGATTGAAGGCTTATACCAACGGCTACGTCCCGTAAGACTTAATGGGAGCGGAGGCCGCGAACCTGCTGACATTGGGAAGCGGAGGACGAGGATCGCTAGTGTGCTCGCGGCATGCTGCATCTGCTGGCAGCGGCCAGTTGCGGCCGAGGCTTAGAAGAATGAAGAAGGAACGTGGCTCGTCCTGCTCCGCGTCTTCCCCTCGGGGTTCTGGAACGAGCAGTCTTGAAACCCCTACAACCTTTATAGATGCGCAAATGCTTCGTTTCAGTGCGAGCTTCTGTCTTTATAATTTGGTAACTGCTCGTGTCGTGTTTGTGAGTGTCTATGATTTAACCCGAACCTCCCCACGCGGGCTCAATCATCACCTTGTTTATGCCTAGCAACCACACGGAAAAAAACCAGATTCTACCACATGTAGCTAAAGCTAAGAAATAGCTGAGAAGCTACGAAATTAGTCTTCTCCGTCATCACGTTTCGCTGTTTCAAGCATTGCGAGACCTAGTGGAATATTCGACTTTTTTTGTCATTTCATAGCTATTGTTTAAGATGTTATATACAACTGGAAACTATTTTAGCCACAATAAGTGGTGGCTATGTTTAACTTATCAGAAGTGAGCATGAAAAGAAAATGATTGGAGGAGCATCTCCAGCGGTTTCGAGTGGTACTTCTTTTCCTAACTTTATTTCGCGGCTTATTCTCAGGTAAAATTCAGGTCTTCTGGCAGTCTCTCAAAGCAGCTCGCGAAACAGCTGTTCCTCTTAAGGAGATATGGAATGTCCAGCGAAAGAGTAGAAAAAAGGTCGGAAGGCAATTTCGCTGAGTTATAGTTGAATATTCTCAATAGGAAAGGGTGCGATTAGCTTAAGGCATTATCAGTAAGTACACGAAGAAATAAAAGTAACGCGTCAAAGCCGGGCGATCAAAATTAAAGACACTAATTTGTTTTTGCCGGGCACTCTTGACGTCCACGGACGAAGTCAGTTTGCTTTATTTTTTTTATTTGGAAGTTTTGTCAGCTATGATATGTTGGGTCCCAATTGAAGTAAGTAAGCTGCGTTGCTATTTGAGCCTAATTCACATGAGTAAGTGCTTGCATAGGTTCAGCGGTAACATTTTATTATTATGCTTAGCGTAGGACTCAAACTTTCAATTGGACAAAAGAAACGCATCCATGTCTTCAAGTTTAGGTACTTGTGAAAAAGCACCAGGCATGCAAGTGTGACTCCTGAAACTTTTATTATTATTTCATGCGGAATAAGGTCTGCAGTATTTGTTCATATAAAAGATGTGGGCTAAGTGATTATACACTAAAGCGTGCCATGAGGTATACAAAAAAGGTTGCAGTAGTTTATCATGATAACTTTGCTTTGTTTGACAATTCCCAACGATGAAATGTGCAGATATTATTTTGAAGTATGAAGTTTTGAGGAACAAAATTAGAAAAAAAACATTTCTAGCTCAGTTGTGCTATGAATCAGCTCAATTCTTTGTCCCCTTGAGAATAATATGCGGTAGTAATTGCTTCATATAGGCAAATCATAAGTAATCTTCGACAGATCACGTGTTGTTGGAGTATGTAAAATGCCGTGAGTGATTTCATTAAATTACCATAAAGACTCTACGGAGTAAATTCAGCCTGCTCTGGGGCTCTCGTCATCTGCATCGTGCCCAAATCAGACAGTACTATAGCGGTTAAAATACAGTATGAAAACATTAGACCAACTTCGCACTGCTGGTGAAAAACCGCAGGGAACAGCAGAGCTTAACATAGCAAACAAGGCTTGTCGAGAAATAGCCGCTTCAGCCTAGATATAGCCACGTGACTTCAGATAGTGGCAGTTGCCTCGGCGAAAGTAAAATGTAGGCTCTCTATCTGTTTCTTTATCTATCACTATCTATTTCTTTCTCTCTTTGTAAAGTTATTGTATCTCTTTTGACCTTCGTTTCTGAATTTTCTATGTGTACTTTTTCTATATCTTCATTTTTTTCTCGTCCCCTCGTTCTTTGCTAGAAAATGACATGATTCCCGCAAATTGTTGTTTTGCTAGCGTGCCTGAACATTGTCGAATGGCTGTAAGACACGCCTTCGGAAGGTGTACGTGGGAATGAATCCCACATCACAAAGAAACATGTTGTTTGACTTATGTTGTTTTCTTCTGAATTTTGCATTTCGCTGCTCGTCTCCATCTCACTGAGGAGAATTTCACTCCATTTCACTCCATCTCACTGAGGAGAAAGCTCACCTCCCATCTCCTCTCGGGCTTCTTGCCTCAGCGTTCCTCACATTATTGCAATAGCAATTACACGGACACGTCTGCCTTGGTGGCTAAGGGGTATAGCTGCCGACCCGAAGATCGCTGGTTGAATGCTAGCCGCGCCAGTGGCATTTCAATGGAGGTAAAATTGTGAAGGCCCATGTACTGTGCATTCACCAGACAGTTAAAATTGCCGAAGACCTCAACTACAGCGTGTTTCGTAGTCATATCGTGGTTTTTAAAACATAAAGCCTCATATAATATTAGTATATCTATACGGACACTTTCAGGTGGTTGCTTTGCCATCTCCTCGCTAAATCATTTTTTTTTCATTCACACCTCATGTCTATCATTTGTTGTAATTGCTTCGCCTCAGGGACGACACTGTGCTATTTCTCTTCAGATGCATCACTTTTACACGGAGAACAATATCTCAAGCTTTTGTTATTTGTTCTCTGTTGTGCAGAGTATTCCTTAGACTCACATGAGCGATAAAGTTCACTTCGTATACTTCCTTCGCACTTCGCCAATTTCTTTCCTCTTCTTTTGGTACACTTCATTTTTATTCTCACCTGATGATTTCCCTAAGGACATAGACCAAACCCAAATTGATCATTCGACGAGTGTGACCAGAATCGTAAACATGTTCCCCCGTATTCACAAACGCTCCTCGACTCGACCCTTCACTCGAAACGCTCCTTAAGTGGCGTTTTCCCATTCACAAACCGCTCTTCACTCGAAACGCTTCCTTCACTTGAGAAACTCTCGAGCGTTTCCTCGAAATTGTCAAGGAAGCGATAGAGCTACCTTGAATCGTCCCTCGAGTGAAGTTTCTGCGCCAGCATTGCGTCTATGGCGGAGCCCGTCTCGCTTTGACAGCGTTTATCGATCAATTTGGCTGCCACCACCGCGTTCTTTCAACAGTGGCGGTGCATGTTAGCTACGGAGCTGTCTTGTAACGGTTTGACAACGGTTACTGTGGCGCCGGGACAGGCGGGCATGGTGTCAAGCGGAGCGCTCACCAGTGCCCGGATGTGTTGTGTTTCGTGCATGAGCCAGTGGATTACCTGTTTTCGGGCTTGCGTATACTCGTCGTGCGAGTGCTCCAAGACTTACTGCGGATGCCGGTGCTTTCAAATGTTTTGATGAAGCTTGCACAACAAACCATTTCAACCGTGGCGCGAAAGCATGACAAACAAGACGACAGCGTAATAGCGAACTTTCGGTGTGCTGCATTCACCATACTCCTGAGCGGCTTCCTCTCCGGTGAATCTTTGCTACCCTAGCCGAAATATCCGCGAAGCACACTTCCGTTAGATGATCTTCTGTATCTACGAAAAGGTAAGTTCTCTTTTTTCTTGTTTTTTCGTTCATTTTCTCAATGCTCAGGTCAGATCACTATTAGAGACAGTTTAGGAAGAACAAAACACAATGCAATTGGGCCCAATAAGTGAACTGTTGTTGCTACTACGCGTGAAACTTAGCTTCGATATACAGTGTCTATGCAGCTCACAATACCATTGATCAACCACACGCAGCTTTTGGTAATCAAGGAGAGGCTCGTGCTCTGTGAAACGTGCGCGCACGCAAGAATGCATGAAGTGGCGTATAAAAACGGAAACATACGAAATAGAACTAAAGCAGATTCATTATAAGACTGTTCTTTTATTGTTCAACCCCCCCTCAAAGAGATATTGCTGAATACGCCGTTGATTCGTGCAATTAGGTTATCGAATTACTTAACCATATGCCTTGTGAGCTGCCCAAGTGCCTGAGTCAAACATGTGTCAAAATAGGCAAAGCTCAATAACTCAATCATGTTGGTTCTTTAATGCAAGAAATATAATGAATGAGTGCATCCCGAGAAATAAAAAAATGCGGCTTTGGTGTTGTAGCTATTACATTTTTTTTAATATCATGTCTTGCCTTATTTGTGCAAGGGCCAGGCTGCCAACGGAAGAACACAGAGGAAAGGTTTCCTAAAACGTGCCGTATTTGCAATGAATTGCACTGTTTCCACGACTGTATACAAATAGACAAAATCTGAGGTGAATGCATGCAGCTGCATTGCATAAGACAGGCTATGATGTCTACTACCTCGATTTCATTTATGTCTTAAATTCTCGAAATTTATTTCGACAGTGTGTCAGCTGCATATGCTTGATTAATGCACACTTTGCGGTTGCATGCTTGTGTTTGCCACATGGCTCTTCATCAGCCAAATGTAATGCAGGTTTATTTTGCCATTCGTAATATATTTTTTGTTTATTTTCGAATACATAATTATCGTCATATTCGCCTTTTCAGATTGAGACAGAATCACAAAAACCTTGTCTTCGATTCTACAGGAAAGCAGTTCTACAGTAATCAAGCCTGTTTTATATACACCACCACAACTACCCTTCAATGAAACTGAGATGGCGTGGTTCCATCGTGTAGACATGCTAATCTTGCAACAATAGCGGATATTTTATTTACAGGGGTTTGACCAGATATATCCGCGATGTCTCTAACACTCTTCAGCATTTTTTGTACCACTTTGTTGCACTGGTTTTCGTCAAATAAGCAGAGTAAAATACTCTGCTTCTTGACGACACTTTCTCCGAGGTTCAGTGAACAACCACGGTCGTTTTTAAGACAGAACAGCGCCAAAAGTCAGAAGTACCTTCAATTTTATCATTTCCAATAGAATAAACCACCTCCTATAAATTATGTACTGCCGAGGATTTAGAATGAAGCACAGAAAACTCAAGAGGTATTCCCGGCAATGATATTCTACAAATAAAAGCCAAAACACAAGCGCAAAGGTCATTCCTGCATTAACGAATGTGCTTCTGAGCTTGCAGGTAAAAATGACGGGAAAATAATTTTAAGACGGGGCCGCTGTGCGAACTTGGAGACGGAATCTACAGAGATTTAAAGGTTACGTCATATTCATAATCTGTCATATTATAGCATCCACAAATGCAGGGCGAAAAGAAGGAAAAAATAACTGCTTACTCAGGCATCCTTGGAAGATTGAAATGTTAAAATTGAAACACAAAAACACAAACACGCATTGTTATTCGCGTATACATGCTGCCAATTGAAAAAAAAACAATTTTAAAAGGATGTTTGCGCCATTAGTTGAAGAAAGACGCACGATCGCCGATCGCTTTTCTGAATTTGCATAGCAGTCTAATTCAAACGCTCAGCCACGAGTGTACCATGCCTACTTTTTAACGCTACCCTGCGTCTCTCATAATCAAATGGGGGTTATGGGACCTTAAATCTCGCATATCAATCAAATCAACGCTACTCTGGTGTAACCTTGAATAGAAGTTGCGAGCATTGTCTTCCAAAATTTCTTACATGCAGAGGAACAACTAAGAAAGTGGCACGTTGAAATTCGCTGTAAATGAGAAAAATGAACATAGCACAGTCCCCTGAAATCGGGAACTGTTCACACACTCCCGCAGCGAAAACGAATTCACGTGCAAGTAATCTTTGTCGGAGGTGAATTCTAAAAGCACACCAATATAATGTGATATAAAGTAGAAATTACTCACTCCACCGCGTTACCTGTTTGGTGGCTACACTAGTGAGCAGAAGGCTCTCAGCAAAGCGAAAGTAAACAAAGCAACAAACCATATGTTCTGCTTCCTGCCATCACTCACGTAGTTCGTTAGTCACCCCGGCGAAAGCAGGGTCTCAAACACCCACTCGGACACTACCGTAAATATAAACTGCAATTATTAGACGCACACGAGACTAAATAAACTAAGCACGTAGAAACGTTCAGCAGCTGACGAAATGCCATCAGCTGCTGCCTGGGTGCAACTGTTGCCAGACTTGAAGCGGGGTTTCGCTAACTTGATCGGCTCAAGGCTTAGGGAAACCATGCTACCACTTTAAATGCATGTATTTTGCTGTAATGTTAATTTATAAAAAAACAATGAGTAAGGAAAGCGTTCATTTATTATACAAAGATATAGATTTTTTAGCCACAATTGCAAATACTCTCGTTATCAGGCATTTTTCTCGACGCATGCAATTTACTCAAGTGAAGGGAGCATTTTCAAGGCCTCCCTTGGCGAAGGAAGTGTGGAGGAGCGTTCATGAAACGCAGCGGCTCCTTGAGTGGATGAACACGCTCCGCCTTGACTTCGTCAAGTCGAGGGGAGCCCTTGAGTAAAAGAGCGTTCGTGAATACGGGCCGTTGTCTTACAGGCAGTGAGTACGCACTCGCATTTGCCTTAAAAGAGATTGGTTGATAACAAGGTTGACTGTTATAGGCGAGTCTGCTTTTTTCAGGCTCGACTGTATATGTGTACTTTCATATTTTGGTAATTTTTGCGCCGGCATGAAGCGCGTGTTGAGACCAAAATACACATGTGCTTACATCAGACTAATGCCAATTCTGTTCCTTCGCTGCCCCTCTTTTTGGCACAATCGAGGGACGTCGTGATTGGACCCGTAGATGGTGTATTGGCACGCTGCAGAAACCGAGACATTTTTTGGAGGAGCCTTCCTAATACTTCAAGTGCGAAATTATGAGCTTGCAAGTTTGAGGAATTACGGAATCGTGTGGAGCATCTGTCGTTATGCCTTGTTATTATTGACAAAAGGCCGGCATTTTTTTTCGTTTACAGCATTCACATTACTTCTTACTATATAGTTAGAGAGAACAAATGGACTCAATGACAAGAATAGGTACCTAGAACAAGCACAGGCTCACACTGTTTATTGATCACCACAGGCATCTGAATACTTGAAAAAAACAGGTCACAGAGAGAACATGTACGAGGATGAGAGAAAAATTAACAAGTTACGGTCGAAACCTTTCTTTCTATCACACAAGCCGATAGAAGGAATAATAACACGCTCACTGACCCTCCTAATTGTCACAAAAGACCAAGTACCATATGTGCGTTCTTTCACCGATAATAATATTATCGTGAAGCTGGGCTTCAATAATCTAAGGTGCACAGTCATTTGTTTTTAGAGTGGTACTTCATTTATATGCCGCAGATGTTCTTTTTCGTTATCACTCAAGTGGAGTCAGGTTGTCCGGCGTATACATTTCTATATGTAAGAGGTATAATGTACACCACTTGGGCACTGAAGCAATCAAATGGTGTGTTAGGGACGGGCTGCTTATCCTTCCCCTCCTCGTAAACATATTCAATTTTTCATGTGTATGAACACACGCACACAAACACCTGAAAAAACATGTATAAAGTATAGTTGAACACTTCCCTTTCTATTGATGAAATCACTTTCTGGCACACTGGAGCAATTCGGCGGCGCTTTTCAAAAAGTTTCTGAGATATAGCTCTGCGTCAAGAAGTCTTCTTCCAACGTCCACGTTAGGCCTACAACGTCAGCTCCAGACTCACTTAACTATGCTGTGACAGTCCTTAAAGAGCAGCTGTATGGTAACTGATACAGCGGGTGATGGGGCACTGTCTGTGAGTCAGTACTTCTGATACGGAGATCTCTTTCCTCAAATCCGAGGCCGAAAGTTGCTCCTGCAGCTATCGCCGGCATCCATCGATTCCGTAGGGATAGGCCATGTGACTTTCGGTAACAGATGCAGTCGATGGTCGGTGTATGCGCGCTTCCACAAACCTCGCCAAGTAATGCATTCATGTTGAAACTGTAAACTAGAAATAACTTAGTATGGAAACAAGAACATGGAATATCAAATGAGCTCACCTCTAAGACAAACGCAAGTAGGAGTATTTTCTTCTCAAGGCACGTTTGTTCTTTGTTTACTTCTAATGATAGCCCCGCTTCAGTGGTCTAGTGGTCAAGGTACTCGGCTACTGACCCTCAGGTTGCAGGATTAAATCACGGCTGCGGCGGCTGCATTTCCGATGGAGGCGAAAATGTTGTAGGCCCGTGTGCTCAGACTTGAGTGCACGTTAAAGAGGCTCAGGTGGTTGAAATTTCCGCAGTCCTCCTCTCATAATCATATGGCAGCTTTGGGACATTAAACCCCACATATCTATCAATCAATTGCTTTTTATTACACTACAAGCGCAGTCAAAGTAACAGCACACTGTTCTCCGCATTTCTATCATCTGGCAGGCCGGAACAAAAGGCCTTTCTGAGAACAGTACCGTGCTCTTGAGTCCGTTTCTGGATGTTTGTGTTTGTATTGCGAATACACAACGTAACGTAATAGGGTTCGAAAAACTTGAAAACAAGAAAGAAAACAATGAATGCAAGACTTGCTCGCTGGCTGCTATGCACGTTACGCGGACATTTACTCGCTTGCGTAAACACACCCGGGAACCACAGCCTGACATGGTTTTCGCGCCATAACCTGCGCTCTTCACGGCCCGTTCATCTCTATTACAGTTGGCATGAGTTTCAATATGCGCACGGGCACCTCGGATGTTGCGTCGGCGCACCGACTCAGCAGGTAGTCCATCTGACGAGGTCTAAAGATAATCTACGAGGCACCATTACTACGTGAGTGGAATGGATGCACAACAGCAAGAAAGAGCGCCCTCGCACGTAGGCAGTACCGGCACCTGAATACGGCAAAGAATACGCAGAAGCCGCGTCTTGCTTCGGCCTACACCAGTGAGGCAGTTTGAGCTTTTACCTCTCAACGCCACAGCGGCCTCTCAACGCCCTGAATGAAAAAATATCGTTCATTTCAGACACGTGTATCCACCGCTGCCCTTGAGGCTCTTGTAGCGTGACATGATGCTCTTGAAGGGTGCAATGAGGTTAAAAAGGAGGACTGTTTTTGAGGACATGAACCACTCCGCAGATGTGAGTAAAAAACTTGGGCTATTTAGAGTCGAGAGATAATGTAGCATACCAGAAAAGCATCCTATAGTTTATTCGCTTTGTTGCTACACAAGGTAGTGTTGACATTATTGTGCTCGGGCGAGTTTTATGATTGCCTTAGCTCATTACACACTAACACAAAAAAACAATAGACCACGTATATGGATATTCACTCCTCTAACAAACTTGATACACCTAATGCTCAACACTATAGAGCTATCAGAGATGCATTGACAATTTGCTAGTGATATCGAATGCTCGCTTCAAGTCGAATATAGTGAAGCATGTATAACAAGCTTGAAGTTAATCAAATTTAGAATATACTACGAACGTGTGCATAGATCTTCTGGAGAATCGATATATGTGTACGAAGTGGGCAACGAAGACAGGACCAACAAATGCCATTCGTCTGGCAGAGTGAAGTATTGAGAGCCTGTCTTGTGTGAAATAACGTGTAGCTTGGAGAAGATTTAGAGAGCAACTGCACAAAAATGCGTTAAACGCCTAAATTCTCCCCGTGCTTTCCTCCGGATAGTTAACAAAAAGAGAAAGAAAAAATCAAGCCAGGAAACAAAAAAAATAAACATGTGTACAAAAAGTAAATAATAAACAAGGGACTTAGCGAAGTGGTACATTTATTTGTGGCTCACTCTCAGAATCGAAGTTAGAATTCTGAAAATTTCGTCACACAAGGCCGTGGTAAATTCCCACGAGCTAATGACGATGGCGCAAGTATCTATACGCAAGTAGCAAACTGGCAAAGGCGCGAGCCTATTTCCAGTCATTAAGATCAATAAAGCCACAGTAAAACGATCAAATTACCCGCAGTGCGTGAACCACGTCGAATGACAAACGACTCACCAAAGATGTCGAAGTATTCGAGCAGTTATTGCTCAATAAATTCAATTCAAATTGAGGAGGTGAATTCTGCTTCACTGGTGTAATGACACCAGTCCTCTGTATCGACTCCTGATCTTCTAAAAGCAATAAACAGGAAAAGCTTTTAAGAAGTGCTTTAAAATATATAAACAGTTCTTTTGACTGCAGTTTGTCACATCTTGTGTGTGATGTTCTGCAAAGTATGAATCTTTAAACTTAAAACATTGTGTAAAGTTGCAAATACAGTGAGCTTCATTAATTACGAATCCATTAAGAAAGACTCACTTCAAATGACCCAAGACCTCGATGGCGTACCAGAAATCAAAGTGAGAATCACAGCCAGTGAGAATAAAAAAAGGAGTAATACCCAGAACCGAGGTGGATGTTAATTGACGGAAGCCGCGAACGTTGAACAGCTCGATCGTGGTTAGTCCTCGCCTTGCGTTTATATTATTCGCTTTATTTTTTGCAACCTAAGGCGTAGTGAATTTAAAGTGTGCCACTCGTTCGAAACTGCTCTAACAAGGATAGCTGTACATATAAATATTTGAAATGAAGGACGCAAAAAGCAGAGAAAAATAAATGAGATTGTCATTATAACGCGATAGCGTTATACAGCTCGTTTCTCATAAATTCCTGCGTCGGCATCATTTGTTGTGAACAGAAAACTATCTTATTATGTGTCATCGAAAAATTGAGAACAATAACAATCAAATGAATGATATAAAAAATCATGAGTCAGTGGAAACTAAACCATGATTGTTTGCGTCTGAATGGGGATCCAACCCGGGCAGTTTGCGCGGCAAGCGGATGTTCTGAAACACGGTCACGCCTCTGCTTCTGAATACTGTGAAAAGAACTTTTCTGCTTGTGAATGCAGTGAAAGTAGTTTTCCTGCTTCACAAACACATGCGTGCTGTATACGTTCTTCACAATGTAATATGAAATAATAAAGTAAATATGCGCGGCACAAGAGTACAATTCCTTCGGACAAGGGATTATCAATTCGTATTTCAAAGCCGATTAACCACTGCAAAAGTCACACATGCTACTGCGCCTGTTTCCTGAAGGCCACGTAGTGGGTGAATAGAACGTTCGAAAAGGGTTCTTGCACTAAGTGTTTTAGGTACGTATGCTATTACGTTCAACTCCTTGAAAAATCTTCTGAGTCCCATAAATTCTTTTGCTTACCAGCGAGCATGAACGATTTTTCCACATGATGTGGGACATACCAATGAATATTGGTGTTGTTGAGGTTGCTTCATCATTGAACGCCAAGCGTACTTATGAAAGCAAAGTCAGTTTATCTATCTATCTATCTATCTATCTATCTATCTATCTATCTATCTATCTATCTATCTATCTATCTATCTATCTATCTATCTATCTATCTATCTATCTATCTATTTACCTGTCTGTCAGTCTGTCTGCCCACCTTAGTGTAAGTCCACGTGGTTGCCTTTTTGATTGATATGTAGGGTTTACCGTCCCAAAACCACCAAATGATTATGAGAGACACCGTAGTGGAGGGCTCCGGAAATTTCGACCACCTGGAGTTCTTTAACGTGCACCTCAATCTGAGCATACTGGCCGACAACATTTCCACCTGCATCGGAAATGCAGCCGCCGCAGCCGGGATTTGATCCCGCGACCTGCGGGTCAGCAATCAAGTACCTTAGCTACTAGACGACGGCGGGGGGGGGGGGGGGGGCACGTCTTTTTAACTAGGCCAAAATCACCATAGCAGTCCATGAGAGCACACCAAAAGTGGCATGATAGCTCCAGGAGCATGCAGAGCCTGCCGTGTCGATCCCATGCTTTGCGGTAATGGGTTCCATGCAAAGCAACCATCGAGTTGATACTTACACCACATTTCTAAGCTTTGAGCTAAATGTGATAAACTGGATGAAAAAGCACGCAACTGAAGTTCTGTGCACATCTCGGGCTATTCAGTCACGTTGACATCAATGACACACACAGGTAGCTTATGGTCCAATAAGACGTCAGTAGTGACATTTGCGCACATGCGTCAACTTTATCCTAAATACGTGGACATTACGTGCAATTATGCATATAATACGCAGCGTTTCTTGAGCGTACTTCTGTGGGATCGAGTACTGCCAGATGCAGCTTCTTCAGTTACAAATCACGAATTTAACAATTCTTGGTTTTTATAGAAGTGGAGCCAACGCAGCAACAGCTGATTCTGCCTCTACTTACTTTTTCAAACAAAATAGTTTTTTTCCGCAATTCGCTCAACTTATATTTTAAGCGTTTGTTTTAGGAACATGTAAAATAGAAAGTTTAAATATATTACTGCCTACAAAAATTTTGCCTTTGAAAACATTAAATATTAAACATAATGAAACGCTTCGCCAAGGCAAAAAAAACACTTAAAAATGAAAAAACGAACTATCCTGGTCATGATTAAATAGCGCCTTGAGATGAAGGAAACCTTTACTTTTTAACTCTCCCTTTCTCTTTCAACCCCCTATTCCCCCAACTTCAGTGTAGGGCAGCATACGGGATACTAGCATCTGGTTAACCTCCCTGCCTTCCTTTTTTCTTGTTTCTCTCTCTCTCTCTCTTGTTGCGTTTTAATTGCTTGTATTGGTATATTTATATAAATTTCAAGTCGGTTTTTTAAATGAAAAGTTCAAAGCGCCATCGATGAAGCACGTCATTTTTTTTTCGTAATGTAATGCTGCAATACCTATTTCACAAATTCACATATACCTACCAACGTTTTTTTTAGCATGAACGAACAAGTTACCAGGTACAGTTGACAGGTAATGATACATTATATTTATCCTACTGAGTTCCAGACTAATTTTAGTGCAACGGATTTTTGTGAAACTTTCAAAATTATTTTATGAGGGCCTCTGGATATAATAATAACAACTTATTTTTCACTGCAAACTTTCGGACGTGTGTGCCGCATTGTCCTTTATATTGGACATTGGGACTCTATGCGGTCTTTTCTAATGCAGTGGTATTGTTACACGCAAGATGTTTTTTTGTGATAAATAATTTGATGAGGTAAACGTAGGAACATTTTATTTGCAAACTGCTTTGTTCACTTTGTGTGAGCTCCTTCATTCGCTTGGTGTCAGCATTGTCGAAGCATCTCCTGTCTTTGGTGCCGCAAAAGAACAAATGACACTTTGTGCAGAAGAACTTTGTCTTCTACTTGCATCCTTCGAGCCTGCAGCGGGCCGCATTCGGAGCATATGTCAGTCTTGGGAAATGGCCTAGCGTCTTTGCTCTTGCTTTGACTGGAGGCCACGGAGCCCTTTTTGGTGGTGGGCACCACTCTTCGTCGGAGTCACTCTCCGCTTCATTTTGACTCTTAGCTTGCGCGATTTGTTGCTCACCAACAGACAGACAAAACTCCAGGAATTTCGCTATCTCTTTCTGGCGCTTTTGTTGCGCCCGCATGTCTTGCACGTACTGCATCCATGAGTTGCTCAACGCAATGTCGAATAGATGGAAGATGCTTCTGAAGGTCCACTTGTTCACTCGAGCTTTGATTATGTAATAGCTGATCATACGATCTG
Organism: Rhipicephalus microplus; assembly: GCF_043290135.1. NCBI lineage: Eukaryota > Metazoa > Arthropoda > Arachnida > Ixodida > Ixodidae > Rhipicephalus > Rhipicephalus microplus. Next base: position 108,369,040 of record NC_134704.1, read on the forward strand.
CGAGATCAAATCCTCCCATGTTGACATTGTACAACCGTACAACATCTTGTCGGGGCACGTCAATGTGTTTTTTTCTTTCCTGGACCACCTACGGCATGTGTCTTCTGGGTGCTGGCTATAGATAGAGAACATCAAGGTAATGGGCTTATTGTCATACCAACATACAACTGCCTGTTTTTTGTCGTTCCTCTCAAACATCTCTGACGTCCTTCTTCCTTTTTCTTTTAGCTCTTTCTCGCTGGATAGTTTCACCCTTTTTGGGATCCGGGTGTTCATAATTGTTCCCTTGCCAGCGATTCTGTTTTCAGCTAGTTTATCCAGCAGCGGCCCTGATGGGAAGTATCTGACGAAGTAGACCTTCGTTCCGGGAGGGAGCGTCTCAGTGAGCCTCAGCACTGCGGATTCTCCTATTCCATAGCTGCCTGGATACAATGCTGCCTTTTTTCCTTGATAGATCTCAAAATCGAGGATTAATACACCTGGCGTGGCGAGCACAAAGTTTTTAAGCCCCTCTGGGTTTGGCTTGCGTGGTACGAACTGCTTCAGCTGCGTTCGTCCACTGAACGGGATCATTTGTTCGTCGATGCTGACATTCTCTTTCTGAGGAAGCTTGTGACACCCTCCCAGTAGAAATGACACCAGTGGTCTTATGCGCCAGAGCCTGTCTTTCTCTTTTTCTTGCTCACTTACATCAAGTTCGTTAACTAGCTTCAGCCGGCGCCCAAGTTGAAAGTACCGGTTTTCGTCAGGTTATCCGCAACAAGAGGCACCCTTGTCTTTTTCATCCAGTACATGCGAATCTGCGGGTAGCACAGGCACGGACATTAATCCCAAAAAACATTTTGAGTTCTTCTACTGAGGTCTCCAGACTTTTTCCAGTCCCCTGGACATGTGTCGTGTTCATTGCAAAAGCCATCATCTCGAAGACTTCATGGGGCACATACTAAACAAGGTAGTCACTTGGACTCCACGAAACTCGTTGTTGACTGTCATCAGGGGTGGATGTGAAGTCAAGAATCCAAGACGGAAGCGGCCTGCATGAAGAAAAACACCGTAAAAGAGCAGAGTTGCTTTTTATTCGTTCACATGGCAATGACCGACCGTCACAATGCACACTCCTGCAGTACATTAGCCCCCCCCCCTTCCCAAAACGCATACTACTACTATTCCTTACCCATCATGGCGTTTCCATGACTGCCCCTTTGTCGTCTTCGAGGTGGACGGGCGTTCATCGTCACTATTTTTGTCCTCTTCAGAACTCAGGGTATCAAGTGGAGCCGAAAATGTAGTGTCTACCAAAGTGTCGTCGTCACTGTCCGAAAGATCAATTTCGGACGTGGCCGTTCCACCGATTCGTTCAAGGATTCTTTCGGCCGTCTCATCACTGACGCATGGCCTTTTTCTTAAATGAACAAAGAAGTTTACATCATACCGCAACCTAGTAGCAATCGGAAGCAAGCACGTTCTGTTCACACTGCAGCGCGCCACGTAATTCACACAAAGCAACTTGGTTAAGTCCCGACGTCCAATCTTTTAGACATGTCAAAGCTCACACCGTGAAGGCAAAAGAAAGGATGTTAAGAGCTGAAATATTTAGCTGCGTGTGCTCTCTGCAACATTATCTTTCACGTTTAACTGATGAAATGACATTAAATAAGCTCAAAGTGTGAAAAAAAGTACTTACGGTTGCGGTTGACACCGTAGAACGCAACACCACTGAACGCCGTCATTATGAATACTCCTAGTGGCGCATCGTGACCTCTAATTTCAAAACCACGGTACAGATTGCAACACCAGTTGTGCAAGGTATTGGACAACCGATTTTACGGCGATAGGAGCTTTGGAAAAGCTGTAATCGCTCGGTCTTCGATGTCCAGAATTTCGGACAAATTTCCCATTGCTGGTACTCAAGAGGATATATATATATATATAAATATGTACTATTAATCAGCTGCCCGCTCGTAATAAGTTCACGTGCTACGTGACGCCAAACATGCGCATAAAAGAGTGGTTCATACTCGTCGCTTGGCTTATAGGTGGCGCTGACTGTCACTCCTACTACTGAATTCACATATAAACCCAATCAAGTGGATGGAGCGAAGGCCACTGTGGTAGCTTAGTGGTTAGAGCATCGAACGCGTTATTCTAAGGTCGTAGGTTCGATTCCTGCTCACGGCTGGTTAAATTTTCATCCACTTTTCTTTCTTCTTATTTACATTCCATTGGTTCTAATAACTTCCCCTTTACATTCCTTGGCATTACTGTCTGTTAGATCTCATTATTATTGTGTCAAAACACGGAAAAACGAGCCCTTAGGTGTACACTTCTTTCCCTTATATATATATATATATATATATATATATATATATATATATATATATATATATATTGTTAGGAATTTTGCTCTGTCGCGACGGTAGCGGTTGCGGAGAGCGGCGAGCCGTCGAGCGGACTTCGATGAAGCCTTAGCCCGAAGGTGAAACAGGGAGGCAATCCGTTTGGAAAACAGCAACTAAAGGAGCGTTTACTGTAGCAGGTTTACAGAGCCGGCCAGCACGACAACGTCGGCTGGGGCAAAATCCACTAACATGGGGCCGGCTCGGCCTTAAATAGCGTCTTTGGTCCATTCTCTCCGACCAGTTCTCGGGCTCGGAGGGGGAGACGTAGCCATACCCGGAACTGCAAAGTGGTTCGGCGGAGGAAACGACGTTATCCCCGGACTGCACGGTTCTCCTGCACAGAAGGCGGCGCTGGGAGGGGGGGAGACAGTTCGTCGAAACAGGGCTAGATCTTGCGAGACGTGCTCCCGAACGAGGAACATGTCTGTGGCACAACAGCACCCCCGCCGCCAGACAATGCATCCGGAGTTTTGAGCCGTCAGCGCGGCTCGGAAGGAGGAATGCTGGTTGACCGTTGAGGCTGTAGCCACTCCGTGGTGATCTTCAGAGCCCTGCAGGGAATCACTGGGACGACGGAGTTGAACTCAAAGCCAAACCACTTTCGTGGAAGCAAGCACCCTCTGAACGTCTCTCATAGCGCCAGACCAAGGCAGCAAAGATATCTATTGAGTCTCTACTATTGTACGTTTTAAAAAGCACGAGAAACGTATCCCTTAGAGACCTCAAAACGCTGGCCCTCACGAATGCTGTGATTACACTGCGCAGTCCCGATGCCAAGAAAGGCCACGCGAAACCAACCCCAATGCCATACGAGCGGGTCGGAACCTGCTGAAGCAGCCCAAAACCAATTCTGTGCATTTTTTTTTAACAATTTACCAGAATGGTAGAGGCTGGGCTTCCTGGTAACATATCAGAGTACACTTCAAACAAAATTACATCTGTTAGTGCAATGCGACATTGTTAATACAGTTTAAATCAAAATGAAATAATAGACGCCAAAATTTTGCGAAACACGTCAAACCAGAAGCATGTGCCTCAACTTGTATGAGGGAGCTGGGATGCACTTCAATAAGCTCTGCTGAGACCATCTGCATTTGTGTGCAGCTTCCCTTTCTTATAGCGCACACTAAAGTTATGGTGCTGAAGCGTCAGGCTCCACCTAAGTAACCGACCGCTTTTAGACGACATGTTGTGCAACCAAGTCAAGGGGCAGTGATCAGTTTCTACTATGAAGCTCGACCCTGAGACGTAACATGCTAGCTTACCAATTGCCCAAACAAGGCAGGCGCACTCTTTTTCTGAAGTGCTGTAAGCTTCCTCTCTGACACTGAGCTTTCTGCTGAGATACAAAACTGGCCGCTCGTGCCCTTCGGCGTCTTTTTGGCACAAAACTGCTCCTAGGCCGCGGTCACTGGCATCACACTGAATAATAAAACTCTGAGAAAAGTCCGGTGCCGCTAGCACGGGTCGTTTTGCGAGAGCGCTCTTGAGGCTCTTGAAAGCATTCTCTTTTCTTGTGTCCCACGAAGTGACGGTGGGCTCGGTTTTGCGGAGAGAGTCCGTCAGCGGACTAGCGAGGTTTGAGTAACCTTTGACGTAGTGTTGATAATACCCCGCCAGTCCCAAAAACGCCCTCAATTCCGACTTTGTGGTGGGACGACGATACCCTAAAACGGCCGCAACTTTCAGCTCGGACGGGCTACGCTGGCCACGACCCACGATGTGGCCGAGATAACTTACGCTTGCGCACCCTAAGTGGCATTTCTGCGCTCTCACGGTGAGGCCTGCATCACGTAGTCGAGCCAGAACGGTCCTCAAGTGAGTCACATGCTCGACCCACGTATCAGAGAATATTGCCACATCATCGAGATACGGCAGGGCGAAATCTCCTAAACCCCGCAACACCCGATCCATGAGGTTTGAGAAGCAGTAGGGAGCATTCTTTAAGCCGAAAGCAAGCATTAAAGGGCGAAATGTTCCCAATGGGGAAATGAATGCGGCATAACGAGAGGCTCGCTCCGTCAACGGGACCTGCCAGTATCCCCGTACCAGATCTAAGAGGGAGATATATGTGGATTTTGCCACGGTTTCTACTCTCTCCTCGATATTAGGTATCGGATACGTCTGATCTAAAGTGATCTTATTTAGCCGGCGGTAGTCCACGCATGGCCTAGGGTCTTTTCCCGGAACCTCGACTAGTATGAGTGGGGAGGTGTAATCGCTTTCACCTGGAATGATGACCCCCAAGTCACACATGCGGCGGATCTCGGCTTCCATGATCTCTCTTTGCCTCGGCGATACGCGGTAAGCCTTGCTAGAGATCGGTTCTTCACTTGATAACTGAATATCATGCTCTACCAAAGAGGTTTTCCCTGGTTTGTCGCAAAACACGTCTGCGTAGTCTCTAACTACTTTCGTGAGATCATCACGCTGACTCTCCGTGAGACTTTGCTCTTCGTCAATAAGCTGTACGAGTCTGTTAGCTGGCGCGTCGCTCTCACGTGGAAAACTAAAAAGGTCGGTCTCCACTTCGTTCGCCGCATTCAGTGTCATGTTAACCACGGCATGGCGCTGGATGTAAGGCTTCATTAAATTACTGTGGTAAACCTTACCTTTCTTTCGGCCCAGTTTTACCTCGTAGTTTGTGTCTGAAAGCTTGGACATTACTTTAGCTGGCCCTTCCCACTGCATGTCCATTTTGTTCTTTTTACACTGTCGTAGCAGCATTACCTGGTCGCCGATGTTGAACGTGCGCTTCCGGGACAACTTATCGTAGTAAGTCTTCGCTAAACTCTGAGCCGCCTTCATGTTTTCCTCAACTAGCTCTGGTTTTAGATAGTCTTTCCAACAGATCTAAAACGTAGCTGACTACGCGTGGGTCTTCTTCATATCCTTCCCACGAGTCTCTCAATAGCCGAAATGGAGATCTTAAGTTTCTTCCATAGACAAGCTCGGCGGGACTGAATCCCGTTGTCTCGTGGGGAGCGGACCGTATGGCGAACAGTGCCGCGGGTATGCATGCCTCCCAATCTTTGTTATGTTCAAAGCAAAGAGCTCTCAGAACTCGCTTGAGTACAGCATGCATCCTCTCCACGGGGTTAGACTGTGGATGTCCTATAGAGCTGTGGATTATTTTTATTCCACAGCGTTCAAAAAACGCTGTTGTGAGACAACTGGTAAATACGCTCCCATTGTCACTCTGAATCTCGGCTGGAAAGCCAACGCGGGCAAAAATGGACAAAAGTGCGTCCACAATGCAGGGAGAGGTGAGCTCTTTTAGCGGAACCGCTTCGGGAAATTTCGTTCCCACGCACAAAACAGTTAAAATGTAGCGACAACCGGAACGGGTCTCTGGAAGGGGGCCAACAATATCAATTACGAGCCTCCGGAACGGCTCTGTGATAACAGGCACTAATCTCATCGGGGACTTCCGTTTGTCAGTAGATTTGCCTACTCTCTGACACGTGTCGCACGATCGTACGAAGTTTTCTACATCTTTCCAGCATCCAGGCCAATAGAAATCCTGTGCGAGCCTCGCCTTTGTTTTCTTGATGCCAAGGTGGCCCGCCCAAGCATTTCCGTGCGCCAGTTCTAAAAACTGTCGTCGGTACTTCTCTGGCACTAGAAGCTGGTCGAACGTTCTACCCTCAGCGTCCCGATACTTTCGATACATGAGCCCTGCCTTCGTGTAGAATGAGATGTTCTTTCGGGCTACTCCTTCTTTCCCGTTATGCTGCAGATTCTTAATGGTATCATCACTTGCCTGCGCAGTGACGAGTGTGTTTCTGTCTACTTTACTGAGCTCTTCCCAACAAGTGGATGTTGGACCAAGCAGGGACGACTGAACGCTCTCCTGAAGCGCTCTGCTTTCATCCACCTCCACAGGCTCGTCGCGTTCGGTAGCCATCACCGTATCCGGAGCCCTACTGTCTTCGATGTCCGGTGATACACCAGTCGCCTCTTGGCCCGAGTCTCCCTGGGGAGTTGCCTCACGCTCGTCCGCCTCCTCGTTCGAAACCGAGACCTCAAGTCTCCCCGCGAGAGCGCGGGACCGCGATCGCGTGAGTGCCATGCACGCGAGGGGAGATGAAAATGACTGGCCCTTTTCTTTAAGGAGCTGCTCTGATTTGTTGGAAAAAAGGTACGGAAAATCTTGGGGCAAATTAGGGCTCACGGCCGCCTCAGTGCGCAATTTTCCAAAACTTCCCTCTAGAACAACCGCAGCAATTGGCAAACAGGCACTTTGCTCTTCTGCAACCTGTCTGATCCAGGCGCATTCGCCAGTATAGTCGCCAGGGGAGATGCAAGATGGGTGTGCTACGTCCATCGTCGCAGCTGAATCACGGAGTGCCCGGCATTTCTTTCCGTTGACCACAATTTCGCGCATGTAAGGCTCGAGTAACTTCAAGTTCTCGTCCGACTCGCGAATGCCAGCGAAAACAAACTTTTGCTTACAGCTAGATGAGATATGACCCTCCTTTTTACAATTGTAGCATACAATTGGTCGTTTTGATTCAAAAGCTCGAGCGGTGTCGACGCGTTCCCTCGCACTTGCTGTCGACTCAGGTGCCTCTCCTGGCTTTCTCCTTTCCCTCTCATTGTTAGTCGCTCCCTGACTGAATTCGTTACGCGGCGGAGCCATCTTTTGTGCTGCATTTTGAGCAGCAAGCCGCCTTGAGGAGTCCCTCTTCTCTTTTGTATCATCGCGATCCAACTGAAAATTCCTTCGCGTATAATACTCATCAGCTAGCTCAGCAGCTTTGTCAATGTCTGTTCCCTTCATTCTGTCCTGAAGCCAGAGTCTGGCATCTTCAGGCAACACACGATAGAATTGCTCGAGGGCCACACAATCAATCACCCTGTCGTGGTTACCGTAAGCATCCGCACTTCTAAGCCATTCTTTCAAATTAGACTTAAGCTGGTACACGAACTCTGTGCATGATTCACTGCCCCTTTTTGCTTGCCGAAATCGCTGCCGAAATGCCTCGGCAGACAATCGGTACTTACGAAGGAGGGCCGCTTTGACCTTAGCGTAGTCGTCAGAGTCTTCTTTAGACAACCGTGCGATTACTTCCGCGGCCTCTCCCGGAATGACTGACAGAAGCTTCTGGGACCAGACACCCTCATTTATCCCAATTTTCTCGCACGTGCGCTCAAAGTTCACTAAAAAAAGCGCGATGTCTCCACCCGTCCTAAACGGCAGAATCAAATCTTGGATTTTCTGTCTTGGCATTTCGTCTGCCACGGATAGCGAACTAGACTGCGCCGATGTTATGCGAAGTTGCTCAAGTTCCAGCTCTTTCATTCTAAGAGCATGTTGATGCTCTTCTCGCCTTTTTCGCTCCTCAGCCTCCTCGCCTTCGCGTTTTCGACGCTCCTCAGCCTCCTCGCGTTCGCGTTTTCGACGCTCCTCAGCCTCCTCGCGTTCGCGTTTTTGACGCTCCTCAGCCTCCTCGCGTTTTTGACGCTCCTCAGCCTCCCGCTGTTTTTCTTTAATTGTCTCCATAGCCTCTTCTACCTCCTCTTTAGTTATTCCTTCCGCTCTCATGACATCAAGAATATTTCCTTTGCGGCTCGTCCTAGCAACAGAAACACCCAGCTGCTCACAAACATCGAGAAGGTCCCTCACTCTGAGCTTCTCCATTGTGTACCGCAACTCGTGCACGTTCCTTTCTGAAATAGCTTTGTCTCAGAAGCTATATTCTTCGATGTGAAGCAAGTCGAGAACCAGCCAAGCACTAGCCACCTAAAGATCTAAAAGAACATACTTGGCTACTCTGTGCTAACAGGGTCTGACGACAAAAGACGAACGTCAGGCACTCACCCAACTAGAGCGGGTGACTTCGGCCATCTGGTCGTTGCCGTCGAGTGGTGTCGTGGGTGTCCTCGGGCCTGCCAAGATCCGCTCCAACTTTCCAGCCGTAGAAGTCGGCGTAGCGGGTCCCAGGGCAGCAAAACGATATCACGGTGGTCGTCCTCGGGTTTGCAGGGATCCGATCCAACTTTTCAGCCGTTGAGATCGGGGTAGCGGGTCCCAGAGCAGCAAAACGTTGAGGACAGGGGTAGCGTATCCCGCAGCTGCCAACCACTGTTAGGAATTTTGCTCTGTCGCGACGGTAGCGGTTGCGGAGAGCGGCGAGCCGTCGAGCGGACTTCGATGAAGCCTTAGCCCGAAGGTGAAACAGGGAGGCAATCCGTTTGGAAAACAGCAACTAAAGGAGCGTTTACTGTAGCAGGTTTACAGAGCCGGCCAGCACGACAACGTCGGCTGGGGCAAAATCCACTAACATGGGGCCGGCTCGGCCTTAAATAGCGTCTTTGGTCCATTCTCTCCGACCAGTTCTCGGGCTCGGAGGGGGAGACGTAGCCATACCCGGAACTGCAAAGTGGTTCGGCGGAGGAAACGACGTTATCCCCGGACTGCACGGTTCTCCTGCACAGAAGGCGGCGCTGGGAGGGGGGGAGACAGTTCGTCGAAACAGGGCTAGATCTTGCGAGACGTGCACCCGAACGAGGAACATGTCTGTGGCACAACAATATATATATATATATATATATATATATATATATATATATATATATATATATATATATATATATATATATATATATATATATTCTAGTTAAATGCGTATGCTGCTGCAACTGAACATCTTGTTATTAGAAACGCCGAAGGGCGGAATTGAAGCTCCCGTACATTAGCAATTAGTACAGCACGTGCAGCGGTATGTTGCGATCGAGCCATACTAACAGAGAAGAAGGCCATGCTATAAATTATTCTTAATCTGAGGCGCCATCACACACACCGACGTAGAAGCGGGCAACGATCATCATTAGGTCCTGTGCTGGAGGCTCTAACTCTTGGGCCACCTGCTACTTTTTCTACGTGGAGCCTTCTTAGTTAAAACACACTGCATGGCACTCTAGTGCGCTGGAAGTGTCAAAGGTAAATCTGTTAATACTATGGCTTGCTCTAGGCTTCTTTGGACACGTATCTCTGCGAAGACTACTCTAGAAATCTCTGAATGTCTGTTGATAAGCACGCAGTGGCCAATGCATTAGTGCGCCGTAAACCAATGTAGAGTGACCCGAATGCTGGAAGTTAGCTCGTTGATTATACAGTACACAAAAGCGACTGCGAGTCGCAGTTTTTCAAAGTAATGACAGAAGGTGGAGATGGCTGATACGTTGACTAGAATCTGAAGTTCATAATAATATCCATAGAATTTGAAACCACATTGAAGGTTTTGGTTCGATTTTCTTACTGTTCGCAGAAAAATTCATGCACTCAAATTGTTCGAAAGGGTGCTATTTCCTCCGTACATCATCAGTGCATTTCTTTCTGATTCTATGAATGTGAGTCGTGATATTGGGGGCCTTACATTTCGGAAAAGAGACGTGTTGATTAGCGGGCACTTGAAACTTTGGGCATGAAAAGGAGATGACGATGACTTGGATAAATTATATAAAATTGCTGGCTTGGGTGAAACAATATTTTCTCAATGTAAAGGCGCTGTACTTTTATCATTAGGATAGCTTAAGCTTTTACTGTGAGAGCAACTATATGGACACTCTCGGCTGGATTTTGCCGCCAGCGTCAATGTGATGTACCGTATATGTATACGTATCTATATACACAAAACCGAAGAAAGGAATTAAATTCAGGAAAAGGCACTCTGGAGCGCAGAATCGAACGTGGGACCTCTGCTTCATGAAAGCGAGGCGTTCACCAATGAGCCACCACGGAAAACGTTCACCACTGCTCTAACAGCAAGCTATTTATTTCTACTACTTACAGCTGCTGTGTTTTCGGCATTAACAGAAAGATGGCGCAATGAGCGCATACCAGTACATCGCGCAGTGGCGCCCCCTCTAATATCCTACGCGTACTTTGCCCGGCTTAAAGAATTTAAAGAAGGGGAGTGATGCTCCATCGTGCGCCCTTACCTGGCGGTGGCGAAGAGGGAAGGATCGTACGCCTTGGCTGGCCTCAGGCTTTGGGTGGAATGATTCTGCTGTAGTTACCGGGTGCACAAATGTCACTGAAATCATTACAGTCTCCATTCACGAAAATCGCGCGCTTTTCAGACTCAGCGAGTTAACAAATGAGACGCTTTTTCGCGTGCATTCCTGCCTGCGAGTACGTTTCGAGCATAATTTGTGCGTGAGAAACGCGGGGCACGTTTCGATCTGCTTTCCATTCTGCGCATGACCTTTCAAATTGTTGCTATCACGTTCATTGCTTCGCGTTTGCGGCAAAGTGGTGACTTTTAGGGGCGAAGCCCCTTAAGCGGCACCCATTCGTCCCTCGCAGTAGTGAGTAACCTGTCTTACGGTTTGACCTGCAAGATGGGGCCGATGGGAGATTTCTCCTGTGCGTTGTTGAACAACAAAAAATTCTCAGCGTGCGCGTTTACTAAACGCCGAATTCTCCTGACTCTTATTCCCCATTATCAGCCATTGGCATATACATTGAGCACTATCTGACAAAAAAGGGTTGCTACATTATACTCGCTGGGCGTAAGTAACCTCCTTGGTTTTGGAAAGGTTTAGCGAGCGTTGGGCCACAGTGCCATGAATACAGCGAACTAGTATATACTGTGAACTCGAGGTGGTTAAAGGTGGGAAGTAGACACGAAGCGCAAGCCGTAAGAAAGTGTGCGTGTGCCACCTCTCGTTTAGTCCTTGGAATGTCTGCTGGATGGCGGTGCTTCTATATGCGGAATATATGATGGAAAGATGCGAGATGGTGGTATTTGAAGTGTTGACTAGAAGGACGAACGAACACACAGAGAGATGAATGGATGGACGCACGGATGGCTGCACGGACGGATGAACGAATGCACGCACGCAGGGGTGGATGCATGGACGGACGCAGGGACGGACGCACGAACAGACGCACGCACGGACGGGTGGGTGGACGCATGGACGGCCACACAGACGGACGCCTGGACGGACGGAAGCAAGAACCAATGGGCGGACAGATGCTTCGCCCCACTCTCCATAATTCACACCGTAGTTATGCTGCCATTTTTTTGCAATCTTCAATATTTTTTCATGTCGAAAATTGCAGAATGTTGTATGTAGAGCATATTGTTAGAAAATGAACAAACTCTTTTGGGGGTTATATTCGTGTGGTGGATGTTACAGGTCCTTGAGGCAAGACTGCTTGAAAGTTGTGTACTTAGATTTAGGGGCTTTGTGAAGAACCTCGGGTCGTAGGAATTTCCGGAGGCCTCCGCATCGGTATCTCTCATAATCATATCGTGGTTGTGGTACTCTTTACAAGTTCCCATAATAAGTCACAAAAACGCCCCGGGAGTGTAGGAAGTAGAAACAATGCCGCAACGTTGCAAAAAAAAAAATACGGTAAAATTGGCATTTTGACTCACAGTTGGTCTCCAATTTCGCATTTCAGCGTTCAGACCAAAATATTGGCTTTTATTTTTTGTATAGTATGCCTTGCTGTTAGGGCGGACAGAAGGTCTCAAAAATTTTTTTTTTTTGTTTGACCCGAGAAAAAATTTCAATGAAACAAGGATGAAGTAGTATGAAGTTTGCCTTTGTCCCAGCTTCACTGCATATGACGACAGCGCGAAATTCCGGTGGTAAGTTTTCTGCAGTGAACAATGGAAGTCATACAGTAACTTGTCACTTGAATTTAGTAATACTGCTGTATACAACCTCAGAAACGGTAACAGTGCTCAAATTATAAAAACATTTTTCCTCCCTTGGAACATCAAAAGGCTGGTCATATTCAACCCCCACGTAGTCCCAAAGGACAAAATTATGATGCAATCGAATGGTTGCACCCTGCTTTTGTGCTTTATATTTGGCTTATAATATAATTTAGTCAACAATGTTCACATATTATAAACCTATTCCGTTTTTTTTATCAAAGTTTTTTTTTTACTTTAACATTTCAAAGAAAGTGAGTAAAAAGGGAGAAACTGCAAGCAAATAAAGTGCAGCAATTACTACTGCTATCTTTATTGAACCAACAGAAACTTTTCGCCACTGCTTTACTAACTACCTCGGTAAACAGTAACTGCAATAAAAGAAGAAGTAACTGCTGCCATTACTATCTTTGTTACCTTGTGGCTACCTTTTTTCTGCCTGGCTGGTGAGTGTCTAAGCCAAAATAGTAGGTGATATCTAGTGTGACAATCCATGAGAAGGATTGTCTCGAATTATCAATTTAATTGAAAAACAGACGTATAAAATATCAATGTATCGATAAACACATTTTGTTTTAAGTTACGCAACCGAGATCTATAAGCGTCATTCTGATATTGTCGAAACGGAGAAGCACAAGTTAACGAACCATTAGCAAGTCCCACACGCGTTGTACTAGCCCTAGTTACAAAAACTTAGTAAACTGTAGAAAATTAACAAGACAGTCGCATAAAAATTAACCATATCGTCTCAAATAATGCGGAGTTCTTCACTGTGGTGTGTCTCTAAATATGATTGGTTTAGCGCTTAAAACCCCAACAACCATTATTACATTTTACCCACCGAGATATTACAGGTGTGAAACATTAAAATGCACTGACACTGTGTTATTGAGTTCGGTACCTTGTTTCAGCCACTGTCATGATGCCTTTGATGGCCTTTTTTATAATACACAGATATGACAGATATTTTTGCTAGGCTGAATTAAAAGTCTTACGCTACGTTCCCAAACACACGTAAACAAGCAGTATGATATAGTTCTCTAGGTTCACATTCCTTATAAACCATCTTGAAACAAAAGTGCTCCGTTGTGCCAGACATGCATCTTCAATGTAGGGGCTATATATACTCCACGCTTACTACGCACTGTAGCATAGTGAACTTTACCCAAAGTTGTGTAATTTACCAAAGTTGTCTGGTAATGATACCTTAACTAATTAACAGTGACAATGAAAAAGACTGTGGCAAAATGAACAGGGTTATTGGTTACTAATATTTTATTGAAACCTTTAAAAGAGACTACCCTTTATTGGTAACGGCTTGAGTAGTAGAAATTGTGAATGCTGGTAGTATCATCACAGGTAGCAACTGTTACCTCCCAGACGTTACTAACTGAGCTTAATGTATTGTAACATATGTGACCAATCATTCCTACCCCAATGTTACCAAGTACTACTACCTTTTTTCAGAGTTACAATGATCATCTGAGCTGCAATGATATACTGGCTAATTTGTGAGCAGGAGAGTTCAATCAAATCAATAATGTCACCATCTAAGAATAAATCACGCTTTTTGCTGTAATGTGAAGCTTTCGAAACAATTGAACTACCTTGGGTGGCTAGTTGGTACGATATTGAAATAAATATAGAGTAGAAGGTGACTTAAAGCTGCACTGTATTCAACTCCTCAAAAATTTTTTTCAGAATTTGCACAGTTATAACTCGGTCTTTGAGAAAGCATTCACCGGAACAGTAATAATAACAGCGTATGTCGCCCTTTAACTGTCGCCGAAAAAAACATTTTCATCGATTTCAGTCTCTACAGCACAAAACAGTGCGTTGTCACGTCAACAACTCAACTGCAAGCGGCATTTCCAGGCCACACAAAGGACTAAGACAGGACTGCTACAAAGAACAAAAAAGGAGCTCGACCAAAGAGCTTCTTTTTCGGCTCTGCTTCAGTGAAAGCCACACCATTATCACGTAGGACTGGTATTATTTCGCAAAGACACATACAATTTGAGCTGAAGCCTGAACACAATGTTTGGCCTTGCGATCATTTCTTGTACTTGTCAAGTGAAACATTGATTGCCCCTTCCTTGCTTTCTTCGATACCACCTGACACACATTTTTTTCTATAAACAAACTGGCTTCAGACTGAGAAAAATCATTACGCTTTTTTTAATTTGGTCGCAGTGAAAGAACGCCCCAGAAGTTCAGTCAACTTCATCGTAAATAATATGGCTTCATTTCATGTCATTAAAAACACTAGAAATTTTAACTCCTGGCTCTCCCACAGCACTCGAATTTCACGTGCAATACATGTTTGAGTAAATAAAAGAAATAATAACACATGCATGCGCTGGCGCCCCCTAATGTCAGCGAAGTTGAATCAATACGCAAGGCAGTCATCACGACAGTACTAATGGACGCAATGAGAGATTGAATGCAAATTCAAATATAATACAGCAAACGCAGAAATAATCGCTAATATATGGAGTTGCAAGTAATACCCAAATTGGGAGCGAATGAAAGGTACGCATGCTGTACAACCCACGCATATAGAAAACGCCAGAGTGCTGAGACAAGTGACTTTCAGCGAGGTATAGTTAAAATGAACAACTAAGAATGACAGGACTCGTTTGAAAATTTACTGTGGGTAGAAATTGTGAAGTTTTAAATTACCTATCGCTTCCAAGTTCAAAAATGTTACAGTAAATGACGTTTCCTACTCGTGCTTGCCGTATTTCGCACTTCAATTTAGGAACTTCCGAGTAAGCTTCCCACCTTAGCGTTATGATTCGACACGTGTTTTTCGAAACTTAATTATTACTGCCATTGAGCAAAGAAGAATAATGTGTTTTTTTTTTGCAAACACACAAAAAATGTTAACCAGGCATGGGGGCCATTTCAGTTTCATAAAGAAGGTATGCAACGCTAACTCCAACTCGTCACTGGCAATTGGTATCACTAGCATCAGTGGCAATGGCACAAACATCACTGGCAATTGGTATTTGAGGTTCTTAAAGAAATGCGGGACATACACTGCAGCGAAGCATGCGGCCTAGAATTTACTGGCAGTGTACAATGTCAGTGTAGAATTATTGCTTCATTTTTCGACAATCATGTCATGGACTCAAATGACCACGCCAAAACTTGAACTTTATTGTCTATTGCCACTGACTTTGCTTATAGCTAACTACATACTCAGAATGCGCGCCGTGTAATGCCCCTGCATATTCAAATGCTTGATCGTGATCACTTAAAAGTAAGTTCAGTGTTTGAAAAAAAAAATAAGGGTCTACTCCAGGTCGTGACACGTGCTAACGAAGGGGCTTCTTGCTCCATGTCATCCACCTCCCTGCGTAGTCTTCTGTGCGCTATTAAAGAGAAGAAAAAGAAAAGGCGCACTAAGTGGTGGACAAATTAAAACTTCTCTCTGAACACTTACCATTAATCTCCTTTAGGCCAGATGCCATTAAAATTTGAAGTTATATACGCTGTTTAGCTAATGCGAAACCAAATCCTAATATGCACATAAACCGAGACTCTGACTGGTATGTTCCGAGGCAACGCACTGAGTATAGTTTCAGGCATTCTGTTATTGTTGGTGAATACTTGAAATGACTTCAAGATAATTGAGAATTGAAAAATTGGAAATATTTTGTTACCTTTATTTCGAATAGGCTCTGTTAGATATGTGCATGTTATAATTCATTTTTAGAGAAATGTTTTTTATTAAATAGCATGTGCATTGCTGGTTATATTTGTGCTCTATTTCAGTTTGCTAAAGCTATTGCCCAGCGAGAGTGAATCTGGGACGTGAGGCATTGTCAGGGTGCTTCATGCAACTTCTTTAGGGGTAAAGATTCTGACGACATAGATCGTAAGTACCGTGTCGTAGTCGGGGTATACACTTCTCGTTTAGACCTCAGAATGTGCGCTGGATGGCGGTACTTCTATAAGATGCATATATGGTGAAAATATTCGAGATCGCTGTACATGGAGTGTTCAATTGATGGATGGACGGACGGACAGACGAACAGACAGACGAACAGACAGAGACACAGATTATGGTTGCACAGACGGACGGATGAATGGATGTAGAGACAGAAAGACAGACAGAAAGACAGACAGACAGACAGACAGACAGACAGACAGACAGACAGACAAACAGACAGACAGACAGACAGACAGACAGACAGACAGACAGACAGACAGACAGACAGACGGACGGACGGATGGATGGACAGACAGACGGACGGATGGATGGACAGACGGATGAACGAACAAACTCACAAATGAATGCATGGACGGATGCTTCGCCCAACTCAACATCATTCACTATGTGGATATGCTTTCATTTGTTTCGCCGTCCCAACTACTCAATGTCTGACTGTATGTAGTAAATACACTCAACTCTACAATTGTATGTAAGCCAGCTCGTATGTCAAGGGTTTTATTATCTTTGGCTGATGTCGATTCGTGAGGCCCTCAGCTCTTTTAATGAAGCGGATCAATGATTACTTCACAAAGTGTTGCATAGTGCCTTACCAATAAGGCCTTTAAATCATGGCCCATTTCAATTTGGGATTGCGATTCGGCCCCATATTGGTATATAATGCAAGTGGATACGAGTAAATAATGTTTCGTACTTCAGGTGCACCTATTTTGATGTTCAGTAATTACAAAAAGAGGAGGTAGTCAGGCTTGTGATGATTGCATATGCTCAGCGTAGACACGACGGTGATGGAAAAAACCTCACCGAGAGCGTCCATGTAATTTCTATCTTCATACAACTCCAGTACATTTGAAGCCATTATCGGAATGGCAATACCTTCTGTAAATTGTGCACCACCACAAGTATACTCCTTATGTGGCAAAGTACAATCAAAAACTGATACACAAGCATTTTTTTCACAACCTCTGCGTCCTGTTTCGCGCCAGGAACTTGTAAATGGTAATTTTATTAATTGCCTTTACTGAGATACTAACAGTCTCTTGCTTTTAGTAGCAAACTACTCGCATGGTTAGTGCCTACTCGGGAAGATAGAGAGCACAAATAAAGACTAATATCCACAAGCTTGGGGCAAATATGCCTCGCAGTAAGTTTGTTGTCGTTCAATTAAGAATGTTAACAGCTGGATAATGTCACGTGACGTAGATATTCTTTTGTTATAAGACCGTCATTGTATGCGTTCAATCCTTATGTAGTCACAAGTCAAAGTTAGAGAAACATGCCTAGCTGGTTGCCTTTTCACACCCTCTTTAAACGATGCAGTAGACCTAGAACGTAACTTTTTCTAGATTAATGTAGATATTTCTACGAAAGCAATGAGAGTACAAATATATTATATTTCATCAACATTATTTGGCCTCAGCATTTTGAATAGGCACAATCGTTGTTTCTAAGCAGCGAGTTTTCTGTCCCGGAGTGCAGGTTAGTTTATAGCAATTACGAGTTGACAATAAATATACGCACCATGACTGCCGTTTTAGTGATTATGTTCAACTATATCTGCTAGGTTTATTTGAATTTCTCAAGTGGTTTCATGTAATGACAGCATGTTCCATGCTCCTACCAGTGTATCTGCTTGCTACACTGCCCTTCTGTTGTGTGACCTTAATAAAAACGTTTTGACTGAAATAAGAGTAATTTTCTTGCACCGGGAGAACTGAAATGCTGCCAGACATCTACCAATGAAAAACAGCTAAGGGAACAATTGAGCCAAGTGAGTAAGAACTTCGAACAATAAAAAAAAAAACTAGACCACACATAAACCTGCGCTTTTAAAGTAGGCCTAGCTCCGAGAGAGAAAAGGTTTGAGGAAGCACTGAAGGCGTTACCTTGATTATTTGCCTGAAATGGTATTGCAGGTGTCATTATGATGTATACTACAGATAAACGCGTAGCCTGACACATATACACAATGGACGCTCGCACCCACACATACATATTACACATCTTACAAAATTGAGTGAAAATTCGTAGCTCGCAATAAAGTAAACACTTTCATGGCGAATAACATAGAGGTGGTCAATTTATATATATATATATATATATATATATATATATATATATACATATATGGCGTTATTTCATGATC
The DNA here is from genome assembly GCF_043290135.1 of Rhipicephalus microplus. Lineage (NCBI taxonomy): Eukaryota > Metazoa > Arthropoda > Arachnida > Ixodida > Ixodidae > Rhipicephalus > Rhipicephalus microplus. Next base: position 108,387,220 of record NC_134704.1, read on the forward strand.
TGCCACTGAGCAAAAATTTAGAACATGATAATGTTCTCTCCACATGGTTCGCATAACGTCGATTCCTAAGAATTGTGGGATCTGTCGAGTTTTTGTGAAGAAGCACCACCAGAAATGCCGAAGAGTTATGGAGACATGTATTGTGTAGTGACTGAGCAAATAAAATAATGCTCTCGAGTGACTGCAATCACAGCGTGGAGATAATGACGAGAAGCGAATAAGTTGGAGGTAGGCGATAAAATGGTATGAAGTATGAATTATTGTTATACGTCATGAGAGATAAAACGAGGAAACGTTTCTTTCACTTGAATGTTCGTACAGTCACATAACTAAAAGGAAGTTGATAGTTATTGGCGGCGAACTATTCGCGAGGCTTTCATTGCTATTATAAATATGACACAGCAATGGTAACGCCAATAAGCTCTGCGGAGATCCGCAAGGTGGCAAAAGGTTTAAGAAAAGAGATGTAGACAACCACTCGTTTGTGGTACAAAGCCACAAAGAAATCCGGCCGGATTTTCTTGTGGCTCCGTGACACCAACGGGAGGTTGTTTACTCAGCCTTTCATGACGCAGCAATATAGAAAAGATAGGTGAAGCTGTAACACGTTTACAGTTCAGATTTTGTGCACAGCCACACTTACGAGGGTGTTATATTTAAATTAACGAGATGGCATTAAAAAAGCTCGCTTCACGGAAATTCTGCCATTTGCGTTGGTGTTCGCATCGTCAGCGGGGAAGTCATTAGTTGTCAGAAAAAAATCATGTTGCGTGTGACCGAAAATTGATACAGAGAAAAGTCAAATAAATATTAAAAACTTCTGGGTCTCAATGAAAGTCAACCTAAGCTGTTTCCATTACAAACAGGTGGTCTACCGCACAGCCACGCGTATTCTTGGTAATGCGGTGAAAAAAATTAATCCGCTTGAATATGAAGTGAAAAGAATTTTCATGTTTTTCAAACCATGCCTGTTGTATACAGGTTTAACGACACAGTATGCGATATCACAGTGGAAATGTGTGGTATAAGTGTAACTTACCATGCGGTGTCAGAACATAACGTCTGTGCTTTACAAACACACGCATCTTCTATTCCGACTTCACGATGCAACATCTAAAATTATGTTATATTGCGTAGTGCAACGTATAATGTGATTATCACAATGACCAAATTGTTGAAAGCGCCATCAACAGGCTTTGAAACGCGCAGGAAAAGCTCACGCATCTTTTGTACGCCTGACAAACCTTCGTCCACGTGCAGTGGCGTCAACTCTGTAATCAGTGACGTTAACTTCACTACTGTTTGTTGAGACCTGGTTTAGACAAATCGACGAGCTGCGTGCTGCGTCACGATGCCGATCGCTGAGTTGACGTCACTGCGCGTTTAAGGAGGTTTGTCACGCGCAGTAAAAATGCGCGAGCTTTTTCTGCACGTTTCGCAGCTTGTTGACTGGCCCTGTAAAGCTTGAGACACATTTTAAATGGCACACACACTACAGCGCGTATTTTCTTAAGGCCACATAGTGGGTACATAAGTAGGTTTTGAAACATTTCGCATCTAGAGTAACATCACAGACAAAAAAGTTGCTCTAGCTGGAGAAAATACACACAAAGCACAGGATACCACTACGTCATTCAATCCTTAAAGGCAAACCTTAAGGATCCCCTAGTTTTCATAGTGTGGTTAGCACTCGTTGAACGTTATGAGAAAATGAACTCAAAATGAAGACTGGATCATGCGTGTACAGTGAGCAGTAGGCTGACAAGTGTCGCATACCTTCGTCTCAGTATGAGGGTCTGTTTCGTACTACAAAGCAAGAATAGCAACATGAACCAACTTTTACCAAATGCTATTTCAGCCGCATAGTTGAATAAGCTTGCCCCATCAAGGCGAAAATATTTCTCAAAAACATGATCAGGTTAGGCAGGTGAAGTTCTTTCGGGATGTCTCGGCGGTTACACATTTAAATGATTACTGTGGCGAATGTTGGCAAAATGTCGGGTTTCAACAAGCGTTGCATAACACAGCCTAAAACAATATATGATTACTGTACAAAAACTGCCTGCAATCGCATTTTTAAAATAGGTTTGAGTGAAAACGCGGGGGGTTAGGCTTTACAAGCACGCTCGCACAACACAAGACGGCATCCATACTGACGCACAGCCCAATATCTATAGCATTATCTCATCAGAGGCGATCAAAACTACGAAACGGCGCCTTCGCATCGACTTTTCCAGGCGATATCTACATCCGCCATCTGGCCAGCAGTAGAACTCGAATATTGTACATCAGCTACTTTGTGCAGCCGCATGTCTTATTGCTTGCGCTCGTAAACGACGTGGTGGCCGCCACCACAGGGTTGCGGGTCGTTTACTGCTGGAGGAGACGACACACTGGCCCACGTACAAAGCCATTAGTGGCGCAAAGATCGATTGGGAACGATCCTTCGAGCCGGCCGCCTAATAGAGCATCTATAGCAAATGATTGTCGCCTGAACTTTCCCACTGCCACCGAGGCCAAAGTTTCACCACAAAACGTTGATCACTCAACGCTCACAATAAGGGATAATTTTTATGACAATCTTGTGGCTAAGTTATTTTTCTAGAGAGAGAGAGACGGAAGAGACAGCAGACAGCCGAGAAAAGGCAAGGCTGCTGCAAGCTTTTCTATACAGAAAACCTCAACACAAGCAGAAAGCCGTGCGAAGGAACTTACTCGATGGCAATGACGCACTCAGCCGGATCGCGACAGCGAGATTTGGGAGGAGCGCTCTAAGGGATGCCGATTGAGACAACACAGACAATAGTGAAAAAGAAGCAAATTACATGGTAGGGTAGGGTAAACATCGATTGTGGCTGCTGTATTCTTATCTCTACACAGAATCTCGGCGACGCCGGAGTGTCGGCACGAGCTGTCTCTTTCGGCGTTTTCTGTACCACATTTCTTTTGCATGGTGAATAAGCGTTTTCTTTTATAGTGTTTTGTTATTTATCACAGTTTCTCTTTTAGGCCCTTTTTCTTTTAAAGCTCAGTGAATAATTGCAGTCTATTGGTGCCTGTGCTAATTTTGGGTAGTCCGCTAAAATCTCGCAAAAGGAAAACCTCGCTCTGCGAATAACTTTTTTTCTCGCGTTTCCGTTCCCTTCCGGCTTTTTCTGCGCATTTCCGACCATTCAGCAGCAACGGCGTGCAAGAAACAAGAACTGCTAATGCTAGAAAACCTAATATGACTTCGCGTTTATTAGCGATAACGAGATTAAGGACATTCTCAAAAGCTCTTTGAAAAAAAGAGTGATATACTGCAGTCGTCTAACCTACAGGTATCATTACCTGCTTCTGCCAATGTAAGAAGGCAAGTTAATTCCTTTAGTGCAAAGACAGTCATATTGAATTCACTTAAACGAGTAAACGTTGGTGATATCGTTCTACAGGGCACATATTTGGCAAACGCATTTAACCAAAACTTTGTGAATGTGGCTGTGAGTCATGAAGACGCAACGCAATGTGAAAACGAGGCAAATATTTTCGTGAATTTTCTCGTACTACACGAAGTATTTTGAGATGAAGTCCCATGATTGTCCTTTTATAAATAGGTAATATTACAGAGATTTACTACACAGCCGAAATTAAGATGTCTGCTCATGGCACAAGTATGTTTTTCATAAGCTCCACCAATCAAGAAGTAGAAGCTTCAACAAATCTGCACCTCTAGAAACTGTAAAGGTTTCTAACAAAACTAAAGTAAAAATAAACAAAAATCAAATTTATTATATTTATACCCACTAACAAGCGTATAAATGATTGTATAGCCAGTTCGTTCAGCGATTAGCGACTAGGACAAGTCAGTACATACAAATTCTTTGGAGTCTGCTTTCACGAGCACCTGCCATAGACGCCTCACCTAAAGTGTCTCTTAACAGATCTAGCTCATTCGGTAAGGGGCTTGAGTAAAATTGCTTTCCTCCTTCTCTCACAGTTATTTAATCCCTATAATTTAGGTTGTTCTACTTCAAACGTTTGTATGAAATGTTAATAAGGGGGACAGCAAATAAGGTCAATTATGAGAAAATAGTATTTTGCAATAATCCGTGCTTTGTATCACAGAAAAATGTAAAGGTCAACTCAAGGACCTAGACACTCCTTGCTTTTCTTTGCACGCGAAATTCTGCCTGTTAGAAAACTATGTCATCTTAAGCTCATGTAACATATTCATAAACCTAAACAGGATTCATTCACGCATTGCATCAACGAAATACAGGTGCAGAAATTTTCCCCGCAAAACCAAGCAAATACGCACACTTTACGGAAGCAGGACAGTGATCACGAAGTTATTCAATTGCTAAACCTCCTCAAATCTTGAACAACAACAGGTTTGGGCGTGTTGGTATAACATGATAAAGAGTGCTTAATAACAAACGACAGGAGAGGATAGCCCCGCCGCGGTGGTCTAGTGGCTAAGGTACTCGGCTGCTGACCCGCAGGTCGCGGGTTCGATTCCCGGCTGCGGCGGCTGCATTTCCGATGGAGGCGGAAATGTTGTAGGCCCGTGTGCTCAGATTTGGGTGCACGTTAAAGAACCCCAGGTGGTCAAAATTTCCGGAGCCCTCCACTACGGCGTCTCTCATAATCATATGGTGGTTTTGGGACGTTAAACCCCACAAATCAATCAATCAACAGGAGAGGATAGAAGAGATGAGACAGAGCACTGAACTGCCAACAACTTATTTCTTGTGAAGATCTTCGCTTATTTACAGTTACCAGTTGCACCAGTCATGAGCGAAACAGAATGATAATGCATAAGTACATCACACCGACAAGCAAATGAAACCCTATCTTTATTGGGGAGCGTGGCAGAAGGGGTGCTAACACAAGCATCTTTCAACGAGTGTCACAGAACGAGCGCTAAAAATGGGCGCGCCGCCAAATTCTTGTGGTAACGCGCGGAAGAGACGCCGGGAGGTCAAAAGAAAAAAAAAAGAAAACAAACATCCAAGGCTCCCCAGGCGCGTGCTCTCCCCTTGGAAGCGTGGCTTCGCCGACAAACCTTTTCACCCCACATCGGCGGCCGAGATAGGCCGCGAAAGTTCTAGAACGAAAGGGGCCTGGTCATACCGAGTTGAGTCATCGGCCGCGGAGGGCATTCCAACCGTCTCTCCCTCTTCCCAGCCTTCGCTGCGTATCGCGCCGACGAAATGACGAGAACCTTCTGGAATGTCGCGCGCAAGGTATTTAACCGAGCAGCCGAGATGAGAGAGGAGGAGAAGACGGAGGTTAGCGCCAGAGCGCGAAGGGATCCCGCCGTGTAGTCGGCGAAGGTTTTGTCCGTAGCGACAAAGCAGGAGATGAAGAGGATTTCCACCTGAGGGATGAAGGCTCGAGCTACAGGCAAGAGCGTGTGTTTACCGCTATCGAGCGAAGACGCGCGGCAACAGCTGCGTGTGGGAAGCCGACGTGTTTCCGGCGGAGAAGTTTGAAGCTTGCAGAGTGGCCGATTGAAGACGCGAGGTTTCCTGGAAGAGAAACTTCGGCGAGGTTTCCTGGAAGAGAAACTTCAGGGGGCAGCGGAACGGCAACAACGCTGGACTTTGAGTGAGGGAATCTCGGAAGAGTATCATTCAGACTTTTGTTCCAAGGACTTTGGACTGAATAGGTTTTCTATCTCTTTAGTCTTTAAGTGTCTTGGTTGTTCAATGCATGCGACTGCAATGTAGTGTGTACTGTTGTCTCTGTCCGTTGTTCGAGTGTGGCTAATTGTACTGTGTAGTACGTTGTTTGATCGGTGGCATATTGTACTCAGCTATTGTGGAGTGAGCATATTTGTGTATTGTTTTTCTGATCTGCCATTATTGAGAATATAGTTTTGTTTGTTTATCAACTCTCGGCTCTGACTTGTTCTTTGGGCCACAGCCGGCGTCCGCTGGCGCGCCAAAAAGGACCACTTTTAAATTGTCCACGCTTTCGTGGGGCGGTTCGGGGGGCCGATACTTCGGCCCTTGGAATTAGCCCGGCGATCGCCTCCCTAATTAACGGGACCTGTGTGACAACGAGCATATCTTTTCTGCTTCTATGATCTCACGTGTGGTACTATCCCTGCATTTTGCAACAATAGTAGACTGAAAATATTGGCCTACAGCCACACGTGCTGCTGTGAAAGGACAGCCATCCTTGTTGATAATGATCCACATTGTACATAAGTTCTTTCACCTTTCATTTATACAACGACCTATTTGACCGACGTAATATCTTACACACGATAACACCAGCACATACACCACATTACAGATACAATCTCTAAACTTATTTCATGTCTTGTAGAGCAACTAAAGAGTGGGTCTGGACGGAGGAACGGACAGTTTGCACAGGTTCGTTCCTGCTTCAATACCCACCCCTTTTATATAGAACAGCACAGATGCACCTTTTTCAGTTAGACCCCCTCACAAATATTGAAAACACCCGATGTAATTATTGCACATTATCCCGTGCACTTGCACTTGCATCACATGCAATAGCTCAGGCACACAAAAGTCAGCTGCATACATTAGCCCTAGCTCATATGAACTGATTGGTTGTTTTCCATCTACTTGGTTTCTCGTTTATTTCTTTCCTGTTCTGTTTCCAGTAGTCATCAGTACAGTTGCATGACTCGATCCGAGCACCGCGTTATTTACCTGGTGTTTTTGTTGTTCATCTATTGTCTGCGAAAACTTGGGTTTTAAGGAGAATATAAATGCCAAAACTCAAGCCACTTACCCCTGTCTATGTGGCTTCCTGAAGCTTCAAGGGAAAACATTTAGAAACTCTTGATAATTCTTCAATATCTTCATAATGAGTACTAGATATTGTGACATCAACTGCGTACACAAGTAGTTTCACTGCCCGAAAATCTGGTGCACAAAAACCCTATGCAGGTGTTATATTGGAAAAGAACCGTGGTAAAATGCAGCAATATAGTGTGGCCGAGAAGTACAAGAACAACAAGCATCATAGAATGTGAATTTTCTTACAAATTGGTCGTTGAATTTTTTTAATCTATTGCAAAGGGCTCAGCCAGCATTCATCATCTTCATCAGCTGCCAAATCATTTGTTGAAGTAGTTGGTACCTTTCAAGCATACTTGTATTAGTAGCCCCGAGATAGTTTACAACAGGTTCTAGAAAAGGCGCTTTGCCTACTTTCGCTGCGAATGTGCTGTGCTTTCCGCGGCGGTAAGGAATTCCTTTTTTTTATTTTCTTTCATTTTCTCGTTTTTTTGTCAGGTGGGACATATTTCAGGAAAGCGTTTCAGGCGCCCCAAGTGATATGAATCCCGCAGCTGTTGCCTCCTCGCATGCCGTCTGTGTGAAAACTCACTTGTACGTGTGCGAGCATGCAAACTTGGAAAAGTCTTCGGCGCGTACTTTGCAAAGCTAAGAAGAGAAAAAGTAGGGGGTACGCCTCAATGCGGGTAAGCTTGGCATCCAGAGAAAAACAAACCGTAAAAAACCGGTCCCCAGTGGATAAAAAATGGGTGCCTAACTGATGAAAATTGTCAATCGAAAATTCACGAATGGGAGTGCAGAAACGTTTAACGAGGCAAGCTCGCAGTAAGAGTTTTCAAAGTATAATTGACATGTATTTCAATGGTAAGTGTTGATAGGTGATCAATGCTAGATTAGAGATCATGAATGCTGCTGATATTCCTCAAAAAACCAGAACGATTGTGTGTGAAGCAAACGCATGGGTGCCGCACAACAAAGCACAAAAATCTAGGTTGACTGCAAAATGTGAGCTATGTAAATACGGAAAAAAACTCTAAGAATGACTTTTTTTTTACTTTTGCAATATTGTTACAACTTTTTTCTTTGTGTGCGTACGTAGGTGCGTACGTGCGTGCGTGTGTATGTTCACGTATGTGTGCGCGTGTAATTGCGCTTGCATGTGTGCGCCTCTGTGTGTGTTTTCTTTTGTCAGTGTCCCATGCGTAAAAAAATAAAAAATAAAAAAATAAATGTACGTAGGCCACATAAACAGTATTTATAACAAGCTCAGGCCGTTTAACAAGTCAATTAGGGAAATACATCAAAGTACTTTTCCAAAAAAAAAACACAGCAACGAATGCACAATTGGCGATGAAAACAAAATCTTAAAGTGTGTGAAATAGGGTCATGTTCAGGGTTCACAAATGCCGCTAAAGCTAGCATATAAAAGATACATATAGAACGAAGGAAAAAAAAATTTTTCGAGGTATACAGAGGTTTGCAAAGCTTTGCCAGATTTGTGATTTGTCACCGAAGGCATATACACTATAGCAATTCCATTAGCGGCAATGCTTTTTGTAGGAAAATGGTCAGAAGCAGTGTAAAGGTTTGATTCATATGGCTTTGTCTTCAAACAGCCGACGAAGAAAAGACACATCAAAGAATTGGTACCACGTACTAAAACACAACTCCCTTGTGTCAGAATGGGTTGCTCGCACAACAAAACTTCTGGGCCTCTGTGAATGTTTTTATTCACCACCTTGACACATGTAGGAAATTGTTTAGTGTGACAGCTCGAAATAGTTTATACTATTTTACTCCACTGATTTATGTTCTAAAGAATGTTACCAAAATGCCTGGTTCAGTTTTTGCGGGCGGGTATGTTTTCATGCAATGGAATGCGCAATCACTGAACCATTACCTAACACCTGAGACCATCAAGGAGAAGAATAGGAGCTGCATATGAACTTCTCAACACCACATTCTGCGTATCTGTTTATTGACAGCATGAAGCCTACGAGGCCTCAGAAAACTGGATAGAACAAAACTCCTGGAAACTGGTTCTATCGTGCCATACCGCCCATACAGTATTCGTCTGCTGTGCAACCATTTCTTGGGGGCACCCATATTTCAAGGAGTGGTTGGACCCATGTGAATAAAGCGTGTGAGATTAAAGTAAACATTAGGCACATTGGGATAATAAACATCTAGTCTTTATCTTGCGTATCACAGTCCAACGAGGACGAAACGAAGAAAATACATGTATATCCACAAAACGCCTGCCCCATTGCGCACATTGCAGTGAAGGCATTGAAATAAGTAACGAAAATAAGGAAGCCAGCGGAGATAAGGCGTTTTAAGCGTGAATCATACATTTCTGTAGAACACAAGGCAAAAATAAATAACTGAGCGTAGTCCAATTTAAAAGCACTAGCACAAAGAAAAGCACTTGCTTCAGAATAAATCACTGAACTTTAGTTGTTTTTTTTTCACTGCATCTTTCTGACTGAAACTAGTGGTCTCATGATAATGCATCCTCGCCTAGTTTAGACCGCTTTGTAGAAAGAGTCGTTAACTTTCCTATATCATGACCATTTTTACCTACGTGCTTTCTCCTGTGCGTGTTTTCATAATGTGGGGGTGCTATGTTAATGTTGCTCTTGTACGCTTGTGATCTTTTCCCTGTGCCCTCTATTAGTTTTATTTCTATTATAACTATATAGGTGTTACACTTTTTCACAATATAGATTACGAAAAAGGATACTTACTCTATTGTACTATACTTTCTCTAAAAAAAGTATTTCTTTCTCTACATACATTGAGGGCACCAAAACACTATATTGTACTTTGCACTTCTGTAATAGTACTACTAGGCATTCAATACTATTTATGAAGTTATTTAGTCAAGTAAATAATAAGTATAAGACCTAACGAAGAAATGAATGAAATATTGAATAAATGAAGTATCCCAGTTACTTTACTAGCTTGCAACGTTTAGGGAAATGGGGCCTATAGAGCAATTTGTTTCGCTGAATGTGAAACAAAGCTTTATAAACTCGAATTTGGTCACTAAATAAACCTGAAATTGCTACGGGTCCTCTTTAAGTACGTCACAGCAATCGCATGAACCACGCTTAATAAATTAGTAATTTTAAAGTTGTTTGATGCTTGCACACTGCTTTTGTCTCGGGAAGTAGGTACGACATTTGAAAAAAACAGCATGAATATAGAACTATATTATCTGCGGTTGAACGTTCCAAAACCCCGACTTTATTATTAAAGACACCGAAATGAAGAGCTGAGGAATTTTTGTCACCACTGGGGTTATTTAACGTGCACTTAAATCCAAGAATATGGGCCTCAAACATTTTCGCCTTCTTCAATATTGCAGCCGCCACAGCTGGAACTGGATACCGCGACGCTCGGGTTATCAGTCGAAGGCCATAACCATTAGACTGCCGTGGCGGGGCTGAAAGTCAAGCATGAATTTCTGTTGCACTCAGTACTGCAATCAGGTTCACCACTGGTCCTGTGATACTGTCTTTCGTCGCGTCTTTCAGGCATATATTTTTTAGCAAATTCGAGATGTATGTTTTATTTCTTCTCATGTTCACTTAATTGAAAGAAACCATCAGTATTACCCTCCAGTGAAAACTCCTAGTCATTTTCACCTAATGCTAACAAGAAGGAAACATTTTGTAACATTCAAGGCCGTTTTACAGGTATGAAAACCTTAGCTCATTCTGTACCCGACAAGCCCGAACGTAATACGAAAAAACTGTTTTATCACCAGATGGTGAGCAAGGCCACAGAGGATAGAAATTCAAACGGCATAAAAGTGCTTTTCGCTTTATTTTCACCTTTAGTACGAGGTATTTCTTCACCTGCGTAGATAAATTACTATACATGAAACATTCGGGTAGAGTCTTCTTGATTACACCATGCTCACATATTCAGTCGATTTGATCCTGATACGTACCGAATTTATGCAATAAATAGGATAAATGCAATCACGATTTCTGTGCGCTGTTGCAAGTTTTTCTCTGGTCGATCAACACACACACACACACACACACACACACACACACACTCTCTCTCTCTCTCTCACTCACTCACTTGCACAAAAAAAAGACTTACAAAAACTAACAAAAGCGTGGTACACAGCTTTTGGATCATCGTCAGTAGGAAATCTCCCCAGTGGTGGCCCAGCACCGTGCCATTGTTAAAGAACGATCAAAAAGGCCCAAACAGGAAGGCATTTTTTTTTATTCTTCTCTACGGCAGTTTTTTCCTTCTTTGCTTCTATGGACATTCAGACAACGTGCCTCGTGAAAGAAATCCCTAGCCGGACGTGACAAGCAGCTGTTCTGTAGAACGCACGTACGCTCTTCTGTATGGCAGTGGTTGTGAATGGCGTGGAAGCGCCTTTGAAATTTGTTAGCCTTTGTGAGTCGCATACAGGAAATGTACAATGGGTAAGTCACGTTTGATATCGCATGGTTTCTTTTTTTTCTTCATCCTTTCATGAAGTAATATTTTCGTTCAATATCCTTTTACACTCTCATCATTACGTGTGCTGTCTGAGACTACTTTTGCTCAAGCGCGGGCGGCATATCAGAAACCACCTTCTCCAGAGCTTTGTGTTTGCATTGGAGCAAGATTCAGTGTAGATATGGCATGTCAGTGGCGCCAATATTTCTTTCTTAAAGAGCTGAACTAAAACAAAAGAATGCCCGACTTGTTCACCAATGCCATCCTTTTTTCACAGCCCAGCTTGATGCAATGCCAACCTTTAAAAAAGAAGAAAACCAAAACAAAGTATTAGCTTGCAAGTTTAACAGAACATTTAGTCATAGCATGTTGAATAACGAAAAAAATCCACCAGTCCTGTGCGCGATGCGCCACACAGTAGCAAAGCGACCACTCGATGACTAGTCTTAACAGACCTTTTTAAAAAATCACTTAAGGGGCAACTGCTACAGAACACTTGCATAGTCACAGCTACACCGTAAATCATCTTAGTTTTCGGGTAGTAGGAAAGCGTCCACTATGCCTGTGTTCGTCATTAGTTCTTCGAAGAAACGTGGTACCTCGTTTAACACTTGTAAGGTAAGTTGTGCGTTTTGCTGATGCTGTGGTTGATGCCAATAAATATTTACGAATGGCACTTTTGTGATAGGTTGGAGCCTTCTGCGACCCAATCGTTACGCAATTCTTATTGTCTGACGTCTGGTTGTCACTCTGGTGTTCTGAAAGGGTTTATCACACATGCTGACACTATTTTACCTGATTTGAAAACCTGTATAGTATAGGTTTGCAATAGAGCTTTCAGCAAAGGCGCTGCTCTGTGGTGAAATACTACACTGCCACGCGGGGTGGCGCTGTTCATTATCGAACTTGTATTTCCAATTTTGTTGTTTTTAAATTCGAAGCATTTCTTAGTGAACTTCGGCGACTTTGAGTCTATCTATCTATCTATCTATCTATCTATCTATCTATCTATCTATCTATCTATCTATCTATCTATCTATCTATCTATCTATCTATCTATCTATCTATCTATCTATCTATCTATCTATCTATCTATCTATCTGTCTGTCTGTCTGTCTGTCTGTCTGTCTGTCTGTCTGTCTGTCTGTCTGTCTGTCTGTCTATCTATCTATCTATCTATCTATCTATCTATCTATCTATATATCTATCCGCTTACGACATTTAGCTCTCCTGGCCGTTTCGCAGAGGTTATCTATATCAAACTTGGTATGCAAAACATGAATGTATGATGAACATAAGTGACTGATCATAACATGAAAAGTATCATATGTATGTCATAAACGTCGTGATTTACACTTAATGGTGTTGCTGATTTTGCGGTGGTTTCGTTCAGATGGCAAGTTGCAAAACTGGTATGGCATGACACGACTGAATCGAGAACGCAAGCGAAAGACCCTAACATGAAAATAATGACAAGCGTTTTATGTAACATGACTAGATGCCGCGCTCATGATGCGCTCGCGGCTGTTTCGCTTGTGTCACATATACCAAATTCGGTATTACGGTACGTGAATGGATAACGAAGATATGTGACTGATGCAAACACGATAATCATGTGATGCGTGTCTTGTAACAAAATAACTACATACTAAGCTCATCATGCGCTTGTGGCCGTTTAGCTAGCTTCACATATACCAAGTTTGGTAATACGGGATTTGAATGTATAACGAATGTTGGTGACTGGTGAAACAATTATAATCATGAGACGCGTGTCATGTAACAACAAAACTACATGATGCTACGCTCCAGATGCACTCGCAGCCGTTTCGCTAGCTTCACATGTACCAAATTTGGTATTACGTGACGCGAATGGACGGTGTAGGTAAATGACGCATGCAAACAAGATAATCATGAGGTGCGTGTTATGTAACAACATGACTTCATGTGACACTGATGATGCGCTGGCGGCTACTTTGCTAGCTTTACATATGCCGATTTTGGTATTACGTCACGTGATTGGATGACGAGGGTATGTGACTGGTGTAGACATGATAATTGTAAGATGCTGTCAACTAAGAACATGACTACATGCCACATTCAAGGCGCCAATAAACTTCGAGTGACCCGGCAGGTGTGCGTTCCGACGTTCGTTAAGTCGCGCAATGCCAGCCAGGCACCAATCGCACGCCGTGCTGCGTTGCTTTGACGCATGCGCGTTTGAGTGCGCCCGGCATCCCTCTATCACAAAGAGAGGCAGACACAGTGCTGTCTTGGTAGAGCTGGGTAACGCCATCAGCGCGAAATGCAGCAAGTAGCATTTCGCGCCGGTTGCCGCCAAAGCCGTGCCGACGTACGCTGATTGCGGCGGCCACGCCTGCAGCGTTGATCTATAGTGTGCTCGCGTTTTGCTAGCGCCAAGTCACAGCGCCAAGCCTGCGCACTCGTCAACGTTACGTCGGAGTAATTGATTGATATGTGGGGTTTAACGTCTCAAAACCACTATATGATTATGAGAGACGCCGTAGTGGAGGGCTCCGGAAATTTCGACCACCTGGCATTCTTTAACGTGCACCCAAATCTGAGCACACGGGCCTACAACATTTCCGCCTCCATCGGAAATGCAGCCGCCGCAGCCGGGATTTGAACCCACGCCCTGCGGGTCAGCAGCCGAGTACCTTAGCCACTAGACCACCGAGGCGGGGCGTTACGTCGGAGTATATTGAGCCCTTCATGGCGCGCTCGTGGCCGTTTTGATAGCTCCACATATACGAAATTTGGTGTTACGTGACGTCAATGGATGACGAAGGTATAAGACTTGTCCAAGCATGATAATCATTACATGCGTGTCATGTACGAACATGACAATATACCACGCTCATGATGCGCTCGTGGCCATTTCACTAGCTCCACATATACCAAATGTGGTATATTGTTACGTGAATAGACGACGAAGGTATATGACACGTCCAAACATGATACTAATTTACATGCGTGTCTTGTAAAGCATGACTACATTCTACGCTCATAGCGGACGTGCTTACGGCCGTTCCACTAGTTCCACATATACTAAATCTGGTATTACGTCACGTGAATGGACGACGAATGTAAATGGCAGGTTCAAACATGATAATCATGATATGCGTTTCATGTAAATCATGACTACATGCTACGCTCATTACGCGCTCGTGGCTGTTTTGCTAGCTCAACATATACGAAAGCTGGTATTACGTGACGTGAATAAACGACAAAGGTAACTTACATGTCCAAACTTGATAATCATCGCATGCATATCATGTAAGACTTGACTACATGCCACGCTCACAGTCCGCTCGCGGCCCTATTACTAGCTTTACATATGCTAAAATTAGTATGTGGTGACGTGAGTAGACGACAAAGGTTAATAACATGTCCAAATATGATAATCACGACATGGAAGTCATGTGCGGCACAATTTACCTCCGCCTCATAACGTTGTGGTGATTTCAAAGGGACATATCAACCTTCCTCATTCGTGCTGCGCATATCATCGATGCCCAGTTTACGTAGGATCTAACACTTTTTTTTCGCTTCGCGTGATAGTGTTAATAACCAATCTCACTTGGGCACGGCGATGGACAGGTACAGCACTGAATTCGGCTCAGTTGTGGTCCCATAATAGCTCTCGCTGTAAAAAATTAGGAGGCTTACTCTGCAGCTGAAAGTACGAGCTTCGAGCAGTGCAAAACAACGAGACAGAGATAGTATAAACTGTAAAGGCCTTTTATCTTATGGACGGTTGGCTTTAGAGTTAGTCAGGTAAAAGAAAGATATTTGCTATCTGCTTATCTTCAGGGTTATTTCGCCAAGTGTGCTATCACGCAGTACAGGTACACAAAATGCACATCAAACTCGAAGGGTTCTGCCTGATAACGATGTCAACCTCTTTAGTTTCATTTGCTCTGAAAGAGGACTAAGCATTGTCAGTAAAGACGGAAGACCGTCTTTCGAAGCGAACAATTGAATAGTAAGGCTTCAAAAAGTCAAGGAACAGACAGTAAACGTCAAAGTAAACATCAAGGTGATTGAACAGATACTTAGCAAGAATAATGTAGTAGTGCGCAAAAAAAAACGACACCGTTCTTAGTTCTCGTAGTGGCCGGTAATGAAATTACTTGCTTTCGACGAATTTTCTAAGTTGAGGATGTGTTTTGACAAGAAAGAACTAACCGGTGTTATGTTGTCTTCTTCAAACTGGCAAAACGTAAATTTAAAGATACAATCATTCCGTTTGTGTCTTCGCCGGATAGAGTAGAACAGTCGACGAACAGGAAAAATAATTTGAGCAGAACTGTACTGGAAGAAATGTGGCTTAATTTCAGTTCCTGTGACGAAACTAAGAGTGAACATGCTCAGGACAATGACAGACCTGCTCATCGTGGCCAAATCTCTACGAGTGTTGGCATCATGAATGTAAAACCTTGTTTAGGTAAAAACTGAATGCACTTACGACCGTTTTCTGACACAAAAATTAAGATATATTTATCGAAAAATGGATGAGTATTCCTCGTATACTAATTAGATCAGTCATATTGGTTTTTTTACTTTGCACATTAGCATAGTTTGAATATTTTGGTGCTTTTTATTCAAAACCCGAGGCAGTAAGACATTGAAAAGGGCTGTTTTGTGTTTGAATGGAAGCCAGTCTTATCTTCATGACGAAGAACATTTTTTTTCAATCGTGCAAAGGGAAAGTAATCATGCATGAATGCAAGAAACAATCAATTGGAAGTCCTACATTTGAGGGCAGTTTTGCGTATATCGCGGGAGTGGTTTGCGAGGCTTCGTTGAACGATTTCAGAGGTACAGGGACATGCCATGACCACTAAGGATCAAATACTGCGATTTAAAAACGTAATCAACAATGTTTAGTTATTTTATTCTTCCATGTTGCGAATGCATCAACAGCTCTGGGTGTGCAACCGGATTGTCTGTGCAATCCCTTCCCGTGCTCTCTTCTTTTGAAGGTGAATAAACGAGAAGGCGCAAAACGTCGAGCACAAAATAGACAAGAAAACCTTGAAAAATAACATTCGCGATGTTTCCATATCTTATCGAGCGTACGGAAGTAAACGATGAGTCACCGCTACCCAGCGTGAATAAACTATATCCAAATTTCTAATGTTCTTCTGCTTCCGCAGTCAAAATAAAACTGTGTTCTTTCTTTTTTTTACCCCTCAGTGACCACAGTGCGTGGTCGATTATTGGAATTCTTTCTCATGATGAAGAAGGCTGCACTGGGACGGATGTCTCCAGACATTTACAGGCAGAAAGGATCGATTCCGTAGCTCTCGATTACAGTGGAGACGACTTCTGAGCTTTATTGAGTGAGCTTACGCCGATAGGTTTTTTTATCGCTACCGACTCTCAGGTGCCTTGTAATTGTGCCTTCGATGTAGTTTTTTTATTGATTTTTGGCGACTGCGGGACACCAGTGGTATTTAAGCTTTTATTGCCATGAACGCTCGAAAAGGTTTTGTTATATCATTAGGCGGAATTTTCGTTTTAAGTGGTTAAGTAAAAGTAAAAAATCAGGGAGAATATAAAAACACATAAAGTTAGTATGAATGAGGTAGTAAATAAGCAACAACTGTTGTGTAGTGGAAAGACAGGGGGATCTAAGCCATTGAATCCGGCTGCATCGCGACGGTGATGGTAAGCTTAATACCCATGTTCTTAAATTCATGTGCCCTTAACAACACTTCGGATGGTTAAATTTTAAGCTGCCTCGCTCCATAGCGCCTTTCATGTTCATAATATGACTGCTTTTGGCCTCATAAACACCTCGTCAATTATGAACAATATAAATAAAGCGATGACTGTGAATATATTCGCGTGCGGTATGTAATAATTATATTTGTGGTCATGCTTTGAGGCACCAATCGGCGCCTAATGAATATTGAAAGCGTATAAAACTTTTTAATGAAAATAGTGTTCAAGCAACACAATGCAAAATAACTGTGAAGTCCAACTTTCTTAATGCTCAGTAAAACCCAAACAATAATGATAGAGTCCTGTCTCACAAAAAAAAACAAAAACGGACCGTGTATGGAAAGCAGTGACCTGCAAGACAAATAGATGCATTGCTTTTACCCCCTAGCCGAAATGGTAAAGTTTTGAGGCGTTGAAACGTTGGAGACACTAGACAGCAGACCTTTTTCTGAAGAGAAGATACTTGGCTCATGGCTCTACGCGTCGCTGGCCAGCAAAGCGACGCGGGCACTGCTAAGTTTTCTAAAGACGACAGGACTACGCGACCGCTTATAAGCGTGCAATGGACAAAGTCACACCTACATACACGTTGCCCTTCACTTCTCTCTCTGTTCTCCTTTAATCCCCTCACCCCTTCTCCCAGTGCAGGGTAGCAAACCGGACGTGCGTCTGGTTGGCCTCCCTGCCTTTCATTTCTTCCCTTCCTCCTCCTCCTTTGAGGCGTTTTCTACAGAGGTATTTTTCTCTAGATCAGAATCACCGGGACTTTTTTCAGGAGAACACAGGGCACCGCATTCGCAGGTATCCTCGAAAGCATGCTTCTGCCGCGCGTGTTGGTGGTTGCCATATATGGTCTCCCGAATAGGCAGGTGCACCGGCCTCGCTCCGCTGAGCAGAATATACGAGTGGCCGAATGGTGCACTCAGTAATCCCGCTTGCTTTCCGATCGTGCAGCCTATAATCAGTTCACGTTGCCTCTTATCCACGGCGTCCACTGGCCCGCTGAGCAGGTTAGTAATTAGTGATAGGCACTCTTACACGAAACAACTGTTGCACATTCGCCTTTTTAAATGATCGTCACCACTATCTTCATGAACTCAATCCAGACATCCAGTGAGGGCTGTCTTAATCAAGAAAATTTACCGGCACGCTTGCTGAATACACACTACGGGTAATGCGGTGTTCACTCAGCGTCAGTTACACAACTTAAGGGCTGACGGACAGGGGAAACTGTGACCTATGTGCTTTCCCTTGGGACCACTGAACATGTATACTGCCTCTTCCTGTGGTAAAACGTTCAGAGTCAGTCACTGACGTAAAGTATTATAATATGCAAGTACGACCACATACACATGCCGAAATTCACTGAAGTGGATCTTCAAGCTTTGATTCAATCAATACTGATTCTCTGTTCATGTATGTACTGCGCTATTCAAACATTTCATTGCCACTGTTACAATAGTGTTGCTTTTCTTTGTTCATATTTCACTTGTTTTACATCGTTGTTCATCGTTATGTTTCTGGAACAGCACAAAAACGCTTCAAAAATTTTCAAGGGGCGTAATCTTTTAAATGCAAAAAGTTATGTGTTTTTCCCTCATTATTTGTGTAGATTTAGGCCTTCCAATAACAAGGAAACATCAAGCAGTGCAAAAGGTCAAATAACTGTAGTTCATCAAGAATCCCCTAATTTGTTCATGAAACATGCTAACACAACGTTATATTCATCTCGTGAATTTCAACCACGCTTGGTCCCACCGCTTAGTCCTGCCATCATCTCTTAGCCTGCTTGCTTCCTTGCATGATTGATTGATTCATTGATTGACATGTGGGGTTCAACTTCCCAAAACCACCATATGATTTTGAGAGACGCCGTAGTGGAGGGCTCCGGAAATTTGGACCACCTGGGGTTCTTTACCGTGCACCCAAATCAGAGTACACGGGCCCACAACATTTCCGCCTCCATCAGAAATGCAGCCACAACAGCCGGGGTTCGATCCTCCGACCTGTGGGTCAACATAGTCCTCTTGATTGGTTAAATGTTTTTGGCGCGAGATCAAAATACCAATACCATAACCAACACCACGAAGACGGTGGCTACCAATATATTGCTAGAGTTTTCACCTGTTATTGTTATTTTTTTCTCGCGCATCGGCTTCCGGGTGCAAACATCAGTGACGGCGCTTATGTTCCGGCAGCCATCATCTCTTCTAGATCTGTGACTGGGCAAAGGACCCGCTTATACGTCCAAGTTCACGTCTTTCTGAATCTCCCGCCTATAAATGATCGTGAAAAAGAAAGTCACCTCTGTGAGAACGAAAATATATGGCGGCAAAGAATACTCGGAAACGCACGGGAAACCAAAAAAAAATCTTCTTACCTCTAAGAACGCGGGAAGGCAGATAACGACGTAGTTTTTAGTGCGAGAACGTAAAGAAATCCGTCTGTCATACTCCCGTTACCCGCGTCGTGAAAATGAATAGTGGACGGATGAGGATGCAGATAGTCGCCGCCAGACTTCCACAAACCCTCTATGCTACCTGAATGCATAGAAATAAGTAAAAAAAATAAATCGGTTAAGCGAGAGGGAGCAACGAAGGTGCAAAAGCGATAGCGATGATGCTCGCGACTCGGCTTGAAGAGTAGCGAGCAGAAGGCGACTAGCGATGCCAGGGATGCGATGGATGGGTGTCGGGATAGATTCTTCTGAGAACATCCGAGTGCTCACGGACCGAAATCTCCAGACGGGAACAGCGGCGAGGAAAAGGGAACCGTGTGAGTGATATGCCTGAATACTGCTCAGATATGCTAACGTGCACTAGCAAACGGCAGAGTGAAAGGTAAAATTTGAGCCAAGCAGCATAACACCGGCACTAGTGCATATTCAGCAGAATAGAAGACGTTCATGGAGGGAGGACATTTTTCCGGAAGAGAAGTTATGGGCGATATGCAACTCATGCATTCGGTATATGCAACAGTGATGCCACAGATTGCCACGTTTACAGAAGATGGATTTGTGGGGTGTAACGTCCCAAAACCACCATTTGATTATGAGAGACGCCGTAGTGGAGGGCTCCGGAAATTTTGACCACCTGGGGTTCTTTAACGTGCACCCAAATCTGGGTACACGGGCCTACAACATTTCCGCCTCCATCGGAAATGCAGCCGCCGCAGCCGGGAATCGAACCCGCGACCTGCGGGTCAGCAGCCGAGTACCTTAGCCACTAGACCACCACGGCGGGGCACGCTTAGAGTAGCAGACTACGTCAAAGACACATCTAGCAATCACTATAAATGAAGAAAATCATTCCTAGCGGTTCCTAAATGCGTCTATAATAATATAGTCTGCTGCTGTTAACGTACTAATCTGAGGCATCTCTGTATAAGTTTCTTGTATGCGTGAGTGATGCGTTTTTTTTCACGAAATGGCACAGATTAGGTTGGGTACTTCAGCTGATACGTTAAAAAAACAGTTGTGATATTGCAATCGCTTGTTCCTCTTTTTTGGTCCTTGTTTTGTCTCACGCAAGGTGGATAAAAGATATTTTTTTTACCAATTAGGCCGGTGAGCACTTTTGATTCAAAAATGATTTCGTTTTGCTTGAGAAGAACAAAAAAGTGGCAGAAGATAATACTTGCATGCCCAGATCTTGCATTCTTCAACTTTTGTATGCATGTACATGTCTCAAATAGTAACCAAGCGATTGCACACCGGAAATACCGTGAATAAACAAAGAAGTGCTGTTTCAAGGTGGGCAATTCTATATAAAAACTTTATCAATAATTTTTCTTGATATTTCAGATGACGATACAGTAGCATGGTGTATCATAACGCTTTAGCGGTTGTCATACACTAAACAAAATAATTAGCAAGGACAGATTCTATTGGTTCTTCGACGACTGAACTTGCATGCTTGATACTTCTGAACACATGACTGAGGAAACTGCGTTATAATTGTGCTGAAAGCATATTAGTTGGGAAATGATTTGGTATCTGGGGTTTAACATTCCAAGACCACGATATGATTATTAGAGATGCCATAGTGGAGGACTACGGTAATTTCGACCACCGGAGGTTCCTTACCATGCACCCAAATCCGAGCACACGGGCTTAAAGCATTTTCGCCTCCACCAAAACTTCAGTCGCCGCAGATGGAAAAAGGACATCCAATTTGCAAACGGACGTTAAACTAAGATCGAACAATTGAGCGCCTCGTGAAATTTGGATGAATATCAATGAATGAATTTCTGGAACCACCACTCCTATCGCTTCACACCCGTAGGTCATGGGTACTTTGTTTTCTCTCCATATACGTAGGGGGCATCGCATACCTAGATTCGGTATTTCGGCCCATCTCATTACTCGCTCCCTCTATTCGTCATTCGTGCGTGCCAAGTACGATTTTTCTCCGACTTCACCAAGCCTAGAAACAAAAAAGCAACCTAAATTTAAGAAGGAGCTGGTCATTCTGCCGCGTGATCTCGTGAAAAATTCATGACCATGGCCATCGAACTATTCGTGCAATGCGGTCAGCGTCGAAGTGCTCCTTGCAGTGAGTGTCGCGTGTGAGACGAGACCTCCAAGAAGCTCGCAAAATGAAGCTCACAATAAGACCCTCTAAGACTCAAATGGCTAAAACAGACGATTGTGAAAACATACATGTGGTGTTCTAGAAAGTTTATAGCCCCTGGCTGTAGGTTATGAATGAGGCTTCTACATTACTGTTAGATCGTTGCTGCGGTTACGTGGGAGAATATCGATTGTGTATACGTGGATTTTCAGCGTAAAATAGTTTCCAGTTAATCCTAAATGAGCTGATTTGGGCTTCTTTCTTTGCTGAGTTGCTTAGAAATTTTCCAGTCGCTTGTCGCGATTTTTTTGCCAATTAATTTTTTCCAGCAAATGCAGTAATTTTAGTGACAATGATGTTAATTTATCAGATTTTTTCTCAACTTTGATTAGATGAGTGTCGAGAGAGCAAGACATTATTTACAGAAAAGGGCAGAGAGGACGATTTCAGGAATATTTTGCCCTGGCCTGCTACTGTACACTGGGTAAGAAGAATAGGGACGCAAAAAAAGTGGCGATTACCAATTCTCAGTTTTGTCGGTGATAAAGTAGTCTCTTCACACTGGGGACACTCTAAAATTGTGTATCAAAAGCCGTGGCTTATACATACGTGCACTCCAAGACGCACATTGTCACTGATCACACCGTGCCAAGGGGCGAACACAACCTTATTGGTTAAGGGACAGCAATGAATCTGTATTATTCATAATAATAATTGTTAGTCTAACGTCCCAGAACCACCATATGATTATGAGAGACGCCGCAGTGGAGGGCTCTGGAAATTTCGACCACCTGCGGTTCTTTAACGTGCACACAAATGTGAGCACCCGGGCCTACAACATTTCCGCCTCCATCGGAAATGCAGTCGCTGCAGCCGGGATTCGATCCCGCGACCTGCGGGTCAGCAGCCAAGTACCTTAGCCACTAGACTACCGTGGCGGGGCTGATTATGAGAGACCTCGCAGAGGATGGTCCAGGAAACGTCGACCACCTGCATACAGGCCTCATGCACTTTCGCTTCCAGTGAAAATGCGGTCGCCGCACCCAGAATTCGATTCCGTGACATGCAGAGTGCCTTCGTTATTTGACCACATGTCGGGTACCTATTTGAGGATTGCCCCGCCACGGTGGTCTAGTAGCTAAGGTACTCAGCTGCTGACCCGCAGGTCACGGGATTGAATCCCGCCTTTGGTGGCTGAATTTTCTATTGAGGTGAATATTTTGAGGCCCATGTGCTCGGATTTGGGTGCACGTTAAAGTACCCCAGGTGGTCGAAATGTCGGGAGCCCTACACTACGACGTCTCTCATAAACATAAGGTGATTTCGGTACGTTAAATCTCACGTATCACTGAATCATGTGTATATGACAAAATCAGTTTGTGATGTTCCCGTGCGTATACAATGCACATGTACCAAATACATCCCAGCATTTCTGGTAATTCACAGATACTACGACTGGGACCTTTGTTACAACAGCAGATGATGTGGGCAAGACGTCTTGTCAAGGCCACACCAAGAAAACTTAGCGTGTATCATACACGGGATGATTCATGGAGTATGTGGAGCATCAGTTCCAGGTCCTATCAATGCAGTCACCGGTGCCGTCAATCTTGTTTGTTCCGTTGGTATAATTCGCAGGTGTGCCTTACTCGCCGAACCAAGGTGTGAGTGTCTGATCGGCAAAGGGCACTGCGCACATTTGCGGCATTATTTAAAGCTATTTTATCTGCAGCAACAGCGTCATCATTCCACATTATGCCACAGTCAGCAGATATCCTCTAAATTAGGACATAATTGCTGCAATACTTCTTTGCGATATTGTTTTCAAGTCATGATGGCCATTTTTTATAGCCACGTCAGGAAACCCTACAATTTCTATAAATGAAACAAAATACAGGCCTTCTATCGCGACGCAATTGACAGTTGGAAGAGCTGGTTCGCGTCACAGGAGATCCTCTATGTCAAAGAGGGTTCTGCAAAAAGGAATCGTATTTCTTTCCGGATATCAAGAGAGTTTTGCAGCAGTTGGCGATCATAGAGTAACGTTAAGCTTGTACTGGCAAATGTGTTGTTTACCAAACGAAGATAATCATTGAAAAGTAAATATATGAGTTTTCGTTCATAGCGGCGCATACTTTCGCCATAAAAAATAAAGGGCGATTTCGCAATCCCTCTTTGCATTTGAGTAACACTTTTTATTATAATTACTAATGTTTTTGAGAATGACAAAATTTAGCGAATGTCCGCTTCTTTTAGATTCGGCTCGTTAGCTCGGTAGAGTGTGGTACGGCATCTCTCTAGCAGACAAAAATTGCCGCGAAACAAGACGCGGTCACAAGAAATACGCAGGCACTGCTGTGTTGACGTCGGTTTTCCGTCACTGCGGCTTCTTCTAACAGTCGCCGTTCTCTAACCTGTTCTTAATAATTCTCTCAATGTACGAACTCGGGGTCTTCGGCTCGCTGCCATCACTTCGCAGCCATATTTGAGGGATTACTGTTGCCGTCTTTATTTACTATTACAGTGAAAGTTGTACTTTGGTAAAATAAACGCTAAAAATCACCACCATATTGAAAAAGTAATTGATGACCTGTCTTGGAGAAGCACGGGGCATTTTTTTTTTTTGGCGAGATGGTTTCCATAGGAAGGCTCGTAAACGAGGGGGCGTGTGATGCGTGTGTAAAAAGCAGCCTTGTCATGCCCGTTCTGTGGCAGGCATAGCACAGTGGTGGCCACGTCGATTTGAATGTTAGCCACCTGCTCGTTTATGCCATACCTGCCGCTGCCGTGAGTGAAATTTCTAACGCTCATATATGGCAGACGTGGAGCTATCAGGCGTTCTTCAACAGGATTTAGAGCAGGAACGTGAGGGGGGCTTGTGAAGATACTGATATCCGTGCATAACACTCATCGTAGGAACTTCTCACGTGCTACTGGGTCTACGAAATGACGAAAGTAAAGTGGACGTAGTCGTGAGGAAGCGAATGCGCAGGCCACCGAAAGCCCACTTCTTGTATGGCGGCAAGCCATCTAGTGAGGATTTTTGGATCTCCGGAGAGCCAACCGGAGCGGCTACCTTAATTGGCGCCTGCTAAAGTGTGCACTGGTAACTCTGGTGTACACGCCGGCGGCCACCGGACAAGGCGCGTGAAAAAAAGCCTGCCGAGCAATCTCGTAAACTTGTGTGGCAGTGGTGTCATGAGCAGCTTCCATTGGTTGTACTATCGGCGACGTCATTTTCCACGTCATACGCTAGCGCGGGCACCATTGGCTGTATTGTGAGTATTATTGTCCAGCTAGTCGCAACCGCAGCACCGAGGATGCGCGCATCAGTTTCTATTGAGACCTTCCGCATGGGTATGACACGGGCGACACGACGCTGACAGTGGAAACTTAACAGATATCGCATTCGCCAGGCCGACGGTGCAGTCCACGCACAAAAACTGGCCCGGCAGACCGAATGCTGGCAGCAACTGCGTACCCATGAGCCGGCAGCCTTCCAAGCCACGCTATATTGCGAGCTACAATGCAAGCACCGGTGGTGCACGTATCCTGCAAACTACACCGAGCTAGCTTGCGATCTCAAACACTTGCAACAACGCCATGCCGAACAATGAAGACGTGGCTCTTGAAGAAGAGCAAAGGGCGATCAATTTCTTTCGGTCCATAGGCGACACCACGCAGTGTGCCGAACACATGGCGCTGTCGCGTTAACGTGATAATTGCTGGAGCGGGTTCGCCGGAGCGAACAGCCGCTTTCGGCGGGAGTTCCTCCATTGACACTTTGGCTACGTCTGCGACGTCTATGACTGCCTGTGGTTCAAGAACAAACATTGTGATTAATGCAATGTCAAACGCTTTTAACCTTTTATTAAACTCCTCCATGACAGTGGTCATGCGAGGCACAATGCGTGGCTAGTGAAATAAGCACTGCGGTAAGTCCAAGCCAAACATTTGTCTAACCTAAATAAGAAACACAATCATATAACAAATAATTGTGAAAGGCTTCAGTGCCACGTTGGGTTGAACCAACTACTGAACACCGCGGCCACACGTTTGAGCTATCACTGGTTAATCATTTGTACAGAGTGCTTGCATGGTGATGCTTCTTTAGTGGAAGTTGTGTTCTCAGAATTAATTATTATCCAGTACATACGCAATCAGTTCGATGTCCGGCGTCTCGAAGAAATGCGTATTCGCATAAGAAAAGGAATATTTTGTCTTTTATGTAAAGTTGTACCATAGTGTAAAAGCAGAGACATGGCTATGTGGTGAAACACTCACTTTCCACGCAAACGACCCGGGTTTGATCTCCACTCAATTCTAGAATTTTGATTACTTATTTTGTTTGCATCATTCACGATTTTTTGATCACACAGAGATGCTGCATTTTTTCAGTCTCGCAATACATGATAATTTTTCACTCACAACCAAAGGCGCCAACACCAACACTGAGACTGACGCCGACGTCGGAGTTTCTGTAAAACAAGCTCTTAACGCTGTCGTGGTAAAGTAAAATCGAAGAACACGCGTTATTTCCAACATTCTTTCCATATAATTTCTAATTTAGCCCGTTATGTAAGTAATGCATGAAATTATTGATTTGATTGATTTGTGTGGTTTAACGTCCCAAAACCACGCTATGATTATGAGAGACGCCGTAGTGGAGGGTTCCGGAAATTTCTACCACCTGGGGTTCTTTCACGTGCAGCCAAAACTGAGCACACGGGCCTACAACATTTCTGCCTCCATCGGAAATGCAGCCGCCACAGCCGGGATTTGATCCTGCGACCTGCAGGTCAGCAGCCGAGTACCTTAGCCACTAGACCAGTGCGGCGGGGCAGTAATGCATGAAACTTGACGCGATCAATTACTGGAGCTTCAATTTATACATGCAGAAAATGCAATTATTTTTCAATAAACGGTTAATAGAGAAGCTAGAGCCGGCGTGACCAGCCGGTACAAGAACGTGATCGCAAAAGCAACAACGCGTTTAAAATTGATTCGGAAGCGACACTGCTAAATCAAGCGAGGCGTCTTTTGGCAAACCTGTTTTGCATGTCAGACATCGGCAGTTGTGTGGCAGTCCCTTTATTTGATCCTAGTGATAATACCAGGAATTCGTGTTCGCATTTTTTTTTGTTGAACCGATCCTAATTGTGAACACTGTGATGTGCCTGAAACACTTGAGCACATATTTGGTGTCTGCCCAGCATACGCACGTGAACGATAAGCACTCATTTCTTCTACTGAACTATATCGAAGTAGGTCATTAACTGATGAGATCGTGTTGGACTATATGCGCGGCTATAAAAAGTGTCTCAGCTAGAAAGAACACTACATACTCACCTCTATATCTCACCATCGTCATCCATTAATCTTTCTTTTCTCCTTTCCCTTCCCCCAGTGTAGAGTAGCAGGCTAGAGCAAGCTATCGCTCAGGCCACCTCTCTGCCTTTCTGAAAATAAACTTACCTCTCTCTCTCTTTGTTGGACTTCAACTATCTGTCTTATAACACGTCAGCATAAAATAGTGATCAGAGGCCGGTGACCTGAGATTTGGCCCTAGCATCAGAGCACACTATGCTACAAGTACAGAAGTACGAGCGAAGTTTTTATGCTACACCAATTACGCTTATATTTTTATAAGCATTCGAGAGTGCAAAGAGTGAGTAATTTGTTCTTGGGAAAAGTAAAAAAAGAACAGCCCCCCAGTGCTGCTTGTACCCTAAGAAATAAACACGGAATTTTCACCGCTTGGCCTAGTTGAATTTTCGACGTGCTTTTTGTTTTATGTCGCTGTCCAGCAACATTGGAAGTGCAGTTCTTATTCCTCATTACTACGTGATGCTATAGATCTTTTCTGAATGAATAATAATACTCTACATAATGAGCGAAGGCAGTGGTCATACATTTTCCCATGGGAGAACACTTGAAAAAGCAATTGATAGATGGGGCCTTGTTCTACCGGAAGCATTTTTAAGAGGTTATAATGATGCCAGCTGTCTAGATTTGACTATAGCCTCTCCTGACATTGCCCTAGATACAAACTGATGTACATACCTTGAAACATAAGTGAGTGATTTTACCCAGTTTTTATGCAACACCTGATAACGCAATTACAGACGACAACACTAACGCCAACGCTAGCTGACTAGAAACTATTTCGTGACCATACTGGACGTGACTTGATGAGAGTTAATGACCTGGATGTAGTTATGTCCTGCATTACCTGCATTAAAAGCAGTTAATCCCTTGCGACAAGGTTTACAGCTGTCCCAGCAGGCCACTCTAATGTCGATGCAGACTATGAGCGCCAACGAGCACTTAGAAGATGAGCAGAACGTTGCTATCGCCGCACTGGGAGGCTAGAAGATTACAAGGAGAGTCATGCCACACACGTACAATCTAACGCAAGCAAAACTTATGTCGGAAAAAATGGCGCAATTTCTGCAATTCATTTATCCCATTTACTCCACTTCCGTATATCTGCCAAACAATCACTGCTTTAAGCCATCCAGTATACCAGCAAAACCAATTAAGAGCATTGGTCATATCTCTTGGATTATTCGAACGTGATGTTGCTAATAAGTTTTGCACGGTTCTCAATAGAACGGGGCAATTGGTTCACAACATTACTGGACTGTACAATTCTGTAGAGCAGCAAATCTAAGATGCATACGCTTTATCACATGCTCAACTGGACAACACGTATTCTCTACTAGAGTTGCGTACTATTCTATCACTAACCCGCGTAAGAACGGCAACGGGTTCCGACAACGTGTGATACAGTGTTCTTAAAAATCTGGGCCCCAATGGCATGCCAGTTCTTCTACGGATATATAACGATGTGTGGATGAAGGCATACATTCCAATGTGTTGGAAGGTCGCGAGAATCATCCCACTGCTAAAAGCCAGTAAATCACAGCTTTATTTCACTCAAATGACCAGTCAGCCTCACTAGCTGTGTATCTAATGTCATCCAAAAAGTGGTTGACAGAAGGTTACATTGGTGGATTGAAGCTAACAACTCTCTTTTAGAACAGATGGCTGGCTTCAGACGACGGCGATGCACTATGGACTGCGTCTTCAACCTCGTTACTTTTGTAGAACATGAGACGAGCTGTGGAAACATGGCTGTTGCAGCGTTCATAGATATAAGAAAGGCGTTAGACTCTGTGAGGCACCTTTTTTTGCTGTTCGGGCCTACCTCACCAGGGTTCATAGTCGCGTCTTTCAACGGATCGCCAATTTCTTTTGTAACAAGCAAACATACATTTCTACCAATAGCGG
This sequence comes from Rhipicephalus microplus, assembly GCF_043290135.1. NCBI lineage: Eukaryota > Metazoa > Arthropoda > Arachnida > Ixodida > Ixodidae > Rhipicephalus > Rhipicephalus microplus. The sequence continues at coordinate 108,416,060 of NC_134704.1, forward strand.
AGACAGAGGTCACTTCAAAATGGGCAGAGGTGTACGCCAAGGTGTACACATATGGTGTACACATATGCGCATATAGTATACGCTATACTAAAAAAAACTTGCAGAAGCTACGAAGTTAAATGATCGAGTGGCATTTCAGTGGGTTCCCAGTCACTAGTGGATTCAAGGGAAATTAAATGGCAGATGAGTTGGCGAAAACAGCTTTTCATTCTATATAAACGTGCGTCATTCCAGTGTCTCAATATGATGTAAATAGCATTTTAGAACAATGAAACGTGAATTATGCTTGTCTACCCGGTTCACAGAGTCTAAGTCCGATCCTTTTCATTGGTGCAATGGCAGGTCTTCTGAAGTGCTGCCCAAAGCACTGAACTTATATCCATGTATGCAGACGACATATGCATATGAACGTCTCACAATCACTGGAAGTGAGAATCGAAATCGCACGAACGCATCGCTTCCTTGGTGTTGCACTAGACAGCCAACTCAGATGGAGTCAGCATATTGTTGATCTAGAAAATCAAGTGAACTGCACCATAAACGTTATACGTTGCATAGCGGGAACAAAATGGGGCGCTAGATCCGCGTCTCTACTCGACGTCTATTGTGTACTAATCTGACAGAAAATAGCCTCCTCCGCACCAGTTCTCCACAACATCTCTCAGACGTCTCTACACCGAATTTAGCTGTTACAAGCACGAAGTTTACGCATATGTCAAGGCGTTCTTCAGGCAACATCGAATTCTCTGACACTGGCAGAGGCAAGAGAAGCCAAGTTTATAGTGTTTAGAAAATGTTCAGACCTGTCAGCACCTCTTTCGTCTAGTTACGCAACGCCCTTCACATCCACTCATATCACACATCCTGAAACGTGCCGGAGTGAAAACACACCTTGTGTACCCACAGTACTTTTCCCGGCTTTCTGTGTCGACACATTGACCATTGCACCAAAACTACCCACCATGGTTGCTTGAGCTACTAACTATTTAAATGTCATCTGAAGGATTTCATAACAAACATCAGGTGCCAATCGTTTACGCACAATAGTTGGCATCACATCCTCTGTTTTACAGGTACTAATGCTACACTCACTTGTACACTGACGGCTCCGTCGCCAAACTGACAGTGACATAAGCCATCATAATTCCGGAATGGCGCGGAGAATATGCACGTCGGTTGGTCTATCTATCCTCCTAAAAAACGTCGGAGCTCGTAGCAATTTTGCCCGCCGTAAGCTTTATTAAACTATCAACGGCACTAAGAAAATTGGTGATATTTACAGAGTCTCCGGCAGCACTCCCATGTGTGGAAAATGCCACTTCAAGACCCATATGTGCATATAGTATACGCTATACTAAAAGAAATTGCAGAATTTGCGAAGTTAAATAATCGAGTGGCATTTCAGTGGGTTCCCAGTCACTAGCGGAGTCAAGGGAAAGGAAATGGCAGATGAGGTGATGAAAACAACTCATCATTCTGTACAAACGTGCGTCGTTCCAGTGTCTCAATATGATGTAAATAGCATTTAAGAACAATGAAACGTGAATTATGCTTGTCTACCTGGTTCACAGACAAACCAAAGGAATCAAATCCTAATCCTAATTGCCAATTAGTCCGTCACCTCCCAAGGCGTATTGACACACCCATAAATCGCCTAAGACTCGGAACTGCTTACACAAAGCACTTCTTACTTTGTATTCAGTGAGCAACATCATCAGCATGTTCATGCAGCCACGATAAAAATGACATCTATTACCACTTGCTCGACTGTCCGAAACACGACACACACCGAAGGAGTCTTGACCAGGAACTCTATCAGCTAGATCCTGAGTGGACATGTGCGTTGAATAAAATACAACGCCCCTGGCCATCTAAAACAAAGGCCAAGCAATGAAGGGTCTGCTACACTTCGAAGAAACGAAGATTTGTGACCACTACTGAGCGGACTATAGCTTAAAGTGAGCGTGGCTTGTACGTGTTTGTTTTGACCATAGAAAAACTTTTGCTCTCACCTATGTAGGACTGCATATGTGTATATATGCTATATTATGCTTTTTTCTTTATTTGTTACACTCAAGTGGAAAGGGTTAGTCGTCGCAAATTAACGGTGACAAAAACTCGTTCGTTTATTTTCTATTTCAATAAAATGTGACAGCTTTGCCGCAATGGCGAAGCTGTGGCTCATACGTGCCTCATTTGTTGCTTTGTTTGGCCGGAAAAGCGCGCCCTTTTCGCAAACGGAGGCTGTGCAACGATTTCAGTGACCTTTGTATGCTCGGTAACTACAACAGAATCGTTTCGACGAAACTCAAAGGCTAGCTAAGACGTCCGATTCTCCCCACTGCAAGATAAGGGCGCTCGATCGAGCGTACACCCCCTTATTCGCTCAAGTACGCGTGAAAGATGAGAGCCGCCACTCGCTCACTGCGCCATCTTGCTAATAATGCTGAAAACACGATAGTCCTCCCCCCCCCCGATAGGCCGGTCAACAGCGGTAAGTGGTAGATATTCGGTAGATATTAGATATTCAGTCGATATATGCAATCGACGTTCCTGCATCAAATGTTAAAGAATGTGTTGCGCATGTCCCCAATTTTGATAAAGCTGATGACACGAGCATCATTGACTACTTATCGTTTCATCTAGGCAGTCTGAGCCCTGATGATGACGTCAGTTCTTTGTGGACAAGATTCAAAACCATTATCTTTCACTGCGTAAATTCATTCGTACCATTAAGAAAAAAGAGAAAGAATAGGCGTAATCCCTGGATAACGCGAGAGATAGTTCGTCTGAAGCGAAAAATAGGACGGCAAAGGAAAGTCAAAAATCGTGAAAAGATATCAAACTTATCTTCACAGTTGCGTACAACGCTGAGGCAAGAAAAACAGAAATATTACGAGGAAACACTTACAAACTTCATAGTGTCTTCCCCGCAAAAGTTTTGGCGTCATTTGTCACAAACCCCTAAAAGACAATACAGCATTGTTGTTGATGACGAAATCATAACCGACTGCTCGGAAATTGCGTGTTACCATAATAAGTTCTTCCAGTCTGTCTTTTCAAATGATTCCGAATGTAGTGCTTCAACTACAGCAACATCATTCTCCCATATGTCTGACATGCCAGAAGTACGCATTAGCTATGAAGGAATACTATCGCTCCTGCTAAACATTAAAGAACATAAATCTGTTGGTTCGAATGGAGTTCCAAATGCTTTCTTGCGTAGATACGCTGAATGGGTTGCCCGATACTTGGAAATAATCTTTAATGCCTCCTTGCAACAAAAACGGGTCCCTGACGACTGGCTTGTAGCAAAAGTGGTCCCGGTACACAAAACCGGAGACAAGCATAATATCGAAAATTACCGGCCAATCTCCTTAACCTGCGTCTGCTGCAAACTCCTCGAACATGTTATATCCAAAGCTATATATCAGTACCTAGAAAATACAAAACTACTACATCCTAACCAACACGGCTTCCGACAAAAGCTATAAACCGTAACGCAGCTTCTTGAGACCATCCAAGACTTTTCAAAAGCAATAGATAACGAAAGACAGGTTGATGCAATATGCCTTGATTTCGCAAAAGCCTTCGATAGGGTTCCTCTTAACGAAATAATTAAGAAATGGAAGCAGATTGGCATAAATAAGAATGTGGTAGAATGGGTCATGTCATATCTGACATGTAGGACGCAGTATGTGGACATAAACGGCTACAAGTCTGATCGTTTACACGTAACATCTGGAGTCCCTCTAGGGTCCGTACTCGGACCGGTGTTATTTCTTGTTTATATTAACAATATTTGTTCCGACATTAATCAAAATATTACTGTTAGACTGTTCGCCGATGATTGTTTATTTATCGAAAAATATGCAACCATAATGATAAAAAAATACTCAGCGATGCCTTGGCATCTATTGAGAAATTGTGCGAAACATGGAAAATGCAAATAAATAAAGAAAAAACGGTTGTTTTGCGAGTTACAAACAAAGTAAAGCACGTCAAAAATTTCGAGTATCAACTAAGTTCCACTGTGTTAGCTACCGTTAACAGATGTAAATACTTAGGAGTAACAATATCTGAAGACCTGAACTGGACCCAGCATATCAGTAATATTTGCTCTACTGCTGAAAAGAAGTTATGGTTCTTACGTCGCAAATTAAAACTGGCTCCAGCCCCCGTAAAGTTAACAGCGTACTTAACATAAGTAAGGCCTACACTGGAATACGCAAGCATCATATGGGACCCTTATAAAAAAGTATTAATTAAAAACGTCGAGCGGGTACAAAGAAGGGCGGCTAGATTTATTATTTCAAAATATTCTCGTAAAGATTCTGTAACACAGATGCTGCAAGAATTAAATTTACAGCCCCTCGTGGACCGCCGTCGCATAGCCAGACTTACATTCTTGTTTCTGCTTTCCCAAAATACATTTAACTTTGATGCAGAGCAGTACCTAATTCCCCGTCAAGTGCGGAGCCTACGAAGTGACCACCCCAGAAAATATCTAGTTCCTCAATGTCGTGTGAACAGATATGCATACTCTTTTTTCCCTATAACAATAAAAGACTGGAATGTATTACCCGATGCTATGCGTGATTCTCAAACTGCAGAACATTTTGAAAACAATGTCACGAAATATTTTCTAAGTGAATCTTTGTAAACGGTGATTGCTGTTTTTGGTGTGTGTGCCTGTCATCTTTTGACCATGATTCTATTTGCTCTAACTTGTCTCATGTACGTTGTAGGATATAATATTGGGAAGTGTATTTTGTGATGTATGTGATGTAGCATGTAAGTCGTAGAACGTAGTATAGTGATGTACTCTTTTTGTATCGGCTATGCATTTCTTTTTTACGCATGACATGACGGTTGTTATGTCAGTTTTCTACCCCACCCCTGTAACGGCCCAATCGGCCAACAGTACCCGGAAATAAATAAATAAAAAAATATGAAATCCTTACCCTTTAAAAGCTGAAGGAGGCTGAGCCACCTATCGGTGGCTCAGCAGTCAATGCCTCACATTCAAGACGTGGAGGTCCCAAGTTCGATTTGGCGTGCCGAGTCTTTTTTTTCAAGATTTTTTTTCTTTATTGCGTTTCGATATATACAAATACGTATACATATACAGTGCAAGACATCGACGCCGACGCCAGCGGCAAAATCCAACCGAGAGTGTCCATATAATCGCTATCGCAATTAAAAAGAAAACTGCACAGCAAATGTCGATTCACCTTTACTTTGCCAAGCACGAAGATAAACAGCTGGCAGATACCAATTCTAAATATCTAGCAGATATATTGCACTGAACATATGGAACATGAACCATGCAGCATCATTACAGTTTATCGTCTTTTATTGCCAAGCGTACCACAGTTTCGCTTTGATTTTTATCATTTTATGCATTTTTTGACGGCGAAACACTGTCGCACTCAATAAATATTCAAAAAGTGGTTCGAGCAGGTGGATGTTATATTTAGTAGCTTTACAGTGTACAAGAACCATATTCTAAGTTTCGAGCATGACAACGTTATCTGATTTAATAGATGTGCTTACCTTTCCACAGACGCAGCAGTTTCAAATTTCATCAACACACACACGCGTACATTTGTCTTCGCTCTAATTGAATTCAGCTGCAGTTTTGTTTCCTCGCAACGAAGAATGTACAGAGACGTCTTTCTTAATCAGGCTGAGGGGGCGCGAGCATGGCAGACTACTGCACTCTCAGGAAAAGTTGATAAGAATAAGAAAACTTCTTTCAAGCATAATTTTATCTAAACCGAGTGTACACGTGCACACACGCAGAGCGGGATTTCCTATGGGAATTCTCGTCCTAAATGCCGAGGTTTCACTTTCAAACCAAGGAAATTTAAATTTGACCTCAGAAATGAAATAAAAAAAAATACAGCACTTGCTTGATGCGCTCCCAAGTGGCCTTGCACTCTATGGCAAGAAAAACATGGCACTACATACTTGCGACTTGCAATTAACTTGAGACGATGATGTGCCCCGCAACCGCCAGGCTGAATTTCAAATCGCGACTGCAGCAGAGTTCGAAAAATTTCGTTAATTTGTTTGCTTCATGACGGGCGCCCTTTTAAAATAATGGCTTTGTGTCGACCTTATTTGCATTTTCGAGGGCACAATTCGTAGCTGAGGTAACCTGTTTGTGCGAAAGTTATTTGTGTTGGGCAAATATTGAATAAATAACACCAAGCTGAATCTTATGGCAGGCCATTTGTGCCAGGCCGCCGAAACACAAAAATTCCTGCAATGGCTCCAGCGGCCATATTCCAATCTCTGCAAGAAGCCAATAAAAATCCCAAATAATTATGGCTAACCATTAAGAATAGAATTTTATTTGGAATTTATGTTCCACAACCGCAATACCCTTATGAGAAAGGTCCGAGGTGAGGGCTACAAACATTTTGTCAATTTGTTGTTTATTACTATCTATTGCCATCGTGCAATACCCGGGCCTCTGCCACTTCGCCGCCACAACCGCTAATGGGAACTGCAGCAATTTAGGTGTAGGGTACATTTGATTTACGCGTGTCCACAAGATCACTGTTCAGTCCCGTTACGATAGTTTCACTTCAACCATTTTTCTCTTTTTACTTCCAATCACTGACGACTAGTTCGCGCGATTCGCCGAAACTGGGAGTATAATCTAATAACGACAGGAAATAAAGCTGAATTCGAAGTAAAAAAAAACGCGGAGAACTATAGTGGGCGTACACTCTGAAAACGAATACTATTTGCGAGTGACTGATTCGCATTCCACGCATGAATCATCTATCTGCATTTTTGCCGTAGTTCTTTTCTTGCCCCGCTGCTTCAATGGTGGACATAAAGGTTGGGAGCGATGCTCGAATCGAGAATTTCGGTGGTATCCAAATTGTGCCGTTCAGGAAGCAAGAACCTCAAATAGCAGAAAGAATGACTACTATACGAAGGCAATTATAATGAGCGGGATTGCAGTGCAGCGGTTTCTGCAGCGATCTAGAAAAAAGCCGGAAGTCGTTAAACTTAAATGAACCGACGGGTTCATCCCGAGGCACTTTTCGTTTCGATGGTACCATGCTAGCATTAAGGTACAAGGTTCTTGCGAATAAAGTTCGGAGGCCGCGTTATCGCCTTGCTTTTCTGATTCCACAACTATATTTACGAATTTTTTCAGGATCCAGGTTCGAAAAAAACTCTGTCATATTCTCAACATTGGTCCGCTAAAACACAAAAGCTGCAGGCCTTGTTGTCTGCTTTTCGTACTTTGTTTTGCTGATTCTCTTGCTCTATACATTTGACTGATCATGATCGAATGGGAGCCCAATCATATAAGGTGCATTACCATGCGCGCAGTTTCGACGTGCCAAACTTTAACTTTCGTCTCTTATCTGGCAAACGCCGAGTTATACGCATCCATGCTAGGATTATTCGCATTAGGCAGCTCGCCGCTTTCTATTCCGAGTTGTGCACGTGAATTGCGCCTTGTTCAAGCCTCTTCCACAAAGGAAGACCTGGTACTCGAAGCTTCAATGATGCATCCCGGTAAGAACTTTCAGTTTCATAACGAAAAAAGATAACACATTTTCGAAGGTAACAACAAATACAAAGCGCTGGCTATATGACAAAAGAAACAGGAGTGTGGGAACAAAATTACAAAAACTCAAGCAGCAAAGAGAGGTCACAAGGACAACACCACGAAGGCAGAATAACGCCTTCGAAAGAGAAAATTGCGACACGATGTGATACGGACAAATTCAAATTAATGAACTTTTAGCTGTAGCAAACAACAATAAAATAGGCCATACGAAAGGCCATTTCATTGCGTGTACAGGTTTACTTTTATTTCGTGCTTAAGACATGGGTAGTATTTAGAGAAAAAGAATTCGCAATTACTGCCATTGTACTTCCTTAATAAAGTTGGTTTGCGAACACGTGCAATGTCTGTTCGCAATCATGATGCGATTGCCTAAGTGATCGCATATCTCGTGCAATTTAAGTCAGCACACAAAAAAGTGCAGTATTGTTCGCAAGCCTCACATACGTGCCTCACTGTGACGTAACACCATTTCATGACGTAAGAAACCAGAATTAGATGTACAAAAAAACAGGGCAAGATTTGATTGATTTGTGGGGTTTAACGTCCCAAAACCACCATATGATTATGAGAGACGCCGTAGTGGAGGGCTCCGGAAATTTTGACCACCATTTTTATGTTAGGGCCTGTAACTCGTGTTCTCCATTCAATCATGTCCTACCATACCAGTTTTGCGACATATCATGTGAATGAGACCAACGGATGAGCAGCAAGACCATGAATTGTAAATCATGACATTCATGACATTCATGTCATGATTTTTATGTTATTACTAGTCAAATACGCTCGTCATATAGTCATGGTATGCATAACCAAGTTTGATATTGATACTTTTATCCAAACGGCCAGGCGAGCTAATGGTCGTAAGCGGATAGATAGATAGATAGATAGATAGATAGATAGATAGATAGATAGATAGATAGATAGATAGATAGATAGATAGATAGATAGATAGATAGATAGATAGATAGATAGAGGCCCGTAACTAGGGGGGGGGGTTGAGGGGGTTCTGACCCCCACGAAATTTTTTGATGCTTTAACTTTTCGGGTGATACTAAAATATTTACACGCCTTCACAGTGACCACCAGCTGCCAAAGTTACACTGCAACTTTCCTGGCATTGCTTCCCTCTTCTTCCTTTCTTCAAACCTACCCTTTTACCAGAACACCTCAGCGCTCCCTCCCCCGCACGCGCTTTTGCCCTATTTGTACAGCTTTGCACTTCGCCATCACGTTTCTTCGAGTCTTTTTTTTTCGTCTTTCACACCGTAGCCGCTCCTTTATTGATTCCAGATGCTTTCCTTGTGCATTGCCGCTGGAGAAGTTATCTGTCTGTGCGGACCGCACGTGTTGGCTTTGGGTTCCTACGAAAAGCGCGTCTACTTCTGTGAAGGTAAACAGTTCGACAGCAACGGCAACACCAACACGACGTGCGCAAATTTGCCAGGGAACGAAACCCCTAAGCGGAAAAACTCAGCGGCGCATTCCGAGGACGCAGGCTGCAGGGCAAACTTTTCTCAAACTGTAGTCCTTGCCACCGAAACGAATCATCGAAGATGACATCTACTGAAAGACTGGCATATCCGAGCAACTTCGAACAACCTTAACCACACGCAAAGAAATCTATCTCTCCTGTACACAGAAGGTATATGCGCCTCCCTACAAAGCGCACAAAGCGAGGATACAGCCGGCACACAATCCGGCACCAGCGGTCAACTTTCACAGGCGAAAAAAAAACGCCGCCAAGCTGGGCTGCGCGCGGGAGTACAGAGGCTGACGTCACAGCCTACAAAGTGCATTTTTGGGGGGTCACGGCTATTTAATTAGCGCAGCCCAGAGAGAATTATGCAGGCGCCCAGGGAGCCGTCTGTGAAAAAGTGACTTTTTCACAGGAATGGAGCAACACCTCCTTTCTGGACTTTACCACGGGAGTGCAAATGTATCGGCAGTGCATTCTTGGGGGTTCACGTATATCAAGGGGAGTACGCAGTGCCCATGGAGTCTTCTGTGAAAATGTCTTTAAGTAGCGTTAATCCAGTTTGCTGCTGCTGGAGTACAATAATGAGCCTGCATGCACACCAGCTGTAGTGGCGTTCAGAAAACACATGCGCCACGCGGGAGCCGGCGCGTTCATCACACTTCTACATTCTAGCCACTGTAAAGTGGATAAGAGAGGAAGAAAACATTGCCCGCCGTTCACGCCAGGCAGTCGAAGCAGTCGCAAACGTCGTTTTGGAGCCACTGGCCACTTCTGTGTGCATGCACAGGATTGCGGCAGCAAAATGAAAAGACACTTTGCAACAACGAAGCAAAGGAGTCTTGCGTCTTACTTCAAGAAAGTTCGAACCGATGAAGCGGACGGAGAACAACCGCCTCCTTCGAAGGATAAAACTTCGCCCTCCTCAGCACTGGTTGAAAGCCAAGCGCGTCCGAACTTCTGTAGCGACTTAGGAGAACGCACCGGTTTATATGAATCACCTGAGAACGAACACAAGCAGGACACCCATGCGCCGCCGGGAAATGATGGCGGCCGCAGTGCAACTCCAAGTGATCTTTGTTCTACAGTCAACGCTTGGCAAAGTGACGCCTTTACCACTGGGCAATGCCCAAGGAAGGTGAGTGGCATGGCACCTACACATTCTGGTTCGCCTCCCCTCTGTGCGACGAATGCGAATATTTTCGACTTGGGACTGTTTGTCTCGAAAAGCAATAATGTAAATGATCCAGAGACGATGGAGAAGCTGCTGCTCAATCCGTGGACCCCTCCGGCTAACTATGATTATCCAGCCACAGGGAAAAGGAATCTGAAGTTCCAACCTCACTGGGTAGATCGTTATCCATGACTTGTTTATTCAGAGAAGCTTCAAGGAGCATTATGCAAATATTGCGTAGTCTTTGCAAGCGAGTGTGCAGGAAAAGAGGAGCACCAGCGCTTGGGCTCTTTTGTAACTAAGGAGTTCTTCACCAATTACAAGAAAGCCATGGACGCCTTTAAGAGCCACGCATCCAGCAGTTATCACGCCATGTCAACAACGCTATCGGAGAACTTTTTAGCAGTCCGGTCCTGCTCACAGCATGACATCTTAACACAACTTGACCACAGCCTTAAAAAGCAGGCGGAAGAAAACCACAAGAACTTGCTGCCAATAATAGAAACAATCCTTTTCTGTGGCAGGCAAGAAGTACCGCTTCGCGGCACAGACATCTCTGGTCCGATAAATATGTCTGAAGTGCTGTCATTCAAAAATGATGGAAATTTCCGCGCCGTGCTTAGGATGAGAGCAAAATGTGGAGATGCCACCTTGAGAGCTCACATGGAAACATCTGCGGCGAATGCGCTGTACACAAGCCCAAAAATTCAATATGAGTTGACCACCCTCTGTGGTAAAATCATACAAAGAAAGATAGTGGAAAACGTCAACTCACGTTCGTGTTTTTCAGTTCTAGCTGACGAGGCCACTGATATATCTCGCACCGCCCACATTTCCCTATGTGTAAGGTACGTTGGACAGGACACGTCGGGAGTGCCCATTCTTAAAGAAGATTTTGTAGATTTCGTTCCCGTGTACGATCTCACTGGCAAGGCGCTGGCCAGCACAATCCTGAACAGCCTTAGAGGTCATGGCTTTGACCTGAACCTACTTTGCGGGCAAGGATACGACGGCGCGGCATCAATGAGCGGCCACCTTAACGTTGTTCAAGCCTTCATTCGTCAAACAGCGCCCAAAGCGTTGTACGTGCAATGTAGCGCCCACTCGTTGAACCTTGCTCTGCTTCACGCATGCAAACTCCCCAGCATCCGCAACTGTTTGGGAACTGTATCCTCAACCTGTACGTTTGCGAGAGCTTCGCCGCAGAGGACGAGCCAACTGCGAGACAAAGTAGAAGATTTAACACAAGAAAAAAGAAAATCACTTCTCTCTTTTTGCAAACAAGGTGGGTAGAGAGTCACGATGCACTTCAGCGTTTCCTTGAACTGTACGTGCCTATTTTACGATTCCTCGAATATTTGGAAGAAGAGGCCGCGTCATCTGATACTTCATCAAAAGCTTCTCAACTGCTCAATGCCATTACGAAGCCCGAGTTTGTCGTTTCGCTTCGGATCTGTAGCGACCTCTTCTCTTTGACACTGCCACTTTGCAAGTTTCTTCAAAAAATTGACTGTGACTTGGCTCAAGCGTGCGGTCACATAAATAATGTTATAGACGTTCTTTCCACAAAAAGGGCTAGAGCGGAAACGGAATTTAATAACATTTTTCTGAAGTTGCTCTCTTTGCTGAAGATCACAAATGTTGAGATGGCCCTACCACGCATCACTGGAAGGCAGATGCAAAGAAGCAACGTACCTTCTGCTACTCCCGAAGAGTACTACCGGATAAATGTGTATTTGCCTTTGCTGGCTGACTTCGAAAATCAATTAAGAGACCGGTTCGATGCCCATAAGAAGGTCGTGGTTGGTGTTAACATGCTGCTGCCGAAATTCTGCGCATCGGCTAGCCTTTTTGATATTGATGATGCAGTGCAGTTTTACCTTGGCGACATTCATTCGGCTAATGTCATCGAAGCAGAGTTCACACTGTGGGTGAACAAATGCTGCCAGATCGAAGAAAAAAATCGCCCAGCTTGCGCTTCACAGGCCTTAGAGATGTGCAACCGCGACTTTTTTCCGACCATCCACAGCCTACTTTCTATCCTGGCGACTTTACCGGTGTCGACGTCGACCCCGGAACGGACTTTTTCCACACCGAGAAGGCTGAAGAGCTACCTTCGAAATCATATGAACAACGACAGATTGACGGGACTAGCACTGCTCAGCATTCATCGAGAACTTCAAGTGACCCCAGAACAAGTCCTTACTAAATTTTGCAAGTTGCCGAGAAGGAAAACCTTCCTCGTTTAAACTTCCCTCTATGTTTCAAGAGTCGATTAAAAGCTAAACCCAGCTAGCCCAAGCTTCAACCCTTCTATCCTTTCGCAATCATGAGAAAACTATCCAGCAAGCAGAATGTGCGAACGGTAACAAGAAGATCGGAATGTCGGGCGACTTGTTTGTTTGCTTGCATACATGCTGTCACGGACTGCCATTTTTGCGACCCGGCGTAACGGCAAATTAACAGGCGCCGCACTCCCCCGCTGACCGGTGGAACCGTTCGCTCATGAAAAGACTGGCCTTTAGTGCAGGGAAGTACTGAATGGGGTGTTCTTCTTCAAACGTTAGTCACCGATGTTTGATCCTTTGTACCTACGGCCGCGTCGGCAGGGTCGTCAAAGGCCGCGATGCACCCCGAACTAGCTGTAGACTGCAAGACGCACCGGCTGAAACTAAGGAAACTGACCATTCCCACGGGCAAAAATGCTTGTGGACAAGCCGTATGAGAGAACCCCAACAGGTTCTCACTCTCGCTCAGTTGAGGACCCTCTCCTAATTAAAAAGGGACGTGGTCAATATATTTTTAGGGTGGAGTTTCTAACAATGAAACGTGCATGATTGGACCCATGTAGAGGTTTTTTTCCCCTAGGACGAGAATCAGGGGACACGGAGGTCGATTTAAGAGCAGGATTTCGCCTTGCTAAGCAGTCTAGTTGCTGACGAACATGGTGTAGAAGGAGATCAAGAAGTATCCTTTAAGTGGTTGTGGCTCCGTGTCGGCTGGCCACCTAAACTTAGCCATTCGTCTAGTTGTGACGCGATATTAACGTCTGTAACGTAGGCATTGGTACTTGAATCTCGAGTAAGCTCAACCTGCCCGAGATCGGCTTCAAGCACTAGCCTCCCGGAAACACCAGCGCTGCAACACCGCCGACATCGCAGTTTTGCCAGAACTCTCTCTGACTTCTCGCATCCGATCGTCGTGGACTCAACGCTGCCGGTCATCACAGGTATCCCTTCACCTGTTTATACCTTCGGACTTTCTAATCTGTAGTTTTATTGTTGGTTAGTTTTGTGTAGTTTGTAATACTTCTCTCTTGTAAGCTGATTTATTGATTTTATATGTATTTTGTAAGTTGGTATTAAGTGCTGTACTAGATTCCTCTGCAATATTCCTAGATTCCTCTGCAGTGCTGCAATATCACTAGAGTTTTGTTTTTCCACACATACGTCCCTGATCTCTTCACTGTCTCTGCTTACGTACGGAACGACCTAACCTGCTGCCATTCCCGTCGCCGACTTCGTGCTGGCGACGCTAGAGTGGCAGCTTGTAACACATACATACCGTTTTTGCACCGCGGTTACATTGCGTTACTTCATCAGGAGCCGTTGGTCGCGGTGTCCCCGGCTTTGGTGGTGCTATTGTCCAAGCTTATTTCTTGCTTTAACCAGAATTTGAGGTTGACATACCAATTTCCTTATTTGGGTACAAATAATTGAAAAGTACCATCGAAATATTACAAGTAAGCGATGTACTTGTTTTATTCACGAAAATAAGCCAGTATAATTCTAAAAAATGGCAGCCGTTCTACACGCACCCCCCCCCCCCCCCGAAAAAAATTCCTGGGTACGGCCCTGGATAGATAGATAGATAGATAGATAGATAGATAGATAGATAGATAGATAGATAGATAGATAGATAGATAGATACGCTCAAAGTCGCCAAAGTTTGCTAAGAAATGCTTCGCATTTAAAATATCTAAGAGAAAAGCGCTTCAATTGTCACTGCGCACAATCAAGTTTCGTCGAATTATTGTGAAACATCGACTGCTGTATTCTAATCACTCGCGCATTTTTTCTTTCACTTTTGATGTTGTCGGAACAGTATGATAGAGGACGCATTCATGTGCGGAAAGGTGTAGTTTCACAGAAGTGTGCAAGGGGAGGTCAATAATATAAACCACGATTACGAGAGGTCCTAACACATAACTCCTAGGGAACTACCTCTTCTGGAACATGAGCTGTGCTCTGCAAAGAAATCCATCGCCATCCATTTCCATGCACCGCTGCGCTGTAAATAATGCAGAACATCCGATTACAAGTTATGAAAGGTGGCAACTTAAAATATCTGAAATATGGGTGGCCTTCTTTAGGGGTTTGTACAATTTGGTAGTGAAAACTAAATGGTAGGACTGGTGCTCAGTCAGGTGCAAATATTGAAAAAGTGCAGCTGGGCTGTTTCATGAGTCACACAAAGCACTACATTTCACACATCACATTACCTCCCAATATTCTAAATTTTAATGATTGATATGTGGGGTTTAACGTCTCAAAACCACCATATGATTATGAGAGACGCCGTAGTGGAGGGCTCCGGAAATTTCGACCACCTGGTGTTCTTTAACGTGCACCTAAATCTGAGCACACGGGCCTACAACATTTCCGCCTCCATCGGAAATGCAGCCGCGGCAGCCGGGATTCGAACCCGCGATCTGCGGTCAGCAGCCGAGTACCTTAACCACTTGACCACCTCTCAATTTTAATGTTCAAAGGTGTATGTCGAAGAGATATACGGGACAATAAAAACTACTCCCATAGCTAGAGTGGAAATATCTGCTGGGAAGGGATCACCACTCACGCCCATCATCCTACTCTGTTGAGGCATGTGAACGCGACAAAGTAGGGCACGAATAAACAGTGTTATTTAATTCACTGTTTAAGAAGGCACAGTATAGGAAAGGCACAGAGATTGTCCCAGAGTGTGTCTCGATGACAACGCCTAATTGAAAGTACTGGAATAAATCACAAATATGGCTAGCGCCAAATAATCTAATCAAGCTCTAACAAGTTGATGCCACGCTTTGTTTACCGCATGTGTGTTATTCTTACCTTTTCGGCAGCATTAATTTTTATTAGTCACAATCAGTTAGGTCGATCCGAAAATATCAAAGGGAGATGAGCAATGCATTGTGATGAAACAGGAAGGAAGCAGTGAACATGAATGGCCACTGCAGGGAGGCGTGAGGGAGGTGGACGAATTGCCTGCCAGTTCAAAACAGGAACTAGAGGATGCATGCGCTGGCCATCCTTTTTCCGTGCTCTGATCCTGCCTCTATAATTTGGTTGCTGTCCACGTGGGGAAGTGGACTATTGGCTGCCACTGACTTGAGATTGTCCGTCTTCTGCCCGAGTTGTTACCAACAGCAGAGGACAATCTCTCGTGTTTCTCGATCTACCGTGGACTTAGACTGGCTGAATGTCACGTAGGCAATGTACGAGGAGAAGCAGCGAGGTGAATATATTTGGATATGTTGATGTCAGTCTCTGATAAACTTTTTTTTCGATGAAACTCGTTGCAATAAAAGTGTGTCTGAAGAAGTTTTTCGCTGCTCTTAGAAATTTTTTTTTACTATACTTGAAGCTGCCACAGACTATATACGGACGGTTATTCTGTAAAAATTTCAGCTTTCTAGGGAAGAACTTGTAGCACAGTGCAGCTTCATTAAACATCGAAAATCGACGTCGTATGACTACGCTTCCTTTTCGAGAGCCATGTGAGCAGTAAACTCTTAACATACAAAAACCAAACAAAAGAGCTTATTTTGAGAGCTGCAGGTTCCCTGAAACAAGTTTAAGTTTTTTACCATTACCTGCTTCAATTGCTACTCATGACGTCATCAAGTAACTCAGTTCACCTTTCGCTGTATATCCTGTGCAACGGTGCAACAGTTATCCATGCAGGAGTAAAAGGAATTGCTGGTATGCTTGTACACGGCCTAAATTTCTCACTAGAGAAACGCATCTAAATTGAACCCGGATATATTTGATTGATATGTGGGGTATAACATCACAAAAGCACCATATGAATATGAAAGACGCCGTAGTGGAAAGCTCCGGAAATTTCGACCACCTGGGGTTCTTTAAACGTGCAACTTTATTTGAACTAAATTCTATCCTGAGCATATATAAAATATTCTCTATAGGATCAAGCAGTCATTCAGTATCTCGCAAACTATAAGCGGCGACAATTCGACTGAAGTGTATTTTGCCTCTAAACACGGGAGAGAAATGTTGGGATAGCGCTAGAGAAAGCGTCACTGTGACAGATAAAATTAAGAAACACTCTGAATCACCGTCGCCCATGCTGAGAAAGTCAATGGCGGCTGCACGGAGCAATTAGATGGTTTCGCGAGACTCAGAGTCGGGAGTGGCCCGTCTCTAGCGCTTTAAGCGTTCAGTTCGGCCAGGCAACTACAACGAGTGCAATGCACCAATCATTAAAATGTACTTTTTCATGCTGTGGCTGGGCGTCATCACTGGCTTCACACTCCACGGCGTTTACGGTGCCTTGGGGGACCTGACTGGCCCAAAGGATCGGCAGCCTTGATTATTACGCTACCACTTTGTATCTCCATCGGGCCATCATTGTCTTTCTAGCATTTGCGGTGCTCCTACAATGGCTGTTCCTTTCTATGTCACGTATTTATATTGTTCAATTTTTTATATAAAGAAAGAACTGTTCTCCTTTTTTCCAGCTGAAACATTGCCACATTTCCCAGGCTCATATTTTTCTTAAACTCCAAAGGTTTCGAGCTAATGCATAAGCCTAGTGGTCAAAAGGCTCCCCTTCTGACCCTAAATGAGCGTATTCTATCCTGAGTCATTCAGAGAGCATTGCTCAAAAGCTTATTTTGTCATCACTATATACTAACTTAACTGGAAGCTAGAATTCTTGGGTCAAAATCTTGTGCCATCAAATTAGGAGAGGGCAGGACCATGTAGTAGACTGTGGCTTGGCATCCGTCTAAAAGACAAACAAACGCGAACATCACGTCCAGGTTTTTAAATCGTAGGAAATAAAGAAAGCTCGCCATGATTTGCGAGCTTTCCTATCTCTTCCAAGTATACCCGGAGGTAAATCACATCATCGGCCACAATGAAACATTGAACTTTATTAAACCAAGAAAAATTAAAACATTTAGGCGCAGACTTCGTTGATGGAAAATAAGTCCTGGAATCATGTCACGAGCGCAACGGTCAGGGTACCACTCGCCTTTTAAAAATCTAATTCACACATTTGTGAAGAAAGTGTGTATGATACTTCAGCTTCACGAAGAATGTATCAAAACTGATTGATTGATATGTGTGGTTTAACGTCCCGAAACCACCATATGATTAGGAAAGACGCAGTGGTGGAGGGCTCCAGAAATTTCAACCACCTGGGGTTCTTTAAGGTGCACCCAAATGTGAGCATACGAGCCTACAACATTTCCGCCTCCATAGGAAATGCAGCCGCCGAAGCCGGGATTCAATCCCGCGACCTGCGGGTCAGCAGCCGAGTACCTTAGCCACTAGACCGCCGCGGCGGGGCAAAGTATCAAAACACGTTGTAATCAACTTATATCCTCGATTGTTACACTCCGGATAGACTACATCCTTATCAGGTATGTCACAGTAAAGAGCTGTGAAATTACAACCCCATCTATGACTGCATGATACACGATTCCAAGTATACGGGCGTCCTTGCTTTGTGCACCCGTTAAAACGCAGGTGCGGATTTCGGAAGTCTCAGCCAAATTCTGGAATATAGCAGTGTAGTGTCATAGCGGTTAAGCTTCCAAGGAGCATGAAGGTTCGTTATTATGACCTTTAAGACTGCGAGACTCTTTCACTACAGAACAACCTCAATACAATTGAACGACTTAGCGGAAGCGCTGTGTGGAGTATAACTTAAAAACTATAGGACTTAAAAAAATAAACCCAACCGACCGCGAAATGAAAGTTAAAAAAAATCTTATTGCACAATCGCAAGGCGAGATCGCAGTTCAAGTAGATTGCAACCACTTGTGTATTCGTTAAATAGGAGGTAAAAAATGACAGCATATTCACGGAGTGGATGATGATTATTGGGGCGAAGCATCCATCCCTATGGTTGTTTTAGGGGCGAAGCTCCTTAGGGCGTGGGCTGTGCGTCCCCTGTAGCCTGTATGTAGCCACCTCTAGTTTAGTTCTTGCAGTGTTCAATAGATGGCGGTACCGTCCCCTGTATGTAGCCACCTCTAGTTTAGTTCTTGCAGTGTTCACTAGATGGCGGTACCGTCTCCTGTATGTAGCCACCTCTCGTTTAGTTCTTGTAGTGTTTACTGGATGGTGGTACTTGTAGCTGATGATGAAAAGATGCAAGATGTTATAAACTAGAAAGCGGTACTTGTAGTTGATGAAACACGCGAGATCTTATAAAATAGGAATGATGTCACATATGGCGCGTGTCGTTGGTTGAAGGCAATCGTTCGATTTAGTGCGGCGACGTACGCTAGGGGGAGCGATGTAATAAAATCGAGTGGGCAAAATGTACAGAGGATTCATGGTTTACCAGGTTTACCTCCGGAGCTTCGCCCACTCATCATTATTCACTTCGTGGATATGGCGGAATTTTTTTGCCTTTGTCCCTTCATGCGTCCTTCTGTGCGACGGTTCATGCATCCATCTGTGTGACCGTCCGTGCGTGCTTACATGCATCTGTTCGTCCGTACACCCGTGCGTGCGTCCGTTCAATCATGCGTCCGTGCGTCCATCCCTCTGTGCATCTGTCTGGCTCTCCGTCCATGCGTCTGTACATCAATCCGTTCATATGGTGAGCACTCCAAGTACCGCCACCTTGCACGTTTTCATCATACAATCATGTAGAAGTACCGCCATCCAGCGAAAATTCCAAGGACTAAACGAGAAATGGCACGGCCGGACGAGAGGAACGGCACGTGCGCACTTTCGTACGTTCTGCGCTTCTACTTCCCACCTTTCACCACCTCAAGTTTTTGGCACTGCAGCCCAACTCTCGCTAAATCTTGCTAAAACCAAGTAGATTACGCCCAGCTAGTTTAACGTGGCAATTTGTTTTCTAGTTAGAGAGTGCTCAACGTGCGTCCTTCTGTTACTCGTATTTTTTAAGTAAGCATCAAATAGAAGGCACATTTTATTACAGCATCCCTTACTCGTCTCTCTAGGTTATTTTTTCAGAAACAACTATCTTTTTATTTATCGTTGAAGTGCGCTGGTTTCCTCCTCAATTCAAAGGAGTGTGTGCGTGCTGCTTTCCTAGTGCGGCCGTGGAGGTAGCTACTTACTACGTCTACGCGCTACTACTACATACATCGCGAACGCACGACCCACGGCATAAGGAGCTTTGTCCCTAAAACCTAATCACAACATGCTCCCCTGCAATGACTTTTGTTTATCATATCTGGAAGCGACGGTGATACCAAAAATATGTTGTCGATGGTGCACAACCCTAATGATCATGGCCAACATTATTAATAGTGTTGGTGAACACTAGTGGTCAACACTAAGGATCAATAATGACCCAAATTGGAGAAGCCTTCACAAGAAGATAGCATACGAGACTTTTCAGGATACGAAATCAAAGTAGTGAATTTCCGCTACTCCTGTTTTAAAAGTCTCTGGCAGAGAAAAAATTCTTAATTTTTTCACAAATATCTGATTATGTTCAACCTTAGTGACCTTTTGTGTTTGCTTTTCTTCATGTTTTATTTGCCTATTTATTGCTATGCTATAAGCTACATCGCGCTTATGCTTTCTTGTTTGTACATCGCAATGAAGACATATTGTTGCGCGGTGCAGTCATCCTTACCTGAACTGCTATTATTAGTATGCAATAAACTTTTCTGTTTCAGGTGTTATGAACAAAGAACAAAAAATACGGACCTTTGTCATGCAGAATAAACCAAGAGGCAGCAGTTAAACAATAAAAAATACATCGATAATTGATAAAGTTGATTGCTTATCCGTGCAATCTATTCCGATGTCTCCTATATTGATAATTGCAATACGTGCCATTGTGAGGTGTGGCTGGGTTTGACGCAGTTCGTGTATTATTAACAAGCTTTCCTTCTGTGTTCATGTCAATAGCCAAACGGGGTGAAAAAAGAAGCTAAAATGGGTCTGACATTATGAACCTGGCGTCCAGAAACCGCCGCACCAAGAAGCAGTCATTGTTGATGCTAGAAAAACAAATCGTGGTACAAACAAATCCACCATAGTTTACCTTTACCTTGAGGCTCTTTTTTCTATTTTTACACCAGCAATGACATGTTGTATAGGGTACCACTCGCCTTTTTAAAATCCAATTCACACAATTGTGAAGAAAGTGTGAAAGTGTGGTCGGTCGGTCGGTCGGTCGGTCGGCCGGCCAGCCGGCTGGCTGGCTGGCTGGCTGGCTGGCTACTATACATGGCCAACCACTATACATAACCTTCATAGATTACGAGAAATCATTTGATTCAGAAGAAATCTCGGCAGTCATGGAGACACTGTGGAATCAGGACGTCGACAAAGAATATATAAATATCCTGGAAAAAAATCTACGAGGATCAACTGCCACAATGGTGCTCCATAAAGAAAGCGACAGAATACCATACAAGAAGCTTGTAAGCCAAGGCGATAAAATCACTCAAAGCTAGTTCGAGGTTTTCAGAAGCCTATATAAGGAAGAGTTAGGGATAAGAGTTAATTGAAAGTACCTTAGTAACCTGCGCCTCCCTGGTAACATAGCATTGCTGAGAAACTCGGGGGATGAATCGCAGCTAATGATCACTGAATTAGGCAAGGAGGGCAAAAAGGTAGGCCTTAAAATTAATCTGCAGAAAACAAAAGTAATGTACAAGAACCTAGGAAGAGAACAGTGCTTCGAGGTAGGTAATAGTACACTTGAAGTTGTAAAAGACTACGTGTACAGGTAATAACTGCGAAGCGAAACCACGAGATTAAAGTACATGGAAGAATAGGAATGGGGTGGAGTACATTCAGCAAGCACTTTAAAATATGTCTGGAAGATTGCCACTATCCTTCAAGAAGACGATGGATAAACAGCAGAAACTTGCTCGTACTCATCAATGGAGCATAAAGCTTGAGGCTTACAAAGAGGGTTCAGCCTAAATCAAGGACGACGCAGCGAGCGACAGAAAAGGAAATTATAAGTGGAACTTAAAAGACAAGAAAAGAGCAGAGTGGATCAGGGAACAAACAGGGGCCAAAGATATCATAGCTAAAGTCAAGAAGGAGAAATGGACATGGGGCGAGCATGTAGCGCGCAGGCAAAATAAATGCTGCTCATTAAGGGTAACTAACCGGATCTCTAGAGAAGGCAAGCGGGTTACGGGGAGATAGAAATTTAGGTTGGAAGATAAGATAAGGAAGTCCGTGAGTGTAAATGGGCAGCATCAAGCACAAGACCGAGTTGACCGGTGGAACATTGGAGAGGCGTTCGTCCTGCAGTGGACGTATTCAGGCTGATGACGCTGATGATGATGTTGAATTACATGTCGTATGTGTGTTTTCACACTATTTTTCTTCAGTTTTAATAATCAAGTGCACTGCAAGCTTTCTTGGAAAACTTTCGCGTATGCATTTAAGTATTTTCTACACATATATAAGTACATTGAGGTTCTACTTGCAGCACCTATGGGCGAACATATATCTAATTAAAGTAGGCGCAAAGAAGAAGACGCACTGCCTTTTCTCCGCCCAGTATTTATTTGTTTTCGCGAAACAAAAGCTAAGAAACAGCACGCTTTGCGACTACTTATCGTTAAGTCACTGTTCTCGAAATTTGCTTCCCATAACTAGGCTTACGCTGTTGAAAAACCCTGCAGCAACAAGCACAAGTTGTAGTGCCGTGTCTGGTATATTCCCAGCGATGCGCTAATTACTGTGGCTCCGGAGAACGCTTTACTGGCAGACGTTGGGCACTGAAGAGCAACGCGAAAAACGAAGCATGAAATCTATAAAGCATGAAAATCGGGCTGCTGAGCTGCTATGCATAAACATTTAACGGCAAAAGCGAGTACAAATTAGTGCTCACCAGGCCTATCAACTTCACCTCTAATACCGTTAGGCTCATCACCCACTGCTGAAGCAATTTTTTTTTCGTCCTCTTTTTGACTCGAAAGGTACATGCTACACTCAGATGCAAAATGAGCTTGGGTGGGAACTGCTGTCCTCGCGTCGGCAAAAGCTGCGACTGAAGTTCTTTTTTCAGATATTGAATGATAAAACAGGAATTATTAAAGAAAAATACTTTAAGGAACCTCATTACCGTTCATCCAGAACTGACCATGTTTTTAAAATAAGAGAAATACGCACCAGGACGAACCTGTTCGCGAATTCATTTTTTGTTAGAACTGTTAAAGAGTGCAATAGATTGTCTACTATGCAAGTGTGCTGTAATAACAAAGAATTGTTTACGTCGTTTCTGTAACCCCCTGTTCCCAAATTCATTTTTGTTATAACTGTTAAAGAAGGGAATGGATTGTTTGCCATGCAAGTGTGCTGTAAGAATGAAAAATCGTTTATGTCGTTTCTGTAACCCCCCTGCTGTAATGCCTTTGGGCAATCCGGGGTAACCTTTGAATAAAGAATAAAGAACATGCACTTCTCGGATGCCACTTACGATATTCAGCTATACCTCCTGAAGGTGCCTTACCTTGAGCCTTCAGTTAAATTTTAAGTACTAAGGTTTAGATTTTATCCTCAGCGTCGATTCAAACCACTTATTCTTACAAAGCAGAACAGATGGCCATTGCACTAGCTCTCCTTGATTCACAAAGGCCTGATATTTACACGGACTCAAAATCCGCTGCTAGCGCCTTCGCTTCTGACAAACCAACTTCAACCAACCAAATTCAAACCAACTAGCCCAAATAGCCGTTCTCCTTCGCTTTTGGTTCCGTGTGCAAGAAAGCTTTTAGAACTCTCGCTCACAAGGATGGTGAACTGGCGTATTCGGTGACTTGCTGCCGTACATAGTGCAACGCGCATGCACGCACGCACGCACGCACACACACACACACACACACACACACACACACACACGCACGCACGCGCACACACACACACTCACACACATTCGCACGTACGTACAAACACGCTCATGCACGAACATACACCCACAATTAAAAACTGAGGGAATGTAACAATTTTTGAACTACACATGTTTTAAGAGCGTGAGTTTATTTGGTGACGCTGAGTGTTGCGATACCCATGTGCATTAAATTAGTGTGTTAAATCACTGCTAAATACTTCTTGAGAAGTCTTACAATGCTCTCAGTCTCAAACTCGTGAAAGATGAGCTGCAACATTGAAATAGGTGACGTTTGTCAGCATGCACGTGCTATAGGACCCTCCCAGTTAATGCCAAAATGTGGTGACCAATGAAATCTTCATCAACACATGTGATATAGTTTCTTCTAGGCCTTTACATGTTCACAACTTTAGGGTCTAAAGAAGACACAGAGAGAGATAGAGAAAATAAGGAAGAAAGCAACAAAAGGGAGAAGGTAGGGAGGTAAACCAGAAAGACATCCGGTTGGCTACCCTGCACGGGGGGATTAGGGAAGGGGCAAGAAAGATGAGAAAGAGAGAAGAGAGGGAAAAGAAAAATGGAGAGACTAACAGTAATTTCACTGCAGCGTGTACAAGTATAAAGATGAAAGAAAGGCACGGAGGTTAACCATGGCTGAGCCCGGTAGGCTACCCTGCACTGCTAAAAGGGAAGAAAACTTAAGAGTGAAAAAATAAGAGAAAAGTCACTTATGCCGTCGACATAACGGAAGTTTTGGGCTTAATAACATAGACTCTGAGTCATCCGAGTCTAAATAAATGAGCACAATCATCGCATTACGTAACGTGTATGCGCATTTCCATGCACCCAAAAACTTATCGATGATGAAGCTATGAAGGTGCCGCTTGCGTCCTCAAGCAGCAGACATCCGAAGGCTTGCAAGGACTGGAGTGATGGTGTCAAACAGTTGCAACAAGCTTTGAGCGGCCGGTTTCAGCATCTCGCTCAGCAGCACGCATATAGCACTCACAGGGGTGCTGAACATGCCAATAACTTGTTCGTTTTTGTCCCTCAGGTTATGAGGAACTGATGAAGTGTCCCTCACTCTAGAAGTGTGATGCCTCTCCCCAGGCGCATGCATCTGTGGCAGTTTGGACCAATCGTCACCTGCGTTGCTGGTAGAGGCGTCGTTAGGACTGGTAGTATGAATGAAGGGTCAGCTCTACTGCTTGCAGAGGGGCCTTTCTTCTTAGAAGCGACAGTCCTTATCCCGAGAAAAGGTGGAGGTTGTTTTCAACGTGCTTCACGAGGCGATGAGGTTTTGGAGGCTTTGGTGCAGTGCCGGCGACGGGACTATCATTCGTGTAATGGACGCAGCTACATCTCGGTGTGAGATGTCATCTCTAGCCGTTTTTTTTGGTATTGTCAGCGCCCTTCGAATAAAAGAAGGGTCCTTCGAAGAGGCATCTTGTGGCCTATGGCAATTTGAGCACTTCAGTATCGTGCCGGGAACGTGTTTGTGTTTTGGTGCCCAGTGCATCGAGAACAGACGGTTAGAGTATGTGCACACACCATCTAAGTGACCTTCATGCACTTCCAGCACTGAAGCGGTTTCGGTACAAAAGGGTGAAGTGCGTTTCGGAAGTGGCTCACATTTACGTGCGATTAGAATGATTCCCATTTAAATGTAATCTTTACATATGGTGATGTTCAGATACGACATATACTAGCAATAATGGTATCTTCCAATGCCGGCTCAATCAAGACTGCACGGTCCGATTTCGTAATCGCTTCGTCAATATCTTAATTACCTCAGTGCTCAATTATTCGCCCAAATGTATATATGAAGAAATATATTTCCTCAATACACTCACCAATACGAAACGGACGAAAATAGCGGCAGTCGACAAACGCGCCAGCAAATGGAACCTCTGCGACGCCTCTGTGGAAATGGCGTTTTGCGGGAATAAGAGCGAACGCCTCGCAACGGCAGCGTTGAGTCATACGCATATGACCTTTGAAGTTTGGTTGAGTGAGCCGCTCATCTATCGCTGCCCAAGTTCACGCTTAGTTACCCGCAATAAGGTAGAGAAGATAGGTGCTTTCTTTCCTTGGTTCCAGACATGTCTCATTACTGCCGTGCACGTGGAGCCAATGTCTCCGGGCACACATACATGACATATAGAGAAAAGAATTATACAGCAAAGAATATAGATATGAACAAGCGTCCGGGTGTTGAGTGCAGTTAGAAAAAAATAATATATGCGATGACACTCGGCGTTCCGACTTACAAGTTTCGCTTTTTTTTTTCTTTTTGGGGTAGACGAGCCTCATACTGACCAAACGGGCTCAAGCCGTATCTTCTGGGTTCTTGCTAGTAGGTGAAATGAACACAATGTTGCTTTTGCGATGTCTGCGGGTTTAGTCGGAGTCAGTCTGATCAATATCTAAACAAAATACTTAAGACCATATTTTGTAGTGCTACCAGCATTCGCTACATGCAAAGAAACATTATGTTTTTCAAACCAAGTGCGTGACAGAACAGACTTATTGAGAGGAGTGGTGTGCTTGCAACGCCACCTTCCACTCCACAACCAGTGGTCCAACGGTGTGAACTCAAAGTTAAAATTTTAAAGAACCTAGCAGAATTCTTGAAACATACATCTGAAATTGTTTTTCACTTATTTGGTGTGTATGCCTTCTGATAATCTTCGTGTAGTGCTACCGTTATTGCCGCAATTTTTTCTATTCATGGCTTGGGTCATGTTTTGTTTCAACCGATTTATTTTTCCGAAGTAAATCTTGACTAGTGATGCAGAATGAAGTATGGGGGTTGCAGATTGGCCCAGTAAACAAAAAAACAGATGCAAACGTTGACTTTCTTACAAACGGGGCAGCAATGGCGTATACCACCGTTACTTTACTCACCTTGTTTTAAGCACTACTTATTCATAAAATGCAGTAAGTTTAAAAGCAGCTTGAAGAATGTTCTTTTTCTTATGGCCATTCATTGGATTCAGCGAATACCTTCGTTTTCGAAAAAAGTACTTTTTCACGAAGGCAAAATTAGGGATGTGGTTCGTATGTAGGTGGCATTCGTCGTCCCACATCATCACGAAGAAACATGTAGGCTCATGCTTTTGTGCACGACGGCCCAAGAATGAGCTCCTGGCATTGCAGACACTGCATAACTTGAAGGCAGCTTATGTTCGACATTCTTACAAACAGAAGGAAGGGCTGAGGCAGATACAGAAACGAAGCAATGGCAGCGCATACTCCTCTCGTCTGACGTGAAGCATAAATACAGAGCGTGACCAGAATCGGTCAGTTCACAAAGTGAACAAAAGCAATGACTGTAGCTGAGCTCTCTGACATGGCAGCGAATGCTCGCGCACAACCACACAAAAGCTCCAGCTTGTACTCTTTGTTTTCGTTGGCAGCGTGCCTACGTGCTCAAGAAAGCTTTTTTTTTTACCGCATCGGCATTTCACTTCTTGAAGGGCTTCTTGAAGCAAGTTTGTGCGCTATTTTCTTTTGATCCTCCTGTTCGCTCTCTGCTTACAAGAGCCATGTGGCTGGCGTGTTTTAGTACGGCAAAGTGGCTGTAAAAGCCAGTGGGAATACTGCAGATTATCTACTTGAACTTCAGTGGGGCAATGCTTAAGTACTTGTTGCTCCAATAAAGTAGCAGCAGGCGGAAAAGGGCTTCATTTAATGCTAGGGTACTTCTACAAACTTTTTGTAACCAAGAAAACGTGGAGCTCGAAGAGCGAAACAGATAAATATTTCATGTAAGTTCAACTGAGTGAGTTGAATTGGGTGAATCAGAGCTCAATGGAGTAGTTAAAAACTAAAAAGCGGAGTGGCACAGGAATTTTGTGAGTGCGGTGAAGGCCGTCGGAGATTTCAAAAACTTCGAAAGACTCAAAAACGGGAGGAAACGCAGGACTCGAGCCCCATTAATGAATCCCTGACAAGTCGGGTTTAGACGAAGACTCTTGCAGAAGGAGCATTAACAGCGGAAATCACACCACCAACTGCTTGCCGTTGCTACCAGTCGAGCACCTTCAGAGAGTGAATTAAATGTTCGTCTTTTAAATGTTCCTCGGGACTACACTGAGGAGAATGGCAAGAATAGTGACGGTAAGTGTTTTTTTTTTCTTTAGCGGGAGTGTCGGCAAAGCGAATAAAAACTAATCAGGGTTATTTTTGAGGCACTTTACAATTGCGCTCAGCATTCGTATTACGGGAAACAGCAGGCTTATATTGTCACGTTAAAGAGACAGGAGACGTTTTTAAGGCGTCCTCACAAAAGTCCGAAGAGCGGTCGGCTCAGCGCAGCCAAAAACAGAACAATGGCACGAGGGGAACTGCCACTTCGTCTGCCTCTTTTGCGCTGGCAGATCAAGCGCGCGGCACTGCCCCTCCTCCCTGAAGAGCATCGCCTCGATGCTAAACGAGGCGTGTATCGTAAAAAAAAAAAACATTGTCACAGTGTGTGGTACGGTTTTAACCGCACGACGTGCACAATCTCGGGTCGTAGCTGTCGGCGTCGGGGTGGTTGGCTTCCGTCCGGAAGGACTTCGTAATTGACGTCGCTCACTTGTCGTAGCACTTTGTACGGGCCAAAATACCGACTGAGAAGCTTCTCAGAGAGACCTTTGCAGCGCACAGGGGTCCAAACCAACACCTGGTCACCTGGTTTATAATCGACTTGTCTGTGGCAGCGGTTGTAGCGCTGTGCATCGACGCCTTGTTGTTTCTTGATGTTTACGCGGGCTAGTTGACGTGCTTCCTCGGCTCGTTGCACGAAACACTCAGCATCTTCGTCGAGATTCTCGATGTTGTCAATGTCGCATGGGAGCATTGCGTCCAACATCGTCTGAACGTCCCGACCGTATAGAAGACGAAACGGAGTGAATCGTGTGGTCTCTTGCGTAGCGGTATTATACGCGAATGTTACGTAAGGCAGTATTTCATCCCACGTCTTGTGCTGTACGTCTATGTACATAGACAGCATATCAGTCATCGTTTTGTTAAGCCGCTCGGTCAGTCCATTTGTCTGAGGGTGATACGCTGTTGTCTTGCGATGCGTGGAGTAACTTAACTGAAAAACTTGTTCAAGGAGCCTTGCTGTAAACGCTGTTCCTCGGTCTGTGATGACACAGGATGGAGCACCGTGGCGTAATACAATTCTCTCGATGAAAAACTGAGCAACTTCACAAGCCGTGCTTTTAGGAAGCGCCTTAGTTTCAGCATAGCGGGTTAGATAATCTGTAGCGACGATTATCCACTTGTTGCCGGAAGATGACAAGGGAAACGGACCCAGGAGGTCCATGCCGACTTGATCGAAGGGTGTTCTGGGTGGCTCGATAGGGTGAAGTAATCCCGCAGGCTTAACAGATGGGGATTTTCGGCGCTGGCATTCGCGGCAGGCTTGAACGTACTGTTTAACGCAAGCGGCAAGTTTCGGCCAGTAGTAAGACTTTCGTACCCTAGCGATGGTTCGGGTGATGCCCAGATGGCCCGATGGAGGCTCGTTGTGGCAGGCAAATAGAATTTCCTCACGCAGCTCTGCGGGGACGACCAACAGGTAAGTTTTGTTGCTGGCGGCTGCGTTCTTCTTGTACAACACGCCCTGTCGTAAGCAGAAGGATGACAATCCGCGAGTTATATGCTGGGGCAGTGATACGTTGCGGCCCTCTAGATGTTCAATGATAGGTCGCAATTGAGCATCTGCTCGCTGCCGTAAAGCCAAGTCTGTTACGCTTACGGAGCCAAGGAAAGGGCAGTCCTCTTCGAAGCTCTGAGCGGCAGGCTCAACTGGCGCGCGTGACAACGTGTCCGCATCTTCGTGTGCACGACCGGACTTGTACACGATAGTGACGTCGTACTCCTGCAGACGTAGGCTCCACCTTGCCAGTCGTCCGGAGGGGTCTCTGAGGTTCGCAAGCCAGCACAGCGAGTGATGATCCGTCACTACTCTGAATGGACGGCCGTAAAGGTAAGGTCGAAACTTAGCAATTGCCCACACGACAGCAAGGCACTCCTTCTCCGTGGTACTGTAGTTTGACTCCGGGCGTGTTAGGGTTCGGCTTGCGTAGGCGATAACCTTTTCAATTCCCTCCTGCCGTTGGACGAGTACCGCGCCCAGACCGACGTTACTGGCGTCGGTATGAATTTCTGTTTCGGCTTCCTCGTCGAAATGTCCAAGAACAGGTGGTGATGCCAGGCGAAGCCGAAGCTCTGTGAATGCTGATTCTTGTTCAGCACTCCAAACGAACGGCGTATCGTCTCTAGTGAGTCTAGTTAATGGTTCGGCAATTTTCGAAAAATTGCCTATAAAGCGCCGGTAGTACGCGCATAGACCAAGAAACCACCGCACACTTTTCTTATCGGCAGGAGTCGGGAAGGCTGCGACAGCGGCGGTTTTCTCAGGGTCAGGACGGACGCCTTCTGCGCTTACGACATGTCCAAGGAACTTTAGTTCTTCGTAACCGAAATGGCATTTTTGCGGCTTTAACGTAAGGTTAGCCGTCCGAATCGCCTCAAGTACTTGTCGTAGTCGCTTCAGATGTTCGGAGAAGCTGGTTGAAAACACGACCACATCATCCAAGTACACAAGGCAGCTTTGCCATTTTAAGTCAGTCAACACAGTGTCCATCATGCGTTGGAAGGTAGCTGGCGCAGAGCAGAGTCCGAACGGTAGCACCCGAAATTCGTAGAGGCCATCCGGCGTGACAAAGGCGGTTTTTTCGCGGTCGCGCTCATCAACCTCAATTTGCCAGTAGCCACTCTTTAAATCCAGGGAAGAAAAATACTTCGCTCGTCGTAGTCGGTCAAGCGAGTCATCAATACGCGGCAGCGGATAAACATCTTTTTTTGTGACGTTGTTGAGCTTTCTGTAATCTACACAGAAGCGAAGCGTACCGTCCTTCTTCTTAACCAGAACGACCGGTGAGGACCAGGGACTGTTCGAAGGCTGGATAACGCCGTCGTCGATCATTTCTTTCACTTGCTGCTTGATAGCTGCGCGTTCTGTCGGCGAGACGCGGTATGGCTGTTGGTGAATAGGTCTTGCGTCGTCGTAAGTGATTATCCTGTGCTGTGTAATTGGCGTCTGACTCACTTTAGACGACTGAGCAAAGCATGCCCTGAATTCAAACAATAGCTCTCGCAAGGCCCTCTGGTTCTCTTCTGGCAGTGCACTGTTCATGTCAACATCTATTACGGTTTGTCCATTGCGGCTACTGTCTTCACAGGCAAAACACTCAATGACGTCCTCCAAGGCTTCAGCGTAGGCGACCGCAGTGCCCCGGAAAAGGTGACGATGCTCATTGGTGAAATTTGTAATCATGACCTCGGCTGTACCGTTCCGAATGTCAATGATGCCTCGTGCCACAGAAATTCCAAGCGCCAGCAGCAGGGAGACGTTGCACTCTGCCACTGTTTCACCGTCACTGGTTCCTTCGGAAGTCACCTGAATTAGGATACTTGCACGAGGTGGTATTGTGACACTGTCGTCGGAAACACGGAGGGCGGTTGTACGGCGGTTGGAGTCCCTTGACGTAGCGTTGACTGTCGAAAAGGAAATGCAGCGTCGCCGTAGGTCGATTACGGCGCCATATTCCCGAAGAAAATCGAGGCCGAGAATTAATTCGCGGGAGCAGTCACGTAGCACGATGGAGCTGACCAAAAACGTGCAGCCTCGTATTTGTAGCCTGGACGTGCACAAACCAACCGGCGTTACAACATGTCCGCCAGCTGTACGTACATGCGATCCTGTCCAAGGCATTATCACTTTCTTCAAGGTACGTGCCAATTGTCCGCTAATAATCGAGTAGTCAGCACCAGTGTCTATTAAGGCAGTTAAATTGCGACCGTCGAGCAGCACAGGTATGTCCATTGAAAAGTCGCTCAGCTGGGATACAGGCGCCGGCGTAGTCGAATTTCCGTTGGTCCGATGTCGCGTCGATTGGAGGGCGAGGTCTTCATCACGTCGAGAATCAGCGGCCTCGCCTCGAAAGGTCGCTGGCGTTAGTTTTCCAGGCGAGGGCTCGGAGACCGTCCTTGCGGCCTTCGATTTCCGTTGCCTGAATAAGATGACGACCGCGGTGACGGTGAGCGCGACTGACGCCTGAGTGGGACGTTCTGCCGAGCGATAAAATCTTCAATTTCTGGTGGTCTCTGTCCAAACCGGGGGCGGGGTGAATTGGCAGGAAAACCCTGCAGCCCAAGTCGGCGGTACTGGCAGTCTCGGTAGAGGTGACCCGCTTCACCGCAGTGGTAGCAAAGCGGTCGTCGGTCGGGCATGCGCCATATGTCGGATTTACGCATGACGGGTCGAGTGTCTGCAAAATAAGGGACCACCTGTGCGGACTGCAGTGTGGCGTACGGGGTTGCGGCTGGTAGTGGGACTGGTGCAGGTGCGTTGTGTTCGAACGTGTCGGTATAAGTGGTGCGCTGGAAACCACTCACTGGGGATGGTGTCGTGGACGACGGAACGGTGCGTCTCAATACGTCTGCGTAGGTCACCCCTAGAGGTTCACTTGAAGTTGCGAACGCCTGAAGTGGTGCAGCAACCTGCGTTGGTGTCTCGCGGCGAGGTGTGCCGAGCGCATGCTGAACTTCGTCACGTATGATGGTGGCGATGCAATTCGTGGAAGGCTGCTGCTGCGCCTGGTTCAGCTGTTGCAGCTGTTGTAGCTCGTCGCGAACAACCGAACGTATCAGCTCGCGAAGCGCTCCCACGTCGGTCGGGAACGAGCCTAGCCCGGTGGTATAGGTAGCATTCACTTGCCGATCGTACTGGTTCCGCTGCTGCAGCGCCTTTTCCATGGCGACGGCTTCAGTGAGGAACTCCGCGACCGTTCTAGGCGGACTACGAATGAGTCCAGCGAAGAGCTGCTCTTTCACACCTCGCATCAAGTGTCGCAGCTTCTTGTCTTCCGGCATGGTTGGATCGGCGCGAGTGAACAGATGAACCATATCCTCCACGTATGTAGCCACACCTTCATTAGGCATCTGCATGCGGGACTGGAGGGCCCTTTCAGCGCGCTCTCGACGATCGAGACTCGAGTACGTTTCGCGGAGCCTGTGACAGAACTCATGCCACGACGTTAGGAGGCCCTTGCGGTTCTGGAACCATGTGCGAGCACCATCCAGAAGACTAAAGTACACATTCTTGAGCTTCGCTACTTCGTCCCACCCGTTGAAATCCGCTACGTACTCGTACTCAGCCAGCCAATCTTCCACATCTTCATAGAGGCCACCACGAAAGGGACTCGGAACACGTGGTTTTTGTAGCGTGTAATGAGTGGGTGCAGCTGCGGGTGCAGCGGTTGGAGCAGCGGCGGCTCCAGCGGTAGGGGAAGCGGTGACAGCAACAGTATTCTCCATACCAGTCGACGTACTTGTACTGTGAGGCACAAACTCGGGGGACAGTCCTCGAATCCTCCGACTGAAACGGTGTACCGGCGTAAGCTCTGGGTTTTGGGTCACGTTCCGGCTGCTAGAAGGAGTCTGTTGCATAGGTGAGGTTACCCAGCACCTCCACCATTAAAATGTCACGTTAAAGAGACAGGAGACGTTTTTAAGGCGTCCTCACAAAAGTCCGAAGAGCGGTCGGCTCAGCGCAGCCAAAAACAGAACAATGGCACGAGGGGAACTGCCACTTCGTCTGCCTCTTTTGCGCTGGCAGATCAAGCGCGCGGCAATATGTGCAGTTATTATTTTTGTGCGCCGCAGTGGAGCAATGGATATTGTGCTTGGTGGCTCTATCAAAGATGGGGTACTTGATTCAGGCCCTGGCAGTCGCTTTTGCACGGAGGCGAAATGCTGATGGCCCACGTGTTCTGGCATGCCTTTGCACAGCAACGAACACCAGATGGTCGAGATTTCCGGAGCGCTCCGCTACAGCGTCTTCCATTATCATGTCACGGTTAAACCACGACCACATCAAACCTCAGTAATAGTAACATTACTATTACTTCTGATATTGAAGGTGATTCATATGAAAAGTTTGGCAAGTTATTTTTGCTTGGCTCGCGATGAATGCGGAATGCATAGTGGCATATAATTAGTGCCAGCTAATCGCACTCTCAGCACACTATTGATCAGAAGACGGAAAATTTTATTTTACTTCGGTGGTCATACTAACAAAGGAACTTCAGTTCTTCGTGCTTATATACTGAAGAGACGAATAAACATTGGCGACTGATACAAAGGACAAAAATGTCTGCAGTTATCATCTTTCTGTTGATGCCTATGGAATTCAGTCATTGCCCTTGTTAGTGAGTTATGTAGCTATGTGCAAGCTACAACACAATCACTAAAAAAAAAGAACTGTTCGCAAACTAGATTTTCAGTAAGCTCTGCAGCTTATCCTTTATGGGGACTAATGATGTCAGCAGCACAAGACAACTATAGAGAACGGCATTGATGTTTGTATTACTTTCTTTTATTAACTACCAAATTTGGGTTTTCTATTGTGAAAGGTTCTGGTAGAAAGAGGGACACATGTGTAACTTTTTTAAATAAATACCGCCATCTCAGAGAAAGAGAATACTTTTCACTTTCATGTGAACTTACTGCTGCTCTACAATAAGCAGAACATGCGGCTTACAAACACCAATTCTCTATCGCAGAGATGGTAAAGGAAGTCAATTGTACACACACTCGCAATATCGGCACTGGAGAAGCCGATAGGGTCTTGGGGATGCCTGTAACGCCTGAATCAGTCTAACTTTGCTCCTTTGAGGATCAGGAACTGCTTTTTTTTTTCACAGAAACAGACTTCCTGCATGAAGCAGATTGAAAAATGGGTACTGCAATCAGGTCTACATCATGTTAGACTAGCTGCGCTTTTGAAAATATATCACTGCAGGGTTGTCAATTTTGCATTCCACAAGCTTTGAGGAACATCTACCAGCAAGAATGAAGAAAAGCACTACAACAACACAGTT
The DNA here is from genome assembly GCF_043290135.1 of Rhipicephalus microplus. NCBI lineage: Eukaryota > Metazoa > Arthropoda > Arachnida > Ixodida > Ixodidae > Rhipicephalus > Rhipicephalus microplus. The sequence continues at coordinate 108,450,349 of NC_134704.1, forward strand.
AGGAACTTGTAAATATAAAATAACTTATTTATGTTTGCCTCTGATGTCCAATTAGGTGTAAAGTGCACAAAAAGTTCATTTAAAAAATTTGCCAGATTTCACGTACTTTAGGAATGAACGTTATGCGAAAAATGCGGAGGGAAGGTGACTGGGTCATAATTTTTTTCGAGTGACACATTATGAAATGATGCCTAATATATCCACAAATTTTGCATGCACGGACATATGTTGAACAGTTGCAGATGTTTATATAACTGGCTGTTTGCACTTGCGCAGTGGTGCCAACAGAACCACGAATATTGGCAAAGCCAGAACCAATCGGCTAATACGAAGCGCTGGCACTCGTGAGGATGGTAGCCCTGAAAGGTGCTACATAAATGAACCTCAGCGGGTGCCACCGAGGTACAAATGGCGTTAACCTAACCCCAAAGCTGTATAATCGAAGTAAATATATCATGTTTAAAAAAGTAGATAGCCAGAACTGCAACCCGGATTGCTGTTTCACGAATATTAGGGTATGTTTGAATTGTAGTTCCGAGACCTGGCGTGGTTCTGTGGTAGAGTACTTGACTGCCAGGTGGAAGGCCGGGGTTTAGTTTCTGCTGGAACCCTGACAGTTATAAAGTTTTGTCGTTCAATGAACACTGCCAATTTTCACTTTTTCCAGACAATCAGGCATTAAAACTGCTAATGCGTGTTCTTGCCGTTCCTGGGTGGTACTACGAGTCAATCACCAGTGAGATATGCCCGCATACCAGTAGCGGGATATATCCGCATGCATACCAGTGGCAAATACCCGCATTCGGGTATGTGCCATGGTCTGATATCAAGTGTTTAATGACGTACGTGACATGACTCGCACATTATTCATGTCTTGAGCAACGCATCATATTGCCACGTTCCATTTCACAAGTTTTTGTTATCGTTCCGAAACACCACACGATTCTCGGCGCAAACCGCGCCTGCAGGTTTCGAGAAGGTTCCGGACTGTAGTAGATCATTTCGATAAGATCACGCCCACTGTGCGAACGGTACAGAGTGTTCTGGAACCTACGCCACCGCCAGCGATAACGCTAGAACATTCGACGGCAAGGGTATAAATGCCGACGCGCTTCGCCGCTTGTCAGTTGTTGATCGAAGGCCGACGCTGCGTTCGCCCCTATCAGTCCGAGACTGCTATCTGTGCAAGACTACTGCTGTAATTAGACTTTCCCTTTACCGGGCACAGGTTCGCCCAAATAAACAGTTGAATCCCAACACGAAGTTTTCTGTCTTTGGCCACGTCACGACCCCGTGACATCTGGTGGAGGTGCTGCTTCGTTCATGTACCGGACGCCCCCGTCAAGCCGTGAACCCAGCCCCCTTCGCGGAAAAGACACCGACGCCAACCAAGAGCAGCGAACGAGCCGCCGACAGCAAGGTCTCCCACCGGAGTACGGCCTGCTACAAGACAAGGCGCGGAAGACCAAGACCATGACCTCGACTGCAGCGACAATGACAACCGGAGCGTCCCAGCCCACGATCGTCATTCATCAACCCAGGGAACCACCAACGTTCCATGGCTCATCGTTTGAAGACCCGGAAACCTGGCTAGAAACATAAGACCGTGTGGCCGCCCTCAACCACTGGGACAACGAAGAAAAGCTCCGCCGTGTGTACTTCTACCTGGAAGACACCGCAAGGACCTGGCTAGAGAATCGGGAGTCCACGCTCCGAACGTGGGATGTCTTCTGCGGCGCATTTCTTCAAACGTTCGCAAGCGTCGCTCGCAAAGAGAGGGCCGCTGCTCTACTCGAGACCCGGGTTCAGCTACCAAATGAAAAGGTTGGAATTTTCACAGAGGAGATGACCCGCCTATTCCGTCACGCTGACCCAGACATGCCTCAGGAAAAGAAAGTTCGTTTCCTCATGCGAGGGGTCAAACAGGAGCTCTTCGCGGGACTAATGAGGAATCCACCGAACACCGTCCAAGAATTTGTATCCGAGGCGACCACCATCGAAAAAACGCTGGACATGCGCACCAGACAGTATAATCGTCGCCTGACTCCAGAATGCGCTGCTGCTCAAGCCAGTGATTCCGACGACCTGCGTGAAACGATCCGAGCGATCGTGCGGGAAGAGCTGCGCAAACTGTTGCCTTCGGCGCAGCCTCAAGTGGATTCGATCGCCGACATTGTGCGAGAAGTCCGGCAATCGCTTCGAATTCCCGAAACACCGCCGCCCGAGCCAGAAACTATGAGCTATGCCGCTGCAGTGCGCCACAACGCTCCTCCCCGTCCACGCCAAAACGCCGCCCCGTCACACTTCCGTCGCCAGATGCCACCGCCGCCACCACCCCAACCGACGTCCTACCGTTCCCAATCGGGCCAGCGCAGTGCACCGAGAAAAACGGACGTTTGGCGTGCACCTGACAACCGCCCGCTCTGCTACCACTGCGGCGAGGCCGGGCACACATACCGCCGTTGCCAGTACCGACAGATGGGACTGCGTCGCTTCGCCGTCAATGCACCGCGTCCGCAGCCAGGAGATCGGCCACGTGACATCGCCGACTACCTGGCAGGAACTCAATGGACACCACGAAGTCCTTCCCGTTCGCCGTCGCCCAGCCGCCGCATGTCACCGCACCCCCGGCAGTACTCTGGCCCAACGCGGGGCCGGTCTCCTAGCCCGTATCCGGGAAACTAAGGGCAGCAACCGATGGAGGTGCGGTTGCTGTGCGACGAACTACCGAAGATCCTCCGACGACGACGCCGACGCGACGGAGCTTTTTGAACACAACCCCAACCAGGCAAAGCCCTGAAGGCAAAAGCTCACTTACCGAAGGTGGCCGGACGACGCAACATGGAAGCAGCGGAACAAGCCGACGCAGCCGTGGCCCGACGCCACGCCCTAACTGTAATGCGAGACGGCGAACTAGCGACCTCGACGTTCTTATCGACGGCCACAGTGTGACTGCTCTCGTCAATACTGGAGCCGACTATTCTGTCATCAGTGGGTCGTTCGCCGCGAAGTTAAAGAAAGTTAGGACAGCTTGGAAAGGCCCTGAAATCCGCACAGCCGCAGGTCATCTCGTAACGCCTGCAGGAATCTGCACAGCGAGAGTCACCATTAACGGCCGTATTTATCCTACAGACTTCGTAGTCCTACAGCGTTGCTCGAGAGATGTCATCCTTGGCATGGACTTCTTATGCCTCCATGGAGCTGTCATTACCCTAAAAACAAGGTCAATAACGTTATCCACAGAAGAAGCACTACCGCCGCGCACGCCGTCAGGACACCATGCCTTGAATGTGCTGGAAGAACTAGTCACCATTCCGCCTCGCTCAAGCGTCATTATTTCAGTCGGTGCTCCTAAATCACCTGACTTGGAAGGCGTCGTTGAAGGCAGTCAGCATCTGTTGGTCACCCGAAATATTTGCGTCGCAAGAGGAATTGCAGAGCTGCGGGGAGGCAAAGCAACGGTTATGCTCACGAATTTCAGCAATGAGTACAAACATGTGAACAAAGGAACAACGGTCGCATACATCGAAGAAATTGTCGAAGCCACCAGTGCTTTCGCCCTCGCCGATTCTGCGGAACCTGCTTAGAGGAACCAAGCCCCTCCCATAGCTTTCGACGTCAATCCCAGACTTCCGAACGATAAGCAAGAACAGTCAAGGCCCTGCTCCTGCAATACGAAGATTGCTTTTCGTCGTCATCAAAAATTCGGCAGACCCCAATCACGAAACATCGAATCATATCCGAAGAAAATGCCAGACCACTCCGTCAGAGTCCGTACAGGGTTTCGACGCGAGAACGTGAGGCAATGAAGAGACAAGTTGATGAAATGCTGCGAGATGACATTATCCAGCCGTCCAAGAGTCCGTGGGCATCCCCCGTGGTGTTAGTGAAGAAAAAGGATGGGACCCTACGTTTCTGCGTCGATTATCGCCGCCTGAACAAAATCACAAGAAAGGACGTGTATCCTCTCCCACGAATAGACGACGCCCTTGATCGGCTCCATAACGCCAAGTACTTCTCGTCAATGGACCTCAAGACTGGCTATTGGCAAATCGAAGTCGACGAAAGAGACCGAGAGAAGACGGCGTTTATAACACCGGACGGCCTCTTCGAGTTTAAGGTGATGCCCTTCGGCCTTTGCTCAGCGCCTGCAACTTTTCAACGCGCTATGGATACAGTACTGGCAGGATTGAAGTGGCAGGCTTGCCTTGTGTACTTGGACGACGTCGTCGTGTTTTCCTCGAGTTTCGACGAGCATCTTCGGCGCCTTGAAGCTGTACTTCAAGCCATCAAGACGCCCGGACTCACACTGAAGCCAGAAAAGTGCAGATTTGCGTATGAGGAGCTCTTGTTTCTGGGGCACGTTATCAGCAAGTCCGGAGTTCGTCCCGATCCACGAAAAACAGCCGCCATCGCCGATTTCCCGCCGCCCACTGACAAGAAGGCCGTGCGCCGATTTCTGGGCCTGTGCGCCTATTATAGGCGTTTCGTGAAAAACTTCGCCCGCATCGCCGATCCTCTCACTAACCTTACCAAGGCCGACGTGGAGTTCATGTGGGAAACGCCACAGAAACACGCTTTCCAGGAGCTTAAACATCGCCTCCAGACGCCTCCGTTACTTGCCCATTCCGACGAATTCGCCGAGACAGAAATACATACTGACGCAAGCAGCGTAGGTCTTGGCGCCGTTCTTGTGCAGAGGGCTGAAGGACTTGAAAGGGTTATTAGTTACGCCAGCCGATCGCTATCCAAAGCAGAAGCAAATTATTCCACAACAGAAAAGGAGTGCCTCGCCATCATCTGGGCTACGTCGAAATTTCGCCCCTACCTCTACGGCAGGCCCTTCAAAGTTGTGAGCGACCACCACACCTTGTGTTGGCTAGCCACCTTGAAGGACCCTTCAGATCGCCTCGCACGATGGAGCCTGAGACTTCAAGAATATGACATTACTGTCATTTACAAGTCCGGCAAAAAACACTCCGACGCTGACTGTCTCTCTCGTGCGCCTGTCGACCAACCGCTACCCGACGACTCGGATGACGACTACTTCTTGGGAACGATAACTACCGACGACTTCGCTGAACGACAGCGGGCCGACCCGGAACTTAAAGCCCTAATAGAATACCTCGAAGGCAGGACCGCCGAAGTCCCGAAGGTATTCAAGCGCGCACTTGCGTCGTTCTTTCTACGAAACGGTCTTCTACAAAAGAAAAACTTTTCACCACTTCGAGCTAAGTACCTCCTTGTGGTGCCTTCAGCTCTTCGACCAGAACTCCTGCCGGCCCTGCACGACGATCCGACGGCAGGGCACCTCGGTGTTTTCCGCATGCTCGCGAGGATACAAGAAAGGTACTACTGGCCACGTCTTACAACCGACGTCACTCGTTATGTGAGGACATGCCGGGACTGTCAGCGACGCAAGACACCGCCGACAAGGCCAGCGGGACTTCTGCAGCCAATTGATCCACCTTGCCGACCTTTCCAGCAGATTGGTATGGACCTACTGGGGCCGTTCCCGACGTCGGCTTTCGGAAACAAGTGGATCGTGGTAGCTACCGACTACCTCACCCGCTACGCCGAGACAAAAGCCCTGCCAAAAGGCAGTGCATCCGAGGTAGCTAAGTTCTTCGTCGAAAATATCATCCTACGTCACGGCGCCCCGGAGGTCCTTATCACCGACAGAGGAACGGCATTCACTGCCGACATAACTCAAGCGATCTTGGCATACAGCCAAACAAACCACCGCCGGACGACAGCGTACCACCCACAGACCAACGGCCTCAACGAGCGGCTTAACAAGACGATCACCGACATGCTGTCAATGTACGTCGTTGTCGAACACAAGACGTGGGACACCATTCTTCCGTATGTGATCTTCGCATACAACACGGCGGTGCAGGAGACGACGCAGATATCTTCATACAAATTGGTCTACGGAAGGAGCCCGGCAACGACGCTCGATGCCATGTTACCCAACGTCACCGACGAAGAAAACCTCGATGTGAGCGAGTACCTTCAACGCGCCGAAGAAGCCCGACAACTTGCGCGTCTTCGTATCAAGAATCAACAGACGACCGACAGCCACCGTTACAACCTTCAACGACGCTTCGTGGAATACCAGCCCGGTGAACGTGTTTGGGTGTGGACGCCGATACGCCGACGTGGACTAAGTGAAAAGCTTCTGCGACGGTACTTCGGACCGTACAAGGTGGTTCGACGTCTCGGCCCACTTGATTACGAGATTGTCCCCGACGGCATCACGAACTCTCAACGACGCCGATCGCGACCTGAAGTCGTCCATGTCGCGCGCCTCAAGCCGTTTCATCCACGTTAACAAACTGAAACAGTGTTTTTTTGTATTATTGTTGTACTGTAATTTATTCATTGTACTTTCTTGCATTATTATTGTACCTTCATCTTTAGTTAAAGCATCGGGACGATGCCTTTTTTTCAGAGGGGGGCAATGCCACGTTCCATTTCACAAGTTTTTGTTATCGTTCCGTAACACCACACGATTCTCGGCGCAAACCGCGCCTGCAGGTTTCGAGAAGGTTCCGGACTGTAGTAGATCATTTCGATAAGATCACGTCCACTTTGCGAACGGTACAGATTGTTCTGGAACCTACGCCACCGCCAGCGATAACGCTAGAACATTCGACGGAAAGGGTATAAATGCCGACGCGCTTCGCCGCTTGTCAGTTGTTGTTCGAAGGCCGACGCTGCGTTCGCCGCTATCAGTCCGAGACTGCTATCTGTGCAAGACTACTGCTGTAATTAGACTTTCCCTTTACCGGGCACAGGTTCGCCCAAATAAACAGTTGAATCCCAACACGAAGTTTTCTTTCTTTGGCCACGTCACGACCCCGTGACAATATTCATCATACCATCTTACTCTCATATACTAATTGCCAAGTTCAGGCGGTGACCACGAGAGCGCCCGGACGTACGCGGGTAGATAAATAGAATCATAAATGAGCAGATAGACGCCAAAAGTGCTTGCAGAATGCAAATAATTGTTTCGTTCTTAAGACATGAGCACGTACGACCATAACGGTTTGTTTCAGACGTGTGTGCGCTGCTACTTTGCAAATATCCTCAAAGCAACTAGCACAACCACTTTCCAGGACATCAAGATCGTTGCACTCAAAGTGTGAAAGAAACCTATTCAGTGGTATCGCTCTAAAAATTACAACATTCTAAAGAAAAAAAGAGAATATTGGAGATACGCTGGCAACAAATGATTACAAAATTGCAGCTTGAAGAGAAGTTAGGGTGGTCGACGAGTAGCACAAATGTCTCGGGGTTCTATGAAACGGTAGGTGGTCGTCCAGTCATCGCTAACATTTTCGCTGCCTGTGTGCAAGGAGTTGTCACATAAATATCCTCGTAGTTGTGGACTTCCCACCAATTGTTCATTTACCTGGTGACGCGATAGCCCAAAAAAGGCGTTTAACTAGTGTTGACAACTAACTGCAGTGTAATTTTTTCGTCGACTAAGATGATTATTTTTTCTGAGCAGTACATATAGATTGCTTTCTAGCATTTTATTACAGACGGATGGGTGTCCTTTCTTTTCTTTCAAAAATTTGTTTCACCGCAATAGTATCGATAGAATTCATCTGCAATAATTGCAGCATCCTCTTTTCAGTCAGTAAAGTGTGCTTTGTTCATAGAATGTGGTAGTTACGAAGCGTTTCCGTGCACTGAAGCCATGAAAGCTGCACAAAACTTGGGCAGTTTTTTGCACCCATGTACTTCGCATTTTCGGCTTCTGGCCACTACGATGGCACAGTATATAGCCCGGATTCGGTAAATACGACTAAAAAGCGCCGACGACAGTAGAGTGTGGCCTTCTGTCATGGCGAGTCATGTCGAATGCCCAGTCATGAATGAGTACTTAAATAACAAATGCGTTGTTATGGGCTATCTCCCGATTTTCATATGCCCTTTGCAATCTTTGTTTTTATTGTTGAGAGAAAATGCAAGTCCATAGTTCAGCTGACAATAGCATGATAGGAATTGTGTTGATTTAGTCGTGCTTTATCCTACTGTTTTCAACTTCTTGGTGCCTTCCTCAAGTTAATCTCTTAAAGAAAGCATTGCACCGCAAATTTGCAATCTACGCAAAAGATCAGACATCTTGATCCGTTAATGAAAATTAGAAAGGGTTGACAAGTATTAAACATTAGCGTGTAATAAATTTTGCAACCAGGTCATTCGAAGGCCTGAGTATGAAGACGCAAAGACTACATCATTTTGCCCACAACGTGAGTTCAACATCGTATAACTGAACAATGGTGGCATCACACTTTTTATAACGCTTTTTTATACTTACTCTCTTCTCCGGATTTTACTGAAAGCCGAATACTGCAATAAATTTCTCGTAACAAACGAATGCAAATGGGGTCGATGACCGTAGAGAAAGGACGCATCCTATGGTTTAGTATGCAGACTGAACTTAATTTTTTTTGCGTGACATTCGGTGTCAAAAGAACCGTGCTGGCGATGTTTATGTCCGTGTCGATAACAAAACACGTTATTTTGGACGCGCAATCGTCTCGCCCATAAATGTCGAGCACATCCTGCACGGCATCAACAGGAAACAAAAAATGATACCATGGTGCTGGAAACGCAACCAACCAATGCAGCAACCGCATCAGCCATCCAGTTCACGCGAAACGTAAATGGATCCCCAAACCGAAGTAGAGTGCAAACCCAAGATGTTCGCTCCTCTTAACGGTCGTCGTATGCTACACACGTCGCAAGGCACAATATATTGTTGCTTTATGCAGACTTTGTATTTACATGAAGTGAAGCGAAGTTGTATAACAGCTATAGAGATGCTGACTGGTTTCTTTTGTCAATCAAACAAGCAAGCACTTCAAATGTGCCATTGAGCTTTCGCTGTAGAAACACGCGTTCTTCAGCAGCCACATGAACTTCTGTTTAATTTTGACAGTTGTTCAGTATCTCTATGATATGATGTATTTCGACAAATACAAAAAAACAGATGATTCGACTTTAGTTGCAAAGTATCAGATGAATTATTGCATCTGGTGTTTCTGAAGCCTTCTTCACGACCTGGATATTTTGATGATATCCCGCTGGCAGTCTTCATTGACATACCAACATCTTGCACCGGGCAACATAAACTACGGTACTATGACAACGGGGAAAGTTTATGCGAAGCTTCAACACACTCAATGTCATGAAGGCGGAGGTAGCAGAATTAGTTGTAGCTCGACACTCCAAAACAGAGACCCTCAGCTTTCCCAGGGTGATTATCAGCTGGTCCTCCTCTCCACAAGACCTGCTTCGCTACCGTCATAGCTAGGCCTTTGTCCTTATTCTATCTGCAAAGTTCAACTGTCTAGTCAGGCTCAGCTCACTACACAAAGCACTTCCACCTGATCCACTTATGTGTAGCTAAATTCTCTCCCTCGTAAGGCGTTGCTTTCAGGCTGGGTCAGAACGTCTAAGACGAAATGCGTTAGGCTTCTCGGCTGCCAATACCTATTTAGAGCTATGTATTTACATTTTATGTGAGCTATAAACGAGAAATACGTATTTACCTCCGAGATATGTGAACAGAAAACGAATAGGCGCATGTTGTAGAAGAAGAGAAAGAGAGAGCGAAACAGAACAGGAAAAAATAAATTGGTGAAGAATAAGTACTATATCCAGTATACTACCCTAAACTAGGATGAGTTGTAATAAAAAAACATCTTCGAAAGATCAGTTGAAATAGGAACCGGTGCATCAGAACAAACAAACAACTAAAGAGAGGGACGCGTGAAATAGGAATAATGTACCCTATCGAACAGGCTACTGCCCCACAAAAAGTAGAATTTTTCAGAGTTCAGAAGATCACAGTTCAAAATGACGACTTCCATATTGCACAACAGGTTATTAGGAAAAATATTGGTTTATATGGTGTTGGAAATAAAAGTATCATCATTGTGTGGCAGCTGAAAGAAAAAAGTCACAGCTTTGCCGCAAAGGCGAAGCAATGAACGCAATAGCAACGAATTGGAAGGTCATGTGCAGAATAGAAAGCATATTCAAACGTGCCTCGTGTTTCTCACGCACAAATGGCGCACGAAACGCACGCACAGGTACAGATGCACGCGAAGAAGCGTCTCAGTTGTACTTTGCTGTGTCTGAAAAGCGTGCTTTTCCCAAACGGAGACTGCAATGATTGCTTCTGTGCGCCCGGTAACTACAACAGAATCGTTCCTGGTAAAGTCCGAGGCCAGTCAAGGCGTACGATCCTCCCCTTCTCCCAAAGCAAGATAAGGGAGACGAAGGAGCGTCGCTCCCCTCCTCTAAGCGGAGAAAAGTACGCGTGGGACATTTGAACGCGCACCATCACGCGATGTTGAGACGCGCGCTCGTTGCACCAGCTTGCTGGTAATGCTGAAAACACGATAATCCCCCTGAGTTGCCTACTAGCAGTAGCTTGCTGTTTGAACGATGAAGAACGTGCTACTTGGTGGCTCATGGTTAACGCCTCGCACTCACGATTGAGCTGTTCCAAGTTCGATTCCGGACGCAAATGTCTGGAGTTTTTAGATGCGGAGCATCTAATACTCGAGGCTCGTAGTGCGGCGCCGTCCGCAAGCTTCCTCCTCCTTCTTCCACCATCTGTGCATCCCTTCCTCCTCTACACACCGCGCGCGCTTCACTCCTCCACCATCTGTGCACCCTTCCTCCTCTACACACCGCGTGCGCTTCTCCTCTTCACGAACATTCGCTAGCTGTATAATGTAGCGCGCATGCGCCGTCACGCTTCGAGAACATCGGCAGCTGACGCGCGCGCATGCGCCGTCGCGCTTCGAGAGCATCGGCAGCTGACGCGCGCGCATGCGCCGTTGCGCTTCTCCCCCTTCTCGAACATTCGACAGCTGACAGTGCATGCGCCGTCGCGCTGTATATATACTCAAGGTCGGTGCTCGCTCGCTCAGTTGCCGCTCGTCGGTTGGTTTGTACGGCGCGTTGACGTCCGAGGTCGCAATGATCGACGTCCCTTCGACCAGCGCCGGCCAAAGTGTTGGCGGAACCGCAACCAAGTCGTCGTCCGAAGACAAGGCAGCGCGGAGAAGAGCTCGCGACGCCGAACGTAAACGTCGGCGTCGAGCGGAAGATTCTCAACTTAGAGAACGTGAAGCCGCTGAGAGACGTCAGCGTCGAGTAGCAGCACCGGATTCGGCCGCTTTGAAACGTAAGCGTCGACAAGAGGACCCGGACTTTCGAAAACGGGAAGCCGAGTGCAAGCGTCGGCGACGAGAGGCCGATACCGATGCTGCCCGCGAGCGCCAGCGCGCCGAAGTAGCGGCGTGGCGCGCCAAGCAGTATGCCACGCCCAATTAACACCCCGTTAACCAATTATATGCTCCGCATCCTCCTCAGTGTTCCCCCGAGGGAAGCTGCGGGCAATTTTTTGTTTCTTTCCATCATTTTCATATATATACATACGTATACATATACGGTGAGTGACGCCGATGCCGGAGGAAAATGCAGCCGAGAGTGCCGATATAATTGTTGATTGATTGATTGATTTGTGGGCTTTAACGTCCCAAAACCACCATTCGATTATGAGAGACGCCGTAGTGGAGGGCTCCAGAAATTTTGACCACCTGGGCTTCTTTAACGTGCACCCAAATCTGAGTACACGGGCCTACAACATTTCCGCCTCCATTAGAAATGCAGCGACCGCAACCGGGATTTGATTCCGCGACCTGCGGGTCAGCAGCCGAGTACCTTAGCCACTAGACCACCGCGGCGGGGCATATTTGAAATGTGTTAGTGCATATACTGACAGTAGAAAAGGAAGGTGTGCGCGTGAACAGTTTGACAGTGTGAACTGCTGCAAGCAAGCTGTGCATTGGCATGATACTTGAACTAATTTCAGTGTGCTAATATTTTTTTCGGATTGTTCCTTTTGGGTACCATTGAGTATTGTTCTTTTTTTTTCGCTGCATAACTTATTGATATGGTGTAGCTGAGGCAATATGGACCTCAACTTCTCCGCAGCAAAACAGTTAGACCAGAACAAAACAAAACAGAAACGAGCTCTTACGCTAATATTAGTAGGCCTTTTTTTCGGGCCTCGGTTTGAAAGAGTGAATTGGCCGTTCCGAATACTTATGCAGTTTTTACTTTTCATTTCACTGGTCTTTCAAACATGAACCCACTTCTTAGTGTTGTAAACAAATGTTCGTTGGTTTTTAATGGACTTCTTAGACCCACAGCCTTTACACTTCTAATGGAAGGAATATGGCGCAAACAGAAAGACACCAGAAGAGACATGAACCTGTGCCTATAGGCATTCGTCCGTGTCTCTTCTTGTGCCCGTCTTGTTTACACCTTATCCTTCCATCAAATATGCAACAACTAGTCCAACGAAAGTTCTACTTGAATACCTCTACACGTCATTGCAGTTTATGGGCCTATATTCTAGACCTATTTATTTCGAGGATATATGGTGTAAACTTATGGAGTGCAACAGGAAAACGAAAGTGACGCAGAGAGAACGAGACGGGACAACAGAAAAATAAATTAACAACTACCTCTACCCAGGTTCTGCTATAAGAATACATGCGCTAGTGTAGAATAGTAAACTCGTGAAATTGGGCTTATCAATCGCTGTACTTCTGTCCTCTACTTTTATTCTGTCACATAAATACTCGTACACACTATCTTCCTAAGACGTTCACTGAGAACCGTGTTCTGAAATGTCCCCTAAAGTTTCACGCAACAGCTTTGTTTTGAAGGCGTGCTTCAGAGCAGCCGTTTGACTTCAGTCATTTCAGCAGAATTTACTGTATGACAACGTCAGAGGTACGCTTCGGAACTTCCATAATCAACATAATATGCGTTTTTCAGGAGTTTTTTTTTTTTGTGCACAGAATGGGTAAGGGGGCGGAAGGGGTGTGTCTCAACAAAAAAAAAATGGCAGCATATCCACGGAGTGTATGATGGAAATTGGGGCGAAGCATTCTTCCGTCCATTCGTTCTTGCTTCCGTCCATTCCTGCGTACGTCTGTGTAACTGTCCATGCGTCCATCCATCCGTCCGTGCGTGCGTCTGTTCGTGCGTCCGTCCGTGCGTTCGTCCATGCATCCGCCCTTGCGTCCGTTTATGCGTCCAACTATACATCTGTCTGTGTGTCGGTTCGTCCATCTATTCAACACTACAAGTACCAATATATCGCATCTTTTCATCATATATTCCCCATATAGAAGCACCGCCATCCAGCGGACATTCCAAGGAGTAAACGAGAGGTGGCACACGCACACTTTCAAACGGCTTGCGCTTCGGGTCTACTTCCCACCTTTAACCACCTCGAGTTCATGGTATATACTAGTTCATTGTATTCATGGCACTGCAACTCAACGCTCGCTAAACCTTTCTAAAACTAAGGAGGTTACACCCAGCGAGTATAACGTAGCGACCCTTTTTTGTCAGATAGGGCTCAATGTACATGCCAATGGCTGCTAATAGGGAATGACAGACAGGAGCATTCGGCTTTTAGTTAACGCGCACGCCACGAACTTTTTATTGTTCAACAAAGCACAGGAGAAATCTCCCATCAGCACCACCTTGCAGGTGAAAATGTAACACTTGTTACACACTACGACTACGACTACGCGGGACGAACCGGTGCCGCTTTAATGAGCTTCGCCCCTAAAAAGTCACCATGGGTGCAATTCAGGTTGGCTGGAGGTTCTCGGGCAGCCGAGTTTGCTCTGAGCTCGCTTGCGGGGGCGCGGCCGCGGTGGTCTACTGGCTAAGGTACTCGGCTGCTGACCCGTAGTTTGCGGGATTGAATCCCGGCTGTGGCGGCTGCATTTCTGATGGAGGTGGAAATGTAGGCCCGTGTGCTCAGATTCGGGTGCACGATAAAGAACCCCAGGTGGTCGAAATTTCCGGAGCCCTCCACTACGGCGTCTCTCATAATCAAATGGTGGTTTTGGGACGTTAAATCTCACATATCAATCAAATCGCTTGCGGTGGCCGTGGCATGGAGACAGTGCAGAGCGCGTGACAGCAGCATTGATAAAAATGGCTACACGAATGCGCGTGGCGTTGGAAACGCATGTGGGACATTTGTGGCGGTTTTCAGAGAAACACTGCGTGTGAGCACGTCAGCGCCGCCACCCATTCAACATTTTAGCAGTGCAGCGACGTCAGCGTGATTGTCATGCTGTACTTTTGCCAACTCAGTACGTGCCTCGCATAAGCGTTTTCATGGGCGTATTCCATCTTTCGTACAGGTTCTTCCGTTCCACCTGCTGCATGGAAATTTCCACTCTCGAAGGAAGTAAGGGGGCACACGCAGCACTCTAGTGCTGCTTTTTTCGCTTCTATAAAGTATTGCAGATCACTATAAGAACAGGTGCTCACCCGGCGTGCTCGGATCTTGTCGGCAACGCGGCTGTGACTGAATATGTCGTGAGCGTGGTGGAATTGAATGTGAAACATCGTAGCTGTTTGGTGATATCACTTGTACTTCTGAGTGCCTGTGTGTGTAGTCCGCGGGATAAAGCTGATAGATTAATCGTGCCGATCGACGTGAGCACTGCCCCTCGACAAGAGCAAACGTGGTGGGTATACCCGATATTCGCTGTGGCCATCTGTCAATCAAACTGATAGACGAGTGAACTCGAATACAAGCTCGTTGGTTCTTAGAAGGCCCGAGCTCAACTCGGGACAGTGATGGTGCCTGTGTGACTGTCAAGCGTTTGATGCAGTGAACGCCAAGCGGCAGCTTTGTTGCATATAAAAACATTTGGCGAGCTTACAACAATTATGCAAGGCTGAAGCCATGGAGGAGTTTGTAATAACCTATCCTTTTGCAGCTTTTTAAGTGAGTTGTCTACTTACGTGCATGGCCGGCTTCGAAGTCAAGACCGTATCAATTCTGTCTTAATTTTTATTGTACGAATTGGCTGAGGCTTAATGACAATTACACTGAGCTGTCTTGTCTTCATTCATAAAGTTTTATTTAAAAGTTAAATAAATCTTGGGCCAAATTATCGAGGCCATGATCAGTATCGAGCTATTGAACGCAATCCAGATAAGGAAAATACCAATTGCCATTATACTAATTATGGCTAATTAGCATAATTTTACTTAGCCTACTCATGAAGAACGTTGCGTTAATTAGCATAGTTTAGTCAGCTCATCAACTAGCATGCTTTAGTTAGACCGGTTATAGCTCTATAAGGATTCATTAGCATGGTCTTCTTAAGAACTGGCTTAATTACCTTGGCTTTACCATGTCTTGGCGTAATTAGCTTGGTCATAGCATGTCCTGGACTAACTGGCCAAGTATACCATACAGCCAAAAAAATTATAGCATATATCCACGGAGTGAACGATGATGAGTAGGACGAAGCTCCTGAGGGTTTGATTGATTTGTGGGGTTTAACGTCCCAAAACCACCATATGATTATGAGAGACGCAGGTCCGGAGGGCCACTTGTGAATGATGATGAATGGGGCGAAGCTTCGGAGGGTTTATTCATATAAATTGTGAATTGTCCATCCGTCAGTTCATCCGTTTGTCCGTCCGTCTGTCTGTGTGTCTGTCTGGCTGGCAGACAGACGTCCATCCGTCCGTCCATCTGTCTGTCTATCCATCTATTCGTCCACACCTGCCGAGGGAGTCATTAACCGGGCGGTCAAGTCCCACGAGCTGGAAGGGACAGACCCATGGCTTTAGGAGCTTCGCCACTAAGAGGTAATTGACCGGCTGCACATGCTCGGGTGCTAGCGGGCGATGACAACGAAGACGAAGCGAACCGGCCGAGCAGCGCACGAGAATGTACAGGCTGACCATGAAGATTAACAAGTGGCCTCGGGCTTAGCTGTGGTCGCGATGTTGTAAGATGCTCGGCCGGTACTGATCTCAAATCCACCGTGCTAATTATTCTAATACAGACTTAGTAGAAGCTATAAAAACTTCAAAATCACTTTAAACGCCCCGTACTTTAAAAAATACCATCACGAAATGTTTCTGACATATTTATTGCATGGGTGCACTTCTGCACTCAGTGGAACAACTAACAAATGAAATATGCCTCTGGTTTGAAAACAGCGCCAAACTTAGTCGACCGTCCTAGACGTGATGACTGGTCCCATCGTAACCAATGAATCGCAGCGCGCTGAGTGGTTGATTTGACTCTTTTTTACTGTTGTCTCGTTCTTAAGAGGGTGTCGTCAGAGTTCGGGATGATGCCGAGTTTTGCGAAAATCGGCATCACGAATTCGGCAATTTGGCAAAGTCCCACGAAAGTTGGCAAAGTCGTTCACTGTTCTTGTTCTTCTTGGATTACTTCTACGTGAACATGTGAGTATCTTCGCTGGCCTCGTTTTTTCTAACCTTTAATGAACTCTCCTGTGCCTACAGACATTGTGAAGAATAGAGATATGGTGCACCTGATCTCATTCTTCAAATACTTTGCCGATTTGTTTGTTTTGTGAACAATTATTTCAATATGCTAAAATCAAGACGCTGGTTTTGATGACGTGATCACTTGTGGTTCAAACCACTATAGGTAACTTGCAATAATAATATCTCATAAAACTCTTGGTTGGGGTAATATACACATTACAACTTGCGCAATAAAGATGAAATCATAGGGCAGTGTGCAGAGAAGAAAATTCGCATAAAGTTACGGCTACAAAAGAATCATACAATACATATTTGTATATAAACGAAATGTTTGCCGTTATAACTTAAGCAGGGCAACCGATGGGTTATTAACTTGACCGTCAACCAGGTCATTTTGTTGCAGAATCGAATAATCGAGCCTCTGGAAGGCCTCGCGTACATGCAAATAACCTACAATCACATACATAAAAATTACAAAAGCTCTGAAAGTGATCTCTAAAGGGGTCTGTTTCATCGTACTAAATTGCATACATGTCAGAAACAAATAACAAATTGCCTAACCTTACTAAATGTGCGCAGTAGTGAGGGACCTTCATCAGACAGGCGTTGATGAAAATTTAGCGAAAATGCTATCCAACATCGCCTTCGAGTAGTCCCTCTTTTTTCTTTTCTGGAAAGAAAAAAAAAATATTTCCGCCGAAGGACTAAATGAGGTGGTGTTCCGCAGAATTCGCCAACATTCAGCCCACTTGTGCGCACCAAAAATCAGAAACAGAGTGTAGCAAACCCGCTTGTTAGTGACCACGAAATTAATGAAGAAACCTGTAATGTTAGAGTAAGTTCCTTCATATTGTAGAGTGTATACAAGCACACCTGTATACTGAAAGTACGCTTGTCGAAACGTGCTTGAAAACCTTCACAGCAAAACTAACATATATATCGATAAGTTATCGTGTTTATAATTACCGAAGTAGCTCACGGTGCCATTTTGTGAGGCTTTCTAATGACAAGTCGGTAGAACTTCCATGTTCGATGTGTGCTCTATAGTAGTTCACCTGCCTTGAGAATAGTGTCGAGGTATAACAAAGTGCTAGGTCCTAAAAATAAAGTGTATTTGGGAACTTGTTATAAAAAAATGACGACATGAAAGAGCACCCGAGTGATTTGTTCTATTTCAGTGAACAGGGCAACTCTACAAGTGAACCCAACTGGTTCCAGCACGGAGGCGTGCCACAAAAGAAGCAAACCAGAAGAGTCTTACGAAAAAACGGCATCTCAACAAACGCCACAATCTCTTTCTCAACAGAATTCTCACCTTTCAGATACAACAGAACCAAATTTTCACTGAAAGTTTTTTTTTGCATAGTTGTTGAATCATCGATAAGGTTTATGGGTGGCCTACGTTTGAGAAATGGCTTCACTTTTTGTTTTATAGCTCCCACGGCCACTAAGCCAGTGGGACGTCGAATTATTGGCCCCGGATTGGGGCTTACAAGAGCTGGTTTTGTCAAAGTAGATGCCTTGCTAAAATCATTAAAAAGAATGAGACAAACGGATGATTTATTATCGGTGCTCGACACGTTTTTGTGCACTCTTTGGGTTTTCGCGCGTAGTTGCAGACTCCATATAACCGAAAAAAAGGCGTGCACAATATTAAAAGGTAGTCTATAATGTTACTGAATGCATTATGAGTCCATTAATTCACTAATGCTAGCCAATGTTATGTCACTGAACGCCTTCACTACATTGGCATTACGTTATACAGTGAATTACAAACTATTTTGTCTTGTCACAAGGTTTATTACAGGTGTGCCGTTATCCATTTTCAGTCTCAGCGTGAATGTAAATTTATGGTGTGTGTTATCCAGAACGCCACTTTTATTTTCATGCAGCTGCCCTCTGTATGCTTTGTATTTATGCGTTTTAAAAGATTGTGCACAGAAAGGAACAATTAGCCACAACCCTTGCAGCAACAAATTTGTGCCCCATGCTTCATGGGGCAGGTATGTGTTTTTTCGCGAATGATAATTTCCTACAACATGAAGTCCAATAAACATGCAGCTTTAGAAGCGTCGTTGCCTACAAAGTTAAATTAGCAAAGTTTCATAGAAGGCGTCTCCACCTGACCGCTCGTGTCACATTTATTTTTGTGAGAATGCCCTGCAATTTCACTACATGAAACTTAACAGTAGTTCATCAAGATTGCTCGCACAGGCGTTTCCTCTCGTATTTGCTTTGTGCTTCTACGCGAACAAGTATTGAACGTTAACAGGCACTCTTTATCGTGGTTTTAGAATAATTATCAACGAGGGGCCAACCGTGTTAAAAGCACTCTTGGCGTTACGGGTAACACAGCGAAAGAGCAAGTAAGAATACCTTCTAGTCGCACAAAAAAAGTGGCTGGTGAGATTAACATTTTCCTAAGTGTTGTATTATGAAATGTGTCTTACATAGTCAGCAAGTTAATTAATGTTAACGCCTCCTTACGTGTTTAGGCTGCCGGGCATTCAATTGATCACACTCAGCGCCATATCTCTCATAATATTTCTCACAAATCGGCATGCAGTCACCCTTGATGAGTTGCTCACACCATTTGGAGAAATGTGGCGGTTACTCCCACAGTGCAGTGATTGATTGATTGATTGATTGATTGATATGTCGGGTTTAACGTCCCAAAACCCCCATATGATTATGAGAGACGCTGTAGTGGAGGGTTCCGGAAATTTAGACCACCTGGGGTTCTTTAACGTGCACCCAAATCTGAGCACACGGGCCTACAACATTTCCGCCTCCATCGGAAATGCAGCAGCCGCAGTCGGGATTTGAACCCGCGACCTGCGGGTCAGCAGCCGAGTACCTTAGCCACTAGACCACCGCGGCGGGGCGACAGTGCAGTGAATAGTGAAAGGAAAAATAATGCTACTGTATTAGGTAGTACTTAGAATGTCAGAAAAAAGAGAAGTGTACAAGCACGCAGGCTGATGTTATGAATAGTGCGAACATTTGACGAACCATCGTGATTCACCTCCTTGCCTAGCATGCAAGCTTCACATATAGCATTACTGCTTTCAATTGCCGCAAGACTCTGCACGATCAGTACTTTGTAGCCTAAAAGTACACCCGTATTCATGATATCAATCACAACGAGTCAGTGAAGGTCTGCGTATAGTATCGATGAAAAATTGTACGTTAGCCGAACGTTGCTCTATATATTGTAAATTGTGCGACAGCAACTGCAGATGGAATTTAAGACCTAAATTTATTCTATATCTATATCTACAAATCTATAGCCTCGGCTTCTTTTATCTCCCGTGTGAGCCGATCTCTAGAACGACCGATAACTATGCAACTATAAAGATCAGGGGAGCACCCACAGCCTTTGCAGTGTGCCGCCAGGAATCCTCCAACCGTAAGCTTATTTCTCGCGTTATAGAAGTGCTCGCGTAATCTGTCATTCAGGCCCTCTTTTGTTAGCCCAATATAGTACATCCCGCAGGATAATGGAAACATGTAGATGACACAGAATACACAATCAACGAATCTACGTGGTGTTTCCTATCACAAGCTGGGGGAGCAATATTTCTTGGACAAGTAAGCTTGCAAAGCTGCCCTAGTTTCTTGGGCGCTGAAAAAACGACACGTATATTAGCCCTCTGGGCTACTTTCTTTGTGTTGTGAGAAATTGTGTGCATGTAAGGGATTACACCTACTCTGCAGCCCGAGTACTCCGAAACTTCACGCCTGTTTCTTTTCGAGACTCTTATAGCATGCGTTGGAGAATGGCTATAGAAGAATTAGGCCATTTGTGTGTAAGCTCGTCATCGATTTCCTTGTCAAAAAAGGAAATGACGTTCCTTGGTTTAAGAACACGTGCAAGATGAGTTGTGCTTTCTCGCGGATGTATAAAATAGGTGTGATTAGCATGAAATAAAAAGTTGAAAGTGTAGCACCTACGTATCTCTACGTCTGTGTGTGTCACTTTGTTTTATGTACTGCGCTAATACACGCTACGTTCAAAGAAGAACGGTAAGATCCGTGTTTCGATTTATGCTTTGAAACACGCAGTGTAATCTTTTGCAGAACCATTCTAATTTTGTATTTTTGAGTACAACCGGTACCCAGTTTAAACTCACATATATGGGCACATGCAGGCAAATGTCAACATGCGCGTACGATGACATTAACAAAAGTGCGGGTACTATATGCCCGATCAACTACGACGATATAGTGTGTTTGCATTGCATATTATGCATCATCAAGTGTCTGTCAGATTTATGAAACTATCTGAGTGCGTAAAGGTTCACGGTACGAAAATCCACTCTATTTTTGGTACCGTGGGACATGAAACGATCGAAGCCGTTTTTGAAGGAACTAGTAGCATGGTATAGCTCCTCTATTATGCCAGACTTGCAAGAGAGAAGCGCCGGGATACTGTGTTCACTATGGTATGGGCGGAGAATTTCACACACATTGAAACACAATGTTGAAGTGCGGGATAGAACAAGATATTCAGTAAAGGAATATGAAAATGCGTAAAGAAAACCAGAAAACTACGAGTACCATTTATCTGTAGAGTAGTAAACAGTTTACTTTTGCCAATCTTTCGAACTCGGGATCGCATCTTTGTAAAACAAAAATAAATTCATTTACGGATGAGCAGCATTAAAAGAAATGAACGGATATTTCGTGATGCTATGATGTGCAGAAATTTTTTATGTGATAAAACATGCGCGATAGCCTCTTTTGCTGCAAAACAACAAGCGTGTGTCCGTGTGTGCATGACACTTGAATGAATAAATGACCAATCGCACGATTGTAACTAGCTCGTTGTGGCTGCATTTGATATTCAACAAAACTGCATAGCTCTTAAAAGTATTATGCAGCAATTTGTTAGAAAAGGGCATCGGAAGTGCTGCGTGGAACACGCGGAAGGCGACGGCAATAGCAAGAATGCTTGTACGGCGGCGTGGCATCTCGAACCAAAAGTCGATGCTGACGGACGCCGTAGCCCACAAACTTTCTCGTGAGCCACAATTTTGGAGTGCTTAGAAAAAGTAGCTAACAATTCAGAGTACTCGGTACTCTACTGTGGGAGAGCATAAAGCAGTCCCGTTGGTATCACACATGGCGAGGCCCTGTAGAAAAAAAAAAACGCCAGGCCTGTGCGGTAGGCGCAGCACAGTCACAGCGAAAGCTAGAATAGCAGCCTTAAAATGCCTTTTTTTCAGTTACTCATTGGGTAACTACTGCAAGCACGCTTGCTTGGTACCCACTAGGGCATTATAATAAACTTTGGGGTAGAAGGCTGGCATTCCCTATGCTATTTTTGTCGTTCTTTTGCGAAGTGTGGTATCCGCTAAACACTTGCTAGGAATTTTGTGCCAACGGCCCATGCAGTGGCTGACGACGATGAGGAATTATGGCTGAATTGGGCAGACACCAAAGTTAATAGGGAAACAAGAACAAGCTTTAGTAATGGGCTGTAGCATTGGACGGCTGACTCGTTACGCTAATCGCATTGTGCGACGACCGGTTGTTCTTTCGCTGTTGTAAAACGCTTTATAGGTCATATTAACGTGATTGATTTCACGTCATCAAGCCTACCAAAGGCAAGTTTGACAACAAGTCACAAGCACCGGAGTAGCTCAGTGGTAGAACACTGGGCTGGCACCCAGCAGACCTGGGTTCGAGCACCACTGTGCCATTGGTGCTAGGTCATGCCCGCCTAAGACAGGTTTGACAAGTTACAAGTCCCGGCGTAACTCAGTGGTACAATAGTAGGTGGGCACTCAGCGGACCCAGGTTCAAGCCCCATGGTGTCAATTTCGCGCAATGTGGTTATGGACACCAGTGGTGGCGGCGACGGCGGTCAACGTGCAACTGCGCGTGACCCGAGCTATGATCTCATAACAGCTTTCGCTGTAAAATTGCGCCGTGAATAGCTACATCACATTACTCCTGGTAGTGGTGGCAAAATAACATCTGAACATGGGCAACTTGTTGGCATATAAGTGTTCGCTGTGTGCTTTTGTGTTACAGGTTTCCTTGAGAAGCGCCGTATGTACTCATCAATACACTTCCTGGCATGCTACTTTCACGGAGAACAGCCATCATTTAGCCTAAAATTAGCTTTTATCTATGTTGAAGCCTACTGAACAAAATTCGGCAATGTCCCCGAAGGGAACCCTGATGTGATATGAAGCCACAGCGGTGCGCACGGTGTTGACCCAGTTGAAACAGGCGTCAACGCGGGTGTTTGAAGAACGGTTTGAAGCGAGACTCGGTGTAGCGTTTACTTGATGAAACGTTTGTTTAAAACGCAATGACTCGGGAGGTGGGTTGGGTTTCGTGTAAGTTTCATTAAAGCGTTCGGCAAGGCTCCATAGTCGTCGCTTTTGGGGCGAAGCTTCTTACTTGTATGTGATGAGTATAGGGTGAAAAGATGCGAGATGGCAGTACTTGGAGTGTTCACTAGATGAAAAGATAGACGGATGAACGAATTGACAAACAGACGGACAGACAAACGTATGTATGGGCATACGGACGGACGGATGGGCGCGCAGATTGTTGACGAACGGTCTCACAAATGAGCGGTCCCATGTGTGTACGGATGCACGGATGGACGCACCGACAGGAGGAAGCAAGAACGAATGGGCGGACGAAACCACGGACAGACAGATGGACTCTTCACCCCACTCATCATTCTTTTTTTCGTGGATATGCTGTGTTTTTTTTTTTTTCAGAGCGGCCACAGGCCCCTGGACCGGAGCTGGCGAGCGTTTCGCTTTGATACCACGGCCTTGTGATCGATGCAGCTGACGCTGAGAGGTTCTTGCAGACTTTCGACGTCGACGTTGGCAAAGACCAGATTGATGCACGTTCGTCCTATCGTGGTGGGTAGTTTAGCGGTGGTAACGGCAGGTGTTGCAAGTGATTGGACGACGCGGCAGCTGCGGGCGCTGTGGCGAGTGCGTGGCAGATGATGGAGAGAGTGACGTCAGCGCGAACCTGCGGCGTGACCTACTTGGTGCTGCTTCAACCCATGCAGCGAGGAAAACGCTTTGCGGCGAGTTCATGTGGACACACGTGCTTACTGCCTTACACAAGCTAATCAGAGCTGCTTCGCATTTAAAACTTTTTGTGTGTGTTTCTAACAGATGTCTTCTTTACAGCAACGATTCTCTACCAGGATTATTACTGAAGAGAAAGATATGGCCAAAGCAACTTTGCCCCTAAGCAATTAGTTGGTTTGTTCCGCAAGAGTGCGTGTTCAAAGCGAACTTAGCAGGCGCATGCAACTTCGGAATGTACACACCCATCTATACGATGGTTTTCGCGCGTAGAATTCTACTGCAGCGTACGTCACACAGATGAGCATAACGCCTTCTGAAAGACTCTACTCTCAATTCATTTCATTAGCGCCTTAGTGAATTGAATAAACTTATGGACTAAGCCAGGACCAAATACATTTATGCCATGAAAACATTTGGAGGTGTTGATAGAAACATTGCATGCTGATCAAACCTTACAACGCTTGACTGTGAGAAATTTGAGACAAATCGCGGAACACTTTAACACTTTGTTGACGCAAAACGAATTGAAGGTAGGCGTGAACGTGCAAACAGCACATAGAACAGTTTCACTATTGCGCAGGAAGATAAGCTCACTTTGATTTGATTTGATTATTGTGTGGCGTTTAACGTCTCTAAACCACCATATGATCATGAGAGATGCCGTAGTGGGGTCTTCGAAAATTTTTGACCCCCTGGGGTTTTTTAACGCGCATCCGAATCTGAGCACATGGGCATACAGCATTTTCGCCTCTATTGAAAATGCAACCACCTCAGCAGGGATTCGATTCCGCGACCTGCGGGTTAGCGGCCGAGTACCTTAGCCACTAGACCACCAAGGCGGGGCAGTATAAGCTCACTTTATGCAAATTTCATCCATCGGACGAATATAAAAACGAAGTGTCCTCCCAATCTGATTGTTATCTTTATTGTCATAGTTCTCCTGTTGAATACATGGCTGTGCATTTAGGTGCACACTATTGAAAGCGTTTACTTATACAGCTTTAATGCTTCACGAATCAATGTTGAGGTCTAAATGTGTAATCTTATTTTATAGGTACTTTCATTTATTTATAGTTACTTTCTGTTTCAAAACTTGAAATGAATATTATTGTTAAATTGCTGCAAAAGTAGAAAACCATGCACTAGTCGTAATGTCTACTGTGCATCTTTGCAAATCCTTCGCAGTATATGAGCGATGCTTTTATCACATAATTCAATAAGATATGAATGGTAAGTTCTATAGGGCTGGGGCAGACTCTCAAGGTAAATGGATTTTGTCGTGTGATAAAGTTTTAACTATACTTGTTAAAAGGAATACTTTCCTATTTATATGATTACTTTGATTATTCAGTGGGCTGATCGATCATGTTCTATTTGCGTTATGAGCTGGCTTTTCCAGCAGCAAGATTACCACGTGTAGGCAGCTGAATTGACTTGACTTTTCCTTCGGAAATCCCTGTTGCAATCATTCAGCCATCTTTATGAATTTACGTCCTGCATCATGTTGCCTTAATTCCTTCGTGAGCAAGGGCGGTGCGAGATCTTTTAGCATTAACCGCATAATCTAATTTAAAAATCGCAGCTTACGAAAGTCGCGTTCTATTGGCTACCTTGATCAGAGTCATAAATCTTCTGTTAGTGCTCATGCTTTTTTCGCCCATCTGCGTTATTTTGCTCATAATCTTGGATAGCAAGTAAGTGAACTCTTGACAGTTGCGTTAGTGCTGTGTGTATACACGAACGCTCACCACCAATAGTAAGTTGCCCAACCCTATATCTCCGGTGGTGGCACCGTAATTGTTCAGTGTTCACGTGAGCGTGGGCAGCACAGTACGTCTTTCAGTTGGTTAAGTAATCTTTTGACCTAGGACTGTCAGCAACAGGAACTTTCTTTAAGTGCGATAAATAGTTAAGCTTCATTCTCACGAGAACCGTCCGGCAGGCCTAAAAACTGGAGCAATAAATCAATGAGTGCTCCGTTCACGTTTCTATATTTTTTCGTCTCGTATTTCACATACGCTTTCTGCTCCTGCTTAAGTAACTTTCTTGCTCCTGCTTAAGTAACTGCTCAAGTAACTGCTTAAGTAACTGCTTAAGTATGGCAGTAACTTTCATAGCAAATAACGCTTCAAAATGCCACCGTCATGGAGTCAGCAAATATTTCTTTATAAACGAAGAGTATTACGATAGTATAAACGCATGTAAAGCGATTGAAGGGTTAAATATCAACAAGTACCGCTAAAAACAAGCTTCATAAGTGTTACCACCTATGCTACACACATTTGTGTCAATGATACAGTAGTGTAACAGAAGTGTGGCAATTTGGCTACCATTTGCAAATGCCCAGAGCCTGCTGTTCCACAATATTTTGAGCTTTTCCCTTTACATCTGGATGTTTCGTACCTGTGCAAAAGTCTTGTTAAGTTTAGGTTTATGGGCAGTGAGTATATATGCGAATATCTATTCATGTGTTCATTGTTATGGCGTTGTCATTGTTGAGAACCTTACAACGAGAATTGATATGCCAGAAAATATCAATAAGCTATTGACACACTGAGAAAAGTCTGTCCCCAAATATATCTACTAGAAAAATGAGTGTAGTTAAGACAACTATTGCGCGGCAATAGTGTTCATAAAAAAACACTTTCAATTAAGTAAAATATGCTTCCACGCATGTAGCCTACACATCATTCAAAATATTCTGTTAGTAAATATGTTATTTCTATTTGTATAAGGTAAAACTGAATTCGTTGAGGTACATATTGCCTCTGCTGCGAAATTATTAGAACACACGTCCTCTTAATTTATTCACAGCCTTGCTGTCAGTATTCTTTAGTGTTCATTAACCTATGAATGACGCTGATAAAGCTGCATGTGCACCTTGAAGCCACGGCCACTATGAGGAGGAACATTGGTGAAATAACAAAAGAAAACAGTCCAGTCATTTCGCTATATGCTAAAATGAACTGACATATAAGGAAACATTATAATAAAACTTTATAATGTTTTAACGTTATAATGTATATAACGTTATAATGTATAAAGGAAACATTATAAATAATTGTTCAGCTAATCTGTGTAATGGCTTTCGGGAATCTACGCTGGCTGCCTAGAACAATGTGATTCTTCATAATTTGTGGATGATGTCAAAGTTCCCGATTTTCTCAACTCCTGCGATGTTTGTTTGACTTTAACGGTGCTGCATTTTGCTCCCATGCACCATTCAATACGAGAGCTTCTAAATTTGACAATAGGAGCATGAGTGCACAGATCACATTTCTTAATTTTTTTATTGCTAGCTCTTATTTTTTTCATTCAAGCCCTAATGAGTTCTGCACAGGGAGAATAAAAAAATAATCTCGAAATCTCACTCGGGGAAACTCACAAGTACACAAGCAGAAAAAACGAATGCAACCATTAAAGACGAGTTTTTTTTTTTTGAAACTGAATATGTTCTGAGTCACCAGTGTGTGTTCGAAGACAACTTAAGAGATTAGTATTACGGCCTAATGCGAAGAGGCAGCAATGGTCTTCGATCGGAACTTCTATTGTATGTATTCTTTAAGATGAAACCGGAAAAATGGTGGTGCAAGCACGACACCTGAACTACTGATTGAGTTTTCAGCTTGCTGACTGCCCTTGAGCTGGGCAACTAGAAAGTGCATTATCAGAATTCTCTGAGATGTCTGTACGCCCTTGACGCAGAGCAAGGCGCGCGGTAGGCCCAGAACCTTCTTATGCATGTTCGAAGAACCTCCATATCGTTTTCTTGTAATATTTGCTGATTATTATACAGTAACACGCCTTGCAACATTATTTTGTAAGCTGAATTTTCTTATATGCATGTAAAGTATCTTGAGTTTTACGTCTCAAAACCACGATGATATTATGACAAACGCCGTGGTAGAGGGCCCTAGAAATTTTGACCATCTATTCTTGAACGTGCACGGGCGTCGCCGAATACATGGGCCTCCATGATTTCGCCTCAACTGAAATGCGACCTCCGTGGCCGGAATAGAACACATGACCTTCCGTTGAGCAGCCGAGCATACTAAGCACTGTTCCATCAAGGTGGAGAGTTTAAATAAAATAGGTCACAGGTAATCCGCTATTGAGTGGATGGTACCGAAGTTACACTTTGTTCAACAAACACCACCGACCTACACGGTATTTTTTGTATTTTATTCGAATCACTGATTTCTTTTCAACACCAGCAAAAACGAGTAATAAGCTGAGATAAATCTTATGGCTTCAAAGGCAAGGTGTCAATAACTGTCGGACTATGAAATGAAGTGACTGTGGAAAAAAATTAAAATAACTGATATTCTCTACCAAGCCCCAAGTTTACCCTGTCTTGTCGCTAGAATACCTAAATTCTCGTTAATAGGAAAATATGCACATGCAAAATCAACGAATGCTTCGCAAAGAGTATAAGCTTTTTATCAAAGGTAGTTTTGTACACAGAAGTAGATAATCTGATTTTCAACATGCCAGGTTAGGCACAGCAGTCTCTTTTTTTTCGTGCTTGTTCACCCTCAAAATGCACTGGTATGACATGCATTTTATTGCAGATCTTCCTATGGGAGTTTTAGCTTCAGCAGCAGAATGAATAACTTCAAGGCCACTCCCTTGCATGAACAGAATTGAGACACATATCAGCAGTGGACAAGTCAACTCCGAGTGAAACTTCGCTCCTCCAATTCCTGTCAGTTGGTGTGTGTGCGTATATATACAAGGTGTTTCAAGACATGTCTCAAATATTGTTTAAAAATCAGGAAAATGCGCTAATTGCTCGCTTTCTTTACACTTGGTTTTTCTGAAGCAGCAGGTATCTTCAGAGGGTTGCGTACGTCATTTGCAACAGTAATAATTAAAATGAAATAATTAGTTTTTTATGGAGAAATGTTGCCAAGCTAAGTCTAATGGGATAATTTAAGGCCTTCATGCGAAGAACCTAGTGCAGCTTTGATATTTTGCAAGAGCGACCTCTGGTAATAACGGCGAAGTAATGTAGTTCTTTTCGTTTTCGCGGCAATACCTAAACCGAAACGCGGATGTGTGCGAAGTGCTTGTTACACTGCGAAAAAAATTGCTCGGAAGTCGGAGTAAAACACTTGTCCTTTAGTGACCCCCCCCCCCTTCTATTCGGAATCATTTTTGTTCCAGAGTAAAGTGTTTACTCAAGCTGACCAGAGCGATTGCGGGGCACATCCGGAGCATTTCTCACTGATATTTCACTGCAGCCAGCCGGAGTGATTGCGTGGCCCGCCGATACATTTTTTACCGACTTTTTGCCCCGGCTGGCCGGAGTGAATACGTGGAACTTCCGGAGCATTTTTCGCAGGTTTTTCAATCCCGCTATCCGGAACTTTTGCGGGGCACTGCTGGAGTATTTTACGAACGTTTTTACTTCACCCGGACGGGATTTAGTAAGATGTATCAGTATTTTTTAAAGTGTTTGCTCCTCTCTTTATTCTATACTGATCGTGTCACGGGTCAGTTATATGAATGAATTCTCAATTCTGATGCAAGCACTGCAGAGTTACCGTATATTTTCTTTTTCCACGGAGCTCTAGCAGATTAAATTCTAGACAGCGATTGAATTCTTATTCTTTGATTTATTCAAAATAGGCTGCGATTTCTGGATATTGCCCATCATTTGGGAAAATAAGACAAGATGAAATAAGAATGCAAAAATTCACCAAAACAAAACAAAAGAGACAGATCACATGAAATCAACAGCACTCAAGTTTGAAGCGCAGCACTTCGAAGTGAAGCCCAGAATGCTCTAAAACGATGCAAGACAAACGAAGAAAGCATGGCCACCCAAAACAACTCTTCACCATCCCCGAAAGACAATTCATCAGCTTCATTGACGACCCAAGGGTTCAGCTAATTGCTTCCTGCATAATTGAACAAAAAATATTTACACACGGGAACTGCAAATGATGCGAGCGGCATGAAATCTGAGGACACTGAGGCCAAGGGTAATTGTTAAGTTCTATACAGTATGTGAGTACATGGGAACAGCTAGCCTCGTAAACCGACCACACTAACACAAAACCACAGGACCAGCGTTCAATATCAGGAAGTCGATTATATGTACCCCGGTGTCAGACAGCCGATACGCCATAGTAGTAGTAGTAATAGACTTTTATTCAGCCAAATTTACAGGCCGAGCATTTCGACCGCCTGTGCGACCAGTCGATGCTGTTCTTCTTCCCCTTCGGCGCCGATCCAGTCGAGCCAGGAGGTGATGGAAAGGGATGGGGGAGGGTAATAGCTGGATTGCTGAGCAGTTGGGCAGTAAAACAGGCAGTGTGACAGGTCAGCGTATGGGGAGGGACAATTAGGACAGCAGGGGTTAGACCTATATTTATAAAGGAAAAGGCGAGAGGGGGTTATCAGGCAGTTCATTTGGATGTGCCGTGAAGTTCGAGCCTCGAGCGCCGTGAGTGATGGATGAGGGGGAGGGTAAAGACGCTTGTCGAGCCGGAGCTGGAGATATACCTCCTTGATAGTGTGACGCAAGGAGATCTGCCCATCGTTATTCGCGGAGCTCTCACTGTCTTCCGAAGGTGTGGGCCAGGGAATGAACGGTGCCCGGTGCAATATATCGCGGGCAAGCTGATGAGCTAGCTCATTGCCGTTAATACCCGAATGCCCAGGAACCCAGCGGAGGAAGACAGTGGAGGGTTGAAGAGCAGAGGCCGCTCGCTCGACCTCCTGTTGAAGAGCAGGGGGCAACGTGTTGTTCTGTATGTGACCGATGGCGGCGTGAGAGTCGCAGTAAATCGTGTACTCGGGGAGAGAAGGGAGGGAGGAAAATGACTGCATGGCGTGGACCATGGAAACGACCTCGAGCGAAAGTACATTTGGCGGGTGTAAGTATGGCCCGCTGGTGTGCGTGTCAGGTGCCGAAAGGTGTGGATGGTAGATAACGTAGCCACACGAGCCCCGAGGAGCCATGTATGAGGCATCTGTGTAGGCAACTCCCTGTGTAGAGAGAGGAGGAGAATGATGCTGTGCTGCCGCATGACGCCGGCCGGCGTGAAGAACGGGAGACATATTGGATGGGAGGGGAAGGATGCGAAGGTTAGAAGCAGCGGTGCTAGCGGCAGAAGGCAAGGTGGGAACGGAAACGGGAATGTGAGGGATACCAGCTTGGGCTAATAGCCATTGGCCTTGACGAGTGAGAGAAAGACGGGCAATCTGAGAGTCGTGGTGCAGAGAAATAAGAGAACGTAATGGATGGAAGAGGCCTGTGGCAAAGAGCTTAGTGGTAGAGGTAGTGAGAGGGAGGTTTAGAGCTGCCTTGTAGAGGCCTAATAGAGCTCTTTCGAGTGTGGTGAGTTGCGTTTCGGTGAAATGAACGTAGGGTACAAAGTACAAGAACTTGTTAAGGGCAAGCGCATGTGCAACCCGGCACGCATGAGCCTCGTGGAGCCCCGACTGCCGAGTGACAACGCGTCGCAGGAGGTGGGTCACCGAATGGCAAGTCCTCACAGCGTGATGTAGGGCCTGCACGTTCTTTGTCACGTGCAAAGGGAAGCCAAGAACTTTGCATTGCTGAACAGTGGGGATGAGAGAGCTAGAAAGATGTAGGGAGATGAGGGTATTGTGGGAGCGCTGGTACGCAGACCGGTTTAGCAAAAGTAGTTCACATTTCTCCGGTGCAGGGGACAGGCCAGCAGTAGCGAGAAAGGAAGCGATAAGGTCCAGGCCACGTTGCAGAGTATCCTGCACGTGGCCGGGACATCCAGACGTACACCAGAGAGTGATGTCGTCTGCATAAAAAATATGGTGTAGGTCAGGTATTTGGGACAGTTGGGAGGCAAGGGGGGCCATAGCCATATTAAATAGAGTAGGAGATAGTACGGCACCTTGAGGAGTGCCGCGGGTGAGGGAGTGTGGGTTAGACAAATGAGTATCGACTCTGAAGCGAGCAACTCGATTGGAAAGAAATGATCGGATGTAAGAATACATGCGGGAGCCACATGACAGGGAGGAGAGCTGAGCGAGTATGTGGTCATGACTCACGCCATCGAATGCCTTCCGTACATCGACGGTTACAACCGCATGGATCTGACTACGAGAAGGTGAAAGAAAAGTATGCTGAAGAACAAGGAACATGTCCTGCGCACAAACGTGGCGTCGGAAGCCAATAAGAGAAGGAGGGAAAAACTCTTTCGCCTCAATAAAATCAGACAGTCGAGTCAAGGCCATTCGTTCAAGAGTCTTGCCAACGCATGACGTCAAAGAGATAGGGCGAAGGTTAGAGAGAGATGGAGGTTTGCCGGGCTTCGGAATCATGCAAATTAGAGATGACGTCCAAGAGCTTGGAAGACAGCCGCTGTTCCATGCTTCGTTGAATGTGTGTAGGAGAAATTCCTTCGCGTTGTCGGGGAGATTACGTAATGTAGTATATGTTATCTCATCCTCACCGGGTGCCGAGCGGGTAGACTGAGTGGCTAAGGCAGCTTCCAGCTCCCTGAGCGTGAATGGGCGGTCCAGGTCTGGGTTAGCTTCGCCACAGTAATCTGGGTAGGAAGGTGTGAGGGGGGGTGGGAGATACAGAGATTTTAAATTTTCAAACACATCAGATGGAGTCCCTTGAGTGAGAGCTTTAGCTAGGGTGGGAGCAGCGGCAGGCTTGGTACCTAAGAGAGACCTAAACAGAGACCATGTAGAGCGCGAGTGCAGTGCGGAGTCAAGGCCGTCACACAGCGTGTTCCAACGAGAGTGCTCGAGAGAAGTGCCGTAAGCGATAATTTCAGCCCGCAGAGCATCAATTCGGAAGGAAAGTTGGAAGTTGTGTGGCTGCGAGCGGAGAGCGCGTTTCAAACGTTTATGACGTCGCCATAATCGGAGGAAGTGAGGATCAGGGTCAGGAATGGGGAGTTGAAAACGAGCGCGGCGACTACAGGATGTCATTGCTGCGGAGATCCGCGACGTCCAGTCGTCGTAAGTTTTAAATGAGTGAGACAAAAGGTTATTACGGAATGCTTCCCAGTTCGTGTGAGCGACTCGTTGTTTCCGCCTATTGTGGGAAAGAGGGGTGGTGATGTGTATGAGAAAGTGATCACTGCAAAAATTTTCAGCAGAGACCTGCCAGTGAAAAGGAAGGGAACTCCGAGAGAACGTGAGATCGGGTGTAGTGGAACGCTGTGAAACAGTGCCCGCTCGAGTAGGAGTGTCAGGAGTATTAAGAAGGGTGAGATGGCGTTCCTGGGTGAGGCAGTGTAGAAGGCGACCTGGTTTGAGTGTTTGGGGGTAACCCCAGAGCCTATGAGGAGCATTAAAGTCACCCCCAAGGAGGATATGGGTGGTCGATAGAAGGGAGTGCAGGAATTGGCCAAGAGCACTAAACAAAGAGGACGTGACAGGGGGGTTATAAAATGACATCAGAGCGAGAGAAATACGGGTAGATGGTTGGTAATAGACCACACCAACTAAATGTTTCAAGAGGGGGGAGGGTACGTCTAGTGGTTCAACGAGAACGTCATTGCGTACATAAATGGACGCAAGTGGCTTTCCCGTCGTAGCGTGATATGCACGGTAGCCTGGGACGACAAGGGCCGCCCGAGTCTCCTGTATAAGGAGAAAATGGGGTAATGTTTGGCGGGTGAGAAGATATTGGTGGAGAGGGGTCCTATTATGACGAAAGTTGCGGCAGTTCCACTGCAAAATATCGAGGTCCTTTTCACGCGCCATCTAGGTCTTTGGAGTAGAGGAAGCGCCTACGCGTGCGCGTTCCGTCTTTTTTGCCGGGGGAAGTGACTCCTGCAGGGAGTTAAGCATATAGGTGAAAGATTCCAGTTGCTTAGATTGGGTTTCGAGGGTCGTAAGAATCCGGACAATTGAATTTTCTAGCTGGACCAAACGAGTGTGATGTGCAGTGGTGGTGGTTTCGACCATGTCGGCCAATTTAGTTACATGGGAGCTGGAGGTCGGGGCGGTGAGTGTGGTGAGTTGCTTATTTAGCTCCGTGAGTTGAGAGGTAAGAGAGGATGTGGTAGTTGCGAGTGTCTGTGTCAGTGCAAGTATTTTCTGTTGTAGCTCATCTGAGACGCGTTGTTGCTCGCGCTGGTTGCGCTCCAACATAGCCAGTCGCAGATCGAAGGAGCGGCTCTCGTTACTTGAAGATTGTGAAGGTGTGTTTAAAGAAGAAGTGCACATGGGAGGTGTTCCCTTAACCTTAGCGGCGTATGAGCCCGGGGGGGATGTTGCGGGAGGTGATAGGAGCTCATGCGCTGAAGAGGAGGGCGGCGAAGGCTGAGTGGCTCGGCGCATGGCTGTGCGACGGAGAAAAGCTGCTTTGGCGCAGTCGCGTTGCTTAGCTAGAAGGTAGGGGCCGGTGGAGTCGAGAGATGAGTGGGTGTTGACTTGGCAATGAATGCACCAGGGTTGGGCACAAACGTGAGCATCGGGATCTGCCGGTAGAGGAGACGCACAGCGGCGGCACTTGGCCGGAACGCTGTGTTGGGGGCATTGATGAGCACGGTGCCCTATAGCAAGGCACCGAGAGCAAGTAGGGGGCTTGGGTTTATGCGGACGGCATCGGAAAGAGACGCGTTTGAAGTACACAAAGCGAGGGATGATGGTTACAGCAAATGTTATGAGGACGGATTCAGTGGAGCCCATCATACGTGCAGCGAGTATATCTGAAGTAAAGGATTCGAGGTCATGCAAGAGCTGCGATGTTGTGAAGTGACCACCAACGTTGTGTATGACGCCGAGACAAGATATTGGAGGACTGAGGGCATAGGGCTTAATGGTGATCGGCTTACCATTAAGTTCCAGACTTGTGAGGGAGAGTAGGAGGTGGGCAGTGAGAGGTGAGTGCGTTTTCAGAAACACAAGGCTCTGAGCAGGTTTGGCTTGAAGGGTGACCTCCGCACTGGTCTTGGGAGAGAGATTTGCGGCGGCTGTGATGGTAGAAAGCAGGTCATAGAGAGGCAGTTTCGGCGTGAGTGTTCCGGGTGGAAGTTGGATTCCGACGGTGATGAGCTCGGAGCGGGGGCGGGCGGTCGAGGCAGGTTTTCGATTGGCACTAACGGTGTTCCAGCTGCCTTCATGGGATGGCGTATTGTCTTCGTTGACTTGCGATGCCGTGAAGTCCATTTCCGTCGATAAGTCGTCAGCTGAAGTGATGGAAGGCAAAACTTTGGCGATGGAAGGAACGACGCTCGTCGGAACGCGCTTGTCGACAGACTCGGAATTTCCAATGGGTAGGCCAGACGCAGATAAGGTGGGGAGAGCAGCAGGCGTGGCTGATTGCAATGCCAACGCTGCATTACGGCTCTCGGGCTCCGGCGTTTGCGTGGCTACCAAGCTGAGAGTAGCAGAGACGCCGCCAGCGTTGCACGTTGCTGGACCGTGCGCGCTGTTGAGGAACGCTGCCTGTTGCTGTATTGTTGTCGGCGCGGGGCTGGTGACATTGCCAGATGGTGACAGCGGAGGCACGGCTGTATCAGGCGTACGACCGGAGGAGGAGGCTGGGCTTACCGAAAGGGCGTAAGTTGTCGTTGGTGTCGAGTGCTGGGCGGGACTCTGCATCGTGGAGGTGCAGGCGCGGCGCGTTAGGGTTAGCGCGGCGCCGCGCCGCTTCGTACTTTTGAAGGGGCCTGGGGGGCCAGCCTGGGGTCGGACCGGGGCCCGGATGTTGTCGGCGTGTCCCGGAAGTCTTCCAGAAAGAATAGTGAGCTTGTCCAGACACGGGCGGGGCCCGGTAACGGGCCAAGAACACGTGAAAGTGGAGCACTGTATGCGGCCAGCCAAACAAAACGGCGCCACCTGGCGGTCGGTCGATACGCCATAAAAACACATCTCCGCGACGCGAACAAAGTTCAAAACGGACAAAAGTCCCCATATATTTCTAAATGAATAGGCCAACTTTTGCTAAACATACGGAAGCATTTTTTTTTTCACTAAAATGAGCTAATTTCGGTACTCTCGGAGACAAGATCGGAAATGCCCTTTTTTAGAGTTGAATTGAGTTGAATAAATTGTATTCGCCCAACGGTTGTTGCTGTGCCCGGGCTAGGCTGTCAGAGAATCATTGTTCGAGGAACATCTTCTGAGGTCCTCGGCGACGGCCTTGGCCCGCTAAACTGCCCACACTTGGTCTTCGAGGGCCTCGCTGAGAAGGGCGGCTTGCCATCGCTCAGCAAGGCGCCCCCTTTCGGCGAGTTCCTCAGTTGACGTCATCCTTTCTCGTGGCCAATCTTCATCTCTTTCGCATTGCCAAAGTATGCGTGCCATATCGGCCCGTTCGTGCGCGTACCACGGGCAGCCAGGCGACGGGTGCAGCGTGGGCCATAGGCGGTGCAGATGGTAGGGGTTGGTGAACGTGCCCGCCTGCAGCCTTCTCAGGTCCACAGCCTGTCACCTGTCCAGGTGCAAGTGGAGTTGCGGAAAATTCTTCTGGTCTTTCCTATAGTGCTCAAACACGTCGTGGTACGTGGCAGAAAATTCTTCTCCATAGAAGTCAGCGCACCTCTGTTGCCTTGCCTCTTCTGCACTAGCTTCGGTTGCTTCAGCAACCGACGTGATGGGGGGGCGGGGGGGTAATTGCGGCAGTGTCGGTGCCTGTGGCTGCCACCGTGCCTCAGCCGGTGCTGCTGCCAACCACGGGGGCGGCTGCTCCCTTGGTGGCTGCGTCGCGGCGGGTAAGTTGCCTCGCAACGAGCTCGGCGCGCTCGTTAGGGTTGGGTGGGATGCCGGTTAGTCTTTGGCTGTAGGCCATGTTGCTGCTAGTTTTACGGCTGTGTTTGTTGATAGTTGCAATGTCCCCCATGTGAGCGGCAAACCACTTGAGGGCCTTGTCAGTAATCTTGCTTCACGCGAAGTCCCCAGCTTTGGCGTTAAGCATGCCTGCCACCTCCTCGGACACCCAGCCTTTAATATAGCTCTGAAAGTCGCTTATACTCAATAACGTGGCGTGGAGGGTAGCCACGGTGTTAGCTCAGTGGTAGAGCGTGGAACGCGTCATTCAAAGGCCGCAGGTGTGGTTCTTGCATATGGCAAGTTACATTTTCACCCACTTTTTTTTCTTCACATTTACGTTACAATTTTGTCTAATACATTCCTCTATACATTTTTTGACAGTAATTTTCGTTAGATTTCATTATTATTGCGTCAGAAACACGGAAAAATGAGCGCTTAAGTATACACTTCTTTCCCAATATATATATATATATATATATATATATATATATATATATATATATATATATATATATATATATATATATATATGGGAAAGAAGCGTATACTTAAGGGCTCATGTTTTTGTTTTTTGACACATTATTAAGAGATCTAACCGACCAGAATGTCAAATAATATATAGAGGAATGTATTAGAACCAACGTAATGTAAATAAGAAAAGTGGGTGAAAAAATAACTTGCCATGAACAGGAATCGAACCTACGACCTTCGAATAAGGCGTTATTCAAAGAAATTCGTACGTTATATATATATATATATATATATATATATTGCCGCTGAAGGTCAGTTGTTAGAACATCGGGTATGTTCGTCGAAGGTGGCATGTTCGGTCTCTTCATGCGGTAAGTAATCTTTTCGTCCACTTTTCTTTCCTCACATTTACTTTGATATAACTACTATTGACATCCACTATAGTTACCTTGGCATCATTTTTTGGTTATTCTTCATTGATCACACAAAAAACACTAGCGGCCCCTCTGTTCGCTTTTTTCTTCCTTTTGTGGTGGCTGCTTCGCACTCTTCAACATGCGCCACCGTACCGTATCTACGCAGCTTAGATAAACGATGGTATCTGAATAGCTCAGCACTCGTGGCAATGCGTGCAGCTTAGTCCGTGGGCCACGTCTACCTACAGCAATGCGAGCTGCGAGACATGCAGAGTATGTGAGTAGTCACTCCATTTTACCATTATTTGATACTTCATGCACAGCGTAATCGTTAAACGCATTTGATTCATGTGCGACCAGACAACGCGTGTCAGGTGATCACGTACGCGTCCCCAGATATTTATATAGGCATAGGTGTCTTTCACATCCCGATAGGGCATGCACTCCCGTGTTATCGGTAAGTGCACGCACAAACTGGCGCATATTGGAATTATTGGTATATTTACTGAACAAAAAAGCTAGCTCGTATAAGTATAAACGTATAGAGTTGGCAGTGCATTCAAACGGGAAGGATATGAAGGTGACGTAAAAAGAGAAAAACATTAGCTTTTTTTTCACCATAAAACAAAAAAATGCAGCAGTTACGTTTATCGACTCTCAAAAAAATCAAAACGAACAACCGCCTCACCAAAAACTGAAATTAGATGGAGGTGTCCATAACATCAATCCTTTCACAAACTGCTGAACAAATGTAGGTAATTGCATACCGTTGCCCAGCAACTGGTTGCATTTTGGGCAGACCGGACGCTGCCTGAATGTGCTCCTACGACAGCAAGAAAGCACGCTATATTCTGCACCAGCGTTGCATTTGTGTACCAAATGAACAAATTGTGGTTGCGCATCGAAGTTTCCACAAACCACTGTTTCGCTCCCGGATCATGACACGAATGCTCGGAAGATTGCTGAAGCCTTTCAAACGCGAAGCGTTCCTTAGCGAAATTCGGTGAATTGGCGCGTACCTATATATCTAGCCGCTTACGCTTGGGTGCTTTCGTGATCACCCTCTTAACTTGGTGTGAATCAAAGTTAGCATGAAATGGTAAGATGGTGTGATGAATATGCCGCTCTGCTCAAAACATGAATGATGTCACATTCCCATCGCGCACGTCGTCAAATACTTCCCACCAGATAGTGGCACATACCCAAGAGAGGGTATGTGCCACATGTGATCGACAGTTACTATATACCCAGGGCCCCGCCACGGTGGTCTAGTAGCTAAGGTACTCGGCTGCTGACCCGCAGGTCGCGGGACCGAATCCCGGCTTCGGCGGCTGCATTTCCGATGGAGGCGGAAATGTTGTAGGCCCGTGTACTCAGATTTGGGTGCACGTTAAAGAACCCCCGGTGGTCGAAATTTCTGGATCCCTCTACTACGGCGTCTCTCATAATCATGTGGTGATTTTGGGACGTTACACCCCACCAATCAATCAACTATACACCCAGGAACGTCTAGAACACCCATGGGCACTTTACGCGCGCGAGCGTTAATAAATACCCGACATTGGTAGCGTCAACTCGACGAATGCAAAGAATGAATGTCAGGGTCTTAGTTGGAATCCAAGCCAAGCATTCTACGTGGCAATGAAGCATTTTACAACAGATCTACGCTAGGTCTCGGAAATACTCTTTAAAAAGACCCTTATCATCGTGTAGTGCCAATCGGGGTTGCAGTGCTGCCTACGCAATTTTATAAACAATATACGTTTACTTCTTTAATGCAGTCGTCACGTCGGGTTAATGCCAATTGTGGCTAGTCGCCATGTGCTGACGTTGGTTTATGTCGCAGGGTCCAGGGCCAACATCCTCGCGAACATAAGCGCTTCATATCAGCTTCTCGTGTTGCTAATAAGCATCTTTCAGTTGGCATAGTTGCGCAAGTGCAAAGAACTGGTTATATAAACATCTACAAATATTCAACATATGTATGTGCGTGCAACATTAGTACATACATTTAACGTCATCTCATGACGTACAGCTCGAAAAAAAAAGTCGCAACATGGTCACCTTCCCACGTCATGCTTCGTATAACGTCGATTCCGAGGTACATGGGATTTGCCGAATTTTTTTTATAAAGAAGAACGCTGATATTTGTGTCAGTTGGCCCCCAGAATAACATATAGATTTGAGATTTCGTTTCAGGATGACACTTAGTTTTAGTGCACGCTTTCTTTTACAACCCTCTTTCCGATCCTTTCTGTTGTATATTATGAGTAAAATAAATCGAAGTTTAGGCTGCAGTTGTTTCTTCTGGCACTTACTTTGTACTGTTTGTTTCCGATGCCAAGTTGTTATCGTGAACCCTTGACTGAATGATGGTGCGTGCGTTGACATCATCATGAGGCGTCTTGTACGAGTCTATGTAATGCTGTTATGACGATGTCATGCTGCCGTAAGAAGTTTTGGCGATCTGAGACGCAATGATAGCGGTACATTGTGGTGCCCAAGAAGGTTTAAACAAAAAAATTCTAAACTTCCTTCATTGTGTCATTGAGAATTTTTGTCATTAGTCATGTGGGCGCCGCATGCCCCGTTTCGTTTTGACGACATCATCTAAGTCCTTCGCCTTATGTGTTTTTGCAACTACGAAGCTTTCGAGGATGTCAGCGATGTGGCAAGTCCCTATAATAATCACTTGCTTCGATTTATTATGCTATTACCATAGCATTCGTGTTAGAGAAAGGTGATTGTGCAATGGAATGAAGATGAAAAAGCCCTGAGTGGTCATGGAAGCATGCGCATTTCGGGGACGGCTCTGGTGTACAGAGCACCAATTTCTCCTAAGGCTTCGCCTTCTACCGCTATCATACACCAATGCTGTCATTTATCGTTTACTTTAGCACGTCTCACTGTTTTCTCCTTCTTTTGCAGCTATATATGGCACTACCAAAACCGTAACGACGACCGCAACTCAGATTGGCTCGATATTGACTGATAATAATGGTCAGGTCAGATAGCAACACCATGACGACCTATTGGATACTCTAGAAAATGGGGCGGAGATGGCTCGTCCTCCATCGATCCGTATCCAATACTAACGGCGTTGTAGGCTCCTGCATGTCGTTCTCTCCAGGGAGTAAACACCTCGGTGTAATGGAAAGCACCACTACTCAGAAAGGGTGTTGAATACAGGCTACACAAAGAACAGTGACCCCATACGAAGTCATTATATCCAGATGTTACATTTTCCGTGTGCCTAGAGAACCGTAGACAAAGTGGCACATCGCCGTCGCGTATTCGCTTGCGCAAATGCAAAATCGAAGTATGGTTGTACTCTTACTCCATTATTGATTACCTTAATTTTGTCGAGTTCGTTGTCCAGGTTGGAAGCTAGAGAACTTAGTAGTTATTAAGTTCTTTTTGGTCTCTCGGCACCTGTTTTCGGCACCTGTTAACGTGTCTCTCAAGAGTCTGAAATGACTAGCTCGTGACTTATGAGCCTCTCCGATACCTTCCCAAGGTTTGGTGCTTTATTGCGTGACTTTTCGCTTTATATTACCGTTTTTACATCGCAGTTCACATTGGTACGCTGC
Organism: Rhipicephalus microplus; assembly: GCF_043290135.1. Lineage (NCBI taxonomy): Eukaryota > Metazoa > Arthropoda > Arachnida > Ixodida > Ixodidae > Rhipicephalus > Rhipicephalus microplus. The sequence goes on from NC_134704.1 coordinate 108,491,026, forward strand.
TTAGCATCGCCAAAAATTAAATGTGGACTAGTGATTTTGCAGGATAGAAATCTTCAACATCAATATTTGAATTAGAGGTAAACCCAGAAAGCCCAAAAAGTTGAACAGCCTTTTACCGTCCTGTAAATATTGAAAAACTAACTCATTGCATTCTTCGTGAATTATTTAGAGAAGAGTCAAAAGCAGAAGCAATCGTAAATTTATTCTCAGCCGAAGTACTGATGCTCCTCCGCTCTATCCGACAACTTTTATTATTTTGCGCTGCTTGTGAGATTTGTCGATAATTCACCAAGTGACCATATTACGTGATGCTGACGACGTAGTGACGTCATTATAATGTGGTGAATTCTGATGATCTATCTGGTAATACGCGGTCGTTACCACGTGATCGTTACTTTTTTATCATCATTCGCTGAAACTGAGGGACTCTCGCAGTGACTTCTGGCATTTGATAAGGCGTCTAGAATGTCACCGCAAAATGTGATATGATACATTTTTCTGAGTCGTTATAGCCTCAAAAGTATCACATGTCACTTCACCTGTCACCTGCTGCTTATAATATTACAATCCTAAAATACTAGCAGAGTTACAAGGACTTGTGTCACGCCTCAACTGCTTTTTCTCTCAGTTTGCACCAGTCAGTGTGTTTGAAGCTACGCACGGCGGGGAGTGACAATTGTGTAAGAATATGCGCCCCTTCATGAGCGAGCGTAATGACCTTGATGATTTTTTTCCTATTCGCTTTTAAAAAAATGGCTTATTTTTAGTGAAACCGTGAACGAGCAGGCGTGCTCGTGGCATCATCAATCGTAAATAGCACAAGGAACAGTTCAGAGCAGATTTGGAGAATTAGGTGTAAATTCCAGGACACCTGCTGTGCTATGATGTTGGACTCGTGTGTGCTCCGATACGTCAACTCTCAATAGATATAGAGTTTTCCCGCTATGATGCAAAGTGTTGTGAACGGGCTCAATTTGGTAATCAACTACTTCTTCAGCTGTTGATACTATGCAATGTTTGGTTCCGATTTGCGGCGTAGTTTTATGCTCTCCAGTGAATTCCCTGCTTCCCTGTTCTATTTTTCTTCTCTTCCCTGCTCTCTCTTTGTCACTCCTCTATTTCCCTTCTCCAATCCCGCCGTGAAAAGCCAATCGGAAGTCCTTCTGATTAACAATTGGCCCTTCTAACTTTCTATTTACTTGCTTGCTTTCATGATTCTTGCACAAAACCAATAAACAATACCAAAATCACAAAGCCTGGATTACTGTATTTATAGAGGGTCTGTAAAGAGATATCAGAAAACGTAAAAAAAAGGGTCCGCTGTTGAAGTTTGTTAAACGTGGCACTTTAGGTATGGTTGATGGGTCATTCAAGTAGAAAAGCATCAATTACCTATAGTAAAAATTTCTATTCAGCCTAACACAGACATAATCTCACTCACACCAGAAATTATGTCATCGGTGTTGTAAAATAGGTGTGATGCCCTTTTTATTTACTAAGCACTTGTTCTTATTTGCATGACTTGCGTCTATGTGCTTCGAGTTGTCGATTAATTAGCCCTCATGCTGCACTTCCAGCTTGCTGGTTAGCTCAATCGGTAGAGTGACAGCTCCGGAAAGCCGTTGGTCTCGGTTTAGATTCCCGGACCAGGACGAATTTCGCAGCAACTAAGAAGCTTTTAGGGGCGAAGCTCCTTAAGCTGTCGGTCTTGAGTCTGCAATGTATGTAGCAGTAGTAGTAGTCGTCGTCGTTGTAGTAGTTGGTAGCCACTTCAACGGCCAATCTAGAGGGGCGGACTGCGCGCACTCTTTTGAAATGAGGAGGAATTCCACGCATGCTAATCATAATTTAAAAAAAAAGTAGTGATGGAATAACTTGTAGAGGCTAGTACCGGTAACTTAATCTTCAATAAAATTCGCATTGAATTTGATGCTTACTAAAAAAAACTACCAACAGATGGGCACACTTCGAGTATTGCCTCACTAGAAAAGGTTGCCACGTTAGACTCGTTGGGCGTAACATCTTTGGTTTTAGCAAGGTTTAGTGAGGGTTGGCCCGCAGTGCCACGGACTAGTGGCGGTGAAAGGTGGGAACTAGACACGAAGCGTAGGCCGTAAGAAAGTGTGCGCGTGCCGCTCCTCTAGTCCGGCCGTGTCACTTCTCGTTTATATAGTCGTTGGAATGTCCGCTGCATGGCAGTACTTCTATATGATAAATATATGATAAAAATATGCGAGACGGTGGTACTTAGAGTGTACACCAGATAGACGGACGGATGGGCAGACGTATGAACGAATGGACGGGCGCATAGATGAATAGGCACACGGTCGCACACGGACGGTCGCACACGGTCGCACGGAATGGACGAACTCAGGGAACGGGCGCTCGGACGGACAATTGGACAGACGGATGCACAGACATATGAACGCGCGGATGGATTATAGCAAGAACGAACGGACAGACAAAAGCATGGAGGAACTGATGGATGCTTCACCCCACTCATCATCCCACATGCCGTGAATATGCTGCAATTTGTTTTTTTTGTTTTTATAACAAATTGGGGCCACCAGGGGGACGCCGTCTCGTGTGGATGTGAAAACATCGGCTCCGCGTTCGAAAATGTTTTTGGACAGTTTTTCGTGCATTTGTGAGCGTCCAGTCGACGCATAAAACCACACGGACTACATCGATACCAAGTATTTCACTGTGGGTGAGCTTTTTGACACTTTTTCGAGACTCTTCTGTTTGCCCATCTGCTCAGCTGAGCGCGCTAGGCTTAGGCTACGGCGGAGTGGCCGCCGGCCCTTCTCGGAAGGGTGTTTCAGCAGTCTACGCACGGAATGTCTATGCAAGTCTCTGTCGATGGGGACGATATCACTCCCGATGATCTTCAAGATTCTGGATGGTTTATGGCTACCACTAAACGTAAACTTCGTGGGACGCATACCCCCAGGACCGAGACGCGAGAAACCGTCTCCATGCACGGCGACGCGTGGTCGCCTCAGCGCTCCCGGGCTGCGGTGAAGAAGCGTATTATCGCTGCTTCTAGACTTCCTTACCTTCCAAGAGATCACCATCGAGTCATCGTGAGACCTAGAAATGGCCTGGACATGAGAACTGTGAGTCAAATTAAGTTCGCGAAGGCACTCGCAGTGGCTGCAGTGCTCAGTGAGGAAGAAGTGACGGAAGACGTGGTATGCCCTAATACGATGCAGAACATTGCAGTTATAAGCACTCCGGCGGAGAGGAACGCCAGAGCGTATTCCAAGATCACCGCCATTATTCTCGGCACCACCAGTTTTGATGTTAGTGCCTACCGAGCTGCCCCCGACGACACCTGCAAAGGTATCATCAGAGGTGTTGAGGCGGACATCAAGAACAACCTTATTCACTTATTGTACACCCAAGGAACCCGACTGCACTCCAAGTGAAAAGAACCAAGAATTCCACCACGGTAATCGTCCTCTTTGACGGACTAAAGGTGCCAAATTACGTCATATGTGGAAATAGTTTGGTTCGCTGCACCCTGTATCGTCGACAGACCGATGTCTGTTATGCCTGTGGAAAGCTAGGTCATCGAGCCGATGTTTGTCCCCATCCAGAGGAGGCCGTCTGTAGAGGGTGTGGTATGTCATCTCCTTCGGAGGGTCACGTCTGCACTCCAGAATGCAAGTTGTGTGGGGGTCCACATCTCACGGCAGACAAGACGTGTAAGCATCGTTTTCCAGTGCCCTACATAGTCCGTCGACGAAGACGAGAGCGACGGATGCAATATACGATGGAATTTGCGGAACAAGACGCCGACGACATGAACTTCACAGATAGTGGAGGAGACTCCCTATCGCTACCAGCCGCTGCAGGCGGCCGCGCTACGACTGAGCGCCCGAGCAGCAGCTGGCGCCCGCGTGACATCAGCCAACAACTACAACCACCGCGAGGGCGATCTCGTTCCAGAGGCAGAGCAAGGGGCCGTTCGAGATCCAGAGGACATTCTAGATGCAAGGGCCGTTCTAACTCACGTGTGCCTACCGTCCGCAATGGTGTGCAGCAAGGAAATCAGCACCAGACCTGGGCATCCAAGATCAAGGGCTCCCAACCACAGGTAAAGGGGGGTACCAATCCAGAGCAACACTCAGATATATATGCGCAGATGCAAAGGGAAAATGCTAACCTCAGGGCCATTGTCGAGCAACTCAGGGCAGAAATAGCCGACTTAAGGAAATCACAGCAGGTTTCGTCTCCGTCTCCTTCAAACACAGTTCCCTGTACAGAGGCCACATAGGATGCGAGTCACGATGAGGTACCCATGGACGTCCATCCAGGTGCAAAACCAACAAAAAGGAGAGCGCAAGCACAACCGGCCAATAACGAGGACAGAGATTTCAAAACAGAGGTGAAGAAAACCTTGAATGATATCAAAAATGCGCTCAGGGCGGTGGTCGAGTCGATTGCGGTATTGGACAGCAGAGTCACAAAGATCGAGGCTGACCAAGTTAAAGCTTTACAATCAGCCGAGGCTACTCCGGCCCAAGTAATACCTAAAGTCAGGATCGTGCAGAAGGTGGCAACCCGTAGCGTCTCTCAGGAGAGAGCTTTTGAGGGTCCCAACAATGGCGGGACATTTTAAAAATTTTGTATTTTGGCAGTGGAACTGCTGGGGCTTCCAATCAAAGAAGGCAGCTCTCCAGCAGTATATCAAATCCCAGCCAATTCGACCACATGTTATTATGCTACAGGAGACGCTTACGGAAACAATGAGCCTGACAGGCTACACCCATCACATCACGAAACCTCCAGATGGCCGCGGTATCTGCACGTTTGTGTCCAAGAAGTACACTTACATTGAGCACAATTTGCACATGGCAAATAGCAAGATTGAACACTCTCTTTTAGAAATTATACCTGGCAGCAACCTTAAAAATAGCATTTTCATACTCCACATATATAGCTCTCCAAAAGGCAGGCACCATCGCTTCACCTCATTGTTATCAAAAGCCGTTACGATCGCTAGGAAAGTGGACGCACCCATAGTTATAGCGAGAGATTTCAACGCACCCCATCAAGCTTGGGGCTACCCTCGCACCACTGCCAAGGGAGCCGAGCTCTGGCAAGCGTTATCGGATCTGAATCTTACTTTGGTCACTGACCCCACGTTTCCTACCCGCACTGGAAATTCTTGCTCTAGAGATACTACCCCAGACCTCACCTTTGTCACAACCATGGGGGAGGTATCATGGTTAAACTTAGGAGAAAACTTGGGGAGTGACCATTGTATTTTGAGTACGACATTACAAATTCAAGCAAAGCCCCCTAAAGCTTTCAAATTTACAGATTGGGACCTCTTCCGTAAGATCAGAGCGAAGAGCGCAGAAGAGATTAATGACTCACCGAATTTCGACAAGTGGCTGTCTCAGCTGGTCGAACACGTCAAGTCGGCCACCAAAACGATAGAGACTGATCTACCGGTCAATAAAATAGATAGTAGGCTTGCTCATCTTCTTGAGGCTAAAAGCGCCCTCCTAGCCAGGTGGAAAGCACACCGTATAAATCGAAGACTGCGAAAACGCATCGCAAGTCTTAACCAAGAAATAACAACTTACTGTCAGACGCTGGAAAAACAGCATTGGGACGAGATTGGCAACAAGGTGGATAGTCAGATGAAAGTTGGGGGAAAATGGAACCTCCTCAAACACCTGCTGCAGGAGACCAAATTTAAATCCAACCAGACGCGCTTGGTAGACCGAATACTGCACTCAGAAAGGAAAGTTAAATCGGACACGGAAATAACGAAGTGTCTGGCACAGAGATATCTCCCTTTGGACACAACCCGGCCTCCTTCTGGCTACGCGCAATGCACGGGATCACCAGCCTTCGAGTTGGACAAGCCCTTCCAGGAAGAAGAGGTCCACACCATCTTAAACAATCTTAACGGGAACTCCAGCCCGGGCCCGGATGGCATTACAAACAAGACACTACGCAATTTAGACGATGACTCTGTCACCTACCTCACCATAGAAATCAATCGTATTTGGGAGACGGGGACTTTCCCTGAGCAATGGAAAAGGGCGTCGGTTATTCTCATACCTAAACCTGGTCGGAGTCCCAGTTTTAGCTACTTACGACCCATTTCACTGACGTGCTGTATAGGCAAGGTCGCCGAGCATGTCATCAACGATCGAATATCAAAGCACATAGAGAAGACTAACCTGTTTCCGTACAACATGGTAGGTTTTAGACCACACCTATCTACTCAGGACGTCATGAAAATGCTGAAGCATCACATCATAGATCAGGAGACAAAAGACGTTAGAGCTATTCTCGGTCTGGATCTTGAAAAGGCCTTTGACAATGTCTCGCACTCCCACATACTTGCCTCCATCTCTTCTCTCAACTTCGGAGCCAACTTTCACAAGTTCACCAGCTGGTTCCTCAGGAATAGAAAAGCCACTATACAGCTTGGGGATCTCAAGTCTGAGCCCTACGATCTCGGTTCCTTCGGCACCCCGCAGGGCTCAGTCGTCTCCCCACTGCTTTTTAACATTGCAATGTGCGGCCTTGCTGCAAAGCTCTCAAACCAAGAGGGCATCAAGTTCGCCATCTACGCGGACGACATCACCATATGGAGTGTCGGTGGCTCGGAGGGCTCTGTGGAGAACTCCCTTCAAGAGGCCGTAGACTGTGTTGAAGTCTACATAAATGAAATGGGCCTCAAGCCCTCGCCAGCAAAGTCCGAACTTCTCTTATATCGACCCACGAGACGGGGACCCAAACCCAAAAACTGGCAACCACTGGCTGACATCGACATTAGGCTGCGCACGGCATCGGGGCAGCGTATTCCAAGGGTGGACTTCATACGCGTTCTGGGCATGATTATCGAGGCTAATGGACAGAATGGCCGCACGATCGACCGTCTGACTTCTAAGGCGGAAGGGGTCATCCGACTAATCTCACGCATTTCCAACAGTAGGGGTGGTCTTCGAGAGCACAACCTCCTCAGACTATTCCATGCATTCTTGATGAGCCACATAAGCTATGTCGCATCTATGCACAGGTGGCAACTCCATGAAAAAAATAAATTGAACATCCTCATAAGGGAAATCATCAAGAAAGTTCTTGGCATTACTATGCGCACAAGCACTGAGAACCTTATGAAACTTGGAGTCCACAACACGCTTGAAGAAGTTACCGAGGCTCAACAAACGGCACAGGTTGCCAGGCTTTCGATCACACCAGCGGGGAGAAAGATTCTGATTGACACTGGAGTCAACCCCCTGACGCTCGAAGTGCAAAATACGCCACTCGATGATTATATACGCTCTCGCATCAAAGTATGCCCCCTTCCTCGAAATATGCATCCACAGTACAACGCGGGCAGGCGTGTCACTCGAGCCTCCTCTCTTTTAGCTCAAGCTCACAAACAATCGTCTGTTTCATGCTTTGTTGATGCCGCCCAGTATGGCGTTTCCGCTCGCTTTGCGGTAGTATCCGTAGATACTAAGGGTCAGATTTTATCCTCGGCGTCGGTTCGAACCCCTTCTTCTTACAAAGCAGAACAGATGGCCATTGCACTAGCACTCCTTGATCCACAAAGTACTGATATTTATACGGACTCTAAATCCGCTGCTAGGGCCTTCGCTTCTGGTTCCGTTTGCCAGGAAGTTTTGAGAACTCTCGCTCACAAGGAACTCACCCACCACACAATTATTTGGTTCCCTGCTCACCTTGGCTTGAGGGTTGGAGGCCTTCCCAATGTCAACGAGCTAGCCCACTCCAAGGCGCGAGGCTTCACTTACCGCGCCGGGACTTGTGCTTCTCAGACAGAGGAGTCAGCCAGCAGCCTTCATTTTAGGGACATTTTGACTACCTTCCACGAGATCACGAAGCATTATCAATTAGGCCGTAGATCGTTTCCATTGCCACACGAAAAGTTGTCCAGGCCACAGGCAATCTCTCTTCGCATGCTTCAGACGGGAACATACCCTAGCCTCGTAACCTATAGCCATTGCTCCGATATTTCAGAACTTTGTCCAGACTGCCAGAATCGCAGTGATTTTAACCACATGCTCTGGAGGTGCCCCTCTTTACAAAGAAAAAATGAAGAATTTTCTGAGAACTCCTTTCATTTAATGCTCGCGAGTCCGGTTCTCATAGAACAACTCAAGGCTGTCCAGAAGGCCCACGATGTGGCGGTGAGGCTGGGCCTCCCCGTCCAAACGTGGGAGCGGCCCGCGATCCTACCCCTATAAAACGGGGGTGGAATCCTTCAGGACCCCAATAAAAGTTTTTCATCCATCCATATAACAAATTCACACGAAGTTCTTTGTGACTTCGTGACACAAACGGGTGTATGCCTATCTTCCATTTCTTGTTCTAATTATCCATACTTTGCATTCACTTTCACAATAAATCAAGTGGTAGATAGGCGACAATATATGAGAACACTAGTCACTAGTTGTTTAGGACACGGCAGTATTGCGAGAAATATGCTCTTTCTGTAGCAATGGTATATGGCACAGGCAGGAACTCCAGCGAAAGACGAGAAGGACGAGTGTTGCTGCTCGCGCTCGCTCCACTTGACAGCTGGCCAGTTTTACCACTGCGTTTTTTCCAGTAAATATGTGTTCGGCTTACCACTAAAAGCGCACTATCAAACGGCGGAGAGTGCTGGATCCCTTTTCCACCCTGGAACTCCGCAACCGATCTCTACCTTCGCCATCAACGATGTGCAGCAACGTCACACACAGACCACTCCTACATCCCCACCTGTCCCGAGAGAGCGAGATCTCGTCATCTTCAGCTGCACCGATGAGCAGGACGTCGAGGACAGCTCTCTTTGTTCTAGCGAGTGAGCGTCAATAATAGGTGGTACAAAAACGACAAACTTGGCCGCGTCCACTTTTACCTCAGAGGAGTAGCGGAGAGAAGCTGAGCTTACCGACTTGGCCACTTTCAAGATCACCTTCGTGGACGTGTTTGGCCGACCAACAGCGCGCAAGTTCCGAGCAGAACAGCGCTTGCGGGATCGCACCCAACTGTATTGGGAGGGTTTCACGTATTACATCGAGGACGTCGTAGGTTTCCGCCGCCGCTTCAATCCTGGCATGTCGGAAACCGCTAAGGTAAGACATAATATGAAGGGCATCGAAGACGATGCCTTCCACATGCTGGTGACGAAAGACGCGCAAACAGTTGCAGAAGTAATCCAGCACTGCCAAAGTTACGATGAGTTGTGATAACAGCGCATTTAAACGCGACGCCCTACTTTCGACATGTCCAGCACGTCAACATTGACCGTTAATGCAAATTCTCCGGAACAAACAGTATTGACGCCGCAAATTCAGCAATTCATCTGAAATCAAGTGGCACGCCAGTTGTCTCTTGCACCCTTCCTTCCCAGCAATACTCATGGGCTGACCTCGTCGCTGCGCCAAACGATAAAGAGCAAGTCGGCGAGGCACTTCCACCCACGTACCAGCCACCACCTGTGTCCGCTCGCCTGTCTTACGCTGACGACGCGCGAAGGCAGGCACATGCACCGTCAAACATCGTCAACTCTGGTCACCAAACAAACGCCTTCTACGCAACATGCGTACCGGCAGGCTTGCATGTTCCCATTTACCGCCGTCCTTCAACGCTTCCCAACCACCCTTGGCGCACATCGGAAAACAGACCGGCACGCCCCTAATACAGGTACCATTGATTAAACCTACGGCTACGCCCACACAGATGCACCACAGACGCTGCCGCTCCATGCTGCTTCGGACACTTCTTCGCCGAGCCGCCATGGCGTGCACCACCTGCCCAAACGGAAAAATAACCATCGCAGTTCCGGAGGCAAGAACTGCGCCACCATCGAACCCTACAAGGCCTAGTTCTCTACCCACTAATAAAATAACTGTGTTTTTTGAAGAGGTTGATGTCAGAACATTAATACATACCGGAGCTGCCGTGTCTGTATTGAGTAAAGCAATGTGCCACAAGTTAAGAACAGTCACGATTCCGCTTTCTGGTCTCTCCCGGCATACGGCAACATCGCATCAGGTAAACCCTTCTATAACGTGCACGACTCGGCTTCTTATCCAGGACGTACTGTACGTTATTGAATTCATCGTGTTTCAACACCACTCACACGACGTCATATTAGGCTGGGACTTTTTTTCCACACAAGTCGTTGTTGATTGTGCCCGGGCCGAACTAATATTGTCATCGCTCTCCGACGACGATTCTAATTAGCCTTCTTTTTCTCGCGTTGTCGTCATCGCACAAACGGATATCCCGCCTATATCTTTTGTTATTGTGCTGATCTCGTGCGACCATGGCGCTTTTGCGAACATTACGTTCACGCCGTCAACAGACTTCTACCTTTTGCTCTTGTGATGGTCGAAAACACTTGCGCCATCATTTATGCCACGAATCTGCTTTCAGTACCAGTCCCATTATTCTGTGGAGAATGCATGGGCCGCCTTGAGGACATTGATGGTGTTTGCACCAGTGTTTGCACCAGTGGTTGTGTTTCCACACGATCACGTAACAAGCCTTTAGATCGCCCGTATAACTCCTGCTCTCACGTCCCCCACCTCTTTTCTAGACGCCTTTCTTCCATCGATTGATTCGGACCTTCCTGTTGTCCAACGAAGCCAACTCTTGACATTTCTCAAACGCTTCCGGACGTCTTTCGACTTCATAATGACCAATCTGGACCAAACATCTGCAATAGTTCATTGTATTCGCACTGGTACCCACGCACCATTGCATCAGCATACATACCGGGTCTTTCACACCAAACGCAAAGTTATTGAAGACTAAGTGTCTGGTATGCTGAATCGTGGCGTCATACAGCCGTCCAACAGTCCGTGGGCCTCCCCGAAGGTACTGATCAAAAAGAAAGACGGGAGCATCCCATTCTGTGTTGACTACAGGCGCATTAACAAGATAACGCGCAAAGATGTTCATTCGAACCCCAGAATTGACGACGTTCTCGACTGTTTGCTAGGAGCAGAGCTCTTTTCCTCGCTGGATCTCTGATCGGGATACTGGCAGGTACCCATAGATGCAGCTGACCACACCAAGACTGCACTTGTAACTCCGGACGACTTGTACGAGTTTAACGTGATGCCGTTCGGCCTTTGCAACACCCCTGGCACCTTCAAGCGTCTGATGGACAACATAGTTTGAGGCCTCAAATAGCAGACGTGTCTTTGCTATTTTGACGATGTCGTTGTTGTTTCAAAAGAATTTGATACCTATCTTCTGCACATCACAAGTGTCCTAGATTGCCTCACAGATGCTGGGCTCCAACTAAATTTGAAAAAGCGCTATTTTGCCGCCCGGAAGGTCATTATTTAAGGGCATGTTGTCAGCAAGGACGGTGTTCTACTTGATCCTGAAAAACTACGTGCCGTCGTCCAGTTTCCGAAGCCATCGACACTAAAGGAGCTGCGGAGCTTTATAAGCTTATGTTCATACTTTCGTTGATTCTTCTGTGATTTCGCATCCGTCATGGCTCCTTTACCACAGCTACTTTCTGATAGCGAGAGCATTTCAGCATTGTCTTCCGATTGCGATGACGCATTTGCGAAACAACGTCATTTGCTGATATTCCACCGATTCTCCGTCACTTCGATCCAGATGCCTCCTACCAAAATCCACACCGCCGCTAGTGGAGTCAGCCTTGGCGCTATTCTTGCTCAACGCAAGTCTGGCTTCGATGAGTACGTCAGTTCTTATGCCAGTCAAACTCTTACTTGGGCTGAAGAGAATCATTCAGTTACAAAAAAGGAATGTCTGGCCATCGTTTGGGCACTCGAAAAATTTCAACCCAACGCCTATAGCCATCCATTTGACGTCGTGACTGATCACCACACCCTCTGCTGGTTATCGTCGCTAAAAGACCCATCTGGGCGTCTCGCTCGTTGATCATTACACTTCCAAGATTATTATATCCGTGTCGTCACCAGGTAAGGCTGCAGACACTCAGATGCCAACGCTCTTTTCCGGTCTACACTTCCCTATAAACATGGAAGTGCATCTGTTTCTTGCCTCGACGCTGCGGCACTTTCGTACACTGACATACCCTGCGAGCAGCGCCAAGACGCTTGGATAGTCTCTATGATAGAGTTACTGTCTCAGACATCCCTTGTAACCGCCAATAGTTCACTGCGAAGCACAGCTCGACACTTCAACATCTGCAATGGACTCCTGTACTGTCGCAACTACCTTTCCGACGGCCGCAAGTGGTTGCTTGTGATTCCTCGCCACCAACGTGCCGATATTTGAGACTACTTTCAGCGGATCCTCAATGTGGCCATGCCAGAGTGATAAAAACGTATGCACGCCTCTGGCTGCAGCACTTTTGGCGCGGAATGTACCGCTTTGTCCACAGCACATAGCCAATGAACAACTGCAGCCAATGCATTGCCCCTCCCGACCTTTCGACCACATTAGAATTGATTTGTATGGTCCCCTTTCCTACATGCCTCACGGGAACCACTGGGTGATTGTTGCCATTGATCACTTGACACGCTATGCTGAAACTGCTGCGCTGCTACAGGCCACATCACGTGAAGTTGGCTTGTTTATCCTTCACAATCTGGTTCTACGCCATGGCACGCCTCGTGAGCTAATCAGCGACCACGGAAGTACGTTCCTCTCCGTACAAGCTCTTCTTCGTGAATGCAACGTTGAGCATCGGCCAACCAGTGCGTCCCATCCGCAAACGAATAGAATGACCGAAAGGTTTGATCGCGCACTGGGTGACATGTTATCTATGTACGTGTCCGCTGACCACACCAACTGGGACCACATGCTCCCCTTTGTCACTTACGCTTACAACAGCGCCACTCAGTCTACGACAAGATTCTCTCCGTTCTTCATCCTCTACGGGCGCGAGCGTTCCTCATTCACGGACACCATTCTCTTGTACCGTCCGGACGCTTCTGAGCCCAAAGCTCTAGGCGAAGTCGCCACCTTTGCGGAAGAATGCAGGCGACTCGCACTTTCCTTAACCACACAAGATCAAGCGTACCAGAAGGACCGTCACGGCGAAAACCTGTCTTCGCAGTCATATTCGCCTGGCACATTGGTATGGTTCTGCGTTCTGTCATCTCTTCCTGGTCTTTCCACCAAGCTACTACCAAGTCCTACGTCAGGCCTCGCTGATTAACTATATTGTTGAGCTGGTTAAACCATCGACAGACTCATGCCACCGTGGTCGCGAGACTGTTCATGCCAATCGATTGAAGCCCCACTATGACCCACCCGTCGTACCCGTTCCATAGGTCGCTAGGATGGCTCATTCTCTGGGGTGAGCGACTTGAATCATTGATATATGGCACAGACAGGAACGCCAGTGAAAGAAGAGAAGGACGAGTGTTGTTGCTGCTCATGCTTGCTCCACTTGACAGCTGGTTCGTTTTACCTGTGTGTTTTCCCCAGTAAACGTGTCTTCGGTTCTCCGCAAAAGGTGCACTATCATTGCAAATAAGCCTAAAGCTAATGTTTAGTCGATTTTTTACGCTAAGAATAGTATTGGAGACTGTGTTTATATGTGTTCTGCAGAAAGCGAGCATTCTTACAGATACATCTGTCCATTTTGTCAGAATCTCTGGTCACATAGTTATAATTATAATTCACGTTCGTATACTGCCTCTTTGAAAAAAAGCGTGCGAAAAAAAATTGTTCTTCTCCTTGATCCACACCGAAATAGCTGCACTATTAGAAAAGATCGCAAATAAGACGCAATCACAGATGAAAACTTATTTGTAAATTATCGACGCGATTATCTTATGAAGCTGGTCCCAGTAAGTTAGCACGTATATACTACAGTAAACATAGTGTTGAATGAGTGACCGTTGTCAAAGTAACGGCTTAGTACTATAACCTTTCATTGCAGTGCGTATCTTCATCGGCAAAACCTCAAAAAGTGTTCTTATGGTAAAGATAGAACTCGCAGTCTCCGATACAGAAGCCCGATGAGTCGACCACTCCGCCCCCTGAACACTGCGGCAAAATAGTTTCTAAAGGATAATGTATTCTTCCACTCTGGCAGAACAGCCTTGCTTGTGTTTCTTTTAGACCGAAGTCGTACAGTCACTGCTTATTCATCGCGAAAGTGTTATTGACGCATTAGCAGCTATGGGATTCTTAGCGTATAGCGTGCTAAAGTCCAATGCTTCCGCTGATTTTCATACGACATTTAGAAATGAGATATGCGCAATACATTAGTGCACTGAATGCATATGACTAATTGGCGTAACTTGTCTGGTATGTATGTTGGAGAAAAGCGTGCAACTCTGTTCGCAACGCATTAAGCAAAGATGCGTGCACTTAAGAACAGATTCAGTTCGAATTGGTGTTGGAGCGCAGTGAAGCAACGAGAGCCAAAAAAAAAGCTGCCAAACTCAAACGTGTTGTCTTATATACTGTGCTCGTGTTAAATCACGCTATTTTTTATTTAAAATAAACGCGAAACTACTGCGTCACTGATGACGATGTTTTTTGCTGTCACGCTCATTCATTCTATTGTCTCCCTCTTTATAATCACTTTAAAGAAAAGCTAGTATTGTTCAGCTTGCGCACCACAGCGGAAACGCCTTAACAATTATACGAAACATCATTTACATTCAGCGAAAGTTTGCTGTGCTGGAGATGCTAAGACATTCATGCAAAGAGCGCAACAGGAATAAAGTCCTCATTTAAATATTACTTTGGAATCATTGGAAGTGAAGCTTTCGTGTGTTAGGAATCTTTGGTGTTAGCCAGCATTTATGCGACAATGAACAACTCAGGTGGAAAATCTTTCATGCTGAAGAACTGTGTTGAATTAATTGCCTGTCGCGGTACGCTAACGCATGCCCTGTACTGGAGATGTTGCAATATAACTCCCGCAGGTGATTAAAGTCACGTTTTCACCATCTCGGACAAGGTAATTAGGTGAGATTTATAGTGTGGAATGTGAAAGGCTAGAGGAGGAATAGAAGTTCATATGTAAAAAAAAATCCAGTCTTTTAGCGAAACTCAAGGGTAATTCGCACCACCATCGCTGCGAGTGAATTGAAATAAACCAGGCACGTAGCATTCTGCGAAATGGAGTGGGCGCAGGTGGCGTCTTCTAGACTGGGATTATATAGGGGGAATGATATTAGGCGCTGAGTGCTGCTCGTGTATGATATTTCTTGACTGATGGTATCTGACGACGTACCTTGCCGATTAGTTTTACTAGCATCGTTAAGCCAACAGATTACATTTTCTACGTTAAAAAATTTCTTTTCAAGTGCGGCGTTCTTTCCCACTCTCATAATATGTAGCTAACAACGGTGCCTTGAAATATTCAACTATCACAGATGTTTTTTCTCTTTCTCCATCAGACAGCTGCGCAACATGTCGTCTCAATAAATTTTATGTTTTTTTTTCTTATTCATGCCCCATCGAGTATTCAATATTCTGCGTCGTAATACGGCATTATCACGTGCATTTAGAAATATCGCTGAGTTCCAGAACAAAAAACATTCGACATGTATATTTTACTGCTAAATGGTTAATAAGCTTCTATCAACCTATTATGCAGCCTATAGTTTGCCATAGGGCAACCAAGTCATTCTGCCCCGAAGAAAACCAGGACTGCGGGGAAAAGAAACCGTGACATTCTTGGCACCTTACTGACGCTGCCATTACCTCATAGTTGAGCACCAGTAATATTAACCTAATTATCAAACGCACTGAGTTTAGTCCCCCTTCATTCTAGTCTGGCTCACGTAGAACTGAATTCCGCGCGGGACACACACAAAAACCGCCGACTACGGTGATTGATTTTCATCTTTGATTCACCGAGACTCAAGTCGTTTCAAGCACTTAGACCAAATTGGGGAAATAACCGCATCGATTAGTGGTTGCGGGTATTTTTCTTATCCTGATCAATGATACACAGCTCTACTGGTGGTGTACACTCTAAAAAGCAACCTTTTTCGGTTTCATCAATGAATTTAGTGGTATTATGAAGACATTCTTTATTTGTAGAAGTTGTCGCTGCCGTGCTGAGCAAATGAGCAATTGCACTATGCACACAGCGCTTCAACATGGCGAAGATTACAATATTCTTCCTGTGTGATTGTACCACCATGACATTTGATACTCGTAAGGGTGCAAACATTTACCGCGTATAAAACCTAAAAATACTTAGTGTTTGCATATGTAAAAAACAAAACCAAACTTAAACAATGCATGGAGCTGCACCGTCTTTTTTAAATTCGAGTATCCGAATCTTATTTTGCATCTATAGTAGCCTTCATTGAAATCAAATGAGTAGATGTATATTCTACCGCGAAGTGGAAGGAAGCCATGGCTTTATAACCTACTTCGTATGGTAATTTTTTATGACTTTTATTTTCATCAAGTCTAGTTGACTTTTGTTATATTGGCCACCGTCTTCCTTTTACATCGATATCTCACCTAAAGCTTACGGACATCATTAAAATTTTTTTTACTTCACTATTTAAACAACCGTACCACAGCGCTTTTCAAAGAAAGAATGTACTACTTTCCAAATTTGTGTGAACTCGTCATTTAAAGCCCATTGAAACAGTGTCATTTTACAATAAATCCAGCATGGTATCAGCCTATCCCTCTGTAGGGAAAGTTTTTTTTTAAATGCAAACACGCTTCTCCACTCACGAAATAAATTTTGGTAAATTGTTCAGGAGGACAGTGATGTTCGCAATGAATTCCTTTGAAAGTTTCAAGCTGTGTTTTTTATGTTTTCGTGCAGAAAAATTCTAACGGCCCTTCCCATTACGTCTTCTAGGATCCCAACATGAAACGCCCTCAAGTTGCTTTTGTGAACTCGTGAGCCAAAGACGCACAGTAATTTCCTGTTGACCGTCACGACTACTGTATCCTTCTTTATCCCACTCTCTATGATGAGTGTAAGCAACAACTCAATCTCCGCAAACCTCCTTTAGGGGCAAGTGTGTTTACAAGCACAAATGGGATGGATGTGTGACCTTTGCTGAGTCCGGATGAACCAACGTGACTTTCGGTTTTGCCCATACATCCTTCGTTTTCTTTTGACAAACAGTCGGACACTTCCGACAGCAACACTGAATCAAGAGCTGTAGAGGCTTGTACGTGGCTTGGCCATACTTCAGTGATTGAGGACGTTGGTGACACAACCTATACATCTGCAAAAACATATTCAAAGCAATGCTTCCTTTCTCAGCCCCCTGCTAGCACTCTCCAACTGCAAGTGGAGTTTTGCGTCATGCCTTCGCGGATGATGAGACACATCTTTCACGTGTTATACACTTTTTCGGTTGCAAATAGTTCTCAAGTTGTATTACCTAATTTGTGCACGTTAAACTGTAATATCTTTTTTTCTTTTATACAAGCAATAGTTATTTCGAGTACTCTTTATGTGACACAAAAACAACCTTACCAATTTTAAACAATAGTGAAAGTAAAAGCTGGCAGCTTTTCCGGTGAGACTTAACCACATTAGTTTTTTTTTTTACAATTCCGAAACTTTGCTTCTATGTATCGAAGTATGTTCAGCAGGGTGAAACCTGTGACAGCGTAGAAAACGTGAAACTTTGAAGCTAAGCCAAAAATGAGGCAACACACTTCTAAACAATCTAGATTTGTTTGAGCTCATCTCTGGGCGCAATAAGAAATGGAAAGAAATGAAAACGAAATCAACCGGCTTTTCAGTCATTGCCATGCTTCTTAACTACGATAACCTAGTGATGTAACGTCACATAAGCAAAGTAGTAGTTTAGAATTTTTCGCAGACCTTGATTATTAAACAGCGTACACACGCCTACAAAAAAGAAGGAAGGGGCAAACGACACCACTCATATAACGACACCAGCTTTGAAGTTATATGATAATTTGGTACATTTTTAAGAAACACAAGTCAGAGCAACACGGAAGTTTTCATGTTTTTGTACACAATGTTTGTAGGCGTCCCATGTACTGGTCACGTTGGTTGTCATTTTGCGGCGATAAGCGTTTATGGTCATTACTGATGAAATTTCGCATGCCGCCGGAGTCACCATGTGTTACTCTATGATGTTCCGAACACTGAGAACACTCCGCTTGCTGATTGTTTACGTGTGAGCGAAAGCATGTGAGAACCGCTGACGATCACTGATCAAGCAAGAAGAAACACCCCCCCAACAAGTTGAGGCGGGGGAGGTGGGGTGAAAAATCATAAAATTGTAGGATTGCCACCACCACAAGAATGACGTGCTTTGACCAGTCGGGCCGGGTCTCGAGAGCCCTATCTTCACAGGGTTCATCAGTCGAGCGATATCTTCCTACGTCCTGAGTTCTTATAGCTAAGTTTGACTACATAGAGATAGAGAGCGTAACGGCCGCTTTGCTCGCCGCAGCAGCTGCACTTCCTCGCGTTGGTGTTTTGGTAAGTTAAGAGAGATCGAATGCTAAACCATTTTACTGCTATTCTTTTCTCGTTCAAGAATTTAATATATTCTTATGCCATTCATTGTTTGAACCTAGCTGTGAAAATTTTACTTTTATTTAGACATTCCCATACCTATGGCGACACTGAAGAGACTATCCCGATCACCTGAGCTTCTTGATTGATTTATATGTGGGGCTTACGTCCCAAAACCACCATATGATTATGAAAGACGCCGTAGTGGAGGGCTCCGGAAATTTCGACCACCTGGAATTCTTTAACGTGCACCCAAATCTGAGCACACGGGCCTACAACATTTCCCCCTCCATCGGAAATGCAGCCGCCGCAGCCGGGATTTGATCCTCCGACCGGCGGGTCGGCAGCCGAGTACCTTAGCCACTAGACCACCACGGCGGGGCCACCTCAGCTTCTTTAACGTGCACCCTTATCTAAGTTCATGGGCCTCAAACATTTTCGCCTCCATCAAGAATGCAGCTGCCGCAGCCGGGATTGAATCCCTCCACCTTCGGCTTAGCAGTCGAGTGCCATACACCACTCGGCCACCATGATGGGGCTGAGAATAACCTTGCGTACTCACAAAGACACGATTATAAGTGAAGTGCTCCAATTTCGAAATAAATTTGAACGCGTGTATGTAATGTGTTTAACAGTTCATCTAGGCCCGAAACAAAACTTCAATTTTGTATTTTCTGCCACTATTATCCCGTGACCGCATCTGCAAGAAATCGAAATCAGGCCGCGGTTTTCATCAGCGGAACACCCATATTCCATTGGCCAGTGCGATATGCGAGTTGAAGCAATCAAAATGAGGGCAAACTTCTATTTTGTTTTTGGAGGCGGGATCGAAAACACGAGGCAGCTTTACAGCCTCTTCGCAAGCCTATCTGTTCTACCCGAATTCGCCGCTTTATATTTCATGCACGCACTCGCAATGTGCTCGTAACGGCCTCGCGGTAACGGCAGCGAGCCCGTCGTTAATGGCAGCTCGCGTGACCTGCCGCCATAAAACCGGCACAAACATCGGCATATGCTTGCACTTCTTAGGCTCCCACCCACATATAAAAAATATATAAACAGTGCTCAGCACATGGATGCGTGAATTCAAATCCCAAAACATTCACCCTAGGCCACGTACAGGCCGTAAATGCAGCACACTTGTCTGAGTCCATGGTATCGCTATTCGCAATGCACTGCACATATAGTGTGATATATTGAAATCGCAAAATCCTACAGCCACTCAACACGTTCTCAAAAAAGATGTGGGAATCATTCGTAATGTTTAGTTTTGGGAAGTTCGCGTTGTTAATCCCGATGGTACGTGCTTGATTACCAACCGCGATGGCAGTATTTCGATGGAGACCACATGCAAAGTACATCTGACCAACCAGGTTCACGGATAGAACAGATTTCCGCTATGACAAACCTGTGCCCCAGCCTGCTTGCCCTATCCAGCCCTCTCAACTACAGCAGCAGTCTCTGGACGGGTGGCTAAAGCAGTAAATATCAGCAAAAGCTCAAAAACGGCACGCAAGCTTCATCAATACGCAATACTTGAAAACCACGACACACTGCGGGGAAATCTTCTGGTGTTCACGGACCGGTCTAGCAAGTCCTGACACATGCGGTCGAAACTTGCTGCATCGTACCAAGAATGCGATAAAAATGATGACCATTCGTTGCTACTATGTTAGGCGAAATCGCCAAAGTTATTCGGCCTAACCCGGTCGTCGCCGGCATTGCGAGGGCTAGCAGAGCTGATCGCGTTCGCGAATGGCGACGCCGCGCTTGCAACACTGACGAGGTGCGAGCAAGGGAAGCCGAACGCAAGCTTCGGCCGTGCAACACCAACGGCACCGACGAGGCGCAAGTAAAAAAAATGGCAGTGGCTTAGCTCAGCTATGCCAAGATATACGCAGCGTTAGCAAAGGTTCAGCTGCTTATTCTCAGCTTTCGAGATATCAAGCTTACAGCTGTTTAAATGACACACACACACGGTATACGTATTATGTGGCACATGTATATTTATTTCGCCGGGCAACTACTTCGGGATTCGATGAGTTAAGCTTCTCCGCTCTACTGCACCTTTGAGCAGCATTTGCACTCTCCTTCTCCATGGCACTTCCACAGTGGCAAACGCCAGTCAGAGGTGCTGTCAAGCGGCTCCAGCGCAGTGTCAGATGGCGACTGCACAGGGAAGGCGCGCGCGTCGGCGTCCATATGTCTGCCAAGGCTATGACGGCCCTCCTCTGGAAAGCGCACACCGGCGGCGGCGAGTCGTCGTGCGCGGCCGCGGCCGAGCGCGAGGGAGGTGCCGGCTCCGGTGCGTGACACCACTGATCGTCTGCGCAGCGCATCGAATTGCGCGCACACCGGCGGCGAGCCGCGCGCGGTGGCAGCGGAGTATCATTGCGCATGCGCAGACAAGTGCCACGCGAAATTGGCTCAGCGAGGCCAGTGTAGCTAACGCTACAAAACGCCGATCGCACCCGTGCGCGACGCTGCTGCTCTGAATCCCATCGGGGTTCCCTTTGAGAAAATGTCGGTTAGTGTTTTTTTTTCGAATACTTCATGACTAGAGAAAAGTAATTGCTTTTGTTTGCAATATTCGAGTTAGTTCAAACGCCAAAATGATTTCTGCGATGAAAAGAAAATAGCCTGTCTCCGAAAATTCATCACAACATGTTTATACGTCATTGCACTTTCAGCATACAGGTTCCCACTCGGGCAATTGCATCGATATCTCAGCTTTGAGCGCAAACATATGGTAGCACCTGCGCAAACAATAACATTCTCACGCACACATTTATGAAAACTTTGGAGCGATATACGCAAAGACTGCAAGAGAGCTTCTGAACTTTAAATTGAAGTCTGCGTGGTGATTGACTTGTCTCGCCCGGTTTTTTTTTATTAGCAGCGACACGCTACAAGTACTGCAGGTCGACGCACCGAAACTTTCACTGCCTGATGGCTCAATCTCTTCAAGAAGTTCACACAACGTTTTATTCCTAAACTGCCCTCCTGCACTATCTTGGCTGTGGCTCCATGCTTATATAAGCAGGAAAGGGGCAGGACTTACTATAGGAATATGAAAAGTCGCGCCGTTTTGTGTTGCCCACATGAGAACATTGCTGAAGACCATAAGGAATATAGTAAAAAAGTAAAAGAAATATCTCATTGCTTACTGTCAGACGCTTTCAAAGAGGGAACGTCGGGCAATGGGATTGCATAAATGGGTGCCACATCCGGTCCGAAATAGGGACCAATCTTCAAATTTGTCGACTTGCAGATTTTACCCAACGCTTCAATATCGTCGCGCACAATGGTGATTGAACGAAGTGTGATATACCAGCTTAGAGGAGCACCGTGAGGAAGCCGTGAGGTGAATCGAGTTACTTGAAAATTGCCACAGGCCACAAGGTTAATTTGTTTATGTATAAAACTGTTCAGCTTTCTTACAGCTGCTCTTCCCCACGGCGAATTGGCGTTGATATCCACAAGTGTTCTGCCGTGGTTGTGGCTGTTTTCTTGGCAAGCGGCGCTGTCTCTTAGGTCCCTGCTTGAAAGTGTAGCCGAAAGAGTATTGTCCAAACGTCAACTTCACGGACAGCATCTTTGTGACCGTATTTGTCTCCTCAAATTGCGAAACATCCGGCTTTCCTCAGTCTCCATCTGCAGACTCCCGCCAGCAGCCTCACAAAATTTGCCAGTTTTGGCTATGTCTTTGTAAACATATACCACACATTGTTCAAGGCCAGGCGCCTGGTGCAGCGTCGAGCCAACGTAAGTGCAGAAATGACCTCCAACACCAGCGCGCTTTAGTAATAAAACAGTTTAGCACCTTCCTGATGATCTTCATCTCATCGTAATCGTTCCTTCAATGTCATATCATGGCTTCAGTTCACTCATTGTATCGCTTTCGTTGATACTGTGTTGTCAACATACACAGGCAATGAACAATGACAGACTTACATTCTTGCAGCAAAGGGTTTGCTTCTCAGTTATTTATGGTTCACGCCAGCTGATGCTCAACTAGACTGTTAAAAGCTTACTGAAAGGAATTGGCTGATGCTACGCCTTGTGGGCAGTGGTTGCATGCAAGGCAGTCCAAGTGTAATTGTGTATTTTTTTTAGCCAATCACTTTGTTTTTCTCTAAAAAAAGTCAAATCTAAAGCTATGTATGTAAAGCCCACCTTTGCAGATAGCTATGTATCTAGGGGGACGCAATGTGAGGCAATAATTATCAATGTCATATGCCATTAGGTGAGATTCAATAATGAATTTAATAGTGACTGCAGCAGATGGTCATGCATGCATTAAATATTTCAGCCAGTCACATTTCTACTTAACTTCACTTGTAAGAATTCTAACATACCTGTGTGGAGGTATCCTAGGGGAAAGTTTAGTTGCGGCTTGACATTATGTACGCAGGACAGTGAGCACTTTAAGACCTTGAATCTGACCATGGGTAGAACGCTTTGGCAAATGCCATAAGGGTAACTTTTTTTACTATTGGCTAGCAAAAGCAAGAACTGACTGCTCGTCTTACCAGCAAGTAATATTTTGCTTATCCTCACTGCCTGATCGATTGATTGTTTTTTGTGTTTTGACATCCCAAAAACACCAGATGAATAAGATAGACGCTGTAGTGGATGCCTTCGGAAATTTTGACCACCAGGGGCTTTTTAATCTGCCCCCAAATCTGACCACACCGCCCTACAACATTTCCGCCTTCACCGTTTCCTCACTGCTTTGCATGCTTAATCATGAAAAGCAAATTTAAGCTTTGGAACAGGATACCTAGGAGCATGAACATGTTCAAAGAATTTTTCTAAGTGGGACTGTGTAGAAACACGACTGCCTCCAACTTTTCAATGCAGACATACTTGGTTCTTTAAGTCACCCAAATATCAATATTCTTTTTTGATTGGCCAGCTGGCTGCATAATTTTTTTACTTTCTGTCCCCCTGAACACAACTTATTTGAAAAAGTTTTTTTTCGTCCTTGCGGCTGAATTTTATTTCAACTACAAAGCAGATCTCTAAATGTGTCAGTGCTAAGTACTATGCTTTTTATTGCACATTTTGTTTTGTTTTTTAGGATGTACTGAGTGAGTTGCCCAGACTCGTATGTCATGTTTTAATTGTTGCCTTAAGTGCAATTTGCCATTTAAATAAAGCTTGCTCTGTTGTGAATAAGCGGTAGCATATTAATAATTTTATTTTGTAACATTCACTGAACATTTAATTTGTTACATTTTCGTAACCTCAGTTGTTTTAGTGTCTTCGGGAAGTTGGTTTCATAGGTGCCTTCAAGTAATTTTCTATTGTCATACATCATACCTAACTTTACTAATACCTAAGCATGTGTGTAATTTTACAGTACTACATACTCATGTTTAACATTAGTAATGATATCTGATAGAAGGCATTCTAGAATATTATATCTTCAGTTTAAGGATCGGGTTGTGAGTGGTGACATATTTAACCACATCTGCTAGCTTTATTTTGTGTGAAGTGTAATGATAGCAATATTTGCTGAATTTATCATGTTAAACCCAGGATACTATTATCAGGTACGCGTAGTAGATGGCTTCAAAAACTTCTAACACCTGGGCTTCTTCAAGTTTCACCTATGTCTAAGCAGACAGGTGTCAAGCATTTCCTCCTTAATCAAAATCGTGGCCACTACAGCCACGGTTTTACTCCGCAGCCTTCATTTCAGCAGTCAAGGATTACGTGAAGGGTAAACTGGTGGTGGGCTGTGGTCTTGCTACAAGTGTGAATGCTGAGTGCTGCAGATTGATGCCAACCAGGCATCTCTGCTAGCGCAGTGATGTTGTGTTTGTCACGTTCCTAATTTACTGAAATATTTGAATATTTCAGCGTGCACGCATTTTTGGGCAGCTCTGGGTAGTGTGTGCTAATGTAATTTATCACATTCCTAATTTCTTGCCATGTTTATTGATTCTCGCATGTAATATGACCTAGCTGTGAAGTTAGGATTGTTCCTTCTTTTATCTTCTGCGAGGTTGCGTACATTTGTTTTTAGCCTATCTAGCCCAACAGGTCACTGTGATACACTTTTCATATCGTACATCAGATGGCTAGTTTGGGTATTCAGAGGTTATCTGAGTAGCACATAGTGTTTCGAATGCCTTGAAAATCGCCTTGTGATCAGAAATGACTGCCGTGCATAATGTGTTTTTTTTTAAAGAATGTAGTGTCTATTACCCAGAAAGATGCTGAAAAATTAACTTTTTAAATCTTAATGATGTGTTCAAGCTTCATGGGCTCAAGGTTGATCTGTTAATCCTATTTTTCCTAAGCCACAGAGATATGTACATTACCTGCTCGAATATTGTTTGTAAACTGCTCTAAACTGTAGTATAAATTATAACAAATCAACGTTTTCACAGAGTCTTGTATGAAAGTCTATGTACATCTCAATTACAGCAGCCGTATTATGCTGCACCGTGTGGAGAGTGTAATGGGCCTATTTTTCGGTCCCCATAAAAGGTAATTAGATAAGTAAGGCACGGAAATTTTGAGGCGATATAAAAGTGGTGGCCAAATTGCGACAGCTGGGACTGTCACATATGGCACACATACAGAACGATGCCTTCAGGCGACATAAAAGCAGCGGCCAAATTGCGACAGTTGGGGAACCTACAGGTTGCGTCCTCATGTTGCCTCGGGGAACCATGCGGTACGCTTACAGGACGTTGGAATTTTCATAAGGGTAGGGCGCTTTCGTAACGCATCTATTTCACAGGGCGAAGCGCGTTTCGACTGATATAACGTGCCTGCATACTAAGCACGCTTTGTGGCTGCTTTGAGGCATGCAAATACATGAAGATATCATAATGCCACTAGTTGCGTAAAAGAATTGTAGACGGCCACAAAATCTGAGCGGCCACAAGGGGTGCATCGCTTATGCAACCGTACGTGTGTTATCAGTCGAAACGCGCTTCGTCTTACGAAGTAGATATAACAAAAGCACCCTGAGCGAGCGGGGATCTGCAGTTAAACAAGAATGCTTTCCAATGTTGTCACCCGTGCAAAGCAGGCCTGCATGTCTCTAAGACCACACATGCTCCTATGGACGCGACGACACAACCCGCAATAGCCACAAGGTGTCACGCCGCCGAGTGAGGCTGGCTGCTCGCGTGCTATACACAGACGTGGCCGCGGCTGTACGCTTGTACCACACGTCACTTGTTGCAATGTGAATCATGTGTACAGGACTTGTGTGTTTGTAAATAATTCAACTTTATTTCACAGCACTTCCATGCAGAAGAAGTTACTTAAAGTGCATTTCCGAGAATTGATTGTTTGATAAGTGGAGTTTACCATCCCAAAACTACTATACTATTATGAGAGACACCGTAGTGGAGGGCTCCGGAAATTTCGACCACCTGGGGTTCTTTAACGTGCACCCAAATCTGACCACGCGGGCCGACAACATTTTCGTGCATTTCCAAGAAGACGCGTGGCTCAGTGGTCATTATGCTTCAGGCAGCCGAGCTGCGCGGATCGTAGAATAAGGTGCTCCAAGGAGTGGTGATAGTGGCCAGTACGGGCCATGAAAAGAGCAACACGGACGATAAGGACTATCAGTTTGTTTTGCCTTAGCTACCAAAAGGAAAAAAAGTAGGGGACCTTCAAGCTTCGCTTTTAATAGTTGAACGTGATAGCGAAATCGAGCCCCTAGTGCGCCCTTAACTAGCTAACTGCACACATATTATTATGTTTTGTTTCTCTCACACACACACACACATATCTATAATAATGCAGCGACTGCAGTGTGGCCACTACCTCTGCTAGAACGGCCCTCTGCTATAGTTGAGACACGTTTTTTACAACGTCGTACTGATGACACACAGACACACACAGGCGTGCGCGCGCGCGCGCGCGTCAATGATACATACAGGTTTTTGATCTAAGGCAGGAGTCGCATGGCCTCCAAGATATACGCCGCACGCTCGCCAACTCAGTCTTACAATGCCTCACAGATGTCAGCCCATTAACGAGCGTCTGCAGCTTGATTGATCACGGCCGCTCGGTGACTACGCACTGCACGGGGTGCATAGTCATCCAGCGGCCGTGGCTTGAAGAACGCCTCTGGAAAAACTTGTTTTCCGCTAGATAGACATAGTTGTTCATTTTATGAGCTGTTGAAATTCTTTGCATGTTTTTTGCGGCGATGGCTGTACTATGCCGGCTTTATTCAACGTAGTTTGATGGCCTCTCGAATACGCCTACAAATCGCCGAATGGGCTCGATTCGTCATGACACCTGCCGAACTTAATGGGTTAAGGAGACTACTTCCACTACATGGCATTTATGTAGTCATTGCTTTTTTTCGAACCAGCTGCAATATCGTGGCTTTGTCATTCTTTTGCCGGCACTCGCACCCGTCGGACGCAAGAATGATAGGCTCCCGCGGAGTAGTGAAGGTGGTTCTTGCTGACCGCGGAAACAGGTTTACAGATGAAAGCTACATGGATTTCGAGATCACCTTGCCGATTCTGCCAACAGGACGTGTTGTTTTGAACACATTGTTTTTGAACGGAGATATTCGAGTGAGGCCATTCAAAGTCGAAGATTTGAAGGAGGTGCTTCATCGTGGCTCAGTGGTAACGCCTCACCCTCACGCCTCAGAGGTCCCACGTTCGATTCCGCACGCCGGAGTCTCTTCCAAAAATTTGTTTCTTTCTCGCATTTTCATATACATAGATACGTATACATACACGTTGAGTGACGGTGTCGTTGATGGTGACTTCGACACAGACGGCAACATCTAGCTGAAAGTGTGCATAAATTTGCTATTGTGATAAATTGTAAGCCGATATAAAGCCTATACTAGCGTTGAAAATCGGTGTATAGGAACACAGGACTGCAATAAAAGGTGAAGCTTACTCAGACTCACTCCAGAAATATTTCGTGCTTCGGCTCATTGGGGCTCAGAGTCACCAATATTTTGTTCAACCAGGCTCACTTGGACTCATAATCAGCAAATTATTACTCACCCGGACTCGCTCGTACTCAGACTCAATACCACATCTCCATCTCAGTGAATAGACTAAATGAATCAGTTTGCCGACCAAACTCTCAACTTGTTTTATTTTGAGAATAGAAAAAGTTCTGTACAAGCAAAGAGAAAAACCGAAGAAAAGGGAAAAATCAGCAATGGGTTACGGTAGACGACAGCCAACCGAAAAATGTCACTGTAAGTCTAGAAAACGCTAACTGAAAGCAAACCTTTTTCAGTGAAAAGAAGTCTGCAAATTTATCTTGTGAGCTCGGTAGCAAAATTTAGGAAGTCGAAGCATTGAAAGTGTGCAAACACCTACCCTTTTTTTAGACGAAGTTGCAAATAAACCAATTTTCTTCAAACTAACTACTTTTGTAATGATCACGTAACTGAATATTTCGGACGGCTATACAATTACGTCTTTCTTTGGGGAGGCCACGCCATTTCAGCATTTTATATTGAAGAGAGGGCTGCGTGATGTAGCGAACAACGTTCAAGCCATGTTATGCAGTGCCTGGCAGTAGCAGAGTTGCTAAAGAGTCCGTATTTTAAAATGGCACGGGTTCCAATCTTGGTGCCAGCAGTGTTACAATCAAGCCGCACGGCGGTTTGTGTAAGGAAAGTAAAACGGTAGAGTCCATTTTTATCATTATTCAGACCCCCCCCCCCCCCCCAGTAGCGAGCAGACCAAGTGTTATGCATTGCATCAAGTGCCACGTTAGTAGCCGAGTTCGTACAGTGTTCAGTTCATACCCGAAATGTTGCTCGAATACGAAGGACAAAGCTAGTAATACTGGAACACTAGAAAGTCACCCAGATACATCACTGCTGAAACTGAGATGTACAGCGGTCAACTCTGTTGTCAAGAATGCCGGAGCATTGAGCCATTGCCACCTATAGTCGGTGACAAGCTAAGAATGAAAAGTAAACTGGACCTACCACAGTCCATTTGTATTAGGCGCGTCCAACTGCAGCCGCTCCTTGCTACGACGTAACAATCATGACGAACCATTGACAAATTCAGCATGACGGCGTTCGTGACGAGAGGTGATGTGACGCTGCACCGAGACCACGAAGCATCGATTCGGCTTTTCCGTGGTGTTTTCTTCATAAAGGAGCTATTTCATCGACTCGCACTCACCATAATCCTCGCTGGCCGTCATTCGATGGTGAGGTTTTTGATTTTGCAGTGTTCGATCGATTGATATCTGGGGTTTAACGTCCCAAAACCATCATATGATTATGAGAGACGCCGTAGTGGAGGGCTGCGGAAATTTTGACCACCTGCGTTCTTCAACGTGCACTCAAATCTGAGCACACCGGCCTACAGCATTTCCGCCTCCATCGTAAATGCAGCCGCTGCAGCTGGGATTCGATCCCGCGACGTGTGGGTCAGCAGCCGGGTACTTTATCCACTAGATCACCGTGGTGGGGCAATTTTACAGTATTTGAAGTGCGCCCGAAGCGTCATAGCTTCATCGCGTTCCATTGTTTCGGCAGCGTGAAGCACCAACCCGGCGTCTACTTCATCAGTCACTCGGACGCACCAAGCACATTGCCCGTGGGTGATCACTTTCGACGATTGTAGTCGCGGTCATTCGTGTGCAGTAAGGTGAAAGTGAAGTCCTAATTGGCGCGTCTGTGTTTTGTGGACTGTAAGGGTCTGTTATTTATCCCCCGCAAAAGCCGTGGCGTCAGTGTTGCCACAGGTGCGCGTGCCAGTGTGTTACTTGGGTGTAGCAAAGTGGGAACCTTGCTGATGTTCTGCGATATGCACTGTGCTATACACCCATACGAGTGTGGACAAGGCGTGAGAAAAAAGCCTTCAACAGAACCTGCTACTTGACACAGTGCGAAAGTAAACAAATCAGGTGGGGACAATATGCATTGTTCTATGCATTATAAAGTAAATTGTGGTCATCCAGTGGTTGTGGAATTCAGTATGTTCGATGTTGAAGTGTCCGTTGCGTGAGTGCTTGTCTCACGCTCGTTGAACGACCGCCTTGCATGAAAAAACACCGTGCGATGTTCTTGAAACCGTGAAATAACGCACGCTATTTAATATCGCTGCACCTATCGTAATCGATACAGCGATAACAATCAATTACGATCAGTGTCATCTATCGTGATTGTTACTGACGCAACCCCGCTAAAACTGTTATTGAACGAAAAATTGAAAAACTCTCTTTTAAAGTGTTGTAAAATACTTAATGATATCTTAATAAGATGTCGTAGTTTTGTGTAAAGTGCTTTTTTGTATTTAGACTCCTTTGTGTGCATGTATTGCGTAATGATAACGTGTTTATAATAAATCAGATTCCCGTGAAAAAAACATCAAAGACGCTTTGCACTCCCCTGTGAAAGCAAAGTCTGGCACGCAATTCACTCTCATTCACTGAAGAGAAGAAACCCTCTTGCCAGCACAGACATACCTTTGCACAGACACATCGCACAGAAGGTAGTGAACCCTGTTCCACCGGGTGGCGTTTTCAAAACTTTGAATATTCAAGCCATGACGATGGTTAGCCACGACAGAGTCATGGCAAACCATCGAGTCATGTCAAACCAAGAATATAAAAATATATCTACAGCCTTTAGCCACCACCATTCAGCCAGCCACATACATTGCCTTGGCGTTAACCTAATGAAAATGTATGCGATTACTCCCACTGTTAAACACAATGTGCGCTACGAACTTTGATTTCGTTGAAAGAAGACGTCAAAAGAAACGTTGGCGTTTATCTGAAGCACGATCAGAAGCACCGAAACAAGACCAGCACATTTGGTATTTACGGCAGCACAAGAACCAAAATTTACGAAGTCAAACTCAGATCACTTTTTCATTCTTCGCTTTGAGTCATAGTTGCTTTAGTTTCAGCAGATAGCGAAGAAATCTGGTAGCGAAAGTTTCGTAAAACAACTTGAAAATTGCAACCAAAATTATAAAATTTGATTTATGCCGTTGTGCAATTTTTTGAAAGCGCAAAACAAAGTTTATTTTCTTTTAAACTTTATTTAACTGTGGCATTGTTTGTTTTAGTACCACTATAGGTAACATGCAGAAACGTGGCCTTCGAGAGGTGTAGATTGCTTCTTCGTGGACTCCGAAATGGGCGTGGTAGGAGGTGCAATTTGAACAACAGGTACAATGCTGAGATTAATCTGAAATCCGTGCCCTCACAAGTTTTCTTATCGAGATGCGGTTTGTTCATCTCAATATCAATACGGGATTGCAAGATAATTGTTGTATGTGGAAAAATATTGCCCTTGTTTGGGAACTACTACTTTTGTACTGCGGAGGCATAGAAAATAAGGCCAATGTGGCCTCTTGGGCCGAGCTTACATTTATTCTTAAGTTGTCACTGGCTATAGATATCAGGCTTGCTCACTGCCGCTGTGACGTCACGCGCTTTGACTGAACGAGTACGCACTTGAGCATGTTAAGCCACTTGCATCATCATCTTCCATGAAAATATAAAACGGTTGCGGCTAGTTTTACACATGTACAACAGCTCAATTCAACCCTGTCTGTCCGGATTTACACTTGTTAAACAATTATATTGCGCTTTGAATTCTTTGATAATTAATTTGCAAGAATTTGATATTTCATCTGGACGTAGGAAAATATTGAGTGCTATCGAATACACGACCTATTTTTAAAGGTAAAGTTTGCTGGCCCAACAAAGAGGCGAAATAAGTAACGTAAACCTTATTGTATAAGTTTCATTTACACAAGATGCACACAAAGTGTTCCTACTATTTGGTACGCTTCTGCAGTTTTCTCTGCTGAGTGAGTAACATTGTTCTGTTGTGCATGTGCGTGGATTGGTCTATTTGGTATATTCCTCTAGTATTCCGGCTTCAAATTAAGCTCACATGAAAGAACATTTAACAAAGCGTTTTATCACCCACTTTTTTCTACACATGCGCCCTATTGAGAAGCTACAAAACAAGGAAATTATTGAGGTAGGCACAGGTATCCAAGTTCAGGTAAAGGCAGCAGCACATATTTTAAGGAGAATAAATTAGTGGAACGTACTAAATAGTCTGGTGCATAATTTTAATATCGCCAAGTAGTGATCGGAGGAGCGGTAAGAAATACTACGTCGTATACGTAACAAATGCACGCCACCACGCACTAGCCTTCCTTCCCGCATCTGAACAAAGGAACCGCAGGTATCACAGTAAGAATGATTTGCTATGTGCAAATAGCGAAATGTTTACCGACCCTGAAGGAGTAACGCTTGTTCTGAGAAAACATTGCCACGCTGCGATTTTCGCTTTATTTTGACGTGCTTGCGGAGCGAGCAGGAAAACCTAAGCCACGACTGATTGAGCGGAGCGTGAAGCTACTTCTACTTCATATCGTCGTTACTTTCGGCCAAGCAGACCGCGTCTCGGCAAATGCGCTCGTTGAAACGCAAAGTCTATGCGATTCCTAGCACTATTTCCGCACGATACGTCATCGCGGGGGTGATTATCAGGGCCGCTCAGCTAATAGTGTTCAAGGCCCAGGCTTGCACTTGCAGTTCTGAAGCGTACACGACATGATATCACAGAAAGGACTGAACGTGCTAAAGGTATACTCAAAATGAAGTAGTATAGACACACACATACCTTCGGTCACTCCGGATCACGGAGAGAACGCTAACGAAAACATTGGAACCCTCGGCACGTTGTCAGTAGCGGTAGTAGCTGGGTCCACAGCACTGCCCCGTTGCGAGAGCTTGTTGGTGTACGCTACGCGAACATTCAGTGAGCGATGCACTTCACATCAGCTAGCAGGACTTCACATACGCTGAAAAACACGTTCCTCTTCATGCAGTCGCCAAAATAAAAACACCAGCACTCCATGAACAGG
Source organism: Rhipicephalus microplus (assembly GCF_043290135.1). Taxonomy (NCBI): domain Eukaryota; kingdom Metazoa; phylum Arthropoda; class Arachnida; order Ixodida; family Ixodidae; genus Rhipicephalus; species Rhipicephalus microplus. Next base: position 108,523,354 of record NC_134704.1, read on the forward strand.
CTTCGTCAGGCTTAGCATTACATCTCAAATGGTGGGTGCGTGCATGCGGACGTCTACTCGGCAGGAGACAAGTGTCAAAACTGAGTGACGTCAGAGGCAGTGCGCGGAGTAGCGAGCAGACCTGAAAGATGATTTTAGGTGGCAGTGATCGAGCTCGGAACTGCTGAAGTGACATCTAAAACTTCAAACCGTCCACATCAGAGCATGTGCAGTGTCACTGACACGCTCGCCATGGGATTTCCGTCCTTGTTATTGCCACGGTAACTAATTTTGCAGTCAGACGCGCTGTCAATAGTGTAGAGCGCCTAAGAAAAAGAGTGCAATCATTGGACTGGCGTGTTTTACACGGCACACATATTTTCGGTTAACAGTATTATATCACACCGATAATGCCCCCGGTAATGAATATTGCGCATCGCTTTTGAATTTTTTATAGCCCAATGCATTTATTACCGTGTCCTACGATTCAATTTCATCAGCCTGTTATTACCATTGCTAACCGACAGTCCAGTGATGGCGACTAAATGTAGGCTTGGATTGCGCATACAAAAAATAACGCTGTGTGGATATTCTCAATTTTGGATATTTATTAAATTGAACTCATATACATGCATATCAATAAACGTGTCGTAGGTAATATGAAGCTATGCGTGAGGTATCATTTACTTGTGCGTTTCGTGAGTGAAAAATCATTACTGACAGTTTAAGTTTGAGTAAGCGGCATCTTAGCCGCTGCAGAGAACTTGTCGTAGATTATTTGCTGGGAGTGCAAATAGTTGCACACACAACAACTAATGCCACGTTGCAGCTCCATCAGACAGCTGTAAGATCTGAATTCTCTGAGCGAGGGGTTCGTAGAGATGGTTTACAAGAGTTGAGTCATTCCTCAGTCGGAGCCATACCCTTTCGATAGCGCACAACAGGTCGTCCGCGTTGCATGTCGCAAGCCTAGGCTGTTTGGTGACGTTCCTTTTCAACAGACCCCACACATTTTCGATTACATTGAGCTCCGGGCTTCCGGTCCAAGGTGATTATTCCGAGGCTGTGAAGAAGCAAGCTTTTTGATTTTTTTTTGCCGTGTGAAGAGGCAGCCCATCGTGTTGCAAATGACAAAATCCGTCTGGAAAGGGGTCATGACCCAATATTAGTATCTACAAAACGAAATGGTGAATCATTTTTATTCTTTCACTCATTTGTGTTTCATTCATTCGTGGTGATGGCCATGGTAGATTGTTTTGACAATGAGACTAAGTTTTGAGCCAAACGAATGCTATTCCTGTTGAAATTGCTGTGTATGTCATGTTCTTTAAGAATGCACTTGTTGACACAATTTCATTGTCTTCCTGGTTATCGTCGAGAAAGTTACTCGATGGTGCAGCGAAGAGCACTAGACTTTCGTTTTTCTTTGTTCCTTAAGAACCCCACCACGACCTCGTTGTTGCGTTCCGAGATCGCCTTTGTTCACCCCAGTTTATCTGACAAGTTAGTATGTGGACAAGGCGTGATGTGGCCCTGTGTTCTCCCTGAGCATTATTGTCAGTTGCGCCGAGGTTTTCGTCGCTGTTGCAATAGCGTTGACATTCTGTCGCACTGCTATTGAGTGACGTGCTTAATGCAGGTGCAAAGGAAAAACCTGTTTACGCCGAACCATTCGCGACGGCGTTCCACACTGTTGCTTACCAAAGCACAGTACTACTGCAAATAAAGTACTGAGTATTACGGGGAAGCAGCCAGACTCCATACAAGATCCCCTCCCCCTCTTTCTTTTACTGTACGTTTCCTCATGTACGATCATTTAGGAGTGCGTGCTGACGTGGGTGTGGCCTATTCACAGCCCAGGTTATTGTTATCCAGTGCTGTCGAAGTGAATGCCAGCGAAAATTACTCTTCACCTTGACGCTAAGTATTTTTTGCACGGCTTACTGTTTCGTCTACGCTGTGATTTGGACTTGACAGCCCCAGATCTTCGAGTCAAGCAGCTTTCGCTGCAGTGGACTGTGAGCTATAAGTATTATATGTGAATTACATCACCTGCCATGATTGTAAACGCCTGGTTTAAGAACGTATAAGGTGTGCGCCATTCATGAGGCGTCACCATGGGTGTATGCGCGTCAAACTTCCTGAAGGTCTCAAGTTCGGTCCTGGTTTAATAGGTCGCATTTTGATGGAGGTCAATCGCTAAGGGCCCTTCTACTATGTGAAATCAGAGCCTGTTAAGGTCCACCAGGTAGTTGACATTTCTGGAACCCTCCACTACGGTGTCCCTCGTTATCTAGTCGTAGTTTTACGACGTTAAAGTCTAGATATTTATGATTATCCATGTCAAGCAGTGCCGTACCAGCGAAATGCCGATAGAAGCTGTTCAAGCCTGGGTTACAATTATTCTAATTTACTGGCGTACAATCCTCGTGCTACTACATTTCCCACAACTAGTTTAACTTTCAAGCTGAATTTTTTTTTTGTGCGAGGTATCAATCATATCTTCTTGGCTCTGTAAAGCACCGCCTAAAATGTTCAACCCACGTCATGGCACACACAGGCGACCATTTCACAGAGGGTTGACTGCACACACGTTCTCACACAGGGATAATTACTTATTTGAAGTGCTAGATGACTGATCGATAAGCAACGGGTTGGAATTCCGGCGTCGGTGGCAGTGTTAGGTTGGTCACGGAAAGCTAGAGACCCGTGTCTTCAGATTAACCCTAGATGGTTAAAATTTTCTTAGGGATCTACTATGTTTTCTTTCATATTCATGTTATTTTGGGATGAAAGACTACAAAATGTATTATCTCTAGCACACGCATAAATTTACCCCTCTCCCATCACAGGGTAGCATACAAGATACTTGCTTGCCGGTTAACCTCCTTGCCTTTGCGAAGACAACCTCTCCCTCTCTCTTTCCCCCTTTTTAGAGGCTATCGGAACGACAGTCAAAGTGATTAATGTGTAATTAAGCCACAAATCACTCTATCGAATAAAGAGCAAGTGCTTTTTGACTATCGTGACGTGATCAGGAGAGAATATGTTAGTCCGCCTTTTACGGATTACTTTGGGCTGGCTGAACACAACTTTATGCCCAGAAAACACCAATCCCATGTGGAACACGTTGCATACTTTCTTGGGACTACTACTAGAAATACGTTTGAAAGGTGCGCACCATGCCATAAGTCATCATACCTTTTGTGAAGTGGCTAAGCAACCACTATGCTTTTATTCGCCATGTTGCGGAGAAGCGGGGTATCCGCTGTGTATCTGAAGGGCATAGTGTGCGCATTGTTGATATGGCTGATAATAATGAAAAATTTTGGCTGAACTGTACGTTTCTAGAGTTGGAAGCACTGAAGCCCCACATGGTTACACGAATCGTATTGTGCGCTGCTTCGCAATTATTTTACTCTCCTATCGCGGAATGTTACAAATGTTTGATCAATTCCTTGTCCGGCATGACGACTGTGGGGCTTTTTACACGAACCACTTTGAAGCAGCAGATTGGGCTATGCTAAAACATTTGACTGCCACGCCGAGGACCCAGCCTCAAGTGCAAACTGAAACTACGTATACCTTTCTTTCATTTTTTTTTCAAGTTACTTTGCACCATAGTGGCAATGGGCAGTTGTGATCACATAACAGCTTTCACTGTAACTGGCGCCATGGCCATAATAAAAGCTGATGTTTCTTCATTATGAGGCAAAGTTAAATACTTTTCAGTGTGCAATAACGGTAGTAAAGCATACTTGGTGCAGTCAGGAGTACACGAAAAAGCGAATAACCTACCCTTTTCGAATTTCTTTCTGTGTAAACCTGAGCAGTCACTAATTACTTATTTTGCTCTGCTATTCGGGACCATACATTGAGTAAAAGAGACAATGAATGATGCTCGCCCACTTAATGGACCTAATTATAAAGCCTCTATCTGGAGTTGTCGTCTATAAACGAGGGAACTAACTGCGAACACTTGGTATTTGTAATTATGTAATGACTATTCCAGAAAGGGCGGAATTTTGACAAGTATATAGTAATTGTTGCAGTTTTACATTCCGGAGATAGAAATAGATGGGAAGGAAAACGAGTGGCAGCAAACCTGGTTAAAAGAACAACTCGTTATTCTACATAGGGCCTGTAAAATAGGAATAGCAAGAGGATCGAGAAATGAAGATAAAGTAAAAACAAACAAACAATTAGGATGTACCCCCCCCCACACACACACACACATGCAGGACGTTCCAAATAAATTCGTTTGGAGAGGACGGTTCAATAAAAAAATTCGAAAATAATGAGACGATTACGAGAAGAGCCCTAGTAAAGGACTTCGAAAATGTTTACTTCCTTGATTTTTTTTTAATTCATGTACGCACATGTGCCTCATCTATTCGCGCCTCCATCAAAAATACAGCAGCCATGGACGGCATTGCATGCCGTGATATTCGAGCCCGCAATACAGTACTGTAATCCAGCAGATATAGGAACCTAGATTCATGTGATACATCTAATCATGCTGATTACAGTATGTTGATTATATTCAAAACAGCTAAATTGTTCTATATTTAGGCTGATTTCGCATTTACAATAAATAGTTGCAGCAAATAATAATTCTCAGAGAGCTCGAACTTCTGACGAATAGTGTGCAAGGAAAACATTTATTTTGAGAAGTGCCGGGCGTTCGCAATCGGCCTCTTTATTTTTCGTTCAAAACAAAACAGTCTCACCTGGAGCTATAACAACACAGAGCTCTCCGTATTGTTTTCTATTATCGGTGCTGTATTGGGCGCAGTGCCCGTGGTGAAGAAAATGGGGTCGCATTTGATTTCTTATCTCTAGAACCTGCACAATCATACAACACATGCGAGTTTTACCACTCTTTTCCTGAATAAACCATGGCGTGTGACGCCTAGTCGCTGGTCAATGGCTTAGGGAAAAAAAAAAGAGTGTCAGCGTGAAGCAACTTTCATGTAGCTCAGTCAAAAAATACTCTGGCCATGACGCCATGGCATGAACTCTGCTCGGCGGTCGACGGCCGCATGCGAACTGGGGGTAAATGGAACCTCCTAAAATACATGCTGGACGACTGCGAAACAAAAAACAACCAGAGTCATGCCATAGACCGGCTCCTACACTCGCACAAAAAGATGGGAGGAACAAACTCATCCTTTCTTGAAGAAATCTCCAAACGTCACCTCCCCTTAAACACAGCACAACCCACCGACTACCCAGAAATAGAATGCGAAACGATACCCGAACTCGACGAACCCTTCACGGAGTCAGAAATTCGGGAGGCATTACACAACCTCAACAGCAGATCAGCCCCCGGTCCTGACAAGGTAACCAACCGCCTGTTGCGAAATTTAGACGACCAAGCCATCACACTACTCACAAAAGACATTAATTACATGTGGGAAACTGGCCAGGTACCTGAACAATGGCGCACGGCCACGGTAATCCTTCTCTCAAAGCCAGGTAAACCACTCAACTTCGACAATCTACGCCCGATTTCCCTAACCTCATGCATAGGAAAAGCAGCTGAACATGTCATCCTAAATCGTGTATCGCGCTACATAGAGGATCACGAACTCTTTCCGTTCAACATGGTCGGGTTCCGTCCGCACCTTTCAACACAAGACGTCATGCTATTACTAAAGAAACAGATCTTCGACTCAAAAACGAGAGATGTTCGTGGCATTCTCGCCCTAGACCTCACTAAAGCATTCGACAGCGTCTCACACCGCTTTATACTGGAATCCATTGCCAGCCTTGGTCTCGGTAAAAGATTCCAGGCGTACATTCGTTCTTTTCTGCAAAATCGAACAGCTCAGCTGCATTTATCGCAACTTACATCCGATACTTACACATTAGGTTCCAACGGGACACCACAAGGGGCAGTCATTTCTCCACTCCTTTTTAACATAGTAATGAAGGGACTATCTGACAAACTCCGCGACATCCCAAACATAAACCATGCTATATACGCAGATGACATCACCATCTGGTGCCCAGGAGGCTCATTGGCGGAGTTGGAGCAAGCCCTTCAAACTGCTCTCGATACCACAGAAGCCTACTTAAAAAACACTGGACTTCGTTTGTCGCCCACAAAATCAGAGTTGCTACTGTACCGGCAATCTCGCCAAGGCGTTCGTAACTTAACACCCTTAGGTGATCTACCCATAGCGCTACACGCCAAAGATGGGCAGCGAATACCCCGAGTGGACTCCATACGCATTCTCGGCCTCCTCGTCGAGGCCACTGGCTGTCATGCAAGAACAATTAAACATATCACAGCAAAAACAGAGAACATGCTCCGACTCATTCAGCGAGTCTCGGGTCGTAGACGAGGCCTTGGAGAGGCCAACCTTCTGCGCATATACCACGCGTTCCTAATGAGTCACATCAATTACGTCGCCTCTGCCCACAACTGGACGAAGGTAGAAAAGACGAAACTAAACACACTCATGCGCAAAAGCATTAAACAAGTCCTTGGTTTGCCTCAAAACACGAGCACTTCCCGTCTCGACCAACTAGGCATGCACAACGGCATCGATGAAGTGATCGAGGCCCAGACCACGGCCCAAGTGATCCGCCTCTCCTCCTCCAAGGCAGGCCGCCGACTTCTAAGCGAGGCCGGCATGTCCCCACACCCCTGCCTTGAACGCGCAGTAACCCTCCCCAGAGTTGTCCGAGCTACTTACATGGTAACCCCATTTCCGCGAAATGTCCACCCACAACACAATGAAGGCAGACGGCTGGCCCGCGCTCGCGCGATCCTAAACCGTACCGCCGCGAATCGCAACTCTACCGCATTCGTCGACGCAGCGCAATACGGTAACTCCTCCTCTTTCGCACTCGCGGTAGTAGATGGCGACGGAGCCCTACGCTCAGCCGCCTCGGTTAGGCTATCAACAAGCGCCATAGCCGAACAAGTTGCTATAGCTTTAGCGATGACCGACCCCTCACTCACTAATGTCTTCACAGACTCTCGCGCCGCCATTCGGGCTTACGAAACCGGCAACATCGCTCCAGAAGCAGCCCGCATTTTACAAACACGGAAATATACGGGCTCGCACTACCTCTCTTGGTTCCCTGCCCACATGGGCAAAGACGTTCACCCACAACAACCCAACCTCAACGAAATGGCTCATGATCGAGCACGAGAACTGACCCGCCGTGACGATCAATCAGCCACCGAAGAGCTGGGCCCAGACGTTCAGTTTAATGACCCACTACTCACCTTCCATGAAATTACCTCCCACTACCGACACAACAGAAGCCGATACCCTTTACCCCATTCAAAACTAGAACGCGCGCAAGAAGTAGCCTTTAGAATGTTACAAACGAGATCGTACCCATCACGGGGCCGACTCAGCCATTATAACTCAGACATAAATTCACAGTGCCCAGATTGCACAGAAGTGTACTGTTCACTCGCGCACATGCTCTGGCAATGTCCCGCGTTACCTCAGGGACCTCTCACCAGTGAGTCCGACTGGGAGGAGGCACTCAGGAGCCCCAATCTCCGAAATCAACTTAAGGCAGTCCAGAGGGCCCAAGAACTGGCGGAACGCCACCACGTTCCCGCCCCGACTCGGGCGTCGCCTACGGTAGCGGCTGCTAGGATGTCCCACGTGGGCACCCTGGTGGCTTAAACTCCTCAGGACCATATATTAAAGTTCTTGACTGACTGACTGACATGACGCCATGCTGTGTTGTCGGCTCTGCTAGTGGTTACGCGATTCAATAAAGCAGCTTCTCCCTCAAGTTACCTGGAGATGCTGTGACCACGTATAGCTTTGCCGCGTAAAATGAACACCAATTGGCTGCAGTTCAGCACCCACTCAGGAATGTCAGGTATCTACCACGCAACATCATTCGGCTTAGTTGGCAGCTCGCGACGGCGACACTCGAGGGAACATTATTGAAACCACAGGGGTCATTGCCCCAATTACTGTATAGGGTTGCTCCCCACGCGCCATTTGTATGAGAGGGCTGATTGCTGGAACTGTCTGGACCACAGCACCACACATAAGAGCTGAGAATATGAGGTACACGATTTTTGTCATCAGTTTCTTGTATCTCTCAAAAGAGTCAGTCCAGATAGGAATGCAAACGATGCGATGCACAAGAGGTGTTTGAATAGACTTCGTTTTTAAATAATAGCCACACAGGCTAGTTTTGGATTCGGTCGTCGGTCGCTCCGTAAATAGAAATATGAACCTAGCTTTCAGCTCTCATTTTGATGGAACTTCATAGCTAGTGATTTCCTTCATTGCTTAGGAGTTCACAAGCACAGGTGGGTTCACATAGGTGAAATTTCGATAGAATTGTGTAAAGAAATTCTCACCTAACTATCTGTATAACATGTCTGTTTTCCTTATATAACACATGGTGTATACAATACAGTGACATACTGGCAACGAGTTTGCACGACACGGTAAAATTAAAAGATGACGTCGAAGCAGCAGACATGTGATAATGCCCCACAGGGTTGCACATACCACAACGGACGTACAGTTTGGAAGAAAAAATTAGAATGCATTTCCTTCCAGGAGTTCTTTGAGGCACTTATTTTGACACAATATATCGAAAAAAACTAAAAAAACACTAACGACTCCGAAAAAACACGGAATCCAGCAGTGAACTTACTGCAGTATATTAGAGGTTCCTATCATGGTTCTCGCCCCACCGCGGTGGTCTAGTGCCTAAGGTACTCGGCTGCTGACCCGCAGGTCGCGGGTTCGATTCCCGGCTGCGGCGGCTGCATTTCCGATGGAGGCGGAAGTGTTGTAGGTCCGTGTACTCAGATTTGGGTGCACGTTAAAGAACCACTGGTGGTCAATATTTCCGGAGCCCTCCACTACGGCGTCTCTCGCAATCAAATGGTGGTTTTGGGGCGTTAAACCCCACAAATCAATCAATCTATCATGGTTCTTTTTTTTATTGTTTTGGTTAATATCTTCTCTCGCTTTTCCCCCAATGCTTTCGCTTTCAACTTATCTCTTCAATATCCCAGCTAAAACGGCATTTTTTTTTATATATCTTCAGTATGCTTCCCTTAGTTTTAGTGCTGTCTGTGGGATGTATTTCTTTCCATGGATGCTATTGAACGTGGGAAGAAGTAAGCAGCTTGAACACATCGTCTTCTTGAGTAGAAAAAAATCAAGAAAAAAAGATCACGTTCTCTGTGGCTTCTGTTAACGAAGAAGCACTTTACGTCATTATATGTACTTCGCCACGCGAAGTGCCATTGTTTTCAGTTGGTACAATATTATGAGAACTAGCAGACAATTATAGCAACAGTAAATGTAGGGCAAGTTGTTATGAGTAACTATAATGCAAGTGTGAAGAAATAAAAGCGGACGAAAAGATGACTGACCGCCGGCAGGGACCAAACCAGCGATCTTTGAATAACGCGTCTGATGCCCTACCAACTAAGCTACAGTTTTAGCCATCCCTCCATCCACTTTAAAGGGTACTTGGAGGGTATAGCGCACCACTCTTTTCCGACTGCTCAAATTCTGCGGATAACAGTTTAACAACACCACAACATGCTCGAAGAACTAATATTGAACACAAACTATTGCTACCATTCAGAAACTGATGGCCTGCAGGCGACATGCAACATACATTTCACAACATCAGCAAAGCCTAAATGATGAGCCTCGTGAAGTAATTACTTTAAATCTTCTTTGTGTGATTCGCAAGCTCTGCTATGTTCAGCACTCATATTCTTGAAAGTTGGCGTCATGGTGGTCTAGCGGAGTACGGACATTAAGCGTGCCACACTTCCTTTCATGAAGCATATATTGTTGAACAAAGCAGACAGCAGCACCCCCTAATCGTTCACGCCACAGAAAGACCTTGTTACGCGCAGCTCTAGTGGTAGTTTTTCCAAGAGACGCAAGTGCCACTGGTAGCTCATCATCATCGTCGTCATCATCATCATCATCGTAATCGTCATCTTCTTCTTCATCATCATCATCATCAGAACTATGCATCATGAGAGAGCGATGGCAATTTTTTACAACCTTAAATTGAGTATCCACTTCCAGCTCGCCAGGTATTCAATACTTTTAAGGCAGGGGCCGTTTACAATCGACCAGTGCCTCGGAACAGCTTGTGCACCCTAAGGTCTTATTTCACATGAATGAAGTTTATTTAGCTCATCCGTTAAGAGGAAAGAAAATTAATAAAAAATATGCATCATAATGTGCTAGAACTATTGTGCTGAGTAGATCTTGTGCATAACGCTCAATTATTTTAAAACTTGTACCCTTTTCGTTATTTCTTTCATAGCTTTTTTGTAAGCAGAGTAATTTTCGTCGTATGATCAAGCTGCCGCTTTTGCAAAAAAAATTCTGGCTATTACAAAGGCAAGTTATGCGAAAAAAGTGGTCTTCACGACCTGATAAAGCGAAAAAATGGAAGTTGTAGGCTTGAAGCCGGCTCACCATCACATAACAGAGAGCAGTCGAAAACAAAGAAATCACATCCATTATGACTGCTGCCCCGCCGTGGTGGTCTGGTGGCTAAGGTACTCGGCTGCTGACCCACAAATCGCGGGATTAAATCCAGGCTGTGGCGGCTGCGTTTTCGATGGAGGCGAAAATGCTGTAGGCCCGTGTGCTCGGATTTGTGTGCAGGTTAAAGAACCCAAGGTGGCCCGAATTTCCGGAGCCCTCCAGTACGGTGTCTCTCATAATCATGTGGTGATGTTGGTACGTTAAACTCCACATATCAATCAATCAACCATTATGAATCTTGAAAATATGTCATTTTCAAAGGCAACTTCGCTTTCAGGCAATGAAACGGGGGTCTTTCTTATCCGTGATTCTGTCTGTCACAGTACATCTCCAAGTTTCACAGTAGGTGTCATTGTGAACTCATTTAAATGTGACCAACTAGCACCGTATTTAAAAATTATTTGCAATTAGTTTAGTATATTATAGAAAAATGCCAGTTTGTAATTACTAACACATATTATTTGGCCCCTCCACACAAAGTTATTGTTGAATCAACCTTACTTCATATGTTAGTACTCAATTTCAACGCATACCTAATATTTGTAGGTATATTTGCTGATAGTTATCTAGCGAATGCTGCTAGGAATGAAACAGAACATATTTTATTTTTGTTTGGCCGAGTAAGCTACACATATTAACCTAAGTAGGTAGACGGTAAAAAGTTTGTAAGTACACCGAAATGCTTTGCGATTCATAACCTACTTCACGCATAACGCATAACCTACTTCACGCTACTGCGGACGCTAAAGAACGTGCAGTCGCTGTTTGGGCATGATGAAACACAGCAGGGGAAATGTGAAGGAGTGAAAGTGTTACGCTCCGACAATTACTCTGGCAACCACCAGTCATGGAAGTTCATCACCATAATATTTTCTACCTGTTGACGCTTAACACGTCTACATAAAGATGGTAGAGCTGGAGCTCGGGCGTTAATCTCACTCGCTTGCGCGATAATTCTACGTTCTAATTGATCTGGCACGCTTTGTAAACGGGCGGTGCACGTTAGCGCTTAAGTGTGTTTGCTCAGCGAATTTGACGAGTGGTAGTGGCATATTTCTGCGGATTTATCACAGCACTGGCAGAGACTGTGGATATCAAGAAGCAAAATGTACCAATATGAAAATGCCGAAATTTGTTCTACCCTACAGTTTGCTTAGAAATCCCCCTACGGGTTTCTTATGCAGAACAATTCACGTTAATTACGTTTTTCGGAATGATGCAAAGTGTGTTTTAGACCAGCGCCTGCCAAAAAATTCGGCAGGTCCCACTAATTCTGGGAGTCGAAATGCAAAGCAGTGGTTAAGTATGGGCATATACAGCATTCATTTATTGCTTTGAGTCAAGCGTCCCAAGTTGTACCAAGTTTATTTAGTGTTTTAAGCATTTGTGTGCACGCCAGGGGCCGGTTAGTTGCAACAAAATTTTTTCGAAGGAATAACAATGCCAGGTCAGTGTGCAAGGTGCAGCACAATCACGACGAAAGCTGGAAGAGCGGCCTTTCAAAGCCTTTTCTAAGCACTCATTGGGTAACTGTGGCAAGCACACTTGCTGGGTACTCACTAGGGCATTATTATTAAGTTTTTTGTGAAGTAGGCTGGAATATGCTATGCGATTTTCCGTCATTCTTCTGAGAAGTGTGGTATCCGCTGAACACTTGCAAAGAATTTTGTACCATTTTTTCATGTAGTGGCTGACAACGATGAGGAATTATGGCTGAAGTGGCTATGCACCACAATTATTAAGGGAATAATAACGAGCTTTTGTAATGGGTTGGAGCATTCAACGGCCCACTCGTTACGCTATTCGCATTGTGCGACGACTGGTTGTTTTTTCACTGCTTTAAACGCTTTACAAGGCCTAATAATGCGATTGCTTTCCCAACATCAAGCGTGCTTAAGACAAACTAGCAAACCGGAATGGCTCAGTGCTTGAATAATGGGCTGGCATGCAGTCAATTTGGGATCAAGACCCACTGTGTTCTTAGCGCTAGGTCTTTTCTTCCTATTTCACGATAGTGGTAACGGACATTGGCAGCGGCAGCGGGTGTAGTGGACTACTACGGCGCCAAGCGTGACCCGAGTTTTAATCTCATAACAGCTTTCTCTATAAAAACCATTTGCTTGAGGCCTTAGCTATTTAAGAAATGTGCTTTTTTCGAGAAGCAGCATTTTAGAGGTGGCCGAGGCTCACGAGGCCCTCTCTCTCCCAGGCCTTTCAGCTACCGTACAGAACATGGGCTTGCAAGGCCCCCAACGGCACCCAATGGTACTAGCTTCCCGACAGCTTGATGGATTGATTGATTTGTGGGGTTTAACGTCCCAAAACCACCATTTGATTATTAAAGACGCCGTAGAGGAGGGCTCCGGAAATTTTGACCACCTGGGGTTCTTTAACGTGCACCCAAATCTGAGTGCACGGGCCTACAACATTTCCGCCTCCATCGGAAATGCAGCCGCCACAGCCAGGATTTGATCCCGCGACCTGCGGGTCAGCAGTCAAGTACCTTAGCCACTAGACTACCGTGGCGGGGCAAAAGATGCGTTGGCCGGGAAACGAACCTGCTCGACAGCTTATTAAGCTCCTAAAGGCACGCAATGTTAGGTAGTAAAGTCAGCACTCATGTGGCCGCTGTTACGAAACGCCGCACCAATACGATCCTGAAGGCGCAACTACTACGAAACTCACTGCGGCCAAGGTCACTGGCTGTTTGGTAGCGTGTGTTTCTCAGCTAGCGACTGCTTCTGCGCAGAGCTTATAGACGAGTGGACAAGACGACGGTGAGTTAAGACCAGACTTAGGGATTCAAAAACCGAGATGTCCTCTTTCTGACGCATACGTCGGCTTCTCCTGACGCATAGGTCGGCTTCTCACTGACACATAGGTCGGCTGCTTGCCGGCACGCCGCTTCGCTTTTTTATAGGCCCCGGGTTACCCATTACGTCACAAACTTCCAATCGAAACCACCGCTGGTGGCGTCAGCTTCCTCAAATCGAAAGCCGCTGCGCTGAGTTGGACCCAAGAAGGAGTGATGTTGCCAAGCATTGCGTAAGACTCGCCAGACTGGATGGCGTCGCTTGCTTCATTAGGCCCGTGGGCTGAGAGAGCTCGCCGTGCGTTGCGTACCACAGATCGGCGCCATCGCTTCATGACGCCGCTCATGAGATTGCCTTTGCAGAGGCAATGATGTTCGGTGTGAACTCCCAGGAGTAACAGCAACACCGCCGCCATACAAAGCGCCGGAAAGACAAGCTTCTTCCCCGTAGCTCGGATATCGGGCGTGTTCATTCGCCAGGTTCCTCCAGGTGAGCCTCCAGGGCCATGTGGAGGATGTAGATCCAGGTTAAGTTCTGTGAACACACCACGATATTGTAGGCGGATACCAGCTCCACTGGCTTGTCACCAAAACTTGTCCACTAGCTTCGCCCGTCTCTTCTGACAGTTTTTGGTTTCAGCACTTGTTAATGGTTCTGCACCTTGCAAAGAACGGTTCGACAACAGACAACACACGGGATAAGAAAGTGCCCTCGGTTACCCGACAGAACACCAGACAATATATAGTACAACATATACCCAGCTATGTGTCTATTGGAATTTTGTTCCTTTTACATCAAAAGCACATGTGAGACACAAGACACTTAAAATGAAAACTCAAATATTTATTCGTACAACAACGTAATGAAATAGCACACAACACAAAGTTGGCCTCTTGAGAGTATTATGGACGAGAGCGCTCAGCTAAGGCCGTGATGAGGAGAAAATTTTGCCCCATTTTACCAGCGAAAGACCAAAAAGTGGAACAGGTAGTGACAAAAACGTACGGCTCAATGCGTCTGCATTAGCGTTTTGCTTTTCTTTTTTTGTAGCGAATGTCAAAGTTGTGCTGTTGGAGTATCATGCTCCACCACAGTAACCGACCACTTTTGGGCTACATGTTTTTAACCAGGTTAGAGGATAGTGGTTCGTTTCGACAACAAACCTTGAACTGGAGACATAACAGGCTAGCTTTTGAACGGCCCACACAAGGCAAGCGTATTATTTTTCAGAGGTACTGTATGTCTCTGCCCTTCACTTCAGTTCTCGACCTAAATACAAAACTGACCTTTAGTTACCAGCACTGTCTCCCTCCGACAATATAGCTCCCAAGCCACGATCACTCGCGTCGCATTGAATGGCAACTTCCTCAGAGAAGTCGGATGCCATGAGAACGGGCTTTTCGCTTAGGGCCGGTTTAAGCTCCCAAAACGAATTTTCTTTTTATGAGTCTCATACATTTTTAACTGGCTCGGACTGTCGAAGTGCATCAGTTAGAGGGCTGACAATACTAGAGTAGTTTTGCACGTAGTACTGATACTATCCCGCCAGGCCTGAAAATGCGCTTATCTCAAATTTTGTGGTTGGTCGTGCATAGTTCACGATGGCGGCTTTCTTATTTTTGAGGGTCTACGCCGGCTCGCCCCTAAACGTGTCCCAGGTAAGAAACCTCGCCACACCCTAGGTGACATTCAGCAGGTTTCTCGTTAAGACCAGCTTGTTTCAACCTGTTCAGCACGACGCGTAAAAGGTCAACATGTTCTTATCAGCTATTTGAGAAGATGGCAACATCGTCAAGATACTGCAGAGTGAACTCAGAGAGGTCATTAAGAACGCGGTCCATTAGGCCGGAAGAAAGAAAATTAGCAGATCCCACGCACAGTGGAGATTAATGATATGCGACAATAATTTATCACATGAAGCCATTCTGGAAGTCAAAGAAAATGTTGGGTTAGGTGGTCGGACTTACCAATGGATCGACAGCTATTTGAAAGGCAGAACTTTCTTTGTACAGACAGAGAATGGCACAACAATGCATCATTGCATCCGTCGTGGTGTGCCTCAAGGTGATGTTGTTAGCGCCAGACTTTTTAATATAGCGCTCCTCGGCCTGGTTGACGCACTTCAAGAATGAGTCCATCTATCAATATATGCAGATGACATCTGCATCTGGGCGTCAGACGTAACACGCCTTCATTTGCTTGCCCGGCTTCAGAGAGCGGCTACACTAGCGACATAGTACCTCGAAGAACGGGGACTAGAGCGCTCAATAGAGAAGTGCTCGCTTATAGCATTCACGCATAAAGAGACGAGTCCATATGGTATTAAAATCAATGAACACACAAACAACTACGTGAAGACCCACTGATTCCTTCGAGTCATAGTTGATCGTGACCTCTCCTGGAGTCCTCACATCAACCACATCAAAGCGAAACTCACCATGATCACCCACATGCTTAGGTTTCTTGCTGGAGAAACGTTGGGTGCATCGGTACGAGCAATGCTTCGAATATACCCTGATTTGTTCTTCGGTTATATGCGCTACAGCTTCCCCGTGCTTTGCGCGATCCGAAGAAGAAACTTGCGCGTCCTTCACCCGAGCCAAGCCCAAGCACTGCGAGTATGCCTTGGTCTCCCGAGATGCGCGTCTACAGCAGCGACAGTCATCAGTGCGCATGATTATGCAGTCAACACATACATGCGCGTAGACGCTTTGAGAATGCACCTAAGACATTTCGCTCGGTTTACATCACGTCACGTCGCATCACTTCGAACTTCTAGGCCCCACGCAGTGTTCAGGGCAACTGTGGCTCAGCATTGTGCAGGGTTTCTACTGCACTTGACGCATGCAGCATGGCCACCGTTACCATTGTGGTGCCTGCACCCACTACAAGTCCTTCTTACCATTCCTGGCATTCAAAATGAGAAACCCTCGTCGCATCTAGCCCTGAATCAGGCCCCATCACTCCTCCTGCAAGAGAGGCACGACGAACGCCTTCACATTTACACGGATGGCTCTGTGTCTTCAGCAAGCTCAGCAGGTGTGGTGGTTATTCCCACGAGGCACACCACACTTAAATTCATGACATCGCATTTCATGTCGACAGCTGCAGAACTCGCCGCCATACATGCAGCTCACGAGTTCATAGCTGAAAAACCTTCGTAAATTTGGCCCATCTTCACGGACTCGAAGGCAGCTCTTCAATGTCTCACGTCACCCTTTCGCCGTGGAACTAATGAACAGTTAGTAGCTGAAATAAGGCTTCTTCATCACCAAGCAATCGAAAAGCAGCACAGCATAGTGTATTAGTGGATACCAGGTCATTGCGGTATATATGACAATGACTGCGCAGATGAGGCCGCTCGATCTGCACACGACGGTACCCAATACACAGCCACCCCGTTCTCAAGAACCAACGCAGCTACGAGACTTAGTTCGCTTGCACGTTATCTAACACTGGTACAGTGAAACTCGACAGAATTCACAAACGTGCGCCTGCATAACTTAAATCACAATCTGCAGATTCGTCTTCCATCGGGGATATCTCGAGCTGAAGAGACACATCTATGCCGCTTGTGGCTTGGAGTAGCCTTCATGACCGCATACTCCGATCTCATGGGAACGCCAGCTCTTCTACATGTACTTACTGCAGCTGCGAAAAATCATCGCGCATCTTCTATGTGAGTGCACCCAGTTCAACACACCAAGACAAGAACTTACTGCAGCTCTGCATAGACTGGATGATCGGCCTTTGCCGGGACAAAAAATTCTGGGTAATCGGCCAAGCCTATCTTCAGACCAGAAGGCTTTGAAAGCTTTGCTACGTTTTTTGCGGATAACTGGCCTCAGAGACAGACTTTGGTGTCTTATACTGTTTGATGTTGCCTTTCCCCTGTGGCTATTTTTTTGTATTTTATTTCTCTCTATCTTTGCAACATCTCTTTTTCTCATATTTTATTCCCCTCACTCTTTTCCCCAGCACAGGGTAACCAGCCGGTCTAAAAACTGGCTAAACTCGCTGTCTTTTTGCATAAAGTGTCCTCCTCCTTCATGGTATGCGAAGCACTGATGAGAAACGCTGATATGCCACTTTAAAATCAGCACAACGTTACGAGGTGGAGGTAAATGATGCCGTACACGACTTCCGTGTCATGCTTATCATGTTTAGATGTGTTGTTTACTTTAGTCATCTATTCACGTAACGTGATACCAAATTAGGTATATCTTTGGCTAACGAAATGGCCGCGACCACGCTACGAGCGTGGTATGTGTTTATGTTCTTACATAACACGCTTGTCAGGATTATTTTGTTTGCACTAATTATATATTTCGTCATCAATGGACGTCACCTGACACGAAATCGGGTATATGTGGAGCTAACGAAGAGCAGCGACCACATCTTGAACGGCTCAATATACTAAAATGTAGCGTTGACACGCACGGACGCTGGGCGCTGCGACGCTACGTTACTAAAACGCTAGCATTCTATAGTCTGACGCCAGGCGCGACCAGGGTTTGTCGGTGCGGCCCGAAGGCAACCAGCGTGAAACGTGACATGCTGCATTTTGCCCTGATGTGTTACCAAGATAACACTGCGTCTCCCTATTGTCGTGATGAAGGGACGCCGGACGCGCTGAAACGAGCATGCGTCAGAGCAACGCAGTGCGGCGCGTGCCTGCGAGGATATGGCAGGAATGGCGCCTCGCGTGGCAACGCCGGCGTGCATGACGAAATAAACGCTGATGAACAGGTGCAACGCGTCACGCCGAAATGTATTGGCACCTTGAATGTGGCATGTAGTCATGTTCCTACATGACACGCATCTCATGATCATTATTCTTGCATCAGTCACATACCTTTGATCCATTGGCATCACTTAATACCAAATTTGGCTTATGTGAAGCTAGCGAAACGGCCGCGGGCGTATCATCAGTGTGGCATGTAGTCAAGTTGTTACATGACACGCATGTTGTGCTCATAATGTTTAGATGTTTCATTTACCTATGTCTTCCGTTCCCGTCTCATAATACCGAGTTTGGTACATGTGAAGCTATCGAAACGGCAGCGAGCGCATCATGAGCGTAGCATGTAGTGATAGTGTTACATGACACACATCTCATGTTTATCATGTTTGCACCAGTATCATACCTTCGTCATCCATTCAGTCATGTAATACCAAAGTTGGTGCAAGTGAAGGTAGTGAAAAGGACGCAAGCATTATGAGCATGGCCTGTAGTCAAGTTGTTACACGACAGGCATCTCACGATTATCATGTTTGCACCAGTCACAAACCTTCGTCATCCATTCATGTACTGTAATACCAAATTTGGTATATATGACACTAACGACACGGCCGCGAGCGCATCATGAGCGTGGCATGTATTCATATTGTTACATGACACGCTTGTCATGGCATTCATGTCAGTCTGTCACTCGTGTTCGCCATGCCATTTAGAAATACCATACCAGTTTTGCAACATGCCATGTGAACAAAACCACCCCAAGAACTGCAGGACGACGAAATGTAAATCATGACATTCATAACATCTATGTTATGATTTTCATGTTATGACTATCCAAATATGTTCTTCACACAGTCATAATATGTCATATCAAGTTTGATATGATACAGATATCGAAACGGCCAGGAGACCTAAAAGTCGTAGGCGGCTAGATGGATAGATAGATAGATAGATAGATAGATAGATAGATAGATAGATAGATAGATAGATAAATAGATAGATAGATAGATAGATAGATAGATAGATAGATAGATATATAGATAGATAGATAGATAGATAGATAGATAGATAGATAGATAGATAGATAGATACGCTCAAAGTCGCCGATGTTCGCTAAGAAATGCTTCTCATTTAAAAGAGTGAATTTTTCAATCCCAAGCTCAGCTCAAGTAGATGATACGTTGCGAATGGAGAAACGAACGCGGCATAGCGGCTAACGCGCTCCGTAAGCGGGTGTTGCCAATGCCCTCGCACGAGGTATAACGTAGAAATATAACTAGACTGCGACACAGTTTCTACCCTTTAATCTATCTTTGGTATTGAGTAAGTTTGGTCTCGAGTTATGGCGTTAAGACGCCGATATTCGAAGCATGCATGACCTCGGATCTTTTTGCGGCACTTCAACGAATATTAGATGGGATGTCTATTCACTCTCGCACGGTACTATGACTCCTAACTCCAGCATTTTATCAATCCCCTCTATCACGATCTGCCTTTGCACAATGGAACATCGATATGGCTTGCTACGAATTGGCTCCTCACAAGTTAGCTCGATATCGTGTTCAATCACCGTGTTTCCGGCACGGTCCGAAAACAAGTCTTTACACTCGGTAGCAATCCTCCCGAAGTCCTCCTACTGACCTTCACTTAAACTAGGCTCCAGGTTCAACTGCTCCAAGATTACATTGGGTCCCCCTTCGATTACACCACTAGAAGTCAAATTGTTTGCTCCTTCTTCCTCTGATTCATTTAAAAGCAGATTTACTACCACTTGACTTTGAGCGTATCGTTTCATCAAGTTACTTGTGGTAAATTTTATTCGGCCGCCTTCCTGATTTCCCTTCATAATTGGTATCAGAAAACTTTGACATTAATTTTGCAGGCCCTTTCCAATGAATGTGCTTCCGAACTTGTTCCTTTCGGACGGCCGCAGCATGACTAACTGACCACCCTCTTCAAAGGTGCGTTTCTTTGCCGATTTGTCGTAGTACTCCAACGACCACACTTGTGCAGCCTTCACGTGGCTTTCCACACAATCTTCCATTTTTCCAAGCCTCTGAAGAAGGTCTAAAACATACGCAACTACAGTAGGGTCCTCATAAAATTCCTCCCAGGACTCGCGCAGCATTTGCGATGGTGTTCTCAAACTCCTGCCATACACAAGCTCAGCAGGGTCAAAAGCAGTGCTCTCATGAGGTGCTGATCTTAAAGTGAACAAATCGGGAGGAATACAGGCTTCCCATTCGCATTTGTGCTCGTAGCAAAGCGCTCTCAGTATCCGCTTCAGAACGAAATGCCTACGCTCTGCCGAATTAGATTCCGGGTGATGGATCGAGCTGTGCACTAATTTTGTTCCGCACTTAGTCAAAAAAGCAGAGGTAAGACAGCTGGTAAAGACACTACTGTTGTCGCATTAAATTTCAGAAGGAAATTCAACGCGTGCAAATATAGATAGCAGTGCATCCACGACATAAAGGGAATTAAGCTCCTAAGTGGTATTGCTTCAGAAAAGTTTGTGGCTACACAGAGGGCCTCAGGATGTTTCAACAACCTTGCTTTGACTAAGGCAACGGCCCGACGATATCACTTGATAGACGCTGAAAAGGTTCTGTGATAATTGGCACAAGCTTCATTGGTGCCTTTCACTTCTTCGTGGATTTCCCCGTTCTATGACAGGTGTCGCATGAGCGTACAAAGTGTCCGATATCGTTCCATCAATTCGACCAATAAAACTCGAGGGAAATTTTACCCTTGTTCTTGATGTCCTGCCCACGCGATTTCATGTGCCAGTTCTAATAGTTGGCGACGATACTTTTTTGGCATCAAGAGCTGCTCCTACTTGCGACCTTTCACACTTGTGTAGCTGCGATGCAGGAGCCCTGCTTTTTCAAGAAAGAAAACATTCTTTTTTTTTCTTTTTTTCCCAAGTTTACGCTTTCCACTATTGCTCGAATCGAGAGATCCTCACGCTGTTCTGTAATGAGCGTTTCTCGATCTACCCTCCACATATCTACCCTCGAAAGGCGAAGCAATGAACCCAATAGCAACAAATTGGAAGGTCACGTGGTGAATGGTAAGATGATCGAAACACGCTCATTGTTTCCCACGCACAAATAACGCACGAAACACACACAGGCACAGATTAGCGCGAATAAGCGTCTTTGTTGTTACATCGCTGTGCCTGAAAAGTACACTCATTTCGCAAAGAGTTATTGTGCAACAAGTGCAGTGATTAATGTGGGCCCGGTGACTACAACAGAATATGTTCTCGTGAAATCCCGAGGCGTACGATTGTCCCCACCTCGAGATAAGCTAGTGCACACGCGAGTGTTCCCTCTCTGCGGGTCAAAGCACGTGTGGGAGATGAGAGCGTGTGAGGCCACGTTGTGACGATCTAGCAACGCGCGCTCAATGCACCGTTTCACTGGCAATGCTGAAAACACAATAGCAGTTCCCCCTCAATGCCCATCGCCAGCGGTACGTGGTAGATATAAATAGCCTGCCGCTTGAATTGAAAAGAGGTGCTCCTTTGTGGTTCAGTGGCCAACGCCTCGCACTAAAAATACAGTAGTCGAACGTTCGATTCGGTGCGCTGAATTCTTTTTGTGGATTATGTTTCTTTCTTGCGTTTCCATATATACAGATACGTATACATATACGGTGAATGACATCGGCTGCAAAATCCAGCCGAGAGTGTCCACATAATAGCTATCGCAATAATAAGGATGGGGTTGATCACATTCGCCACCATTCTCAAATCAAGATTGCTAATCCGTCACCAACCGCCAAAAGGCAGGTGTATGCCAGCTGCATCTTGGCAGTACTTACCTACAGAGCGGAAACCTAGAGGCTTACAGAGAGGGTTCAGCTTAAATTGAGGATGGCGCAGTGATCATTGGAAAGTAAAAGGAGAGGTGTAATCTTAAGAGACGAGAAGTTACCAGAGCGAATGAGAGAACAAACCGGGATTAAGAGTATTATAGTTGAAATCAAGAAGAAATGGGCGTTAATAGGGCACGCAGCACGATCGTAGGATAACCGTGGTCATTAAGGGTAACTGACTGGCTTCCCAGAGAAAGCAAAAGCGCGAAGGGGAGACATAAAGTTAGGTGTATCGATAAGATTCGCAAGTATATGGTGGCAGCAGAAAGCCCAAGCCCGGGTTGATATGAAGATTATGTGAAAAGTATTCCCTCTGCAGTGGGCGTAGCCAGGCTGATGATGATTCAGAGTATAGGAGATCGCTAATTGCACGCTCACCCTATAATCTATCTGCGCATTGTCGAGGGCATTTGTGCGGGCAGACATTTGAATGATTTGGCGAACATTTCCCAGCATATGAATGAAGACACACGTCAAGTGACTGACGCATGGTATATCGATGGTAGTGATAGCAGATTCGTGAGTCGACGTTATATTATCCACGTAAAGATAACATGAAATGCGTTATAATTTGTCTTTAACGTAGATCTCAAATGAGACTAACCAATAGGTTCGCCTACTGCACGGTCATGCACAAAGAAATTTTCGTGCCTTCTTTGCCATTTTGCGTCTGATTGCTAAATGGTGTTTATGGTGTCGTGACCACTGTCTTGTGGTCACCCCGTCACGGTGGTCTAGTGGCTAAGGTACTCGGCTGCTGAGCCGTAGGTCGCGGGATCGAATCCCAGCTGCCGCGGCTGCATTTCCGATGGAGGCGGAAATGTTTTAAGCCGGTGTGCTCAGATTTGGGAGCACATTAAAGAACCCTAGGTGGCCAAAATTTCCGGAACCTTCCACTACGGTGTCTCTCCTAATCACATCGTGGTTTTGGTACGGTAAACCCCACATATCGATGAATCAATCTGTCTTGTGGCCGTGCCGACACGGCCTGTGCTTTCTTTAGAATAAAAATAAGCGTGCTTCTCCGATCCTATACTGTTGAGTGCCTGCTCTCCTACTCGCCAGCCATTGATCCTCGGTTTGGCTCCGACCACCTGCGCGTAGTCGCACTCCTCATTTCCACAATACTACCTTGTATGTTTTACCTCACCGCATCATTGAGCCGCCTTACCGCGACATACAACTTTTCCCCCTTGAAAGCCACGACCAAGAATCGATTTGCTGCTAACAGTATGCCAGAAAGAAGATGTCATGTCTTCTTTCGTGTCTCTGTTATGTCGTGCGCCCTGTAGGCGGAAAACAGTGCCAGAAATTCTGTAAAAAAACGTTTAAAAATCACAACTTTTGTATACGCCCCGAGATTTGTTTTCTAAGCTCGCGGTTATTTCTGTTGCATGTGCTTCCTCTGAGTTACCCTGCTTATTATCTTAGAGTTGGAAGAAAGTGATATTTATACTTATTACACACGACAGGAGAAAAACTTGTTTGCATGGTCAGGCGCTGCAGCAAATGTTTCGAACACATGAGTTCTTTTCTTCAGCTGGCTCAAGTAAAGAAAAGTCCCCCCACCGTGATGGTCTAGTGGCTAAGGTGCTGGGCTGCTGACCTGCAGGTCGCGGGATCGAATCCCGGCTACGGTGGCTGCATTTCTGATGGAGGCGGAAATGTTGTAGGCCCGTGTGCTCAGATTTGGGTGCCTGTTAAAGAACCCCAGGTGGTAGAAATTTCCGGAGCCCTCCACTACGGCATCTCTCATCATTATATAGTGGTTTTAGGACGTTAAACCCCACATATCAATAAAAAAAAGCCGGCTTGTAGAAGCGTAGGTCGACAGAAGCAGGGGCATAGTCGGGAGAGCACACATTTTACCCGTGCTCCACTTCTCGCCCCTCAAAAATAAAAAGGTGCCACAGCCTCCACGAAAAAAAAATTCTGTCTAAACACCTTGGGTACGAATTTTTTATAGTTTCCAGCTTGCATCTTCTCCTCAACTTCTGTTTTTTTAATTACTTTTGCACGCCTAGAAGAGCAAAACGTGGTGATATGATATATGGATGTCGTATTCATATTAGGCACGCAAATTCACTGAACTGTGACTGGGTTAATTATGCTTGTGTGACATGCCCTATCTGGGGAAACAAAATACAATGAAAGACAAGTGAGATTTCCACCAAACCCCATCATAAGCAACCTATAGTGTTGATGGCTCATATTCATTCTTAACACCTACACTTGGCCATGTGCTATCTCTCTCATTCTCGACTGTTGCAAATAAATGTTATTTCTAGATCTCTCTCGTAGGCTTCGTATTAAAAGCGTAGAAAAAAAAAATTGTTTGCTGTTCAATGTGTCTTGTGAAGACCCTTATAAAGCGAAATCAATGCATCGATTTTAACAATTTAGAAAAAACAGACCCCCCCCCCCCTATATATATATATATATATATATATATATATATATATATATATATATATATATATATATATTCTGGTAGCAACTCCCTGAGAGACAACCACCTTGCACGGCTCATACACATAGAAACATCCGCTAGGCTTCATCTGTGTCTGAGCACACATTAGCAAGCAGCCCTTCATGCGAACCGGGTATGCGCAGGCAGGAAATCAAACCGACGAAAAACAGAGCACGTGCAGTGTACTACATTTTTGAGATCACTCTCAGTAAGGATATAGAGCTAGACGGACTAAGTAAGCACCCATCCGGCATTATTCTTCCATCCATTGTTTGAACCTCAGCCGTGAGAAAGTTCGGCTGAACGAACCCGCACAGTATTAACTCAGAACAACGCTTTCGTACGGTCAAAAAGAACCGGTAGGAGGAGTGAAAACGGTGCGTTCAAAGAGGGGCAACCTAGCGGACGGTAAGCATTACAATACGTCGATGAATAAGCACGCATGCAGGCGCTTCTGTAAAGCGTTCAAGCGTGACACAAGACAGAATGAATTTTCGGGAAAGGCTTGAAAAATAAGAGCTGCCAATCCCCTTTCTCTGTGTTTTCTTATCGGATCTTTGACTTCCATTACTTCCATCCAGCTGGAAAAACAGCGTGTCTGTGTTCGTGTGCTAGAGGGAGCCACTGGGTTAGGGTAAGTAGTGCTTCCGTGTAGCAGGAGCTATTAAGGAGCTCCCACGGATATGAACCCTCTTTCGGTGTCGGGTCGCGATGAATGTGCACGGGATCCATTAATAACGACGCCTGCCACCCCTGTCCACCACAGCACAATCTCGCCAGCCTTGATTGGCTCGCCCGGGTGGTGAAGAAATGAAGCAAGTCGGCTTTATCGGCACCTGCTATAGCAAGTAGAGCGATGGGCTATCATTCAAAGGGAACCACGTACTCCTTGTGTGCAAGCTACCGAGAGCGTCCGGTGCAAAGAACACGGGTATGCTTTAAAGGCGTTCGAGGGTAAACGCAGGGATATCGCTGTAATGGAGAGGAGAGCGTGAACTTGAATGATGTGGTGTCTGTATAAAATAACTGCCTGGAAGGATCCGGCTAGATTGTAGAAAGCGATTGTGCTTCCTTTGTTGTACATCAAAGCGGAAACGCATAAAATTCTAAACTAACTTTTCGGAGAAGCTTTAGTTGCACAACTTACCGAAATTCTGAATTGAGGAATCGAGATGAGCGTCCGGAAATTAAAATAAAAGCCTAAAAGTCACATCGAGTCAGCATGACGTCAAAGAAAAAGTTCTCGTAGATGGTTAGCCTGATTAAGCGAAACACATCATGCTCAGATGAGACCAACCATGAGGTTGTCTGCTCTACTGTTTTTAACCAGGTCATGTATTTCATAATAAATTACTAGACTTGCCTCAATATGATTTATAAACCGAATAAAAAAGTCACAGTTTCGCCAGGGGGGTGAAGCGATGAATGTACTGGCAACAACTTGGAATGTAACGCTGAGAACGGCAAGCAGATCTAAACGTGCAGTGCGCTGTTCACGCACAATTGACGCCCGAAAACAACGTACACAAGGCGAGAGTGAACTACTGACGTGTACCACTCGACTCTGATTGCGCTGTTTAAACAAAAACGACGTGTAAAACGTAGTCACAAGTATAGTTGAGTGTGAACTTACAAGTGTCCCGGTTATTATTCTTTGCTTTGTATTAAAAGCGCGCGTTGAGAAACAGGGCTTGTGAATCGAGCGAAGTGATCTTGGTGGGCCCGGTAACTAGCTCCATCGTTCCGGTGAAAGCCAAAGGCACAAGATTTTGCCCACTAAAAGATAAGCACGTGCTCACAAGCATCTAACCCCCTCCGCCCTTCCCCAATTGCCAGGCAAAGTATGTGTGAAAAATATGCACAAGTAGGCGCATCATGAAAAACTGGGTACTAAGCGTGGGCGGCTTTTTTTTAAAGACGATAGTCTTTCTTGGGGACCTTCGGCGCAAAAGTTTTGGTCTGTCTGTCTGTACTTTTGTCTGTTTGTCCACTTTTAACGCCACCGGGTACTTGAAACGGTCGACCCCAACCGCAACGACCACCAATGTTGCTCAAGCTTCAGCGTTCATACTTGTGCAATTGTCAATTAGAAAGTACCTATTGTGCCTGCCCGGGGCAGCACAACAACACGCACATATTCTGCATATGCATCGTTTACTAGAAATCGCGTACAAAAGTAATTTTAAGGACCGTAGCGCTTATCACACTGCCCTGACCACGCAACCCATGCACGAAAAGGCGAGTGTTTGCAACGCTTTGCTAAGGTGGTGGCACCTACCCGTCGCATTGCGTTCTACACCTTATCACCTCTGAGATGGGCGCGTACACCCGTCTCAGAGCCATGCGCTTTCTTAAAAAAAAAAAACTGCCAAATGGCACTTATGTCTCACGTGTGATGTGACTTGATGCATTCATTCGCTTCCGCTGCAAGCTAGAGGTACTCTTAAAGCCTGTTTCACATGCGAGCGAATGAGCGGCTGCGGTCGCGGCGATGAGCGGCGGGAGGACGCGCGGATGCGCGTTCGTTTTACATGCGCCGCTGCTGTTGTGCGACGCCCGCCGCTCTAGCGGGCAGTGTTGTCCGCGGAAGGCGCCGGTCAAGCGTTGTTTTCAGTGGTATCTGAAAGCCGCACTGCCCTCCAAGTGTCCTTCATTTGGCACCCCTGCGCTACGAGGTTCATCATCAACAGCCGCTCGACATTTACGCGTCTGTACACTGATTGAACTAGTTTTAACATGTATCTTACAACAAATAAGCAACCGTTGCAGTTGCTTTTTGTTTTGTCCTGGCTTTCTCACGTATGATTCTTGTTGCACGCTCAGATAACTGATATAACTGACCATAGAGAAGAAAAAAAAAGAGTTTGCTTGTATGGTTTTATTATACACCTGTTCCAGCTAGGTGAATGCTTAAGAACTGCGAGTGTGTTTTGCGCAGCACTTCCCATGTTTCTCCGAGTCATTGCTTTTGCTTTCAGCGATTTAACATTGGGACGCTAAACGAGGTTTCTGTCAGCCCAGTATACACAACTCACGAAATTTATACCTAAATTTTGGTACCTGTTCGCTGAGTCGAAATAAGAGTTTTTATAAAAAACTCCAAGTAGTAATCTTCGGCAGTGTTTGTGGTCACCATTTGGCTCATGCGCACACATCCTTCATTGGTGTTTTATGAATGGTCTTCATCTCTTCTGGCGCTCAAATTCGTATGCTTCCACCCTAAATATTAAGCTTTTTAGGTTTTTCAATGATTCAGTAAAGAACTCCAGGAAGAGTTTCACCAACGGCAGGTAGCATAGTATACGTGATACGCTCGTTGTCCCGCTTCTTTGGCTGCTGTATATACACTAGTGCGCGGTGCAGGTAAGAGACTACGCAGCAATTCTTGCTTTAGCTTGCATTTGCGTCCATAAATGCTGCGGTGGGGAGCAGAAAAGCCGAAGTATCACATCATTTCACACAACACACCTTTGCCGTTGGCACAACGTGACATTCAATTGGTAGCATTCGACCGTGTAATTTAGATGCATGCTTGTAGGCATGTGTTGCTGCACTGGTGTCTGAAATCAACAGCTGTTCTTCGTTATCTACGCAGCGTATGTTGTGCTCGCGACCGAACATCTACTTTCGCCTAGCCAGGCGCCCATTCCTGCACTGAGTGTCACGGAGAGCAGCTGGCCAGTGTGGCAGGACCTGTCGACAGCCTGCAAACTTGAGCGCTCTGCGGTGCAATTGCTCATTGCGAGAAAAGCGTCGCAGAGGACGCGGACAAGTCAGCCAGGGTTTTAGTGAGAAATGAAGGTGTTGTTGAAGGGGAGAACAAAAATAAAGGCCCCTGATGAGTGCCTTATTTTCCCCAACCATGACAGGAAGCTTCACGCCCCTTCTTTGTTGAGTCAAATCATGAAATTCCTTTTCAGTGACCCGTGTGGAATGCTACTTCTCAAGTCGACTACCGTAGCAGCCGTCCTTTCTCTTTCGTTTGTGTGAAGCCTTTCATCTTTGCACCGCGTCACCAAATGTCATAATTCGTAAAACCAGCAACAATTGCTGCGACATAGAAGTACGGCGTGACATGTGGCTCCTCTACGTGGGAATAATTTTCGATGAAAACGCAAAAACAGAAAAAAAAGTAGCAATAATGTTATTGAAATAAAAAGGCGCTGCACGCAATTGTCACTATGACGAAAGCATCGTCGAGAGCCACGAAAGGAAAACAGCCGCACTTCGACTTCACCAGTGAACATGGCCACTTCAAGCCATGACGTTTACTTTATGAAAGTATGCGACTTCGGCAATTTCTTCCCGAAGAATGCTCTTCTTAAGGTTCTTGCGGAAATCCTCATCTTGACGTCCCAAAAAAGAGATCGTTTCACAACTTCTATCAGTGACTTGTTGAAAGCAGCGCGAAACATTTGTGAGCCGGGGGAGGACGGATGTCGTCTGCTACTCAGTTGAAGGGAGTTGTTCTGTGGAACCAGTTCCTCGCAGCGTGCGCGTCAACTTCTCAACTCCACCCCCGTCATCACGTGTCAAACGACGTCACTGGTCGCTCTGCCGCTTGTGCCGCTAGCGAATTTTTCCAACTCGGGCGAATTTCACAAGGGCGTCCAGTCGCCGCGGTAGAAACCTGTTTTGGCCTCGCGTGGTGGCTGCCCCTCCGCTCTTGGAGCAAAATCGCTCACATGTGAAACAGGCCTAACGCGGCGCCTCTAGAATACCATTCACCGATTTTCTTGCGCAGAACATCAAATAAATGTTTTGTTCACTCTCTCCACACACGAGACTCTCGTCTTTCGACATTTGCAGAATACATGCAGATACGGGGCCAATTGTTTTCTTTCTGGGTCTTTGATATTTATATATACGTATGCATATACGGTGAATGACGATGGCGGTGGTGACGACAGTGAAAAATCCGCTGAGACTGTCCATATAATTGCTATCGCAATAAAAAGAAATCGAGTTCTACACCTGTGAACATTGAGTGTACAACGGAGCTGGCAACGAAACGCCAGCACCTGGCTATAGTGAAAATCGAGTGTCTTCCCTTTTCTTTTTTCTTTCGTCGTCATGTCTTTTTCAAGTTTTGATGTTCCCCTCTTCTTTTCTTTGCCTCCTCAGAACGCTACTGAACTCTTCCTTACATTCAATTTCCCTTTTTCCCCTTGCTATACTGCACTGTACGCAGTCGTGCTCGGTATGAGTTGAACACATTTGCTGTGCTTAAAGTGAACCCAAGCCTAAACAATCTAACCGACAAACGTTATATTGGTCCAGAAAGTACCGCAAATCATGAAAGTTTTGTTCAGCAGTTTTTCAGTTTTCTTCACGCAGGTGCCACTTTGAGGTGTACGTGCCACTTTTAGTACAAACAGCGTGTTGCAGATCATCTTGAGTGTTACTGTACAATGCTATGCTATCGTTAATTTGCTATCTTCTCTATTTTTATTCTACACCATTTCCTTCCTCCTCGCCCTTGTTTGTGTCACTCTCATTTCTCTTTCTCATCACGTTGCGAGACATGATTGCTAAGATGGGTGAGTCAGTAATGATCCATTATGTAACTTCGGAAAAAAATGAGCGGAAAAACACTGGTAGAGAGAAGCCTTGTTTGCGTTTTCTTCTTTCTCTGTGGTTCTATTTGTTTTTTCTGCAGTTACACAGTGACTCAAATATACGAGGCTATGAAATGCATTGCGCTCACCCTTCTTCCTGTACTTTTTGACACCGTAACTCCTCCTGACCTCCTCCTAACTCTTCCTGACCTCGACTTCTCTTTACCGCAACTTTGGTATACCATACTAACCTTAGTAAGACCGGCTGATCAAGCTTACCTGATTTTCGTGGAGATTTTCTCCACCGAATATTCGATATATAACTCACGATGTTATGCCAAGTTTGAACAGCGAAGCTCTAAAAAATCACAGCATATCAATGGAGTGCATGATGATCAGAGGGGCGAAGCATCCGTCAGTCCGTCTGCGCTGCCGTCCGACCGTTCGTTCTTGCTTCCCTCCATCCGTCTGTACGTGCGTCTGTCCGCGCGTCCATCCGTCTATCCGTGCGTTCGTGCGTCCGTGCATTCACTCAAGCGTCCGTCCGTTTCTTCGTCCGTGCATCTGTCTATCTCTCTGTCCGTGCGTCTGTACATCCGTCCATTCATCTAGTGAACTTTCTGAGTACCGCGCGCCAACTCGCATCTTTTCATCATATATTCCTCATATAGAAGTACTGCCATCCAGGAGACATTCCAAGGACTAAACGAGAGGTGGCACGGCCGGTCCAGAGGAGCAGTATGCGCGCACTTTTTTACGGCCTGCACTTTGTGTCTAGTTACCTCAATTCGCCGCCTCTATAGTCGGAGACAAGCTAAGGATAAAAAATTGGCAGATCTCACGTAGAGTGGGAATCGATGATATGCGAAGCACGAATTAGAAATGTTGATGTGTACCTTTAAGATCGGCACAACTTTATGAGGCGGAGGTAAATTATACCGTAAATGACTTTTATGTCGTGATTATCATGTTTAGACGGGTAGTTTTCCTTCTTCGTCTATTCACGTCACGTAATACCAACTTCGTTTTACGTTGAGCTAGCAAAACGGCCGTGAGCGCGCTGTGAACGTAGCATATAGTCATGTTTCAAATGACAAGCATATCTTGATTATCGTGTTCGGGCCTGTCGTTTAAATTTGTCGTTCATTCACGTCACCTAATACCGAAATTGGTATATGCGGAACTAGTGAAACAGCCGCGAGCACACTTTGACTGTAGCATACAGTCATGCTTTGCATGGCACACTCTAACGAGCTGTATAGAGAGACAAAGCTCTAGACGAGACGCTCGTGTTTCTGTACGGAAACCTGCGATGACTCAATCGTCATCGGGCAGTAACGAGGCCTTTTATGCAGTCACACAAATAAAGGTATTTACAAATGACATGAAATGTCTAATAATAAATGAAGTAAGGGCAAAAATATAACGTGCTTGGAATGCTGGTGTGAGAGTCACAAGGGCATAAAAACAGAAAGAGTTCACCGGAGAGGAAGGCGGTGGTCAAGTCCCGGCGGCAAACTCAACGCTGGGAAGGGACGGCCGACGCTTGGGTAGCCTGGTAAGTCCAATGACAGCCGCGGCCAAGAACGCGGCTCACTAAGGAGGTCGTTCACCTGGAGCACGCATGGCGTTTACCATGCCTATCTCGAACGCTGGCTGGCGCTCGCTGCCGTAGGCGCCGGAATCGCCTGGCGGAAACGTCCTGGCGACGTTTCGCCCACGCCAGGCCCAAACTGCAAGGATGGCTGGTATGGCCCCAGGTGGGAGCCTGCTGAGATCTCGAGTCCGCAACCCGACGGATCACTGCTCCCACGCCCTGGTTCTTCAACCTTGCTTCTTCCTTCCAGCCTCGTCCCCGTCTGCCTCACTCGTTCTTCTTCGCCCTACCACCTGCCCTCATTTTCCTGCGTCGTTTTAGATGCGGAGCATCTTATACTCGCGCCTTGTAGTGCGCCGTCCGCGTCGTCCGCGCCGTCCACACCGCTTCTCGAACATTCGACAGCTGACGCGCGCGCATGCGCCGTCGCGCCGTCGCCCACTCTTCCACCATCTGTGCATCCCTTCCTCCTCTACACACCGCGCGCGCTTCACTCCTCCACCATCTGTGCACCCTTCCTCCTCTACACACCGCGTTCGACATCTACAATTCTCCTGATTCTCCAGTGGACGCGCATGTGGCGTCGCGCTTCGAGAACATTCAACAGCTGACAGTGCATGCGCCGTCGTGCTGTATATATACTGAAAGTCGGCGCTCGCTCGCTCAGTTGCCGCTCGTCGGTTGGTTTGTACGGCGCGTCGACGTCCAAGGTCGCGGTGAAATGAATTCCAACGAATCCACAAACACAATGATCGACGTCCCTTCGACCAGCGCCGCCCTTTCGCATACGTGTGTACGTGTTCACTCATTTAACACCCCCTCCTACAACCACGTTAACCAATTTAGCCATCGACCCAAGTAAG
This sequence comes from Rhipicephalus microplus, assembly GCF_043290135.1. Classification (NCBI taxonomy): domain Eukaryota; kingdom Metazoa; phylum Arthropoda; class Arachnida; order Ixodida; family Ixodidae; genus Rhipicephalus; species Rhipicephalus microplus. The sequence continues at coordinate 108,555,789 of NC_134704.1, forward strand.
TCGCAATTTAACACCCCATTTCACAACCACGTTAACCAATTTAGCCATCGACCCAAGTAAGTCGCACTTTAACACCCCGTTAACCAATTATATGGTCCGCATCCTCCTCAGTGTTCCCCCGAGGGAAGCTGCGGGCAATTTTTTTTTTCGACTGTCTGTGTGGCGCGCACTTTGAACACAATTCTATCTTCACGATCACGCACGGCCACATCACTCATCACACACGCATATCATTATTATCATGTTCGGACGTGTCATTTACCTTCGTCGTCTAATCACTTCACGTGATACCAAATTTGGAATATGTTGTGCTAGCGAAACGGCTGTGACTGCATCATGAGCGTGGTATGCTGTCATATTTTTACCTGACACGCATGCCATGATTATTATCTTTGTACCAGTCATACACCTTTGCCATCTATTGGCGTCAAGTAACACCAGATTTGGTAGATATGGAGCTAGCAAAACGGCCGAGAGCGCATCATTGTGGGCCTAATATACTGCAACGTAACGTTGACGCGCGCATACGCTGGACAAAGCGGCGCTACGCTAGCAAAATGCGAGAACTCAGTAGTCTGGTGCCAGGCACGACCGGCGCTATAAGCGTCCGTCGGCGCGGCCTTGTGGCAGCTGGTGCGCAATGCGACATGCTGAATTTCGGCCTGATGACGTTACTCATACAGCACTACCGCTGCCTCTCTTTGTGACGGAGGGACGCCGGGCATGCTCAAATGCGCGTGCGTCAAAGCAACGCAGTGCGGTGCAGATCAGCGCCTGTCGTGGCATCGCCGGCGAGACGCGACGAAACGAACGTCAGAGCGCACGTGCACCGGTAGACGAAGTGAAGTGGCGCCTTGAGTGTCGCAAGTAGTCATGTTCTTGCATGACACGCGTCTCATGATTGTCATGTTTTACTAGTCAGATAGCTTCGTCCTCCAATTACTTGACGTAGTACGAAATTTGTCATATGCGAAGTTGGCAAACGGCCGCGAGCCCATCATGAGTGTAGCATGCAATCATGATGTTACATGACACGCACCAGATGATTATCATGTTTGCACCAGTCACATACCTTCGTCACCCATTCCAGTCCCGTAATACGAAGTTCGGTATAAGTGAAGCTAGCGAAACGGCTGCAAACGCATCAAGATTGTGGCATGTAATCATGTTGTTACATGACACGGCTGGCATGATTTTTATGTTAGGGTTTGTCACTTGTGTCCGTCATGCAGTCATGCCATACCATACCAGGTTTGCAACATGCCATGTGAACAAGGCCACCGCAATTGCAGCAAGACCGTGAAATGTAACTTATGGCATTCATGATATACATGTCGTGATTTTTATGCTATGATTAGTCACTTGCACTCGTTATGCAGTCATGGCACGCTACGCGAAGTTTGGTATCGATACCGTTATTTAAAAGGCCAGGAGAGCTGAAAGTCGTAGGCGGTTAGATCGATAGATAGATAGATAGATAGATAGATAAATAGATAGATAGATAGATAGATAGATAGATAGATAGATAGATAGATAGATAGATAGATAGATAGATAGATAGATAGATAGATAGATAGATACCCTCAAAGCCACCGAAGTTTACTAAGAAATGCCTCGCATTTTAAAGGGAGCTGGTTTCACAGGAACGAAGAGCAGAGGTAGTGTTCAACAAGGATAAGTTTCCCTAGAATATATGTTAGCGCAAGTGGACAACACCCGAGAAGAGAGTATGACTTTACGAGCGCTCAGAACCAAGCAGTTTTTTTTTTCTTCTTGTGTGTTTTCCATTTGCACTCACATCTATTCTAGAATGAACCAACACGCCCAAGAAAGCATTTCATAAAGGTTTCGTAAATAGTACAATGCATGGCTAGACCTGGTTGTTCTGCGATCTGAAGACATTTCCCTACAGTATACACGCATGTCAAGTGGTATTAGTTGGAAAATTAGCATGACTAGCTTACGTTGTTTCGATGGGAACATGTCACGTAGCTAATAACGTTACTTCCGTTCTATGATTAGCTGTTAAGTTATTTTTTGTGCCGTTTAGTCTCATAAGTTGTTTTACATGATGTTCCATAATTTTTGTCACGTTAATAGTTCCACGTGGTATAGTGTAATTTTAGTATTGGAATTGGCTGTTGCGTAGTTCAGGCAGGGACATATCATGTGATGCGTTGTGTGATGCGTTGAGAGCAAATCACTATAGTCACTTAAATCATTTTAAATGGTTCGAACGGACGTGAAAATAATGCCTTAACTATATTGATGTTGCGTTATGTGACTAGAGAGAAAGCAAGTTTATTGACTAGCTGTGGAGGGATTTTTGGCGGGGACTGTCAAGGAACTATTATCGTGATTTTATTCATGTGAATAGCTGTTACGTAGAGAGAGAGAGAGAGAGAGAGAAAATTTAATGCGGAAAGGCAGGGAGGTTAACCAGAAAACATATCCGGTTTGCTACCCTGCACTGGGGAAGGGGTAAGGGGAGACAAAAAAAAATGGGAAAGGGAGGAAGAGAAGCACAAACACACACACACACACTCGCACACAGTAGTGTCACAATCGTTCAACGAGGCGGGTCGCTCGCAGAAACTTCATCAGCGCCTTCGTTGCTTTCTGGCGTGAAGCTCGATCTTTCCGACATTCCAAGATTGACTGCTCAGAAAATGGCTGGTCGTCGAGGCGAGCAAACACTGCTGAGAGGGACTGTCGCTGAGAGCTGTACTGGGGGCACTGACATAAAATATGTTCAATTGTTTCGTCATTGTCGCAATGGTCGCATGTAGCGCTGTCTCTCATTCCGATGCGGCAGGCAAAAGCGTTCGTGAAAGACACCCCAAGCCACATACGGCAGAGAAGGGTCGTCTCGGATCGGGGTAGGCCAGATGGAATAGTAAGTCGTAGGCATGGGTCCAGGCGGTGAAGACGGGTGTGGAGAAAACCGGGCGTATTCCGCATAGACCTTGCGACATCCTGCGCAAGCGTATTAATCTTTGCTGCTGCGTCGCTTCTTGATAGTGGAATAGGTTCCATCACTCCATTTTCGTGAGCATTCTTAGCTGCATTGTCGGCATGCTCGTTACCGATGATGCCGCAATGGCCTGGTAACCACTGAAAAGATATGTCATGTCCTTCGTCTATTAGGTGATGGTACAGTTGTCGTATTTCGAGCGCCAATTGGTCTTGAGGTCCACGACGTAGAGCATTGTGTAGACATTGGAGAGCTGGTTTCGAATCAGTAAAAATGCTCCATTTTTGTGGTGTCTCTTGGTCAATCCTGCGGAGTGCGCTGCGGAGTGCCGCGAGCTCCACGGCTGTCGATGTCGTCTTGTGTGACGTTCTGAACTGGATGGTTTCGGCTCTTGCTGGGAAGATCACAGCTCCTGCAGATCCTCCAACAGTTGTCGAGCCATCCGTGTAAAGTTTGACATGATCTTTGTATTCTTCGTGTAGCATGAGTAGAATCATCTGCTTTAAAGCTGGCGCCGAGAGCTCCGCCTTCTTGCGAATCCCCGGCACTGTCAAGCGCAGTTTTGGTCGGTCCAAGCACCAAGGAGGTGTTAGTATCCGTTCCGGAGGCGTGTAGACTGTTGGAAGGCACTCACGGAAAGTCAATACTCTCTTACAGAAGGAGGCACTCGGTCGATCTTCTGGAAGCGAAGCTAGGTGGTGGGCAGGGGCGCGAGCAAGGTGTCTAATATGAGCTCTAAGCACCTCCAAAGTAATGTGCACTGTGGCCGGATGATCTTTGGCGATTGCGATGGTTTCCGCTGTTGATGTACAGCGTGGTAATCCAAGACAAACTCTGAGTGCCTGGCCCTGGGCGTTTTCTATTGTGCGTATACTGCTTTTGCAAGCGTTCGTCAGAACCGGCAAGCTATACCGCAGGTACCCCAGAAACAGCGTTTTGTACAAATGCAACATCGCGTGCACTGATGTGCCCCACGTTTTGCCTCCGAGGAACTTGAAAAGTTGTGCGATGGCCGTTAGGCGCTTCTTTAGAGTGGCCACATGGGGACTCCAGCAGAGATTTCGATCGATCGTGACCCCCAAAAACCTGTGGGTCCTGGCGTAGCAGACACTGTGTCCATCGACGGCGATGGGATATGACGTCATTGCCTTCCGCGTGAACGCGACCAGCGCCGATTTCTCAGGAGAAATCTCGAGGCCTTGTTCTCTAAGGTACGCCGATATTGAATTCGCTGCTTTCTGGAGTCTCGCACGTACCTGAGGACGTGTTACACCTGATGTCCAGGCACAAATATCATCTGCATAGAGAGATATCTGCACGGAATCTGGTATGCGTTCAACGAGACCGATCAGAACCAGGTTGAACAGTGTGGGGCTCAATACACCACCTTGAGGAACACCACGGTGTGTATAATGTTCAGAAGTCGGCCCATCATCAGTTTGCATAAACAATGATCTCATATGTAGGTAGCATTGGATCCAGCGGTACACTCGCCCACCCAAACCAACTGACTCGAGGGCGTCAAGTATGGCTTCGTGAGAAACATTGTCATATGCTCCTTTGACATCTAAAAATAGTGCGACAGATAACCGTCTGCTCATTTTCTGGTGTTGTACGTAGGTCACCAGGTCAATGACATTGTCAATGGAGCTCCGAAGACGACGAAAACCGGCCATGGCGTCTGGATATATTCTATGGCGTTCTAGGAACCACTCGAGTCTGGCAAGGATCATTCGCTCCATCAGCTTCCCTACGCAACTAGCCAGCGCTATTGGGCGGTATGATGTCAGCTCTAGAGGCGATTTTCCAGGTTTGAGAAGTGCAACCAACCGGCTTGTTTTCCACTCTCTGGGGACCGTTCCATCTCTCCAAGACTCATTGAATACTTCCAGCAAAGCACTTCGTGCTCGATCACCGAGATTGCATAATAGGCGGTATGATATGCCATCCGGCCCAGGCGATGACGATCGATTGCATGAAGCAAGAGCCACATTCAGTTCTTCCATTGAAAAAGGCAGGTCCAGGTGCGGGTCAAGTGAATGTGGCGTGTAATCAGCAGTAAGGGCTTCTGTGCAATTTGGCGGGCCCGCAATCTTCCTACAAAAATCTTCCGCTACCTCGATATCCCTTCTATTTTGGAAAAGGGCCAAGGCTTTAAACGGAAAACGTTGTTGGGGAAATATGCGTAGGCCTCGCACGGTTCGCCATATTTGAGAAAGCGGTTTGCGAGGGTCTAGACTCGCGCAAAATTTCGCCCACCGTTGAAACTCCAGTTTGTCTATACGACGCTGGATCTTCTTTTGCATGCGCCTGGCCATCCGTAGATCTTGAATGGATTTTGTGCGTCGATATCTACGCTCCGCACGCCGACGAGTCGCACGGAGTCGCTCTAACTCCACGTCCGTTTCTGAGGGCCTTGAAGAATATGCCAGCGTGCGCATCGCACTCTGCGCTGCTTGTTTGATCGCTTGCTCAATGCCAGAGGTTAAGCCTTTTTCACAAGCGTGTTCAATGTTGGTTGTGAATGCTGAAAGATCGATCCTCCGTACGGTTTTCGGCGGGTGGTCGCTAGCAAAGCCTTCGATGGTGAGATAACTGGGGATGTGATCGCTACCATGTGTCTCGATGTCTAAAAACCACTTAACGCTTGTGGCGAAGCGACGTGACACGAACGTCAAGTCCAAACAGCTGCTGTACGTTGATCCTCGCAGAAATGTAGGGCTCCCATCATTAAGTAGAGACAGTTCATGAGTCGATACAAATGAAGCCAGCCTCCGGCCCGTGGTATTGACTTTTGAACTTCCCCAGATTGGGTGGTGGGCGTTGAAGTCCCCTATAATTATCCACGGATCCGGGACGCTTGAAAGAATGTCATCCAGTCTTTGGCAATCAAAACGGGCTGAGGGAGATAAGTAGACACCTATTAATGTGAAGGTGAGGGTTTTCTGCTTCACAGTCAGGCAAACATATTGGTTCTCATCATGAGGCGACACAGGTTGAATGATGTAGGTAAGCTCCCGACGAATATACACAATGACCTTGCTGCTTTCGTTTCGGGTTTTGGACGGGATTGATTCGTAGCCGGATAGCCTGATCGGGTTTGATAATTTCGGTTCACATATTACGATGATTGGGAAACGGTTAGAAAACACGTACTGACGAAAATCGGAAATCCGTGATCTAAGTCCTCTTGCGTTCCACTGGATGACTGATGCTTCTCTGACGTCTTTGCGGAACGATTGTTGATCTCCTGCCATGACTCTACGCGAGGGAGGCGAGGACTGGGCTCAGCGCGTCCAACACCTGTAACCCGCTTCGAGCGGTTGGAGTTCCCAGGCTTCTTAGTATGTCTGCCATGACAGCGACGAGGGATCGTAACATCGGGATGATCTGTCGATCGACCCTTGACACATCCTCAACGGAAGTAGACTCGGTGGAAGGTGTAGGGCGGCGAGGCCTCGCAGGAGGCTCCTTTGCAGGCTGCGTACGCGGAAGCGTAGGCCACTCATCCGCAGCTGTGAGCTTCTCCACTTCATTTCGCTTCGTGCTTACTACTTCACTCGTGCTCGGAGGAAATGGGTTATGCGCAACACTCTGTCCTACACGCCTCCGTCGGCGACTACGTCGCCGCCGTACCCTTTCAGCAGCCTCTCTGTGGGTTGAATTGTCCCTAACCATTTGTTTGATAATGGCGATTTCCTTCTTAATCCGAGGGCATTCCTTGGATGCAGCATCATGCGGACCATCACAGTTTCTGCACTTCAGACTTGTTGCCCGACATGCGTCTGCAGTGTGCGGCTCAGCGCATCGGGGGCATACTGTGGTGTTTGTACATACACTCTTGATGTGCCCAATTTTCATGCAGTTATGGCACTGGAGTGGTTTAGGGACAAATGGTCGAACAGGATGTCGGAAGTGTCCCACTTTGACATGCGACGGAATGGAATCTCCTTTGAACATTATCTTTACACAACGGGTGTTTCCGAGGCGAAGTACATTCGCGATGAGAACTCCTTCGTTCGCTGGTTTTATGAGAGTTGGGAGGTCCGAGTTTGCTATGGCCAAATCAATGTCGTAGATTACTCCCGCCATGCAGGCACCGTCCATTGGAATAACCGGTCGAACTTTGATGCCTCCCAAATCTGATACTCTGCGAAGCTTGTCTATGGCGCTGGCAGTCATTGTGTCCACAGCTAGAATATTCTTCCGCGTGTTCACCCGGATATCCTTAATGTCGTTTGGTGCTACCCCCTCAAAGTACATAGAGAGAGCTTGCCTGTTTACTGCTCGAAGGCTGATGGTGGAGTCCTCGGGCATGAAGAGGATGGTGTGCGGCCAGCATTCTCCTTTTGACTGAGACGTTAATGTCCCTGCTGGTGAAGACGACTTGATACTTCTTCTTTTGGCCTTCCTGCTTCTCACGGTCTCGAAGTCGTCATCCGACGAGTCGTCGCCAGTGGCCGAGTACAGTTCCGTGTCCTCGCTGGTGCTCGAACAGGTGCTTCGTTTCCGCGACGAGCTTGCCAAAGGTGGTCTATGGTCGGACAGAGCCGCAGAAGGCTCCACGTCCACAGCCATGATGCAGTGACTATCACCGTTGGCCTCACTGGTTCTGGGCCAGGCGCGCTGATTTACCGAGGAGCTCGCCATAGCAGACCTCTGGCTGGGCGGACCAGTGGATGACTCCGCGTCCGTCGCCTTGGGGCAGGGAGCAGCGTCTCCCGTAAAAAGCGAAAAACTTGATAACAATGCTCGGAGCCGAAAGCAGAAGCTGTTACGTAGTTATTGAGAGAACGTGTCGCGGTGGCTAGCTATTCCATGTCCTTGCGTGGTTCAGTTGGGTGAATAGTTGTAACTCGATGAAACATGTTTTTATCCACGAGGGTAGTTGTTACATTATGTTGATTTTAATAACGTGACCAGTTGTAACGTGATTTAGTAATTTTAGTCACTTGGATAAATGTTATACCATGTTATGCGATTATTAGTCCGGCCACACAGTATTGCGTGAAGTCACGTCAGTTTTGAGCCAGGTGAACAGTTGTTGCATTACGTAACCCGCAATTATTCACGTTACTTCCCACGTGTTGAAATGTAGAATTTGCTGACGTGAGTATTACGCGTTCTTACGGGACTTCTATCGTTTTTTGAGGTGTTATTCGATACTACATAGTTTGAGTCAAACGACTTGTTGCTACGCTACGTTAGGTGAAATTTAGTCTAATGGCGTGCTGTTACGTCATCTCGCATTCTTTGGTCCCGCAACTTCTTGTTACTTGGTGTTTAACAGTAATATTTTATCACAAAATATACTTGCCCATCCAAATTATTGCATTAGGCACAACAAATTTTGGGGAATGTGTTGTGGAAGTAAAGCTCAAGTTGAAGATGATCAAGAGAACCAGTAGTAGTTGACGACTTCACTAATTCGGGGTTGCTCTTCCCGGTGCAAGAAAAAGTTCAGACAGCAATGCTCTCGAAATTCTACTCGACTGGTGGTCATGTACAGCATTCTAGAAAACTCACTCCTCCACTTACATTCTAAACTGTAAGAAGCATTTCTTTTATTTTGTTGCATAACGCATTCGCCGGAATTTTACAATCAATTTAGTTCTCTTCCATTCACCTAGATATTATTGAAACCCGTTGTGCCAATGACGTTGAATAGCCAACGGGCTGCTGAGGAGTGCACCTAATTTTAGCATGAAACAGGCACATTACAAAGCAACATTGCTGCATTTCGTTTCCATTTACAACAGTAAAAATAACGATTGCAACATTCAGTGCTAACATTTTGAATGTGTGTTGTAGACATACTTGAACTAACCGAACTTAGTTTTGCAGCCAAAAAAATAGTTTTTGCCTCCAGATATTGGCCTTGATGACATATTTCGGTAAGGTTGGCCTGTCGTTGCGAAGAGATGTTACGCCATGTCCTGTGGGACAGCCCAGTATATTTATTGATTCATTTGTTTGTTTGACAATACGTGGTTGCCATGGTGCTGGAGACAAAAGGTGGCATTATACGGCACCTGATCAAGCCTCTAGCACCACACTGTACAATATTCACAAAGAGCGACTGCATTGGCAAAAAAAGAAACATAAGAACACAATCACATCGCGAAGAACTAGGAGGGAGCCAATACAAAATAAAGACTACAGAACGGCTTCGAAAAAATGGGTTAGATTACATACACGTATATTTCCAGATCAAATAAACAAAAGAGATAACGAGAGCAATAGTGGTGTGGACGCAAGTGTTTCATGTGGGAGCATAAACACTGGTATTTGTACATGAATAGTCAGAAAAGTGGGTACATATATAACACTCCACGCATACAAAAATAAGATAACTAAGTGCGCTATACTATATGTGCTCCAAGAAGTAAGTCTTCGAGTTCTGTCTGAAAGATTATATGGAAGAAGCATACATTATCAGAATTAGTACTTGAGGATGGCTGTTTATTAGATTAGAGATTTGTCATTTTAAGAATGGCCGACCATATGTAGTTTTAGTCCTTGGTTTCAAAAAAGTGGGATGTCTAAAGTTGTAGTTTTGAGCGTTCATTGTGTAGGTAGCAAGAAATCGCTCAGACTGATTTGTGTATTCTGAAACCATGCGCTAAGAGAGGCGCTGGTTATATATCTTACGAATGCGAAGAGTGTGCTCTGACAAAAAGTGCGAAGACATGTGTTCGTGGTGTGGTAAGTTACTAATAAAATCAGCTTTTTTTTCACTTGAGATACAAGCTACTTAGCTTACACTGTGGAGTAACTTCCTAAGTAAGAACGGGAATGCAAGCGGGAATGCAATAAAGAAAGTGTAATTGGCGTTTATACAATTTCGATTTTCAAAAGCAAATACTTGCGTTTGTTCTAGTGCACCATAACAATAGACGAATGTCAGTTGAGTCTATTCTTCAATTCTTGCACAAAGGACATTGCAGCTGAAAATTACAAAGGAACTCTTAAAGTTTAAAAAAATGAAATTCCACAAGCGCCTGTGACATTGATGTGCGTGTCACGCGAGCGTGAAGGACACGTGACTGTGTGCATGTTTATGCGTGTGCTGCATTACGTGCTATCTTTGTCTATCTCAACTCTGCCCTCTCCCTCTTTCATTCTTTCCTTCCCGTTCCAACGTGCATACAGGGTAGCAAGACACCGTTCGTGGACTGCTTAACCTCCCTGCCTTTGCTTCTCTACCATTTCTTCTCTCTTTTTTTTTTGTTAGGCAAATAAATGCAAGGTTCGGCTCACCTGTAATTGCAAACTAAAATGAAACTTCAGCAACAAAAGAATATTTGGCAAGCGAGGCATGCGATAGTAATTGCTGTTACCTATAGCATAAAAAATTTAGAAATATTTGATAGCGATAAGTTTGTAGCATCAAACATTCTGGCCCTTTAGCAGAGACAAAATTTGACACTGCAGGGGTTTTGTTACCTAGCGTTCCAAGTTTATCTTTTTGATGCAAGGTTGTATAGACGTGGTCTTGCATTAAAGGTACAGACTGCAAAATTTTAAATGAAACAATAAAATTAATTTAAAGTCTGGTGGTTTCCTTCGGGTGAAGGGGGGAGTAGAGGCGGTTAACCCTAATCTGAAAGAAATTCATTGACGATGTACCGCTGCAATAAACACTTCGAAATTCTTCTTTTCCTTACCTTTATTTCCCACGTTGTGAGCCGAGATATTAGGTTCACACTCTGAAACCTAGTTGATTTCTAAAAACTACATCTTTGCATCAGCCCTTAATCCAACCCGAACTATGTTTGATAATTAGGACGTCAGCATGTTTAAGATATCGATAATATAGACATCTGACTCACAGTCGTCCAAAACTAAGCACCAGAGTGTTTACTCCTCGAAAAGTAACTATTGATTGGCTGTTTTTTTATATTGTTGACGTGCGTTGGAAAATACCGTAATGGTTCAACAAAATTCGTGTTCCACACTGTCGCCCACTGGGTTTCAGCCTTCTTTGAAGCGTGAAAACATTGCCGCAAGATTGCATTGCGTGACGCTGACTGAACGCTGGCCAAACTATACATCTACTATGCCCGTGGGCCTATACTAGAACCGTGGTCCGCTGTAGCAGTAGCGGACAACGGTTGGCAAGTGGTGTATTTCCAGAAAAAAAAGTGTCAGACACACCTGGATTGTGTGATGACATGCCTTCGCACATGACATTTTTGAAAGGTGTGCGAAGTGAACCATTGTGCGCACAAAGCATCCTTGCAAATGAAAGCTCGCGAAACGCTGTGATCCTAGCCTGCAGGCATCACGCCTTCGTCAAACATTTCGTCCGGTTAAATTGATTGAACACGTGAGCCAGCACGTTAACATAGAGCTATTATCGCAACGTTGTCGACGAACTAAAGGTATTGACAAGAACAAATGCATGCAAGAGCAGCCGCGAAATGCATGAAAGAGCAGCACATTCCAGCTGCTACTTCAATGTAGCACGCCTGTTATTGGAAGCAAACTGCACAATTCGTGCATGCCGGTGGCACTAGGTTGCCGCTCATCAAACTTCCAGAGTGAAACCATGAACACCGAAAACAAGATGCAGACAGCCCTGGGTGAAGTAATATCTGCATAAACCACAACAAATAGATATAATCTTCACTTTGAGAATATGTTTGTTGATTACTCACGGAATATTGAATGACGCCTCAGGTATACATTAATATGCTGTTGCCGAGGGACTTTGCTATTTAAATTTGCATCATTGCCGGGAAGAACACCTAACAAGACTCTTAAAAGTGGCGTCATGAATACTACACCTGTCTGGTGAACTCATACGAATCATGCAGATCTAGCTTTAGGGAACCAAAAGATAAGTGCATAAAAAGGCTAAACAGCACTACACTTCAGTCAAGTGGTTAATTTTCTGCTGTGTTGTTCGTTTTGTTTCTTCATTTGAGATTTGAGCTAAGGTGAGATAATAAATTAATAAAGAATTTATATCAACTTCCGCTAAAGGGAACCATGTGTGGATGCGAAGCGGCAGCCAGATGGTTAACGGCACCCGAAGAAGCTCGTCTGCGTTCCCCTTAAACAGCTGCACCAAAATTCTGAGCCTCTATCTGATTAACGCTGCCGGTGCCCATCGCTTGAGGCGGTGACCACTGTCGTGAATGCTGCTGGTGACCATAACTATAGGAATGGTAAACAACTGGTTCCTTAACGCACATGCCAGAGAAATTGAACGGGACCTCGTGCTGACCAAAGGAGATACACAGAAGTATGTGTGCAGCAAGACCGACGATCGACGGCTGTGAAGCGAGCATGTGTACTGAGAAAGCGTCTCGTTGCATTCGCCGCAGATTGGGGAGATAGAAGGGGTATGCGCATGCGAAGTGGGGGAGCGCACGCGTGTGAGAAGGACGGACACAGCCCCGAGCAAGAACTGCTTGTCATCCGAAATTTGTCTTATGATATGACAGTCTGATTAACAATAATGATTGATTGATTGATTGATTGATATGTGGGGTTGAACGTCCCAAAACCACGATATGATTATGAGAGACGCCGTAGTTAAGGGCATCAAAAATTTCGACCACCTGGGGTACTTTAACGTGCACCCAAATCTGAGCACATGGGCCTACAACATTTCCGCCTCCATCGGAAATGCAACCGCCACAGCCGGGATTCGACCCCGCGACCTGCGGGTCAGCAGCCGAACACCTTAGCCACCACACACCTTGGTGGGGCAGTCTAATTAACATTGAATATTCGGAAATATTTTAGAATGTCAGTGCTTTTATATATTTCATTTCCCTCACGGTATCTGGTATAAATCATTGTGTTAGTTTTTCTACAGTAAAATGTTTTGAATACTTTCATGTATGATGCCATAGGACGCCTAAGCCACCCAGAGTTCAAGTTTTGGTCATGACGTTCTCCTTCTGCACGAGTGTACAACGATCACACAGCCAGCATAATTTTCGAATAGAAGCATCTCTTGCTCGGGCTCATGTCCTGGGGCATCAGCAGCGTCCGCACTCACACCACGAATTCTCAACTCTCCTCTTTCTCTCTCTCTCTCTCTAAACGCTGTGCGTTTCTAGGCAGTTGTTGAATAGGGGCCCCAAAACTGTGGGTCCCCAAAGCCCAGTGCGTATGCACGCATTGAGTCAAGCAGGAGCGATAGTTTTCGAGTAGGGTCTGCGGCGCTTCGGATACTCGACTGGTCACTTCAGCGGGTGCGATCACGTTTTTCTGATCCAAAACCTTTGAAGCACGCTTTCAGGCTCCCGATAAATTGGAGAAATAGTGTTCCCAACCCAAAACGAAAACGATGTTTTGGTTTTGCGCATGCACAGTGACCTTGACGCCATTTCTATTTGAAAACTCCATAGTCCCTCCAATTTTCTCCTAAGACATGCTTGGGCACGCTCCCGCTTTTTCTTCTCGAGGCATTCCTCCTATCGGCGTTAACACCCTTATTGTGCATGCGCGTCCCCTTTTCTTGCTCCTCTCTAATGCTCCCTCTCTATCGCCTCGCAACGCTCGTGCAAGCCGCCTGAACTAGAGGGTTTCTAGCTCGAAATAACCGACTTCGCGCGCTGCTCAACCGTTCACTGGCCAGTCCACATACAAGGTGTCCCACATAAATTGATCCAAGAATTTGAAAGTGAAAAGCACTTAGGAGGCGAATTGAACCAAGCGCATACTACTCGCACAAGCCTTTACATACTGAGGCAAATTTGTTTATTTTTTTCATACTAATCACTTTTATTCCTAATTACCTAATGCTTATTTGAGGGCTGGAAACCCAAAATATGATCATTGAGATGAAGCACACTTTCAAAAACCACCGACTAAATTGTTTTCTCTAATATACGTCTCACGATGTCATTTTTTCCACGTTGTAAAGAAAGCCCGCAAATGTCAAAAGAAGCCGTGTGATGGACCGCGAGCGCACGGCATAATGCTGCTATAGGCTTTCTTTACAATGCGGGAAAAATAACAGCGCTGGACGTATCGTACAGGAAACAGTTTTGTCGGTGGTTTCTGAAAGTGCTCTACATCTCGTCCTTCGTATTTTGTGTTTCAATTTCATAATTAGACAAATAAATAAATAAATAAATAATTAATTAGTATGGGAAGAATTAAAAAAATAGCCTGAGCACCTACAGGCTAGAGCGTGTAGTACGCGTTTCGTTCAATTCGCCACTGAAGTGTCTTTCATATTCATATTCTTGGCTCAAGTTATGTGGAACCCCCTAGCTGTATATAGGCACTGAATCTTGACCTCCAAGGTAGTGCCGGCGGGAAACTTCTGCGCGTTGTTGAACAAAAATATTTGCAGCGTCCGCCTTAATCAAAAGCGGGCGGCGGGTATCTGTGTCATATTCAAGTCTTCTGCCTCTCACTTCCAATTAGCAGTAATTCGCTTGTTCTGGAAAACATCGGATTATCAGTGCGCACTTTGCACTTACCCGGGTTTCTATACTGCGCGATGCTGCGATGAGCGCCAGCGTCAACATCACTGCCAGTGTAAGCGTTAGCACCTGTTGCTTTGCATCTGCACATGGTTTCCTTAAGCGGAATGGCATATTATTTTTTTCAAGTGTTGCCGTGATTGTGAAGGTGAGCGCGTATGAGGATCGAAATGCCACCCTAGCACGTTTGGATCTTCTCTTCGTTACGTTGCTCTCGTAGATTCGTGTCCACGTCGTAGAAAGTCCTTCATATCAAACGAGAAAGATAAGTAGAGAGCGTGCTTATACAGGTGATAGCTCCTTCTGATATTACCAGATGCCGGGCCTGACAACACAACGAACACCGACGCAATCAGAAAACCCTGGAGAGGTGGGAAATATCGTTTTTCTGTTGTTTGGTGCGCCCAAGGCGCTGCCTTTCCGGCGGAGCCTCAATCTCGCAGCATATCGATGCCGCGTGATCAGCGCTACGCTATCGCGTAAGTATACGTTTACTAAAAACAACTTTAGTGTTAAAATAGAGAAATGCGGCCTTGTTGATAAAACAATAGACAACTTTTAACGCAAAAAGACACGATGACGAGAAGAAAGGACACAACGCGTGCGCACGTGGTGTGTGCTCTCTTCTCGTCCCTGAGTTCTTTTGCGCTAAATACTACCTGCTTTGGCGTTGGTCATCTTTTAGGTTTGCACTGCTTTACCTGTTCAAGTGAAGTATCAACTAGCCCCGGACGTGGGCAGCAGTGAAGTTTGAAATCATTACTACAGTTACGTATGTCCAGGGAGGTCTGTCCCTAGCATAATTGTTCGCTTTATTCTTGACCTTGCCGCGCACTATTGAAATTAACTTGAATGACTGTACTGAAGTCCGAAAGTAACGATGTTCCTTGTGGCCGCATGCAATATACGTTAAACACTACAAACGAGTAATCAGCCGCACAGTATGCCATATCATAGCGCACGGGATTATTAGTTACTAAAAGATATCATCGTCAATTCGTTGATCTTGAATTTACCGCTACCCTTAGGGCAGCGCACAGCAGTAACCACAGACCTGATTCGCTGGATAGAATAGGTACAGTAAAACGTCATTTTAACTTTGTGATCTTCTTACGTGAACCCACCTTGCGAAAACACAAGGCCTTCTAGTAGATGATTACGCGCCGCTGCCAGTGAGTTGCGAGTAGCTCTCGGTCCAAATAAGTGAAATTGCTCACACTGTAAACCTGTTCGCACCCTTAAGGATGCTTTTCTGTGTCTTTAACTAAAGCCTTACGATAAGGGTGTTTTGACAAACTAAAACACCCATGTCAGGGGTGTTTTGGAGCTTGAACATACCAATAAAATGAGTGTTTAGATTTGTCAAAACAACCTAAAGTAGGGTGAAGGCAGCCTTAAAGGCACAAACTGGTTTGCAGTGCACAGCACCCGCGCACGGGATAAATGCACGCACATTTCGCCAACTGAAGATAACGTCCTCGCACTGGTATCCGTAGCTTATCAGTGAGTGATATACGGAGAAGACCTCGAAATGCACCAGTTACTTGTTCCCCCAATGCCATAGAAAACTGAAGTCTCTGGTCGTCTTCACGAGTTCATGACGTGCCGCACACCCTTTGCTGATGTAAGGCTCTTTGAGAAGCACGTATATAGTATAAGAACACGTCTTCAAAGTTCCTCCGGCTCCTTGCAAATCACTGGGTTGATATAGAAGCGCATGATAACACAGACAAGCATGTTGTAGCACTGAAGTGTTTTGGTTATTCCATCTGGCTTCAGTGTTTGTGCTTACTAGTTCAATTATTGTCTTGTGTGTAATTTGACAGTTGGGCAAGAAGGCATTGATGTTTATCTCCAAGGTATTACTAGTAATAAAGAGTATCACAATAAGGCCGCAAAACGCTAGCTTGTGCCGAGAGTAGGTATTTTATTTTGCAACCACTTCAGGACCGCCTACAGAGAAAACATCCGCCAGAAAAAAATTGACCTAAATTCACGCCGAAGCATCGCCAACGCTACTAGGAAAGGAAAGTAGAACTAGGCCGTAATGATGCCCCAGAATCATCCCGGCTATTCTAGAAGTCACGTACACTTTGGCCACTTTTTGTGAGAACCGGCTACGGAGCTGCATCACCAATTCACTAGCAGTGATCTTAAGCTTACCGAAGAAATTCTCACTTGCAGCTGTGAGTCCTAGCGAATATGTGACGGAGAGTGTAGGCTGCGCACATATCCTTAGGGGAAAACTATTTTCTATATCAGTGTGGTACTGTCAGATTCTCTGATACTGTGCAGACATATAATCGAATTTTATTCTCTAGAGAAGCTGAAGTAGAGTTGCTATATCAGGTGTCGACCTCATTTGAGCAGACTTTTAAAGCCCCAGGGATTTATCCTACACCTAAAGGGGGATTTATCACCGCAATCAGTTAACCAACATATGATGAATGATATGTACCTCGTCTGTGTCAGATTCTGTTGTCTTGAGAACTGTCAACAAGCCTTCTTGTGCAGTTTCTGTTTCGTCCCGTGAGCAGAAGCTGTATCGTGCAGGTAATGCCTACAATGTTATCTGGCTTGGGCACATGTTAGGGTTTGGTACAAAGCACGGAAGCAGAGTCTCCGTAGTTGAACGCGGATGGAGCTCGCTATTTGTTTTGGTTTACAGTAAAGATGTGGCTTAGCTGATTGAATGTCACAGTTTTAACAAAGCATCAATCACCCTTCCGTCCGCACTGAATGAGCGTCCGGGAAGCTTTGCAGGAAGCAGGACATATTTCATTTTTTACACATGTAATCGCGTCTTGCCGAGACACAATGGACATGGCTGCGAAATGACCATGAAACAAAGTGGACTCACCGTCCTGCTCCGCTGAATATTCAACGTTTAAGTCAATTATACAAGGTTCTTTTTGCTTTACGCTGAATGGGCTTTACAGCGCAGCGAGTTGCACGGTACGTATCACTGTACAGTTGTGCCCACGTCTGTGTAGGTTGCGATAACAGCCGCATTGTGCCCGTACAGGGTGACACATTGTTGCAGGTGACACATCAGCTACGTCACCGTTGCTGCCAATGAGAGGCAGCACTGGCCAGCAACAAGCTGGCTTACCAGCTTTGGGTTGTCCGGCAAGCCGAAGATGCCGCCCGGGTCCATGGACTTCAAGCGGTCACCAGAGGCACCGCTATCATCATCGAAGGAGTGTGGGAAGGGACAAGGGAGAATCCTCTCTCCCCCCGCTTCGGGTGGAGGACAATGCCGTGGTTTGAAAAAAGTTCATTATTTCATTCATGTATGAGATAGGCATTTGCCGTAATTCGTGTCATAACGAGTGAATCATGTTTGTCAGACGCTTAACCCCCTGCTATGCCAATTTCGCTATATTAAGAATTAATCAGAGGTCCGTAAAAGAGCTCAGAAGTATCGGCTAGGTAATAATAATACTAATATAGTAATGATATAATAATAGTATAATAATAATAATAATAGTCATTGGGATGTTACGTCTCAAAACCACAATTTTATAATGAGAGACGCCGTAGTAAGGCTCCGAAAATTTTTACTATCTGGTGTTATTTATTGAGCATTGACGTCACATTGTACATGGGCTTCCACTATTTGTAGGAGGCTTGATAGATACGTCTATAGAAACGGCTGAATTCTATGAGGTTCGTTGAAGAATGCTTCGCATCGAACGCTTTTCATTGCATTGAACTCAGCCTAGTATTTTAACGCGACTGCGTTTCGAGAGCACGTTTCACGGAAATTCCAACGTCATTCCTTGTGAGCACAAATCATCTTGTTCATGAACAAAAAAGTTTAAAATATGCAAATGGACATTGGGGGGGGGGGGGGGTGCTTGACCTTCACCTACAAGAGTAGATCCTGACAGCGTAATCGGCCCTCGTGGGCATCCCCTTCCAATCTTCTAACCTGATGCGGTATCGGTTCATGCCTCAGCTCTGCCGTAAACGAATGAATTATTCTGCGCGTAATATTGGCCGTTTTAAGGTAACATTGAGTGCCTGTTGCAAGAACAGCTAATAAGTGCCCACTACGTCATAATCAGGCTGTATCATTTAACAAAAGACTCAGCGCTGCTTCACACTTGCCGACAGTGTTTAAAACGTTTTTACGTTTCACTAATGAAGAAGTTTGCGGGCTGGTTATTTAGAAGTAACAAAGTATGCTTTTCTGGCAAGATGAAATTATTATGCGGCGAATGCGCTTTAAACTGCTGTTCTAGGTGTCAAGTGGGCTGTGAACAGCTTAAGAAGGAAAAATATCTTGAGAATCACTGGTAAAAAGCACACTGCGAGCCACTTTTAGTGTCCTTGTGTCAGACAGGAACACAGCTGAGAACAAGAAAAACCTGGCAGGTTCATTAAGTAAGGCCACCAAGTGGAAAAATAATGTGCAAAGTACATGACATTAAAGGTGTAAGTGCACTCGTGAAGTCAACTTTACCTCTGTTTCTTTACATGCGTGAACCGTAATTATCACAGCTTCTTTTTCTCAGCAACGGGGCACATTAAGTTCGAAAGTCAGATCAATATAAAATAAACGCAACCCTTCAGACAGAAAAATTTAGAAGGCAACACTCTTAGCTAACGAAGCTCTCAAGTGTTGCTAATATGAGAAGGCTAGAATGTTCCCTATAGAATGATCCCTACCATTTTAATGTACCAAAAATTACCCCGTGATGTCATGTTACCACGTCTTAACAGAAAACAAATATCTTGTTGGAACTTAGAAGGAAAGTATAAGGGCTCACTGATTCTTTATACAGACCCATCTTTGTTCTTCGACAGAAATCATTGCACAGGAAAAGATAAATACAAACAAAAGACAATGTTCTTTACTGGCTCACACTCACGGGATTATTCTCTGTTTTTCTTGTTTTCATTTTGTTTTCTCTACAATAGCTTCTGTAAACCTAACCCCCTAGCCTAGGGTAGTTATTTTGATGTCCGTGGCCTGCCTCATATTACAAAAAGAAAAGCTTAGCGTACATGTGTTGAAAGATGAGGTAAAAAAAAACACCACCTATATAAGTAATTGACCCGAAGAACACCGGAAATTGCCACATCCACAATGAACATGCTATGTCATTGCGGTGTTAAATCATATATAATCCCTCCGTAAAGGCAAGTTCATGACGTATGTTTATATTTTGGTTATAAGGCACTACTACGAATGATATCGATTATGAAGTATTAACCTTACAGGAAGGCTAAACAGTTTTCCCCCTCAAGATATATATGACCCTGCCACGATGAAATAAGAGATGATTTTGTCTCCAAAATTAGCACCATGCTGCTTTTGCCTGTTCCTCTCGGCTTAGTGAAGATGGGGCCGGTACTTATATAAAGCGTTTCAGCTGCCATGCAATCACAAAACAACACAAATCGAAGCATTTCACTGTCATATATTGTAAGTAAGGTCTATTGCACAAGACGCAATACACCACTTTTCTTCGACGCGGTCGCAATCGATTTCATGAGTGATGCTTCTGTTGCAGACATGAGAACATCTCTTTCGCAATATCACACGTCATAATATGCAGGAAGGAGACAAGTGCTTATGCATTGTAGAATAGTACTTGATGATATGTTGGGGGCTGCTGTGCGCACGTAATGTTTTGTGTGAAATCACGGGCATTAGTGAAGTGACGGAAAAACTACCTTTCTATTTTTTGTTTCAAGACGTTTTCTCGTCTTACGGATGAAAGAAGGCGCGAAAAGATGGATGAATGGCACCTGACAATACGCAAGCTCAACACGCATGAAAGGCACGCCTTAATGGATCGCTTTGCCGCGCTTCACTCATCGCACAAATCCATTTGCTAGTGCATTTATCTTGCAACCTTGGCTTGTGTTTTTTTCTATTTGCTTTGGTTAAACTTTGCTGATCATCTTTCAAAACCTATAGGCAAATTCTTACTTAAGCATATACAGCAGTTACTTTTCTTGTCTTTCAGCACACGATTATCAAAAAATCAGTAGGAAACTGCTTGCCCGCTAAACTTTTCTGAATGGGCCAATTGTAAAAAAAAGATAAAAAAAACGTTGACGTTTTCGGAAAAATTGCTGCTATCGGTGAATGCAGAAATGCCGATGAAACAATGTTATTCGCCTTTGCACGCTGTAATACTACTTCGCGGTTTACCCGTCTTGGAAAAAGACAATCTGCATTCACTGAAAGTGTACCGAGACCGCTAATTTCCTTCGCAATAAAGTGTTGGAAATTTCGTGTTGCCTGAATCTCCTGTCTTCGTTGTTTATGCCGAGGCAACTTGCCTGTAGCTACCAAGAAATCAAATCCACAGACATTTAATTCTAATATGTCTGATATACACCTGTTCATCGTGTTTTGAATGTCATGGTAGGGCGTCTGTTTCTTTCCGCAAATTCTGATAATTTTTTTCACGTACTTGCCAATATAGAAGGATAACAATGCTCTGTACAACTTTAGTAGCAGCATGGTAATGCAACCATATAGATTTCAAACGATAGTATAATATAATCGGGTACACGTCTCAGTTCCCAGCATTTATGGAAGCATGTTTCATTCAAATCTTTGCTCTTTTTACACAAATGAACACTGGCGATAACATGAAGTAAGAAAACTGTTTGGTACACGTACCTACTAATCTTATTGAGCGAAATGTTTCTCATAGGCCACAATTACACTATAATTCTGTAGAGGCCTACTGGAAAAACTGACCAAGTGATTGAAGTTGCATTTGGTGAAAAAATTTATGCGTATGATGTCCAGGGGCCAAAAATTTATTTAGCTCAGTAAGCCAAGTTTGCTGCAACAAGGTAAATTTCATATCTAAGCTCTGCATTGCATGGTGGTAGCCTGTAGTAAAGAGCACAGTGATTAAGGGATACAGTATAAGTATGCTGGATTCAGTATGGTTTTAACAACCAGACAGCTGAAGTTCCCGAATGTGGTTTACATACTCGTCTGTTTTAGCAGTGAAACTGTTCTGAGACACGTAACTTAGCGGCATAAATAACGTCAGGTTTTGTAAAGGTAGCCGAAATATGAGTGTAGGAATTCTCGCAAAGTAAATGAAGATATCAACACACTCTTGCATGATGGTATAGTAACGCAAGGCTTTGCTCTGAATATATCAATTTGAAATGACAAAAGAAAACAAGCCGAAGAGACAAGAAAGAAAAAAATTGCGTCGCGTCTTTAGCTATCTTACTTATTCTGCTGTCGGCCCCGTACAAGCTTATTGGGGCACTGCAGATCTGCGGCTCTGTCGTTTTGTTGACGCCGAACTGCGAATTTTTCCGTTTCGCCATTACACGGATGGAGAAAGTATTTGTAGTGAATGGAAGTTATTTTTAGGCTGGACAGTTATTGGCAGAAAATATTTTTAAGTGCTGGTGTAGGAATTCTGGTGTAGGCAATATTTTTAAGTGCTGGTGTTACGGAAAGCTTCTAGCACTATTAGAGGCAATTACCATTATGACTTAACAGAAATTCAACTAAGATCACTTAGTATGAAGCATATACACTTCCGCGAACATATCACACAATTATCTTTACTTAGGTGGAGAGCAATTATCTATGGTGAAATTTCTCAACTTTCCGATCCCTCAATGCACATACTAACACTACGCACTGGACGCAAAATGCGAAATTTTGGTAGAACGTACGAAACGTCGTCGTTCTCTGTACTTACAACTGTGATAACTCTAGAATATATTGTTGACAAGAGAAAGTATGTACTACATGCATGTAATTACGTGCTCCACGGGTTGAGTCAGTTTAGTATTGGGTGGCCATCGGTTGTAGCCACTATTTTTTACTAATATCTGTAAAAAGGTCGTGATACATATAGATTTTGCTGTAATTTACCATGATTTAAATTTCACTGGTAAGGTGTAATATATTAAAGTTGTTTGTTACTCGCTTGCGCTTCGTCAAAATTGGGAAACCCGAAACGACACTGGTTGCTGAAGTGTTGATCGCACATGTTTGCAAGTAACCCCTATGAGGCAACATTTGCAGTGTACTCTCAGTTAAGTAACGCCCCACGCCTCGAGTATTGTGTGATATAAAAAAAGTAGAACAGAAATTTTGTAGTACACGGATATTTTTGCGACCAGTGTACTTGCTGTAACTGAAATATTGTGAAGTTTATCACCACAGTGAACTGAGGCTGCATAAAAAATTAACATCAAGTGCTAATAGTTTGCCTTCATTAATATCACTTTAAACATGGTTGTTCCATATAGCCAATGTCTCTTTTAATTCAGCGATGTTTTGCAGCATGTTCTACAAAATTTCAGTCAAAGAGACTTGCTGCGCATGCAAGTGATAACGCATGCGAGTATAAATTTTTCGCAATACTGTTAAAATTTTATATAAATGAATCCTACAATTACCTTTCTACATTCAAAATAAAAAAATTATGATTCAGACATAGTTTGGTTGCATACGGCTTTTTTTTCAAGCCTGCGTTTTAACTATGTGGGGTTAGAATACCTAAGCGCCCTAGTCACGACCGAAGCTTTATGTTGCGGGGCTGCGCATAGTACCCACGCAAGGAGTAGTGAACTCCGGCGTCGGTAGCACCAAGTCCATAGACTTTGAAAATACTATGCCCAGCCAAAGCAGGTGATGGAGGCCAGCAATGAATTTTGGGTCTATGAAGTCACTGAAACTCTGTATCGACTCTGAGAAGTGCCTAGGACCGCTAGTGATGGAGCGCACGCTGGTGAAGGTCCCGATTTTTGTCACTGCAAAATTATTTTGTTGATTCGATTGTCTTGTTTTTCGTCTCACTCCCGAGCAATACTCTACATACCCTCACATATTTTTCACTCGGGCAGGTGTGGTGTCACGGTGCATAGAGTGCAGCTGCGACTTTCGGTAATGCAACGTTGAAATTTCCGAGTTTGAAGAATTGAAATTACCGTCTCTCTGTATTGTCAATTTAAAAAAAAGTAATTCAAGCGTGTTGAGCGCTTTCTTAAATAAAGTTTGAACTATACATGGTCTATTTATTGCGGCAATCTAAAATTGTCAAGAGTTTTTGACACCAGTATTCAGTGTCACGAGAGTTCATACGCTACTGTGCGCTGAATGTCACACAAATAGTAAATTTGTGCAAGTACAACGTCACAGGGATTTCAAGAGAGAGAAAGACAGATAAAGATACAAGGAAAGGCAGCGATTTCAAGCTTTCACAATAAAGAAAGGCCTACCTAATTACAGAAGGTAGCCTATTTTTACGTTTTTCTTCAAAGACCATGCTCGAGTGCAACTTTTCTTATGAAACCTGAATAATAATTTGCCCATTTTCGTCGCTTATCAGTGTCATGACTCCTACTTACGGCTTCTGATCACTTAGATTGAGCAGATTTTTTTTTTGCGTCACTGCCTATGGTTGATTAGCATCAGACGGGTATCTCTCGGTGGTGTGTAAAAGTAGCCCTTCATAAACAGGAAAACAAAAAAGTGAAAGGCCAGAGGTGCACCTGGTTTGCTTATTAAGGCGGAGTAGATAAATGAAGTATAGCAATGAAGAAACGTTCCAATGAGACAAACCGGTGACTCACTGTTTCCCACCAACTGCGCCAAAATGAATGCTTTCAATGAAGAGTGCTTGTCTGCATACAGCACACCTGAAGGTCCAGGTTAGGGAGCAGAGGTTGCTCTGTTTGTGAGTCATGGTAACCAGCGCCACAGCAATCAAGTAGTACAGCTGATATCTGCAGGGCGTAGGGTTACGAGCTCGACTCCCACTGTCGAGAGACGCGCACATACTCAAGGAGCAAATGCCATTCTTTTTTTAAAAGATTGCGTCGCAGGGTTCTCACATTAAAAAAAAAGTTGCGTTTTTTGCGGACAGCTAGTCTTATAGAAAGGCTGTAAGCAGCGTAGTGTTTTTTTATTGCTTTGTGCAATATCTTTAACCTGGCGCAACGTTATCGAGAAAGCAATCACTACGCATGCACAATAAAGGTCTGCTTATAAAATGACACCGCCATCAATGATCAAACGGCTTTGTTTTTTCATTTCTTGCTGCTCGGCTGTTCCCATTTTTGTACCGTAATTCCATTAGGTGACCACTATATCCTGCACAGGTTAGTTTTTCCGTTGGAGAAGAGGTTCACATCTTGATTTGTTAGTCTTTTTTCTTTCTTAACCACCTTATGCGTATGGATTACAACTCTGTTCAGAATTCTCACTTTTGTATGTCTGCTGCTAATTATCAAAGTAACATCTTCAGCAAAATGCTAGCTGGCAAGGAGGGTAATTAAAGTTGTACCATTCCCACAATATAATACACAATGCAGCAGGCACAAAGAAAAATTATGTCGTGTTTTACCACGTTGGTTTTCAAAATAAAACTTCACATTTCGTATTCATCACAAAGCGTAATCATGTTAAAACAATAACTAAAGATCTACTACACTTCAGACAACGTGCGCAAAACTACCCATCCTCTGTATTATCTTTCTACCCATAGTTTCTTTTCTACGAAATGACTTCACTTGTAGAGTCTTCTACCTTGCAAATGAAGTGTTACGTGAGCTGTAGGTATTACTGCACTTCAATGGACGTCCGCAAACTGACTCACGTGGCACTGTGGTGTTTGTACATCCAAAGCTTATTTTGTACGCCAGTACTTCGCCTTTGCAATGTTTTGTTTTGTAAATGAATCATGGCACGTGAACAATTCTGCCCTTCGTGGAATTTTCGCGAGAACACACGGGCTGAAGTAATTTTAATTCCACCCCTTGTTATCCCCCAGCAGTCTGCACAAAGGCGTATTGAGTGCAATATGAATGTGATACAAGAAATGTGGTGAATAAAGCGTGAACATATTGCGAGATTATGCAAAGCCCCCGTGTCCGAAAAGGCCAGCACTTGGAAGCCACGATGAAGGAGAATGCTGTTGCTTCATTTATATTTCTCCCGATCATAAATTTTCAAGCGAATTTGTGCCCTTTGTAAAAGTACTTACTCCGAGGCACCTACCACAGCGACGAAATCTATACAGTGCACTCAATTTATGGCTCAGCGATAGGCGACTTAGTGTTCACACTTTTTCCACGTAGCCGAATAAAACTTTTTGGGCAAGACGATATGCTGCAATCAGCCCAAAAATAGGCCTTCTGTGAAATGTCGTCAATAAACCAGGCTGGGCATCAGCTTAAACCACAAAACTCTCTTTACTGGGACAGCGCCTTGCGATACGATGGAAGCGCTTTTGTTCCTGTCGTAATCGGTATAATTGTTGTGTTCCAGAATACAGCGAAACTGTCTGGTTTCAAAAAGACAAAAGAGGTAATTATTCACGTGTTTCATTTCTACGTTAAAATGAAGGCAACACATAATTACGCCGGTGAAACAATGATTACAATTTACATGGCTTTGGAATAGCACAAACTATTGTCGCAGTGCACATTGAAACAGGTTTTACATTGTGCAACACATCTCCGCATTGCTGGGGCTACACTCCCACTCCCATCTATATTTACCATGAAAAACTGTCGAAATCTCAAAAGAAAAAAATGTCATTAAGCTTATCACTAGAGAGAGAGAAAGATAAAGATGCAAGGAAAGGCAGGGAGGTTAACCAGACGCACATACGGTTTGCTACCCTGCACTGGGAAGGGGATTAAGGGGAGAAAAGAGGTTGCAGAGGGATGAGAAGGTGAAGCATATTACTAAGCACTTCTCATATCTTACAAGGAACGTTCTAGCAGATCCTTCGGGATTTCAGTCGCCCGGTTAATTATTGTTTTGGGTTCGCAGACAGCACTTATACTTACATGGAGGTTCAATGGTAGTCGCATTGTTAGCAGGGCAGACCTATTAAGCCAAATTACAAATATACTGTAAAAGTTTCTCGCGAAATGCCGTGGTAGTAGTTGTTGTATTAATGTTAGTAATAGTATTGGTGGTAGACGGAGTGGTGTTGGTATAGTAGTAGTAATTTTAGTATTAGTAGTAGTTGTGGTGAGATAGTAGTAGTACTATCTATAGACAGTAGTAATAGTAGTAGTGGTGGCAGTAGTCATGATATAGTCATGAAGCATTGTAGTAGTAGTAAAAGTAGTATCATCAGTAATAGTAGCAGCACTAGTAGCAGTACTGGTGGTAGTAGTAGCTGTAGTAGAATAGAAGTATTAGGATGAGCATGATAGTAATGTCGGGTAACAAACTGGATTCCCGGAGAACGGAAGCGAGTTAGGGGAAGACAGAAGGTTAGGTGGGCAGATGAGACGAAGAAGTTTGCGGGTATAAATTGGCTGCAGCGAGAACAGGACTGGGTTAACTGGCGGAACATGGGAGAGGCCTTTGTCCTGCAATGGACGTAGTCAGGCACATGATGATGATGATGATGAATGTCGTCAACTAGTAGTAGCAGTAGCAATGGCGATGGCAGTTGTAGAAGCGACAGTCATTGAAGTAATATTTTCACGTAGTACAAGAGGGGGAACACACACAATGATTTATTGAGGGCGAACTTGTGCCTAGAAAAGTAGCTATGTCACAAAGAAGAGTCTGCTAAAAGTGTTCCGCCTACGTGTCCCTTTCTGAACAACCACTCCGTCAGTCCTTCCGGCTCGTGCTCGTACACCAGAGGCATGCGCTGCTCTGCCTAAGATGCGTGAGCAAGCGCGAGGCACAGTAGACGCCCACATAGCGTCTCGTTGGTTGCGAGGCACTGTAGACGCTCACATAGCGTCTCGATAGTTGCGAGGCACTGTAGACACTCACATAGCGTCCTGTTGGTCCTCTTTGTAAAATAATTAGTAGGAGCAATCTCTCTGGCATTACTCTACCTCCGAAATGCGCATCGTCTCGATGCGTGAATTCAGAAGGTTAATAGTCGAGGGGTAGATGTTTCATTCTCTTTCGTGGTATGGCTTCATGCGGAACGGACGACCTCCGCATGGTTTTGCCGTTTCGAGCGCTCTTGTCTGTCAGGGATTACTTCATAAGTTAGGTCACTTAGCCGGCAAAGGACCTCGTATGGACCAAAGTACCGTCGAAGGAGCTTTTCTCAAAAGCCGCGTCGTCGTATTGGTGTCCAGATCCATACTTGATCACCTGGCTTGTACATGACTCCCCTGCGGCGCAGGTTGTAGTAGTCCGCATCCTTGAGCTGTTGTTTACGTATTCGGTGTCTTGCCAACTGGCGTGCTTCTTCAGCTTTCTGCAGAAATTCGTCAATGTCAGATGGCTCGTAGTGGTCATTGTCGACTGGGAGCATGGCGTCGAGAGTTGAACTGACTATGCGACCATGGACAAGCTGAAATGGGGTGACGCGGGTGGTCTCTTGGAGGGCCGTATTATAGGCGAACGTTGCGTAAGGCAGGATTTCATCCCACGTTTTATGCTCCAAGTCTACGTACATCGACAGCATGTCAACGCTCGTGCGATTTAGGCGTTCCGTTAACCCATTCGTTTGGGGATGGTACGCAGTGCTTTTTCTATGGCTGGTGTTTGTCATTATCATCAAACATTGCATTAACTCTGACGTGAAGGCTGTTCGTTGGTCGGTGATTACTACCTTTTGGGGCACCACGTCGAAGTACTATGCTGTGCACGAAAAAATTGCCCGCAGCTTCCCTCGGGGGAACACTGAGGAGGATGCGGACCATATAATTGGTTAACGGGGTGTTAAACTGCGACTTACTTGGGTCGATGGCTAAATTGGTTAACGTGGTTGTGAAATGGGGTGTTAAATTGCGACTTACTTGGGTCGATGGCTAAATTGGTTAACGTGGTTGTAGGAGGGGGTGTTAAATGAGTGAACACGTACACACGTATGCGAAAGGGCGGCGCTGGTCGAAGGGACGTCGATCATTGTGTTTGTGGATTCGTTGGAATTCATTTCACCGCGACCTTGGACGTCGACGCGCCGTACAAACCAACCGACGAGCGGCAACTGAGCGAGCGAGCGCCGACCTTGAGTGTATATACAGCACGACGGCGCATGCACTGTCAGCTGTTGAATGTTCTCGAAGCGCGACGCCACATGCGCGTCCACTGGAGAATCAGGAGAATTGTAGATGTCGAACGCGGTGTGTAGAGGAGGAAGGGTGCACAGATGGTGGAGGAGTGAAGCGCGCGCGGTGTGTAGAGGAGGAAGGGATGCACAGATGGTGGAAGAGTGGGCGACGGCGCGACGGCGCATGCGCGCGCGTCAGCTGTCGAATGTTCGAGAAGCGGTGCGGACGGCGCACTACAAGGCGCGAGTATAAGATGCTCCGCATCTAAAACTTCGCTACTTCAGCTGCCGTTACTCGCTCAAGGCAGCCGGTTTCAGCATACCGCGTTAAGTAGTCGGTGGCGACTACGATCCACCTCTTGCCCGATGATGACATTGGGAAAGGTCAGAGAAGATCCATTCCAACTTGTCCAAATGGTGTAGCAGGCGGTTCTATGGGCTGGAGCAGGCCGGCCGTCTTCAGTGGTGGTCTTTTGCGCCTTTGACATTCGCGACATGTCTTCACATATTGCTGCACGGACGCCAGCAGCTTGGGCCAGTAATGCTTCTGATGAATTTTGGCAAATGTCCGGCTGACACCCAAGTGACCAGACGATGGTTCATCATGACAAGCTTCTAGGATTTCGGGTCTTATTGCTAACGGAACGACGAGTAAGAACTTCTCTTTGTTATGCCCGAAGTTTCTTTTGTATAGCACATTTTCACGAAGACAGAATGAAGATAATGTTCTCTTAATTACA
Organism: Rhipicephalus microplus; assembly: GCF_043290135.1. Lineage (NCBI taxonomy): Eukaryota > Metazoa > Arthropoda > Arachnida > Ixodida > Ixodidae > Rhipicephalus > Rhipicephalus microplus. Next base: position 108,584,953 of record NC_134704.1, read on the forward strand.
CGGGGGACCTGGCCGGCATACCCTTCGACGTGTTCGATCAATGGGAGCAGTTCTGCGTCAGCTCGTTGATGCTCCGCAATATCTAAGGCTTCTTCACACAGAGAAGTGTGGAGTCGTCTTCTTCTGAAGGAGTAGAGACAAGTGGCGAGCGTGATAAGGAATCGGCATCGTTGTGTTTTCGCCCAGACCGGTATACAACAGTAATGTCGTATTCTTGCAGTCGGAGGCTCCATTTGGCAAGACGTCCCGACGGGTCTTTTAAGTTCACCAGCCAGCAAAGTGAGCGGTGGTCACTGACGGCACGGAACGGACTTCCGTAGAGGTATGGTCTGAACTTGCTGATAGCCCATACCACTGCCAAACACTCTTTTTCTGTCACGGAATAGTTTTTTTCAGCTTTTGAGAGGGTACGGCTGGCGTAAGCTATCACTTTTTCTTCTCCATTTTGCCATTGTACGAGTACTGCGCCGAGACCAATATTGCTTGCGTCTGTATGGAGTTCCATGTCAGCGGTCTCGTCGAAGTGGGCAAGGATCGGCGGGCTTTGCAAACGTTGCTTTAATTCGTTGAAAGCTGTTTCTTGTTCTGCACCCCAAGCGAATGATTCTTCGTCTTTTGTGAGTTTGTTTGGAGGTTCGGCGATTTTCGAGAAATTTTCTACAAATCGTCTGTAGTAAGCGCATAAGCCCAAAAATCGACGCACTTCTTTCTTGTCTCTGGGCTTTCGGAATCCTGCGACCACCGCAGTCTTGTCAGGATCAGGGCCAACACCTTCCGCGCTGATTACGTGTCCCAGAAAACGAAGCTTGTCGGAGCCGAACTGTCACTTCTCTGGTTTTATTGTCAAGCCGGCTGACTGGATAGCCTGAAGCACTGACCGCCGTCTCTCTACGTGTTGGTCAAACGTCGCAGAAAATACCACAACATCGTCCAAGTAGACTACGCATGACTGCCACTTCAGCCCTGTGAGGACACTGTCCATCATGCGCTTGAAAGTCGCTGACGCACAACACAGGCCGCAAGGCAGTGCTTTAAACTCGTACAAGCCATCCGGGGTTACGAAAGCGGTCTTTTTACGGTCTCTTTCATCCACTTCGATTTGCCAATATCCACTTTTTAAGTCGAGCGAAAAGAAATATCTGGCGTGCCGTAGCCGATCCAATGTGTCATCAATACGCGGTAAGGGGTATACATCCCGCTTGGTTACGCTGTTTAGTTTCCGGTAGTATACACAGAATCTCAACTTGTTGTCTTTTTTTCTCACGAGAACTACCGGCGATACCCACGCGCTGCTAGATGGCTGAATGACATAATCCTGCAATATCTCCTGCACCTGGCTCTTTATAACCTCTCGTTCGTTCGGCGAAACTCTGTTAGCATGTTGATACACTGGCCTGGTTGTTTCCTCTGTTATAATCCTGTGCTTCACGATCTGCGTGCGACGTACTTTTGATGAGGTGAAAAAACATTCTGCGAATTCATCTATCAGGTCTTCCAGGATCTTCCTCTCAGCTGGCGACAGACTTCGGCTGATTGAAACTGATGTTCCAAGGTCATGTGTAGTTTCCGAAGTAGGCGGCTCTGACGCAATGACACATAAGTCGGTAACTTCAGTAAAGCTGTGTAGAAAAGCGATGGCAGTGTCTTTTGCGACATGCTGAATTTCATTTCTGAAATTAGTGAGCAGTACGTTGGCAAGCCCACCACGTAGGCGAATAATGCCTCGAGCTATGCAAATACCTTTCTTTAGCAGCAGCTCGACATTGCCATCCGCTATTCCTTCACAGTGGACGAATGCGTCATTCCTTACGCCAACCAGGACGCTGCATCGTGGTGGCACGGTTACGTCGCCGTCGATAACACGCAACGCAGAACTTCCCGTCTCCTCTTATATGGCCAGCTTTGTCAAAAAAGAAATACTAGAATTCTGCAGGCTCATTATGGCGCCGTTATCTAGCAGGAAATCCATTCCGATTATTACGTCTCTCGAGCATTCTGGCAGAACTAAAAAAATCACCGACATAAGTGGCACCCTGAATGCCGATCCTGGCGGTGCATCTTTCCTGAGGTGTTATCAGATGGCCCCCAGCCGTGCGTATTTTTGGTCCACTCCAAGGCGTCAAAACTTTCTTCAGAGCTTTTGCGACTGCATAGCTTACGACTGAATAATCGGCACCAGTATCAACCAATACTTTAAATTCCCGCCCGTCCATAGTAATACGCAAGTCTGAAGAAATTTTTTCTTTACTCATATTCGTTGTCGTTTTCTGCTCGTCGCTGGTTCGCTGGGGCCCTGACGGAGGATCTTTGCTCTGTCGGACATCAACGGCTTTGCCTCCCCAGGTCGCTGGCTTCAGTTTTCCTGACGCGAGCTCGTTGACCGATGGTTTCGTGAATTTGGTGGTGAACTTTAACGTCGCGGACTTGGCGATCGAAAACGATTTGGTGCTGGTGACCTTGGCTGGTGCTGGAAGCTAGCAGCTAGAGATCCCTGCCTTGAAAGGTACTCCTCTATTTCTATAGGCCTTTCACGATTACGCGGGCATGGAGCATACACAGAAAACCCACACAGACCGACCCTTCGGTATGGACAGTTTCGGTAAAGATATCCAGCTTCTCCGCAGTTAAAACAGAGCGGTGTCCTGTCAGGTGTGTGCCACACATCGCTTTTCCGTGGTCTCTGCTCTCCAAGAAAAGGTGGGCTGGTCGGAGCTGACTGTCGGGCACCGGGAGTCGTGAACGAGGCATTGTGGACAGCAGGTTGGCGTAAACCGCCTGCGTACGTTGATGCATGGCGTTCCTGCAGGGGTTGTTGGAGTCGAAGAGGTTGCACTTCTGGTTCCGGCTGAAGAATGGCGTGCCGAACTTCATCACGGATAATGGATGTGAGGGATGAAACTGTCGGTTGGCGGTTGGATAATGTTACGAAGCTCCTCTTTGACGGTGGAACGCACCAGCTCCCTCAGCGTCTCGTTGCTGCTGTCTCGCTTTGCCAAAAGAACGCGCGCGGGCTCACTACAGGTATCCTGATTGTAGTGACGGGCACGCTGCTGCAGTGCTCTTTCTATGCTCGTGGCTTCTGTGCGGAATTCAGCAACGGTGCGAGGAAGATTGGGAACCAGGCCTGCAAATAGTTCCTGTTTGACTACACGCATCAAATGGCACACTTTCTTTTCTTCGGTCATGTTCGGATCGGCTGGTTTGCAGAGGCGGGACATGTTCTCGATATACATGCTGACACTTTCGTTCAAGCGTTGGCTTCTTGATTGAAGGGCATTTTCTGCCCTTTCCCGGCGATCCGTGCTGGCATATGCAGCAAGCAACTGCTGCCGAAAGTCTTTCCACGTCGCGTTTGCCCTTTCGTGGTTCTCAAACCATATTCTCGCTCCATCCTCCAACGCAAAGTACACGCGGCCCAATTTCCTCGCCTCATCCCAGGCATCGGTCCTTGCGACCCGCTCGAAATGCTCCAGCCAGTCTTCCACATCTTCGTGCGCGTCACCATGGAATGGTTCAGGTAAGCACGGGGGAGACATTATGAGTTGAGATGTTGAAGCTGGATTGGCCATTTCTCTGAGATTGGCGGTTACCGCTGCCCGTGTTGCTGGAGTAGTGAGGAGTGGTCCAGATTCAGGTGACTAACCTCGGAGGCGGCGACTTGAACGCTGGTGTACTGAAGTAAGTTCGCCAGGCTCCAATCGCTGGGGGTCAGGGATTCTTTCTCTTGCGCCAAGGGGACTTCCAATCATACCCCGCACCTCCACCAGAATGTTACGTAATACAGGAGGGGGAACACACACAATGATTTATTGAGGGCGAACTTGTACCCAGAAAGGGAGCTATGTCACAAAGAAGAGTCTGCTAAAAGTGTTCCGCCTACGTGTCCCTTTCTGAACAACCACTCCGTCAGTCCTTCCGGCTCGTGCTCGTACACCAGAGGCATGCGATGCTCTGCCCAAGATGCGAGAGCAAGCGCGAGGCACAGTAGACGCCCACATAGCGTCTCGTCGGTTGCGAGGCACTGCAGACGCCCACATAGCGTCTCGTTGGTTGCGAGGCACTGTAGACGCTCACATAGCGTCTCTTTAGTTGCGAGGCACTGTAGACACTCACATAGCGTCCCGTTGGTCCTCCTTGTAGAATAATTAGTAGGAGCAATCTCTCTGGGAATATGATTAGTGGCTACAGTTTGCCTTCCTTATGAGAATCTCCTCGATTGAAATCGAAAAAATGCATGTTCTGAAATTCTTGCCAATTAGGTACTAGCTCAAATAGAAGGATTACAGCGATAAAAAAGCGTAAAGCTCATACCATGCTTGATCTTCTGTTTTACCAAAAAAGCTTTACCGAGAAAGAAATCGGCTCATACAATTTATATTATTATGCATCATATATATATATATATATATATATAAAGGGAAAATAGTGTATACCTAAGGGCTCATTTTTCCGTGTTTTCACACAATGATAATGAGATCTAACAGACAATAATGCCTAGGAATAATAGGGGAAGTTCTTAGACCGAATGAAATGTAAATAAGAATTGAGAAAAGTGGGTGAAAAGATTACTTGCCGTGAGCAGACATAGATATATAGATTTTTTTCAGGAACAACATTTTTTCTAGTGCAATCAGCCGATTCATTTTACGTCGAAAGCTTGAGTCTTACTAATAAAGATTGTTTCAGTATTGATGTGGAGCTGTGCACAACAGGCGCTAAGGACTCAACATACTTAAACTTCCTATTTTTTTGTCATTCGAATAGCAGGGACCTGAAAACGACGTGGACAAGCAAAAAAAAGGAGTTCTGCCTTGTCTCTTTCGAAAGAAAAAATTCTCAAACTTGCTGCCTGCTAAGTCTCCTTCGAATGAGAGAAAATGGCTGCATGATCCGATTCAGCCATGTTTCTTAAAACTTGCGAAATGTAAGCTTGCGTAAGTAGTTCAGTGGTGCACAAAGTCTGTCGAAAGAGGGTACCATTACAATGTCTCGTCCTATTTCCTTCGGTTGCCATTCTCTAAGATTCGCTGACTGAAGCATAGGGATTTTTGCTAAGACGCAGCATTACAGACTCAATGAATTACAAATATCGCCTTGATCATTAGCTATACTGAAGTGGTATAATGGTGCATTACACAAAATTGACAAATAGCTCATCATAACGCGAATTTTATCATAACGCGGATCGTATCCGTGCAATAAGCACAGGTAATGCCTGCATCTCATCGAATTACCTGACTTCAATCCGTCTCCTGTGCCATCTAAAAAATATTGTTTCTGCTTGAGCAGCCTGCTGCTGTAGACTTTACTGAATTAGGACAAAGCAGCTTTATACACAGCCGTTTAGTCAACATGTTGCTCATGTGGCGGACCAGAAATAATAATATTTTAATCATTTCTCATGAACTAAAGACACTTTGAACATTTCTTTATCTACATTATTCTATCAAGCCGCCTTTATTTGGGCGCTCTCGTGGCATGGTACGAATTTTACTCTGGTCCAGAAGATGAGTCAAAGTCTGATGCTGGCTTCTCCCACGTCAGTACACAGAGACCAAGCCTATCCGCTGCCGCACAATCCTTCTGGACATCCCTAGGTTGGTCCACCAGCACGACCATGTGAAGTATCCGCAACTGACCTTTTAACTTTAGTCGCAACTAAAACTGGCATAAGAGATAATGATTGTATGGTGAACATGACTATACCATCATGAGACAAACAACAAGGTATGTTTGCCGTTTACGTAATGAAACTCGCTGATTCGGTCACGTGTAAAACATACCAGTGGTACGGGCCGTAGTACGCGAGTATGCACCACAGGTAATTTACAGTTTTTATATACACAGAAATGACAAGAAGAAACATTGCTGATAAACGAAAGGACATCAAGAAATTGCGGCATCAGTCCCCACCGTGGTGGTCTAGTGACTAAGGTACTCGCCTGCTGACCCGCAGGTCGAGAGATCAAATCCTGGCTGTGGCGGCTTCATTTCCGATGAACGATTTCCGGATCGAAGTCAGGTAATCCGATGAGATTCGGGCATTACGTGTGCTGATTGGACGGATACGATACCACGAATGACCGTTTCCGAGCTTGAGCTGAGGCAGGGCCTTGCTCAAGTTGTAAATACTCAATTTTAGAGGCTTCCTTCAACGTCAGTTTTTAAGTGCTCCCTAGGCAGCACACCTGAATAGAGGAATTCATTTCGACATGTATTATGGCTCCCGTGGCGACGTCTTTATATAAACGAGCAAGTTGTCATGGCTGTAGTAAAGTTTGCGGAGGCTTTATGAGATTATGCGAACATCACTTGCTTCAAGATGGCTTGCCGTTTCTCCACCACCGGGAGCTCCCTTGGCGAAAAGCTTTTCGAAGGTGCTGTGGTGAATAATTGATAATTTGAATGGTACGCTAAGCGATGAGGTACTGGATGAACTATTACAATCCACATCGGTGGCGTAGCCAGGCGGCACACCGGATCAGTGCTTTTCGCTTCCATTCCTCAGAATTTTGTTTTTGCCATGGCATACAAAGCGAAAAATGACCCTTTCAAATTTCGAGGGGGTGCCACCCACCTTTCCAAAATCAGGAGAAGCCGCACGCACCCCCCACCCCCTCACCCCAGAAAAAAAAGATTCAGTAGCTGTGACTCGTAGCAAGATGAAAACTATATCAGTGGCGTAAGAGTCTCTCGTTTTTTTTTTGTCTGAGATACGAAACACGATTACCAGGTAAAGCTAACTATCTGAATGAAATCAAATCACTGCAGTCTTAGCTGTGAATCTGCATATAAAGGCAGCAAGAGAGAAGAAAAGTATATCTGAAAGGTAGGGAGGTTAACTACACTAAGTGCAGTTTGCTACCTTACCCGGGGGAGAGTTTTACTAAGCGCCAGTAGTGGTGACCAAGAAAAACGAGTTCGACGCTCTCACATAATTAGACAGAAAATGCGAAGCTTTCTCTGTAATTTACGAACAAAATACTCACAGTTATTGCATGTAGGCTGGCAGTATAGCTAAGCAAACACGCCATCGCTAACCAAAGTTGGGCTATTTGTATCCGCTTGGACTGTGCACCCTGAGATAATTAATCAAGGAACATATAATGCACACCTGTTACACACTGCTACAGCCGTTGAAATGAACCAAGTAGCCCAGCAAACAACCAAAGCACATAAGAATGCTTTCAGTAAACATTTTCACGCTAAAAGATTTCAAATTACTTGCAGCGTACTTGTAAATTACTTAATCAAAACGCATGAGTAGAATTATATTTTCTTGATGTCACATTGTGTTTATATGAATATTCCAAACCTAAATAATTTCCAAACTTAGGAAAAGGTATACCCCATGCATAACCTGCTTTAACAATGGGGTAAAGAATCACAAAACAATTACCCGAGCTTTTGTCCAAAAACAAGAACAGCTGACCTGAGATATGAAATATGGACTTTTCTCGGGCTGATGTATAACTTCAATGGTTCAAATCATACTATATCTCTGTGATAAAAAGTCTTCTGGACTAACATTTGCTTTCTGGTCTAACAAGATCCTTCGTAATATAAAGAGAATTGGCGTTATTTATTTTTAATAAAAATGTAACGAATGCCATACAAAGAAATGCAGTAATAAAGTTTGATTGAGGGGGAATTTGCGAATGCTTGCTTTACAGGAGCGAAAAAAGAAGTGACTCAGCAGTTTGTCGAAGTAGCAGTGAGTGTATTCCGGCGAACGGAGTCAGAATAAGCGAAGGCTGTGAATAAGGCGCCATCATGCGGCTCTTGCGACACACGAAAACACAAAGAACGGAAAGCGACATGGATGCTTCCAGACTAAGCATTTCGTCATTCTTGTATCAGCACCTGCAGCCGGACCTACACCGGTCACTCCTTACACGAGAGCCACTTCACAGGAGGCACTGAGACTGTGTTTTATGACTGGCGTCTCTTTCTCGGCATCTACAGTGTCTTCGCCAAAAGTAATGAGAAACTTCCGAAAGAAGAATCGTGCAACAAACTCTTGAGTAGGGAGAAGTCTAAGAGCCACAGTAATAACTTGAGTGGAAGCCTCAGCCGAGATAAGCATGCGCGTCTCTACCTAAAGGTTGCGAAATGGGTGAGGCTGGGAAAATGGGATTTGACGCATTCGCGTTCGGTAAAAGTGGTGACTCGCGAAGAAGAGATGTCGGCAGTACAATTCAATGCTGACTTATCCTATAGAAGCCATCTGAGTAATTTGTTTATTTAAAAACAACATCCACTCATAGACATAAAAAGTGTGCCATAATTAAAACCCAAATTTAATACGAGATCACGCGCTTCACCATCAGAAAAGTGATCCGTTTGTAGAGTACCTATTACATTGTTGATTTCTTTTTACATGGGCAACTCGGCTAGTGTTCTTTTCGGGGGAGAGGGTCCGGGTAGGTGTGTGATGTACTCTTAGCGATTCTCAAACAAATGCCGTACGTTTTTTATTTTATTATCTCGATATGAAAACATCTAGGCTGTACTCGTAAAACACAGGGAACAAAAATTAAATCGAAGGTTGGTAATGTTTCAGTAAAACTCAACACATTGAAACAGCCCTACATTACGTTTCAGGTTATTAGAAATCAATACGAACTCGTTTATAGAGAGCAATCAACACTATCATCATGAGCCTATTTTATATAGACTGTGAAATGAAGAATGAGTGGGGTGATTGGGTATTTGGATGACTTGGCGTTTCAGTTTTTTTTTTTTCAGACAAAATTCTGCTGCGCCACACTTTCTTTTTTAGCTTATCAGCCCAGCTTTCTGGTGTGAAAACCGAGAAGGTACACTTTTTGAGCGCCCGCCGCACTGAGTTTAGTATCACGTAATTTGAGGCCTTCAAGTTCGAAGATTAATGTCTCAAGCTACGTGTGTTTAATAAGTTTCAAAAAAGTGGGCTGTTACACATTGCCAACTCCTTCAGCATTTGAATACAAACAAGTGCTTTTAAGTTATAATCATGAACGTATTGAGTTTTCGTTAAATGCTCACTTCAGAGCAACTTCACGTGCTGCCATATTTTGTAATGTGTAAAAACACTCCGTATATATGGGGTGTTTTTTGTTTTTGTTTTTTTACAGGAAAGGTGGTGCACAACATTACAACTGGTTCAGTCATGCTTTGCGGAGTGTCAAATAAAGATTGATTGATTGATTGATTGATTGATTGATTGATATGTAGGGCTCAACATCTCAAAAGCACCATATGATTATGAGAGACGCCGAAGAGTAGGGCTCCGGAAATGTCGACCGCCTGGGGTTCTTTACCGTACACCCAAATCTGAGCACACTGGCCTAAAACATTTTCGCCTTCATCTAAATGCAGCCGCCGCAGCCGCGATTCGATCCAGTGACCTGCGGGTCAGCAGCCGAGTACCTTAGCCACTAGACCACCGTGGCGTGGTGTCAAATAAAGTTTACCACCTATGTAGAATAGATAAGAAAAAAATGGCAGCATATGCACGGGGTGAATGGTGGAGAGTGGGGCGAAGCATCTGCCCGTCCATTCGTTCTTGCTTTCATCCGTCAATGCATCGGTATGTGTGACCATCCGTGCGTCCATTCACCCGTCCATGCGTGCGTCTGTTCGTGCTTCCGCACGTCCATTCATACTTCCGTCCCTGCGTTCGTCCATGCATCCGCCCCTGCAGCCATCCATGCCTCTATTTGTCCGTGCAACCATCCATGCGTTCGTCCACGCATCTGTCTGTGTGTCTGATCGTCCATCTAGTCAACACTCCAAGCACCACCATCTCGCATCTTTTCATCATATATGCGTCCGTCTGTGTGACTGTTCATGCGTCCATCCGTCCGTCCGCGCGTGCGTCTGTTCGTGAGTCCGCACGTCTATCCATGCGACCGTCCCTGCGTTCGTCTGTGCATCTACCCCTGCGCCCGTCCTTGCATCCATCCGTCCGTGCTGCCATTCGTACGTCTGTCCATGCATCTGTCCTTGTGTCCGTTCGTTCATCTGGTTAACACTCCAAGTACCACCATCTCGCATTTTTTCATGATATAATCCGCATATAGAAGCACCGCCATCCAGCGGGAATTCCAACGACTAAACGAGAGGTGGCACACGCAAACTTTATTACAGTTCGCGTTTCGTGTCTACTTCCCACCATGGTATACACTAGTTCACTGTATTATGACACTGCGGCCCAACGCTCGCTAAAACTTTCAAAAACCAAGGAGGTTACGCCCCGCGAGTATAACGCAGCAACCTTTTCTTGTCAGATCGTGATCAATGTACATGCCAATGGCTGCTAATTGGGAAGGAGAGGCAGGAGAATTAGGCTTTTAGGCAACGTGCATGCTGCGAATTTATTGTTGTTCAACAACGCACAGGAGAAATCTCCCACCGGCACCACCTTGCAGGTCAAAGCGTAAGACTGGTTACGCACTACGACTACGACGAGGGACGAACGGGTGCCGCTATAAGGAGCTTCGCCCCTAAAAGGGCACTTCGTGTTAGCGGCATCTACGCACTACGCGTGGGCGCCGCTCGTGCGTGTTCGTGGAATGAATTGTTGGTTGAGCTACCACTTGACCCTTACGCTAGCGTGCAATAAAAGCCTTTATAAAGCCCTTCAGAAGTGAGAGCAGTGTTATTGTGCACGTAGTGAAAGCGTAGAATAACTGGAGCCGTTAAAACACGAAAACTGTGGAAGGTGTGGCTGATTTCAAGGCGCACAAATGACAAAGCAAGCAGTAAAAACTAGTAAAAAAGACATCAACATCAAGAAAACAGAAAGAAATATATAATAGGAGAAGAAGAAACATATAAAAACAAGGCCAAAGAAGACAAAAAAAGGAAAAGAAGGAAAGAAAGACAGAGAGTAAAAATGAAAAAGAAAAGTGAACAGAGGCAAAGAATAATGTCCAGCTGTGCATTTCTTTCAGGCATGGCACCGGTAGAGATGAGGTGCCTTAATTTTTAGGAGTTTGATCATCCAGCTTTTTATGTTGACGCCTTGTCCATTATCGCAGCGTGTACACTAATTCTCATTGCTCGTGCTCGAGACACCTCTGCGTTTATCCAATTCGATAGGTGGAATTTGTTATGAAGCGAGTTCAAAAAGCTGGGTTCAAAGCTTTTTTTTTTTGCCTTTGCCTAAACAAAGATTCTTCTCATTTTTCCATTCTCTTTTTCACTTATAAGCGATCGTCTCCCCATTGTGACTCATTCTAAGGTGGTGACCGAAAGTATAAGGTCCGGGGCCAAGAGTGCAAGCAGTTCATATCTTCTATTACCCTTGCGCTGTTTAGCGGTGTTGAACAAACAACCCGTTCTGGCAACTCAGTGACGCGTCACACATGTCCCTACTTTATCCTCACATATAATACATGCACAATTGCAGAGGTGAATATTTTAACTAGAGTCCAAGCGCAATCATTTTTCGCTCGCTGTTCACGCCAAGGTTGAAAACACGCCAAGATAGCGGCCAGGCTCGCCACAGTGACTAGATTGAATTCAGTATGCAACCATTCCCCATGATCGCCAACTCGAGCGAATACGCAGCGCTGGCATCATGCACCCTCCACGAGCGAACACTCGCATCCTGACAAACCCCGATTGGACTCGCTCGATCGATACCCAACTCCTGCATCTCCGGTAAGCATACCACTGGCTTGTAAGGCACTGCAAGCGGAACAAACCAAATCGAAAACTTCTCGCTCACAATCAAGCGCTCCCTGCAGAGGCAGCCGCACACTTTTCACAGCCTGCTGGTTTAAATTGGACTGACACCTGCACAAGGACCACGAACTAAATGAGCTCAAAGAGCAGGCGGCTTCTGATGCTTATCCAAGCACTGTGGAATAACTTGCGAGAAGTCGGGATGTTTAATGTAAAAATAAAAAAATGACATTTGTTGGCAGGTGCATTGAGTATTATTTATAATAAATCCTTATCATATACGTTTAAACACAGTAATAGGAGAATGAGATATGTTGTAGCAAAGGGCTTCAGGAATTTCGATCTACACGCCTTTATTAACACGAACCTAAATTTATCAACATGAGCTTTTTCAACAATTTCGCCTCCATCGAAACGGCAACTGTCATGACTGCAGCTCGACGCTGGTACGTTTGCGAAGAAATAGCGAGGAACCAGAGTCATACAGCATCCCGATTTTTGTGAACACACGTAGCTCTATAAGAATCATTTTATAATGGCTGAAGTGCATTATGAGCTGAATGATTTATTGAAAAACATATCTATTGCCTTTTATTACTAAAAAATACTTCTCTAGTTTATCATGGTTTTGTTCCTTTAATACCGACGGAAATTGGTGGTGGTAGTTAGCAGATGAGAATGGCACCTAATTTCTGCAGCCCGGTCGGGAGCACGGCGCAGTGCCTAAACGTAAATTAGCAGGCGCAAGGAGATAGGTTCTCTACACCACGCGGGTTGTCACACACTCTCCCATGTTAGCCCGCCTATCGGCTGACGTCCGCCGGTAGCCACTTTTCAGGATCAAGCTCCGCCAGCTCACGCACTACATATCGCTTCGTAAAAGCCACCCTAAAAGCGGTGTGAACGTTGTCAAGCCCTGTGCGCTGCCAATACATGCATGCGCCATCTCAAGATTGCTCAGTCGACCAACTGATCAAAACTGTTTTCTGTATCATTACTGTATCATAAAAGGGCACACGTGGATGCCAAAAAATCAACTTAAAACCATACGACCCCACGTCGCATAGTTCTTGCGAGACGCACTTGCTGGTCGGCTTTTCCATTGTGTTCCAACCGATCGCGGACAGCGTCGACAACAGAGTCGCCTCTGTTTTCCATGCGCGGGTCTTCCGCGTAACCTTTCGTGGAACCGACTGCTCAGAATGGTGCAACGCGAGCTCCTACTGCGCTTTGCAGCATCCGTAAAATCTGCGCCCCACCACAAGCTAACCTGCATACTTCATACTAACTCCTCCCCCTCAAGAGCGTTACTGAACACTCAATGTCCAGTAACGCGATGCAAAAAAAATATCGTTACAAATAATTAATTTACTTTCGGTGCGCACACATCCGTGTACCGATTTTTCCTTCAATCTCAAAGAAAGAACTTTCGCATCTCACTCTTAGCAGTGTCCTCTATTGTTCTTTTTCTTTACGTTACTTGTTTTTACCATCTCATTCCTGTCATGTTTCACTCACCTTTTTGCACTATGCAGCACACAGTAGATAGCCGGTGCGAGAAAAGGCTAGCCTCTCTGTCCTTCCTTTCCTTCTCCTCCTCTTCTTTGCTGGGATCTAAATCGCTGCACGTATCCACAGTGAGTTCATTTGTGCACAGAGCTGGGGCCATGCGGATAGAACTGTTGTCCATATTTTCCTTCCCCCTATAAAGCACACGGTACCAGTACTGAAAAAGGTTGTACAAGATAATATTTACGGCTGATTTTACAAACAGAAGCAACAAATTCTACACGCGCCCATGGGATTTACTGAAACTGCAATAATGACCGCGACGTATCATGCACACAACGTGACTGTATGAAAATAAGCAATAAATGCCCAATGAAGGCCATTAACATTGACTCTACGTGAAAGTGGAAATTTCTACACAGGACCACAAACCGTCATTCATATGACGCGCAGATGCAAAACGTGTGTGCACTACCAAGGACTTCTGCCAGCAAGGTTCGCTCTTTACACAATTTGTTTATTTTAGATTGCGACTTTGAAATGAGGCGCGCGCTTTACTTACGCAAGCTCTGCATTGCACAAAAAACAAAACAAATAGAAAACGACACATTCAGGTTCCCTCTTTAACAAACCACTGAAGTGCAGTATCGCAATTTAGAAACTTCACTTGTTAGAAGACGGGCGCATTCGTTCAGAGAATGACGAAACAGTTATCCTTTCGAAGGGCAAAGCCGTTCAGAAGATTGAAGGCAACAAGCAACAGCTATTGCGATTGGCGCACCGAAAAGAAACCATTACAAGCACAGATTTTCCGAGTCAAATTGAATCAGTAACACAAAAAGAATAAATTACCCCTGCTCAGAGTCACCGTGCAGTCAGCTTCACGCCAAGTGACTGAGGTACATGTTCTAAACTTAGTTCTCTGTACCCTTTAGATTCCGCCGCATTCCTTGATTGCAAAATCATCAGAGTGCACACCGACGCACTGCTGGTGGAGCTGAGAGCGCTATTTTCAGTGCTATTGACTTGGATTACATTTTTAATGCTGCCAAAATACTGTAACGCAAATGAATGTGCATGTGAAAACGTGCACCCTTTATAAATCGTAATGCTAAGAGTGGTGTAGTTTCTGTATTCTCTAGGAATCTTCAGATGTGTGGCGAGACGAGTGCATGAGGGCAATGCAAACGGCTGGTCCTATGTATACGCAGCTTATCGGAAGAACAGCCGAGTATCACGTGTCACGCATCAACCAGTGACCTCAGTAATCGCATAGTGTATTTTTATAACACATGTCTCCCACACACACACAAAACAAGCTCAATTTCAGTTCGGGGTTCCGAACTTCCGAGGATAGAACATTAAGTTCTGGCCCAGACTGCGCAAACACAATATGATAGGCTGACAAACACGTACATCGTGAGCTGCTTCCGTATTCGGATCAGAGAAAACATGCTTTCAGTTTTCTCGCGGCCAACAAAAAGGTACAGGCCGTTTAGATGTTCCTATTCAAAAACCGCTCGACCTGCACGGAACGCGCAGCACCGTCAACACCATGGCTGGCAAGCAGGTGTCTTACCACAAAGCCACGAAGTCACTTTCTGCGGCTTCGGGGGAAAAAAAACATTACATAAGTGCCCATAAGGGAAGGAGTCTCCTTTATGCATTTTGTTCGACAGGTGTCACGACGAAAGCTAGCCAATTTGGCAATTTTTAGGCGTATTTGGGAGGCCATCAAACTAAGTCGAAAAAGGTCGGTAGAGTGCAGCAATTGCCGCTAAAAACACACAGGAACTTTCAGACAGCTTTAAAAATGGACAACTATGTCAATCAAGCGGAAAAGATATGCCTTTTCAGAGGCGTTGATCAAGCAAACAGCATACGCTAGATAATGTGCTTGCATCTGTGAAGCATTGTGAGACTATGGCCTCTGAAATGCCTGGCACGCGACGTGTATCTTGGCGGCCTTGCGACTCTTGCTTTAGATCGAAAACCTGTATGTACCATTCGCGCGCGCGCGTGTGTGTGTGTGTGTGTGTGCTTGTGTGTGTATTCCATCTGTGAGACATTGTGAAAAACGTGTATCGACTACAGCAGAGTGCCGTTATAGCTGATGAAAGTGGCCACACTTCACAGTCAGTGCATTACTATAGATACGTCACGCTTGCGCATTCATGTGTGTGTGTGTGTGTGTGTGTGTAAGAAAGCATATTAATAAGCATGCACTTAGCGGTTGAAGGGCACACTAGAGGCTGAATTTCCCTATCGCGTTCAGCTCTTAAAGGCGAAGCTTAAGGGTCTCCCGATTTTTTTTTTGGGAGGGGGGGGGGAATCTGATAAGCTGTTATCGTTTTCGTGGCGTTCTTGCAAAATTTGGATTTCTCTGGCAGCATGAAGAGGGGCTGAGTGCCGACTTCTAACAAAATCTCGTTGCCCACCCTTGACAGGGAGAGCCGATCAATCTGGGCGTGCCGCTGGGATTAAAGAGTTTGGTAGCTTTATTGTGCACGCCCTATTAGTTGAGGAATTTCGTGCTAGTGTTGTGAAGAAGGCTCTGGAACCTTTTCAATCCTCTTCAAATTAGTGTAATACCGGTGTCACACGGACATCGTTAATCGCAATCAGTGCCGATCCGGATTGACCACGATCCCGATGAGGCGCTACTACACGGTCACTTTTACTCGCGATCAGGCTCGATTAGGATAAAGACTATCGCGATCTGCGCATCGCAATCTGGCTGAGAAATCGCGATTTCGTATCGACTGCACACCCTGGCCGAGCTTTTTGAAAGCAAAAGAAAGAAGAAAATCAAGCATAATTTTTGAAAAACACACTTAAAAGCCAAAGATTTAGTTTTAAAAGAAAGAAGTTGGAAACTGCTTTAATCGAAAAGAATGTTGGTGCTATTGCATATTTTATTATTCGTATTGACCGCATGTAGTTATAGGAGAAGCAGACAATAAGCAATCGACAAGTTCAACTCTCGCACCGTCGGAGCAGTTGGAGCACCATGAAGTAATTATGAGTGTCGCCAGCTTTTCGACTACTTCGCCGCGTACGCGCACTTTGTGTTCAAATGAAGAGACCTTTACAGTAATTTACCACTGGCGGTAGCGACTGGGACACCTGAGGAGCCAAGACATAAAGGTGGAGATAATCTCATGAATCAAAACGGGTAAGGGCAGGAAAATTTCCGTAAAATGATAGTTTAGTGAAATTGATTGATATGTGGGGTTTAACGTCCCAAAACCACCATATGATTATGAGAGACGCCGTAGTGGAGGGCTCCGGAAATTTCGACCACCTGGGGTTCTTTAACGTGCTAGTTTAGTGAAATTGCTTTTGTAGTCACATACAATGTTTTAATGTTTGAGGAGTTCTTGCACCAATAACATTGCAAATAAAGGGCTCGATAGAAATATCGTATGCTGAATTTTGCCGATGACATGTTTTACGGCGCACAAGTGCCACCTGGTGCAATTCGATATGACTCGAGCTCAAACCGGATTAGCTTGGACCGCGTAGCAGCGGCCGCGAAGTTCATTGCGATCAAGAAAACCGATACGGATCACCCTGATCCCGGTGAAAAGAACGTGTGTGACACCGGCATAGGAATGTTGTTGAGCTACGTCTTCCAGTTGAGGAGAGAGGTGTCGTACGTCACGTGGCTGATGAGAAAGGCGTGAAATGCCTTCATGAGGTTGTCCTCTTTCAGACCGGTCTTTCCGCTGTAGACTCGTCGCCCTGGTGAAGTTGCGCGCACTCTTCTCTATACGTTTTTGAGGCTCCAGGTTCTGACCTCTGTAAGCCTCAAGAACCATGTCCAGAACCTTGTCGTGTTAAATTTTGAGATACTGCGTCTGTCCTTCACGCGTAGTTGAACGGGAAGGCCCTTTCTGTGGCTGTGTTTACAGAGATAGAGCTTTCATTTGCTGGAAGATAGCTTCAGCTGCGTATTTTCAAGGAAAGCTTGTGCAATGTCCAGCGCATCCTGTAGGTTATGCTCCAGAGTGCCTAGTGGGCCGCTTGCAGACCAGCTGGTAATGTAATCCACGCAGATTGCGTGATAATACCCCATGGACTTTCGAGACTTGGTTCAATAGAACGTGCATTGCGATGTCGAAAAAAAGTGGCTAATGCACTGAATATTAGGGGGTGCCGATGTTATCTAACTTGTGCTTTAGGCTTCTGTTTTTTCTAATGTTTATGGTAGCTGTCCGGTCAGCCAAAATTGATCTGACTTGGTTTAGTAGCCTACTCCGAGATTTAAATGTGAAACTTCGTTGAGGTTGTGTTCATGCCTGACTGTGTCGAAGGCCTTGGTTAGGTCGAGCGCCAGAATGTGTTTTACGTCCCTAAATTTATTATACATGATGCCACTCCTGATTTTAAGCATGGAGTCTTGAGTTGATAGTCAATTTTGAAAGGCTATGAGATTGCGGCTAAAAAAAGCCGTTTCATCAATGGGCTCTGCAATTGTTTTGTGAATGCCATGCTCTGCGAGCTCGCCGAGGTCCGAAGAAAGAAAAATTGGTTTCCCGCGTTCGGGGATGAGAATTACATTGGCAGTTCGCCATTCATAGGGTAGCAGGCCTGCAAACAACAAAGTGTTTATTTTGCTCATAATGATTCGGATGGCTTTCTCTAGATTGCTGAGCAGTTTATCTGTGAGTCTACATGAACCAGTGCTTGATTGCTTGTTTAGACGGTGAAGCATGTGCAGAATATCTGAGACATTGATTGGGATAATTCAGTGAGCACTGAGGTGTCCCCTTGTACTAGCGTGTCGAGTCGTTCCCGGGGAATAATTTCCTCTCTGTCAGCAAGTATATATCTGTCCTGGATGTTAGTAATCTATCTATCTATCTATCTATCTATCTATCTATCTATCTATCTATCTATCCATCCATCTATCAATCAATCTATTATCCGTCTGTCTGTCAATCATGCCGCATAAATATGGGTGCTTTCGTGCACACGACACACAGTTAACCTCAACACAAGTACTACGTTTCTCAAAAGGCGTCGCAAGGCGTCGTAACGCTTGACTCCTAACTGTACAAATGCAGCAGTCTGCTCCATCCACCGACGTGCAACCGATTCCCCTCGAAGCGTAATATCTACCAATATTGTTATCCGTGTAGAGGTATTGCAATATCTTTTCTTTCAGCAACGCTTAGATACCATCAATGCCTACGTCAAGTCGCGGTAATTATTTTACGTGCTCATCATCATTAAAATATAGCATCAATCGCTAGAAATCATAATAATTCATTCAAAAGAAACATCGTTCAATGATTTTTTTTTCATGGCCTCGCTTCGCGGTATAAATTTTTCTGTAAACAAAGACAACCTAAAAAGGCGATGCTCAAATTTAGTCGACGATAGTGATAAGAAAAAATACCGTGGTGGAAGGATATGGCGAGGACATCGCTTCCATTACCCTGCGGCGCACTTCTCGTCCTTACCCCTTTTCCGGGCGTAATCTTAATAAAAGTTCGGCACTTGGGAAAGTCTCGTACAGAAGAGTGCAAGACAGCTGTCCCTCCTAAGCAGAGAAGGAAGGGTGAACGCACACTTGAAGAAGTTAGGAATTCATTATGACTAAATCCGAGTTCGGTATTTCAAACTGCTCAGGGGGCAAACTGCTTAAGATGTGCTCAGTGAATGCATGCGGAAACAAAGAACAAATGAGTCAGAGTTAGTCCGTCCAAACTCGTGACATTAATTGGTATTTGCCAAACGCTTTTGGCATGCCCGGAAGATTGCACTCGACATTAATTTCTTCCACTGAAACTGTTGTGTTTCTTGTTATTTAAGGTCCTAATTAGGAAGTGAAAGAGCCGAGCTTACGTCTAAGTTATATTGATGGTCACAACCGAAAGTGAATTTCATGCTGTCAATTTTCATGAATTACACTTAAAAAGGGAACGAAACTACTAACATAGATAAATGAAAGAAAACACGGCACAGAATAAACTGACAACGAAATATTTCTATGAAAACAACATAAGTACCGGTAAAAAATAAGGCATATCTAACATTTGTCGGAACTAGCTTTGTGCAAAGCATGTAGCTGGTCTAAAGCAATTCGGGCTGAATTTTCTTTTTTTAGTGAAACGTAGCGTGCTCGTTCGTGTACGAGGTGTGTAGTAAGTTTATTAGCTGAGCATCATGTGTTTTCAAGGCAGACCGGGTTTATTCAGGCAGGCGAAGGGTCATCCCACCTACAGCGCTCACGTCAGAGCTGGTATATCACTTTCATCACCACAAGAATGGATACCTCCAGGCAAAAGAAGGCATAGCTTGCGTAGAACTAGTATATGTATTCTTAAAGCCTTTACTTGTAACATTTGGAGTCAGATATATGTAAAGTTTGCTATAATGACATCAACCTAGCATTACCACCCTTAATGTGAAGATGGGATGACGGTTGTATGTTTTTTTTTTCTAAACAACTTGGAGCACTGGCGTAACTTTGAAATGAAATACTTGACTGTCCCGCAGAAAACCTGATCTCATTTCCGGCTCAAGCTGTGGCATTTTTTTTTTCGCTTTCATTCGGATACTTATGTGCCCATCGATGAAACCTCTGGTTCAAGTAGCACATTATCTGGGACAAGAGCTCTATGCCACTGTCGCGTCAAGGATTCAGTCCTAACAGGGCTCCATTTGCAAAGTGTTCACAGGAAAGTCCATGCCCTAGCTGTTGGGATCGGCTCATAATTACTTCTGGTGCATACTTGCGTATATTGGGCCATGTTATGCTGGTATTCGCTGTACGTGATCGCTGGAAAATATTTCTTGACGTACGCCACAGGGAAGTGGTATTATTGATTTCATCGCCTGCGAAACATGCTTGCCATGCATTCACGCCCTCCTATACCACTTTTAGGTTGACCCAAGCTAAGGAGACAATCATGGCAGATTAGATAGCTAGCTAGCTATATAGATAGATAGATAGATAGATAGATAGATAGATAGATAGATAGATAGATAGATAGATAGATAGATAGATAGATAGATAGATAGATAGTAACGCTGAATGTGCACCCGGTTCGCTATGGAAGAGAGCCTCATGCGCTGACATGACGTGTGCTGGACACACGACGCACGTCACTCGTGAGCCTAACCGGACGACCTGAAAACTTTATGTGCCTTGTCGAGTGAATTGAGCAGTGGTTAACGTTTGCACATTCCCCCGTATGGTGAGATTATCCAAGTTGGCCTGGTATCATAAGTGCGGTGAATGAGAGCCACTTCCTACGATCAGTCAATACACTCCCTGAAATTTATGACAGTGAAACCTTAAGAAATGGCTGGTAAAAGTAAACATCATAAACAATCTCAGCGAGATAATGCCCTTCAAAGTAGAAAAAATGTGTGTTAGGATAGGACAACAGCAACGTTTAGTCGTTGTGATCTTCATATTGTAATGATAATAATTGCCGAGTTTTAACACCCCAAAACCAAGATGCAATTTATGAGAGATGCTGTAGTGAAGGACTTCCGAAATTTTGTCCTGCTGTGGTTCGGTAACACGAAGCTACCTCTAAATAAACCGGCCTCTGGCAAGTATACGTACATCGAAAATGCGACTGCTGAGACCAGGGCACAATCCCGCGAGCTGAGGGTCACCATTCGAATTATAAACGATATTTATTCAGCCCGAACCAATGTAAAGGGAAAGAAAATAGGCAGCGTGGTCATCTGATACCATGTATGCCAGCCTCACGATGTCTCATTTATTAGACACGTACATCATCTTAAATATCAAGTAGCAATAGAGAAAATTCTGCAGTGTGAAAGTGAGGTCTAGATACCGTCTCTTATATACGTGAGCTTGGAGTCATTGCTGCTCTACTCTAGTATCGCTTACATGCTTTTTAAATTCATTTTCACAGAAAACAGGACAGTGCGATTCACAAGAAGAGAAAGTCTCCGCTGATCTTACCGGACTGTGAATGCGAAAAACATCGCTAAAAGTATCCCTAAGAGAGAAAGCACCAATAATAACAGCACTGGGATCTGCGCAGCGGAGACTCAAGTATGTGCATTTCTTGGCATAACGAGTGGCTTTTGAATACGGGGCCTCTCTTTCGGCAGTTCATCTCCAAGTGATTCTGCTCCGCTGTCCTTGCCGCAACACAACGAAATCTTCATTTCAAACTCGCTTGAAGAATGAATTTTACACAGTTACAGCACTAAGCGCGCATTGTGAAACATCTTCTTTTATCTATAAATTCTTGGTCCTCAAAGTAATAATCATTATTGTTAGAGTCATTTGATTCATTGAAGCAATAACTATGGCCATGCAATGCACTTAATATAGTCTGTGGGTGGGCTGTTGTAAAAACATAAAATGTGTTCGAAATATGTCATACAAACTCTTCATTACATTTTCCTGTGCTCAAGTAAAAATAGTGACCCTGAAACCTAGCGGAAAATGAATATGCGTGGCAAAGATCTCAAGCGTGCCTACAGTTTTGTGCTCACCAACTTCGAAGGGCGATATATCTCCATAATCACTGGTTTTGTTGATGATTCTGATGATGATGACGTAGTGAGCACCCTGCAATAGTGCTTGTACAAGTTGCCCAAGCGTTCCACGCAGGCTTCGCGTTTTTCTTTTTGCGTGAGCTGGTGGTTTCGGAACTGCGCACATGTATGTTGGATAAGAAGCTGTTTATTCAGGGAGTGCTTGAGAATAACAGCTGCAGATGCAGAGGCAGCCCGTGTGGTTTCTGATCTATGATTATACGTCAGTTACTAATAGCCATGATTCAGTACATTTGAAATAAAACACTTTTTAACACCAGCTGTAGACACTGTCAATTCAGTCTTTTCTCTGAATCATATCAGCCTTTTCCTAAACTAAGTAAAAAATATTGAACGTCACATAGCTACAATTATCTGAAGCTGCTATCATTTATAATTCAACCCGTGAAAATATTGAACGTGATTGCCGGCCATTTAGGCAGCGTTAACGTCATCCTATAGAGTTATCGACAGTGAACCATATCTCGCAGTCATCTGGGGCCGAATTCACAAAGCTTTC
The DNA here is from genome assembly GCF_043290135.1 of Rhipicephalus microplus. NCBI lineage: Eukaryota > Metazoa > Arthropoda > Arachnida > Ixodida > Ixodidae > Rhipicephalus > Rhipicephalus microplus. Next base: position 108,607,193 of record NC_134704.1, read on the forward strand.
TCTTTGGCTACGCATTTTCTTAGCCGAAAATTCTCTTATCTGGAGGGATTACTATAGCGCGGGTATGAATTTAACTTATTCGGCACTTAAGCGAGCAAGGAGGACACACGATAGCTGATGAAACGACAAGGAAAGAAAGAAGTGTGTGCCGATAATATCAAGGTAGCACGCAAAGCGTCTAGCATCGAGAGTATACGATGATAGCCATTGATTTGCTGCATCTAAGTTTCAGTTCCGCGAGCGTCTGCTACGGCACTTACGGGATGCCGCGTACGTTGTATTGGACGTTTCGATGGGCTGTGAAAAGCCAAGCACTCGCCTTTATTCAACGACTGTAGCTAAAAAAAATAATTGCTCGATGGCCTTAAGCCACCAAACAATCCATGCACTATCTCGCCAAGTACAAGTAAACAACACTCCAGGTGCACCACATAAATGAAACCACACATAAATCGATGGATGCAATGTTTGAAAATGTGCCTCGAATGTCTTCCCATATTTAAAGCTACCGGTTACCTTACATTTCATTGAAGCTGCGCTGCTACTTAACTAATTCGTTGCAATCTAGCACAGTATAGGGGTGAACGTAAGGTTGTTTTGTACCTATAGTCAAAGGTAGCCTTTGTTACAATATTCTTATTACAAGACACATGAGCGACTTTGGTGCCTGCAGACGAATTGTGCGGAAATAGATAACAGCAGTAATCAAATAAAATTGTGAGCGCGATTTCGCTGGTTTCATGCACCACAGCATTTTTATAAAGCCAGAATGCGAGAACGTGCATACGCTTACGCTTAGTTATATGTCTACGTAAAATGAGGGAGACTCGACGGGAGGAGTCACAGTGCTAATGCTTTTCACAAAACACGGTGCAAATATTTCGTCCAGCGTTGTTTGAGTGCGCAAACAAAGCAAGGGACGTGTATACGAGTCTTGAGGTCGAGAGACGTTATCACACGTGCGAAAAGGATGAAATGAGAGAGAGAGAGAGACTCTCGTTTCGGCTTCGCGAAAGCTTGAAATTGATAGATAACAAAGGCAATTTTCTGGCCCAGCAGACGTCAGGGAAAGTCTCCGCAAAGCAGCGTCGAATGCTCGGAGAGCATAAAAAAGTGGAGTACGCGTTATATGGGAGTGACAGCCACTCAGAAAGCGAGATGAAGTGTGACTGTCCTTAGATGTGAGAATCAATGCTAATTAGGAGAGTTGAGTTAATGAGCCAAAGCTTTCCTAAATAACGATAATGGAAGCAAACTGAGCACTCATCTAGTGAAAGTGACACTAGTGACAGTGAACTCATAATAGTTGATTAGCGTTGTCACAGGCCCATATATATTTTTATTTTCTTATTTATATTTGGCAAACTAGGAGGAGGTAGCCTACGTTAAAGCCGGCTATCCCAACGTCATGACAGTAATGTACAAGAATAAATAGCGCACGGTTATAAAGTCACACGTGGCGGTTTCTATCTTCTAGTAACCTTGGGCAAACGCATTCTAACTATTTTTTCTATTTTTGACAAAATTTCACCGGACGTTTTTGCATTTGGCTTCATTCGAAGGAATGACGATATATCAGCAATAGGGCGAATGCAAGCACTGATGCAGTGGACAAGCGGTTACAGCGCTCAACTACAATCTAGGAGGTACTTGGTTCGAATCGCAGAATCACTGAGCACTTTTTTTTTTCAAGTGGTTGCCCGGCCTGACATTATGCGTGGTGGCGGGTACTAATTTTTTGAGAAGTAGGCTTTTGCACTTGCTTCTTTCACTCCCCTTTTGACCCAAAAGCGCTGTACTGTGCTCCTTCAAAAATTAAACAATTCAGGGTTCATAATTTTCTCCTCCATCCTCTCTTATCGCAAAAGTGTCCAGTGCTGAAATACCAATATCATACCTGGTATATTACTTTTCACGTGTTTGGATATTCGACCAGCAATCAGTCTTCACGGTGTTTTGAAGAAAATCTTCACGGTGTTTTGAAGAAAATCTACACATGCAGTGAGCTAACTGCTTGCAGCCAAGTTGACTGCCTTTGTGGGGACACGCTTTCGTGCTAATTTGGTGGGCATCATCACATGCAGCAAGACCAAAGAGCACGGACAGTTAGAGCTGACGCAAACAGAGTGATTATTTTGTGTCTTCTCTCCCGCTATTTGTCATGCTGCACGCTTCAGTGTAATGTCGCTGTCAATGGTTAAAATGAACTATAGCAGTTAATCGAGTTCTGCTGAGAGGGTCCCCTATTGTCCAGAATGGAACAGAACAATGGCAATTTGATTTGTGTGATAAAGAGTTACCCTGCTTTTGGTTACTAGAATAAATTTCTAAACTGAAGTTTATTTTTTATTAACAACAGTTCCAGTGCAGATGAAAGGTGCATGGACAAAATTCGTGTATTCAGCTTGACTAGGCTTGTGACCTTAATTGTAATGGCGAGGCGGTATCACAGTATGCATAAATATCACACACATATAGAACCACGGGTGATAGCTTGCTTATTCTGATTAAAATTGAAAGATTGAAATGGACATATTCAACCAACGCAATGTGTATGAGATATGCCATGTAGAGTAGCTATGCTCTAAACTGATCTTCGCAGGTTCGTTCCATTTTACCCAATTTCTTGCCCATGACTGTAGGTTGGTAAATAAAACAACTTTTTCGAACACACATATTCTGTGTAAGGTTACATTTATTTTTATGCAGTACAAAACAAATTGAAATGTATAACGGCTCAAAAGAGAAATAACTAGAAACCAATTCAGCCAAATCATTACCAAACTTACTCACCAATGATAAACGGATTCTCATTTAAAAGATACATACATACATACATACATACCTACAAACATACATACATACATACATATATACATACATACATACATACATACATACATACATACATACATACATACATACATATACGCACACACACATATACATATGTACACCCATAGATACATACAAACACTCAGGTGTAAATATTAAAATGAATGGCTATAAAACAACAATTCTAATACACTCATTTTGAATATACTACAGAAAGTAACTTACGAGAGAAATTCACCGGCACTGTTATGTCTGAACACGGTGTTTCTCGAACCATCTCGCAAAAGCTTGATGCATAGTTTTCCGCTGCTGCCCAGTGACAAGCAGTTTTTGTAAAAAACACAAGAATGGTGCCCTTGCCAATGTCATGCTAAAGAAAAGGGCTGTGCATCAATATTTTGTACATGTCTGCAATATCACTCTGTTTATTTACATAGCTTGGCTCAATCACAACCCACTAACAAAGCATGTTAGGACACTTGGGCTGAAAGTTGGCACAGCGCGAGTAAATTCTAGACAATCCATGAATAATACAATTAGAAGCTACTAAGCTCCTTGGTGCAAACAGTGTTTATATTGACAGCTATAGGCGCCATTTCGTTTCTCCAAAACACTTCTCAAAAGTAGAATCAGCTTTATTTAGCTAAAAGTTTCTATTCTGGCGCGTCGTGGTGGCTCAACGGTGGAAGTGACTCTTTTGGCCAAGAAAACAAAGACCAATTATTTTTCCAGTACGTGAATTCACCCCATGCTAACATTGAGACATCTGGTAAGAGTGCTTTTTGAGAGAGGAAACCACCACATTCCCACCAGTTGTTGCCTTGGGTAGCTACTTCACTTGGACAAAAATGATGAGAACACTCCTCAAGAAGACTTCAAAGTTTGCACATCAACACAGTTCCCATACAGCTGTCTATTAGTCTGCTTGAAAAATATTGAGTTTACTGGTGGGCAAAGACTATACACTATGTGAGGTAATGCTCCAGTGCACTGCATGTATGTCTTGCTGCTGGCCAGCACACATGTGTAAAATAACAACTAGTACTATGCCACTGCAAAGTAATTATGTGTCATTTGCATGAAACAGGGACCACAATAAAAGAACATAACAACATTTGCCTTCACAAAGTTAAAAAAATGTAAATAAATTTCCACAGAGTTTTCACAGTTCATCTGAGGATAGTAATATTGGTTGTAAACACATTCTTCCTTCCACTAACAAACTACTTTAAGATGCCAGATTCAATATTAGAGTATACCAGCACTTTTGTAGGGCTAAACAATTGTACAGGCACCTAGAAAAAAAAACACAAGTGAATGCATGCTATAGCTACATATAAAAAAATAAATACTTTTATTTCTAGTCTGAGTAGAGCTGCATAGATGATAAGTCACTTGCATTACATTATGAACAAACCTATCTGAGCAAAGTATACAATTAAAAAGTTACACTTACACAGTAGATTAGTAGACTGTTGAAGGACGGACAGGCAGTGGGATAATACCCAAGCACTAAAATCTACTGTTAAGATATACTAGGAATAGTGATGATCCTCTTCCTTCCAAATAAAATAATCCACATAGATTCACTTCGCAGAGCTTATACACTCATGGCATCATTGGTGCTATATAAATGAGTGTACACTGAAGGATTACATCGACTAAGTACCAGATTACTGCATCCAAGGCTTTACTTCTTGTACTACAAAGAATGTAAACACAGTTACCATTGGCGACCATTGATGCTGTGATTTCTGGCATGTAAATGTAGAGGCACGCAGGCACTTAACACACATGTTAAAAACTTCAGCTCAAAAATATTTGCCCACTAACACTACAGCAGCCTTTGAATTAGTGTCATAGTTTGGTATCTTCCATGCAAAATTTAAATAATTTCGAATGCAAGCAAATGAACTGCTGAATAATGCACTGCTAAGAAGTTAGGCAGCAGCTGCTCCTGACATCACAATGTGCTCTTTCTGCTGTTGTAAACTTTGAGCAGGAGAACAGTCACTGGCAGTCCCTTTATACTTGTTGGTCTTCTGTGCTCTGTTCTTGATACACTGTACATGACCGTGGAGCACCGAACCCCTTGTTACTGCTGGAAATTAGAAAAATACAGATCATTGTTACAACCATGCTACATGCAAGAGTGTATTGTTGTCAATTATGTGCTCATATTTACAGATATTGTATTTTCAGAAGCCAATGACAAGCCTCAACACACACACACACATAAACAGTGAAGACTGAAAATATATTTAATATGATACAAGAGCAAAACTACAATGTTATAGATGAAGGCATGAAACTTCTGCCAGACGTAAAAAGCCAATAAAGTTTCTTCTATTTTGACTTTACACTAGGTGCGAGAAGCAGACCACAAATAAGTTCACTAAGAAACACAAGTTAGACTGCATTACAACACAACAGCCAATGTTCATAAATTTAAGGCTGTCTAACATAGCCAGCTCACCGTACTGCGTATAGGAGCAAATGGACAGTCTAGAAGACACAAAGAACTTGTGGATTATGAGTGTGCTTGTTGCTGACATCTATTATTCTAAATGATGAAAACCTTTCAAAAATGCACTTATTCAGGGGAAATAATCATACGCAACAAACACAACGGGTGCCTACAGGTGCCATCAACACTCACCATTATTGTTGATACAAGTGTCTGGCCGGATGAATATGCTGCGTCCTGCACAGAACACCTCCATGACTTGCATTGCATGTGTTCTAGCTGCATCGCTCTGCTGCTGAAATAGGCTAGCCACAGACAGAGAAATGAGAAGCCATGGCTTTGAAACACACTGAACGTCACCTTTAGAGATCAACAATGCATACTTAGGTCAGGTACAACTTGTAGAAAAATATATATAACTATGCAATCGTAGTAAACATGTTCGGCTGAAACACAAGCAACAGCACTGAGAGAGAAAAAGCTACAGGAGGTAAAAGATGCAGTTACTGGCCCTATGTCATCTGAGGCTTCTTCAATAGGTCTTTCTCCTTGCAAGTTGTGAACAGCCAGGCAATTTTCACCAACTTGCTATTTCCTTCCAGAGCACTTGATCCACAGAGGGAGTCACAAGCTCGAGAGCTCAATAAGGAATCAAAGTATTTGTGCTCGTTTCAAAGCACAAGCTTTTGAGTCTCAGATTATTGGAGTTTCATTCATAAGCTGCAGGCTTTCAGCTTTCAACATTCTCAATTATCTTGCAATTTAGTTCTATAAATGTTGAATAAGAATTATGTGTAAGAATATTACAGGTATCCACTGAAAGCAACCATGCTTGGGTTTTCAATTTGTGCAAAGTAAGTGGTGTTCACGTAATCGTATGTATTAAAGAAAAACTAACCTTGCAGCCAGCCGTTAGGCAGTTTTGTGCCCTCGAAGCTCCCAAGCAAATCGCAGTCCTTCCAGATGAGGCTGCCATGAATGCTTCCACGCCACATCCGCTGAATGATAACAGTCCCAGCAGTGACATAGGCTTGCATAGTTAGAGAGAACGTGTCCTTCCTATTTTTGTACAGGTGCTCCAAGTAATGATGAGGATTGATGTGCCAGAATGTGCAACCGATGCATCACAGGACCTTAACAAACCAATCTCTGCGATCTGTGAAGAGCCAAAAACGAGATATTTAAAAACAATCATTAAAAGCACTCACTTTAATACTTATTTGAGGAAGCTATAACTTCGTTAAAGTGACCAGAATCTGCTATAATCACTTTGAAATAAACTGAAGCCTCATGTAAAATTTACGTACCGCAATATATATGTCCTACTGAAGTATAATACTACCACAGTGGTAATCGTCTATAGAACTAATTTTCCAAAATAACATAAATGTTTTAAGTGCAACCAGGCACCTGAAAAATAAATTCACATTAACTTTCCAACTATCAAACGTGGTCAATCGACAGGCCCAACCTCATAATCAAACAAAAGCTCACTTGTATCAAATCACGAAAAACTTTTTATGTATTCGCTCCATAATATATGTATGTATATAACAGTAGTAGTAAATTTTTCATGCTTCAACTTACCATAGAGAAACATTACATCTGATGGGCTTAAAAACTTGCACACGATATAGAACTGCCTGAATTATAGTACCGGTGAAATTTAGTTCCGGAAGGTGAACTCACCGATGGCAGCATTTAGTAGCCGTCGGTGTCATGAGGAACCAAGTACGGCCAACAGGCAAAGGGCATGTGCAGACTGCAAGCTGCCAATGACAGCAATGAAGGGCTGGCCAGGCATGCACGTGCATCTATAAAGTTTAAGAACTGGCCATGACCGGCTGTTGTCAAGGCTCTAGTGCCGTGCAAAACGATGGCCAGACGAACTCGGACACCTGTAGTTAGGCGATATTGGCCTACAACTTCATCCAAAGCAAGGCACCGGTGAAATCTTTGCTTTTTCTGGGGGCTGGAGGGAAGCTTGACGTTCACGGGCTCTCGCTGCCACATAAAACTCTCAAGTTGTTACCGAAGAACAGTCTAGGCGCGCTTCCAAAGTAACAGGATCCACAGCAGAATGTAGCATCTCGCAGCTTTGGTTGATCACATCACAGCGCTAGGTCTGGGGGCCGGAGGGAAGCTTGACGTTCACGGGCTCTCGCTGCCACATAGAACTCTCAAGTTGTTACCGAAGAACAGTCTAGGCGCGCTTCCAAAGTAACACGATCCACAACAGAATGTAGCATCTCGCAGTTTTGGTTCATCACATCACAGCGCTAGGACTATGGTTATCACAAAAAGGAGAAGTGACGACTTAAAAAACAAAAGCGCCAAGCTGCCCCACCACAACTTCGCAGGGCAAAACAGTTATCAACGCTGTCTTTCAATTTTCGGTCACACGAGCACTGCTTGTTCACAAGTCTTGGAACGTCAACACAGCACCACTGTTCACAACGAACATCGTTTCACTCCCGAACAGTACATTGCTCTCAAGTTAATAGAAGCATACGGGCTAACTAGTGGCAAAGCAAGAACCGAGCGCGTAGTTCATACGTTTCCGTACGTACTTGGGGTCACTCAAGTAACGTGTCAAAATGCTGTCAATCCAAAATGTCACACAACACCCAAGTGAGAGACTGGAAAGTCAAGCGAACGAACTGTTACCGGCACACAAACACATATTGCAGGCTTCTCGAGAGCTAGTTGCCGTCGATACATCGACGCCGATACCCGCTTGATAACCACACCGACGCACAGGCTTCGCTGCGCTTCACCATACACCATTGCACTGCCACAGCTTTCCGCGCTGCTTACACGCATCGAAAGAGCTGCTGTAATCACAACACATCCGGTCAAACGCTGAAGTAACTCGTGCGAGAAGCGTTTGCTGAAAGTCGCACCGACCGATATGCTGTTTACGACGTCATGTTGTTTTCGACAACTGTGCAGCACATAAGAGTGCTCTTAGAAAGTACTTGCAATATTTTCACGGCGTGAAAAAATTTTCTCTTATGTGCGAGGGGGGTGATATGACGAACAGGACAGACGTGCCAGATGAAAGAAGTGTTTTGGCAACGTCACGGAGTGAGCTGATGTAGAGGGTATTGCTTCACAACCAATCACAAGCTGTGCCTGTCGGCCAAGCCGTCGTCTGCTCGCGTTTGTCGTCTGCTTCGATCGGAGCATGCGACAGGGGATTCGCCTTCGCAACGCTATTATTCTCAGGTCAAGTGGTCGCTGCGTCGCACAAAATACATGTCAGTGGCTCGCTCTACCTTTGAATGATGTTCGTGCGCTAAGTTAAATGGCTGGTAATTGACGCAGGGATGAATTCAGCCAAGGTTTGCTCCAGAATCGTGAGGGTTTGCATATTTTCAGTGTCATACAGAGTTACTAGGGTCATTTCATTCCGATTGCTTGCCATATTATCACGGTCCATATCGGTGTCTGAACAGTGAAGGTGAAGATGCATGATTTGTTTGTAGTTCCTTGCGTAATCACGCGCACCCCTAATACGCTTTGGTTTACAAAGTACGCTTTGTTCCAAATCGTCCCAAAGTGTATCGACAGCTGTATTTCAGAGATCGCAACCATTGGACAGTTAGAGCCAATGAAAGTAGACTAGAGCACAAACTTTATGACCACTCACTGAAAAATTCCTCTAATTTTTATTGCCAATAGCGTGCAAAGAATGTGCTCCCATTAACCTCTTTGGTGGTAATTTCCACCAATGAAGCAAGGATCTCGAGTCGCACTTTTAATTGGATGAGATGGGGCGCAACACAACAACATAACAAGTAAAGTTGATCCTATGCCATGCCGCGTTCGAATGCACCGGCCATTCAAGTATCACATTGGTTCTCATCCAACCACCAATATTTACAATGCGTAGTTTTATGCCATTGACGCCCAATAGAATTCTTCAATTACTGCGACTTCGAACTTATTGTACGACGGTGGTTGTAAACACCATCCACTGCGTACAAGGGAAACAACACGCGAAGCTCAAAGCGCCGAAAGAAATAAAAACGCACCAGCAGTCATCAGGCAGCCCTTAATGGGCGTGAATTAACTCAAAACCAGCCAGGGCACCAAAGTATACCGCCGCGGCAGCAGGTTCTAAGTAGCCACATTGTTCCTAAGAGTGGTCCAGACCACTCTTAGGATTTTTTTTAGCCATGCTGTTTTTACGCACAATTTCGCTTCGTGAATACACTTACGAGCACTTTTCGGTGACATAAGCAAATATAGCAACTGCATCACCATTGCTGACATGTTCCCAGGCAGTCACAGCGCGCTTTATTTGCAGCGGCCGATGTGACAACAATGGCCTCTTACGACGTTTTTTCGTTTCATGAATCGACTTACGCAACAAAATTTCTCTTGCGCAAAAATGTTTTCGTAAGTGAGTTTTGTGAATCCAGCCGCTGATACTTATCGAAAAACTCCCGCTTCTGATTGATATCTGGGGTTGAATGTCCCAAATCTACAATGTCACTATAAGAGACGCCGCCGCAGAGTGCTCCGGAAATTTTGACCTTCTAGTGTTTTTTTACTGCTCACCCAAATCTGAGAACACGCGCCTGCAGTAATTTTGCCACCATCCACCACAGCCGGGACGCGTTCCCGTGACCTGCGGTTCAGCAGCCAAGCACGTTAGCAAAGTCACTTTTTCGGGGCTGAAAAAATGTAAATAATAAATTTGCTGTATTACTACTTCGTAAATTGTTATGTCTTTTTTTCACCCCTGCAAGCGTATTACGTTCTTCGAGGAGAAAAGGCGGATAAAGTGTTATGCGTGGCAACAAATTCGGGCTTATATTTGGCTATTCTAACCCGCTTTATGCCATATCATGCAAAGCGACGGGCTTCTGTGCTTATTCTATTTAAAGCTATTAGGATGGCATCAGTTCGAGCTTACGCGACGATGATTTGGTAATTTAGGAATAGATGGCAGTATTTATTCTGCCGCTTGAAGGTATTTCTGAACGTTTATTTTTGAAAGACAGCGACGTTAAAGCGAGCCGTAATTTGCTAGTGTGGCCTATAAAAAAAGCACCACCATCGGGAAGGAGCTGTGCCACTGAAGTTGAGTAAGTTCCACTAATTATAAATCCACTGAAATAAAGAAGCCAGCAATTAGCCCAACAGTAAGTGAAATTGTATAAAATGCACTGCTTACTGCTAGTCTCCTGAAAACGATAAAATCAGCAATTAGCTCTACAAATGAGTCTGATGCACTGGAGAGGGCGGGCAACCTCGAGTTAGAACAATGGGAGATTTCTAAGAAACGAGGAAGGCAACGGCGGCTGCGAAAAGATTCCGAAACTCCTCCGCTAGCAACGACGTTCTCGCAAACCTAGAAGACATGTGAACAGCTCGTTCAAGCGGAAGTTTTCGTCTCTGAAGTTTGAGCACTTGTGTCGTCTCCATGACTGTCAGGAACTGGAAGCTCTTTTGAGCTGAGAATCAACGTATGAACATGCTAGCGTCACCTACACTAAACACTAGCTAGGACCTAGAAGCAAGCTAGAAACAACCTACACCATCTATGGAGTGCACAACCACTACCTAGAAGCAACCAGACTGGTTTTCGAAATCACCCAATCTCACTGTTTAGTTCACTGCACCAAGAAAATTGGTGAGCTGCACCTGTTTGTTTGTTTTTTTGTTCTTTTTAGGAGGGGAAAAACGGTGGCGCATAAAATCTTGACGCGGTGACTGGTTTTCGAAATCACCCAATCTCACTGTTTAGTTCCCTGCACCAAGAAAATTGGTGAGCTGCACCTGTTTGTTTTTTTTTGTTCTTTTTAGGGGGGTGGGAAACGGTGGCGCATAAAATTTTGAAGCGGCTGAATGGGCTCATTATATATGCGCTGTTTTAACCAAGTCTGTAAAAAGAAACACTGAAGGCCATGCCGATTGTGAAGCACTCAAGGAAAAAAAATGACAGCATATTCATGGAGTGAATGATGGATAGTGGGGCGAAGCATCCGTCCGTTCATTCGTTCTTGGTTCCGTCCATCCATGCGTGCATCTGTGTGGCCGCCCGTGCGTCCATCCGCCCGTCCATGCGTGCGTCTGTTCGTGCGTCCGCACGTTCATCTGTGCGTACGTCCCCTTTTTCTTCCATGCATCCGCTCCTGCGTCCGTCCATGCGTCCATTCGTCCATGCAGCCATCCGTGCGTCTGTCCATGGATCTCTCTGTGTGTCTGTTCGTCCACCTATTCAACACTCCAAGTACCACCATCTCGCACCTTTTGATCATATATTCCTCATATAAAAGCACCGTCATCCAGCGGACATTCCGAGGACTGAACGAAAGGAGGCACACGCACACTTTCTTACGGCTTGCACTTCGTGTCTACTTCCCACCTTTAACTAACTTGATTTCATCGTATATACTAGTTCACTGTATTCATGGCACTGCGGCCCAACGCTCGCTGAATTTTTGTAAAACCTAGGAGCTTACACCCGGCGAGTATAACGTAGCAACCCTTTCTTGTATTCTGTGCACTGCTGAAAAATAAAAATTCGCAGCGTGCGCGTTAACTTAGAGCCGAATTCTTCTGTCTCCCATTCTCCCTAGCAGCCATTGGCATGTACATTGAGCACTATCTTTTATTGTTCAACAACGAACAAAAGAAATCTCTCTCCGGCACCACCTTGGAGGTCACAATGTAATATTTGTTACACGCTACTACAATGGCTACGAGGGACGAACGGGTGCCGCTATATGGAGCTTCGCCTCTAAAAAGCAGAAGCCACTGGGACTGCTTTCCGAACGATCGCGCCGACGGGTGGAATGCCGTTGCGGCGTGCTTTCTCGTAGTGTGCGCATACCTTTCCCGGCTGTCGCTGGCGTTCAGAGGGTTAGTGAAAGAGATCGCATTTGCGAATGACGACGTCAGGACCGACGAGGTGCGAGCCCGGGAAACCGAACGCAAGCGTCGGCAGTGGGAAAGCAGCGACACCGACGAGGTGCGAGTCAAGAACACCGGTCGCGTTCGAGAAAACAGAAGGTGCGTGGGTAACGCCGATGAGACGCGAGCCAAAGAAGCCGAGCGCAAGCGTTTGCAACACTTCCCGCCTCATGTGCAATTGCGTTTCAAACAAAGGTTTATACGAGTAAACGCTAAGCGAAGTTTCGCTTCAAAGCCTTCTCTCAGCACCCGTGTCGACGCCCGTTTCAACCGGGCAATGCCGTGCGCAACACTGCTGCTTGCATCCCATCAGGGTTCTTTTCGGAATGATGGTCCATAGTTTTTTAGATGCGGAAGCATCTTATACTCGCGCCTTGTAGTGCGCCGTCCGCGCCGTCCGCACCGCTTCTCGAACATTCGACAGCTGACGCGCGCGCATGCGCCGTCGCGCCGTCGCCCACTCTTCCACCATCTGTGCATCCCTTCCTCCTCTACACACCGCGCGCGCTTCACTCCTCCACCATCTGTGCACCCCTCCTCCTCTACACACCGCGTTCGACATCTACAATTCTCCTGATTCTCCAGTGGACGCGCATGTGGCGTCGCGCTTCGAGAACATTCAACAGCTGACAGTGCATGCGCCGTCTTGCTGTATATATACTCAAGGTCGGCGCTCGCTCGCTCAGTTGCCGCTCGTCGGTTGGTTTGTACGGCGCGTCGACGTCCAAGGTCGCGGTGAAATGAATTCCAACGAATCCACAAACACAATGATCGACGTCCCTTCGACCAGCGCCGCCCTTTCGCATACGTGTGTACGTGTTCACTCAATTAACACCCCATCCTACAACCACGTTAACCAATTTAGCCATCGACCCAAGTAAGTCGCAATTTAACACCCCATTTCACAACCACGTTAACCAATTTAGCCATCGACCCAAGTAAGTCGCACTTTAACACCCCGTTAACCAATTATATGGTCCGCATCCTCCTCAGTGTTCCCCCGAGGGAAGCTGCGGGCAATTTTTTCTTTCAGCTTTATTCGGCTCCGTGCCTCCTGCATCCGTTTTTTTCATAAAACAAAGTTCAGCAAATCTCCAGCCATTTATTTCACCAACTTGATTTCACCACGCGCCGGGACACCTGCCACACCTAAGCGGGGGGAAAAAGGCCGTCTTCGTTTCCCACATTTGTCCCTCGCTTGGGGCGGCCGGTGTGGCGGCACGTGTGTTGCGGCTGTGCTGGTAGCGCATGGAAAGCTCCTAAACCTTCTGGAATCACCCATTCAAATCTGGTCACGAAGTTCAAAAAGGTTCGTTCTTTCATTCGAAACAAAATAAAACACAGCAATAAGTCAAGCTCCAAGCACGTTTGAAGCCGGTGCGCTAGATGACTACGCAAATCTGTGTACTACCCATCATTCGCATGATCCCCAAGCATTCGCAACGCCAGAAAACCTTCAATTGGGTTCGGAAAACTTCATGATTTGTATGACAGGTTTCCTGCATAATTTAGTGCTTAGCGCAGCACTGTTACTTAGCAGTTCGTAGGAACAATTCCTGCCTTTTTCATTCTCTCTCTCTCTCAATAATTCCGAGTGTCTAATCGAATGCTGCTTTATCTGCTTTAAAACCATTCATCTAAAACGTCTGGTGCGCTCTTTCACACTGTTCTTCAATAATGTCAGCATCCCAAGTATTTCCGTGCAGCATGAATGAGGGGCAAATATTTTTCGACAGTACACTAAAGAGGCCCTGAAGCACTTTTTCAAGTAGCCGTAGAATGGATTCACTGAAAGAGCTCATTGCCTCACGAACTCTACTCCACAAGAACTATAAGAATCCGTCCAGTGCGAGTGGTGGTGGTGGTTGTGGTTGTAAGGAAGAGGAAAAAGACATCTAATTTCTGTCTGCCTGAGCGGCGACACGGCGCAGCGCCTTATAGGGGTGGGGGAAAGGAGCGATAAAAGGAATAGAAGGAAATAGATGAAGAAAAAGAGAGGCAAGCGACGGAAAATAGAAAGAGATAGGAAAGTGGGGATCCGGTCGAAGCAGTCCAAGGGCGGGGCACCACAATGCGAGAGCTGCACGGCGTCAAGAGACTGCGGAAGGCGAACCAATCGGCCAGCTTGAAATCCTCCGAGTGAAACGTGCGAGTGGAGTTAGAAAGGTTTGTCGCATGCTTGAATTGCGCTCTCTCTTCTCTCGTCCCGACGAAAGCACTGAAAGCTAAGCAGAAAGGTATGGCAGGGCCACAGAAAACCGTCACGCACGCCTCGTGACCTTGAACACTTTTCTTCGAATGCGCGGCTTCTCAGTGTGATCGCGTGCGCATGCGTGGACAAGTAGCGGCCTCCCACGGTGATTTCTCTAACGAGCAAGCGTGCATGTTCAAATAAGCCTATGGCTGATAGAAGGCCTTGCTACGTGTGAGTTTTGAGTATAAGTCTTGATTTGTCAAGAGAAGAGAAAGCAATGTATAGCTGTCTTTGATAATTTGTTGTGAATTCCAAACCACGTGCTGCGCTATAATATTTAGCTCGCGTGTTGGCGGGAGCCTCTACTGACCGACCAGCAGCGTTTTCTGACCATGCTCAAAAAGTGTTGCAGACCCCCTTTAATCACCCGGAAAATACATAATAAAGCTTTCCTGTTATATTCCCCATTATATAGTGATACTGTTTTGTTTGCAATATGGAACAGACGATGTAATTCCAGGACGCCGCTGTTAAATAAAAAAAACGGTATAACAAGTTTTGTGAATTCAAGTAATTAGAATTCTAGAGCTGCGAACAGTGATCAAATTTATTCTATTTTTTCATCATTTTTATTATGCCACAAAATTGTGAACAGCATGATACCGTAAGTCTTATTGCTTAACGTGACGAAAATTTGTTTTCTGATGACCAGGCGCCGGGGGCTGTGCCTATCATACCCTGGTTTCGTATAACATTACTCGAACCCCACAGGCCATGCTCTGATCACTTCGCGCATTCTGCTCGGGCCACTCAACTTGGCCAAGTGCGAAAGAAGAAGCTTTATTCTCGCTGTTAACAAAATTACCAGGTGCTGGGACGCGGTATTTCTTGGTAGCATGTGCCTCGTATCTTCGCATCGCTTACTTACTCCGGGTATAGTATATAGCAGTACTTTGCTAAGACCTTTAGTGATGTTGTTAACGTTGAGTCATTTCTTATTCATCTATATATTCTATCAGGACGCCCGGGCAGGATATCCACTTGCACGCTACATTATATTACGCAGGACTGAGCATTTCCATTGATGTGCGCGCAATGGCTGCATCTACAGTGCTCCGATAACCATGACCAGTTGAGTGCTCTAACGTGCGAAGACCCCATTTGCCCATAGCAGGCACCATTCAGTAGCTATTACAAATGCTTGAACATGGCTTCATTTATTAAATTTTACGACCAAGCGATCGAAACAGCCGAGTCGAGAGAAGCCACCTGATGCTTCCAGCGTTCCCATTAACTAATAAAATAAATTCTTCGACGAAAGTGCGACGTCTGTGGAGCAGTACAGTTGCTTTCATTATTTATCATACGCTTCGGTTCGAATTGTAGCTTTCTTTATTATTTATAGGATACCCTTCAACGAGAGCTTGCTCAGCATAATCATTTACCTAGTACTTAAAATTGCAACATACCTTACCGAGGTGCTCGCTTCATTTCTGTCAGTTCCAAAAACGTAAAAGAAAAAGAGAGAAATATTTGATGTGTGTAACCCACCTTATTATGAGGAATTCAACATTGCATTCCTCTAAGTTAGTAACTGAATCTTACTATTTATTCTTCTTAAAACAACACTGTTGACCTTCGCGCGAGTGAGTGGCCTGCAAGTAGGTTTTATGAATAAACTTGTGCATACAACTTCATGGATGTCAATAATACACCTGGACTATGACAAACAATAAAAATTAACATAGAAAATAGAAATAAAGGTGTATTGGCATGGCCCCCTTTGCATTTACCTAAAATGACCCAAAGGTAAAAATCATCTCTGTTTTTTTTTTCATTCCATTTCATTGTTGTGGATTGTATTGTTGACATATGCTGTGACTACCATAACCTGCATTGTGCTGTGAAAACATTCTTTACGCTTTTTCTGAAGCTTATTCGCCTGCACAATGATATTTCTCAGCCAATGAATTGCTCGGCTCAGATCGAAGTTCCGGGTTTAATCACACGCCACCGACAGCTGCATTTATATGATGGCATAGGTGTCCAGGTTGATGGCAGTGGTAAAAGTAAATACCAGCTATGATTCTAGAAAAAAATGATTTTCAATATTGTCGTTAATAAACGTGCCCCCATTTATGTTGGCTCTTCGTTAATTTTTTCACAATCACCTGCTATCCAACGCATCTGAACATCAATCATTCTCGCCATATCGCAACATGTTGACGTAAACACCAAACTGATCATTACCTATGTCTGTATGAAGAAAACTGTCGTCGGTCGATTCGAACTGCTTGCCCTACTGCTGAAGCTGGAGCTTTTTGTGCTCTGAACTGTTAGTAATGAGTGTAGTTAAACGTCCCAAAACCACGATATGGTTATGAGAGACGTCGTAGTGGAGGGTTACGGAAGTTTCGACCATCTGATGTGCTTTAACGTGCCCTGACATCTAATAGCAGATGTAGCCCACAATTTCACCTTCATTGAAAAGCGACCGCCGCGGCTGTGATTCGAACAAAAAATATTCGGGTCAGCGGGCGAGCACCCTTGTCACTGTTCCACCGAGGCGAGCACTTTTAACTGCAACAATAGCAACGATCCAAAGGCAGAGACCGCACTATACGCTAGCGGGAAGCAATGAAACGTCTCGTGAGTGGCCGCAGTCTTCGAGAGATGTTGCCACGGTGCTTGCGGCACACAACCGCTGCTGTTATTCCCGCTAGCTTCGATAAAGTTCCTACCTCCTCATCCTTCAGCTGCTGCATCGTGGCCTAATCAGCCGCATGTTTGCGCTTTGCAAATATCAACATTTGAGTCATACAGTGTCTGAACAATTGTGCGCATGTGGGAAAGTGCACAAAATAGTGCTGCGTAGTTCGGTGGGGTTTGTTTGTCCTTGCAAAAGTTTAAAGGAGTGTGTCCAATATACTTTCTGACCGAAACGCTTGGCTCATGGGCCTTTCATTCCTACATCTACTTTAAATTTGACAGCCAGATATTTTTGGAAACTTCTGTAAATAACGTTTTGTTTTTGCGATCAAGAATTATTTCAACTCTTTATGGCGAGATCAAGCTAAAGATGAATTTATTTAGTGAACGACTGGCGCCTGCTTCATACACATTTGTCTTTGTTCTATAAACGGTGCTAGAGCAATTTATCAATACTTCAGTGGTCACTGTCGTAAGCATAACTCTAAAAACATCTGGCGTGTAATTTGCGTAATCGTGCTATTTTACGTCGTTACACAAGGTTTGTGAGGCCACGTTTTCTTTTTGTAGCACCTCACAATTTTCTGCTCACACTAAGTGGGGTCTATGAGCGGGGTCGTCGTTCACTCGTACATATTACCAGAATATACATAGAATTTACTTATATAAGATTTCAGTTTTTTAAACCGACGCACGTGTTTTTAAATGTAATGTGCGATCATGATCAGGAACACCAATTTTCATTCCAGCAGCAAAATATTGCCCGAAGTTTGGGAAATTTCCTAAGCATATAAAAACTATCGCTTTAGTATCAGAATTACTCTTAACCTCCCACCAACACTGCCACACTGCTTCAATTAAAAGAGCTTGATGGGCAAACAAGGCTAGGTTTCTGGTTTTTTTTTTCCTCATTTTTGTTCATGGTATCATTTCCTGGCCTGAGCTTAGCGATTGTGTTTATTTCCAAGTTTTGCATTAGTTGGCGAGAGAGAGAAGAGCGTTTCATCTATTCACCTGCTTTCTGTAAACACACCAACGTCCATAGAATGCCACGAGAATATAGTGTGTCTTTTCTTGACGCTGAATTTACAAAGCTGAATGTACAGAGCTTCTTTACAAAGCTGAATGTACAAAGCTCTGACGCTAAATGTACAAAGCTTCTATAAGATACCATTAAAATTGTATAATGTTACCGTTTCATTTTTATTGTATTTCTCATAAATTAGCGTGTACGTAATTTTAGTTGTCATTGTTCCTCAATATTTCTCATGTTGTAATAATATACCTGCCGCTTATTCAAGACTTTCTGATGAGGCAGTCTTGCGTCTTGTATTTAAATTTCACCCTGAAGACAAGATTAGCTGTAGTCTTTATTTTTTACGTGCGCCAGGAAAACATTGAGCTGGCTTCGTGGATACTTGGTAGCATAGGCTTTTTCCTGAACACAACAAATGAATGAATCAATAGTTAGACAAGTGAATGAATTGATTGATTGACAGATTAGTCTATATTTAGCGTGACACGTGCTTCATTGTACTTTATTACGACGAGGTATTTTTTTCCTATTGATGCCATGTGACTTGTGAGGGTGCTTTTAAAATAATCGAGTTCCCTCTCGTAAAACAGCGCCGTTAAACTGCCGCCATACAAGCCTCCGAAAAATCTACAGAGTGGAGAGCGAACGTGCTGTAGCTTCACGAGTGCCATCTGCGGCCGCTTGAGAAGCCGTTTCACAGTGCGCTAGCCCCAAAGGCCACAAAGAACGGGCGCTGTAGCAGTTCCACGTGTATGAACAGGCACGTTGATGCGGCTTTAGTGCCGAGCAATAGAGCAACGCCATGGATGTGTCACGCAAATTAGGTTACATACCAAATGCAAGTCTATGAGGTTCGCGTTCGAGAATGCACCCTTCTGTTGCATTGGATTGGACGTGCTCTGAGTTAACAGCCACAATCGCCTAATTGACTGTGCAGATGGAGTTGGCGGAGTATTTCTTTGAGTACTGTAGGCACATTGAGCATCTATCTATCTATCTATCTATCTATCTATCTATCTATCTATCTATCTATCTATCTATCTATCTATCTATCTATCTATCTATCTATCTATCTATCTATCTATCTATCTATCTATCTATCTATCTATCTATCTATCTATCTATCTATCTATCTATCTATCTATCTATCTATCTATCTATCTATCTATCCATCTATCTATCTATCTATCTATCTATCTATCTATTTATCTACCTATCTATCTATCTATCTATCTATCTATCATCTAACTATCTATCTATCATCTAACTATCTATCTATTTATCCGCTTACGTGTTGGTGCTCTCATGATCACCCTCTTTCGGGGTAAACCAAAGTTAGTATAGGAAGTTAAAATGGTTTAACGTATACGACTAGCTGGTCATACAAAAATAACGAGCAGATCCCGCCGCGTACGTTGCCAAACACTCCAAAAAACACTGTAAGCCGGTTAGTGCCACAAGTGTTTCAAAGCTTACATCTACCAAGGAATGGCGAGAACACGCATAAAACATTTTAACCCTTGATCGCTAAGAAAAAAGCACAAATCAGCGTCATTGACCGGAGGAATGCAGAGAATGAATGTCATTCATTGATTGATCGATATGTGGGGTTTATCGTCCCAAAACCACCATATGATTATGAGAGACGCCGTAGTGGAGTGCTCCTGAAATTGTGACCACCTGGGGCTTTTAACGTGCAACTAAATATAAGCACACGGGCCTACAACATTTTCGTCACCGATAAATGTCGTTCTGCCAGCAGGAATCAAAGCCCAGCATTCGGCGTGGGAATTAAGTATTCAAGCACAGAACCACGCAAGGTCCCGGAACTACCTTTTAAATATACCCTAATGTTCGTGAAATGCCAATTGTGGTTGCAGCACTGGCTTTCCAATTTTATAAAAGGTACATACGTACTTCTATGATACAGCCGTCACGTCAGGTTAATATCAGTTGTAGTCAGGTGTCATATACGCTTAATTTTACTTATGTCGCAGTGTGCAGGGCTACAGTCCTCGTGAGCAGCCGCGCCTTATATCAGCGTTCCGCTTATGGTAATGCTATTATCCATATTGCTGCTGACATCATTACGCTGCTGTAGAGAACTGGTGATGTCAAACATATACGGCTGTTTAACGTATATATGTGCGTGCATTTGCACATATCCTTAGCGCAACTTTGAGACGTCTCGCTCAATAAAAATTGCAAGACCATCAGCTAGCATTCACATACTTCGCATAACATTGGTTCCCAAAGTACGTGGGATCTGGCAATCTTTTTTTTTTCACTCTGTCAAACATAAATTATGTACTTCTTTTCATTGTATACATTATGCGCATTGAATGTATTACTATGGTGTTTTCTGGAAATACGCTTCACAGGTGTCGATATAACCGTTAAATTGAAGTTCGGTTGATAGAAAGGCCAGAATAGATTGTACCGACCAAACTTTTGTCATAAATTCGATTTCACTCAATTCGGAGTCGTAAAAGATGTATTATACAGGGCTAACACACGGTCCCAAAATAAACCTAATATTTACTCAACTTCACAAATGAAAGTTCAAGATAATTTCCTGTCATTCGCACCGAAACTCACGTACGGCTAAGCCAGTGTGATGTGGAACATCAGTTAGTGTTCTAGTAATTTAGCACATAAATTTCTGTGAGGGTTGTGGGATATGCAATCAGTGGCATCACGCGCAACTTGTGCGTAACTATACTTTATTTTTGTGTTTCCGTCTTTGTCCGTTAGTGTTGTTTTTCGAGCTGTGTATTCTTTGTGCACTGTATAGCATCAACACGCACAAGCGTTTGCTTTAAACAATCGCAATCAGATACGAAAATTACTGATATAGAGTGAGGGCCTGCGTTTTACTGGGTACCAGGAGACGGAAACAACCGTTCGCCACCACGGTCCTGAGTGGTACTATCAAACTCTCAGAAAGCGAAAGATCCAGAAAAAGAGCCATTGACAAGGACTGATCCCCTGGCTCTGCTGATGAATAAATGACTGGATGGCTTTGCTAAAGGATCCCGCCACTGGGTGAATTCTCTTTTGAGCACGAAGCCTGCGGACTGTTTCATATTAGACCGCCCAAGTTGAACGACAGCCGGGAAGTTTACGCAAACAACATTGGCCAGACACAAGCTCGATGATCAACTAAGACTACTCTCTCAAGGATGCAAGACGCTGCACGAGTTAAAATCATCCTCGACAGAGCACGCGTCTTCGGAGCTCTTTTCTCGGGTTTGTAAAGGCATTTCTTATCTATCATTCCTATATATGCTTTACAGTTTTATAGGCAAAGAGATCATATTGCCTTAGTTCAAGCAAATGTTTACAATGAAGGTCTCTTCACTCTCATGGAAGTTACAAATTGTGCGGCAAATTATAATGCTAATCAGAAAATGTTGAAGCTTCCACAGATCAAGGATCACAGTGCGTAATGTGAGGACGACACATGCGACTTCAGAAATGTCTGTGTTGAATGGGTGTATTATTTGACACGCATAAACACAACAAAACAAAATAAGACAACTCAGAGATTTAGAAAACCACAGGATACAGAAAATTTCAAGACAGAACTGTTGCTATGTACGTGCTTTGAAGCACTAAACTAAGAATTTTTTTTCTATTATGGTTAATTCTGTCTCTGTGATAAATATTACGGTGGTATGTAGATACTGAACGGCAAATCACGGTGATATTATCTGTGTTCTTTGATAAGCCGCTTGAAGATATGTCTTTGTTTTCATATTTTTTGATCCACCTCGCGAGCTTCTGTTGCATAAATCGGTAATAGAATAACTCTTTTTGTTGCGAGATACCAATCACTTTCTCTTTCGATACCAACAGTCAGGTTTATACAAGAGGTATTCAAAAAAAGTAAATCCATTATAACAGGAGTTGCCTCAACGCTAGATCTTACCTTCAGCTAAATATTTAATTAGCGGAATTTTTCTTTCACAATAAAGAAAAATGTATCACCTATCGATCGACAATAGGCAACAATTTCTTCAATATGTATTTCATGGCCAGTTCTTCAAGGGAAACTTGTAGATTTGAACAGGGCGGCTCATATTCTGTGTGATACTAAAACTTCCAAACAAAAACCCTTTGCATGGTCCTCACACAAAGGACGTGGTGTAAACAGAGGAAGCTTATATTAAAGGTAAGCAAGCGACATTCCCACTTAAAGAATGGCGCTGAAGCTGTGCACACAGAAATGGAATCCAAAGCGTTACTCCTACATAATATGTATATTAGTGCGTCGCTACAAAATGCGATTAGGTTTCCCCGTACGTTCTTTACCCATTATTCTCGGGAGCTTCCTTTCGTTACCTGCATGGCACTGAAACATACAGCCAGGCTGGCCGTTATCTCGCAAAGTGCATGCACACAATGGGTTTTAACCTGCCACGCGAGCTGTTCGATTAACCCGGCTCGGCGTGCCTAAGCTAAAGTAAATGGGGGCTTCAACCCTAATTAACTGCTCTCATTGGGAACGGATGGGTGCTCTGAAAGCGGGAGTCAGGTAATGCTGGGAGAGGGACTGTTAACTCAGTTTCAGTTACGCAGTCCAGAAAAAAATGAAAGAAAAAAACCTTGCACACTCCCTGCGGGAGGCCGTTCGTTAACCGGCGGTTCTTCAGTGGCCATTACGAAGTGAAGGAGGCTTCTAGAAACCAGAGTAATGGTTCGCTGGCCACCCTCGCCATATACTGGCATTCACTCGGACAACCACAATGATCACCTCTTTCTACTCCTAAGCCCAGCATGCTTGCTAACGCTGTTTTTTTTTTGTATCGTAAGAATTTTACCCTGAAACATCGACCTAGTACTCATTTTCTGCATACCGTAATTTTATATATTACGTCCAGAATTTTGAAAACTTACCATTAAACTTTAGATCATGAATTTTTACAGCTCAAACCGCTAACTCAAGGAAAGTTGTGTGGGAGAACCCGACTAGCGCTTATTTTTAGAGTAGCTTTTCAAACAACCTATAACATCGGATATTTCTGACTGCCATTGCCATGCATTAAAAAACCCGGTCCAATGACAGTGTATTACGCGAGAAGCTACTTACTCAAACGTCAAAGAATAATAAAACAGCAGCGCCTCTGCGAGAAATTGAGTTAGCAACAAAGACAAAAAGTGCAATGTGAATGCATGCTCATGACAAAATTACTTCTAAATCAACTCTGTTTTTCACGGGCAAAGGTGTTTCTCTTATGCGTTTCTGGTTAAGCTTTATAATGGCGGTGGCCACACTTCAGTTGGACGAGCATAGCTTTAGTAGGATTTTGCACTTTACCTATATAAAGATTGGCGGTGGTCAGACTTCAATTAGATGGGAATAAGTTTAAGGGGATTATGCGCGTTATTTATATACAGATTTCAGAACTCGTTCCTAAGCCCTCTACAACGTGGTACCACTGATGTGGTAGCTTTGTGACTAAGCAGTTGAAACTAAAATATGTGCCCAAATGCTATTGCTAGAGCGAATGACAGGCAAGTATACCAAAACAACACAAAGTTGCAAGTAGACTTGGCCTAATAAAAAGAGGTAAATAATAAGAGAGGATATCTCAGTGGTACGTGGCCATAACAAAACATATTTATTGTATGATTGTCGTAAAAAACAAAAGGTGACTTCTGGTACCTTCATTGCAAAACATTACTATGTGAGAAAAATAAAAAAAAATATCAAGCAGAAACGTATGCTGTTCCTTGTATAGACGTCTCTGGTAAGTTTCCGACAAAGCTGTACACTGCATATTTGTTTCGTTTACGTGATAAATGAGTTCAAACGTAAGTAAGCGACCGTTAATTTTGCATTTCCGTATGTAGTAGGGGCACCAGACTTATATTGGCACCAAAGTGGTCTTCTGTGGCCCGAACGCAGCTGCTCCGAGCACGTGAACTTGCAAAACACGTCCAGTTGTGGGCCTCTCACCCAATTGGCTAGGAGCAAGCGTGGAGGGCAGCTCCCGGAACGCACAACGCGCACGCTGTCATCATACACTTTATAGTGTACGTTGACGTGTTACGATACTTTACACTCCTTAAACTGTAGCGGCCGTGCGCTTTCAGTGACTCCACTCTCCCAATGTGGTCTTGGCAGAAATTTGCGAGTTGTTCTGTTTGCACTGCAGCTGCACTAAACGTACCACCCGAACGCTCAACGCAACCGATGCCGGAATCTCGATTAGTCTAATTTTGCATCAAGTGGTAGGATAATTGCTCACTAGATTTTTTTCTGCAAACGTCACACATGGTCCTCTGCTCAAACTCTAATTGAGTAATGATCCTTGTCGGTGAACTATTGTTAGATTTTTGTATATAATATATATCATTTAAAGGAAACAAAGTAATTACATGAGATGATCGTTTCACAGATGTTGCATCCATTGTACCCGACTGCTCATTTGATTTATTCAAGTCCTTGCTCTAATCTATGTACTATAGTTGGCTCTTTGCAATTGAACTATGGCTGCCTGAGTAAAGCGTGGCTATAATCAAGCCTTCTGCGTTCTATTACTATACTTTTGTTACGTGTAATACATTGTTAAAATAGTTTGCATTATAATAACCTCCATTCCCATTGTCATGTTTTGGTTTAGACAGATACAAGCAGAGCAGCAAGACCCTTTCAGATTTTTGTAGGTGTACTTAGTTGTAAGGTACTTTAATTACCTGTTTGATCATCCTCATCAAACGGCTGCATTCAGCAGCTTAAGTTTGCGGGAGCCGGAGCTCTAGTCCCAATTGCTAGCAAACATTGTGATTACATACGTAGCTGTTCTCCAATAGCAGCAGGCCCAGGGGAATATCGGAACCATTCTTCCACCTTCACGAACGGTTGTTATGGCGTGTTCGTCAAACGGCTTCATACGACAGATGTGGACAATATCTGGAACGAGAAGGCGTAAATTGGCGGAATTGTAGCAGACGCCTAAATTAATGATTGACTGGAAGAGAGCTGGAAGTGACGTGGTTGGGCCCGCGATGCCATATAATTTAGAGGAAAGCTCACTTATATCGGGAGTAAGCAACTACCATTTCTGTTTTATTTAATCACAAGTACATTCGTGATTAACGTAGGAAGAAATCGTTCTGTCCATTGCTGCAGTTTTTAGCAATTTCGGTCGCAGGTATCATGGCCGAGTCTTCTCACAGTAGTGTTCGGCATAGCATGAAGGGTCACAAACAGGTTTGCATTAGCTACAGTTAGCTATGAAATAACAGCAGCCACAAAGCATCATTTCTCACTTCCGTACTTAACTCTTAGTGACAGCTACATATCTTCTAAGTGCACTATGCTACCTGACAAATCTTATATAGATATGTGGCATTCAACGTCCCAAAACAACCATATGATTATAACAGACGCCGTAGTGGAGGGCTCCGGAAATTTCGACCACCTGGGGTTCTTTAACGTGCACCCAAATCTGAGCACATGGGCCTACAGCCCTGCCGCCTCCACCGGAAATGAAGCCACCGCAGCCGGTATTAGATCCTGCTATCTGCGGGTCAGCTGCCGAGTACCTTAGCCACTAGACCTTCGCGGCGGGGCGATCCGACAAAAAGCTCACAAAATAAGCAGAACAAGGGTGGTGGTAGTGTGTGTACATTTTAAATTCGTTTCGTTCAGCACTAAGCCAGAAATACCTTTCCCTTTCATCTCTTGTTGTTCGCTATTATTCTTGGTAGGTTTGTGTTTTACATTCTAATTCGGCGTGCTCGATTTAAGTTTTAAAACAAAATGACGGCACACATTCTATTACGTATATAAAACTAAAGCCTGACAAAGTTAATATAAAACTCTAATGCTGGTATTACAAATGTACACACTATACTCTGTTTTCATTTTTATAGAAGCAGGCTTCGACTGTGCCTACGGTAGTCCAATCGACGCGGCATATCGATTAATGCATTTTTACATGAAATACTTATTTTTTTGCGATGGAAAGAAGCGTGATATTAACAGCCCGTTTTTTGTTAGACGCACTATTAACAAAAACTAACAGACACCGATGCCAGTGAAAGTATAGGGGATCTTATTAAATGTAACTCTAATGCAATTGGGAAAAGAAGAAAACTGAACGAAAAGATGACTTGTCACCGGCACGATACGAACTTGTGGCCTTTGAATAACGTCTCCATATCACAGGGCTACAGTAGCGGTCATGTCGCCATTCACCCGGGAGAGCATTAATTTGCACATAAGCGTGGGTGCGTCAGTCAGCGCCACCTGTTGCCGTTATGGTGATGGTAGAGCACTTCTTGTTTTGCGTGTTGGAGTTACGTATCACGTTATCTTATTACGATGGGTAGCTCAACGAATACAATTCATCGTATACTACCTTAATACCTCATTTCTGTAATGACGAAACCCTCACCATGAATGAAGGAAAGAAGTGTATATTTAAGGATTATCTTCTTTTTTTTTAATCACACTGTTAACGAGAACTAACAGACAATCATGCCAAACAATGATGCCTTGACACCCTTATCAGTTAGTTCTCGTTAGTATGCTCTCTTAGTATTTCAGTAAATACGGCTGTGCGTAGTAAACAAAGAAAAAAGCCAATTAGAATGCTCAGGCTTTCGCAAAGTTCTGGTTTAGCCAACGTTTAATTCCTGCATTATTAAAGCGTCTTAAGCTTGATTATGGCATACTCTTATTCTTGTTACACGAATAGTTCTAATTCAGAAAGGCAAAACGAGAGTGCCCAGAAATAAAATATTCAATTGCTGGTGTTAGTAACAAGCACGAACAAACACACTTGTTAGAAGCGAGAGCTGTGGGGATTAGCCGGAAAAGCTAATTAAAAATTTCACCACCCGTCAGATTAGTGGCGTAAAGAAATGAAAATATGATTCCACCAAAAGAAACAAGGTGAATAGCTCAGCAAGAGATATTTATGGAGATTAATAAAGTGACGTTAAGTGTAAAGCATTATACATAGCGTATCCAAGGTGGGTAATGTTACACCTGCAGTACGCAATCAGCTGAGTGGATGTATATAATAAAAAATTCAGCGGAATAGCCTTTTGTATGAATTCAATGGGAATAATCTTAAAGCAATATCCTAGAGAGAGTGCCAAATTAGGTACTTTTGCCTGTTACATATTTTTCTGTATACCAATGAAATGATAAAAATCACTAAAAGAACTATTTTCAACACTCGTTTTTTCCGGAATGGCTTTCACGTGTTCAGTGCATGGTTTTGGACATGACCGGATTTGCGAATAGTATTTCTAAAGAAAGATGTCATGTGAGCTATTCGGTCCAAAATATTAGATATCAGCAACATGAATTCAAACAAAAATGCATTGCTTCGTAAGGCAGGTGCCTTTTTGTAAGTTGCTTGTTTTTGGTTCAGGTAGCCTGCTATCTGCAATGTGTAAGGAATTTGTTCTTTCGCTGAAGCTAGCCGCCCCTCTCGACAATTTCAATTAAGATTATGTCATATCATGTCATATTACGCTAGAACCTCATTACACCACATCGGAGATGCTGAAACGTTTTGTAGGAGTGTAAATAACATTTAAAAAGTAATCAAGTATGTACAAGAGGGATTGGTCAAAAGGAACGTGCAGATTGTGGCAGCTGTTTTTATGCCGCTTTAAGTTTAGTAGCAACCCACCGTGGTGCTCTAGTCACTGAAGTACTCGGCTGCTGACCCAATGGTCAGGGGATCGAATCCCGGCTCGTGTGCCTTCATAATCGGTGGAAGCGAAAATGCCGTAGACCCGTGTGCTCAGATTTGTGTGCACGTAAAAGAACCCCAGTGGTGCTATGCAGGATAGTCCCAGTTTCGCCCGAGTTTTGCAAAACTGGTAACCTTTCCGAGCTCTGGTGACACCTCCTTTTCAATAAGCCAACAGTACCAAAAAGTCAAATCTACCCTTCAGCGCACTCAGTTTCAATGTTTACGATACAAATAGTCAGTGCTTCAAGGACGGTCGAATAATTTGAGCGGTGTTTTTGAACCGCAGGCATCTATTTTCGTTTCTTTGTAGTTCTGCGAAGCGCAGAAGTGCACCCATGCAATAAAAGTGTCAGCACATTTTCGTGATGGTATTATGTATGTGGTGTTATGGTATTATTATGTGATGTTGTTATACCTCATGTATGTTTCAGATTGTTCAGCACGGTGGCTTCTGAGATTACCACCAGCCTTGCGTCTTACAACATCGCGACTGTAGCTAAACCCGTGGCCACGTGTTAATCAGAATGGTCAGCCTGTACATTCTAACGCTGCTCGGCCAGTGCGCCTCTGCTTTGTTGTCATCGTCAACTAGCACCCAAGCACGTGCAGCTGGGTATTTAGCTATTTGGGTAAGTGGTATCTTTGGCTAGTTACGCCAAGACATGCCTTTACCAAGCTAATTACGCCAAGTCATGGTGAAGCTGAGGTAGGGGCGTAGCCAGGGGTGGCATACCGGGCCCGTGCCTCACCTCCTCCCGAAATGTTTTTTGCCATGGCATAGAGAGCGAAAAATGACTATTTCAAAGATGTCCCCCGTCCCTTTCCTGAAAAAAAAATTTCTCGCCACGCGCCTGGTCTGAAGTAATTACGCCACATGAAGCCATGTAAACCAAACACCGGTCTAAATAAAGTATGCTAGTAGATGAGCTACCTAATACATGCAAATTAACGCGACGTTAATCAAAAGCACACTGATTAAAACTATGCTAGTTCGCTTAATATCGTGAGAAGTATCATGATGAGAATCAAAATTAAGTTTTAAAGCTTCATACTGATCATGGTTTTGCTAATTGCACCCGGTATAACTGATTTTTAATTGGAACCGTATCAGTGAAGACAACACACCTTATTGTAATAGCCGTTAAGCCTTCAGCAATTAGTACATTCAAAATTAAGACAGATCTAATGCGGTCTTCAATTTGAAGCCGAGCAAGCACATCAGTAGACGACCAACTTAAGCAGCTGCAAGAAGCTATGCTTTAACAAGCTTCTCTATGGCTCCAGCCTTGCACAAATAGTGCAAGCTCAGAAAATTATTTTATAAGCTAAAAAGCTGTCGCTTAGCGTTCACCGCATCAAAACTTGACAGTTACACCAGCACCATGACAGTCACGACTTGAATTGGAGCCTTCTCAGAATCAACGAGATTTATCCGAGTTCAGGCGTCAATCAGTTTAATTGACAGACGCCCGTGGCGAACATCGAGTACGCCTAATTTGGTCTTGCCGAGGAGCAGTACTCACGTCGAGCGGAACTCACACGTCTACCACACGCACGCATAAGTAAAAGTGATATTATTTCACAGCTATGATGTCTCACATTCATTTTCACCGCGCTCACGACGTATTCAATCACAGCTGCGTTGCCGCCATGATGCGAGATTCCTTATGTCCAACTGTCGTTATGTTTATCTGCAATACTTGAGAGAAGCGAAACGAGCGGCACGAGAGTGCTGCATGCGCACCATTGCTGCCTTCGAGAGTGGAAATTTTCACGCTGCATGTGAACGAGAGAACCTGTCCGAAAAAGGACAAATGCCCACGTACGCGTCTGTGGGAGGTGCGTGTTGAATCGGCAAAAAGCAGCACGGCATTCAGGCTGACGTCGCTGCACTGCTAGTGAGAGTAACATGGTGCAATTTGGCATCTGATGAGGTGCGTGACGCCGCACACCGCGTACGATGGTTCACGTCACATGGGGCGAACAGCCATCAGCACTCAGGCTTCACCCACATACGGCCCCCTCAGGTTGCCCACTCGGAAGACATCATATCCTCTTAATTTGGTGCAAAATAAAGAAGCTCAGGCAGCCATGCCTTCTTGTCTAATAACATCGCCAACAAAGCTACGCCTTTCCAAGCGACAAACATCGACACAGCCCACATTCATTATCGACTCCGAGCGTAGGCCTAGCAAGGCCACCGCTTTCAGTAGCGCCGCTCTCTTTCCAACGTGAGCTCATTGATTGATTGATTGATATGTGGGGTTTAACGTCCCAAAACCACCATATGATTATTAGAGACGCCGTAGTGGAGGGCTCCGGAAATTTCGACCACCTGGGGTTCTTTAACGTGCACCCAAATCTGAGCACACGGGCCTACAACACTTCCGCCTCGATCGGAAATGCAGCCGCCGCAGCCGGGATTCGAGCCCGCGACCTGCGGGTCAGCAGCCGAGTTCCTTAGCCACAAGACCACCACGGCGAAGCGTGAGCTCATTGACGAGTGCTTCTATTTGCGAACGCGATAAAACGTCGTACACTTATATGACAATTTCACTCGAGCAACTGGTTTACCTGACGGCCTCGATGTAAAAAGCTAAGGTGGGAACGCAGCGGGCCGACTCGCCGAGACCGCCGGTACCACTATTTGTTTACCTGCGCAATGGGCTTCCATCATGGCTCGACATCGCGTCGTTGGCTCAGAAACCGACGTTGTCTTGCAGAAATAGCACACTTCAAGCATCACTTTATTCAATGACGAGTTATTTCACGTCAGAAACAGTCTATCCAATGTTTTTGGTGTTACTGGCAACGGCAATATCTAGAAATACAAGGGCGATCGGAGTGGCAAGGCAGAAACTTGCGATGGCGCTCACCTGTGGCACCCCTCGTCAGGCTCCCGCGCTGCCATCAGCTGCAGCCGCCAAACCGGCGTGGCTACCGCGCGGCTACATTCAGCAAGTTGGATGCACAGGCTGCGTGCGAATTGTCACCGCATGCTGTTAGACGCCTGTCGGATGCGGCTGTTGGCACGAACAGCCGTACGGCAAATCGCATCCAAATTCACACCATGTGTCTCCCGCTAAAACGTACACCAATTGGCAATGCATTCTTGTTCGCACACTGCGTTTCTTCGATAACCACTGCAGATGTCCCACTTGCGTTTCCAACGCCACGGGCGTTCGTGTAGCCATTTTTGGGGACGATGCTCCCTGTGCCGTAGGTCGTGTGCCCACGATGTATGTAGTCGTCGGCGTCGTAGCCACTGCGCGGCCGGACTAGAGAAGCGGCACGCGCGCACCCTTTTCAATTGTGGAGGAAACCCACGCACGTTAATGATAATTTAAAAGATAGTTGTTTCTGATGAAATAACTTCCATCGGTGTAAAATCCATCGGTGTAAATGTGCACAGAATCGCTGTATCGGTCATCCAAATGTGTCAGGCTGAGTTGCTTGAGGGCAATATAAGAAACACGCGACTTATACGAAATTCCACGTATGTGAAGGCCCATTAGCGGTTTAATCAATGTCGATGTAGGCACTGCAGGGATTACGGCAGGTGCAAAGCCTGAAGGAATCTTGTGTCTATGCGTATCGAGGCATCGCGAATAGGTACAGCCTGGTCGGTCCACTTGTAGCGAAGTCAACGGGTGTTGTGCATGTTGGGTTAGCAGACGAAGGTGCACTCGAAGAGGCTCACAGGACGTGTAAACCCGTATAGGGTAGGTGCGGGACTCCTCTATAGTGCCAGAGATTGACGTGCACCGCGGCAGGCCAAGGCATATTCTCAGTGCTCGTGCCTGAAGGATCTCTAAAGTACGAAGGCACGTTGCACGCATGCTGGAAAGTACAGGGGAGCTGTACCATATATACCCCACAAATACTACCTTGTATAAATGTAGAAGACTTTTCTCTGAAGGGCCCCTTCTCAGTCCTGCTATAACACGAAGAACATACACAAAACTGATTAGTTTTTTCTGCAGCACAGTCACATGCTTTCACCAGGACAGGTCGCGATCAATGTCGACCCCTAAATAGCGGTGGTGCTTGACTGCAGGAATCAGTGCTCCGTGAAGGAAGACTGGGTACCGCGACATTGATTTCTTCGTAAAGGCCAATGCAGCACATTTTGCTATTGAAAGTTCAAGGCCCTGACAATGCAAGTACTTAGATGTTATTGATGTGCCTTGTTGTAGCCTTGCTCACAGTTGTGGTCGCGTTGCTCCAGATGCCCATATGCATATGTCGTCCGCATACGCTTTGATTTTGACAACGTCGGGAAGCTCAGCTTCAAGGTCAACGAGTGCTACGTTAAAAAGCATGGGGCTAAGGACGCCGCCTTGCGGAACTCCACGGCTTACGAGGTGCCTGGCCTTGTCACCGTCAGATGTCGACGTAAAAATGGTACGTCCTCTGAGATAGCTCACTATCCATGCGTGTAGTCGGCCACCTACGCCGATGTCTTCAAGTGCGTCAAGAATGGCCTCATGATGGACGCTATCGTACGCGCCCTTTATATCTAAGAAAATGGCTCCTATCAATCTCCGACGCTGTCTTTCCTTTTCAACCGAAGAAACTATGTCCACAACACCGCCTATAGATGATCGACCTCTACGGAAGCCTTTTACAAAATCTTGTAAGCCAACATTATTTTCCAGCAGCCATTCCAATCTTGCCAGCACCATGCGTTCCATAACCTTACCGATGCAACTGGCTAGGTCAGTGGGTCTATAAAAAGACAACTCGTGATAACACTTGCCTGGTTTCAGTAAGGCCACTACGCAGCTGCACTTCCAACTCTCTGGTACTGTCGCTGTTTCCCACGTAGAGTTGTAGAAAGACAAGAGAGCCTGCCTTGCTTCCTGAATGAGGTGATATAGAGCCGAATAAGTAATTCCGTCAGGCCCTGGTGCGGACGACCGTCGGGACGCAGAAATCGCAGCGCCGAGTTCGTGCATTGTGAATGGTAAGTCGAGGCGAGCGACGCTGGATGGCGGTGAGGCTAAACACGAAGGTGATATTGGTGATGAGGACATACCTACGAGTAAGTGGCAGTAATCTTCCGCAACCTCTTCTTCAGGTCGACCTTCCGGCAGAGCCAAAGCTCGGATTTGGAACAACTGTTGCGTGGACGTCTGGAGGCTTCGGACAGTTTGCCATATTCGGGACAGGGGTTTTCTGGGATCAAGAGAACCACAAAATACCCTCCACCGTTGCCTATCGAGCTTATCGAGGTGTCGCAATACATGTCGTTGTGCTTGGCGTGCTGTAGATAGGT
The DNA here is from genome assembly GCF_043290135.1 of Rhipicephalus microplus. Taxonomy (NCBI): domain Eukaryota; kingdom Metazoa; phylum Arthropoda; class Arachnida; order Ixodida; family Ixodidae; genus Rhipicephalus; species Rhipicephalus microplus. Next base: position 108,640,364 of record NC_134704.1, read on the forward strand.
CAGATGGCGATTTCGTCCTCTTGCATTTCCTTTCTGCCCGGCGACGGATTGCATGAAGGTATTCAAAATGTGCGTCAAGTTGTGATCTTGGTAGCGATAGATTCACAAGTTTCGTATGCGTTGTTAAGGCTGATGCAATTAGGCTTTCTATTTCAGATATAGATTGAATGTTCCTGCACTGAGCATTTACAGAAGCTTGGAATCCTGGCCCTTCTACGTTTTTCACTAGCAGGGGAGTCGAACGACGGAATCCTTTTAGATGTATATATGTAGGGAGATGGTCACTTCCATGTGTTTCAACGTCTACGAACCAACAGGTGGTAGGCAAGAGACTTCTGCTCACAAAACATACGTCCAGACAGCTCCTGTACGATGCGCTACGGAGGTAAGTAGGTGAGCCAAATCGTTAGTGGAAATCAGGCCCTTATTGAGCACAAAATCGGCAATATCCCTACCGCGGGTGTTCATTGAGGCAGAACCCCACATGGAATGACGTGCATTAAAATCTCCAACTAATACTTGTGGTCCAGGGCAAGCTTGGAGCACAGACAAGAGATGAGAACAGTCCACGTGGCCTCTAGGAGGAAGGTATCCACCATTGATTGATATTAAACGTCGCTTGTGCTGTATAGATAGGCAAATATAGTCGTTAGAAGCATGAGAAGCCACGCCATGCCTCACGTACGTAAAATATCGACGTAAGCGTATAGTTACTTTGCTCCTATTTCGATCATCGTGTGACCACAAAGTGACGTATCCGGAAATCCGAAACGACGACATCATATTCGGCTCACATATAACAACCAACGGAAATTTGTATTTAAACATCCGTTGTCGAAAGCTAGACAATCGGCTTCGCAAACCTCGTGCGTTCCACTGCATTATAGCAGAGGTGCGCAAACGTTCATCGAAGAAATTCGCCATATTGTTTATGAAAGGAGCAGCAAAAGCGGTTCCAGCACGTTGAGGGTCTACACTGCTGTTTTCGTAGCTGGCGTGTGTAGCTAGTTGAGAATGGCGCGAATGGATTTTAGTAGATGCTTCAGCATAGTTTGGTTCTTCTCAGTGTCTTGCCTATCATTTTCCGCCCTCTTTGAAGTTGCAGCCCATTAGGTTTTTTTTTATTGCTCCGGTCGGTAGCGAAGGCCACTCAGTATCTTAAGCATCGGCGTGCAACGCGGGCGTTGGACCACCTTCTGCATCCCTGGGACGTGGTGCGCACAACAGGGGTGTAGCGGCCTGATAATGCGCACGCGTATGTTTATCTGTTGCTGATGGCGATGTATCACTCCTATGTGCACTATACTTTCGCTGGTGCCTACGTTTTGAACGACGTCTGTGTCGGCGGATAGACGTGACAGCTTCTCTTTGTGTCGAGTTGTCTCTGATCATCTTCCGCAGGACGCGAATTACATCTTTCATCTTCAGGCACTCCTTCGACGTTGCTTCATGTGCACCAAAGCAGTTTGGACATTTCAGTGGAACAGCAGTATCGCAGTTTTCCACCTTATGAGATTCGCCCCACCGCTGGCAAGTTGTCTCATTTTTGCACACTGCGCTGACGTGTCCCAACTTGCAGCACTTGTGACACTGCAAAGGCCGTGGTACGTAAGGGCGCACGGGATGTCTCACGTATCCAACCTTCATGCTAGGAGGCAGAGCCTCAGAATGAAATACTAAATTGATGCACCGAGACTGCCCGAAGCGGCGTATGGTCACGATTTTGACTGTCGACGTCACAAGATTCTGGAGGTTAGCGTCTGTGATATCAGCGTCGACGTCGTTTATCACGCCAGTCGTTGTTTCTTTCCCCTGAGCGAGGAACGCGCGAACTGAAATACTTCCGAGCTGCGTAACGGCCTTCAGTCTGTCAAGAATGGTTTTGTTTGTCACATCAACCGACAATATGTTTTTCCTGCTATTTATGCGAATTTCATTCACTTGAGCAGGTGCGACTCTTTGGAAATAATTAGTCAATGACTGCCTGTTGAGTGAGTTCAGGTTGTCTGATGTAGAGATGGGTACATGCGAGATCGTGAAATATCGCTTGCCTTTGTCTAGCGTCCATTCTGGCTCCGCCATTGATGAAGTCCTGTGGAGCTTCCTTTAAACCTGCGGGTATCGAATGTCCTGAAGTCGGCTTCCGATTCCATCTCTTCCACTGATGAGCTCTCGGCAGAATCATCACAAGAAGCAGATGCGCCAACGTGGTCACCCACCTTCGCTTCATCCTTAGGCAAACGGCTGGCGCCCGCGGTCTCGTTGTATGGATGATCCCCCATCCCGGGGAGTGACGGCCTCCGTTTTGCTTGCTCAGAGAAAGTCAGGATTTCTTACAGCTTAAGAAAAAAAAACAAAGTTTTTTAAGGCAGAATTATGCCCGAACGCACTTCTTCTTCCTCGTCTTCTCCATCGTACTTAGGTTTTGCAAGGTTTCACAAAGGTTGGGACTCAGTTCCATGATTATAGTGAACTAGTATATCGCGATGAACTAGAGGCGGTGAAAGGTGGGAGGTAGACACCAAGAGCAGGCCGTTAGAAACTGCGTGAGTGCCACCTCTCGTTTAGTCCTTGGAATGTCCGCTGAATGTCGGTACTTCTATATGCTGAATATATAATACAAAGATACGATATGGTGGTACTTGGAGTGTTCACTAGATGGACGGATGAATGAACAGAAGACAGATGCATGGACGGACGCAGAGATGGACGCACGGACGACCGGATGGACCGATAAAGGCATGGATGGTCGCAAAGACGGACGCACGAACGGACCGAAACAATAATGAATGGCGGATAGACGCTTCGCCCCACTCAGCATCATTCACTCCGTGGATATACTGTGATTTTTTTATTAACGCTACTATGGCGCACTCCACACTGCCTTAATGCCATGGCCGCCGCAGAGCGAGCTCGGAGCTAAATTGTCTGCCCAAGATTAGGAAGTTGGTGGGTATAAAATGTTTTCGCAAGCTCAGGACCAAATTGACTTGCAGAACATAGGAGAAGTCTTTGTTCTGCAGTGGACGTATTCAGGCTGATGATGATGATGATAATGATGAAGTTTGAAAACAAGAAGATTTATTACGTCATGAAGCAAGCTCGGAAATTTTTATAGATATGCTGTGGAAAGCGTAGCCGGAACCACTAGGATGGGGAACGAAGGTCTGAGTTTACGTGCTGACATATAGGCTCTATGACATGGAGCTTTAAAGAGACGAGGCTCCGCTACTCTTTCTAAAAGCATCGATGGATCGTTGCAAACATCTTGATTGATTGATTGATATGTGGGGTTTAACGTCCCAAAACCACTATATGATTATGAGAGACGCCGTAGTGGAGGGCTCCGGAAATTTAGACCACCTGGGGTTCTTTAACGTGCACCCAAATCTGAGCACACGGGCCTACAACATTTCCGCCTCCATCGGAAATGCAGCCGCCGCAGCCGGGATTCGAACCCGCGCCCTGCGGGTCAGCAGCCGAGTACCTTAGCCACTAGACCACCGCGGCGGGGCGCAAACATCTTGATGCCAACTAATATTTTACGAGAAGTCCATTTAATCTTGCTAAAATGTTGCTTATGTTGCAATTTTTTATGCTCTAAAAAAGCTGGTGATTGCTGATGGTTTATTTTCAACGACAGCAATGATTTTCATTACTTTTGTGTTTAACAAAGTATAAAAATATCACGGGGTTGCTTTCATTATTTTTTACACGGCTGCTCCTCTTCACTAGCAATAAAACAAAGTTTGAAAGTTATATTTTAATCTTGCGCTCAGTCAGTTCGGAATCTTCGACTGTAACACAGCCCAGCAATGCTTGACTTACACGTGGAGACAATCCACACATGCAGACTTGTGGAGTTGACTTTTGTCATAAACCACAGTCTTCAAAGAGGCGCTAAACTGTCATCGCTGCAGGATGGACTGTTGATGTACGACAATTTTTTTTGTGAACTGATTGCATTGAAAGGAGTACGTAAATAGAATAACTATTATCGGTTTTATTTTGTGAAACGAGTTTGTCACAATGTATAAACGTTGGTAAATTGAAAGCAATATGAGCATAGTATACCTTCGCTTCAATCTGTTGACGGTCAACAAGTGTTCTCCCAGGGAGGCCGTTTACTTATCTAAAAACGCACTGTCTTATTTACAGTTTAAGTCACTTTAGCTGACTTGCGTCGGAACTGACGTAACTTCATGAACCCTCGGCTGTGGCGACATATGTATCCCCTTTGTTCAGGGCAGGAAAAATACAGAAACTATTTATTGTATTTTAATTTTGAAATACACTTGAAGTGTATCTATAGGAAACGTGCAATAAAAGAACTTTCACTTTGCTGGGTTTTATTTGGATGGGTGTGATATTCACGAGTGCACATTCTTCATTAAAAGGACCAAAACTGAGGCGTGGAACTTACGCGTTTGTGAGAAGGACATTGAGCCCATTATATGCCACAATTGCCACCATCAAACTAAGACACGTGCGCTGAAAGCCACTCTGCAGTGTCTTGATGAAACTCCAATGATTACAAGCGCACCTTTTGGAAGACAACTTCCTCACACATTGCCCTATTCTTTCGTGAGTGCGCATTGACGAAGCCCTACACGGTAGTCTATTTACTCCCGTAACAACAGGTAGGAATGCAAAGGCCATTCGAGCGTCATTTGTTCGCGTTGTAATTACGGGCCTTCGTGTCGGCAGCCAAACCTTCAGAAACGCCGCGAATGCTATTTTTCTCACCGGCTGCATGCTTCAGGAGTCGAATACGATGGCCTGACATGGGATATGCACCCGACCATCCTTTTTGAAACTCCCACATCGCTGAACATTCATTACTTTTAGCTACCCCTACTGAAACGTTCCGCATATACGGATCCGTACATACGCAATTATTGGACTACGGAAAGCCGCATCATGCGGAAAGATGCGAACATTCGCAGCTTACAGAAAGCGCCATATCATGTGAAAAGATGCGAACATCCGCAGCTTACGGAAAGCGCCATATCATGCAGAAAGATGCGGACATCCGCAGCTTAGGGAAAGTGCCATATCATGCTAAACTACCCGATAAGCAGCTTACGAAAATCAGCATAATGCAGAAACCATGCATCTATCTGCTGCATCTTGCAAAAATCAAATGGACATCCTAGATCTCGAGTAAAAGCAATTGGCCATTCACGTTGTTTGCAAAAGCAAGTACTGTGTAGAAATATATATGAATACTTCATTCTTAATATGTTGCATGAAAGTGAAATATGTTTGCTATCTGAAACAGCCTTGATGAGTAAACAAAGGCTTGAAAGAAACAAATGTGTTAAGAAGCTACTTAATGAGGGATTGAATCATCGGCATCTTTCTAATTGTCGTGATGCGGAAGCAAAATTACCTTTCAAATAAAATACATTACAAAACTACTGAATTAACATGCTAGCTATCATAAATGGTGGTTACATTGCAACACATTAATGCAGTGTTCTATGCAAGACCTAAAGAACTTATAAAGTTATTATTATCAATAGAGAAGCATTATTGTACACACCAGCCCTGCTACAATCAATATATTTTTTTATTTGTCTGTATGCTTCAGCTGTGAGTGGTGACATTGCAGTGTTGATGGTACACAAATGAGGTGACTACACCGTAATTTCACGAGCTCCACCTAAGCCACAGGATGGTGGCACAAAACACAATGTAACAGCAATTTTAGAACGAAATGTTTAAACATAAATAATAATCATAGCACTGTGAAAGTGTGGCACTGTGTCTCATGAACGCCTTGTGGAGATCGGCGAAATGCTGCTTGAGGCTCCGGCACCACTGTAAATTTGGAAGGTCACTGCCATAGAACTTATGTGTCCTTCATAGGCACCTGGAAATGAAAATAATTGGCACAAATAATGTCAGAGACACATGTTAGCACATTAGTTCACATGCACAAGAAATATAACACACAGTATGAAACTGAAAATGTAAGGCACACAATCCTTCATGTTATGCATATGTGAATAATAGAAGGAATGAGTGTATAAATTAGTTCTGCCACATCAAAGAAAACAGCATGCTTATCACAGTGAAAATAACTAGGTTGTCACGATTTTCAATGGTAGAGATAATCGATTAATATGTCCTTATGAAATTATGGTTTAAATGCTTCCTGCACAGTAAAACTTTAGAAACTGCAAGTGAAAGTTCTCAATGTACATTTAATACTGTGTGCATGTACATCTGCTGCCTTTATACTATACAGTTTGTGCACAAAATTAGCATCTTGAACAATATTGAGAGTTAAACCTATGCAGCTTATGAAGGTTAAAATCACCATGAAAGCAAGCAGGACAAGGCAGGTGCCATTAAAAATCTGTGCAAGCCAGATCACTATAACCGAACTGCACACATATAGGGGAGCAAGAGTACCAGAAATTCGGCTGCTGACCCGCAAGTCGCAGTATAAAATCCCGGCTCCATTTCCGATGGAGGCAGAAATGCTGTAGGCACGTGTGCTCAGATTTGGGTGTACGTTAAAAAACCCCAAGTGGTCGAAGTTTCCAGTGCCCTCCACTACGGCGTCTCTCATAATCATATCGTGGTTTTCGGACGTGAAACCCCACATATAAATCAAGAATAACAGAAATAAACTGCCAACAGAAAAGTTGAGTGCATGTGCTATCTGTAAGTGCTTACACCTAACTACATACAGCATGCTCATTCCATTTTAAATACCGATATTGAAAATAACTGCTTTATTAGGAATGTAAAAGGTAAGGTAGAACTGAACGACTCTACAAAAAGTGACCCTATTATGACATCACGTTTTCTTATAACAAAATTGACTAAGACTCTGAAATATCATTATGCAAGAAAACATCTTCAAAAGAACAATCAAGTTTGAAGTCATATATTTTTAATATGGCTACTATGACTATAACCAAGAAATCGACCTCATCATGGCTAATGTTAGTTTTTAAGGCCTACGTTCACTAGACAATGAACTATACCACAAAAAGCACAGCGTTCAGGCAAAGCACCACACAAAAAAAGAAAGCAGTCCTTTTTGTTATTACCTACAATGCCTTTAAAATGGTATTTTTACCTCTACTTCCCGCTTTTTATCAAAGTAACTGGTGTAAAACAAGTTAGCTGAAAATGCACTGTGCCTCCAAAACCTGTTGGTTGAGTCTGAATTTTTAAAAAAATGGTGAAGCTTGCACTAAATTAGGCTCCACAAGCCTTGGAACAGCGAGACTGCATGACTCTTAGGACTACTTTGGTTACTTGTGTTTTGTTTCTGGGCCTAAGCATAAAGACAAGGGCTTAACTGAATTGCTGCTAACAAACAAATGCTTTCGAAATTGCCCGAGCGTCAAAGGATGCTCAGACATTTGTTGTTTTTCGCACTGGGCTATTCTACACCAAACATACAAACCATATTGCCTGGCGACCATCACAGATGTATAGTTTAAAAAATGATGTAATTTACTCTTCTGAAAATAGCTATTTGCAGAAATGTTTTGAAGAGAAAAAAGTAGTGGTCACGTGGGTACCTTCAGAATTTCGCAGAATGTCGTGCGGGTGTTATTTGTGAGAAAAATTTCAAAGTACCGCTTTTTCTTGCCATATCAAATTTGATCTACATATTAAGTAAAGGTGCTTCTTAAAGTATTTGAAGCCAAGTAACATTAGTGCAATTTTCCCCCTACATAGGCTTTGAAGAATTCAGCTAAACTGTTTATCATTTGCATTTATTGTATGGCAATACTGCACTTTGTATGAATATTTGAGCCACAAATACTCACTGCACAGAAGTTATATTTCACGAAAAAAGATAATGTTAGGTCCAGATTACAAATATCACTATATAATCATTTTTGTCCACATTGAGATGCAACTTGAGCTGTGTGTTTGTCTGATTGAAAATTACTTTTATGTGTAAGTTGAAAGCAAATAAACAGTTCTTGTTATATGGCAAGTGTTATCATTACAATTTTTGTTTAAATGAGGAAAATGATCTTTGAAGTCTCCTATTGAGGGCCATGGAGAACTTCGGAACGAAAGCTGTCGTATATCAAATGCAGAAAACAGCCATCATAAGAAAACTTCAAAAATTCATTTCTACTTTAAGACAAAGTGTAATCATATAACTTGCCATATAAAGAGAACTGCTTCCTTGCTTTTGATGTGGCAAAAAATTGCACTAATATTACTGAGCTTCATGCACTACACACAATCACCTTTACTTAATACCTAGACCGAATTTCGTGTAGAAGAGGCAGTATTTTTGAAACACTTTTTAGTTTTTACAAACAACACCCAGACGACATCCTGGGAAGTCCAGAAGGCACCAACAAGCCTAATATTTTGTTCTCTGCGATATATTTTAGCATTTTGCTGTTTTCAATTTGGTAACCGAGCACAATATTTTTTTTTCAAAACACATTTAGTACGGTTGGCAAAATGGCTGGAATGTTTGATGTGTAATTGCTTCACTGCCAGCATTTATTCTTCCGAAGCTCAAGCTATCACCTCTCTGTTACTGCCTCCCTCACATACAATGCCTGCATAGGAGAGAAAAAGAAAGGCAGGTCCGACAAAGTTCGCAAAGCAAGATATTTTCATGTTAGATAAATTCATTACCATAAACAGCAGCAAAATAACATTCATTTTGAGTAGTCCAAGACACAAGCTATATACCAGCATACTAAGAGCCAAGCACAAACTTTTCATTTGAACATGTGTGGTGATAGACAGGAAGCACTTATTGCAAGACTGATCAGTCTGTAATTAACTGAATGAAGTACAATGCACTGTTCAATCCAACACCACATAGGCATCTTTGCTATAGCAAAGCCATGTGTCATTGATTCATGCACTAGATGGGACAATGCAAATGTAACAAAAAAGGTGAAAAAAGAAAACAAGGGAAAAAAAGAAGAAAAGGGGGGATGCAAAGTAGGAGCAGTGTAGCACTACTTTTACTTTGCATCCCCCTTTTCTTTCTTCTTTTTTCTTATTTTCTATCATTTATCTTTTTTTTTTGCTTCCCTTACCCCCAACCTCCGACAGGAGAACACTTTGTATCAGCGCAACCTAACTTGAAAAGAAGCAAGGGCTGCACTTTTCTGCGTTATAGGTTTTTTTTTTCAGACAAACATTTCCAACAGGCACACACGCCTACGCCAAAAGATGATGTCGTTACTGACCCCATTTAAACTAACACGCCAAGGATGACAAGGTGACTTCTAAAAAAATAGGTCCTCCTATCGCAACATCGGCCAGCCTGTCTGAGGCACTTCCACTGTTCACCCTGATTACCCCACTAGATGTTTCCATCTGTCGACTCACATCTTCATTTTGGATAACACTAAGACGAGCTTACATTGATGAATACGCACGAAATATTAGTGATGTATCATGTATGAGATTAAGCAACTCTGTTAAAAAATTATTGATAGCTTGCTTCCAGGCTTTTTATACTGTAGCCTGAAACTTCGTAATGTCTTCTATGCACATGAACCAGATTGACAACGTAATGCACAACATGCTTAAGAATACTGCGAGGAACATGATAACGACAAAACGACCGGCCACCCAAATTTTTCGCTGTACATGTTTATAAAATGTTCATGTACACCCAAACGAGGTGCATATGATACAAGCCGAAAAAACCTACAAGTAGGGCCTTGGAGCCTTCCGGAAGTAGACGTGTTGCATTTTTTCTGTGGAGGGCTTTACACCCATAAGTGAGGAACAAAACTCCTGTATAATGAAGAATGTTGGCAGCTATCAGTTATAGAAAAACCTAATGCAGCTAATCTTCCCCGACACATCTGTACATTTAGAGAGGTGACGTAGCTTCTGTGATTGTGGCAGTAACTCCAACAGGACCAGTGCGAAAATTGGCACTACGTGGCTAGACAAATGTCCAAACATGCCTGCCCGACTCCCTCTAGCCATCCCGGCTGAATCTGACACATGATTTCTTAACTGCTGGCTGGACAAAAACAAAACCACTGTAGCACTCACAATACACAGCGTGAAGTTCCTCTGGAGTGGTCAACTTCGTCTTCTGCGATGAAAGAGCAGCACAGTGTACTGATAAGGCACTCCTTGCAATGGTTTTCAATGCCACACAGTGACCATGATGTTCCTGTCGAAGAGAGCTTCGGGAGCTTGGAGGGTGCTTGCTCTTTTCTGGGGGCTGCTGCCGCTCCTCGTTTTCTGCTCAAGGTCAACCTGCACAAAGTTGTAGACGAGGCTTTAAGAGTTGTATATAATGATATGCAAATTTTCGCTGAACACACATTTCCTCGTGGCACACTGAGGAATTTCTTATAAAACTTAAGGCCTCGCATATGCAAACATTTACAATCGATCCGAAGATGCACTCGACTCTAAAGGAGCAAGTTTGTTATGTAGTGTATATAAAGAAAGGTCATTCAGCACAACCACAACTACAGTTGCACACGAAAACGACATTTTACACGATCCTGTTTATTTACATGGTCCATTTTGCACGGTCCTGTTTTACACGATCTGGTCTGCATGAACTCTTGAACCGAGCACCATATAGATTGAAAGACACACACAGAGTTTGAGACAAACCTAGTTTCCCGTGGAGCATCCTCTTGCACTATAACAACACATCTCAATTTAGTTAGTTGGTCAGAACGAGGTGAAAACAGCTCGCACTTGAAAAGCACGGGCAGAAGGAATGACGCCTGCACCCTGTGCTCCCTGTACATTCTCGTTGAGGGTGCAGTTTTCACCTTATCCTTATGCAATTTCGCATTTATAACATTGTTCGCTGCATATTATTTGTGGCATTAAAGTGTGTGATACCGTCATGTGTATCCCATGTAATTTATAAAAATAGAATATCGTAATTACTCGAATCTAACACGCACCTTTTCTCCGGTTAAGCGAGTTCATAAATCGCATGCGCATTAGAATCGAGTACGAACAAAAAAATTACGGCCAATCTATTGCCATCGGCAAATCTAAAATGGCCGCCCCCTACGTGCGTCGGCATGGCGCGTCGTCCATTTCTGTCTATGTGTTTCTGATGTGCGGCACTTCGTACGTGTGCTGAAGAGTTCGTGATCTAGTAGTGCATTAGTATCGACGGCGTGGAATGGCCGACTCCAAAAACTCGAGTGCACCACGATGCCGCTTTTAAAAGAAAAGTCATCGCGTGTGCAGAAACGGACGGAAATCGGGCCGCATCGCGGTCCTTCTCGAAACGTTCGTGCGGGACCGGCGGAAACAAAAGCAGAAGATTGTCGACAGCAAAGCTTCACGCAAAGACTTCAGTGAACCACAGCAGGGTCGGTTTCCGCAAATTGAAGAGCTGCTCCGCGAGTATGTGCTTGAGGAGCGAGCGGCACAGCGGCCCATGACGACAGAACTGCTCCAAGTGCGGGCTATGCAATTAGTCTTAGAAAAAAGTCTAATGCGGAGCCTGTTTAAAGCGAGCAGGTACTGGCTAATTAACTATATGAAGAGGAAAGGCTCTTCCCTCCGAAGGGGAACATGCATATGCGAAAACTTTTGCGGAGAAGTACGATGAAAAGCTTTACAGTTTTCAGAGGTTCGTCCTAAACTTGCGGCGCAACAACGGCTACCTGCTTGGGCAAATCTGGAATGCCGATCAGACGCCTCTTTACTTCGACATGCCTGGCACCACAACTGTCGAGAAGAAGGGGCGAAGCAAGTTCGCGTGCTGACATCAGTCCACGGTAAAACTACAGTGACGGCAATGCTCTGTTACACGTCAGATGGGCACAAGCTTCGCCCGTACCTCATATTTAGATGGAAAACAATCCCGAAAGGAATCGTTTTTTCGAGTGGTGTGATCGTGCGGGCCAGCAAAAAAAAAAATGGGTGCGCGTTGCAATCGATGCCTTACGTTTTTTTTTTCGCGGTGGAAATCGGGTACGCGTTACAATCGAGGGCGCGGTAGAATCGAGTAAATACGGTACAATATAGCTTGATTCAAAAATAACCAAGTGAATCCAGTGCCATGTCCTGTAGCCATTCTTTAGGCAAGTGGCAGAATGATTTATTCTTCAAAACATATCTTACTTGTAACCACTACAAGAGCTAACTCGTGCACTGGCACATTCTGTTTGCCTCTTCAGATTATAAGGTACCTTTTTTACACCAGAAAGTCTTCAAGAAGAATAGAAGTGTTGTAATTATGAAGAAAGAAAAGTAGAAGGAAAAAAAGATAACCTGCCCTGTACAGGGACCGAGCCTGCGAACTTCGAATAACATGTCCGATGCTCTATCAACTGAGCTACCATGGCGGCTATCCCACTTCCATTTTGTACGGTATATATGTGCATTTATACATGAAAGAGTCAGTCAGCGCTGCTTGTTACCATTATGGCGAGTGTGGGACAGCTTTTTTTTGCCTACTGGCGATTACATTACGATTGCAATTACGTTACGATTACTTCCAATATCCCTATACTTCTTTGGCAGCATTGAGCATCTGTCAGTTCTCAGAAACTCTGCTAGTCACAGGAGGTGGCAATGGTTCACCCTCCCACCTAAATGCATGTACTTGAACACATGCACAACTGATCAAAAAAAAAAAACAAGTCACACACTGCTAAGATTACTGAGATTCACTGTTTCAGATTCATGAGTAAAGGAAAGAACTATAAATTTAAGGGTTTGTTGTCTTTGTTGAACACATCATAATGAGAACTAGCAGAAAATGATGCCAAACAAACTATAGGGGATGTTATCAAAAGTAACTTTAACAAAATTGTGAAAAGAAAAGTGAACAAAAACGTAACTTGGCAACGTTTTTTGACAATTGAATTGACATTACTTTTTATAACATCCCTATATTTTACTGGGTAATGTTGTCGGGTAATTCTCATTATTAGAGTGGTGAGTAGGCTGACAAAGAAAGCATATATGGCATTGATACTTCTTTTGAACACCTAATAGTTTGAGGACCTTAAAAGAGCGGAAGCTACTTTGAGTAGACCAGAATATTTAGTTGGAGCGAAAAAAAAAACGTACACACATTTTTACCAGGCTTTTTAACACATTTTGAGACATAAAAGTGTATGCTGCCAGTAATGTTAAGTACCATTACTTTTGTCACACTATGCACTGTAGCAGGTGTAGTTAGAGTGCTGATAGTGAAGGATTAATCAAGCACGCCACCAACTATGTTCACATCAATGGTCGCGTATTTTAAAAATAAACCTGCTGTACAATAAAAAAAAGTTCAGAGCATTTATGTTTTTATCCAAATCAAGTTAAACCGACTGGGTAAGCAAACCATTTGCATAAAATCAAAAGGCATAAAGTGATTCATGTATTATAACTATGTGAACAATTTCAGCAACGCAGGGCAAAGTGACAACAGTTCTATTAAAAGCCCTCTCATTATAACATGCATGAAAAGCACCACACCAGAATATTTTATAGTGCATGTAATATCGAGACTACTAGACTGTCTATTGACCTTTTAGAAGAAGGGTATCTCTTTCACGTTCAAGGGGCAACCACTTAGCCTTTTCCTGAGCTTTTCTGTGAATATTTCCTGAATTTCAAATATCATTAGGATTGATTTAGAGTGAACAGATTTTGCTTACGCATTGAAACCTAGTTCTGTATGTAACTGCAATTATGGGTGCCAAACCACCTCCAATTAATTTTTAACATTTAACTCATTTTTTAACTGCAGCAGCACAACTAGCTGTGGGTGCCCAAAAAGAAGCTAGAGACAATACCTTTACCTCTTTGAGCCTTTTGGAAGTGTTCAGCTTCTCAGTGCTCACCTTACAACATTTTTTTAAATACGTGTTTGTGTGCCCACTACTCTTGCTCCTTGTACAGTGAGGAGGAGGAGCACATGGCAAGAAGAGACAAGAAAGAAGCATTGCAAAAAAAAAGCGAAATAAGCGAGGACCTCTTTTGTATCGTACAATGTGTGTAACATTACTATTGCGACAACATATAGACAAATTATCACGGCTATGCATTCATTGTAGAGTCATACACAGCTGAAACACCACGACTAAATTTCAACCTTGTGTTGGTTTAGTATCCCTTTATAGTGGCAAGCTAATGATATCTGCATTTGTTTGGCACACATTGAGATGCAGCAAAATGTGATATGGTAATCTCATTTAGAATGCACGTCATGTGGCTTCATTGTATATGTGGCTACAAGTAACTCTGGTTGCAAAGCAATATGGCAGAGCCTAAACAGACGTCACCGACCAATCCAATCTGTACTTGCCTTTGCTACTTGCCCATTATCATCCCAGCAAAAAATGAATAATTGAATCTGCTACAGGTATGTGCTAGCTTATGCTAAGGACCAAGTATGAAGGGTGTTTTGTCATTATTGAGATCAGTTATTTGTTCAAGAACACTTGCTGTCAAACACAAATACATTGCTGTCGAAGCATCAAGATTCAAATATAAAGCAAAAAGAAGTGTCTCTTTAAAAATTACAGGCCACAAGGTGCAAGATAAATATTTGATATACTTAGGATGTAAGGCACGCACAAGAGGTGCTACCATATCATACTTTTCTTTGTGTTCAAACCTGCTTGCTTTACTCACCCAACACATCTGTAAAGATGCCGTGAAAACACCAAGGAGCTGATGCAGCAAGGTTGAACACATGTCCAGGGATTCCACCATTCCTAAGCAGCCCTACAGCCTCCACAGTCCTGCAACCATTTGTAAGATAAATATAGTTCTACCCAAAGTTCTTGGTTTACAGACACACATGCAAGACGCATAACCACTCTATAGGAAGTTTGCATGATAATGCGCTGGGTAGCAAAACGAATGCCAATATCAAGTATCCCGGCCTGCCGCTTCTTTCTTTCCGTTCTTAATTAATCAATCCATGGTTAATAAGTGTTCCCCCAATGTGAAGTGTACTGGCAGTCCGGTGAAGAATTGCAATGTATTTCAAACACAGTCCAATTCATGGCAAGTAAGCATTCAATAGCGTTTTGTCAGCTGTTCAAGAAAAGAGCATGAAGTTTAGCCAAAACATGTTTTTTTATAAACACCATTCAATTTGATATAAAAGTTGTGAGCATTATGTGAAGGAACACGGATTAATGTTTAATCAATGATTTCTTATAATGTACTGATATGAATGCAACTAACTGAATATGAAACGATAATTTTTGCTTGAGAATTTAGAGTTATGAACACTATCGCACTTGCCAGCTGCATCTTGTCCAGAACAGCAGCAAGATAGGCTAGTTTCTGTAGGTGAGCAGTAATGAGCAGTGCAAAGTAACAACAAGAAACACCAGTAACAACAGTATGGAGCAAGCACAGACTGCCAACTGTATAATTTATTGCACAAAAGTTCGCCTGAATATCAGTCAGACAACTCGTGCAAATGAAGGTCCAGTTGGGAATGAACGAGTTACGAAATCAACAATGCCTGCTTTCACTAACAGGACCCTCATTCACATAAAGTATGCAGCGATAGGCCCCTACCGAGGTACGTCACAGCATGATGTCACTGGCACATGTAAAAGGTGTGGCTGGAAAAACACTCCCGCTGGTGGCTCAGCCCGGTACAGTCGTGCGGTGTTTGGGGCAAGTTTTAATTTTTCAAAGCTTACACTTCACGTTACAATGTCGATATTAGCTGTAGTATGTGTCAGCAAACATCTAGCTGTGTGGTAAACTGTGTGGTAAAATATTTGCCACGCTGTCTGTTTATCTTGAAGAAGTGAACACACGTGGTGGCCTGTGCGAGGAACAGCGGCATAGTCCTCAAAAATGTGCACTGTTGATTGCGGCATGTAGTGTGCATTGAAAGGTATTGAGAATATCGGTTCAACTGAGAATATTGTGCGTGGTGTGTGCAGTGTCAATAACAATGTGTCTTGTTTGCGAAGACGTTAGCACTCATGGCAGGGACCGGTCGATGAAAAAACTTGATTCGACATTTTAGTCAAGGTAAATATGCACTTGACGCGACCATCTGCGAGTGGGTACATCTCGGTGTTTGCGCTGTGTGCAGAAAAAAATTGCACGGTAACCGGGCTGGAAGATACCATTTGCTGAAGCTGCATGTACGAATCGCCCCGACGAGTACGCAAGCCCAATAAAGATATTACTCGTTTTATCGAAGGCCTCATATGTCTTCTCGTAATAAGCAGAGATTCTTGTTTCACATATACTCAGTACCTTTACCGCTCGATATTCATGAAGTGACAATGCACACTACAAGTTTGTGAATTAGATCCTAAGGGAGCAATGTAAATATGCAAATAAGTTGTAGGTGTCAGATGCAGCGATGTAACTGCGCAAAAGATTATGTATATATTAGGCTACAGGTTTAGAACCGCATACATCTCAGTGGTCTATCAGGAACGTCACAAACAACTTCCTTGCCAACCAGCCCTTGCACAAAGGGAGGGAATGGCTGGCACGGCGCTCGAAGTGACGTCACACTATTTGCAAACATAGAGAGGTTTCTTACTTAGGCAACATTTTGCACAATATATTTTTTAGATGCAAGACTGTACTCGTCCACATTGATCATACTGATGTCTTTTGTTGTTACTTTGTGCTGTGAATTACTAGGCATTTAGTCACCATGATCTTTAAAAGCTAATTTCAGTGTTCTCTCTCATATTGCTGACAACTGTGTTGTTGCATAAATTGGGCAAAAAAGCAACACAGAAAGGCTGTCACAATAAATACACCAACATGGGTATTCTCCTGCAAACAAAAGTCGGCACTGGTCCTGTCATTACCCGCCTTCCTTCTCTCTTTGCTTTGTTTGTGCTGAAACAGCCAAACACCTGATGAGTTAGATGAGAAATATTAACGCATCAAAACTATAAGTGCTTGCATCAGCAACTACACAACAGCGTGATAACCGCACCCCTGCCACACAGCAGCGAAACATATTTTGAACATGCTGGCAGTGTATTATTTTACAAAAAGCAACTCTGGCAGATTACAAAATCTCACATTGTGCATACAAGTTTTCTTCAAAGTCAGGCGTACAATGTAGGTGCTGGCCGGTACATTATTAGTTACAAGCAAAAGCGTCTTGCAGGTACATATGCAGATTGCACGAACACCTCTCTCTCTACACTAGGCACACACATTATATCTTTTAACAAGCACACGCCACTGTTTAGGGACATAATAACGCTCTACCGTGAACGTATGCTAATCAACCCACTTAGGCGGTTGGCTAGGTGAATCGAGCCAAGTTACAAATTGTATCGCCCGCGAACGTAAACAAAATGCTGCTTTCCATCAAATGGCACTGCAGGCTTCGTTTAATCAACAACGTAGCAAGCGCCGTGTGCGTCTTCCTCACTACATTGCACATATGAAAAAATCGATCACCATACACATGCATGCTGCCGCAGTTGTCTCGAATTAGCTCCAGTAAGGCCGCGCCGATGCGCCATGGCTCTGCTAGCGTTAGCGTTGTCAAAGCGAATCGGCAACCGCACTCGCAAAGGCGCGTAAGGTTGCCGTTTCACGACGCCTCGTTCGAGTGCAGCAACACACACTTGCACTGAGTGGCATACTTGGTCTACATAAAAAAGTGTCCCCCTTACGTTTAGTTTCTTTCGCACTGTCCTGAGGGAAGCAACCACAGGCGTCAGCCGTCATCTCGGAGTCCTTCGAGCGCCCGCCCAACCCGCCGATTCCTTGGACGACTCGCACTTGATCCGCACTCGAACAACCGCGGGAATAGGGCGCAATCTTAGCACATCACACGAACGAGGAACGGCGCTTCCTTGCGTAAATTTAACATTTCGTGCTCTCGTGTGTAGCAGCGCGAACACATGAGAGAGCATGCCCACGGAGACAAAGACAAACAACATGTGGCTTTAGCTGTGAATGGATTTGGCTTGGATATCTGTGTGAGGAAAATAAAATAAAAACATATGTCGCTGCTATAAACTAAAAAAAAATGTATGTTATCTGGCGAAATAACTTTAAAAGTGATAAACGGTTATTCAAAAAACAAGTTACAACTTATGAATATTTTCGCAGGTCTTTGTTTTGTTTTTGTTCTAGCAGACGACAGCCTCCTACTGCTTCTACGACAGACGTAGCGCGGTTTCACGTTCGGTGCGTGTCGCCGACGCAAAGCTCTACAGTAGTTATATAAGAGTTATCAATTCTCAATGAATCATAGGATGGCTACAAAGCAGTAACGTTTTGACATAGTGCAGTACGCAATCTTTCAAGGTATGACATTTCTTTGCTCTGAAGTAAATCGAAGCAAGCCGGCCGGCGCAATCAGCTGATGTCGCCACTACGCGAGGCATGGTCGTGCGCAATAGCGTCGCGCCCCGCGCTCGATTTGTCATCAAGCGATAGAGCTACTAAGTGGAATACAGCTAGATGCAGGGATTAATGGCGTATCACTCTAATTCCCTGTGGTGGCCGACTCAATCGCAAGAGAGCCCCGGGAAACAACCTTCAACTGCTCAAGCTTGTGTGTGGGTGTAAAAATACTTGTTTTCATCCGCTGCGGGGCAGCAATCTATAGTTGAAAGACATGCGAAAAGCATGTGACGTATATACAATCACAAAACATATGCACACAACAATAGATACGATCGCATATCGTACATAAATATACGAACACATAGCGTGTAAAAAGCAAATTTATATACATAACTTAAACACACTCTCTTCCTTCAGTGCGAATAGCTTAGCAAGCTAACGCACGCAGTTCACGTACGTGAGCCCAACTACGTGGCGCAGGTTCGAGTCCCGCCAAGTTTAGTTTTTTTTGTTTTTTTTTCAACGTTTTCATTGTACTGCTATCTTTTCTAATGCCTTAGGTTTTAAAACAAAATAAAAGCAATATTGCATTCAAGTACGTATGTGGGACTGTGTTTTTTGCGCAACAGTTATTAGTATTTTTATTTTCATTATTACTTTTTTTTATTTCATATTATAACAAAATTAAGGACTAAGGGGAACATTGGGTCTGCTTGATTGTGAAGGGACTCGAGAAGTGAGAAAACTCAAACCAAAAAATTTATTTGAGAAAAACTGAGCATTTCACAGCCGGACCAGTTTCTTCAAGGGTAGGCCCTAGGTATGCGCGAGACTTGCTATATGACTAATCTCAAGCTGTGGCAGCTGAGGGAAGGCAATATCACCGAGAAGCAGTTCAAAAATATATTTTGGTTGATGTTTTTTGATTCCTCCAAAATAAGGGCTGCACAATTGTGATCGAGCCAAACCAAGAATTGCTGGCACGAAGTCATGAGACAGAAAATGAATAATGTTGATTGTTTGAAAAATTGCCCTTAATAAAAGGAAGAGTTATGGAGAGCTACGTAGCTTAACTCGCAGTAGGAATTTTATATATACATATAGATAGTTTAAAATGGACAATGTTGCACATACAGACATTGGTTAAATTTCTTTGCAGCACAGTTGAAGCATCTATGTAGAACTGAAGCATCAAGAGAAGCTCATGCGTCCTCACTTTATTGCGCTTTACATAGCTTGTATGCGTCTATGCAGCCATGATATGATATATTTTAAAGCATTTGTTTAACCTATAATCTTCTTATTCATTAAAGCTGGCCCATAAGTTGTGTCTTATGTAGCGCTACAATTGAAGCGTAATCTGCATGGTGGTCTGAAACAATGCTTTTGAAAATTTCAAAACGACCCAGCTCTATACACGACCATCTGTGCATCAATGATAAGCACCATTATGTGTTTGTACATATCAGTTGTGCCCTCATACTTAATTATTTTTCTGACCACTCCCTCTGCCCCTACCTCGTTTCTGTCGTGAAGCTGTGGCAAGTTGTGTATAGCTGTATTTATATTGTAGGAGCACATACTATCAATAAAAAATTATTTTTAGGCTACATGCAATTAGTTTTCATAAATTTTCATTTCTTTTGTCGGTGCTTAGGAGAGCTAAGCTCATGGTCGATATTTTAAAATGACATTTCTCTTTGCCTATGTTAATGAGAACAATTTCATTAATATTGACAAGTTCATTCACATTGAATTTAGTTCTCATTATTATTGTTTCTACCAAAAAACGAGCCCTTGAAGTTATGCTTTTTTGCTTGATTTGTTTTCGTGTGACAGCATGCAAGTAAAATGACAGTTATTGTCATTCCTTGTGAATGACACATTTTCCGTGTGACAGACTTTAGCACCTAGTCATCTGCAGAAGTTGTATTCATTCTGGAAAAGGGCGAACAGCGGTGACTGACAACACAGACTAGCCTGCGTTATTCTTTTGTACTATATATGTCACTGTGCATTCATTTATAACTTTATAGAGCTCGGATTTCCTGCTAAAAATGTGACAACAACTGTAGAGTTTTCACATTTTTGCAACAATCCACATGCCTTTCATACACTATTGCACATTTTCGTAAGCACCTTACAAAATCTGTATATTTCCGTAAGACCTTACATTCTGCATTTTTCTTATGATAGCTTCTGTACACTCCATACACTTTCCTTATCCTTCCATATCTTCCATCATGAACTCTCCGTATGCTCCATAAGTTTCCTTATCTTTCCTTATCCTTCCATATACTCCATAAGAAGCTTTCCATATATGCCATACATTTTCCTTATCTTTCTGTATACTCCATAAAAAGCCTTCCGTATACGCCATACAATTTCCTTATCCTTCCATATACTCCATAAGAAGCGTTCCGTAAATGCCATACAACTTCCGTATATTTCCATAAAACTCCTTATGTTTTCCGTATGTAGCATAAGGAAATGTTACGGAGTCCATATATTTTCCGTAAGATTTCATACGGAACTTTTCAGTAGGGACACTGAGTGGCGCCAAACCCACATCTCAGCAATTTCTTTTTGCTCACGAAAAAAAAACAAAGCAATCAAGAGAAGCTCCTTGGGCCAAGCACCTGAAACTATGGCACTTGACACTTTATATAGGCCTAAATTCGAGAGGCGTTTGATATACATAATGCAAGAGCTGAAGTCTTCGCTTCTTGCACCTTTAGTTGGAAGTGAGGAAGAGTAAGGTATTGTATAAAAAGCTCAGCATCTTCCAGTTCACTTGAGTGACCTCGGCTTTACCAGTTATAGTTGTTCACCTAGTGCCCATTTCTATATTACAATGCTGTGAAGAAATTCTTTAATAGTTTAGTCTAAAACAGAACAAATTTGTACATATAACTGATTTAGAAAATTTCGCAAAACTCATGCATTCGTAGGCGTTGTAATTCTGTTCGATCCGTTATACCTTACAACGTTGCCATACTTCGCCACTTGACCTCACACTAACGGTACAAAAAGCCAAGCAACAACATAAAACTAAAGAGAACCTACTTTCATTTCAAGTATGGTAATGTGATTCACGCGGTATAGAGGTTGCAGCTGAGAAGTAGGATATTGCAAAACTGAAACATTCTATGGGCGCAAAAATAGCATTGAGCCGAAAACAACATTGAGAACACTCTTCCTATCCTTCTTGTATGAGAAAAAAAGCTTCTGATAGGAAGACAGTGGGATTTCAAAATGCTTTGCTCTGCTGATGCTCAAGCGACAGGGAATATAAAGTAGGCGGAAACGGTTGATACGCTTTTGAAGTTCCTAAAATAGTTTGGCTTGATGGCGTTAAATTTGAGCTATTTGCGCGTGTGTGAGTGATTGTTATCTGCTCAAGGTAGAGTGTGCGGATAAGGGAAGCAAGCAAGAAAATTTGGTCTCTATATATTTTGTGAAGGTGGTATTAGGCAAGCTTGAAGCACCTAGTCGAATGCACAAAAAACAATTTTCGCGTCGTGCTTGAAACTTTAAAGCCATGAATTTATGCACGCCCCACTAGAGTAGTGGAAGTTCCATAACTTGAAATGGGAATTCATTTATCAAGAGATACATTTTCGCTCAGCGGCAGAAACAGTTTCAATAGACGCCGACACTTTAGCACCAGTTGCCACGGGATGAGGCGCCTTATCTGTCTCAAACACAGGTGCAGCATTTCTCATCACACCAGTGTTCTCGAGGTCTTCGGCATGGCAGTGCCATAATGTTTGGTAAAGTAGTAAGGTGCTTGAGAACGAATAAATCAGAACTCCGCAGACGCTGTCTGCATCAGAGCTATGCTAGGGGAGTGCTATAGCACCAGTTACCAAAGCAAAATAGGTCAGAATAGTCTTGTTTATTAACTAACCGCGCACGTGAAGATCGGGTGAGTTACACTGTGGCTGCTCCAGGGCGGTGAAAGTAAGCTGCTTCCCAAGGAAATGAGTGGGTAGATGGAACTTGCCCCTATATACATACTGAAGACCAACTGGAACGTCTTGACTGTTTAAAAACGGTAATATCGCACTGACAACAAAAACACATTGAGGATACGCCCCTACACACGCATGTGTGTGTGCGCGTGTGCTCATATATGTGTGTGCGGGAGTGTGCCTCCTTTGTGTCTTCGCGTTGAGTACAATTTTACTATTCCTAAGCATGGAATACTAACGTGGCCATATGTTCACCGCAATTCTGAGAGATTTCTAGCATTTATACAAAGAAATCCGTAGTTTGCAGGGTACTTCAATGTTTTGAAACTCGGGCGTCTTTGAAAACAGCGCAATTTATTGCTCGGTGCTGAAATTTTACTGGAATGATCCAGTGTACCCCTCTAAACCCCATGGTGAACCAAATTTCACACCTTGTTTTTTTTTATTCAGATATCAGCTTTGTTGCATATCACTTCAACGATTTGAAGAAAAAAAATGGCAGCATACCCACGGAGTGAGTGATGGAGAGTGGGGCAAAGCATCTGTCCGTCCATTCGTTCTTGCTTCTTTCCGTCCATGCGTGCGTCTGTGTGGCCGCCCGTGCATCCATCCGCCCGTCCGTGCGTGCGTCTGTTCGTGCGTCCGCCCGTCAATCTCTGCGTCCGTCCTTGCGTTCTTGCGTTCGTTTATGCATCCGCTCCTGCGTCCATCCATGCGTCCATCCGTCCGTTCAACCATCCATGCGTTCGTCTCTGCATCTGTTTGTGTGTCCGTTCGTCCACGTATTCAACACTCCAAGTACTACCATCTCACATCTTTTCATCATACATTCTTCATATAGAAGCACCGTCATCCAGCGGACATTCCAAAGACTGAACGAGAGGAGGCACACGCACAGTTTCTTTCGGCTTGCACTTCGCGTCTACTTCCTACCTTTAACCACCTTGATTTCTTGGTATATACTAGTTCACTGTATTCATGAAACGGCGGGCCAACGCTCGCTAAACCTTTCTAAAAGCAAGGAGGTTACACCCAGCGAGTATAATGTAGCAACCCTTTCTTGTCAGATAGTGCTCAATGTATATGCCAATGGCTGCTAAGTGGTAATGAGAGACAGGAGAATTCGTTTTTAGTTAACGCGCATGCTGCAATTTTTTTATTGTTCAACAACGAACAGAAGAAATCTCCCAATGGCACCACCTTTGAGGTCAAAATCTAAGACTAGTTACACACTACGATTCTGCTACTTTTACGAAGGACGAACGGGTACTGCTTTAAGGAGCATTTTCCTTTCACTTGTAACAATTAGATACTCAGTGATCAATTAGATTTCGGTGCACATTTGTAAGATGTATACACTGTCTTTACTTGTTTTCGATGTCTCATTTGTGTACGTACAAGTTAAGTGTACAATAAACTTCCCTTTTTCGCCCCTAAAACAAAACCACGGGTCCGAAACTCGGTGACGCTAGGAACTCGTTATACCGTCTCACTGAACAGCAACAGGCCGGGTTCACACAGACTAGGCTGCTGTCTCAGAATCACAACTTGTCAGAGCGAGTGATCAGTACACTTTTCGCTAATTTGCTCTTTTTTTCGCTAAGTATTAAGAATATCATTAATCAAATACAGGTTTTTGCGTTGCATGGTGAGCGCAGCATTCATTGTGTGCTCACTAATAACTGCAGTGTGGAGCTATAAACACTTACGATGCTACTGGAGAATTTCCCGTGCCGTGTGGCGGTAATAGCTGCTGAAGGCCTTCCTCCCACTGCAGTCAACTTGATGACATAAACAAATGAAAAGTTTACCGTTTAAGATAAAATGTACTATAGTCCTTATTTTACCTAGTTGGTATATGATCAACGAAGTCTAAAAAGCAGTGCGTGACACAGGACAGTGACAGAGACATCTCTGTCACTGCCCGGTGTTACGCATTGGTTTTTTTTTCGACTTAGTTGTTCTAGATAAAACTATGCTGTGTGCAACCTATAGAAAAGCTTAGACCCCTTAGCCAGTATTGCAGACTATTTTCTCAAGAAAGAAGTCACTATTTCAAACTGAACGCAAACCGAAAGCAATCATGTCAAACCCACTGAGAGAGTCTATCGAATTCACAACAGCAGATAAATGTACGTTGACGTGCACTGCTGAATAGCGCTTCAGTGAAACAAAATTAAAGTGCTTAGAACGAAAGAGGGGACCGTTTGAGGAGGCTTTTTGGAAAACGTCTTCGTCAGTGCTCCCAGTGAAGACGGACTGCAAGGTGTGTAAACATGGGTTCACGACAGAACCAAAATCCATACGCGACAGCGAGTGACGCTGCTTTGATGTCTTTGTAATCCCCGTCTTGCAGCGCTTCCTACCTTCCGTTAGAGGCTTATATAATACACGGCATGAGGCCTTCACTTTTATTCTCGGGTGCGCAATAATGAAGCAGTCAAGGACTCTGTGTGATAAAAAATGGCATATGCACTCTATAGGCTCTCCTTCTGGTCAGCCGCCTTCATGGAATTCTTCGACGGCACACAATTTTTCACATACATACATAAACACTTCTCAAGTTTTCATGTAAACAACCAACCACCTCCCGCATCTTGGGTTTATGTTGGCTGGCACGGTTGATGCCAGCGCTTCTTCATTGCAGACTTTTACACTGAATATAGGAAAGCTGCTGACGTCCTTGCTTGAGCAGTGCCGCATCCTCTCCCTACGGGAAGAGAAGGTGCGCAGCTAAGCGGAGTTGTGCGCCCTCACTCTTCATTGGAAAAAAAGCGTGGCGCCACGTCAAAAAACCACGTGACGGTGCGTTGAAAGCTGGACCAACCGCACCCATTGCAGCACGTCCGCGCGTTTCTTTGAGTGTCTTTATGAGAGAGGGTGCACAGCTTTGCGTAGCCACGCACCCTCCCTCTTCATGAGGAAAGGGTGCGGCGCCGCGTCAAACAGACGCGCGCTGACACGCTGCAATAGATGCGTGTGGTCAGGCCTTAACAGTACACAAGAAGCATTTGTTGAAATGTTACCAAAGTGGTGCTCATGCGCATGTGGTTACGGATGCTCACGCAACAAGCTATGTTGAAGTAAAAACTACGCTGGGTCCCACTTGACTCGGTCTTCTCACGAGCCGAAAGTGGGACATGGAGCTCTAATGCCGTCTTCGAACAATTGACCATCATGCAGTCCAGCACACTAGGTTTTAATCCTTGATATAGGTTTATCCTAGCTACCCATTTATTTAGAAAAGACAAGATTGAAATATGTTAGCGTAAGTACCCATTTACATCTTCAGATGTCATATGTCGTCTGTTACATTGAGCACTTCATCACTGCGGCAAACTTCCGAGGCCCGGAGCCTATGGTTGCCCGATACTTGCCCGATATGAACTTAGCTGAAGCACGTCAATGAGCTCAACAAAGGATGCTGAAAACAACTGGGACAACCATACAGTTGCTATGACTACACGGTTGAAATATTTGCGAGAGAAATGTTTTAAGGCAGATAAAGAGATTTGCTCGACAACTAATAAAATCAATATCAAGAATAGCGCATTCATGTGAATTCCGATTTCAGCAACACGGAAATCCCAACCCTCATTTCTACGAGTGCGTAACAGTTCTTTCTTTGAGATGTTCTGCGGGCTTATGAACGTTGAAAAGGACATGAAGTTTAGATTCCACTCGAAACCGCGTTCCGGAGACAGAAACTACCGATAATGAAACAGAACGCTGTGTTTAAAAAAGAAAGAAAGAAAGTAGGACAGAAAGAAAGGAAAAGAAAGCAAGCAAGAAAGAAACGCACTAGGCACCCCGCCATTTCTCGAATAGGGTGAAGACTCCTGAAATATTTGGATGTAGCTCGCACTTCACGATAGGCCTGATGAAGAGCTGCATTTTATTGGACACAGGTTGGCAGGTCATTCGGACAATTGGAAGGACATCATCCGAGACTCGTTGTCATTTGCACTGTTAGTACTCACCCTGTTCATGACTTCTCTGATGATACCACTCCACTCTCCACGTGTGTTTACTACACCATAGGTACCGTCGCGCACAAGGCGCAGTTCGAAGCAGAATTCAAGCAGGAGCGCCATCTGTCGCAGAATATCGACGCAATATCCGTCCAACCTGTCTTCACCAGCTGATGCAGACTTCGAGTCCTTGCGCAACAAAACGTATGGCTCACTCTGCGCAACAAAGAGTAAAGTCAGAACACGACGTAAGGAACGAAGATATTGCGTGCGCTAAAAGGCTTATATAAATCCATAGCCAAAGAACTGAGAACTAAACCGGGTAGAGAGTAATGCTTTCATCCCTTTACAACTCGAGGGTGAGGAAAAAAATTTTCCTTTGCGTAACGGGGTCTTTTACAAAAGTTTTTACTTGAAGAAATGACCTATTCTTCCTATATCTCCTCATTGTGCACTAATTGTGCGCTAATTGCGTAATCAGGCACATGCTACACTTCCTCGCAATGGCGTCGCTTAGGAAGCTTTAGCAGTCTGCCTGGACAGTTAATATTCAACATGGTAGCGTTTGATACGAGCATTCATGCATCAATTTATATTTACAAGCTTAGTTGTGTTTATTGCATCGCAATTTTATACGTGAACACGTTAGGAAATTAGGAACATAATATCACACAACAAAAGGCGCATGTTGTTCTGTCTTAATCACATATGGCAGGTCTCAAGGAACATGATGCTTCATGCTTTTGTTTTATGAAGCCATTACCCTCCCTCATTGAGCATTTTTAGCTGGGAAAATACCAATATATGACATGTAGAAAGATGCAATGAATTTAGCCTTGTAGAAAAGTAGTTTCCATTAATAACGGTGCTGCTGCACCCCATAGGTAACAGCCCTTTTTCATAAGGCTGAAATATTGAAATAAACTACCCAAGATCGCTCAAGTTGTTTGTCCTCGAAAATTAAGACACACAGGTCGGATGTTGACTGTTGCACAGGACGCATAAAACTGAAATAAACAATGTTTGCTAAATAACCTTTGATCTACCAGATCATATGCTATGCAACACCAGAAGTCGAAAAGATTTCAGTTCTGGACTTGTGCCTTATGAGTATGACTGTAACTACAGCTTGAGGGGTCCGCCGTGTATATGAGAAATTCTTCATCATTTTCAGCCCGACCAACGTGTTTAAGTATGCTAGCTGTAGAAGGATCCGTCACCTTGAAAGGAACAAAACGTTCGATTGCTGAATTGTGGATTTGACCTGCTCGGACAGATGACGGGTCACTATTTTCTTCAAAATGGTATTTAAAGCTTAACTACAAAGCTATACCCGTTTGTTACAGTCGGACCTTTCAATGAGATATATGCACCCGAGAGAAATGTTCCTGCTTTATAAGAGGTGTCCGTTACAAAAAAAAAAATGCACAACGTGTGTACTTGCTTATTGCATACCCACTTCATTATACGCACGCTGGTGTTCCTTACGACTATCACTAGGGCTTGTTCACGTTTGCCCTAAAAAACGCAGCCCTACATTTTGAATAACTACGTGTACGACCATTGCAGCGCATTCGGCATGTGCAAAAAAAATGTTTGACGGTCACTAAAATAAGTGGTTTAAATTTTCGCTCTATCCGGTTTATTTGCACCATTCAAGACATAACCAAAGAATTGAATTAGCTAAGCAAATTGTAAAAGTGTATTTGCACATGCATACAATGCATCTTCAGTCGACCACATTTATAGTAGACACAAAATAAATTAACTACGAAAAAAACTGAATACGCACCACGATAGTAACAACGTGCAGTTTTTTATTGCGCAGTGTGTGAGCTACCTCCTCGTAAACCTCCTTTGATGAACGCCGCTGCGCTCATCCCAGTTGCCAACCTAAAAAAAAACAAAAAAAGGAAAGCGAGAAAAATAGAGACTCTGTTTTAAGAAGCCATGTCATGATCATTCTAAAATACGTGCTTTTCAGCGAAAGCTAGAAGTAGAGCAGGTATTATGTTTGTATGAGCTTTACAGAGAAAGCTGGAAGTAATGGGTCTATTATGCCTTTATAGATACAAATATTTGGTCTTCAAGAAGCCTTACAGCGAATAAAAAAAGTCCTGGAAATCACTGGCTTCATTAATATCTGCCCACCGCCAGCAGCCAGCATTTCGCCTTGGCACCTGTGATGTGACGTGGAGCAAGGAACAGTGCCATCGTCTTGCACCACATTTTCAGCCACTCCAAATAGTGAAACTCCGAAGACTAAAAAAATAATTGAGACATCTTAATTTCACGTTCAGCTGATGACTGAAAAACACCGTTAATTAAAATGCAGCCGCTCGTCCGGCAAGCTCCTTGTTACGTCACGGCTTGCAAGTGCGCCAGTGTTGACCTATTCTCAAGCAGGCCGAGAATTTGTAAAAAATATTCAGTAATAAATTAAGTTATTCATCAAATGCTGTAAATTTCACCAGCCTATATGTGAATTCTCAAAAATTTACGCGCGCAACACCTATTACGGTCCCAAATTCGGTAACATGACCCCTTCTTATGTACGCAGAAAATCACCTGCCTAAGTAGCATGTTACGTTATTTTTTTTGTAATACTGGGGCGTTTCGTGGGGGTTGTTTTAAAATTCAGCGTTTTTACCAAGTCATCATCATCATCATCATCATCATCATCAGCCTGACTACGTCCACTGCAGGACAAAGGCCTCTCCCATGTTCCGCCAGTTAACCCGGTCCTGTGCATGCTGCTGCCAATTTATACCCGCAAACTTCTTAATCTCATCTGCCCACCTAACCTTCTGTCTCCCCCTAACCCGCTTCCCTTCTCTGGGAATCCAGTCAGTTACCCTTAATGACCAGCGGTTATCCTGTCTACGCGCTACATGCCCTGCCCAAGTCCATTTCTTCTTGATTTCAGCTATGATATCCTTAACCCCCGTTTGTTCTCTAATACACTCTGCTCTCTTCTTGTCTCTTAAGGTTACGCCTACCATTTTTCTTTCCATTGCTCTCTGCGTCGTCCTCAATTTAAGCTGAACCCTCTTTGTAAGTCTCCAGGTTTCTGCTCCGTAGCTAAGTACCGGCAAGATACAGCTGTTATATACCTTCCTCTTGAGGGATAGTGGCAATCTACCTGTCATAATTTGAGAGTGCTTGCCGAATGCGCTCCACCCCATTCTTATTCTTCTAGTTACTTCAATCTCGTGGTTCGACTCTGCGGTTATTACCTGCCCTAACTAGACATAGTCTTCTACAACTTCAAGTGCGCTATTACCTATCTCAAAGCGCTGCTCCTTGCCGAGGTTGTTGTACATTACTTTCGTTTTCTGCAGATTAATTTTAAGACCCACCTTTCTGCTTTCCTTGTCTAACTCCGTAATCATGAGTTGCAATTCGTCCCCCGAGTTACTCAGCAATGCAATGTCATCGGCGAAGCGCAGGTTACTAAGGTATTCTCCATTGACTCTTATCCCTAACTGTTCCCATTCTAGGCTTCTGAAAACCTCCTGTAAGCACGCGGTAAATAGCATTGGGGAAATTGTGTCCCCCTGCCTTACACCCTTCTTGATTGGTATTCTGTTGCTTTCTTTATGAAGCACTATGGTAGCAGTTGATCCCCTGTAGATTTCTTTCAGATTATTTATATATACTTCATCTACGCCCTGATTCCGCAGTGTTTGCATGACGGCTGATATTTCTACTGAATCAAACGCCTTCTCGTAATCTATGAAGGCTATGTATATTGGTTGGTTATACTCTGAGCATTTCTCTATTACCTGATTGATAGTATGAATGTGGTCAATTCTTGAGAAGCCTGTTCGAAATCCTGCTTGTTCCTTTGGTTGATTGAATTCTAATGTTTTCTTTACTCTGTTAGCAATTACCTTTGTAAATAGCCTGTATACTACAGAGAGCAAGCTGATCGGCCTGTAATTCTTCAAGTCCTTGTCATCTCCTTTCTTATGTATTAAGATGATGTTAGCGTTCTTCCAAGACTCTGGTACTCTTCCCGTCAGGAGACACCTCGTAAACAGGGTGGCTAGTTTTTCTAACACAATCTGTCCTCCATCTTTCAGCAGATCTGATGTTACCTGATCCTCACCAGCAGCTTTGCCCCTTTGCATGCTCTCCAAAGCTTTTCTGACTTCTTCTATCATTACTGGTGGGGTGTAATCTGGGTTACTGCTAGTTCTTATAGTATTAAGGTCGTGGTTGTCTCGGCTACTGTACAGATCTCTGTAAAACTCCTCGGCTATTTTAACTATCCTATCCATATTGGTAGTTATTTTGCCTTCTTTGTCCCTTAGTGCATACATCCGACTTTTGCCTATCCCAAGTTTCCTCTTCAATGCTTTGAAACTTCCTTCGTTTTTCAGAGCGTGTTCAATTCTCTCCATGTTATACCTTCTTACATCGCATACCTTACGTCTATTAATCAACTTCGAAAGCTCTGCCAGTTTTATTTTGTCTGTTGTACTTGACACTTTCATGATTTGACGCTTCTTAATTAGGTTCTTCGTTTCCTGGGAAAGCTTGCCAGTGTCCTGTCTAACTACCCTGCCTACAACTTCCACTGCACACTCCGTAATGATACTCGTAGGATTATCATTCATTGTATCTACGCTAAGGTTGGTTTCCTCACTAAGAGCCGAGTACCTGTTCTGCAGCGACACTCTGAATTCCTGTCCTTTCCCTCTCAGTGCTAGCTGATTGATTGGCTTCTTGCGTATCAGTTTCTGTCGTTCCTTCTTCAAGTCTAGGCGAATTCGAGACCGTACCATTCTATGGTCACTGCATCGTACCTTGCCAATCACTTCCACATCCTGCACGATTCCAGGGTGTGCACTCATTATAAAGTCTATTTCGTTCTTATTTTCGCCATTAGGGCTCCTCCATGTCCACTTGCGGTTTTCTCGTTTTCGGTAGAAGGTATTCGAAATTCGTAAATTATTGCGTTCTGCGAATTCTACTAGTAGCTATCCTCTGGCGTTTTTAGTACCGATGCCATAATCTCCTACTGCCTGGTCTCCAGCCTGCTTCTTCCCTACCTTTGCATTAAAGTCGCCCATCACTATAGTATACTGTGTTTTTGCCTTACTCATTGCCAATTCCACATCTTCATAGAAGCTTTCAACTGAAGCGTCATCATGGCTGGATGTAGGCGCGTAAGCCTGTACTACCTTCATCTTGTATCTTTTATTCAGTTTGATTACGATACCTACCACCCTTTCATTAATGCTATAGTATTCCTCTATGTTGCCAGCTATGTTTCTGTGAATTAGGAACCCCACTCCCAGTTCTCTTCTGTCTGCCAAGCCCCTGTAGCAAAGGACGTGCCCATTCTGTAGCACCGTATAGGCCTCATCTGTCCTCCTAACCTCGCTGAGCCCTATTATATCCCATTTAACACCCTCTAGCTCCTCGAATAGTACAGCTAGACTTCCCTCACTAGATAAGGTTCTAGCGTTAAACGTTGCCAAGTTCAGGTTTCAATGGCGGCCTGTCCGGATCCAGAGATTCTTAGCACCCTCTGCTGCGTTGCAGATCTGACCGCCGCCGTGTTCAGTTGCTTCGCAGCTGCTGGGGACTGAGGGCCGTGAGTTATTTGACGTAAGCATGTGGGAGGTTAGCATGCTTTAACTTTGCTTTAACCAAGTAGCATGCTTTAACTTTGGTGCCACATTTTTGTAGTGAGAATATAAATCGATAGGTAATGAACTCACGTTAAAACAAAACAACGTATAAAACATCTGCACCTGGATATTGTGCAGCTGCTTGAGTGCAGCATGTCTAAGAATAGTATTTTCAGTTGTCTCTTTATTGCAATTAGAGGCAATGCAAATTTACTTTTTTTTCACTCTTAGGAGATGTTTTCTTTAATCACTCTGTGAATGTGTACCCAAAGAAACACTGAAGTCTGATAACAATATCCTCTCTTCAAACGAAAGGAGCTGATCTACTGCTCGATAGCAAAGGTCAGACAGTCCAGCAGTCAATCGCAAATACTAAGTTAGGCGGCTGAAACTATATAGATCAGAGCTGTACTTAACAAGCCAAAAAAATAAAATTCGCTTATGCGCTTTTAAATAAGCACGAAGAAAACATGCGTGCAGCGATAGGGCCATCGACGTATAGATAATGATACCCACAAAAAATACACGGAAGCTTTTTCCCAACTTGGCTTGGAGTTCCCACCACAAAGTTTTTCAGGTTCGTAGCTGCGGGGCATTCAGACGCTGAATAAGTCAAGAGGCACTCTTTCGAAGTGAAGAAGACACGGCTCCGTAGATGTCTTAATGTGTGTTTCAAATTTCACACGCGTGGGTTGTGGCAAGAATACCTTGGGCGCGCAATTTGCATAAGGTAGTATTTTGCGTCTTTTTTTTTTTCGAGCTGCACTGTTAAACTGCGTGAAAGAGCATGCTTTGTTTCCATTATCCCACTATAATGCTAGGAAAGTAGTGGCCAAAAATCTACAGAGCCGACATTCTCATTCATACTGGTGTCTCTGAGAGCATTACGGCGATGTACCAACGAGTCAATTAGAAGTAATTGAGCCAGTACATTAATTTATGCTATATTTAGTATGTTGTATGTAGTCCTTTTGAAGTCGTAGTTTTGCCGTCAGGGCAATTTAGTGAATGACGTAGCAGTATATTATAATGTTGAACGAAGCAAGGCATTTAGCTCGCACTTTTAGCACAGCACCCATCGCAACATAATACAGAATTTATGTTAGGTAACAGGGCCCTGAAGCAAGTAATGAGATTTGAATTTTACAGAATCTTGGCGTCGATAACACAACGTGTATCAGTGATGAGCAGTTGGCTGATCCAGTTTATACTGAACATGACGGCTATGTTGATGGCAATGACACGCCTGGATTGCCCATTTTTTAAGACGGAACAAAATATAGGACTCGCCTAACTGGCCAAGCTCTTTATTGAGTGTAGGCGCGTTTTTTTATTTCTGGAGAAGTTATCTAAAATAGGCCTTTCGTCACAGTACCGCGCTAGTGAAAAGTCTTTTCCAGCGCTATTCCAATGTCATTTCCCTACAACGCAATTTCAGGGTCCCTTTTTCTTGTCTTGCTGTCAACCAAATTATCTCGGCAAACTTAAACTAAATACAAAAATGCGTGGCTCAGTAAGCACAACAATACTTAGACCAAACCATGGCATTTTTCACTGCAATTAGCGAATAAATACGTAAATGGGCAATTCATATCAATATTCATATTAATTGCGTTCTGTCCTGCTTGTTCTTTTCTTTACATTCTGCCGAGAGTAAAATTTTAGCGATAGAGCCAAAAGTTCGATGAAATACACAGGTTAAATACAAAATCCAGAATACATACATCGTGAACCTGTATATGTTTAATGAAAAATTTCCAAACTTTCTTAGTGAACCAAACACCACACTGATAACTTTCGTTAAAATACTTGTTAGTTCCTGGGTTCATTAAATAAATCAAATGAATAAAGCTTCCCAATTTTTACAACTTCAGCTTAGTTGCGACATTCGGTAAGTTAGCTTGTAAATCATATTCGTTAACGCACGCCTCAATACTCTCTCTCTTTCTCTCGCACTCAATAAAAAGACATGTTTACATATGTTGAATATTGAGTAAGAAAAAAGATAATCTTGCTGGAACACTGAACTATTAGCAGCCAATTTAATGCAATTCATGTTCAATACTACTCTACTTTTGCTTTTTCTACTTTGAATTTTTAGTCAATTCATCTACGTGTAATTTATGAAGTGATCTACGTACAACGTTCTCGTTTTGTTTTTTAATAATCAAACATGGCCTGTCATGAACATTTTACAGAGCTGTACAAAGGCGTTTGCACGCCGGACACGTACGTCCACTGCGAAGGCTTCTTTTGACGGTTGAGAAAATGGGCTCTCTCTTATGAGATTCCTTTCACCCCGAAAGCTACAAAATACAGCAGCCCTTGTTCTTACGGCTCTTACGTGCTTTGTTAAATATACGTAACGTCACAAGACCGGCGTCCTCGGGATCACATACGCGTTCTCACTCGAGCACAAAGAACAGCCCTCCGTGGTCCAGAATACTAACAGTATAGTTGTTTCCAGCATGTTCAGGGCTTTGTCTTTCCTTTAACATCAGCCTTCTTTGTGTGTTTTCTAACTGTGCACTGAAATAAGTGATTGTCACTGAATTTTAAAGTACAGTGATCCAGGCATGCTGAATGCGTCTAATTACAGAAGTACTTTCTAAAAATACATATTTTAGGGCTGTTCTGAATCCTCTTTCACAATTTCCACGCCTAAAAATGAGGCTTTTTGCTAGCTCAGTAAAAAGTTACGAAGATGTGTGCACCGAAAGATCTTCTGTCGTTGTATCTTGACTTGGTTTATTCATGTGCGTAGTTTCTCGACATCCGATGGTCAGAATGAAGCCAGCTGCAAAGGCTGAGTTTGTAAGCCGAATGCAAAAAGATTTCGACATTTGCACTGATTCAAATAAAACAATATGATCGTACCCAATCTAGAAGGATTCAGATGCTAATGCGTGATCACTGAACTGACAAGACTTCGACAGTTTGCAAATTTATGCAAAGACAAGAAATCTTAATAAACTTGCACGCAGCTGTATATATTTTTCTGTCTTGCTTATCCATTTTAATAGCACCACATCATAGTCTTTTACAACTTGAAGTGCACTATTATCTATCTCGAATCGCTGCCCTCTTCCGAGGTTGTTTTACATTACTTTAGTTTTCTGCAGATTAATTTTAGAACCCACCTTTCTGCTCTCCTTGTCTAACTCCGTAATCATGAGTTGCAGTTCATCCCTTGAGTTACTCAGCAATGCAATGTCATCGGCGAAGCGCAGGTTACTAAGTACTCTCCATACACTCTTATCCCTAACTGTTTCCATTATAGTCTTCGGAAAACCTCCTGTAAGCACGCGGTAAATAGCATTGGGGAGATTGTGTCCCCCTGCCTTACACCCTTCTTGATTGGTATTCTGTTGCGTTCTTTATGAACCAATATGGTAGCAGTTGGTCCCCTCTATATTTCTTCCAGGATGTTTATATTTGCTTCATCGATGCCCTGATTCCGCAATGTCGGCATGACTGCTGACATTTCTACTGAATAAAACGCCTTTTGTTATCAATGAAGGCTATGTATAGTGGTTGGCTATATTCTGAGCATTTTTCTATTACCTGATTGATAGTATGAATGAGGTCGATTGTTGAGCAGTCTGTTCGAAATCCTGCTTGTTCCTTTGGTTGATTCAATTCTAATGCTTTCTTTAATCTGTTAGCAATTAGCTTTGTAAATAGCTTGTATACCATAAAGAGCAAGCTGATCGGCCTGTATTTCTTGAAGTCTTTGTCATCTCCTTTCTTATGTATTAAGATGATGTTAGCATTCTTGCAAGATTCTGATATTCTTCCCATCAGGAGACACCTCGTAAACGGGATGGCTAGTTCTTCTAGCGCAATCTGTCCTCCATCTTTCAGCAGATCTGATGTTACCTGATCCTCACCAGCAGCTTTGCCTCTTTGCATGCTCTCCAAAGCTTCTCTGACTTCTATCATTACTGGAGGGATGTCATCTGGGGGACTGCTAGTTCTTATACTATTAAGGTCGTGGTTTTCCCGGATACTGTACAGATCCCCGTAAAAATCATCCGCTAATTTAACTATCCTATCCATATTGGTAGTTATTTTGCCTAGCTTCTTTGTCCCTTAGTGTATACATCCGATTTTTGCCTATCCCAAGTTTCATCTTCACTGCTCTGACACTTCCTCTGTTTTTCAGAGCGTGTTCAATTTATTCCAAGTTATACCTTCTTACATCGAATACCTTACGCCTATAAATCAATTTCGAAAGCTCTGACAGTTCTATTGTACCTGAAACTTTCATGATTTGATGCTTTCGAATGATATCCTTCATTTCCTCAAAGAGTTTGCCAGTGTCCTTTCTAACTGCTTTGCCTCCAACTTCCACTGCACACTCCGTAATGATACTCGTCAGGTTATCCTTCATTGTATCTACTCTAAGGTTGGTTTCCTCACTAAGAGCCGAGTAGTTGTTTTGAAGCGAGACTCTGAATTTCTGTACTTTCCCTCTCAGTGCTACATCAATGATTAGCTTCCAGCGTATCAGTTTTTGTCGTTCCTTCCTAGAGTCTAGGCGAATTAGAGACCGTACCATTCTATGGTCACTGCATCGTACCTTGCAAACAAATTCCACATCCTGCACAATGCCTGGTTGTGCACTCATTACAAAGTCTATTTCGTTCTTATTTTCGTCATTAGGGCTCCTCCATGTCCACTTATGGTTACCTCGTTTTTGGTAGAAGGTATTCAAAATCTGTAAATTATTGCGTTTTGCGAATTCTACTAGTAGCTCTCCTCTGGCGTTGCTAGCAACAGTACCATAATCTCCTACTGCCTGGTCTCCAGCCTGCTTCTTCCCTACTTTTGCGTTAAAGTTTCCAAATAGTATAGTATATTGTGTTTTATTTTACTCATTGCCAATTCCACGTCTTCATAGACGCTTTCAACTGAAGCGTCATCATAGCTGGATGTAGGCGGTAAGCCTGTAACACTTTCAACTTGTATATCTTATTCAGTTTAATTACGATACCTACCACTCGTTTATTAATCCTTTAGTTATCCTCTATGTTGCCAGCTATGTTTCTGTGAATTAGGAACCCCACTTCCAGTTCTCGTCTGTCAGCCAAGCCCCGATAGCAAAAGACGTGCCCATTCTGTAGCACCGTAGAGGCCTCATCTGTCCTCCTAACCTCACTTAGTTCTATTATATCCCATGTAACACCCTCTAGCTCCTCGAGTTGTACAGTTACACTTCCCTCACTAGATAAGGTTCTAGCGTTAAACGTTGCCAAGTTCAGCTTCCAATGGTGGCCTGTCTGTATCCAGATTCTTAGCACCCTCTGCTGCGTTGCACATCTGACCGCCGCCGTGGTCAGTTGCTTCGCAGCTGCTGGGAACTGAGGGCCGTGAGTTATTTGACTTATGCATGTGGGAGGTAGTGGCCAGATACTGCGCCAGGGTGGCCAATTCTTCTCTGGTGAGGGAGTGCGTTCCCGGCAGTGGTTACCGGTGAGGCCGCACCCAGTTCCATCACCACGCGGATTCTTTTTTATCCGGTTGGGAAATGCGCGGCACCGGGATTCGAACCACGGACCTTTTGCATGCGAGGTGGATGCTCTAACCACTACGCCATCGCCTCATACTGCTAATAATATTATTGTACTAAAATATTCGTGAGGCTTAGTCCTTATATTATTATTATTATTATTATTATTATTCACGCAACAGCGTTACAGAACTCGTTTCACAGAAATTCTGGCATCGGCGTCATTGGTTTTGAGCGATATATCATCTTATGCATGACCGAAATGTCTAGAACGATGCAAACACAATTCGAATCAATGCAATTTTTACTGGAATGTGCTTTGACAAAGAAAATTTTGTCAGTGCAGTTTGAAGCTTTGACTCGCAAGCTGATCCACAATCAGCGATTAGATGGATACGTTTTCTTTCCTATTCGCAGAAGCTTTTTCTGCTAGTACTCATACCATTGCTTATAACGAAAATATGTAAAGATCCAACGTTCTTCAATGACATCTGCTTTATTAACCAGTCTCAGAAAAAAGCGTAACCTCTGTAGAAAAGTTTGGAGACAACCGTTAATAACGGAATGATACTTCGCCATAAAATTATTGTAGTACTCATAACCATCTTTAATAAAACTTGCCAAGAAACGCTATGATTATGAGAATTTTATAAAGAATAAAACTAATCCTCAAAAGAGAGGAAACTGTTCAACCAATTCTTCAGTTCACCTGAACTCAACTTACCTATACCGAAAATCACTCACCATAACACTACGTATTGTCGCTTTGACGACAATGCTGATACGTTTTCAGAGTATTTCTGTTCGTCGTACAATTGTTCAAAAAATGTTCCTTCGCGTACTTTGGCGTCATTACATCACTTATTTTAAATGCGAAGCATTTCTTAGCGAACTTCGGCGACTTTGAGCGTATCTATCTATCTATCTATCTATCTATCCATCTATCTATCTATCTATCTATCTATCTATCTATCTATATATCTATCTATCTATCTATCTATCTGTCTATCTATCTGCTATCTATCTATCTATCTATCTATCATCTATCCGCTTACCTTTGGGTGCTCTCATGGTCACCCCCTTAAGTAGGTGTGAACCGAAATTAAGTTAGCATGAGAGGGTAAGATGGTATGACGAATATGACGCACTGGTGAAGACAAGAATAATGTCACAATCCCGCGAGTAAGTCGTCACACACATCCCGCCATACAGTGGCACCTACCCAAGGGAGCATATGTGCCACAGGTGATCGACACTTAATATCCACCCAGGAATGATGATAACCCACATGGGAAATTTTAACGCGCGAGCGTTAAAAAATACCCGACATCGGTAGCGTCGACCTGACGAATGCAAAGAATAAATGTCAGGATCGCAGCTGGAATCAAACCCAAGCATTCTGCATGACAATGAAGCATTTTACCACAGAGCTACGCCAGGCCTCAGAACTCTTTTCCAAATAGACGCTACCCAGTTTTATAAACATTCAATATGTACTCCTTTGATACAGCCGTCACGTCGAGTTAACATCTATTGTGACTAGATACCATGCGCTGAAGTTGATTTTACTGCGATAGCAAATACATGGATATTCCCGGCTCAACATGGCCACCGGCATCGACGTCATGCACCGTATATGTATATGTATCTATATATGATTTGAAAACGCAAGAAAGAAAAAGAGAGAGAGAGAGGGAGAGAGATAATGATGCAAGGCAAGGTAGGGAGGTTAACCAGACGCATATTCGGTTTGCTACCCTGCACTGGGGAAGGGATAAAGGGGAGAAAAGAGGTTGCAGAGAGATGAGAAGGTACACACAATCACGGGCACACTCGGGGAGCACACACAGTCTACAGGCGGTTGTCTCAGGTTTGTTGACTTTAGGTAAATTAGCAGTGCTTTAGTTGCTTTCTGCGCAACTGAGGCAGATGCCCAAGGTCCTAGTATCTTCTGCACAGAAAATGGTCCGGGGTCAAGTTGATTCAAAACCATGCGGAGCTGGCATCGCTGTGTGTCGTAGCAAGCACAGCTGCACAGGACGTGTTCGATGGTCTCTTCAGCTCCGCAGTAGTCGCATGTAGGAGTGTCTGCCATACCAATGCGAAAGGAGTACACCTTTGTAAATGCAACACCCAACCAAAGGCGGCATAACAGTGTCGCATCGGAGCGGGAAAGTTGTGATGGTAGTTTTAGCTTAAGCGAAGGATCCAGTTCATAAAATTGACACCTTTGGAAGCTGGTAGACGACCAGAACGTGCGTGTGAGATCTCAAGCCAGCAGGTAAAGTTGTCTTGCTGCATCATTCCTTGATAGAGGAATCGGGACTACACGGGTTCCTTCATGGGCTGAGCGGGCTGCATCATCGGCTAATTGATTTCCGGTAATACCGATATGTCCAAGCAGCCATTGGTATATAATATCATGCCCTCGTGCTAGAGGTTCATGATGGCAATGTCTTATTTCTTGTACCAATTGGTCATGACTCCTCCTACGCATGGCAGACTGCAAACTCTGAAGCGCTGCCTTCGAATCGCAGAATATGACCCATTTTCCTGGACGTTCTTGAACGAGATATTGTAAAGCAGCCCTTATAGCAGCAAGCTCCGATGCCGTAGATGTAGTCATATGCGACAACTTAAACTTGATTGTCATTGCTGCAGCCGGAATTACAGCGGCACCTGATGAGCTGCTGGACGAGACGGACCCATCAGTGTATATCTGCGTTCGGTCTAAGTACAACTCATGTAATAATTGCAGTGTTGCTTGCTTCAATGCTACTCTGGAATGATTGCTTTTCTTTTTGATTCCCGGAATTTCTAGACGTACTTGCGGCTGGTCGAGGCACCACAAAGGACATGCCATTCTCGCATCTGGCGTACATCCTGATGAAATGCTGTTTAGGTGCTTGGCTATGACGTCTGAAAACGTAGCACGTGGTCTTCTGGAGGGTAGAAGGGCCAAGTGGTGGTCGGGGACACGGCTAGCATGTCGAATGTGCGCTCTGAGGCAATCCACAACTCTATATGTTCTGACTGGATGGTCTTTGGCAAGCATGATTGTGGCATAAGTAGAAGCGCATCGGGGCAGTCCTAGGCAGATAAGCAGTGCCTGACCCTGCAAACTCTCCAATGAATGAGCATTGGATTTGCAAGTGTTAGTCAGTACCGGCAAGCTGTAGCGCAATAGACCCAGAAATAGGGCCCTCTACAGCTGTACCATGGAGGCCACAGAAGTTCCCCATGCTTTCCCGCACATGAATTTCATTATATGCACAATAGATAGCAGTCTCTTCTTCAAGTACGCACAATGTGGGCTCCACGAAAGACTTCTGTCGATTATTATGCCCAGCAAACGATGCGTCCGTGCATATTTGACACTCTGTCCATTGATGTAAACAGGGTATGGCGTCATTGGTTTGCGTGTAAACGCCATCAACGCGCACTTCACAGTTGATATAGTTAGGCCTTGTTTCTGAAGGTAGGCTGTTGTGAGGGTTGCTGCCCGCTGTATTCGAGCACGCACCTGCGGGCGAGTAACTGCAGCACTCCAGAGGCAATTATCATTGGCGTATATGGATAGGCGCACCAACTTTGGCAGAACCTTCACCAGACCAATGAGGGCAACATTGAACAATGTGGGGCTTAAAACACCTCCCTGAGGTACTCCGCAGTAAGTGTAATGTTCAGCAGTTGTACCCTCATATGTTTGCACAAAGAAACACCTGCCAGTTATATTATCTTTTATCCAATGAAACATTCGTCCACCAATGCCCATTGCTGCGAGAGAAGTGAGGATGGCACCGTGAGCTACATTATCATATGCACCCTTCACATCAAGAAAGAGTGCCACTGATATGCGCTTGTGACTTTTTTTTGTTGAACAAATGTCGATACGTCAAGCACACAGTCGATGGAGGAGCGGCCCCGACGAAAGCCTGCCATGCAAGAAAGGTATTTGGTGTATCGTTCCAAGTACCACTCGAGACGAAATAGAACCATTCTTTCCATCACTTTTCCGAGGCAGCTTGCGAGGGCAATAGGGCGATACGCTGTCAAGTCCAATGGTGATTTTCCCGATTTCAAAAGTGGTATTAATAGACTTATTTTTTATTCTCGGGGAACACTGCCGCTGAGCCAGGAGTTGTTGAAGCATGTTAAAAGTTCTTTTCTGGCTTTTTGTCCAAGGTGTCCCAACGCACTATAAGTAATACCATCAGGACCATGCGCTTGGAAGTGACTAAAGCAACTTCCAGTTCTTCCATGGTGAATGGAATGTCCATTTCTGGTAATCGCGTCTCAGGAACGATCACGACGTCGATGCTCTCGTTCATAAGATTCCCGGCAACTTTCATGCAAAATTCTTCAGCCACCTAGAGTTCTGTTTTTCCATGATGGAGTGCCAAAGCTTTAAAAGGGTGCCGTTGTTGCGGAGAGGAGCGAAGACCACGAACTGTTCTCCAGATATATGACAGCGGTTTATGAGGGTCTAGAGATTCGCAGAATGGTTTCCAGCGTTCGCTCTCAAGCTTGTAAATGCGTCGTTGAATCTTTTTTTGGAGCCGCCTTGCTTGCCTCAGATCGTAAATTGAGTTTGTGCGTCTGTATAGTCGTTCAGCACGCCTTCGTATAGCTCGTAATCTTTCCAGTTCGATGTCAAACTGTGTTATTTTAGACGAAAATGGTAATTTACATTTGGACGCTTGCATAGCTTCCGCTATGGTATTTTTCAGGCTGCAGGCGAGGCCTTCTTGGCAAGCGTCCTCAACACGCGATGTAAACATCGACCAGTCAGTGCCAATTACAACACCGGAAGAGAAATTTTTTATGATACCATCGATCGTCACGTAGGTGGGTATGTGATAACTCCCATGAGTCTCAATATCGCAAAACCATTTAACTTTGAGAGAGAAGCACCGTGACACCCTTGTCAGGTCAAGGCAACTGCCATACGTGAGACCCCGCAGATACGTGGGGTAGCATCGTTTATGATGGAAAGGTCGTAATCGGAAGCAAATGTAACAATGTTCCGGCCCCTGGCATTCATTCAAGTGCTCCCCCAAAGCATGTGATGGGCGTTGAAGTCACTGGTGATGATCCAAGGCCCATCGGTCCTCATTAGGATGTATTTTAATCTGTCGCAGTCAAATCGCGATGACGGAGATATATATCCACCAATAAGCGTGAACGAAACTGCATTCTTCTTTACACGAAGACACACGTACTGATTTCGTCATTTCAACTTATTGGGTGCGAAAGATAAGTCAAGTCCGTGCGAATGTAAACAACTACTTTGCTTCGTTCTTCGCAAGCGGCTGAACAAAAAGCTTCATAACCGGACAATCTATAAGGCGTTGATACGTTTGGTTCACATATGACAAGTATAGGGAATTGATTGGCCTGGACAAATTGGCGAAAGTCCGAGATACGGGACTTTATGCCTTTGGCATTCCACTGAAAAATCGACGCACTTTTAACTTCAGTGCGGAAGATGAGATTTTGTTGAGCCATTGTGCTTATACGAAGTTAGCAAGAACTGGATTCAGTGCATCCAGTATTTGCAGTGCACTCTTAGCAGACGGAGATTGTATGCTGCTCAGTAGCGTGCGAATTGTGGCAATTAATGATTGCACGATTGCAGTCACTTGCCTGTCTTGGTTGGAAAGATCTCGAACCGGGATCGCGGACTGGCCGTCATGAAACTCCTTCGGTTCACTTGATGCTGCTTGCCTTTGAAGTGCAGGCCACTCTGTCGCAGTTAGGGTATGCTGACTGGCTTTGTCCTTTACAGCCTTTCCCACGGCATTTGGTCTGGGAGGCAAAGAAGGTGGTACTTATGAGAGATCTGGCAAACGTGTCGAGGAGGTAGCGGCCGTCCTTGAAGACCAACGTCGACGTGAACGACGCCTTCTGACTTTAGCTGCGGCTTCTCGATGAGATGAGTGATCGCGCACCATCTCCTTGAAAATGGCAATTTCCTTCTGAATCCGCGGGCAGTCCTTCGATGTGGCTTCATGGGATCTATTGCAATTAGAGCATTTCTTGACAGTTGCGACGCACTTATCCGCTTCATGGGGCTCGGCGCAGCGGTGGCATACCACCGAATTCTCACAGACGCTGCTCACGTGTCCAAGTTTCATGCATTTACGGCAATGGAGAGGCTTTGGAATGAAAGGCCGCACAGTCCAGAATTAACAAGAATCTATCTTTGAGTACACTCTAGTCACAAAACATGACAAGTAAATTAATAAATGTACCTAGAAAATA
Source organism: Rhipicephalus microplus (assembly GCF_043290135.1). NCBI lineage: Eukaryota > Metazoa > Arthropoda > Arachnida > Ixodida > Ixodidae > Rhipicephalus > Rhipicephalus microplus. The sequence continues at coordinate 108,684,006 of NC_134704.1, forward strand.
GCAGTAGGATGGTCTCAGGAAATTAATACCTGGAAAGAAGTTCAGCCATTACATCATACCATTCTAATTTTTTTATATATTCATATCTCCTTACCTATTCCGCAGCGCAGGTTAGCAATGTGGACATTCATCCTCCGGTTAACTTGCCTGCCTGCCTTCCACCTTAGTTCTACGCTTGTCTATCTCCTACTTTCTTTGTTATCCAAGGTGCCCCCATGTATTCACTGATTTCCAATTGTGATACTTCGAGGCACTTGAATGTGCCAAATATTTCCCACAATTTCACCCAGATGTATTATCGTCATGTTTAGTACTTTAATTTGCTGATTATAGATTCGATTACGTGCTTGAGAGCCTGTCTAATGGAGTGATCTGCACCTGAAAAATTTTCTATGAAGGCTACTTCATCCGTCAAAATTGTTTGCGGAAATTGTTAGCCAAAACTAATCCTTTTTAAACCAAGGAAAGAGTCAAAATTGCATGTTTCCCACTCGTTACATTAAAACCATGTATTTTTTTGCAACTGCGGCTTACTAGGAGATCCCAAAAATCCACCGTTTTTTTGTCAGTGATAATCTTATCCTTGACCTTGTAGAGAGCAGCTCGAAACCATGCAGCCGCCAGTGCTTTAACTCGTTTCAAAGTGCATTTCACGTGCCGTCACAGAAATTCACATGCGTTGCACATGCCGTCACGTTTACATCCATGACAAGGAAATATTAGTTCTCGAAGAGCCAGTCACTGTGAACATTCATAAAACGCACATGCAGTGAGAATGCAGACACGCATTCAAACTGCATGTCTGCATTCATTTCCTTTCGAAGAGAATAAAATTTTTTGTTGGCTGTCAACAACAACGAGCAAGTATACACATGCTAACCCTAACAGAATCGTGCACCATAGGCGGTGACCCTTTCTTTTAAAAGCTAGACTTCTTAAAATAGCAACGCGTAAAGTGCTATCGAAAAAGTGCAGACACATAACGCTGCCACGCTGAAAGCTCCCACCCGCACCACTTTCTTTGCAAACAGCATCTGCTCCGAGGAAGGGGCTGGTGAGCTAGTTGCACGCAGTGACGTCACATTGTTTAGCAAACAGGGAGATGTGTAATGCAGCGTGCGGCAAATCTTTGTGTCTTCGCGCTTACTGGGCGAGTTTTAAAAACTTTTCAATAGTTAATTTGTGAGGCAATATCCTCCTTCAGTGAATCGAATCGTTGTATACTTGGGAAACATTTTTCAGGGGCCCCTTTACCTAACAGTGCACGCGTCTGCCTTAAAATGCGCTCAGTAGCTGCGAAAGTGGTTGACACTTACCAAGGTCGCTGTAATGTAGTTGTCGTATTCTGTAAGGATTCCGACACATGGGCCTGCGTATACAGACACAAATGTTAAAAACGGTCACATGGAATAGTTTCGACACAAACTGCTCATATCAAACAGACAGTATTTCATTGCAATCCATGTTAGGAGAAAGATATAATAAACTGCCCTAACATTGACTTTTAGAATATTGACAAAGTAATAACGTGCTAGTTTGCGGAGTTATTTGCTTTCTTTACTGTTACCAGAAGTGATACTTCGGGGTATATTTTTAGTCAAGGTTTTCGCATATCAACCGCTCGTTTAAAATACTCTTACTCCAGAAAATAAAACTAGCGCTTACCTAATATGTACATCTGGTTTAGTACAATCAGCATTACGCAAGGATGCTAGCATGATTAATCCATGCATTTCGTTAGCAGACCTCTGCAAAGTGTTCACCTTTGATTCTGATAGTACGCCTGACATGAAGTTGCTATGAGAACTCGGGTTCTTTTGGTATAGTAAACATATTAGCGTAAAAAGATAAAGGGAACTTACGCATCCTGTTACTCTGAGGTGGGACGCCAAAACTTATCGTATTTAAAGACAAATTCTCATTTGTAATAATTTGACACAATACACTGGTAGGTAGGTAGGAAGCCACAAGAGATTTGAGGATTGAAAAATCTCACCATCCTCCTACTGTTTTATTTATTTATTTATTTATTTTTACCTAAACCTACAGTGCCCTCTGGGGGCATTGTTGTAGGGGGTTTACAAATTCAAAGTACATTTAAATCAGTGGGGACAAGTTGAATTGCACGGCACATAAAAACTAAAAATAAATAAAAAATACCTAAATCACAGCATAGAATATCATTGTGTGACCACATACTCCTTCAAAGGGGAAGGAAACGCTGTGGAAGGGGCGGTCAAAAAGAAGACTATTCCATTCGTGTATAGTTTTAGGAAAAAAAGTATTCACATACGTTGATGTTCGGTACATATCTTCACACACTTTCAAAGGATGGTTTCGCGGTTCACTTCAAAATATACAAAGCTATTTATAGGTTTCGAAGCGACCCTCGTGATTATTTCAGGTGTCTTCTGCTAGCACGCTCCCATCGTCATTCTTCTGTCCTTCTGTATTCATTTATTTAACTTTGTATTTCTTCTTGAACACATATTGCGCACAGAAACGGCAGGAACACAGGGGTGCGACCCGGACAGGTGTGTACTATAGGCGTAATATAAAATACCGACAAGCCCAAGCTCACGTTATTTGTGTTTCGCATGCTGTCGAAGCGGATCGCAGAGGCCATATTGAAAGGCACGTGTGGTAGAGCTCTGCTCCGGTAGGTGCGACAACGATCTCATCTCCTTGAAACATGCCAATAACATTAAGAAATGAGTTTTTAAAGCAAAACGCAATATGCCAAGACGCCTCCTCAAATGCGAAATCAGACGTTGTATGTGGTGTCCTGAGGGGTCTGGGACGAGTATTACAAAAACAAATCTTCACGCGATAACGCCTCCACGAGACACATTGAGAACGTCACAAAAATAACGTCCATATGACGTTCTGCTAACGTCACTGTGATGTCCCGCCCAATCATGCCACCCTCAACTGAAATCGTAGAAAGTGTGAGTTGGTAAAAATTTGTCCAGTGACGCAGGCAAAGTGAAAGACGTTGCTGAAATTGTTCGAAGGGTGGCGGGTTCACATAAATACACTAAGTAAGAAGAGAAGCAAGTGACCGTCCATGCATTCCGTAAAAATGGTTAACCAGAGAAGCTGAAACGTGCTGCCCCGCTGTTGCGAGGAGACAGCGCTTGGTATGTACCTTGATTAGGTCGTTGGCGATATTACGCAGCAGACATTTCGGGATGTTTTTTTTTTGTTTAAGGGAACGTTGACAATTTGTCCCTTGACCCACCGCGGTGGTCTAGTGGCTAAGGTGTTCGGCTGCTGACCCACACGTCACGGGATCGAATCCCGGCTGCGGCGGCTGCATTTCCGTTGGAGGCGGAAATGTTGGCCCATGTGCTCAAATTTGGGTGCACGTCAAAGAACCCCAGGATGTACAACTTCCCGGAGCCCTCCACTACGGCATCTCTCATATTCATATGGTGGTTTTGGGACGATAAGCCCAACATATCAATCAATGATCAATTTGTCCCTTAATCGAATATCGATTATTATTCGTTGCCGTGTGTCTATTGCTGAATGCAAATCAACGACAGATGCGGATTTACTTAGTCGTTCCTCGACGACATTGAGCCTGGGCAAATGCAAAAGAATCAGCGCATAAACGTACTCGTTGATAGTGGTTAAATGTGGGAGGCTGCTATTGATCAGCGATTCCTTGCACGTACCACAGACCTCAAACTGCGCGACGTCGGCAGCAGCTGGAAACCACGTATCGGTACCCCTATGGCAATGCTCCATTGCTGCAGACACCGGATCCTGTAAATCGTTGCCAGGTCGTTTTCAAGCCCCAGGTGGTCACAGACGTCGCAGCTGAAGAAAAAGTGCCGCTGGAGAAACTGACGCTGAAATCAGACGTTTGCCTGGCTCCCGCAGTCATCACGTTGACACTGTTGTTCCCGCAAAGCCGTTCGTTGGCGCGCCGTTGTTGCAATATTTGACGTCGTGAGCCAACTCGGTGGCGTGGTTCGCTGGATCCGCCCGTCACCGGCACATGCATTCCCGTTCGTGATTTAGCCCGGCTTGCAAGTCTGTGGGACCAGTGGTGGTGGTAGGTAGGTAGGTAGGTAGGTAGATAGATAGATAGATAGATAGATAGATAGATCGATAGATAGATAGATAGATAAATAGATAGATAGATAAATAGATAGATAGATAGAATGATAGATAGATAGACAGATAAATAGATAGATAGATAGAGGCTAAAACTGCGCAGGGTACGCAAAGAAATGCTTTGCATTCAAAACAAGCAAGGCTGCCCACTTCCAGTGCTCTTCAAGCTTGGCACCATTATTGCGAAGCTCTCTAGGTTAAGTTTCTTGTTAGGGGCTGCATATGCTTCGCGATTAAAAAGAATGCGCAGTTCCTTAGCTACACTATTCTACTATCTAACATTGCTCAGTTTTATTATTTCTCATGCCAATTTGTGCCTTTTTGTTCATTTGCAATTCTTCTTTACAAAGCATTGTTATCCCTTCAAATATAGGTATGAAGAGACACGCTTCGTCAAACTTGATTCGGGAACCCTTTCGGCCATGAGTAATAACAAAAAGAGAAAGAGAGACACACCAATCTGAATAATTGAAAACTTTGTAGCATTCAAATGAGCAAGCAAAAGCAAATTGTCGACGAATAAAGTGATTTAAAATTCGTTGTAATGCCTTGTACATTCTCTTTGCTAGAGTTGTATACTTTTTATTTATCTGTGTAACCACTGCTTAATTGTAACATGACTGAGTACACCAACAACGCTACCAAGTAATAGTTGCCGCGGAACTATGGAAGCAAAAAACAAGGAGAGGAAAAAGCGCTTGCTTACGTAGTTGCGCTGTAACTACTACTTGTTTGCGCTGTTCGTATATTCAGTCATGTCCTTCCAATTCGCCCGCATGCATGCCGCATAACCGCAACATGTTATTGTTATTGGTGCTTGACAATGACCAGATGACGAATGAATGGCAGAAAAATTAATAGAGGAGTAGAAATGCATGGTCACATTATTAGGATATCATCTGAAAGTCAGCGCCACGCCTGCAGAATGAAAGCCCTTTTTTGAGTGCCAATAAACCTCAGGGAATGAAAATCTGACACCTCCAGTTTGACGACAGGTTGCGAAGCGAGAGGATTCTGTGTCACTTTCACTTATCCAAACGTAATATATAGTTTGCTTTTGCTTCTAAGACACGCCAGGGTTTAGCGGAAGGGCGACATCTGGTGAAGGCACTCTCCGAGGAGTAGTGATCAAATCTTTGTGCTTGGGCCACACGAACAATTTCTTCACAGTTTTTGGAGGTTGTTTGCCTCTACCGTATCGTATCTCTTTATTGATATCATGCGTTTTGTTTTCGAGCTTTTGTGCGCAGCCATGCCTTTTAACAACGTTTGGTCTCGAAAGGCGTGGGAAACACATTAAACAATACATATAGAAAATTATGAAGAAAATTATCCTTGTTCTCCATTTTCAGAAATGCAACACTCAGGCTGTTGTTTTCTTAGTTATTTTTGGAAATCCTTGTAAGTTACAAGGTAGAAGGCCGTGATAAAATTACTCATGCTGCTCCTTTGAGCTATCAAATTGCGTCGCGCTATTGGACTGTTCCACAAAAGCAGCCAGACGTACAAAAGCAATCTCGTTTTCTGGTGTGTCAGATTTGAATGTGTATATGATGTATGCTTTTAATATCTTGCATATTTGAAAGGGTCGGAGTCTGGCGCGTCATCAATATACATTTGCACGTCTGTCATTATGGTAGTTAAAAGTGTACACGTTCTAGCTCAAGTACAAACTGCCTTGTATATCTAAGTGCATTCTTGTGCCACTACAAGTTTCCTCCTCTATTTTCTATCTCAAACATTTTAACATATCTTCGTCTCTTTTTGAATGCTTTTTTAATGTTCCCTCTTTTTTTGAGTAATGCTTCTCTTAAGCTTATATAACCAAACGAAACAAGTTTTCGATCACAATTTGTCCACCAAGGTCTTTTTTTATTCAGCGGCTCTAATGTTTCTTTTTAACTGGTTAGTCTGTGTCAAGAATGACAAGATGAAGAAAAGAAGAAGAGAAAGAAGTTTTCTTGAATAGGTAATTCAAACGCTGGAATGAGGAAGAAGAAGACGAAAAAAGAAGGTGCGGGGCGAGTGAGGAACGTGAGAGCCGGGACGTTGCGTTCAAGGGGCTAAGGGCACCTGAAGTTCGGACTGGGTCTCACCCCAGGCTCCCGCCCGAGCACCTGACTCGGCGAGCAGCGCAAGCAAGTACCGCTGTCCCTGGACGGCAATGATTCTCACCCGAGCACCTGACTCGGCGAGCAGCGCACAGAGCAACCGCTGATCCTGGGCTGCAGTTTCCCGCCCGAGCACCAACCTCGGCGAGCAGCCCCGGAACCACCGCCGACCCTGGTCTGCAGTGTATCCCGCCCGAGAACCTGCCTCGGCAAGAAACCACTGTAGCTACCGCTGTAGTGGTTCTTCAACATCGTCGCCACCATTGAGCATCGAAATGGCGTGTCATCACGCTTGAGAGGGACTCCCAGCGGACCGGAGGCCACGCCCCAACTGTAAGCGCGAGAACTAGAAAACGCAAACGGTATTGGACGTTGAAACGCACGTAATTGAGACATTTCCTTTTCTTTGTTTTTCAATGTGTGCGTGTTTTTTTGTTGTTTTGTTTGGTGATTTTTATGGTAATGAAGTGGGAGTTTTGTTTGGTACTATTAGCCTCTATGGTTCATTTCGCAACGCCCGACGTGCTAACCAGGCATCACCATATACGCGTGACAATGGCAAGCCTGCCAGGATCCATGTAAACTTGTCACACGGCTAGGTCTGACGGGAGCCGTTAAATCGATCTGGAATGCTTGATGGCAGCCGGTAGTGCTGCGATATTATCGGCTGAGGCTATAATGACGCTCTATCATGAGGAACAAAAAAGATTGCGTGATGGGCGTGCAGAGACAAGAGAGGCCACGAAAGATGAAGAGCGAGCGAAAGCCGCTGAAGAGAGAACGAAAGCCGCAAGCGAGCGAACTTACAAAAACTTGATGCTGGAAAAGGATTCCAGTGAAAAAGTTGCAGTTGCGCGCAAGCACTGGTGTGGAAGTACCAGATAGGTTAGAGATTGTACCCCAGCCACCAAAAGTGAGTCTGCGTAAGTTAATCGCACTTTTTGACAAAAGGCAAGATGACCTCGACGCTTATATACAGCGGTTCGAGAGAATAGCGATAAAAAAAGGCTGGCAGAGGAGTAATTGGGCGACTTGATTGAGCATGTGCCTTGCGGGAGAGGCATTGGCTGTTTCTAGCCGGATGCCAGCAGCGGATGCGCTAGATTACGACAAGGTCAAATGGGCTCTGCTCCAGCACTTCAGATTAACTGCCGAGGGTTTCCGAGAGAAATTCCGGAGCTCGAAACCACAAGAAAATGAGACAGGCCAGCAGTTCGCTGCTCGAATCTCCAATTATTTCGATCGATGGTTGGAGATGGCTAACATAGAGAGATCATTCGAGGATCTAAGAGATAGCATGATTGCGGAACATTTCCTGGCATCGTGTCACAAGGGAGTGGCAATATTCTTGAAGGATTGGAACATGAAGATGGTGGCTTAGCTGTCCGAACATGCCGACTGTTATTTGGCCCTCAAGGTCAAAGAAATCTAGGGAAAGCCCAAGATGAAAAACGTTTGGAGAAGAAAGAGCAAACCCGGAGTGCAATCGAATGCCACCTCTGTGACAAGACTGGGCATGGAGCAGCAAATTGTGCCGTGGGTCGCACTCACAGTTCATCGTCAAAATGCGACCGGTGCGGAAAGCGTGTGCACACAACAAAAACCTGTCGTGATCGGTCAGGAAATAAAATGGCTTGCATGGTTGCAGATGAAAGCTCTTCTGATGCTGACAGGAAAAAGCAACGTGACCAGGAGGACAAGGATAAGACAAGTGTTGTTACAACATCTGCCAATGCGGGAGAAGCCGAAGATGCTATGCCAGTGGTCGTGGGGATGTTGCACGGATGTAAAGTGTCGGTACTTCGAGACACGGGCTCCAACATTGTACTTGTAAGAGAATCCATGGTGCCACAAACGGATATCATAAGTACAGAAAATCCGGTTCGGTTGGCTGATGGAATAGTACGGCGGATGCCAGTTGCTAGGGTACTGATTTTGTCGCCGTATTACTGCGATTGGATTGAATCCCGATGTGTCAAAGACGCTCTTTATGATGTGATTCTCGGTAATGAGCCAGGGGTCGGAGGTGTTGACGATCCGGATCCCCTCTGGAGATTGCCTACTGCAACGCGCGCTGAGGGTATGGAGTTTCAACCTCATAAGGTTATGAATAAACGTGACGAGAGATGTGTTGATCGGCATACCAGGGAAGAGTCAGCCTATGCCAAGGAGAGAGCTACGAGGAGCAAGAGTGAAAAGGAAAAGGAGGGTATCAAGGAGAACAACTCAGTGGCAGCCATGGACATAACTGCAGTGAAAAGGGGGAGAATACAGGAAGCGGAGAGTACGCCGCGACGGTGTTTTGAGATTCAGGGCAAATGAATCTATTGTAACAGGAGTCGGGTCACGCTTAAGTTTGAGAAGCTTTAAGGGCTGCTGTACAGAGTAGTCAAGACCCATGAGGGAGGGGAAAAGAGACAGTTAGCAGTGCCGGTAAGTTTACGAAGGGCTGTTCTAGACTTGGCGCATGACACTATTATGGCTCGCCATCAGGGAGTAAGAAAGACAACTAGCAGAGTTGCTGAAGAGTTTTTTTGGCCGTGCATGCAAAGCGACATTAAAAGGTGTGTGCGATCTTGTGACACATGTCAGAGAACCACACCAAAAGGTTTGGTCTCGAAGGTACCTTTAAGAACTATGCCTAGTATTGAGCAACTTTTTTAAAGAGCCGCAGTGGACGTTGTAGGACGTATAAAACCAGTACCCACAGAGGAATTAAGTACATACTCACAATGGTGGATGTGGCTACTCGGTTCCCGGATGCGGTTCCAATGAGAACCACGGATACGGTAACAATAGCGAAGGCCTTGGTGGAAATGTTTACGAGGTACGGGTTTCCGAGCAATATACTAACGGGTAGGGGAACCTATTTCACCTCGCAATCGATGAGGGAGATTTGTAGACGGCTGTCTATGTAACACCTCTTGGCGATACCATATCACCCCATGTGTAACGGCTTGGTTGAAAGGTTCAATGGCACGCTCAAGAATATGTTGCGCAAGGTGTGCCAGGAGAAACCCAAGGAATGGGATCAATACCTACCGGCACTCTTGTTTGCATATAGGGAAGTGCCGCAGGCTAGCACCAGCTTGTCGCCGTTCGAGTTGATTTACGGAAGAGCGGTTAGAGGACCACTAATGATTCTGAGAGAATTCTGGTCGAACACTGAATTGAAAGAAGAGCAAAAGTCCTCGTATGTGTATTTATTAGAACTTCAAGACAAGCTTAAAGAAACTTGTCGCCTCGCACGGGAGAGCCTCCCCGAGGCCCAGGCATCATACAAGAAGTATTATAATAGAAGAAGCCGAAAAGGGGTCTTGCAGGTTGGGGACAAAGCAGTGGTACTCCTACCAAGTGACAACAACAAGCTCACAATGAGTTGGAAGGGATATTTTGAGGTGAAGAAGAAAGTGACTGATGTCGACTATGAGCTTGAAATTGGGGAAAGGCGAAAGGTACTGCATGTGAACATGCTGAAAAGACACGACAGGCAACCCAACAAAGCAGAGAATGTCGCAGGCATAGTTGTTACGGAGACGGAGTTGGGAGATCCATAGGAAGAAGAAATACCCACATACAGCATAACCAAACAATGGGTCGAGAGAACAGGGTTGTAAACCCAGATTTCAATGAGGTGCAGTATTTGCGAAGGTCGAGGGAAGAAAGTACTTTTCAAAGCTGGATCTAATTAAAGGGTACTCGCAGATAACCTTGGTTGAAGCATCAAAGGAGAAAACGGCCTTCTCATGTGCACAAGGGTTGTTTAAGTTCATATTTATGCCCTTCGGAGTGAAAACTGCGGCGCAGACTTTCACTAACTCATGCAAATAGTGCTGAATGGACTCCAAAACGTGGAGAATTATATCGACGATATTCTAGTGGCAACAAATTCTTGGCAGGAACATGTGAAGACATTACAGGAAGTGTTTCGTAGGCTCCAAGGGGCGGTAATCACAGTGAAACTGACAAAATGCCACATTGGGTTTCAAGCGATTACCTTCCTTGGACACACCCTGGGAATGGGACACATCGCACCTCATCCTGACACAAATGAGAAGATACAGTCTGCACCAAGGCCATTGAACAAGAAGCAGTTGAGATCCTTCTTGGACCTTACAGGCTACTATAGAGAATTTATCCCTCATTACGCGGATATAGTGAGTCCCCTTACCGATCTTACCAAAAAGAACGCACCTAACATATTGCCTTGGTCGGAATGTCATGAGCAGGCAATTAAGCAACTGAAGAGGTGTATGGCTGAAGCTCCGGGCTTTATGGCACTAGATCTCAGTAGGACGTTTATTTTGCGAACGGATGCATCAGAAAGGGGTGTAGGAGTGGTACTTTTGCAGGTATTTGATGGGATCTTGCATCCAGTCTAGTACGCAAGTGGGAAGCTGAATGACTGGGAAAGAAACTACGCTACGGTGGAGAAGGAATGTTATGCTTTAATATGGGCTGGTAAACGATTTCACATTTATTTGTATGGAACCCAGTTTGTGGTGCAAACGGATCACCAGCCGCTGGAGTACCTCAACCGGGTGAAGCATAATAACACTAAAGTCATGCTGTGGAGCCTTATCTTACAGGAGTACAGTTTCTCGGTAAAGTACATAAAACGGAGAGACAATGTTGGCGCATATTTTATAAGTAGAATTATGAAGTAGGAAACTGTGTGCAGACACATACCTAGCTAGTATCGTTGTTTCCTTGCTGATGTCGGATGACAGTGAAATGTGACTGTGACTTACGAAGATGGATGTGGGCGTTAGTGTAGGCAATATTAGTGGTGCAACAGTAAATTTAAGTATGCCGTGCAGTGACGTGATGTGCCGTGAGGTGAAGTGTTGTGCGGTGAAGGGATGTGCCGATATGTGCCATGAAGTGAAGTGCTGTGTCGTGCAGGGAAGTGTTGTGCGGTACAGTAAATTGTAAGGTGCTAGTGAAGGCGACAGTTTTCGTGGAGCGAAAACTCAAAAAAATTGGCGGCCATTGTCAAGAATGACAAGATGAAGAAAAGAACAAAAGAAAGAAGTTGTCTTGAATATGTAATTTAAACGCTGGAATGAGGAAGAAAAGACGAGAAAAGAGGGTGCGGCGCGAGTGAGGAACGTGAGAGCCGGGACGTGGCGTTCAAGGGGCCAAGGGCTGCTGAAGTTCAGACTGGGTCTCGCCCCAGGCTCCCGCCCGAGCACCTGACTCGACGAGCAGCGTACAGAGCAGCCGCTAATCCTGGGCTGCAGTTTCCCGCCCGAGCACCGACCTCGGCGAGAAGCCCCGGAACCACCGCCGACCCTGGTCTGCAGTGTATCCCACCCTAGCACCTGCCTCGGCAAGAAACCACTGGAGCTACCGCTGTAGTGGTTCTTCAACATCGTCGCCACCCTTGAGCGTCGATATGGCGTGTCATCACGCTTGAGAGGGACTCCCAGTGGACCGGAAGCCACGCCCTAACTGTAAGCGCGAGAACTAGAAAACGCAAATGGTATCGGACGTTGAAATGCGCGTCATTAAGACATTTCCTTTTCTTTGTTTTTGAATGTGTGCGTGCTTTTGTTGTTGTTTTGTTTGGTGATTTTTACGGTAATGAAATGGGAGTTTCGTTTGGTACCATCAGCCTCTATGGTTTATTTCGCAACGGCCGACGTGCGAACGAGGCATCAGCATATACGCGTGACAGTCTGAAAACCACAAGTGTTAACATTGGGTAACTCAAGGCGGTTCCACTCTTCTGCCACATAAAAGTTTCTTCAGTCTGTTTCTTAAGCACACTGTCTACTCTTTCAGAACGGCAAACCATAATCCACCACAACGGCTGTCCAATGGCACTGGAAAGTAGGAGAATAATACACTCCATTGTCCCACCTGTGTAAACACTACCGCGAATGTTCTAGAATTTTAAATCTGCTAACTAAAAACTGAGGTGCTCTAAACATTTGCAGGCTGCTACAACTCTTTAGTTAAAGAGGTCGTATGAAAAACACACCTTTACGTCTCTGGGCTATCGAGATACCCAAACGAAGAACAATGACATATGCTTGGGTGTCTGGCAAGTGCAACAGAAGGGTTTCAAAGCTTCTCAAGTTAATGGCGAACAAGAAACGCGGAATAATTAGGAAATGGGATGGGCGGGATTGGTGGCTTCAAAATCAGCAAAATTTAGCCATAAGAAACATTGACAAAAAGGGCGCCGCACCTTCACAGTGCAAAGGGTCGAAAAAGTTTTATTGAAAGAACATACGCAAACTTTTGCAAAGAGTCACGGGGTTAAAATGTCAAAATTGTCAAACGAGGTTTTCTTCAGAACTAAGAAAAAGAATTTAGCAGCATGCAACATGCCGGATGGCCTCACTATGTATGTCTCACCAGGTCTGTTAATAACGAAAAGAAAAAAATCAAAACATCTCACGTAACTGGGAATCAACGTTTTGCGAAGCATGCGAAGAGAAGGTGACCGTGTTGCAATTTTTTTTATTGAGCAACATGTCATGAAATGACGCTAAATATATGTACAAATGTTGCACGCACAGACTTATGTTGAAGACTTGGATGTGTATGTAGCCCGTTGTTTACAGTTGCGCAACGAGATCAACTGCAACATGCGCACTAGGAACACCAGAAGCGCACATAAAGCGCTGATACTCGCGAAGATGCTGGCCCCGGACACTGCTACTTAAATGAACTTCAGCGCATTGCAGCTAGCCGCAATTGACGTTAACTCGACGTGAAGGCTGTATCAAAGGTGTGCATATATGAGTTGGCAGCAAAACGGGGTGGGCAGCACTGCATCCTCTAATGACGTTTCATGAAGACTAGCGTCTATTTGAAAAGTATTTCTGAGACCTGGCGTAGATGTGTGACAGAATGCTTAACTGCCACGCAGAATGCCTGGGTTCGATTCCTGCTCTGAACCTGAAATTTATCAGTTGTATTCGTTGGAGGGGGGGTCGTCAACGACGCCTACGTCAGGTTTCCCTTAACACTGACATTTATTCTACGCTTTCGTTGGGTCGACGCTACCAATGTCGGGTATTGCTTAACGCTCACGCGTTCAAATTGCCCGGGTTTGTTCTCGTCATTCCTGGGTAGTTCCTGGGCAGATATGCCTCGCTTCACGAAGATTACCATTGATTTAAAAAGTAGTTACGAGACTTGGCGTACCGCTGTGGTAAAATTCTTCATTGCCACGCAGAATGCTTGTGTTTGATTCCAGCTGAGACTCTGACATTTACTCTTTGCAATCGTTGGGTCGACGCTACCGATGTCGGGTATTTCTTAACGCTCGCACGTTAAAACTGCCTATTTGTGTTCTCATCGTCCCTAGGTAGATGATAAGTGCCAATCACCTGTGGCACATACCTGCACACCAGCAGCACATACCCGCCCATTTGTTTGCGCCACTGTCTGGTGGGAAGTGTTCGACAATCTACGCGATGGGATTGTAACATTATTCATGTCTCGACCAGCGCGTCATATTCGTCAAATCATCTTACCTTCCCATGGTAATTTTGGTTCACGCTAACTTAAGGGGTTAACCACGAGAACACCCAAACGTAGGCAGCTAGGTAAATAGATAACCTCAAAGTAACGGAAATTTGCTAAGAAATGCTCCGCATTGAAAAATTAGTACAGGACATCTTTGATGCTTCGTGCAACCTTCCGTTTTTTTTTTTTCAAGTTTGAGCGCGTGACGGCGCAAGCGTCTGACAATAAAGACATGCCACTGTACTCCCTGCAATGCATTGAACGTTTTCAAACAGTCTGTTTTCATCCATGACACCTGATTATCTAAAAACCGTTATTTAACCAATCGAGAGTGTGTCTTGTGGGGAACGCGGACGCAGCAGTTTTCACAGAATGTACAATACACCCTTCCCCTGCCATATGCAACGAACTTTTGGCGGCGTAGCCCACCCATTATCTCGCCAGCTTTGCCCCCTCAAGTGCTCATCCACAGCCATGAAAACCTGTATAAGCTTGTCTGCACTATCTGTTACGGACGTTGTTCGTGACGAACTGAGGCAGGTGATACGAGAGCCAGAGCGTGAGCTGCAGCCGGTTCGACCTATCCGAACATACTCTGAGGTTGTCAGACAACCCACGGTACACAACAATGCAGCAGTTGCGATGGCAACGACTCCTCTCCCACCTGCGGCACGCAGCGCACCTCGTCCACGGGAACCGACAGCTACCTATCTGCCCCCAGGAGCACATAGCACACATCACTATGTGGAGCGTAGGCCCAGTAAAAGTGACGTCTGGCGTGATCACGAGCGCAGGCCTCTGTGTTTTCATTGTGGGGAAGCGGGTCATTTGTACAGATTCTGTCCTTACCGACAGGCTGAATTAAGAGGCTTCCCGTCATATGCACCGTGCCCCCGAAACGGCGAACGACCAGCGGAGATTGAGGAGTACTTGTCGACGCACCAGAACTCACCAACTCTACGCCAACACCGGTCACGGTCACCATCGCCTATGCGCTACCGGTCATCCAGCCCACGTACACCTTCAAGGCAGCCTGGTCATCGCTCTCCAAGTCCACACCCGGAAAACTGAAGCAAGCGACCTGTGGAGGTGAGGCCGCTGATAACGTCAGTTACAAAGATCCTCCAATTTGGTTTGAGGGTGATGACGTTGTATTTCCGGTAGATAGGTGCAGCAACAAAAACGTTACTTCATATTTGCGGTTGAGGATGGAAGGATGGGAGCTGAATGCCTTAGTCGACACCGGTGCTGATTATTCAGTGATAAGTCACAAGTTGGTGAAAAAGCTAAACAAAGTTGTGACACAGTGGAGTGGATCGCAAATACGCACGGCAGGCGGTTACATTATTACGCCCCTTGGCAGATGCACTGCAAGACTTGAAATACGGGGCTTTATTTACGTGGCCGATTTCATTGTGCTGCCAGAATGTTCAAGAGAACTCATTATAAGAATGGTTTTTTTGCGAGCTAATGGTGCCGTAATTAACCTGCGTAGGTCCAGCGTGTCGTTTTCGACTGAACGAGCTATACCTGTGGAGGAATCTGAGGAACGACGCCTAACTGCTCTACGCGTTGTTCATGATGACGTAACTGTGCCGCCACGCTGCAGTATAATGGTGCTCGTAGAAAATGATGCATTGTGCAACCGCGAAGGCATAGCGGATACAAATCTAGGACTGTTTTTGAACAAAGGTGTCTGCGTAGCTAGGGGTCTTGTTCACTTGACGAATGGCCGTGCAGATGTCCTACTCACAAATTTCTCCAATGAGCTTCAACACATCGCTCAAGGCACGGCTATCGCCTATTTACACAACTTCTGTATGGCGAGTGAACTATGCAGCTTAACGACATCAACCACTCGACCAGTGGCCTGCAACATCGACACATCCGTGACCGTCAATCAGAGCCTTCCGGACAGTCAGAAGAAACAGATATACGCCTTGTTAAAAGAATTCTCCGATTGCTTTTCAAGTACCTCGAAGGTCCAGCGCACGTCAATCACGAAACACAGAATTATAACGCAAGACGCCACGAGGCCTATATGCCAGCATCCATATCGGGTGTCACAGAAAGAACGGGAAATTTTCAAGAAGCAAGTGGAGGAGATGCTTTCTGATGATGTCATCCAGCCTTCGAATAGTCCATGGGCGTCTCCCGTAGTGCTCGTTAAGAAGAAAGACAACACACTTAGATTCTGCGTCGACTACAGAAAACTGAACAGTGTAACTAAACGAGATGTCTACCCCTTGCTACGTATCGACAATACACTAGATCGGTTGCGATCCGCAAAGTTTTTCTCCTCCTTAGATCTGAAAAGCGGATATTGGCAAATAGAGGTCGACGAGCGGGACCGTGAAAAAAACGGCATTCGTAACACCAGATGGCCTCTACGAATTCAAAGCGCTTCCATTCGACCTCTGTTCCGCACCAGCGACGTTCCAGCGAATGATGGACACTGTCCTCGCCGGATTGAAATGGCAGTCATGCCTAGTGTATTAAAATGACGTGGTGGTATTCTCTGCAACGTTCGACAAACATTTAGAGCGACTATGCACAGTATTGGAAGCCATCCGGTCAGCGAAATTGACAATCAAACCCGAAAAATGCCACTTCCGCTTCGAAGAGCTGCGATTTCTTGGACACGTCATTAGTTCCGAGGGTGTTCGTCCCGATCCCGAAAAGACAGCCGCTGTTCAGAGGTTCCCTACACCCAGAGACAAAAAGTCAGTGCGTCGATTTTGGAGTTTATGCGCCTATTATAGATGATTTGTGGAAAACTTTTCAAAGATTGCGGAACCTCTTACAAAACTGACAAAAGACGAGGTGCCCTTCACGTGGGAAAGCGAACAACAGAAAGCTTTTGACGAATTAAGGAAACGACTACAGGGTTCACCAATACTTGCCCATTTTGATGAGACAGCCGACACAGAAGTTCATACCGATGCCAGCAATGTCGGCCTTGGCGCCATCCTTGTCCAGTGGCAGAATGGTCAAGAGAAAGTGTTAGCCTATGCCACCGCAAACTATCAAAAGCTGAGGCAAACTACTCTGCAACTGAAAAAGAGTGTCTCGCAGTCATCTGGGCCATAAACAAGTTTCGACCCTACCTTTATGGTAGACCGTTCAGAGCTGTCAGTGACCACCATGCTCTATGCTGGCTGGCAAATCTCAAGGAACCGTCAGGTCGACTAGCAAGATGGAGCCTTAGGCTGCAGGAGTATGATATTACGGTCGTGTACAAATCGGGAAGGAAACACAGCGATGCCGACTGCCTGTCACGCTCTCCCGTCGATCCAAGTGTACCTGAAGAGGAAGACTTCCCGTTTCTAGGCGTTGTCGACACATCCAAAATCGCTCAACTACAACGAGATGACCCGGACTTGCTGGCACTTATACAACACCTGCAGGGTCTCGACGTTCAAGTCCCTCGCATATTCTCCAGAGGGCTCTCCGCGTTCTGCCTTCGAGGAAGTCTCCTTTACAGGAGGAACTTCGAACCTAATGGCGAAACGTTTTTACTAGTCGTGCCCACAGCCATGCGAGAGGAAATTCTGCACGCATGCCACGACGAGCCAACATCTGGACACATGGGTGTGAGCCGAACATTCGCCAGGATTCGCCTGAAATACTATTGGCCTAAGTTGCTCGCATCAGTGCAGCGCTACGTGAAAACTTGTCGTCAATGTCAACGGCGCAAAACTCCACCCGTAAAACCAGCCGGCCTTCTCCAGCCAATAGACCCTCCAGATGCCCCATTCCAACAAGTCGGCATGGACTTCCTAGGACCTTTGCCGACATCGCGTGCAGGCAAGAAATGGATAGTCGTAGCCACAGACTATCTCACCCGTTATGCTGAAACTGACTCTCTATACAGTGCGACAGCTGCCGAAGTCGCCAAGTTCTTTGTGAACAACATAGTGCTCAGACATGGTGCGCCCATCGTCGTTATTACGGATCGGGGCACCGCATTTACTGCAGACCTAATGCAATGCCTGATGCGCATGACAAATACCGATCACAGAAGAACAACAACGGCGTATCACCCTCAATCAAATGGCTTAACCGAACGCCTCAACAGAACTCTGACCGACATGCTATCAATGTATGTTGATGTTGAACATAAACAGTGGGACGAAATATTACCCTACGTAACATTCGCATATAATACAGCCGTTCAAGAAACAACCCACGTTGCCCCTTTCGAGCTAGTATTCGGCCGAAGAGTGACCACCCCGCTGGATGCCATGTTACCACTACAGGACGAAAGCAGCTATCCACCTGACTTAGATGACTTCTTGCAAAGAGCCGAAGAAGCACGGCAAATGGCAAGATACCGAATACGCCACCAACAGCACGTCGATTCTAGTCGCTACAACAAGCGACGCAGTGACACACTTTATCATCCCGGTGACAAAGTGTGGATATGGATACCAGTGCGCCGCCGCGGACTCTCCGAAAAGCTTCTTTGCCGATACTTCGGCCCTTATGAAGTCCTCAACCGTATCAGCAACGTCACTTATGAAGTTAGGTCCGCTGGACACGTGAGTTCAAGACGCCGCAATCCCATGGAAGTGGTCCACGTAGTCCGCATGAAGCCCTATCATGACAGATCGTCGAAAAACGAGTGAGAGTGCGCGTGTATCTTTTCACTGTCTTAAGCATCGGGACGATGCGTCTGAGGAGGGGGGCAATGCTGCGACAGGTTCGCCACATTCAAGTAGCCCGCCACAATCATCGTGACACCAGCACCAGCAAGACCCGGCTCGTCTGGCATGCGCCACGCGTTGGTACGTTCAACAACGAATAAGAGGAAGATAGTCGGATCTGTGCCACTCGGCTACTCGAACTTGACGACCATAGTTTTTAGAATCGTGGGCACAAGCTCGCCCTAATAAAGACGCTTGTTTTTTTTTACCTGTCGGCGTCAGCATCGCTACAATATTATCATTATACGCACAGTCAAGAACAAATCTTCGTGAGTCAGAGAAAAGGAGTAGTAGGAGGATTGAAAGAGGAAGGACAGGGTGGTTACCAGTTCTCAGACCAGCTGGCTACCCTGTACTAGGGAAGGGGGTAAGGGGGATAAAAGATAAGAGAAAAGAGACGTTGAAAAAAAGAGAGGTCATCAGACGATCCACGGCGCTGCTTACAGTCTGTCTCTAAGACCACTTGCCTGCAGAAAGCGCAACAACGCTTTCAATTCCTTGCGTGCAGAGGACGGTCACGGCCAGTTTTTTTAATACCCTTTTTTCCGACAATTGCCGATTGTCTAGTCTATCTAAAACTTTCGATAGCTCTTTTCTTGGCGCACTGAAGCAAGGACACTCGCAAAGAAGATGACATAAAGTCTCTGCGCAGCCGCAGTTGTCACATGTCGGGCTGCTGGCCATTCCGATTCGAAACGAATAAGCATTCGTAAAGGCCACCCCAATCCACAGACGGCACAAAAGTGTCTCCTCAGCTCTGGTTATTCCTGATAGAAAACGGAGCTGTAGGTGTGGGTAGGTGTAGCTGTAGGTTTGTGAATGCCGGTGCATTCCACTGAGCGAGTGTCAGTTCTCGTGCAAGTGATTGAAGCCTCGCAGCGGCGTCCGTTTTTGATAATGGTATAACTGCACAAGGGGCATCATCATGAGAAGATCGGGCTGTTTCATCTGCACGGTCGTTTCCATCAATGCTGCAGTGGCCTGGCCTCCATTGATACGCTAAGTCATATTGTTTCTAGATAGCCCAGTGATAAAGCAGTCGTATTTCAGCAATTAGTTCTTCGTTTGGTTCATAACGATATGGCGAGGCAATGCCATGGAGGGCGGCTTTGGAGTCGGAAAAGATTGACCATGTCTGCTGTGGTTCTTCAACTAGGAACTGCAGGGCGGCACGAATGGTGGCGATTTCTGCATTCGTGGTTAATGTCAGATGCGAGGTCCTGCACTTTATCGTGATAAATTTCTCCGGAATGACCAATGCACCTGTTGAACTTGTTGAAGTGACCGACGCATTCGTGAGAATGTGAATACATCCAGTGTTTCTCATGCAGAAACAGTAGTGTTGTTTGTTTTAGGGCCAAACTTGACAAATTTTTCTTCTTTTACATTCTGGGGACGGTTATCAGGGCTTCCAGTGGATGTAGACACCACAATGGTAACGACGGTCTTGCTGCGTGCGTGGAGTTCGTGGGAATCACCGTGCGATGTGGGGCAATAATAGAGCTGAACGCAGAGCGTGGCCTGGAAGTTGGATGAGGCGAGGTGATGCTATTGAATCCAGGTGGCATGTCTTATGTGCGTTCTTAAAGCATCAACACGAATGTAGGTTGTGATAAGGTGTTCATGAGCGATTGCGACAGTCGCTGCTGAGGATGCGCATTTCGGAAGCCCAAGTATATTCTCAGTGCTTGAGCTTGTAATGACTGGAGGACACGTACGTTTGTTATGCGGGCCTTGCCAAGCACAGGTAGGCTGTAGCGCATGAAGCCGAGAAAAAGTGCAGAATACAATTGAAGCACGGCTCGTACCGATGCGCCCGATGATTTTCCCGCAAGAAACCTTAGGATGTGGGTGATCGTGGTCAGTTTCTTCTTCATGTGAGCGATATGAAGGCTCCAAGACAAGTCACGATCTAGTATTACTCCCAGGAAACGGTGGGTCCTTTGACATCTGGTCGTGTGTCCATTAATTCTGATGCGGTATGGCCTTATTGTCTTGCGCGTAACCACAACCAGTGAGCATTTCTCACATGACAGTTCCAGTCCTCGTCCTTGAAGGTAGTTTGACGCGAGTGTAGCCACTGCCTGAAGCCTGGCTCGTACGTGTAGACGCATGACCCCTGATTCCCAGATGCAGATGTCGTCCGCGTATATCGACAGATGTACGGAGTGTGGCAGGACGTCAACGAGCCCAATGAGTGCAAGGTTTAAAATTATGGGGCTTAGGATCCCACCTTGAGGTACGCCGCGATAAGTATGATGGTGCCTGGTTGCACCATCTTCTGTCTGAACGAAGAAGGTTGTGTGCTTCAAATAACTGTAGATTCATTGGTAAACGCGGCCTTTCAATCTAATGCTGCTCAAGGCGTCCAGGATGGTTTCATGTAATAGATTGTCATATGCAGCCTTAATATCCAAGAAAAGTGCCGCTGATAATCTTTATCGGCTTTTGTGCTGTTGTACGGACGTGAAAAGATAAACAACATTGTTTATGGAGGACCGTCCATGTGGAAAGCCGGTGAAAGCATCGGGGTATATATTGTTATGTTCCAGGTACCACTCCAGGTGAGTCAGCACCATTCTCTCCATCACCGTTCCAAAACAGCTGGCAAGCGCGATGGGGCGATAGGAGGCCATGTCCAGAGGCGATTTGCCCGGTTTGAGCAGGGGCACAAGGCGGCTGCACTTCCACGAAGGAGGAACCAAACCGTTGCCCCACGAGTCATTGTATACAGCTAAAAGGGCACGCCGAGCTGTTTGTCCTAGGTTAGCAAGGGCCGTGTAAGTGACTCCATTGGGTCCAGGAGATGACGAGCGCTTGCTTGCTGCCAATGCTGCGTGAAGCTCCTCTGGAGAAAACATATTGTCCATTCGAGTGTCTCTTGACACCAGCGCGTTTCGTAGGTTATTCATGTTGATCCCGGACCCCTTGTTTGCAACCCTGGCACAGAAGTCTTCTGCTACATTGACTTCACGTCAGCTTTGGTGGAGAGCAAGTCATTTGAATGGACGATGCTGTTGTGGCAATGTTCGTAAGCCGCGGATTATTCTCCATATTTGCGAAAGAGGTTTGTGGGGATCGAGCGACTCGCATAGTGACTTCCATCGTAGCGACTCTAGTGCATTGATTCGACGTTGAATCTTTTTTTTTTTTTGTAGACGTCTCGCTTCCCTCAAGTCGTAGATGGATTTCGTGCGCCTATGACGTCGTTCGGCGCAACAATGGCTTTCTCGAAGTCGCTCCAACTCCACCTCATATTTGCAAAAATCTGGCAAAGGTCCACAAATAATCGTTGTCTCTTGGATAGCGGCCTTCATTATACCTTCTAGGCTTTCAAGAGAACCTTCTTGGTTTCTCTCGCATTGCTTCTCTGTGGACGATCTGAACTTTGGCCAGTCTATCCATGAAGCGGACGCGATCTGCGACTTGCTTAGCCCCTTGATCTTTATATAGGTGGGGATGCGGTCACTGCCATGCGTTTCATTGTCCGCAAACCACTGCACCTTAGTACTTAGGCTACTTGACACAAAAGTTAGGTCGAGACAGCTACTATATGTCAGACCCCGTAAAAACGTGGGATTGGTGGTCAGATGCAAAGGAGGACACATTTCTTTCCCGACAGTTCATCTTCTGGCTTCCCCATAGAGGGTGATGAGCGTTACAATCACCAGTAATAATCCATGGCCCAGATGCCGCTGATATATTGGCACTTAATCTTGCTGGGTCGAAGCGGCCTGAAGGCAAAATATATACTGACACTAGCGTCAAGTTCACGTTCTTACGCTTAACTGTCAGGCACACGTATTGGTTGCTGTCGTCCGGCGTTACTGGATGCTCAATATACGTGAGTTCGCACCTGATGTAAACAATGACCTTACTGTTTTCGTTAGGGGTTGCTGATCTCAAAGCCTCGTATTTAGAAAGTAGTATAGCATTGTGAAGACGTGGTTAACAAATACGATAATTGGAAACTGATTCTTGAAAAAATATGGTCGAAAATCCGAAATGCGGGGTTTAAAACCGTGGGAATCCCATTGGAAAATTGATGCCTCTTTCACTTGTTTACGGAAGTGCTGCAGAGAAATAGCCATGGCGCTTCTCTAAATTTGATTGCACTGGATTCAAAGCGTCCAATTTTTGAAGAGCAATGTGGGCAGCCGGAGTCTGAATACTATTCAGGAGTACTCGAATTGTCTTCATGAGGGTCTTATTCACGTCTAATAATTCGTTATCTTGACTGTCACGACTTACTCGCTCTGAAGTAGGTTTCAGCGGGCGATGCTGCGGCTCTACTGGCGGTGTCACTGACTGCAGCGCTGGCCACGCGTCAGGGTCAATTTTGTTGCGTCTTTCTGAGGATGCTTGTTGTGGTGAGTGCGTGATATGGGGTAGTGGTATATCCCTGGCCTTGGCACAGGATATCCTAGGAGTTTTTCTATGGTGCGAACGCCGACGCCACACTTTGGCAGCAGCCTCCCTGTGGGTGGAACCGTCTCTGGCCATCTGCCTCAGCACTTGCATCTCCTTCTTCACATTTGGACACTGCTTTGATGACGCCTCGTGAGGACCTTGGCAATTTCCGCATTTGCGATGTTCTGCTTGGCAGGCTTCTGTTTTGTGCGACTCCGAGCATCGGGAGCACACGGCAGAACTTGTGCAAACAGCACTCACGTGTCCTACATTACCGCACTTCCGACACTGAAGAGGTTTCGGTTCGAACGGCCGTACTGTGTGTCGAAAAGGACCAACTCGTACTTCAGTTAGGAGACTGTCACTCTTGAAAACTAGTTTGACGCATCGTGAGGTGCCGAGACGGCGGGCTTGCAAGATTATAGTAGCTTCCGTCACTGGTTTGATTAAAATGGGAAAATCAATATCGCTGATAGAAGTGTCGAAGTCGTAGATAACGCCTGCCCGAGAGTCCTTGCCATCTTGTATGAAAGAACGTACGTTGATGTTTCCCAGCACAATGACCTTGGTCAATACGTCGAAAGCAGTACGTTGCGTAACGTCTGTCGCCAGAACGTTCTTGTTGCCATTGATTCTCACGTTTGTTGTTTCTCACGGAACGAGCGCCTCAAGTGACATAGATGTGACCTGGCGATTCAGTCGGTTCATGCTGTCAGCGACATTCAGCGGGACAAACAAAATAGTGTGAACCGGTGGCTCTTGAATATTCGGTGTGGCCTTACTTTCGGAAGGAGATGTCGTAAGTAGCCTCCTTTTCGCCTTGCGTCTTGCCGCGGGCACAAAGTCACTTTCATCGGAGGTCTCATCACTGGCCGTTGAGTATATCAGCGTGTCCTCACTGTTGGCGTCCCTTGGGTAGCCGGAGCGCTTTGTAAGAGTGACCACAGACGACGTAGAAGGTATGGGTGGAGGCTTTGGGGATTCTACGTCCGTTTTTGCAGGCAGAAGAACGGCGTCTTCCATAAGCACCAATAAAAAACGAGAAAAAATAACAGACACTGAAACCAGCGTTTCACTCAGGAAAAACTTCGTCTTCCTTCCGAGTCAGAGAAAAAGATTACCCTACAGTATAGTGTCTGAGCCGAACGTATATTTCACCGATGTCAGGACAACAGGGTTCCCTTTAACCAATGCCTGATATTTGAACGTTGTCATATCGCACAGAATCGACGAAAACTAGAAGTTATGGCCATGAACTTACGACGCGACCATGAACAGCTTGTCAAGAATGAAACTTCGCTAAAGATGCCTAATTGTGGCTTATTACTAGATATTTTTTACGTTACTCCAATTAGGTCTTGCGAAGATGCCGTTCTTAAGCACTGTATATGTAGGGTGGACGCGATATCGTGATTCGTGCAAAGAGTGTGCCTGTTATCACCTCTGTTATTGAAATTTTTCAAATGTGCCCTAATATATTTATAAGGGTAATACTACGACTACAAAGAAATAAATGAGACTCGTCGCCCGTATGGCATTGATACATTCTATAGCCTTCTACATTTTATTACGATTTTAGGAATACTTTTATTCGTGCGTAATTCTCATCCTTGTACCTCTAAAAATAGACATTTTTGATGATATTGTACAAAAAATGATAAGTGAAGACCTTGCTGATGAGAAATGTTTTCTATGGTGTGCTTTGAAATTATATTGGTCCGCATGCTCGTGTAATGCTCCTGAACAGTTACGCAATTATATAACGGAAAACTTGCTCTACACCGTAATCCTCAGCGCGTACTCGGTATGCCTCCCTTTATGGTTTGCTTTGGTGTATGTTAATCATCATCATCAGCCTGACTACATTCACAACAGGGCAAAGGCTTTTCCCATGATTCGCCAACGAACCCGGTCTCGTGCTTTCTGCTGCAAGTTATAGCTGCACATTTTTAATCTCATCGGCCCACCTAACGTTCTCTTTCTTCTTGCATTTGCTTTCTCTCGGATTCTATTCAGTTAAACCTAATGACCACCGGTATTCTGCTTACGCGCTACATGCACAGCCCATGCGCGTTTCTCATCCTGAATTCAACTATGATATCCTTATCCAAGGTTTGTTCCCTGACCCGCTCTGCTCTCTTGTTGTCTTTTGAGGTTACATCTATCGTTTTCCTCTCCATCGCTCGCTACGCCGTCCTCTATTTATGCCGCACGCTCTTCGTAAGCCTCCAGCTTTCTGTACCGTAAGTAAGATCCGGCATCATGCTGCTGTTATATGCTTTCCTATGGAGGTTTAGTGGCAGATTGCCAATTACGTTTTCAGAATGCTTACCGAATGTTATCCTATCCATCCTTATTCTCCTGGTTATTTCACTCTCAAGGTCGGGCTCCACGATTGCTACCTTTTCTAAGTAGACATATTCTTTTGCAACTTCTATCCTTTCTCTGCCTTTTGCAAAATGCTGTTTTCTGCCGAGACTGTTGCACGCTACTTTAAATTTATGCATTTTAATTTTCTGACCTACTCTTCTGCTTCCCATGTCCAGTTCATAAATCATGAGCTGTAATTTGTCACCTGACTTACTCATCAAGGCAATTCTATCAGCTAATCGAAGGTTGCTAAGATATTCTCTATTAACTCTTATCCCTATCTCTTCCAATTTAGGACCCTGAAAACCTCCTGTACACACGCGGTTAATAGCATTGGAAAGACACTTCTTCATTGAAATTCATACACTTTCTTTATAGGGAACTATACCGGCAGTGGATCCGCTGTATAGTTCGTCCAGTATGTTTATCTAGGGTTCACCGATGCCCTGATTATTTAGTGCTTCAATGCTGATGTCTCGACAGTGTCAAACGCCTTCTCGTAATCTATGAAGGCTATATATATGGGTTGGCTGTATTCCGCACATTTCCATATTACCTGATTGATAATATGAACATGGTCTATTGTGGAGTAACCGGTACAACATTCTGCTTGTTCCTTTGATTGATAGAACACTAATGTCACCTTACTTATATTAAACAATATTTTTGTAAATAGCTTGTAAAGAACAGACAGTAAGCTCATAAGCTTGTAATTTTTTAAGTCCTTGACGTCTCCTTTTTATAGATTAGAATGTTTTTGACGTTTTTCTATGATTCTCGGACCCTTTTTATCAAGAGACACTTCATATATAAGGTGGCTAGTTGTTGTAACACACTTCACTACAATCTTTTAGCAGGTTCGTTGTTGCCCTATTCTCGCCAGCGGCTTTGCCTTTTTGCGATTTTACAGGGGCTTCAATACTTCCCCTGTCGTTACTGGTCAGATGTCAAATTTCTCTGGGCTATTATTCCTTTTTGCGATGTCACTCTGGTTGTTTTAGCTTCTGTACAGCTCTCTGTACAACTCCTCCACCATCTCAACTATCCTATTCATGTTGGTTACGAGAATGCCTTCTTTATCCCTTAATGCATGCGTTCGATTTCTGCTTATGCACAAGTTTGCGCAGCTTTTAGGCTTCTGCCACTTTCTACAGCATGCTCGATTTTTTCATAGGTTGCCTTCGGATGTCAGCTACGTTACGCCTATTGATGAGCTTCAAAAGCTCCACTAGCTCTATCTCGTCAGTTGTATTGAAGGTGTTTGTGGTTTGCCGTCTTTTCATAAGATTTATTGTCTCCTGGGATAGTTTTCTAGTGTCCTGTCTAGTGACTGTACATTCAACTTCTGTTCCACACTGTTTAATGATAGTAGTAACATTAATATTCATGGTGTCAACGCGAACGTCGGTTACCCCATTTAGAGCTGCGATTCTATTCTGAATAAATATTCACAATTCCTGTACTCTTTCACCGCTAGCTCATTTTTTTGGCTTCTTGTGTATCATTTTATGCTTTTGATTTTTTTCAAATCCAGGTAAATTTGAGCTCTCATATTTCTATGGTCATTGCATTGTCTCTTGCGAACTACTTCTACATCCTGTACAATGCCCAGCTGTGCGCAGAAAATGAAGTTCAGCTCATTTTAAAATTTACTATTTGGACTCCGGCATGTCCACCTATTTTTAGTCCGTTTTCTGTTGAAGGTATTCAAGATCCGTTTATTATTACGTTCTGCACACTCTACTAATAACTTTTCTTTGACCTTTCTAAAGCCGATGCTGTTTTCCCCAACAGCATTGTCTCCGGCCTGTTTCTTGCCTAGTTTCGCATTAAAGTCACTCATCAGTGTAGTGTACTGTGTATTTACTTTATTAATTTCATACTCTAGGTCTTTGTACAAGCGTTTACCCAGATGTTCATCATGGCTCGATGTAGGCGCATAGACCTGTACCATCTTCATCTTGTACTATTTCATGGCTAAAATATATATAGTAGCTCAAACATAAAAATATTTTTTTTCATGGCGAAAGGTGTATCAGGACTTAAATATGTAAAAGAATCCTGTGCTAGCTGCTATGCTGCAAGCTGAAGCAGCTTCGAACACTTTGGAAGTGCGCCAACACTGAAGCAGTATTGAATACTGCTGTCTTTTTTGTACTAATAATTATGCGCGTAGTTACGATTGCAATCATTGCCAAAGACTGTTACGAACAGTAATGACTGAAATAACCATTACTAATCTATTCATTACTTTTTCGCAGCGAAATACCATTGCCAAGATATTTGTCACAACAAAACAGTGTAAATGACACTTGAGGTGAGAAAGCAATTCTGTTGAGCTTGACTGAATGCTATTTAATGGCAATCTTTAGTCAATTTTCAGTTCTGCGAAGATCTCAGGCATCCAGATTGCGGCTTTTCATAAAAAAAATGTAACTTGTGATTTTGCTAAAATGGGTGCTGGCCAAATATTAGAACATTCTACAGTTTTTAAATATGTCTTATTACCCCACACTAATAACACCTTCGTTAAGAATACACGGCAATCCGTAGCAACCAGTTATCTGTACAAACACAATTCCCAATATGGAGGGCACAAGCAAATCGCGAGTGTGTGCTATAACTCCGAGTGCTGTCGACAGTTTGGGTGAAGCCTCCCTGTCGGCTAAAGTGCAATTATGTCGCCATGGTGTCGTTTGCAATGCGATGCATTCTCCGCGTGCCTGGAGCACCACACAAACTGCGTAGCAGTGGAAGCCTCCCGTACACTACTGCACTTGTATGTCCGCTTAGCTCGCTCGAAAGAGTATCGGCCTCCGGGGAAGAGACGTTGTATTGAAGTGCGCTTGCGTGAAAGGCAGGCACCATCGTAGGCGGTGCCTTGGTGGCAGAGTGCTTTACGAGCGCCGCCCAGTATTGGCCGTTAGCGGAGCAAAAGCAGCCATGTGTCGTAGAATGAAAAATCACGAAAAGAAAAAAAACTTGGTTAGAACCACTCAAAACTACAATGAACTTCAACGGTGCTCGCGAAAGCAAGAAAAGTGGGAATGTTTGAGCGCGGAGGAAGATCAAGCGTGCGCATCGTTTTTTGCTTTAGAAACTTTGGGCAACCACTTTATTATTATTATTATTATTGTTATTATTATAATAATAATAATAATAATAATAATAATAATAATAATTATTATTATTATTATTATTATTATTATTATTATTATTATTATTATTATTATTATTTAGGTACTAGCGTGATAAACGAACTGATGCTTTCTTGCGACACAATGTTTTTAGGTGGCTTTTAAGCTCTAATGGCACCAGTTTAGACCATTTTGTTTGAATGCAAGCTATGCATGTTGTGTTTGAAAGGCAATGTAAAGAGATAAATTTTTAAGCTGTTCCGATGACAAATTAGCTGTAGACCACTGAGTACATATTAATATGAAAGAAGAAAAACTAAACACCGATCATAAAGCAGT
Source organism: Rhipicephalus microplus (assembly GCF_043290135.1). Taxonomy (NCBI): domain Eukaryota; kingdom Metazoa; phylum Arthropoda; class Arachnida; order Ixodida; family Ixodidae; genus Rhipicephalus; species Rhipicephalus microplus. The sequence goes on from NC_134704.1 coordinate 108,712,689, forward strand.
TTAAGCAGGTGAGAACAAATCCGCGACACCTATTTCACAAAACAGCAAATATCTGCTTATGTGAGCTTTAAAGAGCATAGTCAAAATAAACCAAGCAATAAATTTTGAAATCGGCCAGAGCTCTTGAAAATCAGCTAAGATACCACAAGTGCGTGCGTAGTGATTTCGAGTAAAGGGGTATAGCAGTAAAACCTGGTACAGTGTTGGCATATCTAAATACCAGAGATGGTTCAATATGTTAGCTTTTGTAAAGTTCCACTAACTTTAACACGGCTGCACTAATGAGGCTAGCAAAGTGCATTACATTTACCAAAAAAACAAAGACATCTATGAACAAAACTTAACCACATCATTCCTTCACAATGTATTGAGAAAGCATTTCAAAGTAGCTGCTTTCTCTTTAGGTCATATTAGGTCTTTATGTGCTATAGTGTATAGGTAATGATGCATCTCAGCTGCAACACATTGTTTGTGGAGTCGTGACAATCCCCACGTCAAACCAATGCCTCCACTAGATCGACTTAAAAATGCGTATACTGACTCACATTTACCGTTTTAATTCATTTGTCCTTTGACCAATTTCTGGAGGTCACTGAGTGCTTTTGCATACGGACAACACGACACGAAGAATTCGGGAAGGTGTGACATGAACAGCTGCGCAGTGAAAAAAAATAATAGACGTTGATCCAGCTCACCTGCTTTAGGTATTCTTTGATGCGATGCGTGGGCGCGTCCAACAGGATGTTTGATTCACCTCTCCGTCCCACTTCACGGAACACCTTGCGTAGCTCTTCACCGGGAGCGCACTGTCGTAGTCGGAAGGTGACGTCACCCGTTGGTGACAAGCGCAGCACTTCTCGAAGTCGGAGGATAGCTGTGAAGAATTTAAGCAGCATTGAAATATGATGTACGAATGACATGATGAAGCATGTAAAGTCTTCGCGAAAGTTCGCGTGCAGGATTAAACCTATGTCAATAAAACCACTGCAGTGCTTGTAAACAAAACAAATGAGGCCTGCAACTTATCCCCGTTTTTCTATGTTATTCCTCATTTTCATGCACCTTTGCTTCGTTTTTTATATGTTCAAGCCATGTTCAAGCTCTATCATGGTAGTCGCTAGTTTTTTCACCGATAATAAGAAAATTCTAAAATCACAACAACGAGAAAAGTTCGTGCGAAAAAGCAGCTAGACAGAGTTCCTAATAATACATTGACGTAGCTCCAAGAAGAACAAGACAAAAACAGTACATTCATGTAGCCCAAAATTTCACATATTTACGCTTCGTATTTAATTACAATGACACCAAAAGTTAATTAGGTAGCGCCACTGAAGATGAGCAAACTCCAGTCTTACGGAAAGATGACACGTGTGTAAATGAAGTTGCACATAACGCGACATCGTAGGTCAAATAATGTTCATATAATCAGCCCTTATGTTTCCACTTTATTTGCTAGAGTGAACCACTCATTTCTGGAAAAACACTCACCCTCAATAGTGCACATTTTAGCAAGGCACACTTTGTTCCGGGGCTTAGCATTTTTCTGACACTGAGAGGCCAACGCTCCCGTGCTATTACATATCGCAGTAGCTCGTGTCCCTGATCGTCGTGTCATGTTCATGATGTATGTTTAGCAAAATAATGTATGTTTAGCATCTTCTTCCGCGTGTAGACATAAATAATTGGGACCTCTGAAGGTAAAATTTGCGTAAACAGTATAAACAGTTGGCAATTTACTACACCCCTCGCGTTTGTGCATATCCTATGTTTCTTCTTTTCGGGAAGAGTATAGAAGAGTGTCGCGCTCTTAAACTGGCAATGATTCTCCTTCTCCTTCCCCAACTCTTCTCTTCTCTAGCGTGTCTTACTATCAATATCAAGCATCAGCACCATCAATGGAGCAAGCAATCATTTATTTAACGTGGCCAGGAACAAATGTAAGGTATTTCTGCAGATGCTCGCGAAAATGAAACAATAAATATAAACAATAAAATATAGACATACTTCAAATAAAGATATCAAATAAAAATAACGAATACGCACAGACTAAAAGAGATCAACGCAAAATGGGAAAAATAAAAAGACAGGAGTGGGAGTGTAAAATGTGAAATTTACTCGACTATGCGGAAGGCTTTTTGAAAGACGGACATTTGAAGAATGTGTACTTTTTGAGAGTTATGTTACAACAGAGCAAGACTCAGTTAAAGAGATTGACTGTGGACTATGAAAAGCATTCATATCAAAAAAGTTAGCATTATAGATACTCTATATTAGTAGCACTGGAGTGTTGGATGAAGTTGGCAGGTACATGTAATGTTCGATTTTCTCTAGTTAACTTACACGAACTTCGAAAATTCATACATCTGAGAAATAAAGGGCAGGATATCACAACATGAACTGGCTTGTAAAAAAATAGCAGGCCGGCGCGATGTAGCCGACAGTGAAGTGATGGCATTGGTAATAATCTGGCAGTGTTAAAACCAGATCTAGAGTCCTTTTCAGTGAGATGATTGCTTTAAGCCCCAACGCAGTGGTCTAGTGGCTAAGGTACTCAGCTGCTGACCCGCAGGTCGCGGGATTGAATCCCGGCTGCGGCGGCTGCATTTCCGATGGAGGCGGGAATGTTGTATGCCCATGTGCTCAGATTTGGGTGCACGTTAAAGAACTCCAGGTGGTCGAAATTTCCGGAGCCCTCCACTACGGCGTCCCTCATAATCAAACGGTGGTTTTGGGACGTTGAACCCAACAAATCGATCGATCGAATTGAACAATTCTTTTAATGCACATGAATTTTCTCTGAACTTGTACAATGACAGTACTGCGTAATTTAGCTATGATATTTCAAATCACAGGTTCATAATCAAGTTGAGAAAGCCATCTTGCGGTGTAACATTCGTGGAAGAGAGCAGGAGAACTGATTTTTCGAGAGATTCTGCTAACACAGCCGAGAAAACGAAGGCAACGCCAGGCAGCACGTTTAGTGTGAGCAGAAAAAGTTAGCCTGCTATCAAACAAAACATCAAGGAAACCAGCATTACTGGACACATAAATCTTAGATAAGGACGTGGCATTAATCGAGCATGAAAGTCACACGATGGTTGTTTTGTGAGATATACTGATGAATTTGGTCTTTCACGTATTCGGGTAACGGTTATTGTTGTCGCGAAATTCGGAGAAAGAACAAAAGTCTGCCTGCAGCAGGTGACAGTGGTTAACTGAATGAATTTCCTTAAACATCTTGATTACATCGTCTTATAAGAGAGAACAAGAATTGCAATAAGCAAAACAAACATCGCTAACTTAAAAGAAAAATAAGGGTGAGCCTGATACCGACTCTTGAGTCATCTTTCTATAGTAACTTGATAGAAAAAGGCGTTCAGCCCTTTACGGCCACTTAACACACATAGCCTACACAGTAGATGCACAACTGAAGAGTCAACGTCAAAGTTTACAAAATCAACCAGCGTCACTGAGTGGCTAACTACGCCAAAAGCCTTGCTCAGGTCTCAGGAGACTACGTCAACCTGTTCTCTCCGAGAAATAGGGAGTGGGGGGGAGATTTGCATCATAAAACTAGCAAGATATGCGGTAGTTGAGCGGCCGGGAGAACCCAGTGTTGACTGGGACCTAATGAAATTTTCACAATGACACACAATATGTCGGGAAAAGCCGACTCAAATACATTCGATGTTTGAGTGTCTGCGCAACAGTTTTCCCACTACTAGTTATGCTACCAGCACAAGCTGTCTGATTCAACAAGTTCTTATGTCATATATTTTCTGCGAAAGTCTATTCTTTTCGCCGACACAGGATCCTTTTCATAGCTCACTGTACAACATGAAATCACGTAGTCAATTTGGAAATATACCATAGACCAAAATATCTCGGAAATGCCCAAAAGAATCAAAGTGATTCCTAGGTATGCTGGAGGTTCATTGTCACGGAGATATCCTTTCGGGAAAGCGCAAGCCAATGCAGGCGTGGAAATGAAAGTCTCTGACAAGATCGAGAGGCAGACGGTGCATGTCCGACTACGCATTTGTTGCGCATTCAGAGTCAGCGTTTATGGGCGTTCAAACTAAGCCACGACACGCTTACATTAAATATACTTCTCTTCTGATATAAGAACCGCCTTTTTTGCTCACCGATTGTCTGGCAACGAGAGGAGACTTCCAGCTGAACCACTGCGGGCCGATCAATAACAATGGCTTGAGCCAAGTAACAGCCTATAAATGAGAATGAAAAAGCAAAGTAAAAAAAGGAATGCAAAACATACGCAACATGACAGATGCTGCGATGTCGGGAGATTGGTGTCAGAAGAAAATATGATCGATGGAAGAGAAAAAAAATTGAAGGAGAGGAGTTTGCATGAAAGCCAAGTTATATATGTCTGCGCGTACATTTGTGTAAAGAAGAAAGAGGAGAACAAAAGCTTACATGAAAGCTGATCACTGGTGGAGGCATTTCACCAACATCAAAAAGATAAATTTCTAGAAGCAAGAGAACAAGCAAACTACGGGAAATATTGTATTTGAAGGCTTCAAGACGAAGCAAATAGCAGGAAGAAATAATAATGTAGAAGGAAGAAATAATATGTCAGCTAGAAGAGCCAGAGCATGAACTACAATCGATTTTACCTGGTTGACACTAGGGACGTGCTGTTTCAATACGAAGAAACACACACGAAGAGCAAAGGTACAGCACAGTTCAAGTGTGCAATGACAACTGTTTATTTGATGGAAACCTGACACATATACACAAGGTGAAAGAAATAAGGGAAGTGTGAATCTGCGAAAAGCAAACGGCAGGAAAGCAACCTTCTGCGTCCTATCATCAAGTGCAGCCTTGTAAACTTTCTAAATTTCCATGTAAAAAAATTTCATCGTCGGTCAAATGTGCTCATGGCGCGCTAACACACACGTCTGCTCGACAACACTACTGCTGTATTGTGATCTATAGAAATGGGGCAAAGAGAAGCTATTGAAGCTTTCACGAAGCGCGAGCTTAGCGAAGACGTGTGTTCTGCCCACACAACTTTGAGCGATGCTCATCCTGAACGCTTGAGTTGTAAAACAGTGCCCTTGAAAATTGTACAATTTTTTTTAATGGCAATTCCTGCATTACAATAATACCGAGAACAGTTGCTTAACGAATATACAATATCGTCAATTTTACTTAGCAAGGCTGTGGCTTATAATGCAAGAAAAGATTCTAATTCAGACCATTGAGGTTACCGTCAGGATAAATATGCATGAATGCAGACGATAATAAAGGCACTGTTAACTGCTCTTGCTAAGTATCACCTGGAGTGAATTCTATTTTGGCAGTGTATGGCGTAAGCTAGTTTCACGGCATTCATTAGCCTGAGGTTCTCGAAGACGCCATATAATATCAAAGTTTTAAGGGTGAAGTCAACAGGCAGCTACTAAATATTTATCTAGAGATTTTCAAACAGAATTGAGATTACTCGCTTCAGCATTGTCAAGGGTTATATGATTATATTTATGTTCACGTATATTTCACCCATCGGTAAACACTTCGTAAACAGGGCGGTGAGTTTTTTAGTGACAGAGAGGGGACTAGAATCTTGGAATAATACTAACAATCTTAATACATACGAAAGAAGATGACAAAAACTTGAAAAAGTACAGCCCGAACAAGTTGCTTTCCGTCGTTACAAGTTATTTACAAAGGTTACAAAATATTTTGAACAAGCTACTCAATAATCGATTACATTCGTACTATCAATAAGTTAATAGAAAAATGCTCAGAATACAGCCAATCACTCTACATAGCTGTCATTGATTACGAAACGGCATTTGATTTTGCAAAATTATTAGCAGTCATGCAGACACTGCGGAATCAGGGTGACGACAAAGCGTATATAAACATCCTGAAAGAAATCTACAGAGGGTCAACTGCCACCATAAAAAAGCGACAGAATACCAATCAAGGAGGGTGTAAGACAAGGAGATATAATCTCCCCAATGCTGTTTACCACGTGCTCGGAAGAAATTTTCAGTGGCCTAGAATGAGAAGAGTTAAGAATAAGAGTCATTGGAGAGTACATTAGTAACCTGAGATTCGCCGATGACATTGCATCGCTAAGTAACTCAGGGGAGGAATCGCAACTCATTATTACAGAGTTATACAAGGAGAGCAGAAAGATAGGTCTTAAAATTATTCTGCAGAAAACGAAAGTAATGTACAGCAACCTCCAAAGAGAGCAGTGCTTCGAGATAGGTAATACTGCACTTGAAGTTGTAAAAGACTGCTTCTACTAAGGGCAATAAATAACTATGGAGCCAAACCATGAAATTAAACTAGATAGAAGACTAAGAATGGGTGGGAGCACATTTGGCAAACACTCTGAAATCACGACTGGTAGATTGTCACTATCCCTCAAAGGAAGGTATGTACCAGCTGCATCTTACCGGTACTTACATACGGAGCAGAAACCAGGACGCTCACAAAGAGAATTCAGCTTACATTGAGGGTGACGTAGTGAGCGATGAAAAGTAAAATAATAGGTGTAATCTTACGGGACAAGAAAATAGCAAAGTGGAATAGGTAGCAAACCGGGGTTAAGGATAACAAAGTTGCAATCTAGAAGAAGCACACATGGGCTGGGCATGTAGCGCGTAGGCAGGACAACCGCTGGTTATTAACAATAACTGACTGGATTCCAGAGAAGACAAGAGGAAAAGAGAAAGTTAGGTGGGCAGGTGAGATTATGAAGTTTGTGGGTATAAAGAGGCAGCAGCACGCACAGGACCAAGGTTACTGGCGGAACACGGGAAACGCCTTTGTCCTGAAGTAAGCGCAGTCAGGCTGATTATGATGACGGTATTTTACCTTCACCACGTGGAGCGGAGCATAGCTTTAAAATTTCGTAAACCACCCAGAGGTCGACATTCGGTTGTGGTGGTGAAATTGCGCATAAGTGTACGATGGACATGGTCATGATAATTTCTCACAAAGGTGCCTTTAGGCGAAGTTAGACACGTTTGATTATCGAAACCGTGACGATCCCTTCTTTCGGTCTCTCCTTCGCAACCCTATATAGTATCCTCTCCCAAGCCACTCTGCCCTCACGCTGAGCGCCCCTCCCATGTTCCTCCCAATATCGCGTGGCATACGTCATCGCTGACGCGCTGCTCGAAACACTGTCTACTTTCGGTTGCCGCGAATACGTCCGTTGAATCTGTCAGTTGCGTTGCAGCTGCGTCCTTGTTGGCGAACAGTAGCCGTGCTTACACGATTAAGGACCTTGCACTGTACCAACGCCAAACACTCGGATTTAGTTATCGCAGTTACGATACGGGCCCCAGTAGCTGAGTCGTCAGCGGGCGCATGCACGTGGGCTGAATGACGAACAACAAGCAGAGTGCACTGCTACTTGCACACTGAGCGGAGGCCCTAGGCTCTTGCTCGACCAATCACAGCATATTTTGATCACCGCGTGAGATATATTCCAATGACGCGTCACGCGGAGGCGAGAAAGGCCCGGAGAGAAGGAAGATTTATGTCTTAGAATTTGTGGGGCTTTGCTGGCTCGTAGCGCTGCCACATGAAGAATTGTTGATCGAAACGACATTCTGGACACGATGCGCGTGTTTGCTTGAAACGTTTAAAAAACACCAGAGGTGGTTCAGCGGTCCTTGAAAGGATGAAAACTGAGTCCATGTATCAGTAAGTTGTAGTCATCGCAAGCATCTTGGCAAAATAATCGAACACCACAGTGAGGACCTGAGACCTCCTCCTGCAGTAAGCGTACTTATACGCGTAGTCAAATGGACAACTTCAAGCGTGAAGGGAAACTTGAAGAATAATAAATAAAAATTAGCATTGTAGGAGGGCGTCTTTGATAGAGTGGAAAAAAGAAGTCACTGATTGAACGTTTCTAAATGACCTCGGCACTGGGAAACTGGGAATTTATATCATCAACTAGAATTCGCACGCTTTTTCGCGAACGAATCAAGCAGCGAGGTGTCTTGTACCGCACAAAGCACATCACTAGGGCGTGAAAATAGGTCAGCCTTATATAACCGACTATTCTATATCTCTGTTATTATTTTCGTTTTCCTCGGCTGCCTTTTTGACATACATTATGCGGTTAAACTACGGAATAAAAATATGACCGAAGGAAAGTAAAAAAAATGACGAATCTGATAAACAAATGAGCTAAAAAGTCCCGGAATATGATTAGAAATGTTGAGGAAAGAATGAAGGCATGACACACTAAAAAAATGTCTAATGCAGTGTTCCTAAAGGCACTTGTTCTGAAAACTGCATTTGAGGTAACCAGAGCCCAACTAGCTGCTTCATTACCATGAAAAACGATCCTACGCGGTTCACCGCATCTGCAGTGAGGCCAGCTGCAGATGTGCTACTCTACCCTGCATCGACCTCACCAACACACAAAGACACCACAAAAATGCAAGATGTTCTCGCAAGACGACGCAGATTTCTCTGAAGCAATGACTGCGTGAGGCACGACATTTGTGTATGCACGTCCATAACTTCGCATTTTTTCCGTGCTATTTTGTTCTCTTTTCCGCTTCTTCTCGTTCTATGCATTGTAGGAGAGGCATTCACACATAACTTGGTTAACCTAAAAATCTTTCGTCTTTTTTAAATTTTTTTTCGATATAACGCGCCAAATATATGTAAAAACCTTCATTTCTCTATGGCTTCCCCTCAGCGGCACCCATGGAATATCATTCTAATAAAAATTGCATTCACACACACACACACACACACACAAAAATGTGATTGATCTCTTTTTTTCGAAAACGGCGTAAGACGTAAGTGAAACGTGTCCTTGCAGAGGTAGTGTATCATTCTCTCTGCATTGTTAAGCCACAAGGACGAAGAAATTATTGCTGCAAGAACAAACAGCAATATCAGGCGAAGAACACCCAGCTTCTCGAAACTTGCAGCGCGCACCTCAAGCAGTAAGCACGCTTGAAAAGAGAATGCACAAGACGAGCGCGGTCAAAATAACTGCCGCAATTCCTACTCCGTGTGCTAGCAGTGAGCTGCTTTTGTAAACGCGGCCGCAACAGCGAGCAAGTCGACGCTCACACTCTCTTTACTTACTGTAACTTCAAAAGAAACATGTGGTGAAAGAAAAAGAAGCACAGACCACTTGAATCCCGAGGATAAGCGTCCGCGCGAGAGAGCCAACGTGCTAGAGAACATCTATATGCATTTTCACCACACCATTTGGGGGTGCGCGCGCACCGCGACGTGTGGCAGGTGCGGCACGACAACCTTTAGAGCGCATGCGTTCTACGCGTGGCCGTTGTGCTATCTCGCTACTGATTACCTAAACGCACTGAAGTTTCCGAGCTCTGAAGACCACCAACCGTACATGGTCTATATAAATAGCTGACCCTTAACAAGTCAAGGAATGATCGCTCTGTGTTTTAGTGGTTAGTGTCGCACGCTGAGGAGCGCGAGGTCCCTGGTTTGATGCCCTATTGCAGAACTTTTTCTTCTGTTCTTTATTCAATATAATCATTTTTCCTATTACTGAAATAAAAAGATAAACGAATGAGTTGCTGTCGCACTTACTTGGTGACGGTTACAACTTTCTGTACTCTAGACTTACCAATATAGAATTAAAAAAAATAGCCTAGAAACAGTCCTACATAAATAGGCTTGTCAAAAAGTTGTTATTTGGGCACGACAAATACGTAGGAGCCTTGCCCACTTTTAACATTCTGTACAATTTTGTTAAAATATTCTACATCATATTCGCGAGGGAAATACGTCACGGAGCCGTGATGAACCCCGCCATAAAGCACTTTCGGGTTAAAAGAAGCGGTCAAGCAGGCGAACAGCGTGTCCTGTCTTTGCCGAAGCGTCCTGTGCTGTTTTGGTTGTACCTTTTCCCTGCATTTATTTTGCTGTCGTTGTTTTGATGGTTTCTCAGGGACACGACGCTAAATTGCGGTTCGTTGTCACGCGCTTCTTCTACACGTCTTGATGTGGTCAGAACACAGGAGAATAAAGTAAAATTGATCGTGCTCTAATTGTCATTGCGCACGCGCGGTTCTTAACTAAAAAACAAAGTTCTGCCATTAGATCGCAATGCGTTTATGGCCTTGCAGGTTCGTGTGCGCATGCACTGTGCAGCCGAAACGTAGTTTGCGCTTGCGAATTTAAAATATGTGATCTATATTTTAGAGTTGGGAGACAAAAAATGCAGAATCGAACAAACCTGTCTTTACTGCCTGAAAAGATTTTTTTTTCGTAGATCTGAGAGGAAGACTTGGCTTCTTACTAAGAAAGCGGACTTCGTTTCCGGTTGAATATCCTAAATTTTGCGGGTCTTCAATGTGATGTTTAAATAGAGAATATAAAAGCAGCTGTCTTTAGAATCGTCTTATGTTGTAAAGTTTATGTGTCAATCGTCATTTTGTGCGTGTTGTGTTTCAAAAGTACACAATGTTAATCTTTGAAACAAAGCTCGCATCATCCGTAGATTTTTACTGGGCGCCATAAATGAATGTGGAATAAAAGAGGTAGCAACGAAAAGTCCAGACTTTCACCATAACTTGAGCATAAAACAGAACGAAGTGTTGAACAAGACACAGTGAAGACGACCGAAGCTTACTGAGTTCTAATATAAGCTACGATCAATAGATTACAAGCACTAAGCAAGAAGACTCACATGCTTGCTATGTCAAGACCAAAGCTATCAATAAGCAAGCACATTATTACCATGCCATACTACTGAATATTAGTGACACGACGACATTCTTCACAAGGAAATATTTATTACTACGAAACATGTGCAACTTGTATAGTTGCTCCTTCTTCTCATCGCGTTATTTTACAATAACGCTACTACTGGCCATCGTCCAGCCATCTCTGCTTTGCACATACTCCGCGTTTCCACCATACTTCACACAATGCGCTATTTCGCCAGCGCATCAAGCAGAAGGACCACTAACGGAATCTTACACAAACCCTCACGCAGCGCATCGATAATTGCACAGGCTGCCAATGCCACGATAATTCACCCAAGAAATCAGCCGGTCTACTTCAGCGCCTCACACGTTTCGCATAACTCTTAATGAAAAAAATTGGAAGCGCAAACAAACGGGGACACAACAGAAGAGAAAAAAATTGTACCAACTAGCCCACCTGTCAACCCTTCCGCATGACTCTGCAGCTTTACTCGACTCATTTATCAAGCCTTCTGTCAATATTCACTCCAGTGCCTACTTGAATAGGTAGAGTGGAACCCAATTTGTAAAATTTTATGAAGAAAATTGTTCTTCGGCATATGGTGGCTTAGCTGTCGTCATCGAAGAGTGTGGTACCGGATTCAACGTATAGCTGCTCCGAGGTGACCTGTGGCTGAGTGGCACCACACACTGAACAACCCCTGAATACTACCCGTAGAGCAGTGATTAAACTGAACGCCTTAACAAAGCGATCAACATATATATATATATATATATATATATATATATATATATATATATATATATATATATATATATATATATATATATATATATATATATATATATATATATATATATATATATATATATATATATATATATATATATATATATAATCCTGATGAAGGCCAGACTCTAGGCCGAAACGTCGAAATAAGCCACGTTGTGACCGCTCACGGATCTACTTGACTATATATATAAATATATATATATATATATATATATATATATATATATATATATATATATATATATATATGCTTTCGAAGTACATAAACAAATATTACACGGATTTGTACGAAATCCCCCCATTTGTCTAAACACTGAACACTGCCTTTCGGTAACCTACTACTTTTGGTCCTTTTAGCCTGGTGTGCAGCATTGACGTTACCACGGTAATCGACTGCACGCTATCACCGAATCCGCCATACTCGGCTACCCCAAATACAGACCTTTTTGTTCAGTGTGCCGAAGAAGCCCGGAAGCTTCCACGCTTACGGATTTTCTCGCCAAAAATAACAATGCTTGCCAGTACAGCACCAATCACAGAGCTTTATTCTACAAGCAGTCATTCATGTCTCGGTTCGGACCCGTACACGTCACCAAGGGGGCTCATAAAATTGTTGGGCCAGAATTTTGTAACCAACAGCAGTTTTCATCGGCTCAGAGAAGTGAAAAACGAAGTTTTCCTGGTAGACAAATCACACCACTCCCGTATACAGACCACACCTTTCTGGTGTTCACAGTTTTAAAATGCCCTACTCCTTACAAAAAAAACTTGCAGCCCTTGTAAAGAAATTTTGCAGAGCAATACTCCCCCGGAGTGCGGAATAATATGTAGACAAGTGAAAAATTTTCTGTCACTCCCTGTCACCTCCTAGTAGGCAATCGGTACACCCGTTCTGCAGAAAGTCTGCAGGACAAATGTAGGCGCGCAGGATGAAGCATTTCTGCAGAATATCAGCGGAACGTTTGCAGAAATCTACAGAAGTTCAGCAGCATTTCTGGCAGCAGCTTCAAGCCATCTCATTCTCTTCCCCATGCATACACCGGCACATATATCCAGCCTTATTCGTATCAACCTGCACCCTTCGCGAAACACAAACCACCACCTGGGACCACATCATCTGGGGATGCAGCAATGACCCTCCCCCACCAAACCTCCTTGGATAGTCGCCTTCAAATGAGGCCTGGAATAGAATCCTCATGACCACAAGACGGGACACCCCGCTCCGGGCTGTCCAACGCACTGACGAGGTGGCGACTATGCATGACCTGACAGCCCTCGCCACTTAGAAAACAGTCAGCTGCCTTAATAAAGTTGTTTACTACTACTACTGTGGAATACTCACAGTGTTTTGTCACGGATGAACAAAAAATAGGAGCTACTATTTGTGTTAGCACAAACATTCAAGGAACATGCAGCATCAATGGGTAGTATACCACCCGTACACTTAGCATACACGCGCCCAGGACATAAAATCAACAACAGCTAATGCCAAACACATAGACCTCTCGCACTTCACAATTCGACACCCACCACCAAGTATATATAGTCATGTCTTCTTGACCTACCATTGAGTGTTGGTAGAAAAATTCCTATTCTTCTAAAATATACATTTACACGTACACAGTATATGTGCTAAACTATGGTGGCTGTGAGGTATAAATAATATATACATATCTCTTATGTTGCACTTGCCAAATGTGCAAGAATATTTTAATAGATACATTTATTAATCATCTGGTAGGCAGTCGCATGATGCTAAGAAATAGCTTCAGCTTTTCTGCAGACAGTCTGAGGACTATAGGGTGACTGGTGGGTGAATAAGGGGTGATTTAGAGGCGAAGCCCGTTTAGTTATTGTTATAGAATATGTCATGAACGAGAATGTATTAATATGTTCGTATCTAATATATACATCCACACATTCACTCACAGCGACCACATTAAAAGAAAATTCTACTTGTCGTCTGCAGAAAATTTGCAGGCTAGGTCTGTAAGGGGGTGCCTGGTGGGGGACTGATGGGTGACTGAAAGGTGAAGCCCCTTTAGTTATAGTTATAGAATGTGTCAGGACCCAGATTTCACAGATATATACGCATATAATATAGACATTTAAAGACGCAATCACAGGGTCCACAATAAAAGGCAAGCTTGTTTGTCGCCTGCGGAAAATCTGTAGGCTTGGTCTGTATAGGCGTTATTGGTAGGTGACTGATCAGTGACTGAAAGGTGATGCCCATTTAATTAATATTATGAAGTGTGGCATGGCCAAGAATGTATAGATATATAAGTATATAATATATGCATCCACACACGCATTCACAGTGTCTTCATTATCACACAAGTCTGCTTGTCGTCTCCTCAGCGTCTGCAGAAAATCTGCAGACAAGTTCTGTACAGGGGTGACTGGTGGGTGACTGATGGGTGACTGAAATATGAAGCCAGTTTATTGGTTGTTAGCAAACGTGTCACGGTCCAGGTTATATAGACACGTACGTATATGTTATATACTTCCACGCGCACGCAATCTTAGCACACATCATCAGAAAAATCTGCTTGCCGTCAGCTCGGCATCTGTGGGAAGTCTGCAGATGAGGTCTATAGAGAGGCCCAGTCTACAGGAAGGTGACTGAGGTGACTGATGGGTGACTCGTTGGTGACAGAAGTGCCAAGCTTACTTTTACAATATTAAGGTAAATGGGAAGAAAGAAAAGTGGGTGAAAAGATAACCTGTCGTGGGTAGGAACCGAACCTGGAACCTTCGAATAATAATGCCGAGGAAAGTATAGAAGAGGTTATTAGATTTAATAATAAATTAAAAGGGAAGAAAAAAAGTGGGTGAAAAGATAACGTGCTGAGGGCAAGAACCGAACCCGCCACCTTCGAATAACGCGTTATTCAAAGGTCGCAGATTTGGATCTTTTCGCCCACTTTTCTTTCTTCACATTTACCTTATTATTCGGTCCAATAACCTCCCCTATACTTGCCTTGGCATTATTGTCTGTTAGATTTCGCACACACACACACACACACACACGCACACACACACACACACACACACATATATATATATATATATATATATATATATATATATATATATATATTGGGAGGAACCGGTTTATTCAGCCAAGCTCTAGCTAAATCACGCTGGTGATAATATTTACAGATGAAGAAGATGTACATGTGATGATGATATCAAAGAGAATAAAAAGTCATTCGCTTGTCGTGCTAACACTAATTCTCCCGCGCGGTGAAAGCGGCCGCCTGGTCGCTTTACGGTATTATGAAATGCATCGTGCATAAGGCTTTAAACGAGATACGTGCACTACCTCTGTTCCTCGGCAACGATGATCAGGACTAGCGCTAAGAGGAGAAACACGGTAATTGACAGGAGATGTCTGTTCGACCACCGTGTACGGCCTATGAACTACTGATGAATTTGTCGCATAGGCCGGGGACGCGTAGTGGAGTCCATAGAAGAACTTCGTCACCAGGGGAAAAACTGACAACACGGCGAGACAAGTCGTAGCGAGACTTTCGAGTGTGTTGAGAGAGGCCGGTGTTAACACGGGCATGGTGGCGGCAATGTGCGAGACGAGATAGGAATTCTTAAGAGAAAGGAGCCATCGAGGGTGTAGGGGCCGAAAGGGAAGAGACATCTAGAGCGAAACTCGGCGAGCGACCATGGACGAGAAAAAAATGGAGACAAGCCGGTAGTGCTTTGAGCAGCCGTATTACAGGCGAATGTCACGAAGGGTAGAATTGCATCCCAGTTCGTGTGGTTGGGGTGAACGTACATGGCGATCATGTCCGATAGAGTTCAATGAAACCGTTCAGTCAATCCGTTGGTCTGTGGGTGGTAGCTAGAAGTGGTCTTGTGAACAGTGTTCGAGGCACGCAAAACTTGCTCGACAATGAAAGAGAGGAAGACTTTGCCACGATCACTCAGGAGAATGCGTGGAGCTCCATGATGCAAAAAGATATGGCGACGAAAGAAATCGGCGATCTCAGTGGCAGTCCCAAATGGTATAGAAGCTGTTTCTGCGTAGCGGGTAAGGTGGTCGACGGCCGTCACAATGCAGCGATTCCCATTGGATGATATAGGAAGATGACCATACAAGTCGATTCCAAGGACTTCAAAAGGCGAGGCGGGACAAGGAAGAGGTTGCATTAAGCCAGCCGGAAGAGTTGTGGGTCGTTTTCGCCGTTGGCAATGGACACAGAAGGCGACGTACTTAGCGACGGCTGAAAAGAGGCCAGGCCAAAAACAACGACTTCGTATTTTGTCGTAAGTCTTGTGATAGCCTAGATGAGCGGCGGTTGGATCATCATGAAAGGCTTCCAGAACTTCACGTTGCAGAGAACGGGAGATGCCGGGTACCCACTTGTTGCCATTGATGCGGTAAATGTAGCGACATAAAGCGTCACCGACAAGCTTAAATTTTTTAAGTTGTCGATGGAGTCTGGCGTTTGGAGGAGTAGTAGAGCCGGTCAAGCGGTCAAGAATGGTGCGGCAGTATGGGTCGACACGTTGTTGTGAAGCAAGGACGGATAGGGTGGCAGGTTATGAACTTAGCGCTGCGATTGGAGAGGTGCTGTCGTTTTGGAGTATCGATGGTGAGTGGCTTCCGCTGGGCAAAGGACAGCGCAATAGAGCATCAGCATCTTGATGTTTCTTCCCAGATTTCTAGGCGACATTGAAATCATACTCTTGCAAGCGAAGCGCCCAGCGACCGAGGCAACCCAATGAGTTTTTCAGCGATGAAAGCCAGCATAGGGCGTTATGGTCGGTCACGACGGTAAAATTATGGCCGTGAAAATATGGTTGGAATCTTTGCACTGCCCAAACAACAGCAAGGCACCCCTGCCCAGTGATAGTGTAGTTCTTTTCTGGAGTGGTAAGAGCAGGACTTGCGTAAGGAACGACGCATTCGCGTGAGTTTTTGTCACGCTGCAAGAGTACCGCACCAAGACCATGACTCCTTGCATCGGTGTGAATGATGGTGGGTGCGGTGGAATCGAAGTGGCACAGTACCGGATCCGACGTGAGGGCTTGCTTCCATGCCGTGAAAGCGCTTTTGTAGTCTTCGGACCAAATGAAGGGGACGTTCCTTGCGAGGAGTTGATGGAGCGGAAACGCAAGTTCCGCGAAGCCACGTATGAAGCGCCGGAAGTAAGAAGATAACCCAAGAAAGCTGTGCAGGTCCTTTTGACGTAGTGGACGAGGAAAATTGAGTACAGCGGCAAGCTTCTCGAGGTAGGGCCGAATTCCTTCTTTGCTGAAAAGGTGGCCGAGAGGCTTGATTGTCTTGCTAGCAAAGGTACATTTCTTGGTCAAGACTTCGTCCCGACGTTGTAGATGCTGCGAAAACGTGGATGAAAACACTACTATGTCATCTAGATAGCACAGACATGTTTTTCATTTCAAACCACGCAATACGCCGTCTATCATGCGTTCGAAGGTGGCGGGCGCATTACAGAGTCCAAAAGGCATCACATTGAACTCGTACAACCCACCTGGCGTTGAAAAGGCGGTCTTCTCTTTATCAGCCTCCGACATTGGTATCTGCCAGTAGCCTGACCTAAGGTCAAGGCTAGAAAAATACTCTGCACCCTGTAATGAATCCAGTGCATTGTCGATTCGAGGGAGGGGAAAAACATCCTTGCACGTTATTTTGTTTAGCGCACGGTAATCGACGCAGAAACGCACTGTCCCATCTTTTTTTTTTTTGAACGAGAACAACTGAGGAAGACCAGCGACTCGAGGAAGGACGTATGGTGTTACGTCGTAGCATGTTTGAGACGTTTTTCTCGATGATCTTGCGTTCTGCCTGAGACACGCGATATGGACGCCGATGTACAATACTAGAGCCGTCAGTATGGATGCTGTGAGTAGCGGTGGTAGTCATGCTGAGGGTGGACGAGTTCACGTCAAATAGTGAACAGTGTCTATTTAACAGGGCGAGCAAATCTTCAGTTTGATCAGTTGCTAAGTGAGTGCTTATTGTTGCCGACACAGGTGTGGCAGAGGCATTAAATGACAGTGATTGTGACTTCAGAACATCGTTGTGGTTGTTGTTCGGAAGAGTAACAATCGCAACAGGCTCACTGTCGACCACGCAAGATACTGTTGAGCCACAGGGGAGCAGTACGCACTCGTGCGTTTGATTTATGGCGGTTAGGTACGTAGACCCATCGAAGAAGCGAATAAGCCCTGGTGTGATCACAATGCCCCTACGTAGTGTATGACCGTAAGAGAAAATTAGTACGTCACGATCCACAATGTCGGTGTAAATAACACTTATAATTTCTTCGATGTATGGCCGAAGTACATAATCTCACGTGGGGACAAGGCGGATGCGTCCATCGTGTTCAAGCGGATACGAGTCAGTGGCATTTAAATGCAGGAGGCGCTGAAGACATGATATGAAAGCGGACGCAGTAGTCGAGAAATCCTACCCAAGAATTAGAGCGTGGGTGCACTCACGAAATACCGCAAAAACAATATGATGACGAGTGCCTTCTATGCAGACACGAACGGTACACTGTGCAAGTGGACAAATGAGAGTGTTGGTCGCCGCACGTAGAG
Source organism: Rhipicephalus microplus (assembly GCF_043290135.1). Lineage (NCBI taxonomy): Eukaryota > Metazoa > Arthropoda > Arachnida > Ixodida > Ixodidae > Rhipicephalus > Rhipicephalus microplus. The sequence goes on from NC_134704.1 coordinate 108,730,770, forward strand.
GTGGGCCGCCATAAGGTGTGGTGACTTTTCGAAGGCGGGAACAAACATCAGCACGAATAATCGAAACGGCAGCGCCAGTGTCTACAAGAGCCTCAACGCGTACACCTTCTACAAACACTACTATCAAAGTCGATGGCCGCTCTGGAGGAATTGTTAGTTGTTCGGTGGATGCAGTTTCCCCTCCTCAAACTGCATTGGGGAGTTTTTCGAGTGGGCGTTCGTGGAATAGGAGGCGCGCCACAGAGGCGACGCTGAACGGCGACCTGGCAAAGGCAACCTGCGGCGAGACGTACGGGAATTCCCAGGCATGTCAGTATGGTAAGTAGGAGACGGTGAACGGTAATAGAACGATCGGGAGGGTGGTCGTAGGTAGTTGGTAGTCGATGTTCTTCGGGAGCGAGGCCACGTTGCTCGTCTTGTTGGCGCTGAGGTCGAGGTGGGCGCTTAGGTGGAAGTAACAGATTGGTCGAGGTGGGCGCTGAGGTGCGTAGTAAAGTGGTGCACGCACTGGCGGTGATAACAAAGCCACAGGCGTATCGTCTGCTGTTGTAGGCACAGAAACGGTGGGCGCGGCAGAGAGTGCGGCAAATTCGGCGTACGTGCGCGTCTGGCACACGCAGGGCCGTTGGAACACGTCGGATGCGATGCAGAGGTGATCTCTTGTTTAATCAGGTCTCGCAAGCTATCTTTTTCAGAAAGTAAAGCAACTTCCGCAGCACAGGAAGAGCAGCGCCCGTGAAGCTCTTCACGAACGATGTCGCGAATAAGCGCACGCAAGTCGAGGGGTGCAGGCAAACGAATGTCGGTGGCATCGTAGCAAAGGTGAAGAGACTGAAGTTCGTCAAGTCGCTGACAGATGGTTTTCACGTCCTGGGTAATGGCAGGATTTTGCGAGGCGAGGGCGTTAAAGGTGACGGTGTTAATGCCTTTAATAATGTGGCGTATTTGGTCGTTCTGAGACATGCCGGTGTTAACGCGCTTGCACAGTGCAAGGACATCCTCAATATAAGAGGTGTAAGATTCACCCGGCAGCTGCGTGCGTTGAGCAAGTTTCTTTTTGCTGCCTCAGTGCGAACTGCAGGGGCATCAAATATCTGACAAATTTGCTGCTCGAAAGTGTCCCAGTCGGGAAGACCCGGGTGGTGGTTCCAGAACCAAGTTTTCGCAACATCGGACAAGTAAAATGGGACGCTGCGCAACTTCTGTTGATTGTCCATCCTGTTCAAATCGCTGACGAGGTCGTAGTTTTTGATCCAGTCTTCGACATCATCGCCTCAGAGACCGAAAAACACAGGTGGATCACGCAGGTGAATGCTGTTGGGCACAGCGGGTGGTGGTGGCTGCAGTAGAACGGCGACGTTGGATGGGCCAGGGTTTTCTTGGGCCGCCATGGCAGGGGGTTGTATGCGACGACCCGAGCGGAGCTCCAGCGAGAACGGGCGAGAGGACTTGAGGGAACGAAAAGCACAGTCCACCGCTTGTGAGGAACCGGTTTATTCAACCAGGCTCGAGCTAAATCACGCTGGTGATGATATTTACAGATGAAGAAGATGTACAGGTGATGATGATATCAAATAGAATAAAGAGTCATTCGCTTGTCGCGTTCACAATATATATATTGCCACAGCTCGAACTTATCCGTAACAATATTTTCAATGTGTGCGCGCTTTGTGCTTGCTTGAGGTGTGCGCTGCGAAATTCGAGCTGGTTGCTATTCTCTTTTCACATTACAATTTGCTCAAGTGGCTTTCATTTCTTCGATGTTGTTATGAAAGAACACTCAATAAGCGCTCAACTGCGTCTGCGAAAACACGTTTCACTTTCATGTTATACCAATTTTTGCACAAAGAGATCAAGCGTGTTTCTTTTTTTATGTAGGACCACTTTTTTATAGATGTCGTATAAGGAGTTGTTGGCGCAACAATCGGGTGCCGATAACTATCTTGCTTCCTTCTATCTATTGACCCGCAGGTCGCGGGGTTGAATCTTGGCGGCGGCTGCTTTTTCGATGGAGGTAAAGATGCTGTATGCCCTTGTGCTCAGATTTGGTAGCACGTTAAAGAACACCAGTTGGCCGACCTTTTCAGAGCCTTCCACAACGGCGTCTTTCATAATCATATGGTGGTTTTAGAATGTTGAACACACATATAGAATGAAATATTTTTGGTACTTTCCCTGCATAGCATACTGAAGTTGAGTATTTGTGGTACAATCAGCCTCAACTCTGTATAAATTGAGTTAAAACAAAATAAGACCTTAAACAAACACTATAGTAGTTTATAGCGACAAACTTGACGTGAATAAATAGGCTGCTTCACTAGATTTGTTCATAACCATAAGGTATAACCCTAAAGATAAGCAATTAACTAAAACACACACCCACACCCAACATAAAGCCTGTACATGAGATATTTTTTGTGTACATAACGAAACGGTCTATATACAAGCACCCTATATACAACGCACTTTGGCTGCTTTATAGTAAGATAGGTACGTAAACAGAACTAGGCGACTGCTTTTCCGAAAAGTCTTCGGAAGCGCACCAATGTAACCACGCTATTTTTATACCTAAGTGCTACCATGATTTCTACAGAAAACTTATACATTCTCGAATAGCCCGAACGTAAAGTAATTTCACTTTGACGTTGCGGCCGTTTCCCTTTGACACCCTGCGTAATTTATCTTCCTATTTTCAGAACGAAGCAAGTTCGCCCGTCGAAAATGCGGAAACTGGATAAGCCCTTCGCGAACAAGTACACGGCAAGCAGTTTTCACAAAAGAAACTCTTCAAAGGTTCAAATGTTTCTTAGTTTCTGGCAAGGACAGTCTTTTTCAGCTGCAGTTCCCTGCTGAAGACAGGGAAAGGGGCAACACAAGTGGAGGGCTGCCCCGTAGCGGTAGTCTACAGGCTAAGGTACTCGGCTGCTGACCCGCAGGTCGCGGTATCCAATCCCGGCTGCGGTGGCTGCATTTTCGAAGGAGGGGAAAATGCTGTAGGCCCGTGTGCTCAAATTCGGGCGCAGGTTAAAGAACCCGAGGTGGTCGAAATTTCCAGTGCCCTCCACTACGGCGTCTCTCCTAATTATATGGTGGTTTTAGGACGTTAAACCCCACATATCAGTGGAGGTCGTTCACGCTCTAAACAGCGTGTCTCAAAACTCCACGAAAAGACACACAAGAAAATATATGCTGTCTAAGCTTGAGTCGTTGCCGCGGCCCGATAAAACAAGGTTAACTGCGATGAACAAACCGAGACACTGCGTTTCCGAAGGAGAAAAAAAGACAAAGAGAGGCATTTCTGCGGATGTTCCACCAAGATTGCTGGGTCGCGGAATCTCATAAGGTTATCCGCATGCTGCGCTGCTACAGCCGCAGATCGATGGCGCCTAGGCGCAGAATAAGAAAAAGGAGGCCTTGGAAAGAGTGAAGTCGGTGAGTTGTTGAAGCACCCCTGAACTACTCGCAAAAATAAAACAAACATATTTGATGAGCGAGATCCTCACGCGACAGCCTCATTTAAACATAAAAAATAGCGCATAAAATTGCACTGAATAGACGTCAACGGCTCAGGTGTCGAGTATATCTGCGAATTGGCCATATGAAAAAAGGTATGAGATGAGACAGAAGACGTGCTTAAGAATATATGTCACCCTTCCTAATATGAATATTTAATTTTTTTCCTCGTGTCACGGTATTCTCTGTGTCGAACCTGCAGTAGGCCTCAATTTATTTATTCTTATAGGTGTTCGCTTTAGCAAGGCAGTTGAAAAAGAGGCAGGGTGCATGGATTATTGTTTTCTCGGCCCTAAAGTAGAGTTGCCAAACTCCAGCTTCTTTCGCTCTTCCTTAGGGCTTGTGATTCATGCTCTACCTCTCGGTTTTGAACTGATAATGCAGAATGAAACTAGGAGATGAGTGTGCCGATAAGATAAGTGGCAATAAGGGGAAGGCGGATGTCTTTAGTACGATGTATGTGGTTGCTGCAAGTATATTTGTAGACGAAAAGTAAAGAAACGCAACATTACAAACCTTCAAGACAAGTCGGTGGCTTCAAGTATTCATCTTTCCCGCTGAGTTACGTTTCACTCAGATCACAAGCGGCGGACTGTATGGCATACACGAGTATATTGTTATACCAATCTACTAAGCAAAACTGTATTAGTTGTCTATGTAAAATGATATAGCACGATAATGCAATATCCAAAGTTTTACGTTTGAAAACAGCGATAAGCCTATAAGAGACGCCACAGTGGAGAGCTGCAGAATGTTTAACTCTCTGGTGCTCTGTAATGGACACTGACATAGCAGATAGCACAGCCAGATTTATCATAGTACAAGCGGGGTCGTTAAAACAGAAGTTGCCAGGCCTCTGAGATGCTCGGAAAAGTAGAAGCATCAGTGCAAAGATAGGCAAAAAAAACATGCTGTGTACCGCAACATAAATATAAAACACACGATGTTGATATCAGTGGTGCTTTAGAAATTTGCCATTTCATTCTGGGAAGCTGCAGGGCGATCAGCGGAGCTGACGGGCGTGTACTCCCACTTCTGCTGTCCTGATAGTTCTTCATAAAGGTGCTGCTTCTCGGGCGTTCACACACTCAGTCTCCACCGACAAAATAGAACGCTAGTTGGCTATCAGCTAACATAAAGAAACACTGAAATTATAACAGCAAAAAAAAAATGAGAGAAGACCGAGGACTGCCGCTACTCGCAACTCTTGGTTTTCGTCTCAACCACAGAGTTTGAATACACTTACATGGTGTTGCGCAAGCGGTACATTGCATTAAAACTGTAAAGCAAATAGATAAAGAAAAAGTTATACAGTCACGCTTTCCACTTTTTTTAATTTATTGGTCTTCATCGCATGCTGCACTTCATAGGAGCTGGTTTAAAGAGTACTTAAACAGGTTTATGTGATACATTTCTACTGGTTTTAACCACACCAAGTGTTTATTTTCTATCTTACATTGTGCCAGATATTTTAAATATTATATTGTTTTGAATCTAAAGAGATCAAATTTCAATATTAAAACCTGCCATTCCGTGAGAATTTTGCTTGCTAGCGTACTTTTTTCGTGCCGGTAAAGAATTATACCCCCGGCACATGGTACGTTTCATGTCATTTCCAGCAAATAACAATCAAAACTAATGTTATTGCAATCTTGCATTCGTGGTCTACACGGTTATGTGAAATGACATTCGAAATTCATGCCAACGCTTATCGGAAGCCTGCCTTGATAACGAAAATTTACCCAACGATGTCCAGCTGCTTAAAATTACACTGCGACGTGATAAATGGGCTTCAGTATGAAAAATATTCATATATATCAAAAGCCAGACTAACTTACAGCTGCTCACAACTTGCAGTCAACAATATTTGTAACCATGACAGCATTTATGAATTTTTGACTGAGATAAATGACGATCAGTGCAGACGAGCATTAATTGTTCATCCAGCTCCTGCGAAGGAAGCACCAGATCTGACTTGAAACACCTCAAGCTCGCCATTGAAAAAATATCACAGAGGACAAGGTACATGGAGCTGCATGCGCCAACATGTCAAGTCGTTTACGCTGGCTCGCTTTCAGACTACAATTTCCTCGGCGATTAACAGAGAGCTGTGGTACTTCTAAAGAAAAAAATGGCTCGAAACCACTCTTACTAAGTGAATGTCCAACGCGTGCGTGCGAATTCTGCTACAGCGAGTCAAGTCGGAGCCTGGTAAAGAATAACGCTATATAAAGTGCTACCACTGTCGCGTTGCGTACATTAAAATGTGATCGAAAAGTAAACAACCTTTCATAAACGTCTTAATATTGATTACCGTCGCTTTAAAATGTCAGTTTTGTGATCTCTTTTCTAGCGCCTATTGACGCGGTACACACGTCGCGCTTCCATTAGTTCAGTGAACACATTCAACAGACGAATGTCGTTCACTGGGCTCGCGTAGCCGCAACAAAATGACATTAACGCCCAATGACATTCGAAGCGAATGACATGACAAGTGACGTGTGACAGGGGTAGCACTGACATTTGAATGAGCTTACTGAAAGCTCAGTAAAGAAGAAATAATTGAGCAGGGCTTCAACTCTGTTCTGGGAAAATCAGGTCATATCACATTCTGGAAAGCTTCAATGACCAAGTAACCCGTCTTCTGGTGGTAGACTCCCTTTCGAAAGTTATTGTAAAAGTCGAGAAGTCGCTATTGCAGTTAGTCAAACACGGAGCAGAAAGGGTAAAGGCTCGGACTGGTAACTTCGAAGGAAAGGCAGTGTTCTTGCACACGATGCCGGATGGCTTCAAGAAGGTGGCAAATAGCACGAAGCAGAACTGGTTTTCTCTGCCTGTAATAAGCTACAAAATCTTTGCTCTCGGACCTGCGTTGAAGCAAATGAGATTGCAGCTTCAGGCTTACAAAGCCTTTCTGGGATTGCTCATTCGGAGTAGTCTACTCAATTCCCATGCCCTGAGAAAAAGGTATATTGGAAAGCCCGAAACATGCCATTCTGCCTGTGGGTGGGAACAGATTTCTTGCGGTACTAAAATACTATACAAACACGAGGACAGTTCCTAATTTGCTTTAAATATGTATTCTTTACAGAACTTTGCTGTATGTACAAGTGAGGCTCCGGGGCGCTTGTATCCTTCGGAATTCAAATTTTTCTTTATGGCTTTATTCAGCATGCACAGCGGTTCCTTGGGCCTTCTTACAGGGAACCTTTTATTGCAAATATTTTACTGTTTTGTTGTGTTTTCGCATCCAATGCAATGCAAGCCTGCGCAACATCGTGATAGTATAGATATGACGAACACAAATAGTCGTTAGTAGCGTTAACCCATTTACTGGTCTGCTTTTTCGCGCTCGTCAACTTTGAAACCTCTTTCTTTTATCGTCCATAGCACTTGCCACCAAAACACACTGGAACATCGCACCTAAGGCGAACGAATGTTGCGAAGCAGGTGGCAAGACATAGAACTTCATTTAGGTTTCGTACGCAGCATTCATAACGAGCCAACTTTGACCGATTCACGACGTCTCTTAAAACGTCTTCATGAGACGACTTGTGTTGAGGTCATCATGTGAAGCCATCCGTGTTTTCTTTTGCATCGTTAAGGTTCAACCTAACTTCTTTCTTCCTCCATACCACGAATAGCCCGTTCATTGACATTCGTTCAGTGGAACACTTTGTTGCTTTAGGCAACAAAGACGGTCATGCGGTCATATCTGGGCAACAGTCAAATGTCCCGAAGTTGAATGACAATTTACGTCAATTGGAGGTCCTATTGTCCTGTCAGAAATGACCGATCACTGACGAGCTCACCATTGAGAGAACGGCAGTTACAGGAAAACGTCGCATATAAAAAAACTTATAATGAACAGTGCGGTTTGCGAGGCCACATTTCTGTACACTTGCCGACAGCGGCTCTTTCGCATACGACGTCACCACTTCAATATTCGAGGCACAAAAGTTTCGCTGAAACTATTGCCCAAATTGCACACAGCATCCTTCGTTAATCACTCTACGAAGGATTTACGAAGGATACGAAGGATTTTTTGCTCATTGCAAGGAACGAGAAAAGAACAGGAGATAATGGAAAGCCAAGGCTGTTACCAGTCCGAAAGGATCGGTATGTCACCCTACATGGGGTAAAGGGATGAGGAGTTTTAAAGGTGAAGACGGGAAACTCACTATGAAGTTATGGTGACAGTGAGTGATATTCTAAATACTGACGCAACACAGTGCACCTCTCTTCATTGTTCTGTTTAGTATTTGTAATGCTGTTACACATTGCCTCACGTTTACGTATTCAGGAGTGAAACTTGTTTTCCACAGTGTACCTGATTAACAAGCTGAAATTACGCTGAAAAAATTTAAAACAACTGGCCGTGGGTTTCTCTCACAAATTGAGATTTCGACCACTGTTGCTGTGCACCACTTTTAATGTTCTTTTAAATGAGGTTCACCTAGGTACTCTGGCATCTTGAAGACGTTTATTTTTTTCAACGAATCAACCGAAAACTTGTATAGGAAAATGTCCTCTTTACCCCTGCGCATTGAAAAAAAAATTGTCACTAAATTGATTTTGAAAGAATATTTTTTACCATGACGGAATGCGAAACAGCAGCGGTGTGAACGGCGTTGACACGTTTGAAACGGGCGTCGATGCGGGTGCTAGGAGAACGGCTTGAAGCGAAACTCGGTGAGGCATTTACTTGAGTGAACGTTCGTTTGAGACGCAGACACAAGAGGTGGGTTAGGTTTCGTGAAGTTTCACCACAGATAAAGAAGCGGGAAGGGTGTTTCCACTTGACGTGTTGTCGAGCGCTGCTGGTGGTAGAGGTGAATAGAGAGAGCGTTGCGAACGAGTGGAAAAGCCGGCAGCTGCGCGCGTTGCTGCGATCGGGCTGCAGGTCAAGGGGAGAGCGACGTCAGCACTAACGTGTGGGGTGTAGCGATCAAGCTATGCCTTGACCCAGCGGGTCATTCGCCACGCCGGATTAATGCCAAAAGGATAGTCTCACCACGGCTGGACGGAGGAAGCTACAGGGGCAGACTCCACGAGACGGCGCCCACTGATTGACAGCGGCGCCAACTGTGTGGAATGTTGCCAAAGAGGGTTATGGAGCCGCCGCTCTATCTCCCGCCTGGGCCACGCATCGTTAGCGCATTAACCAGCAGACGACGACGGCACTGGTCAAAGGGCTCTCCCCCAGAGGATTCCACGAACCTGGCACCTCTCGAAAGGGCGCGCTAAGATCTTCCCGTGGGAACGCAGAGCGAGGCCGGCACCAAAGGGGTCGAGGCGCTCGTGCGTCTTCCGCTCTCCCCTTCCCTGTTCCACGGCAGCGCTGCGACTAGTGGCAAGGGTGTGTGTGTATGTGCAAGCCAGTGCTGTGCCTCTATGAATATACATGACGGGCGGTACTTCCCTGAGAGGAACTTCCACATCACCATTGGTCCGCATTGTTTTGTGTAGTGATCCCCATCCTAGGGACCTAGGGAACGGGGGTCAACAAAAAGGGCGTGCAGCGACTCGCCCAACTCTCTTCTCTTCTCTTCTGTCTTCGTCTCGACAACTCACTGTAAAGATGTAAATAAATCCGTTAAGTTTGCTCAAAGCTCTCCCCTAGTCCTTGGCTCAACGGAGCGACGGCGACCAGCCCCGTTACCCGCAGACTGCGGTCGCCACGACGCGCAACATCTGGTGGCAGCGGTGGGATGCCATCAGCGGCCTTCCTTCCGAACCGCAACAGGGGGAAGCGTGAGAGGGTAGAATGACGTCAACGCGCAGTTGTGGCGTGACCCACTTGGGACCACTCCAACACTTGTGGCGAGGGGAACGCTTGGCGGCGAGTTCGTAAGGACGCTTTTACGTACGGTGTTACACACGTAATTTAAAAAGCTGCTCCGCATCTAAAACAGACATTGCGTTACAGAAAGAACAAAAAAGAGCCCATTTGCGGTACAGTAGCACTGAATGCCTCCTTTCTAAGCCTCTGACGAGGGCCTGCAAGCTTGTCGGCACGTCGATCCCTTCATCAATCGAGTGTACTGCAGAAGATTTCTTTTTGTAGCCATCCGAATCACCAGGGGCCATTAGGACGAGACGAAAACTCATTTGTCACGTAAAGGCAAGGCAGGAACGAGAAGCTCCGGGCGCTGGCGAAGTACAACGAAGAGTTCTATCTGACTTAACAATGCTCTAAGAAATCGCAGAAACCAAGAAGGAGTAAATCACCTCAGAAAACATCAACAGAACACAATACGCAGAAGCAGTGGAAGTCAGCCTGAGATCAGAGAGCCTTTTTGCTATATCAGAAAGGGGTTAAGTTCATTGCACTTTGGTCGATGGCATGAGCAAAGCCCACTCGGGCCGTCAACGCTGCCTAGTACGTAGATAACGTTTGCAGGGAAAGTGTAGCTCGATACCCACTACCACGCGGCAAGATCTCATCAAACGAGCACACTGGGGAAAAAGCTTTCCCTACCAATGAATCTTTCATATAATTTTGTGCATACTGAGAAACTGTTCCAACGTCGTACTTTCTGGAAGTAGTGCTTTGTATTGTGAAGTTACTTAAAATACTGAGCTAAGACCTCGGTGCGAAAAAGGCTTAATGGCGGCACGTTACAATGCGTGTTGCCTTTCGAATTGAAGATGACGCAGCTACTGGTTAATGTTATAACGCAGCTCAAATCTACAATAAATCAACTATGCTTTGAGGGGGATACCCTGCACTAACCAACCAGAAGTGGCGGCTTTCGGTGTTTGCTTGTAATAGAGCGTGCAAATGATGAACACGCCTGAGAATTGCAGACAGTTTGCTTCTATCCAAACAGTCTCATTCTGCGTATTTATTGACTTGTGTATAACACATATTTATTCACTTGCATCACACAACCAGGGCTGTCTGCCATCTAAATATACTGGTAACATCGTAATCAAAATAACTGCCATCCCTATATTTCACTGCAGACGGCTAGAAATAAATATATCCGCGTGGTTAGAGAATTTAGATAAATCCAAATTTCGGGAAACCAGGAATAGCGAGGTGGTCATCATACACAGTTGAACAGTGGGTTGAAGGTAGGGCAATGATAAAATGATATCCAAAAAGTTGTCTAGGAATTTGCATTCAGGAGATCAATAAGCAGAAAAAGCATTTACTGTAGGCACATGAGAGTTCCTGCTGGAAACATGCGGTGACATGTACATTACTGCAGGTCACCTTCAGGTGAAGCTGACTCATCGACGAAGCTACCCGCATAGATAATCGATGCACGCAATGGAAACACAGGCCTCCATGAAGACATTGAAGTGATGTTCAGTGGACGTATGCCACACACTGCACCTGATGGTGCTAGAATGCACGAGCAACTTATAAGCACCACTTTCATTGCCTTTTTAAACAAGGAACGTGGAGCGGATTCAGGAAAATAATTTGAAGACCACTGAGAGGCTCTCGTAGTGATGTAAGTCCCTTAAAAACAGCTATGGTTGGTAAACAGGAGTGAGACTGTTACAGCATGACGTCGCTACCTCGCATGAGGTGGTGATGCACCAAAAAATTGTAGAAGATAAAGCATAGTCAAAATTAAGACAATTTCTTGTTTTTACCATTTACAGTAATATTGTGGGCATGTTGGACGACTTAAAACTAATTCAAGATCACCAGGAAAAGCCTTCGTCCTGAAGCATGCATGATGATTGTTACCGTCATGTAATAATCTGCATGTAAAGAAACTTCGCCTCCACATTCGGCACCTGATACATCGGGGGCACACTGAGGGTTGCATCCAAGCTTCACGAATTAAACAAGTGCGAATATTTAGGGAAATATCTTTTAGATTTTAAAATAAATCAAACAGTTGGTTATATAATAAATTTTTTCACGTAAAGTTCGCTCGAAGGACAATGCCAGTTATGCGGAAAGCTGCTACATTAATAATTTTCTATACCCTAATTATTCGGCGAACATAAAGTATAAAAACAATTTCGACATTTCTAAAGTACTTTTATCTGAAACGCAGCTTACATACTACGAGAAATTCGTTTCGGAAGAAGTAAAACAACCATAAAGAGGAAAATTTATAATCAGGATTGTTTAAGTTGCTCTCGACAGCGTATTCTTAATGCAGGGACAGGGTTCCTTACTTCATTTCATTTCATTTAATTTCTTTACACTCAAGGCACTGGGCATTACAGAAAAGAGTGGGAGAACAAATATCATAAGAAGTAAAACAAAACAGCAGGTTTAGAGTAAATTATTATGCACTTTCAAAAATGATTGATTTGAACGCATTGGCATCTGTGATTGAAGCGATCGATGCGGGAAGGTGGTTCCAGTCAATACATGTTCTAGGGATGAAAGAGTTGAAGTGCTGGTTCGCATGGCAGAAGGAAACCTCAACCTTGTATTGATGGTCATTGCGTGCTGATATGTAGGCTGGTGGAAAGAACAGTGAATCAGAGAGGGTTCTTTTAGTGTGATAGATGTTATGAAAGAGACAGAGGCGTGAATTTTTGCGTCATCTTGAGAGCTTAAAAAAATAACTTGAGCCTTCATTATTGTGACACTCGCAGTTCCAGAGTAATTGGACAATATGAAACGTGCTGAGTGATTCTGAATGGATTCAATGTTGTCTATGAGCATGTGAATATGAGGATCCCAGATAGACAACGCATATTCGAGTTTTGGCCGCACTAGTGATTTATACAGGAGAAGCTTTAGTTTAATTGGAGCAAGAAAAAAATTTCGACGTAAATAGCCAAGAGTTTGATTAGCGTTGCATTTTATGTAGTCAACGTGAGCCTGCCATGACAGGTTGTTAGACATGTTAACACCGAGGTACTTGTAATAATAAACGTTGTTGAGGAGAGTGTTATTAACTAGGTACGAGGGGGACGCAGCTTTTGAAGGGTTTCGCGCTATGCTCAATAATTTGAATTTATTTGTGTTAAGTTTCATTAGCCAACTTCACACCATGAAGAAATATTGTCTAGGTCAGATTGCAGGGTGTCAGTGTCGTCAAAGGTCAAAATTTCACGGTAAGTAACACAATCGTCCGCAAATCACCTAATGGAGGAGGAAATGTTATGAGGCGAATTATTATAATATAATAAAAAAGTTAGCGCCCAAAACAGAGCCTTGAGGCACACCTGAGGTTACGGCAGTAGGAGAAGAGTTACATTCACTAGCAGTCACAAATTGCTCGTGGTTACGTAAGAAGCACTCGATCCTTTTTAAGATTTGTTGGTCAAGATTTAGTTTACTTAATTTTAAAAGTAGTAATTCATGAGGAACGGTGTCAAACGCTTAAGAAAAGTCGATAAATACACAATCAATGAAAGTACCACGAATAATAGCAGAGAACAAATCATTAGTAAAGCATAAGAACTGAGTTTCACACGAGTAACTTTTTCTAAAACCATGTTGAAAGTTAGTAAAAAAAGAATTATTCTCAAGAAAGTTGACTAAGTTGCAGTAAATGACATGTTCTAATAGCTTACATGGCACACTAGTTAGTGAGATGGGTCTATAATTGTGAGGATCGTTAGTGTTACCCGACTTGTGAAAAGGAACCACTTTCTCCACTTACCAGTCGTTTGGCAGGGTACTCGTTTCCAAAGACTGTGAAATAATTCTGCACAGTATTAGAACGAAAAGAATGCGGAGTTTTGGAAAAACTTGGCGTTAATTCCTTCATCTCCAGGGGAAGAAGAAGGCTTGAGATTTTCAATTATTTTCCTTATACCCTGCCAATCAAGGTGTACTGGCTCCATTAGATTGTAGTTGTGAGTGACAAGTTAGGAACAGTGGTAGGCGCCACGTTTACAAATGATGATGCGAATGCACTGTTAAGAGCTAGGCAACAATTTTCTCTTGTAATAAATAATTCGCTCCCTGAAACTAGGTCAATTTGTTTTTGTTATTTCGACCAACTACCTGCCAAATGATACGAGGATTAATTGCTAACAAAGAAGGCAACGTTCGTTCAAAATATGAGAGCTTTTTGAGTGAGAGTGCGCGGTGCGTGCTCGTCGGCTACACTACGCTAATCATCCCATCATTTGATGTTGCCTGAGAGCTTTGCACTTTGAAAGATGCGCTTCTTTTTAATAAGTAGCCGCCTTAAAGTAGGCGTGAACCAAGCAGACCGATTGTTATCGATTATTTTACAACGCGGTATGAAGCGGTCGGTAAGTTCTTTGATTTTAGCTCTAAAACGTAGCCAGTTTTCGTTTACCCAGTGTTCAGAAAAGCTAGAAAAAAATTCGTGTGAAAATGTCTCCAGTTCAGCATTAATTAACGTGTAGTAAGCTCTCCCATAATCTCTGATTATTTATGTAGCTTTACTAATTTTTGACTGCGTGTTCGGTACGGAAAAGAGAATGGCAGAGTGATCGCTGAGACCTGGCACGACTGACAGGCACTAGATGAGATCAGGGTTATTTGTGAACATCAAGTCTAATATGGTAGAACTAGTAGACGTGATACGGGTTAGGGAGTTAACCAACTGGCTAAGGTTACACTCTAAGCATGTATTAATAAAAGAGGTGGATTCGGAATCACTGGAGCCAAGTGAGGTACAAGGCAAATTCTAATAGATGTCGGGGAAATTAAAATCGCCTAAAAGAATGGTATGCGAGGTGGGAAACTAAACATGAAGCATGTTAAGGGCATCGTACAAATCTGAAGAAAAACAAGCAGGTACATTAGGAGGCCGATAGCACGCACAAACGAGAGCGTCTTTATTGTGTAAGCGAACACTAACACAAACTAATTCTACACGGCAAACGTGTGCTACATGCGATGAAACCAGATCATCTGCAACAGCTATGGGGACACCGCCTCCGGAACGCAATCCACGATCACATCGATAAAACTTGCATTTTTTTTTGCAATTTAGAATTTCGCAGCTGCCTACTTCCGCGGAAAGCCACGTCTCTGTCAGTACGTTGACGTCTGCAAGACAGGTGTCAATCAAAGATGACAGGGCGTCTCGCTTGCCCATTACACTTCTCACATTACTAAGCAGAAAGGAACAATTGTGTTTGACAGTACCATGTCATGGATTTGTTTTTTGCAACAAAGACGCTTGGACCGACGAGCTAGGAGGACTTAGGTTAGCGTGGTTTTCGTTGTTATCGTTAACTGGAACAACAGACAAGACACGATCAGTGACTGGGCAGTACACGTAACTTTTCCTGTTAATAACAACCTTGTTGTATTTTACTGAATACTTTTGACAGCTGGCTTTACCGAAATCAGTTAGTTTTTTCCTGGCTGTCCGCGTGGCTTTACAGAAATCTTCGTGAATGTTAATGTTCGTACCGCACAACTTTGATTTTTGGGAAAAGATGTTATCTCTAAGTTTGAATGACGGAAACCGTATGACGACAGCGCGGCATTTGTTTGTTACAAATGCTCCTAGTGTGTGGGCTCGAGATATCGCGTCATCTGAAAGCTGCATCTCGAAGGAACTTGAATGAATTGCCCTAACCTTTGCTTCTGTGTCTGACCATGTTTCGGCTGCAGCATCAAAATTCCGTGGAAGATTAAGTTGGCTCGTCACGATCGGTCTTCATAGTCGTCAAGTCGTGCGCGAATAGTAGTAATCTCACTACTAACCGCTGACGGAATACAAACAGAACAATCCGAACGCGATTCCTCGGATACGTTTTCCAAAGCGTTCATCTTTTCTTCAAGGTTTGCCAAACGTGTTGTAAGGTTGGACACTTTGTTATCAAGAACCCTTTGGTTTTTTTTTACTACTGCAATGGATGCTAGAAGATTGTCATGCCACTCATCGAGGTGCTTCGTTAGGTGACCTATAGCTAATAGGACTGCATTATCTAATGAAGCACTTGAAGAAAACAAACACACAAATAGCGCAATTACCCATCAAAATGTTTTTATTGTTTATATAGTGAAAAACGCCGGAAAATATACCACATGTCAATCTTAAGCATTTCAAAACGTAAGTATAAACACCATAAAGAAAATAAATTTCCGCAAACTCCACGTGACATGGAAGTTGATGAGGTTGAAACGAATTGCCCAATGGCTGGCGATGAAGCAGTGCTCGATTGATTCCAATCTAGATTTTGTGAGGCAGATCGACTTCAATAAATAAAATGGATGGATTTAGCGGTGACGCATGAGCATACTGGCCACGAACGTCTGCCTCTGTTTTCTCTGAAGTGTAGCCTAAGCGTCAGTATCGTCAAACGGAGATGCGCACTCCGGTGTGCTCTACTGAATGCAGTAAGTACAAGTGCACCGATTTAGAGCCTGTCTAACTAGGGGAACAGCTAAGGTGTAGCTCACTGCGCATGCTTGGTAAAACGCCTCTAATTTTATTAAAACATTAAGCGAAGTGCCATTGCGAAGAGCAAAGCTAGGAATTTGAAGCAATGCGGAATTCTATAGATAAAGAAAAGTTTTCCTAACAGGCAACACTTGCATCTTATTGTGGCACACGCATCTTTTCACGACCGTTGACTGATCAATTCGTCTCGCTTCGTCTTTACCTCGGCGTGACAGGTACTTCATACAAAACACTCGTTGCAACCGTGTGCGGGCTATATGTCTATCAAGAAGCGATTCTGCAATTTCTGGCCATTAACGAACGCTTCGGAATTGATGCTCTGCATGGCATGCCTTTTTGCTGTGCTCACCATTGCAAAATGGACTAATCGAGAACCTCGCAGTTCGAAAACTGCCTCGAGGATGGGCGTAATGTGTGTCAGATGGTGCAGTAAATAGATCTCCGCAGCCATAGCAGACACTATATATATGTGTGTTTCAGATGTGGAGATCAATAAGTATTTTGATCGGCATAACACGTCAACAATGCAAGTTATCTCTGGAGGCTTCATATATGCAGTATTGCAACCTAACTGCTGGCTGCATTAGTAGCTCTAAAGCCTTGTTATGCGAAAGTTTTTCGCACTTGCTAGAATAATAATGACAATATTCTGAAGTAATATAGCAGATGGAAAAACTAGTACTAAAAGACAATCGCTGTGCTAGATAAAATAGCAGTACGATGAGTACAGCTTTACCATACTTCCGCATAAAATGGTACGCTCGCACAGCAGAAACTGACTTCTATGGAAATTGAAGTCTTCCAAGAAGTATATCAAGTGATCAAGGAACAAAGTACAACGAAAGCCATCCATCAACACTGACGTTTGTCACTAACGCTCTTTGGTGGCATCGAGGCTGATCTTTCTCGTGAATGCTCACTGTATTGCCGAATCCCTAAAAGAATTGCATTCTTCAATAAGTGTCTATATGTGCATGGCGGTAGATATATTCACATTTATGTTTTATATTTCTAAAGGATGTCGCCGGACTTACTCTTACCCATCGACGTCTCTCTTTAGGAAGCCTTAATTTTGCTGAAAGAAGTTGGTTATTGCTTAATGATAGAATAAAGTTACCTAATAAAGCGCGGATGTGAAATATGTGATTCATTTTAACTCATTCTCATGAACAAACTAGTCCTAAGCACCTCCATTACTGATGGGTGCCTCCACCTAAATCGAGTAGACTGTAAAAGTTATGTCTGTAAGCTGCATTTTTAAGATCCATGATATTGAACTCCACGTTAGTTTTTTTCAATTAAAGCAATAATTGGACTTGCCGTCCTTCAGAATGCTCCTCATGTTACCGGCACATGCAGGTTGTTTGTGCTACTTTGACATACAATAACAATGAAGGCCGTGAATTTTTCAGAACAAACAATAGAAAACTTAGGCCTGACAGAACCCATGCTGACCACTGGGCTTCGTATAGCAAGGGCATTCACCAAACCAGCCAACCGCAATTGTTTAGGTATATTCTCGTTATCCCTGAATACTTTGAGCTGAACAAAGTGTCTGGTAGCCTAGTACGAAAACAACGAAGGGGAATCGACATTCAACATATATATAGACGAGCAAGCAATTATAGCTCTAATTGTATTATGGGCACAAAATTATCATCAATGAATTTACTATAAAATGAAAAAATTGAAGCACATATGAATGGAGGTACCAAATTATGAAAGCCAGCGTTGTCTTATTGCTAAAAAAATAAATCGTAATAACTACACTTTACGAATACAAGTGTACGAGGAAGAAAGTTAGAAACTGATTGAAATGCTCACATTAACATAAACATCTCCATAAAGCAACGAAACAATGACATATGAATTGAAATCAAGCGACGATGAGACCACGGCATTCATTACAGCGTAAATTGGAATGGACGATATTCCGGTCAACAGCCATTGGTAAAAGCGAAGGTTTGTGTGACATGAGAAAGGAGCGACTGTACTGCGAAAAGAACGGCTGATTTCAAGTAGATAACGGCTGCCGAAACTAGTCAAAACGCACAGAATGTTCTTTAGTAACATCTGGAGCAATAAGACTGGACGAATCGAAGGTATCCGATGGTTGTCAGATAACGTAAGAAAAGAAGCATTGGAAACCCATTTGAGCGATGGTTGAGCTCAATTACAAATAAGTATGACTGCGATAGCAGTGCTGATGATTGCTATGAACGTATATCACATCGCTCGTTTTGCATAGTGTTTACATAGACTAAGGTAAAGTTCTCCGACACGCGATCTACGCTGCAAAATACTTTCTTGGTCTCATATATTCTTTTCATTTTCCTAATGAGTATGCTCTTGAGCATGACTATAGTAAAGCATTTGTTTTGTAAAACACCCGCTTAGTCCGCTATGTGCAGAAACAAACCCATGACAGAAAAACGATATACTTCGGAGTCATAGCCCAGGCAATAGTCATATTGAAGATTAGAATGTGTATGTTGTTGGAACCATGATGCCAAGTCCACTTCAGAAAAGACGCATATATTAAAAATAGGAAATGCCTTCTTAAAATGGCCTCTTTCTTCTACTTTTACGTTCTCTTTTGTGATGATCCTTCCAAGAAAAAAATTGTTACTGCTGCCCTCTAGTTGAGGTGGGTTGTACACGCCCTAGTTAGGTAAAATTAATAATAGGCATTCGTAATTATTATTGTGTATAAAATTGATAACTCGTAATTCTTATCGTGTATAGAAGGCAAGCATCACGTGAATTTCCCATTCCTTTTTTTTTAAACTGCTGATGATAAGGAACTAGCCCTAACTTGAGATACCAAACTTCTTACAGATGCCTAAATCTGCAATATTTCAGGTTAGAAATTTTACAGTTGTTAATTTACTTCTCTTCTGCACGGACGTTCGCATTACTTGATGTCGCAAAGGTTGAGATTGTGTAATCAACTAAGACAGTATTTTTTTTTTGTTAGCACACTAACATTATACGACAAGTTTATGGTAAACTTCATACTTTGTACTTTGGTCGATCGCTCACTTCTCACTCATATTTATTTCAAATGAGGACATAAAGCAAACAGAGGTATACTCTAGACTCTTCTTTATTTACTTTACTTGTGTATAAAGATCCCGTTTCAGTACTTGAGAGGCAAAATGCCATTACTTCTAAAAATCAAGAACTTGAAGATGTGCAATGCAAGCAAGTCTGTGAAGTTCGTGAAGCTTTGGAAGATAAAACATATTTCTCCGATGTGACGTCTTCTTAATTTGAGGTCACGCCGCTAACAACAATTACAGGAAGAAATATAAGAGTAGTGCGTACCTGCTTTCCGAGCATGAAAGGCATCATAGGACGGTATCCTCTGGATGACTCCAGCAAGTCTGAACTTGGTGAGGGCATGAGCGGCGTCATTGTTGACAAGATCGACCACACTGCGGAACGCACTTTCAGATTCATGCTCACCGTCTTCGAAATTGGCTCCTGCAAAGAAAAATACATGCGCAAATTATTGCGAGGGAGTTGATGACCGAGAAGAAAAAATGCTAAGCACTGCCGCATTCTGGGTTCTTATTTCTGGGGGAACCTACATAAATCCGCGTTCTTCCATGCTTGAGGCTAATATGCGCCACCTTTGGGCTTTTGTTACTGTAACATGAGGTTTTTTTTTACTAGCGTTTGCGTATCCAATATTATGGCTGGGTGTAGTCAAAGTTCAAATGAAAATAATATTGTAAAAAACCAAAAAGTGAGGCGCATATTGTGAAACTGCTGTTTGGACGCATGCAGAATGTTTAACCTAAACATAATTACTTTATCAGACCATGGATATAAAATTGATGGTATGAGGGGGAAATGGGTGGTACTAGTTCTGCTGCCCAACTATACATAGATTGATCACGGTGGCTTCGTTTGCCATCAGCCACTACATTGCTTGCATTATGTTCAGGTCTTGTTCATATGTTATGTACTCACAGTTGATAATTTTCATACCTCACTCGACGTTATACAATTTCTAAAAATAGAAATGCCAGCGCTTGACTCAAGCGTTCCTGTGATATAATGAGTCTTTCTTGTATATTATCGTGCTCTGAGTGTATCCACTTTTTCAGCTCATAATGTTTGAAAGAATATTGCACAGCTGCAGATACTTTTATATCAATGAGATGAAGGAAGACGAAGTGATTTTTCGTAGAATACATCTCGCTCGTCTCAGTGCTTTTCTGGACTTTTCGCTGCAGTTGTGGGGTGTATTGCCCCGTAGGTTGCGGTAATGGATGTAAAACCTCACGAGGCAACGTCTCACTCCGGTTCGACCGCGGCCACTACCTCGAGAAAGCGAGGAAATACATCCAGTGAGAGCGATGACACTGAGCTAAACTCCGCATCTTGTGACGAGTCCTCAGACGACGGCTTTCATCTTGTCCTGAACCGCAAGGCCAAGCGACGGATCATCAATCCATCACCAGTGTCAAGTACAGCCACCGTGAAAACGGCGCCCCAGCGATGGCCCCATTCCATCCTGTTTGTGCCAAAGAACGCTACCGAATGTCTGCGTGCTCTGAACAGGCAAGCGCTTTCGCTCTATTTTGAGAACACTGTGCCGAACGAGATTAAAGACCTACGGCTTAATACAAGAAGAAACATCCTGGCTGTCGATGTGCGGCACCCGAGTGCGCTGAGCACGCTGCAACAAGTAACACAACTGGGAAACATTGCAGTTAGGTCCATCACACGAGCCGATGGTGCTACCACATCAGGAGTCATTTATGACATTAACACGGAAATCCCAAACGCAGACCTTCCAATACTTATAAAACCAGCGAGTCAAGACAACGTCATTGTCAGCGTTGGATGGCTTGGAAACACACGCTGTGTGAGAGTAACGTTCAAAGGTGACTGTCTTCCCGCATACGTGAAGGTTGGCCACTTTCGTCAACAAGTTCGACTGTTCCTTCCTAAACCCGTGCGATGCTTCAATTGTCAGAAGATCGGCCATGTAAAGGGTGTTTGCAGGAGCTCCGCAGCGTGCCGCCGATGCGCCGAACCACACACGGAAGACAACTGTAGCGCTACCACACTGAAGTGTCCTAACTGTCAGGGTGCTCACAAGGCTTCTTCGAAAGAATGTCCGCACATAAAGAAAGAATGTTCTATTCTGAGGCAAATGGTACGAGACAGGTCCACCCACAAAGAAGCTGCCGAGAAAATCTGGCGAAGACGACGTCGCCGTCGAAGGTCTTCACGTCGGAGAGCGCCAACTTCAGGCGATAAGTCGACGCATCAGGAAAGATCGCCAGCTGCTGTTTACAGCACGGCAAACACAGACGTTGTGAAAGAGTAAAGGAGCAGACCAGTTTCTACAAAAGAGTGGCCTCCACTTACGCGTACACAACGCTCAGAAGAGCCGCAGCAGAAGCTGTCTTCTTCAGAGAAAGCTGCTGTAATGGAGGACTTGCGGAACACAGATCAGCAAGTGATAGCTCTTTTGCGACCATTAGTTAGCGCCATCCGCTTGTTGTTAAGCAACTTGCACACACCGTCAGCAAGAAGTGCATTGTAATTCCTGGACTCTTTGAGTCCAGTACTCGCAGCGCTTGAGTAAATAATGGCTCACCAGCCACTGTCTTTTAGCGAAGAGGTTCGAAAAGCAGCGATTATTCAATAGAATTCCCGGGGACTGAGGTCACGCATCGCTGATTTCCGTCGGTTTGTGTACACCAATAAGTTCCCCTTCATTGTCATCTGCGAGTCCATTTTGCAGAAAGAAATCAGACTTTCTGGTTATGAGTCATTCATGTCGCCTACAACTGTGTACAATAACAAAGTTCTGATGTTTATTCACCGCGACCTCACCTACATTCATCATCCGGTGTCACCCCACGACGACAATCAATATATAAGTATAACAGTGAAAAGGAGACTTACCATCACGGTTGTGAGTAAGTCTCCTTCTCCGTCAAGAGTCACCTCTCTCCGTCAAGCCGTTTCGACCATACAAGACTACAAGGTTCCTGTCAGCAACTTCTCACCCATGCATTATAATTGGCGACTTCTACGCCCATCATACAATCTGGGGAAGTTCGAAGA
This sequence comes from Rhipicephalus microplus, assembly GCF_043290135.1. Taxonomy (NCBI): domain Eukaryota; kingdom Metazoa; phylum Arthropoda; class Arachnida; order Ixodida; family Ixodidae; genus Rhipicephalus; species Rhipicephalus microplus. Next base: position 108,752,702 of record NC_134704.1, read on the forward strand.
CCAATGTTAAAGGGAGAAAGTTGGTGTCCTTCGCCTCCGACAACCAACTTTTCTTGCTAAATGATGGCAGTCCAACGTTCCTACGCGGTTCCAGGTATAGCAGCTGCCTTGACCTGGCCTTTGTCTCACGAGGCCTCGTCAGGCAAGTCATCGTTGGACCTCTCATTTTATTGTCCGATCGCATTGGCCAGTTGTGTAGGCAAAGGTATGGAGAGGATCATCCTGGGACGCCTGAAGTGGTTCTTGGAGTGTAACAACATCTACCCAGATGCCATGGCAGGCTTTCGGCGTGGTCGAGCATCGATTGACAAAGTAGTCGACCTGGTCACTTATGTGTAACACGAGAAAGGCCGTCTCTGCGCATCTTTGTTCCTAGACGTCAAAGGGGCGTATGACAACGTTACGCATGAAGCTGTTCTCACCGCTCTCGAAGATATAGGAGTAGGTGGTCAGATGTATCGCTGGATACGTAGTTATTTGTCAATGCGATCCTTCTTTGTGAGCACTGAAGATGGTCCAACCTCTCCACATTACAGCCACCGTGGCGTCCCCCAGGGTGGCGTACTCAGCCCTGTGCTGTTCAATCTTACGTTAATTGCTATCACTGAGCATCTGCCAAGCACGGTCAGGCTATCAATGTACGCAGATGACATCTGCACTTGGGCATCGGCTGTAACACGCCTGCAGTTACAAAGAAGAATTCAAAAAGCTGCCACTGAAACATTACACTACCTTCAAAATCGAGGCTTGGAAATTTCTTACGAGAAATGCGCCTTCGTAGCTTTTACACGAAAGCCTATGGATAAGTACACTATAAGCATCAATGGTCAAACTGTACCATACGTTCGATCGCACAAGTTTTCGGGCGTCATAATTAACAGGAATCTATCATGAAGCGGTCACGTTTTTTACATGAAGAAACGGCTAATGGACATCTGTAATATACTGTAGTTCTTTGCAGGGAAGACTTGGGGAATGTCTCCCAGTGCAATGCTACAGCTGTACAGAGTACTTTTTTCTCGGTTTCCTGCGGTACAGTTTACCGGCATTGACCAATGCAAGCAAAACAAGCCTTCGAACGCTACAAAGTGTTCAGTCCCAGGCACTCCGCATTTGCCTCGGCTTGCCTCGTAGTGCGTCAACAATGGCTGCTATAGCTATCGCCGGTGACCACCTCATCACGACACATATCGACGTTGAGGCACGACGGACACATATAAGGCATATTGCTCGGACACCCTGCCACCACCTAGTCTCTTTACCAGCAGACAGACCACGTTCGTCATTTTGCCAAACGGCCACCACATACCGCAATTCTTTGCCAACATGCTTCACACCCACCGCCAGGCCTTTGACTCCTCCCTGGTGCCTGCCTCAGGCTTATATCAGGCTAACTATACCTGGCATCAAGAAAAAAGCAGATATGTCGTCACCTGCTCTTAGACAGCTTGCTCTGCTCTTGTTATACGAGACGTATCAAGGCTGTATACACGTATACACCGACGGCTCTGTTTTACAGAAGAGTTCAACGGCACTATTTGTTATACCGATAAATGACACGACAAGAAAATTCAAGACCTCTCACCTTACGACATCAACGGGAGCAGAGCTCACAGCTCTTCGTGCCGCATTGCAATTTATCAGCGATCAACAGCTACAAAAATGGACAATTTTCAGTGACTCAAAGGCGGCACAGCAATCCCTTCTATCCCCTTTACGCCACGGCCCGTACGAACAGCTGTTATTTGAGATTGCAGAAAAGACTATTCAATTCATTGAGGAAGGACATGAAATAGCCTTTCAATGGCTGCCAAGTCATTGTGGAATACTTGGCAATGAACAGGCCGATCGAGCTGCCCGTTCTGCTCATACTGAAAGCGATGAAATACCAATTCCGCTTTCCAGAACTGACGCCTCACGGAAACTCCGCATGCTTGCTCGCAAGCGCACAATGTCAAAATGGAACGAGTCACATTTCTTCCATGCACGGTTAGGTACTTTAGACCCAACTCTCAGTCTTCGAATTCCTTCAGAATCACGCCGACGAGACGCTACTATGCTGTGTAGATTATGGTTAGACGTCGCATTTACCAATACGTACGCGTTCCGCATAGGAATGGCTGACACTGCTGCATGCGACCATTGTGGCAGTGATGAAACAGCTTGGCACATTCTGTGTGAATGCCCACAATACTGCTCGCAGAGACAGTCACTTTGCAATGCACTAGATGAACTGGACAACCAGCCTCTTTCGGAAGAAAGACTCCTGCGCTGCCGACAGGACTTTATGTCGCAGAAGAAGTCTGTGAAGGCACTCATGCGCTTCTTGCGTTCAACCAGCCTGTCCAAACGACTGTGATCGGAACTCCCTGAATGTGTGCGCATGTGTTTTTTTTTCTAATTTATTTTATATGTCTCTATAGCTATCCTCTTTCCGACCCTTTTTCCCATCCCCGTACAGGGTAGCAAACCAGTTCGTCTAGGTTAACCTCCGTGTCTCTTCCTTTTAATTATTTCTCTCTCTCTCTCTCTTGCACACCTGCAGAAAAACTGGGCGAAAAAGTTTATGACAGCATGCTGTTACAACACATCCAATTCTAAAGGCCCAGCTTAATTCTGATCTCTAATTAGACCGCATTAAATGCCAGTTACTTTATATTACGATGATGCACAACAGTGTATGAAATAACCATGCTTAGTAATCTATAGCAAAAGAGCGGGAACTGAAAGTGAGGATGAGGAGGAGTGATCTCAGGAAGAACAAAAAGCGTAAAGCACAGAATACATACGCAAGGTGTCACACAGGAACAACCATGAATATAACGACAATGTTTATCCGGGCACATAAAAGAGTGGACATCGGAAAAGAAGTTAGAGTAAACGTAATGAGAAGCAGCGTGAGAAACAGGGTTAAAACAGCATTTCGAATGTGACGTAAAGTGTAGCCTTTCTCGTAAAGCACAGAAAATAAAAAAAAAGAAAATTTGTGTGAGGCGTAGGAAAAGGAGAAAGGGGAAGCTATAAAATAGCATAACCATGGGTTAAAAATTATAGGTTTTGGGGAGGCTGGAAGTAAATAAGGATTAGAAGGAGGGAAATAGGAATGGTTGTAAAAAACCATAACATAGCTATGAATGGTGCCCCACAGGAAAAACCGCGTATGCACAGGCACGCATAGTATTATATAATAAGCTTGTGGGAAAGGGAAGAGAGTGGGAGGGGGAGACCAACTGGAGGGAGAGAAGGTAAAGCATGGCCTAGAAAAATATGCCGTCATGCTGAAAACGTCATGTATAATTGCACGAATATTCGGGTGAAGTTGCACTTGTTCATCTCGTTACCTAGGAGCACGAAACATAGAAGATAGGAGAGAAGGATGAGAAAGGAGCGCAAGTGAGGGGTTGGGGAGGGTAGAGCATAACATATCTATGATTACTATAGCGCAGCGGGAGGTCAGAAAAAGAGGTTAGGGTGAGGAGGAGTGATGTGAGGCGGAAAACACTAGAAAAAGAGTTGACCATAGCATAGTCTTGTATTGTATAAGACAGCAGGTAGTGGGATAGAGGAGTGATATCAATTGAAGACGAAAGAAAAGGCTCCACAATTTTGTGCATGGCTTGACACAGTAAAGGACAGGTCTGTCATCGCTTGTACCAGCAACGTTAGAGTTTCTTACACTACGATTCCTAATTTGTCCCCATATTCCATAATGACCATTGCCATGCGTGAGAAGTCCAATGTTCATGAAAGGTATTCAAGGTGACATCGTTCTCTGTGCAACCTTGTTGAGTCGTATTGGTGTTACCGGCTTCAGTGGCTACACAAAGCCATTGGCAATGCTAAATTAAAGAATTGAACCATACACAGCCACGTCCCGCCACGTCCTCCACAACTTCAGTTTACTGTACAAGATCACTCACGGCAACATTTTTCGTCAAACTCGACACACACTGACGTGCTGTTCGTTGAAACGCACACAGATGACTGAATGTAAATGCATGTTGAGCCAAAACCTATCGGATAACTCACAAAAACATCTAAACTTTAGCGCCGCAAACTCATGAGCAAATCTGGCCTGACTCCATCGGTGCTCCTATGAAACAACTCTGCTTTGACTACTCATAGCTTGTTTCTTCAACGTGTCCTGCTTGTTCTCTCGCCGAGCATAGTCCGCGTCTGCTCATTGTCATCGTTCTGCCACTGCTGCATTGGCCACGATCCTCTCGTTCTTGACGGGTACATTCTCGAGTGTCAACACGTTGTGGCTCGCTAGAAGCAGCCTCTCACTCCGTTGCACTGACCTTTTTAGGGCGATTCATCGCCAGAACAGCCTCGATACCACGAGGCACGGCACCTTTAGGGCGATTTCTTAGACAAGAATGTGACTTGCAGATTAAGTTATGGCGTTCTTTTTGACAGAAATCACTGCTCAGTGACACCAATTTAAAACTTCGCGAGGCATCTGCACTGTTACTCCGTAGTTTGGTACGGCGACACCACACCTGTCACCATAAACTGGTGAGGCGGCTCCTTCATCGGCTTGAAGGCGCCGTGGACTGTTGAATGCTCGGCTTCGCGTGACGTCACAAGCTTCAGGCATGGCAAATGTGGTGCGCAGTGGTGGCGAATGTTATGGCAACGTGCAACAGCCATTTTTTCATGATTGTGCTCACAGATTCACTCTTAAAGCAAGAAGAGAACAAGGAGCGACAGCATCACAAATATACATTTCCTTGTCCGCCAAGGACGACGAGAAAGTCGCATGTTTGGAACAATAGCCTGCTTTTGCCGCTGAACACATGATTTACTGAAAAAGAGCCGAATCGTTCCTCCACACATCAGACGTGTTTATTGGCGATTTCCACTGCACACATCTTTTTCTGCTCGTTTTTTTGTCTACAGTTGGTTTTCTTGTAGTGCCATAAAAAACGCGGCATATGTAGGCCCACAAAGACACGAACACTTAAATTTAAGCACATACTTTGGGGATTACCCTCTCACATTCTTAGTGTTTATCCATCCATTACAAAACAACATGACGCCACCAGATTCGTCTTTAGGGACATGACTTTCCCTAATTGTCATTGTACTGTCTTCAATATCTCTTTTTCTTCACTTAAGGCCTACATTCTTTTGTTTGTTTTTTTGTGTTTTGCCGTTTGTCTCTGCCATCTTCAAGTTCCTTTCATTTTAGGTAACGACTGTACAACCACAACGTTAGACACTGCCCTTCTTTGCAGGCGTTTGCCTTTTACTTTCTCGCAGTACTTCTTCATCAGCTCCGCAAGCTGCAAGACTGCGCCTGTCCACAAGCGGTGGCGGCGGCCCCGACAAAGTGCACCCAGGAGACCATCCGTCATTCTTGAGTGCCGCTGAGTGGCATCATCGTGTGTGGTTGTTTTCAAAGACAGACTGTACTCCAGAGATTTACCTTCAACGTTGGTTGTTTCGACAGCACAGTGAGTGCAATAACGTTAGCGAGAAAAAAAAAGGAGACGCTTATGGTCAAGATATATGAAGGCATATCAGGTCATAACAACGAGGGTTACCTATACAAACCCGGAAAAAAAGTATGGCTGGTCAGAAAACAACCGCTCACACTGCATGATAATAAGCCTTAGTAGACGCACTTAGATAGAACACATTTAAATAAATATCATAGAATACGATCTAGACCAAATTTCAACCTTGACTAGACATATTCTAACCCCGGACAGTAATACAAAAATTAATCTTATATCAACAGATCAGTACTATCTGGGAATGAATTTGGTAACATGGTCGTTACAGGTAATGTAAGTTGGAAGAGGAGAGAAAAAAAATTTTGCTACCATTACTTATGGTTTTATAGACATTGACAATGTTCATGTATGGATGGTTGTTAAGGTAGACATATTAGTTAGGGTGCTCTGGCCATTTATTTTTAGGGAGAATAAAAATGTAGATAACTTTTCCACAGGAGCTGCCAGGTTCACATGCGTGATATCGATCTGTTAGTTGGGAGTCAGTTTGGCCATAGTTAGAAAGAGTGAGCCTGATTTTGTTGGTTTGAAACATTTAGAGGCGTTAATATTGTGTTAAGTGGAGTATGTCACACGGTAGGAATGCATTGCATTTACCCAATCAAAAACCTAGTGACAACAAGAAAACATTGATCCAACCTTGATACATCAACAAAGTGCGAGTGCATTTTGTCTTTGTTAACTTTCGCACTGTCAAAACTGCTGACCTCCAATTTCATTATTTGTAGAAAATGCGTGCGTTCTCTTCTCTATGGACGTAACTACGCATTTGCCGGTCTCCCAAGCTCGGCTTCTACGTTGAAAAAATTCTTCAGGAAGCGATAGATGATCCCGAGAGGCAGTTTTTCTTTAATTTTTGCACTGCTTACCTTTACGTGACATTATAATTTTTTGTCGAGTAGGTCATGCAGAATCAAGACGCCAAAAAGTAGGGTAGCTTAGGTTCCTCCCAAAAATTTATAGCTTGACGTGCGATGCTCATGTTGATTGAATCGCTATTCCACCTAAGAAAGTAACTGTCAAACTGTGGCGGTTATTTTTAGTAGCTAAGTACCCACAAAGTGCCAAGCAAAAAAATTGTGGTGCGAAAATGCCGCGATCAAAAGTAGTACTTTTATGCTCCCAAAGCAACGTAGGCGTTTTGGTGACTCTTAGTGAATCCCTTAAAGCGATTCACGTATAGACAACCAAGGACCCCATGTCACGACAAAAAATCAACTGAGCAGATAAGATGAATACGAAATATATTGCAGAAAATAGACTTGCGTACAACTGTCAGCTCTTTTACGATCAATGAGATGCCTTTTTTCTCGCAAGATACTGTGTCGCAAATGCAGGAGGACACTGGTGGGCTCCTGCAAATGCAGGAGTATGTTGGTGGGCTACGAAAATTTAGTTTTATTACCTTGCTCACTGGACTACCACAACGCTGTCCAGATTTACTTTTTCTTGCCTCTCTATATTCTCCTGGAATAAGCTAAAATGGCACAGAACATTTTCACGAATGTACGTGAACTATTTTTTTCCTAGATAGCGTTTTTTTCCACATTACGTGTGCATTAACGTATTTGGCTCACGAAATTTTTTATTGATGCTTTTTCCACTTCTCCCTGACTATTTCACACAGAAACATTAAATAAACACAAATAGAAACACGAAGGCTTGCGCCTCTCAAACAAATGCCACAGATTTCTATGTTCATCCGAGCAGACGCAAGGGCGACGATGCCCGGTTTGATTTCCGTCGAAGGTCTCTTCTCTCTTCACGACACTCTTACGTTCACTTTGCCGATTGAAGAAAGCGCCAAATGCTTCTCAGTTGCGGGTTTCCGAAAAAGTTGCAATAGAGACTTCATTCTTCACCATCGCCAATCCCGATCCCCGTCTCCCTCTGGTCTCTTTCCCTCCATGCGCCTCACTTTTTTCCACCTACAATTCGCCTTGTCGGCTCACGCTGGGTCAACGCTTTTTTTACAGCAACTGAGTTCACTCGGCTCTGCTAAAGCTGTCTCGCCCACGCGTTGACAGAGGCAAAACAACGTTTCGATTCGCTTGCCCTTTGTTTTTCTCTTCTCTGAAGGGCTCAGCAGCTGCGAAATTTCGTGCATCGTACTAGATTTGTTGCTGTAAAAATCTGGGTTCAAACTGCCGCGAAAAATGGTGACTCCTCTCAGACAACGTTATATGAGAACTAGGGCATTGTTCTTTTTCAGATTCCACGCATATTCTTTTTCAGATTACGCCAGCAAACTACCCTTCTTTACTTTCGTTATCTTACTCTCCCATTTTTTTTCCCAAGTAGGTCGCAGCAAAGCGGAGTCTTCCTCTGGTTAAACTTCCCGTCTTTAGTTTCTGTTTCTCTCTCTGCCATTTCTAAGACCTGGGGGAGAAAAAAATAATACAACAATAATATCTGTGGTTTCTTGTCCTAAAACCACCATTTCATTATGAGAGACTATCTAGTGGAGTGCTTCGGAAGTTTTCACTGCCTGATGTTCTTTAGCGTGCAGACACATCACTCAGTACACGCGCATCTCGCATTAGTCCTTCATTCAAATGCAACCACCATGGCTGGGACCATACCTGTATCTTGCGGGGTCAAGAGCAGAGCCCCATAACCACTATACCATTGCGGTTGACCTGGACAAAATGAAAGCGTAGTCAATGCGATTGTATTAGATCAAGACATAAATGTGAGCCTGTATTTTCCTTGATGCGTTTTGCATAATCGGAAGGGTCCTTTTGCGGCAAAAAACAAAAAAAAACCTTACTCGCTTTCTTTGAGAAGTTGTCCAAGAAATTTTTTTTTACTGTGTTTGGTATCATTGAATGTTTTATTGCGAAAAGAAAAAGCTCCTAGAATACAGACACGCAAAATCTACGCATATTCCTAAAGCTTCGTGTATCGCATTAGCACTACGTGTTTGCCATTAAAGTGTAATCATGTAATCATAACATATATGGTACTTGCCCGCCACGGTGGTCTAGAGAATAAGGTACTCGGCTGCTGACCCGCAGGTCGCGGGATTGAAACCGGGTTGCTGCGGCTCCATTTTCAATGGCGGCGAAAATGCTGTAAGCCCTTGTGCTCAGATTTGGGTGCACGTAAAGAAACCCAGATGGTCAAAATTTCTTAACCCTCCACTATGGCGTCTCGCCTATCCGTATGGTGATTTTCGGACGTTAAATCCCACATAATAATCAATCAATCAATCAATCAATAAATCAACCAATTATTGGTGGAATGCGTCAATATTTGTAATTGGGACGCATTATGCTTATCATGAAGTGTTTGTTCATATAAATTTGGCTTTTTCAAACACTTCTATTTATATCTTTTGCAATTGTGCAACGAAGAGTGTCTTTAGATTTCATAACTTCAGGAACAGTATATAAATACAGATTGCCACCGTTTAATCTCGAAATAGTTCGTTTTTTTATGCCCAGGAAGTGAAGATTGCCTGATGTAAAAAGTACTTGCTCCCAGTTTCACTGCATGTAACTATGCCGACAATACGCTTGTGCTCGGAAACACTGCGGCATTTCTTTGCATCTGGGCCAGAGCGAGAACCCGCCAAACTCGCATAAAAAAGCTAAGTGCGAAACGAGCGAGACTCTAAAACGTAGACAACCCTGTCGCTTCTCGTCTCCGTGCAATTTTCTCCGCGGAGTAGACACAGGCGCGCGTAAAAAAAAACGTGAACAAGGAAGGCACACTGTGAAAATAGACTCAAAAAGATAAAGCAATTTTATCGCCAAGGCCCATCAGAACGACCGCTCACAAGCTGGTTGCTGCAGTTTCTGTCATCGTGCCTGCCTCCTGCCGACGCACATGTTTCGTTTTTCGTCCTGCTTCTCCGCTAGTCTTTTTACATTCAGGGCCAAGGACGAAACGGACGCATTCTGCGGCCTTCACATTCTGCACATTTCCATTCACATTCATTCATCACGTTGACACCGCAACGCCACTTGTTCGGCGTATCCACCTTCTCATAAACGCCTCCCTGGGCGCCGCCATAGCCCTCCTTGGGCTGTGGAAATTTGCGCGTCCCCTCGAAAATGCACTGAAACGCTGCGCCCTTAGCCTTTGTACTCCCGCGCACAGCCCGTCATTGCGGTGTTTTTTTTTTCCTTCCAGTGAAAAGGTGTATAGGCACTTCATCGTGTCGCCTAATGGCAACTTTCACGAACCATTGGCGGCGCAGCTATACATTCAACATGAAATGATAATTAAGATGATCCCCCCGAAAGAGACGATACCGAAATGTACGCTTTTGTCAAATAGCGCAATTCTTCGCACTTCCGTAGCTTTTGTATTTATGTTTTTGAGAAAGTAGGGGAGCGCTAACATACAATCATAAGTAAATGAAAGCATAAATATGCGCAAAATTGTTTCTTATTAGCAGACAATATAAGCGGGAAAACTGCAAACCTGGAAGTTGCTGTACTCGTGCAGAAAATGGGTGCTGCATACATTCACGGGCCTTGGTTGTTGGCCGGCTGAATTTAACCCTCTTACCACTTGATGGCTTTTCGGGGTGCTAATTTGAATGGGACGCCTAGTTTTCCTCCCGTTGTATATAGGCTGTGAGCATCGAGGTTCGCAGTGAATTCAGTCAGCTTACTTTTTTTACATTTTCAACCTTCTATTTAACTTGAGAAACCCAAAAGGTCGCGGTAATATCGAGACCTTTCACAACGTCAAAAAACAACCACAAATCTGTGAAAACAGGCAGCAGCGCCTGCTGTTTGAAGCAGGTTCAAAACTTCAATGATCTCAACAGAGCTTCTAGCCGCCACTGCTCAGTGGCGCCATGTGGTACCTAGACGTTGCGAATAGGTAAAAAGAAATGAGGTGCCTTCCTCTCTTCTTTAAATGCCCACGCATTTATTGTACCCAATACGGTGCGATACAGGCAAGAACACTGCAAGGAACTCTGCTACGATTCACCAGCTGGGAAAACCGCAATATGCGTTGCGTGCATGCGTTGCAACACGCGCCGGGACAAGTGGAAGTGTTTTGGCGCCTTGAGTGTGGCACGTAGTCATGTTCTTACACGACAAGCATCTCATGATTACCATGTTTGCACCGGTCACATACCTTCACCATCCATTCACGTGACGTAATACCCCATTTGGCATATGCGAAGCTAGCGAAACGGCCACGAGTGCATCATGAGTGTGGCATGTCGTCTTGTTGTTACAAAACACGCATGTCATAATTATCATGTCTGGACGTGTCATTTACATATGACATCTATTCGCGCAACATAATAATGAATTTGGTAAATGTGAAGCTAGCGAAACGCCCGCGAGCGTATCATGAGTGTGGCAGGTAGTCATGATATTGCCGCAATCACTTGCCATCCTTATCGCTTTGCTTGTGACGCACGTGGCAAGTGTGTATCTGCGCTACATCATGAAGGCGTGATCCGTGAACTTATCTTCGTGCCGCGTTTTATCGGAAAACACCCCTCGCGAATAAGCCGAGGGCAGCCGTAGGCACCGGTGTAATAGTTCGCCAGCTGTATGGCGGTTCACTTGTTTCTTTCGGGCGCAGGTCAGCCCAGTGAAATAAAAGGTTGTTGCGGCTTGCTTCCGATCCTGTCGTGCACGTTCCTTCATCATCGTGGCTACGTGACAGTATTGCATGACACGCATCTCATGATTATAATTATTGCAACAGTCACATACCTTCATCATCTATTTACGTCCCGTAATACAAAATTTTGTGTTTGTTAAGCTAGCGAAATGACCGTGAGCACATCATGAGATTGGCATGTATTCATGTTGTTACATCGTCTCATGATTGTCAAGTTTGAACCAGTCACATACCTTCGTCATCCATTCACGTCCCGTAAAACCAAATTTTGTATATGTGAAGCTAGCGAAATGACTGCGACCGTACCATTAGCGTGGCTCGTAGTGAAGAATCATGACTTACATGACATGCATGTCATGATTCACACATTATGGTCTGCCACTTGTGTTCGCCATGCAGTGATGTCATACCATGCCAATTTTGCAACATGTCATGTGAACCAAACGAAAGCAAGAGGAGCAAGACCTTGAATTATAAATCATGACATTCATGACATAAATTTCACAGTAGTCATGTTATGACTAGTAAATTATGCTCGTCGTACAGACATGTTATGCCATACCAAATCTGGTATTGATAGCATTAACGAAAGGCTCAGAAAATCTAAAAGTCGTAGGTGGCTTGATAGCTACATATATACGCTCAAAGTCGCCGAAGCTCGCTAAAAAATAATAATATGCGTTCAAAAATAACAGCATATTCACGTAGTGAATGATGATCAGCGGGGCAAAGCTTGTGTTTTATCGACAAACCGTGAATCATCCACTGGCTCCTTCCATCTGTCCATCGCCCGTCTGTCTGTCTGTCTGTCTGTCTGTCTGTCTGTCTGTCTGTCTGCCTGTCTGTCCGTCCATCCATCCGTCCGTTCATGCATCCATCCGTCCGTCACCTCTCTGTCTGTCTGTGCGTCCGTCCGTATGTCCATCCATTTAGTGAACACTTCAAGTACCGCAATCTCGCATCTTTTCAGTATTGACAAATTCCACCGGACTTACTTCACGAAAAAGCGGTGGCGCTGTCTTGGTAGGCAAAAGACTCTCTGCCTACCGCAGTTTCTGCTGTGTTTTCAATGGTGCATCTGGTGTTCTCACTCAAGCAACGAGAAAAAAAAAACGGTATGCCGACGAACTGCCTTGCGGTTGGATGTGAGTCACGTCTTACAACTTAGTTTTGTTTGTTGGCGCACATCGCAGCCCTCAACGCTTATGGCGGAAGTTACGTGCGGACGTCGCTATAATTTTGCCCATAACGTCGACATCGGCCTACCTGTGTTTACAAACATGGAATGGGTCCATGTACAAGCACCGGCATTCAGCGGACATTCGAAGGACTAAATGAGAGGTGTTTACCTACTACTACTACACGCATGGGGGACGCATGACCCACGGCTTAAGGAGCTTCACCCCTAAAAGTGGTTACGATTTATATAGTATTTGTGTTTAGAAAAAGTTAACAATTTAGAAGACGAGGTACTCTTCTATGGGCGTGCATAAAGCCGTCCCATGGGCCTGAGGCCTTATTAGGCCGTGGCATTGTATGTTTAGAAAAAGTGGTTCACGATTCAGAGTACTACGTACTCAACTAAGGGAGAGCATAAAACCGTCCCGTAGGCATCTCCTGTAGTGAAGTAGGTTCAGTTATAGTGTGTTTAGAAAAAGTTGTTAACAATTTTGAGTACGAGGCAATGTTAACAGACCCCGAACAATTTTTTTTTTCGCAAGAACGGACACAGTTTTACAAGTGAGCTGGCGTAAAGCCCTTGTAGTTGCCTAGCGAAAAAAAAAAACTTGATGAGTATTAAAGATTTATAATTACAAAATTACGGCACAAAACACGAGGACAAATATGTTTCGGGTATATCATCATCATCAGCAGCAGCAGCAGCAGCCTGACTACGTCCACTGCAGGACAAAGGCCTCTCCCATGTTCCGCCAGTTAACCCGGTCCTGTGCTTGCTGCTGCATATTTATACCCGCAAACTTCTTAATCTCATCTGCCCACCTAACCTTCTGTCTCCCCCTAACCCGCTTCCCTTCTCTAGGAGCCCAGTTAGATACCCTTAACGACCAGCTGTTATCGTGTCTACGCGCTACATGCCCAGCCCATGTCCATTTCTTCTTCTTGATTTCAGCTATGATATCCTTAACCCCCGTTTGTTCCCTAATCCACTCTGCTCTCTTCTTGTCTCTTAAGTTTACACCTACCATTTTCTTTCCATTTCTCGCTGCGTCGTCCTCAATTTAAGCTGAACCCTCTTTGTAAGTCTCCAGGTTTCTGCTCCGTAGCTAAGTACCGGCAAGATACAGCTGTTATATACCTTCCTCTTGAGGGATAGTGGCAATCTACCTGTCATAATTTGAGAGTGCTTGCCGAATGTGCTCCACAGCATTATTATTCTTCTAGTTACTTCAATATCGTGGTTAGGCTCTGCGGTTATTACCTGCCCTAAGTAGCCATAGTCTTTTACAACTTCAAGTGCACTATTACCTATCTCGAAGCGCTGCTCCTTTCCGAGGTTGTTGTACATTACTTTCGTTTTCTGCAGATTAATTTTAAGACCCACCTTTCTGCTCTCCTTCTCTAACTTCGTAATCATGAGTTGCAATTCGTCCCCAGAGTTACTCAGCAAGGCAATGTCATCGGCGAAGCGCAAGTTACTAAGGTATTCTCCATTAACTCTTATCCCTAACTGTTCCCATTCTAGGCTTCTGAAAACCTCCTGTAAGCACGCGGTAAATAGCATTGGGGAGATCATGTCCCCCTGCCTTACACCCTTCTTGATTGGTATTCTGTTGCTTTCTTTATGAAGCACTATGGTAGCAGTTGATCCCCTGTAGATTTCTTCCAGAATGTTTATATATACTTCATCTACACCCTGATTCCGCAGTGTCTGCATGACGGCTGATATTTCTACTGAATCAAACGCCTTCTCGTAATCTATGAAGTCTATGTATAGTGATTGGTTATACTCTGAGCATTTCTCTAATTCTTGATTGATAGTATGAATGTGGTCAATTGTTGAGTAGCCTCTTCTAAATCCTGCTTGTTCCTTTGGTTGATTGAATTCTTATGTTTTCTTTACTCTGTTAGCAATTACCTTTGTAAATACCTTGTATACTACAGAGAGCAAGCTGATCGGCCTGTAATTCTTCAAGTCCTTGTCATCTCCTTTCTTATGTATTAAGATGATGTTAGCGTTCTTCCAGGACTCTGGTACCCTTCCCGTCAGGAGACGCCTCGTAAACAGGGTGGCTAGTTTTTCTAACACAATCTGTCCTCCATCTTTCAGCAGGTCTGATGTTACCTGATCCTCACCAGCAGCTTTGCCCCTTTGCATGCTCTCCAAAGCTTTTCTGACTTCTTCTATCATTACTGGTGGGGTGTCATCTGGGTTACTGCTAGTTCTTATAGTATTAAGGTCGTGGTTGTCTCGGCTACTGTACAGATCTCTGTAAAACTCCTCCGCTATTTTAACTATCCTATCCATATTGGTTGTTATTTTGCCTTCTTTGTCCCTTAGTGCATACATCCGACTTTTGCCTATCTCAAGTTTCCTCCTCACTGCTTTGACGCTTTCTCCGTTTTTCAGAGCGTGTTCAATTCTCTCCATGTTATACCTTCTTACATCGCATACCGTACGCCTATTAATCAACTTCGAAAACTCTGCCAGTTCTACTTTGTCTGTTGTACTTGAGACTTTCATGTTTTGACGCTTCTTAATTAGCTTTTTCGTTTCCTGGGAAAGCTTGCCAGTGTCCTGTCTAACTAACCCGCCTCCAGCTTCCACTGCACACTCCGTAATGATACTCGTCAGATTATCATTCATTGTATCTACGCTAAGGTTCCTGACTAAGAGCCAAGTACCTGTTCTGCAGCGACACTCTGAATTCTTGTACTTTCCCTCTCAGTTGTAGCTCATTGATTGGCTTCTTGCGTATCAGTTTCTGTTGTTCCTTCTTCACGTCTTGGCGAATTCGAGACCGTACCATTCTATGGTCACTGCATCGTACCTTGCCAACCACTTCCACATCCTTCACGATTCTTGGGTGTGCAGTCATTATAAAGTCTATTTCGTTGTTATTTTCGCCATTAGGGCTCCTCCATGTCCACGTGCGGTTTTCTCGTTTTCGGTAGAAGGTATTCAAAATCCGCAAGTTATTGCGTTCTGCGAATTCTACTAGTAGCTCTCCTCTGGCGTTTCTAGTGCCGATGCCATAATCTCCTACTGCCTGATCTCCAGCCTGTTTCTTGCCTACCTTTGCATTAAATTCGCCCATCACTATAGTATACTGTGTTTTTACCTTACTCATTGCCGATTCCACGTCTTCATAGAAGCTTTCAACTGAAGCGTCAACATGGCTGTATGTAGGCACGTAAGCCTGTACTACCTTCGTCTTGTATCTTTTATTCAGTTTAATTACAATACCTACCACCCTTTCACTAATGCTATAGTATTCCTCTATGTTGCCAGCTATGTTTCTGTGAATTAGGAACCCCACTCCCAGTTCTCTTCTGTCTGCCAAGCCCCGATAGCAAAGGACGTGCCCATTCTGTAGCACAGTATAGGCCTCATCTGTCCTCCTAGCCTCACTGAGCCCTATTATATGCCATTTAACACCCTCTAGCTCCTCGAATAGTACAGCTAGACTTCCTTCAGTAGATAAGGTTTTAGCGTTAAACGTTGCCAAGTTCAGGTTCCAATGGCGGCCTGTCCGGATCCAGAGATTCTTAGCACCCTCTGCTGCGTTGCAGATCTGACCGCCGCCGTGGTCAGTTGCTTCGCAGCTGCTGGGGACTGAGGGCCGTGAGTTATTTGACGTATGCATGTGGGAGGTAGTGGCCAGATACTGCACCAGGGTGGCCAATCCTTCTCTGGTGAGGGAGTGCGTTCCCGGCGGTGGTTACCGGTGAGGCCGAACCCCAGGCCTCTTAATGCAGTTCCATCAACACGCGCATTTTTTTTAATCCGATTGGGAACTGCGCGGCACCGGGATTTGAACCACGGACCTCTTGCATGCGAGGCGGATTCTCTAACCACTACGCCATCGCCGCCACGCCATCGCCGCCATCGGCGATGGCGTAGCATGTATATATAGCATGTACATACATGTGCTATATACATGCTATATGCTTCGGGTATATAGCATGTGCTTTATAGCTAAGATAAATATCAGGACTACAAAATATTTCAAACTGACAAAACATATTGTATATTCGTCATATACAAGTACCCCCATGCAGCGAACTTTCCAAGGACAAAAAAAATTGGCAGCATATCCACGGATTGAATAATGAAGTGTGGGACGAAGCATTCGTCCGTCCATTCGTTTTTGCTTCCGTCCGTCCATGCGTTCGTCTGTGTGACCATCCTTGCGTCCATCCGCCCGCCCCTGCGTTCGTCCATGCATCCGCCCGTGCGTCCGTTCATGCGTCCATCCATGCATCTATCTGTCTGTGTGTCCGTTCATCTATCTATTCAACACTCCAAGTACCACCATCTCGCATATTTTATCATATATTCCCCTTATAGAAGCACCGCCATCCAGCGGACATTCCAAGAACTAAACGAGAGGTGCACACGCACACTTTCTTACGGCTTGCGCTTCGGGTCTACATCGCACCTTTAACCACCTCGAGTTCATGGTATACACTAGTTCACTGTATTCATGGCACTGCGGCCCAACGCTCGCTAAACCTTTTTAAAACCAAGGAGGGTACGCCCAGCGAGTACAACGTAGCAACCTTTTCCTGTCAGATAGTGCTCAATGTACATGCCAATGGCTGCTAATGGGGAATGAGAGACAGGAGAATTCGGCTTTTACTTTCTTACGGCTTGCGCTTCGTATCTACTTCCCAGCTTTAACCACCTCGAGTTCTTTCATGGTACATACTAGTTCATTGTATTTATGGCACTGCGGCTCAACACTCGCTAAACCTTTCTAAAACTAAGGAGGTTACACCCAGCGAGTATAACGTAGCATCCTTTTCTTGTCAGATAGTGCTCAACGTACATGCCAATGGCTGCTAATGGGCATCAGAGCGGGCGCGTCAACTAAAAGCCGATTGCTCCTGTCTTTCATTCCTCATTAGCAGCCATTGGCATGTGAATTGAGCACTATTTTTTGTTGTTCAACAACGCACAGATGAAATTTCTCACCGGCACCACCTTGGAGGTCAAAATGTTATATTTGTTAGATACTTTAACGACTACGAGAGACGAACGGGTGCTGCTATAAGGAGCTTCGCCCCTAAAACGACATGTGGCTACTAAATACAAGAGACGCACGACGCACTTTGTAAGGAGCTTCGCCTCTAAAAGCACAGAATGCGCTTAACTGTATGATGCGCTCTCCAAAAGATGCAGCTTCTTTCCCCCTAATCATAACCTCCCTCCTCCTATTGATAGTAGTGCACACACCGAGTCAATATTCCTTAGGATGAAAATTTAGTCTCACCGTGACACGGTAATGTCGATCATTGAACTACGGCGGGGTAAGTATGTATACAGGCAACACTGCAAATGCTTTTCTGAATTGTAAAGTAGGTAGGATCACCGTAGAACGACCACATTAGTCTTCGGCGCATGAACCGGATCAGCCAAGGAATGATGCATCAAAAGTAACTTAGGATCTTGAAACATTTTCTATCAATAAAACAAATCTTCATTTTAAAGGTAAACCCTGCCCCACTGGTGTAATAGCACCACTTTTCCGACGCATCCACCTATACTCCAAAATAAACGCGCCACAAAATGTTTTAGCACTTTCGCGATCACATAAATCGTTCTCAGTTTCTCACATCTATTGTGAATGTTCTGAAAAGTATGAATCTATAAAACTACAATTAAATAAAACGCCGCAAAGAACAAAAGTGGGGCTAATTACGAAGCCATTAGGAAAGATCCAGCTGAAATGACCCAAGGCGTTGAAGGCGTGCCGCAGATTAAGAGAGGCTCGTCGCCAGTATAATAGTGAAAAAAAAATACTGAAAAAATTGAACCATGATGGCAGTTAATTGACTGAAGCTACGACCATTGAATTCCTCTGTCGTGGTTAGTTCTTTGTGCATATCTGTGCACTATCGCCTGCAAGCTAAGGTACCGTGAAATTTAAGTCGCACTGCTAGCACAAGACACCTCTTACGATATCTAGGCCTGGTTTATTGAAAAGGAGAAGTGCCGAAACGCATACTGAAAAGAGATTGATATCTCAATTATTTTTCACTTATCCGCAAACATTTGATTTTTACACACGTCGAGGTAGGGCCTAATAAATATATTAAATATGTGTTTCTTAGCAAACTTGGGCGACATTGAGCATTCATATCTATCTATCTATCTATCTATCTATCTATCTATCTTTCTATCTGTCTATCTATCTATCTATCTATCTATCTATCTATCTATCTATCTATCTATCTATCTATCTATCTATCTATCTGGCCGTTTACGACTTAGTCTCTTCTCTGTTTCTTAAATGAGATGTATGCCGAAATTTCTACGGCGTAACTAGACTGAATGATAACCAAAGTAATACGTTATACCATAAAAATCATGAATATGCATGTCATAAACAGCAGGATTTACATGTCTCGTTGTTCTCTAAGCCCTTTGGTTAACTTAAAGCATACCAAAATTGGCTTGGCGTACCAACAGTGTATGACGAGCATGACTGACTGGTTTCAACTTACGGGTATCTTGGGTAGCTTATGACCTAATGTAATTGTGTGCAGTCACATTAGACCGTTTGAGTAAATTGCATCACAAAGGATAGCACGTTACGTTGCGATGACGTCCATGCCTTAGCTATGGGGTTTGTTTGAGTATTTTTCTGATGTCACGCAACTCCCTCAATATAACTTGCTAAATAAAATCAGCAAATAGGCAGGGTGAATATTTTGTTATAGAAGCAACTCACAACTTACTTTTAAGAATATATATATATATATATATATATATATATATATATATATATATATATATATATATATATATATATATATATATATATATATATATATATATATATATATATATATATATATATATTTATATCGGAAATTTTAAGCAATTTTCACGCAGATTCGAGGACACATTGCAAACTGACCAAGAT
The DNA here is from genome assembly GCF_043290135.1 of Rhipicephalus microplus. NCBI lineage: Eukaryota > Metazoa > Arthropoda > Arachnida > Ixodida > Ixodidae > Rhipicephalus > Rhipicephalus microplus. Next base: position 108,771,936 of record NC_134704.1, read on the forward strand.
TTCAAGAATAGTATAGCACGTGCAGCAGTTTTTCGCGTAAGCTATACTCGCGGGCTTCGAGATAGCCCATGTGTAGCGCAAGGCGCCCTGTGATAAAATATTGCTAATTTAAGGCGCCTTCGCACAAACAGCCCAAGTGGCTAATGACCGTTAGCATAGCCTGCACCGGGAACCCCAAGTTAGAATGCGGGGTATCTACTCTTGCACGTTGCACATCGAGGGTACCGGTAGGGGCCGTGGTAAATCCTTAATACGCCGGGCGAACTGGAAGCTTCGTTGGACATTGATATGTCGGCGAAGGCTACTGCAGAATTAAAAATTGTTTCTTCGACAAGTTTGAAAAGCTAGAATAAAATTTTAGTAGGTTGCGAACAGTACACTTGCGCAGAACTCAGGACCACTGCCAGGAGGCAGCGTGAATTGGGAAGCAAGTGTTTCAAAGGTCACTGTCCTATAAAGATTTCACACATTTTTTGTCTCCATGAGCCGCACAACCATGAGCCAAAATTAGAGGATTCGTATGCTTACGCTTTAAGAGTTGAACGTGACAGCGATAGTCTGTCGCCAGTGCATGCTTCAACCACCTAGTGCATACCTTTTATTGTGTGATGTTACTCCAGAACTCGGAATTGTGTATTACTTTATTGTAATCAAGAAAGTTGAAAGGGGCGTCAGTCATTGAAGTTTTTGCTTATGGGTGCATTCTGTGTAATGGGTAGCATGCTTAGCACTCATTCGCGTAAAACCTTTTCCGAATTGCAATGCACCCACTACGTGACCTAAAGGGAAGAGGCGCTATAACGTGAGGTGCCTTTTGTAGTAGGTGGGCCCTGCCAGTTTTTGGATTTTAATCTCTCTTTGATGCCCGATAGTAGTGTACGCTTGTGCATCGCATTCTTACTGTGATATGACATGTTGCATTGTGAACCATATGTACAGGATGCGTGTGTTTCTAAAGCATGAGTGCTATACTCCTGTCACATTGGAGTGGCATGTCATTAGGTTCAAATGTCATTCGAAACAACCAATCCCATTCGATTCGTGGTGGTGCTACCCAAAAAGGTAATGTCATTCATTCGCGATCTCACTGTTGTTCATTCTGAAAATAATGGTCGTAAAAGTAAAGGAACTAAATGTTCAGTTGTAGAAAAAAAAATTTGTTCATTTCAAAAGAGACGGAAGGAAGCCGCTACGCAAATAAACAAGGATAGAAATTTTGATATCGTCGAATATATCGCTATCATAAGCAAAGATGACCCTTAGCAAGTAGGCACAGGCAATAGAATGAACACAAGCAACAAGTCTGACATGGCAAAACCTTAAAACAGCGACGCAAAGCTGCAGCGAGTGATGCATTCGATTTCTATGTTCTTTTAGCAGATAGAAATGTGCACAAGCGAGACAAAGAGATTTGATCTTGACATAAAAGCAAAAAATATAGCCCTCTGATGCCAGTGCTGCAGATACACTCATACATTTGCAAAGGGGCATCAGCTTGTTTACATTATGACCGACAACACCGGTGCTCAGATGGCAATGAGGTGATGATTGAAAACTTTTAGTGAGAGCCCTCTGTAAACCTGTCTTCGTTAAAATTATAGCTGTTTTTAAAGCCATAGTACAGTGTAACTTTGTGAATTTGGGTCAAATTAAGAATGCTCACCTGTAAAGTGATCTGTACGGTAGAAGGTAGACGTTTAGATTTGACAAGGACGATGAATGTGTCTGTCTAACTCACTCAACTTCTAAGTCAATTGATTCTAACCGCATTTGGTTGTTTTAAAAATAGTGTTGTCATAATTCTGTTAACACTTACCTTTGTAATCAGCTTACATACAACAGCAACAAGCTGATCGGCATGTAATTTGTCAAGCCCCTATTTTCCTTTTTAATATGTAGTGTGGGCATTCATTATGCGCTTCTCATATATGCATTATCATAATCATCATCATCCGTCTGGGTCCCTGTCCTCATCTTCACTGGGGGTCTCCACAATCATCATCAGGTGTGTGCACGCTCGGTCTCGGACTTCCCGTTTGTTGCTGAGCCCTTTGGCTGAATAAACGCTGTATCAACCCAGACGTCATATGTGGTGGAAGTGGATTTTCGGTCCTCGGTCCTCTCCCACTTCGCTCGATTCCCGGGAGCAGCGTTCAGGCCGTCGATTCCCTCACTGTCTGGCAGTATGTCACAGAACGAGCCTTCCGGAGCTGGTACCATCACTGCTGCCATCTTTGCCCCGCCGTGTTCAGCTGCGCCTCCTGTGTACGTACACAGCCACCAGCGTGATCCCCCTCTCTTCACCGTACGTCGCGGGGAAGACGTGGAAGACTGGCTCGATGATTACAGCTGCGTGAGTGTTGCTAATCGCTGGGACGATAGCGCCAAGCTCCGTTACGTATCTTTCTACTTGACCGGTGTGGCGAAGACGTGGTATTTTAACCCCATAATCGACATACCCGGCTGGGCTACCTTCGAGCAGCCGCTACGTCACGTTTTTGGCACACCGGCCATTCGGTCCGCAGTCACGAAGAGAAGCCTCGACACTCGCCAACAACATTCCGGTGAGTCGTACACGTCGTACATTCAGGACATTCTTGCGCTCTGCCGGCGGGCCAATTCATCTATGACGTAGTCCGACAAAGTACGCTACATTATGAAGGGCAAAGGCCCTGTTGCCTTCAATGCCCTGGTTGCTCAGAACCCGGCTACCATAGCCGACGTCGTCACGACATGTCAGCGCCTCGATACTCTGGACTCTGTTCGTCTAGAAGCAGACATAGGCGAACAATCTAACAGACCTCTCTGGGACCTCATAAGAGACACAATACGTGAAGAGTCGCAAAACATGGGTTTCCCACCATCTCCATTGTGTTCTCCACAGTCTACAAGAGCGACATTACGCGAAATTATCAGGGAAGACCTGACATCTCTGAAATCTCCGGCTCACGTCCAGTCACCCTCGTCTCGGCCCATACGAACCTACGCATAGGTCGCTGCTATGCCTCCCAGCGAGGTAAACACGACGTTGCCGCTAGCATCGTACGCGTCGGTCGCTGCCGCTCCCCCGGTTAACTAACGTCCGATGCCCCCTGACCCTTCTTTGACCCACCTGACCGCGCTATCTCCAGGGGCCCCGAACGCCTTCTACTCCCCACCCTGGTGCTCGTCCCGCCCTGTCTGCTATAACTATGGCTATCGCGGCCACATATCTCGTTTCTGCTGAAAGCGCCAGCAAGATGAGCGTCGAAACCACCTGCGTGAATGGGTTTTGTACAGTGGGGCCTTTTATCAAGGTCGACGTTATTCGTCTCCCCCGCAACGATCTCCATCTCCTCCTGCATCGACTGCACCACGGAACAGCCGAAACACGGGACGGCCCTCACCTTCGCCCTTCCGCCGTTCCACTTCTCCACTTCGGCCTGCCCCATTCTCCTCTGATGTTCATACGAAAAACTAAATGATGCAGTTTGTGGAGGAAAAACTGCATTCGCAATTAGAACTAACTTTCCTCCATCAGGCCCGTGTAACATGGTCTCAGTGGCAGTAGGAGTGCGAGTGGATGCGTTTGTAGACACAGGTGCGACATTGTCTGTTACACGTGCTGATTTGTGTGAACATATAAAGAAAGTAACGACGCCTTACGATGGTCCCACGTTAGTCGCTGCCCAGGGGAACGTCATTCGCCCTTCCGCGTTTTGTACTGTGCGTGTTTTCATCGACGGCATCCGCCATCATATCCAGTTTGCTGTCCTGTCCCGCAGCTCTCACCGACAAATTTTAGGATGGAATTTTCTCCCTTCTGCCTCCGCGGCTATTTGCTGTGGCAAATGTATCGTCCACCTCACCGACACGGAATGCACGCTCAGCGATGACCCCCAGAGGCCACTTCGTTTGACAGCTGTGCATGATTCCGAGTTACCACCAGCTCAAAAGCGAATTGTAACTATTGCTTCCAAGGACATCGACCATGGCGACGTCTTGGTCTCACCATCAATTAGATGCGTTGGTAAAGGCACCATTCTCGCTGCCGATGAAGTTCGGTTTCTCAATAGTTTAACACTTATCACCGCTTTGAATACGACTTCTGAAAAAAATTCTACTTCCCCAGCATAACACGGTGGCCTGCGTGACGGATCCCAAGCCTGCGTGTGTCGTGCCACTTCATGCCGTCTCTTCCAGCAACAACCCCAGGGGTGAGTCGCATCTTCTTCCGCCTTTACGGCAACCATTAGCGACGACTTGACGCCTTCACAGACGAAACAGCTACTTGCTTTGTTAATGAAACACGCAAGTTCCTTCGATGTTTACTCCTCGATGTTGGGCCGCACTACTACTATAACGCATCTAATTCACTAAGTCGAAACATCTGTTGTACGCCGCTGGCCCTACCGCGTGTCTCCTGCTGAGAGAAAAATCATCGAAGAAAACGTAGCTGACATGCTCAAACGAGAGTTAATTCACCATTCATCTAGCCCTTGGTCGTCGCCTGTGGTTCTGGTTCGCAAGAAGGATGGCTCCGTGCGCTTTTGCCTCGATTATAGGGCGCTCAACAAGATCACTCGCAAGGATCTGTACCCAATGCCTCACATTGACGACGCCCGTGATTCTCTTCAAGGCGCAAAATACTTTTCCAGCCTCGACCTGCGTTCCGGATACTGGCGAATTCCTATGCACGAAGACGATAAAGAGAAAACGGCATTCGCAACCCCCGACGGGCTATACGGATTCAACGTTATGCCTTTCGGGCTGTGCAACGCACCCGCTACATTTGAGCGCATGATCGATACCGTGCTACGTGGTCTCAAATGGAAAACCTGTCTCTGCTACTTGGACGACATCGTCATTTTTTCGTCAACGTTTCCTCAGCACCTGCAACGTTTGAATGACGTTCTGCCATGCCTTGCCGCCGCTGGTCTCCAACTCACAAAAAAATGCCGTTTCGCCACAAAAGCTATCAAGGTTTTGGGCCACGTCGGGACCAAAGACGGAATTTAGCTGGATTCGGACAAAATTACTGCAATGCTTGGCTTTCCGCGCCCCGAAAGGTCGAAGGAGTTGCGAAGTTTTTTTGGTCTCGCCTCCTATTTTCGCCGTTTCATACGAAGCTTCGCATCAATAGCGACTACTCTGCACCAGCTTCTAGCTTCCTACGTGCCCTTTTTGTGGTCGGAAGAATGTCAAACGGCATTCGACCTGTTAAAATGTGCCGTCACGTCCAAACCTGTACTCCGCCACCTTGATGAGGCCGCACCGACCATTCTACATACGGACGCTAAGGGCCGTGGTATAGGTGCCGTTCTGCTCCAACGCGACACCTCTTCACAAGAGAGAGTAGTTGCATATGTCAGTAGAGTACTTACCGCGACCGAGAAGAACTATACCATAACTGAGCAGGAGTGCTTGGCTGTAGTCTGGGCAGTGCAAATGTTCCGTCCCTATCTCCACGGCCGTCATTTCACGATCATTACGGACCACCACGCCTTATGCTGGCTTTCCACGTTTAAGAGCTTGTCTGGACGCTTGGGTCGATAGATTCTACGTTTACAAGAGTATGACTTCGATATCATTTACAAGTCAGGTAGAAAACACCAAGACGCCAACGCCTTTTCGCGCTGCCCGCTACCAAATACCAAGCTAGCATCGGTCAAAGTTCGACCATCACTTCTACTGCAGCGGCCGCGCTCGCCTCTATAGTCCAGCTATTATCGGACGACAAGCGCAAACTTCACTCCTGCCAGTTGTCTGATCCGTACTCTAGGCGTAATATAGACAATCTCTCAGGAGCTTCCCATCCACCTAACGTGCGGCACCGTCGTCAACTCTTGCGGTTTAGGCTGGAGAATGGAGTCCTGTACCGTCATTTCTACCACCCTGATGGTCAACGCTGGGTCCCCGTGTTACCACACTCTCTTCGACTTGACGTGCCTAAAGCCTTCCACGATGACTTGGCTGCCGAAAATCTTGATATTCAAAAAACTCACGATCGCATTCGAAGTCACTTCTACTGGCCCGGTATTTCTACTAGCATCCCGCGCTACGTCGGTTCCTGTGTCCCGTGCTAGCGTCGTAAAATCCAGACAACTGCACCGGCCAGGCCTCTGCAGCCAATTCCGTGCCCCACCACGCCATTTGAGGTTGTAGGTACCGACCTTTACGGCCTTCTTCCTGTCAGATCCACTGGCAAACGATCGATAGTGACCGCCGTAGACCACGTGACACGTTACGCGGAGACAACGTCTGTATCGACTGCCTCTGCTTCAGAAGTTGCTGACTTCGTTTCGCACGCCATCATTCTGCGCCACGGTGCCCCTCGTGTCTTGTTGAGTGATCGTGGAAGAGAAGTGTTAAATGAAGTATTGCGCGCCTCTGGAATAACACACAAGGCAGCTACAAGCTACCACCCTCAGACCAATGGTCTCACCGAGAGGTTTCACTGTACTCTTGCTGACATGATGGCCATCTACATCATTCCAGATCAGATAAACTGGGATACTCTCCTACCATTCCTCATCTTTGTCTACAACACGGCCGTTCAGCGCAACACCGGTTCTTTGCCGTTCTACATCGTTTATGGACGTTCCCCTCCTTTCTTCCTCGATGTTTCCTTTTTGAACAGTGACGTCAACTGGTCTTCATCTTCCAGCGAGGAATACATTTCAAGACTAGCTCGGTGTCACGATCGTGCTCGCATCAACGCAGAAGCACGACAGCAAGATTGAAAAGTCATTTATGACGCATCTCATCACCTTGTACTCTTCCGACCTGGTGACGAGGTGCTCCTGTTCACACTTATTCGTACACCTGGTCTGTGTGACAAGTTCCAGCCACACTTTATTGGGCCTTACATAGTTATCGAACATACTTCGCCCGTTAATTTCGTGTGACCCGACTGGTCGTCCCAAGAGACCGCCGTCACCACTCCACAGAGATCGTGCACGTGTCTCGCATGAAGCCTTTCAGGCGACGTTCTCTGCCACATTGATTTGCTACGGCCAGATTGGCCGCTTCGACGTGGGGGGAATCAGTGTGGGCATTCATTATGCGCTTCTCATATATGCATTATCATAACCATCATCATCCGTCATGGTCCTTGTCCTCTTTTTCACTGGGTGTCACCACAATCATCGTCGGGTGTGTGCACGCTCGGTCTCGGACTGCCCGTTCGTTGCTGAGTCCTTGGGCTGAATAAACGCTGTCCGAATCCTGACGTCATAGTATTAAGATATTAGCACCCTTCCATTATTCTTGTACATTTCCGTCAAAAAATACATCGTGAACAGGTTGGCTAGTTTTTCTCACACAATCTGTTCTCCATCTTTAAGCAGACAGGTGTTATCTTGTCCTCGCCAGGAGCTTTGACTCCTTGCATTCCCTCCAAAGCTTTCCTCACTTCCGTCATTACTGGTCGGATGTCATCTGGGTTGCTGCTTGATTTTACTTTATTGTTCCCTTTGTCCCACCTAATGTACAGATCTCTGCAAAACATCTTCAGTATTTTACCTATCATATTCATATTAGGTAGTTATTTCGCCGTCCTTGTCGCTCAGTGCATACATCTAGTTTTTGGCTATCCGAAGTTTTGTCTTCACCGCTTTGAAGGTTTCTCCATTCTTTAAAGCGTGTTCAATTCTCTCCTTGCTATGCCTTCTGATATGGGATATCTAACGTTTATAATCAACTTTTCAAGCTTTGCCAGTTATATTTTGTCTCTTATGTTTAAGGCTTTCTCTCTTTGATGTTTCTTAATGAGATTCTTCGCCTCGTGCGAAGGCTGGGTAGTGTTCTGTCTAACTATCGTATCTCCAATTTCCACTGCACAAACCATGATGATAATCGATGATTATCATCCTATTCGCCAACGCAAAGACAGGTTTCTTCGATAAGAACCAAGTATCTCTTCTGAAGTGAGATTCTGAACGCGTATACTTTTCCTATCAGTGCTAGCTCGTTGATTGGCTTTCTGTGTATAAGTTTCTTCTGTTCCTACTTAATGTCTAGGTGAATCCGAGACCTAACCATTCTATGTTTACAGCTTTGTACCTTGCCAATTACTTCCACGTTCTGCACGATGCTTGGGTGTGCAGTCAGTTTAAAGTCTAATTCGTTATTACTTTCGGCATTAGGGCTCATACATGTCTACACACAGTTCACTCGTTTTCGGTACAAGGTATTCAAGACCAGTAAATTATTGCATTTCGCGAAATCAACTAACAACTCCTCTCAGGCATTTCTAGTACTGATGTCATCATTCTCTGCGGCCTGCCCCCAGCCTGCTTCTTCCCTACCTGCATTGAGGTCGCCCATCACTATAGCACACTGTGATATAAAGACGATAGTCTTTCTTCGGTACCTTCAACGCAAAAAATTTGGTCTGTCTGTCTGTAAGTTGACTTGTCTGTTTGTCCGCCTAAACAATTTTAGAAACGGCCAAAATGCAATTTCATTAACAGCTGCTACTGATAATGCTCAAGTTTCAGCGTTCATACTTGTGCGATTGTCGATTTAGAAGCAGATATTTCACATATCCTAGGCACAATATCAACACGTCAGTATTCTGTAGTGTGTTGTTTTTATACTAGAGAAGGCATACATAAGTACTTTTAAAGACCGTATTTTTTATCACGCTGTGCTTTCAATGCAACGCTGTGCTCGAAAAGGTAAATCTTTCCAGCGCTTAGCTAAGACGACATGGTTGTGGCACCTGCCCTTCGCCTTGCATCCTACATCTTATTGCCTCTGAGAAGGGTTCCGACGCCGCGCGCTTCTTTTTTCAAGATAACTGCCAGATGGCGCTGTTGTTTCACGTGCCTCGATGCGCTCGTTCACCTCCGCTGTACGCTCGAGGCACTCTAACGCAGCGCCTCCAGAATACTATTTACCGATTTTCTTGAGCACAACACTAGATAAACGTTTCGTTCACTCTCTCCGAACACAAGAATATCCTCTTTCGACGACATTTGCACTGCAACATGCAGATACGGGGCCAATTTTTTTCCTTACTCATAGCCGATTCTGTGTCTTCATGAAAGCTTTCAACTATTACGTCACAATGACTTAATTTAGGCACGAAGGCCTGTACCACCTTCATATTGTATCCCTTATTCAGTTTATTTACGATACCTGCCACCCTTTTATTCGTTCTATAGTATTCTTTTGTGTTTCCAGCTTTATTTCTCTGGGTAAGGAACCCGACCCCAGGTTTTTTTTGTCCTCCAAGCCACGACAGCAACAAACGTGCCCAATTTGTAGCATTGTATAGGCCTTATCTGTCCTCCTGTTTTTAATCTCACTGATCCCTATTGCATCCTAAGTAACACCCTCAAGCACCTTGAATAGCGCAGCTACACTTGCCTCACTATATAAGGCTCTAGAGTTAAACGTTGGCATATTCACGTTTCAATGATGGTCTGTCCTGACCCAGTCATTCTCAGCAACCTCTGCTGCGTCGCACATGTGACCGCCCCCATTGATCAGTTGCTTTGCAGCCACTGAGGAGTGAGCGCCGAAATTAACAGGCGTATCAATGAGGAAGGTAGTGGCCAAATAATGCACTAGGGTGGGCTGTCTTACTCCTGTGAGGAATTGTGTTACTGGTGGTAGTTACCGGTAACGCCAGACTGCAGGCCTTTTATTGCAATTTCATCATCACTCGGATAATTTTTTGATCCGTTGGAGAATTTCATGGCATCAGGGTTCAAGCCACGAGCCCCTTACACGCGAAGCTGATACTTTGACCACTACGCTATCACGGCATCACTGCGCAAGAAATTAAGAACTCTTTTATTCGCAGAATATGACCGTTATGCTGTGCAGTGTAAGTATGAGATGCCTGCGTATATAAGCATCACCTTGCCTTGCCCAAGCCTTGTACACTCGTTCACGTAATAACGTAAGTCTTTCACTGTCATCACAGCCAGTATAAAATCTGCTAAAAGCACTATTTTTAATACAGTAGAGTACTAATCACAATAAAAGTGATTGGATGAGGACGATTTGTGTTTACTAAGAGTGAAAGTAGCCTTCCAAGGATTGCCAGAAATTGTTTCTCAGGAGTACTACATTTCAAACACGGTGCAGTTTGCGACACTTGCCATCCTTTTGTCGTGCGTTAAACAAACTGCGTTTAACAACACATTTGTATAACTAACAATACAGCCCTATTTTACACACGGACTTAAGAAGCAGCCAATCTCTTAGATAGCTATTATCCTCGAAGGAAGAAAATTCCATTAGGGCGACTTTATGAGCTCTCACGTGGCAGTCGTCAAGTCATTTAAAGCCATCAGACTTTTCATCTTACCAATACTTTTTGTCTGAGAGACAATTCCTCATGTGTAATAAGATTCTCGTTCATCTGAGACTACTAAGATGGTGTAACGTCCTTTATGTCAGCGCTTTTCCCAACATTTTTATTTTTCTTTTCTTAAGAATTCATTCTCTAAACAAGTCAAGTGCATTGGGAGGCTAGTCGGTACGACACTGACTTATAAGCTGGCTTTGAAACTAGTTTAAATTGTGGATTTTTGACCTTGCTTACTTCTTCTCCGCACAATGACTAATCTTAATCAAACACACTTAGCGAAACACGAACAAGAACAGCGTCACATGGGACTATTTCACTAACTTCCACTACTCTCCCCCCCCAAAAAAAGAAACACAATGCAAACATAGTTCAGATTGTAGAGCACAAAACAGTGCGTAGTTACGTCGACATCGCCAAGGCCAGTGGCCTTCCCAGACTGAACAAATAGGCTGAGCCAGGACTGCAGCAAAGAAAGAAGGAGGCCTCGACCAAACATCTTTTATTTCCTGCGCTTCATCTACGTATATGGCCTCAGTATCGCAAGGGAGTAAAATTATTTCACACAAACAAATACAATAACAGCAGATATGTAAATACAATATTTGATCCAGCTGTATTTTTCTCTACCACCATAGTCCCTCAATACTTTTTACTGGTGACGAAATTTTGAGCACAATTTGGTATAGCGACAGAGCCTACCGCCAGGGGCGCCACTGCAGACAAGAAGTTTCCTTGGCGGAGACTCACTCTGGTGGCTTCTCGGAAATATTTCCGTGGGGTTTTCTGAACTGGTCATCAATCGAGTATAGGCAGCATACTCACATCTGCGCGTAGCGACCGTAAATGTCTGTTCGGTTAAGGCAGTGTTCTGCACCTTTCGATTGCGTAAATGTCAGCGTGCAGTCACGTCCCGCAAGCTGATTTAGCAAACGCTCTTTGATCATGCCTTTGTATTGCTTTTCTTTTTTCTCGAGGCTGTAGCCGACATCGGCGCAAGAACCACCACCGAAATTGCCATTACACAGGCGCACGTACGTATCGTCAGGGACGTCCATTCAGACCCTCTGCGCAACATTTTCCCCACTGGAATCCTGCGAAGACTCCCGAAGCCGCTTTACCGGCTGCCTGTGTGGCAACTGCCGAGGTGTCGTCTCCTTTTTTGATAGTTAAGCCGGGAGACCTTCAAATATTCGTGGAAGTGCGACGTACCTCAGCTTCGCTCTTCCACACGCCAAACTAACAATGGTGCTTTCTGTAACGCATTCATCTGCGCAAATAATTTCCTCGCTACAGAAGTGTCTTTCACATACCCGAACGTTCGATGAACTGAACGAGAATGTGCCGGTTTCTTCACGCGGTATCGCCCACCTTCACTGCTCACGGCTATCGGCGTCACTGGGAAACATGAACAAAGACACTTTTTCAACAGTTTCTCTGTAGCCGGTGCGACAGTGCGGCACACATGATATTTTGGGCGGCATTCGTGAAGCTGCTGCTAACTGTCCGTCCCATACGAAAACAGAGACAGACAGCACCACACACACGAGATAAAATGACATCAACAGAGCCAACACAGAGCGCCATCACTCTGCTGGCCTCGACGAGAATATTGGTGGCCGGAGCAACCCTGCGGCGCAGAGGATGTCTTCTGCACTATTTGATTGATATGTGGGGTTTAACGTCCCAAAACCACTATATGATTATGAGAGACGTCATAGTGGAGGGCTCCAGAAATTCAGACCACCTGGGGTTCTTTAACGTGCACCCAAATCTGAGAAAACGGGCCTACAACATTTCCGCCTCCATCGGAAATGGAGCCGCCGCAGCCGGGATTCGAACCCGCGCCTTGTGCGTCAGCAGCCGAGTACCTTAGCCACTAGACCACCACGGCGGGGCAATCTTCTGCACTCTTTGTTACGCAGCCGATAACAATTAATTTAGTTTGAAAACGATAAGAATTCAACAAAGCACCGCTTAAGCACGATAAAGCACGACGAACACAGGACCTACACACCTCGCCCGGCCATTGCCTCGCTGAGAGACGCTGCAGTGGCCTCGACGAGTACCACGGGTGGTGCCTTAACACTGGGGGTGCCACCCCACGTTCAAAGTTGGCGGAACCCAAAGATCTTTCATAGAGTGATGGGGAAGTATTGTGACCAGTAAAAAGCATTGAGGTAACTTTTACTACCCACACGAGCATTCATTATCTATTTTTTTCTTTCTCTGTCCAGAAGGCTCACGATGCGGCGGGGTGGCTGGGCCTCCCCGTCCCAACGTGGGAGCGGCCCGTGATCCTACCCCTATAAAACGGGGGTGGAATCCTTCAGGACCCCAATAAACGTTTTTCATTCATCCATCTCTGCTCGCACCCATGACTCTTGTTTCTAGCAATGCACTCACGTCTCGCTGCGAAGACAACCTTACCGCTACCTGGGTGTGGTCGCAGTACAAGCGATTTACTTCGCTGAGAATTGGGTTATTGTTAGTAATTTAGATTATTTGATGGCATCGAAAGACGATAAAAATATTTGTTGACGGCTTTTACGGAACAATGTATTGTCACGCGTTAATTTGCATATAACAAGTTGAATACACAATTGGGTAGACACGCATAGAGAGCCCACAACCCTTACAGTCAGCAAGCTTGAATCAATACGCCATATAGTCATTATGACAAGCAGTCGAGGTCGATGAACATGCCACGGTAGCGAGAGGCGGATAGTACAAATGTAAATACAAATATAATTTGCAGCGGGAAGAAACAATCGCCAATATTTGGAGCGATAGTAAATACAACAATGAAGAACCAATGGAAGGTATGCACGCTGCCAAACCAGTAGTGATAAAATACAGCTTAAACGAAATATAGAAAATGGGTAACTGAGAACGGTACCACTAGCTTAAAATTGTGTAAAGAGTTAAAACGTGCGTTTTAAGATTGGCGATATCAACAAAGTTCAGGAATACTACAGCAGTTGAGGTTCCCCTACTGATTGCTGTATTCACCCTTGTTGGCACTAGAAATGATCAAACGAGCGTCGAAGTTCTACTGCTTTGTGCTAATACGTGCTTTTTCGGGGGAATTACAAAACAATGTTTTCCTTATTGCATGAATAAACTTTCTGTTATGCACAGGTGTAAAACAATGATAATTTGCGATTGCAATTATTGGTCCCTTCAGCACACTTTCAGCATAATCGCGCAATGCCTAAATCCCTAGTCGATGTTTCTAAGAACTCGTTAGCCAAGCAATATTGCATAGATATCTGAAGAAAAGCCAGCAAAAGCGCCTGGTACCATATAATGCAGAAGCACGCGCCACTGGAACTAACAACTGGGACGTTATTGAGAGAGGCAGTCAACCAAAAAACCGCGCAATGAATGGGCAGCATATTAGTATAGCCTACCATGACTCCTGGTGTAAGAAGAATATAGTACACAAGCATCTCTTTTGCCGTCGATGCAGAACATGATTATTTCTTGGTTCCAGCAGTGTGTGCCTCAACCTGTTGTTTCAGGTTCTAGCTGGTTTTCTCTATGCAACATAAATGAAGTGGTCCAGATAATGAATGTTCTGCAATAAGTACAGCAAGCAGCCTAGAGTTCGCAATTGTTGCTAAAATTATCTAGAAATCATCGCGCCCTCTTTTGAGCAATTATATCATAAAACTAAACGACCGCGCCACCAATCCAAAGCGCATGGTCATTGGCTGATTGGAGCATTGTGGACAACATAGTTAAAATGGCCGCCACAGGAGGTCACCTCGAACACGAGCACACGCTCACGGTCATACTGAAAGTAAGCCGCTTAGTAAAAAAAATGAAGTAAAAAAAGTGCTCGAGGTTATGACTCGCGCTGACGAAGAGATGCATCTTCTTTCCCTCTTGCAGTCGCACTTCCCGAAGTAGCTTATAGCTTGCTCACTAGAACAAAATGAGAAATAAGGTGCATTTCCGACGGAGGCGGAAATGTTGTAGGCATGTGTGCTCAGATTCGGGTGCACGTTGAAGAACCCCAGGTGGTCAAAATTTCCGGAGCCCTCCACTACGGCGTCTCTCGTAATCATATGGTGGTTTCGGGACGTTAAACCCCACATATCAATGAAAAATAGGGTGCCTGAAGCATGTGACAAACCCCTCTAACTTCATGCGTACTTGATGAATTATGAGAAAGTTTTGCGAAGTCAGTTCTCAAGTTCAAAGGCTCTTTACGTTAAGTCATACGACGATTAATTTCAGAAATGTTATGCGGCTCTTTTATTACGATTGTATTTATATCGCTGCAAAATTCAATTTAGAAGTGACAGTTCACACCACAGTGAGCATTCACGCACACACGAGGCAACTGTGTCTTGCACCTTAGGTTTGACTACCACCAATTTCAGCAATGTTTACCCACTATTGTCTCAGACTTAGACCAACAGGGCAGCATAAAGCGCAAGCAATCAAAATATCAAACTTCACTTGTGCAAGACGTATCAAAGAAGTCATGAGCGTAACGACATGACCATTATAAGTAAGCGGCACATTCAACCTGAAAGGTAATAGTTGTCTGAAACTGGCTCTAACTTTACAGTAAAGGCTGTCATGAGACTGCAACAAAAGTCTATTCTGGTTCCATAGCTACCTGCTTCCACTTACACTCTTGCCGGTGTCTGAAACCGCTATTGTGACCAATAAAAAGCGATATAAATAAAAATACTCAAAAGAGAATTGAAATTGAGCCTAGGGCCTGTGCGTGGAAACCGGTAATTTTACAACGGAGCTATTCGAATGCTTAAAATTCCACTGATAACTGACTCTACACAGTCTTCATGCCAGCTAACAATTGCATTAGCATGTGCAATAAAGTGTTTAAAACAGTAAAATAAAAACAGGCTTCACACATTGCAAATTGCGTACAGGTAGGTTTTTGCATGCCTAAACACAAGCCTTAGACATATTAGTACAGCACCGTGAGGAAGACCTTCAAGAAAGTGTAAATAATACCTACAAGTTTGTGGCGGCGGTTAGCAAGCTTTCTAAAGAATCACCAATCACAGAGGCCATTCCCTTACTACACAAAATGTATGACAATTTATTATCTGCTGGGTACAATGAGTGTCGATTCTGGTAGTTGCCCCATTAGTATCTTAAAATGCTTTAAAAACACCTCTCTTTCAGCTTTCGCTGTAACTGTGCCATGTATTCCGGTCTGGCCTGGTGATTTTTTGTGACTGCCGTTGAATATCGTGGAGATATGACAAACTTTGACATTAAACTCAATAACGAGTAGACCATCTAGCCTAATCTTCCCCGTGTGCGAGAAAAAAAATATGATTACAAGACATTATTCTTCGAACAACGCTTACACTCTTCAAAAATGTTTGCGCGTTTGACATCCCTCTAGTAGTAATGCTTGAAAACTCCGCCTTTAAACGACCAGTATCTATGTTCACAAGCTCCACCCAACAAAAAGAGAAAGAAAAAAATTGACATCAGTTTAGACCTTCTTATACCTGGTATCCAGAGTTTCCACATTCTCAAAGATCTCTGGGCACATTTCTCTGTAAAACTTATCGTGACCGATTCATTTCTTTGTGCCTGTATATTTGCGGCCAAAGCCAGCCATCCAAACATGCAGATATCTCTAAGTAAATTGACTGCTAATTTATTTACTTCCTGCTTTCATGTTTGCATGCTGCGTTAGGTCCTGCTTGCTTGGTTGCACCAGGCATTAGATGCGTAATTAAGAACTGGATCTGTCTCACCGTACAACTTAGTGATGGAAGCTCGCAACACCCGTACATAGCAGAAGTGAGTAGCACCGCCTTTAACAACGCTCACTTTGTGACGCTTCGTGTCAATTAGCTTCATTCGGAATTCATTGAATGTGGAGGCAGCACTAAAATGAACGTCTGTTGCCACCGAGTACGCCCTTTATCGTAATGATTAGCTCTTAGGAAGCATTTGTAATGAAGGACATTGCAGAATATTAAAGAAGCCAAGAAAAAATCCAATTTTTAATAAAAAGCACTGGGGCAAACTTCGGTAAAGGTTTGTCAGCTTTGACATCCTGCTTACAATGAACCTAATTTAGTAAGCTTGCTATTGCTACTAAAAGCGCATTATGGTGGCCGCAAATTCGGTGACTTGTATAATGTTACCTACACGTAGATATAGTGCATTAATGCATTTCACTCAGCCCAGATTATCCTATCTAATCCGGAGTAGTGTGTGATATCATTGTAATTAAAAGAGAGTGCAAGAGAGTGATGTATATAATCGCAGATGTAATGGTCATGATGCATTACGGCAATTTAACAAGAACACTGTGAGAGGACTGTGGTGGATATGAAAGACATATTCTTAAATTGTACAAAATCGTAACCACGGCATAGTGGATAGCATACCCGGCACCTGTTGTCGCTGACCCAGAGGTCACGTGTTTAACTCCCGGTTATGGATTATTTTCTGTCGTTCGATCGCGCATATTTTTTCGTCATCATTTCCGTGATGCAAATGCGTCGCTGAAGGTGGATCCTAGAATAAGGCACTTTAGTGTTAAAATATTAGAAATATTCACAATTATTAACAGAAGATTGCTACAACACTTAATAAACATGCGGCTGACGCACACTTCACACGAAACAGGCTGCCACCGCCTCTCCAAGGACAGGGTTGCTCCTTCCATCGCCACTTCATGAGTGTTACACCTCAAGAAGGACGCAACCTGAAGAACTCTCTGCAGACAGCATGTATCTCAACTGCCGTAATAAGAAAGAAGTTGATAAAGCATTGAAAAAAAGTTGCTTGCAAGCCATAAACTTACTTTGACTATGTGCCTAACACGATTCCAATTGTGCTGTGGAAACCCTAATTGCTTACATCAAAACATTAACGTCGTCAACCTTAGCAGACCAAACCTACATGAACGTTGATTGATGATAATACATTTGTATTTTAGAAATTATTCATTGTTAGTTTGGTAGAGTCATAAAATCTCTAAAATGGGAATAACTGGGTGCTCATGCTATTCACAATCACAGGATTTAAGATGGGGAGCTGCATTAAGCACACGACTCATTGCCACTGAATTGCGACACATTTGTTGCCATGATTGACCTGACCCACCTTGCGGTGCACTTATGGTAGTGCTACGCACTACTGCCCGCATTATCGAAAAAGAAGTTTCGTGCGTGGTCCTTTGGAAGTCTTGATCACAGCGGCGACAAAGCAGTCACCCAAACCACGGACAGGATGGGATGCCGCCGTATGATGACCTTTCTTTTACACACTCTGTTCGCTCGTTCAGAAACCGATTTCTGTCCACACATGGTCAGATTGCTTTATCCATGTACAGCTCCACAGGAAAAAGATTTCTTTTGCAATATTCCAGTACGTTCGAAACGGTCAAACAAACGCTGCCTGTAAAGAGTGCACCACCATAGCAATACTTATACTGTGGAAAAGCAGAGCCAACATCTTCTTTGCAAACGCCTCTTTTCCAGCAGAGGGCTCCTATAAAGCGTGCACCACCACAACAAGGCTTATATTGTGGCAAAGCAGTGCCGTTATCTACTATGCAACAGCTTTTTTTTTTTTTTTCACCTCCTAGTCTCCCCATTCACAACAACAACTTGCGAACGCTGGTTTGATATACTTCTTTTGCTCACATAGTAACAGTAGCATTCTACATCTAGTTGCGATATATCAAGATGATTTGAACCATCTTGGGGCAGGTACTATGTTTATTATGTTTATTATGAGAGAGTGCAAAGAAGCTTGTGCCAATGTCTTAGAAAAAGTTTCTTGTTCTAAATTCGAACAAGTGGTGGGTAGATACAAAGTGCATGCTAAGGTTAGATGACGTAGACTATCCGCGGCTATAGTACCACACTGTCGCTATTTAGTCTAAATACAGCAATGCCCTCAAACACGCATAAACAACGTTTGCGGGTTCTACCCGTACACATTCTTTTACAAAAATTGGGCCACTTTTCGAACCTATTGTTATTATATAGCTAAAAATTTGATGAACAATTAGATTATTGAAACTTATCGTTTATTCTCTACATTTTCAAACATTGGAGTTGGTTAGCCGCAGTCATTTTCTCTACACTACCACTCTTCAGGTAATCTTTTAATGGAAAATATAAGCGTGTAATTATTACATTCAGACAATTTATTGCGGTGTTGCTGTGTTTATGATACCATTCGACAGTATCAACTGGCCTTGGTTAAACTTCCTGAATTCGCGATTTCATATCATCACAACAATTACCATGTATTTAACTGTCTAACACATGGTTGCACTTTACTCCTATTTCATGACTCTATTCTCAGTTATTTAAAATGTTATTCATGCTGTTTTCCTTGCTCAATCTTTATTACGGTAGGCATCTGCCATTATAACCTAATACCTTGCAAAATCCCGAAATAAGTGAAACAAAGCTTCCGGAGTCAGTATGGAAGTCTTGCCTTTATTTGTCGCTCATTTAACTATTATGCAACAAGAGCCAAGTAGCTTAGCTGTCACCGTTGCTGCTTATACGCCGAGAATATCAAACCTCACTCACCTTTGTATATAAATATTTTGAGGTAGGAATTCTTACATTATTATTATTATTATTATTATTATTATTATTATTATTAATATTATTATTATTATTATTATTATTATTCATATTATTTGTTATATAGCTATAGCTACATCCCACCACTCGGCACAACATTCACGGTGCTGAAAGAAGGTTATTACGGCAGAGAGCTGTAATAACTGGCACAAGACCTCTGACGCTGGACGGAGCAAGTTGTTCGCTACAATGATCACTTGGGAAATCGCACCAACGAGCATGACGAAATAGAAACAAACAACCACAAGTGAGAGCGCCAGTTGAGCAAAACAAAAGATTCCAGCAAACACCAAAGTCAGCGCTAGACGAAGGAGCGAAGTAAAATACAATCGGCCAACTCCTCCCCAAGATACGCAAGCTATCGCAGAATGGTGACTCTAGCAGAAAGAACCTGGCCCCATCGTCTTTCCTGTCTGCTCTCATTTCCCGAAGGAGTGTCTCACTGCGAAGTGAACAGAGCACTGCATGACGTGCTCCGCGGGGGAACGAGCGATTAATATTAATAAACCAAGGTGGACATAATATCTGCCAGACGTGGTGCTCTCAGGCAAGATCAGGAAGCTGGTCAAATAAAGTGTACCGGATTGCCATTGCCTGTCGCCGTTGAATTCCCGCTTTCACTACCTCCCCTCATCTCAAGCACCAAGGTCTCAGCTTTACGATCTACTTGGACAGTTTACATTGCCAATATGCTTGTTTCCTTGACTCCTTTTTTCGCTCTGTTTTGCCATACATTGAATCAATAGTACTGGGATGAACAAGAGAATAATATTATATTTGTGACGTTTGTACATACAGCACAGTGGAGTCACGAAGACAGTTTCTTAGCTGGCATAGGTCGATAAAGTGAGCTATGTGAAAAAGTGTCACTATGCTGCAATATATCGTCTCAAGTGTTTTACGTTAGAGTAAGTATTTGTGAAGACACGAGCAGTTCCTCTGCACGTGTTTTTAGAAGCATACCTCGTACCTCTATGGACGTGAGGAAGTACTGTAACCGTTGCTCTGAGCGATATGTCGTCTTAGTATGCCGTAGTGTTTTATTGCCTGAAAATAGCTTATGCCAGGTTTATCGATATATCCATTGTTGTTTTAAAAAAAACGTCAAAAGACAATACTGATGTTGAGTTACGCTAATGTAAAATTTCCACTTTTGTAAAACCAAAACCAGCTCACTCCTGAGGACGCTTATCAAAATAATTACGCATTTGTAAGGTCTAAACAACTTCCTCTCGCTGTGTTCACGCATTTTCTGAATGTTTGTTTTGCGTTAGTGATATGCAATATTTGCTATGCGCAGTAATGAACACCAGGAGATCTCCTTGTAGTCCTTCTTTGACCGCAATATGTCGCGAATGTTTCTCTGAGAATATGACACGGTACTGCCTCTCCTACGAAGCATTTTGTTATTCCTCTATTGTAGCATCATTACAAACAATTATCCGCAGAAGTTTACTTAGTCCATCCACTTTGCAAAAGCCAAAAAACGTCTTTCAACGACAACTGATTTGACATACAGCAGAAGGGGGTGGCCAAAGAACCACTTTTCAGGTATGGCAGGTAGATGCAACAGCGACTGTGAGGGCACAGTCGAACGTAAAATGAATTATTACGACACTAAAATAGAAAAATTCTAAATCAATTTTTTTTCATGAAGCACTAGACTACGCCGCCTCTTGTGCTTTATAAATGGCATCCTCGTGTATTTCAGAGAGGCGCAGTATGTGTGCCCTTACAGAACCTGAAAAGAGCAAAAAGCAAGGCATCCTCCCACACACATGCCTAATCTGTTCCTCTGCCCACTTTATTACTATCACCTTTCACACTGGGCAGTATCCTTATGGGCACTGCATTACTGGGCAGTCTAGGTATTGCGTACATATATTATGACGGAAAAACACTGTGCTACAGTTGCTGCGGAGAACGAAGCTAGGGAGGACACAAAAATGAAGTGGATCTTCCCTAACTTCGTTCTCCGCAGCAACTGTAGCTCAAATTGTTTCAGCCTTGAAAAAAACAACTATCCCAATATCTCATCTTGCTATAGATATATTATTTCAAGCTACAAGGTCCCACAATGCTGTTTTAGCAGTACACTCTGTGTGTAACTTCATGGTTGTAACTAGGCAGTTGCACCTTGGCTGCACTACTAAAGCGTTGGGACTCACCGAAAAGCGAGGGCAATTTATCCAAAGTACCAGCTTAAGTTAAGATCAATATAATCAATATACAAAATACAAAAAGGTCGTTGCCGCTAACAAAGCCATCTGAATCTGACTTGTGAGGAGTTACAAGGTAAAGCCGCTCATGGTGCCTGCAGGGCAATATCTCGTTCAAGTTAGTGTATAACGAACGAGAAGTGAGAATATAAAGCAGAGGCTCTCCCAGCGAACTGTTCAAGTGTACTTTAAAGGCGTGGCTCTCCCAGTTACATTCTTATATTAATTGTACAATGTTGACTGTGGTCAGCGGGAAGCACACTATGGTGGTTCCCGTTAGGGGCGCACATTGATATTTCTAGGGGAGGGGGGGGGGCTGCTCCTTGATCGCGGGTTGGCAAGGGAAAGGCGGGAATTTTCGTGAACTGGTCATTTTTCCCCTGAAAGCCGTGGCAAAAAAATTCAGTGCGGGGTCAGCACAGGCCCGGTGTGCCACCCCGTGTTTACGTCACTGGTCCTCGTAGACTAAAGACAATTTAGGTGGAACAATTTGTTTAGCCTGCAAGTTAGACAATGCTTTTATGGAGAAGTTGTCCCTAAATGCATGACGTTTAGGTTGCCCTGCTTATGTCTAACAAATACGCTCATCCACAGTGTTAGATCACTGACATGAATGCAACGCTTTCACTTCCGGCAAGTCAAAATGGTGGTACTGCTTGATAATTAAATTTTTGTTGATCATTCACCAGCGGCAGTTTAATTAGGCCATATGCTGTTGTCTTCGTTTAGATAGCAGCCGAAACTTTGGTATAACTTACTACCCCCTAACACTGCAAATTTCACTCACAAGGCTTCGTTTGAAAATGGTGCGTATGAAGCGGTGGCCCCTATACCCACTGAGTTATACGAATCCCGTGTTTCTTGTGCGCGTTTGACGAAGTCGGCAGCAAGTGATTCAGGCTTTAGCGTTCTTGTCGGGGGACATTGTAACATAAGCGGGAACAAATACAATGCAGCCGCTTAGCAGTGCCAGCTAAAAAAGTTGCACAGCATTCAGCCCGTCAATTTGTACTTCAATACAAATAGTTGAATATCAGTTTCCCCATTCTCTTTTAGCAAACTATAGTGCAAGGTATGCTGCAAAGTATAGGCATGAGGCTAAACTCTACGAAGACAAAATTCATATTGTCTATAATTAAAACATGCCCACTCGAATGCGAGCATTGCCTAGGCCATACCACATTATCTAGCACTTCGCATATGAAATATCTGGGGGTAATATTGAGGAATAACCCAAGTTGGGATACCCATGTTATCCCATGTCCCCTGGATGCCCATGTCCCCTGAGTTACTAAGCAATGCAATGTCATCGGCGAAGCGCAGATTATTAAGGTACTCTTCAGCCCAGCCACGGTGGTCTAGTGGCTAAGGTATTCGGCTGCTGACCCGCAGGTCGCGGGATCCAATCCCGGCTGCGGCGGCTGCATTTCTGATGGAGGCAGAAACGTGGTAGGCCCATGTGCTCATATTTGGGTGCACGTTAAAGAACCCCAGGCGGTCAAAATTTCCGGAGCCCTCCACTATGGCGTCTATCATAATCATATGATGGTTTTGGGATGTTAAACCCCACATATCAATCAATCTAAGGTACTCTTCATTAACACCTATTCTTGAATGTTTCCATTCTAGGCCTCTGAAAACCTCCTGTAAGCACGCTGTAAATAGAATTGGAGAGATTGTGTCCCCCTGCCTTACACCCGGCTTGATTGGTATTCTGTTGCTTTCTTAATGAAGAACTATGGTAGCAGTTGATTCTCTGTATATTTCGTTCAGGATGTTTATATTGTAGGGAACTATGTGAACGATGACGAAGCAGCAAAAAACGGCAAGCCACAGCGTTGGTGCACACGCGCGACCCCAGCTTGCGTTTGTTTCGTATTTTCGGCCTGTTGGCGTTCCTCGCTCTTCTGGCCTTCCACGGCCTTCCAGTAAGTTTGTACGTAAATAAACTGCGTGACATCTAGTGGAGGTGTGTGGACTCCCGTACAAACCTGAAACTTCGCTCCCGTAAGCTTCCCCCTCTACGTGACACGAACATGGCCCCCGAGACGCCTCTTCAGGTGGGACCTTCGACCATCCATGTCACTTGCGGCGCCGTGTATCCTCAACGAGATCCTCCTATCTTCACGGGCTACACTGAGTCGGACGTCGAAGATTGGCTGGCGAGGTACGACAAACAAGGTACGGCGCAAGTAACAAATGGGACGACCCAAGTAAGCTTGGCTACGTCACGTTCTACTTTGCGGACACCGCGCAACCGTGCTTTAATTACCACGCAGCTGACATTACTACGTGGTCTGCATTCAAGACTGCTATTACGGACGTCTTTGGACGACCTGCGGCACGCAAGCTTTAGGCCGAGCCCCGTTTACGTCACTGTGCGCAGCAACCAGGCGAGACCTACATGGGCTACATTGAAGATGTGTTGTATCTATGCAACCGCATCAACTCTAACATGCCTGAGGAAGAAAAAATCAGGCACATCTTGAAAGGCATTGACGATGGCACCTTTCAGATGTTGCTCGCGAGAAATCCCCCGCCCAATTGCTGTCCTCGTTTCTCTCTGTCAAAGCTTCGATGAATTTCGTAGGCAGCGCGCAATTGCTCGTCAAGCCCTCACGACTCCAGACACGCTCGCAAGCTTGCACCTAGCTGTCCATCCTACCGATCAGCAGCCGCTGCTTTCGAGAATGAAGGACTTCGTTCGCGAAGAGGTAGCGCGCCAGCTGTCACTGCTGCCACTGACACATGAGCCCGCACAAGCTTTGGCACTGGACCTCCAACACGTCATTCGGACCCAAGTCACTGAGGCCCTTCCGCCGATGCATCAGCAACCACCAGTCACGGCGCCTCTCACGTACGCCGCCGTCGCTGCTTGGCCTACGCAACAGCGTATGCCATGTGCTCAACCTGCCACGCCACCCTATACCGTGCCTACAACCCCAATGTTTGTGCCGTATCCCTACGTGAGACCTTCAGCTCAGTTTTACCGTCGCTCAGACGCTTGGAGGATGCCAGATAATAGGCCCATCTGTTTCGCCTGTGGTATCGCTAGACACGTCACCAGCCACTGTCACCGAGATGCCCCTCCAGTTGACACCGTGGGCAGGCCAATGGCGTCGTCGTCTAGGACGCCATCAAGGTACACCACTGACGATCCTCGACCCTACGCAAACCATCGGTCACCATCGCCCCGACGACGCTTTCTGTCACCAATGCGTCGCCGACCTGCTACGGAAGAGGAAAACTGATCGCTGCAGCTCCGGAGGCAACAGCTGCATACAATTCGAACTGCTTAAGGCCTCCATCTTTCTCGCCGCAAAACGTTATCGACGTCAATGTTGAGGGGACCACCGCACAAGCGCTTATCGACACACGGGCCGCCGTTTCCATAATCTGTGAGACCTTATGCCGCAAAAAAGTGACGACGCCTCTTTCGGGCCTGATGCTCTACACGGCCAACTCGCAGTGCATAGAACCTACAGCTGTGCGCATTGCACGTGTCATCATCCAAAGCCAACTTTACGCCATTGAATTTTTCGTGCTGGAATCATGCTCCCACGAAGTCATTGTTGGATGGGACTTCTGCGTCATCGGGCCATCATAGGTTGCTCACGTGCAGAAGTTGCCCTTACACCGCTGCCAACCTCTTGTTTGGTGGATTCTCTTTCTGAACCTTACAAGCTAGTCGTTGTTGCAGACATGGAAATAGCACCGAGAAGATGACTTTAACGACATGCCGTTTGGACTCTGCAACGCCCCAGCTACCTTTGAACGGATGATGGACACCATCCTTCGCGGCTACAAGTGGAACACGTGTCTCTGCTACCTAGACGACATCGTCGTTTTTTCTCGCGACTTTTGGACTCACCTTCTTCGTCTTCGCGCTATTCTCATGTGTCTCACCTCTGCTGGCCTTCAACTTAACATCAAGCAGTGCCACTTTGCCGCACGTCAGCTCACTATATACTGGGTCACGTCGTCTGCAAAGAGGGTGTTCTCCCGGATCCAGCGAAACTCCGCGCCGTGGCCTACTATCCGAAGCCCATTTCCATCAAGATGCTTCGAAGTTTTATCGGCCTGTGCTCATACTTTCGTAGATTTATGCGCAACTTCTCTTCCATCATCGCGCCTTTTACCAACCTGATGACAACTTCGAAAGGCATTTCTGCTTGGTCAAAACGTTGCGACGAATCCTTCACCAGGCTTCGGTGGTTATTATTATCACCTCCAATACTACGTCATTTTGACGCCGATGCGCCTACGGAGGTCCACACCGACGCCAGTGGTGTCGGTCTTAGTGCTGTATTGGCTCAACGAAAACCAGGATACCAAGAATACGTGGTCGCTTACGCGAGTCGAACGCTCAAGAAAGCCGAGTGTAATTATTCCGTCACGGAGAAAGAGTGCCTCGCAATTGTCTCGGCTTTGACGAAGTTCCGCCTTTACCTTTATGGCCGCCCTTTCGAAGTCGTCACGGACCACCAAGCTCTATGCTGGCTATCATCGCTCAAAGACACGTCGGGGCACCTAGGTCGTTGGGCGCTTCGTTTAGAGGAATACGACATTCGTGTTGTATACCAATCCGGCCGCAAGCACTCCGACGGTGATGCGCTATCCCGCTCGCCGCTACCGGCTGACTCAACTTCCTCGTCACCTCCTTCAGCTGTCATAACACCAACCGACTTCACAGACATGGCATCGGAACAACGCAAAGATGTGTGTATTTCCCAACTCCTCGCCTTTCTGACTGATCTGTAAGCTAATTTGGTCTCAAGAACTATCCGCCGTCAAGCCACACATTTCGCTATTCGAGACGACCTCCTCTATAGGCGGAATTACACTTCTGTAGGTCGGAGGTGGCTGTTAGTGATACCCAACCACATGCGCTCGGAAATTTGTACTGCTTTCTACAATGACCCGCAAAGCGCTCACGCCGGCGCTCTCAAAACGTACGACCGTCTACGTCAGCGGTACTACTGGCGCGGCATGTACACATTTGTCCGCAAGTACGTACGTGCGTGTACTGCATGCCAGCGACGTAAAGTCCCACCTCAACGCCCTGCCGGTACACTTCAGCCTCTGCGTTGTCCAGCGCGTCCGTTTGACCGCATCAGTATCGACTTATACGCACCACTTCCCACGTCGTGTTCTGGAAATAGGTGGATAAAGGTTGGCGTGGACCACATCACGCATTACGCGGAGACGACAGCACTACCCGCAGCAACCGCGAGGGAAGTTGCGTTTTTCATCTTGCGCAACTTTGTTCTTCGCCATGGTGCTCCCCGCGAACTTTTGAGCGACCGGGGTCGTGTTTTCTTGTCTGACGCCATTCAAGCGTTGCTCGCTCAGTGCAACATGGTTCATCGCATGACAACAGCATATTACCCGCAGACAAATGGCCTTACAGAAAGATTTAATCGCACTCTCGGTGATATATTGACGATGTACACAGCTTCAGACCAGACCAATTGGGACACTGTCTTTTCATTCATCACGTATGCGTATAACACCGCTACGCACGCGACAACAGGGTTCTCCCCTTTCTTTCTGTTGTACGGACGCGAACCATTGTGCACGCTGGACACTATCCTCCCATACACGCCTAACTCCTCTGAGTACACTGCAATTTCTGATGTTGTCAGGTGCGCAGAAGATTGCAGACGATAGGCCCATTCACTGACAACCAAGGACCAAGGCCAGCAAAAGCTACGGCATGACACCGACCGACATCTCTCTACTTTCACGACTAGTGCTCTCGTTTGGCTCTGGATTCCACCGAGCACTTCTGGGCTGTCGTCGAATTTACTGCACGATACCACGGGCCCTACCGCATTCTCGCCCGTATGTCACCAGTCAATTATGAGATTGAGCCTTTGACACAGTCTCATGACTGACGCCATCGTGGCCGAGAAATTGTGCATGTGAGTCTCCTGAAGCCGTATTACGACCCCGCTATAGTGATTACGCCTTAAGTCGCCAGCTTGGCTACGCTATTCACTGGGGGCCAATGTAGGGAAATATGCGAACGACGACGAAGCAGCAAGAAACGGCAAGCCACAGCGTTGGTGCACACGCGCAACCCGAGCTTGCGTTTGTTTTGTATTTTCGGCCTGTTGACGTTCCTCGCTCTTCTGGCGTTCCTCGGCCTTCTAGTAGGTCTGTACATAAATAAACTGCGTGACACTGTATACTTCATCGACGCCCTGATTCCGCAGTGTCTGCATGATGGCTAATATTCCTACTGAATCAAACGCCTTCTCGTTATCTAAGAAGGCTATGTATAGCGGTTGGTTACATTCTGAGCATTTTTCTATTACCTGATTGATAGTATGAATGTGGTCGATTGTTGAGTAGCCTGTTCAAAATCCTGCTTGTTCCTTTGGTTGATTGAATTCTAATGTTTTCTTTACTTTGTTAGCAATACCTTTGTAAATAGCTTGTACACGACAGAAAGCAAGCTGATCGCCCTGTAATTCTTCAAGTTCTTGTCATCTCTTTCTTATGTATTGAGTTGATGTTAGCATTCTTCCGAGATTCTGGTACCATTCCTGTCAAGAGACACCTTGTAAACAGGGTGGCTAGCTTTTCTAACTTAATCTGTCCTCCATCTTTCAGCTGATTTGATGTTAGCTGATCCTCACCTGCAGCTTTGTCATTTTGCATGCTCTTTATGGCTTTTCTTACTTCTTTTATCATTACTGATGGGGTGCCATCAGGATTACTGCTAGTTCTTAATGTAAGGTCGTGGTCACCCCGGCTACTATACAAATCTTTGTAAAACTTCTCCGCTATTTTAACTATCCTATCCACTTAAAAGTTATTTTGCCTTCTTAGTTTCTTTGTGCATGCACCTCATTTTCGCATATCCCAAATTTTCTTTTCACTGCTTTGACGCTTTGTCAGTTGTTCAGAGCGTGTTCAATTTACTCTATGTTATACCTTCTTACATCAGATACCTTACGCCTATTAATCAACTTCGAAAGCTTTGCCAACTCTAATGTGTATGTTGTACTCAAAGCTTTCATGCTCTGACGCTTCCTAATCAGGTTCTTTATTTCCTGGGAAAGCTTACCAGTGTCTTTTACCCATCGTAACTCCAACTTACACTGCACACTACATAATGATATTCGTCATATTATCATTCATTGTGTCAACGCTAAGGCTGGTTTTCTCGATAAGAGCTGAGTACCTGTTCTGAAGCAAGACTCCGAATTCGTGTACTTTCTCTCTCAGCGCTAGCTTAATGATTCGCTTTTTGCGTATCAGTTTCTGTCGTTCCTTTTTGAAGTTAAGGCGAATTCGAGACTGTATCATTATATCGTCCCCACATCATACTTCTCCAAGCACTTCCACATCCTGCACGATGCCTGGGTGTGAACTAAGTATAGGGTCTATTTCGTTCTTATTTTCGCCATCAGTTCTTCTCCATGTCCACTTACGGTTCCTTCGTTTGCGGTAGAAGGTATTCAAGGTATACTTAGCTACTGAGCAGTGACCTGGATACTTAAAAAGATGGTTCAGCTTAAAGTGGGGACCACACAACAAGCAATGGAAAGGAAAATGGCAGGTGAAACCTTAAGAGACAAGAAGAGAGCAGAGTGGGTCAGTGAACAAACCGTGGTTGAAGATATCATAGTTGACATCAAGAAGAGAAAATGGTCATGGGCCGGGCATGTAATGCGTAGGCATGATAACCGGTGGTCATTATTGGTAACTAACTGGATTCCTGGAGAAGGCAAGTTAGTGAAGGGGGCACAGAAAGTTAGATGGCAGATGAAATTAAGAAGTTTGTGGGTATAAAATGGCAGCATCAAGCACAGGAAAAATCTGACTGGCGGAACATGCGAGAGGCCTTTCTCCTGCAGTGGACGTAGTCTGGATGATGATGATGATGATGATGATGATGATGATGATGATGATGATGATGATGATGATGATGATGAAATGTTTAGTGCGACCTCGCCAGGAGTACACGGATTGAATTTGGAGCCTTTACCAGAAATATCTTATCAATAAACTGCTGCGTGATCCATTTATTTATTGAAACTAACCTACAGAGGCTCGGTTGTGGCAGAATAACATCGAGGTAAGCTTTATTTATCATCTATATTGTCGCCTCTATAAAATAAATCGTTCCTCATACTTACAATCTCTAACGAGACATTCCCTTTGGACGAGTCCCAGTAAGACATTCAGACAATCCGCATGCTTTATAAGCTCTAGCCACTACTCGTTATCTACAGCTTCCATCGAGTATTCGAAAAAATTGCCCAAAAGTGTTGCTTCCAATACCTCAGCAGAGCCCTTTGTTAACATTATTGCAAATATGAACGTCGGTATGAAATGTGTTCGCAATCCTATCTTCCCCCATTTACCTTGATCCTTTCTTAACGTAGGTGTACGGAAAGCAATGCTGTGTGTTTAACACTGTTTCTTATCGTTAGTCATTATTCTTTTCAATCTACCACGTTCTGTTTTAGCCCGACCTTATGCATGAGTTTTTTTTAAATCACCGCTATTGCTTGGGCCGAAATATGACCCACAGTTTGTATAAAAGAAGATAACTATAAGTTTCACTGTTTATAACAAATACCTTATTCTCTTTTTCTGTCTCGCTGCACTACAGAAAAACTACTTTCTCTTATTTCCACAGAACTATATTTTAGGTTTCTTCAACTGCCTTGACTTCGCACATTATACGTGCCTGCACCACTTACCCTTCAATAAAAGGCGACCTTCAAAGTTTTGTTACATGGCTTGTTGTAACACCTATTCAAAGAACAGAAATAATTCCTATACAAGAATAGCCAGTTATAGACGAAGTACGTCTCAATCGACATAGCTGCCCTGGAGTTGCTACGTGGTACTAACGGCAAAAATGAAACACGTCGACTGTTTTTATATACATTGTGTTTATACACAACTACGTTTTATATACATTAATAGATACTCTATTGTTTCGTAATGGTGCCACGATGCCTGTAAAAAAGCATCACATCGTAGAGCTTTGATTAGAGGGGAAGAAATTAAACAGAAGTGACTTGCTCGCCGATTCAATGGCGGTTCCTACGTGGGATTAGCAGGGTGGCGCGCGGTCTCCCCTGAGTCTTTTCTGGATCGAAAAAAAGTTTTAATCATCACCATCATCAAATAGAAGAGACATTGCTGGAAATCTGCAGCAGTCTGTTAGGGTATTGCTTTTGCGTTGCGAAGGGGCTGCCAATTATGGAAACAATAAAGTACCGTAATGACAATAGTGGAGGTAGTGGGTAGGAAATAATAGTTTTCGGAGAAGTAAAAGCCAGTAGTTTTTTTTTCCTGAAAATACTGCACGACTAATTTTTTTGTGTAGTTAGTATATGCAAAGAAAGAGCAACTTCAGTTAACAACAGAATGGTAGGAAATAGACCAGGACCCCCAACATAGTGCCCATATTTATTTTTCTGATTACTCCAAACGAAAACGAAGTACTTTGATACATACTTCTTCATTGAGGCGAATATGCTAAAGGTCCCTGTGACCAGATTTATGTGCACGTTAAAGATCCCCAGATTTCGAAATTCGCGCAGCCTTCCACTACGGCGTCCCTGATAAGCATATGGGGGTTTTGGGGCGTTGAGCCACCACGAATTATTAATATGACATGTATTTCCCTTAAATGATCAGCCTTAAAATTGGTAATGAAGAGTAAAATGCAAAATACAATAGTAATGGCATACGATCTGTGAAGGATCAAGAATAACTGCCAAACGAGTAGAAAAGATGATGCTTTTTCGTTACGGACAAGAAACCAACCTCGAGGCAAGTGATATTGGTGGCAGCAAGTTCAGCAGGACGTTTTCACTTTCCAATAGCACATTTGTTGGGCGAAGTGTGCAATTGAGAATGATAACTCATGTCGGGTCCCGCGGTAGTATCATTTTCAATATTTATAAGTAATAAGACGTCATAAAGAAAACAAATGACGCGCCACCAAACGTGCACCGGGGTTTCAAATACAAGCTTGCTTTTTTTGTTTGTTGGCAGAGTGTGGAGCTAGTTGTTAGTTATTCAATATAAAGAGACACGGCCTGCAAACACGGACACAAACCGGTATCCAGGACACCACGAAGGCCTCTGGATACTCGAAAAACCTTTTGTTTGTCTTTTTTTTGGGGGGGGGGGGCGTTGGGGGCGGAAAAAGCGCCTTCAGCCCACACTTGATTATTTTAGGCATGAAAAGTAGGCTGTGCGTTTCTTTAAGAAGGCTGTATCTCAGAGAAATGCTTCGTGGTTACAAAACGCGGGAGCATGTTTCCTGTCGGCACCAGGCTGGAAGAAAAAAAACAGCCCTATTGCTTCAACGCCTGGCTTTTATCAACGTTGGCCGAAGGCTGTCAATGAGGATAGGCTGCAGGAACCCGGAAGAAGATGCTAAATAAGTAACATGCGACGCCAGAAATTGGACGTTATTTGTTTCATTACTTGGCAAATTCCTCTCGTGTGGCGAGCTGTAAACGGTATAAGCCATAAAAGAGAAGCGGAAAAATAGAGAATAAACAACAACGGGCAAAGGGCGTACAGGCGATAAATTTTCGCCAGCTCGAGCGAAGAGGAATCGTACTCGACGCTGGGGTGCCGCTGGGACCAATGCGGTTTTCGTGTGTGGCCATTGCGAATACGTTGACTTCATGAACCGCGAGCAAGGGACCAAACTGATTGTAAAGTGCTGTGCTCGACTGGTGTTTCTCTGAAGGAAAATCACGGGGCGAGCTCAATGGCGAAGCGGCCTTTTATTGTGCGATGACTAAGCAAGGAAATGGAAGCCGTCGAGTGCATTTGATTACAGCAATATGTAGAGGGTAAAAAATTAGGTGAGGTGGAGGACAACAATCAATTATGGTGAAGTATAGTTGGTATTACCATAACGTCATGCAGCACCATTTTGTTGTACACTTTCAGCGCCTCACTTTTAGGAAGATATAAAAAGTTCGCCTTTTATGGTGCTTTCACTACAACAAAATGGCAGCCATAATGGTGCCAGTTCAAACTTACAATAAAATATGAGCTTGCAAAACGACACCAAGAAACTTCACATCTACTTCAATACTCGAACTTTCCCAAAACTGAAGGCACTTGAATAATTGATTTGCAGATCACCTGTTCGGGACTACTGTTGGCGTTAAACTGATAGACGTGCTTTTCGTGGGTGCAGCTAAGAAAAATTTCGGCGCGTTTTGACGTCCACGCGAAGTAATCCTGTGCCACCACTCGTTCTGACGTCACCCGTTTTACCTTTGTAGTCCATTAGAGCAGTGGCAATACGTATGTTAGGTAACAATGGTGTTTTGCCGCTAATGAAAATAGCAGGCGAGCTGCGAATTGTAGGCAGTGTAGCAATAAGACGGCCTCCATATTTGCATTCAGGAATGGCGAAAGGATGTTAGGTCAAAGCTGAACCTAGACATTGTTGTTTGCATAAACGTGGCACAGCTTGAGAGAGATGATAGGTGAAGCAAAACATGTCGACCGTTTACGTGTTCCAGCATAACGAAACTTGTGAGTGCGTTATTTTCGAGAATGCATTCATAATTTGGTTTGCAGATGGCAAGTGCCCAGAAGAAAGGAAGTGCAAACGAACGTTGGATGCCTCACTTATGCTGTACGGTGGGCAAACAACCAGTTCATGTCGATTGTTTTTGGCTTAACCTGAGGGTTTCTGTATAGTACCGACAAAAATATAACCGATAACAACACTTCCTAACTTGTATTGCAACCATGTATACGACTAAACTCGCCTGAATAAAGACAAAATATCTGTCAACGACAAAGCCAAGTTGGAGTAGTGGTATTCCTTGATTATACTTCGGCATGAAGAAGTGTGCTGTGGCGTGTGACACACACACGCACACGCATAAAAAACCGGATAAGCACAAAAAGAAATAACGCATGACGCCATATTTGTAGGACGTGTATTTAGTATAAATGAAAATACTGTAACTTTCAAATTCACAGCAGATGCGGTAAGCTAAAAACAAACACACGTACATAAACGCACACAAACACCAACGCACATATGCACGATCCACACAAGCGGAAAGATAATTTTACGTCAATGGAGTGTTGTGTATTTCTCTCCACTTACTGACGTCAGACGCAGTCGAAACCAGGAAATGATGTCTTGCCATCGGTCTTCTGAGGTGCCATCGAAATCTACCATCTGGACATCAGTGCGACCCATATAGCATAGTGCAGCTACTTTGCGCAGGCGCGGGTCTTCGTCGCTTTCATTCGTAAACGACATCAAGGCCGCCAGACTGCGCTATAGGTCATTTACTCCTGGAGCTCGGACGGCGCGCTGGCCCACGTAAAAAAAAAAACATTAGTGGCGCAAAGATTGATCGAGAGCGAGCCATCGGGGCGTTTGTCTAATAGAGCATCTAGTAAATGAGGGCTCCCTGAATTTTTTCTCTCTCGGCTATCACGACCGACGACATTTTGCCACAAAGCGCTGACTACTCAGAGCTCTGGTTCGCAAACGCTTTTTACGACAATTTTGCGGCTGGACGATTGTTGTGGGAAGATAGTGAAGAACGAGAGAGCCAAAAACCGAGCAAAGACAAGGCTACATTGCAAGACTGCGCTATACAGGGTACCACAACAGAAGCATAAAGCGGTGCGTGAGAGCTGACTCGGAGACAATAACACGCTCAGCCGGACCGCGACAGGGAGGCTCCGGCAGACCGTTCTCGGTGCTGCCGACCGGGGCGACACAGACAGTAGTGAAAAGGAAGTGCGGGATATAAGAGAGTGGGGTTATCAGGGATTGTCGCTTCTCTGTTCTTATCTCTAGGCCGACACTCGGTGGTGTCGGTAGCACAAGCTGTCTCCTTCCGCGTCTATTCTTCTTTCCATAGTTCTCTCTTACGGTGAATGTGCATTTTCTTCTTTTTTGTGACTCTTTTTTCTAATGTTTTCTTCGCGCCTCCTTTGAAAGTCGGTAAAATATTGCAGTTTAATGACATCTACGCTCGATATAACTAGCCCAGATTTTTCGGTAGTCCGCTAACGACCTAGCGAAACGAAAAGCTCAATGTGCAAAGTTTTCTATGCGTTGGCGTGGTAATTCTTTTATTTTTTTTGCGCATACACGAGCAATAAACTGAAAGATTGCATGTAAAAAAAAACAAATAGTTTTGAAAAGTGAGTGGCCAACGTAACTATATTCAACTTAGGATAACGGGTTTTGTAACACTTACAAAAGTGATTTTAAAAAGGCGAGGAAAATCTGGCATTGCAAGTGTGTAGAGCACTTTTCAATTATTGTATTGCTCGCCACGCGAAGTGCACTAGAGAACTTGCGCCAATAAAAAAATCAACAAAAAAGTGATGGACTAGTATACTATAGCGTTGCACAATAACTACCACTCAATATTTTTCACTCTTAATTATGTATTAAAGCTCAATGCGAAGATTGAAGTTGACGCAAGATTTAAAAGCAGGCTATTGAATAAAGCTAACCTAACTAAAGCCGATAAGGCCATTAACCTCACTTCTAATCTGCGTACGATTGTTGTAAGTGAAGCCACTGTTAGAACAAAAATAAAAAGTCCTGGTTTGGGCTAGTGTTTCACCTGCAGCTTGCAGATGAATGAAAAGATAAGACCAAGACAGAAATGCATTGCTTCGAATTTGTGACCACTGAATTCGCGATTTGAAATCAATATTTATAAATAAAATAGTTCTGGGCAGATATTAGCAGAGCTTTTCTTGTAGTCACCTCTGAATGAATGTAACTACGTTTAGCATAGACGATACGTACAGCATTTACTTTGTTAAGATAATAATTACTTATCGTGCTGGTAATAATATGAAAGTTTTGTTTCCAAACAACATTAGCACTCCCCCATTGACGGTAATAAAAATATTTCCTAAATTATTTAAGAACACCTTCTAATGTTAATTTGTGTTCGTGGTCCAAACTTGCTATATACCGGTGTAATGGCTTCAATTACGAATAGCGGGACGTAGCAATGCTTAACAGCCATAAAACTAACATGTTTTTTTCATCTTGAGAGCTGAAAGAAGCGCTATAAAAAGACACAGCGACGTAGTATACTGGCATTTTCTAATAATAGCGTCGTGTCTGCCTGTCAAAATCGCATTTTGCGATTCCTGAGCAGAAGAAAACCGCATGGTTCATCCCACTGTGCATGAATAGGTATAGCAGGTAAGTAAAATTGTCTTTACATGAGTGTAGCTCATTGTTTATTGCACATGTGGTTATGAGACCTTACAAAATCTGTATTAGTGTTTGGTAACTTCATCACAGTGGTACGTGGATGCACACATTAAGGCACTCTTCCATCTAGATGACGAACGTACATAATATTGACTCAGACCTTCTGGTAGCAGAAATAACATACACTGATTACATAGGGTGAATGCTGTGCAAAGATAGAATCAGTAAGAACGTACTGAACACTGCAACTTCATATACCTTGGCTCAAAACGTCGTAATCTCACGAGGACAACTCCAAGGCATGCGCTCTTCACTACCAGGGTAGCTAATACCTTTTCGCACGCATGATGCTTCAGGAACTCAAGGGGAAGAACTGGTACCTTGAGCCACGAACTCAGCAAGGACTTCCGCTGATCACTGGCATTTTTATTGTTGCATTGCCGTTCTGAATTGCTTAGGGCAGATTTTCATTAGCCGGTGCAGTCACACTCGAAGCAGCAGGTGGCAGGAAAACGCCATTGGCGCATATTAAAGCTGCACTGTCCTGTCGACGAGTCACCTCGCTCCCGTGACGCGAAAGGGAAAGCACGTACTACGTCGGCACTTGAAGATATCGATGCGTACGTGCAGTGTTCCCGCCACAGTTTCCTCAAGTAATGCACTGCGAACCTCCATTGTCCTAAAACTACCCAATTGCTTCTTGTCGGCACTCATTCGTGTCATCGTGCACAGAATGTTTTTACTGCCTATGGATGGCAGCACCGCCCCACCAATTGCTGTAGTATGAAGCTGGTAAAGACATACGGAGAGTAAACTCCGCGTGCATGCACGTAGAAGCTGCATTGGGTAGATTACCCAGCATCTGGCATCACAAATTAGGAAGTCGTGAGTTTTACTTTCAAGTTATCTAAATTAACACAGCCTCCTTTTTGGTTTTTTTCTTTGCTTCATGTTTGTGTACATTTTAGCGACGTCGCGTCTCTCATAATCATATGGTGGTTTTGGGACGTGAAGCCCCACAAATCAATCATTTTACCGACGTCTGTTCTGGGATGAAATTGATGTCATGGAAGCCTTCCTAGGTAAAATAAATTTGTGACATTGATCAGTTCAAGTACATGAAGGACCAGCCTCAAGAATAAAATGGTTAGAAGCATTGATGTCAACTCACATAAAAATGAAGAATAACGCATAGTCATTAAGGTAAGTAAACAGTATTCTTGAGAATCAATATTTAAAAAAATAGACTCGCGAAATTAGTATTTATAGAAAAAAAGAGTTCCATACTCACTTATGTAGTCACGTGATTAATTCAATGATATCACAAGACTGAGTGACTAAGGCACAGATAAATGTATAAATGGCCACAAACAAGACCCTTAACGTATATAACAGCAATAATATGTGGGAAAAATGAAGGTGACGCCCTTATTGCTAGGTCATTCTTGTCCATCTTGATTTGCACAGACCGCCGTATAGCCTCATCCACCGACGCCACGATTCTCCGCAGCATGTCGTTTTGTGGGACTGGTATTCAAACCAGAACTTGTACCCGCTCAATAAAACTGGCATAACATAAGTAAGGAAAACAAAATAGGAAAGCGCATTGCTTCACCGGCACTCCCTATACAGCATGATTCTTTGCACCTACTTTTAACTGTCGTATGTGATTTGTATATCTTTATGAGCTGTGCACAGGTGAACGCTTTATTTATTTCTAGTTTATCTACAATTAGGCCTAGTATTATTGTAGGCGCACCCCCGATGCAGTAAATAAAAATCCAATAAGGCTAAAAGAAAGGACCCTAAACTATTTTCTGAAGTACGCCTTCTATATAAGCCGATGCTTCAAGGCTTTTTTTTTCACTCTTAATTTTGTTCATACAATACTTTTGGCCACTAGTTGTATGTAATCCCACTGTTTTCCTGGCTAACCTCCCTGTCCTTCCTCTTTCAATCCTCCTCCTCCACTGTTTTCCTAAAAGTAGCATATAACATGTTCTGTATACAAAAATAGGAATGTTTCAGTTCAGACCGCTCAATACTTCTGTCGTATGCTGCACAAAATGTTCAATTGTTTAGTAAAAGATCGCTTCCTATTCCCTTGTTGAGCATTTTTGTCCATACCTGCAACTAAGTAAAAGAGCACAGCAAAATACATCCTGGCCACGCGTCTTGAGCCACAGGACTTTTTTTTCTTTGCGGCACAGAGTGTGGCTGGATTAGTCTAGATTCTTCGCCAAGAAAACAAATAACAGGACAAAAAAGCATAAAAGTAACCAAGCGTATATTTGGACTAGGTCTTATAACAAACATAAAAAATATAAACAATCTGTAGCTATACTCACACACATGACTCTGTGAAGTTTGCTTCCGCAATACACCTCTATGAACAAAAGAATGCAAGGATTTGAGCACATATACACGTTAGGGAGTACGATAATCGTCATTTTTTCTACCTTTTTATTAGAAAAATATCTTGGGGTGCTATCGCAAAATTATTTTATTCAATTTTCCATTTATTTCGCCACTATGAGCTGTCTGTGATTGGTCGATGCATGCCATTAGCCATCTGCGATTGGTACAAGTGTCGCTTCGACCGATCGCAGACGGCTAATGACAGCGAGAAGCATAGAAAAGAAAAAGAAATGTAATGCTTCCACGATTGCACCCCTACTTCCTTTTCGCAACTGTTGCATGTAAATTGCCAGTTTCAAATGCACAGCGCCATATTGTATAGCTGGTATAGCTGTGCCTCTCGCGTGACGTCATGTATGAGAATATGTTAATAATCCGAAAAACAGAACACGTGTACAGATATTGCGATGTTGTATTTCCACATATTGCATTAATAGATCGAAAAGCAGTCACTCTAGTGTACGGATGACGTAAGCTTCTTATGAATAGAGTCATGCATGAATCTGAAGGCAAGAATTCGAAAGCATCGCTTTAATTGGTTACGTAGATGCACCTATATATTACAGTTTATGTCACTCGCGGGGCTAAGGATTAAAACAAAACAACTACGCATACAACAGTGCACTGCGTAGCGTGCTGCGCACACAAGAGTGTACTATGACGTTGATAAACTTCTGTTTTATCAACGATGTCGTAATCCACTAATGAAAGAAGGTCTTAGGCAGGAAAACGAAATTGCTGCCGGTTCAGCAACCATCCTAGAAAGAAAAACAACTGGTATGATGAGCCAGATCTAGTCTTCGGTATATCCTAAATATAGCGCGCCGCCATAAAGCGGGCATCTGGAGTACGCCTGATCGAGCGATTTGGGACAGAAAAACTATAGCTTTTTCTACGGATCTCAACTGTAACAAATGACTTCAGCAGAGGGAGCAGACAAAGAGTATACATCGAAGACAAAGGCTGAATCTGCACTATTTGGTGCTTGGAAGAATCCAAATCTTATTTTTCTCTTCAGCAGAAGAGGAAACAGACAGCACTTGGAAAGAAACTGTTTCAGAAATGTGCTGACATGATGCTGATCTCTACTATGAATAATGAAAAAAGAAGAAAAGCTTAAATGGGACTCCAGAACTACGAATACTGCAAAAACAGTCAAGAGAACACTATAGCCAACGCGAGCTGAGAAGAGAAATTGAGACCCGATTCACCTTGGGTTACTGTGCCTTCTTTTTCTTCATTTTTTTAACTTGGTGAAGGCGACCGTTTCAGAGGGAGGCTTGGTCCAGGCAAGATAGAGAGCCGTGACCGTGGTGCGCTATCATGATCTGTAATCGCAAAGTGCGTTAGGTCAAACAGGTCGGACCCTCGGAAGCCTTATTGTGTGCGCTACAAACCTTTTGCCTCGAGCAAAATGCGGAGGTTTTACTGCGTTAGTAACCAGTATTCTCGCACAGTCATGGGACATTTTCTTTCTTCCTTCATTGTTTTCTTTGAGCAAAGTGCTGCCACAGGATACCGTTGCACTATAGACTGCTACAACGTTAGGAACGGTATATGTATGTAACCCTACGGGCGTCCACCCTCTGGACGTGCGACTGTTTATTGAGAGGGGACGCAGCTCTGGCCAGTAGACCGATGGCGGTGCAGTGTATGCAAGTTAGCAAAGGCGATTTGGCACGTTGAAAAAAGAAGGCATGTCACGATGCAGAAATGAGCCAATATGTTAGGACTGGCTTTCTTTATGCTTCTTTTCTGTTCTATCGTAATTTTTATCCCCAATGCCTCCCAACAAAAAAAAAGTTCTAGAACATGGTGAAAGCGCCCCAAGTTTTATTATTCCGACAGCTGTCACCATCTCTCGCCTTGGCTGGAGAACGAAATATACACGAACGCATGCGAGTGCACTGAGTTTGGAACGTGTTTGGTCTGTGCTATAAGTAAATCTAACAAGCTAAAACAGACGGAAAGTGGTTGCGCCTTGTGAGGGCATGTACGCTTCACATTCTGAGAAAAAAAAAAGCAACGTCAATGTTTCACTGGACGAAAACAAAACTTTGGGGCTTGAACAGATGACAAGAAGTTATCAAAAAGTTGGGACTATCTGTTTTATATCACGATGCAGAAGCATTTTTTTAAAAAACGTATCAAATGCGTAAAACTAAGGACAGAAAAAGGGGAACCTGATTGGTTATCAGCGGTACATTATCAAATAATAATTCAAGCAATATTTTCACAAATCCTTAACGATCATATCACAGAAAGTACGTGTACTAATTTAAGCGTGAAACTATATGAAGTTACGTATGCTTGTCGCACACAAAGAATAAAACTCGGAAGACGCTTGAGCTCCGGCTTTAGGCGTAGAATGCGATAGCGCAATAGGGCCCTATGCCTTGAACCATGGCAAAAAGTAAGAAAGGTTTATGCGTGTTACATTTGCCGGTTTTAAAATAGTAGATTGTATATGGGAAGTATGAAGCTTCTAGGTGCCCTCCATAATTCTTCCTTGTGCTTATTCGTCCATGAGATAGCATGTGTACTCACGCAGCTGGATACTTTGTAAGAGGTGGGCTGATTTACACCACCCATGGGTTGAGCATTTCGCAAGTGTTTTGAAGTTTCTTATGATTGTGCGATTTCGCTACGTAATATAGCACGCGTTGAGGAGGCAGCTTTCACTACAGTACATTCATACTTTTTTTTTCTAAAGAGCCTCAAGCAATGACAAGGCTCCGTGGAAAGACACCTGTTTGCCAAACAGATGTTCTGGTTTTTATTCAGGTTTTGAAGCGAAAACGTGAATGGTTCAATTTATTTGCACCTTTCTCAACTTTTTGGTCATGGACAAGATGATTTTTCGCTCAGAACCAGTGACGAGATCTTTATCGCCACGGCGTTAATACGTCGGCGTGTTTCAGGATTCGAAAAGAATCAATAAACGGGAGATTTTACGGGAGGGCATACAGATATGTTTTCTCTCTGTGTAGGGAGAGAAGGAGTAGTGCATGCTCATGTGTGTGTACGTGCGAGAGCACGTGTGCGTGCAAAACAATATATGTATGCGCAGTTTGTTAGAAAATCAACGTGACAATATTTGAAATAACTGCGCAACGCCTTGGGTACGAATTCGACTTTTTGTAAGTTTTTCTACATTTAATGCTACATCTGCGCTGGGTAAAGAACAGCAGATAGTCAAAATTTTCGGAGCTCTTCACTACGGCGTTTCTTGTAATGATATAGTAGTTCGTGGATGTTAAACCCAAGATACTACCACTACTATTATTAATAACATTATATAATTATTAGGATAGTATTATTCTTAATATCATTACTAATAATGTTGAGTTTTACTTCATTCTCTGACCATACAAATTCTTCCAACATCGTTTCCACGACGGAAATACGCTAATGAAAGATAAATGGGCCCCGACTTACAACATTTTTGTGTTGAAAAAAGAAAGCCAAAGAGGTCAACCAGATGCGTGACCTGTTAATTTTTTCTCGATAAGGAAAATGTGCTGACATGATGCGGTAAAAAATGTGATAAGTTATCTGCAGGTGAAGCGCATTAGATCTGCTAATTGTATGCTTACATTCCCTTACTAGGCTTGATTCAACTCGAAGACAGTAAGAACGCCACGTCACTTTGCTGACTCTGCACGTCTTAGCATGGTCTAAGCCCCTTGTCTCCATAAAACATTACCTGATGAAACTGGTTCAAAATAACGCAAGAGCATCGCGTGTGCGACAAATAAATCACCAGGAGCCAATTTCTATTCCATCATCTCGTTACAGTTGCTGTAGTCACACCTGGTAGTGTAACAAGCCAAAGATTTTATTCCACAAACATTTGTTTACACCAATACATGCCTTAATAATCTACTTTAAAGGTGCGTCACCAAAAAATACCGATTTGTTCAATGCTGGCAAGCAAGTCAAAATATCCTTAAACTCGCCAACTTTGTTATCGGTATTTCAGATGTAGACGACTCGGTGCAAGATAGGCTGTGGAAGCATTGATTTCTCCTAAAGTCAGGGTCGTAATAATTGAACCTCTGTTCTCAATATTTCGGCTAAGCATGGCAGCATGACATGACATGAACCACACACGTTTACGTAACACTTCTAGAGAACGTACACAAGGAAGCACGACGAGCTCTAAGGATATGCTCATGTCAGGAATTACTTTACGCATATACATAAACACACCACGTCATTGTTTCAAGTTTAGTGACTTTTGTCAAAGTGAGGAGAAACATAAATACTTAAAGATCACTTTTACCGGTGGCCTATAAAGGCACCGCGCTATCGTCACTGGCTGGCCACCACAGAGAAACTCGATGCGAACAATGCTTACAAAGGCTGGCTCGGCCTTCGCCTCTC
The DNA here is from genome assembly GCF_043290135.1 of Rhipicephalus microplus. NCBI lineage: Eukaryota > Metazoa > Arthropoda > Arachnida > Ixodida > Ixodidae > Rhipicephalus > Rhipicephalus microplus. The sequence continues at coordinate 108,814,107 of NC_134704.1, forward strand.
TGGTCCTCAAACCCCGCGATAGTGATGCCTGTCACGTCTGCTCGCTCACTCATCACCACGCAAAACCAACAGGCGTTCTGTTACAGCCCGCATGACTGCTTCGTTGTCTTTTTGAATGCTCTTTAGTGAACGAAAAAAAAAGCAGCGGCAGACAACAGAGCTAATACATGCGCTTTTGGACAAGATCGACCATTTGCGCCAATTTGCTGTTAAATATAGGTCAGGCCACCACTGATAGTTATGATGTGAATGATCCCTCAATCATTTAGGCATTTTTCAGTTCTGGGATGCTTGTTTTGTTGTCTTTGACTTTATTACGTCGAAAATAAAACAAACCGTGACTATTACAGTATAGTTTGATACTGAATGTCGCTAAATGACAACGGTAACCAAATATCGTCTAACACAGAAACTTACTTGATATGGCGTAAGATTCTTGTACATACAATAGAAGTGAAACGTGCATACAATGAATGAAAATTGTCGTCTACGTAGCGCACATGCCGATAAAAAAGACTGTGGGCAAAACAGAAAGAACTGGCTTGGAAGGTGCGGGCTGTTTCACACTTGGGGGAAATCTCGGAGTGTGTGGTATTGTTATGCAGTCAGCTGCTCGCGTGTGCACAGAAAGATCAGGTGGGTGGTTCTGGACCACGTCGTCTGCTATACGGTGGCTCTTGCTTGCCGCATTTCTGGCGAGCATGCGGACATATCGTTGTTATTGCAAAAACTGAGTTGATAATCTGCACTAAACTTTGTGCGACTTTTTAATTTGTTTGCGCACCGTAAGTGTGTGATTTTCTATGCCCTTTCTGAGTACTGCTTAATTAAAAGGCCATGGAATGACCGCCCCAATCGTCAGACATGAATGAAATTGAAAATGTCTGGGGCTTCATGAAAAGGTCACTGGCACGCCATCCTCTACACGGGCTGTGCGAGGATTGGTTGTGGTCCACCATCGTCAGCTAGTGGGTGATACATCCCTGTAAGTGATACATCGCTCATCGAGTCACGGTACGCCTTACTGCCGTGAAGAATGGGTGCCGTCATCAATGCCGCTGGTGAGATGACAAGGTACAATGTGGAATGCGTCACGGGCGCGTCACAAGCCGGTTAGCGAGTCTTGTGGTAATGAAGTGTCCTCATAAAGAGACACGTTGCGGCTTTGTACTCACCTAAAAGATTCTAAATTCGTTCCAATTCATTTTATAGTTTTAAGCCAGTGCATAAGCATAACTATTACTGTTGAGTTTGTATTTTTTTATTTTAAATTCCAGTATATACAACGCAGATTGCTTGCTAATTGCCGTGTCTCCCTCGTCCCAGCGTACCGCAGTGCCCACACAGCGAAGAAATATTCACGAACGCACACACCATCAAGGCGTTTTGATAGAGCAAAATGCGTATGCGGTCGAATACTGTTGCTATAGTGCCCCACTGCCACGAATCTTAGAAGTTGGCGTTGCACAACGCTTAGTGCACCCAAGTGTTCAAACTTGCGCAAGTTTGTACGGGAACTTCGGGAAAACTTGCACAGCCATACCTGACCCGAAGAAGACAAGCAAGCCCGAGTTGATCGTTCCTTGTTTATTCGTGTGCTATCTAGCGGTGCAGACTTTTCTGGAAATAATTAGTGCAGAGTGTCGGCCCAGCTCCCGCGTTAACAAAGATATCCCTGCGCTGGCCCACAATGCGACACGCGTGCTGCTGTAGCAGACGACGGCGTTCAAATCCACTCCCTTGAAGCATCTGCACACGCGCGAGCTGCTGCCAGCGCGCGATTGTAGCGCTAGTTTCAGCACGATGCTAGGCGCTCCGAGATTTTCCCTAAGTATGAAAAAGCGTTTATGTGCGATTCTGTTCACATTACTGCTACGATATTTTTGTTTACCTAAGTTGAATGAAGAACGCACAAAATATCTGGTAATTACATTTATGCTATTCATTCTTTATGCACCACAAACACATTACAAAGAATATAATAAACAATGTAGTTTATGCTCAATTATAAATCATGCCCTCCTCTTGAGATTATCTTTTCATGGCTTAATCCAGGTGGGCTTGAGAAAATTGCAGTGAAAAGAAAAACAACTAAATATATTAGTGGGTTGTAAATGTGGACAAACACAACTACTCCTCCACTGCCAGTAGACACATTTACAAAATATGCGGGAATAATACTAGCCACTGATCTGAAATGTCATGGCCTCCCTAAATACGCTCAAGAAAAAAACAATGAGTGTACAAGGTGAGGTGCGCGCATTCAAACACACATTTCAGACGGAATCATGATCACGAAGTAAACGTGCTTTGGTTATCGTATACAGAAAAAATCCACAACGAGGTAGAGGCAACGTGTCATTCTTCAAGAACGACCGCAAGGAATACGAAAGAAGTCACCATTGACGTGAGGCTGCTTTTCGTCACCTCTATCTCTATCGACAGCCAGAAAACGTGCCTTGGAGCGGAAATGCCGAGCAGGACGTGAGCATATATCTAATGCCCTGAGCCACCATAGAGAGTCTCTAGAACGCGCGAACGCTCTTTGGAAAACGTGTGGACGTGGACTGCATGTGAACGCGCGTGAAATATTGGAGTCTTTTGTGATTCATATGCGGAAAAACATATTCTGGTAAGTGAACTTCGTTTTTTGTTGTGTTTTGTATTGCCGATATGTTCCCCTCCTGACGTTTTGTGTCCGGTACCATCGTTGCGGACATAAATAAGGCGTCTAGAAACCGCCGTTGTTAGTGTTCTGATCTGATTCGAAAATAAGGTCAAGTGTCTATACTATCTTGCACTGGTGCGAGGTACATTCATTACCTACAATGCTGAACTGGAGAATATCATGAGGTCGATAAAAAGGTACATTTTATAATATCTGCGCGTTTAATTGTGCAAACTACAATATGCCTATGAGGCTCGCCGTGGAGGAAGGCTCCAAATTTTTTACCATATGATGTTCTTTGATGTGCAGTGGCAGGATGTAATACACAGGCCTCTATTATTCCGGCTCAATCAAGATACGACCTGCGTGGCTAAGATGAAACCGCAGAATTGATCGTAAACACTCGTGCACCATAACCACTTTACCACCACAGCAGACAATCAGAAAAGTTAATAATAATAATAATAATAATAATAATAATAATAATAATAGTGGTCCATTGCTCTTTTCTATGAACAATCGCCAGGGTTTAGCGCTGCCGTTCTTAAAAAAAGGTTACTAGTGATAAACTCAAAATAGAAAATAAAGGAAGTAAAATAGGACAAAAGGAGAATAAAACAGGTGAACTCAACGTCACCGTTACCAGGCGATTTTCAATTACCCTTAACAAGAATTGACAATAAAGGTATAGGCAAGTTGGTAAGTGCAGTAGAGATAAAACGATGATCATGTGGGGCTGAAAAACAAGGAACGAAATAAAAAGAAACGTACACATTGTTTTACATAGGTCTTAAAATAGAAATAATGTGTAATAAATAAAAAATTAAAATAAACAAAATGTAGATAAATAAAATAATAATAAACGTAAATTAGTAAAATATAAACAAATATAAATACTTGAAATAAATATTATCTAAAACATGCCCCGTGTTTCTCACGCATTAAGAATGCACGAAACGTACTCACAGGTACAGATTAACGCGAATAAGCATCTCAGTTGTTACTTCGCTGTGTCTAAAAAGCGCGTCCTTTTCGCAAAAGGAGGATGTGCAACAATTGCAGTGATTTTCGGGGGCCCGGTAACTACAACAGAATCGTCCCAACGAAACTCAAAAGCTAGCCAAGACGTACGATTCTCTCCACTGTAAAATAAAGGAGCGCGATCGAGCGTCCGCTTCCTTATTCACTAAGCGGGCCAAAGTGCATGTGAGCGATGAGAGCCGCCACACGCTCACTGCGCCATGTTGCCGATAATGCTGAAAACACGATAGTTACCCCCCGAAATGCCCACCAACAGCGGTGAGTGGTAGATATGAATAGCTTGCCGTTTGAACAGTTGGGGAGGTACCTCTCGGTGGCTCATTGGGTAACGCCTTACACTCATGACACGGAGGTCCTACATTAAATTGCGCGCCGAAGCCTTTTTTTCTGGGATTTTTTTTCTTGCGTTTTTATATATATTTAATTACGTATACATATATGGTTCATGACGTCAACGCCAACACCCACGCCGACGCCGGCGGCGAAATACAGCCGAGAGTGTTCATTTAATTGCTTTGGCAAAAAAAGCGCGAGGTATGCGTGAAAAGCACCGTATAATCACAGCAAATGCTGAAAGAGCAGTTTTTCAAAGGCCTGTTGTACACACTCTTGGGGCTACTGATACAAGTACACTTGCAAGGTACCCACTACCCCATCTGTTTTTGCAAGTTGGGAACGACCATAACACTATTATTCGTTATTCTGTAATGAAGAGAGTTATGCAATACACGTTCGCAAGCCATTATGTGCGCTTTGTTGATGCTGTAGCTGGTGAGGATGAATATTTATAGCTAAGCCTTTTGTAGTGGGTTCGAAAAACGCAGCGACCCTGTAGTTACGAAGTTGTGTCACTCCGAGTTTCCCAGTCCGCCTTGGGTGACGTCTGGTTGTTTTTTTGCTCTTCTATAGCACGTTGTATTTTACACGGTAACGCGATTCCTTCTGTATACTTTTTGCGGCGGAGTTTCGATCAGCGGCGTGGCTCTTTAGTAGTAACGCGGGGTGCGCAGAGATGCCCCAAGTTTGAACCCAGTCCTATCACACATATTTTTTGTCATTCAGTATCTTTTTCCTTAATAGACGAGATAGCGGTTGCGGAGACGTATGGTGGCGGTAGCAGCGGACAACTACGGCGCCGAAAACGACCCTCGTTGTCATCTCATAGCAGCTTTCGCTGTGAGAGACTCCGAATAGCGCCTGTGATTGGATACTTCCTGAGAGTGGCAAAGACATGAAATGGTCTGTGTTTTTCTGCCTATGACGTGCTTACAGAACGATTCAGTGAAAAGTGCGTTACACACAAATTTATTTAATTACCTTTTGGTTGCATTACCACTTTATATTACTTTATACATGGGAATGGCGGGGCAACGGTTTTTCCGAAAATCATTATTGAGCAAAATGCCTTGGCTCTATCAACGAATATTCATAAATATTGATGTAATTGTCGTAGTGACGCAGCATACCACTATCCAACAAGAGAAATGATGCAGCGGAAAAAGGCACGTCTTTCTTAATTCATATGGGCTAGTAATAAAATTGTTTCTGTTGCATCTTTTTTTTTTTGAGAGAGACGTGGTGAGTGAGAATTTATCAGAAGGTAGAGAGGTCGCCCTGACCTGGTTCGCTCTAGCCTGCTACTCTACACAGGGGATAAGGGAAAGGGGAAAGAAAGAGGGATGAAGGGTGATGATGGGGACAAGAAGAGGTGGGGCGTATGTTCAGTAGCCACTTAGTATAGTACTCTACAGTCTAGTTTCTAGTCCAGTGCTTTTTATAAAGTCTAGAACAGCCTTTGTAGCAGTTTTTGACACTGTTTGGTCGTTCATTGCTGACAATATGTGGCTTTCACTTAATGGTGTTCGTCCAATGCTTGCCAACGTTGCAGTTAGCATTTCTCGTTGTGCCACGTATAATGCACAGTCACAAAATATGTGAGCTATCGTTTCGCGCACTTGGCAGCGTTCACAATTTGGGCTGTCCGCACGGCCGATTAGGTGGGTGTAGTGACGAGTGAAGGCGACGCCCAGGCGAATTCGGTGCAGTATGTTAGCATGTCTTCGGCTGATTTTATCTGGAAGACGAAAAGTCATACTGGGGTCTGTTTCCCGCAGGCGCTTATTCCGGTGATCTGGTAGCAACCAGTAAGTGGCAGCGCATTCGCGCATGAGTGTTCTCAACAATGTGTTGACGTCACCTCGCGAGTAGGGTACTTTGACGTACATAGGAGCGTTGTATATTGCCGCTCTTGCTTGGCTATCGGCTTTTTCGTTGCCAACCAGGCCGCAGTGTCCAGGAATTCCTTGGAGTGTAATCAAGTGACCGCCCCTGTAAGTTAGGTCAAATGCTTGGACGATTCCTAACGTTAACTCGTAAAATTGGCCTCTTCTTAAGCAAGAATGGATAGCTTGAAGCGCTGATTTGGAATCAGACAGAATCGTCCATTTACGCGGTGCTTGGTCGTTCACAAATTTTATGGCTTCTTGTATAGCAACAAGTTCTGCAGCTGTCGAAGATGACCTATGATCTAATTTGTACTGTCGGGAAATACCGAGTTGAGGGATCACGAAGGCTGCAGCTGAGGCGGATGAAGTTACGGATCCATTGGTGTAAATGTGCACAGAGTCGCTGTGTCGGTCATCTAAATGTGCCAAGGTGAGTTGCTTGAAGGCAATATAAGAAACATGCGACTTATACGAAATTCCACGTATGTGAAGGCACACCAGCGGTTTAGTCAATGTCCATGGAGGCACTGCAGGGATTACGGCAGGTGCAAAGCCTGACAGGATCATGTGTCTATGCGTATCGAGGCATCGCGAATAGGTACAGCCTGGTCGGTCCACTTGTAGCGAAGATAACGGGTGCTGTGCATGTCGGGTCAGCAGACGAAGGTGCACTCGAAGAGGCTCACAGGACGTGTAAACGTGTATAGGGTATGTGCGTGACTCCTCTGTAGTGCCAGAGGTGGACGTGCACCGTGGCAGGCCAAGGCATATTCTCAGTGCTCGTGCCTGAAGGCTCTCTAAAGTACGAAGGCACGTTGCCCGCATGCTGGAAAGCACAGGTGAGCTGTACCTTATTTAGCCCACAAACAGTGCCTTGTATAACTGCAGAAGACTTTTCTGCGAAGGGCCCCATCTCAGTCCTGCTATAACACGAAGAACATACACAAAACTGACTAGTTTGTTTCTCAGCACAGTCACATGCTTTGACCAGGACAGGTTGCGATCAATGACGACCCTTAAATAGCGGTGGTGCTTAACCACGGGAATCACTGCTCCGTGAGCGAAGATTGGGTACCGCGACATTGATTTCTTCGTAAATGCCAATGCAGCACATTTTGCTATTGAAAGTTCCAGGCCCTGACGACGTAAGTACTTAGATGTTATTGATGTGCCTTGTTGTAGCCTTGCTCGCAGTTGTGGTCGCGTTGCTCCAGATGCCCATATGCATATGTCGTCCGCATACGCACTGATTCTGACAACGTCGGGAAGCTCAGCTTCAAGGCCAATGAGTGTTATGTTAAAAAGCATGGGGCTCAGGACGGCGCCTTGCGGAACTCCACGGCTTACGAGGTGCCTGGCCGTGTCACCGCCGGATGTCGACATAAAATTGGTACGTCCTCTGAGATAGCTCCCTATCCATGCGTGTAGTCGGCCACCTACGCCAATGTCTTCAAGTGCGTCAAGAATGGCCTCATGGTAGACGCAATCGTACGCGCCCTTTATATCTAAGAAAATGGCCCCTACCAATCTCCGACGTTGTCTTTCCTTTTCAACAGAAGAAACTAGATCTACAACACCATGTATAGATGATCGACCTCTACGGAAGCCATTTATAAAATCTGGTAAGCCGACATTATTCTCCAGCAGCCATTCCAATCTTGCCAGCACCATGCGTTCCATCACCTTACCGATGCAACTGGCTAGGGCAATGGGTCTATAAGAAGACAACTCGTGTGAACACTTGCCTGGTTTCAGTAAGGCCACTATGCGGCTGCACTTCCAACTCTCTGGTACTGTCGCTGTTTCCCACGTAGAGTTGTAGAACGACAAGAGAGCCTGCCTTGCTTCCTGGATGAGGTGATATAGAGCCGAATAAGTAATTCCGTCAGGCCCTGGTGCGGACGACCGTCGGGACGTAGAAATCGCAGCGTCGAGTTCGTGCATTGTGAATGGCAAGTCGAGGCGATCGTCGCTGGATGGCGGTGAGGCTAAACACGAAGGTGATATCGATGAGGAGGACATACCTACGAGTAAGTGGCAGTAATCTTCTGCAACCTGTACTTCAGGTCGACCTTGCTTTAGAGCCAAAGATCGGAAAGGAAACAACTGTTGAGTGGGCGGCTGAAGGCTTCGGACAGTTTGCCATATTCGAGACGGGGGTTTTCTGGGATCAAGAGAGCTACAAAATACCCTCCACCGTTGCCTATCGAGCTTATCGAGGTGTCGCAATACATGTTGTGCTTGGCGTGCTGTAGATAGGTCAGCTGGTGATTTCGTCCTCCTGTATTTTACTCTGCCCGGCGACGAATTGCACGAAGGTATTCATATTGTGCGTCAAGTTGTGATCTTGGTAGCGACACATTCACAAGTTTCGTATGCGTTGTTAAAGCTGATGCAATTAGGCTTTCTATTTCAGATATAGATTGAATGTTCCCGCACTGAGCATTTACAGAAGCTTGGTATCCTGGCCAGTCTACGCTTTTCACAGGCCGGGGAGACGAACGATGGAAACCTTTAAGCTGTATATATGTAGGGAGATGGTCACTTCCATGTGTTTCAACGTCTACAAACCAACAGGCGGTAGGCAAGAGACTTCTGCTCGCAAAACATACGTCTAGACAGCTGCTGTACGATGCGCCACGGAGGTAAGTAGGTGAGCCATCGTTAATGAACATAAGGCCTTGATTGAGCACAAAATCGGCAATGTCCCTGCCGCGGGTGTTCATTGAGGCAGAACCCCACATGGGATTATGTGCATTAAAATCCCCAACTAATACATGTGGTCCAGGGCAAGCTTGGAGAACAGACAAGAGATGGGGACAGTCCGCGTGGCTTCTAGGAGGAATTTATCCACCAATGATTGATATTGAACGTCCCTTGTGCTTTATAGAATGGCAAATATAGTCGTTAGAAGCATGAGGAGCCACGGCATGTCTCACGTACGTTAAATCTTGACGTACGCATATAATTACTTTGCTCGCATTTCGATCATCACGTGACCACAAAGTGACGTATCCGGAAATACGAAACGACGACATCATATTCGGCTCACATATTACAACCAACGGAAATTTGTATTTAAACATCCGTTGTCGAAAGTCAGATAATCGGCTTCGCAAACCCCGTGCGTTCCACTGCATTATGGCAGAGGTGCGCTCACGTTCATCGAAGAAATTCGCCATATTGTTTATGGAAGGGTCAGCAGTAGCGGTTCCAGCACGTTGAGGATCTGCACTGCTGTTTTCGCTCCTGGTGTGTGTAGCTCGTTTAGAATCGCACGAATAGATTTTAATAGATTCTTCAGCATAGTTTGGCTCTTCTCAGTGTTTTGCCTATCATTTTCCGCCCTCTTTGAAGTTGCAGCCCATGATGTGGTCTTTTTTATTGCTCCAGTCGGTAGTGAAGGCCGCTCAGTATCTGAAGCATCGGCGTGCAACGCGGGCGTTGGTCCACTTTCTGCATCCCTGGGACGTGGTGCATACAACATGGGTGTAGCGGCCTGATAATGCGTACGCGTATGTTCATCTGTTGCTGATGGTGATGCATCACTCCTATGTCCACTATGCTTTCGCTGGTGCTTTTTTTTTGAAAATCCAGTAGAATGGCGCCTCTTCTGAAACATTAAAGCTGGCTGGGCATTATGCAACATCACAGTCCTTTTTGTGTGAATGTATACAACCTGCATGTGTAACAGGAACCATAGTTTTTATACAACAGTTGCTGAGCCGCATAGAACACTGTATATAAAAGAAAATTTCGAAAGAAACGTGGATGGAAAACTTAGACCTATCCTAAAGTTATTTGAAAAAAAAAGTGAAACAGCCTGCTCCAGATAGTGGAGCGCCCAGTAATTCTGAATGAATAAATATATCGGTCTAGACCAAGATTTTAAAGTTCTCATATGATAAAAATGAAGTGGGTCTACAAAGAAGTTTTGAGAAAAAAACTTCAATAATGATCCGCCATGACACAACAAAATGGTGTACAGCTATATGGTTTTCTTTTCTTTGTTTTTTTTGCCCGTCACAATTAGGACTATTTTCACGTGCACTTTATTGGAAGACAGAGAGCAACATGATTTCAAAAATGAAGATGCACTGCTTTTTTCTTTGAAGTAAGCATTTAAAAAATATAGCGATATGGTTTTGCTAACGATGTATTGTTTTCGAGAAAGTGCTTAGTGAAACTGCTATAGCCATAGAAGATGAGGAATCGTCTGATTCGGGTACCGTAAATTCGCGGTTTTGTGTGAACAGCATTTCATATTTTTTTAGATTTTTCACAACACAAAAATCTGAATGTGATGATTGAAATTATCATTTTAATTATTCGTTTTACGTACCAAAGTGCCTCAATGTCTTCCGAAAATGAAAGCCACAATTGATAATCATCTGCATCGTTACTCATTGTGTTCTCTATTTATAGAAATCTAGCTAAAAGCAGCAACGAAAAGCTTCGCGACAAAAAAAAAGCAAAGAAAAATCGGAAATATAATATCCTTGACATTTCCATATTTAATAGACAAGACGAAAGTCAGCGATTGGTCACAGATACCTATATAGCGCGGATAAAATAGATTCTCCTTCCGAAGGCTTTTCCTCTTCCGCGATTACTCCGTAGCTTTTTTATTCCTTTTTTTTTGGCCCCTTTCATCACGAATGACCACGGTGAGAGGTCGATTATTGGAATTCTTTCTTTTGATAGAGGGGGTTGCTGTGGGACGGCTGCTTCGAGACATGTCTGAGCAGAAAGGATCAATTTTCCGGCTCCCGATTCCAGGGGGGACAATTTTAGAGCTTTCTCTTTTATGCATAAGTTTCTACTTCCATTTTATGCCGCCTAATGGAGGGCGCCTTGACATTATCTTTCTCGTGTCACTTCTTTTTTGGGGTTCTTTAGACACCAACCAGTGCTATTGTATAACCTTTGAGAGTTAAAGTTGACTTTCGACACACAGAAGTGTTCTTTTTTTGCTTTATGAGAACTAAAAAACTGTGTTTCTATTGATTAGAAGTAAATTATTTCTATAGATAGTATGCATGCAATTGACTGAAATAAATCTGCATGATGACAAATCTATAAATTAGAAGTAACTTGGACTTGATGACTACCATTACATGTGACGAAGCGATAACCTTGTCATCGCTTCGTTAGCATGTAGTACCTAAATGCAATACCGAAACACAACCAATTAGCATGTAGTACCTTAATGCAATGAAGTCGATAGAAAATTAAAGACCTGCAAGAAACAGGTGACCTCTAAGGGCGCGCCGCAGTGTGGAAGACCTAATAATGCACACTGTGAATTTAGCACAAACAATGTGGCTCACTGAACGCACAAAAATACAACGTGCTGATTTTCGCGACAATATTAGAGGTTTATGTCGATACGCCAGTTAATCTTCGTATTCAACACGCTTCCTATTCTTAGAATACCAGGCTTCTAAAAGAAATCTATGTGTGGCTCTGTTTTGCTTCATTTGTTCAAGTTTCAATGTTTCATACATTTACGCTAATGAGTTTTCAAGAAGCTTATCCAACCTTTTTAAATATAAAAACATTGTTCTCCTAAAAAAAGCGACGATGGTCAAGTACTTCTTAATGCTCTTCAAATGAGTCAGCAATAAACAGCCCAGTGTTACCTCAAATTGACGCTGTAAAACGGGAAAACTTTGTTGCAGATAAAACTTGTAAATGAAAAAAAAAACGCGCAATTATACCGACGGTGCTGTGAACAACCCTGCTTACCCCAAACCTTTCTACCCCCCCTCCCCCCTTACTTGTACAGTGTGTGCAAAGATATAGTCTTGTCGGCAAATACGCGCTTCCAACTGACACTTGTGGGCTTCCACTGCTCACAATAAGGTGTCTGCGTTGGGGACAGAACGGCGTGCAAAAACAACTGCGGGGAAACCTTTTGTTTTAGTAGCGGACGCTTGCTTCTAGCTGTCGTTGTATGCACAGGTGACTACAAGAGGATGCAATGAATAACGCGCTGCGTTGTGCGAGTGTTGCGCTAGAAGCATGTCGCAGTATCGAGGTGGGCCCATTGTCTACAAACGGCAAAATGTTCCGAGTCTTTGCAGTCCTGTGTGCGCGTGCATCAGCGTCCAAAACAGTACGTGATTACCAACAACGCTGTTTCTGTCCAGGCTGTTGCCCTATAAATATTCGTGTTTGCGTTTATTGAAACTCAAACGTGTGTTTAGAGATTAAACTACCTGCAGCTTGAGCGCGGAATTGGCGAGTAGTTTGGTTGAATAATCGGCAAATTTAGGCAACTTAGGAATAGTTCAATTTTGTAAAACACGACTTGTCGGAGAAGATCTAGCAGAGAATGAATACTTGAGAATGAATAATCAAGCAGGGATTGAAATATTCATACCATGGTATGATTATTTGCCACGGTTATTGTTTTTTATTTGCTAATATCAACAGCAGTTCAACATGCACTATCCTCCACAATCGTGGACACTTGCTTTTGTTGAGCTGCGCATGAATATGCAAGGATCTTTCGTTAACACCTGTCATTGTGCATTGGCGCCTACCATCACGTCACTGAAGAAAAGGTTGCAGGGTGCAATATGGTCCCCAGCGCAGTTGAAAAGATCCCTAGTTTTGTTCAGTCAGTGGATGTTCGGTAATCCCGGAGGAGTAAGGGAAGAAATTAAATGCAGGGAGGTCAACCAGACTCACGTCCAGTTTGCTACCCTGCACTGCGGGAAGGGGTGAGGAAATTGAAGGAGAAGAGGGAGAGAAGTGAAGGGCAACGTGTGTAGATGTGACCTCTTTCATTGCACGCTTATAAGTGGTCGCGTAGTCCGGTAGCCTTTAGAAAACTTAGCAATGCCCGGGTCGCTTTGCTGGCCGGCGATGCGTAGAGCCGTGAACCAAGGATCTTCTCTTCGGAAAAAGGTCTACTGTCTAGTGTCTCTAACTTTTCGCGTAGCAAGTTGCGTTCGCTCGCAAAACGTTCACATGAACACAGTAGATGTTCTATTGTCTCGTCAGTGTCGCACGATTCACATCGGGAGCTATCCGCCATTCCTATGCGAAAGGAGTACGCCTTTTAAAAGCTACTCCTAACCACAGGCGGCACAGTAAACTTGCATCCTGGTGGGAGAGGTCCGGTAGAACTTGAAGCTTTCTCGATGGGTCCAATTTGTGTAGGCGGTGGTTCCTGCCAGTGGGGTCACTCAGCCAAGTTTCCGACATGGTGTTAGTGAACGAGTGAAGGCCCGGTAGTTCACGTTAATTGGGAGCTCATTTGTACGGCTCAGATCATAATGACATCGCGTTTATGCATTGTAATCGCATACTCCCAGCTTGTCAATTTTTTGTTTCATTTAGGAGAACTTCTTGCTGCTGACTTCAATACGTGGTTAGCCATCTGTCTAGATATTCTTTTATTTATTCATTTATAAACTAGGCCCAACTATTCGCGCCTGTAGTATTTGTATTATCAAGGAGGAGTAAATGATTCGTATTATATAAACGAGACAGCGAAGACGAATGCTCATGTACAGTGCATAATAGAGTAAATTGTAACCGGAAGAATACGTGAATAGACGAGTGCTTTGCTGTGAGCGCAACTACGCGACATGAGATGACTGGAATGATGATCTACTTTATCAATAATGTATATAAAGAAGGCAAAGCAGCTTGGATGCCATGTTATAATAAAAGTGGCAAATTATTCTGGAACAACAGGTTCTCATTCCATTTGACACCACTCTGAATATTTATGAAGTGTGCTAGCTTTAATCTTTCAAAATTAAAAAATTGTCAATGGCGAGCCGCACAAGGTACCTTCTAGTGAGCTTCAAGCTGTTTTAAACTTCGTCGTGTTAAATAAATATTGTCGAAAAGCAGCGTACAAGCATGACACTTGGTAAAAATTTCCGCTTCTTGTCTTCACACCCACAAAAACTATGCAAATCTCAAACTTAGTATGTAAATCTCCAGCTTAGAGTGCTTCCGGCGAGTTCATATGCCTCGAGAGCTTTCCTAAGCCGGATTAACCGAGACATCGATCCAGAGTTCCCAGATTGCGCGGAGGCGCTTGGCACTCTAACTCATATGCTCTGCCACTTTTCTATGTTAGGAATACGTCAAACACCCCCAATCAGGACTGGCAAGAAGGCATCACAAGCACTGCACTCAAGATGCAGTCAACGCCTCCGTAAGGAACTGTGAAAGATCTTGGAAGAATGGTCTTCCGATTCGAAGAGCGGAGGACCCGAAAATTTCCTGGCTGGTGCCTCAGGCTTTCAATAAAGTTATTCGTTGGTCTGTCAACCTCGAATATCCTTCGGGAGTTGCAATAAGCGCAGACTTGCCGGTCGTTTGAGTCAGTGTACATAGAGATGCTTTTGAGGTGCTGAGAAAGCGACAGAGATTTGCGAGATTCATACTATCCTTTTAAAAAATCTAACGGGAATGCTCAAAACCTACAAACATTAAGAGAATGCAGCTCCCCTACGCTGAAACATCAGAAAGTTTGTGGCATACGTTGGTGGTGCTGTTCTTAGATTTCCCACTGACCTGTTCACTACACCGACGGTCACGTTTTTACTTACGGTAAGTATGTAGAATTGTCTAGTACGTCATGCGGGAGCAGTGGCTAAGGCGCTTGGCTGCCGACCCATCTGCCGTGGGTTCGATTCCGGCCCCAATGGTTGCATTAAGATGAAGGCAAGATAGCTGAGGCTCATGTACTGTTCTGCGCGGGTGCACGTTAAAGAATATCAGATGGTCGAAATTTATGGAGCACTGTGCGGCTTTTCTAATAATCATACCATGGTTTTGAGAATGCAGACCCCGGGTATTACTATTACTACTGTAATATTCTCCAGTGCGAGTGAAACGGTTCGCAAAGTCAAGTCAGTGTGCAACACAACTTCGTGAACCTGTTATGACCGTAGATATACGTTTTCCCCTTCAGATGTAACGACAAAGCACCGGCGAAGTGCACGTGCGTGGAACTATTGTGCTTTTGGCGAGAGTATGACACCATCTATGATGTGGCACAGTAGTCAGGGGCATGTGTCTGGAGCGGTTTTAGCGATTTTATTTATTTATTGCGACTGGTTGTTTACCATTTCTGTTTATTAAATTATTCCAGCCCTTGTTATTCTTAACCCGGTTTTGAGCGTTGCTAGGCTTGGTATAGTTGGTATTGAGTGATTTACTGTCAGTCACATGAGATGTATGCTCGAACGACAGCCTGGGTGCATAAAGTGTTCCGCACATAAAGAATTTACAAAGCAGCACAACACTTTTTGTGGCAGTGTTGAAGGTGTTGCGCAAAGTTACCTTCAAAGTGTGATAAAGGCTTTGTCAGTGAAGGTTGAAGATGTGCTAATGAAAATGTTTGGACCACGATCGCAGTGTCACAAAAGTTAGGCTGAACTTCTTTGCGCTACTGTGTCTTAACTGTTCATTCACACCAGTATTTCAAAAACATCAATATATATATGAATACACGAAACAACCACGTACGAGTGACTTTGAAGCTGTGACGATTCACTAGTGAGGCGATCAGCGTATTAGTTCGAAAATACGTCTCACTATTTTTTCATGAAAAACGGCCATTCCTCCAATGAAGGCTCAGGAGCAGAATAAAAGTGCTAAAGCAGCGACACGCACTATACCGTAATTCTGCACACTAACTCATGTGAAATGATAATGTTACGGGCTCCACTCTGTGGAGATGTATGTATGTGTTGTCAGTGCCATGAGAACGCGCTGGAATGTTTCATTATTACGGTTTCATTAGGCACTTGAAAAGTGACGGCTAACAAGATGCACAAATAAAAAAAATTCAATGCATTTTTAACATTACAGCGACAAATTCATAAGCTAAAAGAAAGTAAATCTCGCTTTCAGTTCAGTAAATGTCTCGGATATCATGATTTGATGGTGCGAAATGTGCACAATGTGAAGCTAAGCAGAGGATACCTTAGGCAGAGGACAAAATGAAGTTATAGGCAGAGGACACCTTTACGTAAAATTTGGAGACGCTCAGCGTTCGGAGCAATGTGAATTTATTCACAGTAATTACAGTGCTGCGCGAACTTTTGGCAAATTTTTGGTAATTGCTCATTCCCGACAATGTTCTATCAAATATATAGGTGTTTTATGTCACTCAATATATGGAGTCAAGTAATGGAAAAGTGCGCATAAGTGTTGTGTAGTGCGAAATGGAATAATAACATAGGCAATGAGTGATTATATTATAAACGTTTCTAAGAAAACGCGATTTCAATGTTTAGGTACGCTGATTAGCTTCGAAAGAAAACACTTGAGACTGCTACCTCACAGTGTCCCTCTTACACGAGAAAGTATAGTGTAGGCTTCATATTAACTGATAAATTTTCTCACTTTGACACTGTCTTTTCCAGCATAAAAATAGAATGCTGACCTGATATCATGTTGCAACGATGCAACGACCAATGTTCCAAAAAAGGCATGCCAACTTCCACGATAAAAAAAAACACAATTTCTAATAGGCTAACATGGTTTTCTTTACGAGCAAACGAAAAAAAACATCTGATTCACATCAAACAAAACGCTCACCCGGTGAATGTACAATGTAATCTTGTTTCCATTGCAAAGACTGCTCTGTGATTACAAAGGCTGGGCAGAGGCACCTTGTATCGAATAAACCCGCTCACGCGTGATTGATCTTCTGGGTATGTCGCAAGACATCGACAGCAGAACACAGGAAATTGTTTCCATCAACGTTATCGACCCTCTTCTGTGTGTCTGCATGTATCTTCCGAGAACGCACGAAATGGTAAGGAAGAAGAAGGAAACGGTCTTGTGAGCCATTCATTGCATCCCCATGCGGAAGAGGCAGGCAAATACGCGATGGGGTATACAGAAGCGAGTGCTAGTAAAAAACATGTTGCCAGATTGAGCTTCCTTCGTTTCCACCGAGGAAGGGGTCAGAGCAGGCGATAGATGTATTATACCGTGAAGGGGACCGCATGCACCATATTTTCTCTGTCATCTCAACTCGACAGACTACTGCATATAATGGCACGTAGGAGCGCTGCACACTAAGAATGCGCAATAAATTCCACTAAGTTAGATCAGTGTTGAAACTTCGTTTAGCTGACTGAATTGTTCAGACCAGTGCCTCTTCTATTTTACGTCTTGTTAGGACACTACGTTGTATAGCCTAATATGGCAGAATAGCTCGAGCGACTCGATAGCAAGTAGCAATAAATTGTACTCATGATCAATCATCTCAATGTGTCGACAAGTGGGGAATGAAGAGCGCAATCTTCTTCACCACAGGAACAAAGGAAAAATACGCCTACGCAGTGTTTAACCTATAGTGTTTGGGCGTTTTTTTAACAATGTTGTGTACCTTAAAACAAATTTTTGCCCTTGTGTAATTCATCGTGAGTATACTACGTAGAACCTGGTACATGAAATGAAGAAATATTCTATGATGCCACATTTGTGACTCAACCGGTAGCATAAGCATTTTTTGTCGCCACCCTCCTCATCATGATGAACACTTTCTTATTTGCTTTCTTTTTACTTTCTGCACGCTGAGTAGCAGGCCAGAAAATAAAGGCAGATTTTTCAGCCCACTAAATCTTTTTTTCTTTCTTTCTTTCTTTTTTCAAATATGAACGTACTCAGAAGCCACGGAAATACGCTTGATGAATTGTAAGTTAAGTAATTCTTTCTTATCCCCTAGCTTACTTGACAATTTTAGGAGGGAATTGTTTACCTTCCTTGGTATACTTATGTCATCTATTTTGCCACATCCACCGGTTACGCCACCGCAGGTGATGGAAACGGTGAGGCCGCTCAGCGCAGCAACCGGCGCCTATAAGAGCTAGGCTGTGGAAAGTAACATCGTACCATTAATGCAGTTTACCAATCCAAAAATTTGTTCATTTTCCTTAGGTATATTTCGTTACACCTTCGAAACATCTTTCTTCCGCAAGAAGACGATTGCACGAAAAGACTGTGAGGTAGAATAGGCAATTCATGCTTTCAATATAATTTTGATTCATATTGCCGCATTCAACCTGCAGAAGAGCTCGCGCAGCCAGAAAGGAAGACGAAGCTCTTGCCCGTTCCTCTTTACGAGCACCTTTCATTTATTTAAAGTAAGCTCATCTATATCGGACTTCTGTGTCTTCGTCGTGACACTGGTGGAGGAGCTGGGTACATGTCCAGGAGACCTTCCGACAGCCCGGGATCAAGTTCACAAAGACTTCCGCTCGTCGCAACACCCGTTCACCGCGCCAGCCACCGCCTGTTAGGCCTGAGCCCAGAGTTCGGTCCTTGGACGGAAAACATGACCGCGCCCAGAAGCAGTTGCCCCGCCATGACCAGCCCAAGCACAAAACTGGTGACTGTTTTCACCCCTAAAGTTCTTGTGGACTTCCACGGCTATGAGGACGCAGATGACTGTCTCGAGGAGTTCGAGCACACAGCCAGTGTTAACGAGTGGAACGTCACACAGAAGTTGGGGTACGTGTATTTCCTTCTTCAAGACGAGGCTCGCACATGGTTCGCGAATCGCGTTTGGTCAACGTGGGACGAGTTCCAGCGAAAGTTCCTACACCTTCGCAAACACCGAAAGGCGGGAGCATGCACAATTAATCCTCGAATCACGGACTCAAAAGCCAAACGAATCTCTTGCTGTGTTTGTTGAGGACATGGCTCGTCTCTTTCATTGAGCCAATCCCGATATGTCCGAGAGCAGAAAGATCAGCCACCTCATGCGTCGTGTTAAAGAGCACCTGTTTGCTGGTCTCGTACGGAACCCACCTTCAAGCGTCGAAGAATTTTCGAAGAAGGCGACCGCCATCGAACGCGCACTACAGCTACGCTACCGCCAGTCCAACCGCCCAAACAACAGCCGACAAATAAGCGCAACCACCGTGATAACTGTGACACCTGATGACGGTTCTTTGCGTGACCTTATACGCGAAATTGTGCAAGAAGAGGTGAAGAAGCTCGCCGCTGTTACGAAGCGCGCCTTCGACGACGTTACGAAGGCCACCACAAATGCCACCGCTGACCTCCACTGTTACGAAAGACGGTGAAGCCAACACGGTCCTGAAGGCACCACTGCTCCGATCTCCCCCGACACGGTCACCAGCCGTTTGGTAGCGTAGGTTTCTCAGCTCGCGATTGCTTCTGCGCAGAGCTGATAGACGAGCGAACGAGATGACGGTGAGTTAAACAAGATTTACGTACAGCATATATACAGAGGCGTTACAAATTCGACACTGGGGCCGACAGCTTAGAGACTCGAAAAGCCGAGCTGTCCTCTCTAACACATAGGTCTACTCCTCGCGACGTACCGCGGGGCTTTTTTTATATGCACCGGGTGGATTCTTTGAGTAACCAAATGTCCAACCAGAAGCGCCGCTAGCCATGAGGTCACAATCCTCCAATGGGGTCACCGCTGGGCCGCGTCATTTTCATCAAATCTGGAGCTGCTGCACTTCACGTGGCTGCACCCAACAGATGCCGATTGGTTCAACGGGCTCGTGGGCTGTTCGGACTCGCTGTGCGTTGCGGGACAGACAGGCGCTGCCGGGTGATGACGACATTGAGTTGTTCGCGTCAGGCGGGCTCACGTGCTGGCCTTGACACAGATTGCCTTTTTCCCGAGGCACGGACGTTCGATGTGGACTCGCAGGCAGAACAGCACCCCTGCTGCCAGACAATGCTCCGGAAAGACGAGCTGTTTCCACGTGGCTCGGATGTCGGGCGCGCTCGTTCGCCAGTTCCCTCCAGGTTCGCCTCCAGGGCCATGAGGAGAATGCAGCTCCAGACTGTGTTCCGGGAACACATCCCATTCTTGAGGACGGATCCCAGCTCCACTGGCTTGTCGCCACAACTTGCCGGCCAGCTTCGCTCGTCTCATCTGACGATTTTCGGTCTCAGCACTTGTCGATGGTTCTGCAACTTGTCAAGAGCGGTTCGGCAACAGACAACTTTTGACACAAGCAAGTGCCCTCGGTCACCCGACAGAACACCAGACAAAGTATATTACAACATATACCTAGGTACTTGTCTAAAGGAATTTCGTTCCCTCTACATCAAGAGGCACATGTGGGACACAAGACTCTTAAAATGAGAACTCAATTTTTTTACATGTGCAACAACGTAACGAAATAGAATAGAACCTAAGTTGGCTCCTTGAGCTCTTTCTGGACGAAAGCGCCAAGGTAAGGCCATGATGAGGACAAAATTTTGCCCTGAATCGCCAGCGAGAAACCGAAAGGTGCAGAAGGTACTAACACGCACTGGTCAATGCGTCTGCATTAGCGTTTAGCTTTCCTTTGTTCGTTGCGAACGTCGAAGTTGTGCTGTTGGACTATCGTGCTCCACCTCAGTAACCGGCCACTTTTAGGCGACGAAACCTATGCGGTACCAACAATTGTTCATACTTGCGACGTTGCATAGCTGTGTAACTACAATATGGGAGTGCAGGTTTCTCATAAAAAGAAACGTTCCTTTTCAGGTCCTCCTTCTGGACTTCACTTAACCTAGGCTCTAGGTTCAACTGTTCCAAGATTACCTCCGATTCCCTTTCGATTACATCACTAAAACTCAAAATTTCTGCTCCCTCTTCCTCTGAAGCATTCAAGATCAGATTTACGACCGCTTGCGTTGAACGTATGGTTTCATCAAGTTACTGTGGTAAATTTTGTTCAGCCGCCTTCCTAATTTCACTTCGTAATTGGTATCAGAAAGCTTCATGGGTGCCTTCCACTTGTCCGTGGATTTCCCCGCTCTCTGACAAGTGTCGCAAGAGCATACAAAGTTTTCGACATCCTTCCAGCATTTCAGCCAATAAAACTCAAGGGAAACTCTAGCCTTGGTCTTTTTTATGCCGAGATGCCCTGCCCTTGCGTTTTCATGCGCCAGTTCCAACAGTTGGCGACGATACTTTTGTGGCACCAAGAGCTGCTCATACTTGCGACCTTGCGCATTTGTGTAGCTCCGATACAGGAGCCCTGCTTTCTAAAAAAGAGAAGCATTCTTTTTCTTTTTTCCCAAGTTTACGCTTTCTATTAGCGCTTTAATCGAGAGGTTGTCACGCTGCTTTCGAATGAGCGTTTCTCGATCAACCCTCGACAGCTTACTCCAACTTTCCGCGACAGGCGAGAGCGTTGCACCCCTCTCGCTCTGACCCAATGGCGCCATGTCGTCTGCCGCTGCTACGGAAACCGCGCCAGTCGCTTCGGCGACGGGCCGCTCGAGTGACTGCTTACATGACTCACGCGGAGAATTTCCTCTCTGCGGTTCTGTCGATTCGCCGCCAAGGTCACTTAATAGTTCACCACATTGAACAAGATCAAGCTCCTGCGAAAGCTTCCGCGATTGCGATCGCGTGAGGGCCATGTACGCTAAGTTGGAGAAGAACGATTTACCTTGCTCTTTGAGAAGCTGCTCTCAGTTGTTAGAGAAAAAGTAAGAAACTCTATCGGGAAGCGCGACAGACACAGCCGCTTCGGTGCGATGCTTACTGAACGGGCCTTCAATGACAACCGTAGCGATGGGTATGCAAGCACTCTGTTCCTCGGCGACTTGCCTAATCCACCACGCGCTTTCTCCTGTAAAGTCATCCAGAGACACCAACGAAGGATGGACAAGGTCCATGGTTGCCGCTGAGTCTCGAAGTGCTCGACAAGTTTTCCAATTCACACTAATTTCTTGGAGATACGGCTCTAACAACCGAATGTTCTTTTCCGATTCTCAGATTGTTGCAAAAGCAAACATTTGCTTACAGTTTATCGCGATGTGCCCTTCTTTTTACAGTTGTAGCAGATTAGCGGCTTCCGTGATTCAAACGCCCGTGTGGAATCAGTGCAAGTTTAGGAACCTCACTCGATTTTTCCGCTTCCGTTTACCTTTCCTATGCAGTGTCCTTCTTAAGAGACAGGTCATTTTTGAAGTTACGGTGCGGAGCGCGTTTCCGTTGATCAGGTTCCTTTGAAAAGCCCTCTTTCCTTTCATCCTTTTCAACGCGCACTGCCCTGCTATGCAACTTTCGGCGAGTATAATACTCCTCAGCTAACTCTGCTGCCTTGTTTAGCAGTACTTCACCAACTTTGTCCTGCAGCCAAAGCTTGCCATCCTCCTCGATAAAGCGGTAGAATTGCTCCAATGCAATGCTTTCTACCACTTTATCACGATCGTCATAAACACCTTCGCCCTTGAGCTATTCAATTAAATCGGCTTTAAGACGAAACGCGAAGTCAACGTGTGACTCATTCCCCTTTTTAGCATACCGGAACCTTTACCTGAAAGCCTCAGGTGACAACTTATAACGTCTCAAGAGCACTTCCTTAACCTCGTCATAGCTCTGAAACGCTTCACTCGAGAAGCAAGTAGTCGCGTTGGACACTTCGCCGGGAAGAAGGGCTAAAAGGTTCTGCGCCCAAAGAGACCGCTCTAAAGCATTTCGCTCACAGACGTGTTCAAACTTGACGAGATACTTTGCCATGTCCTCGCCTACTACGAACGGTGGCAGTTGGTCCCGAATTCTATAACCGCTGACCTGAACTGTCGGAGAAGCTACGCTAGGCGCCTGCGAACACTGTAGGATTGCCAATTCTATTCGATTCAACTCGAGGCGCTCCGTTCTCTCGGTCTCCTCACGCTCACGACGTTCGTGCCTTTCAGCTTCTTCACGTTCGCGAGCTTCTCCCCTTTTGGTCTCTGTGCGGCGTGCTTTGATATCCGCCCAGGCATCATCGACTTCCTCAGCTGACACTCCTTCATCTTTCATGATCTCAAGGATCGCTTGCTTTTGTTTCGCACGACCCAAAGTAATGCCGAGTTCCTCACAAACTTCGATCAGTTCCTTCACTTTAAGGTTCTCCATCGTTAACACTAGCCTCTCCGATTGCCCCGGTTAGGAATCTACTTTCCGTACCCACTATAAGTCTACCATCAAGACGCACAAGCAATTTTAACACTGCTGTGTTTGCACCCTCCGCAATAACTTTGGTTTCAAAGCGCTCTGACCTTGCTTGAAACGATCAAAGCTCACTCTAATGCTTCACACAGCCCTTCTCTAAACTACTAGAACCTGAGCTAGAGTAGTCTGGTGAACTGAGGGGAAATCATCAGGCACTCATCACATTGATGTCGCTGATGCCGGTCGATCCTGCAGCTGACAACCACTGTTACGAAGCGCGATTCCGACGACGTTATGAAGGGCGCCACAATTTCTACCGCTGACCTCCACTGTTACGAAAGACGGTGACGCCAACACGGTACCGAAAGCGCCACTGCTCCGATTTCCATCGACACGGTCACCAGCCGTTTGGTAGCGTAGGTTCTCAGCTCGCGACTGCTTCTGTGCAGAGCTGATAGACGAGCGGACGAGACGATGGTGAGTTAAACAAGGTTTATGTACAGCATATATACAGAGGCGTTCCAAATTCGGCACTGGGGCCAACAGCTTAGAGACCCAAAGAGTCGAGCTCTCCTCTCTAACACATAGGTCTACTCCTCGCGACGCGCCGCAGGGCTTTTTTTATATGCACTGGGTGGATTGTTTGAGTAACTAAATGTCGGACCAGACGCTCCGCTGGCCGTGAGGTCACAATCCTCCATTGGGTCGCCGCTGGGCCACGTCATTCTCATCAAATCTGGAGCCACTGCACTGCACGCGGCTGCACCCAAGGACGAGTGACGTCGCCACGCATTGTGTCAGACTCGCCAGACAGGAAGACGCCGATTGCTTCAACGGGCTCGTAGGCTGATCGGGCTCGCTCTGCGTTGCGGGACAGGCAGGCGCCGCCGGTGATGACGCCATTGAGTTGTTCGCGTCAGGTGGGCTCGCGTGCTGGCCTTGACACAGATTGCCTTTTTCCCGAGGCATGGACGTTCGATATGGACTCGCAGGCATAACACCGCCACAACGAATGACTGCGCGATTGCGTCGGTCACAGAAGTTGTTTGCCAAAAGATAAGGCAAGCGCTTTCACTTCCCGAGCCGAACACTGAAATTGTTAGGCCAACATATGCAGATATTCTCCGTCGACAGCATAGATCTAACGTGCCGCCACCTCAGCAGTACCATCAGCAACAGCCGCCGACAGTGCCTTGGTACTACATGGAAATGATGACGCCGATGTGACCTCCACTCCGCAAAACCGATATGGTGCACCCCTTACTACAGGGCCCTGTGCTTTCATTGTGGGGAAGCAGGCCACATTGTGCGGCATTGTCCTCATCGTGTCGCCGGGTATCAAGGATTTCCGTCCACTACCCCTCGGCGCTATTTCGACGGAAGATGCAACATTGATACGAGCACGACGATCCCGCGGGACGTTTCTCCTGGATCCCGGTCACGCTCGACCTCTCCTGGTCATTTTCCCCAATCTAATAGAGGTAGCACCAGGGACATGGCAAGAGGAATATCTCCCAGTCCACGCCGAAATTAAAAGCAGTGACCTTTGGGGGGAAGGTTGCGAATTGCTGAAGAGTTGAAAATCCCCCATTACCGCCGCACGAAGCGCCGCACATTTCGATAGAACCGACAAAAGACGAGATTGTCACCGCCGACATTACGCATTTAATTGGCGGTCACGATGTGACGGCACTGGTAGACACTGGTGCGGACTTTCCGATAATGAGTGCTAATCTGGCCGACAAACTAAAGAAGGTGAAAATGAAATGAACGGGCCTGCAGATTAGAGGAGCCGGAGGCCAACTGCTGACGCCTACCGGAAAGTGCAATGCACAAATCAAGATCGGGGATTCATCATTTGTCGCAACCTTCGTTATTATTTCTGAATGTTGTAAACAGGTCATCTTGGGTATGGATTTCCTGCAGAAGTACGGTGCCATTATAAATATACCAGATGGTGTACGGACCTTCTCAGCGGACCATAGCGCAGCGCTGCAGTGCAAGCCCATGCGCGTGATTGACGACGTGACCATGCCACCGTTGTCATGCCGCCTCGTCTCTGTCACGTGTAACACGCAGCATACTGGAGAAGGTGTCGCGGAACAAGTATCGACGCTATTACTCTCTTGAAGAATTGCTATTGCCGGAAGTCTCGTCAGTGTAGTGTCTGCGCAAGCAGAGGTCCTGTACACGAACTTCAGCAACGATCGTCGACACATTACAGAGGGTACCACAGTTACATACTTCGAAGAAATTGTAGAATTCCGCGAGCGCTTCGCAATGCAATAGGCAGAGACGCCGGCCGCTTCAACACCGCTACCTGTCGACGAGAGCACAGATTTATCGCAAGCGCAGAGGCAGAGTCTTCTAGATGTTCTCCGCCAGTTTGAAGATTCTTTTTCATCGACCTCGAAGGTAAATCAAACGCCACTGACAAAGCACCGAATTATAATGGAAGAGACGGCAAGACCAATTCGACAAAACTCATACCACGTGGCACCAAAAGAACGCGAAGCAATCCAAGAACAAGTCCAGAAAATGCTCTATGATGACATAATTAAGCCGTCAAAAAGCCCTTGGGCATCACCTGTAGTACTAGTTAAGAAGAAAGACGGCAGCTTACGCTTCTGTGTGGACTACTGCAAGCTGAACCGCGGGACAAAGAAAGACGTATACCCATTACCGCGTATTGACGATTCGCTTGACAGGCTGAGGCATGCACGTTCCTTCTCGTCGATGGACCTGAAAAGCGGATATTGGCCAATCGAGGGCGATGAGCAAGATAGAGAAAAGACTGCTTTTGTTACGCCTGACGGGCTTTACGAGTTTACAATCTTGCTCTACGGGTTGTGCTCAGCCCCAGAAACATTTCAGAGACTGATGGGTACCGTGCGATCAGGCCTTAAGTGGCAGACGTGTCTGGTATACCTCGATGACGTCATTATTTTCTCAGCAACATTCGAAGAACATGTAAGATGGCTGCTTTTAGTATTTCAAGCAATACGATCCGCTGGATTAACGCTGAAACCTAAGAAATGTCATTTCGGTTTGAAGGAACTCCGATTCTTAGGACATGTGGTGAGCCATGAAGGTGTTTGTCCGGACGCCGACAAGATTGATGCCATCCGAAAATTTCCTATGCCAAGAAATAAGACTACCGTGAGACGTTTCCTTGGCCTTTGCGCCTACTACTGCAGGTTTATCGCCAATTTCTCGCACATAGCGTCGCATAACGAGAGACGATGTTCCATGTTTATGGGGCGAAAAGGACGTGAGCCGGTGAAGGGACAGGTCACTTCAAATGACAATGCCAAGCAAGCGCCACAAAAAATGCAGTAAAGCTACCAAAGGTAGAATTAATAAAGTTTGATGGCGACAGGAAGAAGTGCAGAGATTCAGGCATCAGTTTGAATTGGCAGTTCACGTGAGAACAGAATGAAACCAGAATCAAAAATTCGCGTACTTTCTGCCGTGACTAACTGGGAGAGCAGCAGCTGCCGTGGAGGGACTTCAATATTCAAACAGCACTTATGTGAAAGCTATAGACATGCTCAAGCAGCGAAACGAGACAGACGAAGAACTTATAAAAATTCACATGAAAGAGCTAACTTGAGTAGAGTAGAAAGATTCTCTCACTACGAAGGATTGAGAAGACTGTCAGACAAGGTAAAAGTGCATACACATGGCCGCGAATCTTTACGCGTGGAAATCTAGTCTTATGCATCGATGCTAATGCCAGTATTTTAAAGATCTTTACCAGCGGAGATGCACATGGGGTTCCATCTGAAACAAAGATAATCATCCGCTAGGTCTTCAGATCAAAATCAGAATGCAACTAAACATCATGAAAAAACTCTGAAGCGCTTCATGAGGTATATAGAAGACCAAGTTAAGCGTAGAGAGGAATTGGTAGACCGCAAAGAAAGCCACGGCAACAAATTTGACAGTAGGCAACAAAAAAATGGGTAATTTTCGGAACACCGCGGCAAAATTTTGCATTTTCTTTGAGACGAATACTCATGTGATGATGTTTATTCGAGCAGAGAATTCACAATGAGGTTGCAACAAAAATGGTCGTACGGCAAGTCTGGCAAAGGCGGCACAGGCTCTCGCGCAATCAGAGCACGGGGCTTTTCGTTATCTACCAAAGGCGCATTGGCGTTGGTGCGTATGCTGCACTACAATACCTCCGGGGTGAAGAGTAGCCATCCTGACTACTCAGGGAATAGGCACAATGCGGGGGTCGTAGTAGGGCTTGAGACGGTCGACGTGTACGGTCTCGCATCTTCGACGGCGCAAATCTGGTGATTGTGTTAGTGACTCGATGATGTAATTCACCGGGGAGGTCGCGTCAATGACACGGTACGGACCAAGGTACCAGGCCAGAAGTTTAGAAGACGGGTCAGGAACGTGCTGAGGCACCCAAAGCCACACAAGGGAGTTACAAAAATTTTAGGAGCTATGTGGTGAACGTCATCATGTCGTTTTTTGTAGACCTTGAGCCTCACTTTTCATAGACCGAGCCAACTGACGGCAGGCTTCAGCGTATCTGGCGACTTCCGAAAGCGGGGAGCACTCCGATGCATCAGGGCGATACGGGAGTATGGTGTAGAGTGGGTGGGAAGGTTCGCGGCCGTACAAAAGAAAGAACGGGGAAAAGCCGGTAGTCGCGTGCGTCGCGGTGTTATAAGCGAAGGTAACAAAAGGTAATACACCATTCCAGTTAGTGTGGTCGGAGGAGGTGTACATCCTCAGCATGTCGCCAAGTGTGCGGTTGAAGCGCTCAGTGAGCCCATTTGTTTGTGAATGGTAAGCGGTATATTTTCGGTGGATGACGTTGCATTCAGCGAGGATAGCTTGAATGACCTCCGACAGGAACACTTGACCCCTATCAATGAGTGATTCCCGCGGAGCACCATGGCGTAGAATGAAGCTGCGGAGAATGAAGAGTGCAACTTCGTGGGCGGTCGCTGCCGGTAGAGCTGCAGTCTCAGCGTAGCGTGTCAGATGATCGACGCCGACAATAACCCACCGGTTTCCAGAGCCACTATATGGGAGGGGGCCGTTGAGGTTAAAACCCACGTGGTCGAATGGGCGAGCCGGGCACGAGAGCGGCTGTAACATGCCAGTAAGGTGCCGTAGAGGTGTCTTGTTCTGTTGGCAAGTGGTGCAAGACTGAACGTATTTCTGCACAAAGCGATACATTTCTCGCCAGTAATACCCTTGGCGCAGCCTTTCGTAGGTTTTCAGGACACCTGCGTGAGCACTTTGGGAATCTGCATGAAAATTCATGCAGATGTCAGAGCGTATATGAACAGGAACAGCAAGGAGCCACTTCCGACCACCAGACATGTAGTTTCGGCGGTGCAGGATGTTGTCTCGTAAGGAAAAGTGGGCTGCTTGCCGGCGTAGCGCTCTCGTGGAAGGGACAGCAGACGGATCGGTAAGGTAGTCGACTAACAAGGCAAGGTATGGGTCTTTACGCTGCTCTGAAAGCATGTCGGCGGTGTCTAGTGGTGACAAGGTGGTAAAAAGGGGTGACAGAGGAGCCACATCTGGTGTTAAAGGCGATCGGAAAAGTGCATCTGCACCCGCATGCTTGCTACCGGAACAATATGTGACACGGATGTCGTATTCCTGCAATCGAAGTGCCCAATGTCCCAGGCGTCCGGACGGGTCTTTCAAGGTGGACAGCCAACATAGAGCGTGGTGGTCTGTGACCACGTCGAAAGGACGGCCGTAAAGGTATGGGCAAAACTTCGTCAGCGCCCAGATTATGGCCAAACACTCCTTCTCTGTCACGGAGTAATTCAATTCAGCCTTCTTGAGAGCGCGACTTGCATAAGCGACTAGTCTCTATAGTCTGCCGCTAGGCGC
Source organism: Rhipicephalus microplus (assembly GCF_043290135.1). Classification (NCBI taxonomy): domain Eukaryota; kingdom Metazoa; phylum Arthropoda; class Arachnida; order Ixodida; family Ixodidae; genus Rhipicephalus; species Rhipicephalus microplus. Next base: position 108,842,833 of record NC_134704.1, read on the forward strand.
GACCAGCGTCCGTCGGCGTGGCCCAACGGCAACCAGCGCCAAATGCGACATGCTGCATTTCGCACCAATGCGTTACCGAGGCAATACTGCGTCTCCCTCCTTTCGTGAAGGAGGGACGCTGGACGCACTGAAATGCACATGCGTCAAGGCAACCCAGCGCGGCGCGTGTCTGCGTGTACATGGCATGAACGGCGCCTGGCGTGGCAACGCCGGCGTGATGGGACGAAATGAACGCCAGCGAGCACGCGCATGGCGTCATGTCGAAATGTGTTGGCACCTTGACTGTGGCATGTAGTCATGTTCTCACATGACACGCATCTCATGATTGTCGTGTTTGCATCAGTCGCATACCTTCGCCATCCAATGGCGTCACGTGATACGAAATTGCATATGAGAAGCTAGTGAACGGCCTCAGGGCGCATCATCAGTGTGGCACGTACATGACACGCATGTCATGATTCTCATGTTTGGATGTGTCATTTACCCTTGTCGTCTATTTGCGTCGCGTAATACCGAGTTTGGTACATGTGAAGCTAGCGAAACGGCTGCCAGTGCATCATGAGCGTGGCATGTAGTTATGTTGTTACATGACACGGATCTCATGATTATCATGTTCGCACCAGTCACATACCTTCGTCATCAATTCACGTACTGGAATACCAAATTTGGTATATGTGACGCTAGTGAAACGGCCATGAGCGCATCGTGAGCGTGGCATGTAGCGATGTTGTTACATGACAAGCATGTCATGACTTTCAGGTTAGGGTCTGTCGCTTGTGTTCGCCATGCAATCATGTCTTAGCATACCAGTTTTGCAACATTCCATGTGATCGAAACCACCACAAGAGCTCCAGGGTTATGAAATGTAAATTATGACATTTATGACATACATGTTATGATTGCTATGTTATGACTAGTTACATTTGTTTTTCATACAGTCATGTTATGCCATACCAAGTTTGGTATCAATACCACTATTGAAACGGCCAGGAGAGCTCAAAGTCGTAGGTGGCTAGATAGATAGATAGATGGAAGGTTAGATAAGATAGATAGAAACACTAAAACTTGCCGAAGTTCGCTACAAAATGCTTCGCATTTAAAACCGACTACCAAACACACAGTGGGGCTCAAACCCAGGTGCGCTGCATGTCAGCCCACTTTTCTACCACTGAGCCACGCCGGTGCTGCTATTGGTTATAGGCACTAAACTTGTTAATTTTCCACTGAAAACTGTTGTGAGGTCACATCTCGGGTCACGTGCAGTTGTTAGCCACTGGTGTCCGTAACCACTATCACGAAATAATAAAAACACTAAGCACAAAGATGGGCTCGAAACTTGGTCCGCAGCTTACCAGCGCTGTATTCTAACACTCGGCCATGACTGTGCCTGGTCGGCAAACTCGTCGGCAAACTTTCCTTAGACAGACTTAATGTTAGGAAGGGAATCGCGTTCATAGAAGTAATAAAGTGTTTTAGAACAGCAAAAGAACAACAAGGCGCCACTCAGTTCGAATAGCGTAACGCGTGGGTCGTCCAAAACACCAACCAATTTAAAAGCTTGCTCTATTTGCCCTAGTAATTGGGCTGGCATAGCCACTTCAGGCATGCTTCCTCATTGTCGTCAGCCACTGCATGAACAATTGGCACTGTTGAGACGTTTATTGGCGGACGGTTGTCGACGATGCTTGACAGTGACAGTCAATGCGGGTACCGACTCTCTGCACGAGCTGCTCTTCTTCTTGCTAAAAAGGGCAACCCACTAGAAGGCGCTGGAGAGGACGACCCACTGTTCGAAGGCTTCACCACAACTACCCCGGGTACGAAGAGGGAGCCGCCTGGCGACCTAGCAGCTGGTTACTATGAGCGGGTCGTGGTAGGCTTTGAGGCGCTCCACGTTGACAATGTCGCGCCCTCGACGGCGCATGTCCGAAGATGGTTCGATGGGTTCGATCAAGTAATTTACAGGGGAAGTGCGTTCGACGACACGGTAGGGGCCTTCGTATTTGGGCAATAGTTTTGAAGATAGGCCAGTTGAAGTGGTAGGGATCGAGAGCCAGACGAGCGCTCCAGGGAGGAACATGGGCGCAGTAGTGCTGGTGTCAGCGCGAATGCCTTTTTGCCGCTCTTGATCATGCGCTGTAAAGGTCCTTGCGAGCTCTCGACACTCTTCAGCAAGCTTGGCTGTAGCAGAAATAGGCGCCCACTCTGACGGATCTGGCTTGTACGGAAGTATAGTGTCGATGGTGTGCGACGGGTGCCTTCCATATAATAAAAAGAAAGGTGAAAAGCCAGTAGTGCTCTGAGGGGCGGTGTTATATGCGTAGGTGACGAAGGGTAAAATGGAATCCCAATTTGTGTGATCGGCGGCGACGTACTTGGAGAGCATGTCGCCGAGCGTACGGTTGAAGCGTTCAGTAAGGCCATTCGTCTGCGGGTGGTAAGCAGCAGTTTTGCGGTGAGCAACGTTGCACTCTTTGAGAATGGCTTCGACGACTTCAGACAGGAAGACGCGGCCTCGATCACTGAGCAGTTCCTGAGGTGGACCGTGTCGCAGCATGAATCGTTGGAGCAGGAAGGAGGCCACATCGCTCGCTGTAGCCGCGGGGAGAGCGGCAGTTTCGGCGTATCGCGTGAGGTGGTCCACAGCAACAATGGTCCAGCGGTTACCGGCCGACGTAAGTGGAAGTGGCCCATACAAATCAATGCCAACGCGCCCAAACGGCCTGGCAGGGCAGGGTAGAGGTTGCAGACCTACCGGCGACAGGTGCGTTGAAGTTTTGCGGCGCTGACATTCTATGCAGGAGCGAACGAATTTCTGCACATAGCGGTACATGACGCGCCAAAAGTACCGTTGGCGAATGCGCTGGTAAGTCTTCGATACGCCGGAGTGCGCACATTGCGGATCAGTATGAAAGAATTCGCATATGTCAGAGCGCAGACTGCGGGGTATGACTAGTAGCCACTGGCGGCCGTCACCGCTGTAATTGCGTCGGTGGAGAAGGTCGTCGCGAACGGCGAAATGGTGGGCTTGACGACGCAACGCGCGAGTGGATGGAGTGGATGGATCAGTCAGCAAGTCTATCAGTGAGGCAATCCATTGATCCTTGCGCTGTTCAGTAGCAACGGCATGAATGCTAATGGAAGAAACGGCAAGGTGAGACGCTGAGTCGTGGGCATTGTCGTCAGGCAAGGGAGAGCGCGACAGGGCGTCGGCGTCAGCATGTTGCCTTCCGTTGCGGTACAGCACGCGGATGTCGTAGTCTTGCAGGCGAAGTGCCCACCGGGCGAGACGGCCTGAAGGATCTTTCAATGAGGACAACCAGCATAGTGCGGGATGGTCGGTGACTACATCAAATGGGCGACCATATAAATAAGGTCGGAACTTGGTAAGGGCCCACACGATTGCCAGACATTCTTTCTCAGTGACGGTGTAATTAGTCTCGGCTTTTGTAAGCGTACGGCTTGCATACGCCACGACATATTCCGGGAACCCTGGTTTGCGCTGCGCAAGAACAGCGCCGAGACCGACACCACTGGCGTCCGTGTGTACCTCTGTAGGGGCAGTAGGGTCGTAGTGGCGGAGTATGGGAGGCGACGTCAGTAAACGACGGAGCGTTGTGAATGCGTCGTCACACTGTGATGACCACGAATGGAGAGGCCCGTTACTACCGAGGAGTTTTGTCAGCGGCGATGCGATAGACGCGAAGTTTCGGATGAAGCGCCGAAAGTAGGAACTCAGTCCTAAGAAACTGCGCAGTTCCTTGATGGATGTCGGCTTGGGGAACTCGGTCACGGCCCGAAGCTTGGCTGGATCGGAGAGAATTGCGTCCTTGGACACGACGTAGCCGAGTATTGTCAACTGCCGAGCTGCAAATCGGCACTTCTTCAGGTTCAGTTGCAGACTGGCGTCACTCAGACGCGTTAAAACATGCCGCAGGCGTTGAAGGTGCGTTGAGAAGTCCGGAGCGAAAACGACGACGTCATCGAGGTAGCACAGGCACGTGTGCCATTTCAGGTCACGCAGGACGGTATCCATCATGCGCTCAAAGGTGGCAGGCGCATTGCACAGCCCAAACGGCATGACGTTAAATTCGTACAAGCCGTCGGGAGTGACGAAAGCGGTCTTCGGTCGAGCGTCCTCAGCCATAGGTACTTGCCAGTACCCTGAGCGCAAATCTAGAGAAGAAAAAAATTCGGCTCCTTGCAGGCTGTCAATCGCGTCATCCACACGCGGTAGTGGGTACACGTCCTTACGAGTGATCTTGTTGAGACGTCGGTAGTCCACACAGAACCGCACAGAACCGTCCTTCTTCGCGACGAGAACGACAGGAGATGCCCATGGGCTGTTAGAGGGTCGAATAACATCGCGGCGTAGCATGTCGTCCACTTGCTCGTTGATTACACGGCGTTCTGTGGGAGATACGCGATAAGGACGTTGCCGTAGTGGTGGTTGTGCGCCTGTGTCAATGCGATGCGTAACAGTGGATGTGCGGCCGAGAGAAGGTTGAGAGACATCGAAAGAAGAGCGGAATTCTTCCAACAGAGCCAGAAGCTGGGAGCGCTGGACCGGCGTAAGGTTGTCAGCAATGGAAGGACCAAATACATCAGCGGATGATGAAACAGATGTAGAAACAGCACTAAGCGTATTGGAACTTCGGCAGTGCGTGTCATCAGGTTGATCCATGACTTGTGCGTCTTCGATGGGTTCCACGCCGCCGAGACATTCCCCTCGCACCAACGTAACACTGTACGGGGATGAGTTCAGAACCAATATAGTGGTGCTGCCGCGAGTTACTTGCACGGTCGCGAAAGGAACCAGCAAACCTTTTCTGGTGAAAACACGATGAAATGGTGAGAGGAGTGCAGCGGTGTCTGAAAGACTTGCACAGTACGCCGACACCGCCGTGGACGAGTTTGCAGGCACTTGCGTGTCGTCCCTGACGAGTAATTTGCTTGCAGTAGATGGACTGTCGGCCGGCGTCAAAGAAGAGAATGGTGTTAGCTCTATTTCTGCTGGTGCGCAATGAATGACGGCGTCGTGGCGGGAGAGAAAATCCCATCCTAGGATGACGTCGTGAGAGCATGAAGGAATTATGATGAATTCAACGGCATACATCACGTCCTGAATCATGAGGCGGGCTGTACACATCGCTGTAGGGTGAATGCTTTGGGCGCTGGCTGTACGGAGGGAGAGCCCGGAAAGTGGCGTGGTCACTTTGCGCAGTAATCGGCTAAGCTTTGCGTCCATCACGGATACGGCGGCTCCAGTATCTACAAGGGCAGATGCACGAACACCATCCACAAGCACGTCTATCACGTTCGATGGTCTTTCTTGAGGGCTTCCGCAGTTCGACAGCGTCGCAGCCCTTGCCTCGTGGACTGCGACGACTAGTTTTCCTGGTCACCCTCTAGTGGACGTGGCCGCATCGGCGACAGTGAGCGACGTCGCGGAGAATGTGAGCGGCGGGTAGATGGAGCGGGGCGGGACGACGGTGACGTAGGTGGCGGTTGGTCATAAAAGCGGCTCGATTGGCTGGGAAAATTGGAGGCGACTTGCGGTCGCTGCACACGATTGCAGTAGCGTGCTACGTGCCCGACGCAACCACAAGCAAAGCAGATGGGGCGATTGTCCGCAGTGCGCCATCGGTTCGCGGGTCCCATCCATGTCGAAGAACGCGATGGGCGAGCCGGCTGCTGATATAACTGCATAGTGGGCGGCACACGGGGCACGTGGATGACGTCGGTATATGTAGGCGGCACAGTTTCTCCGAAGGCCTGGGGTCTGAAGATGGTTTCGGTGTAACCAAGAGGGCCAGTCACAGGAATCGGTGGGGGTGGCCTGGCGACAACTTGGGCGTAACTGAGTGGTGTAGATACTGGAGGCGGCTGGTGATATTCTGGAACGACCTCCGCGATTTCCTGCTGAATGGCTCGGCGGAGGGGAGGCAGAAGTGTGCTTGACGACTGTTCAGCACGTTGCGGGGAAGCAAAGGCCAGTAAAGAGACCTGGCGGGCAACTTCTTCACGCACGAATGACTTGATTTCAGCAAGCAAGGCGGTGTGGTCCGGAAGTGTTGACAAGGCCGAGAGATCAGCGTCACGTGAGGGTGGTCGACGGGTCATCGAGCGCTGCCGTCGCAGCTCCTCGTAACTTTGGCAAAGTGTAATGATCTCTGCCACAGTGCGAGGGTTCTTGGCCAGGAGCATGGTGAAGGCATCGTCGGCGATGCCTTTTAGAACATGGGTAATTCTATCGGCCTCTGACATGCTCGCGTCCACTTTCTTGCACAAGTCAAGAATGTCCTCTATGTAGCTTGTGAAGGACTCACCGGTCTGCTGTGCTCGTTCACGTAACCGCTATTCGGCTTGGAGCTTACGAACGGCAGGACGGCCGAACACGTCGACGACGGCGGTTTTAAAAGCGGACCAAGTGGGGAAATCGGATGCGTGGTTGTTGTACCACATGCCGGCCACACCCGCGAGGTAGAAAACCAGGTTGCCGAGTTTTCCTGCCTCGTCCCAATGATTGGGGACGCTGACGCGTTCGTACATAGCAAGCCAGTCCTCGACGTCGGTGCCATCCGCGCCGGTGAAGACAGGAGGGTCCCGGATGCGGGGAACACCGGAACATGGCGTCGGCGCAGGAGGAAGCATTTGCTGTGCGGCGTCTTGGTGCATGGTAGAAGGCACGGTGCGGGATCGTAGCTCCAGGAGCATCAAATGCTAACCGAAGGTGTTAGAAGGGCCCAGCACTCTCCACCAAATTGTTGAGACGTTTATTGGCGGACGGTTGTCGACGATGCTTGACAGTGACAGTCAATGCGGGTACCGACTCTCTGCACGAGCTGCTCTTCTTCTTGCTAAAAAGGGCAACCCACTAGAAGGCGCTGGAGAGGACGACCCACTGTTCGAAGGCTTCACCACAGCACACAATTCTTTGCAAGCGTTTAGCGGATACCACAATTCTCAGCGATTATCGGCCTACTACCCAGAAATAATTATTACTAATGCTGTAGTGGGTACCCAGCCAGTGTGTTTGCAGCAGTTACTTAATGAATGTTCAGAGAAGGCTCTGAAGGGCCACTCTTATAGCTGTCACTGTGACTGTGCTGTGCCTTCTGCGTAGGTCTGATGTTCTTTTATACATGCAATGAAATGCAAGAGGCTACTACGATGACTACCACGATACTGGACATACGACCTGCGGCATAAGGGGCTCCACCCCTGAAAGTATTCTTTCTATCTCGAGATCTCCGAGAATTCTGGCGTGATGCGAAAAGTGTCCTTGGTGGCAAGTTTCACGCCTGGATAGATAATGCGTAGAAGTAGATGAAAACGTGCTGGTGCCTATCAGCACACGCGCCTTCATAATCAGACCCTTTCATTGTTTACAAGCACAGGTCCGTGATCACACCTGGTTGTTTTCACCGACGTGCCTAGATAGAATCTGTAGTTACGTTCCATTTGTCGAAGCACTAAAGAGAGACGTTCCTTACCCTGACAAAAAGAACTTGAAACCTGGTTTCAATTTCGACGTTTGGAGCTCGTAAATGAGGTGACCGGAAGTTTTTTTTAGTAGAACGCTGCTTCAGCTCCACGTTTATTGCAGCGTTGCATTAACATAGACTCTGATGGGCGAACCTCGATGAGCATACTAGCAACTCTCATGTCCCCATTTCAAAGCCAAAACAAGTCCATTAGATATTCTTCGGAATTCAGATGTGTACTCCTAGAAAGAAATGATGGATTATGTCCCAGAAAGGAACCCTGATGGGACGAGAAGAAGAAGCGGTGCGCATAGCGTTGATCCGGTTGAAACGGGCGTCGACACGGGTGCTGGAAGAATGGTTGGAAGCGAAACTCGTTGTAGTGTTTACTCGAGATAACGTTTGTTCGAAAACCAAAAAATGGGCAGCATATCCACAAAGTGATGATGGAGAGTGGGGCGAAGCATTCGTCCGTTCATTCGTTCTTGCTTCCGTCCGTCCATGCGTCCGTCTGTGTGATCGTCCATGCGTCCATTCGCCCATCCGTGCGTTGCGTCTGTTCGTGCATCCGTCCCTGCATTCGTTCATGCATTCGCCCCTGCGTCCGTTCATGCGTTCATCCATTCATTTGTCTATGTGTCCGTTTGTCCATCTATTCAACACTCCTAGTACCACTATCTAGCATCTTTTCATCATATATTCCCCATATAGAAGCACCGTCAACTAGCGGACATTCGAAGGACTAAACGAGAGGTGGCACACGCACACTTTCTTACGGCTTGCACTTCGGCTCCACTTCCCACCTTTAACCACCTCGAGTTCATGGTATATACCAGTTCACTGTATTCATGGCACTGCGGCCCAACGCTCGCTAAACCTTTCTAAAACCAAGGAGGTTACGCCCAGCGAGTATAGCGTAGCAACCCTTTCTTGTCAGATAGTACTCAATGTACATGTCATTGGCTGCTAATTGGGATCGCAGCATGCGCGTTCACTAAAAGCCGAATGCTCCTATAACTCATTCCCCATTAGCAGCCATTGACATATACATTAAGCATTATTTTTTATTATTCAACTACGCACAGAAGAAATCTCTCATTGGCACCACCTTGAAGGTTGAAATGTTATACTTGTTACACACTACAACGGCTACGAGGGACGAACGAGTGCCGGCTTTAGGAGCTTCGCCCCTAAAAAACGCTTTGGCCAATATCCGCTGTCATTCGGTGCCCCGAAGCCATCGTTAGTGTCTAATAAAGACGCAATTGATATTTCGACAGAAATATCGCGCATGTCATGACTGTGCGACTTGTAAACATGAAGCTGAACGGCATTTTAATTGGGTGAATAGCCATTTTACAACCACATAAAGAAGTTTAGACGTGGTGTACTGGGGTGCACTCTTTTGGGAACCCAAACGTGGCGAGTTTCATTTCTCGTGGCATCAGGTCGAAACAGGACCCCATAAATGATCAGGTTGGTACAGGACTCATAAATAATATTAACGATTGGAATAAAGGGGTGATCCAGTCGGTTCAGGACGCTACCGAAGAGATTGACGCTGGTGATGAGGAAGTTGTTGATAGATATCTTGTAAGCATGTGGAAGAAAAAAGAAAAAACTTAGAGCGAAAAATCAGTCAAAAAAGAGGAGACAGGAATCTCCGAAAGGAAGTTGCTGCACTGAATAGAGAGATCGAAGATTATGCATTGGAACTTACCAAGCAATTGGGTAGTATCTGTGATCAGATGAATAGAGAGGTTGGCAGTGCTAAAACATGGCAGCTACTACGGCATTTATTAGAGCCAGAGAAAACCAAGTTGGAGGCCCGACAGCAACTTCAAAAGTTGTGTATAAATATGAAGGTCAGACGATGGAATTATTAATGGAGGTTAGGGATTGATACTTCAGCTGCCCAGAATCTCAAAAGCTCCCTGACTACGCTGGTTCAAAAAATCCGGACCTAGACAGCCCCATCATGGTTGGAGAAGTCAGGGCTGAAATTAACCGACTTAAAACAAAAACAGCTGCCAGTCCGGACGAAATCAAGAACAGAATGCTCAGGAATCTTGACGATGGCTCCATTTGTCAACTTGCAGCTTATATGCAAGAATGCTGGGACAAGGGAGAAATACCGCCAGCTTGGAAAACGGCCAATGTGGTCTTCATTCCTAAGCCAGGGAAAAAGCTCAGTCTTGAACATCTGAGACCCATTTCCATCACATCTTGTGTAGGAAAGTTGATGAAGCACGTCATTCAAACAAGACTGACTTGGTTCATTGAAGAGAAAAACCTGTTCCCTGATACTATGATAGGCTTCAGATCCCACCTATGGACGAGCGATATTGTCACGGGGTCGTGACGTGGCCGAAGACAGGAGACTTCTTGTTGGGATTTAACTGTTTATTTGGGCGAACCTGTGCCCGGTAAACAGAAAGTCCAATTACAGCAGCAGTCTCGCACAGATAGCAGTCTCAGACTGATAGCGGCGAACGAAGCGTCGGCCTTCGATCAACAACTGACAAGCGGCGAAGCGCGTCGGCATTTATACTCCCGCCGTAGAATGTTCTAGCGCTATTGCTGGCGGCGGCGTACGTACCAGAACAATCTGTACCATTCGCACAGTGGGCGTGATCTTATCGAAATGATCTACTACAGTCCGGAACCCTCTCGAAAACTGCAGGCGCGGTTTGCGCTGAGAATCGTGTGGTGTTTTGGGACGATAACAAAAACTTGGGAAATGGAACGTGGCAATATTATGCTACCGCTAAAGGAGGAGATAATATACAAAAAAGACTGTTGACACCAAAGTAATTGTGGGTCTGAACGTCTCCAAGGCGTTTGACAATGTCAAACATGAAGCCTTACTTAAGAACACAAGTGCGCTAAACGTAGGCGTCAAGACATAATACTACGTGAGGGATTTCTCTGAAATCGTACAGCCACTAACAGCATGAGAGGGCAGTCCGCTCGAAAACATTAAATTGGGAAATAAAGGGACGCCACAAGGGTCTGTACTCTCCTCGACTCTTTTTAGTATAGCGATGATTAGAGTTCCTGAAAAGTTGGAAGGAATCGAAAATCTGCATCACACAATATACGCAGACGATGTGACGCTTTGGATAAACAGGGGTATTGACGGACACATTGAAAGCACACTTCAGGTGGCTATAGATACTATCGAACAATATCTCGAACCGCTAGGGTTAAATTGCTCGGCAGAAAAATAAAGGGCTCATTTTCTACCATCGCAAAAAAAGGAAAACAAACAATCCCCTCGGAAGGGGTTGTGACATCGCTTTACGAGTGAATGGTAATGCTATTCCAACCGTAAACAGTATTAGAATTCTAGGGGTGCACATACAAGCAAATGGAAAAAACATTGAAACTATCCGGAGACTCGAAGCTAGTGCGAATCAGATGTGCCCCCTGCTTAAGCGCATTTCTAACAAGAATGCGGGGATGAAGGAAGCCAATCTTTTAAGATTAGTTCAAGCTTTCGTGATAATCAGTGTACTATACGTTGCCCCTTATCTTAATATAAGTAGAGCAGAAAAAGATAAAATTTAAGCCATTATAAGGAAAGGCATCAAGACTGCGCTAGGGCTTCCCCCGAACACCTCTACGGTTAAACTTCTTGGGCTGGGTGTCTCTAACACTTTAGATGAGCTAATAGAAGCCGTCATGACGTCACAGCACGAAAGACTTCTGAGAAGTAGAACCGGGAGGAAAATCATGCAGCGCTTGGGTTCGAGCCCACGGAGTGTTCCAGACAGACAGCTAGCATACCTAAATTAACTTCTAAGACAAGGACCAGTACCCACAGAGCTAATCTCACTAGTATGGTCCCCGGCCCATCAAGGTCTGAAGGGGAATGAGAAGGCGCACGCGATCGACCGAGGGCTCACTTTCCGGTCGATCGACGCTGACCCACCGTCTTCGCGCAAGCAGCCCCTCTTCACAAGAGACGAACTACGAACGTTTTAGGAAATCACCGCACACTATAAATTCCACCAAAAGATTGATCCGGAGGTAGCTAAACAGCTGAGCAAAAAGAAGGACATTAGGTGGCGAAAATTGCAAACCGGGTTGTTTCCAAACCCCCACCTGTACAGTAAATGGAACCCGGAAGTGTTTAACTCCAGATGTGCGCACTGCAACAGCACTGCGGGTTTAGTGCACATGGTATGGACCTGCCCATCTTACAATGATTCAAGTATAAACGTAGAATCCTGGGAGGCCTTATTACACAGCCGTGATGCCGAAGAACAGTGTCGTCATCGGTCTCGCCCTGACCGCCGCCGAGTCCAAAGGGATTCCGGCCGATGGCTAGGGGGATGATTGGGGGCAGAGGCCCAAGCCTCCTCCCCCGTCATTCTAGACGGGTGCAAATAAACGTTATTTCTCTCTCTCTCTCTCTGTCCTGGCAGGCGTTTCTTTTCTTTTCTTTCATTTTTAATGTGCTTTTTACGTGTCACTGCGCTCTGTATTGCTTTTTACTAATATATTTATTAATGGTGAATAGGCAGCCCCATTTCAACTCTCTAAAGCAGTCTTGCGCTCTGTACGCAGTGGCTCCCAGTAACATGCCACTTTAGCAACTGAGTATTCAGCGCAATACTGGGCACCTAATTCAACATTGCACTGCATCCTAGCAGCCAGTGGCACTGGTTTTTGCAATAGGGACCGCACAAGACTGCCGTTATTCTCTATTAGTTTATGTGTGTGTACTCCTCTCTTTTTATTTCTTTGGTTCACTATCACCATCACCATCATCGTACTAAAGTACATCCACTGCAGGGCAAAGGCCTCTCCCGTGTCTCGCCAAGCAACCATATCCTGTGCTTTCCACTGCCACGTTATACCCGCAGACTTCTCAGTCTCGTCTGCCCGCCTCAATTTCCGCCATTCTTTAACGCGTTTTCCTTCCCTTGAAATCCACTCAGTTACCACCAATGAATCCTTGAGCACTTTAACCACCAAACGACGCTTGCGTAATAAAAAACCAGACGTGGTACTCCAGAATCACCTCTTATCCTGCCTTCACGGTACACACCCGGCCAATGTCCATTTATTACTTTCAACTGTTATACCCTGAATCCTATTTCCTTGACCCACTCTACTTTCTTCTTGTCTAATAAAGTGACAACTATCATGTTTCTTTCTACCGCTCGCTCCGTCATCCTCAATTTAAATATATTTGTGTACCCTTCTTTCAATCCGCCAATCTCTTTGTCTTCTTGGCAGCATACCTATTTTGCCAAACTAGTAAACATCCCTGTCAGTCCTTTCTCTCAAGGTATTTTCTCCCTGTATAACTTCGTAACGCCAAAAAACCGTTCATATAGCGCACGTTGAACGACGCTCTACTTTGTATTAGCGATAGCACAGACGAATAAAGCGTGGCACCTTAGCTCGATGCATAGCAAAGAGTAGGCTGGAATACAGCTGCTTCGATACTTTAAAGCAGCACATTGTATCATCCAATCCAACACCACCATCTTAATTTCTCTGCACTCCCTGACAATGGGCACATCTTTCTGGGTAGTTTTGTTGCCGTGAATTTAATTACGATGCCGCATATGCTAGGTCAGAGATGGTCTTGCATACTCATCAGACAGAACCCAATGGAGCTAGCCTTCTCGGTTCGACACCGGGCAGCGATGCAAATGCAATATGGAGACGCCCCTTAAGTAACAGCAAGTACACGGATATAAGGGCCATGGAAAAGCATTACTAAAGGGTTACTGCGCATTGGTGGTCTTCGCTGTGGCCTTCGCCATTTTACCCTCCGGCTGGCAGCGACCGCCTTGTATTGTGTTTGTTTCTCTTGCTTCTGTTGATGAGTACAACCATGCCGCAGTATTTGGCCTCACTCGGCTTGACTTTTTTTGGAGCTCTCCTGGTAAAAAAAGAGTGACATTTCATGACAGATAGCAAAGAAAACTGCGGGGATTAGTGTGAATGTCTTGGGGTCGACGGGAACGTTGAAATGAAGAAATATCAAAGTAGAATAGCGACGAAAGAGAAACACCAATAACTTCCGAGATACGTGACAGCTGAAAGCAATGACTTCATGATACCTGATACGCTAGTCGATTTGGAACATCCATGTCGCAGTGCAGTTTCTCGTGACGTTTGCACGGGTATCCTTCACTGTACACTGCACATTATTTGCGCTCACTTCACAGTGGCGTTCTAAACTGTCGCTGTTTATTACCTAAGAATAACTCTAAGCCCCACCTACAACTGTGACTCTCCGACCTCGATATTGTTTCAATACGTGGCTCACCAAATCGCATTTGCCCACTTTTTTGACGTCAGGTGCCGTCGGCGTATTCGATATTGGTGGTTTTCTTGTACAACAACGTACATATTGGTGCCGATGGTTTTCCGTTGGTTGGATTCTTGGCTGATTGCGCAATGTTACCAAATATTTCGATATCATTAGGTGTAAAACGTTTCGTTTGAAGTAGAGATTACGAACTGTCAATTATTGTAGCGCGTAGTATTTATGTTAGCAGCAAAAAATTATTTATAGTTGCGACGAAAATCATGTACCAAGACTCTCTCGCACAGATGAAAAAAATGGCAGTAAAAGCACCTGATAATTATGTAAGGCCAGCTCTTATTTGTTCTTAGTTGTTCTTATTTGTGAATCTGCGTCGTAGGCTATGACGAATCTTTTCGAAAGAGATGATGAAGATTCATTTACCTTGACTAACAAAAATTAAATTTCAATGCATTATTTGTCAATTATTACAGAGTTGCTGCAGGCATAGGTAACTGCACACTATACCGTAACGCTGTGTATGCCTGTGAACAAAGTATTGTCGGTGGGCCTGTTGATAGCCTGAACCACTGATAGAAATCTTTTCTGGTGACTTTCCGTTTCAAACATTGTCGCGACAAGCGTGTCCACTAATCTGCCTTCAGTGATCACCTTGGAACCTTGAATTCGGTAGTGAGTAATTGATTACATATGCATATCCTATGTCTAGCTCCCGCTGGTTTACAATAATATTATTCTTTTTCACCATCTTCAACATGTCTTGATTATTAAAAGGAATAGGTAGTTGATGCAACCATGCGTCTTGAATCCCATTACGAACAGGATGCAGACTTCAGTGCGGGCCTTGCAACAGTTTTGAATTTAATTCCAGGTATATTGCAAGTATATCTAGCGCAACTTGTGTTCATTTATCAAACGGTATAAAGTTTCTGCTGTTCTGATTAAAGTGTATTGCGGGAACTATATTTTTTTTCACTTTAGCTTACAGAGCATGAGAGCCCCCTTCATTACACTTTGGGGCATCTTAGTTAAAAAAAGTTTTTACAGGCTTAAATAAAAGCCAAAGTTGAGAAGATATCACTGGGTTGATATTTCTGAAAAAGAAATGTTTTGAAGATCACCCTTATGTCTGAACTGTTTACCAAAATAGCAAGCGACACAGCTTTGATTTATGACAACCTCTGCGATTGTGCACAACGTCATTAGATTTTCCTCGTTGACAACGTAAGCTTGCATAATAAGAATTATTCAATAGTTTCTTCATAACACCAACAATGCAGGTGACTCTAGCAACGCACGTACTTGTAGCGGGTGTTATTGTAATCCCTTCAAATCTTTTGGTCCCACAAAACAAAAATTCTAGCATCCGGCAAGCTATTAGACGTGACAGCTTGGCATCATATTACTTCCATTGAACCTGCATGTAATTAATTACGTCACAACCACTCAATCTGTTTCTGTTGTAACAGACATGGCACACCTGTTGGTATTAGGTATGACTGCCTGCTTAAGACGAGGCGCGTCTCATCATTCACTGGCATTGCGGGAGCCTTAATGATTCCCTGGGATATACATAAAGCTGTTGCTCACCTGCTGCAGCACCATCCGCCGGTTAGCTTCGCCACCCGTGATAGTGCGTAAAGCTCGAACGAGGAACGCCCGCCATGCACTGTAGTATTTTGGCACTCACAGGCTTTAAAACTGAGCGATGCCCAAATTTTCTCAAGTTTCTTCAAGGTAACCATGGAGATTGCATTTCTATGCGACGCGGGACTGAAATCGTCACGCAAGTGAGCGGATTCCAAGCTTCCAAAGCATATATTTATGGCCTTACATATCCTCTGCACGGCTACGCTGACCCTCATGCGTGGAAAATCAAAATTTTGTCAAACATATTTAGTGCACGGACGTAGTAAGCCGCTATTATTCCCTGAACAATTTACTTTCTCGAGACGCAAACTGATTCCGTATAGCGTAAGTTTTTCACAAGTGTCAAGCTTTGAAACTCTAGCATTTCTTTTATATTTCTCACATTTTAATAAAAGTCCCAAAATGCCGCATTCGCTGAAAAAATCTTTTTCTGTGCTCCTAAAATTTATGCATGTCTTATGACCTCTCGTGCACGTCTTGATATTACTATTAAAAAACGCGGGAGGCGGACGCAGGCACAGGAGGCCCATTCAAAAATCATTGTCTTGTGTTCAGGAGTCCGGTAGAATGAAATAAATTGTATGAAGTCTCTATCTGGCTCTTGTATTTCAATCTGCAGGGACACTTTTTTACTGTCTGAGTTCGGGGCGATTTAAACCTTCGAGAATAAAGAAGCACAAGCAGTAGCTCTGAAATGATGTTATCTTCCTTTTCCAGACAATTGTCGAGTGAAAGTGGGCCCGGTGCATGGGATGATGCGTCGAACAGAACCCTGAGTTTGGTGGTCAGTGACTCTTGTTTTAGGACCTACTATTGTGGCATGCAATAAACCGGATGGTATTCAATAACATCCAGGTGCACAACCTGGATGTTATGACAACCAATGAGAACCAATGACCATGCAAGATATGCTGTTGTACAATTCTATCGTAGCGGTCAAGCAAGCCGCCTTCTTGGAGTAGTCTGTTCACCAGCTCCTGCAGACGGTTGACGGCAATGTGACGATTGTGACCAATCAGTGAAAAGGTGCTCGCAATCTTCTTTTCACTGCAAAGTGACAAAGTGTCTTCCATTGGAACAATGGCTTTTTTTTCTGAAATGATTCAGAGACTTGCTTGTATATTATTCTTAAACGTCGAGAATACTCATTATTTTCAGTTACCATAAAAATCGTAGAAGTTTTGAAATCCTTCGATCTTTACCTTCACAGATATTCAATAAACTAACATAAACGATTGAGTAAGAGCTGCGGTCGAGGAAGCCTCTTAGACGAATCAGCCTTTGCAGCGTCCATGCGCATGAAGTGTTGATGGCGGTTTGCTAGCTCTTCAGCTTCCTTCCGTGCTGCGAACAACTTCACCATTCAGGATGTTCTACAAATAGTCAGATACGATGAGCAAGTTCTGGCTCTTCATAAACTTGCACGTTCATACGGTCGTCAGCAAGGAACTTGCTTTCCAAATACAACTAGTAAGTAAAATTGTTGCCAACTGATGGTGCTGCGATGTCGTGGCATATTACAGGAAAGACAATATCTCGTATAGGGCAGTTTCATCTATTCGTCGAAGTTGATGCGATGCCGACGCTGGCTTGCATGGAGTCCATCTCCACATCGGCGTTTATCGTTCCTCACTAGTAGCGCCAGAGTACAGAGCTCTTCGAAAAAAAAGAGAGATTTCTACACGGGGTTTTCACTCCAAAATAATATAAAAAAACGTGACAGACTGCCTCAGACACAGAAAGCCCATTCGAAATTTATCATTTTTTGCTTTTATAAGAAGCCCCCATCTTTTAATAAAGCACTTCTCTTTCTTGAATATTGTTCTGAATGTTTGTTTGTTCATGATTTCTGCTGCCATGTCAATTATGAAGCCAGACACACTCGTACAATACGAAATATCTTTATTTGTACTTTTAGTGCCATTTATTGTCTCTCAAAAACAGACGGCAACTTGACAAGGGTCGTTGTGTCCTCAAAATCAGGCAACATGAAGTAAAGTTTTACTCGAGCAATGTGCAATGCCATACAAGATCGCGATGTTGAGCAAATATCACAGCACAATACGTCACATCTTCATATTAGTGTTTATACAATAACAGGGAGCTATTATGGAACATTAGTACAAGGCCAAGAGGAGGCGATATTATTGTAGAACGTAGATACTCATCAAGTAAGTGGTGTAGGCAGGCGGTGGCATACGAGGCCCATGCCCTACCCCCCTCCTCCAAAATTTTCTTGTCGTGGAAATTTTTGTCGGGCCCCACCCCCCCTGCCTACGCACCTTGAAAAATTTCTGCCTATGCCCCTGTCAGAAGTATGAATGAGACGTTCCAAGCATTTTCTTCAGCGAATTTTATTTAAGTTACAGAAATCGACATCATGTGCCAAGCTAGAGCCCAGTGGACAATTAATCAAAACAATAATGGGGGAGGCTGGGTTAAAAAGTATTAACATGAACAGTTACATTATAGCCATAAACAATAATTGGAATCTATCGTGGAGGGCCGGAACTACATGTCAATGATGCATTGCACCTGCTAGACACTCACCTTCATAATGGTATAATGATATCTTACTCATTGTCTGGCGTACTAGCGCCGCATACAGCTGTGCAACTTGTGCATCATAGTAACGAACTTTTCGGCTTGTACATAGCCTGTACAGTGATCGCATAACCCAAAGCGCAAGTTTTGCACACCAGAAGCGAATATAGAATGTACTGATAGTTTTAATGTGGAGTCAAATATTTTTGCCACTGAGTATAGGTCCGAAACTGATATCCCTAGAGCTAAATATGTAAGGGGAATATGAAGTTCTTTGCACTCATTCCATCGGAATCAGTCAGAACATATATGTCAATGTAACGCAAGACGTATGTTAACAAACATAATGGAACGGAAAGGCAACTCCTTATATAGACTAATTCGCTGCTGCCTGATGAGCAGCAGTTAGAATGACGTTGCAGATGAAAGGTATGAACCGTCTGGCTTACTTTTAAGTTTAGCTTGTTATTCAGTCGATAAAGTGAATTAAATTGCCCTGCTACTGCTCAGCATTCTCATAGCCAGTTTGACCGACAGTTGTACCCAAATGTGTGATTGACGTATCGCAAAAACATCGCATGGTCATAAGTGAACAATAGTATTAACCACTCTAGTGTACAAGATACACTTTTAACGACCATCCAGATATTTTCAGTTCGGTAAACTCAGTCAGAAGTTCCTGAGAGATGTATATGTCACCATTGTTCTTATGATGAGAGCAATTAATGGGGTTGAACGTCCCAAGGTGCGATATGATTATGCGAAACGGCGTAGTGGGTTTCTCAAACTTCGACCACATGGTGTTCTTGAACGTCCAGTTGAACATAAACAAATTGGCCTCGAACATCCCCACCTTCGTCAAAAATGCCGCCGCCACGGCCACTATACACCCAACCTACAGGCAAGCACTTGGCATACTAGCCACAGTTGGCACAGACCCTTCATTGGTATATGTGAATAGCGAGATTCCTTATTCTTACTGAAAAGTTTTTGCTTATAGAGAAAGGCAACAAAACCGCTGCGGTGGGCAAGCTGTCAAGGTGTTTGAATGCAGACCCGAGCGGAAACCACAATGTTACGTCTTAAATTGCCGTACAGTTGGAGAGACGGCGCCACGGTGCAGAAGCGCACCAGTTTGCTGTATTGGGGCCACGTTGACCGGATAGGCCGTATAAACTTGCCCACAGTCATAGTTCAAGACATATACCTCGCAGAGTGGCGGCAAAAAACTGCATTATTATTGATGAGTGCACATCGTGAAGTGGTGCAGCTTGGGGATTGTGCTCTTACGAACATGCGCACGATTTGGTTTAGCATATTCTCCAACCAATCTACTTCACCGGTGGACATTTTATGCTTACATCTTCTGTCTATTAGGGTACAGTCAGGCATGCTATTGCTTTGAGTTATTTAGGGACACTAAGAATGACCGCCTGCAACTTGAAAGTTACTCTTCAATAATGGCAATCACAAATATAAGCTGCTCGTAAAATATTCTCAGTGAAAGTTGTATGCTCATTTACTTGATCACGGTGAAACCTAGCAATGCCAGCCTAAATGACACATTTTCTCATTTTCCTTTATAGATCGTCTGTCGTGTTCGAAAGTGTAGTTTCTCAAGGTCCCGTGAAGGCATACTCTCTGTCTGTGTGATACAATAATAAACGTAAAAGGCTATACAATCGTATAACAACAAAATGTTTATTTATTTTAGCAAACCTTAAATAGAGGTGTCATACCAATTTCTTGCATTGTAACGATTTATGAATATGTTATTGGGCTCAGTACTCATGATGGCGTAAAGCTGTGGATCCAATATATTGCGACTGCATTAGTTGAGTGAATTTTCTTACACTTACTTTAGACGGTAACAATTTATCGTTTGTCCCTGGTTGAGATATCAATGTGCAATATGCATAGCGTAGGTTTATGATTATGGAAACCTCTGCAACTTATACCCCTTTACAATATACTAATATAATTAGAATAACCATTTTTAATATAAAATACACCACAAATAAAAATAATGCAATATAAGCGCTTCCTCTACTGATATTATGTTTGTACCATTCTTTAGGAGAGATGTATGTTAAGCTTCAGGCATGTCAAGGTAATTAGCATCACCTGAAGTACGCACGTAGTAAACAAAGAAAATAAAAACGTTTAAAGCCTAAGTTTCTTGGGACGCAAGGAAAAGTCAATGACGCAGGGAAAATGCCATGGTCCGTATACTGTCATCACGGCTTACTCACAATTACTGAAAGCGGAGCAGGAACACATACCCATTAATATATATGAGAATACCGGCTATTATTGTGCTAGCGTGGCGTGCTTGTCACATTTATTAGTAGAATATGCCATGCAAGCACATCACAGCGAGTCATGTCATGTATGCATAATACTCAAAAGAAAATTGTACGATTTCTTTTTTTTTTATCTGTAAAAGGGCGCATACATTTTGGATGCTGTGAAGGGAAGCTGCTTACTCCTTTTAAATTAAGGGCGAAAATTTTAATCAGGTTTCACTGTGACACGGCCTTATCGAAAGAAGAGTTACATCGGTGGACTGGAAAAATCGACATTGAGATCTTCGAACACGACACCTTGCCTAATTTGATATTACCACTTGAATAGAGGGGGCAACGTAGGTGTTGTTCAACACAATTGGATGTCGTGATGAAATGCAGAAATTTTCTACATCTATCTTAATTTTACGTGGCATGTCATGTCAGGGCTGGGTAGGGGTAGCTGGAAAAGTGTTGAGCGATACAGATTTAAAAATATAGGCTCTGGACGCTCTAAATACATATACTGAAATACATTTGTGTTCGCCCTAAAAGCATATTTCAAAAATATTTTTGAAAAAGCAAAAAAAAGTATTTGCTAATACACATACAAGAATCCAAGCAAAGAATACAAATACAACAATAGCTTTTGGATTTAGAAAATACGGACGATCCGCAAAAACATCAATGAAGCGCAGCTTGGTGCTACGAATAATTGTTCACTGCAATGAAACCTGAAAGACCCATATGTCTCCAATACCTATTTAACGAACAGCTGTGAACTAGCAAAAATTAGATTTATTTTAAACACACGATCTCCATCGCTTTGAAGGTTGCTGCGTTAACTTCACTTAAGCAACATCAGGTGTTCATATTTGCCCAAATAGGTTGTCATTCGTACAGCACTACATTGGCCTCATTACAAGGCTCCTGAATTGACTGGCCGCTGGAGAAAAGTAGATGTGCATCACCTGCGTCAAAAGACTTCGACTGTTGTCTGCAGAGCATGACTGCTCCTGTGATTTTGTAGTCTCGGCGTCGGGCGCTTTACCACACAGGCCTTTCTTTGCGTGTGGGGCCCAGCAGCATAGTCTTGCTTCGCGTAGTACAAAAGTTTTTTCCCCCATTAGCGCTGTGTTTGTATGCTTATCTCTGTGCTATCGTTTTTTAATCGTGTGCCAGCATTACGATGAGTTGCCAACTCAACCAGGAGTCCATGCTACTCTTTTGAACAAACCAGCTCGTTTCCAACAAAAAGTGATGGGATGCCAATGTCGTTCGCAGTAACGAGATACAACTGATACAGCTTAAAGGTATCTGGCTACCGAAATAAAATAACTGGTGGAAATGTACCTAAAAGTAGAAATACATATACTCAAAACTAACCCTATGAAAATATAAGGACACTCTTGTATACCGCGATAACTGCTCAACACTGCGATATGTTCCTGTTTTATTCGTGGAAAATACCTTGTTTTCCACCTGACTGTGCTATTTGACAACAGCTGTTCGACTGCTCTCAGGTGAGCGCGTTCGCCGTTCTTTTTACTCGCACGCAAGGAGGATTACGAATGAACATGACGAGATGAGCTGGCAAGCAGAATATAGCTATAGCGAGAGCGAAATAAGCGACAGTGTTTGTTGAATGGTTGGTCGGATGTGACTGTACTATTATGGAGTCATTTAAAAAAAAGTCTCACGCCTACGCGTTCGTTGCAGTTTCTTGCTTAACTGCAACACCACAACTTATTTTTGAACTCTGGTTGGTTTTGGGGTCCTTCAAAATGTCCAAAGCAAACTTGTTTCTAGGCTCACATATGTGAATAACCACATGTGGCTCACACCCGTATACTACGAGCCACGTTATTATTTGCCCCAAGGGACTGGCGGAAAGAGTTTCAGGACGTACGCAGCAGGCGGTTCACGTCGTCCACGTCACCACATCTGTGCATAGTGTTACTTTTACAAATCAGAATCCTCATATGCTGATTTTATAATTTACAAGATTAAAGAGAAGCCTGCTAAAGCAAGCATAGATATATACGCTTTTACCAAGCACCTTCTCGATATTTGCGTGGTGGTATTGGTATTGTGAAAAAGTTTGTTACCATTACGAGAAAAATTGTTTTCTTTGGTGGTAATTTAGCCTTATCGCCTAGAAAAGGGGAACGTATCCTGGGCCCCTGCTCACCGTGAAGGCACACGTCACTGTTAAAAGGTAATCGCTATATTTCCAATAGCCCCACTTGCTAAAAACGAAAAAAAAAACAAACTGGCGCAGAACGACAATTTCGGTGAATTTTAAGCGGCAGCTGATAAGGAGCCTCTACTTAAAATTACCGTCAACGAAAGAACCTTGTAAATGACGCAGCAAGCTTGTCGCCCTAGTTCCATTCATATGTTTCTACGCTCACAGAAAAAAAGATGACATTCTAGATGGTTGTTTTCTTTTAAATCTTTTTATGTTTTCTAAAGCTTTGTTGCGCTCTTTTTTTAGATGCGGAGCATCTTATACTCGCGCCTTGTAGTGCGCCGTCCGCGTCGTCCGCGCCGTCCACACCGCTTCTCGAACATTCGACAGCTGACGCGCGTGCATGCGCCGTCGCGCCGTCGCCCACTCTTCCACCATCTGTGCATCCCTTCCTCCTCTACACACCGCGCGCGCTTCACTCCTCCACCATCTGTGCACCCTTCCTCCTCTACACACCGCGTTCGACATCTACAATTCTCCTGATTCTCCAGTGGACGCGCATGTGGCGTCGCGCTTCGAGAACATTCAACAGCTGACAGTGCATGCGCCGTCGTGCTGTATATATACTCAAGGTCGGCGCTCGCTCGCTCAGTTGCCGCTCGTCGGTTGGTTTGTACGGCGCGTCGACGTCCAAGGTCGCGGTGAAATGAATTCCAACGAATCCACAAACACAATGATCGACGTCCCTTCGACCAGCGCCGCCCTTTCGCATACGTGTGTACGTGTTCACTCATTTAACACCCCCTCCTACAACCACGTTAACCAATTTAGCCATCGACCCAAGTAAGTCGCAATTTAACACCCCATTTCACAACCACGTTAACCAATTTAGCCATCGACCCAAGTAAGTCGCACTTTAACACCCCGTTAACCAATTATATGGTCCGCATCCTCCTCAGTGTTCCCCCGAGGGAAGCTGCGGGCAATTTTTTTAAGAGATGTAGAGAACATTCAAGCACACTGGTTGAATTGCTTTGTGTTCATTTTTATGGAATCTGCTTACTCGCATTATGCAGCCACTCCTTTTCTTACAGGTCTTTTTTTTTAGTTTTATCTGCTACATTTCTGCGCTGCTTTCCACACGGCCGCAAGCGAACAATCTCACATATCGAAGGAGAAACATAAGCAGCCTTCCTAAGGTACCATCGTGGCGTGACTGTGTCCCTGGAAACGTGACTGCCCTCTGCGAAACACAAGAAGCCGACGTAGCACCAGAAGAGAGAAGAGTGCGTGCTTCAGCGGTGAAATCGGCCTGCCAGAACGATCATCAGGGGTCAAGAGTTTTTTTCCCTACTGGAGATCTCCCCAAGAAATCAGCATCGGGAAACGAAGTCGCGGTGGAGTGCGGCGTGAAAACAAGGAAACAAGAGCAGTCCTCGCAAGCAGTGCTGTATACAAACCCACAAGCGGAATAAGCTGGTGCTTTCAGTGTCAGAGTTCTCGTGTCTTTTTAAACGAGATTCACACCTTCGTGCTGCCATTCGACACCGTAGCTCGTGGTGGAACTACAGCATATTGCCTAATACGGCACAACAGCCCTAATGAGCGTCGGCTTGGTTCGGGCGTATCCGCGGTGAAATCGGGCTATAGGTGACAGCACGGTCCCGCGAAAATGCGGATAGGCGGTCGGCGGCACGTGTAAAATTACGCGCTGCAGCGCTTCATTGCGTGCGGCCTGAGCCGATTGTCGGCGAATAAAATGCGTTGACTACAGTTTACTGTTAATATCTGCGCTCTTATCTACTGAATCGCTGCACGACAACTATGCAACAAGAACATTGCTTGCGAGTAAAGCGCATTCTGCCTTTCATGGGGATGCTCGCCCTGGGTGACTCTCTTCACACTTTTGCACTAAATCACGGCTTTGCTGTATTCCTTGCACGTGATTAGCTTGTGTTCCACATGTTACGCGCTTCTGTAGCGTGACTGAACTACTTATTTACATCTTTGTCATCTGCAAACTATAAAAAAGAGAGAAATAAGGATCGTAGAAAGCCTGCATATCTGTGCGATTATTTCAGTACCACTGTTTGCACCTTATACGCTCATGATTCATTTTCTCTGATTTTGTTCACCATGAAATGCGCGACAGTCGATGAGTCTACTCAGAAATAGTGGCGAACGGCGCTTACGCTACACTGCGTTTATCACGTGTACGCATATGGTCTTGAATCAGTAAGAATATCAAGAAAATGAATATGAAAGTCCAGAAGAAAGCTTTCATTGATAGAGTACGTGCACGAGAATGCAACATCAAAGCCCTGGTTAATGGGACACGCAATTTTTTTTTGTTCTTCAGGCAAAAAATGACCACTGCCTTCGATTGGTCACTAACAACGCCACACAAACGCTGTATACAATGTAAAAAACAAAATTTTCAGTGGAATCTTATGACGTTATATATAAGACACGCCGTCTGAATTACTTTTCAACGTATGGGCTTCTTAAAGCTCTCTTAAATCCAGCACAATAGTCCTCAAGGTAACTCTGCTTTAAATACAGTTCAAGTACCGACGTGTTTCAAATTATATGATAGGAATATTTCTCTATAGTACGACGGCCAGATAAAGCCAACTAAGGCTCCTCGTAAGATCGGTAAACTACAGTGCCGTAGGTGTACACCTACGACCAACGCGCAAGTGAACGGCCTAGAGCCTTTTTTTTTTACAACTGAGTCGCTATAAAATGCTGCATTCACACACCACTTAATAGTCCGCATGTTTGGGAGGATGTGAAGAGCATTTTGCTATGTGCTGAAAACAGAAAGCGGCACCCACTCTGAAATTATTCTGGTGAATTCAGGATATATGACGACAATAAACAGCACTTTGGAAAGTTGCACCCGCCGATCTTATTACGATGCGTTATCAGCCGAGCAAAACCAAATGCTTTTGTGCGTAGTTTTGAGCATACGTATAAACAGTTAGACTCGTGCTGACATGACTGTACAAACCACACTTTAAGAACGTGCATGACGTACGCGCACATAAATACACGACGTGGCTAGCAGACAACGCATGGAGCAATCCACACTTCGCCACTTCGGCCAGTGGCCGCCAGGTGGCGACTCTGCTCAATCTCGTGGCCAATGGGGCTGAGCCCTTGGGGACAAAATTACTACCAGCCCATGACAAGCAATCATAACAAGATAAGACAACCAAAAAAGGCATCGTTTAAACAAAGGAAGTGAGCAAGCTGTTTTGTTGTTCGTCGACTTATGTGACCGACTGTTTTTGGTGGGCTTGCGGTGTACTGCATGCCCACGACATCTTTGATACAGCGGAACATTATTGTGAATTATGTACTGAGGCGTAGGTGCGCGTTAAAGACCAAAGGTAGTCAAAATTTCCGGAAGCCTTTCCTACAGCGTCTCGTATTTATATAGCAATAGAAAGAACGGCAAAGAGCTCTTATCCAGCTTTTAGTGCTCTAACTCAACTTGCACCGAGTTCACCATGGCATTCTATCACGCAGAAGTGTGTAGGTCGCGACTTCATATTTTGTTATAAGATGAACTAATCCAGGCTTGCCACATTCGCTCAATATTCATGAGATGTCACTAAAAGAACATATACTCATGTTTGTGACACCTGCATGCATACCCCGCCGTGATGGTCTAGTGGCTAAGCTATTCGGCTGCTCACCCGCAGGTTGCGGAATCATATTCCGGCGGTGGAGGCTGCATTTTCAATTGAGATTAAAATGCTGTAGGCCCATGTACTCAGATTTGGGGGCACGTTAAAAAAGCCCAAGTGACCGAAATTTCTGTAGCCGGCGTCTCTCATATTTGTATGGTGGTTTTCAGACGTTAAACCACCCATACAAATGAAACCAACCAAACGTGAATGCATAAACCTGTGGTAATACCGTAACTTTATTTTTTTAATAGTCATCCGTCTGATTTCTTTTTCCCCTTTATCATTTTTTGCAGCATCTAAATTCCCTGTCCGCTTGTTTTTTATGATATGACTTATAACTCTCAGCATCGAGCGTAAATATGTGATAGGTTTTTTTTTCATATTTCATTTGACACGAAATATATTATCAATGAACAATTGTATCGGGCCAGTTGGTAAGGATCCATCTTGCTATAGGAAGCGCTGCCACTATTACAAAGAACACACAACACAAGCGCTTAACTTCAACTAAACGTTTATTGCAAACGTCGGAGTTTATAAAGGGGGGGGGGGTGAAAAAAGAAAAAGAATAAAAAATGGTAGACAACAAAAAGCACACATGCCAGTCCCGTACATTACTATCCGTTATTGTCTATCAACCCATCCAAAAACATAGTTCTTTTCGCGTGAGCGAGATAGAGGGTGCACTAACACAATCAAAATCATCGCGGGTCATTTCAGCCGCTTCTACTATCAAACGGGCTAACAAATCTCTGTCCCGATATAGCACGCACGTGTTATCAAAATAAGGCACACAACCGCACTCCTTACAGTGGATCGCCAAGTGACCATCGGTACCCTTCTGCACTTTATGGTGGGGCTCTTTTAGCCTTTCAATAATGCATCTTTCAGTTGTTCCCACATAAACAAGATCACACGACAAGGGCACTCTGTAAACAACCGACTGCGCATAGTCAACATATTTATTGCGATGCTTAATTTGGCAACCTTTCTTTTCTTTTGAAACAGGATAAGTTTGGTGGCATATTCTGGACAGTTTTTCAGGAGCAGGCATAACCACTCGGACGCCCACCTTATTACCAATCTTTTTAAGATTGTGTGCCACACTATGAATATAGGGGACAACAGCTGTTTTACGCTGCTGCAGGAAAGTGTTAATACGCTGCCTATTTTGTTTCTTTAGGTCCCTGTGTAGCGATTCAGCGACGCTTATAACGCTCTTTTCACCCCCTTTATAAACTCTGACGTTTGCAATAAACGTTTAGTTGAAGTTAAGCGCTTGTGCTGTGTGTTCTTTGTAATAGTGGCTGGGCTTCCTATAGCAAGATATATTAAAAGCAACCTTTTGCGGTTTCGTAATTTATACAGCTATCAGAAGCCAACAATGTTGAAGAGTACAGTAATGAATCGGAGACTGTTTTAACCACAGTCTTAGTGTGATGTCACCTAGTACTCTCTGTAAATAAACGAGTCTACAACCGACTATAGGCATCTCTTCTCATGTCAATATTATTTGGCTTCCTGAGCGGCAAAAGAACGGTTCCGTTTGACTTCATGTTGCATTCTGTGTTGCTGTTGCAACCATCGCCTCCTATGATAGGTTTTTTTTCCTGAGCAATCAACAAGACAGGCCACAAGCTGTGTATTTTGCAATGTACACTTTATGTTTTCATCCCACGTCATTGTATGTACAAATTCAACAAACAATTGAGTGTACGAAGCAATTTTTTTTCAGCGCAATTCTTTTAAGCAATGAACGAAAAGTTTTTTGGAACAAAATATTTTAGTGCATGCTGCATTGAGCGCCGTTATTTATCGGGTACTTGATATTCTTTTTGTAGTGTTACAAGATCAAAATATCAAATCAAGTGAACATATGCAAATAAAACCAAGAATTTTGACATTTGTTTGTTTCTCTGCTTTCTGGTGCTTCATTTCTTATTTATGTAATTTGTTTGTTTCCTTCCCATCTTACTGTTTGTTTTGGTTGCCAGCTGTCACAATATACTTCTTAAAAAATATGATGATAAGCAATCTCTCTATGTTTTGGTGTTTTCGCATTGTGACAACGCACACAAGACGAAGACTGGAAAAAACGACGACACGCGGCGGTGAACTTTGAGCAAGCTTACGCACAGGAAAACGTAACAATGCACATCCTTCATCTAAATAAAATTTAGAACATTTTTCATGGAAATTTTACGAAAGTAAGGATCTTGTAGTTTCTACTCACGAAGTCCTCGTGAAGACAGACATATTTTGCTGGAATGAAAATTACACTTTGTGGACTATTTCTTCACACTTGTTATTTAGGTTTTTATTTATTGACTTGACGGCCAGGGTCTGTATCACAAAATTGTAGTGCGTGCTAGTTTACGACGAACCAATGTTTTTTGAAAGTCGGAAAACGTGCACCTAGTTCGAAATATTCATCAATAAACTTGATGGGCGAAATCTTAACCCATTGCGCTCGGCATGCCCAAGGCGTGGCGGAACACTGTAAGCACACGTGACTCGTAAGTGACGAACTTTTAGTAAAGGGGCAATACAGCAGATTCCTGTTGGAAATATCGCCAAGCGTTTTGAAATACGCTAGTCGGAAGATTGATATCTGCGTGTGTTGCGTTGTGCATAACTAACTTTTTAAAATATAAAAAGTTTCGAAAAACTATTTTGCCCATCTGCAAGAAGAAGTGCCCCATGCAGTGACCACCCAAACGTCTATGCTTCCCAGGCAAACAAAAGGTTGCTAATTCAGTTTTCGTGTGCACATTTCGAAAGAAACACACAAGAACGAGACATTATGCGCATAAGGAAGACGATGCGTGAGCGCAAGTCAATTGTTTTGCGACTTTTCAGAAAAAAAAAAACATGAGACCGCAGTGTGCCTTCGTTCGAATTTCACCATTCTTTTATGGCAGGTACTTCGAGTCTGACATACAGAATGGTCGCTGAGTGCGTGCCTGAAGAGAACAGTTTCGATTTATCTCACCAACTTCAGGGATGAATACATCGAAATACATGAAACCTTTTTTCATTTTAAGATATTAAGAAGGCTATTATTAGTAACATAAACATTGTTGTAACGTAAACGTCCGTCCCCAGGCAGTAAGTATAATTTTAATTAGGATTGTTTTGCTAGGTGTCGCTACGAAGTCGAGTTAACTGCGGCAAAATATTTCTGCTTTGACGTGGAGTTTATATGCGAAAACAACACAATCCTCACTGTGGTGGGATTCTCAGATAACTTGTATTTCTCAGAAAAAGCAGCCTGTGTAGGTCTCACGACAGGTGTAGAAACCATTACACCAACTGAATTGGCTAGCGAAGCACGGATTGAAAACATAGCTGGGATTGAAATACCCTGAAGGATATGTAGTGCTCACACAGCGGTCGCTTTCGTTTCCTATAAGTAGGCCTCTATCAGCTCTCTGCCAGATAGATCCTGGATTTCGCAGGGAATCTTGGCCTCCTGAAACCATGACTTACAGGCACTCTTTGCAGTGCGCAAGAACGGGCATGAAATCCTCTTTACTTAACTTTTGTTCGTGTTACCTGGCTCGATCCCTTAGGCACCAACCCGTCTGCTTTATGTAGGATGTCCAGCACATCAGGAGATGTCATACGGAATACCCGTGGAGCACTTGCTATACTGGTCGGTATTGTTGTTTTCCCAGCCATACCACAAAATCTCCTACTGTTATCGTCTTTTGTGTGCTATCAAGACGTCAAACAGGAAGCGGCAATTCGGTCATACGCAAGGTGATTTCACCTCAATCTCGCTATAGCCGCTACGTAATTGACGACTATACAGGACATGTAAGTTCAGTCAAATTGCGACGTTATATAATTTGATAGACTTCTTTTGCTGAGACATATAACACATAACGCAGAGTAAACCATTATACGATGAATTTTAGAAAACCACTGAAACAAGACTTTGTAATTAATAAAATCAGCGGCTAGTGCAAGAACACAAAATGATACTTCTGCCTTTTTACTTCAACAAATACAAATACTCACATGTCTACGTGAACATGTCAGCAATACTAACAAAAAATGGACATTCAGCCTGATTTTACTTGTGTTTCTTCCAATCATTTCAATGAAATATTTAAATGAGTAATAATAATACATGTTTAATCAATATGTGTTCAATCATGAGTGCTTAGAACGGGCGTTATCAGAGAGGACGTGCAATTTCTCAACTCGTCTTGATATTGACTTGTTACCCTCCTCATACAAAAATGCGTGTGCTTGCTGAGCACTTTTAGCACGTATTCTGTGTAACGAAATATTTTATTAAGAGGTTAGGTAAACACGCAATCTTTGTTTCAATTTACATCTCATAAAGGGTTTCAATTTTATTGTAAAATGTTCAACAAGAAAGCTTCTGATCTTCGATGTAACTTTGACCCCGTAGTTTTTCAAACGCTCTTGTGCCTTTGTAATTTAAAACGGCTGCAAAACTAAATGTACCAGTTGTCAAAAACGAAAAGCAGTAATACTGTAAATAATAAATCACTTATTTCACGATGTAGTTGCATTGCTTTGTAGGTATAAGAACGGGTAATATTTTTGTTTGACTAGAAAAAAAATGTTCTGTCACTTTCCTCAAATCGCTTTTCATCACTACCAGCGCAGTTTATTTTTTCTTGTTTCAGTTGCAGACAGTTCGGGATACTTAAGGCGTAAATTGAGAAAAGTACAGCTCAATTGGTGAGTCAGCTCTTCAAAAAACCTACATCAAGCACAGAAATCTTTTAGAAATCAGTATGTCAGAAAAACATGCTTTTATGTGTAAAAACAAGCTGAGCAATTTCTCAAAATACAGACAAATGACTCGCTAAAGAGTGTATATGTAGACAATATTAGCAGCCAGAACTCATGACAATGGTAAGAAATGGTATTTAAGCGATTTAACTATGCAAATGTAATATAAAAAGGACATGCAAGCAGAAATAACGATAAAAAAAATGTCAAGAAACCCTTGCGTTCTTCAGGTGGCCCTGGCTTCTGAACCATAATAAAGTTGCATGCTTTATGCAGTCCTACGTGTCTGGCCTTGCATGGTTGCACTCTTCTGGATGGTCATTATTCTGCAGTAATGAAATCAAATACTTTTTTTGATTGAGCGGCCCTACCAAAGCCCCTTAAGTGACAATGCGATACTGCTGAAGGAAAATGATGGAAGAAAAAAAAGTCGGGTGTTTAATTGAAACAGGTAACTTTATTGTTTGACGACACTAAAAGACATGTAAAGCAAATATAAAAATAAGTGTAAATATGTAAACAAACACGACATATCTACATATCAACTGATCAGAGGTCATTGCTTAACTGGAGAGTATCAGCGTTGCATTGACTGGATTCGTAACACAATCCTGTGCTCCTTCAGCAATTTGGACGGAACTCACGGTAAAATCTTCTCTCATAGGCCGAACAAACGTTTCCCACCTGCACGCACATTCAGCGTAAAATGTGCTTTCCTGGTGTGAAGTGAAATACATTGTTACTGTTCTCTCAGACACCATCAAACTACCCACCAACCATGGCGTTCTAGCATCCAGTTTCCCTCAAGCCTCCCTGCTCCCCCTCCCCAGTCTGGCAGGCCGCCAAACTTTCTGGAAGATCCTTTGTGTCTTTCACTCCCATTGCCGCCATGGTATTCCACCGTTCCCTCTTCGCCGCTCACTTCTGTTGGAACGCCGGTCGCTCCCATCCTCGCCCCCTTCGCACTTGAGTGAAGACGTTTATCGAGCGTCTCGCGTGCATTCACTCCACTAAACAAGAGAGCTGCGTGAAAGGCCACAAACTGAGAAAGGGTTAAGGACAACGTGTGACCTGGGCTGCCCTCGAGATGGAGTGCCGTGCAAAAATTTGCAATGCAGAATTGATGACCCGTTGCAGCTGGGTGCGAGTCCGCCCAGCGAGTCGTTTGAGTCGTTGTGACGTAGCATCAGACGTCAGTGTGCGTGACATTCTCTAAAGAAAGGTAAAACTGGTGCAGCAGCCTTTGAAGCAAATGATGACACAAGGTTTTCCAAAGAAGGAGGAGGACGAAGAATGAACTGTAGGCGGCTGAAGAAAATCGTAAATATACGTGTAATAGTTTGATGGACTAAAACTAGACGACTTCTGTATCACAAATCTAACGAAAACTGTGAGTTAGCTTAAGAAGTAAAAAACCACGAGATTAATGTTGTTCTGAAAACCTTGCATGTGCAAGAATAAAGACAGGCTAGGACGTCTTGCTTAGTTGTTGCTCTCTTTATTTTAGTTCCCGAACGTCACCTCACCTGCTCACTTTATTAGTAAACTGTCTATTGAAGAAGTTTTCTTGTTTAAACACCTCCTAAAGAAGAAACGTGCGAAAAATAAAGAAGACACGAACGAAGACTTCATGTTAATACACGTGATGTCCAGCTTTCCTGCAGCAGCACACGAATACTCGAAACGCTGGTTCTTGTGTTGTTCTTGCGATTCGTGTATTCCATTAACACTACGAATAGTAGTGCTGCCAACTAGAAGCTAACGACACTGTTCCCGCTATCTTCTGGCCAGTGCGTCACACCTAGCTTCACCACTGCAAGGGTCGGTGCGTTGAAAATTACGCTTTATTCACAGCTACAATTGAACTTGCATGCACTATGAATAGAGTTTGTGTACGTGAGATCCACGCACGCTTAGCTATGACGTATCGCTCACACTTATGAAGTAATGTTGTACTGCTGCACAACAGACTATCTTAATGAGACACGCATAAGTCATCTGTTGTGATGCATATATCCGCGACCCTCGTTTAGTGTTACCGTTTTTAGGTCTATAAATGCCACATGTGTGCACTTTTGACTATACTCTAAACACTGAAATATGCCTCCAAAGTTTTTGTATGCACTGTAAGTGTCCGCATGCGTCCGTTCATGAACAATGTGCATCCCTGTAACGAGGGCAAAGCTGGTATATGGTGACCGTTGATAAAAATAGATATGGCACGGGTACGTGCAAGTAAGTGTGACACTAATTAAACAATATATTGCTATTGGGGGCGATAAACTTTAGGGCCGAACTTGGCCGCCTGCGGAGTCCATCACAGGTAGATTCTTCGATGCGAGAAACAAAAATGGCTTAACAAATGTCGTTCATATTTGACACACAACAGTGCAAAACACCTTGGCGCACAAACCCACTATACCCCTGAGCGGCTACAACCTACAATCAATTACCTTGTCCTGTTCTCCTCGTTATTGAAAAGATATGTGTCAATCGCCTGTGGCATATACCAGCTGATAATAATAAAAAAATTTAACAGTATTTGCAATGCCCACGGCCTATAGGAGATGCACCGTGCAATCCAAGATGGCTGCGCAGAGATGCTCAACCTCTGAACTCGCATAGGACAAGATACAACGCACGGGCATACTACCCGTGCAGCTTTCACTGGATGAACTCTTGATCGTCAAATGATTGTATAATAATTAAAGTACTTTCCTAAAGTACACGAACTGCTGAATGTTCGCTACCTAAATTCTTGCTGCAGTGCCAAGGGTGGTGGTGTCAGCTGATCGCCCATGTATCAACGATGCTTTGCGTAATCTTGTACATGTTACAGAAAACTAGAATTACCGTATGAACTGAACGGTACTCCGAGATAATTTGTGCCGAGCCTGCCTGGCCAATTTGCCGCAGTAGTAGGCCACTAGCGAGTAGCATGACGTCGCGGCTACACAGGGCCGAACGTTCACCGTAGCGATGGTTTGCAAACATATAACGCCGTTTAGAATACCATTCACCAATTTTATTGCGCACAACATCCCATAACCGTTTTATTCACTCTCTCCAGACGCAAGGCTATCGTCTTTCCACTACATTTGCGGTGTAACATGCAGATACGGGGCCAATTTTTAATTGACAATCGTACAAGGAGGAACACTAAAACTTGAGCAATATTGGTGGGTGCTGCGCATGGTTTTGCCCGTTTGACGTATCGTTGGGTGCAATTTAGAATATTGCTGCGCGGACAAACAGACAAATGTAAAGGCAGAAAAACAGACCAAAATTTTGGCATCGAAGGTTCCCAAGAATGACTGTCGCGTTCGAAATTCTCGACGTCTAGATAGTTTCCTTGGACATCACTGCTGGAAGTAATCTGAGGAATTCTTTTTGCTGAATGACCTCGAACACCAACGACACGTCATTCTACAACCCCAACACGGCGTCACTCATCGTGTTTATCTGTCTGGGAGTGCAGAGAACTTTCCGCCCTGATACCATGCAAGAAAGGAATTGCTTGCAGTGGGCTGATTTCTATAAAACAATACGTGAAAAAGAAGCAGGGCAGGGTGGACCAAGGTGAGGAAGCTCAATTAGCGAGCCTGCGCTACTGTCCGCTTGCAATGAATGTTGCTGAATTCATGCACTACAGAAGCACTGAAGAATGCTATACGCACGTAAAACAAGGTAAGTTTCAACTGCAAAGGTTATACAATAAGATTTAACTATACAACGTAGCTGCAGAAAATCTCGCGAAGATGATATGTGTACTCTGCGGGCTATATTCGAAAGCGCAAGTTGCCACTTATTTTCGCGAAAACTTCGCCTCTCGCATGAACAAACCAGATCTGTCGTGTCATCAATGGTCCGGCATATTCACTGATGCACACAACTTACAAAGTAGTTTGTGTTCGTTTCTGCTAACGCATAAACACTCAGGCTAGCACCGCCGACCAAGAGAGCTTCGGGAGCGTCTGTCTACTGATCATCCTTGAGAAGACGCTCTTGAATTCCGCCATGTGGCGCGACAGTCCATGAACATTGCGAATACAATGAAATTTCAGGCGTGAAAAACAAAAAAAAAGTAAGAGGATATAACGGGTGATGTTCGTCTTGATTGTACGTGTTTTTTGCGCTCAAAATTTCCGTCATATATGCACCATGTCAGCGATTTTTATGTATTTATGTTCCGCGTTACGAAACTGGAACAGCCTAATGCTCTCCCATAGCAGCGTATATCGTACTCTTAATCGTCGAACATTTTTTTCTGGACACAGTTTTGGTAAACAAAACAAAGAATAATCATAATTGTGAGTAGATAATATTAAAAAACTGCAAGAGTCGGCAAATTCAACGCAGAGATTACGCACTTTAGGAGCAATTTTTGTCGTCGACTGTTTGTGTCCCAATCTGTCACATTACTTCACTGAATTTTCATTATATAGGTCTAGGCTGGCGCAACGTATGATTACTCACCCATCAGATACACAAAGTTTCGCCCGATCGTAATGATTCACTTGGTGAAGATGCGTCAGTTTCTTGCACACCTCTTCCCCCCACTAGACAAGTCATTGCGGAAAATTGTCCATGTACAGGCGCTAGTTTTGTGGTAATGTCGTATGTCTATACGAAGTAAAACTAGCTACATGAAAAAATATGCAGTAAATATAATTTGGGTATACACTGTAGAAGGTGGTGTCGTTATAAATTCGTATGAAGTAATTACCGTCGAACGTCAAGCATTTACGTAGGAATAGGCTTGTCCGTTGTCTACCTTATTCTGAAGTATAAGAGAGTGCGAAGCTAGCTGGTATGTATTCATTTTAACAAGGCGAGCGTGTAGACACGCACACAAGAATGAACACGCACTACTGAAGGTTCAGACAACCACAGAAAAGACAGAAGACGCAAAAACTAATGTGCACGTGCCCGTAAAATATGCGATCCATTCAATCTGATACGCGTTGTAGTCAACTTGAAGGATAAGTCTTAAAGTATTTCATTTCATCTTGATGTGAGCGAATCGACGGTTTTTGATTTCATCTTTATGCCAGCTAATGAATGGTTGGCTGATGTATGCCATACCATTGTAATCAATACACCATGCCTTTTTTATCAGATGCATTTCTTCATTCCCATGCCCATACAAAACGGTGCCTTCATTTATTATTGGCGTGCACTTAGATTCTTGACAACGTGAAGATAGATCAGATGAGCCTCCGGTTAGTGATCTCTTCTGGTGCAATTATCTCTGGTTAATGCAACGTCCCGTCTGACCAACGCAGAAGCAGTGGCAGCTAAAAGCCTTGCTTTTTACAATGAATTGCCTTAGTCGTCGTCATCACATAGTTTTACTTCTCGTCACAGCCTGCAACCGCATTTGCGACGTTGTATGAAAGTCAGCTAAAGTACACTTTTGCGCCATCCACTCTGTAGAAGAAGTGCTGGTACAGAAAAAAAATGGCTATGACGGTAGAACTAGTAGCAAATTCGCAAGTAACAAGCGTAGATAGGCAGGACTTTTTTTTCGAAAATAGTAAACAGTAATGGGGTGGTGTTCTTAGGATTATGTTTCGCAACTTGTAAGTATCTCTGGAGTGGAGCCAAAACATGAGATTACGCAAAAAGACTCTAAGAAGATTACGAAAGTGAGCGAAAAGCAATAATGTATGGTGGCGTAGGCTTAGCTTTTGTCAATATCTGTGAGGCCCTAAAGAGCCTCTTTGAAAAGTTCACAAGAGCGTAAAAAAGTAATGTTCAGTGGTTTGAAAGCACGTAGATGGAATGTTCATCGAGTACTCTGGCCTTTCTCGTTAGAGCTGTTTTTAAAAGCACAAAAATAACTTTCTTTTGAACAGTCTGGTAGTGTTTATCGTTTAAGACAAAACCACTTGTAACGGCGCGTGCTGTCCGTTTCTGTATACTTAGCACTATTTTTATCATCTTGGGCACGTTTGCTTCTGAGCTATAAGTACATTGCTGGCATGCTTTCGTTCTTGAATACAAGACATGAAACTTTCAGCTGAAAGCAATTTAATTTTTTTTTCTTGAAAACTGCATGTCTACGTACCTTGACGCAAAGCATTTGTACATGTACCCTCGTGTGTTGTTTCTGTTTATTCTGCAGTTTGTATCACGTTACTGGTTTAAAATATGGTATTAGCTTATGGTTGGCAAAGAAAAGTTGCCCATCGACCGTTCATGTTGTGTCAATCGAAGGGTTCTTTCACTTGGCTATCACGAGTAGGATAAAAGAATCTGAAAACATCATTATTTTACAAGAGATGATGCTCATGACGAGTACCACAGTTAATAAATACAAAAGTATCGCGACAAAGAGTGGGTCTTTGCATTTTATTAAATCATTTTATTCAGCAAACACTTTCACATCATGAAAAGCAGCAGACAGAGAGTTATTCCTATTGCTCTTCAGGTGAGATCCAACATTGAGATTGGTTATAAAACCGAAGTAAGGGTTATTCTGAGCAACTTCAATATCAGTGATTAGTTCTACATGATAAGGTATAACACTGAAACAGTCTCTTCAAGCTTTCCTCGTATGAAGAATATTCTCTCATCCATCTGGACAAAATGTAAAGAGAATCTCCTTTTCTGCAGGACACTCTGTTTGATTCTAAGCAACGTGAATCTATACTTCATAGATTCAAGGTGGCCCGCTATATGTGGCAAAACGCAATCTTGGTTTCTGAGATACTTGATGGTCTGCCCCCGTAAAGAATGCTTAGTTGTCTTTGGACGTCCTCCAAGCGTTCGGCAGTTGATGATGCGTGACAATCCTGATAGTTGTTAGACATCCACATCTGCATTCGTTCGCAGGGCTCCAGTAAAAGTGCTAGTGGCGGGTGATGAAAGAAAAAAGAGGGTGTTACCTGCACGAGCTCCTCAAATGCGTCATCACACCCAGGAAAATTTGTTTTCAAAAATAAGAAGAGTCTGCAATTCAGGTTTGTGCTTCATGAAGTGTGAAAATATGTTTGTGCATTTGTAGTTTATCTACGTATGTCCATGCAAGCACTTTTGCTGTCACGCCCACATCGAGCAGCACCATGTCAACAGAAAGTAGCGTATGATACTATCCCGTTTTTCATTTATTTGGTCACGTTACCATGGGGACTTCAAATTATAACGGGAACATTATCTAGAACAACAATCACAACAATCTGACAGGACAAATCTCAGTAAAACTTTTAGGCACCCTCGTAGCCGCAACAATGTCTTTAAGTTCGCTTCCTTCTCTCGCGCAGTTTATCAGTAAAATGCGTTATCTGCAAGTACAGTGAACTTTATCTCGCTGGCTTCGTATAAAAAACACACTGATAATATAATTTTCTTCATATTTCTCTCCTAAATTTTTGTATTTGAGTGCAATTCAAGAGACCTATATTGGAAATATTTTAACCTGAGTGCGGTAATTTTTTATAACCATAATATGTATATACAATACATTGCTGATGTGTACATGTTATTTATGTATAAATTATTTATGCCAAGCTACCTAATGGTATACAATTTACAGTCTGTTAGTGTTGTTTCTATTCAATTGACATGGACTCGATGAAGGCATGCAGCATCTGTAAATGAACAAAATGAATCACTAGAGGCTTATTGCTTGCAAATGACACGTGATGAACTACACATAGTCTGTTTTTTTTTTCTCTTTTACTACTGAGCTTCTCATTCAGAACGTAACTGGTGGGAGTTTTGAAAACTCAATGAAACAAGTGATTGTACACGAATTAGCAATAAATGCTTCACAAAAATTTGCTTGTCGGATTGCGTGGGAAGTCGTTTTTATGTATATTAATATAGCATTGCTTCGAGCTCCAAAATAGTAAACCGAATGTGCTGGGTACTGGCGTACTTGTTTTGAAGGGTGACGTTTACTTTTCGATAATACATTTTGTTGGAAAATGCAAAATGACCTTGTGCCTTTTTGCAGTTGCACGTGCATAAACTAAGGATACAAGAAGCGCGTGTACTTTAGTATTCTCTCTATCTGTTCGAAACGTTTCAGTGTTGTCACACAAATTAGGCTATTAAAATGCACAATATGAATATTAATGTTTAATTGCTATGGCAAATAGATTGACACACCGACAATGCACACTAGAATAGGCTACAGCTATCTTAAGTCAACATTTTTTTTTTCAGTGAGTTGCTCTCGAAGAAGCTTGCAACGCGCACTTAACACCCGCAACAATACCAGGGTTTTAAATTAACAAAACACAAAGTGACGAAAAATCTTTTGCTCTAAGAAACTAAGAACTATCAAAGTACTTGAGCTTCAGAAACGAGAACCCAGATGGGAAATAACGAAAGCTTAAATTAACAAGCGCTAGCTCATTGTCGAAATGCGAATAGGCTTACAAATCCCCATAGAGTGAGAGACATCTCTCCTGTGAAGCACAACGTCACTGGTTAGTAAACACAACATAATTTTTCACAGCAGGCACAATCTTCTGCAATAGACGAAGTCTCTTACAGCAGCGCTTAGCTTTCTTTCACGTCCTGCTGTTGAGAAGGTCTTTATCGGATCATTCGTTTCCGATGGCGCTCAGGTGACAGCAATTGATTTTCAAACGAACTTTTCATAAATTATGCTTCCCAAAAGCTTACTTTAGGGCAGATTCATGCAGTGTTCAACGCATGCGCACTGTTCTAGAGAAGATTAGGTCTATAATGCTGGTGGTCATCATGAGGTTAAGCGACGGAAAACTCCGGTTATTTCAATGAATAACCGACACGGTATTGTGTGACTTTTTTTTGGAAGTTCCCTTGCCTGGGACAGATTTTGAACATGATAGTTTTTTTTTGAATACTTCGTCACAGAATGTTCGGTCTGCATGTCTATCTGTGTTTCTGTGCTTCTGTTTTTGTTTTTCACTCGATTCAGCTATCAGAGCGAAAGTTTAACCCTTTGCTTAACGACCGCCCATGATGATCTCATGGATGTATTCACACATATAAAAAGTGTCAATCAAAAATATTTATTACGCATATTTGGAAGCGACATCTATGCGGGAGCATTAGGCAGTCTGGTACGCTTTAATAAAGTGCATAGGTATGTAATTCTAAGGACCGCAGTGCTTATTATTGGACGCAAAAATTGCGATGCTATGACCGAGAAAACGGGTGTTTTCTACGCTTTACTAAAACAGCACGGTGCTACCACCTACCAGTAGTTTTGCGCTTTAGAATAACTTCGTGTCTTAAGATGACTGCTACATGACGTTCATATTTCACAGAAAGCCTACTCATTGATTTTCTCGCGCACAACGTAAAATAAACGCTTTATTATCGGTCAGCTGACAGAAGACGATCGTCTTTTGACGACCTTTGCCAGCGAAGCATGCTGGTACACCACCAATTTTTTTCCAACACGCTTTAGGCTTCTTTGCGCTTTAAAATAGAGTCAACGTCGGCGTGTCGCTAATCGTCACCCAGACTGCCAGTAAAGTGCAAAAACCACAAGAAGGCATCGCCTTAGAAGTGGAATGGTCACCACCTACTTGGGCGGATGCACAGACTATGGCTTAGAGGTCAATAGAAGTTATTGAGACAGCTCTGAGGAACTCAATTCGTATCTGATGCTTCCGTGAACAACGACGTCGTATCTAGCGATTCGCTCTGCAGCAAATCAGTATTCAACAGAACTGCATAGATTCTACCAACTACTCTCAATACACTAGCAAAACCTAATCGCCAGGCATTTGCGATGTAGGCGAAGTTAGAAAAAGATTAGCGTTGAATTGTATTGCAAAAAGGTCATTCAAATATTGGATAGCATAGATAGACTAATTTAAGGCTTCGTTATAGTAACATTATTAAGGTACAGGTGAGTTCTTCGTGCGATATTGCAACACTAGCCGAAATACTCTTTGCTCACACAAACTTCAATTTAGTGTCACCAAAGCCAAGATTTTCGTAGAAATTCTCATATTCTATGAAAACTGTAAAATACAATATATCATGTTGTGTTGAAGGCATGAAGAGTTAAATGCTTCTTTATGCATTATCCACCGCATTCGCCTCTGTGGGGCTTGTACGAGGCGTTATACTTTAATTATACATATATAATAAATTAAAGCTCTTGAGCTTTTAGTCTGGTACTCAACCTTATCTAAAGAAAATAAAATGATTGATTGATTGATTGATACCCACTTGATCAACTGTAATTACACAGGTCCCGACATCGGTCGCTATCAGTTTCCAGAAACGCTCGAAAATTTATATTGCGACTGTCCAGCGTATGCAAGAGAACGACATTAAATGATGTCTTCGATAGGACGATTTAGTAGTCGACCATTAACCAATAAGTTTGCGTTAGGCCCTTGGCCCGACGCCAGCAGCCCAAACGTGGTTATGGGATCTATCGTAGCCTTCTTTCTTGCTACTGCACCGGATTCGCGTCTTTAGACGTGCATCTGATAACATGACCAATTTCTCATCTCCCAGCTTTATCATCGTCATTCGTCACTAGTTTACACCCCAGTCATCCTTTCTTATAGAGTAGCAGGCCAGAGTAATGTGTAGCTCAGACTGACCTCTCTACCTTTCGGTAAATAGAATATCTATCTCTCCCTTCATCTGCGCCTGTAGACCTTTTTTTTTTTAGAACAAGAATACTATAGGCGCGGCAAACATTAACAAAATGAGTCAATTTATGCCCAAATCAGATTATGACCTTAGGCTTTTGCGCTTCCTCTACACAAGAAAGGCTATTTTAAACTTGTTCAGAGCACTATCCTTTTTAGTATAGTTTAATTTGTTGATGGTATGATAGGAGAGTTCCTAGTGTTGGCGGTGTCTGTCCTATATTTTGCAAGTCAAAATATAGCATACAAACCGAAAAAAACCTGAAACAGCAAAAAAAAGCGCAGCAAGAGATGCAACTCTCCGCTGTTTTTACTTGAAAGTTACTGCACCCTTATGTCAGCTTTTCTTTTTGTTTTTGCGCATATTTTAATGTGTTTCTCATGCTGCGTCTTTTTTGTGCATGACTTTAGACTTCTGAATAAATTCAGTCGGCGCTTTTGTCAGTTTTACCTGTGTTGCACATTCATCCCTAGTTCATAAGAACGTAAGCAACTGCGCATCATTTCATTTTACCTCTCATAAGAGACCTCACGCCCAACTTTAAAAACCTGCTTGATGCTTGTTTCCAAGGCGACAGTTAACGTGAAGCGCCTATGAGTGTTTGGGCTTGTATATGGTCCTTTCAACTTATATGCGTTAAAGCGAGCCAGTAAGAAGAAAAAGTGCTGAGAACAAAAGTGAGGTCTGCTTCAGGAGATATATTGGAAAACGCTCCAGCCTGCTTTCCCCGTGAACACACTGATAGGAAGGCATATGAACGCGGGTCCTCGAAAGAAGCAAAATCCATACGGTTTGCAACAGGCGCTCCCTTGATGTCGGTCTCCCCGGTTTCGAGCGTTTTTCGCATCCCAGAGCAGGTGATTGCTTAGTACCCGGCCGAAAGTCTTCGCTTTTAAGCTCTAGCGCTGTGCAATGATTAACGAGCCGAGAAATCTGTACGCGGAAAAAGTGTCTGTGCTTTCCATAGAGCAGGCTAACCTCCTCCCCAACGTCTTTCTTGCTTTCGATGATGATGCATAAT
The DNA here is from genome assembly GCF_043290135.1 of Rhipicephalus microplus. Lineage (NCBI taxonomy): Eukaryota > Metazoa > Arthropoda > Arachnida > Ixodida > Ixodidae > Rhipicephalus > Rhipicephalus microplus. Next base: position 108,885,391 of record NC_134704.1, read on the forward strand.
TCTTGAACGAAAATTGTGGGAAAATTATGACGCAACTTTTTCTTCTTATTGCAGCGGCAGTCATATCTGCACTCTTGGTTGGTTTTTGCCGTTGTCATTCTCGTCGTGTTTTGTCTAAAATGTTACCTGAGAACATTGCCTGTCGTACCGCATGTTTTACGCTAGAGTGAAAGTGCGCTTGTTCTAAGGACAAATGATTTTGAATCGAAAGTGCAATAATACAGCTATACTCATGACACAAAGAGGACGTGTAGTAATGAAGGAAGCGTAACAATTCAACCATCAGTACACTGTAGAAAATGACAAAGTTGTGGTTTGGGCGTGCCGTGGCACAATGTAGTAGACATGACTCATAGAGTTTGACAATTAGGGGAGCAGGGAGCAATTAGGTGGCAATTTGTCGAACATAAGCATAATCATGACTAAACATTAAGCCTCTTTAAAAATAGTAGTGCCTAATGTAGTGTGCTTGGCACTACGAGTAGCTATACCTTTTACATGCAAATATTTAACATGAAAATGTGTACCGTGTTCACCAAGATTTCAATGACATAATTTTCGTAACATCTATGTCGGAAAAATAATATTGCAAAGAAAAGACATAGAAAAACGAGAGGAAAAGGGATCATACATTTGGATTACCTGGAAGTTGAACCAAGGACCTCATGGCTCGAGACGATAGGCACTGAACACTCTAAGCACTGTGCTACCGGTACGCATGTACGAGGGTTTAAAAACGCACCATATATCTTTCACACGGTGTCACACATCCTTCCAATGTGCTCGCCACCTGGTAGTGGGAAAGTTCTGCAGTGTGACAATAACTTAAACATGCAAGGAGTGCTTTCGTAGGTTAAGAAAAGCTGGGGTTTTTGATGTAAGCTTCTAAGAAAATTTCAGCTATGTTCAGCGACGCGGCATGCACGAAGCCCGAGGGTTTTAACATCCCCTCTCCAACATTATTATTTGTGCATGTTCTGCCAATTATAGATCGTAAATATGAGTGCTTTTATTTGAAATATTCAAGCAATTCAGCAACTCTATTTCTCCCTTTCCCGAAAAAAAATCCTGGTTTCGGAACGGGTTCGTTAAGTTCAACCATCCATCAGTTTTTTATATGCTTGTCGGTGGCACCTTGCGACAGACTCACCATATGCTTTTTTTCTGTTATAGGTGTATCTTTACTACCTCTGTTACCACAAAGGTTTAATGTTCATGATCAGTGTTAGAACTCGAGGCGAAATAGTCAACTTGGGCACATCTACTTCAAATGGCACAATAGTTCAAGAACGCTAATAAAGGTCGCGCAAGCTCTCATGTATGGTTGCGGAATAAGGAATGAACATCTTTGAAGACAAGGTTATTTTTGTTTTATAGCAGTTGTTATGACGCAGGACTGAATCAGGCTCGTGTTGCGTACTGGCCTGTGCATCTTTCTTATGTATTCATTCTGTGTAGACCCGTTTGCTCAGATTTGGGTGCACGTTAAAGAACCCTATGTGGTCGAAATTCCTAGAGTCTTCCACTACAGCGTATCTCATCATTTAGTGGTTCTGGGACGTTAAACCCCACATAACTATGCATTTACACTGGACGCTCCAATACGTTAGTGTATACTAAGTAGTAGAAAAACAAAAAAAAGTCACAGCTTCGCTGGAAAGGCGAAGCAATGAACGTGATAGCAACAAATTGAAAAGACACACGCCGATTGGAAAGCATTTAGAAACATTCCACGCGTTCCTCATGCACAAATGACGCACAAAACATACTCACAGGTACAAATGCATGCGAATAAGCATCTCATTTGTTACTTTGCTTTGTCTGAAATAGCACGCGCTTTTCACAAACGGAGACTGCAATGAATGCAATGACCTTTGTGCACCCGGTAAATACAGCAGAATCGTTCCAGGTAAATCCCGAGGCCAGCAAAGGCGTACGACCTTCCCCTTCTCGCTGCCATGAAATAAATTGCGCGTGAGGGAGCGTCGCTCTCCTCTAAGCCGGTCAAAGTAGGCATAGGAGATGGAGCCGGCGCCGCCGCACGGTGTGGCGATGCGCGCTCATCGCACCATCATGCTGGTAATGATGGAAACACGATTCCCCCCCTTTCCCCCCCCCCCGAGATGCTCGTGAGCAATGGTAAGTGGTAGATATAAGTTGCTTGCCGTTTGACTGGTGAAGGATGTTCTCCGGGGTGGCTCAGTGGTTAACGCCGCGCTTTCACAAGGCAGAGGTCCCACGTTGGATTCCGCGTGCCGGAGTGTTTCTTTCAGTTTTTTTCTTTCCCGAATATATATATATTATATACTGTACATGACATTGACGCGGACGCCCACGCTGACGCCGACGGCAAAATCCATCGGAGAGTGTATTTGTATTTGCTATCGCAATAAAAAAACAATATTCCTAAACTGATACGCTCTGATGATGGCTACTACTTCCACTCATATTTCAGAATGGTATTTCGCTAATCACTTTCTAGAATATTGTGACTGTGAACCCTAATGTATTCTTGGGCACGTCCAGAATTGAACTGATTTAGTGCCATGGCGACCCGGCTGCCGTATAGGAGAGCAGGCGGAAACGACAGGGCTGCCTTTAATCGAAATGTCACCAGCCTATCTCGCTGGAACTGGTCACAGACAAAAGCAATTACTAAAAACTACAAAGTTTAGCAGTTTAGGGCAGTTTAAGAGGAACAGCCACGCTATTCATAGAGAACATAAAGTTCCTAATGAAAGTTGGGAAAATACTTACAGAAACATTGACTAGGATTGAGGGTCTCGCTTGAAATACTGTAGCATTTTTCCTGCACATGCTAACTAAAATAACATGATTACGATAACTAGAACACCAACAGAGGTCACTCGTAGCTTCCACGCATGTGCCGGTTGTGTCAAGCTATCATTTTTTATATATTGTTCTTCTTTGAGGCCCACTATTGTGCTGTTTGCTCTATTTTTAATAGTCGAGACACGTATTCAACTCAAGTGGAAAAAACGTTGTTGAAGGAGTAGTCTTATTGGATAATGTAGGAAAGTCAACCTTGGCATGGGCTGGACCAAGCTGCTGCTTCTCTTTCTTTCTTTCTTTTATTCTTTCTTTCTTGTTTTCCTTCTTTCTTTCTTTCTTTCTTCCTTTCTTTTTTTCTTTCTGTCTTTCTTTAACACTACGCAACAGGTCATTTTAACGTAAGCATTCAGTTTTCTTGTTTTTTTTTTTTCATAGCTAGGAGCCATCGCCAAAGCACTCCTTTTGGACTCACCGGGCATTACTTACGCTTTAAACAAGATTTCCAATGTCCGTGAGCTAGTATTACGGCCCACAAAAAAAAAAAACCATAGGAAATGGAAGTCACGCATTTGATTTTAATTGAAACCAGAATTTTTATAAAACTAAAATTTTTATATTGATCTTTCACGTGGTACAGCAGATTGCTTTTTGTCCGCCAGCGCGAAAACTTTCAACAACGTGCGTTTTCTATTTCTAGTGTTTGCAAATTGTCTTTGCACCGTTGGCCCGACGATGCATGCACTGTTCATGTGCGACAAATCTTGAGCTGCAGCCTGGCAATCAAGGGGCTGGCTTTTCGATTAGGGGACATGGGTGCAAATATCATATCCGGGAATAAAATTTGGTTTGTTTTGTTCGTTATTTATTTGGCTCACTCCACCTGTAGGTCAAGCGTGTTCTTCGTAAAACCGCAATAAGCAGCTACGTGTTCAGTCAGTATACTCTTTACTCGAGAAGCACAGTTTTCGCCTCAGTCTTGCATTTAGGTTTTCTGTCAAGCCTTGCGACAATGCCTCCAGCCGCTGAAGTAGTTAGCTTAATCGTGTCGACAAACCATGTATATTGAACGCAGTTGGAGCGCCTTTGGCCACATGGAATAAAGTTATTCTCCCAAATTTTCCTGGCTCGCAGGAGCGACACAGTGAGGCGCTGAATAAATAAACAGGCGCTCTTGTGAAGCGAACAAGACATGACCGGACAGATGTCGTAACGCGTTGTTTAAAGTTCGTGCGTATACATTGCTACAAGAGTAATATGGCCGTATAATTTGCATGTGGTTGTGCAGCGGTGATACTTTGTTCGAGCTGTGGCGTTCATATGTGTACAAGTGCGGGCTTTGTACCGATTATCTAATTAGAATTTGAGGAAAGCAGCCTCCTTAAATAGGCCAACCAACCGCTTCGAACTTCCTATTATGACCTGGTCCTTTCACGTCGTGGTCACATAGCAACGAATGCATTCTGCCTAATTTGCTGTTGGTCTACTCTTTTTATGTTCATGATGTTGCGTATATTTGCGCAAAAAGCAAAAGGTCGGCCACTTCCAAAGTTTCTGGGTATGTGTAGGAAAAGATGCCTAAAACTTGCTTTTAAGTGCAATACATCACTCTACGTTTGCTAAGAAATTTCAGAATGTCATTAAAGAGGCCATTTTGCAGACATTCTGCTGTCGGCGTTGGCATCGTTGGTTGTGAACAAAAAATTCTGATCGTGTGCACGACCGAAAAATTGAGATTGATACAAATAAAATAAAGAATGAAAAAATCTTGGGGTAGGAGGTTGAATCAAACCCGGGTCGTTTGCTTGTCAAGCGGAAGTTGTACCACAGAACTACGTGTCTGCTTAAAAATACAACGAAAGTAACTTTTTTTGCTTCTAAATGCAGCAAAAATAACTTGCAAACTTTACAACCACACACGTCCTGTATACATGCTTCACAAAGCCTCTATACTAATGTTATAAGGCATGGTACAAGCGTACATTGCGATCCGGTGTCACAACATGCGATTATGATGACTTCATGGTTTAAAGCGGACCACTCACCACAAAAGCCACACACGTTGCTGCGCCTTTTTCTTTAAGGGCCTGGAGTGGGTGCATAACAAGCTCGAAAATAATTAACGCGCACAATTTCCCGTGAATTGCATGCTACCAATTACACGGAATGCAGCCACATGCGAAAGCTTCACTAACACAAGTCATTTTGAACTCAGTCCGCGCTAGAGGCAGGATATCACTATGACGTTCAACTCTTTCAGGCACAGCTCAAGGGTAAATCCCATTTTTTTTGCGTGAACCTGGCAAAGTGAGTTTAGCAAACTTTAGGTGTTGAAAGTGAAATAGATTGCATTTGTGGGTGCAGAAGGAGTAATTTATTTACCAAGAACACCAAATCAGTCATGGCAATGACAAAGCATTTAGCGAAATATGAGGTTCATGATTTTATCTTAATGCACAGTGGGAGTTTTTCTGTGTGTTTTTTTGAGTGTATCTTACAATACTTTATCGCTGGTAGAGGAATAAAGCCCTCCCTGCAGCTTCAAGAACCCAGCCAAATGCCAATTTCTCACTACAAATTTCGTTCAACATTGGGCTCTACCTCTACAGGCTTCATAATTATTTTGAATTCTGAAGTTTATCCAACGGTGCACTAATAATATGCTGCGCTGCTGCAACTACTTTTTTTTCTCATCTGGACCTGTCATAATTGCAATGCAGAGTCGTCGTTCTTGAGCAAGCACCGAGTAGTTTTAAAGGCTGATACGTATTTAAATCCTAAAGAAAAAAAGACGTGATGTAAAAGCTGAAAGAAGTGGTCGGCGCTCAACAGTGTTGATATTGTTTCACGTACAGTATGAAATAGGAAACTCGTGTTGTCTGGATTGTCTATTAGTTTTCATTGTTAGTGTGTCTTAAAAACTAGAAAAAAAAATTAAAGCCAATAAACTTGCACTTCTCATCATTCGTAGTTAGGGTATCGTTCTGGCAGGCTTAATGCCTTCAGGTTGTATGCGAGGAATTATTGCTTAGCGGGCAGGCCGTAATAGGATCACGTGCTACGTGACGTTAACAGACATAAATAGAGTCACCCACACTCGCCTCAGTGGCAAAAGGGAGCTCTGAGCAACTCTACCACGTTTAAAAGCACACATATACCCTAAATAACGGATGACTGGATGACTGTCACTCTGGCCAAGCTTGTACAACATCGGACAAGTTAAAGAAAGGTCGGAGATTCTGCCTTTGCCAGCGGCAAGATTATATTTTTTCTGATATTTTGGCTTTCCGGATATGCATTGGAAGAATTTGCTCCTTTGTATAACTGTTCTGACTAATATTAACCTACAATTATTTCACTTTCATTGTTTTTCCGAAGCCGAGAATATGCGAGTACTTTTTTATATAGTACTGATAAATATGTGTTCAAATATGGCAGCTGTGCTGCAAGTGTAAGCCACTACAATGATCTGTTTCCCGGCACATTCCGTTTTCTCGCGTTGAATACCTCTTTCATGACTCCTGGGGGAAAAATATACCACTGCGTGCAGTGAGCTTGCGCAGATAGCTCCACAAGAAAAATTGTGAAAATCTAAGTAAGCGCTGGAGCTTACTCGTACCAGATGTTCGTCACCGTAGTGCGTTTCTACTGCACTCAGCTAGTTATGGTTACTAGTGTACAAAGCCTTACAACATCACGAAAGAGAGCCACGATAAAACTGGGATAGTAAGTACACAAAATTAGTAGACTGGATTGCTTGATGTATGTGCCAAATATTTGATCTTTAGGTTGCTTTTTCTTTTTTACTCCCACTGAAGCAATATAAGTGTAACACATACTTCCTGACGGGCCAATCACTTGGCGCACCGAATTAAATTAAGAATAGTAGAACAACAGGAGCGAGATGATATAAAAAGTAAAGGCTAACAATTTCTAAAAGCTGTCAACCAGTAATTTAACTACGCCGCGAAGGGTGACTCGAGTTTCTTCGTATCTTAGTTTCTATCGCACATTTTTGAATTCTCTACCAAAACTGAAAACCTCTGTCATTTGTTTGACATTAACGCTTGCGTATATGTTTGACAGATCCATGCTAGATATTGCAGCATACAAAAATCAAGCGTTATGTTTAGTGACAGATAACACAAAAAATTCATCTAGCATTTCCGAATAATGAACTAGTACCATTTCACATGACGATCGCTATTATCCGACGGCGCTCGGAAATAGTGTCAAAAACTGCATATCACATGTCGGTACTATTCCATTGCTCCCGAGTGTTTTTACATGTGCTTCAAGCCCGATAGTTTATATCGCAGCACTTTTTTCCTCGCCCGAAAGGTAGCGAAACTTCTGTCTAATGTGTGAAATATATCTGACCTTTAATTTATGTAGACATATGCTGTACATATGTGAAGTTCTAGTGTGAAGGGCAAACAAAAGATGGGAATGGTCGCTTATATCCACTTCTCTAAGACGTCTTGTAGGGAGTAGCGTAAGGCCGCCTGACTTTGTATAGAAGACCTGCGCAAGAAATTGAGCCTCATTTCGTTCCCGTCGAGCTTCATCCGGCGTTGAGGACATAATCGCAGGAGGAGAAGGTGGAGGAGGGAAAGGCAGGAAGATCAACCAGGTGAGCATCTGGTTTGCTATCCTACACCAGCAGAAGGGGAATGAAAAGAGGAAGATAAAAAGAAGAGAACATAAAAATCACAGCATATCCACCGAATGAATAATTATGAGTGGGGCGAAGCGTCCGTTGATCTGTCCATGCATCCGTCCGTGCGTCTGTCCATCTGTACATCCGTGCGTTAGTTTATCCGTACGTGCGTCCGTTCATGCGCCCCTCTGTGCGTGCGTCAGTTTGTCTGTCCGTCCGTCTATGTGTCCATCTGTCTGTCCATCTGCTTGTTTGTCTGTCCGTCCGTGCGTCCGTCTGTTCATCTAGTGAACACTTCAAATACCGCCATCTCGCTTATTTTTATGATATATTCATCATATACAAGTACCGCCATCCAGCAGACAGTCCAAGTACTAAACAAGAGTATACGAACTATATTTTTACTGTAAGCGCTTTGTTAACACCGGTAGCGTGATAACAACGCTATGCTACGTTTTTCGTAACATGTGGACATGCTGATATATCCCCGAGGGCGGGTATGTTTCACTGATATGAGGGCAAGTGCTACAGGTTATGCACTACGACAACGGGGCTCGCACAAGCCACGCCATAAGAAGCTTAGCCCCTAAAACAAGTGAGCCTGAACTAGACTGCTGGGTTCGATAGTTTATGTAGAAGACGCAGGAATTCAGGCGTATCAGGTTCTTCTGTAGATCGTCGGTTGAAGGTGTTTACTCAAGGCTTGCAAGCACTAGATATAGAAGCTTGAGTATACCTGTTTCACGGTCTCAATGTTTGGTAACTCCACCCTACCAACAAACACTCTAATTGTGCCTGACAGTGATTGAAGAACTCTCAGGGTCGACTTGGCTTCTCCTGGCAACTTGTCAGTCGGAGACTCATTGTTCGCTCTTGAAGAGGTGCATGGCGAATCCGCATGTCGCTGTGACTACAGCGATGGCAACATCTAGGCCTTGGTAGAAACCAGTAGGCCTTCGCTTAGAGTCTTCTGTATAGCACGCTTCTTTAGCGTTATATCTTAGACGACCGAAAGCCGAATAACAAATGTTTTATGATGTGTATTCAAATATCAGCCATGTAAACGAAGTGGACGCGCAACTCATTCGGAAAAGACATGCTTCCTTGTTCTGACAAGGACGTTGAAACATACAGATCATAGGCTGTAATAGGAGAAGTGAATGGAAACAGTGAGTATATTAGTATCGTTCGTTGTAGTATGTAATGAATTATAGTTTGCCTAATTGAACGGTTGTAGGCCAGCATCTCTGCGTTAAGCGCGGTCGCTATGACGTTGTCGGCATTGTCGTAACTTATTGGCGTAACGAAAGAGAGCGCACTTGGAATCTGTCACTATCACAAGCCACTGTCCTGAAACCTCGCCTCGTACTCCGTCATGTGCGATAGCTCTTCAGTCGGAGCTCGTGCGTACTCAGGACTGGCAAGTGCTCTAAGGCTGACTTCGCAAGTTGTGATGTGGTTGTCGTCGTATCACTTGGTTCCGGACGCTTGCGCCTGAGTGATGTACGTAACACTCAGGTGCTGGCAGTGTCTGCGGCAATATGTTATGATTGTTGCATTGTTATGACTACAGGCACAGTTGTAGCCTTGAGTCGTAGACTCGAAACACTGTTGACGTTGCCACAACTCAAGACATGGCTCAGAATTCACCTTGGAAAATTTCGTATTGATCGAGGAAGCTTTTATTTTAGATGAAAGGGTGAGTGATGAAAACAGGGTTCAGTTCACTTCTAGGAAACGCGATGTGTGTCTGGCTGTGCTGATAGTCACTAAACAGATAAATAAAGATGCGCTGTTATGTGGCACTAACCTCTACCAACTGTATTTACCTCTAAAAGTGATATTACGTGCGCTAAAATAAACACCCGAAACTAAGCACATTGTTGGTCTCTTTGTAAGACTCCAGTTCAAAGGAAGCGGGATTGAAGAAGCGCTACCGCATAGGTTGCCGAAACCAAACACTGTTACCAGCGGCATCTTTTGAGCGACAATTGGCTTAGCAGGAAATTGCTTCCATGTTCGCTGTCGTTTGCAGGTTCTTCCTGTTTCCGCCAAACAAGTACGACAAGGCCAAAAGGAAGTTCGCGTAGCATGAGGGAGGGCTAAATCACGCCACAGTTGTTACACAAAAACTCCGGAACAACTTTCCGCGGCAAAGAAGGGAAGGTCACAGAAAGAACGTGAGCGTGTACCACCACTGCTGAAGAATATATTCCCACAAATATAGTTCCGCACGAAAATGATAAAAAACATGTGTTTATTTTTAACGGGATGTTGTTTATAAAAAGACGCTCAACAAACAAAGAAGATCCTAATATTTGTTTTATTTTTTGAAATATGCTTTGGCCCCGTCGTGGTGGTCTAGTGGCTAAAGTACTCGGCTGCTAACCCCCAGGTCACGGGTTCAAACCCGGCTGCGGCGGCTGCATTTCCGATGGAGGCGGAAATGATGTAGGCCCGTGTGTTCAGGTTTGGGTGCACGTTGAACAACCCCAGGTGGTAGAAATTTTTGGAGCCCTCCACTACGGCGTGTCTCATAATCATATGGTGGCTTTGGGACTTTAAGCCCCCCATATCAATCAAGTATTTTTTCGCATTTCGCACGTCTGAAAACGTCTCGTGTTGTAATGCTTGTCGTAGTGAAAATGGCGTATGCAACTTTAGGTGAGCGCGCATCGCCCTCCAAGTATTTCGTCGGCTTGCCGAATGGGCTTGTGTTGAATTTCAGTCACAAATGCCCGTGCAAGCAGACGCAGCAAGCTCTGTGCTGTTGTATTATTCGAGCTCAGCCGTATTTCAAAAAGCGAGTCTAGCCGGACTACTTTGCGGGAGGAGAGTACAAGTGCGGTAGCTTCGCCACAGTAGCTTTCCCTTCATTGTCACAGAAAGTTGTGTACGAGCATGGCATCTTGAAATTGAATGCACATATTTTCTACTCAAATGAATAACTACAGTAATGTATACCAGATAGTAATATGTTGCATACTGTCACATTGCTTGAAAGCCTTGTAAGCTATATTTTCCTGCAATATAGCAGAAATACGTTGCACTGAGAAAAAAAAACAAGAGATATCACGTATTTTTTTCTTGGGTACCGTCGTTGTCAAAGAAGTTAATAATTACCTAAAATCACAGTTTATGTTTTATCTATTATTACTGGCTAATTGGTAATAAATAAGGCTCATGTTTAGAACATGCCGCGATAACACTTTGCAATGTTTAATTGTCCTCACAAAATCACCGTCTAATGTTACTCGAAATATGGGCCTTCTTAGACGTTTTTTTTTACTAGATTCTGCCTCAAAAATATTTTATGCATAAACATGATAGTGTCAGACGAACACTAAAGTCTCGCTGAACCTGGATATCCAATGAGTCTATATACAAAGTATTGAGCCTGGTGATGATAGATGGTAGCGCAGACAACGAACACGGACAAGAGAAGGCACATAGACACAACACCTGGTATTTCTGTAGCCAACCTCTGCTACACCATTAGACAGACATCCAAGAAATGGTCATTTTAAAGACAACACTATAATACGAAGTCTTTGATCTGACTTTGGCTAAGTATATTTGCGTATTTGTGGCAATTAACCTCCTTATTACACGATGAGTAGCGCAGACGTTCAAGTTCTTACAGTATAGTTTTTGTATTCACACAACCATTTGCGCTCTCGGATATTGGTGTGCAGCAGACTTATTCAAGTGTGGCAAGATTTATAAAAAAAGTGATTTATGCACGGTAGTCTTTCAAGCGCGATGCACATTGATGAAGAACAAAAAAGAGGTATTAACGTTCAGCAGCGAGTCAATGTTAATTAGGTACATTATTACCCGAGTTTGAGTGTTTTGTGCACTTGGCAGTTCACCAAATTCACCTACAGTTTGGTTAATGGTCATGACAGACGCATTATGATGGGGCCACTTGAAACAGAAGTTAGGTACACAAATTTATGGGCCCATTCAAGAATACTAGAGCGTCCAAACTAAACTGGATCCGCTGAAATAATGCGTTTCATATTGACGTTTTGCGTTCGGAACGTATCAAGCGAGAAAATATTCCTAATGAAGGGTCCAAGAGCTCCTGCGGTGTCAAAGACAAAAAATCACTTACAGAAGTGTCTGATCATGACGAATATTTTTTCAGTGTTGAGAAGATCCCTGCTATACAATACACTTTTTAATTTCCTTAGCAGGCTATGTTAGCACAAAACGTTGGCCGGAAAACCCCAATTTAGTCATACAATTAGGACGCCTTATTGCCCCAATTTTCAGAACAAAACGTGAGCTGCTGATGGCTGTGTGAATACAATGTCAGTATGGTATCTCTGACAATGACCTCGCCGATGAAGCTGCCTGAAAAGACCACACATGGAAACAAGTTAAATTGCTTTTATTAAGGACAGACACAGCTCGATACTTCCGCAAGGTGGTGCATAACTCGCTGCAACTTAAAAAAGTTGATAACATTGTAGTTCACAGACAACTGATTATGTTCTCTCGACTCATTTCTGACTATGGTTTCTACGTAGTCTCTCCCGGCAGGAACATAGTGTTGCCATCCGCCTCTTGGTGTTGCCTTCACCAACCACGACTCATTTAAGGTTGAGATGGTCGACGATGCTCAGTGCGATGACTTCGCCATTGATGAAACTGTTTAGCATATATTTAGTTAGCGCCCGACTTACTCAAGCGAAAGGCATCGTTTACAAACTGCTTCAGATCGCATGGGCGGAAGCGCCTTCCCCATCTCGAACATTAAAGAAAAAAATTTGAAGTGCTAAAAACAAGGAACAAAAAGGAGAATACACACGACGCTACTCTTCTCTTCGGTTGTTTTTTTGCGTTTCAAATTTTGTTCCTTCATGTCGTACGAACTCGCCCAATTTTCCGTCCTTCTAAATCACGAACATATTGAGATCACAGGCTACAAAGCGCTATCAAAGCGCTACGAAACACTGTTACGTTTCCTTCAGATTCGTGGGCTGATTCACTCTCAGATACACCAAACGTGGAACTTTGCAACGACTAAAACTGTGATTTCACTTTCCTTATTTGCAACTTTTCGTCCCTTTTCCGCAAATGCACGCTAGCCTACCGGGCTCAGCTCACTGCTTTTTTTATTCGAATTTTCTCTCTCACAACGACAAACTATATGTATTCGAAATTTCTACTATACTCTACGTCATGTCAGGGACCGTCCTGTTCTTAGTGTGGTTGTGGTCCTAACCACCACAAAACTTAAACTGCTGGAGTTGCATAGTATAGTTATATGGAGCTTCAGTGTTTGTAAATTGTCGGCATTTCAAGTTGATCGGATATTACCTTGATTCTTCGAAAGCGCAGGGCATCTAGTTTGCTTCATTGAATAGGCAGCGGTACATTTGCAGATATATTTTCTATTGTGATAGGTACTGGTGACATAACCGAAAACTCCATTGGTTTTTGATACAAATTATCGCTCCACAATCACAGCATACCTAACTTCGTTATCAATAGCCTGCCTGCCGCTGCAACCAGCCATTTGTCCAAACACATTTCGCAGTATACCGGGTGCAGGAAGGCCAGACAGTGTGCTACGATTGCGGGTACCATTGACAGTTTTAGTGAGGCCTTCTTGTCGGCCGAAGTGCGATTATGTCACCGGCTGTGATTCGCAGTAGAAACCATTGTGCGCGTGACTGGTGTGCCGGCGAAATCACGAAGAGGCCGCCTCACGTGCGCTATATTGTACCCGCGTGTTCTGTTCAGCTCATTCGCAAGAGCAGCGGCCTCGGGGGAAGCACTGCCTAATTGAAGTGCGCTTGCGTGAATCGGCGACCACCGGATGTGGTGCTTTGGCGGTATACACTGCTTAAGACTACTTTACGAGCAGCGCCCTTATGCACCGGCCAATATTGTCCATTAGCGCAGCGCTAGCTGCCATGTCTCGCGGAATGCATATTCAGAAAGGCAAAAAGAAAACGAACCTTGGTGGGAACCACGCAAAACGACTGATTATACGGTGCTCACGAAGGCAACGTAAACGAGAGGGCTGCAGCCATTGGGGAGCCGCGAGATTGTGATGGCTTCGCGGTTGAGAGATAAAGTACAAGATTTGGGCTACTACTACTTTGTTTTGCGTTTTATTTAGACAGCCCCATTAGGGTGCCTTTCTGCACGGCGTTTAGCTTATGGTTTTTAAGCCCGTGTTGTGTTAGTTAATGTCATTTTCTTAAACACGCAATATATGGCTGACGTTAAAAAGGAGAATGATAGAGGCTGCGAACTCACAGCTATTGTGATGACCAAGAAGCAGTATCTATAGCTCGTCGTATGCGAGATCATATACACTAAGAAAAACATAACAATGCGGGCATTGTCGTTTTCTAAACGATAACAAAAGGCAATGTTGATGTTGAAAAAACGGCGTGGTGGAAATAAATTATTGAACAGTGAGACAAAAGTATAAAAGTACTTTGGAGTGACTTTGTAATGCGTCACAAACAGTTCGGTAGGAGGACGCAGTACTTAAATAATAGGCGATGATCAATGCGAGTCAAACAAGCAACGATATGAAACAACAAAGGGCTTATCTTGATTGTGACAATGTAATGCTACAAATACTCTGTTGTGGAAATACCTATACCAAGGTACTTTCAGTGTTTTTGCACAGTAGTATACCTAAAACAGCCCTCAGGTTAACCACACTTCACTCACTGCTAGAATTACAAGAAAGCTGGAATCCTTTTCACCCAACGAAGACACTTCGCGAATATACAGTGAATCACATCATCCTTTTGATATGTACAAGCAACACTTCCCAATCACTATTTTATACACTTTTATATCTGTAACTGGCTCCTTACAATAACCTACCTTTGCTAAATGCGAACTTACAGCTGTTTCACAAGACATTGTCGAGCTTAGTGAAATTTTCATTTTTTCATATTTTACTTTATTATGAGCGCAGACGTAAGTGAAGAGGTGTTGCATGCTCGCAATAGTTTCCACATATGCGGCGAGCATAATTGATAGTTGTGTATGCAAGAGTAACAACTCCATCAAGTTCAAAACAACGAATGGGCTCAGAAAGTACTTATCCCGATGCGACACAAGTCTGCATCCTGAAATAACGTGGCACGCTTAGATGTTCCTACATCGAGAAGTCAAGGAAGTACCGTAAAGAATGGCACTTCATTAGTGGTGTTGGATTGCTACAACGACAGAGTTTAGGAATCACCTGAGGAAGAATCAACAACTCGAATGGTGCCTACAAGCTTTCGAGACAGTATCGGGAACTGGACTCCACATCAGTTGCACAGTAAACATGGCCTTGAAATGTGCTCCTACAGTCCCACGACAGCGCTTGGAACAGAAGTACTTCCCAGTGATAGACGACCACTAAGGTCATAATGGAGCTTGTCTTACATTTATTGCATTTTTCAGTTAGTTGAAACAGCCAAATATATCCTTGTTAAAGCAATGAATGACATAGTGATGCCCGGATACTATACCGACATGCGGTAGAAATATACTCATTTGGAGGCAGAGATAAGAATATGAGCATAAAGGGTCAAGGTAAAAGTAGTTAACTCCATATATATAAACGAGGACGTTCCTGACAGAGAAGAAAAACGAATGCTTTTGTGATCTAAACAACCTCGACATACAGACAGAGATCATGGTGTCATGCTTTATGGCTAAGTAGCCACAAGAAAAGCATCCTTTTAGTTTGAATGAAAGTAAAACTGGTATAGCCTGGGTAAAAAAGTGAATGAGTGAGGTGTATATTGCCGCATATTGTAGACAACAAAAAGGTGTTGGCTTTCTTGTTCTCCTTTCCTTCGTCGCTGTTTCAACCTATGCCACACTGAAAGTTTCTCAAATAAAGAATTGAATTGATATTCCACAAAAGGAAAACTAAAAAGTAATGTGATCGAAAACTTATAAAAATCACAAATGGAGCTGAGTGGTGCTTGCGCCTTATTCATTTCTAGCTTCACATTCAACGACCAAAATGTACAAAGAAAGAGACAACTGTTTTGAAAACTGTATGCTGGCCAACCTAAGTCCGATAAACGGACATCTTCGCAGATGAATGATACCGCTCTGGTCACAACTAAACGCAGTGAATTAAGTGTCTTCCATTTGCTTTAACAGTACAGAAGGCAACCGACACGAACAAAACTTTAACGTGACCCAGATTTAAAACCCATTGCGCGGAGAACAGTGTTGTATGAGGGGCATCAATCATTTTATGTATCTTTCCATACACAATTTTTTTGCTCTATTATGCCTGTTCTCACTTGACTCGGTGTAGTCTAGGAAGCTATATGCTTCCTGGTTAACCATGGTCTTTCTTATTCTATAGTTTACATGTCGCTGAATATCACAGCGAAAAATTTTATCTCCGTGATAGCATCGCATCCAGGCGTTTCGATTTCCTGCGGTTGAAAATACACCGAAGCAGAAAATACGCTCTTGGAAATGCGAGGTGTGGGACTTGCGTGATTATTGTAGCTGCAGCATGAGATCCTGGGACCTTTGTTGACGCAGGTAATGGCAGCCTCTTCGAACAATAAGATGCATCCTTTCATATATGTTTTTGTTCTGCGTATAGAATAAAGAAAGATTATATTTTTCATGTGTTTGAAAGCCTACCAAACTTTTTACTGAAAAATTGTATGGGACATGTTCAAGTCATTCAGGTTGAAATATTATCCCCTCATGGTATACATAATAAATCATCAAAAAGAATTAATTGAAAATTTAAAAACCCATGAAGAACAGTACAAAAGGCTAGTCTAACCTCGAAAGGAAAACTTCGCCTGAACGATCACTTTAAAGAGCTGACGCAGTATTTTTGCAGATACTAAGCAAATGCACTAAGCATTTGAATTTTATAAATTTAACTTGTGACGATGTAGATTCTTATTCTCTTTTTTAACAATTTTCTGAGAATTTTATTGCTCAAAGTTTCTGTGTTTATGGCGGAAAACAATGCATAATATAACGATGCACTATATACAGGTCAGTATTCTGGCCAAGCAGCGAAGGTTTATATGTAGGCTTTTGTAATGAATTTCATGAAGTGTTTCCTACCTTTTAGCGTACTTTCAAAAAAGACGGCTTTTTTATATCCCTATATTGAACTTTGTTGACCATGATAAATATTTTAACGTTATACGAATATTCCTTAATGCCTTACCCACTTTCTTAACAGTAACTTAGTCGGCTTACGCAAGTGATAAAAAGCAAGATGCATTTCACGTACTGGCAAGGCCTTTCATAGACTTGGTGAAAGCAAAATTTATATTTAATGATTAGAGCTATATAAAATTGATAAACGGAAAGCTACAACAATTATTTAAAACAAAGCCAAGGGACATCAGTGCCACGCGCACTTATTAAGAAAAGTCACATCTTCGCCGCTAAAATGATGCAATGAATGCGATAGCAATAACTTCGTATGTAATGGTAGAAACCGCTAGCTGATCGAAGCGTGCAGTGCGCTGCTCACGCAAAAATGCCACAGGAAAACAACACAAACGAAATGAGAGCTAACAACTTCAACAAATCGTTGCTTAATGTGCTATTTAAAGAAAATGATGCATGAAATGTAATCACAGGTTCATATATAAGTGCGAACTAAAGAATGTACAAGTTGTTACTTCGCTGTGTTTGAAAAGTGCGCTCTTTTCGTAAGCGAAAAGAGTGCGCGAAGTTGACGCTATGGCCCAGGCAACTAACGCAGTCATTCGGGTGAAAGGCCAAGGCACACAATTTTCCCTTCCAAAAAATAAGCACGGACGCCCTAGCACCTACCCCCCACCCCCACCCCCATGCTGGGGCAAAGTACGCTTGGGAGGTAAGCGCGTGTTGAGGCATCGCGACGAGCTTGGTGCCGAGCGTGGGAGGCTTGAATGCAATAGCGAATTTGTGAACAATCTTGGTGGAATTTCGCCGCCAGCGTCGGTGTCGACGTCGTCGTCAACTTCACTGTCACACACCGTATATGTGTGGTTATCTATAAATATGAAAACGTGAGAAAAAAATCCAGAAATAGACAACAGCGTGTGGAATTGAACATTGAACTTCTGAAACGTGAATGCGAGGTGCTAACCACTGAGCCACGGAGCAGCCCATCCTTCGACGTTAAATGGCAAGCTATTTATATCTCCCACACACAGCTGTTGACGGGCATCTCATGGGGAGCAACTATCGTGTTTTAAGCATTACCAGCAATATGGCGCATTAAGCACGCGGTGGCACACGCTCTCATTTCCCACGCCAGCTTTACCTCGTAGAGAAAAGCGGGTGGTTGTAAAGCCCATGAATGCTCACTCGTACGCCCTTGGGGAGGATCGTACGTCTTGGCTGGCCTTTAGATTTCACCGGAACAGTTATGTTGTAGTATCGGGCGCACAAAGGTTACTGTAATTGTGGTACAGTCTCTGTTTGCGAATAGAGCGCGCTTTTCAGGCACAGTGAAGTAATAACTGAGACGCTTATTTGCGTTGATTTGTACCTGTGAGTACGTTTCGTGCGTTATTTGAGCATGAGAAACGTGGGGCACGTTTCGATGTGCTATCCCTTCTGCGCGTGACCTTCCAATTTGTTGCTACCTATTTCATTGCATCGTCTTTGCAGAAAAGCTGTGGAATTTTTAATCTCCAGTTGTGTATGTTTTTTGAAGCTCTCAACTTTATTGCTTTGCTATTATCTGCGTAGTGATTGTGCTTTTTTCAATGTTAATATTCTATCGCTTGAAAGATACTTGTTCCCAGCTTGCCTTCTATTTTTCGTTTTTAGTCAGTGTCAGTTTCAATTTGGAGCTATTTTATAGGGGTTGTTTTATATGCGAGACGATACGGCGTGTTTTTTCACAGCATTTGCCAGCGATAAGTGTCATATTGTCAAGTTTATACTTACTGAATTACTAATATCTCACTTTCTTTGCGTCATAGAAAATTAAATTGAATTACAGAAAAACTCTAACTTGTAGCTGACGTGCTAAATAAATGTTCTGACGTCACGGTGCAGTACGGTAGATGTTTCGACGTCTGGTTGGTGTCAAGTTACCTAGCACTTAAAACCTAGAGAAGATAGATTCATGCACTTGATCATTCATTTCTTTCGATTGGTTTGTCACCCTGTTGTAAGAACAATCAGTGTTCGTAACTGGAAAACATAAAATCACCAAAGAAAAAATTGATAAGATACTTTAAATTATATAGCAATCGTGTATCACTTAGAAATCCTTTCATCTCAGCATTTTAAGGTGAATGTTCCCTGTACCATAATATCTTTTCAGCAGGCCTTGACGTAAACTGCTTCTTTTTATTAGAAAATATGCAAATAAGCCAGCATAGCAGAAAATACATGCATTTTAAGAGAGCAAATTAACCTCATCTAGCAAGACAGTCCTGTGTTGGAGTATTAGGTGAGTTTGGATCTATAAAATGGTTGTAAAAATTTTTTATTGCGTGAATGCATTACTTGGTGACCAAAAACAATATTTTTTGTTGCTGTAGTACCTCGTCTAAAGTAGAATCGCGCCAAGAATAATCCCCCCGCAATTCATAAACGGTAAGTGTGAAAAGAAGTGTAAACTGCAATGCTAGAAAATTATTCATGGGTAAGGCACACCTCTTCAGCAGTCAGACTTCGCATGCGAGTTTTCCCTTGTTGAAATTTGGACCACAAATAGTTTAACCTATTCGATTATAGTGCGGAAAATATTCCACCAACAGCCACTGAAATAGTCAGAAGTTTCGAAGCCTGACTGCTTCATTGTTTCATCAGTCGTTGACATCTATAAATGCCAGTAAATATCAAATCAAAATTAGAAAAACGTACTTTTTTCGCAGCATGTAAGGGGACATGGACCAGCATTCTGGCAGTCTGGAGAGTGTATTCAACTATTGGAAGAGGACGAAACATCGAAACCTAGTGCAAAGCAGGCTGGTCATCAGCGCGCCTCAAGTTACACCCGACAAGATTAGAATAGAAACAGAAGTGTTTTTAGCGAGCACTACCGCGTAATGAAGAAATATGTCCCTATACAGCGAACAACGCTGAATTCGTTGGCTGAACAGTGATCTCTTTAAAAACCATGGAATCTAATGAGAAATACCAGGGAATGCCGATCAGAATGCCTAGCATATTCGACTTTAAACCATACATTCCTACAAAGGCCACTGGATTACCAGAGATACCGCAGTTGTTGTTTTTTTGTCATCACACTTGCATACTAATTGACGCAGTGCACTAGAGATCCAGTTGACAGTGAAACTAATAATGTGCTGCAGCATTATTTTGCTATGAACTTCTGTGTTTTCAAAAAGCTGTAGAGATATTTCTGAACGAAGCCTCAACTTCGCAGTCTTAAAACCCGTGAGGTAAAATCAGTTTTTGTACTTAGGGCTAAATATGCCTTCTTATCATGGCAAAGCAACACACACAAAGGGCAAAAAAGCACACATGAAGAATTGTACATAAAAGGCGGTCAGCTGTTAGATGCTTCGGCAAAAGTTGGCGCTGTGAATAATCAGTTTCATCGTACCACAGCACGTACTTGAGAAACATTTTTAGGGAAGGCCTGGCTACATCCGGATGGACAAAACAAACCGTTATTGTTAACACATTTCTCGGCAATCGTGTAGCGATCGCTGTAATATAGCGCTAATTAACACCAAAGCCTACACAAAATAACACCGAAGTTCATAAGGTGTTCGACAAGCTTTCGATCAATAAAGTAGATAGAAGTTAAAAAAAATAAATGACAGCCGAGTCTTAGTATTATTCCGTTTTTGAAGTTCTTGTAAATATAATCAAGAAAGCATTTTTCAAGGCTATTTTCAATATTATACATAGTGTCTTCTCCTGCTGTTTCTTACGTCTGATGTTAGATGTTCCACAAACGTGAACACCGACACAACTTTATGTATTGTACGAAAAATCCAAGGCAGTAAGCTAAAGCTAATTACAAAGTCATTAAAAAAACTGTGGGTGAAACGACTCAGGACCTCGAAGGCATACTCGACTTTAAGGAGAGCCTCTACGCCAGTCATTAAAAAAAACAAGAAAGAGTGGGAACAACGGTGTTCAATAATTGACAGCAACCACTATCATTCATTACAACCATTTCTTTCCCTCTCAACGTGCGTTTCTAGTATACGGCCTGAAAGATTTTTCTTCGTGAAATTTAAATACAAGTACTCGTTCATTATTGCTGAAACTGAAGAATGTGTATGTATTGGACAAATAAAAAAGAAACTTACATGTGAACAATTCATATTGATCCTCTCCTCTCATGCCTACAAAAATGTGCCTTCCATGCATGATGCGGCACTTTCTTTTTTTAGTTGATGTTCCTTCATTACTTTCATGGTTGTCGCGAGGTTCTTCGTGGAGAGCGGACTATGTTCTGGGCGCACGCGCATTTTAGGCGCGAAGCTCCTTATGGCGTGACTTCTGCGTCCCCCGTTGTCGTTGTGGCTAACCACTGGCGGCACATACCCGAGAGAACGGGTATGTGCCTAAGGCGATTAATGGGGAAGGAGAGAGATGATCGTGATAAAAAGATGCGAGATGGCGCAACTTGGAGTATTCACTATATGGATGAATGGTCGGGCACACGGATAGACAGACAGACAAGCAGACCGATGGGTGGATGAATGGGCGGACGGACGGGTGAACGGACGGATTGATGGACGAATGGATGGAGAGACGAACGAACAGACGCACGAATGGACGCACGGACAGACAGATGGACGCACGAATGGACGCATGGATGGATGAATGGAAGCGAGAAAGACCGGACGGGTCGACTAACGGACGCTTCGCCCCACCCATCACCATTCACTTTGTGGATAATCTGTGATTTTTTTCTTAAATAGGAGGTCTCCCTTCAGCTAAGTGCGCTGACAACTTGAATCATGTTAGAGATAGTGATAGCTCGTGTTCTTTTTTTTTAGTGGACTGTAAGGAAGCAGAGGTGATCACTAGGAAAGCGGTGTGCCGTACTATACGACGTTCTTCATGAGGCAATGTTCTTTTAGCCCGTTACGCCCCATGAAATAGTTTAGAAGCAAATTAAGAATGCCATATCAGGAAAACTGCGCCTCGAGAATGTGTATACGCAAAGGTCACTCAGTGCTCCTGTGCAACCCTCTTCAGACTGCCTTTTACAATGATTGCTCATGACACGCAAGAACTACTTGAGTTACAAAGTGCTGCCTAAAGATTTCAAGTGTGCATGCGTTCTGAGTGCATTCATGTGTACCTTCGGGATACGATACAACTCCGCATGCGGATGTGTACAAACCTTTCTGGGATTCGGCACTAAGACATCTTTCCTCACCGAAAGGACTGCTCCATATAAACGGTAGTCATGTTGGCACCGAATAAACCACTTAGCACTTTCTCTGAGCTGTTTGCGTAAGATCTGTCACCTGCTCCTAACGCAATTAAGATTACTTGAAGGAATGTACCTCGGAGAAGCCGAGATTCTGGACGATACCCGGGTATCCGACAAATGCACAGCAGGCATTGAATGCATTGCTTTGGTACCTAAAATCAATCAGTTTCTATGACGACTGGGGCAACTGACGAGCACTTTGAATAGAACGAGGGACTAGTTTTCTCTATCTTGAGCAGGATATCTACAACAGGTATGCCATACCTACAACTGCCTGAAACGAGGTGACAGTGCACTTATGGACGTATACAGATAATAATCGATATGTTACGTTGGTTCTCTGAATTCCCATCTTGCACAATTGTAACAAGGTGTTACAGTGAAGTAGATGGCCACATATACTGACTGATATGTGGGGTTTAGCGATCCGAAACTACCATATGGTAATGAGAAACGCCGTATAGGGCTCCAAAATTTCGACCACCTGGATTTCTTTAACGTGCACCGAAATCTGAGTGCATGGGCCTACAGTGCTTTCACCTTCATTGAAAATGCAGACGCTGCAGTTGGGATTCGATCTCGTGACCTGTCGGCTAGCAGCCGAGTACATTAGCCTCCAGACCGCTGTGGCAGGGTGATGGCCAGATCAAATATAATTTAAGTTGAGAGTTTTTTTTTATAATAAATTACAGCTACACTTAACTTTCGAGGTTCAGTAGAACTATTAGATAAGGCCCTTACACGCAGTTCACCGTGGCTTTCGTCTGTGTATCACCTGAAGATCGCGGGTTTGATTCTAGCCATGCTCATCGCATTTTGATGTTATCGAAACGGTACATGGCCCCGTACTGCGATGTCAATACGTGTTGTTGAATATTAGGTGCTCGCAAGTTTTAGAAACTTGCACTGAAGTATGCCTCAATGTCACATCTCAATATTTTAGCGTGTATACCTTCAAATATTATTGCAGTTATGATACTTGCATTGTATCAAAGTGTGCAGCTTATCACTACGTGCGTAGTTTCCAGGAAGTGATTATAAACGTTTTTAAGAAAAATTTAATTTCGTGAAAATAATTGACCAGGGTCACTTCAAAAAGTTGATAGCACGCACAACAACTATTTATATTAAGCACATCCAGATATCTGCGAGGGAGCCATCTAGGTAGCGCGAAGCCCAACATAACATAAATTATTCTTATTCTGAGGCGCCATCGTTGAAGAAGTCTAAGGAGCACAGCATCCATTAATATAGCCATTGCCGGAGGCTCAAATTGAGAGGCACCGCCGAGTCTTAAACCTAGTATCAACGTGTAGACACACGATTGAAACACATTGAACGGCGATTAAGGGTCTGGCGGTGTATAAGATCATGTATTACGTGGCGCACTGATGAAGACGATAGCTCCATTGGCAACTAAGGAATACCTCTTCGAAAACTTGCAGCGGCCAGTGGGTCACACTGTGAGGTACAGTGACTCACAACCACAAGTGAAGTTGTCGTGAACGAGACGCTCGAGTGGGCACGAATTATATACCTTAAACTGTAACTATGAATGGAGGAGATGAATACAGTGTTCAGAGTGTGAAGTGTTTTGATATTTTTAACATGCTTAAAAACGAAATTGAGTGTTTCATATGAATTTTATAGCCGTTCGTTAATACAAATCAAAGGTACATTGTTATACGAAATTGAGAAGAAAACCAAAGAGGTGTTAAGAATGTTTAAACTAGCCTGCATAAAATAACAGCAAAACAAACGTCTTTCTGACTGTATAGATATTCGCGCAGATGTTATAGACAGTTCTGTTCTCTCTAAATTCTCCTCACACAGAAAGGGCAGCACTATGAACCAATTAGCCCAAAGCAAAGTACTTCTCTAAATTCTCTTCCTGGGTAAATGTTGGGCGTTATGGAGCCTCAGTGACTTAGTTGCCATAAGTACCCCCTTGTAAAATAATAAACAAAAAACAACAAAATCTATGGTTAAGGAAAGAATAAAAGGAAGCAGGCCCGAACGCGGGAAACTTTATACTCTACTTCGAGTCGAAACGTAACTTCCCTATGCGTGGTTGGAATTGTTTCGCACGTATGGCGAATAATGGTGGGATTCTTGGAGGCTTAACAAGGTATTGAGAGTTTCTTTACTCGTGAATAAGCTTATTTTTTCGTATCATATGCTACCTTATCTGACTGCCACTTTTGTATATATCTCTACAAACACTCTACAAAGGTAACTCGCGGAGATTATATGTGAACGAGTTAGAAGAAACTGCTATCGCAATTAACAGTCGCGTCGTCTTTTTTGTTTTATTTTTATTTCCATTTATGGTGCCTTTGATTGTCGAGGCTTTTGTTCTTTCTGCAGGAAAGCATTGTGATAGAACACAGGCACAGACAGACACAGGGGCGCAGAATAGAGAGAAGCAGGAACAAATAAAGAGGTGCTCTGCAAGACAACAAACTCTAGGAGGGGGGGGGGGGGTTGCATCGTTTTTCTCGAGACTAAAACCCTAGAGGTCTAAACAGAAGCCAGAGTGTTTTGCCGGCGCACTGTGTTTTTATGTCATACACCACCAGTGATTTTCTTTCTTTTTTTTTTTGACGCAACTACCACTTGTCTGTGTAGTGAAAAAAATTGTACTTCCGTATCCCCAACTCTGTCTCTCATGTCGTTTGCCACGTTTTTTTTGAGCATTTTTTATTGCGCTGCATTCTTCAAAAATAAAGATGCAATCTTTGCGTTCTCTTGAGAAACACCAGAGCTATATTATTTGGAGAAGGCATTGCCCTTGAGTAATATTGTCAAACAACAGTTAGGAAAAATGAAAAAGAATTGTGACTAATTTTTTTAATATTGTTATGTAGAAAGGTGTTGCGAATAATAAATGAGTACTAAGAGGTGACTAAAGGTATATTGCCGTCCTCCGTGTTCTAAAATAATCACAATGTTGTATAGAAGTTCCATAATATTGTCATCTGCATCGTAAAGCGTTTTTCTGTTATATTTTTGGTCCACAAATTTATATTTGCACGCTCGTGAATGGCATTTTTACGGAACATATGAAAGTTGCACGTGATACTGTCAAACATAAAGGTGGTAGTAAAAATGACCTCAACAAATATGATCAACCAATGCTGGTATTGCGACTGTCATCTAAAACCCAGAGCACATTATTTATATACTATTGTATGATTTCATACAAGGTAGAACTATGTTCTTTAAGTACGCCTTTCAATCATTATTTTTGTATGATTAAAAGTGATGGAATGTATGGCATAATGAAAAAGAAAGATTGCCATTTTGAATGCCTATTCTTTACAGAAAAAGTTTTCTTGATTTTCGTAAAGCTCTGTTCTCGGTCAAACACGAAATCTCGTTTCAACCGTTTACAACAAATAGTGTTCGTCGACTGATACTCACATTAATAAAAAGCTAGCTCGAAGGTAGAATCTAATACACGCAGCGTCGCGAACTCAAGTGGGGTTTCGAGTGTGCAAACTTTTAGGTTGCACGAAAATCAATTTGGTCGTTTGATTTTTATTTTATGTTGTAATCGCATGTTATGTTTGATGTATGTTATTTTATGCAGTAATAAGACGACTTACATTCGTTTTACTCCTGCCATCGCCCTGTACGCCACTGACACTAACGTTTTATGGCCAAGATCTGAACTCATCACCACATCGTGTGCACACTTGGCTTAATGAAGTTCAATTTTGAAGTATTGTGAATGAGAATATTCTAAGCGTAAATAAAACAGAGTTCACTATATTTCGTCCAAATAACAAACCACTCTTTCATGACACAGAATTGAGTTATTGTCAACAATTTTGCAATAATGCTCGTGAACTCTTCTCTAGTTTTGGGAACCATTTTCAAATCTGACCTTTGTTGGTCAGATGATATCAATTATATTAGTATTCAGTTATCTAGGTCTCCAGAAAAGTTCTACAGATTAAAGTACTTTTTTTGAAATTACGTGTTGAAAAACAAGTGTAGTTCTTCTTTATTCATTCCCATCTAAGCTAGGGCACACACTTCTTATTTATTCATTCCGAACTAGCCTAGGGCACATGCAACAAGCTGGAAGCCGGAAGTGTTTTCTCCGCATGAAAAACTTGAATATAATTTTTTTTATACGCCCTCATCAACTGATTTCCTATATGAAGCCTTCAGCATACTATCTTCCTCAAACTTGTATAAGCTTGCTCAGAAAGAAGATTTCTCGCGATACAAAACATGACTACACAGCGTTCTCAAGCAAATATTCAGACACATAAGTGGTATATGACCTACGCCTTGATTGACATGTGGGGTTTAACGTCCCAAAACCACCATATGATTATGAGAGACGCCGTAGTGGAGGGCTCCGGATATGTTGACTACCTGGGGTTCTTTGCCGTGCACCCAAATCTGAGCACACGGGCCTACAACATTCCCGCCTCCATCGGAAATGCAGCCGCCGAAGCCGGGATTGGAACCCGCGACCTGCGGGTCAGCAGCCGAGTACCTTAGCCACTTGACCACCGTGGCGGGGCGACCTACGCCCTATTTCAGTGAAGAAATCAAGACCAAGAACCGACTATGGCTCTTAAACTACAGAGAGAGACAAGCTCTATTAAAAAGAAAAAAACGTCAGGCGAGTGATTCGGGGATTTTGGACAATAGCACCGACTAGGTATCGGCCAGGAACCCTTGAGTTCTGAAGGGTGCCTCGGCTCACCGGACGGCTCAGTGTTTTTTCAAGGGCACGGCTGGGCAGTGCAGTCTTGCTGTGCGTTCGGTTTGAGGCTGCGTTTCCGTCTGGAGCCCCACCTTGCTCACATCCCCATAACATACGACTCTTAAATATTCTCGATGGGTAATGCACACGCACCCACCCTAATAAAACTGCCTAACGAAAACTAATGTATATCTCACACTTACAATAGCTTTTCACCACTATCTTACAAAATGCTCATAATTATTTTGTTGTACCTAATAAACGAGTTTCACGTGCAAAGGCTTTCACATTCAGTATTGCAGTTTTCATAAATTTTCCTTTATTGTTCGTGTTCGAGTGTTGCTTGTTCATTTTTATACGGTGTAATAAGAAACGACATGTAAAATTTTGTTTACATACCTTTTATAGGCTTAAAATGCACAGAGCTAAAAAAGACAGCGCGTGCATATTGTGCCTGGGATTTAGTTCTTTTTTTGAAAAAAGACATTGAACATGACTTGAAGCACAAGAGTATTGAAATAAACACTAATTACGAATAATTAGCGTTGATAGCGAAAACAGTGACTTTTTAATTTTCTGTCTCGGAATGTAATAAAGAGTGGCCTAGAATTACGTTGTACGTAATTTACAAATTTATAGAAAGTGCCTGATTCGTGCCCTTCAGGAACGAATCATGACGCAAAAGTAAAACATAAAAACAATCTCTCGCTGAATTTCCAGTGAACAGTTATTGACAATCTTTTTTTTTATGATTTACTATTTCAGTGTTCCTCAGGCTTTGTTCTATAAAACGAGCTCATTTAGGTCACCTTATTTTTCATGTGGAGTCACCAAATTACTCGCACTTCTGCTAGCTTG
The DNA here is from genome assembly GCF_043290135.1 of Rhipicephalus microplus. NCBI lineage: Eukaryota > Metazoa > Arthropoda > Arachnida > Ixodida > Ixodidae > Rhipicephalus > Rhipicephalus microplus. The sequence continues at coordinate 108,912,832 of NC_134704.1, forward strand.
CTTCCACAATCATAGCTATTTTATTAGCTCCAGCTGCCGGGCGCGCACTGCCGAGTGCGGCGCCCCATGCAATTGCTCTGCATTCAATTAAAAAAAAACCTGCTTTTACTAAACAGGAAACTTTATATATGCGCGATCGAAGCGAAAGAATTTCGAGACAATCTCAGTGCGTACTGTTGAGGAAAGTATGTGCGTGGTCCGGTGAAAGAAAACGCTTTGCGAAAATGAGCAGCTTCTATATCTGCCACCTGCACGGCTAATCTTGCAGTCATTTTCTGCTTGCTTTGGAATTTCAATCAAACGCCAATTTCCCAGCTATTGCTTCCGAACACATCGACAGCACCTCGGAAATACGATAAGAAGCAACAGCTGCAGTGCCGGAACTGTTCAGCGAGTCATTGCTCCTTTTAAAAGGCATCGCTCTTTTACGATCGAGAAATAAACGCAAGTACTGACCCGTACCGTTTTCTCGTTACGCTCATCGTAAGCGTCGACGCTGCCAGCTTCATTTAACGCCTAACGGCTCCATTGGGTGGAAACACAAGAAGCATCAAACTAATGCTGCACGAACGAAAGACAGTTAGTTAAGGCGAAAATGGCATGCGTTTTGCGCTAATTGTGTCGCACAATTCGGGGCATTTGTCTTACCGTACAGCGAATAAGCACAAGACATTTTGTTTCTTTCTCAAGAACAGCGAAGATGTAGGCAAGATACAGGACGGTAATTATGCGGTAGTTATACCAAATATAGCCTTGCTTCATCAGCATGCATTTCACACAATAAGTATTGTTTTAAGCTGTGCTGTCGCACTGTTTCTTTTTTCTCTTCAATATTTCCTATTTTATATTGCTTTTTTGTTTTTGTCCGGAATTTTCTAACACCATATTTGCGTCCACATTTCAAGATGTCAAAAATGCGCGAATTGTGCCCACAGTGTGCCTCTCGCTTTGCTTTCGTTTTCTTCGGACAGCGATAAACCGGTAAATTATTTCGTTCTCGCTAGAGCCGAGTTCTTAGAGCCTAAAGGTCGAACCCTTGAATACCGCAGGAAAAACTATTCACAAGGGGGTTTCTTATTTTTACGCGATGGCTCAAAGAACTCGTTTTGAAGAAAAATTCATATTTTGCGTGACGAAAAATTAACGTTGCAAATAAAAGAAAAAGTCATAGCTTTGCCGCAAAGACGAAGCAATGAGCGTGATAGTAACAAATTGGAAGGTCACGCGCAGAATGGCAAGCAGATCTAAACGTGCCCAGACTTTGTCCCGCAGAAATGACGCGTGAAACGTTCTCACAGTACAGATGCATGCGAATAAGCGTCTCATTTGTTACTTTGCTGAGTCTGAAAAGCGCGCGCTTTTGGCAAACAGAAACTGTGCATCAATTGCAGTGACTTTTGTGCACCCCGTAACTACAACAGAATTGTTTCTGTGCAAGCCCAACGCGAGCCAAGACGTGTGATCCTCCCCGCCGGGAGATAAGGGCAAGCGAGAGATAAACCACTGCCCTTCTTTCGTGGGTCAAAGTACGCATAAAAGATGAAAGCCGCGGGATCATTGCGCCATTTTGCTGACAATGCTAAAAACACAATAGTCCCCCCCTTCCCCCGAGATGCCAACACAAAAACAGCTTAGAAACTCCTGCAGTATTTTCGATTGGAAATTGTTCATTCGCGCACCATACATTCAGTACCTGGTGCTCGCTCCAATTACCATCTTCTTGCTCACAGGAAACGCTGGCTAAAAGCACAGGACCACGGAAGAGAGAAAGAGCTGCAGTCTGGCGTACAGAACTAGGTGAAAGTACGAATGTCTCAATTGAAGGGGTGACTGTATAGAGAAGCAACTTTTACGTGCAGGAAAATATTTAAACTGAAGCTCTTTATTTCAACTCGAGTTTTTATTTAGTGACTGGTCGTACCTTGAAAAAGACACAGTACTCGTATTTCTGTTATACCATATAAAATTTTTCGGAAATGAAAATTTGTTTTCGCAGTAGCATAACGCACAATGCTACGTAAAGTGTGCTTCTTATAAATATCTTATTCCTGTCCAATGCAAGGGCTCCTTAAAACTTATACTTATTGTAAATAAAATATAGCATGTCTTTACCGCGAACAAAGCAATTTAAAGCGGCTATATACTTCGACTTGGGTGTTCCTAGCAACGAAAAGTTCGATCTCAAAAGAAGAACTTCAGGATTACATCATTGTGACCTGGATTACACGTGTTGTTTGACATCATGACTGCACAAAAACAAAAAGAATAGGACAGGAGGAGGAGGATGAGGATTGAAAGAGAAAGGACAGGGGAGGCCGAAGCCACCGCTGCCACCACGATTAGGAAGGAGGTGTCGGGACATGCCGCCATGTCCGTGACTGTGGCAACCTTGGGTAGCGTGGTCCCGGTTGGAGCCATCCGAGTGCCGAGAGAAGACGAGTCGTGGGGCCGGCGTAGATGAGAAAAAAACGTTTATGTACAATATTTACATATTGAGAGTAGCCTAGAACAGCATAGAACAGATGAAGCACACCCGAGCGTCTCTGCGCTCGCGTTTTTATACCCTGCCTTCCCAGGATTCAGTGCGACGGAAGACAAGTCAGTTCAGGTCGCTCCAATAGGATTGTCCTCGTCCACTCCGACCCGGTGCAGACTAGTCTACCAAACCAGTTTCTAGAAAAGTGCAAGGACACGCACACCCGGTGGCACAGGGAAGAGCAATACGGCACCACTGGCTCAGATAGCTCCTTGCAGGCCCCGAACACAATGCACCAAGGCGTGGTCGCTGGCCCAGGAATGTAGAAAGCGGGCTCTTAGCACAAGTCCAGATGCCAGGCTCATTGTTCGGTGCATGACCCAAAGGATAAGGCAGAAGCACAGGTTGCAAAGGTCACTCCGGGTAGTCAGGTGGAAAGGGTTTTAGGTCCGTGGGCCCAGCAGACTCACCGCACCACCATTGTAATTTTAAGCCGCCGTAGAATGTCACTCCCGGCATAACAGGACCCAGGCCTTCATTGCGCGAGAACCGCGCCGAGGCTGCCACCACTGCCGTCTGTGTGAAATTTTGTTGCAGCAGAAAGGTTATGGTGGCGCATTATAGATGGTGACGTCAGGAGACAGCGAAGATTGGAGAAAGTATGATCACACTTGAAAGACCATGACGATATATCGATGGTGTTGCATAAATGTTGCGTCAAAGACGCAATTAAAGAGATGAAGTTGCGCACACTGGCGAAAATAGAAATATGTCTACAATGCTTCGCAACTTCTTTACAGTCACGGGCTTGGGACAGCCGGTGACACCTCGTACTTTTAGCCGGGTCTGGTAGTATGCAGTACCTTGGTGCCAAATGACCAAGAATCTTGAATTCCCGGGCAGCGAAGTGGCATTTCTGGATATTCAGTTCAAGCTGAGCATTTTCGAGACATGTAAGGACATGTTTCAGGCGTACAAGATGGGTTTAAAATAGCAATATGGTCGACGTAGCACATACAAGTTCCCTTTCGAACCCTGCAGAACCGAGTGCATCATGTACTCGAAGGGAGCCGGTGCATTTCAGTGGTTGAAAAACCGGACAATAAATTCATATATCTATTCTGGTGTTACGAATGCTCTCTTTGGCCGGTCAGCATCAGAGAAGGTAGCTGCCCATTACCTGAGTGCAAATCGAAAGATGAAAAAAAATTGGCACCTAGTAAACCATCTGAGTAGAGTGTTTGTTTCTTTAGTCACCTTTTTTTAAGCGCTGGTATTCCAGGCAGAGGCAAATTGAACTATCCTTCATTTTGACGATAAGCACCTGTCATACACATGGACTTTTTTCAATGTCGAATAACACTGCGTTTGAGCAAGTCATTAGTCTGTTCGGTGATAACTGCATTCGGCGGTAGAGATTTTATGATTGTTCTCGCACCGGCCGTTCGTGCCCATATGGAAGTAGTTAGAAATGATTCTAGTGGCTAAAGTACTAGGCTGCCGACCCGCAGGTCGCGGTATTGAATCCTGGCGAGGGCGGATGCATTTTCGATGGTGGCGAAATTGTTGTAGGCCCCTGTGTGTTCAGATTCAGCAGCACGTTAAAAACCCAGGTGGCCGAAATTTCTGGAGACCTCCACTATGGCGTCCATAATGAATATATGGAGGTTTTCAGGCGTTCAACCCCACATAGCGATTGATCGTAATGAAGAATGATAGAATTTTGGTCGAGATCTGGTTGAGCAACGTCGAAAGATTCGTGGAATTGGTACATAAGCTGAAGATGAGAGCATTGAGATGGTGACCGTCCCTCGTTTATGGATTAAATTGCTCTGAAGACGGTACATAAGAAGCGTTGAAGGCACTGATAACGTCGGGGTAACTGGAAGGTAAATGTTGTTGCATGATAAAAACTCGTTCCTTGTCAACAGCGTGCACGCATCCAAGAGATACCTCGCTGCATTTGGATGAAATATCAAAGAGCATTGCTCAGGTAGAGACTGCTGTTTCCTTGAGCAAAGGAGAGGGTCAAATAAGGCGGAAAAAGTGGTTTTCGACTAAGAAAGAGTGTTTGTGGTCCAGAGAATGCCCATTCACTAAAAATATCATCGTAAACCCGATGACCAAAGCATCTGCAGTCAGCGCGATTCCAGTATTTTGGCGACTAGTTGGTGTGTATAATGCTGAACGTGGTTGGAGGGCTCGTCGCAGAACGGTAAGAGTTCAAGTTCAGGTCTGGTAACGATTTGATTATGCGATAAGAAATGCGAGTGGAATATAACGTCATGCGAGGAGGACCAAAGGACTATAAGCTCAACAAAGTAGTGGTCCGTCGAGATGACCAGTGAAGCAGTATGGGCGCCTTTAGGCTGAACAGGTTCTCCATTCGCTGTACGCAAGGACATTGCATCAAAAGCAAGGTCACTTTTTGGAGCTGGTGGAAATTTTCGGCGTCCATCATTGAAACAGCAGCACCGGTATCGACAAGAGAATATGCATGCTGCAGGGACACCTTCCACAATACATCTACAATATTCGATTATAATACTGGAAAACTTTAGCATTTCGACAGCCCAGTTCTTGCCTCTGGGCTTGACGCGGCTAGTTTCCCTCACGACACAGGGATGACCCGCAGTGAAGATCAGGTGGAGGTGAGTGATCAAATATAGGTAGCGGATAAACACGTGACGACGTGCTTGATTGATGATTTAAGATTTGATAATGAGATGACAATGAAGTTACTCGAGCTCCATGCAGCTATGCTTCGAATGGGCGTCTGTCTATCCTGGCACAGAATGACGGCAGTATCGGGCGATATGTTCATGGCTGCCGCATACAAAACAGATCGGCCGCTTCTCGCACATTCGCCAGGCATTTGTAGCGAGGGGAGCAGGCTAAGCGGGGGAACGCTGAGTTGAGGCAGTGGTAGCAATAGGAGGAGCCCATTCTGTGGACGACTAAGTCGGTGCCGAGGTATGCGGTATTGCATGAAACGGCGAAGGCTGGTGTAGCTCCTGTCGCTTTACTGCCTCAGTGTAAGGGGTGCGATGACAGGGTTCTGCTGAAATGGCACTGGCATAGCCTCAGAAATGTCGCAACATGGGAGCCAACGGAGTCGGGTGCCGCAGCGGCTGCTGTTGCGAGATCGCTTGACAAAAAAAAAGGTAAGAGAGAAAGCTGCCGAGCCCCTTCGTGCCTTACGAAGTCCTTCATTTGTGCGAGAAGACATGACTGGTCAGGCATGACATCCACCACAGTGACTAATTGGATCCTATGAGACGAATGTCACGAGATAGCTTCTTACCTCTTCGATTCGTCTTAGCGTTTACCTAATCTCACCACTTCGGCGATAGCGCTAGCGTAGAGTGCAGGGTTATCGAAAACGACGCATATAGCCTTGTAGCGAGGGAGAAAGACGGGACGGCGGCCAACGTGGTCGTGTCGTTCTCTAACCCCATTATTATAAAAGGCGATTTGTGGAAGCGGAGCGGTGGTGGCTGCAGCGTCCAAACCGCCAGGCACGTGAGCACGATCTGTACTCGCGCAGCTCCAGCTATGCATGAGCTGCGCGAGAGGCGCGGCGTGGTGGCTATGAAATGGTGATGATGGTGAATGTCGATGATGATGTAGAAGGGCGCTACAGCCTTATTGAAAGCAGACCTGTTTCCGAACTCGGATGCGTGGTTCGTATACCACCGCTTCACCACGCAGGTGAAATTAAGTTGATAGTGCCCAAATTAGCAGCTTTATCCAACCTGTTCGGTCTACTGCCGTTTCTGAAAGATGACAGAAAGTCCGTGACATCATGGTTTTTGGTGTCCGCAAATATTAGGGCATAGTGCTGATGAACATGGCCGATGCAAACAGCGACAACGAGAGGAAGAGTCTGTTGGGAAGCATGAACTTGCATGGTCGACGGCAACCTGCGAGATCGGAGTTCCAGGTTATAGGCGATGTGAGTACCCCATACCTCCACCAAATGTAAGAAGGTTTACTGTGCAAGCCTGACGAAGAAGCGGTAGATTGAAAATAGCCATAGGGCAAGCAAGGTTGCAATGTTCGAGAACCAACCTCGATTTTCTTTTTTTCGTGAAGATGATCGTTGGTCACAGTCGTCGTCTTCCTTTCTTTATTATACCACTGCTGCTACTACTACTACTACTACTACTACTACTACTACTACTACTACTACTACTACTACTACTACTACTACTACTGCATGAGACCAGATGTGTTTCCTAGATAAATGTATTTGCGTTTTGTTTCGTTGAGCAATTACCAAGACGATTTATTTTCTTGCCCGTTTGGTGTAGTTTTTGTCGAGTAGTTCAGAAGTACTACAGAAAGTAGTGCATGGTTTCTTTGTTGTAATATGTGAAAGCTTGGTTAATTACTTTGCCGTCCAAAGAATTCCATGAGAAGGAATTACCTGCCCTACAGAAGCGAGCCCGATATTGAGAACCGGGTCAGATAGGGAGAAAAAATTGTTAATGCGTTTACGTAAGTGACTTAAACTCGTCCTATTTTCTCTTTGCTCCCTCCTACGGCGTTTTCTGGATGTACTTTTATTTTTAATTTGGAACACGACGCCCCACTGAGACTTAATAGGTGGTAGTTCTGCTGAAGGAGAACACAGTCTCTCCTTTCCACATTAGCCTAAGTATATCAATTAAAAACAAATGCTGGGAAATACTCGAGACATGTTTCAGTAAAATCAGAGTAAGAGGAAAGAATGACCGAGGATCGAAGCTAATTATTTGCTCCCTCTGGCGTACAAGTGCAATCAAGTAGGTTCTTCCAAGAAACGAACGGCAAATAGAGACCTACACGGCGACTGCAAGACAACAAAGACTTGCGGAACCACTTAGGATGAGATCCAGACTATTAGGAGTGCAAGACATTTTGGGAATTAAAACCAGGAGTGAAGCGTATTCGGGCACCAAAGATGTAATTAAGCCTGAGAGGAGATAAAAGAAAGAAACGCTATTTAATACTCTCGCAATTCAATGAATCGCGAGTAGTTGGAATCTGCGCAACCTGCTAATCACATTTGTTTAAGAAGATGTAATCAGGCTCGTAATACAGAAAAGCCAAGTTTATTTTAGCGGCGAAGCTCCTTAAAACGGCACCTGTTCGTCCCTCATCGTAGTCGTAGAGCGTAATCAGTCTTACGCTTTGACCTGCAAGGTGGTGCAGGTGGGAAATTTCTCCTGTGCGCCGTTGAACTTTAAAAATATACAGCTTGCGCGTTATGAAAAGACAAATTTTCCCGTCTCTCATTCCCGATTAGCAGCTATTGGCTTGTACTTTGAGCACTATCTGACAAGAAAGGGTTGCTAGGTTGTACTCGCTGGGCGTAACTTCCTTCGTTTTAGAAAGGTTTAGCGAGTGTTGGGCTGTAGTGCCATGAATACAGTGAACTAGTATATACCATGAACTCGAGGTTGTTAAAGGTGGGAAGTGGACACGAAGCGAAAGCCGTGCAAGGGTGCGTGGGCCACCTCTCATTTAGTTCTTGGAATGTCCGCTGGATGGCGGAGCTTCTATATGCGGAATATATGAAAAGTTGCGAGATGGTGGTACTTGTAGTGTTGACTAGATAGACGAATGGACACGCAGAGAGATGCATGAAAGGACGCACGGATTGCTGCATGGGCGGATGGACGCATAGACGGACGCACGGAGGCTTCGCCCCACTGTCCATCATGGATATGCTGCCATTTTTCTGGCAGCCACCATTCTTCGTGACATATATATATATATATATATATTCATATTTATATATATATATATATATATATGTATATATATATATATATATATATATATATATATATATATATATATATATATATATATATATATATATATATATATATATATATATATATATATATATATATGATTTAAAAAAGAAATTCTGTGGGTCCGGTGCAAATATAATTAGGAATAAAGGAGCAAATTTACGACAATTTGATAGTTGTTTACTCTACGTTGCGGCCGTGGCACGGCCTTCGTCAGGATTAACAGAAATACGAGTATGTGGCTGCTTTTATGGGCATACATGAACACGTCAGTACAAAACACGTGCGATCAGCATGTGAGTGCCACAACAATTCTTTGAAACAGCCGTGACTACACTAAAAACCATTAAAAATGTAATAAAATAGACAAGATTGTGGGCATGTAAAAAGGCATTTGTAACATTCACCATTGACGACGAGAATCAGGCATGAAAAAAATTAATAAATAATAAAAAATAATAAATCGGTGATAACCTTTAGAAAGTATAGCATACGTTAGGGATGCTTCTTTAAATATTTCGCAAAATCGCGGACGTCAGGGCATCGTTGAAAGGCATGACACTTTGCCTAGCATTCGTTAATGCCGGATAACAGACTGTTGAACTTGTGAATCAAGCACGATTCTCAAATTTCGCGATCATGGTGCGATTTGAAGCCCGATTCTAATAGTGTCACCACAATCTTATCAAAATAATGACCTGGTAGATGAAAATGCTTGGACAGTGGAAGATGTGGCAAACTGTTTACGTGTGATTTGTGGTTGTTGAAACGGATGCAAAAGGCTATCTCGGTTTAACCGATGTATTGCATGTGGTAGATTGAGCAATCAAGTAAGTAAATGATGTTGCTGCTATCGCAGTAAGTCCCCTTTAATCCTAAGTGAAAAGTTAGATGCCGTGCTTTTCGCAACAGTTGCAGTGGTCAAGTGCGCACAAACTTTACATCGCGTTTTTTTACAGGGGTGACAACCAACGGGGGCAATGAATCTAGTCTTGGAAGAAGTTACCATGTCGCGCAAGTTCCTTGATCTCCGATATACAACCCGTGGTGATTCAGTGAAGATGTCCTTAAGCCGATCGCTCTGTGTCAGTAAGTTGTAATGCTTTCTGAGTATATGCGACACGTTAGGAATAGATGCAGAATGCGTTAGAACGAGGTTGGTTCGAGAAGGTGGCGCTAAACGTTTGTCCTTACTGATTAGCTCTTTCCGATCGTGACATTTGGCCCATTGGATAGCGTCGTAGATTATTTGTGAAGGATATTGTTGTTTGGTAATGCTTTACGGAGCTGGTCACTGTTGCGAGTGAAATCCCTGTTGTCCGAACAAATTCCTTTAAAACGGAAAGCTTGGCTATAGGGGATACTTGTTTTGCAGTGTTTGACATGGCTACTTTTAAAATGAAGATATCTTTGTCGGTCAGTGGGCTTCATGTATAGGTTTGTCGTTAGTTTACCATTGTTTAAAGCTACATTGACGTCATGGAAGTTTATGGCGACTGGTGAATAAGAGTGGGAAAAGGAGATGGATGGTTCTACTTTTTTGAAATCTGCAATGAAAGAATGTAATGCCGCTTCACCATGGCGCCAAATTAAGAAAATGTCGTCAATGAAGCGTTTCTAATAAAGTGGTTTAAGGTCACGAGTGGCGAGAAAGTTATTTTCTAGAATGCCCATGAAGATGTTCGCATATTTGGGACCTATTTTTGTGCCCATCGAGGTGCCACTAGTTTGAACATAATGTTCACCGTTAAATTCAAAGTAGTTAAGCTCGAGTATGATTGATAAAATAGTGCCCAAGGTGGAACCGTGGAGAAAAAATAAAATTCCAGAAACTGCGCTTAAATCCTTAGTCCCCCTGAGTCTGGTAGCTGGTAGATTTTATCTGCTTCCTAAGATTCATAAACAAAACAATCCAGGCCGGCGAATAATTTCAGGAATAGGAACCATCACAGAAAGCCTGCCTCGATATGCAGTCAGCCTAATTAGTTCAATTCCTCCTAACTTTTCTTCACATGTCAAGGACACTAATCACTTTCCGCGTGACATTGTGAATATGGGTGTTCCGAGTGAGGCTCTTCTGTTCACACTAGATGTGGTGTCACAGTACACAAATATATCCCATGCGGGTGGGATTCGATCTGTACTCCAAGCATACAATGACTCAATGACGGTTCCACCTTGGGCACTAATTTATCAATCATACTCGAGCTTAACTACTTTGAATTTAACGGTGAACATTATGTTCAAACCAGCGGCACCTCGATGGGCACAAAAATAGGTCCCAAATATGCGAACATCTTCATGGGCATTCTAGAAAATAACTTTCTCGCCACTCGTGACCTTAAACCACTTTATTACAAACGCTTCATTGACGACATTTTCTTAATTTGGCGCCATGGTGAAGCGGCATTACATTCTTTCATTGCAGACTTCAAAAAAGTAGAACCATCCATCTCATTTTCTCACTCTTATTCACCAGTCACCATTTAACTTCCTTGACGTCAATGTAGCTTTAAACAAGGGTAAACTAACGACAAACCTATACATGAAGCCCACTGACCGACAAAGATGTCTTCATTTTTAAAGTAGTCATGTCAAACACTGCAAAACAAGTATCCCCTATAGCCAAGCTATCCGTTTTAAAAGAATTTGTTCGGACAACAGGGATTTCACTCGCAACAGTGACCAGCTCCGTAAAGCATTACCAAACAACAATATCCTTCACAAATAATCTACGACGCTATCCAATGGGCCAAATGTCTCGATCGGAAAGAGCTAATCAGTAAGGACAAACGTTTAGCGCCACCTTCTCGAACCAACCTCGTTCTAACGAATTCTGCACCTATTCCTGACGTGTCGCATACACTCAGAAAGCATTACAACTTACTGACACAGAGCGAACGGCTTAAGGACATCTTCACTGAATCACCGCGTGTTGTATATCGGAGATCAAGGAACTTGCGCGACATGGTAACTTCTTCCAAGACTAGATTCATTGCTCCCGTTGGTTGTCACCCCTGTAAAAAAACGCGATGTAAAGTTTGTGCGCACTTGACCACTGCGACTGTTGCTAAAAGCACGGCATCTAACTTTTCACTTAGATTAAGGGGCCTTACTGCGGTAGCAGCAACATCATTTACTTACTTGAATGCTCAATCTGCCACATGCAATACATCGGTTAAACCGAGACATCTTTTCGCATCCGTTTCAACAACCACAAATCACACGTAAACAGTTTGCCACATCTTCCACTGTCCAAGCATTTTCATCTACCAGGTCATTCGTCTGATAAGATTATGGTGACACTATTAGAATCGGGATTTAAATCGCACCATGATCACAAAATTCGAGAATCGTTCTTGATTCAAAAGTTCAACAGTCTGTTATCCGGCATTAACGAATGCGTAGGCAAATTATCATTCCTTTCTACGATGCCCTGACGTCCGCAATTTTGCGAAATATTTAAAGAAGCATTCCTAACGTATTCTATACTTTTTAAAGGTTATCAAATATTTATCATTTTTTTATTTTTATTATTATTTTTTTTCATGCCTGATCCTCGTCGTCAATGGAGGTCCCCTTGCAGCCTAGAGCTTTGGGACCTCCTTCTGTATAACTTTTTTCCTATGTATTATCTTTTATTGAATAATAAAAATATTATCTATCTATCTATCTAAATGGTGAATGTTACAAATGCCTTTTTACATGCCCACAATCTTGTCTATTGTATTACATTTTTTAATGGTTTTTTAGTGTAGTCACGGCTGTTTCAAAGAATTTTTGTGACACTCACATGCTGATCGCACGTGTTTTGTACTGACGTGTTCATGTCTGCTCATAAAAGCGGCCACATATTCGTATTTCTGTTAATCCTGACGAAGGCCGTGCCACGGCCGAAACGTAGAGTAAACAACTATCAAATTGTCGTAAATGTGCTCCTTCATTCCTAATTATATATATATATATATATATATATATATATATATATATATATATATATATATATATAGATATAGATATTTGTATTTATATCTATATTCCTACTTCCCATACAGTTATGGCTAGACACTGGACACTGTTGCTTCCGCGGAGAGATGGCGCTACATACAGATGATACAGATGTCCCCAAATTGTGAGAATGTGTTGATTTTTACCTTTTTTTATTGCAACATTTCCTGCATCAATAAAGCTTCATCGTGAATTTCAGATTGTTCTACAAATGTCGTAAGATTACAACACCTGCGAAACGGTACAATGGTAAGCGTAAAAAGATGGTGGTTGTGGTTTGATTAAACTAACAGCCCCTTTCGTGGATATCTAATCCGTATTGAGTGTAATAAAGTTACTCACTATAAACGAACAACAAATTGTTCAGATGTGTGAACTGCATGAGTGTGTGTCCACTGACTGGCCTGCCCAAATATTGAAGCCTCTATATTTACTTGCAGTACAGCAATCAGATTTTCATTGTCTAGTCTTTGATTCTTGAGTTTCAACACCATACAACTTCCTAAATGACCAATAATGTAGCTTAGAAAACTTAAAAGGGTGAACACCTTTCTGTATAACACCAATTATGACGACCCGAAAGACTTGGTATCCTATATCAGAGGACAATAAGGCAAAGAAAGATAAAACCACCAAATCAAAGCTGTGAGAGCACCTCTTGTCTGCGCAAACCGCCATCGAACCATGAAATTGCACGCTTCTCAGTGGCCGCTCAGGTGGCGAGATAATTGAGCGCGTGGGCCTAATGATCATGCATACTAAAGCACAACCCAGGAGTTCATGGCTTGCTAGAGCGCAGCTCTCTGGAGACCGAACGTGCGTTATGCGGCGGCACCGTCGTTGGCGTGTCCTCGTGAACGACTGCATGCCACAGGAATCGGGCAAGCCCAACCACAGCGCATAGCGGTCGCGAGTGCCAAAAGAACAAAGAAGTATGTGCCACAAGAATTGCGCAAGTAAAGAAGAATGTTAGACGTATTACTCAGTCGCGCTACGGATAAACTGCCTCGATCTCACGAATACAGACAATTACTACAGATTCTATGACGTGAAAATCAATTTAAACAGAATACCAGCCATAACTTTCGGTGATTGCTGTCTCACAAACTTGAAACAGTCTTTACTTAGCCCTACGCCGTAATCGACCTGCCAAGCTTCTAATCAAACTCCGTGCTCAATGTTCACTCCTTTGCAGCCATTCCGAAGACTTACATCACGATTCCATCCCTCGGAGTGTCTTGATACTTGTTCTTTTTGATACCTGGATATATTCTAAATAAGCCCTCGAAGTTGTAGGCTGCGAGTACTGCCGAGGCACTCTTGGAAACCACACGAGGGCGGCGGGAGTGGCTATCTAATGCGTACGGATATGTCTTCAATGCCTATCGAAACACTTGGTCAATTGCGTGCCGCGAAGTCGAACAACGGTTTGCAAGTAGTGGCTGTGTACGTTTGACCCACTGTGCTTACCGAAGACGTAGTGTACTTCCTCCGCCCCGCATCAGTTGTATGTCGGCCCACATCAATATTAGCTATGGGTGTCCATAATTGACACTTTATAGCTGTGCCTATAGCTGCACCACCGCTTGATCGAGCGGTGGTGCAGCTCATCTCACTGATGTGATGACCTCGCTTGACACTTGCACAGACCTACTCTTTGAGATTCAGGTATTGATTCAGCAAGTCGAACATAACTACACTCAATCCTTCGACCGCAAAACTTCTTTCATTAAAACAAAGTACAGGCCGACTGCTGCCCTATCGAAATTGCTTTAGAAAATAAATAGTGGTACATATATACATGTCGTTCTGAAATTATCCGTTTCAACTAATCCGAAGAGTCACTGCTTTGCCGCAAAGGCGAAGCAATTAAAGCGATAGGAACAAATTGGAAGGTCACGCACAGATTGGAAAGCTGATCAAAGCGTGCGCCGTCTTTCTCACGCACAAATGACGCACGAAACGTACTCAAAGGTATGGACGCACGCGAATAAGCGTTTCAGTTGTTACTTCACTGTGTCTGAAAAGCGCACACTTTTTCCAAGCGGAAACTGCAATGAGTGCAGCGACTTTTTTGCGCCCGGTAACTACAACAGAAATGTCACAGGTAAGACACGAGGCCAGAAAAGCTGCACGATCTTCCCCGCGAGATGAGGGTACGCGAGGGAGGATCGCTTCCCTCCTCTAAGCGGAGCAAAGTACGCGTGGGACATTAGAGTGCGCACTGCGATGTGGCGACGTGCGCTCATGGGGCCATCTTGCTGGTAATGCTGAAAACATAACAATTCCCGCCCCGAGATGCCCCCCGAGAATGGTGAAAGTTGTGCTCTTCGGTGGCTCAGTGGTTAACGCCTCGCTTTCACGACGCAGAAGGTCTTACGTTCAATTCTGCGCGCCTGAATCTTTTCCTTAGTTTTCTTTTCTTTATTGGACTTTTATGAATATAGATACGTATACATATACAGTGAGTGACGGGTGACGCTGACGTCAACACTGATGTCAGCACCAAAATCCAGCTGAGAGTGCCCATATAATTGCTATCCGCATAAAATGCAAACACCTACTCACATGCTCTCCGAATTGGCCGTAGACGATATCATTGATTGGTTGGTTTGTTGGTAAAAACTTTATATCTAGTCCGGCAGAGCTTTAGACGACCGGAGACATTATCATAATCGTCAGTAATTGTTTTGTTCATTGGGCAGCGAAATTGCGTTCAGCCCATGGTGTTTAATGCGTGAACAGGACAACTTTGGTAGTGGAAGTGTACTGGCACCGTATGATATAATCGGGCGTCAGCACAATTTCTTGAAGATATTATTTTCTCTCGAATAGAACACCTTGTAAACAATGGTTGGCCGATACCGTACCGTCACGCTGTTGTTGAATTTTAAACATCTGTCGTAAAATGTGGTCGCCAACTATGGTCTATTCGTAGCAGCGAAAGGTATAATGAATCGAAGCCTGAGAAAACACATTGTTGGCAACTATTGGCCACAATATTGTTTAAAACTGCAACAATCGACGCAGTGAATTTCTAAAATGTGTATATTTGTGGCAGTTCTGAAAAGAATTCAGATCAATGACTTTGTTCATTGCTTGTACATCAACTTGCTAACAGTTATTCTGAGCTGCTGACTGTATTGTAGAATTTCTGCATCTTTGCAAACCATAATAGTGCCTGAACTCGTCAATAAAGGCTCTATAGTTTGTAATGCTGAATGTGTCCATGTGTAGATTGCTTAACTTGGAGTGATCAGGGTGTACTGAGGAAGCAGTACTAGAGAGTTGAGCCGGTGAGTTACCTAAACCTAACGTTTTGTGATCACGTCATTTCATTACTTCGTAACCAGTTTCATACTGCACAGGATGAACAGCATCCTGTTAGACAATTATAAGAGCATCCGGAAAAGCAAAAAGTGCAGCTATCCCCTCCGTCATGCTTCCGGTATATGCAAAGCCTTGATTTGCTCATTTGTTAAGACGAAATATTTTAATGGCTGGTACTGGTGTCCGTTCATCCGGCTATGCATGGAAAGGTGCCAGCTGCGGCCTCTCTCTCTTACTACTGTCAGGCATCAAGTTATTGCTGAGAGAGTGTAAAAAATCACAGTATATTCATGGAGTGAAAGGTGATGAGTGGAGCGAAGCGTGCGTCACTTTGTCCATTCGTTCATCCGTTCATGCGACCGTCCGTCTACCTGTCCGTGCGTTTGTACGTCTGCTTGTCTACCCATCTGTCCATCCACGCATTCGTCCATCCATTCATCCTTCTGTCTCTCTGTCTGTCCGTGCGTCCATCTATATGTTATTCTGTTCGTGCATCTGTCTATCTGTCTGTCTGTGTTTCTGTCTATCTGTCTGTCTGTGTTTCTGTCTGTCTCTCCATCTAGTGAACTCTCCAAGTACCAGCACCTCGCATCTTTTTATCATATATTCATCATACACAAGTACGATGATCCAGGGGGTATGTGCCACCGGCAGTGGTTACCACGATAACGGGACGATTGGGTGGTGTCATAAGGTGCTTCGCTCCTAAAATAAAACAAAACTACCAAGAAGACCTAGTATAGTCAGTCTAGTGGCCATAGATTTGGCTGAACCCATTTTAGAATTTACGAATACTCAATTTCTTGAGGCTGATGAAGCTGCTCAATGAGAATTATTCTAGAATGTGCGTTAAAAGATGCTGCTCGAAATGCGCAGCACGTATTGGGCTAGATTCTAGTAATAAAACAGACATGTTTCAGCGTCACGCGAAGAAAAGCATTTCAAAGATTTCACAGAAAGCGATGGGTTAACGTTTCTATATTAGTACTTGTAGCTGTGTGCTGAACCTACATACTCCTTCTATAGCTTTGTTTTTATTGTATTTTATTTCTTCCAACTTAAAACATGTCATGGAAAGGCATGCCTCCATACAGAATAGGCTACCTGTCAGTAGCCTCACCACCAATGCAATCTATTGTGGTTTTGTCGGCATTCTTCAAAAACTTATAGAACAAAAAGAAGATGCCATAATGTTCGGGCACGAAGCGAGAAATGTGGCTGATCCCTCTTTAGGAATCGCTATAGCACGAAATCGAAACGTGTTTTCAAAGAGGGTGTTGACCGTTTATTGTGCATTGTTTAGCCACAAGGATGAGACGTATGAATAAACACACAATTAAAACCGAAAATTATGCCACACATTCCAGCCTGTATGCGCCACTTTTTCTCTTCACTTGAAAAAAAATTGAAACTCATTTTCGACATATTTACTGAATACTTCCGAAACGTTCGCAACTCAAACAACATGAGATCATACAAACCCATTTTATTGCGCTTAGGAACTGTCGCACTAAACAACACTGCGAAATACGCTTTTGTAAATATCCTATCGAATATGACACTGCTTAGACGAAAAAAATGTTCTGTTCTCTTATAACATTCTGTGACAAAACAACAAAAGCGTAAACAGAAAGCACAACGCACAGAGAATGATGTAAATTTGACCGTCTAGAGTTGTAGTTTACGGAGGTGCTACTCGATTCGAAGAACTAAAGCAAAGTAAAAATAATGGGTGAGGTTTACTGTCACTAGCGTCATCGTCTTGAGTGCTTTGCGACCGTCACACATGGTTGCGTTAAAGCATCACAAAGAAGATACGATCATTGTTTGGAAAATCAGAAGTAGGTCTTGATCTTACTCTGTCTTGAGCAAGACCAATTTAGTTCAAACGATTGCGACTTAAAGCGACAGAAATCACGGCACATTTTACTATATTTCTTGTAGTATAAAACAAACACAGTGGACTCAGTTGCGATTGGCAAATTGCGCTCTGAGGCTTGAAAAAGTTCGATACAGAAGAAGGAGTTCAGCCATGAAATTTAAAAACTGGACTGTATTTACTGCTCTACAATTCGGAGCAAGCTCTCTATATAGTATGATAATGCTAAGCCCTTCCGGAAAGAAGCATTATTCTGTAATACTGCATAATTTGAAGGAATGTCAATTTACGTGTCGTCCTGTTAATGCTGGCTAATCATAGAAAGCGCAATTTTAAGTCACACAGTTCAAGCAGAGCCTATGGCTACGCGGATTCTGATTTCACCTGCAAAGACTGTTTGCAACGTTCGGCAACGTTTTAAAATATTAGTGATTGTTTAATGTCATTTCGTATAGATTGCGTAGAGTATGCGATTGGTGTAGTTTATTGTAGAGCTTTATTCCAGAGTGTTGTTTAGGCCAGAGCAGAGTTCATTCCTGAGATTTTAAAACAATGGATGGATGAATAGATGAATGAATAGATCGACGTACACAAGGAATATTTAGTTGACAAAGAAAGGATTTAAATTCGAATCATCAGTGTGTGGTTCATGAAGATCAAAGGTACTATTTTGTGTTATGCCTGCCGTGTACTACCAGCAGCGCTTTAATACTGGCTTGGGCTGAGCAATTTTTTGTATCGTTGAAACAACAACTAAAATCTTGCGCCTGTATAGTTGAAGGGTAGCCTTATGAAAATACAAGCTTAGCTTAGTAGAGAAAGATAAAGAAAAAGAGCAAACTACTGACAGCGAGGTTGGATAGGTTGCAACCAGTTCGCTACCCTACATGGGCGAAGGGGTCCGTTGATCGGTCGGTGAGCTCAATCATCAGTTAACTGACGCGGATTCACTAAGGCTCAAATCAGGACGTGAGCTTGAGTCTGAGTGAGTTCAGTCGAATGACATTTTTGTGAGGGTGAGTCCGAGTGAGTCCGGAAAAGGAAAGTCTTGGTGAGTCTGATTCTCTATGAATCCAAAGAACTGGATACATTTCGTGAGTGAGCCTGAAAATAATCACTTTTTTAATGACCTACGGTCCTATCTACTCATTTTGATCATTACTATCAGCCCTATCTAGATTAACGTTTATACTCACGTCTAATCAGACGTGTTCCCGAGCAGACATTTAGAGACGATTTCAATATTGTTACGAGTAACTTGTCTAATGATTTATTTACAGCGCACAGAATTTGACGAGCAAGATGGCGCCAGACCAGCATCAAACGGAAAACCCACTTCGTCCTCCTCTTCGTCCGGTTGTTCCAACCATTTCGTCCGGTTGGAACAATCTCGTACGTGACGTCTGTCACTTTGCGAACGATACGGAATGGTCCAGTGTAGGGCGGCAACAGTTTTTCAGACAGTCCCACACGCCGAGTAGGTGACCAGAGGAGCACGAGAGAACCCGGAGAAAAGTGCCCGTTCCTATAGTGAGAATTGTAGAGCTGTTGTTGGCGCACCTGTGAAGCCTGTAGACGGTTACGGGCGACTTGGCGCGCGTGGTCTGCGCGGGCAATCGCTTCCCCAGCATATTCAGTGGCCGCAGGTAGTAAAGTGTCTAAGGGTAGAGTTGGGTCCCGGCCATAGAGAGCTGCCTTTTGATTTTCCTTCTGCATGGATTCTCTGGGTAGATAGTTAAGTGTGCATTGCCATGACTGATCAGCTGTTTCTGCTGCAGCCTGCTTGAAGGCCCTCAGGTACCACTCGGCAACCCATTCGGTGTCGGTATTGGAGCAGTGCATCGGCAAACAATTATTTATAAGGCAAGTTTGTCTCAACAGATCTGATTTCCACAGACGCCAGAGGCTCTTCGCATGCCATGCAGAGGGTGTACCAGTTAAAAGAAATTTGAACTTCGACAGGTATTATTCTCTTGTTAAAGCAATACGTCAAGTACCGCGCGTAACCTGTCTTAGAAGCAATCGTTTCTAACGGACTGAACCAACTATTCCGACAACTCATTCTAGTAAGGTACATTTCTTTTATAGTGAACCCTGACTCTCTTCTCGCTCCTTTCGTAAACGGAGCTTGCGTTACGCAGTTTCTCTACAATGACCATGGCGCACGACAGAAGCTACTATTAAAAAAAAGAAACATCCTTATTGTGGCTGTAAAGAAACTATCAACTTTTAAAGACCGGTTTAGATGTCTACAACGTAGCACAACGCAGTGACGCTGCGATTGTATTGTTTCTACCTATATACACATAGAAGTCGGTTAAGTCACGGGCAGTGAGTCTGGCCCAACCTGCTTTGACTTAGCTCTTTTGTTGCCTTCTGCTGATCGTGGTAGCTTGCGTGACTCGTTTGGAGCTTGAGAACAATAACAAAAGGAGAATAGAACGCACTCAAGCCTGTAAGAAAACAAAGTTTGTGCTTATTCTTACCAATTCAATACATCTCCAAATTAGTGCTTAACTTAACGTGCCCCTGTATGTTGAGCAAGTATTGAGCATGCTCGTAGAAGCATAAAATTCAACTAAAAAGTATTGATGCAGTTTGTCCCATTGCACTGGGGCTTGTCGCGTCGCTTAGCTCTGTTACTCCATGGGCAAATTATTTTCACCCTTTTTCTGAATGTACACCAGCAGCCTCACAAAAAATTTTCAATGCTTAAATTTCCTCCTTTGGAAAGTCGGCAAAGTTTATTTTCGCTAAAAAGCCACGTTGACAAAGTTGTGCGTGTATTGAGGTAGGGATTAGTTGCAATGTCACTAATACGTCACTAGACACCAACGTGGCCTTTTCTTAAAGGCCACGTTGGTGTCTAGTGACGTATTAAAAACCACCAACGTGGCTGATCTGTCACTGGGCGACTGCGTGGCCTTTTCTTAAAGAATAATGATTGGGGTAGCTCTTTACTCTGAGATTTTTGATTTCCGCCTTTTTCTTCTAAGCGCATAGTAAACAAGTCTTCTTTTGTATTGTACCATAATTACCTTATCTAAAGCTTTGAAGATGGAGATAACTTCAATAGATATGATACAGATAAAATTGAATAAGCTTGCATCAGCATGAAATTCCAGATTGCAATTACTTGCGTATAGAGGTTTAAGAAGGAACTACCAAAGATTCATCCCATTGAATAATAGTATTGTTAGTCATTTACGAAACAATAATTCTTCTTCTAAAACCTGTTTCTGCACACGATGTTGTTTATTACTTAGCAATGGAAGTTATTTCTATCCCCTTTCTTTTCAAAACCATTGAAAATTCATCTCATCACTAAAAAACCAAGTGCTACACAGTAGATATACACAGTAGACAATATATTTAATGAAACAAAACACACGGAATTTCACACGTTTTAACAAAACTATTGTATATTTTGCTTACGTAACAAATCAACAAACCTAAGTTTTATATGAAGAAAGAATAAGTTAACGTTAGATGTGGAAGAGAAAGGAAGGACCTGACAAAATTTCGCAAGAAAACGGCAGGTGTAGATTACATACGAAGTTTCTACAGACACGTCATTTTCTTTGAGCGTTACATGTGCTCCTACACCTCTCCAGATAGCAAGGACTTGGAAGAAAATAATATATATGTTGTCTTAGCATGGAGACGAGCGCTTCATTACTAATCAGGCGACATATCATACTTGGGTGTATCAGTCGCTGGCTATTGGGCCATTAAACATGCACACACACACACACACACACATATATATATATATATATATATATATATATATATATATATATATATATATATATATATATATATATATATATATATATATATATATGTGTGTGTGTGTGTGTGTGTGTGTGTGTGTGTGTGTGTTGTGTACTTGCGCTTCTCTTTTTACTACTCCACGAACGGCCAGCAATAGCAAGATCATGTGCAAGCAATCTGTACAACAGGGAGCATTCTATGGAACACCAACAAATGTCCCGTTGAAGCCTACAATCGATGTAGGCGGAAGCTGATAAGCAACGCAATTATTCAGTAGCAGTCGGGGGATTAGCCGGATTCCTTCTGCATCCTAACGAAACAACCAGCGCACAGTGGCCAGACTACACCTCTTGATCTTGCCTCTTCGTAACGTGGTGAGCTCGTTCCAATGCGATAGATCTGTCTGAAAGCTTCTAGGAGCGTTTTTACTTTGATAGAGAGTCAAAATGCCATTAATGATGGAAGAGGGGCTTGTTCTTGGCCCACCCACAAACAGAAATCTAGACAACTTTGCTGAAATAGTAGAAACAGAGCAATGGAAGATGTTGAAAAGGCGACGATCATTTTTCGGTGTCGTCGCTAAGTTCGAATAAGTTTGTTCAAATCCGCAGATGCTATCCCAAATACACCGGTAGCAAGGATCATTTAATATGTGGCGATAAATAATTCGCTTCCACATGAATTCCTAAGATGCTGATGTTATTGTTGCGTTATTAGAGCAAGTTGATAAACAAGAATATTGAAATTGGTGAAATTTTGTGACATCAATTTTCTGTCGATGCCCAGTAAAACTTTGAGAGTGATCCAGCTCTAGGAGGTTACCCTGGGCTGCTTGTGAAACATAATTTTATGAATAAACAATTTCTGTGGCACTACCAATTATATCAAACAGTATACTTGAATGTTTATTATCTATTTCGAAGTGCTGTTCTTTTCTTAAGTAGTGTACAGCAACCTCGGAAGAGAACAGTGCTTCCAGATAGGTAATAGTGCATTTGAACTTGTAAAAAACCAAGTCTACTTAGTACAAGTAATAATTGTGGAGCCGAAACACGTGACTGAAGTAAGTAGAAGAATAAAAATGGGGTGGGGCACATTTGGCAAGCATTCTCAAATCATGACAGGTAGATTGCCACTACCCCTCAAAAGAAAGGTATACAAAAGCTGCACTTTACCGGTACTTAGCTACGAAGCAAAAACCTGTAGACTTACAAAAGTGGTTTAGCTCAAATTGAGGACGACGCAGCGAGCAATAGAAAGGAAACTGGTTGGTGTAACTTTAAGGACAAGAAGAGAGCAGAGTGGATTAGGAAACTAACTGGGGTTAAGGATGTCATCGTTGAAATCAAGAAGAGAAAATGGACATAGGCCGGGCATGCAGCACGTAGACAAGATAATCGCTCGTCATTAAGGGTAACCAACTGGGTTCTTAGAGAAGGCAAGCGAGTTAGGGGGAGACAGAAGATTAGGTGGGCCGATGAGATTAAAAAGTTTGCGGTTATAAATTGGCAGCAGTAAGCACAGGAGCGAGTTGACTGGCGGAACATGGGAAAGGCTTTTGTCCTGCCGTGGATGTAGTGATGCTGATGATGTTGATGATGACTTGACTTTTCAATTCATCAACGTCGTAGCTTCAAGTTAAGAATGTAAAACAATCTTCACTATGAGAATTGAATGAAGTGAGTGAGCGAAACAACTTTATTAGTTACACCATAGAGCGAGTTAAGCCGACGTCACCTGTCTAGGCCCCATCAGGGATGATGAGGTTGAACCTGACCATCCTTGCGCAGGTCCTCTGTATGGCCAGAATATGAGAGGTCAGATGCTTGCCTTAATGGGCTTGTTTATTTTCTCTTGGTGGAAATTTAAATTCTTTGGAAAGCTGCAGTTCTGTCCAGGTGGTGCAATACGTTCTCAAGTATTGCCCTGGAAATGATCAATGCAGACGCCATTGGACGTGCTCCTGTAATTCTGAAAGTTGTCTTCCCGGGATGGGCACTTGGACTGGAGGGAAAGGGGGATGTGCCGACCATACATTTTCCTGATAGGTTTGTGCATATGTAGTCTAGTGAGCCACGCATCCCGCCTTGTTGTCGCTTTGAGAAAATTTGCAAGGTATCATCAACGCAGGACAGAGGCATTGTAAATGTATGGATTATCCAAGACCCGTCTTCACTTAAACACAATCATATAAGGTTCATGGTGCTCCCGGCAAAAGCTGTCATCTCATCCCATGTCCGCTATCCCACCCCTTTGGTCTCAACCTGCTCGCTTGGCGTTCAGCGCTGCGACTCGACGAAACGTGAGACTGGTATGCCTTCGTTGTGTGCGGCACCCTTGAACAGTATTGGTCACATCCAGCACCCTTCTTATCCATAAACTAATTGTGTGACCTAATGGTGTTAAGGGACACCAGATTGTCGGGAGCTCCACTGTCGCCGCTGTCGCCGCTGCTAGAGTGTCTCAGCTTTGGCAAGCATGAGGCTATAAATGCTCAAAAACTGTGTACAAAGACTTTCTCTCTTTTGCCAATGTAGGCAAACTTATGATCCTGTAAAACACGTTCTGCTTACTGGAAAACATCAGCTATATTGGAAGGTGGTGCCGGCAGCTAGCTTAACAAGACCCACCCAACCACAATCCTTACAACGTTTATCCGTTTATCCAAGACATCATCAATCACGCTTTCCTCACAGGTAGCATCTGCATTCTTTTTTCCCACGTGTTCTTTGGTAACAATGATATGCTTAGTATGACGGCATAAACATTCTATATTTATATATAGAAGGAGGTCATGTTGCACGTTGATTATAACTTGCCGATTTTCTAGAAACGACCCCACTACGGGATGCATGGCTCACTGAACTACACATGCAAAACACGTATCAAGAAAATGCGTGGTCGGGACATCACCCTTCCCTTACAGTCGAAGTGCCGAACCCGGAAATAAAGCTTTCAAGAAGACAGGAGCACGTCCAATGACATCTGCCATGATGAATCCCAGGACAATACTTGAAAACGTATTTGCTACATGGAGGGTTCCGTAGCTCTCCAAAATATTTAAATTCGTATGTAATTTCCACCTGGTGATTGCTTGTGAATTGCCATCTGGTCCACCTTTTTTCTTCCACTCCTAACGTTAATTTATTCTATTCGTTTGAAACCCAGGTTTGTTGATTCTTAGGTAAGCAAAACTTACATTAGTTCTGTTGAAACGTAAAATTTCACGTAACTTTGTCTCAATATTCTTAAAAGCCAGCTTGCTCCACCGTGTAGTAGTCGGTTCTGTGGTGATAAGATGAGTTTTCAATGGTTTTTCAAGAAAGCTAATGGTCATAACTAACATTGTAGAGTACGAAACACTATTGTGCGAATGAACAGGTTTTAGGGCGGGAAAGGTAGTTTCGTAAATGATTGACAAAACAATTCAATGTCATGTGTGCTTCAGGCTAGCACACCTGAATGTCTTATGCCCTAACTCACGACTGTGTCTCTGTTGCGCTGAACTCATGCCAAAGACACCTGTCGGGTGACTACTCTGAAGTGCGCCAACTGCAGCGGTCCCCACACTGCCTCGTCGAAAGACTGTCCTCGAATCCGAAAGGAGTGCGTGGTTCTTGAACAAATGGCCCGAGACAACTCGACCCACAGGGAGGCAGCCTATGTAGTCCGGCGTCGGCGTCGACGTCGGCACCACCAAAAGTTTAGAAAGAAGGCACATTCCCGAAATGCTAGTTCTCATTCTTTAGCGGTTCCTCTAAGTAGCGCCGCGAAAGGACCCACCACTTCTACGAAAGAGGTGGAGAAGCCTCCTTCTCTGGAGAAATGGCTCACGCTACCGACCTGCTCTTCTGACAAGGAATCTCAGCAGGTTGCGTCCACACCAGAGCCGTCTCCAGCCGTGGAACATTTGACTAAAACAGATCGTCAAGTGATCTCGGTGCTGCGTTCCAACATAGAAGCCATCCGAGCGATATTAGTCGACATGAAGACAGCATCTGCTCGGAGCGCTCTTAGAGTATTGGACGCCATAAGCCCAGTGCTTGAATCTCTCAAATAAGAAGATCGCTACAAATATCTCATCATTTCATAAAGAAGTCAAAGCTGCATCCGTCATCCCATGGAACGCCAGAGGACTAAAATCATGCCTTTCAGATTTTCGTCAGTTTGCTTACACAAATGTGTTTCTACTCATCGTCATTTGTGAACCAAATTAGTCGAAACCAATAACACGTTCGGGGTACGAAGCTGTCATGCATTCAACAAACAGTGCGTGCTGCAAAATCATCGTCTTTGTTCGTCGTGAACTGACGTATGTTGTGCAACCAATTGCGCCTCACGATGAATATCAGTATGTCTGCATCACTGTGAAAAAGCAGAAACTTATGTTTATTCTCATAAGCGTGTATATATCACCTTCGTATAATCTTGATTCCATGAGATTAGGGGATATTTGAGAGTGTGTCCCACCCCGTGGGTCATCATAGTTGATTTCCATTGGCACTATCAAAGATAGGGAAGTACGCGGACAAATTCAAGAGGACGCAGGTTAGCAAACATTGCCTGCAACTATGACCTTACTCTCCTGAAGGACGGTAGCCCCACTTTTCTTAGAGGGGTGACATACGGCGGCTGTCTCGACCTTGCTTTTGTGTCTAACTAACTCCCTCAGGAGATACGTCAAATGGTTTCCAGATGTTGAGACACGAGGAAGAAGAAGAAGAAGAAAAAGAAGGTGTTTAATAAGAAAAAAGAGAAGAGGTGGACCTCGAAAGCGGGTTTCTGGCCAGCTACTCTACACGAGGGTAAGGGAAAAGAAAAAGAAATAGGAGGTTATGATGAGGGGTGATTGTGATATAGCACAATGAGTCACTGCACACAATGCCTCGTTCGATGTAGTACACGCACTAAAGTCTTTTTATTATCAGATCTTCTAAAGACGGGAATTGAAACCTGTCTTGCTTAGAAATTCAAACAGGCCCTTTAAACTGCGTTGAGCGTGATCCTCACGTTTCCAAGCACACTAAAGTTTCTCTTCCGAAAATGGCCGGCAGTCTAGGTAATCTGTGAGGCACTTAAGAGATTGTCTTTCAACTGCGTATAAAGGTCACACGCACAGGATGTGAATAATAGTTTCTGGCGTGTTACACAAGTTGCAGTTAGCATTTTGCTCTTGTCCTATCATGCAAAAGTATCATCGCGTGTATGCAACACCCAGTCGCAGTCTATGTAGTAGCATTTCTTGGTCTCTTCTTCGTCGGAACGGAAGCCGAAAAACAGGACAAGAGTCCTGCGCTTGTGGTGATAATTCGGATCATTTCATAGTCCTTGCATAGATGTCTGCATACCTTTAGACAGCAAGCCATTGATGTCTTATAGCGGAAAGTGAATTGGTAGCACTTCGCCTTTAGTTTGCGCCATTTTCGCTTCTGCATCAGCTTGTTCATTCCCAGCTATGCCACAATGACGGGGAATCCATCGCAACGCAACGGTATTTCCGGATTAAAATGCCTCAATCAACATATTCATTAGGTCATTCACCAGAGGACTATATGCAATGTCTTGTTTCATTTACTTTAAAATTAGCTGAAGTGCCGACTTGGAGTCGCAAAATAATGTCCATTTCGCTGGAATCTGCTGTAACATGTAGCACGCAGCTTTTCGGATGCCGGTTAGCTCGGTGGCAGTAGATGATGTCTGGTGTGCTATTTTGAAGCATTGAGTGATTCCCATTTGAGGCACAGTGAATGATGCTACTGAAGTGATCACATTCCAATTTACCTTAACATCGAAAGCTTGTCTAGTTGTGGTCCATGGACGACCATTCGAGCAGTCCGATGAACCATCTTCAAATCTGACATGGAAGATGCTTGCAGCTATGGCCTACAATCTAGGTTAGAGCAAACGACTAGGAGCACACTGCAAAACGCCACTCCCATGGTGACAAAATCTTCCGCACGAAACGTATTTGACATAGAGTTGGGGCGACTCCGAGCACTTCGACACCGGGCAGAGCGTCGGTATCAGCGCAGAAAATGTATTCACGATCATAGGGCAGCCAGGAGGATGCAAGAGAAGATTGGGCGTCGCATGGATAGATGAGCGTTGGAACGATCAACAACGTTTTGCCAGTCACTAGACCCTCGCAAGCCCCCCTCACACATTTGGAAAACAGTGCAAGGTCTGCGTCACCCTACGGAACAGCATTTTTCATTCAAAGCTTTCACGCTCTTTCTAGGGCGGCAATACATCGATGTCCCAGAATATTTCTGTGTGCAGATCGCAAACCTAGCCACTCGTCCAGATTTTCCAGTGAGAGGTGACGTCACCGTTCCCGTGACTACCACATGGACCTCCTTTTTACAATGGAGGAGCTCGAGGTGGCACTAGCTCTCTGCAGGCGGTCAACTTCACCGGGTCCAGATGGTATTCCGTACCGAGCTTTGTGCAACCTTGGGGAAGGTGCAAGGAGAGAACTGTTGAGCCTTGACAACAAACATCTCGTGGCAGGATGGCAATGTTCCTGGCGACTGGAAAGTAAGCCGCTTGGTACTCATCTTGAAGCAGAGCTAATCCTCGCTCGAACTCGCCTCATACCGCCCAATAGCACTAGCCAGCTGCGTAGGAAAGATAATGGACAGGAGGATACTAGGCAGCCTGAAGTGGTACCTTGAATAGTACAAAATTTATCCGAATTCTATGACTAGTTTCCGACGTGACCGCTCTTCCATTGACAATGTCGTTGATCTGGTTTCGTACCTTCAGTACGAAAGATCCCACAAGCGATTATCTACAGCTGCTTTTAGATGTAAATAGCGCGTATGACATTGTACTACATGAAGCCATTTTGGGTGCACTTGCGGTGGCTGGCCTTGGTGGTCGAGTCTTCCGGTGGATTTCGACTTCCTTGGCTGCAAGATTATTCTTTGTGTTGGCAGAAGATGGCCCAACTACGTGATGCTATACTTCTAGGGGTGTTCCTCAAGGCGCAGTTCTTAGCCCGACACTATTCAAACTTGCACTAATTGGCCTTGCTGAATCCTTGCCAAGTGCCATTATTATCTCAATATACGCAGACGACATCTTTGTCTTGACCTCGGCAGTCACCCGTCCTCTGATACGTTCCCGGCTTCAAAGGGCAGCAACTATGATTACAAACTACTTGTTAAAAGGAGGCCTCAGCATATCGCCAGAAAAATGCGCGCTGGTGGCCTTCACTCGCAAAGCGATGGCCCCTTATGTCATCTCAGTCAACAGACGTGTGCCCAGTGTTTTCAAACCCCTTAATTCACTTAAGGCCTCACACAGCTAGTTCTAAAGTTCGTAAGTGATAGCCTCGAGGCTGTGAAAACACAACTGACTAACGAACAAGAGCAGGCCCTCCATAAGAATGGAGACCGGGTTTAGTCACCGCATGGAGAAAATTGAGGCTGCAATTAATCACCCTTACGATATGAAAGCTCAATCGTCATCTACCCGTAAGCATAAACGACGCAAATATGCCGCCGCTTCCTCTATGCACATGGAGCAGGCGAACAGCCCACGATTGGGACTTTCCACTCCCACAACGACCCAACATGGTGAATTCTAGTCATAGACAAAATTACGGAAAAACAGGTTTGCCTTCTCCATCCAGAAATCAAACTTCATGCGATATCAACATATGGAAGTGGAATTTTTGAAGCATCAGAAAGAAACACTTTCAAGTGACCGCCTATACTCAACACTCCGCGGAACCACCTCATATCGTGGCTCTGCAGGAAACGGGCTCTGTGACTTTCTCTCTGCAAGGATGTCACGTGATACCCATTTGTTACGCTAGGACCCACCGGTTTCTAGGCATCATTATTTATAGAGACCTCTGTTGGAGTCCGCATGTGGCCTATATGAAGAAGCGCCTGACCGCTATTTCCCAATTGTTCAAGGTCCTGATAGGAAAGATGTGGGGGATGTCAGTAGACGCAATGATAGAACTCTACAGAGGCCTGTTTATCAGTTTTCTGAAATAAAGCTTGCCCATGCTGAGCAATACTTGCAAGACCAAGGTTCATGTTCTACAAGCAGTGCAAGCCCAAGCACTGATAGTGTGCCTTGGTCTGCCCAGATGTACGTCAACTGAGGCAACAATTGCAATTCCTGGTGACTATCCGATACAAACTTACATTGCTGTAGAAGTCTTGAGAAGGCACATCAGACACTTTGTACGTGCTTCCTGTCATCACCTTGCACTGTTGCCTTCAGAGAGATGCCAAGCATCGTTCGCTATAATCATTGCGAAGTACAACGAGAAACTTCCCTCGGGCTTCACTCCTGCATCTAAACTATCGATACCCCCTAGTTGTCTTATTCAACCCACAGTGCATCTTAGTGTACCAGGGATCCGGAAAGAATGTGACCTTTCTTCGCCCGTGCTGAAACAACTGTCTCTTCTTTTTATGCAGGAGATTTATTCGGACAGTGTATCTTTATTTACCGATGGCTGCATGAACCACCAGTGTTCGTCAGGTGCAGTAGTTGTCCCAGCAAGAAGTGTTACCATCAGCTTTAGGACTGACCACTCCACGGCATCTACAGCAGCGAAACTAGCTTCTTCGCGCGCTGCACTTTGTGTGATGTCTCAAGGGCTGCCCTACAATCCGTGCTCTCAGCACTGCGTCGCGGGGCGTACGAAGAGCTTGTTTTCGAAATTCGATGCCTTCTCCACACTTCACACGAGAAGAATCCTGTGACGTTTCAGTGTCTGCCATGTCACTGCGGCGTCATAGGCAACGTACAGGCTGATACTGCTGCGCGGGCAGCTCTTGAAGGAACACGAGAAGATGCCATACCACTTTCGCGGACCGATGCTGCCAGTAATTTTTGACGACTTGCGCGTGAAAACACGTTTTCACTATGGTACCCACCAAGCAACGAGATGAATCGTCAACACCACCTGTCCTCTTTCATGGCAATCCGCTTGCCCACTGGGCTCGACCGAAGAAAAGCCACCCTTCTTCATCGCTTACGGCTAGGAGTGGCATTTACAAAATCCTATTCATTTGCCGTAGGAATGGTCGTCAACGCTCATTGCGATGCCGGTCATTGCGAAGAGACGCTACACCACATCCTGCGCGACTGTCCCTGTATCACATCCAGAGACAATCACGGCCGTCCGTCCTTGCACGCATCGGCAACAGCCAAGTGTCTGTGGACACTTTTCTTTCAAGTGCCCGACAGAAGACATTGCAACAGAAGGCGACAAAAGCTCTGTTGAAATTCCTACGCGACACGGACTTGAACAAGCCGCTGTAACAGCAACTTCACACAGCGCGAAAGACAAGACTGGACTATGACAGAGTGTGCGTACGTGTTCTGCCGAATGTGCTCTGTTTTATCCCTCTTCCCTCTCTCCTCTCTATCTGTCATCTCCACCTATCGCCTCCCATGCGCAGGGTAGCGAACCAGCTGCTTATAGGCTGGTTAACCTCCCTGCTGTGTTTTTCCTCCTATTTGTTCTTTTCTAATTTTAGTGTCACTCGGGTGCCACCTAATTATCTCACTGGAGTAATCATTTGGTAGAAAGGTAATGTGTCTTTTTGTACACCATGTCAACAGATACGTGGGACAACACGTGCCGTGACTGTTGACGATTTTTTTATTTCGATTACTTTTCTCATTCTTAAAGTGTATCAACTGTCTTCGTAAGTCGCGAGAACAATAAGAAGTACTATAGAAATTTTAGTACTAACTCACGGTTAACAGTTCATGTGAGAATACCGGTAGCCATGAATGTTCTTGCGCTTACTGGGCGTATTATACAGTAAGGAAATTGTGTTCGCTCATTCACAGGAGATACATATGTCTGGTTTATTATCGCAAAACCACCATATGATTATGAGAGACGCCATATTGGAGGGCTTCGGAAATTTCGACCACCTGGGATTATTTAACGTGCACCCAAATCTGAGCACACGGGCCTACAAGATTTCCGCCTCCATCAGAAATGCAGCTGCCGCAGCTGGGATCCAATCCCGCGACCTGCGGGTCAGCAGCCGAGTACCATAGCCATCAGAACACCGCGGCAGGGCTCATTACCAGTGTCAGTGGCCTCAAAAGTGGTATTTTAAAAGTGCACAAAAAGGTATTTAATCTGGTACGTTGGATACTAGTTTATGAAAAAGGTTTTTACCATGAGTAGTAATGGAAATAAATTTCCATCTAATCAGAGCGCGCCCGAAAAGGCCAGGGTGGCTCGGAAAAAGGAAGGCAAGGAGAATAAAGGAATTGTGAAATCTTAGTGCGAATTGTGGAATAGAATAAAGCGAAAATTTATTCTGAAAGACATGTTGGTTAAGCTGCACCGCGCTACTATGTCCTGTCTAGCGTGACAAACAGGGAAGGTAGAAATAATTTCTTAGAGAAACAAAATGAGGAACTAGTGCTCAAAAGTATCGCCGTAACCTAGTTGTCATGCAAGTGTAAGCTCAGCGGAAGAATTATCCTGGTCGTTCTGATTTGTCGTATAGCTGTAGCATACTAATGAAAACACCATAGCCACCTTTAACGTAGCAGGCCGGAAACAATCGATTACCTCATTGCCGAGACGGGACCACTGGGCAATCAGCGACACTTACCGAATCGTAAGTAGGTAGATGTATATATAGAAGGCTCGGTGAGCTTGTTGGCTAAAAGCCTACATGAAAGTGGCGCGTTTTGTTTTTGCATTTGTGCCAATGCGCCTTGACTTCGTTCCACGGAACGACTGTTGAACGCTTCTCTCACGATGACTAGTGTAGTGTATTATACTTTTAATCATTGGCATTTGTGACTTCATCTCTCACGCGATAATTCTCTGGGCAAGCATGTTATAATGACATCTAGTCTGTGTTCGAAAATCTGCTTTCCGGAAGATAGCAAAATAAACCCCATCACTTTTAGCCCTGTGAGCAAAGTAAGCGCTGTTGTTTGGCTTATAAAATAGATACGATTTGCCTGCATTATGGCACAGTAGCTCTTTTGTGCAGCGCGAAAATTCGCAACTTGAGTATAACGAAAAAACATTATAGGCAGCAAGTTCAAAATGCCTGTGTCCATCCTTCCCTTATCAGCTGAGACAATAATTTACGTGCTCCTAATAAATGGTCCCTAATAAAATAAGAGGGTAGGTTAACATGCCCTACAAAAATACTTGATAATAACCCATATACATAAGTTTAGTGTGGCAGTCCTTCAGTACAACATTGAGGAAGGGTCTCAGAATATAGCTAATATATAATTTTGATCAGCTGTGTAAACGAAGAAGTTCTGCAAAAAACTGCCAGGCCTGTGCTGGACACGCAGCACATTCACAGCGTAACCTAGAATAGCGGCATTTTAGAGCATTTTTAAACAGTATTTGGGTAACTGCTACAGGCAAACTTGTAAGATACCCCCTACGCCATTACTCATCATACGTTTTGTGTAGTGGAAAGACATTAACTATGACATCCTTCGTCATTCTTCGGAAAGGCGTCATAGGCGCTAGACATGTCTAAGGAATTTTGCGTGATTTTTGTATGATGTGGCTAATGACGATGAAGAATTATATCTTATGCTTTTGTTAAGGGTTGCTGCATTCGACAACCCACTGGTTAGACAATTCACTCTGTGTGACGCCCGGTTGTTCTCTTGGTGTTCTAAAATGCTTTATTCCTTATAATAACAAGGGGCCGAATTCACAAAGCTTTCTCTTTGGCTACGCATTTTCTTAGTCAAAAATTCTCTTATCTGGAGGGATTACTATAGCGCGGGTATGAATTTTACTTATTCGGCACTTAAGAGGGCAAGGAGGACACACGATAGCCGATGAAACGACAAGGAAAGAAAGAAGTGTGTGCCGATAATATCAAGGTAGCACGCAAAGCGTCTAGCATCGAGAGTATACGATGATAGCCAATGATTTGCTGCATCTAAGTTTCAGTTCCGCGAGCGTCTGCTACAACGCTTACGGGATGCCGCGTACGTTGTAATAGGCGTTTTGGCGGGCTGTTCAAAGCCAAGCACTCGCCTTTCATCAACGACTGTAGCTAAAAACGAAATTGCTCAATGGCCTCAAGTCATCGAGCAATCCATGCACTATATCGCCAAGTACAAGTAAACAACACTCCAGGTGCACCACATAAATGAAACCACACGTAAATCGATGCATGCAATGTTTGAAAATGTGCCTTTAATGTCTTCCCCTATTTAACGCGACCAGTTACCTTACATTTCATTGAAGCTGCGCTGCTACATAACTAATTCGGTGGAATCTAGCACGGTATAGTGGTGAACGCAAGGGTGTTTTGTACCTATAGTCAAAGGTAGCCTTTGTTACAATATTCTTATTACAAGACAAATGAGCGACTTTGGTGCCTGCAGACGAATTGTGCGGAAATAGATAACAGCAGTAATCAAATGAAACTGTGAGCGCAATTTCGCTGGTTCCATGCACCGCAGCATTTTTATAAAGCCGGAATGCGAGAACGTGCATACGCTTACGCTTAGGTATATGTCTACGTAAAATGAGGGAGACTCGTCGGGAGGTGTCTCAGTGCTAATGCTTTTCACAAAACACGGTGCAAATATTTCGTCCAGCGTTGTCTGAGTGCGCAAACAAAGCAAGGGACGTGTATACGAGTCTTGAGGTCGAGAGACGTTATCACACGTGCGAAAAGGATGAAAAGACAGAGAGAGAGACTCTCGTTTCGGCTTCGCGAAAGCTTGAAATTGATAGTTAATAAAGACAATTTTCTGGCCCAGCAGACGTCAGGGAAAGTCTCCGCAAAGCAGCGTCAGATGCTCGGAGAGCATAAAAAAGTGGAGTACGCGTTATATGGGAGTGACAGCCACTCAGAAAGCGAGATGAAGTGTGACTGTCCTTAGATGTGAGAATCAATGCTAATTAGGAGAGTTGAATTAATGAGCCAAAACTTTCCTAAATAACGATAACGGAAGCAAACTGAGCATTCATCTAGTGAAAGTGACACTAGTGACAGTGAACTCATAATAGTTGATTAGCGTTGTCACAGGCTGATATATATTTTCATTTTCTTATTTATATTTGGCAAACTATGAGAAGGTAGCCTACGTTAGAGCCGGCTATCCCAACGTCATGACAGTAATGTACAAGAATAAATAGCGCACGGTTATACAGTCACATGTGGCGGTTTCTATCTTCTAGTAACCTTGAGAAAACACATTCTAACTATTTTTTTTCTATTTTTGACAAAGTTTCACCGGACGTTTTTGCATTTGGCTTCATTCGAAGGAATGACAATATATCAGCAATAGGGCGAATGCAAGCACTGCTGCAGAGGACGAGCGGTTACAGCGCTCAACTACGATCTAGAAGGTACTTGGTTCGATTCGCAGAATCACTGAGCACTTTTTTTTTCGAGAGGTTGCCCGGCGTGACATTGTGCGTGGTGGCGGGTACTAATTTTTTGAGAAGTAGGCTTTCGCACTTGCTTCTTTCACTCCCCTTTTGACCCAAAAGCGCTGTACTGTGCTCCTTCAAAAATTAAACAATTAAGGGTTCATAATTTTCTCCTCCATCCTCTCTTATCGCAAAAGTGTCCAGTGCTGAAATACCAATATCATACCTGGTATATTACTTTTCACGTGTTTGGATATTCGACCAGCAATCAGTCTTCACGGTGTTTTGAAGAAAATCTACACATGCAGTGAGCTAACTGCTTGCAGCCAAGTTGACTGCCTTTGTAGCGACACACTTTCGTGCTAATTTGGCGGGCATCATCACATGCAGCAAGACCAAAGAGCACGGACAGTTAGAGCTGACGCAAACAGAGTGATTAGTTTGTGTCTTCTCTCCCGCTATTTGTCATGCTGCACGCTTCAGTGTAATGTCGCTGTCAATGGTTAAAATGAACTATAGCAGTTAATCGAGTTCTGCTGAGAGGGTCCCCTATTGTCCAGAATGGAACAGAACAATGGCAATTTGATTTGTGTGATAAAGAGATACCCTGCTTTTGGTTACTAGAATAGATTTCTTAACTGAAGTTTATTTTTTATTAACAACAGTTCCAGTGCAGATGAAAGGTGCATGGACAAAATTCGTGTATTCAGCTTGACTAGGTTTGTGACCTTAATTGTAATTGCGAACT
Organism: Rhipicephalus microplus; assembly: GCF_043290135.1. Classification (NCBI taxonomy): domain Eukaryota; kingdom Metazoa; phylum Arthropoda; class Arachnida; order Ixodida; family Ixodidae; genus Rhipicephalus; species Rhipicephalus microplus. Next base: position 108,948,229 of record NC_134704.1, read on the forward strand.
GGTATCACAGTATGCATAAATATCACACACATATACAACCACGCGGGATAGCTTGCTTATTCTGATTAAAATTGAAAGGTTGAAATCGACATATTCAACCAATGCAATGTGGACGAGATATGCCACGTAGAGTAGCTATGCTCTAAACTAATCTTCGCAGGTTCGTTCCATTTTACCGAATTTCTTGCCCATGACTGTAGGTTGGTAAATGAAACAACTTCTTCGAACACACATATTCTGTGTAAGGTTACATTTATTTTTATGCAGTACAAAACAAATTGAAATGTATAATGGCTCAAAAAAGAAATAACTAGAAACAAATTCAGCCAAATCATTACCAAACTTATTCACCAATGATAAACGGATTCTCATTTAAAAGATACATACATACATACATACATACATACATGCTTACATACATACATACATACATACATACATACATACATACATACATACATACATACATACATACATACATACATACATACATACATACATACATACATACATACATACATACATACATACATATACGCACACACACATATAACTATGTACACCCATACATACATACATACACTCAGGTGTAAATATTAAAATGAATGGCTATAAAACAACAATTCTAATACACTCATTTTGAATATACTACAGAAAGTAACTTACGAGAAAAATCCACCGGCACTGTTATGTCTGAACACGGTGTTTCTCGAACCATCTCGCAAAAGCATGATGCATAGTTTGCCGCTGCTGCCCAGTGACAAGCAGTTTTTATAAAAAACACAAGAATAAAGCCCTTGACAATGTCATGCTAAAAAAAAGGGCTGTGCATCAATATTTTGTACATGTCTGCAATATCACTCTGTTTATTTACATAGCTTGGCTCATTCACAACCCACTAACAAAGCATGTTAGGACACTTGGGCTGAAAGTTGGCACAGCGCGAGTAAGTTCTAGACAATACATGAATAATACAATTATAAGCTACTAAGCTCCTTGGTGCAAACAGTGTTTATATTGACAGCTGTAGGTGCCATTTTGTTTCCCCTAAACACTTCTCGAAAGTAGAATCAACTTTATTTAGCGAAAAGTTTCTATTCTGGCGTGTCAAGGTGGCTCAACGGTGGAAGTGACTCTTTCGGCCAAGAAAACAAAGACCAATAATTTTTCCAGTTCGTGAATTCACCCCATGCTATCATTGAGGCAGCTGGTAGGAGTGCTTTTGGAGAGAGGAAACCACCACATTCCCACCAGTTGTGGCCTTGGGTAGCTACTTCACTTGGACAAAAATGATGAAAAACACTCCTCAAGAAGGCTTCAAAGTTTGCACATCAACACAGATCCCATACAGCTGTCTATTCGTCTGCTTGAAAAATATTGAGTTTACTGGTGGGCAAAGACTGTACACTATGTGAGGTGATGCTCCAGTGCACTGCATGTATGTCTTGCTGCTGGCCTCAACTGCGATGTTGCTCAGCACATATGTGTAAAATAACAACTAATACTATGCCACTGCAAAGTAATTATATGTCATTTGCATAAAACAGGGACCACAATAAAAGAACATAACAACATTTGCCTTCACAAAGTTCAAAAGTTGTAAATAAATTTCCACAGAGTTTTCACAGTTCATCTGAGGATAGTAATATTGGTTGTAAACACATTCTTACTTCCCCTAACAAACTATCTTAAGATGCCAGATTCAATATTAGAGTATACCAGCACTTTTGTAGGGCTAAACAATTGTACAGGCACCTAGAAAAACACAAGTGAATACATGCTATAGCTACATATAAAAATAAATACTTTTATTTCTAGTCTGAGTCATAGATGATAAGTCACTTGCATTACATTATGAACAAACCTATCCGAGCAAAGTATACATTTAAAAAGTTACACTTACACAGTAGATAAGTAGACTGTTGAAGGACGGACAGGCAGTGGGATAATACCCAAGCACTAAAATCTACTGTTATGATATACTAGGAGTAGTGATGATCCTCTTCCTTCCAAATAAAATAATTCACATAGATTAACTTCCCAGAGCTTATACACTCCTGGCATCGTTGGTGCTATACAAATGAGTGTACACTGAAGGATTATATCAACTAAGTACATGATTACTGCATCCATGGCTTTACTTCTTGTACTACAAAGAATGCAAACACAGTTACCTTTGGCGACCATGGATGCTGTGATTTCTGGCATGTAAATGTAGAGGCACGCAGGCACTGAACACACATGATAAAAACTTCAGCTCAAAAATATTTGCCCACTAACACTACAGCAGCCTTTAAATTAGTGTCATAGTTTGCTATCTTCTCTGCAAAATTTAAATAATTTCGAATGCAAGCAAATGAACTGCTGAATAACGCACTGCTAAGAAGTTAAGCAGCAGCTGCTCCTGACATCACAATGTGCTCTTTCTGCTGTTGTAAACTTTGAGCAGGAGAACAGTCACTGGCAGTCCCTTTATACTTGTTGGTCTTCTGTGCTCTGTTCTTGATACACTGTACATGACCGTGGAGCACCGAACCCCTTGTTACTGCTCGAACTTAGAAAACACAGATCATTGTTACAACCATGCTACATGCAAGAGTGTATAGTTGTCAATGATGTGCTCATATTTACCGATATTGTATTTTCAGAAGCCAATGACAAGCCTCAACACATACACACACAAACAGTGAAGACTGAAAATATATTTAATATGATACAATAGCAAGACTAAAAAAGTTCTAGATGAAGGCATGAAACTTCTGACAGGCATAAAAAGCCAATAGAGTTTCTTCTGTTTCGACTTTACACTAGGTGCGAGAAGTAGACCACAAATAAGTTCACTAAGAAACACAAGTTGGACTGCATTACAACGCAAACCAATGTTCATAACTTAAAGGCTGTCTAACATAGTCAGCTCACCATACCGCATATAGGAGCAAATGGGCAGTCTAGAAGACACAAAGAACTTGTGGTTTATGAGTGTGCTTGTTGCTGACATCTATTATTCTAAATGAAGAAAACCTTTCAAAAATGCACTTCATCAGGGGAAATAATCATACGCAACAAACACAACGGGCTCCTACAGGTGCCACGAACACTCACCATTATTGTTGATACCAGTGTCTTGCCGGATGGATATGCTGCGTCCTGCACAGAACACCGAAGGAGCGCTCCATGACTTGGATTGCATGTGTGCTAGCTGCATCGCTCTGCTGCTGAAATAGGCTAGCCACAGACAGAGTAATGAGAAGCCATGGCTTTGAAACACACTGAACGTCACCTTTAGAGATCAACAATGCATACTTGGGTCAGGTACAACTTGTAGAAAAATATATATCACTATGCAATCGTGGGGAACATGTGCGGCTGAAACACAAGCAACAGCACTGAGAGAGAAAAGCCTACATTAGGTAAAAGATGCAGTTACTGGCCTTATGTCATCTGAGGCTTCTTCAATAGGTATTTTTCCTTGCAAGTTGTGAACAGCCATGCAATTTTCACCCACTTGCTATTTCCTTCCAGAGCACTTGATCCACAGAGGGAGTCACGAGCTCGAGAGCTCAATAAGGAATCAAAGTATTTGTGCTCGTTTCAAAGCACAAGCTTTTGAGTCTCAGAATATTGAAGTTTCATTCATAAGCTGCAGGCTTTCAGCTTTCAACATTCCTAATTATCTTGCATTTTAGTTCTATAAATGTTGAATAAGAATTATGTGTAAGAATATTACAGGTATCCACTGAAAGCAACCATGCTTGTGTTTTCAATTTGTGCACAGTAAGTGGTGTTCACGTAATCGTATGTATTAAAGAAAAACTAACCTTGCAGCCAGCCGTTAGGCAGTTTTGTGCCCTCGAAGCTCCCAAGCAGATCGCAGTCCTTCCAGATAAGGCTGCCATGCATGCTTCCACGCCACATCCGCTGAATGATAACAGTCCCAACAGTGACATAGGCTTGCACCGTTAGGGAGAACGTGTCCTTCCTATTTTTGTACAGGTGCTCCAAGTAACGATGAAGATTGATGTGCCAGAATGGGCAACCGATGCATCACAGGACCTTAACAAACCAATCTCTGCGATCTGTGAAGAGCCAAAAACAAGATATTTAAAAACAATCATTAAAAGTACTCACTTCTAATACTTATTTGAGGAAGCTATCACTTCGTTAAAGTGATCAAAATCGGCTATAATCACTTTGAAATAAACTGAAGCCTCATGTAAAATTTACGTACCGCAATATATATGTCCTACTGAAGTATAGTACTACCACAGTGGTAATCGTCTATAGAAGTAATTTTCCAAAATAACATAAATTTTTTAAGTGCAACCTGGCTCCTGAAAAATAAATTCACATTAACTTTCCAACTATCAAACGTGGTCAATCGACAGGCCCGACCTCATAATCAAACAAGAGCTCACTTGTATCAAATCACAAAAAACTTTTTATGTATTTGCTCAATAATATATGTATGTATATAACAGTAGTAGTAAAGTTTTCATGCTTCAACTTACCATAGAGAAACATTACATCTGATGGGCTTAAAAACTTCCACACGTTATAGAACTGCGTGAATTATAGTACCGGTGAAATTTAGTTCTGCAAGGTGAACTCACCGATGGCAGCATTTAGTAGCCGTCGGTGTCATGAGGAACCAAGTACGGCCAACAGGCAAAGGGCATCTGCAGACTGCAAGCTGCCAATGACAGCAATGAAGGGCTGGCCAGGCGTGCACGTCCATTGATAAAGAGTAAGAACTGGCCCTGACCGGCTGTTGTCAAGGCTCTAGTGCCGTGCAAAACGATGGCCAGACGAACTCGGAAACCTGTAGTTAGGCGATATTGGCCTACAACTTCATCCAAAGCAAGGCACCGGTGAAATCTTTACTTTTTCTGTGGGCCGGAGGGAAGCTTGACGTTCACGGGCTCTCGCTGCCACATAGACCTCTCAAGTTGTTACCGAAGAACAGTCTAGGCGCGCTTCCAAAGTAACACGATCCACAACAGAATGTAGCATCTCGCAGCTTTGGTTGATCACATCACAGCGCTAGTTCTGGGGGCCGGAGGGAAGCTTGACGTTCACGGGCTCTCGCTGCCACATAGAACTCTCAAGTTGTTACCGAAGAACAGTCTAGGCTTGCTTCCAATGTAACACGATTCACAACAGAATGTAGCATCTCGCAGTTTTGGTTGATCACATCACAGCGCTAGGACTATGGTTATCACAAAAAGGAGAAGTGACGACTTAACAAACAAAAGCGCCAAGCTGCCCCACCACAACTTCGCAGGGCAAAACAGTTATCAACGCTGTCTTTCAATTTTCGGTCACACGAGCACAGCTTGTTCACAAGTCTTGGAACATCAACACAGCACCACTGTTCACAACGAGCATCGTTTCACTCCCGAACAGTACATTGCTCTCAAGTAAATAGAAGCGTACGGGCTAACTAGTGGCGAAGCAAGAACCGAGCGCGTAGTTCATACGTTTCCGTACGTACTTGGGGTCACTCAAGTAACGTGTCAAAACGCTGTCAATCCGAAATGTCGCACAGCACCCAACTGAGAGACTGGAAAGTCAAGCGAACGAACTGTTACCGGCACACAAACACACATTGCAGGCTTCTCGAGTGCTAGTTGCCGTCGATACATCGACGCCGATCCCCGCTTGATAACCACACTGACGCACAGGCTTCGCTGCGCTTCACCGTACACCATTGCACTGCCAAAGCTTTAGGCACTGCTTACACGCACCGAAAGAGCTGCTGTAATCACAACACATCCGGTCAAACGCTGAAGTAACTCGTGCGAGAAGCGTTTGCTGAAAGTCACACCGAACGATATGCTGTTTACGACGCCATGTTGTTTTCGACAACTGCGCAGCACATAAGAGAGCTCTTAGAAAGTACTTGCACTATTTTCACGGCGCGAAAAAAAATTTCTCTTATGTGCGAGGGGGATGATATGACGAACAGGACAGGCGTGCCAGATGAAAGAAGTGTTTTGGCAACGTCACGGAGTGAGCTGATGTAGAGGGTATTGCTTCACAACCAATCACACGCTGTGCCTGTCGGCCAAGCCGTCGTCTGCTCGCGTTTGTCGTCTGCTTCGATCAGAGCATGCGACAGGGGATTCGCCTTCGCAACGCTATTATTCTCAGGTCGAGTGGTCGCTGCGTCGCACAAAGTACATGTCAGTGGCTCGCTCTACCTTTGAATGATGTTCGTGCGCCAAGTTAAATGGCTGGTAATTGACGCAGGGATGAATTCAGCCAAGGTTTGCTCCAGAATCGTGAGGATTTGCATATTTTCGGTGTCATACAAAGTTACTAGGGTCATTTCATTCCGATTTCTTGCCATATTATCAAGGTCCATATCGGTGTCTCAACAGTGAAGGTGAAGATGCATGATTTGTTTGTAGTTCCATGCGTAATCACGCGCACCCCTAATACGCTTTGGTTTACAAAGTACGCTTTGTTCCAGATCGTCCCAAAGTGTATCGACAGCTGTATTTCAGAGATCGCAACCATTGGACAGTTAGAGCCAATGAAAGTACACTAGAGCACAAACTTTATGAACCACTCTCTGAAAACTTCCTCTCATTTTTATTTCCAATAGCGTGCAAAGAATGTGCTCCCATTAACCTCTTTGGTGGTAATTTCCACCAATGAGGCAAGGATCTCGAGTCACACTTTTAATTGGATGAGATGGGGCGCAACACAACATAACAAATAAGGTTGATGCTATGCCATGCCGCGTTCGAATGCACCGACCATTCATGTATCACATTGGTTGCCATCCAACCACAAATCTTTCCATGCGTAGTTTTATGCCATTGACGCCCAATAGAATTCTTCAATTACTGCGACTTCGAACTTATTGGACGATGGTGGTTGTCAGCACCATCCACTGCGTACAAGGGAAACAACACGCGAAGCTCAAAGCGCCGAAAGAAATAAAAACGCACCAGCAGTCATCAGGCAGCCCTTAATGGGCGTGAATTAACTCAAAACCAGCCAGGGCACCAAAGTATACCGCCGCGGCAGCAGGTTCTAAGTAGCCACATTGTTCCTAAGAGTGGTCCGGACCACTCTTAGGATTTTCTCTCAGCCGTGCTGTTTTTACGCACAATTTCGCTTCGTGAATCCACTTACGAGCACTTTTCGGTGACGTAAGCAAGTATAGCAACTGCATCACCATCGCTGACATGTTCCCGGGCAGTCACAGCGCGCTTTATTCGCAGCGGCTGAAGTGACAACGATGGCCTCTTACGACGTTTTTTCGTTTCGTGAATCGACTTACGCAACAAAATTTCTCTTGCGCAAAAATGTTTTTGTAAGTGAGTTTTGTGAATCCGGCCCAAGATTATTTTCCCGATACTAAGCCTGCATAAAGCCCGTTTGCAATGAAGTTACGAGCACCAACATGGTTCTGGGGTAGAATCATGCAGATTGGTTGATTGATTGATATATTGATTGATTGTTTGATTGATTGTTTGATTGATTGATATGGGTGGTTTAACGTTCCAGAACCACTATATAATTATGAGAGGTGCCGTAGTGGAGGGCTCCGGAAGTCCCGGTCACTTGGGTTTGTAACGTGCACGCAAATCTGAGTACCCCAGCGTACAGCATTTCAGCCTCTTCGAAAATACAGCTGCCACAACCGGGACTTGATACGTGACATACGGGTAAGCAGCCGATGAACTGGCATGCAGGGGACCCCGGTTCGAATCCCATTGTGTTCTTCATGTTTTGTGTTTTCTTAGTTTTTTTCCTATTCTGCGCGATAGTGGTTACGGACACCGCCACTGCCGGGGGACAACTCTACGGCGCACGATATCCTTGTTGTGCTCTCATAACAGGTTTGTCCGCGAAACTTTCACAAACCCTCACAAAGGAGATGAATGTGTGTTAGTGACAATTCTCCTTCGTTCTACGATCAGTCAATGATCATTCAGCAGCCTGCTTCCAAAACTGAGGTGTAGGCCCATACTCCAGGGTGGTCGCCCGAGAAATGAAGTAAAGACCATTACTGTATAACGGTCTGTCAGAACATTTTTAACCATATTTTAAGTTAGGTTGTTCATATCAAAGTGCCTGTTAGCTTTCAAAATATTAGTAGGATTTTTTTTTAGTAAAACCCTCTTTTCCGCTCAAATTGAAGTGTTCTCAATAAACATATAACGCTTTTTATTTATTTTTTGGATGCAGTGGCAAAGAAGTTATTAGCGCTGTTTTTCAAAATTAACCGGGCAGTGGGAGCTGCCCAAGCTAAACGCAAGCCACTGGTGTTTCTACTAGAGCGTGAACACTTATATTTTGCCAAGATAATGTTGCTTCGCGCACCCGTCGCAACCTATACTTTAGTCTGTTTCATTCGTGTCATAAATAATAATTTCACCTCAGAAGCAAACCTAGCAAGCCACATAAGTTCAAATAATGCTAGGCAGTATTAATATTATCAGGCAAGTCGATCAGTGTAATGCACTGTCTCAGCGTGATAGGTTTTCAATATACTAGTTTATAGGTAATCTGACAAAAAAAAGGCTTGCACTCCGAGCCAGCCTGCATGTGTAAAATCAAAGATTTTGGGTGATGAACAGAATTCATTTCGGACAACAAATGATGCACTTGTCGAATTTTAGGCTCCCCAAAACCAGTTACATAAATATGAGGTGCCTTTGTGCGATATTTCGGCTGCGTATTTTCATTTGTATCTAAATGTTGCATTCAGTTTTGAAGCGGTGCTTTGTGCTCCCTATTGCACCTATTATTTCTCGAGCACCTCCTTTCCGGCCTTCAAATGTTCACTTCTCTCTATTGATTGCTATCATGCTTAAGAAGTTCATCCCTCTTCAGTGGCGATAACAGTTCCCACATTTAGGTAGCGTAGTGATAATGTGTGCCTGAGGCATTAACTGAACGACTTGCCATTTCCTTGCAATGTACCACCATCGTTAGGTGAATGAGTGACTATTAGGCGAGATCTTTTTATATCGCCACATTGAGGGAGCAATGGCAGTATCAGCCAAGTGTTGGTGATATTAAGTAGGTGAACTGTACGCTGACTGGCAAGATCTACTATACATGTCTAGCGTTCACTCTCATTCGGTGGGGAGTTATAATAACACTAATCGATTCAGAAAATAGGAAGGCCCATGTTGCATCGGTGATTATCCGATCAATTTTTGAACTTGTACATGAACTTGAAATTTTATTTCGTTTCTTTCGCATGTAAGTGCATGACAAACAATGAGGTGTCCGGATACCACACTGAAATGTTTAGCAAGTTTGTAATTCTTACAAGCGATATCCGATAATCTATAATCAAATACCTTTCTGAAATGTGCCAAAGGACATCACAAGCTAGTGCTGTACGATACGGCGTCGTCCCCCCCCTCCAAAAAAAATAAATAAATAAAAGACATCCCAGAAACTAGTTTCTCTTGGAGTAACGATGGAACGCCATTGTTAATTGCATTCAGGATCGGTAGAACTAGAACGGTTACTCGTTACTTTGCGAAGGAACGGCATAGGGTAGCGTGTTACTACGGTAAACGTTTCAGACTAGCGGCAAATCATGCATATCAGGGTGGATAGAAGACCGCGTGAGGCACAAGAAAAAATCAATTTCACCTGTCCCCCCGCGATAATATTGCATCATGGTGTTCTCTTCATGGCGCGGGGGTGCAGTGAAGAGCGCATCAACACCTTCACTAACCACGTGCAACAGGAACATGCTTTTCTTTTTTTTTGACAGCGGATTGGTTATGTTCGATGATTGGCGTTGGTCGTATATACTGCAATTAGTCAACATCAACCATCAATTCGCCATCATGAACCGACACGTGCCCTCGCCATCCTGTTCAACCTATTTATTTTTTTGGCGTTGGGGGCAATAGCACTGATGGGAAAGTAAACTAGTACATAGAGAGAGTTAAAGAGAAATAATATTGACAATAAAATCAATTCTCCTCGAGGGGACATTCGTAACACTATACCAACGATCGAAGTGGGCATCCTAATCACTCATCTTTCATTTTTTTTTCATTTTTATGGTATTTAATCAACATGAATATTGAATTTGAAAGCAATTAAGTACAAGCAAATAACTAACAAGGCCACACTGCTCGCATCGTCACACAATAGCGAACTTATAGTAATGCAGAATTCGCATTCAGCGCTAAAGCTGATACGTTCAGTAACGACTCTTTCCAATTATACGCTACAATGGTGGTGAAGATAAACACCTCGCCAATGTCCTATACCATTCCGACCAAGTTTTCATTCACTCATACGCATCTATTAGCTGGGTGATTGTCTTAATATAGTGGGTTGTCAGAAAATAGTGAATCTGTGCTTTTCTTCAATATGTGCTCACGCTAATAGAGCATAGGAAAGAATAGTCTCGTGTGGTGCAGTATATAAAAAGGGGGTGAAAAGTAAAAGTAGGGATGAGGAGGAGGGAACTCGGGAAAAAAAGAGTATAGGAGAGAACTAATACCGAGAGAGAAAGAAAAAACAGCAAGAAATAGAAAGAAAAACAAATAGAAGGAAAGGAAGAATGAGAAAAGGATCAAAATGAGAGAATGACACTGAATGAGGAGAGAGATGGAGAAGAAAATAGAAAAGAAATAGAGAAATAAATGAAGAAAGAAAGCAAGAAATAAAAAAAGACAGAGAAATAAACATGCAGAAATATGTTTGCTCACTGCGAACAGGAATCTTTACTATGTTACAAATGTTTATCCTGGACTGGCCATCGTGTTATACTGCTATGTAAATACAAAATGAGTACTCGTCAAACGTGTAAGCATTGTTCCTCTCGATGCGGTTTCCTGTGCAAGAAGTTTAATTATATTAGAAGTCTTGCCATGAAAAAAAAACATGGTTGAATCCCCCGTCTTATGAATGGGTAAAACTCTTCACGTGTGTGCAGGAGCAAACATGAAGGCTTCTACAAAGCGTCGGTTTTCGATGGCCTGTGCGCTCGCCTCCTCGCGTCTTCAACCACTTCGATCTCGTCGCTTCGTTGGCACGGCAGCATGTGGCAGCTTCCTACGACGAGTGTTATGCACACGTACCGATCCCCCCTCCCCCCAATCCCCCTCACCTGTTTGCTCTCAAGCACGTTTGAGAACGCCTGATAGCTTCATCTCTGCCATTCATGAGCGTTAGGCATTAGACTCACGGCAGCGGCCAGTATTGCATAAAAGTGAAGAGGGTTAACATGCCGAATGACTTGGCTGTCTCCGTGCAGTGCCGGGCGCGGAAAGTGCCTGACAACGCTGCGTTCGGCGTGCTGTACACATCATGCACTGGTTCGTTAACAAACTTTCCTACAGAAATGCTCTAGCCAAGATGTGCCTGGTGCATGTCTGATCAAGCTCCTCGAACATTATTCATTTGCGAATACAGCAGTGATTTTTTTGACGTCATTTCCATGACAAAAATACCTAACTAAAGTCTTGCTGGACCCTCGCATAAGACACTTTCATGTTAAAAGCCTCCACAAATATCGGTAGCTCACATTATGCATCAAGTTTAAAAATTCCTAGACGACCATTCCTAGAGAAACAGCAATTCCTAGACAAAGCGCAATTTGAATACACATAAATTGGTCTATCAACAATATTATCATCTGTTCGTTCTCAAAAAGTTTTTTTTTATAACATATTAATTGAGTTGGTTGCTTCATTTTTTTATGCGCATGCAAATTGCACGTTCTTTGAGTGGCTTAATTGATTCATTTCTGTATGCGGCTGTACATTACATGGCATATGTAAATTTTCGTTGTTTTGTGGTTAAAACAACTGTTACGCGGACACGTGTGCTATATTGCCAGAATACCCGCTGAATATTAGTTCAGCTTTTTTGTGTGTGTTCAGTCAGCGCAACGTTCCTTATAATAATGGAAATCAATATTCTTTCATATTCCTCATTTTTACGAGGTGCTTTCTTTTAATCTTCATATTTTCATGCTTTTATTGTGAAAGCAATGTGTTTTTTGGATTGACGTTCTGCATGTTAGCTATGCTGTTGCAATAGGAAGACAAAGCCTGACTGAGACACATACTATTGTCTCTTATGCCTCGAATTGAGAATGTTAGATCACGTATAGCCAATTAGTTAGCGGTCACTTAGAATGCCTCATGGGCAAGCACGCTTGCTTTGGGTTTGTTTTTTGAGAGCCATAGTTGGTTGTTTCAAAAGGAAAAAGATGATAATGAGTTTTTTTCTTTTCTTCGTGCATTGGAAGCGCCAATTTACATTTGTGGCGCAAAATACTGTGCGATGCGAGTACCAATGCCTTACGCTGACACTTTAATATTTGTCGCGAAGCTTGCTGGACATGGAATAAAAGTTAGTGAAGAATCAACTACGACGCTCCCAAAACTCATTCAATCAAGCCCTGAGGAAGGCGCTCGTACACTGTCGAGACAATGCATCTATATGAGTACAGCACAAAATGGTTACAATGCATAATAAAGTGGATAAATCCCGACGGGAGGGAGTGCGGATCAACGGTAACGGTGGCCATCTATGCACCAAGAATTTTTATTCGCTCTCTTTACACCCATATTAGCACATCCACTGTCAAAATATTGGTATTAACGTTCATAATAGCAATGTGCTTAGTAGCTACACTGACGGAAAAAATTATAGTGCTTAAAATGTGCTTAAAAGAAAAAAAACGTACGCACGTATTTTCGGAATATTAGGTGTAGTACATATCGGAGCGAATTTTCTGGGGCTACAGCAATAAGCCAGAAAAACGTCGTTCGCCAGACTTTATTTTTATATCTTCTGGCATGAAATTAGTTGCTTCACTGCCAATATATTCTCTAAACGCCATAGCACTAAAGCTATGAAGACTTCCTGCCAGAAACGCAGAGTTGAAAAGTTTTGATGATAGCGGCAGAGCGGCTCCTAACTTTCAAAAGATGCCGCCTTGAAGATCTCCATAATTGAGAGCCAGAAGCTTTCCTCGCATCTGTTCGTTTTTCTTTGCATTTAGGCCATCCTAAAACTGCCAATGCACTTCGCTGTCGCTCCTCTGTATTCCTATCTTCTTCCTCATCTTCCAGCTCTCCACGGTTATTTTGGTTTCACCGCATGAGTGCTACAACGCGTCCAAAGTGAAACCATCTTCCTTCTTCTTTCACGTGGGTTACTCAATCTGGCGCACACTTGTGAAGTGAAGGTGGTGTGGCCCGGCTTTCTTGAAAGTGCGTCTGCTAATGGCATAAAGGATTCTTTGTTGTGTTGTCTTTATTGTACTAGTAAGAAAACTCCTAAGTTAGGCGCCGAGCTGACGCTCAAGACAGGTTAACCAAATGACTCTTCTTATTGCGCTGAACCATTCTGCAGAGCACTTTATTTCTGTTCAAAACGTGTTCCTCTAAAGCTATGTCTCAGCGATTGAGAAATACTTTTTGAGAAAGAAAGTACCCGGTTAAAAATATCAACCGACGTACAGTGAGTGTACCTTGAAAATGTGTAAATCACAGTGTACCACAGCTAGATATTGGTGGTTGTGCGTACCCTATATATATTCCTGAGGGGCACAGTTTCTCTTTGAGCGTGCTAAATCTGAATTTTTGATGTAAAAACGCGCACCGGTGTTGTCAAACTGTACGTAAATGTGTAGTACCCTGTGCAGCTTTAGGCCTGGTTTCGACATTATTATCCGTAATGTCCGAAAAAACTAACTTGTTATCCAAAATGTTTTCCTAATCGAGTTTAAGGAATATGTGTATGGTCACCGCGTGTTCATTACATACTGCCCCGCCATGGTGGTCTAGTGGCTACGGTACTCGGCTGCTGGCCCGCAGGTCACGGGTTGGAATCCCGGCTGCGGCGGCTGCATTTCCGATGGAGGCGGAAATGTAGGCCCGCGTGCTCAAATTTGGGTGCACGTTAAAGAACCCCAGGAGGCCAAAATTTTCGGAGCCCTCCGCTTCGGCGTCTTTCATATTCATATGCTGGTTTTCGGACGTTAAACCAAACATATCGATTAATGTCCATTACATATTATTGAGAACGCCTGCTAAAGAGGTAGCGGGAGCAGTAGAAATCAAAATGAACAGAGTCGTTTCTGGGCACAGCAGGGATCAACAAAAAGAGCATTTACTAGAAGGTGGCTACATGCTGACCTTACTTATCATTATCTGATATATTGCTTTGCACACTGTAAACAGGTTAGACAAAAATGATAACGAAGATTGTGATGAAGGTGGGAGACTAAGCGAATTCAGCTTACATGCATTATCTCTATTATCTCATGCCAGAGCTTTCGAATATACGAACGCAATTTTATTACTTTGATCATCATAATTGTTTTTGTTCTTTGTGAAGCTGCGTTGCACGTACTTTCGTGCCCTTGACGAAAAAATATTTCACCTGTAGAATCACATGGGCAGTGCACTGCCTGGACCCGTTTATTCCTTTTATTTTTTTGGGTCCTAGAACCCTCTATCTGTTGGCTGATACTGCTGCGTACCTGTTTCGTAATGCTACGCCTACTGATTCCCTTTCATGTTTTATTCAGCGACCCTGACTTCCCTTCGTGTGCTCCCGCATGCACCAAGAAAAGCCGGCAACGGCCGAATAGCTAGTTACTAATAATATGGTAATTACAGTGTCTATTAACCATATGGTGATGGACACCGCATTAGGGGAAAAAAACTGCAGGGCTAGGTTGCATGTGCCTTGAACTCAGTGTCGTCCTCTGCTCATCCTTCATAGCCACGAAGAGAGCACATTCAGTGTACTGGCGTTATGTATTGTACCAGATCAGTGGTGTTGTACAGAATAAAACATAAAAGAAAGATTTCCTCTGGCGCTATTTCAAAGTTCCCTTTAGCATTCCTGTTGGAGGTGAGTCAACCGAGCATCGATGAACCCTTCGTGTTTAGTGCGTGGCTAGGGCCTATGTGAAAGGGCAAAGTGCGTTGGCTATTCGGGACATTGGAACAGAAAATCTTCTCGAAAGGTGCCCACGTGGCGACAAATTACTTGTGAGGTTTTCAGAGTCAAGCTGTTTTGGTAGCTCTGTCTGCAGAGATGTGTGACTTGGGAAAATGGACGCGGTCCTTTGAGTGAGGCTAGCCGTGGCCTGTTGGAGCGAGCGGAATTAGGAAGCTGTGTAGTGAAGTTTTTTTTTTCAGTTTTTCAGTTACTTGTAATATTGTTTCTTTCATATATACCACTCAATGCAGTATTGAAATCTTATTGATAAAAGTTAGCTTTTTTTATATAAAGAGTGACCTCCACTCTTTCTAACCAGAGCTCAAAATTATGCTGACGAACTCATTGAGAGCGGGGCCGAAGGCATATTGGCGAACATTGTGTGGAGTCAATACTCCACCCAAATCTTATTTGCCTAATTAGGCATTCTTCATTCATTAACTTTTGTAGAAACGAAGCCGGGACACTGCATGATGGTTGGCGCAGCATCGAGTTCTAAATTTGAAATCGTTCTATAGTGTTTTTGCTTAACTCTAATACAAAAATGTACCACCTGACATGTCCACTCTAGCACCTATGTGCGCCGCGATATCTATGCCCTCTAGCATTCCATATGTAAACCACCATACCACTTTGCTGCCTCTGCTGCCTTGACATTCAGCAACGATGATAGTGAGTATGTGATGACGCACAATTTGCTAGAGGCTACGCGAACGACAACCCGGGAATACTTTTCTTATGAGCTAGGCCTGCATATGGTCTTTAGAGAGAACATAAGGAGCCCTAAAAACTAGGAAGGCACGAGTACTCAAGCAGGCATGTCACATTTTTTGCACTTTTATGTCAAGAGCATCTCTAATAAGCTGCTAAACACCATTACATAGCAGATATAAACTTGAAATATAATTACATGTTTCAGAAACCAATATACAACTTTATTATTTTAATTTTCGGACAAGTTTTCTGCCTGAAAAGTTAGTGTATTGAACATATCTAATTAAGCAGTTCAGACGAAAAAACGACCGACTTTTCACTAACAAATCGTTAGCAACATGCACTTGGTCGCATCGTAGTTGAGTGCGTCAGAATAGTTTTAGACTACCGCTAAAGCAGCTGAGAGACAATGTAATATGATTGTTATAGAATTTTCCCGCAACAGTGAAACTGTCATACTTCACAGGAATTTTACATATGCTGTTTACCTTGATAAGGGTTTCTCTCATTTGTGTGCATATAATTTTCACGCCACTCCCCGGGGTAACTGTTTTTTTTTCAAGACATGATTAAAAAAGCTTAATAGTGTTTGTTCATATATTGTTGTTCTGTGAAGCTGCCTTCTATAGGACGGGCAATCATATATTTTTTGTCAGCATTCAGAGATTTACACTACAGATAAACAAAACCAACGAGTAAAACATGTGTGTCATCTAGCGTGAGTGAACATTGTCACGCTTTTTTTTTGCTTGCACCTCAGCAGTTTATTAAATTGACTTACGAAACTTTTCAGCTTGAAAGAAACAGTGCCAGAAACAAAGCACCTTATGCGCGCCGCCACAAGAGTTGCAGACGGACGAGCACCTTTGGCGGAAAAAATGGGAAATCGGAATCGTCGTTTCATGTGCCGAAGAACACGTCATTTCTTATTGAAACATAAAAAGCACTGAAAGGCCTTAGCGGAATGCAATTTCAGGTAGTAATTTTTAATCTTTACTTTTGAGCCTTTACTTCATTTTCAGGGATTATGTGAAGTGCCTTCTAGTGCCCATGACTGCGTCAACAGTTACAAATAGTTGTGAGTACTACAGCACCACAGTGAGAAGCCTGTGATTTTTTGTCGTGGAGTCCCCACCATGGAGCTTTAACTGGATAATCCTGCTTAGACTCCGTGGTATCACCCCGCCGTGGTTGTCTACTGGTCATGATGCTCAGCTGCTAAACCTAAGGTCGCTGGATTAGATCACAGCTGTGGTGACTGCGCTTTCGATGGAGGCGAAAATGTTTGAAGCACATCACTTGGATCTGAGCGCACTGTAAAGAACCCCAGGTGGTCGAAGTTTCCCGAGCCCTCCACTACGGCGTCAGTTATGATTACAACATGCTAATAGGACGTTCAGCCTCAGATATTATTTTTAGACTGCATCGTGTCAAGCGTATACGGGAAAGTCATTTTAAATACTCAATTGAACTCATCAAGAGAGTTTACCAGCTGCTGTTGGCAAGCGATAGGGCCTGTGACATGGCATAAAAAAAAAGACATGGCAAGACAGATGCTGCCTGATCATTTAATTATCAAATACCAATAAAAGGCAACTTTTTGTTATTTTGGGGAGATATCTTTTTTATTATGCCATTCTTACTTGGAAAATACTGCGGTGACTGAAGATCAGGCAGGTGGAGAACATTACAATAAACAATATACGCAGACATCGAAAAAAGTATTGGAATAAACAAATTTGTAAGAATACAAAGCGGGTGATATGACAAATGTAACAAAAAGATAATGACCAACAAGAACGAGCAATGGCATGAATGAAGTGATATCTTAAAACACGAAAAAGCAGATAATTACATACGCACAGAAAAATTTATAGCCGTAAAAACGCCTAAAAATTACAAACACTGAGAACCAACAATCAGAAAAAGTGATATAGCATGAGGACAGAGTATAGACATTGTAATAAGCACTAGAAATACAAAGAAGGTGATCTTATGTCATGATTAAGATGCTCCGAGCCACGTTCTATATTTCCTGAAAGAACGATTCACAACTAGAAATTATCTTTTGCGCTTTGTATCTCAGCGAATGATGAGCATTTCTTGAATTGGTTGGCTCGAGCTCTTACTGTCGTTTTCTGGCTTGCTCACGCAAAGTACTCTACCTAATTTTTTGAAGGTGTTCCTATGAGTGTTCTCCTCCAACAGTGAAACCATAAACAACCCGCACATCGCAAATCGCAGCTTTTACATGAGTGGGCGTCATCGTCGATATCACCTCAGGAGGCACTATTCATCATCCAGAAAACTTCTGACACTTGTTTATTGTCAAAGTTCTTTTTGAAGAAAGAGGAGCCCGCTCAGACTTGTGAAATAGCAGGCACTTGAAGGTGCGTGAAACTTACATATTCGATAAGCTTATCATAAAATCTTTTAAGCTAATCATGCAAAGTGCCGTGTTGATCAGTGCGCTGCAAAATATGCACAGCAGTACACTGATATGGCAACTTTACGATGCAACAAACTACATTTAACACTTGCAAATGAAAAATACATAGTAATGTGTATTATGCAAGCTCTACAGACGGCTCATGTGTTTAAACTCTTCATAAAGTTTTTTAGAGACTTTGAAGTCACCAGTGTGATGGTATAGACGTGCACTAAAAACGCCAACATGCCTCTGAGCACACACCTATGTAAGAACAACAAATAATTTGCGGATTTCGTGTACCGTAAATATGGTGGTAGACGGATCAATAAGTGTAGCACCACAATCATAGATGGGCAGAATTTCTCGGCGAAGAATGCATCTCAGAGCCACCTTCCCGAAAATTGTGAGCCTGGCATGAACACACTCCAAGCGCCATAGCGGATCAGATCATTGAGCTTTTGCAGTACACAGAAAAAAAATCTTAAGTGTAATTAACGTAGTGGACCATGTGACTTTGCAGGTAGGTAAGACTCATGCTGCTTATTTGCACTAACGCCTCACCCGATATTTTTGCTAGCCTTGGGTATTTGCTCTATAGAGGCAATTTGGCAGAACATTCGGAGCGAGAGCATTATCGTGTCCAGGGATGGCGAGCAATCCAAGAGACTTTAGGTTTCGGCGATCGCTTTCTGATGCCCCGCTATCTTAGTTAAGCAACGTTATGTAAAAGGCCCTTCATCTCCGCGTTTCATAACCTTCTCGTGGGCTTAGTACAATTGCTTGGCCGGTCGTGTTGTCACAGCGTCATCCGTAAAAATGGTCGCGCATGTTGTCTGGTTGCCGGCACGCGATAAAACTCGTACACTCACAGCCATTGTCTGCACAAATAGGCACTTGCTTCAATCATTCGTGTACGCCACACTCTCCCTGAATAGATACAGCATGTCCTGAGCAGGCTGTGCTCCGCGTAGCTCTGATCGTGTGCACCCGACTGGTTGATAATATCAGCCGTGATGCAGTCATATTGCAGAGCCATGGTAAAGCTGATTGTCTGCATGGTTGTAGCCTCGCGTAGCAAGCATCGCCATGCTACAATTCTGATGCGTTGAAATATGCTTTGTCTGAGCTTTTTTTTTTTGACTTCACCTATTCAGCCACATTACAAGAAAAGGAAAGAAATGGACAACTCGTCAACCAAAGGTTGAGGTGTTGCGTATTTATTTATTTATTTATTTATTTATTTATTGAGGCCTTGAAACTGCAGGCCTTGAAAACGCCTAGGCAGGAGGGGAAAGGTACAAATAGTAAAAACTGTGCAGGCATCAAAGTTATTATACTGACAACAAAATGAATGTACCAACAAGTAAACAAGCACTTGATGTGAAACAAAGAAAAGAATATACAGAATGAAAGGTCAACAATACATAACTATCTAAATAATGTACAAGTATATCGGTACAAGGCTAGGTTTAAGATGCAATGTATGGGATAGAGTCGGTGTTGCTGAGCGCACTAATGGGTAGGCGGTTCCAGTCTGCTACTATTCGAGGGAAGAAGGAATACCTAAATATGTTGGTTCTGGCATTGAAAGGCGTTACTGTGGCATAGTGGCGATGTCTTGTTCGGCGAGCAGTGAGAGGCCTAATATAAGGTTTATGAGAAATAGGAAACCTATTATTATACATGTAGGACCGCGGTAAGAATTCGTAGCGCGGCAATTTTTGTTTGCTTTTATTTTCTTTGCGGCGTAAGCTTAAGAAGGCATGTCAGCCGCGGTCTGCCAGCGTTGCTTGAGTGACAAGCGGTTGAAGCGCGACCGACCGGTTTTGCCACGAGCGCAGACACGCGGCGCCAGCATATTGCCCTGCTTTGTCGACGGTCCAGCGTTTCCAGTTACTACTAACTCAAAGAAAAGGGAACCAACCCGGGCAACGAAAGGGTTGAGATTGTAAACGTCGTTGCGACGGCCCCCTAATTGCCTCTCGGAACTGGCAGTCGGCGCATCAACGGGCCTCTTCCGAGACCCCGCGCACCGCGGTGACTCCTCGCATCGGTTCGGCGTATGGCCCGGCCACGTACTGTTTGCGCGCCTGCAAAATCGGCAGCGCGCGTTGCGAAAACTCTGAAGTCACCGACGACCTTTTTCTGCCGGGTCGGCTTTGGTCCAGTGACTCTCAGAAGCGGGCTCGCGACACGGGAAATGGTCACGGTCGCCCGTTCGACGCCTGGGTTTCCTATTGTTGAATCGGGCATGTCTTCGACGACATCCCCGTTTATCTGGGCAAAGGAACTCGTAAGCAGAAATATGCGCGGTCAGCGAGCGGTTCCTCGTACGGCGCACAGAGGCAAAAGGATTATAGCCCCGTTGTCAAGAAATTGACGTGGTAGAGAGAAATCGCCCTATGGCCGCACTACCGAGTACAGCTAGCTCTGTCTAAATAATTGGGCGCCGCGAAGCTGGCCCTGGCCTCTATGCTTTTTCTAGTTTTGTTTTATTTACGTTTTGGTTGTGTGGTTTGGGGAGAGTGCATAAGTCCCACGTGCACGAAGGCGGGATCCTCGTGGCGTTTTTTTTAATGTACCCAATGTACTGTCCAATCAGAGGACAAGCAAGTGATTATGTGCCGAGATGGTGGTAAGGGCGGAGCGCCAGGAAGAGATAAGAAGAGGCCCCGTGGCTCCGCCGGGGGGGTCTGAACCGAGCTTGCGGTGTTAGGCACCATCGGCTCCGCCGAACCCCGTAGGGTCGCCCTACAGAAGTCGGTTCATTTCCAAGTTGTTTTTCTTTTCCTTTTTTTGTAACATTGATGTCCATTGTTTTGTAAAATCTGTAAATACAAGTTTTTCTCAGCCATCTAAAACTTCTTCAGCGTTGCTTCTGCTTCCTCGTCAAGCGTCCAGCAGGCCAATAGCCGCTATTGGGATAGCGGCGTACGGTTCTTCTCCCACTTTGCTACACCACCACGGGTGGTGCGCTTCGGGCGCCGAGTGGGGAGAAGTGGTTTCTTCTACATCGAGAAGAGAACCTGATTTTACTGGCGCAGTCGACAGGATTTTTTGTGTGTTTTTTTTTTTTTGAGCGGCCGATGACAGTACCGAGTGCCCTATTGCTTTTGCCAGTCATCGCTTCACGCCTGCTCAGATGAAATGGTCTACGATAGAACGCGAGGCGTTTGGTGTCATTTGGGGACTCAAAAAGTTCGACACTTGGGTATTCGGGGCCAAAATCTTTGTCGTCTCCGACCACAATCCACTCGCGTACCTCACTCAAGCTTCGCCACAAGGGGCCAAATTGATACGTTGGGCATTGGCTTTGCAGCGCTACGACGTGGTAGTGCAACACAGAAAGGGTACAGCACATGCTAATGCAGACGCGCTTTCCCGGCTGACAAACCAATACTGGGAGGAGGTGCAGTAGCCGGAAAGCCCCGCAGCCGCGATCAGTGAAGGAGGGGGAACGAGTGTTATGTGCCACGGGACTAAGTGATGGATTTATGGTGCAAACATGGCAATAACACTTCAGAATGATGATGGAACTTTTGAACATCATACAACAGTGTGTGACAATTACCAAGTGTAGTGGTGTGAACTGCGTGTGGTGTCTGTTTGCTTTTACGTGCCAATATTTTTTTGTTGCGTTTTTTTATTATGTTGGGTGGGGCAACAGCGCCCAAATGTGCTGGGGCATGTGTTGCAGTGTGTGTCATGTTAATGAAAACTCTTGCAGAGTGTGCCAAAAAAATTACCCACGGCAGGGAATGTGAGATGTTGCATGCATCATAAGCGTTTGGTGGAAAGGCGCGTGGAGCGAGCAGCTCTGGCATGTTTGGTCGGGGATAGATACCGCGTTTCAGCCGCATGATGTTTGGAATAGGCTCGCTATATTAAGAGAGCAGGGCAGCTCACCAAGTAGCTTTGTCATGTCAGCTGGCGCTGGAGATTGGTTTGTCTCATTGTGTGTGAGTTTTTTTTTTTTTTGAGCACCGAGACCAAGTGGGGCTCTTTGCGCGCTTTCTTTGCAGGAGAGAATGTGCGCATGCTGCTGCCGGCCAGGTGCAGCGTGACCACTGCGTAGTGGGTGGGACACCCCGGCCGTTGGCAGTAGCTGTTAACCCACCGTACACCCACTGGTTGAGCGCGGTCCGTTTTTTTTTTGTGTGTGGGTTTACTTCGGCAACACTGTACGCAAGTTGTTGCGAAGTCTTGGATGGGGGGTGTAGGACCGCGGTAAGAATTCGTAGCGCGGCAATTTTTGTTTGCTTTTATTTTCTTTGCGGCGTAAGCTTAAGAAGGCATGTCAGCCGCGGTCTGCCAGCGTTGCTTGAGTGACAAGCGGTTGAAGCGCGACCGACCGGTTTTGCCACGAGCGCAGACACGCGGCGCCAGCATATTGCCCTGCTTTGTCGACGGTCCAGCGTTTCCAGTTACTACTAACTCAAAGAAAAGGGAACCAACCCGGGCAACGAAAGGGTTGAGATTGTAAACGTCGTTGCGACGGCCCCCTAATTGCCTCTCGGAACTGGCAGTCGGCGCATCAACGGGCCTCTTCCGAGACCCCGCGCACCGCGGTGACTCCTCGCATCGGTTCGGCGTATGGCCCGGCCACGTACTGTTTGCGCGCCTGCAAAATCGGCAGCGCGCGTTGCGAAAACTCTGAAGTCACCGACGACCTTTTTCTGCCGGGTCGGCTTTGGTCCAGTGACTCTCAGAAGCGGGCTCGCGACACGGGAAATGGTCACGGTCGCCCGTTCGACGCCTGGGTTTCCTATTGTTGAATCGGGCATGTCTTCGACGACATCCCCGTTTATCTGGGCAAAGGAACTCGTAAGCAGAAATATGCGCGGTCAGCGAGCGGTTCCTCGTACGGCGCACAGAGGCAAAAGGATTATAGCCCCGTTGTCAAGAAATTGACGTGGTAGAGAGAAATCGCCCTATGGCCGCACTACCGAGTACAGCTAGCTCTGTCTAAATAATTGGGCGCCGCGAAGCTGGCCCTGGCCTCTATGCTTTTTCTAGTTTTGTTTTATTTACGTTTTGGTTGTGTGGTTTGGGGAGAGTGCATAAGTCCCACGTGCACGAAGGCGGGATCCTCGTGGCGTTTTTTTTAATGTACCCAATGTACTGTCCAATCAGAGGACAAGCAAGTGATTATGTGCCGAGATGGTGGTAAGGGCGGAGCGCCAGGAAGAGATAAGAAGAGGCCCCGTGGCTCCGCCGGGGGGGTCTGAACCGAGCTTGCGGTGTTAGGCACCATCGGCTCCGCCGAACCCCGTAGGGTCGCCCTACAGAAGTCGGTTCATTTCCAAGTTGTTTTTCTTTTCCTTTTTTTGTAACATTGATGTCCATTGTTTTGTAAAATCTGTAAATACAAGTTTTTCTCAGCCATCTAAAACTTCTTCAGCGTTGCTTCTGCTTCCTCGTCAAGCGTCCAGCAGGCCAATAGCCGCTATTGGGATAGCGGCGTACGGTTCTTCTCCCACTTTGCTACACCACCACGGGTGGTGCGCTTCGGGCGCCGAGTGGGGAGAAGTGGTTTCTTCTACATCGAGAAGAGAACCTGATTTTACTATACAGCAGGAACACAAACTTGAGCCTGAGAGTTTTTCTTCTTAGTAGTAATAACTGAATGTTGTTTTGGGCCATTAAGATACTTGGAGGGTCACTGGTATGACATTTAGAAAAGATAAACCTTACTGCTTTACGTTGCATTCTTTCAAGCGCATCAATGCCAGATTTAGTGTAAGGATCCCACATGATAGCTGCGTATTCTAGCTTAGAGCGGACAAGAGAAGTATAGGCGGATAGAAGGGTCTCGGCAGGAGCGTGTTAATATTTGTGTCTGAAGCAGCAGAGTTTTTGCTAGCTGAGTCGCAAAGGTTAGAGACGTGGGAACTCCAACTCGGAATATTACTTATTATGACACCTATGTACTTGTATTCATTACCTCATTAAGTGGCATGGGTGTAAGATTTTAAACAAACGAAAGCTTATTATTTTTTGGTAATTTTCGTAAATACTGTTTTAACAACATTAAGCTGCATATTCTAGCGTTTGCACCATGTTAAAATATTTGGAGGCTGTAGTTTAAGGTAGCTTGATCTTGTTGACAGGTGGTTTTGAAAATATGCGAATAATTTTATCTGAACATGTTTGGAAATAGTGTCAACAATATCATGAATATATATGTTAAATAGTAAAGATCCAAGAACACTTCCTTGGGGAACGCCAGAAGTTACTGGTAGGTTACTTGAAGAGCAGTTATCGATTGCAATGAATCGCCTATGGTTATTCAGGTAAGCATGCAGAAATCCAATTTACTAGGTATGAGGGAACGCCCAGATGAATAAGTTTAACGATACCTTTTGCGTGTTACATGAGATAAACACTTTCTTAAAATCCAAACTTATAAGGTCAGTTTGTCCTGATTTGCCGACAACGCTAGCAAGGCTATGAATACCAGTAGTTAATTGGGACAGTGCAGAGGTCTTTTTTTTAAAACCATGCTGTATAGGAAACAGAATTGCTCGATCATCAAAAGCGCTGTCACTTCATTAGCGATTATAAATTCCAAGAATTTAGAACAAGATGAAGTTAGTAATATGGGGCGGTAGTTGTGAACTAGTGATGAATCACATTTTTTTAAGAATGGGATGATACGAGCAGATAGCCTGTCGTTTGGAAGCATAGCCGGGGAAAGTGATTCATGAAAGATAATAACGAAATATGTGACAGAATTCCGGCTTATGTGTGAAGAAACACGTTTGAGTAACTAGTAGGGCCCGAGTAATGAATTTGTTTTCATATTGAATAGCATAAAAAAGACACCAGGCAGATATAAAAAATAAGTCATCCCTCACTGGTGTGTTTTCACGCGACGGGGAACAGACGAACTTAAAAATTGGCCCTGCATCTGCATTTTTCACTGCAAATATCGTCGAAAGGCGATAGTCTTGCGTGTGCAGAGAGTGAACAGAAAAGTTTATGTGATGTTCTGCGCGAAAAAAAATCGGTGAATGGTATGGTGAAAGCTCTGCATTAGAGAGTCTCGATACGTGCAGCGAAGGCGAACGAGTGCATCGAGGCAAGTTAGACACGAGCGCCATCTGGTAGTTTTCGTCAAAAACGAAGGAAGGCGTGCGCCTGGGGAGAAATATGCGAGCCTGTCTTGGAAGCGATAAGTTGTAGAACGTAAAGCGACAGGCAGGCGCCACCACCGTGTCGTCTTAGAAAAGCGTTGGAAACACTTGTCTTTTTTAGCATCGCGTTGCACTGTCAGCGCAGGGTGATAAACGCTACTGTCATTAGGGTTACTTGTGTGTGCCCTCTCTAGTGCAAAGGCACGCATATAAAACATCGACGTGTTGTTATTAAGTTTGAAGGCGTTTTCTAGAATATCAAGTTTTTCATTGAAGTCTTAAAAAAAGATAACTGGTCTTGATTTACCCGGCTTTTTCAGACGATAGATTATTCTAATAGAACTGCCGTGTACAATTAATTTCTCAGGTAATATACTAATAACAACTTTTTGCTTAACCTCGGTTTTTGACTCACCGGTTTTATCCCGAAGGCCGAAGATCAACATGTTAGAACGCCTACTTCTGTCTTCTAAATCCATAATTTCGGATTCTGGAGATTTTATAATCCGTTCAAAATCATCGACACGAGCAGTACGTTTTTCTAAGTCAGTGAATCGACGGTCCCAATCAACGGAAGTCTTTTCCATATTGTTTTGCTGGGTTTTAAGAGCCACCACGTCTTCAAGTAAGTTGGCTTGTCCTATTAGTAGTTCTTGCAGAATTTTTTATACGTTGGAATTTGGGAATAACACCGCACAGCAAAAGTAAGCACGTACAGTATAAATCATAAGCTATAGTAGCACATCAGCGCCGTGGGAACGGCAAGACTAAAAGGCAACGGTAATCCCTCCTAAATGGAATAGAGTAATAATAACTAATCTGCAAAAAGCATAGAAATCGCTTGTGAGGCTATATGCCCGTAGCAAGTTCGCCGTGCCCAATCAGCATTTTGATTTGAGTGATGGTCGTTAAGTAATCGATACTGCGCTTTTCGTATGTGTTTGCCTAACTGTATTCTACAACAAACACGCACTCATTGTCATCAAAGTTACGTTTTTAACAACAGGCAAGTTTTTTTAAGTTTTTAACAAGAGGCAAGTTTTTTAAGTGGAAAAGACAAAGGAAATGCTGGTCGCTAGTCCTCAATTTGTACTGGAATTAAGTGCACACTACCAGCGCTGGGTAAAGTGTGAGAGTGTTGACTCTGCACTGTTGCAGCAGAAACACTCCCTTCATTGAACCTCCATAAAATGACTGATTCGGAAACAATTTTTTTTGGTTACCGTTTGTAAGATCACCAGATGTTTGATCTATTCACTTTTGCGGATTTGAGGCATCACGTAATTAAACGATTTGCTCCAACAGATTTTCCATAAAACTACTTTTGCTTGTACACAGTCCAATCGATGCGAAGTTGTTCTCTACCTGCAATCAAGTAAAGTGCACCTTACAAGCCATAAAACGAGCCGCGAAATGTATAACATCCGACAACCACTTGATACTTTTTTTGACACTTGTGTGTTATTTATAAGGTAAGCATAGCTATGTTGTATCGGAAGTTACTGGTGATAAATGCCCACGCATTGACAATACAAGCTGGCTTTTGATGTGCGCACAGTGCTTTGGTGGATTGTTATTGTAATAATAATAAAGGAGTAAAAGCGCAGATATATATATATAGCTGTGCCGGTTGGTACGGATTCAAGATAGAAAGCAGTGAGATATGGCTCGGTTACATTCACTAATCTAGGTTATCAGAACCTGTAAAAAATAAAGTAGATTGCACAAGCATGTTCTCTAACTTTGTAAAAATTTCATTAGGAAACCTTTGATGTATCTGTAAATGCTGAAAGAAGCTCTAGTGCAGTGTAAAAATAATAATGAACCCTACACATGGTTTGAACCGTATACTACATGGGAATTATCAGGCGAATTGATTTGAGATACTTGTTCTCGGTAATTCAGCAAAACTGCATTGGTATTCTAGGTATTTTCGCGTAAACTTGATATAAATTTCGTTAAGGTACAACATTTTAAGGAATAATGTAAAATGCAGACTATGAGGCCACGGAAAGTGAAAAATATGTTTTTAGTTGTAGATGTAACGTAAATGTGAAGAAACATTCTCTGCTGCCGCTAAGTTATCATTTGCCCACTTCTTTTTTCAAAAAGACGTTACAAGCCCTAGTATCATTATCCTCTATATTTTAAGCAGCATCCATTTTGTTAGTCTTCTATATTATTGTGTTTTACAAAGAAAAACAAGTCGTTCCACATCTTTCCTTATATTGAAACACGTGTTATGCATGATTAGAATTGTATATTTATGTAATCACTATAAAGTGCTCAGATTACACTTTGAGCCATACGCACTTTTACAGCAAAATTGTATGTGGGTCGAGAAAACCAATTTGGTTTGATGCGCAAAATGACCCACTTCGCTTTACACTATTTTGCTAAAGGAACTGGTAGGCACGTTGTGGCAGCCTCAACCAGCTTTCACTCACACAACGAACACACAGGTGATCATATAAATGTTAATTTTACAGTGAACACGACAGTGACGGTGATGACATAATTGGGCCTAGTGACCACATAAATATGTGATATTGCAATATAAATGATAGTGTTCTCGTCATCCTGCTCCTTGAGCTTCTACCCAGCGGTCTTTTATCTACTCTCTCCCGGAGCATCAGTTGCGTGAAGTTCACAGGCGAAATTTTTCGTCGCCTTCTGCAGAGATATGAGGTGCGTGCTCTTGAATATAAATTATCTTTGAAAGCCCTTTTGCTACATATTTATCTTTCTCGTCCGACCCCGGTTGTGAGTCACGCCAGCAAAATACTTTACATTATCGCTAGAAACATTTATTAAGGTCATTCTCGAGAAGCAGCGCACACCAGCGTAGACAGAGTCGTCTTGACGCGAAATCTACGGCAAGGCGCACAATAGTAATTTTGCTCGGCCACATAAAGGCTTGACATGCCACTTGCACTACTCGGTGAACCAGTGCGTTTTTCAGTGGAGCGGCGCAATGCTCATCCTCGCAGGACGCGTGCTGAATCTCTGCAGTATTTTCTTCACAGTACATTCCGCCTCGAGTTTTGAAACATAATGCTCTAACCACTACGCAGTGAAAGCATGCTTCTTCAGACAGTACTGATCAGCATCAGAAAGGACACGAGTTCAGGAGATTGTCGTGGTGTGTGCCGCACGAAGTGCTTCCTGTAGGATGCGCTTAGTGCGGTACAACGCGTTCAGACATCTGACGTGGTTACACAAGGTAAACTGAGAATCTGGTAAGCGCTGCTCCCTCGAATGTGCGTGAACATTCATGTGCAATGCATGTTTCTTCATTGTGCTTAAATGTAACTCACAGACAGTGTCTGATGGTTTGCGCCGTAACTCTCTGGCTGATTTTATATTACATGCTAGTAAAAACAGATGTGTTCAAAAGCTCTATTCTTTTGAACTGTGATAATATTCACTGGATTATTCAATACTAACGCATGCTCACTCTTTATAGTTAAGAAACGATGTATATATATAGAGAGAGATATAAAGAGAAGAGAAAGGCAGGGAGGTTAACCAAGCTTGGCTCGGTTGGCTACCCTACACTTGGGGTGGGGGAAAGGAAGAATAGCAGAATAGAAAGAGACAGAATAGAAGAGCAGTAAGAAATAGAAAGATGAATGTATAGTCGCACTGATATGGTCTAGCACTCGCTACTTCTGACTAATTTTTTTCATTCACTCAGGCACAAGCCTGTCATTATTGACTCGAGAAATGCGGTCACAGTTGGATCAATTTTTGTTTAGCAGTAAAACTATCACTTAAATAATAGCTACTAAATATTAGTCCGCTGGCACACGCGTATGCCCTGATATGTGCCAAGTGTTTCGATTTCACAGAACTGTTCTGTCTCAGAAGCGTCTAATGACTGCACATCAACCATTAGTGAGTGCTATCACTAAAGAATATGCCGAGCCGTATTACTGAAACTGGTAAAACCATATGTTAGAGCAAAATGATCAAAGTGACTAAGCGGAATGAATCTGGGTCTTCCCATAAGTTTGCGAGCAGAGTGACCGCAAGTGGACTGTCGTATTTGACTGAAAGGCAGAGTTGACTAGATAAATTGGAGTGAAACTGTAGAGAAAACTATCTTCTGGCTGTAGGCCAGAAGTTCACCAGTCGTGCATAACTAATACATGAAACAATTTTTTTTCGGGTTCCTCCTGCTTTTGATCTTTCGTCTTTATTCGCTGAATCTCGGGAAGCAGCACACTGCCAGTTGTATGTCAGTTCTTTTGCACAGAGTCAAGAGAAGTAAGTGAACTTGAGAAGGTCGTCCCACTATGAGTCGCGTTTACTTCCAAGACGTGCTTTGCAGTTCCGAGTGGCGCCTTACACTACTAGAAAACAACCAGCGATGTAGGAGACTTAGGGATGTGTGTTACGCGGCACGCTCTCTAAGCTTGTGCGCGAACTTGCACACTGCTCCAGCTCTAAAACACCTGTGTTTTGGTTCAGAATATACTCTGTGGCATGAATTTGGGCCGCGGATATTATTAAATATGGAGTTTGTGATAGTCACAGTACGCATAGTTAGTTCCACCGTATAAGGTGCGTTTTTTTTTTCTGTTTTTTCTTCCGAAGTTTTTTCAACAAATGTAGGTACATACGTGAATGAACCAGTTCTGTATGTATTGGATAAACTGTGTCATAGTGAGATCATTTTTAGAAACATAAATTCTCATCTGTGTTGTGATTCCCCTCGGTAAATATATTCAGTGACCTTGCTGGTTAGAACATATTCGTATAATAAATTCAGCATTAGGACCGATAAAAAAAGAAATACTTTTGAAAGCTTCATCACTACGCCTTTCCTAATAGGTGTTATTTCTTTGCCAGTTGTTCGTCCAAATTGTGTTGCGGTTCATTTGTGGGGCAAGAAACACAAAGATCAGTACTGAGACTTTCAATTTGAGTTTTCTGAAGAATTTCGTGCATCGGTATCAAGCCATTTTTGTTGTTTCGCTCTTTCCCATTTCATTGAAGCATATTGCATTTAATCAGATCAATCTGGGCTTGTTGCTCAAGTCCTTTTTTAGATAAGTTAAAAATGTTGCTCTCTTAGCACATAATTTGCGCTTAACCACAGAGCATCATATATATAGAAATGCTTCATATGTCGCATTGTTGTTTACGAGCTATTCTGCTATGAATGCTGCAGCATCCACCAGCAGATCAGAGTGTCACAACTCATGTGACATGGATGAAGTCAAGATCGAAAGGTGAATTTTTACAGGCCAGAAAATACTGGTTATTTCCGAGGCCTTTTTTTACGTGTACAATTTCACATCTGCTCACCATTGCAGCTGAAAGAGACTTTTGAATTCCAAATTTTTAAACGCCAGCGTCGGGATGGGATGGGAAGCGATAATGATGCTTTAAGAGTGTCAGTGAAGTACGCTAGTAAGATGTTCGGCGATTGATAAGTACTAAACAGCCTCGCAGCCCTCCTACAAGGAAAATTGATGGTCAGAAAGAGATAAAGACTTCAACTGATGGGTATTCAAAGGGCGTCGCAAGAGCCAACTCCTCCAGAATTGGTCTTGATTCTAGAAGACAGCAACTACCTGACCTTAGGATGTGTATGTTTATAGTTCGTACTCACTCCCGCAACAATAAAGGTGGGCGAGGAGAGGACACGCGCGAAAACTTGGAATAGAAGAGGACGGGAGGCCTCCCGGCTAGTGAGGGTCGTTTGTAGCTTCATGTCCTGCCTGGTATGACACAAACCTTTACGAAAACTGTAGAGGTGCCACACCGAAGTAAATTGAGTTTGTAAGCAATAATAATAGACGAACTTCATTCGCAACGTATTTTAGACAAGAAAATGTATGGTGCTATTGCGCACGTGGCATATGTAGAGGGAGTCAATATCCTACACGTCTGGCCATGGCCCTCGTTGTGTCCACCGGGCCGCAGCACGTAATCTCCTCAACAGGCTTCTTTAGAACAAACAAACCTGAAAAAGTTGAAAAAGCAGCCATCGGTGTAACTTACGCCAGAACCCGAGCATCTTGCATCATAGGCGGCTCCAAATCTGCTATTCGCAACTTCTTGGCTTGAACTCCCATCCGGCGCACTGCATTCTCGCAAATGCACACCATGTTTAGATCTGGGCCACTCGGGGCTAGCGAGGAACGAGCAAGCTCATGACACCGCCCAAGCTCAAGTCCACTACGCTCGTCACTCAGCAGAGCCCCCCACGACTCGACGCGGCTGAACGAGACATGATGGTCTCCTCTTTTCTCGACCATACGAGGGAAACAATGATTACGTTTGGAGATAGTAAGACCCATAATAACGACCTACCACCAGACAAGTGCCTTAGTAAGCAACAATCCACTACCCGACGTCGAATGCAGACCCACCCTTTCCCCTGTCTTTTAGTTTACAGCTATGTTCAACCCGCAGTCCACACACCGCAAAGCCAGGGGCGTGTCGCACCTCATGCCGAGCTTCACCATATCAATTGGGCCTTTCCTGCAGCTACCCACAAAACAAAGCGCAGCACAAACCATACACTGACAATCCCCACAGCCGAGAAGTGGGAGGCTATGCTGCTCAACACGTATCCGGAGGTCCAGCTTTGTACTGTCCAGTTGGTAGAAGGTGCCGCCAGAATTCAAGGTCTGGCCGCCACCTGAAGATGGGTGGTCACGGAAACGCCCGTCTCCCCCCCCCCACCACCTTTGATCCCAGCAGGGAAACTTTAATAAAGTTTCCCCCCTCTTTCTCTCCCGGAATGGGTGTG
Source organism: Rhipicephalus microplus (assembly GCF_043290135.1). Classification (NCBI taxonomy): domain Eukaryota; kingdom Metazoa; phylum Arthropoda; class Arachnida; order Ixodida; family Ixodidae; genus Rhipicephalus; species Rhipicephalus microplus. The sequence continues at coordinate 108,980,237 of NC_134704.1, forward strand.
CCTGTCAACAAAGTGCACATAAGCCACACAAAAAACATTAAACTTTATTTTTGTACCACGTCATACTCGTGATTTTTTTAAAGACAATAGTCTTTCTTGGGAACCTTCGACGCAAAAATTTTGGTCTGTCTGTCTGTCTGTCTGTCTCTCGGTCTGTCTGTCTCTCTGTCTGTCTGTCTGTCTGTACACTTGTCTCTGTGTCCACTCTTAACAGCCTCGGGTATTCGAAACGGCCGACGCCATCCGCAGCGCCCACCTACGTTGCTCAAGATTCAGCGTTCATACTTGTGCAATTGTCGATTAAAAAGCAAAAATTGCGCATTTCTGGGGCACCATAATAACATGTATATATTCAGCATGTGCACCTTTTACTAAAAAAGACATACATAAGTAATTTTAAGGACCGTAGCGCTTATCACGCTGCGCTGACAATGCAACGCTTTTATGGAAAGGCGAGTGTTTCCAACGCTTTGCTAAATTAAGACGGTGGTGGCACCTACCCGTCGCCTTGCGTTCTACACCTTATCACTTCTGAGACGGGCGCGCACACACATCTCAGAGCTCCGCACTTTGTTGATGAAAAAACTGCCAGATGGCGCTCATGTTTCACGTGTAACGTGACTTGATGCGCTCGTTCGCCTCCGCTGCACGCTCGAGGCACTCTAACGCAGCGCCTCCAGAATACCATTCACCGATTTTCTTGAGCAGAACATCAAATAAATGTTTTGTTCACTTTCTCCACATGCAAGACTATCGTCTTTCGACGACATCACTTTGCAGAATAAATACAGATACGAGGCCAATTTTTTCGCTAAGTGCTGTCTTTTTGAAACTTCTGTACCAAGGACCGATGGGAAACTGCAGTTTTTGTTCCATTTCTGCCCGCCTAATCTATTTACAGAAAGATTTCACAGGGAGTACTCAGGAAAAGGATGATGTTCTGCATACATCTTTGCATGGCCTGGAGAGTAATTCGGCTGTGTAAATACATGCTGGTTTTGTACAGTATTACAATGTGCAGCCCGTGTTTATGCTTTTTTGTTCACTCTCGAAAACCTTGAGTACACATGCAGAGTCCGATGTCGAAACAATCCGCCGTTTTAGGCACTTCACTTACGCCTTCATGAGATGAGCCGGCTAGATCAGTCTTTTCAGAAGTATGCTGCACTTTTTATCCTCTCCGTACGACCGAGCTGTCCACAAGAGACGAATTTAGCTTGCCCATGTAGTGCCATCATCATCGCCATCATTTCTTGATCACTACGCCGCGCCTCTCGCGCAGCTGATGCTAGCTCGAGCTGCGCGAGGTTCAGAACGAGCTCACGCACCTGGCGCGTCGGACGTGGACAGCCACCGCGGCTCCGCTTCAGTAAAGCCGAAGTGTAGCACTCTAATTCAACAGTATATGTTTCCTGGACAATGCACGTAATTTAACTTTTTGTGGCATAAGCATTTTAATGTCCCAATAAAAAATAATATATAGCTCTACTAGTTCACGCCAATACACATCTCTCCCACGTGTAATTTACGGTGAGCTGTATGTATGTCAGACTTCCACTTCACTGCAAGGTGGTCGTTATTCTATTGTTAAAGAGAGAGAAGGTGAAAGTGGTACTAAGATAAGTTGTGGTTTGTTCAGCCTAATATATATATATATATATATATATATATATATATATATATATATATATATATATATAGAAAGAGAGAGAGAGAGAGGGAGAGAGAGAGATGCATTTTATGTTTTACATTTTGTAAAAAATAATCAACTTTGCCCCTGAATTTGCACGGTTAGTCGGTTACATTTAGAGGAAAGGATAAGAATTTTCTGTTGGCTATCGGTACTACACTCGCTCCTACATTCTAGGGTTACAGTGGCTAAGCATGTAGAAATCATTCACATATCAAAGTGTCCTCCCCATTCTATGTGATTTCGAACACGATAACAAATAAACAAAGAGAAATGAGGACACATATGTTTTTTTCATAAGCGAAACTCAATGGATCGTGAGAAAATATAAAAGAGATATCCGACATTTGCTTTTAGGTTGCCCTTAAATATATTCCCAAAAAGAAAAAAAAGTGATTGCAGAAAAATCAGCACTCTTTATAGTATTTACGAAGCAATATGCTCCCTCACTCCTGTTCTGTCCCAAAGCGCCTGCAGACTTGGATTGCGATGCCTTTGAGATTGTGCTCAGTTAGGGACCGGGGAATCACCAGTGAAAGAAAACGTTCAAGAGATGGGATACAAAAGTGTCGTTCCATAAAAATGTTAAGACACCTGAGGCACCAGGCATTCAAAAACAAAAGCAAATGCAAAACAATATACACGCGATTGAAGAGATAGCCACCCCCACAAAAACAATACTAAAAAAGCGGAGCCCGAAGACGCCAAGGAATAGAAGATACAGAATGCAAAATGGGAAACCTGTTTTACTGGTGTTTTGTAGCTACTCACGGCAAATAAAACAAGAAAGAACTAGAAATTTTACCTTCCAGACTGCTAAGGACAGCATCCTAATAGTGCGCATGGGCGTATCTATTTTGGTCGGGTTCTTCGAAGCGCATCTTTCGTGAAGCTTAGTGACCTTCTGCCCACGTTGGCACCAAACTTCATTATCGCTAAGTGTTCTGCGCCCGGCAAGAGGCTCCAAAGAACTCGAACACTTTGGAAATGGGATCAGATCGAGTCACAGAGTACATCTTTTGTGAAGCTTAGTAAAATTCTGCCCACGCTGGCACTAAACTTCATTATCGCTAATGTCTGCGACCAGCGAAAAGGTCCAGTGAACACGAACACTTTGAAACTGACATCAGATTTTGTTTGTTTCGTTTTTGGTTCAATGCTCAGCCCTCTTCGAAGAAACATTTACTTCACGTTGCCACCAAGTCAGAGACCTCGCAGAAAGTAAACACATCCTTTCCTTTAGTCTTGCTTCGATTCGCCTTCGCGAGAGTGTTCATTGAGATTCCTTCAGCAGGAGATCAAGGCCTAAGAATTCTCCACCAAACACTAGCAACTTTAACATTACGCTTGATCACCATTGCAGTCAGGCTTTCGTTATTTTTCTTTACACGACTTTCAGTGGCGCCTGAGGGCCAACAAGTCCGCTAAAGAAATAATGTAGACTTTGTCATCAAAGACTCACTCGTTTATTTAGCTTGGGCTGCCTTTGTTGTTACATTTTTGTGAAAACGAATTTATTGTTTAGAATTGTTTAATATAAGCACAGACCTACATTACTGATCTCTCACTATAATCGAATTCAATCAGCAGAAAATGAAGGTAACTGAGACCTAGGGGACCCTGTGGTATTGTTCAACTGCAGTGTAGTAAATGACTCTAAGAGCCACGAAATAACGCGTTCTTCGCCTGCTTTATTCATTATTTTGGCTCATTACCAATTTATTGGTATTGCTTTATGTGTGCTGGACGCAGTGTACGTCTTGCCCATGTTTTTCAAGGCCAATAATTCTGCTGATTAACATTCAGTCAAATGAATTGCCAGTCGCCTAACAACTGAGTTCCCAGTAACCAAGGCTTTTCTTATGTAATAAAATATTGTATGTGGCTGGCAGGAGCCATCAAAGTGGCTTTAATGGGCTTTCCATATCAATCCAGCCTATTTTATATGCATGTGTATATGAAGTGTATATGAAGTGTATATTTTATATACACTTCACTTTCAAAATATGCACCTCATACTCCTACAGATGTGTTTTATTTTGCACAAAAATATGCTCTGGCGTTTCAGTCCCCCTTTAGTTCTCCATTTTTTTTTTGGACAATGGCATTCTCCACAGTGTTTCTCAATCGCCCAATTTTCTGGAGTGTGTTGCCACACTTATTGATACGATTATTCTGTAGTAATTCTGCCTCTACTCATAGTTACTCCTGCGCAACCGTCCATTGATGTGGCAGGGTCTTTTCGCAACTGGAGTTTATGTACGAAGCTCTACGTGCTGAACTACTGTGAGAAGCGTGTCCTTTGAGCAAATTGATAGCGAGCTCATGGGGGAATATTTAGAATGTGCACGCAAATGCCGACAATGGCAGCACTAAAAAAACACGTTTTTTACACGCCTTGTAATGGTCGCTGCGTCTGCAACCAATTTCAGATTGAGCAGCGCAGTTCCTCTAAACAGAGTGACGAAAATTGTATTGCAAGCTTTGTTCGTAACAGCCAGGCCTCACAGTAGCATCACCATGCCGGAAAATCACTCATGCTTTCATGAGCCACGCAGGACTCGAGTAGCCTGCTGCAGAGACGATAGATATAACCTAGCAAGGGCCGCCGGTTGACAAAGAAAGACAACTTTATTTCGTTAAATCTTACTAGGAGCCCTGACTGTGTTATGCTCTTGTACGATGTGCCGCTGGCAGTAATAACACACAAATTATATAAAAAAGATTAAGATGAACCAAACGATAAATATAAAGATGAAGGATGGGGAAAATCGCAAGAAAAGTTTTAATAAAGAAGAAAACATCACCGTTCTATAAAAACCACGGCTTGTTTGCCTCCACCTTAGGGATAGCCCTGAGATTTCTTAGTATGCTCGGCAGTGAAGCATTTTGTATGTTTGGCATTTAAGAACCTGAAAGATAATGTGGCCTATGCTTTTCGTAGCTATCCTTGTGGTGGTTACGACGTGATTTACTTTGTCATTATCCTGAGTCAACAGACCTAATAAGCCTAGTGTTCTCACTTCTCAAACGAACCAATCGCTTAGGCGCAGTTCTGACTATGGCCATTTCTGCTTTCTTCAGCATCGCGCTGAAATACGTGGTATTCAGGCTTTCCTTGTGGACATTACATTTCTGTTCCTTGTAGTATAGCTGGACATCTTAAGAAGAAACCTAAAAAGAAGAAAAACGCGTGAATAGTGGGTCAGCCTCTTCGCTTCATGTTCTTCTTCTTTCCTGGGTTCTAAGATCTTCTGTGAATCTCTCGACATTTAAAAATACGTAATACCCTTCTCCAGTGAACAGTGTTCCTTAGTATGAGTCTTTATGTACCCAAACTTCGATGTCATCACGTTAAATGGCAAGTCAGTTGTTCTTGTCTTCCTGAAGCGATTTCACTAGTTTTCTCAATTGTATGCCTAAAATTAGTGGTGAAAGAAGATAACTCAGGATGCTCGTCTTACGTGAGAGAATTACCTCTTGCGCAATCGCCTTCAATGAGAAGGGGTCGGCAAATTTGCCGTTAGTTTGATGTCACCGATAACTGCTTGTTTTTCACACCACCAAATGACGTGAAATGACCTACTCGGGCCGCAAATATCACGAAAACTCTCGGCATATCCACGGAGTGAATGATGATGAGTGGGGTAAAGCGTCTGTCAGTCCGTCCGTGCTTCTGTCGATCCAATCGTTCTTGCTTGCGTTCGTCCGTCCACGTGACCATCCATGCGTTCATTAATTCATCCACCCTCTGCCCATGCGTCAATCCGTGAGTCCGTCCATTCATCTGTCTGCCTGTCTGTTCGTGCGTGCATATAGTGAACACTCCAAGTACCGTGGTCTCCCATCTCGCATCCCCTGTGGCACATACCCGCTCTAGAGCGGGTAAGGGTCACCGGTAGCTACGTGTTACTACATACGTACAAGATATGAGCAAACCCACGCCTTGAGGAGCTTCGCCCCTAAAATAAACAAAAGGAAAACACAACGACAAGCACAAAGACAAACACCACTTGTGCTTGTTGTAGTGTGTTCCTTTACTTTGTGATTGTGATATTTGCTCCCAAAAATGTCATTAAGCTAGTACAAACTAGGCCAACGCTCAGTATCGTTAGGTAAAATGAGTTTTTCCTTGTTCTCACACCGCCTTGAGCGCACTGCAAGCTGCTGCCGGAGCACACAAGCCACGTGCTGCCGTATTCCCTTTCGTAAAAATTGAAAGTGTTTGCTCCCTTGAATTTCCTGCGAAGTTTCTGATCAGATGAATGAATAATTTCAAAGGTTGGAACCAATATTATTACGGGCACTTGCCGATTCAGCTGCAGGGTCTGTTGTGTTGATTTAGCGAAGATTCCAACGGTGACTAACTGACAGACGGTGGTTTAGTCGGTGAGTCAGCGTTAGTGCAATCAGCTTTAGGAAGACCAGATTGGATCTTTCCGAAACGAAAGCAGTCACTTGGAATTAAAGTCTCGGGTTCGTAGTTTTCTTATTTTTAGAAAGGAATAACTCTTATTCACAACTTGCTTTACCCCTACATAATTTATATTACATTAATAAAATGAGCGCTGAAACCTAAGCGAGATAGATCAATACGATGCATAGGTAACCATTCCGTCTTCTTGCAATCATTTTCTTTGTTCTTGTCTTGCCTCAGTTACATCTTTAGTTAAACGTGTTGCTTTTTGCTTTGATTGGAACGCCAGATGTATTTTTGTTTGTGGTGTCCCTTTTAGGGGCGAAGCTCCTTAGGGCGTGGGCTGTGCGTCCCCTGTAGCCTGTATGTAGCCACCTCTAGTTTAGTTCTTGCAGTGTTCACTAGATGGCGGTACCGTCCCCTGTATGTAGCTACCTCTAGTTTAGTTCTTGCAGTGTTCACTAGATGGCGGTACCGTCTCCTGTATGTAGCGACCTCTCGTTTAGTTCTTGTAGTGTTTACTAGATGGTGGTACTTGTAGCTGATGATGAAAAGATGCAAGATGTTATAAACTAGAAAGCGGTACTTGTAGTTGATGAAAGACGCGAGATCTTATAAAATAGGAATGATGTCACATATGGCGCGTGTCACTGGTTGAAGGCAATCGTTCGATTTAGTGCGGTGACGTACGCTAGGGGGAGCGATGTAATAAAATCGAGTGGGCAAAATGTACAGAGGATTCATGGTTTACCAGGTGTACCTCCGGAGCTTCGCCCACTCATCATCATTCACTTCGTGGATATGGCGGAATTTTTTTTGTCTCGTACGGCAACTTAGGACATCCATTGGGCTAAATTTTTCAAGATTTCTTTATATTCGCGGTATTTTATAATACATTCATAATGAGCATAAAATGAACTTTCAGCAAGATGAAGAAAGCCACTGTGTAAACATATAAATGATAAATATTCTTCATGCTTAGAACAACCGAATTTTTTTACGCCACCGAAATTCTATGCCCTCAGCAATCAGACAAAATCGTCAGATGTACACAACCAGTTAACGTTTCTCAGACACGTGTGCTAACCGATTGGTGTTGTACGCAAGTCATCTCTGGCCTTCCATTAGGCTCTAAACGAGACTTTGAAGCTTAAATTTGACCTCGCGCTGGCAGCTTCTTATGACATTTAGAACAATGAGTGGCATAGAAGAGACACGTACAACAGCAATCAAAGCACTGAGTTTATAATGCTTCATCAAAACAATTTGGGTGATAGCAATTTATTAAACCAGTTTACCCAAACAAGAGAGGTTTATTCACACCATCAAGTTTTCTGGAATCTAAGGTTGTCCTTCAGACAACAGTCAAGTGACACACGGTGACGGTGACACCAAAAGAGGGACCCTTGACAACGAATGGCAATTGTCCAGTGAAGGACGGCTGCTTCAAAATTATCCGTCATGATTTGTCAACTATCCCTGAACTTCACACCCCTCTCCTAGAAGCAGTATCATTGATCGACCATACACCTTTTTTTTAATCAAAGATAGCGATTAGTTGCCGAACATACCCACCACAAGCTCTCTATGCTGAAAACACGTGCTTCATTTCTTTATTATTCTTCCGAATATACTATTTGTAGTGATGAAAAGATCGACGCATCTATTTGGCATAGACAACATACTTTAATGCTTATTCAAGACAGAGACAGTGAGTAGTCATCAAATTTACACTTACACATTCTGAAAAGTTGCCTTGAATTTTTATTCGTAGGAGGTATTGCCGATGAGGACCACTTACAATTGACAGTCACCGTTAGTACTCGTCATTTATGTTTACTACATGTGAAAGATAAGTCACCTAATTGACCAGGAAGCCTTCATGCGAGGGTACATAATTTGCTTTTTCCATGATAATAACATCTTAAGTTGTTTTTTATGCATATTCTCTACACACAATATTTTACTTATACAGAAGTAAATTCTTGAAAGTTTTTAGCAATGGCAGTAGTAATAGATAAATAAAGCATACTGAAATACAATTTTGAGAAAAATAGCTGAACTTCTGAAATAAGTTTTTATGAAAACAATTTCACGAGGCTGAATACCAGCTCTCTTTCTTACTAACTGTCCCCTTTCCAAGCACGAATAATGACAAGTAACTTTATGAAAGCCATTTTCTACTGATGCTTATTGAATGCTGAAACTTCAAAAAAATCTTCAAAAAATTTCTGTTTCAATAAATATTATATTATAATAAAAATTGCTGTTTCAATAAGTAGCATAAATAATAAATAATAGCGCCTAGATGCTGACGTTTTTCAAGTTTGTTTTACGCAAAATGCAACAAGATTCTAACGGTAATTTCAATCTGCCCAAATTTTAGAGTGTTTATGAAGAAAGAATGAAGGAATATAACATCAGGGGACCCTAAAGCTTCGCCTTTAGGAGTTGAACGCGATATAGCGTACTTCAAACAGTTAGTGGTGCATGAACCCTTTTTGAATTTGATATGTACCCACTAAGTGGTCTTAAGGGAATGGGTGCAGTAACGTGTGTGCCTTTTGTAGTAGGGTACCAGAATTCAACCACGGAGCTGTTATGATAATCACATATTCTGACGTCCGTGGGCAATTGACGCTTGTACCACGCATTATTACTGCAATATTTCATGGTGCATTCTGAAGCATGTATAGACGAGGCGTGTGCTTGTAAAGCATTAAGCAACTTTCACTGCATTTCGGAGCAGAGGAAGTTCTATTCACTGTTTTCACAAGCAAAGTGGCTCAAACTACTTGAACCACTTATCCACATAAAGGAAGTTTAGTGAATATGTAACCATCCTGTTCGTTATGTCTGTATGTACACTTAAGGTACTGTATTATTATTATATGATGTGCTAATGTAAGCAATAAAGAAAGAAACGTGGCCACGTCACATGACATCCGCTTGCCACGCCCATGGCCGAGTTTGATTCCACTTGGACCCAAACAACCCTACTTTGATCCCCACTCAGCTGAAGGTTTTAGGAGCGAAGCTCCTCAAAGCGGCACCCATTCGTCCCTCGTGGTGGTGCGTGACATGTCTTACGCTTAGATTTGCAAGGTGGTGCCGTTGGGAGATATCTCCTCTGCGTTGTTGAACAATAAAAAGTTCGCAGCGTGCGCGTTAACTAAAAGCCGTATTCTCCTGTCTCTCATTCTCCATAAGCAGCCATTGTCATGTACATTGAGCACTATCTGACAAGAAAATGGACGGCAGATCAATGAGGTGAATTATGATGAGATTGGTCGAAGCTCCTGGAAGTAATACCGTGTAAGTTTCTTCCGTTAATTCGCCTGGCGATATGCGCGCTTTCTCGCTGCTTCCCATTGTCGAACGTTTTCAAGATCTGCTTCGCGATGTTCACGTGCTGCCTCGGCCTCTCATTCTCGTACGGAAGGATCTTGCCCGACGCTGACGTGCCGCTGCAGCTTCGTGTTCACGTACGGCGGGATCTTGCCGATGCTGCCTTGTTGTTGTGGCTTCTTGTTCCCGTACAGCAGGATCTTGCCCGACGCTGACGTGCCACTGCAGCTTCTTGTTCACGTACGGCGGGATCTAGCCGACGCTGCCTTGCTGATGTGGCTTCTTGTTCCCGTACAGCAGGATCTTGCCGATGCTGACGTGCCACGGAAGCTTCTTGTTCACGTACGGCGGGATCTTGCCGATGCTGCCTTGTTGATGTGGTTTCTTGTTCCCGTACAGCAGGATCTTGGCGACGCTGACGTGCCGCTGCAGCTTCTTGTTCACGTATGGCGGGATCTTGCCAACGTTGCCTTGCTGATGTGGCTTCTTGTTCACGTACAGCAGGATCTTGCCGACGCTGACGTGCCGCTGCAGCTTCTTGGTCACGTATGGCGAGGTCTTGCCGACGTTGCCTTGCTGTTGTGGCTTCTTCTTCCCGTACAGCAGGATATTGCCGACGCTGCCTTGCTGATGTGGCCTCTCGTTCCTGTACGGAAGGATCATGCCGATGCTTACGTGCCGCTGCAACTTCTTGTTCACGTACGGCGGGATCTTGCCGGCGCTGCCTTGCTGATGTGGCTTCTTGTTCCCGTAAAGCAGGACCTTGGCGTCGACGTCGCGCAGCTTCCCGGCGCGCTTCTGCCTCACGTGCTCTCACTTCAGCGTACTGTCTGCGAGCACGCGCCACCGCTGCCCTGCGCGCCCACCTTTCGGCATCCTTATCCATACGAGCACACAACGACGGCAACGAGCATCGGCAACTACAAACCTGTATCGATATGGTTTTGATTATAAAACCATTCCTCAAGAAAACACCTGGCTTCTTTGATTAAGCAGCTGGAGTGTTCTTTTTAATTTGATTTAGAAACAACTGGCGTCTTTTTATTTTGCTTTTAGAAAATATCTGGCAACTTTTGTTGGTTTATTTCATCAATCAACGGCGTTTTGAACAAAAATTTTCTTATTGTTTATTCACGCACAAGAAAAATCTCCCCAGGCACTACCTTGGAGGTAAACAATGGCTGCTACTGGGAATGAGAGTGTGATGAGTGAAGTGGCCGTGCGTGATCGTGAAGATAGAATTGTGTTTGAAGTGCGCGCCACAGGGACAGTCGAAGAAGACGACGCAGGAAAATCAGGGCAGGTGGTGGTGGAAGAAGAAGGAGTAAGGCATACGTGGCTGGAATGAAGAAGCAAGGTTGAAGAACCAGGGCGTGGGAGCAGTGACCCGTCGGGTTGTGGACTCGGGGTCTCAGCAGGCTCCCACCTGGGGCCATACCAGCCGTCCTTGCAGTTCGGGCCTGGCGTGGGCGAAACGTCGCCAGGACGTTTCCGCCAGGCAAGTCCGGCACCTACGGCAGCGAGCGCCAGCCAGCGTTCGAGGTAGGCATGGCAAACGCTATGCCTGCTCCAGGTCAACGACATCCGCAGTGAGCCGCGTTCTTGGCTGCGGCTGTCATTGGACTTACCATGCTACCCAAGCGTCGGCCGTTCCTTCCCAGCGTTGAGTTTGCCGCCGGGACTTGACCACCGCCTTCCTCTCCGCTGAACTCTTTTAGTTTTTATGCCCTTGTGACTCTCACACCAGCATTCCAAGCATATTATATTTTTTCCCTTACTTCATTTTTTATTAGACCTTTCATGTCTTTTGTACATACATTTTGTGTGTGTGATTGCATAAACGGCCTCGTTACTGCCCGATGACGATTGAGTCATCGCAGGTTTCCGTACAGAAACACGAGCGTCTCGTCTAGAGCTTCTTCTCTCTATACAGCTCGTTACATTGGCGTCCGCGACAGGACGAAGCCGTTTATTGCATTATTAGTTACTGTTCCCTGGTTACATTTTCCTAGAAAAAAAAGACAGATCAAAGATGAGTTTGGATTTAACGACACTGGCGTTGCGCATGGGGCTAGAGGGAGCTGAGTTAAGGGCTTGGGTAGAAGAACGGGAGTCTCGAGCTCGAGAAGAGAGGGCTGCAGAACGTGAAGCAAGGAAAGAGAAGATGGAGCAGATGGAGTTAGAACGGCAACTTCAGGAGGAATACCAGAAGACTATACAGTTGCGTCTTTAACTCGCTCAGGCTGAAGGCGTTAGAGAGTCAGTGGTGGCTGACCAAGGCCGACCAGTTCGAGCATCTCCTACCATTATTCATCACAATTTCATGCCAGGGTTTAACGAGAACCAGGACGACTTAGACGCATACCTAAAAAGGTTTGAGAATGTTGCTACCGGTTAAGAATGGCCAAAAGACAAGTAGGCCACGGCCCTAAGTTTGTGTTTGAGCGAAGAGGCTCTAAAGTTCTTTGGTCGTCTGTCGTCAGAAGAGGCTCTCGATTATGACAAAACCAAGTTGGCGCTACTGCAACGATTTCGTTCCACGGCGGAGGGCTACCGTGAAAAATTCCGACACAGCAAACCGCAAGATTGTGAAACGGGCGTGCAGTACGCAACGAGGCTAACAAGCTTCTTCGACAGATGGGTTGAGATGTCAAAAACGGAAAAGGAATACTCATCAGTTCGGAATCTCATAGTAGCGGAGCAATTTATAAACAACTGTCATGATAAGGTGGCGCTATTTTTGCGAGAGAAAAACTGCCGTAAGCTTGAAGAGATGGCGGAAGCGGCTGACAATTTCTTAGAAGCTCAGCGACAGTCAAACTTGCTTGTTTTCCGTGACTAAGGGGAGAACACTCCTGCAGGAAAAGGCGGTAATTCAACTGCAAAGGCTTCCACTCGATGTTTTGTGTGTGACAAGACCGGTCACAGAGCTGCAGATTGCCGCGCTCGGACAAGGCAACCATACTGTGGGTATTGTCGTAAAACTGGGCATGACACCCAAGCGTGTACCAAGATACCCAGCACTACCCGGAAAGCCTCATGTATATGGTCGCAAAGGGAGAACCTTGACGAATTCGAGCAGGTGGAGGACGAAAAAGACGAAGAGAGTATGGCTAGTGCAGTGAATACCGAACCAAGGGTGACGAAGCATCAGATGCCCGTGTTGCAGGGCGTGATATTCGGCAAAACTGCCTCAGTATTACGGGACACAGGAAGTAATACGATGGTTGTGCGGCGTTCCCTCGTGCCAGACAGAGCACTTACGGGAACCATGGCAACATTGTTCTTGGCGAATGGAAGTAGAATTAAGGTTCCAGAGGCAAAGGTGGAAATTTTTTCACCATAATTTTCAGGCGTATGCATCGTAAAATGCATGATTTCCTCGTTATACGGCATTATCGTGGGAAATGTGCCCGGATCACGCCAGGCTCACAACCCTGATACAACATGGAAAGAGAAGCTTGCTGTACCGAAATTAGAGACGGACAGCGTAGCACGTAAACGAAAGAAGGAGGAAAGTCATCACTTGAACCACTTGCTGAGCGGCATCAAGAGCACAAGGTCTAAGCCGGATTCAGCCACACTCAAGGTCGACAGTTTGAAAATGACCAGAAAGGATCTCGAAACTGCGCATGCAGAAGACAAGACCTTGGATACCTGCAGAAACAAACAAGGACAAGTATATAATGGAAGGGGATCAACGCATTATTCGTTTACCATAGAAAGGGGGATAGTCTACCGCCATTACCGGTTATCCTCTGGCAAAATGATAAAACAGGTGGTAGTTCCCTGCAAATAGCGCAGCCAAGTGCTTGAGATGGCGCACGAAAGTCTGATGTCAGGACATCAAGGTACGAAAAGAACCATTGATCGGGTACTAGGATCGTTGTATTGGCCTGGAGTACAGGAAGAAGCTAAAAGATATGTTCGATCTTGTGATACGTGCCAAAGAACGTACCCGAAAAGCAAAGTAGGCAAAGCAACTTGGCCCAATGCCGTTGATTGAGACACCATTAGAGCGAGTGGCCGTTGACATTATCGGACCCTTGAAACCAGTCTCTAACAAGGGTAACCGATACATTCTGACAATGGTTGACTTTGCGACACGTTATCCGGACGCAGTGGCCCTGCCTGCGATTGATTCGGCGACTGTGACAGAGGGCCTAATGGAAATGTTTTCACGCACTGGATTTCCCCGTGAGATTCTGTGCGATCAGGCATCTTGCTTCACGTCCGAGTTGATGAGAGAAGTCAACGCATTGTTATCCATCAAACATCTAAGTTCGACAACCTACCACCCTATGTGCAACAGGATGGTTGAACGGTTTATTGGCACGCTGAAACAGATGCTGCGAAAACTATGTCAAGAGGATCCGAAATCATGGGATCGGCTGCTCGCGCCACTCCTTTTTGCTTACCGAGAGGTACCCCAAACCAGCATGGGATTCATGCCGTTTGAACTTATCTATGGGAGATACGTTAGAGGCCCTCTAAGTATATTGAAGAAGATATGGACGGGAGAACACATCAGTGATGAAGTAAAAACAACGTATGGCTACGTCTTGGATCTCTGAGATCGTCTTGAGAAGACGTTGCAACTAGCCCACGAGAACTTGTCACAAGCGAGGAAAACTCAAAAGCAGTACTATGATCGGGGGAGCAAGAACCGTCTGTTAGAAGTGGGAGATCTTGCTTTGATCTTACTCCCTACCACGGAGAACAAGTTATTGATGCAATGGAAAGGACCTTTTCGAGTCATTGGAAAAAAAGGTAACCATGACTATTTATTGGACCTGGGACATGTCCACAAATTGTTCCACATAAATATGCTGAAGCGCTATGAAAATCGGCAGCCGAGGACAACCCCTCAAACATCATCTTTCGTGGTCATGGAAGAGGACGAGACAGACACGCCATTACCAGTCTGCAAGACTACCCGAAGCGTTGGCGTAGAAGCAATTTTTATAGCCGAGGGACTGGAATAAGAGAAGCGTGTTGCGCTTGAAAAGATTCTAGCCGCCTATGACGATGTCTTTTCCGACATCCCCGGAAAGACAAACATTTTGGAGTGCTGCCTTACGTTGACATCTGAACCTATTAACACTCCACAGTACCCTTTGCCGATAGCAATGAAGGAAGTCGTCGAGAAGGAAGTTCAAGACATGCTGAAGCTTGGCGTCATCGAGAGATCGAATTCTCCTTATAATTCACCACTGGTTCACGTCAGGAAGCAGGATAACACTTATCGTACGTGTGCGGACTTTCGCCGTATCAATGAGATTCTAATCTCCGATTCCGAACCCATACCACGAACGGACATAATGTTCACCGAGGTCGGCACCAAGAGATAATTTTCCAAGTTCAATCTGACGAAAGGCTATTGGCAAGTCCCACTCCATCGGGCTTCGAGACCAGTCACTCCCTTTTCGACGCAGTCAGGACATTACCAATTCATATATATGCCTTTCGGCATCAAGACGGCTTCCGCAGTGTTCACGAGATTAATGAGGACTCTTCTTCAGGGTGTGGAAAACGTAGTCCATTACATTGACGACGTTCTCGTAGCTACAGTGACCTGGGAGGAGCACTTGGAGACTTTACAGCCCTTGTTGCAGCGAGTCCGTGAAGCAGGACTAACCATCAAGCCTCAGAAATGTGAAATCGCCGTGGAATCCATCATCTTCTTGGGTCATCGGTTTGGAGGCGGAACTATTCAACCAGTAGAAAGTACAGTGGCGAAGATTGCTAACGCAACTCGACCCGAGACCAAGAGGCAGCTGCGATCGTTCCTGGGATTAGAAGGATACTACCGCGATTTATTACCCCGATATGCCGAAAAGGCCCAGCCTTTAACAGAATTAACCAAGAAAAGGAAGAAGAACAAGATCTGCTGGAACCAAGAAAGAGAAGTGGCTTTTGAGACACTGAAGCAAGCCCTCTCACCAGGACCAATAGTAGAAGCTCCTGATCCGAAACGCACATTCGTACTGCGTTCGGATGCGTCTGAAACCTGTATCGGGGCAGTTGTCATGCAGGACCACGATGGGGTGTTACATCCTGTGTTATACGCCAGGCGACAGCTATTGCTGCGAGAACAGAATTACTCCACCATAGAACGAGAATGTCTGGCACTAGTGTGGGTAATAGAAAAGTTTCACATCTTTGTGTACGGAACGCAGTTTGTTGTGCAAACATATTACCAAACAATACAATATCTAGCTAAGGCCAAATACCTGAACAGCAGAGTACTGAGATGGAGTCTGGCATTACAAGAGTATTCCTTTGTTATTCAACATATTAGAGGCTCAGATAATTCAGGTGCCGATTTCATGAGTAGGCTGTAACCTAAGCTTTCACGGAAGTGTATTACAACTGGTTTACAGTTTGTCTACAATGTATATTTCTGAACCACGTGGTTTATTCACCTGAAGAAAACAGTCATCGTGCGATGGCTGACTACATGTTTTTTTTCCTTATTTTTTATGCGTGAGGGTGTGTGAACATTTATTGTGGACATATATCACCTATATTCACTGCTGCGGTGCAGTGGTCTTGTGCGGACACGTGGTGATTGCGACTAAGACGTGGCTAGAAAGTTTTTTTTTTAGAAAAAAAAAACGTTTTTCGAAGGAGGGGCATGTGTGGTGAGTGAAGTGGCCGTGCGTGATCGTGAAGATAGAATTGTGTTTGAAGTGCGCGCCACAGGGACAGTCGAAGAAGACGACGCAGGAAAATCAGGGCAGGTGGTGGTGGAAGAAGAAGGAGTGAGGCAGACGTGGCAGGAAGGAAGAAGCAAGGTTGAAGAACCAGGGCGTGAGAGCAGTGACCCGTCGGGTTGCGGACTCGAGGTCTCAGCAGGCTCCCACCTGGGGCCATACCAGCCGTCCTTGCAGTTCGGCCTGGCGTGGGCGAAACGTCGCCAGGACGTTTCCGCCAGGCGAGTCCGGCACCTACGGCAGCGAGCGCCAGCCAGCGTTCGAGATAGGCATGGCAAACGCCATGCGTGCTCCAGGTCAACGACCTCCGCAGTGAGCCGCGTTCTAGGCCGCGGCTGTCATAGAACTTACCAGGCTATCCAAGCGTCGGCCGTCCCTTCCCAGCGTTGAGTTTGCCGCCGGGACTTGACCACCGCCTTCCTCTCCGGTGAACTCTTTCTGTTTTTATGCCCTTGTGACTCTCACACCAGCATTCCAAGCATGTTATAATTTTTTTCCTTACTTCATTTATTAATAGACCTTTCATGTCTTTTGTAAATACATTTTTTGTGTGATTGCATAGACGGCCTCGTTACTGCCCGATGACGATTGAGTCATCGCAGGTTTGCGTACAGAAACACGAGCGTCTCGTCTAGAGCTTTGTCTCTCTATACAGCTCGTTACAGAGAGACAGGAGAAGTCGGCTTTTAACACTTCTACTTCTACTAACCTTTCCTACTGGAACATGCCAATGGCTGCTAATAGAGAATGAGACACAGAAGTATTCGGCTTTTAGTTAACGCGCACGCTGCGAAACGAACGGACACAAATACAGAGGCATGGACGGACGCATGGATAGCTGCACGGACAGGATGGACGCATGGACGGACGCAGGGGCGGATGCATGGACGAACGCAGGGATGGACGCACGGATAGACGTGTGGACGCACGAAAAGACGCACGCACAGATGGGTGGATGGACGCATCAACGGTCACACAGACGGACGCATGGACGGACGGAAGCAAGAACAAATAGACGGACGGATACTTCGCCCTACTCTATATCATTCACCCCATGAATATGCTGCCATTTTTTTAAATACCTATTTTATTTGCATATTTCTCGATGTTTGGGTCACGCATAAGATCATGATTTTTCACTTACAACCAACGAGGCTGATGCCGGAATTTCTGTGAAACGAGCTAGTTGACGTTATTACGTTTTTGGAAGAAAAATACGAAACATGACTAGCATAGGTATTGAAACTTCATTTTATTTTGACCTAGCATGATGATAAAGATGATGAAAACTTTGTTTTGGTACAGAGCATAACAGTTACTTTTTTTATGTCGAGACAAGACATGTAAGTCGGTGTGTATATTTGTTTGATTTTAGTTTCATGGTGTTTTTAATCAGTGCGTATGTATATCAAGTGCTTAGGAAGGCAATAAGTATGCATGTTTACAACAAAAATTGTATACGTGTAATGTCTCTGCTTATATATAGTTTGTTTCTTCTCTCAAAGCGTATCTGTACATTATTTGTTGCACATTGTATTGGACTGGTCACTAGCTGCTCTAGGCTATTGGTTCAAATAGTCCATACCCCTTCGTTGTTCTTTTTATCAAAATAAAGTTGGATAGATAGATAGATTATTTGATTGCTGATTGATTGATTGATTGATTGATCGATTGATAAACCTAAGAACGAATTTCCCGTTCATTTCAGTGAGGCTCTTATTTGTGCTTATCTATTGTGATGGACAGAAAGTTGAAGTGTTTCTTTTTCGGAATTGGGTAAACCAATTGATTCTTGTTTTTAGAACCTTTTTTTTTGTTTTGGCAAAAGTTTGATTAAACATTTCTTGCCAGAAAATGTGCAAAGAAGCAAAATTGGTGAGTAGAGCTCAGAAACTCGTAAATTTTTATCAAAAGTTGTGGAAAGATTCTCTGCAACTACTTCAATTGGAGTGACTATTTCATCAATGAAGAAGGCGGAATGAAATCACAGGAAGCTGTGCAGGCCTGCATGACTGTTCACGGATGTGTAGGTGGCAGTTTGCTTGTTTGCAAAAGGAAGAATTGTGATGTATCGGGCACTTATCGTATCGGGCAACTGTACACACAGTAGGCATTCTGGCATAGCTTCAAATGGTCAGTGATATGCACACAAACGTTCTCTTCGGCATAGTATAGATGATGTTCTCGGGGCCCAATTACGCTAGCACAGGCTAATCCTGGCGGCAAACCTCAGCTATCCTTCATGTTGAGTTTTTTATATTTTTTAGCTGAGATTAGTGTGACTGACTGAGGCTAATTATGCTCCAATGCCGCAGTCTTGAATATTGTTGAAGATGTGGAGGAGGATGGAAAGAAATGAAAAGCACGGATGTAACTCGTTGAGAAACAAAAATGAAGAAGAAGGCCGTGAGTCTAACCAGATATTCTACCTGTAATTTTTATCTAGAATCAAAGCATGTTTAAGAGCCTGATAGTGTAGCCTGAATGCTCAAGCGAATCGTACACCACCCAAATCCTCAATAGACCCTGAAGTCGCTGGTAATAGACCCGCAAAACACACTCGTTTCAACTTATGCTCATTTATTACTGCTTGAAAACATGTTTGATGCAACAAGATTTTTCCCGTGCATCTATTGTTCAACACGTTGTTTACCTTGAATATTAACCAACTTTAGCCCTGTTCTCTTTTCATACCGACTTTATTTACCTCTACCGAACGTTGATCTACAAACCTTACTTTTTTTTGCTTTTCCTTCCTACTCTAAGCCTTTCTGAACCTGACCTCTCATTTCTTTTTGCAATTAGGCTAATTTTCTTTCGCTATTTCGTCTCCTGCTGTGTATGAACCCTCGTACCACTCAACACTTCTCGCCAACTTTCTGCGCTATTCTCTCAAGCCATGTTCCGAGCAGTCTGACGTTACTTGCGTATTCTCAGCTCAACTTCCTCAACTTTCCACCTGCTCAACTTCCCACTCAACTTCCTAGCTGCTCGTCTCACCTTCATAGCGCTCTGCTCTGCTGCGGCTCGTCGACCGCGGTTACGCTTCTTTGCGTCGACTGCAACCTGCACTGCATTTCTAGCGTTTTGCTTTTCGTCGCTGCTGCTCTCTTAGTTCGCCGTCTTACTTGAGGCTTTTGAGCCGTCGTAAGCCTGGCCACTTTTCTTTTTTTTCTCACGTCCAATAAGCGGATAGCTGAGTTAAGCCGCCATCTGTCGCGTAATTTCCAAGAGTATATATATAGGTCGTCCCTTGTTTCCCAAGAGGGTCGTCTCATCAGCATTAGCGCACATGGCTCGGTTAACTCATGGCATTGCACCCAGTGACAGATAAAGATAAAATAAATGCAAGGGAATAAAACACTGGGCACTTAACCACAACGCATCAATGGGCTTATTGAACTACGTTTCATCTCCGCAGACTATCTCACTTTAAACAAATAGGGGCAACCATCTTTTGTTGTTCAATAAATTTCCTTTTTTCTGTATTTCTGTCAAAATCTCTTGCATGGAACAAAGCAGCAGTATCGTAAAATGCTGAATGCACTAACCTAGCCGATCATGCCGGTGTTCCTCTAGCGTATAACAGCGCGTCTATAGTCGGAGCAACTTAAGAACTACGGAATGCCCCCCCTCCAAGATGGCCGAAGCGCGAAGGCCGATCACCTCCGTGACTAAAGAAACAGTCCAACCCATGCAATTGAGAAGGTACTGCTAGGGTGGGGCCACTACCCATCCAGACTGACGTCATCCGGCTGATGACGTCAGTCTGGAGCACGCGACTATTGATGGAGGCTTGTGTTCCCTCGTTTTTGAGGGGAAAATGCCACGAACTTCTGAAGTTCCTTTCGACTACACACTGATAAGACGCAAAGCGACAAAGTTTTGTGATTCAATTGTTCTCGACGCATGCAATGAGGACGAACAGAAGAGACCCACAGATCTTTGTTCTTTTTTGTTGCGTGCGCGGTGAACGATTGAATGATGCGGCCCCAGCTGGCGTAACAGTGGACCAATGGTTTGTGCCTTGTATAAAAGTGCCGTTCGTGAAATAGTCTCTATTATCAAAAGACAATATGGCAGATCCTATTCATTGCGTAATTGATTCAATGGGAAGCTGCCAGCGAGTATCCGCATAAACAAGATTTTTTCGCTTAAGTCATACTTTCCGAGGTAAGGCGACATCGTCGTTTAAGTTTTGCAGTGTGCTTATTGTGAGTTTACCAGGCATGTCAAACACACTACTGCGTAAAGTCTCTCTTATGACTTAACGTACAGACAGAATAACGTTGCGAGACTCACGTCAATTTTAAAATAACGTCGCGTGAAAATTGAATTCACGGGCACATACTAAGTCGTACCTACTTAGTTTCTATTACTACGTTGCTACATTATGAATGGCCTTCACTGCAACTTCAAACGAAATTAGTGAAGCACAATCTCAAAAAGCCATTTTGGAAGAACGGAAAAACAAAGGAATATGATTGCTTCTCATAGAATTGCTTTGCTTAGAGAGACTCACTACACGAGGAAACATTTTCAAAGCGTAATGTTAGTGTAGAAATCGTAGATTGCACATGACTGTAGTTAAACAATCCGAAGTATGGAATAAGACCTGTATGACCCACGCTTCATGCAGTGCCGGTGCTAATATATCGGGCTGAACTGTGTTTCGTATTGGCACCACAGAATAGCGCATTTATTCAAATATAATAAGACCTTCTTTGAACATTTCAAATTTTAAGTAATAATTGTTTTTCACGATGATTCAAACTTTGATAGAATATTACCGCTAATATAGGCAGTTCAAAAAAATTCACGTGTGCCCCCTGCAGCGCCCCTCGTGCTATTGCAATGAGACATTGAAGGTCAAGGTGGCCATCGGCCATTCTTTGTGGAATAAATGCCGCGACATAGTTTTTTCATGATAAATTTTACCTGCATGCGAAAACCCTGCCACTGAAAAAGTGGTGGTATGAAAGTTGTGTATACAAACTTGAAGAATGTATAAACAAACCATCGCAAGCCAAACCTTTTATAGAAAGCGGTGCTTCTCGTTCAATAAGAAAGGTGCGCTTATTACAAAATAAGATTACGTGTATGAGACATTAGGGTGAACTAGCAAACTTTTAGAAATACTTTTTCGTGAAATAATTCATCGTCTCTCACGGTATACCAAATCAGGAAAGTGCACGCAGTTGAAAAACCTACGCTTCATGTGACCTTGTCATTAGTAACATCACTTCTCTTTCACGTTGTAGCCAATAAATGAACGTGGTGTCATGAGGGTAATTGTGCTTTCACATTAAGAACGCGTGACGCGTAGCGAGGCTTTCTACTAGAAAAAAAAAAACCTGTGAATAACAAGTATTCATGAATATATTCAATATTAGCTACGTCCGAATCAGGTGCACCATTTTTCGTTTCATAAAACACGACCGCGCACAATTTTCTTTCATTGGTTTCCTCGATAGGCGCACTGAACGAAAGGCGTGCTTAATAACCACTATGCTGTTTTCCGCGCACAAAATTTTCCAGCAGTGTGGGTTGCCTGCCGGGGATTGTCTCATGAATGAGTTAGAGGGCTTCCATTATTCATTGACCCTTTGAGCGTACTTGAAGTTTGAAGGTTGAAGTTTATCATCATTTAAGCATACATATTCGTCTAATCGTTTATTGGGAAGGGAGGGGGCGAAAATGCAACTAAATGCCTGACAATGCGCCAATCCCCGCCCATAACAAAATAATTCACAACACTCAGTATATTTTGGAGCATGAACACAAATTCAATACTGCGAGAAAAAAATGAACAAAAGAAGATACAGTGAAAATAAAGAGAGAGCAGAGGGAGAAGAGATAAGAAATTCCACGACACTTATACATGCACTTTTTACACGTACCAAAGAAACCTTTATTAATACAGACGTAGTTTTGACCAGGCAATAACAAGTGACAGGTCGCGAAGTGAATAGGACCGTAGCTGGCTTGCACAAATTTAAGGCGCATTACAATTTCTAGACAGTACACGAGATGCACAATCGTATACAGAAGAACAAAACAGACATGTAATGTTTGAAGCGAGAGAAGATGAGCGTGTATCTTTAAAAAAAACTGTTGTCGAACGACTTTCGTTCACTATGCTGATAACCATGCTGTTGAATTTAGAAATGAAGGAATGACGTGTGCCAACTTTCGCCTGTCATAGTTGGTCCGAATTCTCTTACTGCAATAGGCGGTTTTTCTAAAACTATACGTTTGCAGTTTCCGGGAGTAAGCATCCCTAAATTGATCTGCATTCGTTTTATTGGACCATAGATGACCGTCGTGAGCTTTTTATAAAAAAGGGTTTTCATATTTTAGGATTCCATGTTTATGAAAAAGTGGAGCAGAAGGCGTTTGACGGGAAGATGATTGCTTCGGTTCAAGCAAGCGAAATTTTTGCGCGCCTGTTCTAAATCATTTTCTCTTGCTTCCAGAGTTGGTATTTTTGATTGCATATCTCTCAAGAATATAGTACGAACCAAGTGCCTTTAGTGACTCAAATGGCTCTTAGTAAGCACGCTATGGGTCCGCATAATGTATTTCTCTTTGAGTTCGCAATGTGGCAACGGGAAACTGCTTTAAGGACAAATAACTGCCTAACCATTTACCTATCGAAGGTAACAAACGTTTACACAGGCATAATGGTCAAAATGCAATGAACTTTCTAAATTGAGAAGTGTGCAATATGCATAGAAGTACAAAAGACAAAATATACATGAAAATATACACTAATTATAGAGATATTGAAGACTTCGATGCTTAGCACATCTATGGAGACTTACGCAATAAACTGTATTGGCGTACAGTTGATATTAAGTCGACATGTTTGTGGCATCATCGTATTTACTTTGCCCGCGAGAAGAAACGTATTCTTCTCATGGGCAAACTCTAAATAGATCATCGTAACTCTAAATAGATCATCGCATCTTGTGAGCAGGATTCCTGGTACACCTTCAAATTACGAAATTTCCTACAGCGATCTGATATTTGGCTACCTCTCTGTCATAAAAAGTAAGAATGCTTTAATATGAAAATCTGGCAATGCGAGCGTTTTACTAAATTCTAGACTTATTTTTCTAACGTCAAAATGTCGCATGTTATTAGAGGATATGTTGTATATACGTATAGCCGAGTTTCTTGATTCCAACAGCTTCTTGTCCGCCGCTCAACGTAGTTTAGGGAAAAGTCTCATTTTCTACGGGTACAAAAATGCTGTAGGTCCATGTGCTCAGATTTCGGTGCAAGAACCCCAGGTCGTCGAAATTTGTGGAGCCCTCCACCATGGCGTTTCCAATAATCGTATGGTGATTTTGAGACGTTAAACTCCGCATATATATAAGTCATCAAGGTAAGGTCTCCGCACAGTCTTACCACTCATTGAATTTGCTCATGATGTCAGCTAATCAGTATTTTGATGAGATGCATTCAACGCATTGTTTGTTATTTTTCCAAAGCATTTGATAATGTAGTCCACAACCAACTTCTGCAGAAATATCAAATTATTTTAAAAATTAACATATCCGTTGTAAACAGGTTGAGTAGCTTTCTCTTCAAACGGAGGCTCATATTAAAGTCGTTAAATTGACCTAGCAGATTCCCATAAGATGAAGATTATGTCATGAAGATAAATAAAATATATCGTTCTAAGCTAACTAGAATATATTTAACTCCAATCGCTCTAAAATTCAACCTGTTAGTCGAATAAAAACATACCTCGCTCGGTAAGCCGGACAACATAAGGGACAACACGACTAAAGCGTTTTCCTGCTGAATCAGGCATGGCCCAGTTACATTATGCACTACAACCTCAGGTCACTTCAGGAGAAGGAGTAGTTTTTACATCGCATGGGTGAAAAACCGCCGGCATCGATTTAGCGGAGGGTACGCTGTATTTGAGCTGTACGCTTCGATTGACTGTGCATGATCAGGTGCTGACACCGGATCCAGTTTTGAATGCTGAATTTGGTTGGCCTTTTCTGATGCAATATTTACGTGCCCCGTAGATGACACACTAGTGAAGCAGAGCTCGTGTCGTCGTGTGCTATATAGCCTGTTCCGCAATGTCTTCGTAGGGGGTTTTCGCCCATATACACAGTAAACTTCAGGTGGGGAGAAGGAGGGAACGGGGGGGAGGGATTCATATGGAATAGTACTAGCCTCAATCACGTAAGCAAAGCTTACTGCTTCGTGACGAGTGGCACACTGTTTGCTAAAACGTCTCTGGAAGTTGATCCGGAGGATTGTTTGGAGTGTTATCTATAATCAGAGTGCTGATGTCCCAAAAGAACTTTACAGTTGGCCTACTATAAGAGCTAGGATGTGTTTAATTTGCCAATCGCAGTTTACAGCACTAAAAGAATATTTTGTATTCTCAGAATATAATCTTTTTATCTGGTAAATGTGCAAGAGCACGGCTCTCACC
The DNA here is from genome assembly GCF_043290135.1 of Rhipicephalus microplus. NCBI lineage: Eukaryota > Metazoa > Arthropoda > Arachnida > Ixodida > Ixodidae > Rhipicephalus > Rhipicephalus microplus. The sequence continues at coordinate 109,004,872 of NC_134704.1, forward strand.
AAGGAGGGGCCTTGAACACAAAATAAAATGTTATGATCAGTGCTTATATGCAACAGAAATGAAGCAAATGGGAAGCATAGTAGAGCAACACGCATACTAGAGCTGAGATCCTAAAAACGTCCTCAGGCCAGCATGCAGCATGCGGCCGTTTTGCTTGTGGTGCGCAATTTCACAAGGAATAAAATGTTAATGACTAATTAATTGCGCTTGCATTATTTAACGTTCTTTCACAAATAATAATGCTTTTTTTTTCAAGATAAGGCAGGAAGGTGGGACTGGTATCGAGCATACTTTCTTTTCATGAGGTAGCATATGCACTTAACGTGTGCAGAAAGTTAGCCGTTCCACAAAATCTGAATTTCAGACTCGGCATCCAGATTTCAGATTTATGGCGTTCTTGAAATCAGTGTGACAGATTTGAGAAAGATAGCAAGGGAAAAAAATTAAAAAGGCGAAAAAATAAAGAAAAAATTAAAAAAGTTAAGGAAACATGCACGCACCAAATCACGAAAACGACATAGTCGTTGAGAGAGGCCCGTTGAACATAAGCGGTTATGAGTGCCGTCGTCACTTCCTGGTTAAAAGCTAGAACAATCCAGCACTCCAGAAGTGAGGGTTCGGAAAGTGGCTGGTCGTCGAAGCGCAATAACTTTGCTGAGAGCTGCTGCCTCTTGGACTTTTGTGCGGGCAAGGACACAAGGCGTGACCAAATATTTCTTCGCATGCCACAATGAACAGAAGCAGCACTGGCAGCCGTTTCGATTCGGTACTTAAAGATGTACGTATATGATATTATAAGCCACAGGCGACTCAAAGGTATTCTTTCAGAACGGGATAATAGGAAAAGAGCTTGAAGTGAAAAAGCCCGATGGTGAAGGTGGGTATGCAGGTAACCAGACGTATTCCAGAGGAATTCCTTAGATTACGTGCGAGCGAAAAATCTTGGATGCTGCATCGGTCCTTGAGCGTAGAAATTCTACCTGCACGTCCCTGGCGTAAACGTTTCTTGCGGCATAATTGTTACGTGAGTTAACACCGATGCCGCAGTGGCCTGGAAGGCACTGAATACTGTGTCAGGCCTTTTGTTTTTTTTTTAATTTCTGATGTTTTTTTTTTCAGTGCCAGTTGATCTTCAGCAGCACGACGTTAAACTTGTGACAGACACTGCAGGGTTGACTTCAAGTCTTGAATAAGCGCCATTTTCGTGGTGACGCTAGTTCAATCAGTCAAAGGGAACTGCGAAGTGTCTCAAGTTTCAAAGTAGTCGACGCATTCCTATAAGACGTTTTAAACTCACATGTTTCAGCCTTTTCTCAAAAAACTACAGCTCCCGCAGATTGTTTACACTATTCGGTCCATTCGTGCAAATTTTAGCGGGGTCTGCGTATTCCTTGTCATTCATTGTGAAGTATCAGCAGAGACAGCTGCTTTAAAGAAGCCGTTGAGAGCTCCGCCTTCAGTTGCTGGCACTTTCAAACAACAATTGCACCAAATAGTGCGGCAAGGATTATCTCAGGAGATGTTTAGGCTGGTCGAAGGCCTCCTCGGTGAGCCGAAATTGTCTTGCATAGAGGTGCATCGGGTCGGTCTTCTGGAACTAGGCTAGATGAAGGGCAGGGAGTGAGCACGGAGTCTGATGTGTGCTATAAGCACCTCAAAGGTTGTCTGCATGTTGACATGGCAGTCCTTTGCAGTGACAATAGTCTCTGCTTTTTACACGTAATGTGGCAGTCGGACGCAAACTCGGTATGCCTAACTGTGAGCTCTTTCTAATGTATGTATATTGCTTGTTCACATGCTCGTCAGTACCGAGATGCAAAAAAAAAACATTTATCCGAGAAAAGGGCTCTTCAATAATGGCAACAAAAGGCTGCGCTGATGTGCTCTACGTTTTTCCTTCGAAGAGATTGACGAGATGTGATATGCATTTCTGGCTCGCCTTAAAGCCGGCCACATGTGGACTCCAGCAATGGTCTCTATTGAGGACCACTTTCGATAACTTGTGGTGCCCACTGATAGACATGGCATACTCATCTGGCTTTTGCATAAACGAGATTAACGCTGATTTCTCAGATAAAACTTAGGTGCCTTGTTCACCAAGATACGCTGATACTGAACCAACGTCTGTGCTATACCTGTCGTCCAAACAAAGCTGTCATTAGCGTAAATGGATACATGTACCAAAGTCGGCACGATGCTGATTAACACATGATTGAATAATACGCGGCTGAAGACTTCACCATGAGGATGGGCAGAAATGGAATGCGGACGTATATATCACTGGCCATGAATAGCTATTCGGTCACCAGAAAAAATGTTCATGCGACTGGCGCTTATAGCATGTGTGAATGGGCTGCTTTAAAACAGCAGCGCTAAACTATGGGTCAGTCACTATTCAGCAATATGTATCCGCATGGAAAGAACGAATGGCGAAGCTCATTACAATCTTTCATGAGCTCTTAGTTGTTTCACACATGTAATTAGGTCGTTAGAAAAAAACATGCCCCTCTGTATCAGATTAGGAATATACACAATTCCTCATTTGAAAGTTTTACGTATTAGCTAAAAGTCAAGAAGGTATTAGACGGTATTATTTTGCAAACTTGAAAAATATATTTTTAACAATGTATCTTGAAGAATGCTCAATCGCTGCTCTTCTTGAACATTTTACCTGTATCATGAGAGTTTTCTGTGCAAGAACAAACTGTTCTGGCCAAAATAAGCATCCCACAGATTTAGCTTAGAAAAAGGAAACAGGAAAAAAATGGAAGGATAAGATCCCCACATCACGTTAAGAATGCTGCGGAGGAATTTTTCGCGCAGGTCTTTTTCCTGGCGTAGCATTAATTGAAGTACAACCCGTGTGTGGTACCACACATAAGTGGTAAAAATAGTCGGAGAAGAAAAGGCAGTAAAAACTTCTAGAAACTCGGATTGCAGTTTTTCTAAATCAGAGTTCTGATTTCCAATCTGCTCAAGGAGCAATCAGCTTGATATGTTTGGAGCAAAAGATTAGAAAATGAAGAAGAACTTTGTTGCTCAGGAACTGCAGGCGGTAATTGCTATTTGCCAAAAACGTCTGGGCATCGCAAGGTGACCTCTCTTGACATTAATCTCTTTCATTGCAAGGATTGTATGCTCTAGCGAATACGGTCCTAAATAAGAAGTAAAGGAGCTACGATTACATGAACAGCTTAATTCGTGCCTCACTAAAAATGTAGTGTCACCTTAACAACACTCGAAAGCACACTTTTTTCATGTTATGTCAGTGAGTTAAACTGTCTAGACACCTCGATTACCACTGCGATTTCATTATCAGATTATCTCTCTAAGAAAATTGATCTTCATATATAAAAAAACCGTAACGTTCCCAGCATTGCATTCGTTCCGTCTCGATATGATGCATATCAGTGACCAAGTGCGTTGTACATGGTCTTTCTGGTTAGGTCTATCTTGTTTGCGCAGCACTTCATGTCATTTACACTTTCTGTAATTATTTTAAATACGATAATACTTGTAAATTTGTATATGTGTATGATTTCCGCTTCTACAATTGAATATTAATTGACTATATTACTGAGAAACTTAGATCATACACCCTTTTTTATTCCATCAGAGCATTGGATTCCTGTTTTCTGGTTTTCTTGTTCTTTTGGTACTTCAATGTCGAATTTGTACGCCCACCTGTGTATTGTCTCGGAAAGAGACATGGCTTCGCTAAAAATAAATAAATAAGTAAATAACTAAATAAATAAATAAATAACTGTGCACGTATGTAAAGGTAAAAATTCAAGCTTTAATAGTCTGCACTCTGTATAGGGAACTGGAGTCGCTTGTCACATATGCGTCGAAGAAAAATGAACGAACACTTAGGACATATCGGAAACCGTCATGCCCCGGTTACCAAAAAATGCATTTCCTGGGTAATGAGGTGGGTATGCGATCGCTGCTACGTGCTGTAGATACTACATGCGTTCAATTATTCGGACCCTACACTACGGCTATATCGATGAATAACAGAAACGTGCATTTAGCAAATAATTAATTTTTTGAATTTCCTTTTAATAATTTTCAAATACTGAAAATGTGTTTTAAAGGACACAGACAGGTCTCAAAAAATGAGTGTTTTTGGGCAATTCTCCTACAGCAGAATTTATGATGTCTTCAGGCAATAGTGCTAGTATACAGCAACAAGTTATAATTAGCAAGTTTGGTAGACTAGATGACGAAGGAGAGCACCAATCATCTGATGGGCCTGCTGTCTTTAGGAACGGATATGGACAGTGAGCTATACATGTACGTAAAGCACAAAAATCAAACATCGCATAGTAATTCACAGAACAATCTTAGTAGACTCGCACGTTCGTTGTTTTTAGAAAACAAAAGAAATAGCTCAAGGGAGGTTTCATACACTAGATGTCAAAAAAAAATACCATCTATGCGCAGCAGCATATTAGGCAGTATGATGGGATAGCAGTGTTATAGTATATGTAACAGCGTCAGCTGGCGGAAATTATTTAACATATATACTCGGCGTTTCAGCAATATTTTTATTTAGACTTTATTCTGGCGATTTGGCTTTTCCTTTATGTGCACTAGCGCGCTACGCAAGACGACTGTCATCGTAACAACTCGTGATCCATGTAGCACACGTTATGGGTTACATACTATATATGACACCTTAAAGCGAATCTTCAACGTGGTGAATTATTCATGCTAGAGTTCAGAAACTTAGATCATGCTGTGTTATCAAGCTGATAAGCCAGTCATGCATTTTTCGTAAGGTTAAGGCACCACTTCAACAGTTGACCCTTCAACCCGACAGCCCCCGTTTACAAAGAAGAAAAAAAAACGGGGAAAAATTGAGCCAAAACTACGCATGCATTGTGTTTTCTTATCTATGGTCCTTTACTTTCTCATAGCGCAGTTGTTCATAACTGCATTTTATAAACTCATCCGGCACTTAGTTATAGGTTTTCTATTAGCTTCAATGAAGCGCTACGTATGTCCAGTTTAAAAACCTCATATCATTTCCTTATCAATTCTGAAGCATTCCAATGAAATATTTAAATACGTTCGCATTTCTAAATAGTTTGCATAAGAAACGCGTGCATATTATATGAGCCTGGTGAAAGGTATGTGAACTGTTTCAGTGAAGAAGTGTTCAAAAACGTGCTGTTAGCGGTCGTGCACGCTCTGACGGTGTTTTCGCCTTCATTCACGATTTAAAACTCATGTGAAGTCAAGTCGCATGGATAAGTATAAAAACAGCGGTTTCTGCATTGAAAACAAGGGTAGGAAAAATCGCATGCGTTATGGATAGGTACACGCACATCTCTAGTGCAGAGTTGTCTGGAGGCCTTACTTCAAATGTAGAGTGCGTCATACGGTCCACAACCCTTAAATGAAGCTTTCATCATAGTTGACTTGTTTTTCTCTTGTATCATCCCTCCTACTAAAAAATGTCTCATTTAGTTAAAGCGAAATAGATTGCAATGGAAGCTTTCTGTTTCTCGTGTATTAGTTTCTCCCCGGATCTGACACAAACGGCCAAATTCGCCGTTTTTAAAGGGAGGCTAAGTTCATTGTTTGCTTTTTAAAATTGTTTTTCTGCGAACGACAAAGTTGGTGCGCAAATGGCTGTGGCATAGCGCGATATCTCATCCTCGGGACCTCCAGTGACAGTAGACGACAGGCATGCGTGATGTGACCAGAGAGACAGTTTATCTTTCAAGGAGGACATTATCTTTCGTTGTCTCCCTTTTCGTCCTTGCTCAATGCCAGACTTGTCAACCGACCCCGAGTTTAGATATTTCAGCCATGCGTCATTCGTTGATGCGCTCCCTGCGGCGGCATAGAGAAATTTAGCGTTGCTTAGCCTCCTTCTTCGCGAAGGAAACGTCTGCGAGTCACAGACGGAAGCTAGCATCGCGCCGAACACGCTCTGGAAAGGGCCGGAGACACGCTTAGCGGTGATAACCAGCGCTGCTTTGGCGTTTTCAGAAATCAAATTTCAACCAGGGCCCGTTGTAATGCCAAGAACAGGCGAAAGAAGGATTATGGGATTGTTCAGTTGGTGCAGAGCAGAGCTATTCGTCGAAGCCAACAAATGACACCCAGAGGACACCCATGAAAGCATGTCTCATTTCTCGTCCTCTTCATTTCGCATAGCATAACTTTTTTTTTTTTTGCAAAAGCATGATTGAGCTTAGTGCCAGGATCACTTGAAAGAACAGCAGGCGGTCTAAATTAATCCGGTGTCCCGCATTACAGCGTAGTTTATGATCATATCGATGTTTAGGTACGTAACACCACAACAATTTTTAAGCATAAAGGAGGCACACTAAGTTCTAGCAATTAGCTTCAAACCGAAATGAGGTTTACATATGTGTTTTGTGTGTTCAGTGTCACAATTTCAGCGCTGGAAGTCATAATACATTCTCTCAGTTGGTTGATATAATTCGTATAATTTTTAAAGACCGTAGTAGAGGTGATGAAAGATGTGGTAGTGGTTAATCATGATAGCGTTGCAGGCTGTGAAGGTTTTTCGGCGTAAAATATGCCAATACAACGCGTATGGATGAATACGTCCTTAGCGAAGTCAGAAAGAAATCTCAAGTTCAGTTCTGTAAGAAAGGAGCTAAATTTTAGGAAACTTCATTGCAATACGCTTGCATTACGATGCCATATAAACATCATCTAACAACATATACAGCCGTATTTTCACGCATTTTCGAGCAAGGAACGAAGCCCAAGCTCCTGTCATACCCTTATCATTACGCATCAAGTCCGAGTATGACAAGAGAATATAGCACCCCTGGTTATAGTGAAAGCATGCCTCGGTGAATGCGGTAGTGCCTTGGTGGTACCTGACCTTCGTTATGAGTGATTTCAAACTCGCGTGATCACAACCGAATACATTAAAGTGCACATATTCAAATTTCTCCCACGGGTAGATGTGAGGAAACACACACACGCATACTCTCACTCCCAGGCCAGCGCGGTTATGTGCACATGCGAACTTCTTGCTTCTTAATAAATTTGTGAACACATTTGCCTTCAGGTTAGGAGTTAGTGTAAACCGAAGCCTTAGTTCACTGCCGTTGCACAGCATATATGCTGCTGCAGCTCAACAAAGTTATTTCTTATTTCATTGTATTTGCACTGCTTTACCTTCGAGACAGCGTGGCGGCATCTTTTTTCAACGCCTCCTGAGCAGCATACAGAGTGTTCGATCTAGACAATTATTTCGGGCTCTTCTGGAAAAAAAACAAGCATTATGTTTAGCCGTAAAAATATATTTTTAGTATTATGTGCATTATAAAATTTTACTCGAAAATATAAAGGATGAAATTCTTCTCTTCTCCTTTTGACCACTTGCTGAGTTTTTTTTCTTGTTGATGCTATTTTTACCTTCTCATCTAATATTCTCATTGTCAGCCGGGCCTCGCCGCGGTGGTCTAGTGGCTAAGGTACTCGGCTGCTGACCCGCAGGTCGCGGGGTGAGATCGCGGCTGTGGCGGCTGCATTTTTGATGGAAGCAAAAATGCTTAGGCCCGTGTGCTCAGATTTGGGTGCACGTGAAAGAACCCCAGGTGGTTCGAATTTCCGCAGCCCTCCACTACGGCGTCTCTCGTAATTATATGGTGGTTTTGGGACGTTACAACCCACATATCAATCAATCAACTGGTCAATCATTGTCAGCCGGGATACCGACACCCCAAACCACCGTTAGACAACCAGGCGCTTATTTCCAAACAGATTGCCTTGCGAATGCTCACCATTCACAGTTGCTAGTTTAGGCAGCAATTGGATCGATATTCAGGCCTATACTGACTGACAGTTAAGGTCTTTGCATCTCTATCACAGTTATATAGTTTCTCTCGTTCATGTTGTCCCCCTTTCGCTAGCGCGTAGCAGTGGCAGTCACGAATTTTTACATGTCTACCGACGTACTGCAATGCCTTTATGTAAGTTCTGGTCTGCCGCAATCTCGGGAGGACGTCTTTCGCACCTGCAGCACAAAAATTCCGGCGTTTTTGTTGGTGAACTGGTTGGTTCCAAAATAAACTGTGTCGTTTTTGAGTGGCGTACGACTCGCCCCGCCGCGGTGGTCCAGTGGCTAAGGTACTCGGCTGCTGACCCGCAGGACGCGGGATCGAATCCCGGCTGCGGCGGATGCATTTCCGATGGAGGCGGAAATGTTGTAGGCCCGTGTGCTCAGATTTGGGTGCACGTTACAGAACCTCAGGTGGTCGAATTTTCCAGAGCCCTCACTACGGCGTCTCTCATAATCATATGGTGGTTTTGGAACGGTAAACCCCACATATCAATCAATCAAGCGGCGTACGACTGTAGCTCAAGATTCCAAAGCAGTGTGAATGGCCCCAAGACAATCGGGTTTGACCTTTGCAAAACAGTCGCTAGAAGTGTGATGAATCTATTACACAAAATTTACAAGTGTGCTTGACCTTGTATGGGGATTGGAAAGGGTCGTGAGGCCCGGAAGTGAGAAGAGAGGATCTGATAGAAGCAGAGTGCAGCTGAAAGATTAAAGCATAGCATATAAAGAAACAGATAGAAAGACAAGCGAAGGAAAAAGAAAGAAAAACAGAAATAGATAAATTCAAGGCTCAAAGAAAAAAACGTGAACGGCAAAGGTAGTCAGAAAGACAAAGAAAGAGAGAGGAACATTGATAAGGAAATAAATATATATGAACGTAAAAAATAAGTAGGTAATAACACAGACTAAGAAGACAGTGAAATAAAGGGAAGGGCGATAAAAGCAGCAAGAAGAAAGAAAGAGAAATGAAGGAGGAGAAGGCTGGCCAACTGCACGCTTTCTTCGAATTTCGAACGTGTTGTGCGACGCTCTCTCAAATTTTATCGCAAGGTCCTATTCCTTTCGTGCAATAGCGGAACCAATACATACATGGGTACCTTGTAGCAGAAATTGAAATCCGTAGCTGCCGGCTACAGCTTTCAGATAATGCGACCAATTGCGCCCACTGTTGCGTTTTTCTTTCGCTTTTGCAAAGTAGACTTGCAAGTTTTGGAATGAAGAATTTAGCTATATGTTAAAGGCCCTTGAATTGTTTTGATTACAGCGTACGTTTTTACGGCACGCTGTTCGTCCAGTTGATGTCTTGCACTAAAGAAATTATGTGTCTATGAAAATAAAAACAAATACAGAGCAAAAGTAAACCTATTTCTGAATGCAAGAGAGTTGTAAAGACCGGAAATCTTCCCGTTCTTGCTTACTGTTTACTGCGTTTATTCGTGGTGAGCTGCATGTGTTACATATTCCTTAAAGCTGGCTGAATACGCACCCACTCTTGACAGGTGAGATATGACGTGAAATGGATCATAACAAAAAAAAAGCGACAGCTTTAGCGCAAAGGCGAAGCAATGAAGGCGATAGCAACGAATTGTAAGGTCACGCGCAGAATGAAAATAAAAAAGATCGAAATGTGCCCCGCGTTCCTCGCACACAAATGACGCACAAAACGTACTCACAGGTACAGATGCGTCTTAGTTGTTACTTCACTGTGTCGCAAAAGGACACGCTTATAGCAAACGGAGACTGCAATGATTGCAGTGATCTTTGTGCGCCTGGTACCTACAACAGAATCATTCCAGGTAAAGCCCGAGGCCAGCCATGGCGTACGATCCTCCCCTATTTTCCACCGTGCAATAAAGGCGTGCGAGGTAGTGTCATTCCCCTCCTCTAAGCGGGGCAAAGTATGCGTGGAAGATTATAGAGCGCGTGCCTCTGTGCGATGTGGCAACGCGCGCTCATCGCGCCATCTTGCTGGTAATGCTGAAAACATGACAATGCTCCCTGATATGCCCATCAGTAGGGGTAAGTGGTAGCTATAAATAGGTTCCCACTTCACTGTTGAAGGGCGTGTTTCTCAGTGGCTAAATAGTTATCGTCTCGCCCTAACGATTCACGAAATTTGATTCCGCGCGCCTAAGGCTTTTATTGGTTTTTTTTTTCCACTGGCATTTTCCTATATATAGATACGTACACATATACGATAAGTGATGGCGACGCCGACGTCGACACTGGCAGTAAAATGCAGCCGAGAGTGTCCACATAATTGCTACATCAATAAAAATATATAGGTTTTAGTTGTGTCAGCTATGCTTTTTAGCACAAAAAGTGGATGAACCTTTATAATCCTGTGCTATGGTATATGCATGCTAGTCTTTATTTTATCATTTGAAAAAAGCACACCAGTAAATAGGAGCCAACGGTAAAACTAATAATGGTTATGCCACATTACAATCAGCAAAAATTTCTCGCCTCGTCCTTGGAGTTATCATTTACGAAAATTGATAGACGTAGCATAATATTTAGCATTAGAGAAACGCACTGTCTAAAGAACAGTTCTTCTTCATAGACTTAGGAAAGACACCTGTGGCCGTATCGTTTTCAGTACAGGGGGGCGTAAAATCAGTGTCGAACCGAGATCTCGCTTTATATAATATAGTATTTTAATACGCCTATTCGAAAAGTATTTCTTCTCGATATCCCTTCTGGCCTGGGAGAACCTGCATGAAGAGCGGTGGTCTAACAAAATGTCGCGCCTTCTTTGCCATCACGGTTGGCCGTAATCCAGTTTTGGTTCCACTTTCACGCAGCAAACACAATTTTTAAGTGCCTTATCTTTTGCTGGAAGCTCCCGCTGATGCAGAGCATACAGGAAGAGACCTTTGTTAGGACTGGCCAGGCAGTCCCATGGATGAAACGTCATTTCCTTCACTTTTCTGTACCTTTTCTTCGGCAACCAATTGCTCTTCCAGAATTTGTCGTGAATTTTTTTATTACAAATCCTTGTACAGTCTGCACAATACTTTGCTTTTGAGCCCTCGAGCATTCAGAGACCTCGCGGAATGAATGTCTGTAAAAACCAGAGAAAATCAATGCGTTGAACATTGATTTTTCGGGAAATGACCTACGTTGGTGATTGCCTCCAGGCTTTTCTTATAATGAAACAGGGAGTAGTGTGGGAGGTATTCACCAATATAACCAGGCGAATACTGACGATAATCATCGCTGGAATCATTCACACTTCGCTTTAGCTTGCCGGCTCTGACGGTGCTTCTTTAGGGTAGCGATTCTACTCCCTCCTTCTCGCTATAGTTCGAGAGACGAAACCAGACGACGACACTTATCCATGCTTGCAAAAGGCGAAAAAATTGCTCGCGCAAATACGGTCAGCGTTGCCACGCGCGTGTCTTATAAGTCGTGCGAGGCGATGGAAATCTGCCGATGAAAACCGAGGAAGACAAATGCAGACGATGTTTTTCACATGCTATCCGCGAACTGTGGGCGTCGTTTCAACGACACGACGAAAGGGGCCCTAGTGACAGCTGGCAGTCTGAAACCGGCGTCATTTCACTGAAGTGCAAACACACGCGCGTATACGCGCGCACATTGACAAACACACACTCTCTCTGTCTCTCCAAATCGCTCACTTTCATAGAATAACGATCGAACATGACATGAACCAAACGCTTTGAAGCGTTTGAGCGCACTGGCATTGCCGCTAATCTTCTTCTTGATGTAGCGATCTTGGCAGCTTGATGTAGCGTCGCGCGAGCGCATCAGTTTTTTTCCTTGCCTTGCGAAACTGCTCAACCTCCGCCAACGTAGCTTACGCTACGAAAACAGCCAGGCACATTTGAGCACAAGATAACCTGAGGATCATGAGGTTGTTCGCTGAATTTTACAGTCTCCAGCTACAATAAAATTGGTACCTAAATAAAGAGCCTCTAGCTGCCAGTGCAGCGGCACTCACCCAGCTACGCCTTCGCACATGCTGTGGGAGTGCCCGGCACAGTACAGACAGACTAATGCCACGGCACTTTCCTGAAAGCTCCCTGATGCTCTGTGGAGCCCCTCTGTCGACGACCAAACCTGGGTGGCCCAGCACGCCCGTGAGGCGGCGTCGAGGCAAGCCCTTGTTGTCCCCTCATGGGAGGCCTAGGCCCGGGCACCTAAACCTGCTGGTTTCTTGTAATAAAACTTATTCCTCCCTCTCCTTGTTGGTGCTGAGTTTAACAGATGATTTACACTTATATAGAGCAGTTATAAGCTCCTAGACCCATTGTTTTTTTAAACTCCTATAAGAATTACCTAGACCACCTAGTATATGGGATGACGTGGGATAATCCGTAAGTTGGTTCACGCTGTTTTCCGTCTTATTTCACCATCTTTGTGATACTGGCTAAATCGTTGTAAAATAAGTTCCCACGAAGTGTTTGCTTTAGGAAATTCTTCATTTTCGCCAAGAGCAGATTTTAAAATGCTACGTAATCGCACGAACACACATATTAACGAGTGGCAGCACAATAGAGCACAGCGTCACACTTAGTGGGAGGGTGGGAGAAAGGAGAGTTATGCATATTCGAAAATCATAAGGGATTATGCCGCCACATACATAGGAGCCACAACTCTGAGCCCATGCTCATGTGTTTTACCAATGTCTTTTTCTGTGCTACGTTTTCTACATCAAGTGCAACGCTGTGAATGCTAGCGAGAATTCTTGCAATGAATGCGTTCGCACTAAGAAACAGTAGGATTATTTTTTTCATCTAAGACATGACGATGATTTATTTTCTTCTTTCTGTTTTGTACTTCGTCGATAAAAATGTCCCGTTATACGGCTTCGTTCTTATTTCTTGATGTTTTATTTCTAGCCTTTCGCGCCGCTCTTCAGGCATGTTTGTGCTCATCTCGCACGAGCATTTACAACGATTAAAGCTAGGCGCGAGACGCTCAAAATCACATATGTTTATGAAGTGATTCTATGACAGGGAAAAAAAAAGGGAGCCGCGTAACTGTCTGCATCATGGTGTGGCACCTCAACAGTAGCTCTCAGGGGATGGGGGTGAGGAGGAATTAAAAGGATAGAAGAGAAGCTAAAGAGAAAGAGAGATGCGCTAAGCCAGCGAGCGAGGACATATCGAGGGATAAGATAGATAGGAAATATGGAAACACGCTAACAGGAGTCCGAGGACGGGGCACCACTTGCGAGAGCTCTTGTCGGTGTCAAGAGATATTGTAGGGCAAGTCCAGTAGGTAAGAGCTACGCTGTCGTCGGAGGTCGGCGTCAGGAGATGACGAAGGGCCAGACCAGTCGGCCAGAGCTACACTGACGTCGGAGATCACGAGGGCACAACCTGTCGGCACGAAATCCAGCGAACGAGTTCACATATGCTTCTTATCGAACTTCTTGCATAGCTTTCACGGCGTTGCACCTGATATAAACAATGGAGTATAGTTAGGTCTGTCAGCATAGGCGCGCACACGAGAGGGGCACGGCGGGAACCCCCCTCCACTTTTCCGCTAATAGTCGGTGCGCGAAGTCTGTCTCGTACTATGTGAACCGTTAGGATGCATTGATAGAATGTGCATTCATACAAGGCAATGATAGAGAGGGGAGTGCTGCTAATAACCATTGCCTCTCCTTCGAAGGGGAACCCTCCACACGTGTATGTACACCAGACGATGCCAGCGATGCTAAGATTATCAATGAGACTTATGTAGTGCCCTGGGGTCACTCAAGAGTGCCTATAAAGTAAGATATATGGTCTGAACATGCATTGGCTGCAAAAGGTATAGTTATTTGCTAATTTTTCTCATATTATAGATTATCGAGCTCGTGTAGCATAAATTGTGTGCGTATTTAAACTTTTACATGTTCTCCAAGACATTTTTTTTCTGCTAGATCAGTTGCCATTCACTGCAAAAAGCAAAATACAGTTCAATCGGTGCATTTCGAAGGTACGATAAACACGCAAAAAAAAACGAGAATACAGTGTACTGAAAATCACGTTTTGCAATATTTCTGTCTTTCTTCTTCCTCATGGCTTTATTGTGAAAGAGTCGTTGCAGAGTAGTGTGCTTGCGAGAATGACGTGACATCTCAGGATGGGGCCGATAGGTAAATATACAGAGCACTTTTGAGAAAAGGTTTCATGCGCAATGGTTCTTTTATTTTTCATTTTGGTTTTTTTTTTCTAGCAAGCAGGAGGATGCCGGCATTTCTAAAGAAATCGGGGCGCATAACTTTTCTGGTAACGAAGCAGTTACAGAATCCAGTTTTGTTTTATGCTTCTGCTAATCAGCAGCAATACACCTATTAGTTCTGAGTAGTTGTGGGTTTCTTTATATTGACTTACAGGCACCGTCAACAAGTTTTCTATTTAGGTTCCCGCAACAGTTACCCAAAAAATAAATCGGCATATCTTACGTATCCTAATAATCGACATTATGCGAAGCATGCGTACGAAAGGTGATCAAGTTGCAATTTTTATATTGCAACACGTCATGAAATGACGCTAAATATATGTATAAATCTTGCAGGCACAGACACACGTTGCAGATGTTTGTATATCCAGTTTTTTTGTACTTTCGCGCTGATGTTAACGGGGAACATGAGTATTAACAACACCACAAGCCATAAGCTGATATGAAACGCTGGTGCTCGCGAGGATGGTACCCCTGAACGCTCTTACATAAATCGACTACAACTGATGTTGTAGTCGATTTGATGTTGTAGCCCCTAACTACAACTGATGTTAACCCAACGTCACAACTGTATCATAGTACTGCATATGTTATCATGATATAATTGGATAGCCAGCACGCAACCACAATTGAAGTTTCATGAACATTAGGGTCCATTTGAATAATAGTTCTGAGACCTCACGTGGCTTTGTGGTAGAATGCTTGATTGTCCTGCGTAATGCTAGGATTCGATTGCTTCTGAGACTTTGACATTTATTCTTTCCGTTCGCCGGATCAGCGTTGCCGATGTCAAATTTTTCTTAACGGTCACGTGTTAAAACTGCTCCTATGTGTTCTCGTTGTTGCTGGGTGGATTCCAAGGGTAGATCACTTGTGGCACATACCCGCATACCAGTGGCACACACCCGCCCGCAGGTTTGTGCCACTCTCTTGTGGAAGGTGTTTGACGGCGCATGCAACGGGATTATAAAAGCATTCATGTCTTGACTTTCGCGTCCTATTCTTGAAATTATCTTATCCTCCTATACTAATTTTGGTTTACGCGATAACAAGAGCACCCGGACGTGAGCGCATAGATAGATAGATAGATAGATAGATAGATAGATAGATAGATAGATAGATAGATAGATAGATAGATAGATAGATAGATAGATAGATAGATAGATAGATAGATAGATAGATAGATAGATAGATAGACGTCAAAATGCTTGCAGTACACAAAAAAAATGCTTCGCATCGAAAATATTCATCAGTGCTATAGTATATGTATCAGCAGTATTTTTTTAATGTGGCCATTCTCATGGGAGTCGAAGTCGGCTTATTCTTCTTTGACCATACGGGCTTATTCCGAAGTTTTCGGCAATCATAATATTTGAGAACGTCCACCGGAAATTCGGATGTAGAAGTACGTTCTGTGTGACAGTATTTCTGCGAATCAGTGTGCCAGTTTCTTGAAGTGGTGAAGGGACATGAGGATGTACCAGAGTGGACTGTGAGCATCGAATTATTGGTACGAATTTCATACTATTTATCAATAGTCAGCTCAGAGCCGACGGTTCTTCATTGTATTTTGTCGAGTGCGTGAAATCTGTAGTCTTCATATGCAAGGCAACAAAGAAGAAATATAGGCAGCATATCCAAGGAGTCAATGATGGAGAGTGGGGCGAAGCATCCGGCCTTCCATTCGTTCTTGATTCCGTCCGTCCATGCGTGCGTCTGTGTGGCCGCCCTAGCGTCCATCCGCCCGTCCGTGCGTGCGTCTGTTTGTGCGTCCGCACGTTCATCTGTGCGTCCGTCCCTGCGTTCGTCCATGCAACCACTCCTGCGTCCGCCCATGCGTCCATCCGTCCATGCAACCATCCGTGCGTCCGTCCATGCATTCGTCTGTGTGTCCGTTCGTCCACCTATTCAACACTCCAAGTACCACCATCTCGCATCTTTTCATAATATATTCCTAATATAGAAGCACCGCCATCTAGCGGACATTCCAAGGACTGAACGAGAGGAGGCACACGCACACTTTCTTGCGGCTTGCTGTTCGTGTCGAATTCCCACCTTTAACCACCTCGAATTCGTGGCATATACTAGTTCATTGTATTCATGGCACTGCGGCGCAACGCTCGCTAAACCTTTCTAAAATCAAGGAGGTTATGCCCAGCGAGTATAACGTAGCAACTCTTGCTTGTCAGATAATGCTCAATGTACATGCCAATGGCTGCTAAGGGGGAGTGAGAGACATGAGAATGCGGCTTTTAGTGAACGCGCACGCTGCGAATTTGTTATTGTTCAACAACGCACAGACAAAATCTCCCACCAGCACCACCTTGGAGGTCAAAACGTAAGACTGATTACACACTACTACTACGATGGACGAACGGGTGCCGCTATAAAGAGCATCGCCCCTAAAAAAATATCGTGTCCCCTTTGAAGCGGTACTACATACATATAGTTCGCATGGCATGTCAGCGTCTTTCCTTTCAGAATATCAAACCTCACAGACATGAAAAAAAATGGCAGCATATCCACGGAGTGAATGATGGAGAGTAGGGCGAAGCATCCGTCCGTCTATTCGTTCTTGCTTCCATCCGTCCATGCGTGCGTCTGGGTGACCGTACGTGCGTCTATCCTCCCGTCCATGCGTGCGTCTGTTCGTGTGTCCACACGTTCATCTGTGCGTCCGTCCCTGCGTTCATCCATGCATCCGCTCGTGCGTCCATCCATGCGTCCATCCGTCCATGCAGCCATCCGCGCATCCGTCCATGCATCTGTCTGTGTGTCCGTTCGTCCATCTATTCAACACTCTAAGTACCACCATCTCGCATCTTTTCATCATATATTCCCCATAAAGAAGCGCACAAACCCTAATGCTCTGTTGATATTACTAAAGCGTGCTATACGTGCTATATCTAACACTCCCATTTACGAAAGTGGCCGACCATATTTTAAAATGCACAAAGTATTGCCTATAAAACTGTTATACAGGCACAAGCTATGTCTAGAAATATTACACCAGTATAAACTAAATACATCACTATTTTTGGACACAAATTATGTGAAACAAACAGCATACGAGCTGAGAAAGAGCCTAATATACAAATATATATCAACCACGAACTACGGTGACCAACGATTAGCGTTAAAAATTCCAAACATTCTAAACAAACACCCAACTATATTACATTTACTGGAAGACGGAATTTCAGCTAGATCATTTAAAAATAACGAAAGAGTTCCTAGTGGATGAAAGTGATGCGTTTCTTGATTGTTGAAATTTGTAGTAATGCTGTTTTTGTATTCGTTGCACCTTGTTCATTATTGTCCCTTTGCCTGTTGTTTATTATACTCTAATTTGTCTTGTAGAGCAACTCGATTTTCTAGTCAAGATGATTCTTGTTAATTCATTTGATAGAAAACATGCATTTGTTTGTATTTGCCACCACTTGAATAAGGACTGTTTATATTTCTATTCTTTTATTCACACTTCTGGCAGTTCCTGTTTGACTAAGGTACCCGTGTAAGATAACATGTGATGTTGTAAGTTTCTGAGTACTGTACTTGCGGTATGTTTCTGCTTTTCTGCTTTGCTGTAAGGGTGGCACGACCAAGTCAGGCTTTTACTTAGCCTTTAGTCGTGTCCCCCAAGGCAATCTTGTTCAATTTTACCTTGAATAAAAGCAAACCAAACCAAACCAAACCAAGCCACCACCCAGCAGACTTTCCAAGGACTAAACGAGAGGTGGCACACGCACACTTTCTTACGGCTTGTGCTTCGTGTCTACTTCCCACCTTTAATCACCTCGAGTTCATGGTATATACTAGTTCACTGTATTCATGGCACTGGGGCTCAACGCTCGCTAAACCTTTCTATAACCAACGAGGTTACACCCAGCGAGTATAACGTAGCAACCCTTTCTTGTCAGATGGTGCTCAATGTACATGCCAATGGCTGCTAAGGGGGAATGAGAGGCAGGAGAATTTGGCTTTTAGTTAACGTGCACGGTGCGATTTTGTCAACAACACACAGAAGAAATCTCCCAAGGGCACCATCTTGGAGGTCGAAATGTTAGACTGCTTACACACGACTACTACGACTACGAGGGATGAAAGGGCGCAGCTATAAGGAGCTTCGCCCCTAAAAACTCAAACACGTAAAACACCAGCAACGGAACCAGGAAGGGATGCACATAACTAAAGACGCTGTGGGGAACGCTGGTTCTACGAATGCATGACGAACGCGCGGTTTTCCGGCGTTCCGAAACCATTTGCCACTTGATGACACCACTTCACCTGCTGACGTTGTGCGAGTGGAAAGTATTCGTTACTCAGCCCTCATCCTTTTACTATTTGTGTTTGTTACGTGCGGTGACTAGACTTACCTTCTGAGGCAAACTATGAATCCTGGAAATATCATTCATACCATTTTTACCCGTTTCATTATGTTTAATTGCGCCAAACTCGGCGAACGTTTGAACTGACATCATAAAAGAAATTAATTTTTTTTAATAGGTGGAGCTATTACAAAAAAAGCCTGTGAGATTTGTGATTCATTGAAAATATTTAGTTTGAAGGACTAAATGGTCAAGCTAGTGAGCACAAATAGATACAAGACGAAATACGCATCTACTAATGTGCAACACTCGTTGGTAGTTAGCGTCTAAAAGGAAAAAATGCGAGTTTCTACGAGACTGGCCAGCAGAAAAATTAGCTATATTCAAAGCTGTTTTGTAGGTTTCCTAATAATGATAAACAGCGTTTCTCTTCATAAAATCACAGAAAGGGGCCTGCTGCTTTAGTACATAGAAATTCAGAGTATCAGCAAATATATTTTTGTCGCTTCGTCGGTAATGCGTGACCAAGTACAGCCATAAACTACTCCAGTGACAGAATAATAATTCAACTAGTTTTCATCAAAGCACTATACCGACTTCGTATGGAAAGTAAGTCTAATTTACTCTACATAATCACTAAATATTTTGGTTCTGCTATGTAAAGAAAAACAAAATTGCTACAAAATCCTCTACTATTTTGCCCATTCTCATTGAAACGTAAAAAATACTAATTAGTTTATGTCAAATACCTCTTCATAGAAACCTAACCTTGATTGGCAATTCATCTGAAGGCGCTGCAAATTCCGCTTTGTTACGTTGAACAGTTTCGCTGTACTTGCAGTACAACGGAGGCTTGCACTGCGAAAATGCTTTTGTTGCTCACACTATTTTTATTGCTTTTAAGTAACGCTTCCAACCAGGCAATAAAATGAAATGTCATTACAAAGAAGGGATAATAAGCTTTCTGAAGTAGCCCAATTTAGTTTTCTTTGGGGAACGCAGCGAGCCCAGTGCATCCGCAAACAATGCGTAAAATGCGGAATGGTTGCGGCCGTTGTGAGACGACCGCCTTAAGTTCAGTCAGGCTCTATGACTGCAGTCTACCGCTGTTCACATACAACGTCATATGATTGGTTGTGCCACAGTCATGAGCCGTCAGTAATATTTTCGTTATGTTCGCCGACGCACTAACTATAAGCTCAGAACATTTTTCAGAGTGTCCTGGAAATAGCTATGCCACAGGGCAAATTGCTAGCATGGCGCGCTGCATATTGTTAAAGTAGCCTTTAGGCAAGAAACTTAACAACTTGTTACTTTTATAACAAGCAACAGGGCATACATAAGATGCTACAAAATAATAAATTGGGCACGGTGAATAAAAAAACGTTTGAGCAACCTGTGAGCTGAAAATCACAGTTTTTAAACAAATAGGGCTTGAAGTGTTTGATACCCCTATCTCTTTTCTCAAAACGTATCACACCTTGGTCGTGATATTTTCTCCAGGAAGCAGGAATATGTCATGAAATCTCATCTGCGGTTGTAGTTTTCGTTCATAAACATTTCGCGAATCAAGTAAGTTAACGAACAATGGCATTTTTTTTCAGTGCATCGCAGTTTTCAATCTAGGTAACCATTTCAAATGTAAATCCAAAATCTAGATAGGAGCAGACAGATGGCAATAACGTATTGGGATAATCACGGTTAACAGCGTAAGGGCCTCAGACTGACTGGCCGACGTTTCTATAGGAGGACCTATCTTTTTCAAAGGCATTTGAAAAAGATAGGTCCTGCTATAGAAACGTCGGCCAGCCAGTCTGAGGCTCTTCCACTGTTAACCCGCATTATCCCACATTTCAAAATGTACTTATAGTGAATAAATTATACTGTTTCAAATGTGTTTTTGGTGTTGATAGCAAAAATAGATGCGCGGTGATCTATTCGAAAGGAAGAAGAATAACCATTCAAAGGGCTTGCTTATTTAAACACATTTTTTTTATCAGGTCAACACGACTGCCTAGAACAAATTGACATAGCTTGAGCCAGCAAACGACTATGTCAAAGAAAGCTGAGACAAATTTGTTGCTCTGTATTGTAGTAACTGCAACCATGATGATGATGATATCTGAGGTTTAACGTCCCAAAACCACCATGTGATTATGAGAGACGCCGTAGTGGAGTGCTCCGAAAATTTCGACCACCTGGGGTTCTTTAGCGTGCACCGAAATCTGAGCACACTGGCCTACAGCATTTCCGCCTCCATTAGAAATGCAGCCACAGCAGGCGAGATTTGATACCGCGACCTGCAGGTCAGCAGCCGAGCACCTCAGTAACTAGACAACCGGGGTGGGGAGAGCCATTGGTTGTTCTCGAATATCAAGCTTCGCTACCTTGTTACGTCTATTGCTTACGGAGAGTAGTGGGAATAAACACCGAAGGTAAAGTGATTAATCTGCTCTATTACCGATCGTCGGTTTTATCCCGGCCATGGTTGTTTCGTTTTTAGACATGAGAAATTCTTTTTGAAACTTTTGCGCGAGCACACAGGAACACAGAAAGTAGGACAAAAAATGCTAGTGGCTCGTGTTCTTTGCAATGCCAATACACGTTCCGGAACGCCACTCACAGGCCTCCTTGTACATTCCAAGAAAACGACGGTGCAGGCCACGGAAGAACAAATTATAGGTGTGACTCTTCCATGCGAAAAAAATATTAATACCATTTAAGCAGGAGGGAAGGAGGAAGCAACAAAAGGGAGAAGGCAGGGAGGTTAACCAGAAAGACATTCGGTTGGCTACCCTACACTGGTGGATTAGGGAAGGGGACAAGAAATACGAGAAAGAGAGAAGAGGCGGAGAAGAAAAAAAGGTGGGGGAGAGACTGGCAGTAAATACGCAAAAAACATGCCTGTTCTATACAACATATTTGATATGTAGAAGAGCAAGAGAACTCAGACAGAACATTTAGCCAAAATCAAAATGACCACTGTCCATTAAGAGTAATACATTCGACCTCAAGAGAAGGCAGGAGTGCGAGTGTGATGCAGACAGTTAGGTGAGCAAATGAGATGAACAAGTTTGCGTAGATATTGTCTTCACAGCAAGCACACGACTATACTCTGTTTAACGTACTTCACTCAGCACTACCGAAGCTAGAGGGTCAAAGAATGCCACACGCTTGCGCAGCAAAACGTTGTCCGACATGAAAGTGCCTTAAAAGTGACAGGGTTTGATGGAATCGGCGTTTTTTGGTGTGTTTTAAGGCACATCGAGACGTATGATGTGTTCCGCCTTCACATTTATTTTTTGCGAATTTACATTATTTGTGTCAGTCAACACCGATAACCGTGTTTGCAAATAAACATGGCCGTACACATGAAGAAGTCACTGCCCACTTGGATCTGGACTTGATCTTGCTACACGCACACTGCACTGACAGCAGTAAAGAAGTAGTGAAATCGGCCACCGATTTGTAATATCTCGCTCTGGGACTTATGGTTCAGGTACGTTTTGTCGGTATTAGCGTGATATGCTGCTTTCTTAGCTACACCTGCTAGGCCTCATGCGCCAAGGCAGTGTTCGGACTGCGTCGTCACACCAAGAACGCTATATCTCCAAATATCGCACATGCAACCTCACACAGCACTCCGCGCGCATCGGATTCTGCCTCGGTGAAAAAAAAAGAGAGGAAAGGAGTGCTGCAGCAGCAGACGCTAAGGAACGCGTCGACAGAGAAACAAGACACACGAGAGCAAGAAATAGCGTCGGAGAGAAACAGCCACAAAGTGAAGTATTCATTGGCATGAGATTCTACGGATCTTGGCTGTCCGTTGTATAACATCCAGAGGCAGTCACTGGCATCCGTTCTTGCGCGCATTGACC
The DNA here is from genome assembly GCF_043290135.1 of Rhipicephalus microplus. Taxonomy (NCBI): domain Eukaryota; kingdom Metazoa; phylum Arthropoda; class Arachnida; order Ixodida; family Ixodidae; genus Rhipicephalus; species Rhipicephalus microplus. Next base: position 109,027,119 of record NC_134704.1, read on the forward strand.
ACAGCCAAATGTCTGTGGACACTATTCTGTCAAGTGCCCGAGAGAAGACATTGCAACAGAAGGCGACAAAAGCTCTGTTGAAATTCCTACGCTACACGGACTTGAACAAGTGGCTTTAACAGCAATGTCACACACCGCGAAAGACAAGACTGGACAATGACTGAGTGTGCGCGTGTGTGCTGCCGAATGTGCTGTGTTTGTCTCTCTTCCCTCTCTGCTCTCTATCTTTCATCTCCCCTATCCCCCTCCCATTCACACGGTAGAAAACCGGCTGGTTAACCTTCTTGCCGTTCTTTTCCTCCTATTTTCCTTCCTTCAGCAGAGCAACAAATTAAGACTTCTTCAAGTTCCCGAAGTAATTGCTTGTCTTATACCTTTACTTCATTTTTAAGTTAATGAACTAGCCATGGTCACAGCAATTTGTTGAGCTGACGTCATTAATACGGTGAGCAGACGACACGATGCGAATGAATACAAATGGAGAGGCTAAGCGCCCTTCTTAATTGCTGAGGGGCCTGTTGCCTCCACAGTATTTAAGGGAACTTCTGAAACAGAGTACAGTGTAAATAGAGAAACATGGCAGAGTTTATTGCCATACAGTGCGAGTATTGAGGTCAGTGATGATGATGACGATAGTCATAATATATCTGAGCTATAAGGCGCGCGATGTACTCGCATAATTTTCATGACCTCTCACTATCTGAAATTACCGGGCCCTGGCTCGTCTCCAAAATCTGTTGATCAGATGTTTGAGCTGAAGACAGGTAAATTCTTCACTGGTCCTCAGTTGCCTGTAGAAAAATAGTTTCACAAGATGGCCTAACTATCATTTTAGTAGTCACACTAGTCAATAATATTTTGCATGTGCTCACAAATTCGAGAATTTGTCTATAAAACTTCGGTTCTGGAGCACTTGCCTCAATTATAAAAGAAAGAAAATAGTAGGAAGCTTGCAGTGAAAAGAGACAAGCAAGATCTGCCATTGTTATATTACTGTACATAAAAAATACAGCATCACTTTTCCGGCTTCTGTCAGAAAATTGAAGATGCGAAAATTTCTTAGACATTTGACTAATTACACTGCCCTTGCAAAGACGTACGGTGGTAGGACGCACATCTGTGCTTCCTGCTTCATCAAGTGTAACAGAAAACCAAGGCAACACGTCCAGCCAATGAGGAATTTATTGATCGAGCTAGTATGAACTTCAAGCCCATGAATGCGTATATTCCCCGCTACAAGCTTCACCTACTCATATGAGCACTCTTCATTTTGGTGTTTTCTGGATGCAGCATGATTGAGCATTGATTGCAAAGTTACTAGATCCCACCAAGCTAACAAGAAAATAATCATCGCATAGAAAGCCTAGAAAGAGCGATAAATAATTTGGCTTTCACTTTTTGAAAATATATTCAATTGTAACCAAGACATCACTCGTGTTTGAAGAGGTATTTAAAACCCTGTTTTTTTAGTACAGGGATAAAATGCGCCACTATCAAGAAAACAAACAGTTATTTTAGCATCATTTTCAAGGTAGCCTTCATTCGGTTGCATGAACGTTTGCCAGTGCATGATTAAGGTTACTTGCTGGCTCCCGCAATGTACTTTTTACTTCATCACTCAACAACTCAAAAACATCGAGAAACACGCTATTAGTGAGCGAAAAACTCTGTTATACAAAACAATTTATTTCAAAATACGAAAGTGTAAAAACTAATAGTCAATATAACTATAGTTGCTAGAATTGAACAAGTCTCAAAAAGCTTGGCGAGTGACAACGATATCTCGCAAACAAAATGGTAAAAAAACCAAATCATCCTGTTGTGAGCGGGACTTAATTTATATTGACTTCTTGAGAAAGTACATATAAGAAAAGTAAGGACTGGTTTTCTTTGATAGACACAATATCATTGAGAAGTAACAGACAATAATACCATGATAAGTATAGAGAATGGTATTAGAAGGAAGTGTATTGTAAATGCGAAGAAAGAAAAGAAGACAAAAGATTCACTCTGCAACGGGTGGATCCGAAGCTCCAACTTTTTAGTAACGCCTGCGATGCTCTACGACTTAACTGTGATGGTGGCCATCCCTCTCTGCTTTTATGGTTTACACATATGTCCATTTACATGTGAAGACGTCACCCAGAACTGCCTGTTACGTCTGTTGCCACAAATAAGCAAAAAGTGAAATACAAAAAAACAAGCACACAGAAGTTTCATTAAAGGCGCATTAGAGGTAACAAAAGACGAAGGAAAAATAGAAAAACACTATTTTTTTCTGCTCACTCCAAATTGCAGAGTGTGTCAAAAACAGCACTTGTGCGAGTAATGTACGCTGTATTTCCTTAATGACTTGTCAAAAGGAACTTTCACAAACGACATAGTTCAGAGCTGCTGCACTTACTGGCGAGTTCTTGGGTAGGCACTCAAACTGTCACCGCAATTACGTGCACACTCCATGACAGTCACGTCTTTTTTAACCCTATCCACTGCTGTGGACGACTCCCTCTGAGGCCAGCGAACGGCGGTTCTTTGATTCCTCGCGTCAGATGACGCAACTTTCTCACCTCAAACGGCGAAAAAAGATGTTTCGAACATAGATATCATGGCTGATTTCGTACGCTTTTGCTCACCGTCTCCATTTTATTATTTGTGGTAAATTGTTATCTGGGATTTCATGATGCGAAACCAGAATATAGTTACGAGAGATGCCGTAGTAGATGGCTGCCAAAATTTTGGCCATCTGGTGTTCTTTACTTACACTGAGATCGCAAAGCACATGGGCCTCTACCATTTAGCATCCACCGAAATACTACGCCAGGGCCATAAATAAATCCGCCACTTTCGGGTTAGCAGAGTAGCACCATATTCATTGATGCACCGCGGCATACAGTTGATGTGTGGTCATTCCGCCAATGCAAGCTCTGTAAGCTTTCGAGGAGTGGCGGTGGGAATAGTCCAAAATATGTAAAGTACAGCCACGTGGTCCTCGTATGCGACGTGGAATACGTGGTAGCACCATCTTCTAGCATGATATAGGTACGGTGTAGTTTGTTTTGCTCACTCTAGTGATTGACCACAGCTACCGTTGGAGCGATTCGAGCCATTCCTACCCATCCTCATACTCTTCCTCACGGAGTTCTTCGAGAAATCGAGGATGGAGTCTTTCTTGCCACAAGTAGGTGGCAATATCATAGCATGTTTGAATAATAATGAATCGTTCATTGAATTGAGTGTGTTTTTTTAACCATGTTTATGGCTCTTTTGCACTATCCTTCTCTACAACCCAGAAATTCGCCCAACTTACCAAATGTCAGTGAAACAGTCATTATGTGTTTTCAAGATAAGTAACACTAGCCTATACGATTCTTTAAGTGTCACTGAATCGATCCTGATAACGCCAGCTACTCGGTAATTCATGGCTGCATGCTCTCCAGATCCACCCACTTGTATGGTGTTGAATATTTATTTCTCGAAACTATTATCTGCTACACCGGTATTGGTTTCCTGCGATTGAGCATGAAATTTGGAGGAACATGTTCGGCCATATTGTTCTTAAAGGGGGCTAGTCACACTTTTTTTGATGAGGGAGGAACGCTTCTCTGAGACAAATGGGAGAAAGCCTACCGCATTTATAAAAGACGTAATGGACATCGCCGTTTCGCTCTTAATGAAGCCAGGAGTCACTCCATCTTTTTAAAGGGTGCATGCGTGTTTGCAGCGATGGTGCTTCAGCTTGTCTATTATGTAAATCATCGGACAACAAAACAAGGGTATGATGAGGACTTTCTCATTTCCATCTTTGAGCCAGCGTGGACTCCTATTTTGTATTTACTGAGTCCGCCTTATAAGAATGCATATCTTGAGACTACATAAAAACGATGGTCTATAATTAAATGCACATAGGGTAGCCTTTATTGAGTGATGGCCTAGCTGTCGGAATAACCTGGAACTCTTTATTAAGAAGCACTTTTCAGTAAAGCACCATCGAAACAAAAAGGGTAGAATGTGTTCAACGAAATGTTCTTCCCCAGTGATCTTCAATCGTTTCGAGAAACAATTCGATTCTTGATGACCTGTCTGAGTGGTCAACCTTACATATCTGAAAGAGCGTCATACACTGCACCATACTTGATTATTCGTGCATTTCCTAAATATCACCACGTTCAAGTGGCAATATGCCTCATGACGCTATTGACATCCTGTTTTCTTTGCTTTATTAGTTCTCGTTAACGTCAGTATGGCTAACATCTATTGGTATCTGCACGTCGAGATGATTTATAAATGAGAATGTTTTATCGAGGTGAAACCCTTGTAAGTCGCACGACCCAAGAGGTTTTGGTAATTTTAGAGGAGCCAGCGAACACTTCGAGAGACCTTTTAGACGTGAACGTGCATGACAAGTTGGTCAAAAGTCACATGAAACTCTTGGTAATGTATATATGGCCATTGGCGTACCAAAGGTTACAGATCTAAAAGTACACTGTTGTTGACTCCATAATAATGTAGCCGCATGATGCCATCATGATGTCACATATCGCAAAAAGTTGTGCCGTCATCGTGACGTCACTAAACATCGTCACTAAATAGGTGCGTCCAATTCCGGAGGCAGCACAGGAAGTACTGCCTCCAATTCTGGAGGCAGTACTTGGTGCATGAAGCATTCGAGAGTTTGAGGGGGATCAATATAAAAGTCAGACAAGAATGAGGAGTAATTTTCGTTTTTTTTTTTTTTTGTTGCTTCAATGCTATCGAGAAACGCTATTAGACGGTCAAGAAAATACTTTTGACTCTTGAGTGACTATATCTTTCCATTACACAGAGCGAATAGGCTGCTGGACTGAAGCACTTAAAATGTCATTTTGTTCCAGGACAATAAGCCAGCAGAATTCGTTACCTTCTTAAGTACAAAAAAAAACTTCATATGATGTATTTTCAAGTTAACTGCAGGGTCTGCAGTAGTGTAGTCATGCAGCTGTATAAGTACAAAAATGTTCCAAGAATTTACATGATACTGCGCACTCCTATGCACCACTACGTAGGTGGACAGTTCTTTGCATAATTACTGCAATGTTTAAGTATTGGAATCTGTATTTTCTTATGAAACATTTTATCATTCTCTCCAACCCCCTGAAATGACCTTTTCGCCTTGGGTACAACAATAAAGGAATAAATAAATGAAAAAATTATAAGACTGTTCTTGCATTCGCCTGCATGTTCTTCTTAGGAAGAGTACCTGTTACACGTTAACCCCCATTGTTCTCGCTACCTGGCAATAAATAACTGATAATTCAAAGTTTTTTATTGGTCCATGGCCACAAGAAGCAAAAAAAAAATACAATGCCAACACTGAGGAAGAAATGACGAACATAAGCTAAATGTTTCAACTAAATGTTTGTTCAGAAGCGAGACATACAATTATACATAGAGCTCATATGCAATTTTGGACTTCTGAATAAAAAATCACAGCATACCAACGGAGTCAATGATGATAAGTATTGCAAAGCGTCCGGTCGTGCGTGTCTATGTGCATGCGGTCGTGCGTCCAAGCATCTGTCCGTGTTTTCAGATGGACGGACTGACGGACGCATGAACGAATGAACGCACAGACAAATGGAAGCATGGACGGAAGCACAAACGTACAGGCAGATAGACGGAAGCATGGACGGGCTGACAGATAGATGAATGAACGCACACATAGATGGACGGGCGAATGGAAGCACGGACGGAAGCATGGATGGGTGCATAGACAGACGGATGGTCAGAAGCACCAACACACAGATAGACGGGTGGAATCACGGACAGTTGGACGCACCAATGGACGGATGGACGATTATATGCACGGATGGAAGCTTGAACGGACAGACAGGCGGACGGACTCATGCTCGGAAACATGGACGAATGGCATTATGGGCGAACAGACGGGCGCACAGCCTGGTGGACATACAGATGGATGGACGGAGGGATGGACGCTTCGCCCGACTCACCTTCATTCACTCCGTGGATATGCTTTGAAAACCTTCAATGCCATCTAGTTATTTTATTCAAGGGCATTATAGATACTGTATAGGCTATCGTTAGGTAGCAGAGTTGCGCCACTGTTTTCCGGGTGCCACTGGCTCCGCCTACGAAAGTTCAGCGCCCCTGATCGCCGAGCGCCAGCACGTGGTCATAAGTGGTTCAATTGCACTGCGGAAAAGCCAACGCTACGCTGATTCTGGGCAGATCAAGCGTGGTTGACATCGGCTGTGGTTGTTATTCTCGCTGTACTTCTTCGGTACTTTAGTCATGTGGCATGTTGGTCGGTAGAAATGTGGTAGCAAGTGCATTCTCTGGTAAATTATTCTACTTACAGTTTCTGTGATTACACACGGATGCAGTGGGTGTCGCTAGAAAAAGATTCCTGTTCAGTGAGGAAGGAATAAAGGTTTGACTTCTTTTTTATGTATTCATGGCGCTGCAAACTTGCTTAATTTGTATTACCCACAGATGCAGTGAATAAGTTATACATGCAGAGTTGGTGAGCGTGTGTCGGCTGCATACATCCCAATTGGTCTGACTGGTATAACACTGCAAATAAAGGGAGAATGAGTTAAAGAATACTTATTCAAATCGACAAGGTGTTGCAGCTAGCGCATGAATTACATGAATTTAATGCGGCCTTCATACCTTACGCGAAAAGAATGTTGCGCGCGATAGCGCTGTTGAACAACGACTCACATGAGCTGTCGTGAGCCGCGATTGTAATACGAGCGTAATAGAAAGCCGCGCCTAACTTTGGTGTCGCTCGGGTACTCAATCGATATCGAGCTCGGTTCAGTTGAAGGCGATAAAACTACGCCTGGCTCCCGGACACAATTAACGAATGAGTCTAACACGATGAACAAATTCATCCCTAACTGGTGCGATTGTGACCAAAGTGCGAAAATACTTTCAATTTTTATAAAAGGGAAAACAGCGGAAAAGAAGAAGCTAGTGTAACCGACATTAAATATTTATCTCACTGGTTCAATGAGCCGGCGCACTTTGTTTTATTATTACATACCAAGAACGTAAGCATCAAATCAAGGCTTCTAGGCATGACCGCAGCAACCGAGTTTTTTAATACCTTTAAAAAATAGAACAAATGCTAAAAAAGTAAATGAAGCCATTCTTTTTCCATAATCCCTCAATATTTAGAAAATATGTAGCAGACTGAAGCACGAGCGTCGCTCCTACGTGGGTGCGAGTGGCTTTCCCGCAAGACATTTGAACCCAAGATGGCGTATCTGGACGTAACTCTGCTACCTAAAGGTAGCATATATAGTAACTCTAAAGTACATAGGCACACAGCGCCATCTATTATGCAACTCATAGGCTATAGGTGGCTACATACTACTACTACGTCTACAGAGGAGGGAACGACGCATAGCGTAAGGGGCTTTGCCTCTAAAAAATCTTAGTTGAAATTCAGCGCTTGTTCTGGTCATTTCTTCTTGGGTGCCCATCTTGATTTTTGAGCTCCTTCTCAGGACTGGTAGGTAGCAAGCGTGAGTCTCGCTATTGAGTTTGTGTGCTCCTTAGTGCTTAGTACCTGGAATTCATACCATCTGATACATTTTTGCTTTCTTATTGGTCTTTACCTAAATTATACGGGTCTTTCTGACCTTGAGAGCCCAAATGTTTTAGTGAAGTTATGCTTGATTACGAATGAGCAGAAGCATTAGTTAGGTCATTTGCAATTCTAAAGATTCTGCTTCAACGACGCTTGCTATACGTTGCATTTGCGCATCCTTTGTGTTTATGAGCCCCTTTGCTGCTGCAGAGAAAAATGTAGCATTCACATGGAACATTTCTCCTAATTTATGGTTCGGCAAACTCACTCACAAGTTACCTCACTCCGATTCAGTTCTAGCCAAGAGTCTGAGTCTTTGTGTATTCCGGAGGGGATAGTTTGGTTAGTTTGAGTCCGAGTGAATCCTATACCACCTTGTTGGAAGATGAAGCTAACCGTGGTGAAATGCCCAGAATTTCATGTTTTACTGGCTTTTATTTCAGTTCTACCTTCTTGGGACCATGCATGAATTGTTTTCACGTACGTCTTTGAATGGAAATTTAATTATGTTTGTAATTTATAATCATCATCGTCATCAGCCTGACTACGTCAACTGCAGGACAAAGGCCTCTCCCATGTTCCGCCAGTTAACCCGGTATATGCTTGCTGCTGCCAATTTATACCCGCAAACTCCTTAATCTCATCTGCCAACCTAATTATCTGTCTCCCTCTAACCCGCTTGCCTTCTCTGGGAATCCAGTTAGTAACCCTTAACGACCAGCGGTTATCCTGTCTAGGCGCCACATGCCCGGCCCATGTCCATTTCTTCTTCTTGAATTCAGCTATGATATCCTTAACCCCCGTTTGTTCCTTAATCCACTCTGCTCTCTTCTCGTCTCTTAAGGTTACACCTTCCATTTTTTTTTCCATTGCTCGCTGCGTCGTCCTCAATTTAGGCTGAACCCTCTTTGTGTGTCTCCAGGTTTCTGCTCCATAGCTAAGTACTGGCAAGATACAGCTGTTATATACCTTCCTCTTGAGGGATAGTGGCAATCTACCTCTCATCATTTCAGAGTGCTTGCCAATTGGGCTCCACCCCATTCTTATTCTTCTAGTTATTTCAATCTCGTGGTTCGGCTCCGCGGTTATTACCTGCCCTAAGTAGACATAGTCTTTTACAACTTGAAGTGCACTATTACCTATCTCAAAGCGCCGCTCTTTTCCGAGGTTGTTGTACATTACTTTAGTTTTCTGCAGATTCATTTTAAGACCCACCTTTCTGCTCTCCTTGTCTAACTCCGTAATCATGAGTTGCAATTCGTCCCGAGTTACTCAACAATGCAATGTCATCGGCGAAGCGCAAGTTACTAAGGTACCCTGCATTAACTCTTATCCCTAACTGTTTCCATTAGAGGCTTCTGAAAACCTCCTGTAAGCACGCGGTAAATAGCATTGGGGAGATTGTGTCCCGCGGCCTTACACCCTTCTTGATTGGTATTCTGTTGCTTTCTTTATCAGTTGATCCCCTGTAGATTTCTTCCAGGATGCTTGTATATACTTCATCGACGCCCTGATTCCGCAGTGTCTGCATGACGGCTCATATTTCTACTGAATCAAACGCCTTCTCGTAATCTATGAAGACTGTGTATAGTGGTTGGTTATATTCTGAGCATTGTTCTATTACCTGATTGATAGTATGAATGTGGTCGATTGTTGAGTAGCCTGTTCGAAATCCTGGTTGTTCCTTTGGTTGATTGAATTCTAAGGTTTTCTTTACTCTGTTAGCAATTACCTTTGTAAATAGCTTGTATACTACAGAGAGCAAGCTAATCGGCCCGTAATTCTTCAACTCCTTGTCATCTCCTTTCTTATGTATTAAAATGACGCTAGCGTTCTTCCAAGACTCTGGTACTCTTCCCGTCAGGAGACATCTCGTAAACAGGGTGGCTAGCATTTCTAACACAATCTGTCCTACATCTTTCAGCAGATCTGATTTTACCTGATCCTCACCAGCAGCTTTGCCTCTTTGCATGCTCTCCAAAGCTTTTCTGACTTCTTCTATCATTACTGGTGGGGTGTCATCTGGATTACTGCTAGTTCTTATAGTATTAAAGTCGTGGTTGCCCCGCCCGGCTACTGTTCGGATCTCTGTAAAACTCCTCCGCTATTTTAACTATCCTATCCTTATTGGTAGTAATTTTGCCTTCTTTGTCCCTTAGTGCATTTATCCGATTTTTGCCTATCCCAAGTTTCCTCTTCACTGCTTTGACACTTCCTCCGCTTCCTCTCCATGTTAAACCTTCTTACATCGGATACCTTGCGCCTACTAATCAACTTCGAAAGCTCTGCCAGTTCTATTTTGTTTGTTGTACTTGAGACTTTCATGATTTGATGCTTCTTAATGAGATTCCTCGTTTCCTGGGTAAGCTTGCCAGTGTCCTGTCTAACTACCCTGCCTCCAACTTCCACTGCACACTCCGTAATGATACTCGTCAGATTATCATTCATTGTATCTGTGATAAGGTTGGTTTCCTCACTAACAGCCGAGTACCTGTTCTGAAGCGAGACTCTGAATTCCTGAACTTTCCCTCTAAGTGCTAGCTCATTTTTTGGCTTCTTGCGTAGCAGTTTCTGTCGTTCCTTTCTCAAGTCGAGGCGAATGTGAGACCGTATCCTTCTATGGTCACTGCCTCGTACCTTGCCAACCTCTTCTTATCCTGTACGATGCCTGGGTGTGCACTCATTATAAAGTCTATTTCGTTCTTATTTCCGTAATTAGGGCTCCTCCATGTCCACTTGCGGTTTTCTCGTTTTCGGTAGAAGGTATTGAAAATCCGTAAATTATTGCGTTCTGCGACTTCTACTAGTAGATCTCCTCTGGCGTTTCTAGTACCGATTCCATAATCTCCAACAGCCTGGTCTCCAGCCTGCTTCTTCCCTACCTTTGCATTAAGGTCACCCATCAGTGTTGTATACTGTGTTTTTACTTTACTCATCGCCGACTCCACGTCTTCATAGAAGCTTTCAACTGAAGCGTCATCTTGGCTGGCTGTAGGCGCGTATGCCTGTTCCACCTTCATCTTGTATCTGTTATTCAGTTTAGTTACAATACCTACCACCATTTCATTAATGCCATAGTATTCCTCTATGTTGCCAGCTATTTTTCTGTGAATTAAGAACCCCACTCCCAGTTCTCTTCTGTCAGCCAAACCCCGAAAGCAAAGAACGTGCCCATTCTGTAGCACCGTATAGGCCTCATCTGTACTCCTAACCTCACTGAGCCCTATTATATCCCATTTAACACCCTCTAGCTCCTCTAATAGTACAGCTAGACTTCCCTCACCAGATAAGGTTCTAGCTTTAATTGTTGCCAAGTTCAGGTTCCAATGGCGGCCTGTCCGGATCCAGAGATTCTTAGCACCCTCTGCTGCGTTGCAGATCTGACCGCCGCCGTGGTCAGTTGCTTTGCAGCTGCTGGGGACTGAGGGCCGTGAGGTATTTGACGTATGCATGTGGGAGGTAGTGGCCGGATACTGCATCAGGATGGCCAATCCATCTCTGGTGAGGGAGTGCGTTCCCGGCGGTGGTTACCGGTAAAGCCGCACCCCAGGCCTCGTAATGCAGTTTCATCCCCACGCGTATTTTTTTTATCCGGTGGGGAACTACGCAGCACCGGTATTTGAACCACGGACCTTTTGCATGCGAGGTGGGTGCTCTAACCACTACGCCATCGCTGCGCCTTTATAATTTATAATCACTACCATGCAATTGTTATCCAGTTGTTATTATCAACACCAGCTGCATCACACATTGAACATTAGAAGGCTGTGCCAATTTTGTCTTCAGTCACACTAGAAAGGCACCAATGAACACCACGCAGGCTAGTTTTATCACTGCTGAACTGCCGGTAGCGTTTAGCAACTTCAGTTATTTGATGCATCCGCTTTTGCTTTCATACCGCCTTTAGGATATTTTCGCTAATACAATAAGAAGCATTCCTTGGACACCAATATTGCCTAACCTTCACTCATAACTGTCACTTATCTAGTCAGAGATTTAGGAGCCTTAACGATAAAAACTCACACTGTCTTCTTTCTCAAAGACAACCCTGATGGGAGTCGAAGCAGCAGCCTTGCGCACGGGTGGCGTCACGGGTTGCACAGCGCCTAAACGGGTGCTGCGGTGAGTGCTAGAAGATTCGTTCAAAGTGGTGGCTGGAGTAGATCTTGTGACACGTACAGACATATTGCAATGCGTACGTTAGGCGTGCGTCAGGCTTATTGCGCGTTAATCGGTGAGCCCGTGATGTAGTGATTAAGGGTAGCAGCAGGTGTTGCAGGCAAAGGAACGAGGCGGCAGCTGCGGGTGCTTTGCTGAGTGTGTGGCCGGCGAGGAAAAGAGTGACATCAGCGCGCACTGGGAGGGCAGCGTGACGTCAACGCACCGCTGCACTGTGGTCTACTCGGCACCGCTCTGACACCCACTGCGAGGGGAATACCTTGCGGCGCATTCTTACGACGCACGTACGTATGGCTTTACACACGTAAGAACTGCCTCGCAACTAATAAGATCGCTAACAGGAATAGCGTTCCTCGCAATGTTCTCCTTTTTGGGTTGGTTTAGAAAGTTCACCGACGACTTAAGTAGCAGACACTTCACTATGGGAGAATATGTGTGCTTAGAGGAAGCGTTTAACAATTCATAACACTTGGTATTCTACTATTGGACAGCTTAAAGCCATCCCTTGGGCCTCACGATGAGAAAAGTCGAATGCTTGCTTCATGGGAGCATGAATGGGTGTTTAGAAAAAGTATGTAACATTTTAGGGTACATAGTACTCCACTATAGGAGAGCATAATGCCGTGCCGACAACAACCCGCGTCTATAGCCGAGGGCGCGGAGATGAATGCGTTTAAAAAAATTTTTGAACGATTTAGAGTACTTAGTACTCTACTATGGCAGAGCAGAAAGCCGTCCCGCGGACCAGTTCGCGACACTCAAACGCAACGGTAACGGGGAATTAGAAGCGTTGTGCTGTTCAAGTGAAAGTGAGAAGTGGAGTAGAAAAACACTGCAGCTAAGTCAAACTTTGCGGCTCATACATTGTAGACGATTAGGAGATATGTGTAGTTAAGCTTGGCGGTGGCTTTCTGAAACAAAGCACTTCCAATATGCGCAGTTTTCTTTTAGTTCAAATATTTTTTACTGATTCACTTACTGTGGAGCGTGACTATTTCCTGCATTGTTATTTGGGAATTCAGGAGCTTTCCATGCGAAATATATTGTGCCTTAGTCTTACACGGCTTCCGCAATGAATGGGTAGAAAGAAACACAATGACTGTTTCTGATCCGTCGGTGCATAAAACTTTCCTAGCAGAACACGGCATTCCGGTTTATTTAGCTCAACCCAGTTCCACATAGGTGGCTAGCACACATTGGCCCGGACGCTTCTTTGTCGTGAAGATTAAATTAGTTAGGTTCCTGTTCACCCCAGGTGACATTCCGAATGCAGTCTGCCAAGATCCGCTTGTCTACATCTTTCATGCTATGCATGAAAAGCCACTTTTTAGCGATATAACATTTTTGTCTGTTATGACCAGCTTTTCTGTTGCAATTTCTTTATTGAGTGTCAGCAATGACCAAGAGATACCAGTTTATATACGAGTTCTCATGAAAGGTTGTAGCACAGTGCGTAGATAACGTTATTTTTCACACTGGCAGAACCTTCGGCCACCACCTCGCGGTGCACCAGGCACCACGTCTCCAAGGCGCCGAAGCCTTATGTTAGACTCCCACGACGTTCATAAGCTTTAGCTACTGGTGGCGGCCATTCTTCTCGGCTCCCATCAGATGAAGACAAAATGATGATTGCGTCCGAACAGCACGATAATCCAGCGTTTCACGCACCTGAGGAGGACTGTGACGGCCCCTCGACGGCATCTAACGCCAACGATGAGTGTGTTACTTCGAAGAAGGCACGAAATGATAATGAAGAGGATTACAGCGATGCAACGATCATTGACTCCGCGGAAATGAACTGTGATGTGGAGGCAGATGACAGGCATTTCACAACAGTCACGTACACGAAAGCCCGACCAGCGGGGATACCCGCAATTTTCAAGCTGACAGACCGTAGCGCCTCGTTCTGGAAAGTCAATCCGAACAAACGGACCAGTAAAGTAGTATCTGCTGCTAAAGAGAAAGTACAGTCGTTCCGTGTCAACAGAGATGGCAACGTCTCCGTAAGTGTCTCTACAGTAACTGCACCCTCCAGATTTCTTGAGTTAACACATGTTGCTGGTCTTGAAGTTGCACCGTATATACCACAGTCGTATGTGAGGAACCTAGGAAAGATTAGACAAGTACCAGTGCAATACAGTGAAGATCAACTGCTTGAATATTTAAGAGACAGCGTTGTAATCTCAGTCAGGAGACAGACTAAATGGCTCCGTCGTGAAGATGGTTCAGCAGAGCCACATTTACTCGGCAGTGTAATTCTTGAGTTCTCCCCCGACAACCCACAGCCACCTCGTATTCTCCCAGGCTTCACAAGTCATCTGGTGGAAGAGTACCTACAGCCCGCTACAAGATGTTATAACTGTCAACGATATGGACATGTTGCCAAATCGTGCCATGGACAAATTCCCTGCAAAATCTGTGCAGGAGCACATGACTAAAAAGAATGTACATCGAGGAATCACCCCAAATGTGCCGATTGCGATGGAGACCACGTAGCGTCATGTACAGGTTGTCCGAAACACCAGGCGGTTACTCGACTAAAGCGACAAGAAATTTTGCTTGAAAGTGCTCCAAAAAAGAGATTGCCTTGCCCGAATTCTGAAATTGTACATCCACTCTATAAGACTTCAAAATCACAGCACAGTACATCACCACTGCCGTATGTGACGGTAGCCAAGCGTGCTTCAACTCAGAAAAACAAGAGTGCAGCCAAAACAGACCGTAGAGGATGATCACCAAACGTTCAAAGGCAGACAAGCGACAGCAGGACACTGAAACCGTCAGCAACTCAGGATAACCAAGCGTCTACACCTTTCATTTCGCCAAAGCCAAAGGCACAAGAGCAACTAGCATCGAAAAAAAGTGATGTGGATATGGTTATGTCGATGCACTTCCTTGTTTTGAAGGCCATCATGTGTGTGTTTCCACAGGCCAATGACTTTCCCGATGTGAGCGCAGTTCTTTCATTAGAGCTTCTAGCAGTACAACAAAAAAATTGTTGTATAGCGAAATATCTCTACAAATGAACAACTGCTTCCGCAACACAGCGGTGTTTCAGTGGAGTGCCAATGGCCTTAGGTCCAAAAGCGCAGACTTTAGGAAGCTGGTTACTCAGTATAGCTTCCCCGTTCTGTGTCTAAATGAAACCAACGTTGGCCCTGAATTTAGGATTTCAAATTTGTCACATATGCATCAAGAAAGAGTCCAGGCTTGAGCAGGGCACTCTTATGTGTACGATGCGACATCCCTTTTTTTCTTTTATACTCGTCCGACACGGACGTGCCAGAAATTCTAGGGTGCAAAATTCAATTCCCAAAATTTACCATCACCGTAATTTGTGGTTATTTGCAAACATCAACACGCATCTTCGAATCATCCCTGGTTCATTTATTGGGTAAAGCCAGAGTACTTGCCCATATCCATGGAGATAATAATGCGCACATTACCACGTAGGATAGTACTCATACCGATTCACGTGGGAGAACACTTGAAAAAGAAATTGATCGATGGGGTCTTGTTGTACTGAATGATGGATCAGTAACGTTTTTAAGGGGTAATAATTATGCCAGCTGTCAGGATTGGGCTATAGCCCCCCTGACATTGCACGAGATATGAACTGGTGTACAGACTTCGAAACACGAGGTAGTGACCATTACCCAGTTATTATGCAACACCCAAGAATGCAAGTGCAAACGACCACATTGATTTCAAAGCTAACTGACTGGAAACTATTTCGTGAACATACTGGACGTGACTTGATGGGAGTTAATGAACTGGATACATTTGTGTCTTGCAATAAAAGCAGTTACTCCGGTGCGACAAGGTTTACAGCTGTCCCATCGGGCCCTTCCAGTGTAGATGCGGACTATGAGCGCCTACGAGCAGTTAGAAGACGAGCAGAACGTCGTTAATGCCGCACTGAGAGGCAAGAAGATTACAAGAAGAGTCAGGCCACAATCATACAATCTAACCGGCACATGAAAAAGTTAGGTCGGAAGAAATGGCATGATTTCTGCAATTCATTGACCCATTTTAATCCACTTCCGAAAATCTGGCAAACAAAAACTGCTCTAAGTCGTCCAGTATCCCAGCGAAACCCATTTAGAGCACTGGCCATACCTCTTAGATTATCCGAACGTGGTGTTTCTAATTAGTTTTGCACAATGCTGGCTGGAACTGGGCAATTGGTTCACCACACTACTGCACTGTCTAGTTCTGGGAGCAGCAAATCCAAGATGCATACGCTTTATCACATGCTCAACTGGACAACACGTATTCTCTACTAGAGTTGCGTACTACTCTATCACATACCCGCGTAAGAACGGCAACCGGTTCCGACAACGTATCGTACAGTGTTCTGAAAAAGCCGGGACACAACGGCATGCCAGTTCTTCTACGGATATATAAAGACATGTGGACGAAGGCGTACGTTCTAATGTGTTGGAAAGTCGCAAGAATCGTCCCACTACTGAAGCCCAGTAAATCACCGCTTTCGCTTGACTCATTCCGACCAGTCAGCCTCACTAACCGTGTATCTAAAGTCATTGAAAAAATGGTTGACAGAAGATTACAGTGGTTGATTGAAGCTAACAACTCTCTTCCAGAACAGATGGCTGGCTTCAGGCGACGGTGATGCGCCATGAACTGCGTCTTCGACCTCGTTACATTTGTAGAGCATGAGACGGGCAGTGGAAATATGGCTATTGCGGCGTTCATAGATATTAAGAATGCGTTCGAATCTGTGAGCCACCTTTCTGTGCTGCATGAGCTTATCTCACTAGGGGTATACGGTCGTATCCTTCAATGGATCGCTAACTTCCTACGTAGCAGACAAATATACATTTAAACCAATAACTCAGAGAGTGATCGCTTCAACATGAGCAGAGGTGTACCCTAAGGAGGCGTTCTATGTCCGCTTCTTTTTAATGCTGCATTGACAGGTCTTCCAGAAGTGCTGCCCGAAGCCTTGAACATATTAATGTATGCAGACGACATATTCATATGGACGTCTCACAAATCACTGGAAGTGATCGAACATCGGCTTCAACAAGCACTAAATGCAATAAGGGATTACCTCTAAGAGCAAGGCATGCAGATTTCTCACGCCAAGTCTGTAGTTCTGCCATTCACGAGAAAGACAGTGAAAAATTTGAAGTTTTTTTTGGATGGCCAGAGAATCAAAATGGCATCAAAGCATCGCTTCCTTGGCGTTAGCTTAGATAGCCAGCTCAGATGGAGTCAGCCTATTGCTGATCAAGAAAATCGAATGAACTGCACTATAAATGTTATACGTCGCATCGCGGGAACAAAATGGGGCGGTACACCAGCATCTCTACCCCACATCTATTGTGCACTAATCCGACAGAAAATTGCCTACTCTGCGCCAGTTCTCCACAACATCTCTCAGACGTCGCTACACCGACTTCAACTGTTACAAGCACGAAGCTACGCATATGTCTAGGGGTTCCACAGGCCACATGAAGTTCTCTGACACTGGCAGAGGCATGAAAACGCAACTTTGTAGTAATTAGAAATGTGGAGACATGTCGGCACCTGTTTCGTCTGGTCACGCAACACCCTTCCCATCCGCTGATAACCAACATCATGAACCGTGCTGGAGCGCAAATACACTATGTGTACCAACAGTACATTTCCCGGCTTTCTGTGTCGACACATTGGCCCCAGGACCAAAACTACCCGCCATGGCTGTTTGAGCTACCAACTCAATAGAAGGACTTCGCAGCAAACCTGTAGTGCCAACCGTTGCCGCACAGCAGTTGGCATCACATCATCTGTTCAACAGGTACCAAGGATACACTCAAGTGTACACTGACGGCTCCGTCAACAAAGAGACAGCGACATCAGCATTCATAATTCCGGATATGCACGAAGAATATGCATGTCGGTTGGGCCACCTCTCCTCTTCAACAACGTAGGAGCTCGTAGTGAATTTGCTAGCTATGAGCTTTATTAAACTGTCAATGGCACCAAGAAAATGGGTGGTAATTACGAACTCTCTGGCAGCACTGGCATGTATGGAAATTGTCACTTCAAGACACATTGATGTGCGTATAGTGTACGCTATACTGAAAGAGCTCTCAGAAGCTACGAAGTCGAATCATCGAGGGCATTTCAGTGAGTTCCCAGTCACTGCGGAATTAAGGGAAATGAAATGGCGGATGAGTTGGTGAAGTCCGCTCATAATTCTACGCAAACGTGCCTCATTTCGATATCTCATTCTGATGTAAAAAGAATTTTAAGAACAACAAAACAACGTGAATTATGCCTGTGTACCTGGTTCACAGACAAGACAAAGGAATCGATCCTATATTCTGTTGATCCTAATCTTGAATACCAATTAGACCATGACCTCCCAAGACGTATCGTCACACTCATTCATCGCCTACGACTCGGAACTCCTTACACAAAGCACTTCCTGCTTCGTATTCAGCGTGAAAAAGTGTCAGCATCTTCATGCGGCCACGACGACGAGGATATCTGTCACCTCTTGCTCGTCTGTCTGAAACACGACACACACCGAAGGCGACTAGAACAAGAACTGCATAAATTAGATCCCGAGCGGCCATTCGCATTGAATAAAATACTAGGTCCACGGCCATCCAGAACGAACGGCAAAGCGATGAAGGTGCTGCAACAGTTCTTAGAAGAAATGAAGATTTGGGACGAATACTGAGCGGACAAAAGTTAAAAGTGAGCGTGGCGTCTACGTGTTTGTTCTGCCCATATAGGAGAACTTTTGCTCTCACCAATGTAGTACTGTATATATGTACATATGCTATTGTTTTTTTTTCATATTTTTATTTGTACCAATTAAGTGGAAAGAGGTAGCCGTCGCCAAGTAACGGTGACAAAAACTCTTTCGTTGATTTTCTATTTCAATAGAAAAGCACTAAAATAAGACAACGTTTTGGTTGAGCGCTACGCCAGTGCAAATTAAAACGGCAATAGAGAAAGAAAATTTCAGCAAACATGCCAAAAAGCATTAAGATGAAGGCTACTTGAAGTTCGCGTACCCGTATGGTCATTGTCATGGGTCTTTGTAGTGTTGGTTGCTTAGTGCATATTTTGTAAGCCGTATGACGCAGCACCATCACCATGGTATAGCTTCAGGTATTTGCAGATGTTTTGTTTTACAGCGGAAGCTCTTATGAGATTACAACTCAGGACCGCTATGGGCTTCTGTGCCGTAGTTGTCCGCCAACGCGGCCGTCACAAGCCCCGGAGTCCGTAAAAACATCGCGAGAAATTAGAAAAATAAAATTTAGTGCGATTGACACAGTGGCGCTTCAGTCCGGGTCGGCTGTGTGCCATCACAGTATTTTACCACTGAGCCACGCCCGTGCTCGTGACTTGTTGCAAACTAGCCTTAGGCAGCTTGACGTCGGCAAGCAATCGCGTGAATACGACTTATAAAGCGTTCTCAAACAGCAAAACAACTAGTCATTGCACAATGCGAATAGCGCAACGAGTGGGTTGTCCAATTGTCCTACCCATTAGAAAAGCCTGTTATTGTTCACCTAAAAACTGTAGTGCATACCCACTTCAGGCATAATTCCTCATCGTCGTCAGCCACAGAATGATAAATTGGCAAAAAACTTTTTTGCTAGTCTTTAGCGGATACCACTCTTCTCAGAATAATGACTAAATATCGCATAGGGAATGCTAGCCCTCTACGCAAAGATATTTATTATTAATATTATGCTAATATAATTAATGCCATAGTGGGTATCAAGCAAGTTTTCTTGCATTACTTACCCAATGAGTGTTTAGAAAATGTAATGAAAAGCAACTCTTCTAGCTTTCGCTGTGACTGTGCTGCGCCTTCCGCACAGGCCTGGCGTTTTCTTTTTAAAGACGATAGTCTTTCTTGGGGAACTTCGACGCAAAAATTTTGGTCTGTCTGTCTGTCTATTTGTCTGTTTGTCTGCTCTAACAATAATTGGCATTTTAAACAGCATGAGCAGTTATCCCAAACGGCTGACCCCATCCACAGCGCCCACCAATATTGCTCAAGATTGAGCGCTCATACTTGTGCAATTGTCAATTAAAAAGCAATTATCGCGCATATCTGAGGCACCATAACAACAAGTACATGTTCTGTATGTCCGTCTTTTACTAGAAAAGGCATACATAAGTTATCCTAAGGACCGTAGCATTTATCAGGCGGTGCTGACCATGTAACGCTTGCACCAAAAGGGAAGTGTTTCCAACGCTTTGCTAAGACGACACGGTGGTGACACCTACGCATCACCTTGCGTTCCACACCTTGTCACCTCTGAGACGGGCGCGCACGCCCGTCTAAGGCCGCGTTCACATTGAGCACTCCAGCCGCCGAAAGTGCTCCGAATCCGGTTCGGCGGCGTTGAGATCCGCTGAAAGGCCCTCTCCGCACCGATCGCTCTCGGACCAATTCTTGCGGCGTCTGCCGCCGAATCGGTCATTGCGGACCAATAGGAGCGCTAGTCAAGGAATTTTGAAAAATGGCGGCCAAGCCCTACTCACTTGTTATGCTGGAGTGCACATAACTGAATGTTGAAACCAACGGGAGTTTAACCTACTCTGTGCCTACTTCGCCTCCGTATTTCGTGAAAGAGGTGACCGAGCTTGCTGTTGGCGTGACCGAGCTTGCTGTTGGCGTGACCGAGCTTGTTGCGGTCTTGCAGACCAAAACGAACCCACCAAAGCCGCTGGCGTCGGTGATTTTTTCTGCTCTTCGTGCATTACAAGACAGCCACTTGGAAGCAAAGTAAGCCGTACTGTCTTTTCTTGCTTCTTGCGTACGAGAATTTTTCTTGCTTCTTGCGTACGAGAAGTTTGCGAGCCGTGACACCAACCGGGTGACAGCGCATCCATCCCGCGTTCGCCCGGTGGTAGATGGCATATTTGGCGGTTCGGGGCGCGTCCAGTGCGAACAACGCTGCGTTTCGGCGGCAGGAGAATTTCGGTCGCTGTAGAAAGCGGATGTTTCAGTGTGAACTAGGCATTAGGGCTGTACGTTTTGTTTTCTAAGATAGCTGCCAGATAGCGGTGATGTCTCACGTGTGACGTGACTTGGTGCCTCCACTGCACGCTCGAGGCACTCTGCCGCAGCGCCTCAAAAGTACTATTCACCAATTTTCTTGAGCAGAACATCAAATAAACGTTTTGTTCAATCTCTCCACACGCAAGACTATCGTCTTTCGACGACATTTGCAAATTAACATGCAAATACGGGGCCACTTTTTTTCTCTTTCGTCGGTCAATGTGCATGACTTCCGTTAGCATACATTGTTGCGTCTTGTACGCTACCTATTTTGAAGCATACGACACGCTCCTAGTTGTTAGCTATGCGAAGCTGGTGTTGCTTGATAGAGCTGCAGTTCGGAGTATTCTTTGCGACATCCTCATGGTTATCATAAACAAGCCAATGTTGAGGATGTGACTCACACATTTAATAATTCATTCCAGAGGTGCCAAGAAGAGCGAACAACTCTTATTGAGCTCTCTAAGCTACATGCACTGCATTCTCACAACTCTGGGTTTACTAAGAACAATAGCGGTATTCCTAAAACCTTACTGCAGCACTGAGCGTCCACCTATTTTAATATTATTGAGAACTAACAAGCGTTGCATCGAAGATATTTTTAGTAGCTGTTATAAAAGTACCTCTAATGTAATTGTAAAGAAATGAATTTGAACGAAATCATAACTTGCTAACAGCAGGGTCCGATCCTGTGACCTTCGAATAACGTGTTCGATGTTCTTCCACTGAGCTATGGTGTTGGTCAACCCATCGTTCACTTTATAGGGCACATAGGTGCAAAAAAAAAAATCACAGCATATCCACGGAGTGAATGATGATTGGTGGGGCGCAGCATTCGTCAGTCTGCCTGTCCATTTGTTCTTGCGTCCGCCTATCTGTGTGATCCTTGGTGCATCCGTCCGTTTGTTCATTCGTCTGTCTGTCCGTCCATCTCTTTTTGCGGCTATTCATCTGTCTGTCCGTCCGTCCATATGTCTAGTGAAAACTCCAAGCACAGCCATCTCACATCTTTTCATCATGTATTCATCATATACAAGTGCCCCCATCCAGCAGACATTGTAAGGACCGCTATTTCGGGTATGTGCCACTGGTGGTTACGTACTACGAGGGACGCACAAGCCACGCCATAAGGAGCTTCGCCCCTAAAAGGAAGTGTGTGTCTATGCCACCTATTGCCACGGCAGCGAGTGTAGAACACTTTTTTTGCCTGTTGGCATTAGGTGTCGCGAGATATTATCACTAGCTGAATGCAGATCAATTATCACTCGCTAATTACCTGAACGCATCGTATCTGCTAGAACGACACTCCCGCTATGAGTAAACGAAAGAATTGTAAATTTAAAAGCTGCTTTTCTCTGTTAGACCCAATATTACTGATAACTAACAGACAATGAGGCCAAGATAAGTATAGGTGATGTTAATAGATGTATTTGTACTTTAATTGTGAAGCGAAGTTTTGTCACTGGCAGGATCCAAAACATTTCAGAATTTGCCATTGAGTTTCGATATTAGTAAAACAGACGAAATATTATTTTGAATTTTACTCTGAGAACCGATATATGTTTATGACACATGGCGTAGTAGAGGGTTCTGGAAGTTTTGGTTACCTGATAATGTATAGCGTGCACTGATGTCACACAGTAAACAGGCTACTGCCGTTATACCTCCATCGAATTGCCACCGCTACGGCCGTGGACGAACCCGCGCTGTTCAGGTCCGCAGCACATTACTGTAATCACTGTTCCAGAGCTACGAGACATGAAGATAAAATCACACGAAAATTTGAAATGAAACTTTACCTCTCAGGGGTCACTGAAAAAAACCTGACTTTTTACAACTCATCGAGTGCAAAGAACTTGCGCGGTATGCAAAATGTTCATTATGTTAGACAGAACTGACGCAGTTCATCACCAAAATTCGATACTATGAGGTTAGGTAACGCCACACACATGATAGTGTATACTAAGGCTTCTGCCAGCAATAAAAGTCTCACGTTTTGATTAAAACTGTGAACTATAAGTACATAAGCGTCCACCATAGCGACATGCATTTTGGTAAACAGTAATGAGCAGTACGAAGCACACGCAAAGAGCACGTCGAAATCACTGTGGTAAAACACGTGAATAGTATTTATAACGAAAACATAAAAGTAGTTGAATAAATTGTAAATCATATAAAAACCAGTTCAACATTCTTTACTGAGCTCGCCGGGTGTTTCACGACATTTCGCGTTGTAGCGTTCTTTTTTGTGGGACAGCTTTCTGCTCACCCATAGTGGAGTACCTCGTACTTTAAATCACCGAACATGTGTTACAAACCCTCCAGTGTTGCCCGTGCTAACTTCGGCGCTTTTTATTAGAACACAGTAATTCGGGTACGAAATGACCGTTCTCCTAATGTAAAGGTACGCCACGCGCAGCAAAAAAGGGAAATACACAATAAGGAAAGAAAACTTCGCTGATATGCAGTGCCTAATAAAACCATTTTCTTTGTCAGGCGACGCACTTTCGGAGTTTGCTGCTGGGCACATGCAAGTGCTCAAGGCGATGCCTTTCTTTCCAAAGGCGTTCCATGTCGTGTAAGTACATGTGTGAGCTGCGCGTCATTGCACTCGCTTCGCGCGCCGTAACGTCCGCTCTACATCAGCAATTCATTTCTATTACAAATGACAGGAACGCGCATATACACGCGCACTCGCTACAAAAAAATTACGGCATATTCACGGGGTGAATGATGATGAATGGGCGAAGCTCCGGAGGGATTTATCGGTAAACTGTGAATCTTCCGTGTAATTCGCCCAGTCGATCATCATGTAAAGACGTGAGAAACGCTGTGTGTGTATATACACAAATCAACTTTTATTTGTTCTTAGAAGATGGATGGCTTGCGATGTCCCTTGCCTCGAGCGCTCGCACATCGGGATTCTGTCTGCGAGCGCGCACTGCTGCCGCCTTGCGCTCTCTCCGCTGTGCAGCCTTATCCATCCGGCGACTCTGAGCGCGCGCCAACAGCGAACGGATTTTATTACAACGCTCCCCCTAGCGTACATCGCCGCACTAAATCGAACGATTGCCTTCAACCAATGACACGCAACATATGTGACATCATTCCTATTTTATAAGATCTCGCGTCTTTCATCAACTACAAGTACCGCTTTCTAGTTTATAACATCTTGCATCTTTTCATCATCAGCTACAATTACCACCATCTAGTAAACACTACAAGAACTAAACGAGAGGTGGCTACATACAGGAGACGGTACCGCCATCTAGTGAACACTGCAAGAACTAAACTAGAGGTGGCTACATACAGGGGACGGTACCACCATCTAGTGAACACTGCAAGAACTAAACTAGAGGTGGCTACATACAGGCTACAGGGGACGCACAGCCCACGCCCTAAGGAGCTTCGCCCCTAAAAAAAAACGCTCGCAGGAACGACGAGCTGCTACTCGGCAGCCAGCTGCCGCACATGCCATACTACGCCTGCGTTTAAAAACATGACGTGAGGGAAATGAGGAAAGGCCGGAGAAAAAGGGAATAGCAGTGAAGAGAAAAATGAAGTTGGTCGCCAGTCTGTCTGCTGGCACGTGTAGAAACGACGCTATAGACAGAGAATAGGCTTCGATTTACGTCAGAAGAAGCGATTGCGAGAGACCAACATGCGCGTGTTACGATGCGGCTGCAGTGACGTTGCACTTGACGGGAACAACATTTTTTTTCTCTCTCTCTCTCTTTTATTGTGTGCTTTACGCTACATGAAAGCAGTCACATGTAACCTTAAAGCACCATGAAGGAATGGTCATCTCGGAAGAAAGGAATGCCCACACTAATCATTTGGTGTAGCTGATGCTGAGCAATATGAGTGTGCCTAGAGCTTCAATAGTGTATGACCCCTTTCCCGCGTGTGAGAACAAAGCCTTTTGACTGTGATCTATACTTAGCAACCATGTAAAACGGTTTGCTGCGACTTCTAGGCTTTGAAGTACCGATTCGCAACTTTCAAGCTTCAAGTTGATGCAAAAGCAACAATCAACTGCTTCGAAACCTTTGAGACAAACTTTTCCAGGTCGCAAATGCACGAGCATAAAGAGTGTAAATTACCAATAGGTGGTACAAAACCTGTCAAAAGTAACAGGGGTTCACACTAAAGCTTTGTGCGTTCAGTTCATTGCGTTGTTGTGGGTGTTTTCATCATAATATACACCAGAACTTCGCTTTCATACACGACAGTTCTCAAAGATTTTTATGGGGATAGCGCAACAAAGCCAGTGGTTGAAAAGGGAAAGATTAAGGAAGTATTAATAAAAGTACTGAGTAATTACGACTGCAACAGGAAGGTAGTCATAAAGCACTGTAGAGATTACACGTTAGTAAAATATGTGCACTCAGACATAACTTCGAAAAACTGCTCAAGGCTCCAGTCGTGCAGAGCATATAAGAAGCACATGGTCTGCTTACCCCCTCTAGTAGATTTTATTCATCTGATGGCTGAGCGCCAATGCTACCAGAGCAATCAACTTTTATCTGTTATTCAGACAGGTTTATTGGTATATCATTAAATGCTGCTCTCTTTTTGTGGTACAATGTTTAAGACTTTCCTGAATAAAAACTCATAGATTTGCTTAAAGGGCGACACAATAAAACCAACAGCAACAAACTGGAATGCTACGCGGAGAATGGCAGCTAGTTAGAAATATGGAGCGTGCTGATCAACACCAAACAACGCACAA
This sequence comes from Rhipicephalus microplus, assembly GCF_043290135.1. Classification (NCBI taxonomy): domain Eukaryota; kingdom Metazoa; phylum Arthropoda; class Arachnida; order Ixodida; family Ixodidae; genus Rhipicephalus; species Rhipicephalus microplus. The sequence continues at coordinate 109,052,667 of NC_134704.1, forward strand.
AAAGAACTCACACAGAGGATGAGAGCTAACACCGTTCACACCTCAAACTCAATGCGATGGTGAAACTCAAACAGTGGTAGAATGACCATGCTTCACCGCATGTAATGTCTACGTAGCCTGAGCCCAGGCCGGCAACCTTGCACGTGCTTTTCAAAATGAAGTTTTTCCGTTCATTCCTGTGATTCCATACGTCAAAAACTATTCTATAAAATATTTTTCTCCGTGCAGGTGGTCCAGCAGGGTCGCCCAGTTAATGCTGATGAGACCATGACACTAAGCAAGGCAAGGTGAAAAAAGGTAATGGCATTTAGATAGGCGAAGGATGCCGCGAAGGTCCAAGGCCTCCTGACCGACGTCAGGGCATGGAACCTGCACCATCGGGGCCACCTGATTCTTACTACAAAGTTTCTTCCTCTTCCACCACCTCCTCGTGGCTTTTCTCTGTCTATATATTAATATATATATAAAGCGTGGCAGCATCAACAAACACCGACGGCAAAAAGCAGCCGAGGGTGTTCATAGAATTGCTATCACACTAATATAAACAAACAAGAATCAAAACTGATATCATGATCACTAGCCTGCTATCTCGTTGTTACCAGTTGGCACAAATAAAATGGGCATATCTTAAACACAATGATACCAAACAGTTGTGACCAATATCGTTGAGCTGTATCTATGAGAAACATGCAAGGCTTACTCACGGAATCTGCCTTTATGGAGGAATATATGATAATGTTGCATACCTAGGAGTGCGACCGACGAGCACGCAAGCACAATATTCATCCACCCCTCTCTCCTGTCATCAATTGCGAAATGCGAAAGCGTGTTAGCAGCATTATTCTTTTCCATGGAGAGAACAAGGATGAATGAAGAATAAATTACAGGTGGTTCCTGGCACAAGTTAAAACTTTCCGGGTATTGGGGTTCCTGTGTACCGTTCGTAGTCAAAGCACTGTCGACAAAGGACTCCCACACACAAGCGAACAACACGCCTATTGGTTCATAGATTACGCTGTTTAATGGCTCAGTAAACATTTACGGTCAGCTGTGACAGAGAAATATTACTTTCAGGTGATATTTTGAGCGAAAGTTGAAACGGTGTGACTTGAGGTTTCAGTCACTTGTTTATTGTCACATGACTACAGTGAGTTCAGCACGCCCGTGACTCCAAATATTTTTCAAAATCTCTCACTGCAAGTAGTTTTTTTTTACGTCAGGCGTTCGACGTATAAAACATTCAGGATAAATAGAGACGTTCAGAGAGGTTTTCAGTCGATTGAAGACGACTATCGCGCACCCTGTCTTCGCATTCATCAATCTCTTTCGAGCTATCCCGTTTCTGCGAACATTATACGACCCTTGAAACTAGGTCGAGCGTGGGTGGCTACCAAAATTTATTTTTCAAGAATGCTGTTTTACTCATTCGCCTCACTGACCGCTACACTGGCCGAGTAACACTGAAGCGCCCTTGCCTCTATCATACAAGTCAAGTACACGATGTCAGATTTCTTTACCTCCAACAGACACGGCAGACGCTTCGCCTATACATCATGGCTGTGGTTTTTTAAGGGACAACCAATATGCAATGATTTTCGAGAATCTTATCGAACCATGTGTTTTAAGATAGTAGACTCAAATCAGTGAGCGCACGATTGAGGCACTTCTCTTCCGATTATAACACCCAGTGGGTTTGCGGCGAGCGCTGGTAACCAAAGGAATATCTACCGCTTTTCTTAAGTATAGCGTTCTATGTGTTGCAATTTTGATACAACAATGGTTCTGCTTTTCGTAAAGACAAGCATGAGCGCATCGCGAACAGGCACCATTGTTACAAAAATGATGGTTTTTCTTTATGCAACGCTGAACTACACAACACTGTCTGATTTATCGATCTCCTTATTCAGAAAGAAATGCAAATAACCGATTTTTACACCAGCCTGAGACGCAGGAAGTGATTGAAAAATCTGTTCTTCCTTAAAAGGAACGTGACACAGCCTGAGAATTCTCGTCTTCGTACTGAGGGGAAAGTGGCTACACAATAGGCTCTAAATAGCAATTACGTTCTGCTTCCTGTAGAATTCCAAAGCCATGGAAGGCTCTTGGTCAAAAGTGAAAAAATATGTACACTCATGCTAAAATACAAGAAGAACTAAGCTGGCTTTTTTAAAACATAATCAAACGATTGAAACGAAAGTCCTCCATTCACTTATAAACTAGTCAGTTTTCAACAGCCTGAATATATTCATATTATATAAGATATATTTATCACAAATATTATTATTGTTGCTGTTATTTTTGTGACGTAGTGGCAGAAGTTGTAAAAAGTTTAAGTGTTACATACCCTGCAGGAGCAGGCCATCTTCAATTAGTCTTCAGATTCCCTTTAGGTGCACCGGAAAACCTCATGACTGCCCGTTCTTTGTCGTCACAGATCATCACGCACTCTGTTGGCTTTCTTCACTGAAGGACCCTTCTGGACGACTATAATACACGAGCCAATTGCGAGTTGTGTCTATTCAGGTGGTTACTCGAAGTTTCTAAGTGAACAAGTTCCATTGCTAACACAGGTTTATTTATTCCTAATATAATCTCGAATGTTCTCTAAGGCTGTTTAGGCCAGTGTTGCTGTGGATATGAAACGCAGTGTTAAGCGTGCCGAATACTCCATATATCCTGAGTTTATGATGAAATATAGAAATCATGGTATATCTGTTTCTTTAGTCGTACAACTACAACAATTGAGTGCTTAAAGTTAACGCGAATCTCTTACAATGTACAAAAACTCGCACAAAATTTTTCAATTAAAACAGTTTTCAAAGCCATATACGCAGGCAGAAGTAATCGTTTTTTGAACATCTAATTAGCAGTTTTGTGCGAGCGTTTTCTTGAAACGTTTTGTTGTCCTACAGCAATGCTGGACTGAATGTAGGAATAGCCTGTTTTATTCGCTCAAGCATGGCGTAATCATGTATATTCTATTCGCGTCACTATGCGTACCAGATTCCTTACAAATTTTCTGGTGCCACGGAAGGCCGGAATATTTTAACGTAGTATACTTCAGTTTTATAACTTTCCCTCGCTACTTTAAGCCACCAATATCTCGACCCCACGTCTGTTGTAACATTCGCGACAACTTCATTATTACTGTAAGACAAGCTCAGTAAAGTATCCGTCACCACTAAGACCTAATTAAATACCAAATTAAATACCCTTGCTTAAACTTCGTCCAGAACGCCCCTGGAGGCTTATCTTTGGAAAGAAACTTTCATCTTCCGCGCATATATCTGATATAGCAGGCGTAGGCTCTGTAAATTCAGATGCTGCTTTATGTCTTTCTTGTGCTCTCCGCAATTCTTCTAAACAGCTTGAATATTGAAAAAAAAATAAAATGCCCGACAATCTGCAGACAGAGACCCGCAAAATATGTGCAAGTGTGGTTTTGCAAGAACGTTTAGTTTAGGTACGCTATGAAACCATTCGTTTTCATTCCTAAATCTTGTCGTTATCAGCAAGTGGGTGAATCACAATGACCAACTTTCAAGAAGCCTGCTTCACCGTTATTCTATACATTCATTCAGCTTTCGTCACTGTATTCTATGTAACAAGGGAGTGCTGCTGCCACAGAAGAGAACAGTGCTGCCGGAGAGCCATTGTCGGAGCTGACAAAGCAAAAGCTGCGCCTTGTGGTGTCTGTCTCCGACTCTTTTTCGCTAGCCACATTCAACAAAATGTCCTCAGTGCAGCATGTAGCCTTTTCGCAGCTGTCGCAATGCACGAATTTGGCTGCTTCCTGCTTTACGTCTTGCCCATGAACGACTTGTTTCCCCATGGTACGCTGCACAAAATTTCTCCTTCCGTAAGCTGTTCTGAAAAAGGTCATAATGTGTTTTAGGTCTTCTCTATTTCCTTCTACAACGCTTTTTTATTTCTGCCTAGAATCTTGCGTAATTAAACAGTAATGCTGTTTATTTCACTAATAATGTAGGAAACTTTCTTTTAATCGAGGTGCTCGTTTTGGAAGGGTATCGTCTCAGAACATTCCGGCTACAATGAAGTAAAAAACACATAAATTTTGAACACTTTCAAATAAAAATGCTTACGAAAGTTTCATAATTCATAAAGATTGCTTTTGTGCTGGATTGTTAAGTTGATGCGCTTTTCGGCAAGTCGAATGAAGCAAGTCTGCAAGCATAGGTCATGAAGGAAATGGTCAGCAGCAAGTTGGTACTAGTTCACGGTTGTTTGTAAGATACGATCGCCCTCGGGATGCATTGTCGTGGTAAATACCATATTCGATGACGCGAGTTTATGAGTCCTCTTCAAAATTTCACCGGAATCAACACTAGGCCCAAAGTAGTCATACCGTTTGTGGAAAATATATTTCAACGGCACTTTCTGGTTGATTATCTACAATGGCGCGGTATTCACAAGTGGGTGTTTATTGGCCTTTCATTTATTTTATTTTGGCGAATACAGCAGTATTATCATTCAACGATGCGGTTCGTTTTCTAGATACTGCATGTCACATGTTCGGTCTACACCTAGTTTCACCACAATCTGCTTGCTTGCATAGCTCTCTGCACGCTATCATTCTTTTAGCTTTACTTGACCTCGCTGAGAAGGCGGCTTCTCTTTTTACAAATGGGCTTCTCAACAGAATAATAGCAAATAGCTTAATTTATAAAATAATACTTTATTATTTACATGTGGACACCCATTACCAGTATATTCGCAAGTATCCTTATTTGAAATGTGTGAGCAGAGAGCCTGTTGATAGATGCGGCGTCATGCTTGGAGCTGAAATGCGCTGTTGTGCCCCCTACGTAGTGAACGCTCTTTGCTGTATTGAGGAACGCACTTAAATGGCAAAGCATCGCCTTTTTGCCGCGATTTCGATAAAGCACATGTCACCATCCTGAGGTTTGTTTCTACGTTGATAAGCCTTGCACACAAGCAAGCTACGAATAATCGATTGTAATATGCAAGGCACCACAGTGAATTCCTTATTATTTCAGAAAAGTGTACTCACTGGGCTTATCTTAAGATTCGTGAACGTTAGCCACTCCTAATACATTACCTTTAAAAGCGTTTTTCTCCACCTCTTTGAAACAACAGGCAGCGACTGTTTAGAACTCTTAACCAAATTTTCATCTTCCAAACATTTGAAATACACTTTAGGCATGGCTGCAAGTTCCGTATTTTACAAAGCTAACTCAATGGGATTAATTTTTTGCTGATATAGTTTAAAATAATATATAGCTTAGTCAAATAATGGTTCAATCTGAACATCCTAAAATACTGGTAAATAAAGACGAGTTGTGAGCTGCTCTCCTGCCTTATCCTGTACTACTAATATAGGCGTAGAGCAACAAAGCCACAAACATCTCTCTTTGAGCCTGCTTTGCGAGACCATGATTGCGTGTTGAAGCAACCAGGCTATATTGGTACCAATGCTGCACTATACGGAGTAGCAAAAGAGGCTCATTCGTGGCTGCAAATGAGGTAGGATAAGTGGTAGCCGAGTTTCTGCATGGCGCGATGCTTTAAGAGGGTCGTTATGATGTCCTCCCGAATTGTCATGACCAGTTGTCTTGTATAATCTTTACCATTCACAGTTAGTCGATATTGAGGAGGGCTGAAGTGAGCTCCCACGCGTGCGTTGTAGTATAGCATTCTCGTTAGGCATTTGCTTCCAGGTCAAAGAGTTGGCTTGAGCGAATGACGGTGAGGCTTATTCAAGCACGATTTCGAGCTAACGAAAAGAAACAAAAGATGTCCTTTGAATTGGAATGTATTGATCTGAATAGGAAACGTGGATAGCAGCCCTTAGGAATTCTGGTTGACTGAAAGGCATGGTTACAGGACAAGTTTATAAACTAGATGTGTAATCTGAGACTGCCGGTAAAGGGGCCTGCAGACAACGCCTGGTATTGAAACTTTTACGGGAGTGTGAGTACAGTTCCTAGTGAAAAAATACCTTGGTGTAAATGAAGCGCAATAACCAATGGCACTCTTGAGCAATGCGGTAGCTGGTTAGAGTGACAATGCAACCTATACGATCTGCAACGGAAATATCTGACGAAAAAAGTCGCAGCTATATGTAATTTATTTATTTTATTTATTTAATTATACAATACCGCAGACCCTATTTGGGTCCAAGCAGGAGGGCAAATACATGAACATAAATATATGCATACACGCATATATATATATATATATATATATATGTATATATATATATATATATATATATATATATATATATATATATATATATATATATATATATATATATATATATATATACATGTACATATCCATGAACAGCAATCACAAAAAAATTAAAGGAGAAAGTCACAACTAAACAAGATGTACACTGAAGAAATACGAAAAACATAATCAATGAAAACAACGTCAGAAAGAGATAACAGTTGTAAGAACACATTGCATGCGCATAAACATTTGCCTATACCCCCGCAAGACACTTGAAATACAAAAAAAGAATTAAAATACAAAAAAGGAGCACTAAAAATAAGAAATGAAAGATTAATCAACATGACAATGGCGAACATCAAATAGATATATGTTCTATGGAGTCTATGCTTACTAGTTGTGATAAATGCAGATTATTCCAATCGTTTATAGTGCGCGGAAAGAAAGAATATTTGAAAAGGTTAGTTCTGGTCTTATATGGTGTTAAAGAAAATTCGTGACGATGCCGTGTTCGACGTGCTGCAAGTGGTGTCACATACGCGTGTGGGTTTAGAGAGAAAGAGTTGTTTTTCAGTTGGTAGAGAAATCTTAGCCTGTGTATTTTCCTTCGAAGCTGAAGTGTCTGGATATTATGTTGTTTCATTAGGCTAGTGGGAGAGTCAGTTATTCTATATTTAGAAAAAATGAACCTAACTGCTCTGCGTTCAATCATCTCTAGAGCGTTTATGTTAGTTTCTGTGTAGGGATCCCATACGATGCTTGCATATTCTAGTTTCGGGCGAATGAGTGAAGTGTAGGCTAGCATTTTAGTATAATGAGGAGTGTGCTTTACTTTGTGCCTGAGGATACACAGTTTTTTGAAAGAAGAGTTACATATGTTGGAAATGTGGTTATTCCATCTTAGGTCACTGGTTATCGTGATTCCAAGATACTTGTATTGGTTTACTTTGGTGAGCGGTGTAGATCCTAGGTTATAAGCAAACGACATCATATTGATTTTTTTTGTTATAAACATGTAGACTGTTTTTTCCTTGTTAAATTTCGTATCCCATCGCCCGCACCACGACAAGGTGTTTTGAAGGTTAGAATTAGGCATTAATTGACCATTAAGAGAAGAAACTTCGTTAAACAATATACAATCTTCTGCGAATAGCCTAATTTGAATAGGGGGAAAAATTTCGTTAACGATGTCATTTATATATATTAAAAATAGTAAAGGTCCCAAAACACTACCCTGGGGTACTCCAGACGTTACTGAAAGTTCATTAGAAGAGTAATGACCGATTGATACAAACTGTTTGTGATTATACAGATAAGCTGCTACCCAGTTAACTATGTATGCGGGAAGGTTAATTGACTGCAGTTTTTCAATAAGTTTACTGTGAGGAACAAGGTCAAACGCTTTCTTAAAGTCCAGAAATATCACGTCGATTTGGCTCGACTTGTCAAGTGTACTAGCAAAGTAGTGAATAATTGTCGTTAATTGTGTTACAGTCGATAACCCTTTGCGAAAACCATGCTGATGAGGAGAAAGTATATTGTTATCATTTAGAAACTTTGTTATTTATTTAGCAATTATATGTTCAACTAATTTGCAGTACGTGGACGTTAATGAAATGGTTCGATAATTGGCTACTTGTGCTGCGTCGCTCTTTTTCGGAATAGGAACGACACGCGCAGTTAGCCAATTTGCAGGAAGAATAGCTGACGACAACGAGGAACGAAAAATGATTACCAAAAAGGGGGCTAACGCTTCAGCATATCTGCGCAGAAAGGCATTCGGTATGTTGTCTGGTCCTGGAGATGATTTAATTATAAGGTTCAGTAACATTGATACCACACCTGGTTGTGATACAATATCAGTGTTCGAGTCATATGGCAAATGATTAGGGTTTACAATGGTATTAGAACTAGAAAATACACTTTGAAAATAATGATTAAAGCGCTCTGCGATACATTGCTTAACGATGACGACGAGGCCTTCGTGAACTATTTGGTCAATTGAGTTTGTTTTTCTGCTAATAAAAAAAAAGACCAAAATTTTTGGGGTGCCGTGCAAATGAAGTTTGGCAACGTGTGCTGGAAATACCAGCGCTTAGCTAGCTGTACTTCAAGGTTTAATTTATCTTGCATTTGGTGAATAATCACACGGGAGGCTCGCCGTCACCTTAGGCGCTTTACTTTCCTTTTGAGGCGCAAGATTTCTCTCGTTATTCATATATAACCGCGACGTTTCATTTTCATACATTTCCAGCAGCATATCTCGCCAAACCAAAATTTCCAGGGCGTTGCAATATTTTCCAATAATGCGAATGACATTTTTAAGGATAATAGTTAATTCTATTCAGATGTTCTTGGAAGCTGTGTAGTATGCCGAAAGTTATTGTAACTTTGCAACAATATTCACGTATGCAGCTATGCAGCATATATGTAACTCTAAGTCGGTTTTCACGCGTAGATTTGTGTGGTAAATTTCGCTTCTTTCACCCATTCTCCTCTTAGTTGACGCTAGCTGTGGATCGTAAGCGATAATAGGTGAATCCTACAGGGGTTCAAAAATTTTGGTCATGTGCACTATTCGCGATTGAGCCTTGCAGTTATCTAATTCTATTTTATTTTGTACTAGTAGATGCCACTGTTAATTAGAGTTAAAAAAAATGTCCGGACTCTGCATGCACATGCTGCAGCGATTTCATGGTAGGCTATGAGCTTGCAAATAAAAAGGAAGAAAAAAACATCGCTGCAGATAGCGAAAGGAATGCTGGTGGTGGTGCTAAGCAGCAAGAACGAAATGATAAAGAGTATATATAATGTTTTTGATATCCATCGTCTCCGCCAATCAGTTCATGGATGAACGGATGCACACACACAGACGGATGGATGGACGGATAGGCAATAATACAGATGCATGGGTAAAAGATGGATGGACACGTGGACAGTTGGACGGACTGATGCACGGATGGATCGACGGAGTGACACATGGATCGACGGATGAATGGACGAGCCAATGCACGATTATATATATGTACCCACTGGCGCAGGGATACGTGGACGGACATACTGAGGCGCAGACAGAGTACAGTCGATCTTCAACCTGTTTTCGCGCCATTAATGCCCTATTTGCGGTATATGTATCACCTGTGTTTTGGTCCGATGACAAGCTTCCACAATGGCGACAATGAACATCGCAAGAGCTTAAAGTGCTTCGTTCCTGAAAAGGCTGCATTGGCTAGGGAGGTTTTAGCAATGCTGACTCATAAAAAAAATTATTCACCGATGATTTCGATATTGCATATATACAACTCTAAGTGCCACTTTCATGTTGGGACGAGGTCAGCTGTGTCCATAGTTATGGCTTTCCGCGACAACGCTGTAAATCATAATCTTTGTGAAATTGGACTATGCACACGTCACCATTATTTTTCTTTTTATGGATAAGCATACCCGCGAAAAATCTGTAAAATAATAAGTGCACCTTGCCAATACTGTATGTGGCTGATGACGATGAAGAATTGTATGAGCACTTTGCAGTGCTGGGGAAGCTTTAAACCCCACACTCATTGCGCAATCGACCCTATGTGGGGAGTTATTGTTACTTTGCTCCTCTGTAACTATATGTTCCTTTACGTCGCAGAGTCTCTTTAGACTACATACAAAAAAACAGGCTGGGTGAAAAATATCTACGCTAATTTTGTGAAAGACACCGTAGCAACTATGCCGACAACGCTTTCTTATAGAGCTTCCTAGTAGGCTATTTTATCTCATCAATCTTGGTGTGTTTTTCATTATAGCGCCACATCTGGTTGGTTCCTGTAGAGCTCGTAAGCAGCCACCAATTGAGCCAGTCTTCTCGGCACACCCTGGGCCGACATGCAAATTCAACTTACAAATGCTACCGAAGCGAGCATTAGTTCATAGATTCTTCCAAGGGCCACGGGCAAGCCTCACCAGAGAGTTCCTCTACATTTTCAGCCTTCATTTGTCTTCTGCCTTTCCCCCCTCGAGCTGGTAGCGATATCTCTTGTTACAATTGTTTCAGTTTCTGTTGCTGCTAAGTCCATCCACGTTGGAGAAGTTTGTTCTGCTCACTTGGCATTTCGATGAACGATACAAGAAAAGAAAGCGGCATGCCATGACTAAATTCAAAGAAGACAGCGACAATAACTGCAGACATTCAGCCTCGACGCGACCAAAGGAAATGAGCAAGGTTGTCTAAATAGGACACAGATGAAACGGGAACACGAATTACTTCCGAGCTACGGAACCGGCGGAAGCAATGGCTTCATGGTTCCGTGCCTCTGGACTGAGATATGCTAGCCTAGTTTCAGCAACGTAATATCGGTGTAGTTCTGTGTGACGTTTACATGGGTGTACTTTATTTTAACGTGACGAGCATATTCCCTGCGCTGACTTTAGAGCACCTGCCTGAAGCTTGTGCTCTTCCTAAACTATACGAAGCTGCTTCTTCTCTTTACTTTAGGCAGTGCTAGTGAAGTTAAAAGCGCGAAGGCATATTAGCATTGTTGTCTGATTTGATGACAGTGCTTTGACGTTTTGGGTCTTGGTGTATGAGCACTGCGTGAATAAGGCTTGCTCCCCTTTTGGCGCTTGTTAAGGTGTGAAGTGATTCAGAATGATTTAGTACTACCATCATTGATTTTCTCATTTATTTTAAATTTATCTATTGCATGAGTACTTTTACAATCTAGCAACACTGCAAGAAACACGAAAAAACATGGGATATGTACAGTGGACAGGCATGGTCTTCTATTATAATTTGTATAGCCAATACAAGCTGTATACATGTACTGTGGGGCTCAAACGTTTCCGTGATCAGCAGCGCGTAGTGGAATGGTGGGAAACTGCATTGCAGTGCCACATACCGCCACGTGGTGTCGTGTTGAGGCTATCATCTGCGGCTTCGGAGATTAGGAATAACGCGTTTACACAATGCGCTATCGCTGGAACTAATCACGAAAGCCGTGGCCAAGTCCAAAGCACGGTAGGTAGAATTCATGTCTCCTAAAGCGTGATTGGGTAAGCGACGGCTCAAGCACCTTGCTCATGAGTTGAAAAGAAGTAGGTTTATATTAGCCTGTTTCCTCTTAAAAATATGCTGTTGCAAATGAGCGTCCGTTCTGTATATGTGTTTTCTTCGTTTGCATGGTTGTGATTTGGCCCAAAATTGACCGTTGAATTCATAGTATTGTTTTTTTTATTTCTGCAAATGTTTCAATTGCACACGACTTTTTTTCAAGACGTTCGCCTCGGTGACATATCTAAACACATGCAGTTCATTGTGTACCCCACTCATTGCTGTTCTCACTAAGATCATTAACAGGTACATTATAAATTTTTGTGATGTATAAAACTCCCGGGTCATTTTCGATTGTATATTTGCTGTGAAATGAACGATTGGTTAGGAAAAGGTTGATGATTCCTGGTAATGATATTAATAACAAAATAATATTATCTGTCGTTTTACGTCCCGAAACTACGACATTATTATGAGTAACGCTGTATTGAAGTGCTCCAGACATGGGGACCATCTGGTGTACCTTACTATGTACTGCCATTGCACAATACAGGAGTGCCTCCAGCATTTTGCCTCCATCGAAATGCGACCGCCACGACCGGGATCGCACCCGTGATTTTTGGGGCAGCAACCGAGCATATTAGCCAGGCACACAGATCACTATATGGGCTGCCTAATAACTGCGTATTCACTCTTAGCGAGTGAGAAAGACCACAGAATGAACATGGTTCGTTCTGCATTACAAAAAAAGTTAAAAAAAAAACTTCCAAAAAGAACCTGCTTTAAAGCAGAATACTTCTGGTGGCATTTTTGCTATTCCAAGAGGCCCAAACTTCCGCTGCTATCAACAAGCAGAAAACATAAAAAAGAGAAGATAGGCCCACTTTTTATTGCCCTCAGTGAAAAGAACGGAGTGCGCATGCTTTCTTATCATGCAGTTACAGAAGTCACACTGATGGCGACATAGACCTTCGATTAGGGTACCTTTGGTGTGAACGATTGACGCATGCACTCATCATGGTCCAGCATCTTGAGAAAGAAATACCCCTTACGCCAAATGCATGGCAAGTTCATCACAGCTCTCTTTTAGGTGATATTTATATTTACAGCATTTTTGTCGTTGCCAGTAGCCCTTGCTGCTCTTTTGTACGCTAGCTGGAAATGCTCAAATGCACGGAGCTCTAACACACACTCTATCCCCGGGAAACAACTCAGGTGTACACAGGAAGCACCGCAAAGTGAAACGAATTGCAAGCACAACAGCTCCGGACCAGCATGACACAACATGGTGTAGTAAGAACGAAGGATAATAGATTGTACACAAATGTCAGCCAACAAAGCTTACACCTGAAAAGTGTACGTGAGATGCCATTAGTATGCCCGCCATCTCTCAGAGAAGATGACTGCTGCTTCACTTGACCATGAGGCGCGTCCATGATTACAGCCGCTTTACGTCATTGAATGTTTCTTTGTCCTGCGCCTCTTTCGCTTTCTGACTCCTTCTTTTGTCTGAATGCGTTCTGCCACCACCGTAACGGCATGCAAAACACTGGTCTTCGGGGTGCACATTTGTTGTACACTCTAAAAATAAAGGGAGCGAGAATAGAAAAACGGTCTCCGTTCCTCCTTCGGTGCAGTGACTTCCTTTCTTTCGGGCGCTTTACCCGTCGCGCCCTCTCGTGGCAAGGACCAAAAGAGCAACGTTCCTCCTTCAGCGTTCAAGTTTCTCGTCAATCACGGGGGTCTTGTGTGCGCGCATGCACACGCTGAGCCAGGCTGGCCGCGGCCAGTCGCGAGCGATTGCTTTTACCCAAGATAGATGTAAGCAATGCAGGAGTGACCAATGTTTTGTTTTATTGGTGTAGAGTAAAAGCCTCTCTTTTTTTTATCACTGCAGGCACTCGCACGATGCTCTGAACACTTCCGGGTGTGTCTCGTGTTGTTTCATACTACCAATTTGTCACGAATACAAGGAGCTCTGCTTCCCAAGCAGTCTTGCTTTATCGATTACCTTAGAGTGTACAAAAATTCGGTGTCGACATACTTGGTAAGTCCACGCATATTTAGTTTCGCACGGACCAACAGCACTCATGAATTCAAGGAGGCGAATAAAAAACAATCACACTTAATTTTTCATCAGTCTAGAAAACCTGATACCACTCTGCAGTCCATGCGTGAAAACACGATCATATACGATTGATAGAGTTATACGTGCCACTACCACCATATGGATGTTCTTTGCAGTTAACCCCCAATCGAATACGGCCGCCGTGGCCGGAAATCTAACCTCCGTCCTCCAGCATTGTCACACCACACCCAATAAGGCTATGCTACCACGGCAGGAGAAAGCACAATGGGAAACAGGCTGCAAAGTTTCACCGAGCGTTCATTCGCCAGGCTAGGTTACAACGACCAGAAACGTTTTAGACATCATGATAACTACACTTTTGTGGAAAGTAAACCAATGACCTCTGTCAGTTAAACAAAATTCTCAATCGCATGCGTTTTGAATTGCCCATGCCAGCACTGAGAGGTAAGACGGAATTAGGCACGCGTGCAGTATGCCTTTCTCGTCCATGATTCTCCTTTGTCGTGAGAAACTCAACACAAAATGCACTTCTAGTAACAGCTGTGCACAGCAGGTAAGTACTAACACTCACTCACCTTTGTGAAAAGAGTATTCCAAACCCAGACTAATAACCACCACAGCCACAGCGCTAACAACAAAATTGTGGCACGCACTATGATTGCAAGTTGACAGGCGAGGCGAATCGCGAGAGGCATCTGAAGCAGAAAAGTATGCAGGCACAACATCCTATAACGTCATAGTAAATTTGCGCACTGCAGCGATAGTTCCCCCACTCAAGTAAAAGAGCTGCCTCGACGCCAACAGCCACTGCCATAGCTCACGAAAAAATACCGTCGGATGCGAGGTCATCGCTTATTTCTCTCGCAAGACCCGTGTTGTAACGTACGTATACACTGCTAGGACGGTCGCTACCGCATCAAAAACGTTGTCATTGAAGGGCTAGCGGTGTACTGTATCCATGGCTAATGGTCACACTTGTGGTAAGCACGTAAGAAGAATATAAGCAAACGCTAACACGAAACAACTAAACGAGGTTGACGGGACAACAGAACACCTACCACGACTGAGACTAAGTCTGGTCTGCATGCTGCACCCTCTCCGAGTAACAAGTACGAGAATAAAAAAAAAAGACGTGACCTCCGAAATGGCTAGCGCGCGGCAAGCGTTTGCGTTCTCGGAGGCTTTAAGAAAAAAAATAACTGTGGCAGTGGTCGAGAGATGGCGCAGCGTTCGGAATTGCCATGGGCATTCTATGCATGGCTTGGGGGTAATCGCTTTTGTGAAAACCAGATAAGCTCTAGTAATTATTCCGTTTATTATTGTGCAACCGTTGACAAACTCCCGTTTGTCTAAGCATCAGATACAATATATTTACGTCTGCGAATGTTGTGGTATTGCCACAAAACGTAAAAAAAAAAGTGTAAGAAAACCTAGTTGTAACTTGTGCCACTATGGTCGCTCGAAATTTATCGCTATATAAGCTTGTGCGTTTTCGTAGTAGGGTGTGAGTAAGCACGTCGAAGCGTGTGCCGCTGTTGTGAATGGTTGATTGTGCTCTTGCTCATTGGGTTCACCCTGTATGCATGCTATGTATAGTGTGTGTCCTTGAGTGCGTGTGTAGCTATATGCATTGCATCAGCACATAATAGGCATCCGGTGTCAGTGAGTAATCCTGAATGGTTTGAGGCGTAAACTATCCGCGAGGGAGCTGTGATGGTGGGTATGGAAACGTACGTCGCTGCAGGCGACCTTTTTCTTTAAGTATCGTTCAGTTTCTCCAGATTGCGCCAGCTACCACCTACTTTACGGCTATGGCGCTCTCACACCTCTAGCTACTTATATAACGTTGAACATTTATCTATCAAAACTGCACTACTGAGTCGGAATGGTTTCGCTGCGATCGAGCCTACTGTTTGGAGGCACGTCTCGTGACCTGCGTCCACGCAAACGCATGGATAACGTCGCTACACTATGTGAATCTGCGAGAAATAAATACAGCAAGCCTAGCATGCACTCTTCAGGTGAGGGCTCTGCAGAAACCGTGTCTTTCGGAGTGAACGTGGCTTCGCTGACCGAACAAAACCTGCTTGCTCCGTCGTTCTCTTTCGTGGTGATTTCATCGCCACAGGTTCGTCTGCTTGTTTTTATAATCATTTCGTTCAACATCAAGCTCAGCGGGACCGTTTTTTGTAACTTTCAGTGCCGTGTAGTCCTTATCAGTCGAGAGTCGTTGCAGTCGCTAAGCCTACACGCTTCGCCTGGGGGCAGCCATGTTTAATTTCATAGGGAGTAACATGTTGCTCCGTCGCAAAGGGAGCAACGTTTCTCTATATAAAGACTAACATTGGGGACACCGCCATTCCCCCCTAAATGGAGAGAACGTAACTCAATTTTTTTAAGAATTTATATTTGTTTTCTTACTAGGATATTTATTCTATCAACAATCTCGGTGGATTTTCACTGTCGCTCTGCTGTCCAGTATTTGTAGGTGCATGCGTACGTAAAATCCACAAATAAAATTAACTGAGAAGAAATATTTATCGAAGAGCGCGACTTGGAATTTCAGCCTGTGACCCCTCGCTTGTCAGCCCACCGCTTTATACAATTACGCCATGCCCAATGAGTTCTCCAAGATTATAACGGCAGAATCATATAATGCTCGGTGAATTGCGCTGGACGCCGAACGCGGTGAAATTAAATATATGTGAAATGCCAGCCATGCCGAATTGCTTCCCGCGCTGTCTGTGTTTGCATTCTTTTAATGGCAGCGTACCCCAGTTCCTCATTTCGGGGTTTTAGAGCAACGCAGCTCGGCCCCATCGACTGCGTCGAATACGGTTCGTATACATTAGGCACCCGCGGTACGCCCCTCGGAGCACTCTTCTCACCACTTCTATTCCATCGAGCCAAGTTCTAGCTTGTTGTGCTCCTCAGCCAGTTAGAGGGCACACACTACGTTTTTTACGCGGATGACATAACCATGTACACAAATTCGGGCTCTCCTGCAGAAACTGATATTACACTCAGCGTGCACTGCTTATATACGTATATTTACTCCACATTGTGCGGCCTCCACTCCAACGGAACCTCAGACATCTCTACCTTCTGGCCGAATATTGATTGTCCTGGAATTCGGCATATTGCGCCTCCTTATCTCCTCTACTCTCAGCCCTGACTCTACCAGTGTGCGCGTTGTGCGCATCACACTGGCGACTACGTTTTGTCAATATCGTATACCTTTTTATTTCTAGTTTTTGAGGCGTTACCTGAAGTATCGAATTGTCGAACTTTACTTGATTGAAACATT
Organism: Rhipicephalus microplus; assembly: GCF_043290135.1. Taxonomy (NCBI): domain Eukaryota; kingdom Metazoa; phylum Arthropoda; class Arachnida; order Ixodida; family Ixodidae; genus Rhipicephalus; species Rhipicephalus microplus. Next base: position 109,069,314 of record NC_134704.1, read on the forward strand.
TAAGTATTGTTGAACGGCAACCGTTAGACGCAAAGAAAGCTTGTTGCATAACCGATAAACTATGGTGCCGCAGAAATTTACTGCGAAAACTAGAAAAAGCAATCGCCCATTCAATACCGCCCCCCATGTTTCGTATTGCTTCAATCACTGCCTTATTCTGAATATTTTTTCTTAAGTCATAAGCTGTGATTTGCGAAACCAACGGAAGTTTCATGATAGCAAGTGCATTCATGTTATCGGAATGCTTGTCATTTCAATTTTTAACGGTATATATAGTTTGCAACGAAAAACAGCACATAGTCGACGTAAACAGCACAAGTTTATTTGCCTTCACTGTTTACAAAATATACAGATTTTTTAAAGAACACCTCATTTTTGCTAGAATATTAGTGCTCGGTGAAACTTCTGTACGGTGTTTAGAATTTCAGATCAAATTTAGAGCCATTTTTAGTTCTTATCGCATAATTTTAGCTTGCTGATATCACTTTTTTATTGCTGTATCTCATCAGTGGGACCTAGCTGTGCCAAACAATCAGCTTTTGAGCATTTCTTCCTGCGTACCTTCATTGATAACCAGGACTACAGCCAGGTGCCTTATGCTGACGTAAGTTCAAAATGCACATACCTATTTAATTACGTGCATGCACAATTCGTCCGTATGTCCAACCATCGCAATCTCACCATCGGCAACCTAAATAATACCCTAAATTCGCCGCTGACTCTTGGCAGCAGACAGCGCATCCCTGCGTTATACATCGATGCCTGTTATGAACAGCCTTGTCATCAAGGTGAGCCCTTCTACCCCTACGTACATCGAGTGAAATAACGCTCTATGCTAAGAAAAAAATTTCTCGAGATTATCAGTAAATATTCGAACAATGGCTCAGTGGAAAGCAAGAACGGTTTGGCGCAGCCATCAGCGGACACCTATTTTTAGATAACCGAATGCCGAACGCAAACAAAATGGTAAAATAGGTTGCTTTCACTTTTTGTAGACGTTGCGCAGTCCTTGACGACCACGCTCGCCGATAAAACACCAACAATGTGATTAGGACACCATGTGCACGAGCGCAATAAATTAGTTTTAAAGAAAAAAAATAGTTTAAGCACTCGTGAAGAATAGACATGGGTGCGTGTGCCGAAAATCTCGGAATAAATAAATAAATAAATATATATATATATATATATATAAATATGTATATATATATATATATATTGACCCAACACAAATTCACATACGTTATAATTGCCGTAACGGAAACATATGGTTAAAAGAAGGCGAGACCACTACTTTACCTGGTTACACTGTGGCATCTATGGCTCGCCCGAGTTCATACCGTGGCGGAGGCGTTGCGCTGTTTATTGAAAATGAAATTGATTTTGTGGTTCTTCCTAAAAACTCTGTAATGACTCCCTCAGCCGAAACGATATTTGTTCAGATTAAGCGTGGAATCACAGTGGGCGTCCTCTATCACCCACCTTTTTCAGCGGTCAATGAATTTATCTGCGCTATAGAATATCTGATGACATCTCTGATAGCCTCACAAGTTCCAGTTGTTGCATGCGGAGATTTCAATATCAATTTGCTGAAAGATAGATCTGATTATTTATTTTTACTCGAGTCACTTAACCTTAAAAATGTCATTTCAACTGCGAATCTTGTCACTGGCCAATCTGAATTCATTATTGATCACATGTTATGTCACGCCGAATGGGACGTGAGTGCTGGGGTTTATGACGTAAGCGTTACCGATCATAACCCAACATTTCTGTTTATTCCACGTAAATACCTATCGAAGGTCGGTGCATCACGATTGCAGCGTTCGTCATATGTGGATTATGTTCAATTGAACCGATTGCTTCAGGATGTTGACTTTGAGAGCATATATGATAATGACATAGAAAAGGAATGTGCAAACTTTCTGGAGTCGATAAGCAATTTGATTAGGCGGTCGACACTTGAACGTACGCATCGTAACTACAATCACGCCATTCGTCCATGGATGACTAACGACCTCTTTGAAATATTGAAAATAAAGGATTCATATTATAATAGGTGGAAAAACAATAGAAGTAACACTTATTACCGCGAAAGCTTCAAGTTCTATAGGAATAAATCAGTTACTATGAAACGTAATTTGAAGAGGGAGTATTATACGAACAGTATTACACGGAACGGGAGCAATGCAAAGAAGGTGTGGCAAGTAGTCAGAGATGTTACAGGCTTAGGCCAGACAAAACGCATTCTTCCAGATAACATCTCCTCAAAGGTTGCAGAAGATTTCAATGCATATTTTACTTGTACTGGCGCTAACCTTGCTTCACAGTTTTGCTCGTCGACATCTGCTCCTTCTCTCCCCAAATTGTTTGATAATGATTTCAACCTTGCAGCTGTCATAACAGATGAAATTAAATCTGTCGTGGCTAAGATGCCGGTCATTAAAGCCACTGGTGACGATAGAATACCAGTTAAGGTTATTAAAGATAACAATAACCTTCTTTGCATTCCGATACGTCATATTTTCAACCATGCACCGTTACCTGTCGTACCTATCCTTCTAGCTTAAAAACCGCCAAAGTAGTTCCTGTATACAAATCAGGGGACTCAAACAACCCTGAAAACTACAGACCGATCTCGGTTCTAAGCTGTCTTATTACACTTTTCGAGAAGATAATTGTCCTTCAATTAAAACGCTTTCTGGTTGACAACGACATCATATGCCCACAACAACAAGGATTCGTTCCCGCTAGGTCTACTGCATCAGCCATTCTAACCCTCTCGCACAATATAATCACCACGCTCCACAACGGTGAAATCGCTATAGCAGTCTCCCTAGATACTAAAAATGCATTCGATACAGTTCCCCACGACATACTATTGCAAAAATCTAAAGTTATGGCTTCAGTGATAGTTCACTCCAGTTCTTCTCAAGCTACTTGTCCTCGCGCAAACAAAAAGTGGTGATTAACAATAACGAATCTGCATACAGCACAATAGTGTGTGGAGTGCCCCAGGGATCCGTATTAGGCCCGGTAATTTTTTCTCTGTACATAGATGATTTCCCCAAAACACTAGTGTACTCTAAAGCATTATTGTACACAGACGATACCGCCATAGTATTCACAGGAGATAGTCTCTCAACACTGCAAGCCAACACAATGTCTGAATTGACACAGGTAAGCAACTGGTTTATACAGAATAAATTGACACTAAATTCGGGGAAAACAAAATATGTTGTTTTTCGATCAAGGCGAAAGGATATTGACACGGCGTCTATGCAACCTTACCTGAACAACAGTCCTATCAAACAAGTGGTTTCTTTTAAAAATTTAGGAGTGTTTCTGACCAGCACCTTCACTGGGAAGAACAAATTCATAGTGTTTGTAAAAAGGTGGCTTACAGTTGTTATACCTTAATCAAAGCACTCGAATCGTTTCCCCCCAGCGTGCTTCGAACATTGTATTTTTCTTCTGTCATTCAAATAATAGCTACTGTATTGAATCGTGGGGTGTAACGTATACGACATACCTAGAACCATTACTACGACTACAAAAGAGAGCCCTAAGCATAATAGGTTGAAACCGTGGAAATTCATATAAACCTACATTTCAGGACAACAAATCTTATCAGTTTGGGCACTTCGCGATTATAAGGTTGCCCTTTTTGTTCAGAAAATTATAGGCACTAGCTTTCCCCTCTCCTCCACTGTATTTACAATAGCAGCGCAAAACACTAGACACGCATCGAATGGCAATTTTAACTTACCTCCAAGCTATAACCTATATGGAAAAACGCTTATTGGAATTTCATGGGACTAAAATTTGGAACCGACTACCCTTAGAAGTTAAAGTGGCAAGAAATTTTAAGCACAGTGTGAAATTATTTTGCTTGCAGCATCAAGACATATAAATAGGTTTTTTTTCACACTTTTTCCTGCGCTAAAAATGCTTGTACCCAGTCACTTATTATATATGACGATGATGATAAACAAAGTATTTGGATATGTTGTGAAAATGCATATATGTACACGCGCTTATGTATGTAGTATGTATGTGCATAAAATAATTGCGTGTATATGTGTTTATTGCTAAATAAGCTCTGCTAAGCTGCTTTTATGTACTCCGATATGGACCGATCACTAGCCAATGTAGGCTAACGGTCTAGATATCTTGTAATCTTTTCTTTGGTTTGTCAATTAAAATCAGATTGACTGAAAAAAAGGGAAATATTATGCCTTCAAAAAGACGGGGTTCCCGTCGAAACGTCGGCCCAATAAACAGTTTTTATGTGAAAGCGCATCTACTTTCATATATATATATATATATATATATATATATATATATTCAGCAGGAAGTTCAAGGGGTCTGGTACGTATAAAGAACACAAGCGAGTACACGTACGAAAGAGCAATACTTTTATGCCAACGTTTCAGCCGTGGCACGGCCTTCGTCAGGGAATAAAGAGTAGACAAGCAGATGCCCCTTTTAAGGGCCGTTGAAATCACACAATTGATCAGAATAGTGATTAGAAAGTGCGAAAGCAATACCAAAACAACATTGTCAGTATAATTTGATACGAGTATTGAGCAACAATATCGCTGTGGATAACTCAAGATATGAGCGCATAGCTTCAGCGTAGGGCAAATTTTTATGCGTAGGGCAAATTTTTAAAGCAATAAAGCACTTCATAAGCCAAGCGAATATCATGAGCACATGTCACGCACACTGTAAGATACCCGAGGGACAGTAAACAAAATTCAACTGGTAACTGAAGCGTCAAGTTTGATGCCAAACTACTGCATGCGCACATATAATAAATGGAAGCACACACAAAAAATATATATAATCAAACAAATGAGAGAAGAAACGATGGCATGGGTTGGGGGGCATTTAACGCAATCCTGTGATGGACAATGCTACATAGAAAGGAAAGTAACGCGTCCAACGCTTTCGTTGATGCCTGAGTGCAAAGTGTTGAACTTGTTAATGAGATAGGACTCGCGAACTTCTCGGTCATGATGAGTTTTAAACCCGGATTGTAATATTGTGGCTTTGATGTTTTCGAAAGAGTGCCCTGGCATCTGGACATGTTTTGACAGTGGAAGATGAGGAAGGTTAGAAGCATGGGCTCGTACGTGTACTCGCTTGTGTTCTTTATATATATATATATATATATATATATATATATATATATATATATATATATATATAGTCCAGTAGATCCTCCGGGAGCGGTCACAACGTGGTTTATTTCGACGTTTCGGCCTAGAGTGTGGCCTTCATTATATATATATATATATATACAGACCTTCACTGGACAAAAGATTGATTTGTCGGAATGCACGCGGACCTAGCGGAATTCTTCGGGGGAGTCAGCAACGTCGTCATGCTTCGCTTATGTGGTCCGCATACCTCACAGACGCTTGGAGAACAAGCACGGCTGTCCGGTCGTCTTGACAAAATGCTAAGGCGTACAGACGAGGCTTAGTGCTGGGCTATTCTAGGCCATGCATTTTTTTTTTCGATAGAGGCCGTGATCGTAGACTGGCGTGGAAATTATGACAGCCTGAATAGACAGGAGAGTCTCGATGGTGATTTGCAATATTATTTAGGCACAAGCCAGTTGAAATAAATTAGATTTTTTTTCAGGGCTATAGTTCCACCTATTGAAATCTCCACATGTGGAGATTTCAGTTAACAGTTGTGAAAGTATTTGTTTTTTGTATCTTCGCAATTGATAATAGCACGCATCAACCACTCCAATTAACTCTTGATGTAAGTTAAAAAACTATCACGTGCTGGTGACAGCCTGCTTGCACCAGCAAATATGATTAAAAATTTTTGAAATTATCTAAGTCACCTGATGTTACCCTAGAAGAAGGGTTGCCAAAGGTGTGCTATGAAAGCACTGTCATTTATCTGTGTATGAACCCTGAAACTAACAAATCATGAATCTACGCGTGTGTATAGCGAAGTATTATGTCTATACATAAATCGGCACATAAACGAAAATTCAAAACTATTTTGAGCACATTGAACACAAAAAAATTAAAATTCAGGATAACGTGAATCGAGAAATATGTAGGATATTGCAACTGCTTTTAGGCAGTCCACTCCCTTAGCGCGCAGCGAACAAGCTATTGGATACGGCACTTGGTAGCATTCGCTTAAAATGCACATATTACATATTTTGCCTTAACGTAGACTGCATCATCCCAGAAAAGTACTGTTGTTATGGGAGATGACGGCAACACCTGGTCGAAATGTAACGAAGTGATATCACGTCTTCCACAGGGATGTTTTTCAAGTGTGCTATTACTATTATATTGCTCAACTTAGAGCTACGCTTTACAGGCGCTATGATGGTCTAGTGGCTAAGGCTTTCGGCTGCTGACCCGTAAGTCGCAGGATTGAATCCCGGCTGACGCGGCTTCATTTTCGACGGAGGCGAAAAGGATGGAGGCCAGTGTGCTTAGATTCAGGTGCATGATAAAAAAAAAACAGGTGGTCAAAATTTTCGGAGCCTTCCGCTGCGGCGTCTCTCAAAATTATAACAAATCATATGGTGATTTTGGGACATTAGGCCCCAACAAATATTATGAAAAAATCTACATTTTGTAGCAATGATTTTGTGGCATATTCATACGTTATATTGCAAGTGAATTATGTCTCCTCTGCAGCCTATCTTTTAGTAATTTCGCCTTGTTTTTGAAGATGTAATTGATTGTATTTGCATAAATAATAATTATTTGAATGATAATTTTCTCCTATGCAAGCTCGCTCATATGTAATACGCCAATAGGGGCTTTTAGAGGTTCATAAATGATAGTGATGACGAAGACAACTTTGCCTTCTAGCAACATATCTTGCCATGACAAAAAATTTGCAGTTTTGGAAAACTGTCGGTGGGCTGAAAAAGAAGCATAATCACATGCCTCAATTGATGGTTCCGCACAGTGTGATCAATTTGCAGAGCGAACAAACACGCGTGGTTCTACAATTGGTCTCCGAGTTTATTCAGAATCTTCCATTCTTTTCTTGATTGATTTGTGGGGTTTGACGTCCCAAAATCACAATATGATTATGAAAGACGTCGTAGTGGAGGGCTCCGGAAATTTCGACCACCTGGGGTTTTTTAACGTGCACTCAATTCTGAGCACACGGGCCTACAACATTTCCGCCTCCAACAGAAATGCAGCTGCCGCAGCCGGGAGTAGATCCCGCGACCTGCGGGTCAGCAGCCGAGCACCTTAACCACTAGACCACCGAGGCGGGGCTTCTATTCTTTTCTTCTTGATCAACGCAGGAATAGTTCTTCAAACTGCAATAGCAAACTTAATTGCTACCATGTTCACCCTTTTTGCCATTTGATCCAACAGCAGGAACCTTCAGAAATTAGAAACTCATGCAAGTTCTCAATCAACAGTACCTAAGCCCATCAAGATTTGCGGACTGCTTTAAGGAGCGATGCCACGATTGAAGTTGAAGTATAAACAAAAAAGATGTACGTGATAAGAAAAAAAGACTGGATGGTACCTAGAACTGCATTCTTCTGACATGCACAATGAAGTTGATGGGTTTAGGAGGCAGCAGTGACTGAGCAAAAGTTCCCAAAAGACGATTTTGAAGAAGTAGTTATTTGGCCCAGGTGTTTGATGTTTTGGGGAAGATCTTAGCGTGCTTTCTTTCTTTACAATAAGAAGCATGGTTTATATTTTTCTAGTATTTCAAGATTGCACTGCATGAACAAAGAAGGAGTGCGGTGGGTTGAAGCGAATGTAAATTTATGCATAACCTGATGTGACAAAGGAAATGCCTCACTGCATAATACCACCTGGTGTGGTGTGCATCATGCATAATACGTGAAGCACTCTATTTTTATGCAGGAAGATCTTTTTTGCAGAATAAAGTAAGCAGGAGTAGCGTAGGACCACATAGCATGCGACTATTTCTTGACGTTTCTAGAAGGCTTGTAGTTGTGTTGCCCTTTCTCGACAACTCTATTCTTTTCGTCTTCCGTCACGTTTAAGGCTTTCATAGGTGTGTTCAAAAATAAACCAATACACAAATTTATGGGTAATGCGTGATATGTACTTTTTTACTGCTTCCTCATTGTATACACGTTTATTGTTATCAGTTTTCTCTGCAATTTAAATGCCCAAATATTAGCTAAGCAAAGTTGTTTGCTCTTTAACAAACATTACTTTAAAAGAAATTATGGGCCTTCAACTAAGACTTTCATTACTGGCCATAAATTATTTCGATTGTGAACTTTAGGGCTCTACGCTTTTGGCAGCACAGGCGCAGACTTTATAAACACTAACTAAAGGACTTGAGAAGCTATTTCTAAAGCGTTTGATATATTTGAATGATTGAGTATGGCTATTGTCATTCCTGCTTTCAAAAACCCTACTCGATGAACTTTTTAAATGAACATGCCATGCCGTTAGTACAAGTTCTCGCAAGCAGCGCAGATGACGTTTGGTTGTCAACATAACAGTGCATCTTTGACACACAACCATTTGGAGTTGAAGAAGACACACAAACAGGACGGAAAACCACACATAATCAATAATATTATACATCGTGCATGGATCTTAAATGCATAAAGACTACTTGTGGCCAAATGCGATGAAATCATTGCGGTTGTAATAGCAAGGATGATGTGCTACCTAGCATGCAGTTGTAACATTACTGATACCTAAAGGTGTATCTCATACACTGTATAATATTTTACGTTTACTGATTTGTAAAACCCAACCAATCACAGAATGCTTTAGCAAACCACTAAAGTGTGTTCCACTCTCTGTAAACTAGTGGTTTTTTATTCAATAATAATAGGTATAGAAATATGATTCTGCCGACTGAATAGCATAATATTGGCAAATCAATCAAATATGGTCATTCCGCATGTACGCTGTGGGTAGCAAATAAAATTATTTTATCAAATGATGTGTTACCTTCAAAATGTCCACATGAAAGAAAATACATAGAAGTTTCCTTTCTGTGAAACTCCCCCCCCCCCCCCTGCTCCCATCTTTCAAAGCAAATGTTGTGTTACAAATTAGGTGCAAAATGACTTCAAGTACGAAAAGAGAGAGAAAAAAAGAAGAAGGGAGAGAGAATGGTACACACATTTAACAACACACATACACTGCAGTCTTTCACAGAAGGTCACTCGATGATGGGACCTTCAAGTACTGAAAGAGGGCTCGCGCGGCTTTCTGGGCTGGTGCGATGTGTGATCTTGTTACCAAAATGTTTTCTTCGTTAATGTTGCTGTCAGTGAATCTCCTCAAGGGACACAGGAGAGTCCAGTGATATTGCTTGACTTCGTGTTAGGTACCAGAGATAACAGATATTGTTTATTTACAGAGGGCTGCAATAACAATTCCGCCCTTGCGATACGTGTCACTGAATTCGTGTTTTCTCTTATGTGGAGATCCTTCGGGATAAAAAAAATTGACCTTGTTGAAGTGAGGAGGCAATCAAAGAAAGATGTGCATGTTTGATTGAAATGTGCGGGGTATCTGTTGACTGAAATATAGATACCGAATAATGAACGAAGAAAAAAAAAGCCTGCATGGTATATGCAAAATTTTATCACATATTTTTTGGTCTGGTTTATGTGGACAAGTAGGTCATTACAGTGCTTTGTCATTGATTCTTAAAATATAGGCAAAACATTTGAGGTAAGGTACAAAATATGTACAGTCGTTTCTGCACGTGTCTCAAAAAATACGCACAGGATGTTTCCATGAGCAATCACCGTGTCTTTCTTGCTTCTTTATACAGGCCCACAGACAATATCGGCTGCATAATGTTGTTGTGCACATGGTGAAATGTATATTGCGTAGTGGCTTGTAGAGTTGACTGTAATCAGTCTTTTTATTGTTTTTCTAAAATGATTATATTTCTTAAAGTGCTTAGTAAAATATCAAAGAAAGTGACTAAGGTTATTCGTTAGGGCAATTCAATTTTCAAAGAAAGATACATTGCCCATGCTTGACTAGAAAACTATATTCGGTGAACTAGTCAAAACACACGCTTCGAGAATCTGTATAAAACTCAACAACAGACGTCTTAGCGTGAAGTCAATGAATGTGTGTGTAGGTGTCTTAAACGCAGATTTTATTTTCTCTACAAAGAAATTGTAGTCGAGGAGCGCGAAGAAATACTGGAACGTCGTGCAGAAAAAAGAGGTATAAAGAATTGAAGAACTGTTAGCCTATTAGCTTCATTTAGTGGTATACGAAATACAATTTACGAAGGTATTTTGCACTGTGACAAGAAAAACGCCAGACATCAATCAACATTCATAACAAGATGGTTTCAGGAAAGAATAGTGTACGATACATTAAAGGCATGCTATCAATGATGTTGACTAATTCGAATAACAGAACCAGCTCAATTATTTATGAATATTCATTAACACATTGAACTCGGTATGTGGCCTGCTCTGTCTTACCATTATCATTTTCTTCTTTTTTATCTCTCCGATAAACAATGAAGAACGCTTTGCGAACGACGTACCTAGGCTTTATTCCTATTCGCATCTTGCCTTTACCGTCTGTACGAGCTAATTGCTTGCTCTTTGTTTCTGTGTTTTTTGGCACAATTCAACTTTCCTTTTCATATAACCTCATGTTACGAACCTGACTCCTAAGCACAACATACAGCCACCTACATCAAGTACCATTCTGGCATATTTATTCCCGAATGAAAGCCCACCATCATAAATCCTTACCAAGGCGATGAGATTAACGTGGCAGAACCGGGGAGAACTGTGCTCGCTTGCGTGACGATGTCAGTTTCTCTTAACGATCGGCAGCGGTCAACGTCTTTTCCCTACTCACGTGCCTCTCGAGATCTCACCATCCAATGGCACTTTGACTTGGGCGAGTTTGCACACACTCGGATAGGCTTCAGCGCGAATTTACCGAAGACAAAGAAGACACACAGAACACAGACGAGATCTCCCCAAGAAGTCAAGATCGGGAAACGAGGTCATGGTGGAGGGCGGCTTGAACACGAGAGAACAAAGCCGTGCATTACTGACAGTGGTATGGATGTGCGGAAGCGGAAGAGGTTGGCTGCCGCTTCAGAGGGAGGCTTCTCGTGTCTGTGTTTTAACAAGATTTGCACCTTCCTGCTGCCATTGGAGATTGTAGCTCGAGGCGGAACCAGTGGGTTCTACGTAGGAAGCTACAACAGGCCTTGTTGGCGAAAGTGCCGGATGTGGTGTGCAGCCATATCCTTTGCGGTGCAGTATCACGAAAGAAGGCAAACGTGAAGAACATTGCCAAAACAGCGCTTCCGAGAGGCTTCGGAGCCCTTTCGCTTGTCGCGTTGGTCGGTCGTTGAGCTTTCATTAGGCTTCTGGTTAATGCATGAACTATTCGGTGCGCAACCATTCTTACATCCATACGTCCCCAAAATGAAAGCTTTAGAATCAAGCGATATACGGAGTTGTCTTTTTTTTAGATGCGAAGCAGCTCTTTGACTAGCCTATGTAACGTAGTCCTGTGTGTCTGCACAACCCCCTCACCACAGGTGTTGGAGCGGTGCAAATGGTTCAAGTTGCAGCTTCGCATTTACGTCACTCTCTACCTCACGCAAAGCAGCCGCTGGCACGGGGGAGTGATTCTTAAATAAAAAAGAGATAAAAGTGAGCCCCGTAACTGTGAGCCCCGCACCTTAACACGTCAATATGCTCTATGTGGGTCGTTTTGCTAGAAAACGCATCATAAGTAATTCCAAGGACCGTAGAGCTTATCACGCTGCGCTGATGATGAAAGGCTTGCACGAAAAGGCAAGTGTTTCCAACGCTTTGCTAAGACGACGCAGTGCTGGCACCTACCCGTCACCTTGCGTTCTACATCTTATTACCTCAGAGACGGGCGGGCATGGCAGGCGCTTCGTTTCCCTAAATAACTGCTAAATAGCGCTCATGCCTTACGTGTGACGTGACTTGATGCGCTTGTACCCCTCCGCTGCACGCTCGAGACACTCCAGCGCAGTGCCTCCGCAATACTATTCCCCAATTCGCTTGCGCAGAACATCACATAAACGTTTCGTTACGTTCTCCAGACGCAAGACTATCGTCTTTCGACGACATTTGCAGTGTAACATGCACATACGGGGCAAATTTTTAAAAGCGAAGCATTTCTTAGTGAACTTCGGCGACTGTGAGCGTGTCTATCTATTGATCTATTCTTCTAAATTGCCGCCTACGACTTTTGGCTCTCCTAGCCGTTTCGATAATAGTGTCAATACTGAACTTGGTAGGCCATAACATGACTGTATGAAGAACATATTTGACTAGTCATGACATGAAACTCATGACATGTATGGCATGAATATCATGATTTACAATTCATGGTCCTGCAGCTCTTGCGGTGGTTTCGTTCACATGGCATGTAGCAGAACTGGTATGGTATAACATGATTTCATGGCGAACACAAGCAACGGACTCTAACATGAAAATCATGGCATGCGTGTACAGTAACAACATGAATACACGGCAAACTCATGATGCGCTCGTGGGTGTTTCGCTAGCGTCACATATACCGAATTTGGTATTACGGTACGTGAATGAATGATGAAGGTATGTGACTGGTGCAAACATGATAATCATGAGATGCGTGTCATGTAACAACATGACAACAATCATGCTAATGATGTGCTGGCTGTCGTTTCACTAGCTTCGCTTATACCCAATTAGGTATCACTCTATGTGAATTCATGACGAAGGTATGTGATTGGTGTAAACATAGTAATCATAAGATGTGTCTCATGTGAGAACATGACTACATACCACAGTCAAGGCGCCAATACATTTCAACATGATTCGCTGCGCATGCTCACCAGCGTTCATTTCGTCGCGTCACGCCGGTGTTGCGACACCTGGCGCCGGTCCTGTCATATACGCGCAGGCACGCGCCGCACTGTGTTGCTTTGACGTATGCGCGTTTCAGCGCGTCCGGCGTCCCTCGTCACGAAAAGTTCGAGACGCAGTAATATCTAGGTAACGCATCGGCATATAATCATGTTACTCTAAGGCATTAGCGCGAAATGCAGCATGTCGCATTTCGCACTGGTTGCCGTCGGGCTGCGCCGACAAACGGTGTTCTCGCCTGGCGTCAAACTATAGTGTGCTCACGTTTTGCTAACGTAGCGTCGCTGTGACGAGCGAACGCGCGCGTCTACGCTACATTGGAGCATATTGGGCCCCTCATGATGCACTCATGGTCGTTTTGCTAGCTCCACATGTACCCAATTCAGTGGCTAAGGCAATCGGCTGCTGACCCGCAGGGCACGAGATAGAATCCCGGCTGCGGTGGCTGCATTTCCTATGGAGGCGGAAAGTTTGTAGGCCCGTGTGCTCAGATTTGGGTGAACGCTAAAGAACCACAGGAGGTCGAAATTTCTGGAGCACTCTACTACGGCGTCTTTCATAATCATATGGTGGTTTTGGAACTTTAAACCGCACATATAAATCAATCAATGAACATTTAGCAAATTCGGTGTTACGTGACGTTAATAGATGACGAAATGTATGACTGGTGCAAACATGGTAATCCTGACGCGTGTGTCATATAAGAACATGACAACGTAGTACCAACCTCATATAGCTTGCTCGCGGCCGTTTCGCTAGCTCCACAAATGCTAAATTTGGTATCACATCCCGTGAATAGATGATGAAGGTAAACGACACAACCAAGCATGATATTCATGACACGGAAGTTATGTACAGCATTATTTACCTCCACTTCGTAAGGTTGGGCTGATTTCAAAGTGACATATCAACATTCCTCACTCATGCTTCAGATATCATCGATTCCTGCTTTACGTGGGATCTGGCATTTTTTTCCGCATTAAGTAATCCTTATGCCCACTACCCTTTTTGACCACCCCACCTTCTACAACTGGTTTTCTTTCTTATTAACATACCCAGGGGAAAATGAATAAAGATTATTTCTTTTCTTTGAAGCTTCATCCTTTTGATTGCTACCTATTACAATTTTTATTATTTTGAGCACAACATATTTTATTCACACTGGAATCGGTTTACCATGCTCTGTCAAGTGCGCAATAAAAATTAGGCTCCAATTCTACTAGTAATTAGCGTATAGTAGAGCAACGCTGACTATAAATCAGCAGGCCAATAGTTTTATTGCACTAGTGTGGTACTCTGGAAGAAAGCACGCCGTATTCTTAACACACAACGCATGTATGACTGTAGCGTACTTCATAAAAGAAGTGATGGCTTCAGAAACATGCACTTGGAGCTTCTCTTCCCGTAGCGACAAATTTGAAGTGAACGCCGATGCCTAGAGCTATGACGAATGAGGATTTTTGCGTTCTAGGAAAGTCGATATCTAAACCAATAAATATTTTCGTAGTTCTCACGGACTCGCGAAAAACACTTCCTCGTTATTCACAGGTGTTTGCGGTGCTGCCATGTACACAGTGGCATAAAAAGTCCTGCTGACCAGGCTGCTGTTCTAATTTTGCTCTTTGCTACGTGTATAGCAGTTAATATTCTCCTCCTCGACTAGATTCAACACTAGCTAAGGAGGGAAGATGTTTGAGGTTTGGAATGGGTCCCGTCGATGACTCGAGTGCAAGGTGGCAGTGCGAAGGAAGAGCCGTAGTACGGTGAAGAGACGCTTTATTGCAGCCTCAGGCTACTGCCCGAGTCCAAGCCCGAACATCCACTCCCTATTTCTGATTCAAACACTCTCTTTTCAACCCTCAGTTGAACAAGGAGTCTTCACACAAACCAATCACATGTTAGGACTCGCATCACCCCAACCAATCCTACAAACACATTCACAATGAACACTGCATTGGTAAAAACCACGTTACCAAATATTACACGCAAAGGGATAGGTTCTCCCTGTGTCACACTCTCTCCCATGCCAGGCCATGCTGTCTCCGTCGGCTGACTTCCATCGGCAGCCGTTCTCACGCTCGAGCCCCCTCAGTTCTCTCATTAATTGTTGCTTCGTAGAAGCCTCCCTAAGAGCGGTGGGTACACCGTTGGGCTCCGTGCGCTTACCAGGTGTGCATGCGACAGCGAGGCGCCCCGACATCCTAGCAGCACTCGGTAATGACGCACAGCGGGGGCGGTTATGATCGTCTTGCTGTCGCCACTATGTCTCGGTCAGCCAAGTTGTCGCGTCCCCGCGTCATTCTCAATGGCACGCGTGCATGCGAACAATGGCTTAAACTCAGACGGTGGCATCTTACCTGCCTCTTGCCAGACGATTTTCCGAGTAAGCCTTCTACTTCTGATCCCGAACGAGGGTGACCTTGACGGCTCCGCTCGGGAACCGTGTGAACGAAGAAGTCTCCTTTCTTTCCCGTGCTTGAATCTTCCGCGTTCGCCTTCGCGGAACCGATCAGCTTAGTTGACGGGACAGGAACTTGCTACGCGCTCAACAGCAGCCGTATTAATTGCGATACACCCAACACGCTGGTATTTGGTGCCTCATACTAACTATAGCTTTTCATGTAATCTTGTATTGTTTTCTTTTTTTGTTTCGTGAACATGGATCCTCCTGGACAATATTGAAAGGCGACATTCTCCGGATACCTCCTCCGTCCCGCTCCTTGTTGCGGTGGCACAATATACAAAGAAGAAGCAGACAAAGATACTAAACGTGTACCATTTTATTACTGTCTTGAAAAAAAAATAACCTTTAGTAAAATACGTTAAAATACAACCACCAACCAAATCATTCCGATCAGGTTAATACTGAAGTGTACAACACAATCCTAATGCATATTACTTGCAGTAACAATTTGGTGTATTAGTCACTCTCACCATTTTCAGTATTTGTTTTTCAATCAGATTAGATTATCCAATTAATCTTCCAAAGTTTCGACTAGGCATTCTTGCCTGAATCCCAAGAGTGGCTACGTGCCATACAGTCCAGCGAAAAACAAACTCAAGCACAGACACAAGCTTCCGGAACGAAACGAAAGCATAGAAAACTATCACACTAAGTAAAGTTGGCGCGGAGCGCATAACGATCCGCGTACGGGGGACAAAAAATAGTAATAAGGCCGAATCATTGAAGGATGGCTTCCTGAAGAGTAGGAATTTGGAATGCAAGCGCAAAGTGAACGCTATATGCCCCATCTCTGCACCTGACCAGATGCGAAATAGGATGGTTTTCCATTTATTCCGCAGTATCGTCTACATTTTATGGTACACACACACCCACTCAAGCACGCTTACATGTATAAACATGCAAAGAAAAGAACGCAAAGCTGAAAGCGGGCCGAGAAATTAGAGACAAAAACACTTAACTCAGACAAGCGACACTTTGTTTTCATGTCTATTTTGTTTTTCTTGTTATTTAGTGATGCTTCTGTTCCTACATCGATCTCGGCCCTCACTTTTTCAAGCGAACAGCCCGTACAATTTGCGAGGCAATGCATCGCCTATCTATGCGCGGGCCACCTACCCGAGTGTCTGGGTGAAGCACCTAATGTAAAGAAACAGAGCGACGCAGTCGTGGTGGTCGTGTATGGCTCAGTATCTGAGACGTGGAAGCAAGAAAGAAAGATACGGTCAAGAATTCGACCCTGGTGGGCCCTCTTTTATTTTCAGACGCATTTTGCTTTTCGGTGGGCTTTATTTCTTTGCACAGGTCTTTTAGGGGCAAAGCTCGTTATGCTGTGAATTGTGCGTCCCCGTTGTGGATGCACCCCTCGTTAATGCCTGATCCGGCCATAGAGGGTGGTACTCGTACTATACGCTGAAAAATGCAAATTGTACGACACTAGAGGGAGTCATTTGTAGAAAAGAAGGGTTGACATCGCACGTAAGGAAGGAGAAAGAGAGGATCACGTGTTCTTCGGTGGCGCCATACGCCAGGACGCGCTCTATAGTACAAAAAAGCGCCGTTTTTGCGCACGACGGAGCATGAACAAGGCTGCTGAGCGCCGGGCGTGCAGGGCGGTGGTACTTCGCGCTCGAAGGGACTCCGACATGTGGGCGCGCCGCGATGACCCTGCAGCACAAATACTGGAGGCAGAAGCGGCGCGGCAGCGACGTAGAGACCCAGCTTCATCCCGTGGATATGCTGTCATTTTTTTGTCGTTGTAGCGCTGGTTTTTCGAAGACTATAAAAGAAATGGTGTTCTAGTACCACGCGCTTCATCAGTGCATGTGTAGCGAAGTTGTGAAAGACTAAGCAACAAAAAATGCATGTAGCCGTGTGAAGAAAATGCCTCCATGGCATATTTAATGTGGAAAAATAAAGAAATCAGTGCATGGCCTTGGTCGCGAAGGCTTTATGGCCTTATAGACACGTGAGGGCATGTATAGGTGCCACCAAAAACTTAGCTTTTGCTTGCATTTTTTACCCTAAGCAGGACATATAAAAAATTTCTTGACATTTTGTTTTCGCTTCTTCAAAAAAGTCCCTTTTGTAGCTAGCTTCTGAGAAAGACATTCAACAGTTTTTAGGTTTCTATGGAAAAAGACCTATAGGCCCCTATTTACATACCACCCTTGACCTTACTTCCTGTTTTCGTCCAGTTTTTATTACTCTAAACAGGTAAGTTTTTGCTAAGAAACTGCTAAGAAACTGGTAAGAGGGTAAAGGATAAGAACAATCATAAATACATAACTACTTTGTTCATCAAGACCAATAAAAGCTTAATACCCACAAGAAAAACTTGAGAGGAGGTATAAGTTTTTGCAAGTATGGGCCTGGGGTTTTGTTTCTAGGATTTCATTGAATATGGTGAAATTTTGCGACTGTTTGTACGTGACGTTTAAGAGCAGAACAAAAATTCTTTCTGAAAAAAAAAAACTTCGACGTGTTCGAAACTTACCAGGTCAATTGCGACATTGCGTTTTATTTATTTAGAAATGTCATTATGCCTACTAATAAAAGCAAGACTTACATCATCCATACACCTTCACGAGGTGTCGTGAAAAACGTGGGCTGTAAGATGAACCGAAAGAATAAGTTTAAGTTCCTCGATAATTTATGAACCATGGTGTTACAAGTATGGAACATAATACAGCAAACACAAAGGAGCTTGTTTAAAAGTGTGACCTGTGAATAATAGATGGTAAGATATCAGCATGTAAACCTACATATGTGCTGTATTTAAATTCAAATCATCAATAGGCGAGTGTTACGTATGCCGATAGCATAGAAATAGTAAAGCATGTATACTATCCCTCTCATCAAAACACTTAAGAATTTTCTATCGTGAACAAATATTTATAAGTAACAACAGTCATATGCATTGACAGTGGTTCATCAGTTTGCTATAAAGTCTATAATGCAAGTGAGAAGTTGCAGTTGTCTCTATGTCAATTAGGCTAGCTTACTGAGGCATTGACTAAAAGTTATCTAGACGTGAATTTTGTCTACTCTTGTTGTAACCAAGACAGCAATTGCTTGACACCGCGGGAAAGATGTTATGCTTACGGCCTTTGCTGTTTCAGGACACTGTTACCTCGGCGAATTCCTTCGGTCTGCTGAGCTTCTCCTCGACTGCCTCCACTAGAGGTTAGGACGTGCACGCGGAAGTGGTGTATAGTGAAGTCTCCATCTATATCTGTGTGTTTTGCAAACATTCTAAGCCTACTGCACAAGAGGGATGAGTTGTGCTCTTACTTAGATAATAGTGATGCAGTTATAATAGTACTCAAGAAGACCTGACTTTATCCTGAAGTAACCAACATAGAACTGTTACCAGATAAAGATAACTATAAGATATATCGATGTAACCGTGTCAATAGAAAGGGAGGTGGCGTGTTAATAGCGGTAAAAAATACAGTCTCTTCATCTCACATTGATACAAACTCTTCCCTAGAGATAGCTTGGTCTATATGCATTACAAATCATGCCAAAATACATATAGGATCATGTTATTGCCCACAGGATGCGCATTCCTCCTTTCCCGAGGTTCTGCGTGATGACACAGAGCCAGCTACACAACTTTATTCAGCTGATATATTATACGTTTTTGGTGATTTCGATTCCCCGCTGATTGATTGGTCAATGATGTCGACCAAATGTCGTATCTCATCAATTTTTTCAAGTGAATTTCTACTACAAATTGTCACAAGTTGTTCAGCAATTCACCCGTAGTACCTACATACTGGACCTCGTTTTCACTGATGCACCTGAAACTGCTGGAGCAATTTCATATATAGAAGGATTCGGGGACCAGAAGCTTATTAATTTCCAGATCAATTTACCTGTAATGTGTGCAGGCGCCGTAACAAAAACTATCCGCGATTAGGACCGTGGTGATTATAAAAAATTTACCACAAACTTGAAATTATTTTATCACGACCATTTTCTGCCGTCAATTGCCTCACAAACCGTAAACACCAACTCGATTATTCTTAAGACAATATCAGAAATAGTTGACCAGTACACACTTCTACTCTCTATAACCAACAATAAGACTAACCCTTGGTTTACGAAGCAGCTTCCAGCATTAGGAATAAAAACAAACGTTCGTATACTACCGCAAAACGCCATGTTTCTGCTTTCTACTGGGAAAAATACAGCGCGTGCTAGCAAGAATACTGCATAGATCTAGGCGCAGCAAAGAAGAAATATTATTTGCAGGACTTGCCCTCGTTTATCAAAATATTTTAAAAATTTCTGGCAGATAATCTATCCTTCTAATAATCTTATAATCGCGTTACTTACATAATCCTAAACAACCGCCACTTTTCGATGAAGCTTCCGCGATTGCTTTCAATGCATATTTCGCCTCAGTTTCTACAAAAGAGGATTGTTCGAGTGTGCCATTTGTCCCTTATGAGCCCTTCTCTTTCATGACTCTCATCAACATACCTGCAGAAGGCATCACAAACCTCATCACGAACCTAAAAGTCTCTACTTCTTCAGGCTCTGAAATACTTCATCAAACTCTGAAATACTGAAGAACACCACTGATATTTCCAGTAGCTTTAAGTGTGTTATCTTTAACCAGTCTTTGTCATCTGGTGAACTGCCTAAGAACTGGAAGGTTGGCAAGGTAGGGCCCGTTTTCAAGTCCGGTGACAGGTGCTCACCCCGTAACTATCAACTTATTGCACTAACATGCATATGTTCCAAACCATTTGAACATATTATAGCTGCTCATATCGATGATCCCCTTGAATTGAATAACTTCTTTTTCTCTAATCACCATGGCTTCAGGAAAGGCTACTCATGTGACACTCAGTTGTTAGAATTCGCCAATGTCCTTCACTTCAATATGAATAGCAATGATCCAACGGATTGCATCTTTCTCGATTTCGCCAAAGCTTTTGATACGGTCCCTCAATGTCGTTTAATCTCTAAATTGTCTTCTCTCTGCATCGATTCATTAACCCTTTCCTGGATACGAAACTTCTTGTCATCTCGTCAGCGACTTGCAGAGGTCGGCGGCACTTCATCTAACATTAGCGATGTGACGTCTGGTGTTCCCCAAAGCAGTGTGCTGGGTCCATTACTATTTTTAATATACATAATGACTTGCCCAATAACATTTCATCCTCAGTTAAGGTGTTCGCAGATGATTGCGTCATATACCGGAATATTCAATCTATTGACGATCATTCCGCTCTCTGAAATCGCTTTTATCTAATCTACCAGTGGTGCAAAGCCTGGCAGATCTCCCTTAACATCTCTGAATGCAAGTTAATCCGCGTTCACTAGGAAGCGTAGTAACTCTTAGTTTCTGTATACTACTGATAATACCGTTGTTTCAGCCACACAATCATATAAATATCTTGGCGTTCACCTTTCATCAGACGTATCGTAGAACACGCACATAACTGCTGTATTTTCAAGAGCCTCTCAGTCTCTCGCATATCTGCACAGAAACTCACGCAACGCTCCTTCTAAGGTACGCGCATTATTATATCTAAATTATGTTCATTTATAATTAGAGTATACATCATCCACATGCTCACCGCATCAAGATTACCTAGTTTGTACGTTGGAAGCCATCCAGAATAGGGGGGGCGAGTTTTGTAGCAGGTAAATAAGGCTATCATTCAATCATCACTGCAATAAAATAAGACCTTGCTTTAATGTCATTGGATCAACGCTGCCTACTCGCCATTTTGAGTTTATTTCATATGTACATCTATACAGTAATAAATGCCACTGTTTGTCACTTCAAGCCCCTTTGCGCATATTTCGATGCATTTACAATGCACGTAGTTTCATGTGCATTTATGGTCACACACTGGAGTTTGACTCATCACCATTACCTAGAGCCATAGCACATTAGAAAGCTTTCCAGATCACATCGTATTCATCTCGAACCGAGAATATTTTTGTGATAACCTCATTTCGTTACGTTTTACAGCGGAAGCTGTTATGAGATCACAAATTGGGTCATGCGCAGTTGCATGTTGTTCACCGCCACCGCCGGTGTCCGTAACCACATCGCGCGAAATTAGAAAAAAAACCTTGCACCAATAAAACAGTGGGGGCCTGTAACTAGGTCTACTGGGTGCCAGCCCAATACTCTACCACTGAGTTACGCCGACGCTTGCAACTTCTTGTCAAAGTTGCCTTAGGCAGGCATGACCTAGTACCAATGGCACAGTGGGGCTCGAACTCGGGTACACTGGGTGCCAGCCCAGTATTCTACCACTGAGTTACTCCAGTGCTTGTGACTTGTCGTCAAACTTGCCTTAGGCAGGCTTGATGTCGGAAAACCAATCGCGTTAATACGACTTATAAAGCGTTTTACAACAGGGAAAAAACAACCAGTCGTTGCACAATGCGATTAGCGATACGAGGGGGCCCACCAATGCTCCAACTCATTACAAAAGCTTGTTCTTGTCTCCATGTTACTGTGGCGCATGCCCACTTCAGGCATAATTCTTCATCGTCGTCAGCAACTGCATGGACAATTGGCACAAAATTCCTAGCAAGTATTTAGCGGATACCACGCTTCTCAGAAGAATGGCGAAAAATAACATAGCCTATGCCGGCCTTCTACCCAAAAGTTTATCATCAATGCCCTAGTGGGTACAAAGCAAGTGTATTTGCAATATAGTTACCTAATAAGAGTTTTTAAAAGGGTTTCAAAGGACGCTCTTCTAGCTTTCGCTGACTTTGCTGCGCCTACTGCGCAGGCCTTGCATTTTTTCTATTGTACAAATTTGTTGACCTTGCTCTTCTTCATTTGTTTGCTTATTGCTTTTTTCCCTGTTGTTTTTACCTTTTGTATATATTGATTTGCAATGTATTTACTGATGACCCCCCCCCCCCTCCCTTGCTCATTGCCCTTTAATGGGCCTGTGAAGCATTCTGAATAAAAACAATAAAAAAAATTGGCAGATCCCACGTACTCTGGGAATCGATGATATACGGAGCACAAATAGGGAAGGTTGGTATGTCACTCTAAAATGAGCCCATTGGTACGAGGTGGAGGTAAGTGATGCCATACATGACTTACGTGTCATGTTTATCGTGTTTGGATGTGTCATTTACCTTCGTGATCTATTCACGTCACGTGATACCAAATTTAGTATTTGTTGAACTAGCGAAACGGCCGCGAGCATGCTATGAGCGTGATATGTTGTTATTTTCTTATATGACACGCTCGTCAGCATCATTATGCTTGCACCAGTCATATACATTCATCATTAATTGACGTCACGTAACACCGAATTTAGTACATGTGGAGTTAGCGAAACGGCCGCGAGCGCATAATGAAGGGCCCAGTATACTCTAATGTAGCGTTGATGCGCGTTCACGCTGCGCACAGCGACGCTACGTTAGCAAAACGCGAGCACTCTATAGTCTGATGCCAGGAGCGACCAGCGTTCATCGGTGCGGCCTAACGGCAACCTGCGCGAAATACGACATGCTGATAAACCGGAAAAAGCGCCTGTTCAGACGTGCCAAAAAAACAGAATCAACCGTCCCTATGGAAAAAATATTCCGACTCCGTACGATGCCTCTCGATTAACATTCAAAACGTGAAACGCGATTTTTTTCGAACAACACTACCAGACATGCTCAAAAATAACCCTAAAAAATTCTGGCAAACAATAAACCCAAGAAACATCTTGCCGATAACCTTATCCGGTACTAATGACAAACCGCTCAGTGACGTAGATTCGGCGAATGCCTTAAACCATGCCTTTTGTTCTGTTTTCACTCGTGAACATAGCTTTTTTGCGAACTGCGGAGAGACCCTTGAGTCTATTATAAGCGAGCTAATGTCACCTATTGAAATATCTGCAAATGGAATAAGTAACGTAATTAGAAAAATGAAACTCTCATCTGCAAGTGGAACTGATAACATCAACAGCAAAATATTAAAGAATACACAATTGATAGTTAGCGCAGCATTTCAGCTGCTATTCTCTCAATCACTTTCACAGGGACAGGTACCGAGTGATTGGAAACTCGGTAAAATCACTCCATTGTTCAAAAATGGCAACAAAGCATCCCCATATAACTACCGGCCCATATCGCTTACAAGTGTCCCATCCAAAATTATGGAGCACATTTTATTTACCAACATCATTAATCACCTCGAACAGCACAACTTCATTCACCCTTCCCAACATGGTTTTCGTAAAGGCCTGTCGGGCGAAACACAACTTGCTGCCTTCATCCATGACTTGCACACAAATCATGACCGGAACATCCAAACTGACGCCATATTTCTTGACTTTGAAAAGGCTTTCGATAAAGTTCCTCACCACCACCTTATGACCAAACTTTATTTGCTTAACCTCGACCCATTCGTCTTGTCCTGGATTAATAACTTTCTCACTGACAGAAAACAGTTCGTCGTCATAAATACAGCCAGGTCTCAAATCTCTCCCGTCCTCTCCGGTGTTCCCCATGGAACAGTACTTGGCCCCCTGCTTTTCCTGATTTACATCAACGACCTTCCACACTGTATTACTAACAATATAAGATTATTCGCCGACGATTGCGTTATTTACGCAACAATCTCTAGTCATGAAGATCAAATAGCTTTACAAACAGACCTAACAGCCCTTCAAAATCGGTGCCACAAGTGGCAGATGAGTTTAAATATTTCCAAATGTAGATCAGTGTCTTTTCACAGACGTACTAATTCGTTAGTGTACAGCTACACCCTACATAACAGTTTTCTACAACTGACTAACTCGTATAAATACCTTGGAATACGCATCTCAAGTGACCTATCATGGAGCCTCCACATCAATCACGTCATTTCAACAGCTCGCAGATCTTTAGGTTATATCCAAAGAACCCTGAAGTTTGCTCCCAGCCACTTAAAAAATTAGCCTTTACCACAATAATACGCCCCAAACTGGAGTACGCCGCAGCAATTTGGGACCCACACCAGCATTATCTCATCCAAAACCTAGAAGCCATCCAAAACCGCGCTGCCAGATTCGCCATTTTTGATTACTCATCGTTCACCAGTGTAACAGACTTAAAGAAACGTGCCGCATTCATTCCCCTTAGTCAACACCGAAAAACTGCGCGGCTCGCATTATTCCACAAATTCTATCACGCATCCCCACCCAGCATTTACGTCACCCAACGCCCCCATTTCTCTGATCGTTGTTGCAACACTATGCAAGTACATTACCCTCGTCCCAAAACTACCACATTTGCAGAATCTTTCTTCATTCGGACAGCTAAGGAATGGAACGCCCTACCGGATACCATTGTTAGCATTCAGGATGCAGAAGCCTTTAAAAATTCTTTGACAACCATTACTGAACTGTAATAGCTAACTGAACTGTGACCTGCCATGCTATTTCTTGTATAACGGTTTCTAGTGTCATCTTCCTAGTATGGCATGTATGTATATTTTGTGTACTTAGCAATGTTTCGAAACCTTTTAAGTGGTACCTTTTGTCACTGAAAAATGTTTTCATCCAGAGTCCTCAAACTAATGTACCTGTTACCGCCCCCCCCTCGCCTTGTATGCCCACCCCTCATGTAATGTCCCTTCTGTTAGGGACCCTTGAGGAAAATAAAATAAATAAATAAATAAATAAATGCTGCATTTCGCGCCGATGCGTTACCCAGACAACACTGCGTCTCCTTTTTTTCGTGACGGCGGGATGCCGGATGCGCTGAAACGCGCATGCGTCAAAGCAATGCTGGTCGGCGCGTGCCTGCGAGTCTATGGCAAGACTGGCGCCTGACGTGGCAACGCCGGCGTGACGCGACGAAATGAACGCCGGCGAGCAGGTGCACCACGTCCCGTCGAAATGTATTGGCGCCTTGACTGGGGTATTTAGTCGTGTTCTCACATGACACGCATGTCATGATTATCATGTTTACACCAGTGACATATCTTCGTCATCCGTTGACGTCACGTAATACAAAGTTTGGCATATGTGAAGCTCACAAAATGCCCGCGAGCGCATCAAAAGTGTGGCATGTAGTCATGTTGTTACTTGACACGCATGTCATGATTATCATGTTTGGATGTGTCACTGACCTATGTCGTGCGTTCGCGTCACGTAATACCGAATTGTGTACACGTTAAGCTAGCGAAACAGCCGCGAGCGCATCGTGACCGTAGCATGTAGTCATGTATTTACACGACACGCATTACACGTTTATCATGTTTTCACCAGTATCATACCTTTGTCATGCATTTAGGTTCCGTAATACCATATTTGGTATAAATGAAGCTAGCGGTGCGGCCGCCAGCGCATCATGAGCGTGGCATGTAGTCATGTTGTAACATGACATGCATCTGATGTTTATGATGTTTGCACCAGTATCATACCTTCGTCATTCATTCACGTGCCGTAATACCAAATTTGGTATATGTGACGCCAGCGAAATGGCTGCGAGCGCATCATGAGCGTGGGATGTAGTGGTGATGTTGCTCCATGACACGCATGTCATGATTGTCATGTTAGGGTCGGTCGCTTGTGTTCGGCATGCAATCATGTCATACCATACCAGTTTTGCAACATGCGATGTGAACGAAACCACCGCAAGAGTTGCAGGACCATGAAATGTAAATGATGACATTCATGACATACATGTGATGATTTTCATTGTATGACTAGTAAATATGTTTTTCATACAATCATGTTATGCTATATCAACTTTGGTATCAATACCATTACCGAAACGGCCCGGAGAGCTAAAAATCTTTTCCGATGAAGGTAGAAATGGCGTAGGTCCGTGTGCTCCGATTTGGGCGCACATTAAAGAACCCCAGGTGGTCGAAATTTGCGGAGCCCTCCCCTACGGCGGCTCTCATAATCATATGGCGGTTTTGGGACTTTAAACCCCACATATCAATCAGCTAAATGTCGTAGACGGCTAGTTAGATAGATCATCATCATCATCAGCCTGACTACGTCCACTGCAGGACAAAGGCCTCTCCCATGTTCCGTCAGTTAACCCGGTCCTGTGCTTGCTGCTGCCAATTTACACCCGCAAACTTCTTAATCTCATCTGCCCAACTAACCTTCTGTCTCCCCCTAACCCGCTTCCCTTCTCTGGGAATCCAGTTAGTTACCCTTAATGACCAGCGGTTATCCTGTCCACGCGCTACATGCCCGGCCCATGTCCATTTCCTCTTTTTTATTTCAACTATGATATCCTTAACCCCCGTTTGTCCCCTAATCCACTCTGCTCTCTTCTTGTCTCTTAAGGTTACACCTACCATTTTTCTTTCCATTGCTCGCTGCGTCGTCTTCAATTTAAGCTGAACCCTCTTTGTAAGTCTCCAGGTTTCTGCTCCGTAGCTAAGTACCGGCAAGATAGAGCTGTTATATACCTTCCTCTTGAGGGATGTGGCAATCTACCTGTCATAATTTGAGAGTGCTTGCCGAATGTGCTCCACCCCATTCTTATTCTTCTAGTTACTTCAATCTCGTGGTTAGGCTCTGGGGTTATTACCTGCCCTAAGTAGACATACTCTTTTACAACTTCAAGTGTACTATTACCTATCTCGAAGCGCTGCTTTTTCCCGAGGTTGTTGTACATTACTTTCGTTTTCTGCAGATTAATTTTAAGACCTACCTTTCTGCTCTCCTTGTCTAACTCCGTAATCATGAGTTGCAATTCGTCCACTGAGTTACTCAGCAATGCAATGTCATCGGCGAAGCGCAAGTTACTAAGGTATTCTCCATTAACTCTTATCCCTAACTGTTCCCATTCTAGGCTTCTGAAAACCTCCTGTAAGCACGCGGTAAATAGCATTGGAGAGATTGTGTCCCCCTGCCTTACACCCTTCTTGATTGGTATTCTGTTGCTTTCTTTGTGAAGCACTATGGTAGCAGTTGATCCCCTGTAGATTTCTTCCAGAATGGTTATATATACTTCATCTACGCCCTGATTCCGCAGTGTCTGCATGACGGCTGATATTTCTACTGAATCAAACGCCTTCTCGAAATCTATGAAGGCTATGTATAGTGGTTGGTTATGCTCTGAGCATTTCTCTATTGCCTGATTGGTAGTATGAATGTGGTCAATTGTTGACTAGCCTGTTCGATATCCTGCTTGTTCCTTTGGTTGATTGAATTCTAATGTTTTCTTTACTCTGTTAGCAATTACCTTTGTAAATAGCTTGTATACTACACAGAGCAAGCTGATCGGCCTGTAATTCTTCAAGTCCTTGTCATCTCCTTTCTTAAGTATTAAGATGATGTTAGCGTTCTTCCAAGACTCCGGTACCCTTCCCGTCAGGAGACACCTCGTAAACAGGGTGGCTATTTTTTCTAACACAATCTGTCCTTCATCTTTCACCAGGTCTGATGTTACCTGATCCTGATCAGCAGCTTTGCCTCTTTGCATGCTCTCCAAAGTTTTTCTGACTTCTTCTATTATTACTGGAGGGGTGTCATCCGGGTTACTGCTAGTTCATATAGTATTAAGGTCGTGGTTGTCTCGGCTACTGTACAGATCTCTGTAAAACTCCTACGCTATTTTAACTATCCTATCCATATTGGTAGTTATTTTGCCTTTTTTGTCCCTTAGTGCATACATCCGACTTTTGCCTATCCCAAGTTTCCTCTTAACTGCTTTGACGCTTCCTCTTTTTTTCAGAGCGTGTTCAATTTTCTCCATGTTATACCTTCTTACATCGCATACTTTACGTCTATCAATCAACTTCGAAAGCTCTGCCAGTTCTATTTTGGCTGTTGTAGTTGACACTTTCATGATTTGACGCTTCTTAATTAGGTTCTTCGTTTCCTGGGAAAGCTTGCCAGTGTCCTGTCTAACTACCCTGCCTCCAACTTCCACTGCACATTCCGTAATGATACTCGTCAGATTATCATTGTATCTACACTAAGGTTGGTTTCCTCACTAAGAGCCGAGTACCTGTTCTGCAGCGACACTCTGAATTCCTGTACTTTCCCTCTCAGTGCTAGCTCATTGATTGGCTTCTTGCGTATAAGTTTCTGTCGTCGTTCCTTCTTCAAGTCTAGGCAAATTCGAGACCGTACCATTCTATGGTCACTGCATCGTACCTTGCCAATCACTTCCACATCCTGCACAATTCCAGGGTGTGCACTCATTATAAAGTCTATTTCGTTCTTATTTTCGCCATTAGGGCTCCTCCATGTCCACTTGCGGTTTTCTCGTTTTCGGTAGAAGGTATTCAAAATCCGCAAATAATTGCGTTCTGCGAATTCTACTAGTAGCTCTCCTCGGGCGTTTCTAGTGCCGATGCCATAATATCCTACTGCCTGGTCTCCAGCCTGCTTCTTCCCTACCTTTGCATTAAAGTCGCCTATCACTATAGTATACTGTGTTTTTACCTTCCTCATTGCCGATTGCACGTCTTCGTAGAAGCTTTCAACTGAAGCGTCATCATGACTGGATGTAGGCGCGTAAGTCTGTACTACCTTCATCTTGTATCTTTTATTCAGTTTGATTACAATACCTACCACCCTTTCATTATTGCTATAGTATTCCTCTATGTTGCCAGCTATGTTTCTTTGAATAAGGAGCCCCATCACCAGTTCTCTTCTGTCTACCAAGCCCCGATAGCAAAGGACGTGCCCATTCTGTAGCACAGTATAGGCCTCATCTGTCCTCCTAACCTCACTGAGCCTCATTATATCCCATTTAACACCCTCTAACTCCTCGAATAGTACAGCTAGACTTCCCTCACTAGAGAAGGTTCTAGCGTTAAATGTTGGCAAGTTCAGGTTCCAATGGCGGCCTGTCCGGATCCAGAGATTCTTAGCACCCTCTGCTGCGTTGCAAATCTGACCATTTGACCGCCGCCGTGGTCAGTTGCTTCGCAGCTGCTGGGGACTGAGGGCCGTGAGTTATTTGACGTATGCATGTGGGAGGTAGTGGCCAGATACTGTACCAGGGTGGCCAATCCTTCTCTGTTGAGAGAGTGCGTTCCCGGCGGTGGTTACCGGTGAGGCTGCACCCCAGGCCTCTTGATGCAGTTCCATCAACACGCGGATTTTTTTTTTAAATCTGGTTGGGAACTGCGCGGCACCGGGATTTGAACCACGGACCTCTTGCATGCGAGGTGGATGCTCTAACCACTACGCCATCGCCGCACCCTAGTTAGATAGATAGATATGGTCAAAGTCGCCAAAGTTCACTAAGAATTGCTTCGCGTTTAAAAGCACAGGTTCATACCTATATAAGGCTTCTCACACCTGAAGACTGGGTTAGCCAGCACCAGCGAGGTCAGCAACACCCAAACTAACACATGTGAAGAAAAACTAATTTTGTACTCCGAAATACCAGCATAACGAAAAGATGTATTCATTTCAATTCCTTCTTTTTTCTGCGCTTTACCACTCGCATTGTGCCTTCTACAAATAACTTGTGCTTCCACTTTGCCTCTCGCGTTATGTGCACGTTCCTTGCTTCTCGCGTTCCGAGCGCCTTGCCCCTACGTGCGCTAATATACGAGTCAACTTTTGTTTTTGTGTTTGTTGATGTAGCCAGAAGGGCAAACACGACACCATCATATGATGCCCTGAAGACCTGCAGTTTGTTTTCTCACTGGAATTGTTCCTTTCTTAAAATCACTTTTTCATCACGCCATTTTTGTGTTAATTTTTGTGATTTTGTGCTCAGTCGTTAGTCTCCTGCTCTCCCAAATGGCTGCCATGTTATAACACACCTGTGGCACCACATATCTCGGCTCAGCTTTGTTTTCACTTTTTTCACGTTCATTCACTTTTGCTTTTCCCGCCGCACCATTTAATCTGCTCCACAAACTGCAAACACGCGCCTGTCCACAAGTTGTCGCGGTAAGCACGACGAAGCCCATCCAGGAGACCACACGTCATTCTATGGGCCGCACAGTCGCGTCGTCATCGCGGTTGTTTTCGAAGAGAGCAAGAGCAAGACAGAACTCTTGACTCTTTCGTTCTCGTGTCGATAGAAAACCATAATTAAAGCCGTGTGATACTATTGGCCTATTCGAACCCAAGAAAGAACGATTACAACACGCAAATCTACAAGAATAAGAGAAGTGTAAAGCATTGGTTGAAAGAACAAGAAAAATCTACAGCTATTCAGAAAAGAAGCATTCACGTTTCGTGATATCACATCTTAGCAGTCTTCTGGAAGAGTGTCTTATGAAAACATCATTGTGTGCTCTGAATTAGCGTGATATTGTCTTGCGAACCTACATCCTCACTGCGAAAAGTAATATAGAAAAATTAACCTTTTTAATTGATGAGTGTTTTATTCGAGTGCAAATAACGATTGTGCTATTTGCATGTAAAAAAGGTTCATACAGCAAGTAGGTTTCCAGAAGTAAAAGAAATTTGCTACCTATCTAATTTTCGTTGAAACAGAAAAGCTTCCTTAAGGTAATAGTCTTTTTGAATGAAACCTAAGTACAACAAACTAGAGTTTATAAATAGACGCTTCAGTATTTAAGGCATGTACGACACAACGGATTTCCCACGTTACTCATGTCGCTTCGACATTTATATGCTCTAGCAAGTGCTTGTTTTCTGCAACTAATTTAGTGATCAACGCTTTATTTCCGTCTTCAATCCTCATATAGAAGAAGAGAAAAAGAAGAGTGACGGTGCAGAATTCAGTGATTTGTATACATCTCACAAAAAAAAAGCCGCATCGTATGTTTGTGCTTTCCATAAACATTTTTTCTTCCGTTTTCGCCACACTTCCGCAAATCCTGCCGATAGAAGGAAGCGAAAAATGTCCCTCAGGGCCGGATCTCTTGAAACGCTGCTATTCTTTTTTCGTACTGCACACGCTTCCGTCCCAAGACCCTTCGCCCTGTCTTCCTTGTCATCATGTATCCCCCAGCTACAATTTGACTTGTTACCTTGTGCTTGGTCAACTTCTTGTTTGCCGCAATGAGGTTCACTTGGCTCTGCGGACGCTGTTTCGCACCATAAGTTATCATGGCAAAACTACGTTTCCGTTCGCTTTTCCTTGTTCATTTTTTTGAAAGACTTAGCAGCCGCGAACTTCAGGGAGTCATACTGTGGGATAAAGTCAGAGCAAGTTGCGTTAGAAATCTGAGATTTCTGAGGCGTTACTTCAACCTAGACGTACAAAAAGAAAGCGCAGAAAATGTCTGTGTGCAAAGTAAAAAAAAAATGAGCCTCAGTTTCCTCTAGCGCCATCTGTATATTTTCTAAAAATGTTATAAAAAGAGCTCGCTTTCATTTTTAAACTAACTTTTGATAGTGAAGCATGTTTTATGGTGATAACAGGACACTCTTCACGAACCACGGTAATACAAAAATCAGCGAATTCCCAAAGCCGTGATGAATACAAACAATACTGACTGTACGCTGCCCTTAAATTTTTATTTGTGGAGTAATATTTTAGCGTATAAAATAATATCGAATACCTATATCATAAAGAGTCTGTTTCCATAAATTTATCTTCCTGGTACGCTTTTCATCTCAAGTTGAGGCATTTTCAAGCAGTAAATGATGATGAGTGGGGCGAAAAGTCCGCCCATTTATAAGCGTACTCTAGCGTGATAGGAGCAGACGGATGAACAGACCAATGGATAGACAGACGGATTTTTGGATGGGTGGATTTATGGACAGCTGAACCTTGCTTCCCCCTTAACAATCAAAGAAAAAGGAGGCACCGAATGAACGCACGGTGCAGTTGATGGCTGCGGGGGTTCGATTTTACGTCATGTTGTAAGTCTATGCTACAATATTTTACTTTAACATACGTGCTCCGAATAGGCCTACTTCTTATATTCTGAATGAGATCTCTACTTCGCAGCAGTCACGTCCTTGAGATATTATGAACTTCTAGTTAAGGTTAAGTACGCTTAAGAATTAGGGCGAAAAGGCGTGTAAAGAAACAGGAAAAAGATAGACAATCAAAGAAACCGTCAGAAAAGAGAAACTCTTCGCAGAATCACGGAGTGAATGTGAATGATGAGCAGTGATTCCTACCTAAGGAAAAACTTTATCTCTAGATTGACCCTCAAAATTTTCTTAATTATGAAAAACTATCCGTAAACTATCCGAGTATAATGAACCCTCAGCTAAGTATTAGGATTGCACCCTCTGTAGCGAAGCTCTTCTGCATCTTGTTAAAAGTGAAAATTGCCATATTAACCACCTCTAAGGCCTTTTTTGTCTACATTTATTCTGGAGTTGCACATGAAGTGCTTGCAGGTTAGAGCAGTTGCCACAGACAAATTTGTCTTTCAAGTTTCTTTTCAACACACATCGAACACATCGATATAGCAATTCTGGTTAACTGCAAGTCTTTAAAATTTTTCTTGTACCTGCCACTTGTGAGGTGGTGGTGCATGCTTAATTTTCCACGTTTTAATTACTCTTGTGTTATTTTCAGTAGATCTACGCGGGCACTCATCACAGAGTTATAGCTATGCCTTTCTTCCGTTCTTTCAATCAGCGCCCTGTTTGGTCGAATGTTTTTGTCACTTTCGAGCTTTCATGTTAACGGCATGACAGAAAGACTCAAAACACTCAAACGAGCCTTGAATATCTTAATCACACAGGTTACGCAATATCAAACTTGTAACGCATTTCCCTAATTATAAATACTGGTTTTGCTCTGATCGTCTTTAAGGCTCCTGGTTATTTCGCATGGAAACATTGCTCAATGAAGGCACGCAGTGAGCGTAAATATGGTGTGTTTATGTGCACTACAAGACAAAACTTATCTTTTGTTTCAAGGAGCAGCAGTCACTCAATGCATTGCGATATCAGGGCTCATCCTTCACTCTTACGAAACAAACATTAACATCCCTGGTATTCAGCGTATAACAATCTGGCGCTCCAGAACTGCTGGCCTCATGGCTTGGGCCAGAAGGACAGCAAGCCAGTCTTAAATAGAGAAGACAGCAAATAGCCGAAATTATCGTTTTTACAGCCTTTTTAGGTAAAAAGCGTGATCACTAAGTAGTGCCTTCAACCAAGCTGCGTAATAGGACATTTTCGGAGCAATACCAAAGCCCCTATAGATTTAACAAGAAATACAATTATTCCTTAGAAGGTGTCCGAAATTGCTAGCTCAAGAAATCAATTCCCAGGGCTGGCGTCACTGACATTGATGGGTCAAAACAGCGTGCATGTGATAATGAATTGTTGCCTTCTCTTTCATTTTGGTTAACAGCCTTTCATTTTCTTCTTGTCTAGCTTTGTTTCGATTATGTACTTTGGTTGATTGGTGGGCATATGCCTTTTGCAGTGTTGTGGCCTTTTGGTTTGATTTTACTGCTTAGTAAACCTTTGATAGTAACACTTTTTGAAAGGAAGCGTTGCTGTATATGATGCTCAATTCTGTTAGGTTAACATGTGGACATTTTCGCATTGTAGATGGCAGTCATACACATACTACAGCTAATGTTTATTGATATTGCGGGTTTAACGTCCCAAAACCACCTTATGTTTATGAGAGACGCCGTAGTGGATAGCTCTGGAGATTTCGACCACGTGGGGTTCTTTAACATGCGCTCATATCTGAGCACATGGGCCTACAACACTTCCGCCTCCATCGGAAAT
Organism: Rhipicephalus microplus; assembly: GCF_043290135.1. NCBI lineage: Eukaryota > Metazoa > Arthropoda > Arachnida > Ixodida > Ixodidae > Rhipicephalus > Rhipicephalus microplus. The sequence goes on from NC_134704.1 coordinate 109,103,272, forward strand.
GCAGCCACCGCAGCAGGGATTCGATCCTGCGAACTACGGGTCCGAAACCGAGTACCTTAGCCACTAGACCCCCACGGCGCGGCCCTACTTGGATAATGTTGCCACTGTGACATGAAGTTTAGGCATTTAAAAAGAAAAGAAAACTAGCCCCAAACACTGTGCTACTGTACCACGCTCAGCCACCAGCAGGGCTCTTTTGCCAACCACCGCCTCAATGACGTCACGCTGGGACGTACTCCGGTAGAGGTCTATTCCAAACGGCCCAACAATGTTGGCTTATTCTTAGACGCACATGCACCTAATAAACATCATTATGACTAAATCTTAGTCGGTCTATGACACGATGACTCAGCTAACCTAATGAAACTACGCGACAACATACAAACCGTGAAAGAGCAACGCCACACAGCTTTCCCCGCTTTAATTCGATAGTCATAAAAGAAACATCCGAATAAGCCCGCAGCACACAAACCGAATATTTTGACAAAATAGTTGCTTAAAGTTACAGAAGTGCTGAAGAAGTTTTCAATCAAAGAAATCAAAGTAATTTTCTGAGCCAATCATGAATCACTGGTGCAATGTTACTGCCCTCCCTCACGTCCCCTTCTTTTGCAACAACAATTTACCGCAAGCTGTTTGAAGTGCTTTCAAATTTACAAAGAGTTCACTGCAGTTTATCACATCCGGCGTGGAAGTTTCTACAGAGTAAATATCCATATGACTCAAAAGAGAATAGAATAAATTTTCTAAGGCTGGGGCTCGGCTAATTACGTGGCCATTAAGAGAGCTGCCGGTGAAATGACCCCAGACCTAGAAGGCGTGCCCGAAATTAAGTATGGCCTTACCAAGTAATCAAGAAAAAAAGAAAAGAAAGAGAAGAAGGAACGGCGGCGGCTGGTTATTGACAAACCACGAGCATTAAATAGCACTCTACTGGGTCATTTTTACTAGGTGTTTACACCATTTACCATCGCCCACAGCCTGAGTTAGGAGTTTTGATGACAGTGAAAGCGCAGTGCTAACTTGAAACTATCTTAACTGAAAATTATATATGCACAGGCCTACTGACACTAAATGTTCCCGAAGGCGGAAAATTGAGTTAGATTTGTGTCTTCTCTTTTTTTCGCTTACCCACTTACATGTGCCCTTTACTCATGACAGACAAGTTGTGCGTGTGTGTGCGTGCGTGCGTGTGCATGCGTGCGTGTCTTTGTGTGTGTGTGTTTTTGAAAGAAGGCTCGAATTTCTGCAAGAGATTATACCAAATTTCAGGGAAAAAATTGCAGATAATAACCATACATCCTAATGAAAGCTTCGACTGCAGGATCGTGTGTGGAAAAAACCAACTTTCTCTGAGGTCTCGGCTTTCCCCAAGCTATTGACTACACCATATAAGAGTTATTGTGAAGTATGGTAGCGCCTACGGTATTATTCGTCATTTTTTGGGTAAGGAGCATGCCTTCACCCAATCTGTAACGTATCCTGTGCACTTTTTTATTCTGCATGTGGCTTATGATTATGAAGAATTTGGGCTGAGCACGTTCCACTTCGAGGTGGCATCGAATCTATGAGAACAAGCTGAGGGGCTGCCGCCTAGGCAATTTCTTTAAAAAAAATCCCTGCTCCTAGGTAAGCAGTGAATTTTAGCTGATTCGCAGGAGCTCCCGTGGTGACCTCATTCAGGGAGCCGCATGAGTCAGTAGATGTGTACAAGTGGGGGCGGGAACACTATCTTTTGTAGAACTTTATTGTTTTCATTTGCCGCACTACTGTGAGATACGGACAACGTATGGCAGGAACATCGATGAGAGTTTCTTGCAGGGTGAATACTTGTGTATCGCCATATTAGCCAAAGTATTTTTGATGCGACTCACAGCTATAGACTAGAGGCCTGTGAAACAGTCTTGTTTCGAAGTTTTTTTTTTCTGAGATAAAAATTGTTTCCTTCTTCGGGCGAACCTAAAGGCCACCAGATGTATTCTCAAGAAAAAAAAACTTTTTGAACTAAGCATTGTGAGTCTGTAAGCGCAACAGCTTAAAATTGGGCTGCATGCCTAAAACACGCAAGCAAGAGCTGATAGACAGCAAGCAAGAAACAGCAAGCAAGAGCTGATAGACAAACACTGTTTATGGAAATTTTGGCGCTTTTGCTTGGCTGCCCCGCCGCGGTGGTCTAGTGGCTAAGGTACTCGGCTGCTGACCCGCAGGGCGCGGGTTCCCATCCCGGCTGCGGCGGCTGCATTTCCGATGGAGGCGAAAATGTTGTAGGCCCGTGTGCTCAGATTTGGGTGCACGTTAAAGAACCCCAGGTGGTCTAAATTTCCGGAGCCCTCCACTACGGCGGCTCTCATAATTACATGGTGGTTTTGGGACGTTAAACCCCACATATCAATTAATCATTAAGCTCTTGCTTGGCTATTCGGCTGACATACTACAGCGAGAGCTAGGTGATGGTTAGGATATACGCACTGAAAAATACATAGCCGCACATACATCCAAACTCACGAGTCCACACATAAATTACAATAGCTACAAATGTTCAATATGGCATCTGGCCTGCAAGAAATTCAACACCGCCTTATGGTAGACTGTAAACAGGCGTTTCTCGGCCATTGGTCGAAAATATGACATAGTTTTGAACTTATGTCTTGTTGAGAGTCTTATGTCGCCTTCAGAGAGTATTTCATTGGTGCGTAAGGCTGCTGTCATACAAAACATGTAGATTTTTGAAGTATTTTAACCAACTTATTTTGGTGAGTCAGAGGAGTTTATTTTGCCTTTGAAATAGCCAGTTCACGTGACGTTCAGCCTTGGGTAGTGTAGGCATGTTTGACCTCATCCATAAAGGTTTCGCGACGTGAAGAAGTCACACGACTAATAATTTTTGCATAGAAGTCTATACTGGCATCTTGCAAATGTCTAGAGTAATCACGTAAAGCACGGTAGACGCAAAAAATTTACGTTCCTCGAGCATAAAAGAAGCGGAATCAATGCCTGTGTGCCGCTCGAACCATTTCCTTTTCGTGGCCAGCCAACGTGAGTTTGTTGGATCACAAAACCATTGCGAAGAGACAGTGTTGATTATAAATTGCTGTGCCCTACTGGCGTTTTCTTGAAGCTGTGCTGCCTAGAAGGTTGAACAGTGATTGGCTAGTGTATTGTGTGGTGACAAAGGGAAGGAAAGATGCTGTTGAATGACTTCAATCCAAGCGTAACGATAGCAATGTGGAAGAGAAAAACGATGCCCAGCAGAATGGTGAATTACGGTCATGCATGAAATATTTATTTGCAAACAAAGGAATTCACAAAACATCGCGTTTACTTGGAGCTTCCAATGCTCACCAAAGTGAACGCAGTATATCAGTTGTTTGAACTGTACTTCTCTACAAAGCTATCGGCGCAAACCCAATTTATTTGCAATTCGCTGATCCCGCCAATTACTATCTAGCGCATTTTCATTTTCTCAGTTAGCGTCCTCGTGTCACGGCTTTGTTGCTGTTACGCGTTCTGTTCTTTCACTCCACTAATGTAGTGATACGTATACAAGGCAGAAAAATCTCGTTTTCGTACAAAGAATGTATAATATAGGGCACGGCACCTGGGCGCAAAGGCACATGGATAACCCGTTTGTGTTCATTGCGCAGATAATCGCAACCCTGCTGCTGATAACCGCAGGCCACGGCCCCGGTGAGCTACAAAGCCAACGGATGAATGACGTGCATGCTGCGCATCTACATCCAGCCCACCACTTCACCGAGGCAGTCCTGCTGACATCGCACAGCACCAGCACATTTCGTCTTCAGCGGCCCTCGTCGACCACACCGAGCGCCTGTTCGGACTTGGGTTCGGCGATGGTGGCGCACCGAGCCCTTCGTGCTATAAGAAGAGACGACACATTTCCGTGGGCCATAGGGCACGGCACCTGGCCGCAAAGGCACATGGATAACCTGTTTGTGTTCATTGCGCAGATAATCGCAATCCTGCTGCTGATAACCGCAGGCCACGGCCCCGGTGAGCTACAAAGCCAACGGATGAATGACGTGCATGCTGCGCATCTACATCCAGCCCACCACTTCACCGAGGCAGTCCTGCTGACATCGCACAGCACCAGCACATTTCGTCATCAGCTGCCCTCGTCGACCACACCGAGCGCCTGTTCGGACTTGGGTTCGGCGATGGTGGCGCACCGAGCCCTTCGTGCTATAAGAAGAGACGACACATTTCCGTGGGCCATAGAGCACGGCACCTGGCCGCAAAGGCACATGGATAACCCGTTTGTGTTCATTGCGCAGGTGAAAAAACGCTTTCAGCATTGCATGCGTTCAAACGAGCCTTGTTTATTTATGCTGCCGTGCCCTGGGCTGCTGTGTGAACTTTGCTTTCACATAGTGCATCTCGCCAAATTATTGCTACTAGCCGGTGTTGTAGAATCCAACCCGGGTCCCGACACACCGGTAATTTCACGGCAACTAAAACAACTCCTAAAGGAGTTAAAAGAAATTAAGGAACAACGCCTAAACGCAATAGACAAGAAAGTAGAACAGCTTACAACCCTGGATAAAAAGATTTCGTCTTGCGCATATATGGTCACTAACCTACAGAAAGTCGTTTCAACACTAGAACTAAGACTGGACGACCTCGAAAATCGCTCCAGACGATCAAATTTCTTAGTATATGGTATGCCAGAAGAAGCCAAAGAAAGCGAAGACACGTTAGAATTTGCAGTAAATAAAAAGGTTTTCAAAAACACCCTCATGCTTAAAGCTGTATCAAACGTATTCACAGACTAGGCAGGCCAGATGCTTCTAAAACAAAACCAGTAATTCTCAAACGTCTCGATTTTAGGGACAAAACAAAAATCTTGAGAAAATATTCCAAGTTGAAGGGGTCAGTATTCTCTATTTCAAAGACTTTTCACCACGCGTACGGGATTCGCGAAGAAAATTGTGCAATTTTGCCAAATCAAGAATAGAATTATTATACATACTGACTCATACCATCAAGAAAAGAATTTGCGACAAAGTGAGTCTAATTTATGATAAACTGTGAATAAGCGGAGATATGCTCTACTAGGGCGAGGACAATAATACTGTAGTTCCCTTGAAATCTGCTTCCGTCAATTCTGACACAAAAAAATCAGCAGCGAAGCTATCGAAACCTTCGCTCCCGCCGAAACTAACATCCCACATGTCCTATTTGAACATAAATGCCCGTAGCATATTGAAAAAAAAAACAGACTCCCTTGAAGCGTTGCTTCTTACGTTTGAGCCTGATTTTGTAACACTAACGGAAACCTGGCTAACAGGAGATATTAAAGATGATGAGATAGCCCCTCCCAACTACGCTATCATCCGGAAAGGCCGGACGACACGAGGCAAAGGTGTGGCCATTCTAGTCCAAAGAGATATTCCGTTTTTAGTGTTACCCGATGTTGCAGGCGCTGAGGCTATCTTTTGTAAGCTGAGCTATGATGTGTGCACTGTAGTCGTTGGTTGCGTATATCGCAGTCCATCGTCCTACTTTGACAATATACGCCGACTGCATGAGTACACAGAACAACATGCGCCGTCATCTGGATTAATAATTGCAGGTGATTTTAACGTGCCTGATGTTGACTGGCACACAATGCAGCATCATTCATCCTGTGCGGATGTGTTATTTGATTTTATGTTATCGTTCAACCTTTCACAAATAGTAACTGAACCTACACGTATACAGGGATCCAGCTCTTCCATATTAGACCTCATATTTCTCAGCCATCAATTCATAAGCGAAGAAACTAATTTATGTCTTCTAGATGGTATTTCCGATCACAAGATCACATCTTGCACCGTACCCCTTTATGACACTGTTACCCCTCAAGAAATAGTCGCGTACCCTGACTACAGTAAAGCTGAGGACAATAATATACTTGATCGCCTTGCTGGCGAGTATGAATCGTTTGTTGAACTTTCCCGTAACAGCAGTACCGACATTGATGCCTTGTGGCTCGCGCTAAAAGCGATCATTTCTCTTTGTATAATTAAGTACGTGCCGATTAGAAAGAAGCAGCCTAATAAGCGTAATCCATGGATTACGCGCGATGTTATACACGCCAAACGTAAAGTAAAGAGGATGAGAAAACTGCTGAAAACCAACCCATTAAAATACACACTGCACGATCTCAGCACGGCTATTGAATACATGAAATAAAAACATTAGGACAGCTAAGCAATTCTACTACACAAATACACTCACTAACGTTTTGAAATCAGCCCCAACGAAGTTCTGGAACTACATAAACCCGAAAACTCGCAATGATGACGGAACGGGAGATGTAGACAACCGAAGGTCTGCTAACCTGCTTAATGACTGCTTCTGCTCTATCTTCACGGAGGATGACGGCACACTACCACAGACACGTCCGTCGAAATTAAAGCCTCTAGATCAGCTATTAATAACCGAAGCAGACATACTTATTTGCTGCTCAAACTAGATTCTGGGAAATCATCAGGACCTGACAATATATCAAATGCATTCTTTCGCAGATACGCTGAGTGGATATCCAAGTACCTATTAATAATGTTTAACAAATCACTGTCATCAGGGACCCTCCCTAACGACTGGAAAACAGCTAAAGTAAAACCTATTCATAAATCAGGAAGTAAAACCGAACCCTCTAACTACAGACCCATCTCACTGACATGCACAGCCTGCAAACTGTTGGAACACATCATCTTAAAGCACATAACCAAACACCTTGAAAAGGAACAAATACTAACACCCTGTCAGCATGGATTTCGAAAAGGTGTGTCCACAGTCACGCAACTACTTGAACTTGTACACGATGTATCGCTGAGTGTCGACCTACAGAAACAAATCAATCTTATCCTTTTAGACTTTTCAAAAGCTTTCGACCGGGTATCACATGACAAACTATATCATAAAGTCTAACTAACCTTGGGTAAAGGGCCAATTGTCGATTGGATGAAAGATTATCTTAGTGACCGCACCCTGTTCGTAGAAGTGAGCCGGCAACATTCCCATAAATCTAGCGTAAGATCCGGAGTTCCACAAGGAAGCGTTCTGGCTCCAATTTCATTGCTTATATACATTAATGATCTGCCTTGTAATATTCCTGTCAGCGTCAGACTTTTCGATGATGACTGCGTCCTATACAAAGTAATTGACTCTTATAGTGACCATGCTGCATTAAACAACTCTTTACATTTAGTATTCAAATGGTGTAAAGAATGGCAAATTACACTGAACGTTAAAAAATTAGCTGTCCCATCAATAACGAGAAAAAAACACACATCTGATTTTAACTACACTATAGGCAGCTCCACACTCAGCGCAGTGAAAGAGTATAAATACCTTGGCTTAACACAAACCCATGACTTTAGATGGGAACGCCACGCAAGCAACGTCACCTCGTCTGCACTGAAAAAATTGTAAAATTGTTTTTTCAGACGTCCGAGACTAGCCCCCCCTACCACAAAGCTATTAGCATACCAAACTTTTGTCAGATCAACTTTGGAGTGCGCTAACGTTGTTTGGTTTCCTTCCACTAAAGAACTCACTTACAAACTCGAGGCAGTCCAAACGAAGGCACTAAGATGCGTTTATAATAAATATAGGCTAAAAGATTCAACCACAGAATTACTAAAACAGGCCGGCATCCTAACCTTACAAAAACGAGCCAAGCTTGCGCGATTAAAAATGATGTACAAGCTAATTCACAAAGACATAAAGATTAACAGTTCCAAATACTTATCTTTAACCCAAACACGACAAACGCGGCACAAACACGCATTACCATTACATGAGCATGTCATCCGTACAGAAAGTCATAAATATTCATTTTTTCCTTTAATGACACGTGAATGGAACCGGCTGGATCCTAGCGTAAACACAAGCGTGACGTTATTTTCCTTTTTAACATTGCTTGAAGATCAGCTACATGCTGCCCGGTTATGAGCCTCCTGTATCATCCTTACTTCTGTATAACTTTTTTTTACATCAGTGAGTTTTTTGCTCCTGTTTTCCCTTTGTATGCCTCTTTGTTCACTTTTTTTTTTTTTGCTGTTACACTGTACGCATAATTTCGTTGATCCTACATACTGTTACTTCGTCTCTTTTCACCATTTTTACATAAACGTATTTTTTACTTCAGTTTTGCCATTATACACCTCTTTGATCACCCCTTTGTTACGTATTAGGATGCACTAATATTATGATGTACTATTACGTCTTCTCGTCTGCCTTTGTTAACCGCCAATATTTTTTATGCATAAGTGAATATTTGATATTTGTATTTTCATATTGTAACAATTCAATATGGCCTTCCTGTAAAGATCTCTGATGGGATCGACAGTATGAATAAATAAATAAATAAATAAATAAATGAATGAATAAATAAATACATAAATAAATAAGTCAGGAAAGGTATAAGAAGTGTAAAATGAACCCATTTTCACCTGCACTATGGAAGGACCAAATGACGTGGAACGAGTGTAGTGTGAAGTGATTGCACTTTGTGTAATGATGATGGTGCATGGAGGATAGGCGAAGTTATAAGCTTCGCACACTACACCATTTTTTTTATTCTCAGGCCTATAAAGGCGTTGTATTCGTGTATTCTTATCATAATGGCGACTGTGAAGAGAACACTTGCAAGAAGAAAAGACAATTGAAAGTCAGACAGACAAGTAGTTTCTCCCATTTGGCCTATGCTTCATGTGAGTGTTGTTTCAGCACATGTTGTAAATAGAATTATTATACATACTGACTCATACCATTGGTTTATTTTCCGCCTACATTCTAGCGAACTCGCTTTATAGTAAGCAAAAAATATTCATTAATGATATGTCCTACTTGCGTTGTCTGACGCCAAATTATTGCATCCGGCTTAAAATTCAACCACTCTACATCAATCAGCATTTTCAATAAAAGAAGTTACCAGCATTGCGGCTTTTGCGCACTGTATCATTAGTCATGGGATGTAAAGAAAGCTCATTGAAGGCTTATCGCGTTGAGCCACGGATGAGTAAGTGTGTGTGCGCAAAACACAATGCAAAAGAAAAAGTTCTGTAAATAATAATATAAAAAGAGCGTTCAATATGAAACAAAAAAGAATTGTTATTCAAAGTGTTATAACAGTCTGCAACTGGCTTTACGCTAAACAACAGAGTCGATCAATTGCCTTGTTTTCAGTATATCGCAACCAAACTTCCGGCACACTTTTAATCTAGCTTCAAAGACTCTTCAACGAAACATCAAGCCTGTTGCATTGAACAACATTTTAATAAATTGGACGACTTCGCCTATCGCTGCACACTCAACTTCATGTAGAAATATTCGCGAGGTTATAACAGGAATACGAGGAGATTTTATGCGATCGTATTAGCAGGATATGTGCGTTCCTGACGCTTTCCAGCACGCTAACTTATTAGTGGCAGGTGCAATAAATACCGCCTGATCGACTAATCCTGCAATGAACTTCCATTAGCGTTGAGCTCGCAGTGCTCTGTGGATCCACCGCATATGAGTTCTGAAGACATCGAACGCCTCTTGGAAAGAGAGCGAGAAATCGAAAGCTGTCGTGCCGGAATTAATTAGCAAGTTAATACTCCTCATTGCTGCAATGAGTGCGGAATAAACGCAGCGGATTGATCGTCAAAACGGTCGTTAGCGGCTCTTGGTTAATTGCGCACTCCACGAAATCGCTAACGCTGGTAGCTGCGCTTAGTGTTTACCTACTCCCTAGGTATGCAATAAAAGAACCTGCTGCGCAAAGCGTCAAGTGACCAGTGTGTAAACCAGCGACAGTTGCAAACGATGAGAGAAGGCAGGCCTGTCACACTAAGAAGACCACGAAATTCCGGGCTGTTCCTTTGTAGAGGTATGTCTAAAAGTGCAACAAAAGGAGCACTAATGCTGCCGCTTTGCTTCAGAATGGAACAGGTTGCACGAAAATGCGCTTTAAGGCTTTTGTGCATTAGTCAGCGCATGAATGCATATGTATCAACATGTACTTTCACATATTTAGGATAAAAAGCGCATAATACCATTCCACGAAAAACAAGCCCACAGGGTAAGCTTTGTGTGCTATAGCTTAGCAGTTTGAGGCCATATAATACTTGTGATGATGAAGCAGCTTGATCAACAAGCAAATACCGGGGAAAAAGCAATGAAGCTTACTAAGAGGCAATTTTTATATAGGTATTCCCGAAATGTTCTGTTCACTGCAAATAAAACCATATCATCACTTTGATGCAAGCTGGACGCTCCAACTTAGCATGATGAACCCACTAGCCCACCAACGGACTTTGGCCAAGTGCAATATCTCTGTCTTTCGCGAGCACGTGTGCTTCGGGCAACGTACGTACAATATTACCGCGCGTGGTGTTAATTTCTAGCAGGCATGCGTAGTGCAATTTCATATAGTTCCGCCTGAACATGGATGACATTTGGCACTCCGGCGAAGATTTCAGACCCTTTGGTTTGAGGTCACGCGAAGACAGCCCGAAACAGTGACAGGCAGCGAGACAATTATTTTTGTTCCACTACTTTTGGGTGGCGACCAACAAAGTAGAGCACAAATTTGAGTTTGCCGTTGCAGGCAGTTCATTTGCCGACGTATCAAGCATCGCAGAAGAAAAGGGGAAGATTTTGAAAGCAGAAAGTAGGAGATTCCACGTTTACTTGCAATAGATTTACTTGTGAGAGTTTGAAATGTCAGAGACATCAATTATTGAAGTGCACCCATTTATTTGTGGGGGATTTTTCTTTTTACATCTCGTAAGTTTTTTTGCCGGTTTCTATCAAAACTTCAATAGAATCATTTAAATTAGAATGCACAAAGTGGAACGTAATAATGCACGGACTACTGACATATAGTGGGTCACTCTTCCTTTTTTTTTAGTCCTTGGTGTGTTGTGAGCTGACCGTAAAGGAACATCTATCGATATGTTATGTAACACCACGTGACAAGAAAAACAAGAGCAAACAACAAGCTTTTCAGAGCAATGGTATTCTGTGTGGGATAATATTATATTGTTTCCAAAGGCTAACACTTAACAGTGGGAAAGATGTACTCAATATTATCAGCCCTCCATAAACACTTTTTTATACTCAGTCCCAACTTTAGAAGTCTGCGGCGTTACCTCCTCAAAAGGCATGAACCTAGGCCTAGACCAGACCAGTGAACCCGCACTCCACTTGCCACACTTCGGCCGTCTTGGTGCGCCCTATACTCACTTCTTTAATGATGTATGCAACTTCCTTATTTACAAAATTAATCTCCAAGTATGGTGTGATTTCACGCGGCAGCCTTTATTCTACGAGAAATAAACTTTGTAATTGGAAATTCATTGATGAGTAGCACTGCTTCTTTAAGTGCTGAAAAAGAGTACTTAGAATTTATTTCTTTTTTTTTACAGCAGAAGCTGTATAATGCGAGGAGAAACAAAATTCCGTCTGGTTGTGGTGTCGAAAGTGGTCTCCTTTGGTTGTACTATTAGTTACATCGTTCTCTGCGTCATGCCCAAGAATTCCCGCCATTGGCTGCTTTGTGAGTGACATCGTCCCTCCCATCGCAGCCGTGGCGCCTAGCAAGCGCTCTTTACTTTCTACTGAATCCTCTCACAAGGGTAAGCCAACGGCAATTCTAGAAGAGCTTCGACAGTGGAAACTTGACCAATCTCGCATTCGCCGGGCCAATGATGGTGCGTTACGGGAACGAAGACAGGCCCGGCAGGCCGAGTGCCGGCAGCCATTGAGTACAGGTGATGCGGCAGCTTTCCAAGCCACGCTATATTGCGAACAGGAACGCGAGTACCAGTGGCGGCCGAACCCTGCAAACAACGCAACCTAGTTAACTCGCGAAGTCCAACGCTCGTAAGAACGCTGCGCAGAAGTACCGTTGCGGGTGCGAGAGCGTCAATGGGACAATTGAGGGAGTGCGTTAACCTAGGCGAACTCCCGGTTTTGGTGTATGTTTGTGCAGCGGCACTTCAGCTTTCACTGCGACGTCTATGACGACTTCAGGTTCGAACCATTGTTAATAATGGATTGCGCTACGCATTTAACAGCCAACGGACTCGTTCATGGGCGTGATTATACGAGGCAAAATGTGTGGCATGTCACTTAAACACTGCGGTGAACGCAAGCCAAACTGGTGCCTACTTTCAATAAAAGCACGGGCATGTAACCAATGATTGTGAAAGGTATCGGGTTGATCCCACTGTTGAACACCTGGGCCTCACGTTTCAGCTTTCTTTGGTTAACCATTTGTAAGGAGTGCTCAGGTGGTAATTTTATTTTTTTGGAAAACGCTCATTCTTTCTTCTTTCTGTGGGAAAGAAGAAAGAATGAGCGTTCTTTTCATAAGCTTCTTTTTGTGTGAGTGTTTCTGTGCGAAAGCTAGCCACGAGTCATGAAAGTACTTTGCGATGGTTCTTGTAGAGAACACAGCAGTTCAGAAAATATTATCCTATTCGGGAAAGGCAGAACGAACGAATGTTCCGGCAACACTTCTATGGGGAGAGCCTGAATGAATGAATTCCAGGAACCATCTCAATCTATCGCTTCGCTTCCCAAGATTACCGGTATGTATGTTTTTGCTGCCATGTTCTGTAGGGGCCATTGCATATATATGTCCCCTATTTCGGTCCACTCCATTACGCACTCGAACTATTCGTCATTCGTGCGCGTCGATTGCCCTAGTACAATTTTCGTCGAGTTTGAGAGCTGACAAAAAACAAACAAAAGAGCAGGTCTAATGTAAAAATGAGCCAGTAAGCCAGCCGCATGATCTCATGAAAAATTCCTGTCCGCGGCCATCAAATTATTCGCGCAATGCTGTGCATGTCGAATTGCTCCTTCCAATAAGTGTTTGTTGTGCAATCATTGGTGCTGGTGAGAAGTGCAGAAGTAGGGAAACAAGTAAAAAAAAAAGCTGTTTGAATTTCCCAACGCCATGGCTGCTCTCAAAGGGCGGACACTACATATCTGGCTCACACCAGATATCTGACGTGAACTTGTTTGCGTGGCAAAATAATCTCGTACTTTTTACGTTTCTTTTAATTCCAGTGAGCCCGCTTTGAAATTCTGTCGCATATGTTTCAGTTAGTTTGCTTGGAAACTGTAATAATGTACAAATTTATTTTCAGAAAGACACTCGTAAGCGCACAGTAAAGGAAACTTGGCGACCAGAGTGTCTGTTCGCAAAATGTAAGTACGCGTTTCATGCGTTTTACGTTTGACATGAAGCCCTAATTGTTTTGCCTTAAGCTTGGATACATATAGAATCAATTCAATGTATGGCGCTTCGAATAGGCGTGGCTTGAAACAAGCAAAGGCGCTTTTGCATCATACGTTTGTCTGGCTTATGGCGGGATAGGTCAGCTTTTCAACTGTTTGCACAAGAAGCAACAAAACACGAAAATCTACTTCCAGTTTTTGACTCCTCCATATCTGGTACGAAGAAATAACAGCAAAAGAAAGGCACAGAGCCTAACGGGACACATGACTGGCTTGCTACCTCACGCTAAGTGAATGAAAAAAGGGAGTGCAAAGATCAACAAAACAAAAAAATTAGAAGAGTAGAAAATTGCCAGTCCATGGGCTGACGCATACGTAGCGGTTATACTAGGCAAAAGTCAAATTGCGTTCACATAGACCTGTAGTCCTCTGAAAGCGTAAGAGGGCTTTGATTGCCTTGTGGGCCGACGAAAGATGAGGATGGTGCTCGAGCAGCATGGGCACAGAGAGTGGATGATCGATCAGTTCTCGCAAACCATCAGGAAGTCTCTGTCTCTCGGAGCCAGATCGGGGGCACTGGCATAGCAGATTGCTGATGTCTTCTTCGGTGCCACTAACCTCACTTCTGCGCTGTCGATAACTCTAATGATAGTTGTATATCATATTTTGAAGGCAGCCCTAACCAAAGCCGACAAAGAACTGAGGGTTCACGCCGACGAAGTCTGGATGAACGTTAGGTTTCTTTTGTGTCTTTATTTGTAATAGAACACCCCAAGCACAAGATTGTATGTCTTATGCTTGGGGTGTTCCACTCCAGCAGACACAGGCTACGTGCCAGGAGAGGAAGTTGCCTTGCAGCGTCTGTCCTTGACAGAGGAATCGGAAGGCTGTGCTCTTTTTAGTGTGATGTGTGAGAAGCACTGTCTGCGGACTCATTGCCCCTGGTTCAATAATTAGCAGGTGGCCACTGAAAATTTACCTCGTAGCCTGTTCCTGTGACGCGGTGATGAAGATTGATGATCCCGAATGTAAGCTGTTCATGATAACCTTGTCGAAGAACTCACGGCGTGCACTGTAAGCCCGGTTTAGAGTCGCAAACCACAGCCTTCTCGCTGCCGTGTGTCTGAGATGCCAAGTACTCTTGGGTGCAGCGCAGAGCCGCAAGTTCTGCTGCCGTAGACGTAGTGACATGTGACAGCTTGATTCGCAGGGATATTACTCGGCCTGGTATCACCCCCGCACCGCCATATACGAGTAACAGTCAATATGACATTAAAAAAAAGTGTGACGCCGTAGTTTATGTGTAATAAATATGGGATCTATATTTTTTTTAATTGGGAGTTTACAGGACAAAGAAAGACGTAGAAAAAAGCCTACATGGACGCAGTGTGGCTTTCAACTCATATTTAACTTTCGAACTGACGGATAAATATATACCGAGCGATCGGAAACATCATTGAATATGAATCGAGCGAGTGGAAACAAGATTTTTATTTCCGCTTGCTCGGTATATAATATTCCGTGTGAAAATAAATTATCAAACGGAAATAGCGCTCGGTCCAAGTGGGTTTTCTTCTATACGCCCTTGTTTATCTCGCTTACTCACGATTCATATGCAAAGCAATAGACCCATAAATATAACAGAACGAGCCCGTGCACAATATGTTGTTATGGAATTCTTTTGACATCTTCACAATCTTGCTCCATGTCATAGGCTCGATGTGAGAGCCTTTTGGCAACCTGCTGCTCACGGGCTGCATGGGGTCCGCGGGGCGGTATTATGTGACCTCCTGGACGTCTTCGGAAGCTTCGCCCATCTCATTGTAACTTTCTATCTCGACATTCCCATGAGAGCTCAGTGTAAACTTTGGAACGTAAGCCGTTAGCTTGGTCGCTTGTAAACAATACACGCCTGAACGCGGTCGAAACCTTTTTCACTTAGAGTTCTGAAGTGCAGTAAACTGCAAGATCACCAAAGCTCACTGAGCTCAAAATCTGACTTCGTGTTTCAGCAGCTTTCGTATGCGAAAACTGCTATTGCTTCTCATTGACGCAATGTCTCTGCTAGAAAAATCCAAGTCGAAACGATGGACGAATTGCTGTGAATAACCTAGCATACTATGCGATGTAGTTTTGTAGTTTCTGTTCATATTAGAGCAGCGTCGAGACGAATAAAAAACGAATACAACTCAACATGAGTGCTGTCCTTTTTGCTACGGTTTCACAGCTTACAGCCATATATCGCTAGTTCACTGTATGCAACACCTTTACCATATATCTAGGCCACAGTACGAACACGACACTTGAAATGTGTTTTTCATTATTTTTCACTGCAATTCACACGACCTCTTGTTGGAAATTCTATGTTTGTAAGAGAATCATATGCGTGACATGTATAAGCGTGCGTCATTACTCTACGTGAGTCATGTGTAATGCATTGTGCATGTAAAACTTCATCTTTTCTGTTTCCGCCCCCGATACGCTGACGTGTGTTCCGTTGCCAGTACACTTCCAAACAATACATTCAGATTTTCTTCACTGGTCTGCCACAACGTTCTTTGTGCTGTCGCGAAATAAACCAATTGAATTCAATCTTTCCAACAGGGCGATTTCATTTATTTCATAACTTCTAAAGCTTGTCAAATGACGAAACATTTGTGGATTCACGTTTTGCGTATGGCAGCGACATTTGCGCCACGTATAGTGAAATAGAAGCGAGTAGATAGTTGGGAATGATAGCGCATGAAGTGTCTAAGGAATGAGCAGGCTTAATTATTTTCGAGGTAAATGCACTAGCGGTCGGTGGAAAATGCCAGATTGAAAGGTGATGAGAGCTCAATTGTTTTCTAAGTGCAGTGAAAGCCCAATTTAAGATTCATCGTACAGCACTCTACACAGTGCTAGTGCTGATAGTTCTGGATATAAGGCCTTACAGCAATGTTTGCTTGACAACAAGACGAGATATGAGAAGCACAAACAATGCCACCTCCACTGCTAACATAGTCATATCATAGGAGAGATACCGGACACCTTCCTGAAACATTGGGTACGTTAAAAAAGTTTGCTAATTATTTATTAAACCACATAGAGTGTTCCTATATGTGGTCATATTTGCACTGCACTGAGTATTACGCTCCTTAAAAAACTAATGAACTTTCGTCAAAAATAAGCACAAACTTTAAGTATAAGACCGCGGAGCATGCATTCAGAAAGCATGAACGTACAAAGCAGACCACAAGTGGTTCGTTTTTTGCACTTTTGTTGATAATCGCTTTGTGTGTGAAATTCAATGCTCCACTGTGAATAGATTTGCTACATGCCGTTTTCTCGTCCCTTCATCGTCACTGGATCGAATTGGAAAAGTTAAAAGTTTCTGACTAAGCGTCTTGTTTTGAACTTTCTTTGAAGACTTCAAAGTATGGCGCTTTGAAGTTCTCTAGAATTGAGAGCAGAACCCTACGCAAGTTTCTGCTTCTTGTTCTTTTTCAGACACTTTGGTGTTACACACCCAAACTACTCTCCTCTTCATTCTCTTCTTCCTCATTTCCTCTGTTTCGGGTTCCTTCGACATGTATGAGTAGCTCGGCAAGTTCAAAAGGAAACGTCATCTTCCGTTTTCATCAACACCAGTTTCTCAATGTAGCGCACGCGCCTCGAAGTGATAAAGACAACATCACTTAGTCTGCTTGAAGACTTCCTCGGTAACTGAGTAGTGCCCCCCTCGATTGTTGTCTTTTCAGAATGCTTGTTAGGAAATTTAAGTCGCCGTCTATTAGTTGTTTGAGTTAGGCACGCTTAGCAAATGTGCTCATTCCGCACGGTGAATTCCCGGTTTGAACTGGAGGAACACCTTCAGGATTGTATGAGAGCGCCATGTTTGTACATTTACCGAATAAGTAGAACCAGGGTCTGTGTTGTGTCAGTTTACCTGCGTGCCTTATGTATGCAAATGCTTCATCCCACGCGTTCAGTACTCCTCAAGGATGAAAACTTTATCAAAAAGTGCTAAATGAACTTTGTGACTCACAACGGAGTTTGTGATGTACACTCTGTGCTGGCCTCGGCATTACCACTCACAAACACGTTTTTGTGTCTGACGAGGTGTCCTATGCAATCGGTTAACCAAAAAGAATGCTTAGAAAAAGCCGAAGTAAGAGCCATGCTAATCAAAACTAGGGGCGCGATTCCTGAGCATGTGAGGGTCGAGGTGCAATAGTGCTTATTATGTCAAGCTATAACTCATGGTCAGAAACAGTATGCTCTGAGTCATCACTGTGTACCGTGCAAACAAGAAACAGAAAGAAATAGAGTAACAAGACGTCGCATTTGGTTATTTGGTATTTTATTGAAACTTCAACGTGAGAAAATGCACATAAGACAAAAGAACGACGAGCACAATTGCCAACTTCAAACTATATGTAATAAAACAGCTCACAAACGAATGCATTTCACATGTGATCAAAGCACAAAGGCGATGAAAAAACTCGAACTAAAAGTAGCAACTCTATATGCGGGAGCACCACGTGTGGGTGAGTATGTTTGTTTGTTGCGTTAATAAATGATAATCGCAAGCTAGCGCTTGTCTTCGTCGTTTCTTTGTCTGGTGAGCATTTTGTTTGTACTGACGTTTTAGCATTAAGAATGCATTATTAGATCACGATAGCGAAAGCAACAAACAAGAATATATTCAGTCTCATTAATCTATAGTGAGGTACGCCAGTTCATGCCTGTCTCTGTACAAGACATTCTTACTTTTTAAACATCATGCCCCTTGTTCTACCGTGTCTTCACAATGTTGCATGTTTTTATAGTGCTTCAAGATATATCTTTAACCTTTGCTCCTAAGATTTGAGATTTTCCAGTACTTGCGAGCACTGCACAAATTCGTTCATGGGCAAAAAAGAAGTACATCAGCTTGCCATTTTCATTCTTCATACTCCTTACAAAGCTCAACTATGTCACAAGTCATACCTGAGCTTGCCCGGTCAAACTGTACATTCTTAATTTTTTGCTAAGAATTTCTTCGTTCTCTGACACTGCTGTGGTACTATGCTCCAACGTTCAGCCTTTCATGTAGTTTGCGTTAACATATATTTCATTCAGTACTTCTCACTCACTTTGCCCCACACAATCAAGCAAAGGAAGTTGGTGGCAGCTGAAAAGTCTTTTTTTTTTATCTTCAACTGGTGATTTAAACTTTTTTGATCAAATGAATACCGTGTTAGAAAATAAAAGTAGTAAATTACCAATCACACGTTCTTCAAGCTCAGTGAACCTCTCTTGTTCATTATTTTGTCTTGCCACACTACCATCGCAAAGTAGCACCTCTAGTATGCCGGAGTTCTACCTTGTATAGCACGGCAACATTTGAATGAAACACAAACAAATAAGGCAACACTTGTCTCTTTCGCACTTTCCGAGGCTAACTCTAGCACAGACTTCTGAGGAGGGTCCGCAGAGTGTCTCTCAAGCCTTCTAGTTCAAAATGTGGCTAGGTGCTATGTCTGAATGCGAAGTGCCGGTGCTGTTCGTAGTGCTGTTACGGAAACTAAATTTTTTGGAGAGGCGGCACGGCCTCTCAAAGTCGACTAGTTTCGGCTGCTCCGTGCTTAGAGAAGAGTCACTAGTGAAGCAATGCTTCCCTTCAAGGGCGTCGGAGTTCGAGAAATTTGTAAGTTCTTTGGTGAGGCTAGTGCTTCAGATGTCTAAAGTTATGTACAACAATGTATCATTCAAAAAAAGCAGTTCATTATTAGAGGATTGGGAGTGAGATAAAGAAACTGATGTATAGATTGCGGAATGTTCTAGACTCTTGCTTGGTCATCTGGTCTTAGGAAACGCTGTCGAGCAAAAACCGTCGAGCATGTGTTACATAGGAACTAGTTGGAGCAAAAAAAAAAAAAAGACCAGATGGAAGAGAAATAGTAAACATAATTTGGTTTTATACAAGGGTGTATTAGAACTCGGGTGCTTGTGGTGCGAAATACACTGCCGTAGCCACTGGGCTACCCAAGCGACACTTGCCGTTTCTCTTTTATGCTTGCAAATGTTGCCTGAATTGATTGTCTGCGGACCAACACGGTAGCAGAACACGCGTTTATGATAACCATACTTTTTCGTTGCTATGGGTGAGAGGATGAGAGACAGGTGAAGAGAAAGAGAAACCGATACGTAGAAAAATCCACATAGAAACAAACAAATGAAAATGTAGAGAGAGTGACTGAAACAGCTTTATTCGGTGCATAATTGATGTGGTTTACACTCACGGGCTAGGCCCAAGATGTAGAAAAAATTGTGACTGATTTATCTTTCTAGAAATTGGTAAAACACAAAAGTGGAACCTGTCTTCGCAGAGGAAGTTGAGCTTTTTTTTTTTTGGACTGTTTCCACGCAAAGGCGAAGGAATGATTGCTACATCAACAGACGGCAATGTCACGCAAACAATGACAACGAGCACGAAACTTGCAGTGCACTTATTAAGCAAAAAGCATACACGAAATCAGCCTACACAAGAGAGGCGCAGGATGGCCACTGTCACAGCTCGACATTGAAAGCGCGCTATTCAAAGAGGAAGAATCACGAAACGAACGCACAAGTTTACAAAGGACAAGTTCGTGAAACTGTCACAATTTTTACTTCGTGTGTGCCCCGCCGTGGTGGTCTAGTGGCTAAGGTACTCGGCTGCTGATCCGCAGGTCGCGGGTTTGACTCCCGGCTGCGGCGGCTGCATTTCCGATGGAGGCGTAAATGTTGTAGGCCCGTGTACTCAGATTTTGGTGCACGTTAAAGAACCCCAGGTGGTCAAAATTTCCGGCGCCCTCCACTACGGCGCCTCTCATAATCATATGGTGGTTTTGGGACGTAAACCCCACAAATCAATCAATCAATTACTTCGTGTGTGAGCAACGTGCTCTGTTGGTAAATGTAGCCATGTCAGCGAACGAAGTCACCTTCATTCTCTCCCGTATCACGAGTCTGATAAGCGCGCGCTCCGGGGATATCATTCTCAGTGGAGGTGGCATTCATAAAACGCTTGAGGCGACAAGCTTGAGAGCGCACTCGATGCACTTAACGTGAAGTCTTCACGCCATCTCGCTACTGATCACAAGAACGCGTTGAAGTCACAAAATCTGAGGACCGCCAGACAGCATACATTCAAATGATTTGCATGTAGCTACACAGGCAACGTGCGTTTCGTGGAATAGAGGATAGCGTCAAAGACTGCGGATTGTAAAGTTGCTGTTTCTACATCCGGCGAGAGATCCTTCCTTGCCTCGTTTTTTTCTAGTCTATCAAAATTTAGTTTCTGACGTTATATTCATGACGTAAGTACGTTAGCGAAGTCGTGGTGGTCCGCAGCATATAACACTTTTGTATTAAAGAAACGCCCAAGGCTTGTTGCCGCTACCGCTTATCACCAGCGCCCACCGAAGGAGACAGCCCACAAAGCCACCGCATCAATACATCATTGAAGCGGTGGCTTGAGCACGTGATTAAAGGTCAAGATCTATGTTCATTCATAAAGGCCCGCCGGTATATATTTGCGCAGCACCTGTCTCTCGCGCGACAGGGAGCGTTCCCGTTCGCGCGCTCTTGCCATCCTCGGCACGCGGTGAGCGATCAGGTCGTGGCGAGTGAAAGAGCGAACTCTCTGTCTAGGAGGCAGAAGGTGGTCTCCTTTGTGACCTCAACAAATCGATAATCACGATAGCAGCAGCAAACAATGAACGATGCACGTCAACACTCATAGGCATTTGGGTACTTCTCCCTTAAAAAGCGCTAGAGCTGCCCCTTTCTACGCTGATGGGACTATATATAGGCCTACCTTCATATTTGTAGTCTAAGTGCCGTTACCATGTCAATGAAGGCCACCCACCATTACTGTTTTTGAAAGCTAAGCCTTGCCTGAGAGAAGAGGCCCCAGTATTCTTCAACAAACCTAATATCTGTCGTATTTATGAAACCGTAAGTTATCGAATGAACCAACTCGCCCAAGAAGTCACTCTGCTGAATGAACCATGCATTATTTATTTTGATTCTTCTACCGAGCGTCTCATAGTAGTTATTCTAAGGTCATGAACAGAGAGTGAAATTCAATTTAAATGATTGTGAAACATAGTTCAGCTTCTGTAAGCGAGCAGTAACGGAAGTACGAGAGAATTCTCGTGTACATTCATTTAAGCACATGTTCTGGCGTCCAAGTTCTAACAACCTTCTCTTAACAACGCAGCATGTTAATATTAGGAATGCAGTGTATTGTAGTATATTGTATGCAGTGTTAATCTGAAGGAAAGCAAAGGAACATAAGGTAATATAAAGGGGAATGAAAAGGGGTCCGTGGGAAAGCACACAATAACAAATCACTCAGCAAAAATACAGCAGACACGAGAATAGAATAAGGATGGTATGTAGCCAAAGACATCACTTCTTCATGTAATTTCTTTCTAAATATAAGGGTATTCGCTCAAAACTCTATCAACGGTGAGTGCCGTTTGTTGATTCTCGGAGGCCTTACAACTAAACGTTCTCTGCAAGAAGCCAAGCTGTGTGCAGTATGAACCAAGCTGTCTCTGCCACCAGTACAGTCCTCTCATAAGGGAGGGCCGGAATGGCTCCCGAAAGACTGGATAAATTAGTAAAGACTTGAATTATATTTACGACTTGACATAACGCGAAGGATTCTGAACATGAAGTCACATTTCATGCAAGTGAGGCTGGCGCCCCATCAGCACCGAAAGTACTTCTGCCAGCCTCACAAGTCTTCACGAGAATGCTTATACTTGCTTTGCAGTTAGTAGAAAGCAAAAGCTGAGTGGATCAACGGGCCCAGCGAACGAGTGGAACGCAAAAAGAAAGTCACTCGGCCGCTTATAAGCGGAGCGTGCACAGTGGACGAGCGTGCGAGCGTTCTCCAGGCAAAGCCTCTGCTCGATCGACAGTAGCTTCAACCGTGTTCAACAGGTGGCGTAGCAAGGCACGCCGTTGTCTTCTCTGCAACAAGCAGAGCATTCACCCTTAGAAATATGTCCTGCTTGGCATGCCCATATATAGCGGGATACTACATCTCGCACATGCCAAAATGCTGATTTTCTTTTCCCTTTTTTCATTGTAAGTACACGTGGCTGCATGTCTCCTAGCAGTAATGCAGACTGAGCTGTCAACACATCATTTTCGCTTGTGTCTGTGTTGTTTAGTGCCACACAGCCAGCCGCACCAGTTTCTGGTTTTGTGTTTTTATCGAGTGACTGCAGTCCGCCTTTGGGTAGCAGACACGCCAGATGTCATCTCAAGATCACGAGACATTCAATGGATAGGTAGCTTGAAAATGATCTTCAATAGTTCAATAAAACGTCACAGCTATAAACTCATAAATCTATTCACGCTGTCTGTGAGCCAAAATTACTTTACCCTGAGTGGATTCTTCTCCTATATACTACCGATGAGGTTCAGAAAAATCTAGAAAATCACGTTACCTGGCCGTCTACTTGAATCTGTTTGGAGCAACTTTAAAATATGTAGTTCAAGCCTTCATGATTTTATGCGCTTGTCTGCGGGTTATATTTAGGTGTCTTAAATAGTTATGCTGATCCCGTCCATTTTTTAGGACCCCAGTGTTCACTGTTTCCTCATCGCTATTGCAGTGAGGCAGATAACCATAGTAAGTATCACAAGGACAGCGTGAAACTTGGCATGGCCTCATACAAAACGGGTTAACAAAGGGTGAGAAAATGAGCTTAGAGTATAAAAGAGGGCGGGGATATGAAAGCATGTATAGCCAAGCACATAGTCAGTAGACAAACAAATTGAAATGAAATGAATAAAGCAATTTTATTGAAGGTACGATTGGTACTTGACTTTTGGCCAGTCAATCGATAATGAACTGACAATTCGTGCACTAACTTTAGGAAAGTTTGCTGCTTAAGCGTCTTGTCATATTCCGACCCTTACTAACCAAATCAATGTCCATTTTTTCATTAGCAGTTTTTTAATTAATTTAACTCTGAATTTAAAATGAAGCAGCACATTTTGCCGAACGGAAATTGAAGCTGTAATCAATTCTGTAGATAGATGTGTGAATAGACAGAACACGTGGGCCATTTATCACAAAGTAACTACAGAACGTCAAGTTTTACCTTACAGTTTTTGTAGTTTGTTCACCAATGCGGTATAGAATAATAAGGCTTTGTTTACACTATCATCAAGAAAACTAGAATGCGTCATACGGCTGTTTGTTTGAGGGATTCTCCTCCTAAAATTAAGCTACAGTGATAATTTAGAAATTAGATTGCTGCCTTTAAAAGAATGCTGCGAATTTTGTCTCTATTAAATGCCCCAGGCTAGTCACACCACGAAGGTTTTCGCAGAAATCACAGGCAAGCCAAACTCATTTAGAAGGATTCTTACTAAAAAGTTACCGCTCTACTTCAATGCGGCTATACTGAAAGAGTTCCAGAGCCATTTCATTTTCGCAGTTGCCTACACTAGTATTTTGCTAACGTATTTGTGGAGGGTATCACAAATTATCGTCCATCATGCATTCATTATATTATTCGAAACAGGCCGAACAACACTCTTGTGATATGGAAACAAATATTTGTACATTGAAAACAAAAACAAAATTAACTGGACATATTTATCTGCGACTTTAAGCTGACCTAATTGTCTTGTTGACTGGGGCAACTCTAATAGATTGTTGATTAATCCTTCCAAAACCTATTTCATGATTTTTTATTCATTAAACAAAAACGAGAATTCATTCCTTGCCTTTATGTGAACTCAGTAGTTATTCCTTTAAGTGATCATACGTCATTTTTAGGAGTTATAATGGACACACATATGAAATTTCAGCAACATATCAATTCTGTTTGTAAAAAGATTTTGTATGGTATCAGGGCATTGGTCAAGTCACGAATGTGTTTGTACATCAAAACTCTGAAGGCATTGTATTATGCATTCATACACAGTCATCTCAGTTAGTGCATTACATCATGGGGTAATTCATATTCAGTGCACATTTGGCCGTTAAAGGTATTGCAAAAACAAGCAATTCGACTCATAACTTTCGCTTCACGTCAAGCGCCATCACATGAGATTTTTCCCCAGCTTGACGTATTACCCATCTCCCAAATGTACGTTTATAATGTGTATGTAATGTTTTTCAAAATTTGCCACCGTACCCTCATATCGACATATTTCCTATTACCTTGTTGCATAATTACAATAATACTACATCCGCGGTCGCCCATAAACTGTTATTACCTAACGTTCGCACCAATTATGAAAAAATGAACATTGTTTTTTCATCAATTTCATTATGGAATTCTTCATCACATGTTGGGAAAAACTTAATGCACATTCAAGTTTTTAAGAGAAAATTGAAAAACTCTCTAGTAAACGTATAACTGCTAGATTTTGTTAAATTTTGATATCTTGCTTTGTTTGTAAAAAAAAAGTTCGAAATGTTCCATGACTTGCTCTTTTGTTATTCATGTTTTAGCTTTTTTATTGTATGAACATAGGAGGTCCCGCCTGTGGTTTACTACCTTGGGACCTCCTCCTGCATACTTACTCACAATGTACACTTCTGATGATAATAAAGAAACATTCACTGATTGATGTATTGATTGATTGATTGTGCTTCAGCCCTGAAATCAGGAAATTACCATGTTAAGTTCATTTAGAAAACATGAAATAAGCGAGACTAAGTATTTACAACTACGCTTTCAGAAATATCATGCCTATCAAGTGATTTTCTTCAACCACACATATTGTAAAATTCAGGCTGAAGAGAGATTACGGTGCGTATATTGTAATAATATGTTTATAAATGGTTATCACCCTCTCAGTATATTTTAAGGAAGTTTGTGGTGTGACAGGATTAAGGTACGAATTCGCATTATGAGTCGTAATATTGTTGTTAATAAAAACTAGTAAGTACAAAGTTTCTTTCGCGTGAACAAGATATGAACTTCCTTCTGTGTTCCAGCTACCGAAATGTAATTGCGCATCAGGCCACCATTTATGATGTTTCCAGAAATGAATGAATACTATAGGTCAAAAATAAGTAGGTATATGTGTAATATTCAAAATACTCCTTGCATTTGGCGTGTGTAATGTGCGCTGCAAAGATATTGAAAAGGCGCACTACACCAATCTTGATTAAAGTTTAGGGTAGACAATTTTTTAAGGATCCAAGGCTTTCGTTAGCAAGTTAGGGCATCCTATTACTTTTTAAATATGCATAAAATATGTCAAAATGTTGCAGTGGCTGAGCTATTCAAAGCTTGAAAGTTTGTCACCTTGTTTATGGAAGAGGTTAAAGCGACAATCTTTAGCTTAAATGTAATTGTTATATTACGTGGCCCAGTGAGAAAGCACATAGAAAAAAGAAACTCCGGTTCTTTTACACAATATTTTCTATATACCAGTGGTTACATGAAGCATGCTGAAATAAAAAAAAATGTTGTGCGTCTTGACTAGGCAGTGCCATTTATTTTACTATTGCAGCTTGGTCTTGCAGCGAATATATTATGAATATTAGAATGCCATTGCAAATATTTCAAGTATAAAATATTTAAACAGATAGTTTTATTGCGTATTGCATACGTTCGACA
The DNA here is from genome assembly GCF_043290135.1 of Rhipicephalus microplus. Taxonomy (NCBI): domain Eukaryota; kingdom Metazoa; phylum Arthropoda; class Arachnida; order Ixodida; family Ixodidae; genus Rhipicephalus; species Rhipicephalus microplus. Next base: position 109,129,131 of record NC_134704.1, read on the forward strand.
AGAAATGTTACTATTTTTGATGTTTCTCATAGACCTTATGTGAAATCGCTGCCTTCTGTCTGCCATCGTGTGCATCACCGCCATGTTAGAGGCTCAGCGCGACGCAGTACGCACAGGTCCGCGCGTGTTTACGTAGATGTAGACGTAGGGCATATCGACGTAAGACGTGTAATGGCTAGTAATCGCAATGCCGACGTATTGCTGCGTCTCTTGCAGCAAACAGACATGAGCTTGGTATGCTAAAGAAAAAAAAGGTAAGCCGTAAACTTTGTCCTTGTTTTTTTTTTTTCAAGCTGATAGCGTTTCCAGTATAAGCTCCGGCCATACTGCTCACTAATTATGTGTTTGCGTTCTCCTTTTATGCAAGACGTGCAATAGATCTTGTATTTTTATTCCTATAAATTTGTTCACACTGAAGCAAGGTAGTGTTTGCAATGTTTTTGCTAGCAAATTCCCAATTGGGCGAGTGAATATACAGATTGTTAAACTGCAGCATTATATTTTTGTGTGCCAAAGTGTAATATACAAGACTACTGGCTTTCTTACATTACTTCCCTTTTTGTGTCTTCGCAGTAAGGGACATGGACGTTGGAAAGTTCCTCCTTATGGCGTATGCAGCTGTACTTGGTAATATAAGCAATCCTAGTAAACGTTGTCTGAACACGACATCCGGGATCTTTGAAATTGAGACATTTACAAAGATTTTTTGTTTGCATACTCTTTAGACCATCAAGCGAGAAGCGAGTGTTAAAATTACTTTGCTTTAAAAAAAAGTACCAAGCCAAATTATCTAGAACAATCGAGGCAATATGACATTTTGCCGCCATGTTGCGTAGAATAATCTATTTAGTTTCCTAAGGGCTGTGAATTTTCTGTGCCAATGTTTTGACGCAACTTTGAGACCATAAATACTACTTTATCATATCGGTATTTGGCAACTATTCGGTATTTTTAGACAATATAGAGGTTCTTCACAGCCTAATGATCCAATAGTTTTGAGGTAATTTCCAAAACACAACAATATGAACAGCAGTAGAATACAATAATTGATTCAAGAACAAAAGAAGGCTCCCAACTTGCAACATTTTGTTGATGTGTCTTTATTAAGAGATATTTTTGCTTTGCTATGCAAAAGTTTTTCTGATGTGTTCAGTTTAGTTGCGCTGATAACTGTAGAATATTTTAACACAACAGCTACTAGCTACCATTTTGTGACACGAAGGGCACGAAACGCGTACTGAAGAAACGGGAAGTATTTGGAGCTGTCAATTTGCGTAAATCAGTAGTTCGGTACTACCCTATAACCTAAAACAAGGAGACTTATTGATCATCGTTTTATAAATGCTGCAAGATCAATATGCGCAACCCAGCAGCAGAAACCATTAGGTCGTTTCCGATTGTTATGAAGCAAGAGAAGGTAATGTTATCAATATTGAAAAAGTATGCACGGTTTGACGTCTCAAAAGCAGAACAACGGAAGTTGACAATGTCTTCAGTTGCGAGTAACATGAAGTCACCTTCGAATATCTTTTATAGAAACGCCGGTGTTTGATTGACTGCTCGACTGCCGTTTTACTAAATTTATATTTTGGTCGTCTTTATGTCGTAAACTTACATTTTCGGACGTAGAAGTTTCGACCTAATGCATAACGTCCGAGCGTTGCAATTCATCAACCTAGCGAAACACAAGTAGGCACTATTGATCCACGCTTGATTGCTCTTTTCTTACGCAAAAGATATCAATGCATCACTAGTTGAGCAAGAACATTTATTATTTATTCTAAGTTACCGTGTCATTTAGTTTCAATATTATATTCGAAAATATAATTGCTAACAAATTCAAAGAACAAAAAGAGCGAGTGATTGCTACAAATATATCTGCATTTGCATTTATCAAGTAGTAAGAAATAATGTACCATTTTTGTTTAATTTTTCAAATGCACTCATTATTGCTTCCCTTGAAGCCGAAAGAGTTGCTACTGTGATAGCCAAAGTTATGTCCCAATGTTGGGGAAGAATGAAAGGAAATTCCAAGACGGGAAAAATCGCTCGTACGGCTACCACATTGGCGATGTTAACCGCTTGGTTATCCCATCCTTAAACTGAATAAAATGAACGACGTGCGACGACAGTGTGGAACGAATAAATGAAATCTAATAAAAAATGTGCTGCCCTTTTCGAAACTCCAACTCTTGCTCTGTATAGCATTCAAGCTGCGCAGTTGTGGCAGGCCCCGGAAACTCAGCAGTAGTTTTGTTTTCAAGAAACATGTGCGCTCGTGCGCGGTTGCCGGGCTCAGTAGGAACAGAGTGTGGTTAACGCGGATATCGACGTTGATTCTCTTTCAACAGTTTCTATGAATATAGAAATATGATTCAACTTTAAAAAGATCATCACCTACATCGCGTATAAGGTGTTTGTTTGACGACGTTTATTTGGCCCAAGAGTAGAACCTGGCAGACAACAGCGTTGGTGAAGCCATAGCTATGATGTATATACACAATAGCTATCAGGCTGCATAACCAAACCTATCGAGATGGTGATAGTGTGCAGATGAAAATTATTGGTTCAATAAGTGCCCACAGTGTGTAGTATGTATGTATGTATGTATGTATGTATGTATGTATGTATGTATGTATGTATGTATGTATGTATGTATGTATGTATGTATGTATGTACTTATGTATGTATGTACGTACGTCCGTACGTACGTACGTACGTATGTATGTATGTATGTATGTATGTATGTTGTATGTATGTATGTATGTATGTATTCAGGGAGCAGAGTGAACACTCGTGTCTTTCAACTGCCGCTATCTTCGTCACAACACAAAGTGATGCTAAACCCTGGCTTGTTGCTTTCAATTCACTGACATTCTTTTTGCTGCTTCAAAGCCCGTGTGCTGCAAACTTCATTTGCGTTTGCATATACAAAAACTTCCAAGAATAGGACAAGCTATAATGATTGCCTGTTTACGAATAGTATCGGAATTGTTTGTTTTCACTAGTTTTATGCATGTTTGCAAGCAAAAGTCCCACGCTATGTTCACAAGCACCTATGTGCACTTAGTTGCAACTTTCACCGAGTCGATGCGCTCTCATTCTGTTAATACTCGCATTTTGCACAAAACTCGCCTTTCATGAAAGTGAGCGCTTGCTGGCATTGACTGTTTGTATAGAAAGGGAACTGTGACTCCTCCTTTTTACAACTCATACAGATATTTTATTATTAGTCTTTTTAACGTGAAAGCGTTGTGAATGCCAAATGCAAAAGTGATGCGTACTAGCATGAATGCCATCGAATTTGGATAAGTGTGCGAATATTTTTGCATTAGAGCCCACTGAGAAATGGAAATCGCGTTGCGTGTTCATTTCACGACGCCTAAAGGTACGACCAAGCTGAATCTAAATAGGTCGCGAAAATCGGAACAAAAAATGGTCTCAAACCCATTGCGACAAACATCAACAACTTCGTGACGACTGAAGCGCGGCTAGGTGATGGGGGGACAAATAGCGAAAATAAAAAAAAAAATATTCATACGTTCATTTTGAATGGTCTTAATTTTTTTTCTTGTATTAAAATCGCAGATTACTTTATTTAGGCTTTGGTCTTAGGTATGTGGTTGAGCACCCCTTTTTTTTTGACACATGCAAACAGATTTGGGGGCTGATCCAGGCAATATGCTATCACAGCTTGTGTCGGCGTGTTCTTCGATTGGCCACGCCATCAGGTCAACGAGGCATCGCTCACTTTTCCGGGGTGGTTTCATGCGTAACTTCAGAAGTTTACCTATTATTATATGCATCTCATAGATCAACTAGCCCAGAGAATGTTTAAAGAGCCACTTCGGTGACTGTCGACTGCTTTCGCTGGCGCACGGCCGGCGTGCCCTCACCTTTGGTGACTGTAAACGCGACAGGCTAAGCAACGAGACCATGTACTCTTAGGCTGCCAAAGTAAAATTTTCAAAACTGCTGTATCGCTGCAGTAGTTTTCAACGATGTGGCAACCTGAGTTTTCGAACTATTATGCTATTGTGCTCGTGAACAGTTGTCTCACAATTGCCTCAGCGAAGTTTCTTGTGCATATTGCAAGTACGCCATTTGTCTAATAAAACAACCTTGCTTCCTCAATCATTGTTAGTTTTGTTTCTTTTTTTTCTTTCTCGCATGCATGCAACTAGCGAGACGAAATTGAAGCGCAATAAAATTGCGTAATAATAAAGGCACATAGGAGGCCAACAATTAAGAAAATTTTCAATTTCGTGCTGTGTAGGGCAAATGCGTGACGTCGATAGCGCTTCTGGTTCAGACGTCATATTTTCTTTTTTTTTGCAGTTAGGGTTTTCCTTCTCACGTACGTGGCGACTTTGGCAAAGAGCCGCTGACTACTGGATTCATGACCTTTTATTGAAGTTGCGTTACCAAGCTACATATACCTTGGCACGGCTGCAAAATATCACTTTCGTAGAAATTGCTAATGAGGATCAATCTGCTGAAAAAGCACTCGACGAAGGTAAAATTGTTTGGTGAATATGACGTATAAACGAGTATCAAGCAGGCATATTTTGAGAACAAAGGTGTAAACTCTGAAAGTAAGCTATATTGAAATACAATACCTGCACGCATTTGGCGTATTTAGACAGCTTAAGACTGTAATTTGGCGAGTTTCGTTTATCATCTGAACTGTAACATAAACACCTAAGTCGATCTCAAATGCGCACAAAACGACTGTTTTCATTGATTTATTAGAAAAAACATAATGCTACGGGCATACAGATGTTTCTGTGCATTGGTAATGTCCTCTATCAACAGAAACTTTCACCGACCAACTGAGAGATCACGAAAGTGCAGCCTTAAATCTTACTACTGCATATATTTTATCAAACATTTCTCCCTCTTTTGAGTACAACAACGCGAAATGCGGCGCTGCTGTATCGCCAACAATGGGGCGGGAGATTTTTCTCTGTTGCTTTGTTATTTTGTAGGTGAAAGGCTTTACTTAGGTGCACCCAAAGTACCATGCTGGCAGGATCTGTCACGTTCCAATTACCACAAATTACGATAAGTCTATGTACTTAGAGTTAGGCGGGCTTTAAATAACGCCAGGTGGGCAAATTTCTCAAGAAATCAACTATGGCACCTGTCATGCATACATATACAGGGTGCCCCAGCTATGTTTAACCAGAGTTTTAAAATATGCCGACACACCAATGACAACGTGATCAAATGAATGTTGCTCACTGTTTCGTAGATTGAATAAGACTATTCTTTGTGTGCTGATTATTTGCTTAATTAGGGTGACTTTATTACTTAACTTTGTTCTGCTCTAACTGTTTTGCTGTGGAGAGGTTGAGGTCCATATTGCCTCCACTATTTTATAAATTCTGCAGAGAAAAAAAAAGATTAATACTGAACAGTACTAAATAATGAATAAACAAAGAAAAACATAATATCACACTGAAACCAGTTGAAATATCATGCCGATGCACACTTTGCTGCAAGCAAAGTCTACACTTTTCAAGCAGTGAAATGAGGCCGTACGTTCCCATGAGGAAGTTGTTCATCGGTTTGCAAAACGTCCGAATAAATAGTTTCGAGCTTTACATTTTTTTAAATTTTTGTGCTTTCTTAGTAACTGCAGATGCCCGTGAAATGGGAAAAATACCATGTGACAAGCCCGCTCGGGCGCCAGTGTGCACGATGATTCTAGTGGTCTCTAACGCTCCGCGTATGAACGCCCATAGAGTTTGCCCGATTGTGCTGCCTCGACAGGGCTGCAACGATGGTTGTAGCTTTGTGATGAACACGTTTTGCTATCGACCACAAAAGTAATAACCGCTGTGACTACTTACCACTGTCGTGAACCGGTGCGAAGGAAGCGTATTGCTCTTACGCGGAACGATAGCGAACACCAGATTCACGGGGTGCGTAGGCGTGCCAGTGGGTTGGTCACGAGGTAGTTTTCTTTTGTATTTCATGGGAATCTGTAATTTGCAAAAAAACACTAATATAATACAGATATAAGATCTAAACTGTCTAATCAAACGTTTTTCAAACCGATCTACAACTTTTTCATCAAACTTTTCGACCCATCTTTTTTTCTTGTGAATTTAGTAAGATAAAAGAAACTAATAAACAATTCATTAAAACACGAAAATGTCTGATTTACTCCTGACAATGCATGGTCAGGAACATGCATTTGGTCGCGTCGTAATTGCATGTGTCAGCCTATTTTTATATTCCTCTTAGATATAGCATGGGCGCCTTGTAGATCGTCGCCTTGAGCCGAGAAAGACCAGAAGTTATTATTATTATTATTATTATTATTATTATTATTATTATTATTATTATTATTATTATTATTATTATTATTACTCCAACGTTGTTGCTTTTAGCTCTACGTCAGTAGTGGAAGTACAGCAGGCGATAACGGTCTATTGGAACGAAAAAAAAAACTATTTGAATCGAAAATTACCTATAGTTCAATTCTTTCATTGCTTTGAGTCGCAGAAGAGGGTAATTAATATTCCGTAAACGCATATTGTTTAAAACAATGCAAGTCATTGGAACACTCAGCGCTCTGTAAACGCACATTTGCGCATTGGTTCATTGTCGAAAGTTCGACGTTACTAAAAAACCGCCAGGCTTGCACGGAACGCGCAGCACTGTCACAAATAAAGCTGAAAGAGCGGCCTCTCCACAGTTTTTTTTGAACACTGTTTGGGTAGCTGCTACAAGCACACTCGCACGGTACCCACTTCGCCATAAATTGTTGTGTAGTAGGCAGGCATTCCCTACGCCCTCCTTCGTCATTCTACAAGGAAGCCTGGTTCCCGCTGAATACTTGCAAGGAGCTTATTGCAATTTGTGGTTTTCATGCTGAGGCTGACAACAATGAAGAATTACGCCAGGAGATTTTGTAATCCCCACATTCCCCCACAGCGCGTGTGCGCCACAGTTAATAAGTGAACAAGATCAATGCTTTTGTTGAGGTTTGAAGCATTCACTGACAAACTCTTCGAAAGCTCCAACTCCTCCTTACTTGGTACATATTCAACTCTTTTCAAATATACGCGTTAGCTCTACTTTGTAAAGTCACGCTTCCCACGACTCTCAGAAGAGTAATCTTGAGAATAAAATTAACGTGTATCAATTATGTGCACATAGGTTACTACTCGGCCATGCCAACAGTCCTCCTCTGTCATGGCAGGCCAGGAAGCAGCTGTTAAGGTTATGCATCTTTTTTTGTATTTTGAGTGTAGGCAAAGAAGTTTAACAACCACCGCCACCTGACAAAGTGGTTTTTATTAAAATAAACAGCCCCACCTTGCAGTTTTGTCCTTGGCATTGATCTCGAGAGAGTTAATTCTGAGTGTTACAGCAATTTTGACGAAAGCTTTCTTTGTTTGATACTGATACTGCACTCGTTGCCTGCTTGGTGTGCATAACTTAAGCAAAACATTTGAAAAATCAATTCGCTTTGCTATAAGTACGAAACGGCATTGCGCAATAATTAATAGAAGTGATTGGCATGGTGTGCATAATTGACATAGTGAGCAAAGCTTCTAAGTGAAAGAGCTGCTGAATATCGAAACGTCTTTCTGAACATTTTCAAACATCTTTACCTGCAACTACAAATAAAATAAATGAAGCGCAACTGCTAGGAGCTACCCTGAGAAAGTCACAATAAAGCGATGCCTGAGAGGTAAAAAAATAGTCACTGACCAGTACATCAGTCAGAAATGCAATCAATCATTGATAAAAATAAAAAAAAATTGAAGCAATTAATATAAAAATAAAAATAAAACGCCGCGCGAGGCAATTTACTTCACGGATCGCTAACAGTAAGGATGCAAAGATAGACGGAGGAAGTAAGCACCCATACACCATTTTTATATCTTTTATTTAAACTGTGGCTGCGAAAAACTTCGGACGAAGAAGCTGGCACCTAGAACAAGCTTTTTTTTTTCTGGCCAGAAGACACTGTTAGAAGGGAGGAAACGGCGTGTTCAAGGAGGAGCCATCTCATAAGCGGTTAGCGTATGCATGCGAAATCGGGAAGGCGCTTCAGTGAAGTGTTCATGTATGGCACTAGATAGAAAAGGCTCAAGAAATAGAAACATATACTTGAGTTCTTCTATTTTTACTTATCGGTCACTTCTTTCAAAGTGCCTCCATCTAGCTCAAAAAAAAAAACTATCTGTTTTTTTTTTCGTGTGTTCGAGAAATCACTGGGTGGGCGTAAGCAGTGCTTTCGTGTGGCATGATTTATTAACGAGCTCCCATGGATATGCAGCTTTCTAGGATATGGTACGCGATGGATGTGAACGCGATGCAAAAATAATGAAGCCCGCCACCTCTGTGCACCTTTGCGCTATCTTGCTAACCCTGTTTGGCAAGCCTGAGCATTGGTAAAACGATGCAAGTCGACTTGCTAGGTGTCTGCTATATTAAGAGATTGATGGGCTTCTTTTCAAAAGGTACTTCGCACGCCCGTGTGTCAGCAATATGAGTGTTCAGTGTTTCAAGCATGTGTATACAGGAAGCTCAGAGGGAAGCAAAAGACAGCGTAAACTAAATGTCATGGCGTGAGGTTTTGTGGGAAATTATTGCCTCCAAGGTGCACGCTAGATGCTCGAAAGCGACACAGTTTCTATCATTGTTCGCGGGAGAGCACTAAAGCTTATAGGCACGACTAGTTGTAAAGAAACCTTTTTGTGAGAATACTCCTGCTTCCTGGTATACTGGCCGAATACCCGCATGTGTAATTTAGAATAAAAGGTTGAGTTTGGAAAAGTGAACTCCATATTCCGAATAGTCTTCTTGTGAGCTTTCCTTGCTGCTTAGAATGGCGCTGAATGCCTCACAATCTTTTATTCGCTCGCTGACACGCTGTTGCAAATTATTGCTAAACACCAATCGCCCAATTTTTCCCCACGTGCAGATGTATTATTATAACGTTTACTACAACCAAAATAGGCGTTGTCAGGGCAAATTTTTTTGGAGTAAGTGCGTGGAGTTGGTTCGTAGTTTTGACTGAGGGTTATCAGCCTGCAATGTGTGGATGTCTACTGTTTAGTACAATTCCTCCTTGTTTTCTTTTCACCCTTGTTCTCTTTTCACAGGCCAGTCAACAGGATGTGTGTATGACCAGCACTCGAGATGGATGGGTGGATGGATTCTATGAGCCTCCCCTTTATAAAGGGCGGTAACACGTCTACCATCTTGGTAAAAAAAAAACATATGTAAAAAACACCTTTATTCATGTTCGCCTAACGCCTCACCTACTTCGATTTAATCTATCTTATTATAAAAATTACGAATATAAACTCATAACTCATTTCTCTGACCCTTCATGCAGAAGACCTCTTTTTTTCCACTATTTCTATCCTTTATTCTATACCTTCCTGCCACCATTACTTCTTTCTGCCACCACTAACCATTTCTTACTTGCTCCTGTCCCGGACGTCTTCAGTTGTCCTTGGTTGCCTCTAAAACATAAGGCCTCATGTAGGCTTGTACGCACACGTAAAAGTGAGTGCCAGGTCATACGCAGCGCAATGTTGTCCGCGACAGCGGTGACCTGCCGTAGCTGAATGCGAAACAGTCAATATCAGATGGCAAAAGCTAAATATCAAAAAGATTCTCGCTTATATGCAAAAGAATCTAATCAAACATTCTGTGAAAAAGACAGCGCAGCACTACAAGGTGCGTGGCTTCTCATAGTGCGTAATCTATTGAAGTGGGACCCCATGTATTTTCAGCTGGTGGTGTAAAAATGTACTGGGAAACCACATCCTATGTAGCGCAGTACTGCAATCAGGTGAAATAGTTCCAGTAGGTTTCTGCTGGAATAGCTATCTTATTTCAAACACACCATTGTTTCGCACATTTTGAATTCAGATCTGACCGGACGTCGTAGCTACTTCAGTTGTCTCCAAATCACGGGAATCTCTGTTAAATCTCCTTGCATTTCGCTATTTTTATGTAGAAAACTGCAGCACCCTCGATGGTCTCAGCGCTGAATGGTTGTGAATAAAGAATTTGCCTCATCCAGTTATCAAGTGCCGCATGGCACCAAATTCACTGAATTCGTTGTTATTCCATTGTATGACACATGTACATGTTGTGCATCAAGCTTAGTCTTCAAGTTTAGGAAGGCAGCTCAGACTGAAAGCTTAGGTGTCGATGAAATCAAACAGAATGTGGGTAACCGGAGAAGTCGTGGCGCATTATTTGTGTGAGAAGCCCTCATGACCTAATTTGACGTCAAATTAATAATCTTCAAATACTTGCACTCTTGGCTTGATTTTGTTAATTTGTCGCCTTCTGAAGTGTTTACTATTAGGAAAAGACGCGTATAAAAAGACACCAAAATATTTAGTGTTTAAATGGTTGAAAAGTGCTATGTAAACGTAAATTTATTGCGTTCCTTTTGGTTTTTTGTCAATCACGTCATCGTTTCAGAATTGAGCTTGAGTATGTTGCCTTTCGAATCACTCGATGAACAAAAGAATTTTACGCAATTATATTGTGACTTTGAAAGGTTCAACAAAGAAAGTGGTACGCTTGCAAAGTAATAAACACTATTCTAGTATTGAAACGGTGACCCGGGGAAGAAACGAAAGTTTCTGGTGTAATTTTTGTCTGACAGAACCTTTATTTCATCAGTGGAACACTATTGGCAGAAACAACATTCTCTAAGGTAAAAAAAGTTCCAAAATGTGAAGTGTGTCTACAACACAGCACAGATTTTTACTTGTTCAAGTTGTTCAGGAGTGTATCGCTTTTTCTTAAAAGAAGAACAAGTTGCTGAACCGGGTATTCTGCGGCACCAAAGTGCACGTTTAGGGCAAGACGAATGAGATTCAGGAGCATGCTCTGTTTAACGCCGCCCTAGCAATCAAGAGGGTTGCAAACAATTTGAGTACGTTGAATACCTTTCTCAGTCATGGGAAAATACATTCCTCATAATATTAGCATGGTTTTTGAGCCAGATAGAAAATGACAAAAAGCTGACAGGATAATGAGGGACGTCCACCACCAAGCGGAAGGAATATTGTGCAAAGGAACTGTTCAGAAAGGTGTTAATGGGTTAGTGACATAGACTTCGCTTTTTTTTCTTCGCATAAGTGGGCCGTATGTATTAAAAGCTCCTCTTGCCTTTAGAGCATTATAAAATGCTAAGCAAAAAATTGTGATGAAACTCCCAAGAATGACACGCTTAAGTCACGTAAATTAAGCTGACAATAACAATTTCAAAAAGAAATCAAAGGTTTCTTATTTGCTATAGGCCGAGAAAGGTTCACCGTGCAACAATGGCTGTAGCGTTAGCACAGCTCCGCCACGATGTACTAGAGAAACGGGCACCTGAACGCGACTCGAGCGCCACTGCACATTATGCCATTGCGCTCCTCGTACCGTAATTTATATTTCTTCTGTTGTTTAACATAATGTAAATGTTGTGTGTACGAGTGGCGAAGCAAGCTGTGGTTAACCAAATACTTTATTATTGAAGCGAAAGAGAATCACAACGTTAATAAGTCACCAACAAGGCTACAATAATTTACGAAAATTCAGGAAAGCGCCAAATATCAGCATTATCGTATATACGGACAGCCGGATCTTTGCAGCTTCTTTGGTGGTGCTGTACTTCCAACTCCTACTTGTTCGTAATATGCAGTTAAAACTAGCAAAAAAAGCTGTCACCAAACATGTCATTTCATCTGTCGGTGCATGTCGGTGCGTCTGTCGGTGCGTACATCTGTCGGTGCGTGCAACTTTTATACAAATCTTTAGCGTCATTTTATGACGTGCCAATTAAAAAAATTGACAACACGGTTTTTTCTCTTCCGCATACTTCCCATTAGGTCAATTTGGAAGGGAGGTGGGATCTGCCGAATATGCCAAACGACAAAACAACCAAAGGGGTACTGAAAGCTTTGAAGAAAAGTAGCAATATGTAAAGCTGAATTCTAAAGATGAAGAGCGATAAAAAACCGTAAATCTCATACCTTGATTGGTATCAAGTGAGTTATTTCAATTACTTAGGGGAAAACATTTCATGCAACGCCAAATGCTGAAACTGATTATCGGCGTCCCGCATCAGTGGCATCCACGCGAGTGCATCAGTCTCGCGCCCCGCCGTGGTGGTCTAGTGGCTAAGGTACTCGGCTGCTGACACGCAGGTCGCGGGTTCAAATCCCGGCTGCGGCGGCTGCATTTCCGATGGAGGCGGAAATGTTGTAGGCCCGTGTGCTCAGATTTGGGTGCACGTTAAAGAACCCCAGGTGGTCGAAATTTCCGGAGCCCTCCACTACAGCGTCTCTCGTAATCATATGGTGGTTTTGGGACGTTAAACCCCACATATCAATCAAATCAATCAGCATCAGTCTCGCAAAACGGCCAAAAGCACCACGCTGCTGGGATCACCATTCACGACCGCTTAGACGGTATTACGCTTTTACAGCGCATCGTTCCATACAAACTCGCTGCCTCATGTGACTTGTGGTGATGCATGTGCCATCAAAACATCGCACGGTGTAAATCGTCGCAGCAGTCAACATATGACTGAGAACCTCGCGGAACAACATCATTACGTTCTTGCTCCAGAAGCTCGGTGTGGTGCGCCAAGAGGATGGGTGGGGATCGTCACAGGAGACTTCAACGTGAATGTACTTCGATGAGAAAATGAGTAGCTTGAGGCGTTCCACTGTGCCGAACTTAAACCTCACCTCCTGTTTGACGTAAGGCAGCCAACTACACACAACAACACGCATCTAGATATGGTGTTCGGAAAAAGTATTGCATCACTAGTGCACTGCGTGCCATTGCCAACATACTTCATGGACCACAAAGTGGCTCTCGCATGCATCGAGTAAACTGCTTTTCAATTATATTCACCAGTTCTATATCGCATGCTATATTTGCTGTTTATATTTCTTACACTTCATTAAAAACGTAATATATTTGCAATGTGGGTATATATAGCATTACTATCATTCTGAGCATACGCGAGGAAGGGCGTCACCACATATAGATGCGCTCTACACGTAAAAAAACGGCCACCAGCGGCGACACACAACGTATAGCCCTTAGTACCAGCGCGCGCAACCCACGGGAGCCGCTTCTTATCGACGCTGTCACTACGCACGAGCCTTGCTGTGGTCATGTACTGTGGTCGCGCCACAGTAAACTTCGTTACTAAGCAGGCGCATGTTTACTGCAATCATTACTGCTCCTAACAATACTAGCCTTGCTTCATGAAACATTCGAATATACTTCAACTGCATTCATTGCTTCACCTTTTAGCGAGACTGTGACTTTTCTTTTGTTCTCTTTTTAGTGTATGTAGATAATATACATATATATGTATATGTACGCATATGAAACATGACGGCAACAATCAGCCGAGATAATACATATATTTATTGAGAGATAATACATATTTATTAAGAGAAAAAAAAAGAAAGAAAGCCGCGCAATATCGTCACGTAAAGCATACGATTTGATTATGAAAATCACGCACGCACAAGAGAATGCTCGATGTGCAAAGGTGAGAAAGAAGCTGACACAGCTGTTTGTAAGTATCACTCAGCGTGTACGGGTCTACGGAGTTCGAGCGACGGCTTGGAGTCTGGCGCTTTTTTGTGACACACACAAAAAGAAAAATCTCCGAGCGACGTGATTCCATCCCGACTCACCGTTTCATGATTCTTGAATCAGCGTCAGCAGCTAAACCAACACTGAACTGAAACCCTATCCCCTAGATACTTCAGAGGAAGTGCTGAGATCGCGTTTTATGAGTGAGACCTCACCTTGGATATCTACTGTGTAGTCGGTGAATCGGTGTGTAGTCTAATACACCGACTACACTGTAGTCGGTGTAACTAAAAGCCCTAAAGATATACAAGTGTCTAATAAGCTACAAGGTAAAAAAGGTATGTGACTATTGCAATTAAAAAGAAAATAGCCAGAATTTGAGGCTGTTCTGAATTGGCCTAGTACTCCTCCTGAGAGTTTGTGAAAAATAGGTGAGTGTTTGACACTTGCGGCGCAGGCGTGAGTGGCAACTGGTGAAGCCAAACTTTCAGCAGCACAATTCCAGGTAACTTGTACTAGGGCAATCATCAAAATAAATAGTTTGTTAAGTTATAAAATTTTTCAACGAATTTAATTTTTGACCGCTTGCAAATCAGGTAATGTTTTTATCGCTTTGAGGGACACTTAGTAGATTACTTCTTCTGCTGAAAAAAGGCAATGACGTTTGATTATTTTTATTCTGAAAAGAACAGATAGTTGTTTTGATGGCCCAGCTACTGCATCAAAGCCAATGCATTGATAAAACTGAACATTTTTAGAAGAGTGTAGCGTTAGTTTATCGCTTCTTAGGCCACTTTTAGATTAGTGAGCCGTAACTATCATCGTCAGCAGCAGATACATCGTCATTGTAAACCTAATGTATGTCGAATGCAACGCGATGGCTTCTCTAAAGTGTGATTTCTCATTCCGAGATGGCGTGCTAATTTTCGTGAGGTTTGTGGGTCCTCTTAACATTTAAAGGTGATGCTAATGCCTGAACCGAGAAAGCGCTCCCAGAGAATGGCAGGTGCCACACGACCGTCAGTGAGAGATCAACCACGACCTCGTGACCCAAGTGCGGTGCCAGTAGTGAAAACAAACAGCGTGGTCATTCTCAAAGCGGGAGCCCTGCTGGTATACTGCGAGACTACCACCTTTCTTGTCTCTTCCTCTTTCCTTTAATCTTTATACTCCCAATTCCGATTCCCCAGAGCGTAGGGTAGCCAACCGGTCATGTGCCAGGTTAACTTCTCTGCCTCCATTGCTTTCGTTTCTTCCTTGCTTCTTATTTTTGACATCACTTACTTGAATAAAGTAGAGTTCCTGTTTGCAGCACGGTATCAAGTGTCACGGTTGCATGTGGTTTTGAAACCACTTACGGATGATTTTTGTCGGAAAACAAACAAAAACTATGAGGACGCTTTAGCTTCGCCGTGAAACGTAGAACGCGAAACTTTTGCCTCACGCACTGAACCTTTTCTTGATAGTCGAGTTTTCGTTCTCAACCGTGCCTTAAAGCAACGAACGACTGCGCGCGTAACATTAGCCGTTTAAATGCCTGCTTAAATGCTGGCTGGAAGGACACCTAAGGGGCAAGTGTACACACCATAGTTATTCCTTTTGAGAATTTGCAAAGCGGCTCCTACGCGTCCTTCAGGCATGTGCAGTCGTTCACTTTCTTGATGTTTTCACGGATGATGGCGATTCTTAAATATTTTCAAGCATTTTGTCACAGTTGAGCCTTTAAGGTGACGGTACCACCGTCGCCATCTTGCGAGTAGTTTCTGCTTGAGCCACCAGAAGACGCCACTAAGTCACGTTTGGAAAAAAGGGAGGAAAATGCACTCTCCGCCGTCGCAGCAAGCAGTGGCGAAGTTCCTGTTCCTGCTGGAACTAATCCATTCTTTTCGGGGGTGCGGCTGCTCCCATATCTCCTATGAAACGTTTCAATTTCAAATGTGCGTGACGCCCTCCCCCCCCCCCCCGCTCCCCAATAACAACAACAGCAACAAAAAAAGGCACGAACCCGAGAGCCTTTGTACTCCCGTGCAACTGTCCGGAAAAGAGGTGCCTCTCTCTCTCCTGGTAACGTATAACTATTTACAATAGAGCGCTGAACCGCGCTGCCGCAAGGGTTGCTGGAAATAATGGTTTGGTTTCTGAACCGATTCTTTCTCTTCCTCGCTAAAAAAGAGTAGAAAGAAAAAGAGTAGAAAAAGAGTAGTTCTCGAGGAAGTTCTTCAGTGGCCCTGAATACCGGCAGTGTTGGGTCGCGTGAAACAACGCCGACCTTGTGCACGTGCATAGTAATTATAGATTTATCCACTGTCAGCAGCTTTGGTTCGACTGTGAATGTAGTGTGGGTGTCGCGCATGGTCCGCTTGATACTTATGTCGCTACATTCAGAAGCTACCCAGGAAGCTCCTTTCCACTTCAGTTCGCGCACATGGCACTGCAAATCTTCTCATTCGTTTCAGAGCCGCAGCACAGTGGTGTGGTAAACGAAGCGATCACACAAAACGGTCGTTGTAGGAAATTCGCACGCGCTCACCGATGCGAGCACTCATAGCGCCAGCATATGTGATGACCATCGCGAAAACCATCGCGAAAAAAGAAGGCTGTTCGAAAACAGCCTTTCACGTTTCGCCGACAGACATTTTTGAGATGCGACAGAAGCCCCGGAGCATGCAACTTAGCGCAAGGGTTTGAAAAAGGGCGCCCGCGGCTTCGCACGGAATAAATGTTTGTTACTTTGCTAAAGAGTACTCGCAAGCTGCAGAGACGGCACTGGTCTCAACCATTCTTTTTTTCTTGAGGCACCCCATGCGGTCACTATGAATTGAAACTTCACCGTGGCTCGAAAATTCTCTATTTCAGAATCGGCGTCCAGATTTTAGACATTGTGGAAGTCTTTAGTGATGTGTTTTTTTTTTTCGAAACTTGACGTCAAAACCCTTTTGATGTCAAATGACCCATTTATAGGATACTGGAAAGGCGTTCTTTCAATGACAACGTTAGGTGACATTTTATTCAAATTCGCTGTGCCCCCCCCCCCTCTATATTTTTACCATCTTCAGTGTCTCGGCACTTGTGGGATAAATTTCGTGATTGCAGCACGCTAGCTGATTGAGACCCCTGGCCTAGCGAGTGGAAGCTGCAAAATTGGTCCCGGCACCACATTTGTCATTTGGGGGACGGGGGATAGGCGGCTCACACATATGCCTAGGTCCATCGGAAGGGCACGCTTGAGCGCGCCTATGTTTAGTGCGAACGCCTCATTTACTAGGTGTCTAGCGGCCGATGCCAGCGATACTGAGACGGTAAATGAGCTACGTCGCGCGCTCTGGTCAGTGAAGGTTGGTTGGTTGAAAAACTTTATTTCTGGTCAGTGAAGGGTGCCTAGAAAATAAGACATCACATGATCTACATGAGAAAAAGGATTATCTGCTAAATTTAGTTTTGCTATAGGTTGTTATAAATTGTGCGCGTGTTGTCTATTTCGCGCAGTGCAAGCTTTATTCCTGTGTTTCCAAACTTCAGTAGGCGTCGGGACGCGTTACGTTTGTTTTGCTGCGCGCGGCTGGGAACGCTAGAGTTCACGCAGCCATCCGCACTTTTCACTGCAGTCGGGGAAATATGGCTCGCTAACTAACGGCTTGCAAAAGAGTCACTGCGCATATGCGAGTAAGCTTGTTTTCCACACGAAAGCCTCAACCACAGACCAGCAGACGAATAATTTTTTTCCCATTTACCACTAATCCCTGTCTTTCCTTTCTTTCGTTTTCTCCTTTCTCTCAGTGGAAGAGGAAACTTACAATGAGGCGTGACATTCCTGAAGTACGTTTTGAGAAGTCTTGGTGCTGATCCTGCCCCTTCGTATGAATGTGGAGTGGTGAACACGTTTAGAGCGAGAAAAGCAGTCAGGGAAGCAGAAGTTTTACAGGTGTTTGCAAAGTGGGCGCCAGGTGCAACACCCTCTACGACGGAGTTGCCTTGTCGGCGCTTTCGGGAAACGGGAGACAGCATGAACGAATGGATTCGCAGCGCGCCGTTGAGTACACAACGAGCGCGTAGCAATGGGCATTTCTGAGAACGCGGCATCCGCTCGCGTCGTAGTGTGATGACGTCAAGAGGCCTCAGCTAGTCTAGAGGGTATTGGCCAGGGGTCGCTCACTATTTTGCAAAGGCCAACATAAAAAAAGAAAAAAAGAAAGATTTTTTTGTCGAGCCAGGTGGCACACTTGTCACCACCCCATTATAACGGGGACGCTCATATCATCCATCCATCCAACAAGGCTGTTGCAGTGGTGGCGCGCGACGCAGAGGTAGTGATTTACGTGGACAAAAATTGAAGGCGTGCAGACTAACTATACGAACTGGTACGGGGTGTGTATGCCTGTGGAGTGTTTTAGTTTATTTACTTGATAGGTGTTTTTTTTGTTCTCTGGTTAGGGCGAATTAATCTTGCCCGCCCGATACAAAGGGATCAGCCTCAAATCATCAGAGTCAATGGGCCTTTTTCAGGTCCGAACAGCGCCTCCAGTGGAGATCACCGAAATCGAAACTGGGAGTCCGTGGCCTCCGAAGTTATCCGCCACGGCCCGGTAGAAAAATCTCGTAGGCCTGGTATTTTTCGGGATAATTTGCAAACGACGCCAGGTGCCCTTCAGTTCGCACCTGTAGCCGCCCTGTGCAACGTTTATAGAAGCTGTTTGGCTCTGTTACTCCCCCAAAACATGGCGTGAAGTCACCACCACTTGCACCACTTCGCATGCCCAGGCTAGTCTCCCGAAAAAAAGTCCATTGTTATCCTAGTTCAACCGGCGTCACGTGAAATATTCAAACACACATACACTGCCAGACACTCGTCACCTCCCTGCGATGGGAAAGCGCGCTTCAGATAATGTCCTACGGGCTTCAAAAATATGGGGAGGCAAGGTCCAGTTCTTTGTGTCCTTCAAAAACGCTTCTACAGTCACCTGAGTACAAAGGCGAGCAACCAAGCAATTCCTGGAATCTTTGGCACAATAGCCTAACCTGCTGGCTATGCATTCCTGATGTACAGTGCAACACGCTTTATTCCCTTCTTCCTTTCTCTCTCTCCTTTTCTTTCTTTCTTTTTCAGCAGGATTTAGCCACTGAAGTCTAAACAAGTCCATCCGTGTTTTGGCGGCTTAGTTATGTTTAGAAGCGCCACTTTTGACGAACGTCGGAACTGACGTGAAACAACTTGATGTTTTTTTTTGACAGATGGCGCTACCGTCAAAAAGTGTTTGCGAGCTTTATTATTTTTGAAAAATCTTTTGTTTCAAGCACCGCTTCGTAAAGTTAGTGAATACTGGTGATTACAAGACACTACATGGTACTGCTAATGTGCAATACTTGTTGTGAATTAGCCTACAAAAGACAAAAAAAGGAAATTTGCACGAACCTGGCAAGCAGAAAAATGAGCTAATTTCACTGCTGTCCTACAAATTTTCTAATTAACTTACGACAATTTTCTCTTCATAGAAACCTAGGGAAAGGCTTGCTGATTTATTATTGAAGATTTCAGAGTTTCAGCTTGGATAGTTTTGTCCCTTCGTCGGTAATGCCTGACCAAGTAGCGCCATAAATTGCCGTATTGAAGGAGTAATAATTCAAGAACTGTTCATCAGAACACAAAACAACTTCGCGTACACATAACGTACATTGTAGCCTAGAAAGCCATTCAATATTGTTGTTCTGCACAAAATAGAAAAAAAGTTATTTACTCATAAACTTTCATTCTTTTGCCCATTTTTATTAGAGCGTGCATCAATTTCTAATTGCTTTACTGGCAATATCTCTTCATAGAAACCTTGCATAACGCTTCGTTGAAAGGCTCAGCAAATTTCATTTCGTTATGTTGGACAGTTTTGCTGCACTGGCAGTACAACGGAGGCTTGTACAGCAAAAACGCTGTTTTTTGCTCACACTGTTTTAATTGCCATGAACTAACACTCCAAACTAGGCGAAAATACTAGTTGTCATTAGAAAGCGGAGAACGTAAACTTTCT
Source organism: Rhipicephalus microplus (assembly GCF_043290135.1). Taxonomy (NCBI): domain Eukaryota; kingdom Metazoa; phylum Arthropoda; class Arachnida; order Ixodida; family Ixodidae; genus Rhipicephalus; species Rhipicephalus microplus. The sequence continues at coordinate 109,148,753 of NC_134704.1, forward strand.
AATGCAATAGAACTTATATTCTTACATTGAGCAGAGCAAGCACAGTGAGCCAGTAAACAACGACTAAAATGTCGAGCTCTTGCCACTGGAGTGGGACCGCCACCTTAAGAAATGCGCTCGGCGCACTCGTCGCATGTTTTGACGTATGGTGCGATTCTACGTATCCCGCAAGCAATATCACATCGGTTACGAAGATTTATTCCACCATTGCATCTTTCACCCCGAGTCAGTTCTAAAAATTAGCGCGGATCCGTAGTATAACATTTGCCGGTGACACAGGTGGCCTAAGTTGGATTTACTTCACTCTCATGTACATTTTTAAGGGGCGAAGCACCTTAAGGCGTGGGTCTGTCCATCCTCCATTGTTGTCGTACGTAGCCACCGGTGGCACATACTCGCTCTAGAGTGGTTATGTACCACATGGGATGTAAGAGTGGAGATGGCAGTAGTTGGAGTGTTAGCTAGATGGACGCACGGACGTATGCATGGATGGACGGACAGACAGACTAGCCGACAGGTGGTGAAAGGATGGACGCGCGGAGCGGCTTTGTGCCCCAGGGGGTGCGAGATGGCGTTACTTGGAGTGTGCAATAGATGGACGCACGGACGGACGAGCAGAAAGACTGGAAGATGGACGGACAGATGGACGGACGCGTGGACGTGCGGACGGATGGACACACGGACAGACGGATGGACGCAAGGACGGACTCACGAATGGTCACGCGGACGGACAAAAGCAAGAACGAACGGACGGACGGAAGCCTAGACGGGCTGGTGAATAATTCGCCACACTCATCATCATTCACTCCGTGGATATGTTATGATTTTTGAGGGCCGAAGCTCCTTAGGGCGTGGGTCTGTCCATGCTCCACCATTGTCGTAGGTAGCCACCGGGATGCGAGACGAGAGATGGCGGTATACTTGGAGTGTTCACTAGATGGACGCACGGACGGATGGACACATAGATTAGCAGACGGACAGACGGATGGATGGATGCGTGGAGTGGGTATGTGCCGCAGGGGATGTGAGATGGCGGTACTTGGAGTGTTAAATAGATGGGCACACGAACGGACGGACAGACAGACTTGAAGATGGACGGACAGATGCACGGATGTGTGGACGTATGAATGGACGGATGCATGGATGCACGCATGGATGGTCCCACGGACGGATGGAAGCAAGAACGAACGGATGGACGGAAGCCCGGATGTGCTGACGGACGCTTCGCCCCACTCATCATCATTCACTCCGTCGATATGTTGTGTAGTTTTTTGTCATGGACAAGATCGAAATTTTTCGCTCACAACCAATCACGCCGTCACCGATGCCAACGCCAAAGCCGAAACTAGCTCTTTAAGGTTCTTGTGTTGATGTGATACTACGTTTTAAATCACTGTAGAATCTAATGGCAGTGCTATGCAGGCCAGTTCCTTTTTCCCCAACGTACAAAGAGAACCCACAACCATGGTACAACTACTACTGCAGCATTTGTCTGGTGTTAAGAAGAGTGGCACACGTGTAAAAAGGATACTTATTCCGCATGCCTTGTTTTTAAAAGTGTAGAGGCAGCGTTCTAGACTGTTTATGTGCCGGTTCCAAAAGAAACTATTTACCTATAGAGCACACTAAAACAAATTCCTGTTAGTTCAATGAAAGCTCGTGTTGTTTCTCGTCAATTCGCATTCTTCCTTCTTTGGTGAAAACATTTTCCAAGAATCATCAATCAACTTGCTCGTAAATATACAAAAATGAATAATACTTATTCTTCACAATGTTTAATAACGCAAACTCTTGTATTCCTGAAGTCAGATTAAAACGCTGAAACTTTAGCTCTTTCTCGGAACATTCACATCCTCTTCTCAAACCAAGTAAATTCAACTACCGAGTACCGCATAGCAATCACTATCTCAAGTCTCTATCAAAACACATAGGCCGTGAAGACATGGACCTTTGTTTCCAGCACCTTGTTCAGGTGAGTTACCATCTTCAGAGAGAGTTCTCGACGGTGGGCATCACCGGAGAGTTAAATTTTGATCTTCATTATTCGTGCGAATCCTAAAACGTTCTGTTGATACACCTCAATTTATTGCTCTCGATATTTCTGGCAGCTTCCACAAAGCTTACCCCCGTATTCACAAACGCTCTTTCACTCAAGAGCTCTCCTCGAGTTGAAAAAGTCGATGGAAACGCCGTCTCTTGGCGGACCAAGTCACTGCATATCGACAATATTCTGCAGCGATTCTTGAGAAGTGAAGCGTCAATTTCAGTCGAGCAGCGGCGCAGTGCTCAACTCAGTCAAGTGAAGGATGGAATTCCAGTCGAGGTGCGTTTCTGAATACGGGGGTTACTTCAATTTCTTGTTCACGCTCGTTCACGCGAACATTTCTCATCTGTCCGCCATTTTGGGAAAATGTTTTCCGTGCTCGACTACCGACCAGATAGTCGCGGGCTCGATACCAGCCTCAGTGGCTGCATAATAATAATAATAATAATAATAATAATAATAATAATAATAATAATAATAATAATAATAATAATAATAATAATAATAATAATAATAATAATAATAATAATAATAATAATAATAATAATAATATTATTATTATTGTTGTTGTTGTTGTTGTTGTTGTTGTTGTTCTTGTTGTTGTTGCCCTGTGGATCGACAGTAATATGCGCCATTGACCCGCATCCCATTGCGATTGTTGCCCTTTCAAGTCAAGAAGACCTACCAGAGCAAAGCGCGCCGCCACTCAACTCTCCCACTCCTCTATCGGAGACGATGAGCCCTGATCTGACAGCAGCACAGAGACAAAAATTGCTGAATTTAGTGAACAGACACCTCTGTTTGTTTGACGTTCATTCTTCTGTCCTTGGTATGACAAATTCGGCACACTGAGGCCAGTGGTCATGGTCTAGATGTCGTTCTACTGCAGCGTGACAACACCTCACGTGACCGTGTCATCGCTTACGCCAGTCGTGCTTTGGCTGCTGCCGAGAAATATTACACAATAACCGAACAAGAGTGCATCGCTGTGGTATAGGTGGTACAAAAATTCCGTCCATACCTCCATGGCCGCCACTTCATAGTCGTCACCGACCACAACGCATTGTGCTGACTTTCGTCGCTAAGGAACGTATCGAGCCGTCTTGGCCGCTGGGTGCTTCGTTTACAACAGCACAACTTTCATATCGTCTACAGGGCTGGTAAGAAGCACCAAGATGCTGATACTCTCTCTCGCTGCGCTCTACCCAACCGTGATAGCCCACCGTCACCAATTTCCACCGCGGCATTACCCATCGCGGGTCTCAGTTGGCTAATCTAGCTGTCCATCCACCCTTGTGTCGCATCAACGCGTTGACCCTTACTTCCGCTCCATATTAGCACTCATAGAAGGCAAATCCACTCCTCCGAACGCCCGACATCGTCGACAACTGAAACAATTCAAGCTTCACGATGGTGTTTTACATCGCTATATTTACCACGTTAAAGGAAACAAATGGGTCCCCGTTATACCGCGTTGTCTACAACGTCAAATTCTTGAGACATTCCATGATAATCCTGCTGCTGGGCATCTGGGCTATCACAAAACGTACGAAAAAATACGCAGTGGGTTCACGTGACCTGGCCTCTCATCTGCCATTGCCAAATATTTTTCTTCGTGTACCAAATGTTAATGGCGGAAACAACCCTCTAATGCTCCTTTTGGCTTTCTCCAACGCCTTCCTTGTCCCGCTTTGCCATTCGAAATCGCCAGGATAGACTTGTACGGCCCCCTTCCAGTGACCTCCAATGAAATTCATTGAATTGTGACGGCTGTTGACCACCTCACTCGTTACGCAGAAACGTCCGCACTGCACCCTAGTAAAGCCACTGATGTAGCCAATTTTTTTCTGCGTAACATATTTTTTTACGCCATGGAGCTCCACGTGTTCTGCTCAGTGACCGCGGTCAGGTCTTTCTTTTCTCTATTGTTGCTGAGGTTCTACACGCCACCCACACCATCCACAAAACAACTTTTACTTATAATCTGCAAACAATTTGCTTGACGGAACGCTTTCGTCGTACCCTCTCGACCATGATTGCCATGTACGTCAACCCTGACCACATCAAGTGGGACGACATTTTTACATTCGTAACGTTCGCCTACAATACAGCTACGCACCCACGACGTGGTTTTCTCCTTATTTTCTGGTCTATGGCCGCTCTCCAAGTGTAACTCTGGATGTCTCCTTCCTTTCAGCTTCTGCTACTTAAGCAGGCCCTTTGTCCACACAATTTTTGTCTCGTCTCGAGCACTGCCGTCATCTGGCCCGAATCAACACCAGCATCTCTCAGGAGGCTCGCAAGTCTCGCTACGACTCAACTCACCGTGCTGTCACCTTTTCTGCAGGAGACAAAGTTCTTCTGTGGACTCCCGTGCGTGTGCCCGGCTTATTTTCAAAATTCCCCAGTCCTTTTAAAAGACCTTATATGGTGATTGAACAAACGACCCCAGTTAATTACCGTATCTCACCACTTAGCCCTCCCTCCGACCTTCGTAGCCATGGGACAGAAATCGTGCGTGTTTCTCGTCTGAAGCTGTGTACCCAACGCAATTCTTATTATGTCTCTCGCGCAGCCCGGAGGCCACTTCCAGGGTGACGGGGAAATGGTGAGAACGTAGTCACCGAATCTTCTTTATCAAACGGATGTGTCATCATCATTTGTATCATTTCTCATCTGTAGATACCATCAACAGTGTATGCTATCATCAGCTCGTCTCGAATAAAGCTCTTGCTCATAATATTTACAAAGGTTATTGCTAACGGAACTAGGACAACATTAGAATTCAATCAACAAAAGGAACAAGCAGGCTTTCGAAAAGGCTACTCGACAATCGACCACACTTATTCCGTAATTCCGGTGACAAAGAAATGATCAGAATACACCCAACTGCTATAACTATAGCCTACATGAATTACGAGAAGGCATTTGATTCAGTAAAAAATCAGCAGTCATGCAGGCACTGCGGAATCATGGCGTCGGCAAAACATATTTAAACTTCTTGGAAGAAATCTACAGCGGATCAACTGGCGCCATACATACTGCTCCATGAAGAAAGCGATAGAATACCAATAAAGAAGGCTGTAAGACAAGCTTATTCCATTTCCCGAATGCTATTTACTGTGTGCTTACAGGAGGTTTTCAGAGGCCTAAAATTGACAGAGTTGAAGATAATAGTTAATGAATAGTATGTTAGTAACTGCTGCTTTGCAGAGGACATCACATTACTGAGTGACACAGGGGACGAATTACAAATTCCTGGTTACTGAATTACACAGGGATGTCATAAAGGTAGGTCTTCAAATAGTAAGCAGAAAACAAAAGTAATTTACAAAACTATTGAAAGAGAACATCGCTTCGAGATTGGTAATAGTCCACTTGAAGTTGTAAAAAACTACGTCTACCTAGGACAGGTAATAACCGCGGAACTGAGCCACGAGGTTAAAGTAAGTAGAAGAATAAACATTGGGTAGAGCACATTCTGTAAACACTCTCAAATCATGACTAGTAGATTGCCACTATCCCCCCAAAATAAGGTATCTAACAGCTGCACCTGGCTGGTACTTACCTATGGAGAAGACACCTGGAGGACTTCAAAATGGTTCTGCTTAAATTGAGGAATACGCTGCGAGCGATGGAAAAACTTGATAGGTGTAACTTTAAGAGACAAGAAGAGAGCAGTGTAGATAGGGGAACGAACGGGGTTAAGGATATCCTAGCTGAAATCAAGAAGAAGAAATGGACATGGGCAGGGCATGTAGCGCGTAGACAGGATAACCGCTGGTCATTAAGGGTAACTGACTGGATTCCCAAAGAAGGGAAGCGGGTTAGGGGGAGACAGAAGATTAGGTGGGCAGATGAGATTAAGAAGTTTGCGGGTATAAAGTGGCAGCAGCAAGCACAGGACCGAGTTGACTGGCGGAACATGACAGACTTATTTTGCCCTGCAGTAATCAGGATGATGATGATGATGACGACGACGACGATGATGATGATGATGATGATGGTGATGGTGATGATAGTTGTGCTGTCTGAGTGTGTTTTCAGACGAAGATTTTTTTTGCCTCGCACCGCAACGCTGTTGGGAACATTTACACATCCAATTCGTTGGCAAATTTTCATGTGACTGTGCAGTAGTAAACACGATGCAATGAAAATGATTCATATATAGGTAGCGTGGAGCTTTTATTGTTTCTTTATAATATCTCCACCGAGCGCATGGTTAACTTGATTCGAAACGATGTTAGAAATAGATAGAGTTTAGCGCGCAGATGTGCGCATATGAATTTTCGAGCATCAGTACGGTTAAGAACTGCGACCATAATCTTGAATAAGTGAAATAGACTTAGGAGTTTACGCATTAGTAGTTTCTGTGTGATAAGCGATCCATTGTGGGTGATCTCTTAACGAAGTCTCAGGTGTCTTCAATATCTGCTAATGGGCTCTATAATTGTCTTACGCAGGTTGGGAGGAATTGGGCAAAATTTGAAGAAAAAGGCTAGTTTGATTATTGCTATACTGCAAATATAATGAAAATAGCCTGAAGACATCTATGAAAAGCACAAAAGTGGGAGGATCTTGTGTGCATATCACCGAAGCGCAGCGCAAACATTGTTATGCGCGCGCTAGTATAATCACGTTCTGAGGCTTCATATGAATGACAACCAGATACCTCATTCTAGTTTATTTTTTGTAGTTTTCCTACTGTGGGCACTATCCTAGGCAAATTGATCACGCATTTGCGCGTGCAGAACTTACGGGTGGGCGAGCTGTAGTTTCGAATAAGCAGTGAGGAGAACCTCGAATTTCTGAATGCAAGCGCCGTGTCGCTGAAGTATAGAAATATATTTGAAAAATGATGAGCCCGAAAATAGACCTTCATCATAATTAGGTGGCCGATTCATGTAAGCAGAAAAAAACGCGCTTAAATTACGAAACAAGCTCATCAGGCTAGCTGGAATACTAACAAAAATTAGCACCATATCATCGTGTTAATCTGCAAATGTCGTCGAAAGACGATAGTCTTGCGTCTGGAGAGATTAAACAAAACGTTTATTTGATGTGCTGCGCAAAAAAGTCGGTGATTGGTATTCTGGAGGCACTGCGTTTGAGTGCCTCGAGCGTACAGCGGAAGCACACGAGCGCACCAAGTCACGTCACACGTGAGACAAGAGCGTTATATGGCAGTTATCTTCGACAACTAAACGCGCGGCTCTGAGACGGGCGTGCGCGCCAGTCTCAGAGCCGCGCGTTTAGTTGTCGAACATAAAACCCGACACAAATGATCTGTTTAGAAGGCATAACAAGAGTCTTACGTCAGTGCATTCTAAGGGTGCCATTTATAATGTGGACGCTTACGAGTCCATCTAAAGCCCGTGTTGCTAAAGTGGCAAAATAGTAAGTCATTTATTGGTGCTCCGCATACGTGTTTAAGCAGCATACTATGGCAGATTTGCCACATTAAATGCTTTCGTGTGGTTTCAGTTTCTCTGTACTTGTAGTTGTGGAAATTGAAACTATTCCATTAATGCCTTGATAATAGTTTTGTCTCGATTCTCGCAAGTATAACTTAGAGGGTTTTAGGTCACGAATATTGTATTTATGTACAATCGAAACGCGTAAATACATTTTCGGAAACATTTTAAAGGTTATTTGTGGCATTGCACAATTACATGTTGGTCGGTAGTGATTCGTGAGTTGCGAAGGAGCCTTTTATGTAAAAAAAAGTCACAACTTTGCCGCAAAGGCGAAGAGATGAACGCAATTGCAACATTCGAAAAGGTCATGCGCTGAATGGAAAGCATAGCGAAACGTGCCTCACGTTTCTCATGCACAAATTACGCACTAAACGTACTCACAGGTACGGATGCACGCAAATAAGCGTCTCAGTTGGCACATACCCACCCGTGGGTAGGTGCCGCTGTCTGACGCGACGTGTTTAATGACGTACGCGACGCGATTGCGACACTATTCATATCTTAACCGGCGCGTCAAATTCGTGAAACCATCTGACCCTTCCATGCTTATTTTGGTTCGCGCCAAGTTAAACGGGTAACCATGAGAGCACCCAAACGTAAGCGGCTACATAGATAGATAGATAGATAGATAGATAGATAGATAGATAGATAGATAGATAGATAGATAGATAGATAGATAGATAGATAGATAGATAGATAGATAGATAGATAGATAGACTCAAAGTCACCGAAGTTCGCTAAGAAATGCTTCGCATTTAAAATTAGCATGGGAGGTAAGATGGTTTGACGAATATGACGCGCTGCTGAAGACATGAATAGTGTGATAATCTCGTCGGATACGTCGTCAAACACTTCCGCCAGACAGTGGCACATACCCACGGGCGGGTATGTGCCACTGGTATGCGGGTATGTGCCCAAAGTGATTGACAATTTGTATCTACCGAGGAACGATGAGAACACACGAGGACAATTTTAGCGCTCCGGTGTTGAGAAATACTCTAAATCGGTAGCGTCGACCCAACGAATGAAAAAACTAAATGCCAGGGTCCCAGCTGGAATGGAAACCGAGAATTCTGCGCGGAAATGAAGCATTCTATTTCAGAGCTACGCCAGAGCTTGGCGTATTATAAATAGACGCCAATCTTCGTGAAACGTCAATAGTTGTTGAATGCTGCCTACCTGATTTTATAAACAATACACATAAACTCCTTTGATACAGCCGTCTTGCCACGTTAATGTCAATTGTGGTTAATGAGTCGCCATGCACTAAATTTGATTTATGTGGCAGTGTTCAGGGCCAGGACTCTCGCAAGCATTACCGCTGGTGTTGCTAATACACATGTTCTAGATGGCATTGTTGCGCAAGTGCGAACAACTGGTTATATAAACATCTGCAACATTTCCACCAATGTCTGTGCATGCAATATGTGTACATGTAATTAGCGTGATTTCATGACGTGTCACTAAAAAAATAATTGCCGCACGGTCACATTCCCTCTACAAGCTTTAGATAACATTGATTCCCAGGTACGTAAAGCCTGCAGAATTTTCTGATCTATAGCAAGAGTCGCATGGCCTCTAAGATACACGCCGCGCACTCGCCATCTCGGATGGCTATTAAGTGTCTCACAATACCTCACAGATGGCATCACTATAATTAGCATTTGATGTTTGCTTGATCAATGCCTCTGGAAAAGCATGATATTTTTTCCGCTAGATGGACACAGTTGTCCCATGTTAAGCTGATTCAAAGTTCCTGTGCGTTTTTAGCGACGATGGCTGCACTATCCCAGTCTTTTTTGACATTGTTTGATGACCTCCAAAATGTGCCTACAAATCACCAAAAGGGCTCGTTTTTGCCGTGATACCTGTCGAAAAAAAATGCGTTAAGTAGACTACTTCCACTACATGACATTTATGTAGCGTTTTTCCCCTACGCACCTGCAAGTAGCACCGTGACTTTCTAGTAGAATATCTGCTTGCCACGCGAACAGCCCGGGTTCATCCTCAATGGGATCAAATTTTTTATTCTTGTTTTATTTGCTTCTCTCTCGATTTTTCGCTCACGTACAATTTTTGGCTCACAACCAACGGTGTCGAGGCCGACGGCGGAATTCCTGCGACACGGGCTCTCTAAGGCTATCGCGTTAAAACACAAGAAAGGGCATGACACAGTGATTGTGTCAGCCTTATACGGCTCACTCTCCCCCTGGCGCCATGAAATACTGACCTATGCAGCGCACCCGCACAGATTGGCTGAAGGATGCTTTAAATGTGATAGCAATGCTCGTTTTGTTCCTATTTACGTGGCCCCGAAGTTAAGGCTTGCGAAGCTACCCGCCTTTCGCCGTGTACAATTGCAAAGGTTTTGCCTTTCCGACAAGCGCGGAAAGCACTGTGGAAACTTACTGAAGCTGAACCAGCCAGTGTGGCTCCTACAATCTAGATTTAGTTGAACTTTTAGGGGTTAAGGAGAACGATGAGGAAGTAGAAGAAGAAACCAAGGGTAACAGAACACAGGGACACGAGAATAACACCTGCTACATCAAAGTGGTGCCAAGGGGTCCACGCTCGCGACCTTTATAGGGACAAGGCTGCCGTTGAAGCCGAAGTGACTTGTCTGAAGCACGACACACTGCGGCACACAACTTCACATAAACAAGTTGGCACGTGAGTTAGGAAGCTTGGTAATTCACGTGGTGGCTCCAGCACGAACACAACGTCTACAAAGTGAAGACAACTGCAATGACTCACGAGAAAGACCGCCACATTTCTGACCTGCAGAGGACTTGAGCTCTGGAGAAACAGCTTGAAAAGCAGCTGGGCGAGTCGCAGTGACATTCTTGTTTTAGGCCAAGGAATCCTGGAGAGTCAAAATGCACAATCTTGAAGCTGAGATCTTCAACCTGAACTGAAAGATGGCTGAGGACTCGCTGGAGTGCAGTCACATGAAGAAGCTGCCTGTAATTGCCCAACAGCTTCTTAAGTATCAGCAGCAGTAGTGTGCCAGGTTAGAGCGGCAGTTGCTGGAAAGGCACACTGAACTGTCAAACAAGCGGCGCAGCCACGGGGAAGAGCTCCAGCGACAGCATGTATTCTAAGACTCACAGCTAGACGATATATGAATGCAGGCAGCTGAGCTGTATGCGCAGCTGCCCCAAGCCCATTAGGACAGCAACCGAGAGACCACTCAAGTGCAGGTTCTAACTTAGGAACTTAATAAGAAAAAAAAAAGAGTGCGACAAGAAGCATAAGTAAATCCAAGGACTTCAGGCCTACCAGAAAGCTTTGTCGGCAACGTTCTCTGAGCTAGAGAAGCAGCTCAGTCTGGCATTGCATCTGAGGTCTCTGATGACTGATGGCTGCTGAGGTCACCGGCGTTCAATGACTCCTTCCTAAAGGACTTACGCTCGCGGCTACTGCTCCCATGTGCTAAACACCGCCATTCTGCGTCCAAGCCCTCACGCCTTGGCCAACATTATTGCAGTTTTAACACTTACTATACTGCTTGAGTGGGTGTGCAGTGGTACTTTTCTTCACGTATGCTTGGACTAGAAAAAGTTTGTCATGCCTAACGCGAATGTATTCATGACATTCCTATCTCGTAGAGTTGTTGCAATCAGAAGTCACAAAGAAACGCACATACAGTTTGTTTTCGTACGTTAGTGCAAGCAAGCTTGTCGCCTTAACGAAATCTTCCGGGTAACCTGGCCCATACAAAGTACTTGCACATGCCTTGCACGAATTTGCTGGAAGGCCCTGTCGTCGTTGGCACTCAACGAATCGCAGTTTGCCCCGAGCGACATGGCAAATGCAATCTGCAAACTTCTATGCATGTTCAATCTACCACACAATCAAAAGATGGGTCTTGTTTGAGTGAAGTCATTTAAATATCAACAGTTTTCATTCGCTTCGCAGGCTTTCCTGCTCACGGGTGGATTAAGTTCTTTCAGTCTTGATGAGTATGAAGAATGAAGGCAGAAAATATTAAATGCGCATCATTTCTTTACATACTACAGGCACTTTGAGTATCTATCTATCTATCTATCTATCTATCTATCTATCTATCTATCTATCTATCTATCTATCTATCTATCTATCTATCTATCTATCTATCTATCTATCTATCTATCTATCTATCTATCTATCCGCTTATACGTTTGGTTGCTTCCGTGATCATGCCTTTAACGTTCGTTTAATCAAGGTTAATATGACAGGTCAGATGGTTTGATGAAGATGACTCCCTGGCCATGACATGAATAATGTCACAATCTCGTCGCGTGCGTCGTCTAATCTTTCCTGCAGACGTGTGACACATACCAGCGGGCGGATATAGGCCATGGGTGACTGATATTTATATATATATACCCAAGGACGGCGAAAACAGACATGGGTTTTTTAACGCGCGAGCACGAAGAAAAGCTGACATCGACAGCATTGACTCGACAATTGCAAAGCATGATTGTCAAGGACACCGTAAGAATGAAACGTCAGCCTTCTGCATGGCAATACTGTAATCGACTATTCTACCACAGAACTACGCCAGGTCTCTTAACTACTTTGAAAATGGACGCTAATGTTCGTGAAACGTTCATTGTAGTTGAAGTTTTGGCTATGGAATTTTCATCATTAGAAATGTACTCTTATTATATAGCCTTCACGTCTGGTTCATGTCAATTACAGTTAGGTCTCATCCGTTGAAGTTGATATATGTAGCAATGTCTAGAGCTATGATCCCCGCCAGCACCAGCATTTCATATCTGCTTACAGTTTCTTGTGCTCCTAATATTCATAATGGTGTTGGCATCATTACGCAAGTGTAAATAACTTGTTATAACATAACATAGGCGGCTGTTTAACGTATGTCTGTGCATACACTTGTACATAATATAGCGCTACTTCGTAAAGTTTGGTTCAACAAATCAATCATTTCAAAGGCAGTGTAGTCATTTGTGGTTACGGCAAACAGCCATTTCTTGTACTACAAAATACAAAAGTGACCCGCTTATCTAGTCCTTCGTGCAGAAAAAGTTAGAAACTGCAGTTCTCGTGCTCTAGCCCGTTCCTGTTACGTGCTTTTTATACAGCAGTGTCACACTGTTGCTTGTGCGTGTGTCGTGGCTTTCAAAAATGTTTTTGGCCACATTCGGAAGATTTGTGCGATGTAATTTCTTCATATTAACTTAAAAATACCTTGCACAGAACTAAGCATCGCTTACTAAGGCCTCGTAAGAACGCAGAGGTACTTCGACATTCTATGAAGACCACGCAAGCTGTACATAACTGCAGTTTTCTAAAAAGTAAGCCCCGTAATTCTCAAGAGGGTTCTGCACATACAGCAGGAAGTAACATCGAGACGGGGCAAGTGTTTTGGATAACGTAGTGGTACGTGTGCATTTGAGAAAATGTTAAGGTCTCCTACCTTCGTAGCCCAAGAAAAGCTGTGTTTTTAGACAAAAAGAAAACATCGTTGTCATTCAAGAAGCAATGTGGTGCAGCTGGCAATATTAAAGATATTAAGAGAAGAAATGTGCCCTTGCGCAACGTCTGCACCAATCAAAGGGTAGAAAGCTGAAGTAACAGTAGGAGGCCTGCAGGGAAAACTAATGCTCCTGGGGTATACGTGGTGACGAAAGCTGAGTTTGTTATAGTGCCCCCTCTACAGTGCCAGTAGAGCACAGGGATCAGCTATTCACTTTTAAAGAAATCAAGAAGTACTTTTTTCTAGGCTGCCGAAAGTTCCCCCTCCCGTATAAGAAATTAACGTGCAGACATTTCGTGATGTTACGCTTGCTCCAGACTAACGGGTACCGGACCCCCTGGCGCATGGAGTATCTCGACCAAGACTACGATTGTCATATGCGTTGCCAGTGTCGTGAGCGAGTAGATTTGAACCATATGCTCTGTGGTTGCGTATCGAGTGGCACTTAGGCTAAGAAGTGCTAAGAAGCGCTTCACTAGCAGACGAACGTCCGGCTGTTCAGGAAGTTCGCGAGGCCACGGAAAGTTCCGGGATCTCTGCCGCGACGGGGGATATCCCCTTGCCCTCTACAGCTGGCGCCTAGCCGAGTGCAGAACCCCTTTTTAAGTAGTAAATATTCCCCACCACCTCCACCACGTCGGGTAACACATAGAGACCCAGCGTTAATGCGTTCCCAGAACGCGTTATAGCTTTTTAGAGATGACTGAGCCAAGAGTCGGCTCTCACAAAGTATGCTTAGTACAATTATCTGCCACTCACGATTTTTCGGCGTCACGGCTGTTGTAGAGTCAAAAGCGTGTCAGCAAGGTCACCCTCGGGATTCCGGCTGTTACAGACGCCATCGAAAGGAGCAGCACGCAGTCCAAGCACATCAGAGATCCATACAAAAACGTTAAAACGAGTGCCATAGTGAACGAATAGCCGTAGTTGCCACTCCAGGAAACTCTTCGACATCTGGTACTTTTCGGGCTAGGTTGAACACTGATTTTTTTTCACGAGCCATTCACGTGCACAGCACCACCACAAGGACGTCTGTATGTTCTCTTTTCACAGTACCTTTTTTTGATTGTCCTCGACTCATCACACATCCCGCCAACTTTAAAGTAACTTAGTACCGCGGATAACGCTGCTCTACACGCACCACAGCAGAACCCAATATTAGCACACTAAAAACGAAACACGCAGGCACATACAACTACTGTACCAATGCAAGCCTTCTACCACTTGTGGAAATTCACACAGCTACCGCGGCTCAGAAGGCACAAAAGAAGAAAAAAACATAGTAAAAAAGTAATTTTCAGAACCATCTCACCCGCCTTTATCGCGTCTAGACGAAGAATGCTGCAGATTGCATGGCGACGGGTTTGTACTTCAAGACTGTCGATTCATTGCCGGTAGATTAAGTAGCGCGCCATCTTCAAGATAACGCTGCTCCTTCACCTTTCAAGCAAGCCCGCCTGAGGAGTGCTGCCCTCTTGTCACAAAATAAAAAAAAAATATTCTGAGTTAACTGTGGCCTCGAAAGCGACACGAACTCCGATTGTTAATCTTGAAGTATACATGATTTACTGTTGTGCGTTGTACAATTGCAATGTCTGTGTTGCCATTCAACACTTCTTTAGACTTGCTGCAAAAGTACGTAAGGTTACGCAAGAACCCGGCTTGTGTATTCGCTATGGGCCGTCTTATTGATTTGCTTTCTAGTGCGGCTTTTTTGTTCCATAAAGTTTAGCCTTCGTGATAATTTAATAACACTCGTAGGTAGAGATCGACAAGAAGTTGAAAATGATACATTTGACACTGCCAGCCTTTCATACCAAGGTTTATTCCTCCAGACAAGTGTGTATGTCTTCAAAGGCCAATAGCTGCTTTATTCAGCTTGACTAGGTCCTGGACGACCCCTTCATTTTCAGCATGCGACATTCACAGTGAAAGTGGACATAGGAACTTTTAAGTGTAACTTATGCCAGTACTACTCTATGTGCAATAATAGAGCCTGAAGGAGAGTTACAAAAAGATTCGCATTATATTTTTAGTGTCGTATGAACAACTTCTTATTATAGCTATATGTACAATCGCAAAAATATATAGAAAAACAGTATTTTTTGTAGCTACATCTCAATTGAGTTTTCTTCGTTCAGCGAACTCAATCTCAATTGAGATTGCGCACAATTAAAAGCTTGAGATCGTCAAGAATAAAACATTCCGTAAAGAGGACCAAAACGAAGTAACGAGCACTAATATCAAGATAGGCTAAACATCGCACAACCAAGACGCCAGTCTAAAAATTTATACATGTGAACCAACCAGGACATAGGATACTGACAATAATTCCAGTGTCTAGCAGTAAAAGATTCCACAAACCGATTTAAAAATTAGGGCTAAATTATAGCCGTGTGATCTATAGCGGTAAATGGGTGGTTAACGATAAATAGATACGCTAGAATATGCAGCATATGTATAGTACCGAGAATAAGCTTAAGTGTGGTATAATTACAAATAAATCATTATAAATGTCGGTATACCTAAATATTTGTAAAACGACAAATTAAAATACTGCAAGAACGCGTATGATAAATACTATCTTCATACACCACTCTCGTTAAAATAGAATTTGCAATGTTTACACTATGTAAATGAATTTTCTTTTGCTGAAAAAATACTCTCTTCAGGTTCTTTGAATATTTCATACTTAAACACGGGAACGAATGCTTGCTGAAGGAGTGTTGTGTTATTTTGTGCCCTTGATATGTGTGCCTTGAAAACTACTTTCATCACTCGTCCGTTGTTTCGCGAAGAAATCGTGGTGACCCACATTGTCTTTAACGTACATAGAATTTTTCAAGTCGGTGCCGTAATGCAGTGCTTCTTCTCAAGTGTTGCATACACTATCGTTCCCTAAATTGGAATACTGTTGGCGGTAACGCATCACTTGTTTCTGCAGGTTGGACGATGTTGTGTGTGTTAGGTATGGAGAATGTTCTCAATATGTCGAAGAATCTTCTTCTAAAAGAACTTGTTGTTGGGCTAGTTGACACATTTCTAAAAATTATTTAGAGCATGAACACACAAAACAATCACTCACGCACACACGCACCCGTGCGTGTTTGATGCCTGGGTGTGTGTGTGCGTGAGTGATTGTGTCGTGTGTTCACGCTCGAATTATATGTTTAAAAATCTTTTTCTGCCCCAGCAAGAATTTTTACCACGACTATTTATTAAGCAAGCAGGATGCAGGTAAGTTTTCTTAATGACTATTGCCATGTTTTTTTTTTTGACCTTGGAACATTTGTCATCCCTCACGAGTACGAAGGCATGTAGTGTTCATATCCCTGCATCTTTTTGTTTTCATATTTATTCATGCTTAATCCGTCAGTATGTGAAGGAATGACAGCTTACTAAAGACATTGCCTCGAAAGTTCTCAGCACTCAATATCAACATCAAGATGCTTGAAGAACAAGAGAAAGGGTACGTCTTGGCATTAGCGCACTCTAAGTCAACATAACGTGACAACCCGAGTCCCTAAAGTTCTCCGCACTCAAAAGCAATCACGAAAGGCTCTTCTACGACGGTCAGATAAATGGTTGCCGTGGGAAAGTGTATAACTATTCGCATAACTGCGTTTCAGTGCAGTGTCGGTCGGAATAGAAAAAAAAGCACGTAGAAGGCTGCAACAGGCCAGACTGATGTGTGCAAATAATTGGCAAGGAAAGTACTGGAACCGGAGATTTACACTTTATAATATAGCAAATTATGGGGCACGGCAATCAAGCTGGGTACATGAAACCCGTTATTAGGTGGCTCTTTGAGGAGTGTGGGTGGTTCGTAATGTTCCAGTGTATACAAAGACAGCATATGTCGAGATCGTTGTTGCGAGGCCAGAACGTGGTCAGTTTAGCTGAATTTTCGTCGGCGTGGATATCAAGCGATCCAGTGTGCTTCGTCATGCTAGCTAACGCTAAAAAAACCGCGGGTAGTCAATGTCATCTACAACGCTATTCTACAACTCTCAAAGAGGCCGAGTAGCCCTGGGATAAACCAAAGCAATCCTGAGCAATTTGCAAATATGCCTGCAAATAATTACAATTGAGGCAATGAAAGAAGGAATCACTCGCATCGTACCCAGAAAATGCACAATATAATGATAAGCAAATCACGCTTTTCTACAATGCCCTTGCAGAGCGTTCAATCGCTACTGGCCTGATGCCATGGGCATGTTCCGCAGCAAAGCAAGCGCAGAGCTCGAGCGCATCACAAGAGATCTGACAATATTTGTGCGCAATGCCCGATCAGCTTCGATGCGAGGCCACACAGTGTGCGCTGGCACCCCGCGGAGCACGGCCACGGTGCGCCGAGTTCGCACCAAGAGGGGACGGCACTGTACGCTGCGTGCTCGGTGCAGTCCGAGAACCGAACGGTAAGTAATGTTGCTGCGTTCTGTTTGCTCGTCCGCATCGTCATTTTGGCGCTTGCGGATGTCGTTTTGCATAGTGTGTCACAGTGAAAGAACTTTAAAAAGTACAAAGAATACGAAAAAAAGTATTAGACGCGCATAGAAACAAAATGAGGTGCATCATGAGCGTGGAAAGACTACTGTGAAGGCAGTATGCTTCGAGCGGCCGCTTAACCGACGCCGAGCGCACTTTGTTAAGGATATTTTATGCAATATGGTTGCTTCACATAAAGCACTAATGCTGTGACGTATTTCAGGAAGTAATTAAGCGGAATGGCTTGCTCATAGCACTGTCATTTGGTCGCACATGCCGCGGCCATTGGATAAAAAAGATGAGGCCTGTTGCGTGCCGCCGCAGTGGCGTCTCGGTCCTAGTTCACCTGGCGTGCGCTCTGGCGCCAAAATTCGTCCCAGGAAAGTGTTTTCACGCGCATTGCTGCGCGTGACAGTAATTCTAATCACGCCGTAAATAACGCGTTTTGTAGTTGCACATCACAGCTTCGATACTGAAGTCGGTATTAGAAGTGCCTATTACCAAACACATAGAATTAGTTTGCCTTGGGAAGGCCAATCTTTTTTTATAGAGATGCACAAGACCAAATATGGTCTGACAGGCCTGACCTACAGAAAATTTACCTTCGGTGCACAATTTTGAGGCCGACTGGTAAACTAGTGCTGCAGTTTTGTCTTTCACGTTCTGCGAGGAGCTTTAGAAGCTGGCGGTGTTTGATGCGTTCGTTGAGGATGGAAAGCTGTTCGTTCTTAAGTGTCTCGAGAGAGTGTTGCTCTGTGGTCTGTTGAGAGGGTGCGTTGATTTATATGTCTCGGTTTCACGCTTCATATTCATATATTGCACTTTTCGTCTCCTGATGGTATAGGCTACGTGCAGACGTAACTTATGAAGGCGCTTCCAGTGGCCACAAGCGCAGATATGGGAGGATACTCTCAGCCGCTTGCACAGGGAAGCAATCACGAAACGACGCTTTTTTCGATGCCAATGCTTTCCGTGCCTTTTGCACTTGGCCAATGGTCAAGCAGATGGTACGTCCGTGTTATCAACACGATCTTCCAGCCGCGAGTGTTGGAAGATAAGAGTTCACATGACAAAAGGTATCGCTTCATGACATAACGCACCTTCAGCAACCGCTGCTGTCACCTGCTTTTAGTTGTCGCCAAATTTGCTGGCGCGTTAGCCCGAGGATGATAAGCTTTGATCATTCAGCGAGCGAAGCGGCCCGTGCTAAACGGGTGCAGCGGCCGAATAGCGAACTGCTGTTCCGTGTTCCGCATTCTGTTTTGGCTGCCATTAGCGCTCCCTGATTGGTCGTTCAACCTGTCAGTCAAGTGACATGTTCGAAGCCCAAACAGTGGTGACGTCAAAAAGACCAGTACGCGCTCATAATGCAAAAATAAACGGAATCAACTACGACGAACGGCGGAATAGCCAGCGAGTGGGCCCGTCGCAAACAGAATAGAATGAATGGTGGTGTCAACTGTCCTATTGCGACTTTCGTTTTGGCTACTTGGACGCGGCATGGTATATGTCAACTGGTCGCGTCACTTTATAGAAGTCCATGAATCCAGTTGTCAGATGGCTCATTTCCACCGTGGCCATCTATGTAAGAACAAGAGGACTAACAGCAAAAAAAATAAATATATATGACGTCGAAACCAGAAGCGCTAGCGACGTCGCACATTTACTCTGCATGGCGTGAAATTGAAATTTTTCTTAATTGCTGGTCTGCTACGTGCCTTTATAATTACGCGATTTTATCGCGCCTCAATGGTGTCTCGCTAATTGCATTCTAGAGAAAATAGTAACAAAAATAACAAATATGGAAGAAGCAAAGTTGTTTTATTAAACAAATGACGTACTTGCAATGTGAACAAGAACAAGAGGCAATAGTGAGACAATTGTTCATGAGCACAATAGCATAATAGTTCAAAAACTCACATTGCCCTATCGTTGAAAACTACTGCCGCGAGACCACAGTCTTGAAATATAACTTTAATAGCCATACAGTACAGAGTCTTGTTGCTTAGCCTGTCGCGTTTATAATCTACAACTTTATTGTAACAAATAATGTTCAAACTATTCAAAATAAACGTATAATTAATTTTTTTGTTTTCGCTTTTTGCCCCCACCCCCCTCACCTAGTCGCGCTTCAGTCGTCACGCAGTTGTTGCTGTTTGTCGAAATGGGTTTGAGACCACTTTTCGTTCTGACTTTCACGACCTATAAAAATTGACCTTGGACGCGGCTTACAATGAGTGCTGGAGGGAGACAGTCGCGTGTGACATGTCAGAAGAACAGTTTGGGCGTCACTTTTGCCTGAGCAAAGAAACAGTGCGATGATTGCACGAACAAATTGCCGATGAACTTGCGGCCAACTGCGCTCTCGGTGTAAGGGCAGGTATTGTGTCCCCAGCGTTTCTTCGCCACAGAGTCTTTCCAGTCGTCGGTGAGAGTCGAGGAGGCCGTAGCGGTGACGCATCCCGTAGTCAACACCTGTGTGCAACGTGTGGTTCGAGCGATCGTCAACACTGGGACCCTCAACAAGTGGGTTCACTTCCTGAGGGTGGTGGAAAAGGTTAGAAACACAGAATAATGATGGATTACATTTTGATTTATACATGATGACTGCCTTGCACAGTATATGATGCTCTCGAATGGTTGGTTTTTACGGTGACCCTGACAGGAGACCCACAATGCCGTGCTTAAAAAAAGCATATCAACGTTTTTTGAGGTAGTAAGAACAAATGCCTCAGTTAATTCAAGGCTAGAAAGGGTAGAAGTCCTGCATACCACGAAGGAATGTAAGATGTGATGTGCTATGGCAGTGCTTGACGGTCTTGATAATTGTTTTGTCAAAATTTTTGTTTATTCTGATATACTTTTCTTGTCACGCCACGTGTGAAGTTTAACAGCAAAAAACAAAAAAAAGGAGGCACTCCGACCCCAATTTTATTACTTTTTGTTTTATGTGCATCTTTCTCAAAGAAAAAGAGAGGAGAAAAATTATGAGAAAGATAGGGAGAGTAACTAGACTAAGTCCAGCTTGCTATCCTACATAGAGGAGATGGAAATGAGGGAGACAAAGAGACAAAGATGAGGAGGAGATACACAATGCACATAATACCTACACCGAACACACAGTTCAGGTTTCACAGGCGGTCGGTCGCACTGTGATGTTGCCCTCAAGAATCGTAGAAGGGCTCATGTGGCTTTCTGGGCTGAAGTACGGGAAGGCCACGTTCCCAAGAATTTCTCCACATGAAACGGTCGATCATCCAGCCTTCTTAAGCCACACTGAAGAGCCCAGTGATCTCCTTCATTCTGAACAATGGCACAGGACATGGTCGAGAGTTTCTACACAATGGCAGTTATCCCAGTGGGGTGGTCAGTCCTACCAATGCGATGACTTAATAAATTGGTGAAGGCAACGCCTACCAACAACCTATACAGCGTTTCGCGTTCCATCGCAAAGTCTTTGTTGGCAGCTGCAATTCAAGTAATAAAGCGAGGTTCTGTATGCAGTGAAGTTCTGTAGGCGTCAAGTAGAGTTTAGTGGAAAATTTCAATGCATAATTGTGGCATTATGTGTGATGCGGCGAAATTCTTTTGCGGAATCAACCCTTTACAGAGATATGAGCAGTGTGGGTGCTCCGTCATTTGCCCAACGGGCCGCATAGCCGGCGAGATGGTTATCACCAATTCCACAGTGACCAGGCAGCCATTGAAAAATAATGTCATGTCCTTTTTTAGTGGCGCGATGACTGATTTCATTGATTTCAAATACCATCTGATGGTAGTTCCCGCGTCGTAGACTTCTGTTGCATAAGATAGCCCACTTAACAGGGGATTCTCGCATAACAAATATAATTGTGGCTAGAAGGGCGGAGAGCTCGGAGCCCGTAGATTTTGTGACGTGTGAAGTCTTGAGCTTGTCGGTGATTGGCCGAGATGGAATCACAAATCAGCTGTAGAACTTCCCGAGACTGAACCGTCCGTATAATAATGAGTTCGGTTTTCATATGATATATACAATAGGTCCAATGAGATCTGCTTGATGGCTGCTGGTGACAGGCTATCCTTTTTGGTTGTCTCCGGGTCTTCAAGGTGTATAGAGGGTCTTTACAGGCCCCACTCAGGACACAGTGGTATGGTTGCTGGTGAGAATCTCCAGGGGATTGAGTACTGGTGAGCGGCCACCACTGTAAAGAACTCTGCCTTTGGTCTTTCCAGAGGCAGGCTAGCAACATCGTGGTTAGGTACTCTGGATACATGGCGAATATGCGCCCGGAGTGTATCGACAGTTATATAGGACGTAATTGGGTGGTCTTTGGTAATGACAATATTTTTCCCCGTGTTAGCCTACCAAAGCAATCCCAAGCATGTGTGAAGAACTTGGTTTTGAAAGATTTGCAGGACCCGGAAGTTGGTTTTTCTGGCATTCGAAAGCACGAGTATGCTATACCAAAAACACCACAAAAAGAGCGCTCTGTACAGTTCAAGCATGGCTGACACGGATGTTCTCCAAGTTTTACCGGCGAGAAATTTCATATGGGTGATAGACTGAGGCTCTTCTTCAAGTGCATGATGTGAGCACGCCAAGAAATATATCTGTCAATAATGATGTCCAGGAATCGATGCCATCTTGTATGCAAAGTTCTGACATTCTTGATTGAAATGGAATACCAGAACACCAACCTTGTGAGTGAAGGGAACTAACGCGCATTTTTCGGGAGAACTTCTCCGCCCTCGAGCATGGAGATACTTCGACGTGGTTTTCGCTGCTTTTTGGAGGCTTGCCCGTACCTGGAGTCACGTTACTGCTTAAGCCCAGATGCAGATGCCATCGGCATACACAGAAAGCTTGACTGATCGAGGTAGAACTCGGGCAAATCCACTAATCGTGAGGTTAAGCAAACTTAGGGTTGAGAATCTAACCCTATAGGACGCCACGAGAGGTGTAATGGTCTAGTGCACGGTCTTCTGCAGTGTGCATGAAGAAGGATCTCTTCAATAAATAGCTCCGAATCCATTTAAACATTTCTCCACTGATTGCAACATTTTCGAAGGCATCGAAAATGGCGTCGAGCATTAGGCTGTCGTAGGCCCCTTTCACATCGAGGAACATAGCAAAAGCTATGCGCTTAAGGAATTTCTGTTGTTGCACCGAGTCACAAGGTCGATGACACTGTCTGTAGAAGAAACAATGACGCCGAGGCTGTCTTTTCTGCGAAACAAGCTCTATTACGCTGTCGCGTGTGAAGGGGTTTATTTGGAATTAACCACCACCTGATTTAGCGGTGTGTTGCTGTAGCACTTTATTCCTAATCACAAAAGCGTCCTCCGTTCTTTTTTTCTCATTTTTTTTCAATGAAGGCTGCTGCGCTAGACAGAAACCAACTTTTTAGTGGCCCTTGTTTTCCTGCATACAGCAACAACACAATAGCGACGTGAATAGTGATGTTAGCAAACCCGCTGTCTCCTGTTTTTGCGAACATAGCTAAACGAGCTTGGACTTGAACATGGACACCACCTCCTAGGAGCATATAGCCGATGAAAGAAATGTATTTTTTGAAATATTTGTGAAAAAAGCAAAATACGCACAATCTCGTCAGTTGCGGTGTGTCCACTTCTTCTGTCACATTATAGAAACATGGAATAACGGCAGAAAGAGCGAACACGAGACAAGAAGACAAGAAAGTGAGGGGATTTCGAGACTGGAAGATTAAACCAAAGAATAGGAGAGGCCGTGATTGTCAATTTGCTGGTCGCCATCGGTAGCTGCTTTCTTGTTCACGTTTTTTTTTTACTTTTTATATTGAGCCCCTGCCCGCTTATTTCTTGTGTACCCTGACCGGGCAAAGGCGCTGCCCCGTTAGGCTTGTTGTGGCTTGGTGCCCCGGGGTCCTGCCAGCTTCTTCCTTACCTCCAGGGTTGACGAGGCCCAGGATGGCGGCAATCTCGTTAGAGTCGTGCGAGAGACAGAGAGCACTCTGCCAGGTTTTGCTCCCTTTCTTAATTTTTTGTTCGGTGCGCCTCATTGCCATTTCTTGGCATTGCCCGTGCTTACAGAGCTTTGGTCACTTTATGGTCTGCCTTGTGGGGCCTGGGTGTACAGAAGGCGTTAGCAGGTGGCGAAAACAAAATCAAAATTGAACCACCTGCTGATCACTCTTTGACATTTTTTACGAAGCAAAAGTGGTTCTACTGGCAACGTTATTTGGAGCTTGTTCTTTTTGTTCTTTTGATAGCGTCGTATGTTGTCTCGTTGTGAAGAAATTCTTCCTGCTCATGAAGGGCTGCGAGAAAAAGTTCATTTATGGCCCCGATGACCTACCTTACACAATAATAAAATAAGAAAATTCTTATAAAATATTTCGGTGTCTACGCTCATTTAGGACGAGATTACAAGCAAATCATGACACATAGCAGCTTAGGACAAGGACGTTCAGTGCAAGCAGTGAGCTGCGCTATTGAAACAAGACGTGGCCCTTACAATGGCTGCAGAGGAGTGCTTGTATGTATTGTGAGAAAAAGTAGTTTGTAAAACGGAGAGGAATCAGTTACAAACTAGAAAACGACTCAGCCATGCAGGCAGGAAATATTAGACGTTTTATTATTACTCTTGCTGATTATTTGCCGTGACAGCCATGGTACTGCAATGAAAACTTTGCTCACGTCAAGAAACAATTTCCATGACTGTAAACTGGCTGAAGCTTTCGCTCAATTCTCGCCGTATGTTTTTTGTTCCTTTCATTGCTTGTAGTGTCTACCAAGTAAGTGCTGTACCAGCCAACATTAGCGAATAGTTTGAATGCACGTGAGAGACGCCGTAGAGGAGGACTCCGAAAATTTCGACCACCGGACTTCCTAAACGTGCATAAAATCTAAGCACAATGGCCTCGCCTACAACATATTCTCGCCTACTTCAGATATGCGGCTGCTGCAGCAGCGATTCAATCACGCGGAGCTGCGGGTAAAGCTAGAATGTGTTTCTATTACCAAGCCTAGCTAACTTTCACCAATATTACAGACTAATTAAAAAAGAAGCTTTGGCAAACAGTGCCCTATATGTACTCGATATCACTGCTAATATATCAACCTGAAGCATTGTGGAAAACCGCAAGTTCATTGAGCTGGGGTCACCCTCTCACTGCCTAAAAAAAGTGAAAGAAAAAACTACTTGAAACAACACAAACGGCATGCTTGCAGAGATATTTAACTCTCCAAAGTTAGATTATCCAGAAAAATAGAATGAGTCTATGAGTGTTCCTTTACCAGCCAGCTCGTTCCACTAACAGAAGACCACGTTCTCCTAACGAACAGGCCCACAAAAACAATAGCGCCTTTGACAATGGTCTTTCGCGTACAGTTTTTCGATAAGCAGCATACATTTTGCTACCTTGGCTACCCACGGCCTGAAGTGGTTCGACAACGAAATTTAATATGCGTTAGGACGTTTGATACCATCAAGGCTCTTGATTACCTTAGCTGAAACTTCAGGCACCGTCCACAAGATACAACATTCTATGCTCAGTTTAGTTCTTTGTAATTTGATCTAGTCACCAATGCTCTTTTGTTCGCGATTGCACCTGAGCACTCGCCAACTAGTGACCATGCCTGAAAAGGCCGCTAACAAGGTCACCTATGAAAGGAGACATGTTATCACGTTGCGGTTCTTAAGAAGGGGCCGCATAGTTCTTTTATTGTCACCAGGCCCACCGTGCGAGCCCGAAAAAGAAGTAAGCTGTGTGTGTGGCATTGCGGTGGAACGATGACACTGTATATATTGTTCCATCACTTTGCGATAGATGCAGACGACACACAACATCAGAACAGCGTAGATCAGAAAGTTGCGCATTCAAAATAAAGTGACGGACACTATGGTGGTCTTTTCTAATCAGTTCACTTTCGACGACTTCCTTTTCCCTTTTGAGTACACAGTCATTCAGCGGGTTTACATTTTTTTTCAATATTTTGACATCGCGCAGGGCCATGGTATATTGGGCTGAACGTAGGGTGGTCTGCAATTACAACACTGTAGCTCCTTGGCAACTGAAAAAAATGTTTGTTGACTGACTGACTAAGCGCGGAGTATATTTTGTTTATGCAAGCAAGCGCTCAAGTAAACTTCTTGATTTTTGTGTGTGAAGGTATTGAACGCGTAGTCTTGTGTTCTGTGCAAGTCGTTGTGCTACCCATTCTAAAGCTAGGCGGGTGTAATTATTCTCCTTGAAAATTTTGATTGCGCATTTGTGTATATACACGTGCATAAAGGCATGTGCGATCATACATAAATGGCGAGTATACCTCACCGAAAAAAATATATTCTGGCTACGTTTATTCCCTGCGAACTGTAGTAATTGGTCATGAAATATAGTATGGAATAACATGTGCTGTTTATATCGGCCTTTGCTTTGTGGTGTCTACAGATGATGCTGTGTTCTCAATAAGCATGGCACGTTGAGACACTAGGTGCACCATATTGAAGAAAATTTAAGAGAAACAGCACAAAGCGATTGTTCAAGCAGCCTTTGAAGCTATAAACTCACGGGCGCATCGCTTGGTTTCTTTCCGACCGAGTGCAGTGCAATTTACTTTGAAACTGGCTTGTTCCCGATTAATGCATTTATACGTATTCCACTAAATAACTAATTTATTATTTCCGCAAAACCGAACGATAATAACTCAAAATAACTTTACGTTGATTTGGTAGGAGTTTTTATATTTATTACATTGTCACGTGGTCGTACGGATGACACTTTTGGGGGACGAGGTGGGTTTCAATCACTCTGTACCTAAGTACGCATGTGCTTATACAGGCTGTTTCGACAAATCTGTCCAAAATAATTAAACATCACAGAAAGCAGGCACCTGTGGGCTGGCTACCCGTGGTATTCCCCTTACTTTAGCAAAATGCATCTTCAGACGTGTACCAACAATAATTACGGCCTTATTAAAATAAATTGAGACAATTACCACAAGTGGAAATAGCTGATCGAGTCCAATGAGCAAATAAAGTACTTCCTACGAATAGTAAACAGCCGCTTTGAAATTTCGGAAAGGTGGCCACTGGTAATCATCGTGGAGTGATGAGTTCTGGCCAATTTAGCTGGCGAAACCGAAACCGACGAACGAAAAAGCACATCTTTAATTGACTTCGACGACGCCTTAGATGACGAAACTGTTTCTCTCGCATTGACGGAGAAGAATAAGCGGCGTCGATAAGCGATTGACAATAAATAACGGTGAAGGAAACAGTGCGGTAATTGAGGGCGTTGTCGAAGTGAGTGGTAGATTGCCTGTTTGGTCCATCGGTTTGGTCCGTCGGATGTACGTAGCAGGAGCACCATACATCGTCTCTTTAGTTTCGTCAGTCTGTTTAAGATACCTCGCTGCTATGAATATTGAGCCATTCAAAGTAGGTGGAGCAGCATCGGCTACCTGACAGTATTTTCTTGCTTTCGTTTCTCCCTTGATTCTCCGGAGTGGCCCAGGCTTCATTTCAGGGAGCACTATTGGTAATGATTGTGCACAGCTTGCGTTCCTGAGAATTGCGGTGAATGACTGACTGCATGTTTTAGGAAAGCAATTTAAACGCACCCTCGTCCATCTTCCAGCACCGAAAAAAAAAACTTTCATGGAACTATACTAGTGTTATCTTTGCTTAGAGATATTCGCTCGCTGAAATTTGTGAGCATATTTCGGGTCTTTTGAGTGGAACGAGTCAAAGTTTCAAGGTTGCATGAAAATTATACACGTAGATATGTGCATGTTCAGCACTCCTGTAAGTATAATAAATCTCGTATGCGTTGTGAGTGAGTGTCAAATTGTGCTCCCTCCACTTCCCCTAGTGTGCTATTGACGACCTTGCTATGTTTCTTCCGACAGATAAGCAATGAAAGAAGCCAACAATGCCTGCATTCTGCGGCTCTAATACCTATGTAATCGCCTCCGTTTCTTTTGAATGTAATGTGCCAGCTCAGTTGGAACTTCATACCTATATGATCATGAAGTTAATATAGACACATACAAAAATACTGTGCAGAGATACCACCAAGACTATATTTTACCTCTGCGGAATGTCTTATTATTATTATTATTATTATTATTATTATTATTATTATTATTATTATTATTATTATTATTATTATTATTATTATTATTTATAACCACTAAGAGAAAAAAAAACGTTTTATTGTACCCCGGTTATATAACAGTTATGGGGAAGCAGGTAGAAGTGTATATATATTCCACAAATTTTCAATGCACTACGTGAAGAATTTTTTTCAGCGAGTTGAAAAATAAATTAATAAGAAATTACTTGCTGAGCTGTAAAATCACATGGTCGACTTCTATATCACGTATTCTCTGTGTCTCTCCTTTGTTATTCTTTTTATTTACTGCCTGCAAAAAAGCAATGGTGCCAATCATTACTCTGTTCGTTGACAAAGAAGCAACAATGGTTTTTGTATTTTTGTATCCACATCGCTCTAACCGGCTCTGTCGGGCCTTGTCGCACAAGTCCGTAGGACTTAGACAGGCCTGTTTCTTTGTGTCTTAAGGATGTGTACAATGAGTAATTATTATTATTATTATCATTATTATTATTATTATTATTATTATTCGATAGTGTAATACTTTAAGCAATATATAAGCAGATGCCATTTAATCTCATTACTGCTCAGTAATGGCGTGAAGATCCGCTATTGCGGGAGCGAATTTTCCGTTTTGTTCCACCGCATTACCTACAATTCCTGAAAGCTCTTCCTTTTGCATGGCCAAGACTAAGATATGTATTAGGCAGCCGGTAGTTAAAACAGCGTATTTAATTGCCTTTTGAGCTCTGTTTGTATAATATGTCAACTAAAATATTTTGTACGCTGGTTCTGTCTCCAATTTTCATCGCCATACTCCCGATCCTTTAACATGGTATTTTTTATCACATCGCTCTCTTTTCACGGTCTCTAAACAAACTCGGTTGCAAAGCAGTCATCATAATTAGCCTGTTGTTGCAGTGAAACGCATCATAAAGAGCGCCGATTTCAGCGGCTACACCAATTTTATGATGAAACAGAATGTTATTTAGGCATTTGATTACCACGTTAACCGTGAACCCCGTGCCCTACTCGCCACACGAGATTGTACCAATATCGCAAACGACGAATTATCCTCGTCTGCCCCAATTTACCATACCTTCCGCAACCGAAGTCTTATCACAGTCATCAATTGCTTTGCTTGTAATTTTTCAACTCTATATGGCGGCTGTTGTGAATGAAGAACCGCAATTTGTATACCTTTCACGCGTGTTTAAATCTCTGCTACACTCTTTTCAAAATGCCTCTCGCATTTGGAATGCCAGTGGTGTTGATGCTCCAAGGAAAAGAGGTGATTCTTAGAGCAGTACAGAAAGCAGCATTAATGACGGCATGAGATTTGTGCTCCACAGCGACTCGAATGTTGTCTTTATGGGCTGGATATTGTTCCAGGTGTCGTCGAGGCTTTGTGTGACACCATGTGCATATTTTTTGAGATCTACACCGCAACGACGAACTATTATTCCTGAAAGCTTTTTTTTTACATTGAACCAATGCCTTGAAAGTTGTCAGTGTGTTACTGTCTGTTGTGTATAAATATAATTCATATTACCTAAGTCATGCTCAATAATGCTAATTGAAATATTATATATAAACAATGTATAATGAACATAGGTAAACCAGCATCTTATGTAATGCCATTTTAGGCTTTTAGGGTAATAAAAAGAACATTAATTGAAATAAGTACTTTCAGATGTAACACGTAAAGACCCGTTATATCACGGCATGCGTTGATGTAAAGCCACCCTCAACGGCAGCTCTTTTTTTATCTCTCTTATTTCATGTAAGAATTGAAAAAAAAAATTCACTAGCAAAGTTTTATGCAAATAATAAATATTGCTTAAATGTTTGTAATTTTGTTAAATGTTTAGGGAGTTACATTGGTGTTGAGAGTGTTTTGCACCACAAAAAACCCTGAGAAATTCATGTGATCTTACAATATATTATTATAACTTTCTAATCTATCTCACAAATATACTTTAATTAAGCTTTCTTGAAAGTAAACAAACGAGAACTTGATTATTAGACGTGCATAGAAGAGCGGATAGTTGTACAATTTTTGCGACAAAGTCAGTGCTTTCTTATATTTTTAGGCAAGGCCTCATTGAATCACTCGGTCATGGTGTGGCCAAGCTCATTATCTTACAGTCAACATTTGTGGGGGGTTCACTACGTTACTTCCACTGCCATGTTTTGCCGCAATTCGCCAACCTCGTTTTATGAAGCTTTTCTTTTTTTTTTCGCCGTCATTTCACTTTGCAGTAACAATAAACATATGTATGAGAGAGGAGTATATAAGAGAAGTACGGGAAGCATCCTGGAATTCCCGGCGTGCTAAAATACACAGAGTAATTCAGGGGGTAGGGGGAGGAAAGCTTGAAAGCTAGATGAGAGACGCACAGCTTTTCAATTCGTCCACCTTGCACACGTGCTAGTCTGTGGGCGGTGTGCTATTATTTGCGCTTCATACGAGACAGACGGAACAGAAAGAGACAGGCTTATTTCAACTTGTTTTGTCTAACATTAATGTGCGCAAAAAGTTCCGCAATAAAGTTAAGTCCACAGAACCCCGTGTTTCCATAATAATGAAGTATGTTGTCCTCAAGAATATTGCAAAGTCAGAATAAAAAAGATACAAGGGAGCACACTCTTTTGATGTTTGCTGTGAATTTCCAAAACTCATTAAGATATTATCGCGTATGAACTGGAGAAAGCTTGAACGCCTACAAGGAAGCACCGTATAACTACTTATTCATGTCATAATTCTCGTCATACCATTTTACAAGTTTTCTTGATTGTAACATTGCGCAATACTTTGCGATGGAAAAACTCAACACTAGGTGTCGTTGCAGGCGACATTTACGCACGCGCGCTTGTCTTCTTGAAGGCTACAACTACATTCTTGCATCCTTGGAGTGTTGTAATTTTACAAAAAAAATGCTTTCAAGCGTCTACCTTGCTCTGAGCTTCTTCCTACCGTAAAACTTGAAGAAAGACAAGAATTCAACGCAGATGCATTTTTTGAGTAAGCAGCTACAGCTGCTGCATCACAATACGCCGTATACTAAAGCACTTTTTGGAAGGTAAAATTCTACTTTATTTGAATTGTATCAACTTATAGATTATTTGCGTGGAGAATGGTCTATCTGTGTTTGCCCAGCAAATTCAGTCTTTATCGGTTACAGGAATGTTCTAGCGTAATAGTGCTTTCAGCTAAGGGACGTTCGTTATGGTGACGCGAAGCTTTTGAGTTTTTGTTGTCTTTTCGCTGGTAAATCTATTTGCTTGACATTGCAATGGCATTAGAATACTAACATTTTTATTTCACCATGTATGTCTTATCGTGTGCTTCCTACTTACCTTCATCAGATGTAGAATGAAGACTAGACTACATTTTCAATGAAGTAACGAGGTATTGTTGGGCATGTGCACTCAATTTGAAAACCAACTAGAGTTTCTCTAGACAATAAAAATAAACACTGCATGATGTTCCCACTTAGCCTGTAGCTTATTCAACACTTGCTTATCTCACTTTTTTTATTCTTGCCTGAAAAGATAATAAGCCCTTGCCAAAGCCTGAAAAATATCTTTGTTCACAAGAAACAAAAATGTAGACTTAAAACTAGGTAACTGAGATTGTTTGTTGCATTTCTGCGTATTTAAATAATCGCGAACAGTATGTTGATGTAGGGGGCCAATATTCGGACTGTCTTCCGGTCACATCGGGCCTAGCACAGGGCAGTGTGTTAGGCCCTTAGCTTGTTCTATTGTATATCAATGATATTGTTTATGTTATTCAACCTAGTGTGCCAATAAGATTGTTTGCAGATGATTGTGTTTTGTTCAAAGAAATACGTTCCACTAACAATTTCGACAATCTGAGCACTAGTCTTTGCAATATATAAGAATGGTGCAACAAATGAGGAATGTGTCTCAACGCGAACAAATGTATGTGCCTTCCAGCGACACGCAAAAGAATCTATAATCGTATACATACATACTAGGGTCTTCACCACTGCAATAAGTAAACTCCTACAAATACCTTAGTGTGACACTCACTTCCAACTTATCCTGGAATCTTCATATTGATAATGTTTGTTCATCTGCCTTTTGTAAACTATGTCTTCTTAAACATAAACCTCAAAGTGCTCCCACGAATGCTAAACTACTTTGTTACACAGCCCTTTTGCGGCCAAAACTAGAGTACGCGAGCATAGTATGGGATAGTACGTAATATATACACTCTTGAGCGTATTCAAAGAACTGCTGTTAGATTTATATTCAACAAGTACTCCAAATTAGACTCACCCTCGGATTTAACGATTGCCAACAACATTCCCTTACTGCAGGTGCGAAGACAAAAAGCTAGATTAGAATTCCTTGATCAACTTTTGAACATTTTGAACAAAAAAATAGCTCTAGAACCATCCCCGTATTTGACACCACTTAGTAGCTGGCCCACCCGACACCACCAACCAAAGGCCTTGATCTCAAATTTCGCTCGCAACGACCTACTGAAGTATTCGTACTTTCCAAGAACCATATGTGAATGGAACTGTCTAATACATGTGATGAATGAACTAACCTACCAAACAACCTCCTTCGCCCTTTATTGTTTCGTTTCGCAATTATTTTATTTGTATGTGTATTACCACCTTGCTTGGACCTCGAGTCTGCAGTATTGAATAAATAAATAAATTAGCAAATATATTATTGAAAAGAAAACGACTTTGTGATTAGTAAACTTAAATATTATGGTCGTATAGTAAAGCAGAATTGAACAGCACAGATTTTTTGAGTGCTTACAAACAGCCATATTACGTTCCTAAATAGATATTAGGCGGCATCCAGCACCACCGTGGTGATCTAGTGGCTGAGGTACTCGGCTGCTGACCCGCAAGCCGTGTGTTCAATTCCCGGCTATGGCTGCTGCATTTTTCGATGGACGCAAAGATGCTCTAACATGGTGTGCTCAGATTTGGGTGCACGTTAAAAAAACCATGGTGGTCAAAATTTTCGCAGCCCTCCACTACGGCGTCTCTCATAATAATATGGTGGTCTTAGGACGTTAAACCCCTAATATTCATGAATAGATGCCATGCATATCATCCCGCAATTATCGGGAAACTAGAATACTTTGAGTACTGAATGATCGGAACGTCTTAACTCATGGTTCCTGCTCTGCGAAAGGCGCTGGACGAGGAGTATTGTTTCGTGAAAATGCGCTACATTTATATTCTCAGAGCCGGCCTTTGTAGTGGCCGATAGCGAATACAACCACAAATTATTAACGTGGGAACATAATCTTGGTTTTAAAGTAAGGCAGCTCGGCAACTATGTTTGCATTGAGCGGCGTCTCCGTTTCGTTGCCGTCGCCACCACTGGAATAGGCAATAGATTTGAAAAAAAAAGGATAGACATGAAAAATAAAACGCCAAAAAAAGGCACACGATTAGAATTTCAAGACCCTTAGGTGGCAGTCGGTCATTCTACAACTGAGCTACGCTGGATTTTGTTTTCTTTAGTTACAGTTGTATGTCAATGTTTCCTTTAATTCCGTATCAAAACGATGCCAATGAATAAACTAACGGTAATGAGCCAAAAGGTGGACGAAGAAAAATAAAGCACTGCAAAAATTTTAAAAAAATTACAAAAGTAAACGCATCTCGGCTCACGGCTGGGAGCTTCGTTCGCAATAAACCAGAAATGGCAATATTACTGACCTATCAGGCTGTTACAATGCTCCTTGAAAGATTTCACTTATTTAGGACAAAATCTTCCCGACGCATTCCAAGCCTCGCTCAGCTTTTTTTGATTAAACAACTTGATTGACATTGCATTCCTTTCGGTTGGCCTGGATGCTGCGCTCATAATGTTTTTTGTTTCACACCTCATTAGAAGCACTGAAGATGTACTTTGTACTACCAATTGTTTGACGCAGTCTCTCAGATTAACAGCGATATTTCAACTTTCTCAGTGCAAGCTTGCTCTTTTTTAAAAAACTTCGGCCTAGCCATACTGACGTTGCTTCTAAGATTGCCTATAAGCACATACAGACACCGAAGAAAAAGGCTAGCTGTTCATGTCGCAGTTACGCTTGTCAGAATCCTAAAATGTGAAATTACGCATAGGTGTCAGTCAGTTTCCTGGTTGTTTTAGACTCATGTTTGAAATCATCTGGCGACCTTCACACTGCGCTTTGCAACTGTGATGTCGCAAGCTGAGAAAGTGCGCCTTTTTAGCTGACGTACAGAATCAACGGCGAGTCGTCGCAAACGATTCGAGGTTACGACGTCACCTGAATTTCCTGAACTGTTTATTTTGCTCTCGGACAGGACAGCATCTTGAAATCGAAAATGTCACAAAGAAGCCTGAGCCCAATTCAATGAATCAATCGAGTGCGACGCTGGCAGTCACTCCTCCAGAATATCTGCGATAGCAGAAATTGAAATTCTTCGGGCTTATGGACTTTATGATCTTTGCAAGAATCTAAAGAAAATATTTTTGATTGCACAACAATGGCGATTGCTCGGCAAACACTGAGGCATCTGTCCATTCAATTTAGAGAAGCGACCAAACAAAAAATTGTGAAATGAGGCAGGCAGTGGTTCTCGGCTGACCCGTTTTCCTGTCATTAGGAATGAAAACTAATAAAATTTATTGATGGAATTGCGTGGATTTTAGTATAGCGTACCGAATCAAAAACCTAAAAGTCGGTTGAATTTTCGTACATACGCACCTAATGAAGGAAAGGTTAAAGAGGTGTCTGACTCTGCAGAGTACCAACACAATCTGATTTTCCAACAAACTACTATAAAACATTACATATGTACTGCTAAGGTACATACATTGTGTCGGGTTAACGTTTGTGCTTCAAGTGCTATTTCTGCTTTTAAGAGACTCTAAAAATGTTACTAATATATTAATATGTTTTAACAAGCTGAGTTAAAATGTTCCTGAACTCTTGAAAAATTCGCCAACGAAAGTTACTGATGATATTCACATCATCTAAGCGTAAAAGCTGTTGCTATTTATTCTACAGCATGCTTTGCAAAAAGGTCTTTTGCTCCCGCTCAATTTCCTTACAAAAAAAGATGTTAACCAATTTGTTTTTTTTTTGCTTCATAGATATATACGACAGTGTGTGTCTTGACACAATACGTAGTTTGCGTCACTGGACCTGCTGTTCTTTTTAATAACTGTTCATGGGGTCAAGGCGGCCTGTATGGTTCGTCTTGAGGGATTTGTGGTACCTTGGCGCTCCCTTCTGTGTGTGTACACTAGCCAATGTAGTTTGAGAAACTAGGTATGATCGCAAATGCTTGGTACGAAATACTAAAGTAAAATTATTGCAAAGAATAGAGCACCTCCAAACGAAGGACAAAGATAACAGCGCTGATTCAGGACATAGTCTGTAGGCAAAACATTATGCATTCTAAACTACTGTCACCTGTATCGAAAGGAAGAAACAATAATAAAAAATAAAACACAGAAACTATAAGACACCGCTAATACCATCATTCATTCAGCATCGTCGCTGTGCACCTTGGACGTAGCGCGTGCAAATGCGCAGAAGGTAACCGATTTGAATGCCTGTTGGAGCGATTAATCGGCTGCTAAGACACTAATGGCGGGGCTTACAAATTTCCTAATTATCTCATCACAACTGCCTCCTTACCTCGTCCAATAAACAAAATGATATAAACATTCACTATATAGGGAATCAGGACCCACAGTATTATTTTCGTCGCACCGTTCATTCTTTTAATCTTAGCTCGTACTGCAAGCTGGCCAACTCTACATTAAATTTCAGAAGTATGATCTCAGCCTTCACACTCATCTAGGGGCACGCTTGCTGAAGCCGTAATTAAACTCAGTGACACGTCTACCAGAAATGATTTTAGTAACCATTACTTGTTCTTTTTACAATAATTGGGTCATATTATCCTTGTGAAACATTGAAATATCTTACGACAGCTTTGCGGGAAAAGGCTTATGTGTTCGTTATAGTTCTACGAAAAAAAAACTCTCAGATTTCACTGGCAGAGTTGTTAAAACATAGATCATAACACGGCGATGAGGGGAAGTATTTTCTTCGAAGTAGCAAACAGAAAAACGTTGAAAGAAAATAAGAAACGGTAAAAAGATGGTGCCTTCAGAAGCACCAACGTAACGAAGTGCTTTATATAGGTGCCCTCTATTATTCATCCTACTTTGATGCCAAATTTTCATTGTTTTCCAGATTATGACGTTATCTGAAAAGTTGCCGAAACTGCCAGATAAAACCATTTTGGTAGCCATAGAAAAAAACATGTGCACTAAAGCTCAACCTGGCTTTGCGCAAAGCCCAGTTGCGAAAGGAAAATTCTTTCCTCAGCGCTTACGTTGATGAAGATACGCTTGTTTCGCTATCAACGCAACTATAAAATACATAAATTGCTGAAAAGTCTGAATAGCGGCTTAAAGTTTTCCAGCAGTTTTTAGTTTCGAAACTCAATAATACGTATCTCGCCTTCATTACAAAGAATGCATTGTTCCGCATAGTATCGTTTCTGAGAAACGTCATACTTCATTACTGCTTCGTATTGTATCAATGCGATTGGTCATAGCGCTTGCAACACTGCACACTAGGCATACAGAGAAGCGTTCAAGGGTGAAATCAAAACTAGGAGGCTGGCGCTACGAAAGGTAGACAATATCATGAAAATCTTCAACTCGTCAAACAGTTGCTAATTTATATTTCAGAAATATTACCGCGCGAAATGAATACCGTGATCAGGGCGCACGTCTTAACAATAATAATACTTCCACATATAAAAGGCAAATTATTTGACAACAACGGCAATGGACTAGATATAATACAAAAGTAAGTATTCAGAAGGCAGCGAACAAATGAGCACATGGCATATAGGTGAATCCAAGCCTACTTATTCCTTATTCGACGTCACGTTTGCAATTGGAAGGCTCATTTAAGTGACGTCCTTTTTATTACCTACTCAGATTTTTTTGTTTTATCAATGCATCCATGGAGTAGATGCCTTGTCGTCTTCCTGAAACACTTCTTCTTTCAGCAATGGAACAAGGCCTGCGGCAAAAGAAAAACTTCATGGATGGAAGGCAGGAGAGAACAGAAAATTGTAGCAAAAGCCGGTCAACCAGGAAAGCAGCTTGTCCGCTACCCTCCGAAGAGTGCTTGAGAACAGGAATAGTAAAATGATTGAGAGACTGCGCAGAAAAATTGCGCTCACGTGTATGGTCAAAGGTTCTTTCACAGGCTCATCTTCTCTAAACACACTCACACAAGGTGCCAAGACAGACAGAAGAAAAACGAGAAGAGAGGAAGTTTAGCCAGATGGTTATTTATGCTTTTATATCCTGAGATATTGCGAGGACATAGAGGGTGGCAAGACAGAAATCCGTAAAATTTAAAATTACAGCAAAGAACCGAAAAATCGCACAAAGACTAAAATGTTCCAAAAACACGCGAGTGGCTTCATGCCCTATAGTTAACAAACACAAGGTCGAAACGGTCCTGTGAAAGACTGCATGAAAAACAACCCGATCGGCCAGCCACATCGCCACTTTAAAAACCACTGTTCTCTCCGAAAGTAATGTAGGATAGTGTCGAAACAACGTGTCAGGCACGATGAAAAGAATGATTTAGGTGCCTCTGGTCGAACAACCACCTAAATGAAAAGCGCAGCCAAAAACATTAAAGAACACGGAATAATGAAATTGCACTAACACATATCAGCTTCCGTGAAGAAGGCAGTAGTTACCACATAAAAGTCGCGCAATTTTTCAACAGAAGACAAAATATGCTATATTTTTCATATACTTTTATTCATGATCGGCGTTTTTTACGTCTTCTTGTTCCATTAACCAGGCAACCATCATGAACATGGCACACTTATGAAGCAGTGAATCTAGATGTGGAAGCCTGAATAAATATAATAAAACACCTCCTGCTATGTATGTCATTACAATAACGACGCACAGCTTCACTTCAAGAGTGCAGTTGTGGCAAAGATAAACCTGTAGAAACAGCAATTTTAACCGTCAAGTTCATCTGTGAATGAGCTATAAGGTTAACGTAAGCTTAGGAAGTCAAATACTGTCATAGAACGGTACTCAGCATGACGAATTTTGCCTTGAAGAATCAACGATTTTTCTTTGTTGAATATGTTTTTGGTGTTCATTCGTGTGATGCCTTACTGCTCTTAATCTTCCGGTCACCTGCAGTTAACATAACACATGATCACTACGGCAGCAAGCACATATGGCTGTCATTGTCGATGCACCCTAATACCTGTAAGGGTCAGACAAGTGTGTCCTTGTAGATCTGTGTGCAATAATATTCCTTTGAATTTGTTACCTGAACTCATGAAGTCTTACATTACAGGAATATAAACAATAAAGATAACCTGTTCATACTGGCAACGTGTATTCAAAGGTAGTCTTCAAGAGCACACAGCTATACAATAACAAATAAACGCTCCAGAGTGTTTTGCTGAACTTCTCTGCACTTGGGACAAGCGGATGTCTTAAAAAGGCTTATGCAATAATAAAACTGCTGAGACTTTTCGACTTGTTGTAATGGCAGGCGAAGTTCTGTGGCTTATGGATGACAGATTTGAATAATACTTTTCCAACAGTGTCTAGCTGAGCAGGTAAATACAATAAGCTGGAATTTGCGGATATTGTTTCATGCAACCTTTGTTTCTTTTTGATGACAGTGTCTTAAACGCGGAAAGGAACGTCATGAAAGTCCCAAAGAAAAGTTTTCACCCTGTCCCTGTCTTATTATAGATTGCCTTTCCGGTGCAGGTTTGAATAGGAAACCAAACAACAAGGCTCAAACAAAGCGCCTGAACGATCGAGGCAATATTTTTGAGACGCCTTCAGTTCTTGCCGAACTAATATCTTCCAATAATGTTTTCTGGTTAAGCAAGTAGGCTAACAGGCGAAACAAGAAAGCCTGAAATGCTGTTGTTAACCGAAAAGCGTCAATAAAATTTGACGCTTTTCTGAGGAACCCTTTTGTGAGCTTATGCAGTGAATCCGGAAACTGCGGAGACCTAACGCCTCTAATATTTAACATAATCATGTTTCTTGATTTTTATTGATTCCGACATCACCTCTATCTTTTTTTGTACGTTGAGAATATCCAATTTTGTATGGTTTTTCGGCAGACACACGCAAATGGCTCGTGTACTCTTCTACGCCTTGCGCTCTCACCTATGTGCGTTCTGACGAGAGATTGCGTGAAAGCCACTTTCTACCATGGATCAACCGTATTGATTGATATGTGGGGTTTAACGTCCCAAAACCACTATATGATTATGAGAGACGCCGTAGTGGAGGGCTCCGGAAATTTATACCACCTTGGGTTCTTTAACGTGGACCCAATTCTGAGCACACGGGCCTACAACATTTCCGCCTCCATCGGAATGGATCAACCGTATTACCTTACGCCAGTGTATGGTTCAATTACGCGAGATCGGATCAAAGTCAAGTCACCTACTAACCTAGCTTTGTATAATGCTGCAATCTTCGAATATCGCATTTATTGCTTCATCCTCCATTTTTTATATGCGAGGCAGCTCTTTGACTAGTCTGTGTAGTGCTGTCCGTCCATGTCTTCGTTCCAATGCACCGCACCACTATCCCCCGCCGCAAGTATTGAAGCGGTGCCACGCCGCAGCTGCGCGTTGACGTCACGCTCCCTTCACACGCTTCCCTCGCTGGTGTGCGCAAAGGTCACTCTCTCTCTCTCCCCCGCAGCTCGCTCGCTGCAGCGCCCGTCACTGCTGGGTCCTTCGCGCGCTGGCATTACAGTTCTCTCTCGCTTCATCGCCCGTCAAGCGGAAACACTCTTTCGGCCCATTCATCTGCGATGAAACTTACATGAAACCCAGCCCACCTCCTATGCCTGGTCGTTTTAAAGAAACGCTCATGGGAGTAAAAGCTGCACATTGTTTCGGTTCAAACCATTCTTGCAGCACCCGCGTCAACGGCCGTATAGACGGGTCAACGGCTGAGCCCCACTGCTGCACCACATTCCACCATGGTTTATTTTGGGGAGATGGTCCATATTTTTGAAGAGGAATTCGCACCTATATCACAAAAAAGATGTAGATTATATAGTAGTTTAACTGCGACTGGGGCACCATCAGCCTCACATTCACTCATACTATGTCTCATCTGAGCTGGAACAATGCCTCTTGCCTCGTAACAAGCCATTTTCTAGGAAAAATAGCAGCTTTTGTGAAGCCTTATATATCAAGGAGCAGATAACGAAACTTGACAATACCAGACATATATTTACGAATACTGCGCTGTAAAAGCGTAATACTCAGACTTTAACTCGTATAGCTGTGTATGCTACTAAGAGAGGAAGAAAATGGAGAAGATCGATGACCTAGGCCCTAAGAAGCCAGCTCAAGGACGCAGCTCCTAGGGAGGCGACAATAAATTTTACCATAAGCGATATACTTCGTATATGGTACCACAAGCTTGTAGGCCAAATCTGAGCCGTAAGCCACCAAGAGACGTATTGAAGGAAGAACCATAACGCTTTGCTATGCATAAATTCTGTACATGACGTTGTACTCCCTCGTATTGCTTTATATATTTGCTTTCTGTTTTTTTGTTCAAGGTCTAGCTCAGCAGTGCAGAAATCTTGGAGAAAGGCTTGCCTAGGCTTTGTTCTAACTGCCATTTTCTTGCTCTGATTTCAGTAGTACCATTTATTGACGGTTTATGTAGCATTTCTATGTAGATTTTAGCACTGCTTTTCGTATTAGGGTGTGTTAGGAACTTCATATAGAACACCGAAACAATAAGCCACCTATATACGGCACCGTCATGGCATGCTTGCGGGCCGAGTGGGAGTCTACCAATGTGACTGCGCACGATATCTAGCCTGCATGAAGCACACCTATCGACTGCAGCAGCAAAGGGGAGAACAGTGCAGGCTTCAGCGGCTAATTGGCCTGACAAAAAGATCAGCAGGGTTCACAGCTTTTTCTTTGCATGCATGACACTCGA
The DNA here is from genome assembly GCF_043290135.1 of Rhipicephalus microplus. Lineage (NCBI taxonomy): Eukaryota > Metazoa > Arthropoda > Arachnida > Ixodida > Ixodidae > Rhipicephalus > Rhipicephalus microplus. The sequence continues at coordinate 109,189,370 of NC_134704.1, forward strand.
GATCACCCGCAGGAGTCAGGACTGGAAACGAGGATGTGTTGGAGATGGGCAGGATAACAAAAAAACAAGAGTGACCATCACAGACAGTGGTGTAGCAGCGTAGAAGCGGAAGAGACTACCAGCTGCTCTGGGGCGAAGCGCCTCATGTCTTTGTTATAGCACAATTTACCCCTTCCTGCTGTCATTCCACATCGTAGCTGGAGGCCAGACCACAAAGTTTTGTGTCAGATGCTGCAATAGGACTAATGAGTGAGGAAGCCGAGTTCGGTTGTGCAGCTGCGCCCTTGAATGCGCTCAGAGCCTACTTAACGCAGCCAAGGATTACAAATATGACGAACGCGAAGAATGTTTCCAACAGGCTTCAGCAACCCGCCTACATCTTCTGTTTCCTTGGGTACTGGTCCTATGATTACAGTATTTTGTTTATCAAGAACGCGGTATTATACATCACAGTTCTAGTAGCTTGAAGCCTCGGAAGATGTAAGCTTCAGGATCAATCGATGCTCTATTTCTGTTTCTTTTCATTTTCTAAAGAAGCAATGACTTGAGTTTGAGGTTGGATGTGGGTAACGTCAATTTCCTTTTTTCATAACTCCACCACGGGCTTGATACCGTGGACATTTTTCTACGTTTCCATGTTTGAACTTTCGTTGAATGTATGCGTCTGAAGCTCTGTTGCAAGATTTACTTGGAAGAAAGAACTGCGACGTTTTTCCTCTCGTTCGTCGTTTTCTTTTTAGGGTGAAGCTTCTTAAAGTGGCACCCGTTCGTCCCTCATCGTAGTACGTAACATGTCTTACAGTTCAACCTGCAAGGTGGTGCTGGTGGAAGATTTCTCCTGTGCGTTGTTGAACAATGAAAAATTCGCAGCGTGCGCGTTAACTAAAAGCCAAATTCTCCTGTCTTTCGTTCCCCATTAGGAGCCATTGGCATGTACATTGAGTACTATCTGACAAGAAAGGGTTGCTACTCGCTGGGCATAACCTCTGGTTTTAGAAAGGTTTAGCGAGCGTTGAGCCGCAGTGCCATGAATGCAGTGAACTAGCATTAACTATAAATTCGAGGTGGGTAAAGGTGGGAAGTAGACACGAAGCGCAAGCCATAAGAAAGTGTGCGTGTGCCACCTCTCGTTTAGTCCTTAGAATTTGCGCTGCATGGCGGTGCTTCTTTCTATATGCGGAATATATGATGAAAAGATGCGAGATGGTGGTACTTGAAGTGTTTACTAGATGGACGAACGGACACACAGACAGATGCATGGACGGACGCGCGGATGGCTGCACGGACGGATGAACGCATGGACGGACGAAGGGGCGGATGCATGGACGAACGCAGGGATGAACGCCTGAATAGACGTGTGGACGCATAAACAGACGGACGCGAGGATGGGCGGATGGACGCACAGATGGTCACACAGACGAACACATGGACGGACGAAAGCAAGAAAGAATGGACGGACGGATGCTTCGCCCCACTCTCTATCATTCACCCCGTGGATATGCTGCCATTTTTCTGCACTTGGTACCATTACAAATGATTTGCTTCAACTGAACTAGATCACAGCATTCTTAAACTGAAAGTGCCAATTCTTTGCATTAGCTGACTTCATGATGCCTTATCTTTGTGCTTTGCACCTTTTAATCTGTAATTACCATAGCAACCTTACCGATGTTTTGTAGAGCGTCATGCTTCATAGTAATTGATTGTTCATCATGAAGGAACACGCCTTGTCGATATTTTTGGAGCACCCATAAAATGGCTGCCAAAGCATAGGAATCTAGCACTTCTTTCCAAGCAGTCCACCCCACGTTTTCTCCTAGGTTTGAAGAGCAACTAAGCTTCTTGTAATCTCGAAATGTCTCCGTCATTTTCATTGCCACCATAGTGTTGTTCCGTTTTTATCTCGCCCGCTGCTCCTATAATAATGCCTGGATTTTTATCCCTCACCCTCTTTTCTACACGAGTGACGACATTCACAGAGGGTGTCGCGTGAATTCGCTCTGCTTCACAAGAGAGCTAGAAGCAAATGACCACATGCTTGAAAGAGCAATAGTATGGCGTGGGATGCAAGGCGCCCTCGCAGCGGAGTTTTGCAAGAAAATTTGCAAGGCAAAGTTGATGGCCCGACGCAAATGGTACAAGCCTGCCACGCGCGTGCTATGAGTTGTTGTGACGCAGCGTCTGACATGAGTGTGCGCGATATTCGCTGAGAAGTTGAAAAAAACGCGCCAGCAAACGGAGTGTTGAAACTTCGTCCACTGAAAAGAGGGAGGAGGAAACGACATGGACAATTCAAGAAAAGATAACCATTGAGAAGCAGGTCAAGTAGACTAATATAGTAACACTGTAATCCTCAAATCTTACAAAAAACTTTATGGAGTTCAGAAAGTAATAAAATATCAACGTCAGTGCTAGTGCTGTTGTTTTTTCGGAAACCTCGCATGCGCTGGGTGGGTTGCAAGCTTTTAAGGGTATTGCATGTTTGGTGGCACTTTCTCGAATTTTCGATTGTGTGTATCAAAAATGCAGCACACTTTAGTGAACCGAAAATAATGCAAAATAGGTGGGTAATTTTCGCGTGCGATAAAGAACGCATCGAAGAGAAGGAAGACAAACAAAAATCATTGTTTTTTATGTCTTGCTGTTTGTTGTCCGAGTACCTGTTAATGTAGCTATGTTCTTGTTGTGGGATTAAATCTGTCTTCTGCGCCATTCGTCCATGCCATATTTTTATGAAAGACCGCAATCGCCAAGGACAATATTCCAGCAACAGATTTTTCCGTCGTATGGTTAGCGTGCTATTGGCAGTGTAGTACCTACCGTAGAGTGAAGACCAGCAAAATTCACCGCCTCTCGCAAGCGGAGGTGAATCTCGAACGGGTTCACTTCAACTATATTGCTCAAATTTTTCTTACTGGTGCAGCCTATTCTGAAGCTTGCAAACACTTATATTACTGGAGTTTCCATTATTATTGGAGTTGGAGAGTTGACAACTACACAGTACTTCGTCATAGATCCTTAGCAATTTTTGCTTGAAGTGGTAGCTTTCACGCGTGTAGTTGTCCTACCGGCAAGTGTAAACTGTGTGAGTGGCTCATTGAAGCGCGCTGCTGTTTCCTCGTTAGTTTACTGCCTCAATCACTGTTGATGGCGCAATTATTAGAAGCTGTTCAATTACAAGCTACTGCCCCTCCGCAGTGGTCTGGTGGCTAAGGTACAGGGCTGCTGACCCGCAGGTTGCGGGATCAAATCCCAGCGGCGGCGGCTACATTTCCGATAGAGGCGGAAATGTTGTAGGCCAATGTGCTCAGATATGGGTGCACGTTAAACAACCCATCGAGGTCGAAATTTCGGAGCTCTCCACTACGGCGTCTCTCATAATCAAGTGGTGGTTTTAGGCCGTTAAGCCCCACCTAACAATCAATCAAGAACAGAGTATTGAAGACGGAATTCGGACGCGTTTCAAGAAAAGAGTACTGGAAAACACTCCTATCGGCACTCCCAGCTAACGCAAGGGCAAGAAGGCGTGTAAACATGCGTCCTCGAAATGCACAAGTTTCATACGGGGGAGTGAGTGACGCTGTCTCTCGTCGATGTCATGCGGTTCACGCGCGGCAGCCTTTCCCACCTCCCATTGAATGTCATTACGTAGTACCCGGTGGAAGGGGGCGAATCATCGCTTTTATGCTCTGGTATGAAATGATTAACGAGCCGAGAAATCCATCACCCAAAAAAGGGCTATGCTTCTTTAGATGAAGGCTTTGTTGCAATCTTCGATGGCGCATAGTTCTTCGGCAAACACGTTGTATTCCCACGAGGTTTAGTACTATCTTTACATTTTTTAAAGACAATAGTCTTTCTTGAGGAACTGCGACGGAAAAATTTTGGTCTGTCTTTCGGTCTGTCTGTCTGTACATTTGTCTGTTTGTCCGCCCTTATCCATACATCAAGCGGCACCAAACGGCAAACCCCATCCGTAGTGCCCACCAATATTGCTCGAGGTTTTGCGTTCATAGCTGTGCAATCGTCAATTAAAAAGCCAATATTGCGCATATTTGAGGCGCCATAACAACACGTCGATGTTTTTTGTGTCTGCCTTTATACTTGAAGAGGCACACACAATTAACTCTAAGGACTGTAGCATTTATCGCGTGGCGCTGACAGTGCAACGCGATGCTCAAAAAGGTAAGTGCTTCCAATGCTTTGCTACGACGACACGGTGGTGGCACCTGCCCGTCGATTTGCCTTCTACGCCTTAACACCTACGAGACTGGCACGCACCTTTCTCCGCGGGTGCGCAGGCCTGCGTTTTCGAAGTTAACTGCCAGATGGAGCTCGAATCTAATGTGCCTCGATGCGCTCGTTTGTCTCCATTAGACGCTCGAGGTACGCTATCGCAGCGCCTCCAGAACACCAATAACCAATTTTCTTACGCAGAACAACAACAAAAAAAAAACGTTTTGTTCACTCTCTTCAGACTCAAGAATATTGTCTTTCGACTACATTTGACGTGTAACATGCAGATTCGGGCCAATTGTATTATAAGTTGAAATGCGAATATCCTCATTCATTGTGGATGTAACGTGCACGTATACGAACAATGTAGCCAGTCACTATTCAGAAAAAAAAATACGTTGGTGGCCTCAATGCACGCAGAGCTATAGTTATTTAAATGCACAACGCCTTTACGGAATAACGCGTTTCTAAGGTGAGTTTAGTTGAATACACTTTTTTGGCCCAAATGTTGTACGCGAGGCTGGGCTGCCGAAATCAACCGTTCGAGAAACATCTTGCTATGTTAGCTGAATTGGTTAAGTCGTGTCGCATTAGTGAAATGACAGAATAAATCGAGTGTTGCGTGATTCATTAGATCTGTTATTATAGTGTCTCAGCTGGTATGGCTTGAGAATAGTTTGCAGAAGTTTTTTTTTATGAAAAATTCACTATTCTCGGGATTAGAATGCAGCTCAATCAGTCAGTTTTTTCCAAAGCTTCCATGAAAGCGTTGGCGAGTGACAGAAATATGATTTTCCAACCGTGATTTTGGCACTCTAATTATCCAGAAATGGTCATACACCGAAGGAGTCAGTCTAGGACATTATATTTGGGGGCGGAAGCTATAAATTTGAGCAGTAGTACTATCCTGACTGCATTTATAGAAAAAGTTGGATCGACCTGACCCATGGAAATAATGCAGTATGTTTGTATGTAAATACGTATGTTTAAGATAATAAAAGTCCGAAAAGATGTCATTCCTAGCTTACAATGATGAGAAGCTGCGGCCTGACTGTCTTTTTTTGAATGTATAAATCTGGCTTGTCCCTTGGTTTTCACACAATTTTCGTAGCAGAAATAGGCTTACCATGGTAAGAAAAAAAAAAAGAAAACGGCTCTTTTTGTCCCGCCTTGCATTAAAATTACCGATCGTGCCTTGGAGTGATGCGCCATGCCTCCAAGTAGTTGACTTATGCGCGTTAAAAAAAGCATGCACAAAAGGACTAATTGCGATTTTAGCGTCCTACGTGTCGAAAACGATACCACAACAAAGGGTGCGGAAACTTAAGTTCCATTTCTAACCAGGCACGAAGCTTGGAACAGCCAAATTTGGGCGACAAAATTTTCCGCACTCACGTCAGTAGAGCGTGGCGAAGCCGAACAATGAAAGGGGAACTCTTGTGAAGCGAAGAAAACAAGAATGGGCAGATGTCGTAACGCGTTGTTCAAAATTGTTGCACGTGGGTTGCGACAAAAGTATAGCGGGTGTGCAATATGCTACAAGTGGTGCAGCATATGTTTCTTCGACCTGCAGTGTGCAAGTGGGTGCAAACGCGGGATTCCTTTTCATTACTCCATTAGGGTGCGAGAAAACATGTGGCCCGAAAAATTTTACCCATCCTTAAAGCTCTTATCATGGCCATATCCGTGAACGTAGAGGCGTCTTAGCAACGAATTCACTAAAATTGATTATTTCACTAAAAACTGAGTCACAGTTTCTCCGCCAGGGCGAAAACACTGAGCGAGATAGCAACCAATTGAAATGTTCAACAAAGTTACACTGAATGTTCCTCTTTGGGCTGATGTTTGCATAAAAGTACTTTTAGGACATTTCTGTGTTCATGCCCTCCGCCTGTATATTCGGTGTTTTGAATGTCTACTGGCGTACGTATCAGTTAGCATGCGTTACTACCTGGTCTGTATGTGTACTTGTAGAACTTGGTAAATGGCATCATTCATAAAATGTGAGTGCCCTCTTCACTTTATACCTCTGTGTGTCGCTCTTTTTGTGTGTTTTACGTGTTCACGTGAACAGCAGCATACGCAAGCTCGCATTCGGCCGAACAAAAACTACTGCAGCAAACGCCGCCTCTGTAGCGAGCGTAAAAATGGTATTGATTGATTGATTGATGTGCGGGGTTTAACGTCCAAAAACAACCATATGGTTATGAGAGACGCTTTTAGTGGAGGGATCCGGAAATTTCGACCACTTGTGGTTCTTTAACGTGCACCGAAATCCCGAAAATGGTATATCTGTCGCTTTAAGTACGGTGATATAAGGGCATGTAGAAATAATTCATTCGGTGGCTGATCCTCTCTAGGGACACGGGAAGTGCGATCACGGACATGCACTCCCAGATGAACGTATTTCCTAGTTCCAGCCAGAGATTAACAACCCTGTTTTTATATTAATCTCTACTATAGCAATCTTTCGTTTCAGCTCGAGTTGATGCCTTTCACAACATTCACGCGTTTTTTCTGCACAATATAACGCACGATGAGCACGACGATATTATGAATGAAAACTTTTTATGAGACGGCAAAAATGCACCAGGTTTTCTTGTAAAATTACTGCCGAAATAACGGAGAAGAAAATATTTGACGCGCCTGACATGCGAAGTCTCTCATTGTACGCAGGCAGAATTAATCTTTACGGAAAGTGCGCCTATAGCACCTTTTATATCATAGAGCTGTATAACTATGCTCCGGTATGTAAGATGATTTCTGCCACAGAGAATAATGGTTTCAGCTTGTTTTGATATAATAACTGTAGCTTTTGCAGGTACACCAGGAGGCATTTATTCGCTAGAACAAAAGCATTATTGTTGTGGTGAAAAAACGACCACGGAAAATAGTTTTCACAGTATTATGCCTATTTTATCCTCCTATTCGTTTGCGCTTCATCTACCTTTATGCGGATTTTCATGAGGAGCATTAGCATAACCTAACTAATAAAAACATTCTACACAATAGACACTGCCCTGATGCGATATAGTGGTAAAAAAAACAGGTACAATCAATATCGTCACCTTTTCTCATCTTTTTTTTAAATTCTAAGCTTAAAATTTCTTTTCAAGCAATACGACAAACTAGTGACAATCGTGAAAACTGCTCTGCCATCATTAGCTCGGAAAATGTAATACATCAAATAAAATATTCCGTTTCTTACAGCCACATTTCGGTCACTGCAGAAAATTATGTTGCAAATAAGCGTACTTTTAATAGAAAACCTTTTTCTGTTACATTCGTCAAAGGACAATATTCATAAACCATACTATATGTTAACAATCGAAAAAAACTATTACTGATGTTATCAGAAACTTGATACAAGCCAACTCAGACGCTTCTGCCCTACGATTTGTGTTCATCAAGGTACTTCGTTTGCAATTTCTCCTGAATTAAGTTTTGAATTGCCCCATTAGCTACAGTCATTTTAGGGGCGAAGCTCCTTATGGCGTGCCTGTGCGTCTCTCGTAGTACGTAACCGCCAGTGGCACATACCCGAAATAGCGGTCCTTACGATTTTGACATTCAAGGTGGTTCCGGTCAGAGATTTCTTGTGTGCGTTGTTGAACAATAAAAGATAGTGCTCAATGCACATGTTAATGGGTGCTAAGGGGGAATGAGAGACAGGAGCATTCGGCCTTTAGGTAACGCTCACGCTGCGATCCCCATTAGGAGCTATTGGCATGTACATTGAGCACGATCTGACAAGGAAGGGTTGCTACGTTATACTCGCTGGGTGTAACCTCCTTGGTTTTAGAAAGGTTTAGCGAGCGTTTGGCCGCTTAGCCATGAATACAGTGAACTGGTATATGCCATGAACTTGAGGTGGTTAAAGGTGGGAAGTAAACCCGAAGCGCAAGCCGTAAGAAAGTGTGCATGTGCCACCTCTCGTTTAGTCCTTGAAATGTCCGCTGGATGGCGGTGCTTCTATATGGAGAATATATGATGAAAAGATGTGAGATGGTGGTACTTGGAGTGCTGAATAGATGGACGAACAGACACACAGACAGATGCATGGATGGACGCATGAACGGACGCAGGCGCGGATGCATGGACGAACGCAGGGACGGACGCACGAACAGACGCACGCACGGACGGGTGCATGGACGCATGGACGGTTACACAAACGTACGCAGGAACGGACAGAAGCAAGAACGAACGAACGGACGAATTCTTTGCGCCACTCCCCATCATTCACTCCGTGGATATGCTGTTATTTTTTCGTCTTTTTTACACTGCACTGTACACAACTTCTATTTTTTTTTTCAAGCTGGCTGCCCGGTCTTCACATTAGCATTATGAGGAGGACCCAAGGACCCAAGTTGTCTTCACGACAGGCAAGTACGTTCATCCCGGAGAGTTATTTCAATTGGGTAAAGACGTGGTGAACACTTGCCGTTTTTAGTGCACCATATTGGTACTCTTCTGCAGCTCAACACTGGCTAAAAACTCCCTATTAGAATCGATTCACAAGTTCCGAGGCGATGCCATTTGTGAACCGTGCTTGCTAACGATGCAACTCTTCAACCTTTTACTTTATCTGAATATCAATAAACATGATCAATGAAAGCGCCAGCGGGAGGCCATTATTGTCAATTAATCAAAATTCTGGCCCACTCTGGTTGAAAGATCGAAATTTTACATACGCAGATAAGGCTGAACTTCATGGAAGATATTTTTAAAGTCAAGAATATCAAATATGTCGTATCGTTATGTTAGACACCTCAGTGGATAATTCTGAGAATTAAGATCGCGTAAAGATCCTAATAAAAAGTGGAACAGCGCTTAAATAGTATATATGAATAAGCAATTTTATTGACTTTATTTGTACAAGAAACAGCAGCCTTCATAATTATTAATTATCCCCTGATCTTGAATGTAGATTGAAATATCCGTATCAGTTATCGTAATAAACTAACCAGCCTCGTCCCACACACACTTCGACTGATAATAGCTAAATATTACCCTATAAATATTCAGGAATAACTATACAACACGATAATATTGGCTGTTTTTTACTTTCCGTGTTGTTATACTTTCCAAATGCCCATCAGTTTAAGAAACGGTAATCTTGGGAGAAAGTGTAATTCAGTTCTTCTGACTGTAATCAAAACACACTGACTATTCGTTGGCTCATGTAGGACATGGGCCAACGTATAGTATGTAATTTGCGTTAATCTATAACCACTAGAATACTTCATATTAAGAAGATTGTTTGCTGGCCTATTTCATTATTACTTAAGGAAATAACTCAACAGTGAAGTAAAACACACACAAAGGGAGGAGCACAATCAGAGGTGCTGTCATCGTATTCCTCCCCTTTTTCGTGTTTTACTTCAGGGACAAATTATTTCTATTACAGCTATGCAACTCAACAATTATGGTCTTAATGTTTCTTCGACTAAGTATAACAGTCACTTCATTTTCTGGAAGTTCCAGCGATTACCTATCAATACCGATGTATACGCTCCGTTAACTCAAAGGTTTCGTTACAGCACGAAATAATAAGTTAGAGCGAGAGCGAGAGAAACAGTCAAACAAAAAAAGTCAGAACTTACGAGTACTGGGCCGCTCTAGTAGCACGAGTTTATAAAAGACTGTGTCGAAAAAAGGGCACAATGTGCATTTACTTTTTTTAATGTTTGACTATTTCTATTTTCATACATTTTTTCCACTCCTTTGTGGCCAGTGTTCCACCTCAAGTGTAAGTTGTTATTGCGTGTAAGTTTTCGCTTCACAATAACCTGATGATTTGTCAAATGCACAAAACCGAATTGAAAAGTGGCATGACACGTTTTCATTCTCAAGATACGTATCATTTGACCTTCAGCGCCCTGCTTGCACAAAGCAAGCAGCTTTGGTTGTTCAATAGGGCTAACAGAAATGAAAGCATAGACCCACACTTCAACGATTGTAACGGGATAGAGAGAGCGGAAATCGTGATCTGTTTTCGTCTATTTAGGCCTCATGCTTAGTTTGCTTCTTCTTCTAAGACACGTCAACATTTTGCGGCAGGGCAACATCTGGTGACGGCATTCTGCAACGTCTTGCTCGAGTCTTTGTGTCTGGGTACCTTGAGGACTTCTTTGTAGCCCTGCCAACCCCCTGTTTTCTCATTTGCTTTGTAGATTAGTTTTCTGAGGCTTTCTTCTATATTCTTATTGTTTTTATAGGTGAGATTTTGGTGCTTCTTTAAGTTAACTCACTTCAGTTACATGATTGGACTTTGCAGCATTGTAAAACATATTAAAGGATAAACTGACAAAAAAAGAAACATTTGAACATATCCGAAAGGAGAAGCTGTTCGCTCTATACAATGACACTTAGCCTCGAAATCCCGAAGCGCGCAGCTCCAGCTGTTGCTGTGGGTTGTGTTTTCTTGAAGCTTTGGCAAGACAGCTATGACGAAATTATTTTTCCTACACGTTCTCTAAGAGCAGCCCCGTCATACTCAAATCTCTGATCATCGCACACAAGCAGCCAAACGTCGAAAAGTAAACTTCAAGGTTATTTTTTTTTACGATGAAATCGTTTTGTATTATTTGTGAAGAATTAGTGAAGTGTCCGATTCCCAAAGTGGGCATGGCGCCTAGCTGTTCTGCTTGACGGACGTTTTTGAAATAGGCTTGTGTTGGCACGTCATCAGATTGTACACCTAATTCGGTGCGATTGTATAATGTAAATATCCAGGTCATTCAGCCATACAGTAAAAGCGTTGTTGCCGTCATTTCTCGCTTTTTGTAACTCTCTAGTCCTTCGTAATTTTGAATGTTGCTTTACGTAATCATACACGTGTTGTTGTATTCATTTAGCACAGCAAAAAGGAGCGTCCAGAGCCGCTTTGTTCATCGGTATTTAATAATTGTTTAAGCACGAGTGTATACTTGTTAAACTGACTTTTCCGCAAGTCATGAAGCTTAAAATTATGAAACCACACAGATGGTAGCGCTACGCTCTTGAAAAGAAAATAAACAAAAAGTCGGTGTACCTCTGAGACATCATGCCCATGATTTATATCTACATGAACATGTGCTCCGCATTCAAGGAGGAGTCAGTAATTTACTCTGTGCCAACGCTATCCTTCTTACAGGTAACAGTATTGTTAATAATAAAACCTCTAAGCTTTCAGCATTTGTTGTTGAGCGTATCAAGAGTCCACGCTTGTCACCTATATGCTGTTATTGCCGCTTGCACTGTCGCAAACACACAAGTTCAAGTAATATAGCTCATCTGGCACGACAGTGATGCGAGACAATCACGAACGGGTAGGCAGCGTCATAGCGAAAGAGTACAAGATAATGGTGAGGTTCTTGAGAATAAATATAGATGGAACACTTTGTGTAAGGGACAACAAAGTTCAGAATAAGTATGGCGAGGCTGTTTTCTCTTTCCCTCACATTATCAAAACACACCAACATAAGGCACTCTACACGTGCTAAAGTTAACAAAACATCTTACAGATGAGTTAAAGAGCTCTAAGTAGACACCCAAACAAGTCCAGTCTAAACTTATCCTAAACAGTCTCAGTGGTGAGTACCACAGCTGAGGTGTCGTAAACGTCCTAGGCGAGCAGAGCACGGGGATGCCGTTGCCGGAGGAATTAGGTGAAGAGCGGGCCGTCGCTTACATATAGGCGCGGCGGAGCAGGAAGGGCCCGAAGGCAGGGCTGACGAAGTCAGGTGGTCTTCTCCCTTAATGCGCGGATCGGGGACCACAGCCAAAGTCTCGGGCCAACGTCTGAGAGTGGATCTGCAGGCTGTGATAGCTTCCCGCTCGCTACCTGGGCCATCGAAGCTTGAGGCCAAGTGAAACAGGCCAGTCCCACTCTTGAATTCTGCCAAGCAATCGGGGCAAGCCATGGCTGTGACACTGGCAATCTGCCACCACCCTCATCCTCTCCGAACGAACACCACGTTCCGGACTCCATGCACTCCTCGGGTAGACTCGTCGGCTTCTCATTGAGGCTTTCTGGGTTGCAGTGTTTGCAAGCCATTGGCCCCTAAAATCTCCGCGGCAACTGCTGCTTGGGCCACTTTCCTTTGTTGTTGTTGACGTAGCGCCCTCGTGACGATGTTCCTGGTCGTCGTCTTCACCCGGTTTCTGTTTGCTCGTGTACTGCTTCTCTTCTTACTTGCAGTGGCACGCATTTTTCCGAGGCAGTAACTTGACGCGCGCACTGCACTGATCGCAAGAATACAACTGACTTCTGATATTTCACGTATATGGGCCCATCGAGAGTACGTAACACTGACTGTGGGGTCTGTCAAGCCACTGTTTTCTTATTTTTCTATATTACGATGAATTATCGCGTGCACCAACTTAACCGTTTTTATGACTACGGTCCTACCGTAACTATGCCAGTTTAGTTTCTTATGATGAAAAACACAGATGTTCATAGCCTTGCATGGCGGCAGTGCAACCCATTTGCAAAGTACTATATAGACGTCACGCGGAATCACTTGTCGTGTGTCATTAAGTGCGTTAGAAAAGCCATAAACGCCAAGAGAGAATAAAGCGCTAATGCTTACGCACTTTCAGAGTCTAGTGCGTGACTCTTGAAGTCGTAGCAGCTATCGCATCCGCGTCGCCAAACAGAAGGCCGAGACGCTCTCTCTTGAAGAGGGACGTGCCGCTGCGCTGAGCCTACGCGCGTTAATATTTGAGTCAGTGAGTAAAATACTTACAATCTCAGTTGTCTAGTGGCGATCACTCTATCGTTGTTAAAGCCGAGGCTTTGTCTTTCTGCGAGGTCACACATCGCCACAAAATCAATAGGGTGGTTCAGCGCTGCACACCACATTGTCAGTTTCCTGGCATTCTGTTTCTAGAAAGTTGGCACATTGTAGCACTTTCAAAAAAAGAGCTCACAAAGGGCCTGATGCCTTCACCTAATTAGGACTACATGAAGACAAATGCCATATAGTTTTTTCATCAGAATTTGTCAATCGATTCTGCCCCGGGTGCACCCCAAAAACTTTGAATAATCCACTACATCACAGCGTGCTCTCTGAGTCGTTCATAACAGCGTGACCCATATTATCTTGGCTTTGACACCAAAAAGTCAGAAAATAGTTAAAATATTCAGGAACATCTGCAGCAACTTCTCCAAACGCTTTGAATAAAATTCGCTGCTAGGTGCGAATGACCCGCCAAATGAGAAGAAGGGGGGTGCATTTACACTGATACCTTATATTCCCTAGTTCTCACAACGCACAAGTTTGCGCAGACTAGCATGACGCCATCTGTTTACCTTAATCAAACACATCGAACTTGTAGCAGACTACATAACAGCTTACGCTTCTCGCGCATGTACGGCAATACCAACGCTTTCAAACAGTCGGTTCTTCCACGAGCTATTCGTTTTCGGATAGATTTGCCAAATGATCTTGCGTCAGACCAACACCACACAAAGTTCTGTCATACTGTTAAAAGTACTTATCCACTGAAAACTGCTGTATAGCATCTTCATTACCATCTGGCCCTATAGGACTGTTGCCGATGGTTTTTTTTAACATCGTTTCTCCTGCTTTTTATCTTTTTCGCATTCTGTACTTTTATTGACAATGAACTCTTTTGTCAGTGTTCTTTTTTTCACACTATTGGAAGGTTGTAGTTACTGTTAAAATATTTTAGTATGTCACCTTCACCCCTTCACATATTGTAACTCACTTTTCTTGTATGTATCGTGCGCTTAGTTGTTTATAGGTTGAATTGCATTTTCTATTTTAAAGCGCACAAACACACACGCGCGCATATATATATATATATATATATATATATATATATATATATATATATATATATATATATATATATATATATATATATATATATATATATATATATATATATTGTATTGTTTTTACCGCCACCTTTACAAAATGCCCCTCCATGGCTCTGTAAGATACTGTTAATAAAAATAAAATAGACCATCCTAAAGCTGCATTAAAAACATTAGTTGAACAAGTTGCCAGAAAGAGAACCTATTTAAAAATGCTCCACATTTTACCAAGTCTTCTGCCATACTCTTATGAATACTTGTGACCTCCAATTTATTAACAAGTGTATTGTTATGTACAGTGCGATACAGTAAATAATACCTGGGAATGCCTCGAGTTCACGCACCAATAAATATTTCAAAATATGACCTGTTTCTTTTTTGTGTTATGATATTGAAACAGCAGTACAGAGAGCACAGAGTGCCGTCTTCGCCTCTTTAACATGCCCCGCCGCGGTGGTCTAGTGGCTAAGGCTCTCGGCTGCTGACCCGCAGGGCGCGGGTTCAAATCCCGGCTGCGGCGGCTGCATTTCCGATGGAGGCGGAAATGTTGTAGGCCCGTGTGCTCAGATTTGGGTGCACGTTAAAGAACCCCAGGTGGTCTAAATTTCCGGAGCCCTCCACTACGGCGTCTCTCATAATCATATAGTGGTTTTGGGACGTTAAACCCCACATATCAATCAATCAATCGCCTATTTAACATCAAATATTTATCTCGAGCAACGGTAACGCTACCACCATATACGAACACACCACTACCACCACCACAAATGTTTGCAAATATAGGTGTTTTATATGCGTTTAGCGTCTGTACTGCTCCGGAAGCAGGCGTAATTGCTTATTATGGTTGTACGGCGAGTCTAAAAATAATAACCTTGATTATGTAGGCAAAGTTAAGAAGGCGTATGCTTGAAATCATAATGGGTGTGATGTTAAACCATTATGAATTGTTTCTTTAATGCTTAGCTTAAGCTACACATGGCCGGCGTCAAGCAAAATCAGTAGTTTATTCCGCCTGGTTATCTAGATTGTGTGCTTGTGTGTTAGCTTATATCAAGGCTAAAATATATTGATAAATGTGTTGCAAGCTGCTATGCTACAACAAAAATAACACGTTTTCCAATAAATGTCTTTGTCACAAGTTCGTTGTGACATGAACTGTTGGACGAATTCACACACGCCGGAAGAATCGCCTTTTGATTACTAAGAGCTTTGTCTTCCTTCGAATAAATCTGCACGTAAGAGCACATAAAGATAGTAAATACAACTGGCATTGTCACCGTACAATCAGCGCCCTTCTCATAGATTGATTGCGAAAAAATCTTTATGGCAGTGTTTGTGCTAAAGTATGATTTTTCACATAAACTAGCCCTCATCAAATTACTCCTCTTGGCTACTGTTCGAACGGAAATGCGCTAGTAGTCATTCCTAATGATTGCAATAGGCAGTAGTGACTGTAACAGTCGTCACTATTGCGCAGGGAAACGCTACCGCTTAGAACCCCTCTCGACAAAAAGTAATTTCATACAGAATTGCAGTGGCTCAAACTTTCCAACATTTTGTGGTTTTAATATATTTCTTTTGGTGTGTCTGTGTGTGGAGGGGGGAGGGGGAGAGATGATGCACAAAGCGTTTAGTCGGCTGCGTTCAATACTAAGTGACGCGGTTCTTTATTTGTTCGGTATACTGATTGGTGCCGCCAAAACAAGAGTCATTATCAATGCGTTTAGATACAAGCCCTCCACTTTCCTAGCCTACGCCTCTTGATTATAAATACCCTGCTTCCCGCAGCAATCAGTGATTCGTCCATAGACACCTCCCTTTATAGGGAACATAGGAAGTGACCAAGAGCGTGATGTGACTCTTGAGTAGAATCGAAACTTGCTGTTGGGCCTTCCTGTCAGCCAAGGTGCAATAACGTTGCCTGCTTTCGTTTGCAGCGCGATGAATTCTGAACAAGCCGGAAGTGCCGGAGGAAGCGCCTAGTAATGGCAATCTCCCGTGCACTACTGTACCCTCGTGTATGCTTAGCTCCTTCACAAGAGTATCGGCCTCGAGGGTAGAGGTGTGTATACGTAAGGGCTCGTTTTTCCGTGTTATTACACAAAATTATTGAGATCTAACCGACAATAATGTCAAGGAATTGTGAGGGGGAAGTTATTAAACCAATTAAAATGTAAATGTGAAGAAAGAAAAGTGGGTGGAAAGATAACTTGCCTTGGGCAGGAACCGAACTTGCGACCTTCGAATAATGCATTCGATGCTCTACCACTGAGCTACTACGGCGGCTATTCTCCCAGCCCCTTTATTGTGTACATATGTGAATTTAAACCTACCTGCGAACCTGAGACCTTCGATCATCAACGCGTTATTTGAAGGTCGCAGGTTCAGTTCCTGCCCCGGCAAGTTATCTTTTCACCCACTTTTCTTTCGGCTCATTTATATTCCAATTTGGTCTCATATCTTCTCCTGTGCTTTCCTTGGCATTATTAGGTTATGTTTTTGTTTTCTTTCTTTTTATTTACATTCCATTGGTTCTAATAACTTTCCCTATATATTCCTTGGCATTACTGTCTGCTAGATCTCAATAATATTGTGTCAAAACACGGAAAAACGAGCCCTTAAGTATACACTTCTTTCCATTATTCATTAACGAGGGTCTCGTACTGGCAGACTTGGTGTCAATAGGTTGTAAACGAGGGACTATTGGTCAGCTGCCCGCTCGTAATAAGTTCACGTGCTACGGGACGCCACACATGCGCATAAAAGAGTGTTTCACACTCGCCGCTTGGCTTATAGAGGGCACTGATTGAAACTCCTACTTCTAAATTCACATATAAACCCAAAAAAGTGGTTTGAGGGAAGGCCGCTGTGATAGCTCAGTGGTTAGAGCATCGAACGCGTTACTCGAAGGTCGTAGTTTTGATTCCTGCTCACAGCTGGGTATTTTTTCACCCACTTTTTTTTCTTTTTATTTACATTCCATTGGTTCTAATAACTTCCCCTATACATTTATTGGCATTACTGTCTATTAGATCTCATTATTATTGTGTCAAAACACGGAAAAATGAGCCCTTAAGTATACACTTCGTTCCCTTATATATATATATATATATATATATATATATATATATATATATATATATATATATATATATATATGCAATGTTGTAGCGATGAGAAGATGGGAAGGGGTGAGCTCGCCCATGGTTTAGGACTTGAGCGATGAAGAACGAAAGACACGCACTGAACACCTCCTTTTTCTTGTTCATTTGGAGATTGACACCATAAGGGCCTTAGCGCCTCCTTGTATGTGCTGTCTTTTGACAGGCTTTAAGCGTAGATTGCGCTTCTTCAGGCTATTTTGCTTAAATCGCCCATGCACACTGAACGGTAGAAGGTATCAAGGCCAACACCAAATACAGCTATTCTGATGACAAGGATCTAGTGGGGTGGACGCCTTGCCCACATGCATGTTTTGATTGACCTTTACGTTGAGTTTAACGTCCCTAAACCGCCATACGATTATGAGAGATGCTGTAGTGAAAGGCTGTCGAACTTTTGACTTTGCGCCCAACTATGCGCCCACGGGCCTACATTATTTTCGCTTCCATAAAAAACGCAGCCGACACAGCCGGGATTCAACCTCGTGACCTGTGGGTCAGCAGCCTTACGGTCGAAATGGTCCCTTCAAAGTGCGCTTGTAGTATGCTTAAGTGTGTTTCAAAATGCTCCACAACGACTGCTTACCGAATTTCACTGTCCCTATGCTGCGTGTTCCACGTATACGAAGCCCCCGCATTTTTTTGTCTTTTTTACGAATTCCGCTACCATACTATCTTTTCTCTCATTTGCTCTTTATTCCTATTTGCTGCGACTGTTTCGGTAAAGGTGTCTTCATGAAAGCCGTTATTATGCCCAGCTTCTCTATTTCCTTACCTTATTCCTCCAATTTTCCTTTTTCATATTATGGGTAAATAATTACTCATAATCACTAAGTTCTGCTAACCTTTCAGGACCACACTAATCGTGATATCTCCCTAATTACTTCATCTCTCAAGGCGTCTCCAGACGCTGCGGCTCCCAGCTAATTTGTACTAACGAGCTCTGAGAAGATATGTCTGTCTACTTTAATGCTGCTTCCGAAAGGTGAAAGAAGAAAGCCCACTGCGTCCACTATGGAACATTCAGTACGGGTACGCAGTTCCCGTTCCCTGAAGACATTGTGGCGTGCAGGAGAGTTCTGAAAGAGATATTTCTATATTCTTGTCTCCTGGCTAAGCTTTGAGCCGCAAGGGCAGTACACGCACAACAATAACTTGGCAACTACAACTTGTTTTTTCTAGTTTGTATAGTTGATGTGGTACTCAAAGGTATGCCAGATAGTCACGCTTAGTTAGGATACTGCTTCATACCAAAGGAAAAGAGTGACTTAGGGACATTCAAGGAAGGTTTCATGCATTTCAAGTGAGGCTTTGTGTATGATGCGATACCTAGCTTGGGTTAGTTTAGTTATTGGCAATGTACGTATACCTGCTTTGTATAGCTAGTCAAAATGACGAACAAAGATATGTACAAAGTTCGAATTTTTAAACTGTCACTGAACTGTTTAGTATTGCGGTTGATGTATAATTACCATTATTACTAATAAATCACAACGCTGGCTGAGTTATTCTGTATAGTATAAGTTACGTTTTTATTCAGTTTATAAAGCTACGTGCTTGTCTTTATTTCTCCCGAACCTTGATATGTAGCCGACTTTCACTATACGTTGACCTCTATCATCTCACATTCGCTGATGTGCCGGGCCTAGTCCTGGAAGTGACCTGATGGTGTTTACGTGGCAGGTCTCAACTATATGTTACTACAGATGACATTGAACGGTATAATAATAATAATAATAATAATAATAATAATAATAATAATAATAATAATAATAATAGAATAATAATAAAAAATCTCAGCCTGTTTGCAACTTTTATTATGATATTTGTGCTGTAATTTGAAAATTACTTAACTGCAGTGCCTCATACTGCGTTACAACACGCCGAAACGTTTGAGGGACATCGGAAGGGCCAAATTGCCAGAAATTGTCGATCTCGTCTTCGAAGAGAACCCTGATGGAATGCAAAGCAGCAGCGGGCGCACTGCGTTGACCCGGTTGAAACGAGCATCGACGCGAGTGTTGGAAGAACAGTTTGAAGCGAAACTCGGTGTAGCATTTATTCGAGCGAATGTTTGTTCGAAATGCAGACACGGGAGGAGGGTCGGGTTTCTGTTAAGTTTCATTGCAGAAAGACTGTTCGCTTAATGTGCACTAGAATGTTACGAGTGGTGGAGAGGGTAAAGATGAGAGATGGCACGTCGCGAGCAGCTATGTGCTAGGGACAAAGTGGTATCGATTCGCGCGCACTTCAAGGGAAAACGTAACCTACTTGGTACCGCCCCTGTACCTACGGCAAGAAGAGCGTGGGGAAGACGTAGGGGCAGCGTTGCGCAGGCTAGTCAAAAAGCTGCTTCGCATCTGAACAGGGCAGCACGTATGTAAGGATGCGTTTGTTCACTGGCGCAGATGGAGTAATAAGTAGGTGGCCAAGCGCCGCGGCCATCTGATGGTCAACATCCTCTACTATCTGCTGGACAGCTAGTTTGAGAGCCTGCTGGATTGGTAAATGAAGTGGAGCTGTTAGTTCAGCCGTAATAATATCCTTCTGTTT
The DNA here is from genome assembly GCF_043290135.1 of Rhipicephalus microplus. Classification (NCBI taxonomy): domain Eukaryota; kingdom Metazoa; phylum Arthropoda; class Arachnida; order Ixodida; family Ixodidae; genus Rhipicephalus; species Rhipicephalus microplus. The sequence continues at coordinate 109,209,146 of NC_134704.1, forward strand.
CTGCATTTCTACCTGCATCATAGCGGCAAACTCATTCCTTAAAGAAGTAGTCATTTCGTTCAACACGTCTTGTATGCAAGAGTCTGTGCGCGATATTTCTGGTGATGTGTGAGGGTAAAGCTGAGTGTCCCCTGACATGGGTCGTGGGATTGTTTGCTGCGTTGATATATCTGTGAGCATATGGGAGAGGCTTGCAAAGGGAGTGACAGAAGTGAAATGCTCTGCCCAGATTACCATTGGTGTCTTCTGGCGAGGACTGCATTGCTGGTCAGGATCATGCGATGTTCCTTTCTGGAAGCTGCCTGGAGTTTCCTGCTGGAAAACAGAAAGGCTCCGTGACAACAATTTTCCTCGTCTGAGCCCTGACATATTCCAGGCACGGCTCTTTCCATGGCCTCCACACTGGGACTGTCTGCTATGGCGTTCGGGGCTGGGGGATAATAAATGTTTTTTTTTTTCGGGTGGAAAAACTGGCCGGAATGTTTAGCGTTGGTTCACTGGCGGCAAATGCTGGTTTTTGCACGGTTCGGTAACTGTCGCGTAGTCTTCTCCGCAAAGAATGCAGCAAAGATGGCATTCGTGCTTGTTTGTTGAGATTGGTTCTTGCACATTCGATATTACAGTTAGTCACGAGTTTGTGGGCACAGAGCATTGTGGTGTCCTCTCTTGTTACACCTCCTGCAATGGGGAATAGTCCGTTTGTATATGTAGCAGCAAAAAACCTGTCCATACCCGTTGACGAATATTGCAACCCACTTGCCACAAAATGTGACCAGCAAGCACTAAGGCGGAGTCACTGAGGCGTTTGCAAGTGAGGACTTCGTAGCGAGGTACTTGAACTTTTTCAGCAAGTCATCTGGAGTCATCTCGTTGCCCATTCCATGGACTAAACCTGTGGTCAGTTATCTTGTGCAATACCATAAGAGGTGATGTCATAGGTTGCTTTTGACACTTTATTTTGATAATTTTTTCTGTAGTGCAGTAGCGACTTTCTTCGAGGACATGCTTATGAATAGAATGTTTTGATTTTTGTCAACCTAGAGCTTCATGCCAGGCTTCTCGCTTGGTAGCTTTGCTTCATGAGCTATCACTAGAAGTAGAGTTCTGGGGCAAACCTTACAGAGATTTATTTCGGGTTGGATTGCAATCTTGTAGTTCTCGGCAGGTAGTGGTGGCAGTCCTGCCAGACGCTTCGTAGGCCTGCTCATGCGTAGAGTGAGCTCAGGAGGCGTGCTGAGCAGCTGCTGCCTCGATTGGGTGGGAGACTGCGGCTGTCGGTGTTTGTTCGCTCCCTTACTAATAGTGATCCATAGATATGTGTTGTGCCCCTGTACGTTCACTGTCTCGAATGTCGCAGCGTCTTGGCTGGTCTGCGTATCCACCGTGTCGTCCGCAGAGCGAGGGAACCATATGTGCTTCTCATCGGCCACGACGCTCGCAGGGACGCTCGCCTTTCTCTATAGAGTCTGACGCATCGCCAGCTTCCATCTAACGCGTCGCCGGCATCTTAGGGTTCGGGAGGTAGGTCTGGCATAAGATTCTGTCGGCGCCGTAATACGTTGAAAAGTACACTCTCAGGCGGGATTGACTTTGGTGAGGTTAGGAACAAGTTCCTATTATTGCATCAGGTCGCGAAGAAGGAATTATTTTTTAAATAAATTTGAAATGAAGCCATTGTGTTTCGCATTCGTTGCGCTCATTCGGCCTGTATTGCGGACCAGGCGGCTTGAAGTTTCACTATTTACGGAGGTGCTGATGACAGCACCATGGAAGACCCAACATCCACCGATCCCAGTTACAAAGCTATCCTGCAATATTAGAAAGATTTGCGACGGCTTTACCCAGTACCACGCAAAAGCCTCTCAGCCACAGATATAGTGACATTACACCTACTTCAAACTAACATCTATATAAACATACAGAAATTGCATACTTACTACCCCACAGCATACAAATACATATGCCCGTGGTGTGGAAGCACACCAACGCTCTACCATATTACGTGGGAATGCGCTGCACACACCGAAGAGCAGATAGGGGATAACAGCAGAGAGTGGTCCCCAAAGGGTTGATCCCCAAGGGCCAGGCTGGTCCCTGGGAATCAGCTGAGGCTAGTCAGGAAGCTGAAAGAATGGCGAGAGTGAGCGGTGTTTGGAGTACAGTTCTGACCATGCGGCGTGAGATGTAAATAGCCTTGTTGATGAAGTCAGGACTAACAATTGACTGCAGGCACTTATTTTACATTCCTTTCACGCGAACTACTTTCACATGACTAAGCATAAAAATTATAATTTACTAGAGCGTTGAAAACTTGCTTATGCAGGCATTACGGGGTAAGTCTGCATAGGCTAATACGCCCCTCATTGTCAATGTAATACATACCAATAACTGAATTTCACTAGGCAATGGCCCTTAAAAACTCATGTATGAAGAATACATGGACGACTGCTAGACAATAGTTTTCAAAATCCTGTACATACGGAACGAAGGTATTGCATAAATGGGTATATTTTTGTGAAACACATCCCGGGCTTAAAAAGGTTGAAAGACATGAGAGGACTTGTTTGGCTTGTCAGGGAAGGAGCTTGTCCATTTTGGTTTTTTCTTATTTTGCAAGGAGCAAAAAAAAAACTTAACAGGACTTCGTCAAAACAGCTTTATTCGCAACGAAGGTAAATGTCTGTTTCAAATTTCACGCCCACAGTTAACAAAATGAAAGGAGCCTCTTTATGGGCCTTCATTGTTTTGATCATTTACACTTGCTATGAATAAGAAAGCTAGTTTTGAAAGGTGATGCAATGAATACCATAGCTGCGAAATGGTAACAGTAAGGCTTCTTCAGGAATCAACCTGGCGTCAGTGTACAAAACGCTCGCGTAAGTGATTACAACTGCGCGAGCGAGCGATTTGTTTTCAGTGCTGCCTGTTTCGATACTTCAGGTCGAAGCAAGCAGTGAGAGCAGCGTAGATATGAGCACATAGCTAAACTATGTCAAAGGCGCTGATGCGATTACACCAGTTTAAATAACTTTCGCAAATACGGGCCGACTGACGCAGTTCCTGGCCGCACCAGCAGCCCTTCATGCTAATTTACCAATTGGAGCCTTTCTTTGAATTCGCTCAATTTCAGCCTTGCTTCAAAACTTTTGCCAGCTTTCACTGATGCGCGTGACTTACGAAGCAATGTTATCACACTGAACTTTATACGAAACGTAAATGCGGAATTCGGCCTCGAGTGTCCATACAAAAGGTATTGCAATAAAAATGGTTGCACCTCTTACAGTTGTCCCTTCAGATTCTTGCTAAGCTTTTTGTTGGGCTAGTCGATAATTTGTCATATCGTAATTATTTAGTGCATCCTGGTTAACCGTCTGAACACTGCCACAGTAACACACGTCTCCACCGATGAAAGCGCTGTGTTTGGAGTGTGACTATTATAAAGTAAATGCGTTTGTAAATGTATCAGTGTGTCTAGAGATAACCAAGTTGCGCTAAATTGCTCACAATTTGCCTTGAGCTTTTGCCTGCATTTCTTACCATAACGTGCACGGCAGAGTTCGGCTCCAGGAAAGTTCTAGAAATTTAAGTTTTTTGCCATTTTATTTAGGCACTTCTGGCATGGGCTAACAACCCGAAAGAAAATTGCTTTCCTGGCAAGCTCTTTTTTTTCTGCTTCATGCGATCCCTGTCAAGAGCCACGCAAACAAAATGTTTCACTCGACCTCTACAAATATTCAAGCCATTTCCGAGGCAGTAACGTGAACCTGTGTGTACAGAGATGTCTGGACACGAAACGTACTGCAGAGCATATGCAAAGCAATTTCCCTCCGGCACATAGTAATAAATTGCCGCTTGTACCACACAAACTCAGCACCTGCGTTTGTCGGGTGACTGCGCGTTGCTTATTTACATCTCGTTCTCCCTTATGCGTAAAACTAGTTCCGAATCATCTTATTACTTTCTTAGACGTTTCTCTTCAGCGAGAGTTCATATTTCTTTTCCTCAGCGAGGCGCATTGTCTGCACGTGTTGGGCGTTTGCATGTAGCCTCGCTATACAAAGCTGAGAGATGGACATGCAAGCTGATCCCACGCTGAGATGAACTATTAGAAACCTTTCGCAACTGTGGGAGGAAAGTGACCGTACCTGTAACGATGCATTAAGAAAGAGCTGAACAACGGCCCAGAAAGCGCAATAGATATCTCGTAGCCGAAACGAACGTACCCGGCACGGTGTGCGTGTTTGTTTGCATTGCTTGTGAGCAAGCGGTGTCACGTTCAAATGTCCAGGATGCGTTGGTATAGCAGTGCTAAAAAAATGAAGTCAGCTAAAAAAGCACACTGGTTAAAAAATTGTTGCGCTAAATGCATTCACCAACTACTTCCTTACGGTGTACAAGACAGCAAATCTCTCAATTTTCTTGGTCTCAAACCCATTAGTTGAACGACTTGTGGAAGTAAGCTTTCACGATTGCGTCATACATCGGCCATCGGCAATATTCGGTAACTAGGCAAAAGAAACGCACCGAAACATATGCAGTTCAGTAGGACCAAATCGCCTAAAATGTGTTGGTCATCTTGTGACTGAGGGATCAAAATAACTTTATTAGGTCCATAATATACGTCAGGTAGCTCATCGCCACCTGACTAGGCCTACTCGGGGATGGACAGGTTGAACCTGAGCGCCCTTGCACGGGCCCTCTGGATGGACAGGATTTGAGAGGCCAGAATTTTGGTGATCTTGAGCTATATGACACGTTGGCTGTGGCAGGGTTTCGATACTCGTGGTGGTGATATATCGATAAAATAAAGTCACAAAGTAACAACAAATTCATACTTGACTGTTGGACTAAGTGACAATTGATACGGGGACCACCCACCGAAAGCGCTGTTTGGTGCATTCAAGCTCTTGCGTCATATTGTAGATCAAGGGTGGGGTCCATATTGGCGCATGATTACATTTTTACGGACACCAATAAGATGCCCTGTGGTGTCTTCTTGCTATTGTGCTGCTAAATCGCACGCTTTTGTGTGTTTCCGAAGTAAATGGGACGTCTGCGCTGGCATGAACTGCGCGGCAGCTCATTGGCGACGACTTGAGGCTGTAATTCTACGTCAAAAAAAAGCATCCAAAAGGTCAGAATCATATCACTCAAGAAGGAGACAAAGCACGAGCCAATCAACACGCGTTCTTCCTGTATATGGCGGTATCGACTGTGCTCATTGACGCTGAATTATGTAAAGGGCAGAAGCTCAAGAAGAAAGGGAGAGATAAACGAAGAAGAAAGGAGGTTATAGGGGTACCACATCAATTTCTTAAACTAATTGTGCCGTATAATTGATGCTGTTGCCAACCGTATGAAAGATGTGGCCCTCAGACAAAATATAGTAGCAATACTATACAATATCCATGAAAAATCCAACTTCTCCGCTCTCAAGACGGCTGAGGAACGCCTCAAGTTTATTGGATGCTCTGCTCAGGAAGTCCTCTTGTTCTTTTTGCGAACGCCTCCGACTTAGGATGCTGTTCTACATGCTGCCGGTGAAGTTACTCTCTTGCTTGTTTTTTTTTCTTTTCCTTTTCGTCGCTCGTCTTTCTTTCTCGTCTTTTGATTTTTCCATCCTCGTCCTTCAGAGTAGCGTAACCAACCGGAAGTGGTTCTGGTTAATTTCCTTGTCCTATTTTTTTCTGTTTGCTTTTTTTCTTCCTTCCTGCTGAGGTATTGATTGTATATGGTCGAATGTTAGCTGTATTTAGACAGGTGCACATAGACGAATACCTCAGCTATAATAGGGCGAACCCACAGCTCACGGAATATTCGTAGGCGTCCGGTAACATAGATAAGTTTCACACCGCTCTGGAATCAGCAATGTAACAGTAACCCACGAAGCTACAGTCACTTGTTAATGCTTATTTGTAAGTGAGGTGTGCTGTGGATATCTTTATTGCTGATGTTGTTACACTGATAACTGACATACCATAAGCTAATGTGGGGTCTTGAATAACATTTTGCGGTTAGAGCGACCATCTACATTTCCCAATTTCTTGGTGTTCAGTTCCTGTGGAATGTTTTTTGGCAAGGAATATACTACACAACGCATAAAATTTCTGCTTATTTGATCCAGCTGCGTACCGCAGAAAAACTTCAAGGTCTTGTTAGTGTGGGAAATTACTTTAGAAGTACAAAAGCGTTGCTTTGATTTTGTTATTCTTGTTTTCTTGAAAGGCTCTTTGCCAGTGAATTAGAATGAGTCGTAATGTTGCTGATGAGACAAAGGAGCTGCTACTCGGCCCTCTTATTATCATGCTGAGCTTGCACAGGAAGCTGAACTGTTCAGAGAAAACGACTTTAGTGTTCGAGTTATGAAGAATAAAAAAGGCATGATGCTGAGAATCAAACGCGAGAATGGCAAATTGAAAAATTAGTCTATCTAACATATAGAGTCGTGCAGCAGAGAGTGCCAGTCGGAACTTTGTGCCCAAACTACTTCAGTGGCTGCACTTGAAGACATCGAATTATTCTGAGGTTATATAACCAAGTGCGTATACACTCCAGACTATATGTACAGTCTGTACACCCACCAGAAAGACAATTAGAACGAACAGTGAAGGAGAAGAAAACATACTAGAAAGCAAATGAAAGTACTGGGGAGGTTTTTAAGGGCGAACTCCTCAGGGTCTAGCCATGTCCGCCATTGTCTTTTGATGACGATGACGCTGATCACGATGAAGTACAAATGCGTTTCAGACCAGATTATATCTATGTCTAGACCAGATCCCCTATGCCACTATGTCATTCGTCGGTCTGCTAATAAGTGAGATACTCGCTACGCATCTGTAATACATTATGTGTACTTTCTGTTGTGGTGGATGACGAATAAACAAATCACAGCTTATCCACGGAGTGATTGATGATGAGTGGCACGAAGCTTCGGAAGGTTTTTTTAGTAAACCATGAATCCTCCATCCACTGGCCACGTCTGTCCGTCCGTCTATATGTCTGTCTGTTTGTCCGTCCATCCGTCCGTCCGTATGTCAGTCTGTCTTATGTCGGTCCATCCTTTCGTCCGTTCGTTCATCCGTCCATCTAGTGAACGCTTTAAGTACCGCCATCTCGCATCTTTTCATGTTATAATCATCATATACAAGTACCGGCATCCAGCGATTATTTTAAGGACTAAAAGAGATGTGGCTACCCACTACTACTGCGTACATGGACGACGCACGACCCACTGCTGAAGGAGCTTCACCCCTAAAAACACATTTTAGCCAACACGTTTTCTTTCCACCATGTATCAAATTGGACGTGAACGCGCTGTCGGCCACGAAGCTGCAGTGGCAGGGAAACATTCTTCTGATTTTGCACCAAAGAAGCAAAATTTCGGCTGGTGGTGTTAGGAGGTGCGTTAAACTGCCAGAGACCACGGCGGACTTTCAGTCAAAGTCATAACGGCGAACGTGCTGCTATAATACTGGGAAATCAAGCCGTTCAAGTCACAATGTACCTGGCTGACAATCTCCCCCGCGGCAGTCCTGCAAAATGCATCATTGTGCGAATGCAAGGATATGATACAAAATACGAGAACGACCCTTCATACTGGCTGTGACAATAATCTAGATATCACGAACGACGACTGGCTTGTGCAGCATAAGACATCGCGAAATCCTCTGAGATGCATTTCCAATAAACAACCAAAACTATCAGGAAGACCTGCGCAGACCTCGTCATTGCAAACTTCTGCTTCAACACCTTCCAAAAAACGTTGGCGCTGCATTTCACTTACGATAAAGAAGTCCTAATGAAAGTATAACAAAGTCCGCACCTCAATATTATATACGACCATTAAAACAACATTGCATATATTGAAATAAAGTGCAAATTTAAGGATTCGTTTTCTTTGTTACAAACAATAATAAAGTGAATTACAAACAATGGTGCCAGGGAAAGTATAGGGGTTGATATTGGAATTGTAATGTAAATTTAAAGAAAGAAAAGTGGACGAAAAGGTAACATTTCCTTGGCAGGATCCGAACCAGCGACCTTCAAATAACGCGTGCGATGCTCTACCATTATTGAATGTTCTACCACTGTTGCTCTGCCATTCTTGAGCGCTCCACGGCAAAACGACCGAGAGAGAGAGGGGGGGGGTCACTATCCGCCCCGCGAGTGCTTTGAAGACACCGCTGCTACGTAGTATCCGCATTCGACCCTGAGGAAGGAACCAAGTCGGTTTCGAAACGTCGGGTTTCTTAAGAACTTCTGGTTGGAGTCTAAATCATCTGCCGTCTTCCATTGCTTTATGGTGGCGGTCACTCCGCTATCCGTTGTTTTAGACAATAGGGTATATATGTTAACCATGTTGGTGGCAAGTCCTATTGTCGTTCACTGTTCCTTTTATATATTTTTATTGCAATTATTTTCAGCAACACGTATACCATCGCCGTCATTGTTGTCTGTTATAGTTCGAAGTTTCATTCTATATACTATACACACGTTTATAGCGCGTATACATGCCATAAATTGTACGGGGGGGATTGTCGCAGTGGTAGCTCAGTTGGTAGAGCATAGGAAATGTTATTCGAGGGTCGCAGGTTTGTGCCCTGCCCACGGCAAGTTAAATTTAGTCAACTTTTCTTTTTTTTGCATTTGCAATACAATTACTTCTAATAACGTCCTCTGTACTTTGCTTGACATAATTGTCCATCACTTCTCAATATATTCTGTCTAGCAAAAAAAAATTAACCTTAAATTTACCCTTCTTTTCCTAAGTACATACGTGTTGTCACTTATTTGCATGTACGAGTGGGCAATGTACCGGAGCTTGAAGGCTTACACGAATGACCCCCCTGGAGTTTCGCCTACTCATCATCGTTAACTTCGTGAATATGCTCTGATATTTTTAGCTATAACGAATTAAAAGCAAGGATAATAAAGTTTAGGAATCGACAACTTGGCATTGGTGGAAACGGACCAGCAACTGTCATAGTTGCCATAATTAGATGCAGCCGTTAATATGGCGCTGGTTGACACTTGCCAGTTTAAAATGCACATATGTGAGCCATAAAGCAGAATGTGGTAACCGCTGCTGTAAATCAATCGATGGAGCATCGGACGCGTTATTCGAAGGTATCAGGTTTCGTCTGTGCCAGCAGCATTTAAAATTTTCAACCACTTTCATTTCATTACGTTTCCTTCAGTGTGACCAAAAAACAATTTCCCATATACTTTCGATGACTTTCTTGTTTGTTATAATGTTCTAACAAATGTAGTGCTTAACCCCTTCACTCTTTCATACACTAGCTATGTAGACAAAAAATTTTTACACAAATTCATAGGTGAAACAAACAAGCGAATATTCACTCGCACTAATTCTTTGTTGCTTAGTAGTATCTCTACTTGCACCCACAATTTGAATAGAGCACCAAATTACCGCAACACAAAGAACCGAAGAGGAAGGACCGAGCAGCAGTCATGTTTTATCCACCATGCGCAGTGCCTATAGGAGCGCCACTGAAAGATGCGTAGCGGCTGCCGTTAGAACCGCAGGTGGGCTAGCGTATAGCAGATGCGTCCTCTGACTTTAAACATGGCGGAAGTGCGCACGTAGAATTTGCCGTTCACGCGCGTTGCAAATAATTACCTCTGTGGTGACAGTGTGCCAAAAAGAGCCGCAGTTCATAATAGTGGACGTGTGTTTGAAATCAAAGCAGTGTGGGACGACCTTGTCACCATACACGCCAAGTCTTTGCCCCAGGCTAGCATCAATAAGGTTCTCTGAAAATGGAGCTCATCGCAAGAGTGTGACTTTGTCCCGAAAACTAATGCGCACATGCGTAGACGCGCCAGCCAACATATTTTTGTCTCTGTACATTAGCTTCGTTGACGTATTATGTTCTCGACCACTCGTGCGTTCAAACGAACTCACGTATGACATTCTCGTAAATGGTAAGGCAGGCTAAAGCACTCAAATCAACGAACTGACTCTCACGCAAGCTCCCGAACCTGACGAGGTGCGGAAATACGGAACAATTAACACGGAAAGCTGTGTGTTCACCAAAAGTACGAGAACCAAAATTAAAGGCGAGTTGTTCGAAACGTTTTAACTCTAGTGAACTTTTGAGCACATCCGCGATAAAGAAATCAGCGCAATAGAGTGGGTAATTTTTTTGTCAAAACGATAGTCTTTCTTGGGTACTTCGATGCAAAAAATTGGCCCGAATCTACATGTTACACTGTAAATGTCGTTGAATGACGATAGTCTTGCGTCTGGAGAGAGTGAACAAAACGTTTATTTGATGTTCTGCGCAAGAAAATCGATTAACGGTATTCTGAAGGTGCTGCGTTATAGTGCCTCGAGCGTGTAGCAGAGGCGAACAAGTGCATCTAGGCATGTTAGACACGAGCGCCATCTGGCAGTTATCTTCAAAAACGAACGCGTGCAGCTCACAGAGAAAGATGCATGCCAGTCTCGGAGGTAATAAGGTGTAGAATTGAAAGCGACGAGCAGGTGCCACCACCGTGTCGTCGTAGCAAAGTGTTGGAAACACCTTCTTGAGCGTCAGCGCAGTGCGATAAACGCTACAGTCCATAGAGTTACTTGTGTGTGCCTCTCCTTGTATAAAGGCAGACATACAAAACATAGACATGTTGTTATAGCACCTCGGATATGCGCAACGTTTGCTTCTTTATTTGACAATCGCACAACTATGAACGCCAAACCTTGAGCCATACTGGTGGGCGCTGCGGATAAATTTGACCGTTTGGTGCCGTTTGAGATATCTTTAGGGTCGACAAACAGACAAATGTACAAACAGACAGACAGACCAAAATTTTTCCGTTGATTGTCACCAAGAAAGACTATCATCATTAAACTTTTAGTCTGTCTGTCTGTCTGTCTGTTTGTCTGTCTGTCTGTGTTCATCTGTCTGTGCATTTGTCTGTTTGTCCACCGGAACGATACCCCAAACGGCACTAAACGATACCCCAAATGGTCGCCGCATCCACAGCGCCAACACGTTTTGCTCAAGTTTCAAGTCTCAATTAAAAAGCAATTATTGCGCATATCTGAGGCACCATAAAAGGACGTAAATATTTTTATGTGTGCTTTATACTAGAGAGGCATACATCACTAATTCTAAGGACTGTAGCATTTATTACGCTGCGCTGACTATGCAACGCAATGCTCAAAAAGGCAAAAGCTTCCAACGCTTTGCTAAGATGACACGGTGGTGGCACCTGCCCGTCATTTTGCGCTTTACGCCTTATCGCCTCCAAGACGGGCGCGCACGCCTTCCTTTGTTTTAGAAGATAATTGTCAGACAGCACTCGTGTCTAACGTGCCTCGAAGCGCTCGTTTGCCTTCACTGCACGGATAGAGACTTCCTAAAGCAGCGCCTCCAGAAGAAAATTCACCGATTTTCTTGCGCAGAACATCAGATAACCGTTTGGCTCACTCTCTCCAGACGCAAGATTATCGTCTTTCGACGATATTAGCAGTGGAGCATAAAGATACGGAGCCCATGTTTTTCTCCTTCTCTTCCTTTTCTTAACTATCTCTTTTATTCCCACTATCCGATCCCCGTGCCGAAATGTTGTGGTGTCATCGTGAGGATGGACAGCTACGAGGGGCACATTTTTTTTCTCGTTTTCCTTTTATAACCACTTAGCAGAAGTAGGGTTGCATAGTCCCCGATGACCGAAGGCATCGGTGCAAACATGGGACCGAACATGGGCTGTGTGGCTTGCTGTTATGGTTGCAGGCATGCAGCTAGCGAGAGCGAAAATGGAGAAGAATAAGATGTGTGGCAGACAGGAAGACGCGGCGACTATGATGGGAAAGAAGTGGAGGAAGGTAAAAAAGAAGCTGACCTTCAGCAGAGCTGCCGCCCCTTTGAAAAGACATTTAACGTGGAGGAGGCACAATCTACTCTTTCAGTAGAGCGTGCCTCCTCCACTAGTAGGGTTCATTTCAGAAGACGTCAGCTTTTCAGTCGACAAAATGAACTGAATAATAAGTTCAAAGAACAAACTCAAACAGCATACACACGTAATTATGCCAATAAGTATGAGGCGCACGCCTAATGCGAGCCTGATTCAGGCACGAGCCCGACACTAACGATTCAAGAGTGCTTTATCCGGTTTGGCCCGGCCCGCGGTCCGGCCCAGACCCATGGAGTGCTCTAATGTGAAGGTCGTGGGGCTAAATAGAAACAAATATTCTGAATAGCGAGCGGGAGGGGATGGGGTCGTGCATATCAAGTGGGTAGTATTGACCCGCTATCGCTTTCAGATTGCCCAAAAAGGAAGCCGGTAACATTAGGAGAATGAGAAAGTCTGATTGAATTTGCCGGCGAAGCCGCCCCAAAACACTTCATATAGCAGCAGACGTATTCTTCCGAGACGTCCAGAATAAGCCAGGGTCGTCAAATGAAACATCGATCGACCTTCTTTAATGATTGTTAGGGCCATGATCGAAGATACAGCGTGCATGAACCCCTATTGGTTAATGAATGTAGAAAAAATAACACCTCTACAAGAATAGCTGTCGTCAGCAGTGACGTCATTTTAGCTCTGTGCTAGATACGTTAGTATGCGCTCATATTTTTGTTTTGGTGGGAAATTTCACCAAGTTTGATTGCAAGCAATATTTTGAGACAGCAGTATGAACCTCTTATGGCCACGATGAAGGTGTCATGTCTTTCATGCAATTTATGAATTCCTTAAAGCCTATTTAATAAAAAAAAAACTATTCTATATAAAGAGTCCGGACGGACGGACGGACGGATGAACGGATGGACAGATGTATGGGTGGACGGACGGATAGATGGATAGATGGATGGATGGATGGATGGATGGATGGACGGACGGACGGACGGACGGACGGAGGGACGGAAATTTTATTTTAATGGTCCTTCGGTACGTGCATTTAGCGCGCAGCGGGCCGCTCCCTTGTTGGGACAGAGAGACCTTGCCCCTCCACCGCGTCGCGGGCCTGATGGACATCCCAGAGCTGTGCTTTAAGGCCCGAGGTGCGTAGAGCTCAGTCCCACTCTTGCTTAGTGATCCTGGCCCTTGGCGTCGGAATAAAAAAAAAAACATTCGGTAGCATTCCCTCTCAAAGATTAGCTAGAATCACAATTTCTATCGAGTATTGACCTTTTTGCACCTTTTTTAAGACCTGATTATTATATAAGCTTTAACGTCTCAAAACCGCCATTTGCTTATGAAAGATGCTGTAGCGGAGGGCTCCTGAAATTTTAACAACTTGCGGTTTTTTAACGAGCCCCCAGATCTGACCACACGGGCCTACATTTCCGTCTCCATTGAAATTGCAGCCGCCGCAGCCGGGATTTGATCCCGCGACCTGCGAGTCAGCAGCCGAGTACCTTAGCCACTAGACCACTGTGACGGGGATCTTTTTATAAGAAAAATTGATAATTTATTTTAGTATTTTACTAAAACTGACATGATATGGAAAGTGGTCCACATACGTACACAATTATTCTTCGATGGCATCGATTCTATGTTTGTTTTATTCTGCTAAAACTCAGACTTCTGCTTTTTATTTTCCATTTATAATGAACCATGCTGTGCAAACGTGTGTCTTTTATTTATACTTTGGTGCAATCGCTCAACCAGCCTGTTATGCCTATGCTCATTGTAGAAACGGGCGCCTAAAAGCGGTGCTCTAACGTATACGCCATGCATCGTAAGTACACAGTTTCCTGCCCTTGATACTTGAAACTCACGCCTTAACCGTTTTCTCTAAGCGGTCTATGGAGTAGAGGACAACATGTATTTGAGTTAGGAAATTCAAATTATATCAATGAAGAATAAGGAACAAACGAACAAAACACTAACACCGTAAAACACGAATGCTCGTACGCTGCCGTAGCAATGTCACGGCAGAACTACATGGTGAAACTCGATGTAAGAACTGTGTGCTTACTTCAAGAGCGTGTCTGAACTAAAGAAGTTCCCCAAGCTAAGCTTGGAAAAATAGAAAAAAACGCACGTTGCCGGTGAATAAATGTATGCTGTCTAGCAGAACTCGAACATAAGGGTGAAAAAGTAAAAAAAAAAAAAAAACTCGCTCTTAAATTTTACGAACGTAGTTAATGCCATCGAGCAATCAAAAAGCTAGCGAAAAAAGCAAGAGAACTGGCAAGAAAGCAGGACTCTAGCGCGTTAATGGATCTCTGACAAGTTATGCAGAACGAATGTGAACATCCAGCCACACACAACCCACTGCTTTTCATTATTTCCTGAAGAGAACCTCCAGACAGCAGGATAAAGGCTCGGCACTCTCACGCTTTTTTTTTCTTGTCGTTTTTAGTGGGGTGAAGTGTACGTAGATAGACAAGGACTGGGATGGTAATTGTTGTATTTTCGCCACAAGGGTCAGTTAGGTGTCTGACGCATAATGCTCATAATTTTAGGATTGAATGACATGTGCTCTGCACTGATGCTGCAGTAAAACGTACGTTTAAACTTTCGCCTGTGAAGTTATTAACAAATACACCTCTTTTTGATAAATTTTGTTGACGTATTTTTGGTTTGAGCGAAGTCACAGCAGTGTATCCGGTGGCTTGTCACGAGTTCCAGCCAAGAAACTTTCTGATCTATTGATTCAAAGGCTGAAGAGTAATTTACTTCTGAGGCCACGCTCATAGAGGAACTTGAGCTCTTCACCTAAATGTAGGAAAGAAGAAAACAAAAATGGAAGACTGGCTTACAGAAAAATTGAGGAGCATTCAAGGTTATTGGTCGTTTATTTATTAGCACGGGTTTACCCATGCTATTCAAATGTGGCTCTTGAACGAGGCTTGCGTTTCATTGTGCTACCAACAGACAACAAAAGGTGGACATAAAAAGAACTGTTTACGAAGTATAGTTAGTTACAAAATCTCTGTAGCTCGAATACAACGCGGTAGAGCTTGAAGAGCGGATCAACTCCTCATTGGGTGCGAAAAGAGTCTAAGGATTTCATGAACACATTGATTTTGTTCTACCCAATGGAATATGTTCAGTGTTCACGTACATAGAGTTACTTATTGATTCGCTTTAGCAATGTGGACTGCAAGTCCCCTGCTCATCTAAACTGGCAAAGAGACAGCCAAGAAAAGGCATGATTGCCAGCTTTAAATGTCGCTTCAGTAGAAACTTTTCATACACTAATGGCTTTTTTTCTCTAAGCACTGTATATACATGGCTTTGTGGGATTGTATTGCACGCGAAAGAATCTGAGCTTTTTCCTTTCATATCTATTTCCTATCTTAGTGGTTACGACAAAATAGAATTGCAATATTTTGAATGTTCTCTTTACCGTGAGGACAGTGTTCTTGGTGTGGTCGGGGGTCGCAGACAAAATATTTCAGTGCACTGAAGCTATGAGAGTTGCCCAAAAATGTCATCATTGCTTTACGCCTACGTACTTCTCACTCTCGACCTCCCTGTCAATACTATGACACATAAATACGGATTGGTAAACGTCACTCTAAACTACCAATGATACCTTCCTGCCATCGAGGCAAACCAGGTTCAGGGTTTAAGTTTGAATATTGCACAGAAGAGAAAGAGTCAGGGCAGGTAAAATAAGAAAATTTTCCAAACCAGTGTAACCCCACGTGAAAAAAAAAATGGTGGTTGAAGGTTCATCCCGTTGATAATACAAAATTAGCACAATTTTCTGACCTTTTGACGAAAGAGATGACACATTGACTGTTCAAATATATAAATAAAGATTTTCTTTGTGTATCATTTTACTAAATTTAGGAGGTGGCTCACCAGCTTATTCAGATATATTGAAGTCACGCACCGTAACTTCAGATCCGGAAGCGACCACTAGAAGCGCAGCTGTGCGATAGTTGATACGTCACCCGCTAGATGGTGCACCACTGTTTGAGGTGGCGCAGCATACACCTGCTCTCATCTGATTTCGCACACTTTATTGCACAATTGACGCATGCGCTACTTAGCACAGCTGATCACCAGGAATACCATGTAACAAAATAGAAAGTTGGGCGAGTTTGTGTATATTCATATTAAAATAAAAGCGGCGCACAAAAAGACGGAGACAAAGAAGAGAACCACACACAGCGCTGCACTCACAACTGAAAGTTTAATCCGAGCAACAAGGCTTTAAAAAGTAATAGCCGCGCATGACAAGTGAGGTACAACGAGATTAAATGATACGCTCATCAATAAAAGTGAACTCTTTTTTGTGCAATGTAACCGAGGTCTGGCTTACGCAAGCATCACGTAACTTTGTAATATGATAGGCTTCAGACACCTCACGGGTGAATTGATCGTGGTGCTTAAAAATAATAACAGTATTAGACAGAACAGGTGTGCACCCACACGTGGCACAATGCAAAGCCAAATGGGAAGGCGTGCCGTTATGCAAAGAGAGATAGTGTTCCCGCAACCTTTTATTAACACAGCGGCCCGTCTGTTCCACATAATGAAGGCCACAAGATAAAGGAAGGCGGTACACCACCCCCACAGCACAAGGCGCATACTTATTTCTATGGTTTACGGCACATTTCTTTACATCTGGCTTGTCCTTCTTGTCTAGCTGATTTGTCTAGCTGATTTGATAATGTTTCCAATGTGTTGAAGGTGTTCAGGACAGAAGACATGGGTCTGTCCTTCACATCGGAGGTTCCAGAATCCGACTGTCTACAATTTCTCGATCTTAAACTTCGGTTTCAGAGTTCCCATATTTGCTGGTGTTTTTGAGCCACGATCAGTGAAACCAATTCTTAATTTTGGATCAGCCCACCCAAAGGTGGTAAAGAAGGGCATCGCTTTCACCTGCCTTAAATCCGCTCTAGAAAAATCGTGCAGGCATGTGTTGGGCTCGGGTTTTGCTAAGCAAGTTGCAAGACTAGAGGAAGCAGGATTCCCTCCTAACATAATTGTGGCTGTTTGCGATAAGTTAATTGGTGGTTCAAAAGGACGTGCAGCTAGGAAAATCAATCGGGAAAAAATGAAGTTCGCAGCAATTCCTTATATGCATAAACTGGCACATGGGTTAAAAAATGTTGGTTCCCGCTACGGAGTTGATGTGGTTTTTAGGGCACCCAATAAATTGTGAAAGATATGTTCATTGGTGTCAAATCAGCTAGACAAGAAGGACAAGCCCGCCCCGCCGCGGTGGTCTAGTGGCTAAGGCACTCGGCTGCTGACCCGCAGGTCGCGGGTTCGATTCCCGGCTGCGGCGGCTGCATTTCCGATGGAGGCGGAAATGTTGTAGGCCCGTGTGCTCAGATTTGGGTGCACGTTAAAGAACCCCAGGTGGTCAAAATTTCCGGAGCCCTCCACTACGGCGTCTCTCATAATCAAATGGTGGTTTTGGGACGTTAAACCCCACAAATCAATCAAGAAGGACAAGCCAGATGTAAAGAAATGTGCCGTAAACCATAGAAATAAGTATGTGCCTTGTGCTGTGGGGGTGGTGTACCGCATTCCTTTATCTTGTGGCCTTCATTATGTGGGACAGACAGGCCGCTGTGTCAATAAAAGGTTGCGGGAGCACTATCTCTTTTTGCATAACGGCACGCCTTCCCATTTGGCTTCGCATTGTGCCACGTGTGGGTGCACACCTGATCTCTCTAACACTGTTATTATTTTTCAGCACCACGATCAATTCACCCGTGATGTGTCAGAAGCCTATCATATTAACAAGTCACGTGAGGCTTGCGTAAGCCAGACCTCGGTTACATTGCACAAAAAAGAGTTCACTTTTATTGATGAGCGTATCATTTAATCTCGTTGTACCTCACTTGTCATGCGCGGCTATTACTTTTTAAAGCCTTGTTGCTCGGATTAAACTTTCAGTTGTGAGTGCAGCGCTGTGTGTGGTTCTCTTCTTTGTCTCCGTCTTTTTGTGCGCCGAATAGGAATACCATGGACGTGATGCAAACGGCGGCTAAAGCTCCGATTCCAGGAGCAAAGCAGGCCCGCCATCAAGGCTCTGTTGTGCAAGCTCGCGAGAAAAAAAAATGGCCACGTATATGCATGTTACACTGCAAATGTCGTCCAAAGACGTCTTGCGTCTAGAGAGAGTGAACAAAAGCTCTATTTGATGTTACACGCAAAAAAACAAAAAAAAAAAACTGGTGAATGGTATTCTGGAGGCGCTGCGTTAGAGTGCCTCGAGCGTGCAGCGGAGGCGAACGAGTGCTTCAAGTCACGTCACACGTCAGGCATGAGTGCTATCTGGCAGTTACCATGAAATGCCGTGCGCTCCCGTCTCGGAGGCGATAAGGTATAGAACGCAAGGCGACGGGTAGGTGCCACCACCATGTCGTCTTAGCAAAGCGTTGGAAACACTTCCCTTTTCGTGCAAGCACTGCATTGTCAGCGCAGCGTGATAAGCGCTACGGTCCTTAGAATTACTTATGTATGCCTTTTCTAGTAAAAAAAAACGCTTTCATAATATTGACGTGTTTTTATGGTGTCTTAGATATGCGCAATGTTGCGTTTTAATTGACAATCGCACTACTATGAACGCTAAATCTTGAGCAAACATTGGTTGGCCCTGCGGATCGTTTGGTGGCGTTAGGAGTATCGATAAGGGCGGACAAATACACAGTTGTACAGACAGACAGACAGACAGACAGACAGACAGACAGACAGACAGACAGACAGACAGACAGACAGACAGACAGACAGACAGACAGACAGACAGACTAATATTCGCGCGTCGACGCTCCTGAAAAAAGACTGTTGTCTTTATTTGGACCTCGTTGCGGCGCGTAAGCGGTGGCAAAAGATCCTCGCAGTGGAATGGACGCGAGAAATGGTGGTCAAGCGGCCAAAGAGGTCGGAAGCCGATGCTGGCGGCTGGGACGTGCGCTTTATGCACAAGTTCCTCGATCGATCGATCGTTCGGCCACAGCTGCAAGGTATGCAACTACTTGTAGTTCGATAATAACCTTATCATCCTTGTAAATCAATAAAACATCTTATATAAATTTATATATGACACCGTGTCTCACGTCTTAATCTGCTGCTACAGGATTTGTACAGAATAATCACAAGTTTTCCTGATCTTCTCCGAGCCACCTTTTCAAGGATCATTCACTTCACGGTTATGACAAGATTGTTTTACTGTCGTGAATATATTGAGAGAAGCACCTTTGTGGGCCTCTGATAATACCAGAGAAGCTTGGCTGTCATAGAGTGACCGTGTCATTCACCATCTCATTCGTCTCGTCTGTAGCGTCTCATCAGCATGGACAGAGTCAGGTTGCATTCCTTCTTGAACTTTGCATGCAATGAGATCTGTTTTACATTGTGCATTTAATGCAATGAGGTGTGTGATATAGGCCATTTTATTTAGTCGAGAAAAGTCTTACCTAAAATGGAGGAACCTGATTCAAAAGTCGGACGAGAAATACGCGGGAGGGTTTACTTATAACGAGTGCGCTGACAATACTGCACCTCCGGCAGGTGAGCGACAGCTCGCAAGGAGCCGCTTGTCTCTTTATTGACCAATATGCTTGAGGCGAGCTTATAGTACTTCAGAAAACATTCTGCATACAAAAGAAGGTTTGGGTGTAGAAATAGCCAGCCAGGTTTGCCAGGCTACTTCACCTCTAGCTATGCGAATCTTTACCAATATTACCACCAATTGTTAAATGAGAGATTCCTTTAGTCTCCGGAACATTACTCTTGCTTCGTGTGCAGCCCAATGCATAAGACACTCGACCTGTCTTAATATCTACGAGGTGAAATTTCTAAAGTCTAAGGCGAAGGTTCAGTTCGAGATCATGGAAGCCGCAAACAGATGAGAGTGAAGGAGCACAACATAATTTACTGTGCACAATGAAAAGCCTTGATAGGTCAAGGAGAATCCTGAGTACTCCACGAATGGGTGCCTCCAACTCATATAGTGGTCCAGAATGTCACACCCCAGCAAATACGTGTTACAAAACAAACCAGGAACAAGCTTTGGAAGCCTGCTTAGAACCAGGAAAAATTAAGGCTTCTAAGGCGTGTTCTCATTGATCAAGTGGTGCACGCAGGGCAGCCGGTAAAGGCGCCAGCTTGACGATGTAAATGCAAGAACTACTGATTATCTAACGCAACATCGTCAGTCTTAATACCTCACAAATTTGTAACAGTCTCCGCTGCGCCCAATATTCGAGGTATATGAGTACAAATAAGAAACACGATGTTCGATGGGCGATAAAAAAATCGCCCAGCACATCAATCTTTTACCTCCGCCTGTGACCTGTAACTGACGCGTGAGAAGCCGCTTTGTTTACGTGAACATGCATGTACCAAACATTTTGATAGATTATAAACGTCGTCAATCTGTGTTGCAACACGAAAAGTTTGCGATTTTTTAGAGTAGGCGCGTCAGTAAAGCGTAGCCACAAAGTATTTTCTGGAACACCCTACGTGAAAACATGTGCAAACTCACACACATAACGTGGTGTACAGTTGGGTTCAGTAATGTATTAGAAGGTATGCATAATTGAAAGTACTGATGGTCAATACTCTTCGCGCAGACACTACGAACATGTTAAGCCACCTGACGTGGTATAAAATCATAATTTTAAAAGAAATGCAGGCGTCATATAGGAATACCACGCTTGCACCAATGGCAGAAAACCAAATATTATTCACTTCTGGTTGTCATGGCAACAAAATATTTTTGGAAGCATTAAGGCCTACGAATGTCTATAATTAACACTACAAGTAAAAGCCTGTTTAGTATACAGCACTGCAGATACTTAGGTAAACTAATGGTCGACTTAGGCAACCTTCTTCTAAACTCGTTCATATTGATATTTTTTTCGTTAGAACTGTCCTAAAGATGTACATTGAAAGGTCTTTCCGTGGTCACTGTTACATCAGAAAAAACTTTATTTTAGTTCAATTGAGTTAGCCATTCTCGACAATGAAAGCATCCGCATCCAGTGTCATAGAGCACAGTATTAATTGTTTTTTGCAAGCATAACCTTACGTATTCCACTTTGACCATGTGGGGGCAGCACACAATAATACTATGTGAAATTGTTCTTCCTAATACCACGATATGATAATGAGAGACGTTGTAGTGGAGGGCTCCACAAATTTCCACGATCTGGTGTTCCTTAGCGTAAAAGAACATCGCAATACACGTCACGTGCCTCAACCATTTCGCCTTCATCGGAATGCGACCGCCGGGATCGAATCCGTGACCTTCGGGTCAGCAGCCATAGCCACCAATCTACCGCGATGAATATCCAACACGATGTCAGCGGTCATTGCTTGTTCTATCCGCCACACATGTTACTTTGAGCTAGTGCATCAGCGCCGCTTTTGGAACAGAGTGCGAGCAAAAAATATACTGACGAGCAGTGACAGTAGTGGCAATGTCCTGCGGTATAATCGACTGCTACACTATATTTAACTCTTGGTAACAATAGTTTGGTTTAATTGACTGTGCCTTTGTTAGCGACTCACGGGATTGGTTCAGCTTTTGCCCTGAAACAGCTCTTTGCTATAGTATCAGTCGAAAGCACGTACGCGTATATATATTTTGGTTATTCAGCCTTCGCCTATTCACAACCAGCAGGCACTGCTTAGGAACCGTCGCTTTAAAATGGCCGTCAAAACTTGCGATTATTTTGTGATCCGAAGTGGGTCTGTTGTTGTGGTGAGGTATGGCATGCACTGCGAGTGGTTGTGCTATCACTTTACGTGCATTGCGCTCATTGCAATCTTTTAATTAGGAAGCAACTTTTTTGCATATACATACTGCAAGCATCTTTGGCATCTATCTATCTATCTATCTATCTATCTATCTATCTATCTATCTATCTATCTATCTATCTATCTATCTATCTATCTATCTATCTATCTATCTATCTATCTATCTATCTATCTATCTATCTATCTATCTATCTATCTATCTATCAATCAATCAATCTATCTATCTATCTAGATCTATCTATCTATCTATCTATCTATCTATCTATCTATCTATCTATCTATCTATCTATCTATCTATCTATCTATCTATCTATATATCTATCTATCTATTCAGCCGCTTACACCTGGGTGCTCTCGTGATCACCCCTTCAACATTGCGTGAACCAAAATAATATGGGAGGGTAAGATTGTTTGACAAATATGACGCACTGGTCAAGACGTGAATAATGCCACAATCCAGTCAAGTACGTCGTCAAACACTTTCCACCCGAAAGTGGCACATACCCTCAAGCGAGTATGTGCCACTGGTATGCGGGTCTGTACCAAAGTATAGGTGATTCACAGTTTGCATCTACCAAGGAATGGCGAGAACACGCATGGGTAGTTTTAACGCACGTGAGTTGATATAAAGCTAATGTCGGCATCACTGACCCGACGAATGCGAAGAATAAATGTCAGGGTCCCAGCAAAAATCGAACCCCCGCACTCTGCACGGCAATTGAGTATTCTACCACAGAGCTACATCGGATCTCGGAACAAAGTGTCAAATACACCCGAATGTTCGTTAAACGTCAATTGTGTTGCAGTGCTGCCTATCCAATTTTGTAAATATTACATATGTACTCCTATTCTACAGCCGTCATGTCGGGTTAACATCAATTGTAGTAAGGTGCCATGCGCTTAGTTAATTTATCTACCTGCATCCAGGGCTATCATCCTCGCGAGCAGCAGCACTTCATAACAGCTTATCGCTTCTGCTGTTGCCAATTCTCATGTTCCGGTTGGCGTCGTTGCGCAAGTGCATTTGACTGGTTATATAAACATTTTCACTCATTCAACGTATGTATTTGCGTGCAGCAATTGTACATATATTGCGTCATTTTATGACGTGTCGACAGCTGAATACAAATTTACGACACGGTAACCTTTTCACCGCAAGCTTCGCATAACGTCGATTTCCAACGTACGTGGAATCCGGCGCAATTCTGTTTACCTTTTCAGCGTTTGGTGTATATTGCTAGGCAGAATTTGTCATCAAAATTGAAATTCACCAAAATGTCATCAAAATTTCAGTGTTGATGACATTTGTCATCAAAATTGAAATTTTGTATTTTGTGAGCAACAAATCTTTCGATGTCTTTACAAACTTTTTGCTCACGTGAAATGGTTAGAAGACACAACGTCTTGGTCTAGTCAACGTCTAGTTGTTCTCGCTCCTTGGTCATCGTCAAGCAATAAACGACGCTGATATGACTCTAAGTCAATCTCGAAGCCTCGGGAATACTATGAGGTTTATTGGAGAGATAAAAACAATTGAAAGTCATGTTGTCCTACGCAACAATGCGCTAACATATAAGCAAACGATATGTGTGTTCCTTCCTATAATCTATAGAACGGCTTGCTTTAAGCCTTAATGGTCGTCCACAACACCATCTGTCTTGCTCATATTTAAGTACTGTCATCCTTCCTTATTTACTCAACTGCTGCTAATCTTGTGTGCTTTATACGCCTCTGTATTTTATTCTCGTACGTTATTGAATAAGCGTGTTCTTTATATTGACAATAGGACAAGATCATGGTGAATGTTTTTATAATTCTTTATTACTTTTATATATTTTCAACATTAAAATTCTTATAATCCTAATGGAATGCATTCAGTGTTCTCAAGAAAGTAGTATTCAAGATGCACGCACAGAAACTCGCTATACCTAAGGAGCAAAATAAACGTAATCCTTCACTGTGCGCTTCAAGCGTACATAAGAGATTAGTCTCTAAACTTATTGCGAAGAAACAGGAACGGTCTTTGAAGGTTTCTTGAAGCGTGCGTAATCATCCAAAAGGAATCTCAAGAAGTCGCCCTCAAAGAGCAGACCTCCAGGATTATTCATTGGAAATTTGGGGCAATTAGGTATTGCATTATTAGAGTTCTTTAGGATTTTTTTAGGTCGATGACGTAGATGGGTGCACGATGTATTTGTGTGGTTTTGTTATGCTTGTTAACAGCCTCCCTATAAGTTTTTCGTGCAAGATCAGATAATATTTGTTCTCTAACACGCAGTGCATAATTTCATTGTGGGTGAATCGACACACATTTAAAAATAATCTCATAGATGTCACTATATTATGTCAGAATGGACAAATAGGCGCTTCATATATCATTACTTTTTCAAAGCAGTGCAAGGTTTGATTTGGTTAACTGATCTCCATTTACGTTCGCAGTTATACCTTGAATGAAATACTGCGGCTTTGAAGTCAATAAATAAAATAATGGTTGTGCTCTTAAAATGAATGAAAACGAAATAAAATGTACTTATATCCTGAAAGCACCTTCATGTTTACATCACCTTTTCAGCCGAATATCGAAATTTTACGTTACAAATATTCACCTGGAAATGCAACGAGTGCTACGTGAAGCGCATATGCTCCTTTATGAAAAGAAGACTAGCGCATTGATTTAGATATTCTAATATTTTGAAATCTCACATTAGGCGCATCATGCTCATTTCGACCTGCTACACCGACTTGCGCCAGAATGGCGGATTTTTTTATTGAGCGCTGCTCCTTCGGTAAATTTAGTCTAAGCAATTGAATAAATAAAAATTTTTTCAGAATGTGACTTTTAACGTATGTATACGAAAGGACATAGTGGATTAGGGGTGACACATAAGAATCGTGTGGAATTTTATTATATTTTAAGGCCAGTCTTTGATACCTCATAGAACGCGATATCTGACGGTGGCGTCACGCCGCGAGTGAGAGAAAAATTGAGCAGTCGGTGTCGTGCCTCGTGTTTTTGCCTCCAGTAAGGCAAAAAGTCATTATCAATTGATGTCTTCACATTTGGACGTCACAGACCAACAACATTTAGTACGTCAATATGACATCGTCATGACACTATTTGAACGTCATGTTACCTACGACGCCATCACATGACATTGTACCTACAGGTCATTGTTTCTTATCCATGGAAGTAATGCGAAACCAACAGACGTGTATCCGCTATTTGGCGCAGCGGAAAATTGCGTTAGGCCCAGAATACAAGCGAATAACGAAGGAAGAAAAAAAATTCACGTATAAGTCATCTTGAGTCAATGCATAGAAACCCTGTGGTTTTTGACGTTCTTATCAGTGTCTGCACACAACGCTAATATTCGGCTAGCAGGTGCTAACTCAATTATACAGGGTGTTCCACGTATTTTTAGCCAGAGTTTGAAAATATTCCGGAACACGTAATTACGACATGACCAAATGCACGTTTCTCACCATTGCCGGGAGATATACAGACTATTTTTTTGTGTTCTCAAATATTGTTTAGTTAGATCTCCTTGATTAACTAACTTTTGAAGGAATGAAGATGAATAAAAATTTCAACGAGAAAGTTGTAGATCGTGTTAGTTAGTTAATTAAACCTATCTAATTAAACAATATTTGAGAACATAAAAAATGTTTTTGTCGATAAAATTACGAGAGGCGTAATGTTTGTCCCTACTTTGAACCATATGATCTAAAGCATTGCCTCCGAGATGCGGCGCACAGCAATTCATCTGTAGAGCAGACGACAGATGACAACTTGCCCTAGAGCGTTTTCTTCAATTTAATGCGGCAGTCTTCGTGCCCCAATTGATAACAATTTGTTATGAATCGTTTATGAACTCATTCAACATTCAATTCTCTTACCCAACGTGTTGCAAACACAAGGCCGTCACAGCAGCTTCATTTGTGTGTCAGTAATGGAAAGGCACCACATATTAGAAGTCTCAGTGCTCTACGTATAAGAGTGAATTCAGATACTGTAGAATACCGTGTTCAAAATAGTTACTCCTA
The DNA here is from genome assembly GCF_043290135.1 of Rhipicephalus microplus. Taxonomy (NCBI): domain Eukaryota; kingdom Metazoa; phylum Arthropoda; class Arachnida; order Ixodida; family Ixodidae; genus Rhipicephalus; species Rhipicephalus microplus. The sequence goes on from NC_134704.1 coordinate 109,234,901, forward strand.
TCTGCTAAAACAGCCTTTCTTCACCAAATGCGGTCACGTTTATTCGCGTTTGAAGCTTATTGCCGCTTTTCCGTTCCGATTTCTAGATGTCTCAACTTATCAGCGCATTTTCGAAAATCTCTGATTTGTACCACGAATATTGTCGCTAAAAAACAAAATAATGCAACATGTTTTTCTATATTACTATGTGATTGCCTCGTTTGTCTATTTACGAGATTTTAAGAAAAATCGTAGATGGGGTTTTTTTTATTATTTAAATTTCAGTGGAGTACACTTTTGCCAATATGAGAATTTTGAGGCAATATATAAAAATATACATTTGCCCTACGGCAGCAATAATTTATGTACCTAATTAACACACTATATGCTCCAAATTTGTCAAGTTCGAAAACGCTGCTTGCATTACTTTCGGAGAAAAAAAAAGAACACGTAACTTATTTTGAAGTGTCGCAAAATAAGACATTTTTAAAAGCTATTTTTTTAAGGTCTACAAACTTGAAACCGTATGAATTCATTCTTCAATAGACATGCATTTCAGATCGAAAATGTCTTCCTTGAAACAAAAATATTTGTCTTTTTAAAGCATCTGCAATTTTCGACCCTGACAGGTGACGAAATTAGTGCCTCCATGTCGGTGAAGTTTGATATTTTTTTTCTCGTAAGTTATGCCGTTAATCATAAAACGAAGTTGACTTTCGGGCTACCTGGTGAGAGGTGCACGAAATATAAAGTACTCAATGAAATCTAAAATATCAACTTTTGGACCCGTGTCGATCTCTCCTGGAATCACCCATGTTCTATGTTAGCATTTAATTTGTCTGCATGAAGAAGTTAAAGCTGAGAGATAGGGCAAGAGGGTAGCTATAGCGTAATTATGCTTCCTCACTCCAAAATGCTACGTTTTATTTCATTTAATAGGCTTTGTAAACTCGCAGTGCACGCTAACTCTAAGTGGTGTTTACTCAGCAGATCTCATGAGCGGTAAAAGCAAATTGCTGTGTGCTTGCCCCAGGTGTAGCCCAGATTGAAGATAAGAATAAAAATGCATCGCTTGAAAAATCCCAAATTCCTTTTACTGAATATATTCTACGAAACACCAGAACTGGCCCCGTATAAAGAGTAATATGCGTAAGTTAACTTTCCTGACCTATGCAAAGTGAGTTTTAGCTATTTCAAGCAATGGCAAGGCATTTATTATGTTTCCTTTGTTAATATTTTTGCGCCAATTGTCAATGGGAGGCCTGATATGCGCTTAAAAAAATTGCCCTGCAGTATCCGAATGAGTACTGTTAACATTATCCTCTTTATCTAGAAACCATTTGTGCACTCGCTTTCCCTGTCCTGTGCGTTGATGCCTTCTGGATGACCAGTATTGTTGCTTCGCCAGCATTCGTTAAGACTGGGTTAAATGTTACGGGCATACATACCTACTCCAAGATTATTCCTTTATTGCAATAGCAATTATATGAACACTCACCACTGGATTTTACCGCAGGCGTCGGCGTCAGCGTCAGTCATCGTATGTATGTATATACGTATCTGTATATATGAAAATGCAAGAAAGAAAAAAAAACAGAAAAGGACTCCGGCACGCGGTATGGACCTTAGGTACTCCGAATCGTGAGCGCGAAGAGTTAACCATTGCGCCACCGAGGAACACGTCCACAAAACACGTCCTTCAACATTCTAACGGAAAGCTATTTGTGTAACGGAAAGCTATTTGGGGAATTGTGTTTTCAGCATTACCAGAAAGATGGCGCAATGATCGCTCGTTGCCACATCGCGTGGTGGCGCGCACCGTAAGCTACCCACGCGTATTTTGCCCAGCGGAGAAAAGGAGGGCGGCACTCCCTCGCACGCCCTCCACTCGCGGGAAATTTGTACGTATTGGCTGGCATTGGGCTTTACTTGGAACGATTCTGTTGTATTTACCAGGCGCACCAAGGTCACTGCACTGATGCAGTCTCCGTTTGCGAAAGGGGCACACTTTTCAAACACAGCGAAGCAACAATTGAGACGCCTATTCACGTTCATCTGTATCTGAGAGTACGTTTCGGGCATCATTTGTGTGTGAGAAACGCGAAGAACGTTTCAATCTACTTTCCATTCTGCGCATGACCTTCTAAGTGTTGGTATCGCGTTCATTGCTTCACCTTTGTGGTGATGCTGTGACGTTTTTGTTTCATATTCGGTAGTATTGTGCTGACTGACCACTGAACGGAGCTGAATGGCGATAAAGACTGTACTTTAGAGTCATAGTTAAGCTTCCGCAAAAGAAAGAATATTCTATAACCCCACACTGTAGAGCAATGTGCTTTTCAAGCTCAGCACACGAACAAAAAAAAATAGAACCTGTCCTAACAAATCCCTATAGCAGCGAAACTACTTGAAAGAACATTTTTAGCAAACTTTATTTTCAGGTGTTTTGTTGGCGGAAGCTGCTCGGAAATTGCGAATAAAGCTTTACGAATAAAGCATCTCACTTATTTGTACACATATTTTTATTCTCCGTGCCCTTGCCACAACTGCTTCCATATTCGTAGTGATGCCAAGTTGAGATCTTGGAGACTAAATTGCTAACCTTCGGTATATATTGAACTGCTCCAAAATGCCAAAATGTGCTGCAATTTGTTACTTTGCTTCGTGAATATATTGTCATAGGTGGTCAAATTCACAAAGGCTGTGCATGCGCTTGAGCGCTCACTTTATAAGATTAGTGCGCTGAAGGGGAAAGCGTGTGCATTCATGTGATATATTCCTTTTTACTGCAAAAAGAACCGTTGAAGTATCTGTGCTACAGGAGGTCTACTCAGGACTATTCGTAATAGAAAGATTACTCTACCCACACTTTTAACTCTAGCCAAAAAATCAGCTAAGACCTCTGACAGTGCACTGTCAGCACGCAATAGTCCCGACTTAATATTGGGTTGCAAACTGTTGAAGTATCTGTGCTACAGGAGGTTAACTCAGGACTACTGGAAATAGAAAGAATTAGTCTTCCAACATTTTATTTAAAGCCAAAACATAAGCTAAGACCTCTCACAGTGCACCGTCCGCACGCTATAGTTGCGACCCACAATAGACCTGCGAACGCAGCATTTTGTGAAAGTAATTTTTGCAGGAGTCTGCAATGCGCTGTTCAAAGCTACCTTCTTGGCACACCGCTTTTGAACAGGCAAAACGCTAGCAGCGTGCTGGTTTCCAAGTTATCCTGTCGACGTCAGTTGCTAATGCAGAACTGCAAATTGGCTCCGAAACGAGGCCTTCTTGGCTAATTGTGTAGGTTTTTTGAGTGTGTGTGTGTCTGCGTATCATGACTGCAGACTCTCCAGTCGAACTACAGCCTCTCATAGACAATGCAAGAACGTTCAAACTTTGGTGCCAGCAATTCTCGTGAAAACCCGTTTTAGAACGTCCCAGGTGGAAGCGCAGTCCTTTCATTACTAGCACATGGCTCACACCATGCTGGGTAAACTTGGCTCGTGCGGCTGCGTGGTGCATCTCTATCGATGGGGGTTGCTTAACGACGGCTGGTCCTCGTACCAAGCGGCTGGGCAAGGTTACTTGTTGCGCAGCTGTGCCTTGATATTTGCTCGGTGGAGGCGTGGAGGGATAGCTCAGTTTAGAGGGATACGTCGAAGCTGTTTTGTAAGAACGCACGTTCAACGACCCGGCAAACAGAGAATAGTATACTGCAAGAGCGAGTTCACATTTATCTTTGATACAGAATATATGTGGAAACTGAAGTCTCACAAAATACAGTCTAAAGTAGTTTTCTCTTATGGTAGGGCAATCAGTACAACACTAAGGTCAGCCTCCTGTTAAATTCGAAGCATTTCTTAACGATTTTCGGTGACCTTGAGCGTATCTTTCTATCTATCTATCTATCTATCTATCTATCTATCTATCTATCTATCTATCTATCTATCTATCTATCTATCTATCATCTGGCTGCTTACGTTCGGGTGCTCTCGAAATAACCCCCTTAACTTGGCGTGAACAAAAATTAGCATGGGAGGGTAAGGTAGTTTGACGAATACAACGCGCTGGTGAAGACGTGAATAATGTCATAATCCCGTCGCGTAGGTCGTCATGCGCTCCCCGCCAGGCAGTAGTGGCACATACCCACGGCCGGGTAGGTGCCAAAGGTATGCGGGTATGTGCACAGGTGACTTACATTAAGTATCCAGCCAGGAACAACTAGAACACAAATGGGCAATTTTAATGCGCGAGCGCAAAGAAGTACCTGACATCGGTAGCGTCGACCCGACGAGTTCAAAGAATAAATGTAAGGGTACGAGCTAAAATCGAACGCAAGCATTCTGCGCGGTAATTAAGAATTTTGCCTCAGATCTACGCCAGGTCTCCGAACTACTTTTGAAACAGACGCTTATCTTCGTGAAACGTCAATAGTGGTTGCAGTGCTGCCTACCTAATTTTATAAACATTCCTATGTACTCTTTTGATACAGCCGTCACGTTGGTTTTACGTGAACTTTGGTTAGTTGCCACGCGCTGAAGCTGATTTATGTAGCAGTGTCCAATGCCAGCATCCCCGCGAGAATCAACGCTACATACGAGATTCTGGACCAGCAGCTGGTATGCCAGCTTCTAATACGCATGTTCCGGTAGGCATCGTTGCGCAAGCGCAAACAACTGGTTAAATAAACATCTGCAACTCTTCAACGTGTCTGTGCGTGTAACATTTACACATAATTATATAGCATCATTTTATGAAGTGCCGCTCAATAAAAAAACCTTCTCTCCGCATGCTTTGCTTAACGTCGATTTTCGGTTACATGAGATCTGCCAATTTGCTTTTCTTTATTGGTTTAAGAGCATACCGTTACACGTGTCTACTGTTGTTTTTGTCGTAAGATTGAAACGAAACCGCCGCTTCTGAGGAACTAATTGAATGACCCATGAACGACCATCGGCGAAAAGACACAAAAGGGGCAACTTGTAGAAGACGCGTTTTCGGGAAGCAGCGACACTGTTCAAAGGAGGCAAGCGGCCTTGAAAGAGCGCAGCGCGTCCTATAAGTCACCGCGCCTTTACGAGCTACATGACCACCATGGAAGAAAGGCTTAAGGTCGCAGGGACCGACTGTGTTAGCTACCTGAGTTGCTGGAAAACGTTGCACTTGCGGGGTGCAGAGAAAGCTCTTATCGACCATATGTATCCTTCTCTGCATATTTTTACTTTCTCTTTCCCTCTCTACGAGAGTGGTGTACATACTGTAAAATAAATAAGGCTTCGTGATGCATTTGTACTGAAAAGACATCTTGACTCTCCTTCTTCGTCCTTTGAAGAACGTTTTTTGCCTCCTTGCCATTCCACTACCTCTACATTACGCTTCCTGAAGCGATTGGTTTTCATTACAATGCCGATTTTCACAAACTGTAGAGTTATTGAATTATAATTGACTCACCTCGTTATTTCTCTCGGGAACATATGCATTACACTTAGAGTTACTCTGCTGAAAGAACATACGCGTGAGGCCTGCGGCGTGCATGTATTCCTCGAGTCACTCTTCCTCGCCTGCGTAACGAAATGCGGCGATAAGAAAACGCCCCAACAGATTATTTGATCTTGCTCCGACCTGGTCACGGTGTTACGTGCTAGGGAGCCGTTATTGCCTTCTCGATCTGACTTCGGCAGTGGTCCTCACTGCTGGGCATCCGTGCTGAAAGATAATGCAGCGCTGAATCATTCAAGAAAAAGACAACGAGATATTCAAGCTGCTGAGCCCGCTTCCAATGCTGAATCCGCGTCCAAAGCATCGGAAGTACGCAAAATGAGCAGCGTTGGAACCTTTGTTATTAATGTCTGTTGGTATATCCCATCGGATATTCTCGTTTTTTTTTACCATTTCTCTACCATATTCTCGTTTTTTTTTTACCATTTCTCGTACCATTTTTCTATTTTGATGCTTTTCTTGTAACCAGTGGATTGAGGTTATTGGCTATAACAATGAACTTTCCATTGCATTTGAGTAATGTTATGAGTGGGTTTAAATGTACCATTTAAAATACGGTTGATAACCACAGATAGTTATCGCAGACCTGTTTCGAACTAGGACACATTGATTGACTATATGCAGGCGTCATACTTAAAAGGGTTCAAAATGTCATTACTTAAGTACAATGTTGTTAACCAGCCCACATTGCGACCGTTATTCTACATGCCTCAGTTACATATATTAGTACAAAAACAGCATAACGTCTCGGTAAAAAAAGCAGGAAGTCAGTCAAAATTGACATTATTTATTAGGATAGAGCTATTTCTGTCACGTAAGATGTTTTTCATGCAACAAGTGAATACATGCTAACAACAGAGGCCAGCGATAAATTCGCTAATATGCTTGCGCTTTGTTATTGTTAGGGAAAAGAAAGAATTTATAAAACAGTCAGAATGAAGTGGATGTTCCTAGACTGCTTGTGTGTGCTTATGTTCTAATGGCTGTATTTCAATATCAGTTCTCTCTTTTTTCATAACAAATAAAGGAAGGCCTCAACGAAAAGTGGCCATACACACATGCACAGCCGCGGCCATGCTTGTGTAGAGTACGCAAGAAGCCGGTTTTCGCTCTGCGGGCAGAACCTCCGGGCAATTTCGGGCTTTGAAATGCTGTATTAGAAGCATGTGCCGCCTAGCTGCCGGGCTGACCACATCAGAGCACGAAAATGCCTCGAGTTTTGGCCCCGCAGAGCGAGAACCGGCTCCTCGCGCGCTCCACACAGCCATGGCCGCGTCTGTACACACATCTATTCTACATGTGATGTACACATGTACAATAGACAGATGCAGAATTCGTATAATGAATACCTCAGAAAGTGGAGAAAGTCAGTGTGCATAAGTAAATAATGCTGCTGCAATCACTACACACATCAGGACAATATAGTAAATACAAATAAAGCTTTAAAATTTGAAAAACATTTGATGAAATTGTGTCTCACATCCTTTAAAATTATCAGTTTGTGTTTCATCAGTAGGTAATGAGGCATTTGGTGTCATTATTTTATTGCTAACCAGTTGCACACATTCCTTTTTGGGATTAAAATGAATTCTTTGTTGAAAGATGATATTTAACAGTAAAAAAGGCAGATTAATCAATTTACATCAGTAAATTGTACGAAAACGAATTCTCCAGCCATTTTAATCTACAGCTCTTATTTTAAAATTTGAAGCTGGCCATACGTTTCAAGACCCATTTGGCTACTTCTTCAAGGGTGATTGTACAGCTGGCTACGAAACTACCGAATTTTCTTAGTGGTTGTACCACTCGTCCATAATGTCGTTGAAGTGTCTCGGTCCACAGCCGACTAGAAAGTCACCGCTTGAAGAAGCAACCTTATGGTTTTGGAAATGTAGGACCACTTTTATTTCGATATGAAGAACTGTAGAATACAAGTTGTTGGAGATTTTGTTTGTTTGCATAGTTTCACCGAGCGAGATACATTCTGTCAGGTATGTTCACATCTGGGAAAGTATCTGGTGACATAAAAGCTTACGCGAAACTGGTAAAGGAGCTTAAACAGGCTACGACCACTAAATATTTTCAAATGTCACAATCCCGACATTGTTGAGCAGCTCAGACGGCACATCTGTAACCCTGTACAAATTTAAAACAGTAGATACCTTTTGGGCGACATTCTATAACATAGCATTTGTCGTATTGCTTCTCAAAAACTTTGCGTGTGCTATTTTACAATCAGAAATACTACGTTAAACCTACTGCGCTCGTGATATCGATAAATAAAGAATATTAGGCGTGCGCCAGTAAAGAAAATAAGTGAACACTGATAAGCTGCGGTAATTTGACGTGAGTGACAGTATCACTGTTTATAAGTTGCACTAATTTTTGCAGTAACTATCAGAGCAAAGTTTTATTTTCACACGTGAGCAAATCACGATTCGAGCCAGCATATTTCGAACTACATCAGCATTCGCCCGCCGTTCTCACGTTTCCACTTTGGTCCGCGCAGAACGATTTGTTAAACAATCGGAGGCACACATCGCAGTGGGGATCATCCGGCAGCAATGCCGAAAGCTTTCCTTGTAGCTTGAATAGACCCCTGTCGTGTGAATGTTGTTGCGGAGAAGTCCGAATCACGTAATATGTTGCACGGCTTATTTATACACGGTCACGTCCATCTTGTAAGTTCAGCTTAAGGGACAGTAATCACAGATGACTCGCAGTAATTTTGAAATGAATTATGAAAGTAAGGGATCGTATTTGCCTATTAAAGATAATACTTGATATGAGATATTGTGGACTGAAGGTTACTACTGTCTCTACAGCATGAAAAAGCACGGCCAAGTTTGAACATTAGGCTTCGCACCATCAGGTAATAATAAAGCTGTGTTAGCTTTATGTCCAATTAACGATGTTCCCACCGAAGTGTTAGAAGATTCAGCAGAATGATCATCAAAATTTACCCTTCTAGTTATGTTTTTTTACGTTTTATACCAAGGTTCTTGAGTCCCATAAACAACAGTGCAATATCCGCCTATTTTTGTGCACTAGGAACATAGAAGTCTACACTGTAACTACAGAATAGAACTATACTGTGAACTCTAACGAAAATAGATGTACCACGAAATACCTCAGTTCGACAAGATCTTGCTTCTGGAATTCAGACTCTGAAATCTCGAGTTTCGCTATCTACAAAAGGTGGCAAACGATGTTTGATCTTGTCGAATTCGGCAGTCCTCGTACTCTTTTTGGAAGCAACGGTGAGCTTTAAGGAGCCCAGCGATATGACCGGATGATTTCCTGTTTTTTCCAGAAAAAGCATGTGGTACTGATTGAACATCTGCACTGTCAGTTCTACTGAAAAGCAGCTGGAAGGATGGGCGGTGCTAAAAACAAACTATGCGACATGTAAGCAGATGAAAAGCTACAGAATCTAGAGTGCAGGCTTTCCAATAAATCCATAAAAATAAAATCAAGTTCAAAGGCAAAGAAAGAGCTTTACACAATAGTTAGGAAAAAGGTTTTAGTCAGTAGAGAAAGAAAGCAACACGAACAGAACAACGTATGTATGGAAAATCGATCAAAATGAAATGTGGCGCCTTTAAAGTGCCCTGTTCCCACATAGATACCAAACAAGTCTCTTCACAGAACAAGAAGCATGAAGATCCTGGTCGCAAAAGAGGGCACGTGAGTGCATTCTGTGGATGTGTTCAGCGGCGGAATTCACATAGCTGTGCCATTTTCAACAGCAGTTTCGAGGCATGTAACATTGACAAACACGTTGTAGTAACATCCCTATGCAGGAAAAGGGGAATAGCTTACTTTAAAGAAAACTCTGTGTTGAAGAAAGCGGGGAAAAGCGAACAGTGCGGGCCATGTCAGTGAATCGAATGACTGCAGGTGGATGGAGGCTTCTGTGGCTCACAAAAGGCAAGAAGGGACGTGAAAGCCCGACATGGACAATACTATCGAGTTGTGTCACTGCGTCCTGTTTGGGCGGGACGTGCTCGGGCTACGAAATTCGAAGAATCTGGAAGCATAGAAAAACAAAGTATTTTAGCAGAACGCTGAGTGATGGTCTCAAAGTACGACGAAATAGGGTATGGCAGAAAGGACATTGCTTGCTTATTGATGCATGCGATTGAAGCTGATATAGTGTGCGCTAACACTCAACATAAATTGACAATAATTTATTTTAGGAACCAAACAGAGCCGCTATTTCAAACAGATATTACTAGCCACCAAGAAATAGCTATCAATGTGATAACCCGAACTGTCTATCGTGGTTTCTCATACAACATAGTAACGTAGCCACTACTTGCGAGATGATGAGAGGCAGAATAATTAGACCATTAGGTGGCGCATGAGAGCGATATTATTTGAGCAGTATGTACATCAACGCTTGTGAACTTTGCGGGCTGTACTCAGATATAATAAAACTATGTGCTTAATGTAACAACCTTCTTGATTATCTTTTGCAAATTGTCCTCACTTCTGAAGATTCAGTAGAAATGGCGATTTAAAAGTAGATATCTTTATAAAACAAAGAGAGTCGTTTATTGCCTAGCTGAATTCGTCATTACGCTTTCCATGCGACAAGTGCTTATCGTGGCAACTGAAGGGCTAATATTTTGCGTAGCAAAGCTCGAGGATTCGACTTCAATTGCATTCTATTGCTATTGTAGTTATATAGGTTAAGACAGTACTACAACAGAGGTAAACAGAGACTTGTGGTAAAAAACCTACCAGATTTGCCCACTCAGGTGTGCCTCGCAATTTTATCATTCTTTTTAAAGGTGATAGTGTCTGTGCCATCGCGTGCAAAAGCTAGCGTATGATTATGAGGCAGACATTAGTAGAGGGTTCCGTAAGTTTCTGGCATCCGGTATTCTTTTTAATGCACACTGGCATTTCCCAGTACAGAGGATTCTAGTCTTTGGCCTTCACGACTCCATCGAAGTGTCATTGCTGCTACCGTGGTAGAACCTACGAACATCGGGTCAGCATCTGTGCAACGCAACCACTTTACAGCCAAGGTAGACTGTTTATAAAAGTAATATTCTAGAAGTCTGTTAATTTTCTTTGGTGAAAAGAATACAAAGCGAAAGTGAAGATTTCCGGGGGAAGGTGTTAGATGTCAGTAAGTGTAGAGTCTATGTGCCTGCTATTTCCTGCAAGATAGTTAATGAACAAGAACATTCACTCTATAGACTGCTGCCATTGTAGGCAACGTACGGAGGCGCCATCAACCCACCTTGGGGGCTTGTGACGGAGAGAGCATATGAATCCGAGTGGCAATATGCCCATTATCTGCATATTGAATGAGCGAAGACGAAAACCCGTACGAATTTGGGTTAAAGTAATAGTGTCTCAGTCAACATAAAGCAGCTGCTTTTACAGCAGTTTGTCGAGGTGAGTTATAATGAGAGGCACACTACTGCACCCATAAGCTATAATGGACGCCGGAAGTTACATCTGGCTACCCTAATCTTGTGTAAAGTACTTTTACAGGGTCCCTTTTTTCAATGAATTTCAATAAAGTGGCAAGAAATTGTGATCTCATTGCACACTTACGTATGCATCATTTCATCTGCTTAGATGTACATGCTGGCTTGTTCTTTTAAGCATTTGGTGCTTCAAATGCAATAAGTATTTCGTTTCTCCTTTCCAAATAGAGCTCCCTAGCAGCCCGTCTAGCTAAACTGACCGACGCGTAACTGCCTCAACTTTCCGTGGAAAAACACGTCACTCTCCATCGCTGTGTGCGTTGAAGTCATAAATGCGGCCCTTCGCGAGAGGATTCTCTTCGTATCCGTTTCTTCGCATGTGGTCATGGTGCAAGAATACTTTAGGTGAGCGAACGCCGGGACTATCCGGTGCCCGATAATGTTTTGCTTCGCAAGGAGCCAGAGAGATGGCGCTACAAACTTTGCCCCGGTTCCATTGCTCCCTCCGGGTGTAGGAAAGCCCCGTATGTAGTAATGTAGCGGTGCCCGTTTATCGTCACCACAACACCCACGCAGCACCGTCAACCTCCTCCCTTATCAACCCCTCTTTTGCGGCGTCACTCACTTTATGCCTGTCACGTGGTTTTTATCGCGCATTAGCCTAGTTTTCTCAGATTTGGAAACCGTCGGCCACGTGCAGGGTGTGCTTTGCGGAATTCACCAGCAGCCCGCCATAGTCTTCAATCTGACGAGCCATCTATCGGCATTCCACAATTGAGAACATAATCGGTCTCTACCTGCCAAACGCTCGCTTCGCGGCGTTCACTCACCTAAAGTATTCTTGCACCACGCGTACGGTGAAACCAGATTTCAGCATAGCACTGCATTCTTTTATTGATTATGGAAGTTGTCTCTGGTTGTAGCGAAAATAAAAGCGGCGCTTTTAGTTCTAATGTGTGTCGACAGGGAACAGTAGGCAGTATTCAAGGTAACTTTCAAGACCATTCATTGTTACACAATGGTGCCTGTGAAATAAATGACCAGCGTCATGTATAAGCCTCGCGATAGCTGGTCTCAGAAGCTCTTAATCTGGGCCCGGATTCACAAAACTAACTTACGAAAACATTTTCGCACAAGAGAAATTTTCTTGCGTAAGTCGATTCACGAAACGAAAAAACGTCGTAAGAGGCCATAGTTGTCACATCGGCCGCTGCAAATAAAGCACGCTGTGACTGCCCGGGAACATGTCAGCGATGGTGATGCAGTTGCTATATTTGCTTACGTCACCGAAAAGTGCTCGTAAGTGGATTCACGAAGCGAAATTGTGCGTAAAAACAGCATGGCTGAGAGAAAATCCCAAGAGTGGTCCGGACCACTCTTAGGAACAATGTGGCTACTTAGAACCTGCTGCCGCAGTGGTATACTTTGGTGCCCTGGCTGGTTTTGAGTTAATTCACGCCCATCAAGGGCTGCCTGATGACTGCTGGTGCGTTTTTATTTCTTTCGGCGCTTTGAGCTTCGCGTGTTGTTTCCCTTGTATGCAGTGGATGGTGTTGACAACCACCATCGTCCAATAGGTTCGAAGTCGCAGTAATTGAAGAATTCTATTGGGCGTCAATGGCATAAAACTACGCATGTAAAGATTTGTGGTTGGATGAAAACCAATGTGATACGTGAATGGTCGGTGCATTCGAACGCGACATGGCATATGATCAACCTTATTTGTTATGTTGTTGTGTTGCACCCCATCTCATCCAATTAAAAGTGCGACTCAAGATCCTTGCCTCATTGGTGGAAATTACCACCAAAGAGGTTAATGGGAGCACATTCTTTGCACGCTATTGGAAATAAAAATGAGAGGAAGTTTTCAGTGAGTGGTTCCTAAAGTTTGTGCTCTTGTGTACTTTCATTGGCTCTAACAGTCCAATGGTTGCGATCTCTGAAATACAGCTGTCGATACACTTTGGGACGATCTGGAACAAAGCGTACTTTGTAAACCAAAGCGTAATAGGGGTGCGCATGATTACGCATGGAACTACAAACAAATCATGCATCTTCACCTTCACTGTTCAGACACCGATATGGACCGTGATACTATGGCAAGCAATCGGAATGAAATGACCCTAGTAACTTTGTATGACACCAAAAATATGCAAACCCTCACGATTCTAGAGCAAACCTTGGCTGAATTCATCCGTGCGTCAATTACCAGCCATTTAACTTGGCGCACGAACATCATTCAAAGGTAGAGCGAGCCACTGACAAGTATTTTGTGCGACGTAGCGACAACTTGAGCTGAGAATAATAGCGTTGCGAAGGCGAATCCCCTGTCGCATGCTCTGATCGAAGCAGACGACAAACGCGAGCAGACGACGGCTTGGCCGACAGGCACAGCTTGTGATTGGTTGTGAAGCAATACCCTCCACATCAGCTCACTCCGTGACGTTGCCAAAACACTTCTTTCATCTGACACGCCTGTCCTGTTCGTCATATCACCCCCCTCGCACATAAGAGAAATTTTTTTCACGCCGTGAAAATAGTGCAAGTACTTTCTAAGAGCTCTCTTATCGTCTTATGTGCTGCGCAGTTGTCGAAAACAACATGGCGTCGTAAACAGCATAGCGGTCGGTGCGACTCTCAGCAAACGCTTCTCGCACGAGTTACTTCAGCGTTTGACCGGATGTGTTGTGATTACAGCAGCTCTTTCGGTGCGTGTAAGCAGTGCGGAAAGCTGTGGCAGTGCAATGGTGTACGGTGAAGCGCAGCGAAGCCTGTGCGTCGGTGTGGTTATCAAGCGGGAATCGGCGTCGATGTATCGACGACAACTGGCACTCGAGAAGCCTGCAATGAGTGTTTCTGTGCCGGTAACCGTTCGTTCGCTTGACTTTCCAGTCTCTCAGTTTGGTGCTGTGCGACATTTCGGATTGACAGCGTTTTGACACGTTACGTGAGTGACCCCAAGTACGTACGGAAACGTATGAACTACGCGCTCGGTTCTTGCGTCGCCACTAGATAGCCCGCACGCTTCTATTTACTTGAGAGCAATGTACTGTTCGGGAGTGAAACGATGTTCGTTGTGAACAGTGGTGCTGTGTTGACGTTCCAAGACTTGTGAACAAGCTGTGCTCGTGTGACCGAAACTTGAAAGACAGCGTTGATAACTGTTTTGCCCTGCGAAGTCGTGGTGGGCAGCTTGGCGCTTTTGTTTGTTAAGTCGTCACTTCCCCTTTTTGTGATAACCATAGTCCTAGCGCTGTGATGGGATCAACCAAAACTGCGAGATGCTACATTCTGTTGTGGATCGTGTTACTTTGGAAGCGCGCCTAGACTGTTCTTCGGTAACAAATTGAGAGTTCTATGTGGCAGCGAGAGCCCGTGAACGTCAAGCTTCTCTCCAGCCCCCCAAAAAAGCAAAGATTTCACCGGTGCCTTGCTTTGGATGAAGTTGTAGGCCAATATCGCCTAACTACAGGTTTCCGAGTTCGTCTGGCCATCGTTTTGCACGGCACTAGAGCCTTGACAACAGCCGGTCACGGCCAGTTCTTACACTTTATCAATGGACGTGCACGCCTGGCCAGCCCTTGATTGCTGTCATTGGCAGCTTGCATGCAGTCTGAAGATGCCCTTTGCCTGTTCGCCGCACTTGGTTCCTTATGACACCGACGGCCACTAAATGCTGCCATCGGTGAGTTCACCTTGCAGAACTAAATTTCACCGGTACTATAATTCACGCAGTTCTATAACGTGTGCAAGTTTTTAAGCCCATCAGATGTAATGTTTCTCTATGGTAAGTTGAAGCATGAAAAATTTACTACTACTGTTATATACATACATATATTATGGAGCAAATACATAAAAAGTTTTTTGTGATTTGATACAAGTGAGCTCTTGTTTGATTATGAGGCTGGGCCTGTCGATTGACCACGTTTGATAGTTGGAAAGTTAATGTGAATTTATTTTTCAGGAGCCAGGTTGCACTTAAAAATTTATGTTATTTTGGAAAATTAGTTCTATAGACGATTACCACTGCGGTAGTACTATACCTCAGTAGGACATATATATTGCGGTACGTAAATTTTACATGAGGCTTCAGTGTAGTTCAAAGTGATTATAGCAGACTTTGGTCACTTTAACGAAGTGATAGCTTCCTCAAATAAGTATTAGAAGTGAGTGCTTTTAATGATTGTTTTTAAATATCTCGTTTTTGGCTCTTCACAGATCGCAGAGATTGGTTTGTTAAGGTCCTGTGATGCATCGGTTGCACATTCTGGCACATCAATCCTCATCATTACTTGGAGCACCTGTACAAAAATAGGAAGGACACGTTCTCCCTAACTGTGCAAGCCTATGTCACTGCTCGGACTGTTATCATTCAGCGGATGTGACGTGGAAGCATGCATGGCAGCCTCATCTTGAAGGACTGCAATCTGCTTGGGAGCTTCGAGGGCACAAAACTGCCTACGGCTGGCTGCAAGGATAGTTTTTCTTTTAAACAAACGATTACGTGAACACCACTTACTGTGCACAAATTGAAAACCCAAGCATGGTTGCTTTCAGTGGATACCTGTAATATTCTTACACATAATTCTTATTCAACATTTATAGAACTAAATTGCAAGATAATTGAGAATGTTGAAAGCTGAAAGCCTGCTGCTTATGAATGAAACTCCAATAATCTGAGACTCAAAAGCTTGTGCTTTGCAACGAGCACAAATACTTTGATTCCTTATTGAGCTCTCCAGCTTGTGACTCCCTCTGTGGATCAAGTGCTCTGGAAAGAAATAGCAAGTGGGTGAAAATTGCCTGGCTGTTCACAACTTGCAAGGAGAAAGACCTATTGAAGAAGCCTCAGATGACATAAGGCCAGTAACTGCATCTTTTACCTAATGTAGCTTTTTCTCTCTCAGTGCTGTTGCTTGTGTTTCAGCCGAACATGTTCACCACGATTGCATAGTGATATATATTTTTCTACAAATTGTACCTGACCTAAGCATGCATTGTTGATCTCTAAAGGTGATCCTCAGTGTGTTTCAAAGCCATGGCTTCTCATTTCTCTGACTGTGGCTAGCCTATTTCAGCAGCAGAGCGACGCAGCTAGCACACATGCAATCCAAGTCATGGAGCGCTCCTTTGGTGTTCTGTGCAGGACACAGCATATTCATCCGGCAAGACACTGGTATGAACAATAATGGTGAGTGTTGGTGGCACCTGTAGGAGCCTGTTGTGTTTGTTGTGTATGATTATTTCCCCTGATAAAGTGCATTTTTGAAAGGTTTTCTTCATTTAGAATAATAGATGTCAGAAACAAGCACACTCATAATCCACAAGTTCTTTGTGTCTTCTAGACTGCCCATTTGCTCCTATATGCGGTATGGTGAGCTCGCTATGTTAGATAGCCTTAATGTTATCAACATTGGCTTTTGTGTTGTAATGCAGTCTAACTTGTGTTTCTTAGTAAACTTATTTGTGGTGTACTTCTCGCACCTAGTGTAAAGTCGAAATAAAATAAACTCTATTGGCTTTTTATGCCTGTCAGAAGTTTCATGCCTTCATCTATACCATTGTGGTTTTGCTCTTGTATCATAATAAATATATTTTCAGCCTTCACTGTTTGTGTGTGTGTGCGTGTTGAGGCTTGTCATTGGCTTCTGAAAATACAATATCTGTAAATATGAGCACATAATTGACAACTATACACTCTTGCATGTAGCATGGTTGTAACAATGATCTGTATTTTTCTAAGTTCCTGGAGTAACAAGGGGTTCGGTGCTTCCCGGTCGTGTACAGTGTATCAAGAACAGAGCACAGAAGATCAACAAGTATAAAGGGACTGCCAGTGACTGTTCTCCTGCTCTAAGTTTACAACAGCAGAAAGAGCACATTGTGATGTCAGGAGCAGCTGCTGCTTAACTTCTTAGCAGTGCATTATTCAGCAGTTCATTTGCTTGAATTCAAAAGTATTTAAATTTTGCATGGAAGATACCAAACTGTGACACTAATTTAAAGGCTGCTGTAGTGTTAGTGGGCAAATATTTTTGAGCTGAAGTTTTTAACATGTGTGTTAAGTGTCTGCGTGCCTCTACAGTTACATGCCAGAAATCCCAGCATCCATGGTCGCCAATGGTAACTGTGTTTGCATTCTTTGTAGTACAAGAAGTAAAGCCATGGATGCAGTAATGATGTACTTAGTCGATGTAATCCTTCATTGTACACTCATTTGTATAGCACCAATCATGTCATGAGTGTATAAGCTCTGGGAAGTGAATCTATGTGGATTATTTTATTTGGAAGGAAGAGGATCATCACTACTCCTAGTATATCTTAACAGTAGATTCTAGTGCTTGGGTATTATCC
Organism: Rhipicephalus microplus; assembly: GCF_043290135.1. Taxonomy (NCBI): domain Eukaryota; kingdom Metazoa; phylum Arthropoda; class Arachnida; order Ixodida; family Ixodidae; genus Rhipicephalus; species Rhipicephalus microplus. The sequence continues at coordinate 109,252,180 of NC_134704.1, forward strand.
CACTGCCTGTCCGTCCTTCAACAGTCTACTTATCTACTGTGTAAGTGTAACTTTTTAAATGTATACTTTGCTCGGATAGGTTTGTTCATAATGTAATGCAAGTGACTTATCATCTATGCAGCTCTACTCAGACTAGAAATAAAAGTATTTATTTTTTTATATGTAGCTATAGCATGCATTCACTTGTGTTTTTTTTTCTAGGTGCCTGTACAATTGTTTAGCCCTACTCGGTTGCTGACCGGCAGGTCGCGGATTCAAATCCTGGCTGCGGCGGCTGCATTTCCGATGAAGGCGGAAATGTTGTAGGCCCGTGTACTAAGATTTGGGTGCACGTTAAAGAACCCCAGGTGGTCGAAATTTCCGGAGCCCTACACTACGGCGTCTCTCATAATCATATGGTGGTTTTGGGACGTTAAAACCCCACATATCAATTGTTTAGCCCTACAAAAGTGCTGGTATACTCTAATATTGAATCTGGCATCTTAAAATAGTTTGTTAGTGGAAGTAAGAATGTGTTTACAAGCAATATTACTATCCTCAGATGAACTGTGAAAACTCTGTGGAAATTTATTTACAGTTTTTGAACGTTGTGAAGGCAAATGTTATGCTATTTTATTGTGGTCCCTGTTTCATGCAAATGACCCATAATTACTTGGCAGTGGCACAGTATTAGTTGTTATTTTACACATATGTACTGAGCAACATGGCAGTTGAGGCCAGCAGCAAGTCATACATGCAGTGCACTGGAGCATCACCTCACATAGTGTATAGTCTTTGCCCACCAGTAAACTCAATATTTTTCAAGCAGACTAATAGACAGCTGTATGGGAACTGTGTTGGTGTGCAAACTTTGAAGTCTTCTTGAGGAGTGTTTTTCATCATTTTTTTCCAAGTGAAGTAGCTATCCAAGGCCACAACTGGTGGGAATGTGGTGGTTTCCTCTCTCCAAAAGCACTCCTATCAGCTTCCTCAATGTTAGCATGGGGTGAATTCACAAACTGGAAAAATAATTGGTCTTTGTTTTCTTGACCGAAAGAGTCACTTCCACCGTTGAGCCACCACGACGCGCCAGAATAGAAACTTTTAGCTAAATAAAGTTGATTCTACTTTTGAGAAGTGTTTTGGGGAAACGAAATGGCACCTATAGCTGTCAATATAAACACTGTTTCCACCAAGGAGCTTAGTAGCTTATATTTGTATTATTCATGTATTGTCTAGAATTTACTCGCGCTGTGCCAACTTTCAGCCCAAGTGTCCTAACATGCTTTGTTAGTGGCTTGTGAATGAGCCAAGCTATGTAAATAGAGTGATATTGCAGACATGTACAAAATATTGATGCACAGCCCTTTTCTTTAGCATGACATTGTCAAGGGCTTTATTCTTGTGTTTTTATAAAGAGTGCTTGTCACTGGGCATCAGCGGAAAACTATGCATCAAGCTTTTGCGAGATGGTTCGAGAAACACCGTGTTCAGACATAACAGCGCCGGTGGATTTCTCTCGTAAGTTACTTTCTGTAGTATATTCAAAATGAGTTTATTAGAATTGTTGTTTTATAGCCATTCATTTTATTATTTACACCTGAGTGTGTGTATGTATGTATGTACGGGTGTACATATGTATATGTGTGTGTGCGTATATGTATGTATGTATGTATGTATGTATGTATGTATGTATGTATCTTTTAAATGAGAATCCGTTTATCATTGGTGAGTAAGTTTGGTAATGATATGGCTGAATTTGTTTCTAGTTATTTCTCTTTTGAGCCATTACATATTTCAATTTATTTTGTACTGCATAAAAATAAATGTAACCTTACACAGAATATGTGTGTTCGAAGAAGTTGTTTTATTTACCAACCTACAGTCATGGGCAAGAAATTGGGTAAAATGGATTGGACCTGCGAAGATTAGTTTACAGCATAGCTACTCTACATGGCATATCTCGTACACATTGCGTTGGTTGAATATCTCGATTTCAACCTTTCAATTTTAATCAGAATAAGCAAGCTATCACCCGTGGTTGTATATGTGTGTGATATTTATGCATACTGTGCTACCGGTTCGCAATTACAATTAAGGTCACAAACCTAGTCAAGCTGAATACACGAATTTTGTCCATGCACCTTTCATCTGCACTGGAACTGTTGTTAATAAAAATAAACTTCAGTTTAGAAATTTATTCTAGTAACCAAAAGCAGGGTATCTCTTTATCACACAAATCAAATTGCTATTGTTCTGTTCCATTCTGGAAAATAGGGGACCCTCTCAGCAGAACTCGATTAACTGCTATAGTTCATTTTAACCATTGACAGCGACATTACACTAAAGCGTGCAGCATGACAAATAGCGGGAGAGAAGACAGAAACTAATCACTCTGTTCGCGTCAGCGCTAACTGTCCGTGCTCTTTGGTCTTGCTGCATGTGATGATGCCCACCAAATTAGCACGAAAGCGTGTCCCTACAAAGGCAGTCAACTTGGCTGCAAGCAGTTAGCTCAATGCATGTGTAGATTTTCTTCAAAACACCGTGAAGACTGATTGCTGGTCGAATATCCAAACACGTGAAAAGTAATATACCAGGTATGATATTGGTATTTCAGCACTGGACACTTTTGCGATAAGAGAGAATAGAGGAAAAAATTATGAACCCTGAATTGTTTAATTTTTGAAGGAGCACAATACAGCGCTTTTGGGTCAAAAGGGGAGGGAAAGAAGCAAGTGCGAAAGCCTACTTCTCAAAAAATTAGTACCCGCCACCACGTATAATGTCAGGCCGGGCAACCTCCCTCTTGAAAAAAAAAAGTTCTTAGTGATTCTGCGAATCGAACCAAGTACCTCGTAGATTGTAGTTGAGCGCTGTAACCGCTCGTCCACTGCAGCAGTGCTTGCATTCGCGCTATTGCTGATATATCGTCATTCCTTCGAATGAAGCCAAATGCAAAAATGTCCGGTGATTTTTTGTCGAAAATATAAAACATAGTTAGAATGCGTTTGCCCAAGGTTACTAGAAGATAGAAACCGCCACGTGTGACTGTATAACCGTGCGCTATTTATTCTTGTACATTACTGTCATGACGTTGGGATAGCGGCTCTAACGTAGGCTACCTTCTCATAGTTTGCCAAATATAAATAGGAAAATAAAAATATATAACAGCCTGTGACAACGCTAATCAACTATTATGAGTTCACTGTCACTAGTGTCACTTTCACTAAATGAATGCTCAGTTTGCTTCGATTATCGTTATTTAGGAAAGTTTTGGCTCATTAACTCAAGTCTCCTAATTAGCAATGATTCTCACATCTAAGGACAGTCACACTTCATCTCGCTTTCTGAGTAGCTGTCACTCCCATATAACGCGTACTCCACCTTTTTATGCTCTCCGAGCATCTGACCCTGCTTTGCGGAGACTTTCCCTGACGTCTGCTGGGCCAGAAAGTTGTCTTTATTATCTATCAATTTCAAGCTTTCGCGAAGCCGAAACGAGAGTCTCTCTCTCTCTCTCTCTCTCTTTCTCTTCATCCTTTTCGCACGTGTGACAACGTCTCTCGACCTCAAGACTCGTATACACGTCCCTTGCTTTGTTTGCGCACTCAAACAACGCTGGACGAAATATTTTCACCGTGTTTTGTGAAAAGCATTAGCACTGAGACACCTCCCGACGAGTCTCCCTCATTTTACGTAGACATATACCTAAGCGTAAGCGTATGCACGTTCTCGCATTCCGGCTTTATAAAAATGCCACGGTGCATGGAACCAGCGAAATTCCGCTCACAATTTCATTTGATTACTGCTGTTATCTATTTTAGCACAATTCGTCTGCAGGCACCAAAGTCGCTCATGTGTCTTGTAATAGAATATTGTAACAAAGGCTACCTTTGACTATAGGTACAAAACACCCTTACGTTCACCACTATACCGTGCTAGATTGCACGGAATTAGTTAAGTAGCAGTGCAGCTTCAATGAAATGTAAGGTAAGTGGTCGCTTTAAATAAGGGAAGACATTCAAGGCACATTTTCAAACATTGCATGCATCGATTTATGTGTGGTTTCATTTATGTGGTGCACCTCGAGTGTTGTTTACTTGTACTAGGCGAGATAGTGCATGGATTGCTCGGTGGCTTAAGGCCACCAAGCAATTATTTTTTTTAGCTACAGTCGTTGATTAAAGGCGAGTGCTTGGCTTTGCACCACCCACCAAAACGTCTATTGCAACGTACGCGGCATCCCGTAAGCGCTGTAGCAGACGCTCGCGGAACTGAAACTTAGATGCAGCAAATCATTGGCTATCATCGTATACTCTCGATGCTATATGCTTTGCCTGCTACCTTGATATCATCGGCACACACTTCTTTCTTTCCTTGTCGTTTCATCGGCTATCGTCGGTCCTCCTTGCCCTCTTAAGTGCCGAATAAGTTAAATTCATACCCGCGCTATAGTAATCCCTCCAGATAAGAGAATTTTTGGCTAAGAAAATGCGTAGCCAAAGAGAAAGCTTTGTGAATTCGGGCCCTGCTGTTGAGACTTCAATGGATGTTTAATGATGCCGGCCCCTTTCAGCGCCGACAATTTCTCGGTATAAGCTGTTATTCCACGAGTGCAATACTTCAGTATTGGTAAACGAGATAAAACATGTCTTTGCAGACCAATACTTTTTTTCGTAGTGTGATTCTCAGATCTACGCATAGAGCAACATCATATTGCCCAATACAATCATAAAGATGCCATAATTTTCAATTTTTTCACTGCATCTAAGTATTGATGAACACCTATTTGGGCTAGTCGGTCTGTATTTAACCGATTAAAGGTTGTCAGTGCTTCTATGATTGCGGCGCAAGCCTTACAATAGGTGGTTATGAACAAGACGGCACACGAGTTGGCCACGCCGTAACATCAAGGTTCTGGCTCGCCAAAGTGTTCACAACCTATTTATGGAGTCCTGCTTTCATGGGCGAATAACAACTTTTATTTTGACAACAATCCATGCATTGAAACTAAACTGACCAGTTTTATTGTAGGTGGTGGCCGTCTCTGGAACAATATTTCGAGGCTCAATCAACTTAAAGCCCTACATGTCCTTTACAGCGTTCGTTAGTGGGTGGTATGGCCCAACGAAATAAAGTGTGACGAGCAAAGAATTAACCTTGACGCCATCGTGGAAACACGAGTTAGAACCTTAATTTTATTGAACTCTCAATTTTCCGGAAATCATTATGTGACATCGAGCATACGCACTGTCCAGCAGATAGCATTTTGTTCACAAGTACAAGCTATTTTAATGACCCCCCCTTAGCAAGTATACTGCTTCCGATTTGTTGTCTTCTCTTTTTCATCGTGTGTACACCGCAATCTTACGCCTTAGTTCAGTTCAGATTCAGCAATAATGGGCACGTGAAGGTTAGTAGCAATGCTTGTGTGGAAAAAACTTCTGTCGTGTACTTTCTTGTGTTTTTTAAATGCGAAAGCATTTCTTAGTCGGGCTATGTCAGGCGTCCGTTGGGATTCGTCCACCGCTCCATCTCATAGCAACAGCTGCGGGTGTGCCCGTCCCCAACAACCGGACCCACCACCATGTCAGGCTTCGGTGTTGGCAGCTGCAGCTCTAGAGGCTGCTGTTAAACGCCAATGCCGATCCGAAAACGATGTTTTTTGTTCACTTCATAGTATTTTGTGACCATGCACGCTAGCTACTCGAACTTGAAGTGCATACCGCATTTCCCGCAAATGAAAAATGCCGTGTGCTACGAACCGCACCAATGGCTGCGCGAAGTAAGAAAAATATGCCGCAGAACACAGGTACCTAGGAATCAACGTTATGCGAAGCATGTGGAGGGAAGGTGACCGTGTTGCATATTTTTGTTAAACTACACGTCATAAAATGACGCTAAATATATTTTCACGTACATGCTTAAGAAAGACGGTGGCAGCTGTGCATGTGACATGAAGGACTACAAAATGGACGAAAAAGAAGAACTGGCTTGCGCGTTCTATTAAGGAGACCAACCTTTTTCTGGTGTCTCAATCTCTGCAGCAAGACCTCTCTGTTGACGCCGTGACACCGGTGGAGGTGCTGGAGTCTACAACCTGATGCAAGACCGTCTTGCTCGGACCTGTTCACCTAGTCCAGAGACTTAGCCCCTCGTCACGACGGCGGTGCACTGATTCAGTGAGCGCATACTAGGCCTAAGTCCGGAGTATGCACCTGTTCCGCCTCTCACCAGCATGGCAGCTCTTACCACATCCACGGTTATTCTTCCATCGCACACCACTCTTCCCTCGCAGGTGACTCTTGAACGTCGTCGCGTTCCTCAAGTTTTCCGTGGGAAAGAGTACGAGGACGTCGAGGACTGGTTCGAACAGTTCGAACGGGTCGCTGTATTCAGCCATTAGCGCGAACAGCACATGCTTGACGTGCATATTTTGCACTCGAAAATAGCGCACGCACAGGGTATGATAACCGCGAGGCTACTTTCCAATCTCTGGAAGACTTTCGTTGAAAGCTTGTCACCCCATTTTCAAACCCAGACCTACCGGATCACGCAAAGCAACTGATGGAGGCCCGCGTGCATAAAAACCAACGAAACCGCCGCCATGTACACCGAGGGTATGATCCGTCTGTTTCGACAAGCGAACCGCGACATGCCCGAGGCGAAGAAGGTGCCTCACCGAATGCAGGGTGTTAAGGAACCAGTGTTTGCGGGCCTCGTACGAAATCCACTTACAACAGTAGATGAATTCGTAAGAGAGGTGACTGTCATCGAGCTCGCACTGCAACGACGATGCCGACATTTTGACCACCTGCCGAACCAAATGGCAGTAAGTGCTGCAGCTCAGAACACTGCGATCTGCGAAAGTTCCCTGCGACGAATGATCAGAAAAACACTGCGTGAGGAAGATCGGGCCCCTGTGTTTCTCCTACCCAACCGCCTGTCACATCTGTAGCCGAAATCCTCCGCCAGGAGTTGAGGCAAGCCGTTACATCACCCACGCCGAGTACTGAGCCACATCCAGCGAGCTACACTGATGTGGGCCGTCGTCCTCCATCATCTTTTGTGGCGACGCCCTTCCAGCCACAACCCGCTGTCATAGATTGGTGGCAACGGGATACTATACTGACTTGTAGCGCATGGCCGACCGTCAACTTCTTTGCTTCCGCTGCGGAGAACCAGGTCGAATTGCCCGCTATAGCCATCGTGACAATTCCGGGTTTGAGTCGCGCTTTTTTCCGCTCTGCATACTTTCGCGCCCACGATGCCGATCAACTGTCGACTGGCCAAGCATCTAGAGAAACTGCGCTGAAGCAAATATAGAAACTGCAAATGACGCTGTCAACAGAGCCTGCAATCCCAACGAGAACAGGCAACAGCATATCCACAGACACTAGTCCGGACTGGACAATTGTATAAAAGTGCCACAGCGTGGACTGGTACAACACCCTTGACACCACTATGCGACACCACCCTTGACACCACAATGACACGACCCTTCACACCACAATGGTACAACACCTAATCACCACAATCCGCACAGGTTGAATCGGCAAACACATCGACACAGCTAATATAACACACTGGCGTACATGTAAAACTCGCGAAAAGTGCACGTGACTGCCTTAGACGAGTTGGACGAGTGGTGCAAAGTAATCCGAAATGAAAAGCAAATGCACACCAAAACTGTCACTATAACAAACGACACCCCTGAACTAGACGCTCACATTCTCCACCTGTGGAAAGCAAGAGGGAACATCACTAAACGATGGAAAAAGCAAAAGTGAAATAAGAAACTCAAAGCGAAAGCTAAAGAAGTAACGCAGCAAGCTGAAGAGTATGCTAATCAACACGCGACAGGCAACTGGGAACAATTCTGCGATTCGCTGAATGGAATCCTAGGAACAGCAAAGACATGGAATGTCATCAGAGCCATGATTGATCGTCCGAAAAGTAAACGCGAAGGACAAAAATCTTTAGAAAGATTTTTGCACACGCATCCAGGTGCACAAGACGACTTCCTTCAAGACATATGTATGAAGTGTTCCGGCGCCCGAGCCATCACAGCCCCTTAGCAGGCTCGATACACTGGACTCCCAAACTCAGAACTGGATGCATTTTTCACGCATGCCGAGGTCAGAGCGGCAATCGTGAGCATGAAACGCAACACAGTGCCTGGGGCGGATCAAATAACCAATGTCGTGATTCGCAACGTATTTGATGAAGCCACAACAGAGCTTCTAAACTTCATCAACAAATACTGGCTAAATGGTACTATACCTCAGCAATGGAAGCATGCTGTGATAATTATGAAATCCAAACCGAGAAAGAAACTGGCAATATAAAACATCAGGCCGATCTCTCTTACCGCGTGCTTAGACAAGGTGTTTGAGAGATGAATAAATATCAGACTTCGACGGCATCTTGAACAAAATATCTTGTTGCCAAACACCATGTTTGGTTTCCGCTCAAACTTCTCGACCCAGGACATCCTTCTGTTTTGAAGAAGGAAGTACTAACAATTCTTCCAAAAGCAGGAGAAAGCATTGTCATGACCATCGAACATAAAAGGCACTTTCGACGTCGTAAGCTATAAGGCCATACTAGAAGGGCTAGCAGCGACAAACTGCGGTCGAAGGACGTACCAGTATGTACAAAATTTCCTTACTAAAATAACCGCTGTCTTCAAAATAGGAGAAGACAAATCCAAAGTCTTCCACCCACCGAGTAAAGGCACACCACAAGGCACTGTAATCTCACCTACCCTTTTAGACCATGATTGGTCTAGTAGAAAAACTCGAAGATATTCCAGACATCAGACACTCCTTCAATGCGGATGACATCACTATATTTACAACCAAGGGTAGATTGGCACAAAAAGAAAAGCGGCTCCAACTAGCAGCTAAAACATTGGAAAAGTACACCAAAGAAAGGGGACTTCATGCTCAGCAGACAAATCGGAACTCGTTAGATTCTCAAAAAGTAAGAAAAAAACGATGGACAGACCCGAGCCTCCGCCTTTAGGTGACACTGGACGGCATTATTATTTTAGAGGAAACGGCCATTCGAATCCTAATGGTGTGCCTGCACTGTAATTAGTGATGTCTCCACACACTGAATATGCTTAAGCAAACAGCTCAACAAATTGTTCGTATGATAGTTGGAATAATGATCAATCGTACTGGACTAAAAAATCACGCGCTTCGTTTGGTAAAGCTCTTAGTCATCAGCAGACTAACATACTCGCTACCCTACCACAACATGACTAGAGAGGAGAAAGAAAAAGCAGAGAAAATAATAAGGATGGCATATAAAGTGGCCCTATGACTACCACATAGCACTTCAACTGCAAAGCTATTTGAACTCGGACTTCACAATACATTTGATGAGTTGGCTGAAGCGCAAGTAACCACCCGGATTAATCACCTACTACAGACGCCAACCAGCAGAGAACTTCTTCAGGGGATTGGCATTGGTGAACATGTACAGGCACATGGAAGAGCCAAAGAATTGTCATGCGCAGTCAGAGTCTGGTGCAAGATGTGTCCCCTACCGAAGAACATGACCCCAGTTGTACATGCTGGAAGACGTAAAGGAACAGCCGCTTACATAGATGAAAACACAATATATCTAAATACGGCTAGATATAAAGACGCTGCACCATATCAGACAAATGCAAACAACATGGTGGCCGTAGTCACAGACCGAGAAGCAAACGTTACAAGTTGTGCCTCCATAGCCCAAGCCTCCATCACAGAAGCAGAGGAGATAGTGCTCGCACTGGCACTCAAGGAGGGCAGGGATCGAAAACACTGACAGTAATTCCGGATTCGAAGGCTGCATGTAGGAACTACGAAAAGGGCAGAATATGTATGAAGTAATCCCTAATTATAACCAAAGGTCATAAAGACTTTCCAAATAAATATACCCAATCCTTTATATGGGCGCCAGGGCACGAAGCCGTCTCCGGGAACCATTTTGCTGATGAGGCGGCTCGAGGATTCACAAATCACCGGGCTTCTTGCACAGTGCAATAGAGGATTCAATGCCCATAGACCCTAAATTTTGCACAATTCTTTGGTATTACAGGGACAACAGAAAACTGTATCCAGCACCGCATAGGAACCTCACAGCTATGCAATCGGCGACGATACGCGGTATCCAAACAAATCCACGCACGGACTTGCAGAGGCTGCATGTATTCTACCCCAGAGCATACAGAGATATATGTCCGTGGTGTTGGGCCATACCAACTCTGTTTCACATCACTTGGTACTGTACACATCACAAGGAAGAACACCAAAACATGAAAAACACAAAGGAACGATGACAGACACTGCTGCCCAGCTCGTCCAGTGCTGATCAGCGTCGGCTGGTCCAATGGGTAGAGGTGATGCCTAGGGCCAGCGAGCCCTGGAATGGTGGTCCCACAATTTGGAATGCTCCGCGTTATGCGCAAATAAAGTTTATCTCTCTTCCTCTAACACTGGGTTCTCACGTCCGAAACGCGGTTATAGACGCTACGCAATGCATTCACATTTCCTAATAATTGCCGTTGCGAAGGAAAGGGGGGCGCGGTCATTTTTTTTGTGCGCTCATCGACAACAAAACAAGATCGTGGTCTTGAGTTCAAAAAATGGCTCAAGGCAGTCAAGTTTTGACCGGTGGGACCATGGTTCGATTCCCTGGCTTTGAAAGACAATTTGGCCAATTTTTAGGGGTGAACCTCCTAGAAGCCGCGGGTCGTGCGACCCAGATGTATGTAGTAGACATCATCGTCGTAGAAGTAGGTAGCCACCTCTCGTTTAGTTCGTACAGTGTCCGCTGGATGGCGTTACTTCAATATGGCGAATATATAAAAAAAAGATGCGAGATGGGGGTACTTGGAGTGTTTCCTGGATGAATGGATGGATGACCACACGCACGGATGGACAGACAGACATATGCACGGACGGACTTACGCGTGGACGGATGGACGGGCGCACTGAAAGAAGCACGGACGCATGGGTGGACAACGAACGAACGCAGAGGCAGACGTATGAATGGACGCACGAATGAACGCACGGACGGACGCATGGATGGACGCATGGACGAACAGAAGTATGGACGGAGGCACAGATAGAAGAACGGACGAATGCAGAGACAGACGAATGCACGAACAGACGCAAGGATGAACACAAGGAAGCAGAGATGAACGCACGCACGCGCAGCATGACAGAAGGACGCACGAACGAGCCCAAGCAAGAACGAACGAACAAATGGAAGCGCAGACGGACTGATAGACGATTCACCCCACTCATCTTCATGCACTCCGTGGTTATGCTCTGATTTTTTGTTGTTTCTTTATTGCGTCCTGTCTGTGTGTATATAAAAAAGTTACTAACGATTTAGCGTACCTGGTCCTCTACTATGGTTCAGCATAAAGCCGTCCCGTAGGCCTAACGCTTGATGAGGCCACATCGACAACAATTACATAGACTAACCGAACCACTTTTGTGTGTGTGTTTAGAAGAAGTTGTTAATGATTCAGAGTACTTGGTACCCTACGTTCTCGCGAACGAAAAGAATCTAACATTCTTGCATGTTCCAAAGGTTTCTGTGCGAGCACGACGAAAGTTTCTGTTTTGAACCGGTAGTTTTTCTAACGCCACTCCACTTACTTCACAGGTATAAGCCACAACAAGCTTCGTTTCAAAAAGTTACCAGGGATTTTTCCAATTCGTTTAGAAGAACAACGCAGCGAAGGTCATTTGTCCAATCATGAATGCTAGTTTACCATTAGATATATAAAAGCTGCATCTTACCTGTGCTTAGCTGCAGAGTAGAAACCTGGAGGCACACAGAGAGGGTTCAGCTTAACTTGAGCAAGACCCGGCGAGCAGTGGAAATACAAATGACAGGTGTAACCATAAGAGACGGGACAAAAGCAGAAAGGTTGAGGCGACAAATGGGCGTTGAAGATTTTATAGTGCTAGGAAAAAGATGAATGAATAAAATATTTATTGCAGAAAATGTAGATCAAGAGAGGACTGGGTGAGTCGCTGTTCCGGGAATCCATTGGATTGCGCTGCAATTTGTGCCCGCTCCACGAGTCTCCGCTGCTATGAACTCATGCAGTAGGCAGGATAAAGGCTTACGCGCTGTGTAATGGGTAACTGACTTGATTCGAAGAACATATACATTTATACGCATATGCAATTATTTGTAGTGCTTTTGAAGCTTCGAAAGAAATAAAACATAACCAGAGTGCAGATGTCGGGAAAATAATCAAGACAATTTTGATCGCCTACAATACCCTGCTCTTTTCGTATACTCCATGGATAAAACATTCTGAAAGTCACGCAATGGGGCCACGTCTGAAGCCTGTATACGAGAAATTTTTTGATTGATTGATTGATATTTGTGGTTCAACGTCACAAAATCACCATATGATTATGAAAGACGCCGTAGTGAAGGGCTCCGGAAATTTCGACCACCTGGGGTTCTTTAACGTGCACCCAAATCTGAGCACACGGGCCTACAACATTTCCGCCTCCATCGGAAACGCAGCTGCCGCAGCCAGAATCTGAGCCCGCCACCTGCGGCTCAGCAGCCGAGTACCTTAGCCACTAGACCACCACGACGCGGCATGATAAGTTCCAAGAACAAGCTTATATTAGGGTGAGGTTATACGTTGAAAACTTGACTACGGCAAAAATACGAGAGAATAAAAGAGGGATCACTAACATGTAGAAGAATACAACGCCATTTTTTTCTCAAAGTGTGAGACTCAAATCTCGAATCCGATAGGTGTACTATACTCTGGCTCGTCATTCCCAACCGGTGACGACGTGGTGCAGTGACTCGCCGGAGAAGTAGGCGTGCTGTGTGGACGCTCGCCTACACTTCATGGGTGCGTCGAAATGCAAAAACAGTCACGCGCTCGTCGATGGGTACGTGAATATCTAGGGTGCCCTGGCGTAATTCATACATGGCCGAACTAAATGTCGATCGCCAAATGACCGCCAACACGGCACCAAGAACAGAAGCAACAAGAGTTACCTAAAATCAAAGAACACGGTTCATTTCCTTGACACTGACTTCCACATACAACGTTTCTTCGCACACGACGAAAATTTAGAGCAGGGTTCACCTTTTGCAGACAAATTTGAAAACACACGGCACTCATCCTCCCGTTCTTTCTCTCTCAACTTACATGATTACTTCGCGCGCAGCTATAGGGCTCCTTCACTCCCCATCAGGGCAGTTGAATTTTGTTACAGTGCGCACTCGTGCATTTGTCGCAGAGACGTGTCTCAGTTGAACGCCACCACATTCAGACAGTGTTTGTGCATACCAAAACATGAATTTGTAGGTACATGCCTCAAAGAATATCCAGGTATTGCACTGAATGAAAACAAAGGCTCTGAGGTGGACGTAACTGGACAGTGCCACGTTAAACTTTACAGTGCCACGTTAAACTTTACAGGGCAGTGCCACGGTAAACAGAACCGTTAAACTTTGCCTTTAAGAGTTTAACGTGACAGCGAAATCCGGCACCTAGTGCGCCCTTCAACCGCTAAGTGCGCACTTAATATTAGGTTTTGTTACACACACACACACACACACACACACACACACACACACACACACACACACACACACACACACACACACACACACACACACACACACACACACACACACACGCACACGCACACGCGCGCACACACACACACACACACACACACACACACACACACACACACACACACACACACACACAGTAGATTGTGCCAGCGTGCGCGCGTGCATGGTACATACAGGTTTTTTTATCTAAAGCAAGAGTCGCATGGCCTTCAAGATACAAGCCGCGCGCCGGGAATTTAGGAGGCCAAAAAGAGGCTCACAATGCCGCACAAATGACAGCACATTATCTAGCGTTTGTGGTTTGCTTGATCAATGCCACTAGAAATGCATGATATGTTTTCCGCTAGATACACATGCGCATTTTTAGAGCTGTTTGAAAAATTTCGGTGTGTTATTAGCGGCAATGGCCCGGCCTTCTTCGACGTAGTTTTATAGCCTCCCAAATGAGACTACAAATTGTCGATTGGGCTCGTTTTCGTCGTGCCACCTGTCGAACAATATGCATTAAAATTTCTTCCACTACATAGCATTTATGTAGCGTTTTTTTCCCGAAGCAGCTGCAAATAACATCGTGTCTTTGAGGTAGGAGAACAGCTTTCTAAAGGAACCGAAAATTTCATTGTTTATTTTATTTGCTTCTTTCTCGATTTTTCACTCACGGACAATTTTTCGCTCGCAACCAACGGTGCCGGATCTGACGGGAGAATTCCTGTAATGCGAGCTCTCTAACAATATCGCGTTAATATACAAGAACCGCTTCAGAGAGCGACAGCGGGACAATTGTGTTGAGATGAGGTTCCGATATTTTTTCCTGCAATTTACTGTTATTCGCAAAATGAATTTTAGGAAACTTGGTGGTGCACATGCTTTCCCATGAGGAAAAGCATACGGACCATCGCCACCCGTGTGCGGTCACCATCATCGCCGTACAGTGGTAAGGCGAGGGCCTGTCGAGAACACTTCTCTGAAGAATTCTCTCAGGGCAACGCTCTAAATAGCAGACGGTCTGTGCAGACGGCAATTTCGTCACGCGGTTACGTGTTCTGTATAGTTTGGATCATGTATGTATATTGATTTGCAGCAGCGGAACAGCGCAAAACACATCGTTCATAAACATTTGCATTCGAATCTGCCGTAGCAACCACCAATTATGCACCACTGGACGTCCAGCTAATACGCGTCCTCAAAATAATTGCCTGACACCTTAAGAGGAAAGCACGTCGTAGAACCCTATAATTATACCCATTGCTGTCTTTCGCGGTGCATAATATACTTCGCCAACTCGAAATTAGGTATTTCGAGTCAGTTACCACGGTACAAAATTGGACACAATAAGAATTTTAACACATGACCCAATATTACTAGTAATAGTAATAATGTAATATAAACGAGTGTGTTCCCAACAAGCCGGTTGCTTCTACTCAAGTTCCTTGTTCTGACGTACCTGGGTGCCTACTCGAAAATATTTTACGTAACTCAACCTGGAACTCGACAGGAAACTACCTGCCATCCCAGAAATCGCTGAAGAAAATACTCAGCATTTTCACTACTCTGAAACGTGGTTTATTGCGTAAATAGTACTTGCACAGCAGGTCTATTGATGCAGAAAGCGGGTGGCAGCAAAAGACCCAGAAATCACCGTGCTCGAGGCAACAGCTTGCGCTGCGCTCCTCTCACTAAAGACGTGAACCACTGCGGCACATTTTCTTCTTCTTCTCTACACTAGAATTTTTAAAACAAAAAGCTCACCTTTGTATTCATTCGTGCTGTTTTTTTTTCTACTTTCGCAGTGCCTCAAAAGTGCCTTCAGTCCTGTATGTCGACCCATTCTTTGCAAACCTGGTTGTACCGCACAAAAAGAAACGCTTTAAAAAATGTGAATTGAGCCACTGTCTCCTTGTGAATGTTCCGTTTGTCGCTCCCGTGTTGAAGAATAGAACTGTACGACTTGAATAGCCACACACCTAGATAAAAGATCTTGCATGTATAGCTTGTAATTACATAATGGTGTACAGAAAAGGGAAATTGATGCAGAATGTCTGTTTTACAATTGCTTCCAGACATTTTTTATGTGAAGGTTCTAAAGTATGAAATACGACGGAAGAAGGTATTTAATACTACATTGTTTACATTTCATTTTTTAGGTTGCCTGGCTGAGTTCGAAAAATTCCAAATTCACAGAATACTTTTAGTCTACTTTTTTTACGCCTGATACAAATATTTTCATTTAAATTAGGGCAGCAGTGCAGCTCTTGCATTGAAGTATGGAGTGCCCATAAAATGCATATCAAGTTTCAATCGTCTCCCTTCACTGATGTTACTGGATTGAGAATCGCATTTTTGCCTTTTGGATGTGAAGCAGCTCTTTGACAAGCCTGTGTAACGCCGTCCCTCCGTACAAACGTGCCGCTAGACGCATGTGTTTGCGCTGTGCCAAGTAGGTCACGCCTCTGCTGGGCGTTCACGTCATGCTTTCATCGCAATGCGCGTGAACGTCACTCTCTCTCTCTCTCTCTCTCTCGCCTGCTGCGACCTAGCCGCGGCGCCCACGGCTGCCGCCTCGTCCGTTCTCCCGCAACACATACCGTGACCGCCACTCGCTACATCGCCGACTCGTCGGTTCACGCGCAATAAACCCGACGTGCACTTAACGTACGCTTTGAAACTTGTCAGCACGTGTCACCTACAAGACCTACGCCAGCAATCGCATCAAACGAATCTTTCAGTGTTCATCGCAGCACCCGCTTTGGCGCCAATTAACTCATGATGCCACCTGTGCGCCACTCTGGTGCTTCGAATCCCATTAGGGTTCCGTTCGGGGGAATAGTCCAAGCGTTGTTGGTCCTTGAGGTCCATTTCTTCGGCCTCAATAACATAGCTTAATAAACTTGAAATAAGGATATTACTGTGCTTTCTCAATGACGCTTTTAGAAACCTTTGTTATTACCGAGAGCTACGCATCTTATGATTTTAAATACGAAGCATTTGTTCGTGTACTATAGGCACTTTGAGCATCTATCTGACGTATCTATCTATCTATCTATCTATCTATCTATCTATCTATCTATCTATCTATCTATCTATCTATCTATCTATCTATCTATCTATCTATCTATCTATCTATCTATCTATCTATCTATCTATCTATCTATCTATCTATCTATCTATATATCTATCTATCTATCTATCTATCTATCTATCTATCTATCTATCTATCTATCTATCTATCTATCTATCTATCTATCTATCTATCTATCTATCTATCTATCTATCTATCTATCCGCTTATGTCTCGGTAATCTCGTCATCACCCTCATAACTTTGGATAAACGAAACTTATTACGGGAGCGTAAAATTGTTTGATGGCTGCCACTCGCTGGTCATAACATGATAAATGTCACAATCTCGTTGGCTACGTCGCCAACCAGGGTTAACTGCAGTAGGATGCTGCTGCGGAGCGTGAGAGCACGCTAGTGCCTCGATTTAAATCCCCTACTCTCCCCCCCCCCCCATCCTGCTGAATATACAGTTGTTTCACTCATTGAAAAAAAATGCCCCTAACAGAGGTGGGTGTTTACCGCAGGGTTTCGACATTTTGTCTACCTAGGAACGGTGAGAGCGTGCACGGTTAATTTAAGCGCTTGACCGTTAAAAAAAACGTGGACATCAGCAGCGTTGTCCAGACAGATGCAAAAAATAAATGTCAATGCCCCAGCGGCAATCAAACTCCAGATTCTGCGTGGCAATAAAGTATTCTACCACAAAGACATGCCAGGTGTCGGAAACACTTTTCAAATAAACCCTAATTGCCATTCAATTTTGTAAACATTCCATAGGTACTGCTAAGATACAGCCGTCACGTCGAGTTAATATCACTTGTAGTCAGTTGTGATTCGCTCAAGTTTGCTTATATAGCAGTGCCGCTGTTTACGATAGTCGTGAGCAGGAGCGTTTTATGCCAACTCACCGCTCCTGGTATTGCTAATATTCAAGCTGCTGTTGGCATTGTAACGCAAGCGTAAACAACTGGTGATATAAAACATATGTGGCTCATTCATTTGTGTCTGTGCTTTCATTTGTACGTATATATTGTATCTTTGTAAGGTTTCGCTCAATTGTAAAATTTGACACAGTCAACTTGCACGCGCATGCTTCACATAACATCCATTTACGAGGTACAGATGAATCTGCCGAATTATTTTTCTTGGTTTTCGGGTAACTTCTCGGATTTCCTCAAAATTAAGAAAGTGTGACGTTTTAGACAGCGTCAAAATGTAGGGACGGACGTGTAATCTCGTTCTCACTACAGATCGCCGTCTTTTAGATCATATTGGGGGGGACTGGCTCTCTGAAGACGCAAACAATCGCAAGTAAAAATATAGCAATCCTGCTGGAAGCACCATTTTTCATAATAATAATGTTTAGCGTAAGCTTATCCAAAGAACACAAGACCTATAAGAAAGCCTCATGCATGACTGATCACTTCCATGCGGTGATAGAATGATTTGCAATGCAAATAACTTGCATGTAAACAGTGCTTGGATATGTGATTTCGTCGTTAAGGCTTAATGCACCTAAAGAAGTCTATTTCACAGATATTTTTTTAAGCTGAAGAAGAGTTTTTTGACTCCCAAACAATCTTAATAACATTTAAGTGCTGATTAGCGTTTGAGTCAGCAACGATGAGCGTAGGCCCTTTAGGTCAGGCAGCCGAGAATTAATTCCTTCTTCACATCTGTCTGGGCTATCAGCTAAGCTTTCTAGGTTAATCTTATTTTTGGCGACTCGAATGCCTCCTTCCTTTGGTTATATAGATTAGCCCAGGCTTTGTTAGCCTGCTTTCTCCACTGCTTTCAATTTTGGAGCGTATCAGTAGCACTCAACACTCGCCAAGAGCACACACGTGTGCAGTCTTGTGGTTTTTAAATCTATCTGTGTCCCTCAACGGCCCGAGTGAAATCGTCAAATAAAACTACAATGAAAGAATCTGCAGGTTTTACTGCCCAAAAATGTTGCAGATGACATAAAATCAAACAGTGTTCTGTAAGTAGCGTAATCTACCTGCCTTGACAAGCTTAAGCAACAATCCTGTCAACCTGTCAAAAATATTTCCGGCGCTTCAGTAGGAGCGTTAGGGAAGTTAGCATTACTAAAGCTAGATGTGGTTAAATAAACAAGAACTGTGGTACGAGTATGTTGGTTTGTGACTTGGAGCGAGAATGAAATACCAGGATGAAAGATGAGCAATCATGAGAGACAAGCGAAAACTCCTGCAACCTAATTTTGTGTCTGTGTACAAAAGCCTGGCGCAAAAGCAGGCCTCTGTTTTCTAAGGGCTCGATCTTATATCAGCCTATCGCAGGTAAGTAAACTTGCGGGACAAACATGTGTACCGCTACATTTTGTCACTTTTCAGTGCAACCCAAATAAAAAATACGCTACTTGCGTGGGTAGATGTGTTCACGTTAGTGGTGTCGAGGACATATTCTTCTCTCCCTCTAACCTGCGAACACTTATGTCGAGAAGGACATGTAGGCAGTCTGTTGTGTGCTTCGTACAACACGTTTGAGTGAATATATTAGAGTGCCAAACATTATTTTTTCTTCATACGTCCTTACTAAAAGAGTGTAGCGTGCTTGGGCTAGACAGTGTAAAAAACTCTATCATTTCGCATCTCTTAGTGCTAGTACTTGTCGAGGTGGCCAGTCTCAATGCACCCTGCTAGCAACAAAACCATAGCTACAGTAGGATGACAACGGAATCTACGATGACAACGGAAGCTACGATGACAAGGGAATCGCATAGAGGCATATGCAGTTTATTGTGTGAAACTGATTCTATTGCTAGGGTGACAACTTGTCTTCCAGAAACTCTGCAAACAATTGTTTTGTACGTGCACGCATGCATGCGCATAGAAGCTATTAGTGTGTTTGTGTGTTTGTGTGTGTGTGTGTGTGTGTGTATCTGTGTGTAGGTGTGCTTCAGGTACGCTTAGTCTGGATTAACTGTACGTACTATATTTACGACCATAGGTCTTCAAATGTATTATACGTTACTGCATAGCCAAATATGTTCCATCACGCGTTAAAAAAACGAAACAGAGAAGTCCTTGGATCACCCGAGATATAATTCATATGAAGAGGAAACTTAAGAGACTGCGTAAGGGGAGCACGACGCCAGTGGTTCTGAGAAATTTAAAAACTGAACTCAGGCGTACCTTGGCCACATCTAAACAAGCATTTTTTGAAAAAAACCTCAGTGAGTTCCTCAGGTCTTCACCTCAGAAATTTTGGCGGTATTTTAGCGACAGGAAAGAAACAGTTGATGAAATTCATGTTGGTAGTAACATTATAAGAAAAAAAGATGAGATAGCAAACCATTTCAACAACTTTCTTCAGTCTGTATTTAACCCACTGGAAACTACAGCGAGTACGGAAGAAGCCTTAAGAATTCTTCCCACTGTTCCAATGGAAACACTCGAAATAGCTAGGGAAGGCGTATTTCAACAACTACTCAAATTAGACACGAAAAAATCGAGCGGTCCCGACGGTATACCAACTGTATTCCTCAAGCGATATGCAGAATGGATGTCACATTATCTGACTATCATCTTTCAAAAAACATATACAATGCACTCACTGCCACAAGATTGGCGCACCGCATTCGTCATTCCTGTATTTAAAGGAGGCAACCGAAAACAGGCTACAAATTACCGTCCAGTGTCACTTACTTCAGTTACCTGCAAACTGTTCGAACATATAATGGCAAAACATATACTCAGGTTCCTAGATCAGAACACTTTGCTGTATCCTTATCAACATGGCTTCAGGACCGGGTTATCAACCGTGACACAGTTAATAGAAACAATCCATGATTTTGCGGCTGCTGTAGATATAAGACAACAGGTTGATGTGGTTTGCGTGGATTTTGCGAAGGCGTTCGATAAAGTACCCCATGTCCAATTAATCTTCAAATTACGTAATGCAGGAATAAATGAGCTCGTAATAAAATGGATTGAAG
Source organism: Rhipicephalus microplus (assembly GCF_043290135.1). Taxonomy (NCBI): domain Eukaryota; kingdom Metazoa; phylum Arthropoda; class Arachnida; order Ixodida; family Ixodidae; genus Rhipicephalus; species Rhipicephalus microplus. The sequence continues at coordinate 109,272,813 of NC_134704.1, forward strand.
CATATTTAACAAACCGTACGCAGGTAGTAAAACTGGATGGCCATGTATCAGATCCTTTAGCTGTACTTTCAGGGGTGCCCCAAGGCTCAGTATTGGGACCACTATTGTTTCTCCTCTATATCAATGACATCAGTAGTGTGGCGGCAGAAGAGGGTGTCCAAGTTAAACTTTTTGCAGACGACTGCCTAATCTACGCCACAATTACCAAGTTAGATGACCAATTGAAAGTTCAGAATTGTTTGAAAAGGTTAGATAATTGGTGTAGGAAATGGAAAATGTCAATAAATTATTCTAAATCTACATATACACACATCAGTAAAAGGAAAACTATCCATTCCTTTCCGTACAGCATTGGTGGACACTTGTTGGTGCATGCGCAACAGTTCAAGTATCTCGGGGTAACAATTACGCGAAAATTGTCATGGACTGAACATATAGATAACGTTTGCACGATAGCCTATCAAAAGTTGTACATATTGAGGAAAAAACTGGAACATGCATCGCGTGACGTAAAACATATTGCATACACCACCTTCATTAGGACGATACTAGAATACTCAGCCGTTGTTTGGAGTCCCCATCAAGCGACCCTTAAGAAGAAGCTGGAAAGAATACAAAGACTGGCGGCGCGTTTTATTTGTTCAACATACCGAAGAAAGGAATCGGTCACGCTGATGTTACAGAGATGCAACTTAGATACTCTTGAACTGCGGAGAAAAAAATATAGGCTGAAGGTATTCTTCCAAATAATTCACGATCAACTTAAGATTGATAAGTTCAAATATTTACACCCCCCAGGCAAAATAAATCCCCGAACTAACCACGATTGCGTCATAAAACCATACCAAACAAATACTGACATGTTTCGATATTCTTTCTTCCCGGATGTCGTAGAAATGTGGAACAAACTACCAAACGCAATTGTTGTTTTAAACAATGTCACCGACTTCGAAAATGCTGTAGAGGCACACTTACGAGATTGTTGAGTTTGATGTAAGCGACCTCATGTCCATTATTTTGGAATATGTCAGTGAATTTTGAATTGTTATTTTGAATTCTGAATTGTTAATAATGAAATACCTGTTTTCATTGTGAAGTGCCGAGTGTTACGCAACTTTATGTACCTTGTACATTTTTTATGTATGTAATTGTATTGTCCTCTCTGTTATGACCCTCTTGGAGGGTTGACAGTATTATTAAATAAATAAAAATAAATAAAGTAGCCTCGGTGACACAGTTGGTGGAAGCCCTAAGATTCATCCTTGTGACCGTCCATCCGCCCAGCCACGCCTACGTCTGTTCGTGCGTCCACACGTCCTTCTGCGCGTCCCTCCCTGCGTTCGTCCATGCATCCACCTCTGCGTCCGTCCATGCGTCTATCCGTCCGTGCAGCCATCCATGCGTCCGTGCATGCATATGTCTTTGTGTCCGTTTGTCAATCTAGTCAACACTCTAAGTACCACCATCTCGCATCTTTTCATCAAGCACCGTAATCCAGCGGACATTCCAAGGACTAAACGAGAGGTGGCCCACGCACAATTTCTTACGGCTTGCGCTTCGTGTCTACTTCCCACCTTTAACCACCTCGAGTTTATGGTATATACTAGTTCACTGTATTCATGGCACTGCGGCCCAACGCTCGCTAAACCTTTCTAAAACCAAGGAGGTTACGCCCAGGGAGTATAACGTAGCAACCCTTTCTTGTCAGATGGTGCTCGATGTACATGCCAATGTCGGCTAATGGGGAATGAGAGACAGGAGAATTCGGCTTTTGCTTCGTGTCTACTTCCCACCTTTAACCACCTCGATTTCATGGTATATACTAGTTCACGGTATTCATGGCACTGCGGCCCAACGCTCGCTAAACCTTTCTAAAACCAAGGAGGTTACGCCCAGAGAGTATAACGTAGCAACTCTTTCTTGTCATATAGTGCTCAATGTACATTCCAGTGGCTGCTAATGTGAAATGAGAGACAGGAGAATTCGCCTTTTGCTTCGTGTCTACTTCCCACCTTTAACCACCTCGAGTTCATAGTATATACTAGTTCACTGTATTCATGGCACTGCGGCCCACCGCTCGGTAAACCTTTCTAAAAACGAGGAGGTTACGCCCAGCGAGTATAACGTAGCAACTCTTTCTTGTCAGATAATGCTCAAGGTACATGCCAATGGCTGCTAATGGCGAATGAGAGACAGGAGAATTCGGCTTTTGCTTCGTGTCTACTTCCCACCTTTAACCACCTCGAGTTCATGGTATATACTAGTTCACTGTATTCATGGCACTGCGGCCCACCGCTCGCTAAACCTTTCTAAAACCAAGGAGGTTACGCCCACACAGTATAACGTAGCAACTCTTTCTTGTCAGATAGTGCTCAATGTACATGCCAGTGGCTGCTAATGTGAAATGAGAGACAGGAGAATTCTCCTTTTGCTTCGTGTCTACTTCCCACCTTTAACCACCTCGAGTTCATAGTATATACTAGTTCACTGTATTCATGACACTGCGGCCCACCGCTCGCTAAACCTTTCTAAAAACAAGGAGGTTACGCCCAGCGAGTATAACGTAGCAACTCTTTTTTTGTCAGATAATGCTCAAGGTACATGCCAATGGCTGCTAATGGGGAGTGAGAGACAGGAGAATTCGGCTTTTAGTTAACGCGCACGCTGCGAAATTTTTATTGTTCAACAACGCACAGGAGAAATTTCCCACCGGCACCACCTTGCGGGTCAAAACGTAAGACTGGTTACGCATTACGACTGCGACGAGGGACGATCGGGGGCCGCTTTAAAGAGCTTCGCCCCTAAACACTTGAGGTTTCAAGCTTTTTAAAAGGATATGCTTCATAATCAGGTGGTATATTTTCCACGTGAAATCTCAGGAGATGATAACTGTGCCTCTTTTCTTCTTTTATTTATTAGAAATATTGTAATAATTATATGAATAATAAAAATAATTTTATTAGTACTGGTAATATAATTAGTATTGTGTTGTTGTTGTCGTGGTAGCGGTAGTTGTAGCTATCAGTAGTCGTAGCACTGCTGATGGTAGCTTTGTGAGTGTGCTAGCAGACCTGGTTGTACATTGGCCGCTGAAAAGATGCGGTTGGTTTGCTGAAGTATCTGCCATGTACTCTGCCATTTCTCTTGGAGTTGCATTTAGGAGGTGGTTGAAGTATCTGTACTGAGGTGCTCTAGGACCCGCAGTGAAAAAAAAGTATATTGCAGGTTTTCAGTTATGGCCTCAATAGTACTCTGGCTGTGATCTTTATACACAAGAATTTATCATTTGAGTTGTATGTCGCAGCGAAAACCTGTTTCAAAGGCAAATCTAAGTTACATGGAGGACATAAAATTGATATATTGTAAAAATGGCTATGTGTGTGCTTGAAGAAGTAAAAGAGAGAGAAAGCGAAGTAGATTACAAGGAAAACGCAAGGAGGTTAGCTTGTTAGAACTAATCTCTTTTGCTACCCTGCTCAGAAGTGTGGCAGCTTGGGCTAGTGGTATTGCATGACGATAGTAATAGCGCGTAAACAAAACGACGACACAGAGACAAGAAGGACATGAAAGACACAAGCGCTCCTGTCTTTCGTGACCTTCTTGTCTCTGTGTCGTCGTTTTGTTCTCGAGCTATAACTATCGCCTGCTCAGAAGTGGGAAAACAGAGCATTTAAAGGGAACCAAAAGAAAAAAATAGGACAGAAAGAAAAACACAGCATATCCACGGACTGAATTATGATGAGTGGGGGGAAGCGTCCATCCATCCGTTCGTGCATCCATCCGTCCGTCCAACCATAGGTCAATCTGTCCGTCAGTGGGTTTGTCCGTCTATCTGTTTGTATGTCCGTCCATCTATTGAACGCTCCAAGTACCACCATTTCGCATATTTTCATCCTATGGTAATTTTATTGAAGTACCACCATATAGCAGACATTGGAAGAACTAAACTCTCCTGTGGCATATACCCGAAAAAGTTGGTTACTACAGAAAATGACCGGGGGACGCTTTAGAAAGATTTTTTCATCATGTAATCATTATATACAAGTATAGCCATCTAGCGGTCCTTCCAAGAAGCATATTTTTATCATATTGTCACGGGGTCGTGACGTGGCCGAAGACAGAAGATTTTATGTTGGGATTTAACTGTTTATTTGGGCGAACCTGTGCCCGGTAAACGGAAAGTCAGATTACAGTAGCAGTCTTTCACAGATAGCAGTGAATGGAGCGTCGGCCGTCGATGAACTACTGACAAGCGGCAAAGAGCGTCGGCATTTATACTCTTGCCATCGAATGTTCTAGCGTTATCGCTGGCGGTGACGAGTGTTCCAGAATAATCCATGCAGTTTGCGGAGTGGCCGTGATCTTATTGAATTGATCTACTACAGTTCCGAAGCTTCTCAAAAACTGCAGGCGCGGTTTGCGCTGCGAATTGTGTATTGTATTGGGGCGATACCAAAACTTGAGGAATGGCACGTGGCATTGCCCCCTTCTGAAAAAGGGCATCATCCCGATGCTTTAACTAAAGATGAAGGTACAATATGCAAGAAAGTAGAATGAATAAATTACTATACAACAAAAATAAAAAAACACTGTTTCAGTTTGTTAACGCTCATGAAACGGCTTAAGGCGAGCGGCATGGACGACTTCAGGTCGCGATCGGCGTCGTTGAGAGTTCGTGATTCCTTCGGGGACAACCTCGTAATCAAGTGGGCTGAGACGTCGAACCACCCTGTAGGGTCCGAAGTACCGTCGCAGAAGCTTTTCACTGAGTCCACGTCGGCGTATTGGCGTCCACACCCAAACACGTTCACCTGGCTGGTATTCCACGAAGCGTCGTCGAAGATCGTAACGGCAGCTGTCGTTTGTCTGTTGATTCTTGATGCGGAGACGCGCGAGTTGTAGGGCTTTTTCGGCGCGTTGAAGGTACCCACTCACATCGAGATTTTCTTTGTCGGTAGCGTTGGGTAACATCGCATCGAGCTTCGTTGCCGGGCTCCTTTCGTAGACCAATTATATTGGAGATATCTGCGTCGTCTCCTGCACCGCCGTGTTGTATGCGAAGGTCACGTACGAAATAATGGCGTCCCACGTCTTGTGTACGACATCGACGTACACTGACAGCCTTTCTGCGATCATCTTGTTTAGCCGCTCGGTGAGGCCATTGGTCTGTGGGTGGTACGCTGTCATCCGGCGGTGGTTTGTCTGGCTATATGCGAAGATTGCTGGACTTAGGTCAGTAGTAAATGCCGTTCCTCTGTCGGTGATGAGGATCTTCGGGGCGCCGTGACGTAGGACAATATTTTCGACGAAGAACTTAGCTACCTCGGATGCACTGCCTTTGGGCAGGGCTTTTGTTTTGGCGTAGCGGGTGAGGTAGTCGGTAGCTACCACGATCTACTTGTTTTCGAAAGTTGACGTCGGGAACGGCCCCAGTAGGTCCAAACCAACTTGCTGGAATGGTCGGCGAGGTGGTTTAATTGGCTGCGGAAGTCCTGATGGCCTTGTCGGTCGTCTCTTGCGTCGCTGACAGTCCCGGCATGTCCTCACATAACGAGTGACGTCGGTGGTAAGACATGGCCAGTATTACCTTTCTTGTATCTTCGCGAGCGTGTGGGAAACACCAAGGTGCCCTGCCGTGGGATCGTCGTGCAGGGCTTGCAGGAGTTCTGGCCGCAGAACTGAAGGCACCACAAGGAGGTACTTGGCTCGGAGCGGTAAGAAGTTTTTTTTTTTTGAGAAGACCGTCTCGCAGAAAGAACGACGCCAGTGCGCGCTTGAATACCTTCGAGACTTCGGCGGTCCTGCTTTCGAGGTATTCTATTAGGGCCTTAAGTTCCGGGTCGGCCCACTGTCATTCAGCGAAGTCGTCGGCAGTTATCGTTACCAAGAAGTAGTCGTCATGCGGGTCGTCGGGCGGTGGTTGGTGGACAGGCGCACGAGAGAGACAGTAGGCGTCGGAGTATTTCTTGCCGGACTTGTAAACGACGGTAATGTCATATTCTTGAAGTCTCAGGCCCCATCGTGCGAGACGACCTGAAGGGTCCTTCAAGGTAGCTAGCCAACACAAGGCGTGGTGGTCGCTCACAACTTGAAGGGCCGGCCGTAGAGGTAAGGGTGAAATTTTTATGTAGCCCAGATGATGGCGAGACACTCTTTTTCTGTTGTGTAATAATTGTATTCTGCTTTGCATAGCGATCGGCTAGCGTAACTAATGACCCTTTCAAGTCCGTCAGCCCTCTGCCCAAGAATGGCGCTGAGACCTACCCTGCTTGCGTCAATGTGTATCTCTGTCTCGACGAATTCGTCGAAATGGGCAAGTAACGGAGGCGTGTGGAGGCAATGTTTAAGCTCCTGGAAAGTGTGTTCCTGCGGCGTTTCCCACTTGAACTCTACGTCGGCCTTGGTAAGGTTAGTGAGTGGATCGGCGATGCGGGCGATGTTTTCCACGAACCGCCTTTAGTAGGCACACAGGCCCAGGAATCGGCGCACCGCCTTCTTGTCAGAGGGCGGCAGAAAGTCGGCGATGGCGGCTGTTTTCCGTGGATTGGGAAGAAGTCGAGACTTGTTATTCACGTTCCCCAGGAACAAGAGCTCCTCGTACGCAAATCTGCACTTTTCTGGCTTCAGTGAGAGTCCGGACGTCTTGATGGCTTGAAGTACAGCTTCAAGATGCCAAAGATGCTCGTCGAAACTCGAGGTAAACACGAAGACGTCATCCAAGTACACAAGGCAAGTCTGCCACTTCAATCCTGCCAGTACCGTATCCATAACGCGTTGAAAAGTTGCAGGCGCTGAGCAAAGACCGAAGGGCATCACCTTAAACTCAAAGAGGCCGTCCGGTGTTATAAACGCCGTCTTCTTTCGATCTCTTTCGTCGACTTCGATTTGCCAATAGCCAGTCTTGAGGTCCATTGACGAAAAATACTTGGCGTTATAGAGCCGATTCAGTGCGTCGTCTATTCGTGGGAGAGAATAGAAGTCCTTTTTTGTAATTTTGTTCAGGCGGCGATAATCGACGCAGAAACGTAAGGTCCCATCCTTATTCTTCACTAACACTGCGGGGGACGCCCATGGACTCTTGAACGGCTGTATGATGTCGTTCCGTAGCATTTCATCAACTTGTGTCTTTACGGCCTCGCGTTGTTGCCTCAAAACCCTGTACGGACTCTGACGGAGTGGTCTGGCATTTTCCTCGGTTATGAAGCGATGTTTCGCGATTGGCATCTGTCGATTGTTTGACGACGATGAAAACCAATCTTCGTATTGCACCAGCAGGGTCTTGAGCTGCTCTCGCTTATTGTTCGCAAGGCTGGCATTGACGTCGAAAGCTGAGGGAGAGGCTTCGTATCTCTGAGCAGGTTCCGCAGAATCGGGTAAGGCAAAAGCACACGTGGCTCCACGATTTCTTCCATGTATGCGACTGCCGTTCCTTTGTTCACATGTTTGTATTCATTGGTGAAATTTGTGATCATAACCGTTGCTCTGCCTCCCCGCAGCTCTGCAATTCCTCTTGCGACGCAAATATTGCGGGTGACCAACAGATGCTGACTGCCTTCAACGACGCCTTCCAAGTCATGTGATTTAGGGGCGCTGACTGAAATAATGACACTGGAGCGAGGCGGAATGGTAACTTGTTCTTGCAGCACAATCAAGGCATGGTTTCCTGACGGCGTGCGCGGCGGCAGAGCTTCTTCTGTGGATAACGTTATCGACTTTGTTCTTAGGTTGATGACCGCACAATGGAGGCATAAGAAGTCCATGCCAAGGATGACATCTCTCGAGCAACGCTGTAAGACTACGAAGTCTGCAGGACAAATACGGCCGTTAATGGTGACTCTCGCTGTGCAGATTCCTGCTGGCGTTATGACATGACCTCCGGCTGCGCGGATTTCGGGGCCTTCCCAAGCTGTCCTAACTTTCTTCAACTTCGCGGCGAACGAGCCACTAATGACGGAATAGTCGGCTCCAGTATCGACGAGAGTGGTCACACTGTGGTCATCGATAAGAACGTTGAGGTCGCTAGTTCGCCGTCTCGTGGTGCAGTTAGGCCGTGGCGTTGGGTCACGGCTTCGTCGGCTTGTTCCGCTGCTTCTGTTTTGTCGTCAGGTCACCTTCGGTGAGTGAGGTTTCGTCGTCAAGACTATGCCTGGTTGGCGTGGTGTTCGGAAAGCTCCATCGCGGCGTCGTCGTGATCGGAGGATCTTCGGTAGTTCGTCGAACAGCAACCGCACCTCCATCAATTGCTGCCCTTAGTTTCCCGGATACGAGCTAGGAGACCGGCCCCGCGTTGGGCCAGAGTACTGCTGGTGGTGCGGTGACATGCGGTAGCTGGGCGACGGTGAACGGGAAGGACTTTGTGGTGTTCACTAAGTTTCTGTCAGGTATTCGGCTATGTCGCTTGGCCGTTCCCCTGACTGTGGACGTGGTGCATTGGCGGCGAAGCAACGCAGTCCCATCTGTCGTTACTGGCAACGGCGGTATGTCTGCCCGGCCTCGACACAGTGGTACCAGAGTGGGTGGTGGTCAGGGGTGCACCAAATGTCGGTTTTCCTCTGCACAATGCGCTGGCCCGCTGGCAAACGGTAGGTCGTCGGTGTGGGTGGTGGCGGCGTCTGGTTACGGAAGTGCGATGGGGCGGCGCTTTGGCGTGCGCATGGAGGAGGGGCGTGGCGGCGGGCGTCAGCAGCATAGCTCATGACTTGCAGCTGTGGCTCTTGAGGCCGAGCAACGCCCAGCGATTGCTGGATCTCCTGGCATACGACGTCCGCGATGGTTTTCACGTAAGGCTGCACGGAAGAAAGTAACTTTTGAAGCTCCTTTTACACGATCGCTCGGATCATCTCACGCAAGTCAGTGCTTCCTAGCGCTTGAATGCCGGTGTAGCTTGTAGACGAGAAGCTACGGTTATATTGCCGTGTGCGCATCTCGAGCGTCTTCTCTATCGCTATAGATGCTTCTGAAATGAATTTGGTGATTGTCTTGGGTGGGTTTCTGATCAGCCCGGCGAAAAGTTCCTGCTTTACTCCTCGCATGAGCAGACGAACCATCTTTTACTCGGACATGTCGGAGTCAGCGTGGCGGAAAATTTTACTCATATCGTCCGTGAATAGCGCCACGTTTCCGTTTGGCATCTGCATGCGGGTTTTGAGAATAGCTGCGGCCTTCTCTTTGCCCACCACACTTGTGAAAGTGGTGAGGAACCTGGTGTGAAAGACGTCCCACGTTGTAAGGCTTCGCTCTTAATTTTCGGACCAGGTCCGAGCAGCATCTTCTAAGGCGAAATACACATGCCGGAGCTTTTCATCGTCTGTCCAGTCATTGAAGGCGGCGAAGCGGTCGAACCTTTCGATCCAGCTTTGCGGGTCTTCCAGTGGCGAACCGCGGAAAGTTGGCGGCTCTTTGGGTTGCCAGAGCAGGAGTGGTGCGGGTGGAACCGGCGTTGACATGGTCACCGTGGTCGACGTCAACGTCTTGGTTTTCTGAGCCTTGTCCAGTAAAAGCCCGTACTCCAGTGGCAGACCTTGTGGCCTGCGGCTAAATTGCTGCTCGTTGCTGGCGTTGGTGTCTTCGCGGCGTGGGCTGGGTTCACGGCTTGATGGAGGCGTCCGGTACATGGAAGAAACAGCACCTCCACCAGATGTCACGGGGTCGTGACGTGGCCGAAGACAGAAGACTTTATATTGGGATTTAACTGTTCATTTGGGCGAACCTGTGCCTGGTAAACGAAAATTCCGATTACAGTAGCAGTCTTGCAAAGATAGCACAAAGGGAATTTTTATTCAACGAATAACATGTAGTCAATATACACATACACTTCTCATAACATTGCACATAGTTGATTTTTTTTTAAACTTATCAGGAATATTGACAGGGGCGCTGTGGCCGTACATTGTTGTTCAAATGAACAGGGCATGTATTGAGATAGCAGTGAACGGAGTGTCGGCCGTCGATGAACTACTGACAAGCGGCGAAGTTCGTCGGCATTTATACTCTTGCCATTGAATGTTCCAGCGTTATCGCTGGCGGTGAGGAGTGTTCCAGAATAATCTGTACAGTTCGCGGAGTAGGCATGATCTTATCGAAATAATCTACTACAGTCCCGAAGCTTCTTGAAAACTGCAGGCGCGGTTTGCGCTGAGGATTGTGTAGTGTATTGGGGTGATAACAAATCTTGAGGAAGGGCACGTGGCAATATATTTATCATATACAAGTGCAGCCATCTAGCTCGCATTCAAAAACTATACTACCCTTGCAACATACCCGATAGAGCTGGTTACTACAGAGGACGATCAAGTGAGGCCTCAAGGAGCTTCGCTCCTAAAAAAATGGCACACAGATCACCATGGGCGTTCTGAATACTAGCGTGGCTACTACGACATACCAGAGACAAGCACCTTTCATTGAGTGCGCCCCACGTAATCCCTTGAAACACGCATTTCTATGCCATTATCAGAAACGCGTGAAATTCGCGTAGCAGAATTCTTAGGCACTCAGTATTACATGCCAAAAAAATGAATGATTATGTCGCTTTGTGCAATCATCTCTAATTAAAGTAATGGAGTGTGCGACAAATTATCTAAATATGCTGCTACCTGCCAATTTCGTAATTGCAAGAAAAGAATAAGTTTCATGCCTGAAACGCATGCGCAGTTTTTTTTATTGTACTCGTATGGAGCGGGGAAAAAACTTTACACATTGGTCCTGTCTGTGCCCCTTTGAACGATCGTCAATCATGATAGTGCCTCCATCTGAATGATCCTCCCTAGCAATACGAAGCTAAGGGATATTAAATGACTGATACTTCAGCATTAAAAGTAAATTTACCACTACCTGGTGTTTGCACTAATCACGGCATAAAATATTTGTCGTTCACAGTAATTTTGTTATGGAACGTTGTTCCACCAAATATAAAGTCTTTAGCTAACCTGTATACATTAGAAAAAACATTGACATTTATCTGTTATTGCCATACATTACTCTATTTTGTAATTTTTGGATTGTGATTTAGCGATTGTCGTCTTGTAAGTGTGTTTATTACTACTCATCGTTGTTTCGTTATTATTCAATAGTTATTTTATAACATTGTTTTGTTAATACTACATTGCCTTGCGATTTGACCTTGCACTTTTTTACATACTTCTTTATAGTGCAACCCCCTACAGTCTTCCGACTACGGGGCCCTAGTCTGTAAAACCTCTCCTACATTTTATGTATTGCTACTTTACTAATAATAAAAAACTTCTAACTGTAAAATTCAGGATGCGCACGATTGTGCCCACTGAGATTCATGCCATTTGAAGCAAGAGGTGGCGTGTGATGCCCTTTTGAAGTTCGCGTCCAAAATTGTGGACGTAGTCACTCAAAGAGCTAAAAGAACACAAACGTGCGAAGTTCAAATCTAAGACGTTCTGAGTAGCCACATGCACGAAGGAAGAGCAACAGCGCTTGCGCAGCCTTCTTTTTAGACGTTAGCTACGGTTAATTGGCGGGATTCGGTCTTCTGAAAAAGCTCGGTCATTCAGTTTATTCAGCTCTTTGCAAAGTACCTGCCTCTATAAACATTGCTGTGGGCACTCACGCAGAGTATGATGAACAGTTTTATGATGACCACAGTGGTAACATGCTGTGCTGTCGGCCATCCCTATAGGTGGAACGCGTATGCGTACGTAATTGCGACACCCAACCATGAGCAACGAAAAACGGAAGCGTCAACTTGGTGAAGTCCTTGAGGAATGCGAAGGCTGAGAGCTGAATCCAGTGAATGGCCTGCGTCTTTGATGCGCGACTCATTCCACGATGGTGTTCATTATAGCTTCTTTTCTAATCATATGGTGGTTTTGGGACGTTAAATCACACATATCAATCAATGAATCATTCCACTGCGACATGGTGCATTGGCAAGCAAGCACGCAGCACTTCCACACAGGTGCAGTCTTGGAGTGTGGTAATAATATTTGACTTTTGTCTGCATGGGCTGAACGGGCAGCTCGATCGGCTCGTTTATTGCGGATAAGCCCACAGCGACTTGGGCGCCATTAGAAAGTTATTTCATGACCTTTTTTGAATAAGCTGTGGGCCTCTTCTTCAATCAAAAATACCAGCTACTCATGGTCGCGCGTAATTGTGGCAGAAGGGAATCCACTGCGGCGGTTCACTAACTGACGACTACCCATTTTTCTGCCCGTTCGTCAGTCATGAAATGTAATGCGACATGAAGCTTTGTGAGCTTTGCTGCTGTCGATGTCGTTAGGTAACAGGTCTTATTTTACTTAGAGTTTCTATAGGTATTAGGACGGCTGCTGTTGAGATGTCCGGCATAACGGAACCATTGGCGTGTAAGTCCATTGAGCCTCGATAATTCTCATATAGCAGCAGCAATGACGAGGTGTTTACGAGTCGGTGGCGACATATTTGTTTTCTTTACAGATCCCAGGTATCGCAGAGCTGATGCTAGGCTGAGTCTGCCGTGAGGAAGAGATCGAAGAAGGAAGAAGTAAAATTGCAACTACCCACGTGAGCACTTCAGTCGAATTTGCAAAATCACTTTATTTGACCAAATACCTGACTTAATTTTGCTTATTGGTCTGCTTATTGGTTCACGTGGGAGGATTTTCACAAAACATCGGCTTTTTATGAACTGTTCACGCGGTTAACACAAAAAAACACCGTGTACACTTCGGACAGTGGACACGTGATATTGAAGTAATTTGCTTTCAAATGATAATGATAAGTGCACTCTCTTCCATTGAACGTTTTGCGCGAACGAGGCAAGTTGTAACATTACAAATGTATGTACAAACCGCAGAAGTGCAAGCGAGCCCGGTCTAAATGGATGAATTTTAGATCTGCAAAGCTCCTTCAGATGCTTTCTGGAAGTCAGTTGTAGAGTGAATTCTGTTCGTCGCCGGGAGCGTAAATTAAAGAATTGCCGTATTTTAAAGTATTATCTTGCCTCCGCAATCATTGAGAACGATACGTATTCTATATGCGTGTTCCGCACATTACGCCACCAGGTACTTTCTTTCTTGGTGTCGTAGATAAATAAATCCAAAGCCGAATTTTACATACGCTCACCCTTTTGACATCTGCCATTACACGTTCCAATGACATTTCAGCCTTAACGTCTACAAGCGTCGCGGGAAGCCAATGACCAAATTGGGTTGACTTCTCGCTAGGTTACCTAGATACGCGCAGAACACTTTCACAGCGCGCATAATTTAGGAAAATATAGTTTTTTGCAAGAGACCCACCTTTGAATACTGGGCTACAACTTTTATTATGAATGAAAAGAAATCTACGGAGGCGGAGCTTCGCATATGTAGCTCTACTAAAGGCAGTCCGACTTGGCGAGCGTCTCGTAACGCTGTGGAAAGTGACGGGGGTACATCACAAGCGTTTTATGTGGACGCAGACGCCGCTATGTAGACGCAGACGCTGAGGGATGCCTATACTCCGTTTCATACATCATGTGCAACGCTGTCAAAGCTAGCGCTCTTGTTTGCGCTGTGTACTGCCGCGACCAAAAAGTAGTGCGTCGCTTGGGGTGTACGAGAATCAATAAATGCTTCTCGGGAAACTTCTAAGCATACATATTTGTCATCAGGTTAAAAAACAAACGCCTGTGTTGTCGGATAAACAATCCAAATATGCGAGTTGGTAATTTATGTTTGTCGCTTTCGTATCAGGTTTTCGCTCTCCGCGCGACCCGTGCCGCCGTTTTTTTTTTTACTTGTTGTGGCAGCTTCGAAAAAATGGCACTTTGGAACCCATGCACTTCAAAAATGGAGCCAAAAATGGCAAAAATGAAACCCATGCACTTCAAAACTACGGTGAACTCTCCGGAGCGACGCGTCAAACCACTCGGCTACGAAACCGCGCGGAACAACACCTCGTGTTTTCTCTACGGACTACTTGCCTAGCCTTCACAGCGTTGCACCTGATGTATGAAACGGAGTATAGAGGAACGAGAGGTGGTGCGAGTGTAGGCTAGGAGACGCGGCCTGCGTCGGCGTTGTGAGGCGACAGGGGAGGATACGCAGAAGAGGAGAGAAGGAAAGTGGCGTGCATGCGCAGTAAGAGTGGTGACGCCACCAATCGGATTGAGATTGACCATAAGATGTTTCACATCTAATAAATACAACTATCTTTTGTTATTTACTGCGCGCTGTCTCAAATAGATTGATTTAGAAAATAAGGAACATTTATAGTTCATGTTGAAAACACGGGGTCTATTGTGGAACTACACTAACAGGCGGAAGAATTCATGCGATTTATTTCTGTAGCTTTCGCTTCAATGCCGAGAATAGTTATCACCGTCTGTTTAGAATGAGTATTCAACAATTTGAGAACAGTCTACTCGGTGAGAGGAGAGCAGTAAGCTGTCCGTTACCCACTCATCGAGAAAGAACTGAGTTGTGTTTAGAAAAAGTTGTTAACGATTTAAAGTGTTTGGTACCTTTAGTATCGATGAGCATAAAGCCGTCCGGTTGACCTCTCTTGGGTCAGCAGTGGAGCACCGTCACCACTACACCGCCTTGCCAGACCTTTAGCACCAAACGCGTTCTGCCGATCTACATTGGAGAGAAGTTTAAATAATCACAATAGTGCGGCCTTTGATACATGCTGACGACGAAGCTGAACGTCTTAACCGCACGCTCACTAAGATGCCCCTCAATGCACCTCTCTGAATTTTATCAAGACTGTTGTGCCATGTTTGCCTGTGTGATTTTGGCAAAAACTTTCTCCTGGCATGACACCACAGGATTTTCACTTTTTTTATTTTTTGTATGGTCACAATGTCATTTTGCCATATGAAAACACCTTGCCTCTTGTGCCATACACGATGATGTGCTCTCGCGAAGCGATCGACCGGGCTCATATAGCTCGTCAAGCTGTCCGGTCTCTCCGTAGCAGTGCGTGCCCTCAGGTACAAGATTGAAACAGTAGCCAGTAAAATATTAAAAACCTAATGTATATTTCTTCCCCACTGCATCTACAGCTGTCAGCACCCTTAACTAGAACGCTCCGATGCGTGGCATCGGCTCGCGTGAACTGAGGGCAGCGCCGCCAAGCGTTGAAAATTATTTGCTTGCTGCAGTTAACGACAGATGGAGCGCCCGTCGGATTTACTAGTAAATTGGTGTTTTCAGTCGGCCTGACCGGTGGGTCGACTGCACTCACTTGACATGCCATTTTCACTACGTTCCGCTTGTGGCTGCGTTATCGTGCGCACCCATAGCGTTCTTTGACGTAGACGTATCTTGACATTGAACCAGTGCGTGCGACAGCTTACGCACCTTTCGAGTTGAAATTCACAGCTGTTTCTCAAAAAAAAGCATATCATATGTATAACAAGCAGAGAAAACGCACATTCATGGCGTTTGTAAAAGTTGTGCAATAAATAAATCTGAATATCGTTGGCGTTGTTCTTTTTGCAGAGTCTATATTTTCCGACATCGTGGTTTGAACTGTTTTCGTAATGGAGAGTGGGCCTTGCTGCTCGGCTCACGCTGCACGGAAGATGTGGTCTTGGACGAGATTTGTACGGACGAAAATTGCTTTGTTTGCATTTTATCCGCACGTCTTTCTTGCGAGAACACGCAAAAACATTGCGCTCCAAGATCACACCTTTCATGCAGCGTAAACCAATCAGGTAGGCACGCACTAAATTGCGTGGACAGTTCAATTCACGATGCCCCGCCGCGGTGGTCTAGTGGCTAATTAGGTACTCGGCTGCTGATCCATAGGTAGCGGGATCGAATCCCGGCTGCGGCGGCTGCGTTTTCAATGGAGGCGAACATCCTTTAGGCCCGTGTGCTCAGATTCGGGTGCACGATAAAAAACACCAGGTGTTCAACAATTATGAAACCCTCTACTACGGCGTCTTTCATAAACATGATTGATTGATATGTGGGGTTTAACGTCCCAAAACCACTATATGAATATGAGAGACGCCGTAGTGGAGGGCTCCGGAAATTTAGACCACCTGGGATTCTTTAACGTGCACCCAAATCTGAGCACACGGGCCTACAACATTTCCGCCTCCATCGGAAATGCAGCCGCCGCAGCCGGGATTCCAACCCGCGCCCTGCGGGTCAGCAGCCGAGTACCTTAGCCACTAGACCACCACGGCGGGGCTTTGATAAACATATGGTGACTTTAAGACGTTGAACCCCACACAACATTTTCATCTAAGAATTCGTGCTGTCTGAATGTTAATTAATCAAAACATGAACAGTGCCATTGCTTTTAAGATTTATTTATTGTACAACTTCAACAAATGCCATGAACGTGCTTTTGCTCTGATTGCTACGCAAGTGGTTTATTCTGAGCAGGAGCTGCCAATTCAAACTCGAGAGGTGCGTAAGCTGTCGCAGACAACGGTTTATTGTAGAGATCAGTGTATGGCAACGAACGCCATGGGCGCGCACAATAATCTAGCCAGGATCGAAACGTAGCGAAAAAAAGACATGTCAAGTGAGTGCATTCGACCTGCCGGTGAGGGAAACTGCAAACAGCAATTTGCTAGAGAAACCGACGCGCGTTCCATCAATAGTTAATTGCAGCAACCATATCATCTTCGGCGCTTCGCGGCGCCGATGTCCGTCCACACGAGCCGAGGCCACGCGCCGGAGCATTCGAGTTAAAGGTGTTGACGGCTGTACTATAAATGAAATTTAATATTTACATTGCAGCTAGCAAGCTGGTCTTACGCTGTCGTCGTGTAGCATTGTATATGTTCCACATATGTAGAATTAAAAGTGGAAGTAGATTTTCGGTAATGAATAATTAATGAGAAGCACCACAACATATGGGCTCCGAGCTGCCGAAAAGCCCAAACAGATAATGAAATATACTCTTTTCAGTTTTCTTTTTAACTAGTTTGTGATGGTAGAAAAGTATATCAAGGCGTGGCAAAATGATGCACTATGATTGAAAGTCCTATCTTACACCTTTTCCAAGTGTTGGAAAAGTCATCCTTCATGGATAGCAAGCGTCAGCGCTTAGCGCAAAGGCTCACAATGCTTAGCAAACAAAATCACGCCCACTGACGCTTCGGAAGCATTATTCTTCCAGTAGTCGTATTTAGGAAGCATTATTTTTCAGCGTGTATATCCACCACACTTAGAAGAAGCATTACGAAGCACGAACAGCGTGAATTCAACACGGGGACACACGACGAGACTCAGACCCCATGTGTCCCCGGGTTGAATTCGCGCGGTTCATACTACATATTGCAAAACCATTAGGCCAAAGCTTGACTTTATTAGAACAGGCATGCGATAAATGACCCTCCCCCCTTGTTTACGCTATGTACGCGTTAAAATATTTAGACTATACACACGCTTAGGCTAACAAGATGCGATCAGTGAAATAAGAATTTCGTGTCTTGCTGAAAGTTTGAGTTCTGCTGTCTCTCCCGTCACAAGCATGCCACGACTTAAAACTCCGAACAGCCACTCGTAAAACTGGTGTCACCTGAACGTTAAAGTTTATTATTTCCGGACATGACAAATCCGTTGAACGAGTATCTGATTCGCGGTCCTTTTGCAAACCTCTTGCGTGCTTAGAAGAATGACGCTAGTCAGAGGTTTTTTTTTTCATTTGTTTGTGTTAAACATTTTATTCTCGTCCTTCCCTTCTCCCTCCTTCATCTGCCTGTTCAAGACACATCTCTTCTAGCCTGTCGTAATCCCAGGATTGCAATTCTCTGCACACCTCAGCAGAAGAGAGGACGTCTGGCACAAAGTGGAAGCCGTAAAACTGCGTCAACGTTTTCTCCCTGAAAGCGGTAGAGGGCTTCCGTTCAGAATAATGAACTCTGTTGGTTCGGCTGAAACCACTGATAGGTGAGGGAACACGTTCTCTGTCTGAAAGAGCACTGGCTGGGTCCTTTGTGCTCAGTTGTGAAAAAGACAAATTCTCTCTGGGCGTTGAATATTCGAGCTTCACGTCGGTTTAACGTCCTCATGTCTTTGATCAGTGGTTGTTGTGCCCGCTACGCACTTCTATTGAGCGCTTGAAGGAAGCACTTTTCAATTCCGCCCTCCAAAACTTTTCCTGAAGTGCCTAGATTAGTGCCGAAAGCAAAAAAACGTAGTGGCGCTCACCAAAGTTATTGCAGTTATGATTGACAATGCAGAACGCAGGCCTGCGATTGGGTAAACGCAACATTAGACATGATCGCAGCATTGCATCAAAAATTAATTTTTATAGGTCCCCGGAGAGCTGCAGCACTGGCCAAAGAATGCATGGCACTGCATGGCACTGATGAGAATGCATGGGGGACTCTCCATTTGCGATAGGAACAATGTTAAGAGAGAAAATTGTAAAAACCTTAATATAGGTGCAGCCGTAACAGGAAAAAATTCTGAAATTACCAAACATGATAGCGGTGTTCGCCAACACCCTTGTTTTGTATGGGCGGGTCAGTGTTAAACCCCCGAACTGTTTGTTACTATTATGATGTCGTGAGCATTGAAAATAACTGGCCAAATTACACGCAAGCTTTCCGTACATACGAGCTTTAAGTTCATCTCTTTGGCATCGTCTCAAACGTGTCAGCTCAAGTGAAACGCGGTGAGGGGACTACACGAGGATGAACGTGAGGATAAGCGTCGATATTATTCTACGTTAAAATTTCTACTGTTATTATTTTCTGACTGCGTGTCCCTATGGCGGCCCTTCTGGCTGCCCCAATATGTTAATTTGGTCTACGGAACCTCCAAGGGATAAGTATAAAATATTAAGGTCTTTAAAAGTGTAAGAGCGCCTCTCACACACTTTTCCCGCTAGAGAATTTCACACTGAAATCACGCAGGAGAATACAGGTTTTGTAAAGTGTGGCAAATGCATTTTTCATATTTGCAAATCACAAAGACACACGTTCATGCGGCAAGTGAGGAGCACATAAATCGTACGTTCTCAATATTTCACCTCCTCGTTTGCCAACAGAATATTGTGAAAATCTGGGCCCGGATTCACAAAACTCACTTACGAAAACATTTTTGCGCAAGAGAAATTTTGTAGCGTAAGTCGATTCACGAAACGAAAAAACGTCGTAAGAGGCCATAGTTGTCACATCGGCCGCTGCAAATAAAGTGCGCTGTGACTGCCCGGGAACATGTCAGCGATGGTGATGCAGTTGCTATATTTGCTTACGTCACCGAAAAGTGCTCGTAAGTGGATTCACGAAGCGAAATTGTGCGTAAAAACAGAATGGCTGAGAGAAAATCCTAAGAGTGGTCCGGACCACTCTTAGGAACAATGTGGCTACTTAGAACCTGCTGCCGCGGCGGTATACTTTGGTGCCCTGGCTGGTTTTGAGTTAATTCACGCCCATTAAGGGCTGCCTAATGACTCCTGGAGCGTTTTTATTTCTTTCAGCCCTTTGAGCTTCGCGTGTTGTTTCCCTTGTACGCAGTGGATGGTGTTGACAACCACCATCGTCCAATAAGTTCGAAGTCGCAGTAACTGAAGAATTCTATTGGGCGTCAATGGCATAAAACTACGCATGTAAAGATTTGTGGTTGGATGAAAACCAATGTGATACGTGAATGGTCGGTGCATTCGAACGCGACATGGCATCGGATCAACCTTATTTGTTATGTTGTTGTGTTGCGCCCCATCTCATCCAATTAAAAGTGCGACTCGAGATCCTTGCCTCATTGGTGGAAATTACCACCAAAGAGGTTAATGGGAGCACATTCTTTGCACGCTATTGGAAATAAAAATGAGAGAAAGTTTTCAGTGAGTGGTTCCTAAAGTTTGTGCTCTAGTGTACTTTCATTGGCTCTAACTGTCCAATGGTTGCGATCTCTGAAATACAGCTGTCGATACACTTTGCGACGATCTGGAACAAAGCGTACTTTGTAAACCAAAGCGTATTAGGGGTGCGCGTGATTACGCATGGAACTACAAACATATCATGCATCTTCACCTTCACTGTCCAGACACCGATATGGACCGTGATATTATGGCAAGCAATCGGAATGAAATGACCCTACTAACTTTGTATGACACCGAAAATATGCAAACCCTCATGATTCTGGAGCAAACCTTGGCTGAATTCATCCCTGCGTCAATTACCAGCCATTTAACTTGGCGCACGAACATCATTCAAAGGTAGAGCGAGCCAGTGACATGTATTTTGTGCGACGTAGCGACCACTTGACCTGAGAATAATAGCGTTGCGAAGGCGAATCCCCTGTCGCATGCTCTGATCGAAGCAGACGACAAACGCGAGCAGACGACGGCTTGGCCGACAGGCACAACTTGTGATTGGTTGTGAAGCAATACCCTCTACATCAGCTCACTCCATGACGTTGCCAAAACACTTCTTTCATCTGGCACGCCTGTCCTGTTCGTCATATCACCCCCCTCGCACATAAGAGAAAATTTTGTCACGCCGTGAAAATAGTGCAAGTACTTTCTAAGAGCTCTCTTATCATCTTATGTGCTGCGCAGTTGTCGAAAACAACATGGCGTCGTAAACAGCATATCGGTCGGTGCGACTTTCAGAGAACGCTTCTCGCACGAGTTACTTCAGCGTTTGAACGGATGTGTTGTGATTACAGCAGCTCTTTCGGTGCGTGTAAGCAGTGAGTAAAGCAGTGACAGTGCAATGGTGTACGGTGAAGCGCAGCGAAGCCTGTGCGTCGGTGTGGTTATCAAGCGGGGATCGGCGTCGATGTATCGACGGCAACTAGCACTCGAGAAGCCTGCAATGTGTGTTTGTGTGCCGGTAACAGTTCGTTCGCTTGACTTTCCAGTCTCTCAGTTTAGTGCTGTGCGACATTTCGGATTGACAGCGTTTTGACACGTTACTTGAGTGACCCCAAGTACGTACGGAAACGTATGAACTACGTGCTCGGTTCTTGCTTCGCCACTAGTTAGCCCGTACACTTCTATTTACTTGAGAGAAATGTACTGTTCGGGAGTGAAACGATGTTCGTTGTGAACAGTGGTGCTGTGTTGACGTTCCAAGACTTGTGAACAAGCTGTGCTCGTGTGACCGAAAATTGAAAGACAGCGTTGATAACTGTTTTGCCCTGCGAAGTCGTGGTGGGGCAGCTTGGCGCTTTTGTTTGTTAAGTCGTCACTTCTCCTTTTTGTGATAACCATAGTCCTAGCGCTGTGATGTGATCAACCAAAACAGCGAGATGCTACTTTCTGTTGTGGATCGTGTTACTTTGGAAGCGCGCCTAGACTGTTCTTCGGTAACAAATTGAGAGTTCTATGTGGCAGCGAGAGCCCGTGAACGTCAAGCTTCCCTCCAGCCCCCCCCCAAAAAAGCAAAGATTTCACCGGTGCTTTGCTTTGGATGAAGTTGTAGGCCAATATCGCCTAACTACAGGTTTCCGAGTTCGTCTGGCCATCGTTTTGCACGGCACTAGAGCCTTGACAACAGCTGGTCATGGCCAGTTCTTACACTTTATCAATGGACGTGCACGCCTGGCCAGCCCTTCATTGCTGTCATTGGCAGCTTCCAGTCTGCAGGTGCCCTTTGCCTGTTGGCCGTACTTGGTTCCTTATGACACCGACGGCTACTAAATGCTGCCATCGGTGAGTTCACCTTGCAGAACTAAATTTCACCGGTACTATAATTCACGCAGTTCTATAACGTGTGCAAGCTTTTAAGCCCATCAGATGTAATGTTTCTCTATGGTAAGTTGAAGCATGAAAAATTTACTACTACTGTTATACACATACATATATTATGGAGCAAATACATAAAAAGTTTTTTGTGATTTGATACAAGTGAGCTCTTGTTTGATTATGAGGTTGGGCCTGTCGATTGACCACGTTTGATAGTTGGAAAGTTAATGTGAATTCATTTTTCAGGAGCCAGGTTGCACTTAAAAAATTTATGTTATTTTGGAAAATTAGTTCTATAGATGATTACCACTGTGGTAGTACTATACTTCAGTAGGACATATATATTGCGGTACGTAAATTTTACATGAGGCTTCAGTTTATTTGAAAGTGATTATAGCAGATTTTGGTCACTTTAACGAAGTGATAGCTTCCTCAAATAAGTATTAGAAGTGAGTGCTTTTAATGATTGTTTTTAAATATCTCGTTTTTGGCTCTTCACAGATCGCAGAGATTGGTTTGTTAAGGTCCTGTGATGCATCGGTTGCACATTCTGGCACATCAATCCTCATCATTACTTGGAGCACCTGTACAAAAATAGGAAAAACACGTTCTCCCTAACTGTGCAAGCCTATGTCACTGCTGGGACTGTTATTCAGCGGATGTGGCGTGGAAGCATGCATGGCAGCCTCATCTGGAAGGACTGCAATCTGCTTGCGAGCTTCGAGGGCACAAAACTGCTTAACGGCTGGTTGCAAGGTTAGTTTTTCTTTAATACATACGATTACGTGAACACCACTTACTGTGCACAAATTGAAAACCCAAGCATGGTTGCTTTCAGTGGATCCCTGTAATATTCTTACACATAATTCTTATTCAACATTTATAGAACTAAATTGCAAAATAATTGAGAATGTTGAAAGCTGAAAGCCTGCAGCTTATGAATGAAACTCCAATAATCTAAGACTCAAAAGCTTGTGCTTTGAAACGAGCTCAAATACTTGGATTTCTTATTGAGCTCTCGAGCTTGTGACTCCCTCTGTGGATCAAGTGCTCTGGAAGGAAATAGCAAGTGGGTGAAAATTGCCTGGCTGTTCACAACTTGCAAGGAGAAAGACCTAATGAAGAAGCCTCAGATGACATAGGGCCAGTAACTGCATCTCTTACCTAATGTAGCTTTTTCTCTCTCAGTGCTGTTGCTTGTGTTTCAGCCGAACATGTTCACCACGATTGCATAGTGATATATATTTTTCTACAAATTCTACCTGACCTGAGTATGCATTGTTGATCTCTAAAGGTGACGTTCAGTGTGTTTCAAAGCCATGGCTTCTCATTTCTCTGTCTGTGGCTCGCCTATTTCAGCAGCAGAGCGATGCAGCTAGCACACATGCAATCCAAGTCATGGAGCGCTCCTTTGGTGTTCTGTGCAGGACACAGCATATCCATCCGGCTTCTGACACTGGTATCAACAATAATGGTGAGTGTTGGTGGCACCTGTGGGAGCCTGTTGTGTTTGTTGCGTATGATTATTTCCCCTGATGAAGTGCATTTTTGAAAGGTTTTCTTCATTTAGAATAATAGATGTCAGTAACAAGCACACTCATAATCCACAAGTTCTTTGTGTCTTCTAGACTGCCCATTAGCTCCTATATGCGGTATGGTGAGCTGGCTATGTTAGACAGCCTTAAAGTTATCAACATTGGCTATTGTGTTGTAATGCAGTCTAACTTGTGTTTCTTAGTGAACTTATTTGTGGTCTACTTCTCGCACCTAGTCTAAAGTCGAAATAAAAGAAACTCTATTGGCTTTTTATGCCCGTCAGAAGTTTCATACCTTCATCTATAACATTGTGGTTTTGCTCTTGTATCATATTAAATATATTTTCAGCCTTCACTGTTTGTGTGTGTGTGTGTGTTGAGGCTTGTCATTGGCTTCTGAAAATACAATATCTGTAAATATGAGCACATAATTGACAACTATTCACTCTTGCATGTAGCATGGTTGTAACAATGATCTGTACTTTTCTAAGTTCCAGCATTAACAAGGGGTTCAGTGCTCCACTGTCATGTACAGTGTATCAAGAACAGAGCACAGAAGACCAACAAGTATAAAGGGACTGCCAGTGACTGTTCTCCTGCTCAAAGTTTACAACAGCAGAAAAAGCACATTGTGATGTCAGGAGCAGCTGCTGCTTAACTTCTTAGCAGTGCATTATTCAGCAGTTCCTTTGCTTGCATTCGAAATTATTTAAATTTTGCATAGAAGATACCAACTATGACACTAATTTAAAGGCTGCTGTAGTGTTAGTGGGTAAATATTTTTGAGCTGAAGTTTTTAACTTGTGTGTTAAGTGCCTGCGTGCCTCTACATTTGCATGCCAGAAATCACAGCATTCATGATCGCCGATGGTAACTGTGTTTGCATTCTTTGTAGTTCAAGAAGTAAAGCCATGGATGAAGTAATTATGTACTTAGTCGATGTAATCCTTCAGTGTACACTCATTTGTATAGCACCAATGATGCCATAAGTGTATAAGCTCTGGGAAGTGAATCTATGTGGATTATTTTATTTGGAAGGAAGAGGATCATCACTACTCCTAGTATATTTTAACAGCAGATTTTAGTGCTTGGGTATTATCCCAGTGCCTGTCCGCCCTTCAACAGTCTACTTATCTACTGTGTAACTTTTTAAATGTATACTTTGCTCGGATAGGTTTGTTTATAATGTAATGCAAGCGACTTATCATCTATGCAGCTCTATTCACACAAGAAATAAAAGTGTTTATTTTTATATGTAGCTATAGCATGCATTCACTTGTGTTTTTCTAGGTGCCTGTACAATTGTTTAGCCCTACAAAAGTGCTGGTAAACTCTAATATTAAATCTGGCATCTTAAAATAGTTTGTTAGTGGAAGTAAGAATCTGTTTACAACCAATATTACTATCCTCAGATGAACTGTGAAAACTCTGTGGAAATTTATTTACAGTTTTTGAACATTTTGAAGGCAAATGTTGTTATGTTCTTTTATTGTGGTCCCTGTTTCATGCAAATGACACATAATTACTTTGCAGTGGCATAGTATTAGTTGTTATTTTACACATATGTGCTGAGCAACATCGCAGTTGAGGCCAGCAGCAAGACATACATGCAGTGCACTGGAGCATCACCTCACATAGTGTACAGTCTTTGCCCACCAGTAAACTCAATATTTTTCAAGCAGACTAATAGACAGCTGTATGGGAACTGTGTTGGTGTGCAAACTTTGAAGTCTTCTTGAAGAGTGTTTTTCATAATTTTTGTCCAAGTGAAGTAGCTACCCAAGGCCACAACTGGTGGGAATGTGGTGGTTTTCTCTCTCCAAAAGCACTCCTACCAGCTACCTCAATGTTAGCATGGGGTGAATTCATGAACTGGAAAAATATTTGGTCTTTGTTTTCTTGACCGAAAGAGTCACTTCCACCGTTGAGCCACCACGACGCGCCAGAATAGAAACTTTTAGCTAAATAAAGTTAATTCTACTTTTGAGAAGTGTTTTGGGGAAACGAAATGGCACCTATAGCTGTCAATATAAACACTGTTTGCACCAAGGAGCTTAGTAGCTTATAATTGTATTATTCATGTATTGCCTATAATTCACTCGCGCTGTGCCAACTTTCAGCCCAAGTTTCCTAACATGCTTTGTTAGTGGGTTGTGAATGAGCCAAGCTATGTAAATAAACAGATAGATATTGCAGACATGTACAAAATATTGATGCACAGCCCTTTTCTTTAGCAAGACATTGTCAAGAGCTTTATTATTGTGTTTTTTATAAAAACTGCTTGTCACTGGGCAGCAGCGGAAAACTATGCATCAAGCTTTTGCGAGATGGTTCGAGAAACACCGTGTTCAGACATAACAGTGCCGGTAGATTTCTCTCGTAAGTTACTTTCTGTAGTATATTCAAAATGAGTGTATTACAATTGTTGTTTTATAGCCATTCATTTTATTATTTACACATGACTGTATGTATTTATGTATGGGTGTACATATGTATATGTGTGTGTGCGTATATGTATGTATGTATGTATGTATGTATTTATCTTTTAAATGAGAATCCATTTATCATTGGTGAGTAAGTTTGGTAATGATTTGGCTGAATTTGTTTCTAGTTATTTCTCTTTTGAGCCATTATACATTTCAATGTGTTTTGTACTGCATAAAAATAAATGTAACCTTACACAAAATATGTGTGTTCAAAAAGTTGTTTGATTTACCAACCTACAGTCATGGGCAAGAAATTGGGTAAAATGGAACGAACCTGCCAAGATTAGTTTACAGCATAGCTACTCTACATGGCATATCTCGTACACGTTGCGTTGGTTGAATATGCCGATTTCAACCTTTCAATTTTAATCAGAATAAGCAAGCTATCACCCGTGGTTGTATATGTGTGTGATATTTATGCATACTGTGATACCAGTTCGCAATGACAATTAAGGTCAAAAACATAGTCAAGCTGAATACACAAGTTTTGTCCATGCACCTTTCATCTGCACTGGAACTGTTGTTAATAAAAAATAAACTTCAGCATTTAGAAATTTATTCTAGTAACCAAAAGCAGGGTATCTCTTTATCACACAAATCAAATTGCCATTGTTCTGTTCTATTCTGGACAATAGGGGACCCTCTCAGCAGAACTCGATTAACTGCTATAGGTCATTTTAACCATTGACAGTGACATTACACTGAAGCGTGCAGCATGACAAATAGCGGGAAAGAAGACACAAACTAATCACTCTGTTTGCGTCAGCTCTAACTGTCCGTGCTCTTTGGTCTTGCTGCATGTCATGATGCCCACTAAATCAGCACGAAAGCATGTTCCTACAAAGGCAGTCAGCTTGGCTGCAAGCAGTTAGCTCACTGCATGTGTAGATTTTCTTCAAAACACCGTAAAGACTGATTGCTGGTCGAATATCCAAACACGTTAAAAGTGATATACCGGGTATGTTATTGGTATTTCAGTACTGGACACTTTTGCGATAAGAGAGGATGGAGGAGAAAATTATGAACCCTGAATTGTTTAGTTTTTGAAGAAGCACAGTACAGCGCTTTTGGAACAAAAGGGGAGTGAAAGAAGCAAGTGCGAAAGCCTACTTCTCAAAAAATTAGTACCCGCCACCACGCATAATGTCAGGCCGGGCAACCTCTTGAAAAAAAAGTGATCAGTGATTCTGCGAATCGAACCAAGTACCTCCTAGATTGTAGTTGAGCGCTGTAACCGCTCGTCCACTGCAGCAGTGCTTGCATTCACCCTATTGCTGATATATCGTCATTCTTTCGAATGAAGCCAAATGCAAAAACGTTCGGTGAAACTTTGTCAAAAATAGAAAAAATAGTTAGAATGCGTTTGCCCAAGGTTACTAGAAGATAGAAACCGCCACGTGTGAATGTATAACCGTGCGCTATTTATTCTTGTACATTACTATCATGACGTTGGGATAGCCGGCTCTAACGTAGGCTACCTTCTCATAGTTTGCCAAATATAAATAAGAAAATAAAAATATATATCGGCCTGTGACAACGCTAATCAACTATAATGAGTTCACTGTCACTAGTGTCACTTTCACTAGATGAATGCTCAGTTTGGTTCCATTATCGTTATTTAGGAAAGTTTTGGCTCATTAACTCAACTCTCCTAATTAGAATTGATTCTCACATCTAAGGACAGTCACACTTCATCTCGCTTTCTGAGTGGCTGTCACTCTCATATAACGCGTACTCCACTTTTTTATGCTCTCCAAGCATCTGACGCTGCTTTGCGGAGACTTTCCCTGACGTCTGCTGGGCCAGAAAGTTGTCTTTATTATCTATCAATTTCAAGCTTTCGCTAAGCCGAAACGAGAGTCTCTCTCTCTCTCTTTTCATCCTTTTCGCACGTGTGATAACGTCTCTTGACCTCAAGACTCGTATACACGTCCCTTGCTTTGTTTGCGCACTCAAACAACGCTGGACGAAATATTTGCACCGTGTTTTGTGAAAAGCATTAGCACTGAGACACCTCCCGACGAGTCTCCTTCATTTTACGTAGACATATACCTAAGCGTAAGCGTAAGCACGTTCTCGTATTCCGACTTTATAAACATGCTGCGGTGCATGGAACCAGTGAAATCGCGCTCACAATTTCATTTGATTACTGCTGCTATCTATTTCCGCGCAATTCGTCTGCAGGCACCAAAGTCGCTCACGTGTCTTGTAATAAGAATATTGTAACAAAGGCTACCTTTGACTATAGGTACAAAACACCCTTACGTTCACCACTATACCGTGCTAGATTGCACCGAATTAGTTAAGTAGCAGCGCAGCTTCAATGAAATGTAAAGTAATTGGTCGCGTTAAATAGGGGAAGGCATTCGAGGCACATTTTAAAACATTGCATGCATCAATTTATGTGTGGTTTCATTTATGTGATGCACCTGGAGTGTTGTTTACTTGTACTTGGCGAGATAGTGCATGGATTGCTCGGTGGCTTAAGGCCATCGAGCAATTATTTTTTTCAGCTACAGTCGTTGATTAAAGGCGAGTGCTAGGCTTTGCACAGCCCACCAAAACGTCTATTACAACGTACGCGGCATCCCGTAGGCGCTGTAGCAGACGCTCGCGGAACTGAAACTTAGATGCAGCAAATCATTGGCTATCATCGTATACTCTCGATGCTAGACGCTTTGCGTGCTACCTCGATATTATCGGCACACACTTCTTTCTTTCCTTGTCGTTTCATCGGCTATCGTGTGTCCTCCTTGCCCTCTTAAGTGCCGAATAAGTTAAATTCATACCCGCACTATAGTAATCCCTCCAGATAAGAGATTTTTTGGCTAAGAAAATGCGTAGCCAAAGAGAAAGCTTTGTGAATTCGGCCCCTGCCGTGCGATTACCACCGTTCAATAACCCGAGCAGTAAACGCCGAGAGTGATTTTGCCGTTGGATAAATCAATAACCCAGTGCATAGTAGTTAGCACAGAAAAGAAAATTCATATGTGCTCTCATCAGTGGATGTTCCCGGAGGGTGGCTGTAATGAGAAATATAACACACAAAAGCTGAATGCTGCAGTCTTGTTTCAGTGGCACCACTGGCGGCAAGAGTTATATGCTTCTCGAGTGTCGATTAGCTTCACCTAGCATTATTCTTTGTAGTAAGTTTACAGTTTCGCCGGAAGCTTGAAAAAATTATTATTACCTGCACGTACTTTAATCCCAGGAAGTGAGTCTTCTAAAGATGGTGCGGATTGCTGATAGTAAATTTACACGAGCTTGATGAACGCTATGTCACACACGCTCGCAAATTTCGAATGCATGCAATTCATCCGGTGGCTGAAAGCAACACTTGGAGGATGGATTCTAATCTTTGTTGACGAGGAAACATTTAGACATGCCAGTCACTATCACACTATTACAATACATTTACTCGGCAAATTGCATGTCCGCCAAAATATGTGTTGTGTATGTCTTCGTGGCTTTTCAAATTGGTTAAAGCATTTAAACCGTCTTTATTGAAAACAAAAAACTCCCCCGTAAATGTATACCGCTTCGTTTTTGAACGCTTGTGAATGTGTGGATCACACCTAATGCAGTTTAAAGGGCTTGCTCGCATTTCTAAGCAAGAAAGCTTTAGATTCCCGTATTTAGAGCATCAGCTCAATTAGCCGATAAAGAGATTTCTGTGCGTGTCCTACACCAAACAAGAAAGTGCGTGCAGTGACTCATTGTGCTCTGTCACAATTACCCCTCATGTGCCCTTTTTTTTCTCTTTCTTTCCCCCTGTGAGGAGTAGCAGCCTATAAACCCACTTTCTAGGCCGACCTCTTCTCCTCCTTCTTCCTATTAAACACCTGCTTATGCTTCTTCTCTTTCTTCATTCATAGCAAGGGTCTCACTTTGAAAGACTTGATTCCATCAGGTAGTATACGAGGGATTATTGGTTATCTGCCAGATTTTAGTGAGCTCACGTGCTTCGTGGCAGATAAGGACTGTTCCACTGGTGGCGCTGGCTGACGCTTCGTCGTTTAATGCACATATATACCGGAAAAAATCGATGGGGCGGATAGCTGCTGGGGTAGCTCAGATGGGTAGAGCATCGAACGCGTTATTCAAAGGTCGCAGGTTTGGTCCCTGCTCACGGCAAGTTTTCTTTTAGTCCACATTAATTTGTTCACATTTACATTACAATTACTTCTAATTGCATTCCTTATACTCGCGTTTACATGATTGTTCGTTAGGTCTCATTATTACTGTGCCTAGCAAAGAAAAAACAAAGAGTCCTTTATTAAATGTACCCTTCCTTCCTTTCCTCAGCTTCATGCTACTTAGAGTTCCGTTAACTGCTTGAGGGAGCAACTAGTAAAAGAGAGGCAAAGTGGAAGGGTTTGTGATGTTCTGCCAGATTAAGTTTTTTTAAATTATCTCTCACTGAAATTATCTGCAAGGAGAACTGAGTATTCACATTAACCGAATTTTAGCGTGTCGCTCATTCGCTTGACGCGCGCGCAAGCTGCTCAGATTTCAAGGAATTATTATATCAAGTAGGTTTTTCATGTAATTTTTTCAGTAAAAAGACGCTAGACGCAAGATTTAGCGCTCAAGAGGCAGACTCACATATTCTAGAGCTATACGCTACTAGTCGAAGTTAAGCATTACTACTGTGTTAGGACATATTGAGAACAGTCCCTCCAACCACAAACAACGGGAAGCGCAGGAGAAAAAAATAAATTCTGTGACAACCAAGCCCTTCTTATTGGTTGATAGGCTGTCAAGGTGATCTTAGTTGAAACGAAATAAACAAAAGCTGAAATGGTTATGCCAGAGCAGAGATGCGAAAATAACAAGAAGAAATACTACGAATGAAGAGAAACAAAAAAAAATAGCATCGTCTAGCCGACGCTTATCTCGCGAAACATAATACTAGCCGACAAGTCAAGGCTGCGCAGAACACAACTGAAGCGAGAAAAAACAGCTGGGTGCGTTTAGAAGCGGTGTCGTTCACTGGGTCAACGACTTCAATAAGTATGTTTTCTTGCCTCCATAAGGCGACTGATCGATAGTGAGGCAAAAAGTAATGAATAAAATATTTAGTACTGTTGTCGTGATCTGTCGAACTGTTTGAAGAAATAAAAATGTGTGGACACTGTTGGTAATTGAAGGGAAACCATATGCGAAGCACGAATGAGGAACGTTGATACGTCACTTTAAAATCAGGTCAGCGTTATGAGCCAGACGTAAATATTGCCACAAAAGACTTCCATGTCATAGTTATCATTTTTGGACGTGTCATTTACTATTGTTGTCCATTCACGTGACGCGACAACAAATTCGGTATTTGCGGTGCTAGCAAACATGCCGTGAACACGCTATGAGCGTAGCATGTAGTCGCGTTTTAGAAGAGACGCATGTCATGATCATTATTATTGAAAGTGTCATTTCCCTTTGTCCTCTATTCATGTCACGTGATGCCCGATTCGGTATATGTGGAGCTAGCAAAACGGCCGCGCTCGCACCGTGAGAGTAGCATGTAGTCATGTTTTACTTAACACATATATTATGACCATCATGTTTAGACGTTTAATTTCCTTTCGTCATCTGTTGACGTCACGTGGTATGAAGTTTCGTATAAGCGAGGTAGCGGAACGGCCGCGAGCGCGCTATGAACGTGCGTGTAGCATGCTTCACATGACAAGCATGTCATGATCATGTTTGAAGTAACATTTACCTTTATCGTTAATTCACGTCACGTTATACCACATTTCGTATATGTGAAGCTAGTGAAACGGCCGCGAGCGCATTATGAGCGTGGTATGTTGTCATATTTTAGGGGCGAAGCTCCTTATAGCGGCACCCGTTCGTCCCCCGTAGTATGTAACAAGTATAACATTTTGACCTCCAAGGTGGTGCCGGTGAGAGACTTCTTCTGTGCGTTGTTGAACAATAAAAAATAGTGCTCAATGTACATGTCAATGGCTGCTAATGGGGAATGAGAGACAGGAGCATTCGGCTTTTAGTTAACGCGCAGGCTGCGATCACCATTAGCTGCCATTGGCATGTACATTGAGCACTATCTGACAAGAAAGGGCTGCTACGTTATACTCGCTGAGTGTAACCTCCTTAGCTTTATAAAGGTTTAGGGAGCGTTGAGCCGCAGTGCCATGAATACAATGAACTTGTATATACCATGAATGAACTCGAGGTGGTTAAAAATGGGAAGTAGATACGAAGCGCAAGCCGTAAGAAAGTAAAAGCCGAATTCTCCGCCTCTCATTTCCTATTAGCAGCCATTGGCATGTACATTGAGCACTATCTGACTGAAAAAGTTTGCTACGTCATAGTCGCTGGGCGTAACCTCCTTGGTTTTCGAAAGGTTTAGCGAGCGTTCGGCCGCAGTGCCATGAATACAGTGAACTAGAATATACCATGAACTCGAGGTGGTTAAAGGTGGGAAGTGGACCCGAAGCGCAAGCCGTAAGAAAGTGTGCGTGTGCCACCTCTCGTTTAGTCCTTGGAATGTCCGCTGGATGGCGGTGCTTCTATATGGGGAATATATGATGAAAAGATGCGAGATCGTGGTACTTGGAGTGTTGAATAGATGGACGAACGGACACATAGACAGATGCATGAATGGACGCATGAACGGAACCAGGGGCGGCTGCATGGACGAACGCAGGGACGGACGCACAAAAGACGCACGCACGGACGGGCTGATGGACGCATGGACGGTCACACTGACGGACGCATGGACGGACAGAAGCAAGAACGAATGGACGGACGAATTTTTCGCCCCACTCTCCATCATTCACTCCGTGGATATGCTGCCATTTTTTTCAAGACACGCAAGTCATGATTATCATGTTTGCACCAGTCATTTGCCTTCGTCATCCATTGACGTAACGTAACACCAAAAAATTTGGTATATATCTGTCACGGGTCCCGTTAATTCGGGAGGCGATCGCCAGGCTAATTCCAAGGGCCGAGGTATCGGCCCCCCGAACCGCACCACGAAAGCGTGGACAATTTTGAAGTGGTCCTTTTTGGCGCGCCAGCGGACGCCGCCTGTGGCCCAAAGAACAAGTCAGAGCCGAGAGTTGATGAACAAAACAAAATTATATTCTCAATAATTGCATATCAAAAACAATACCCAAGTATGCACACTCCACAATAGTTGATTACAATATGTCACCAATCAAAAAACGTACTACACAGTACTATCAGCCACACTCGAAACAACGAACACAGACAACAATACGCACTACAATGCAGTCGCATGCATTGAATAACCAAGACACTTAAAGACTAAAGAGTTAGAAAACTTATTCAGTCCAAAGTTCTTGGAACAAAAGTCTGAATGATACTCTTCCGAGAATCACTAACTCAAAGTCCAGCGTTGTTGTCGTTCCGCTGCCCCCGAAGTTTCTCTTCCAGGAAACCTCGACTGCCCCCAAAGTTTTTCTTCTAGGAAACCTCGCGTCTTCACTTGGCCACTCTCCAAGCTTCAACCTTCTTCGCCGGAAACACGTCGGCTTCACACACGCCGCTGTTGCCACGCGTCTTCGCTCGATAGCGGTAGACCCTCGCTCTTGCCTGTAGCTCGAGCCTTCACCCCTCAAGTGGAAATCCTCTTCTTCTCCTGCTTTGTCCCTACGGACAAAACCTTCGCCGACTACACGGCGGAATCCCTACGCGCTCTGGCGCTAACTTGCATCTTCTCCTGATCTCCCATCTCGGCTGCTCGATTAAATACCTTCCGCGCGAGATTCCAGAAAGTTCTCATTATTTCGTCGGCACGATACGCAGCGAAGGCTGGGGGAAAGGGCGAGACGGTTCGAAGGCCGTCCACGATGGATGACGCAACACGGCATCACCCCGCCCCTTTCCATCTAGAACATTCGAGGGCTTGCTCGGGCGCCGATGAGAGGAGCTTCGTCTGCGAACCCACGCTTCCGAGGGAGAGAGTCGCGCGCCCGGGGAGTCTTTGGATGTTTGTTTTCTTTTCTTTATCGTTGACTTCTCGGCCCTTCGTCGCGAGAATTTGGCGGCGCGCCCGTTTTTGAGCGCTCGTTTTGTGACAATATCAAACTAGCAAAACAACTGTGAACGCACTAAGATCGTAGCATGCGGTCATGACTAACGTGACATGCGTGTCACAATTTCCACATTAGGGTCTGTTACTTAAGTTGGCCATGCGGTCATGTTATACCATACCAGTTTTGCAATATGTGATGTGAACGAAATCACCGCCAGAGCAGCGAGACCACGAAATGTAAACCATCCCATTAATACCATACATATATGATATTCATGTTATCTCTAGTCAATTTTGGTCGGCATACATTCATGTTTTGCCATACCACTTTTGGTGTCGATACCATCATAGAAACAGCGAGGAGAGCTAAATGTCGTAGGGGGCTAGATAGATAGATAGATAGATAGATAGATAGATAGATAGATAGATAGTGTGTGAAACGAAGAAGGGGACCCGGGACCCAATCTTCTGGATGCGTTGAAGGACAAGAGATCAACCTAAGCGAGCCAGCGCCCGTAGCTCGGGCTCGTGCCAGCCGCGCCTTATTTCTCCTTTATCTGCAACACTCTCAGGCGGCCTGCAAATTCGAGCACGTTTTGAGAAAGCTCTGAGTGAGTCTGCACGCAGAAGGTGTTAATTGGTGACGGAAGGGATTTGCGAAAGATAATGAAGCTAAGCGAGGTGCTGGCTTGTCTTGCGGAGGGAGCCGTCCATTCATACTATAGTGTTTAGAAGTCTTCGTAGTCACGCTGTTTGATATCCTTAATATTTCATCTCGAGAACCGGTGCGCTTGCTCCTCTGCTTAGCGCTGCAGGTTGCAACTGGTAATGATCGTGTGCCTGGCTGGTGCTTCCGAGCTGAATGAAGAGTCCGCAATCCGCGACGATTCATATTCCTCACTCGACGAGGACAACAATGACGCTGATGGATCCTGGTTCCTTCACATGGCCACTTCGCCGAGGATGGGAATGTCGTCCACTTTCGAGGGCAGCGAAGGTTCATTCACGTGTGCTATTTTGATAGCACATTGTCGGTGTCTAGTACGGCATCTTGGATGACGGCGTGCAACGAGCTTACGTTTACGGGTGCGAGATTCTCTGCCATAGTGGCGTATTCCTTGGCCTCATTGCAGGCGTCTCCCGACGACTTGTCCATCACAGTGTGTCCCGCTTCGCGAAAGTCCTCACTTCCGCCAGTTTCCTGCATGAGGTGTGGTGCGTAGTGCTGGAGCTCTGCGTTGTGGCACCCGTACATCCATCGCCGGTCTCTGGTGTCAGGCTCCACCTTCTTGTGATGTTCGGTGGTGTCGTAGATGGCCATGGGGCCCCTGAACTTGTTTTAGTGTTGCTCCTAACGGCGCTTCCTTTTGCCTTCTCGATCGTCGACTTCCTTGGGCTTTAGGAAAATGAACTGTAGACCCTAGCACCAGGATAAGGTCTGAGGCACGTGTGGGACAAGAAGTAGGGCTCGACGTGTTGTTCTCCATAAGGCAAGTCCTTGGGGTACATTGTGGCGCACGAAGGATAGTACATGCGTTTGTCTTTTGGGTCTGGGTAGTAGAAGTGCTTTAGCAAGCTGAGGTTCTGGCCTTGAAAAACCGGGTCTTTAAATTCGATGCACTTGGTGCACTCAGAGTTTCTCTTGGCCATCGAAATCTCCATGGCGGACCTTCCGAACGAGTCTGCAACCAAGCGCCGTGAATCGCGTGGATAGTGAGAGTTTTTCCAGCGTGTACTCGAAACTCTTCAAATGTTGGGGATGGCTTCGAGGTGAGTTGTCTGTAGGCTTGTGCGCGACGAACTGCTTAGCCTGGGTTAGTCTGATGCGAGATACTGACGTTGCAGTCTGGAAGCCTTGAGAAGGTAATGTCACGGTCCACTGGGACAACGAGATGAGAGGAGTCGTGAGGTTGGTTGATGGCGAAGTCGCGGCCTGCTGGGACATCAAAGAGAGAGAAGTCGACAGACCAGACAAAAACGAAGTAGCAGTCTGGTGCGACGTGGAGACGAGAGGAGTCATGAGGGTGGTTGACTGTTAAGTCTCTGCTTGCTGCGACGACGAAGCGAGAGGAGTTGGC
Organism: Rhipicephalus microplus; assembly: GCF_043290135.1. Lineage (NCBI taxonomy): Eukaryota > Metazoa > Arthropoda > Arachnida > Ixodida > Ixodidae > Rhipicephalus > Rhipicephalus microplus. The sequence continues at coordinate 109,308,529 of NC_134704.1, forward strand.
AGACCGAATGAAGATAAAGTACCTGCCTGCTTCGATATCGAGGCGAGAGGAGTCGTGAGGCCGGTCGCAAGCGAAGTCGCGGCCTGATGCGATATCGGTACGAGAGGGGTCCTTAAGCCGGTCAAAAGTGAAGTTGCGGCCCGAGAAAGGATGGTGGTGCACTCTGGTGCGTGATCTTGGTGTGCCGAGACGTTGTCGGCACGCTGTGAGCATTTCGTTAGGTTGTGTATGTTGCACAGACAAGTTAGATGTCGTCCCGAGCATCGGTTGCATTGGAGGGTTCTGGCACTGCGGTAATCAATGGCGAAATAGTTGCGTTTGCCGCAATGAAAGCATAGCTTCTCTTCGTGAACCTCTTCCACATCTTCTCCTGAAGTAGACGTTCGGAGCAATCCTGAACAGTCTGTTCGGGAGAGGTGCAGAGGACGCAGGGGTGCGAGTATAGAGATCGAACTTCTGATGCTGAAGAATTAGTGGAAGGCATGGGCGTGTTTCGAAGACCTCAGGCCTGTTGATGATATCTGTTCCTCAAGACCACTTTCTTCCCGTATTTGCACTTGTACTTTCATGAAGCTCAGGAATTCTTTCACTTGTGACCGGGCTTCCTGGGATACTGTAGGATTCTCAGTTAGCGTGGATTCCTTCTGCCGTAAGCTATAGAGGACGCTGAGGTCTGGAGGTAACGCCTTCAAAGGACGTGCCGCAGCACTGTGCAATACCCTCCTTGAGACACTCTGAGACGTTCCAGGCGTTCGTGTGTAAGGTTATTTCATCATATAGAATTGCTAGCTTGGTGACGTCGGCGGAACTTGGGAGTGGTGCGACTGACAGCAAACTGTCGAGATGGTCGTTGACTAGCGTGTCGCGATGGTAAAAGCGGTCCGACAGGATTTGAATGACAACGTCATAATTTACTTCGGTCTAGCGAATGCCTCGAATGACTGACTTTGCTGCCCCAACCAGGTATGCCAATAAATATTAGAACTTATCGAATTTCGGGATCTAGTCGTTGTTGTGGATGTTTGCTTGGAACTGGTCCCGAAATCTCTGCCAGTTGTGTCGTTCTCTGGAGAAACTAGAATTTGCAGCTTGGGCAGTGCGCTGCGAGAAAGCATCGTTGGAGTCGGAAGGTCGGGCGAAAGCAAGGTCAAGGACAGCTGCGACGTGCATGCGAAAGGTTCACTGCGTGGAGTGACTGTGTCGGCGACGGATGCGGGTGGGGTTCGTCGCCATGATGCGGTTGCGCAGTGAACCCTGGCTTGAGCGCAAATGACACCCTATTGCAAAGAACAGCGTTCCCGGCGTGATGCCAGTACGTTGTTTGGCACTGGTACACGCTTGTATTCACTGACACTTTGCTGGGCACCCTGGGAAAAAGCTGTGTCGCACTGAAAAGGGCGCTGGCCTGATTGCTGTGGTGCTGGCCCACACTGCGAAGTGCTCGAAGCGCTGGAATTTTCACTGGAAAGCGCTGGTGAATACTGGAGCACGAACTGTTTCTTCAAGCTCAGCGTGTGCATTATTGTAGCATGTGCCGTAATATGTTTCAATGTCGTTGAGTATAAAACGCTTGATGAGACGGCTTGGAGAGATGCTACCCTAAGAGATACCGAGCATACGTAACTTTTGCGGCGGACGTACGTGTCACAGCAATTTTAATGCACCTTTTTCGCATATGATGCCCCCGCGTATACCGGCCATATTCGCATCAGCCGTGTATTGCTGTAACGATTCCAAGTTGCAGTGTTTGTAAGCCGGCAGGGGCACGCCACTCCTAACAGAAACAGGAAACTGTTTTTGCCGCCAAGTTGACGAAACTGAATGAGCTCTCTCGATCGCTTCGCAAGGATTCCCAGCGGAGGCGAGAAAGAAATGTGTCGTTCGATTCCGCCCCACTGCATAAATAGATGTGTGGCCATGCTTATCCTTCTACTTCAGGTAGCAGTTAGAAATGTTCCAAAGCTCAAATGCAGAATCTTCAACCATCCCAACTCACCGCGTCGTGAGCGGTTTTACCCAGTGCCCGGGTGCCCGGCCCAGCGAGCATTAAGCCTGTCTTGACAGCCGCGTTGGTGTATATGTTACCTGCGCTTCTTGCTTCGTGTACACACAATTTTAAAGAGTGAGACTATCTGTAAAGTATAGTTTGGACATCCATGAACCTAAATCAACTATTTTACCTTGTGTAGATGTTCGCACAAGGAGCGCTGACGATCGATGCGTCGCGCTTTCAGCTACACAGGCTGTCGCCGAAAGCTGCCGGCCGCACTTCGCCGGTACTTCTCTGCATGACTAATATGTAAGAACACTCAAGTTTCAGTTGGTAATTTGGTACGCCTTCGTGAATTGACTCTCTGGCATACGTTTTCAGCGGATTGCATTGGTATTTCTATGGGTGTTTTCTTTGGTTGTTGGTATTGATATAACTGCTTATATCTGTACACTGGCACACCCGCTGTATACTGCCAGCGGAGGCCAGAAAAACAGCTGTCGCTCAGCATCACCGCTCCGTAAATGCATTTCTGGCAAATATTGACCCTATACTTACTTCAGGTACAGTTTTGGTAACAGTTACAAATGTTGCAAAGCTCAAATGAAGAAACTACAAGCATCGCAACTCAGCTGCTTCGAGAGTGGCCTTGCCCAGCGCCCCGTCCCAGCGAGGCCTATCGTGCCGGCCGCGCCGGTGTACATGCTGCCAGCGCTTTTCTAAAGACACAATTCTAGAGTGTAAGAAAGACGTTAAAGTACAATTTAGACATCCCTGAGCCGAAATCAACCATTTCTCCACGTGTACGATGCCCGCACAAGGACTGGTGGCGATCGATGTTTCGTGCCTTCAGCAACACGGCTGTCACCGAAAGCTTCCTTCTGAGCGCAGGAGCCGGTACTTCTCTGACTCATATGTAAGAACAAGCAATCTTGAGTTGGTACTTTAGTACGCCTTTGTGAACTAACACACTGGCATGTATACTTTTTCAGTGGATTGCTTTAGCAATTTCTTTGGCGGTTTCATCGTTGCTGGTCTCGACATAACTGCAAATATGTCATCTGGCATGCCCGATGTGTACTGCTACATCGTCGCTTGCGCGAAAAAAAAATACTCAATATTCACTCATGTGTGCTGATATCTACCGAACAAGACATTTTGAATCATCTGTATATGTTTACCAGTAGCAAGTGTGAGAACCGACTACGAAAGAAAAAAAAAACTATCGGCAGCAACAGCCTGCAATCTGTGGCTGCTCCTCCAGTCAATTTGAGATTTTTTCAGAGTTAAGACGTGAATGCTTCAAAAAACTTTGCGCTCTTGCTACTATCCGCACATCATTTGGTGCCCAGAAGCCGCTCATCACTGTAGAATCAAGACGCAATTGTTATTGAGAAAGGAATATTGCGTCAATCTTGACTGTGCGACTTGTAAACATAAAGTCAAACGGCTCGTTTTTCTGATAAATAGTCATTTTACATCCCACCATGCAAGTTCTGGCGCGGCGCAGGGGGTCGTGCACTCAGTTAAGTTTCTATTTTTTAATTTGTCGTTTTATGTGTGAACGCGCGCTATTTTGTTTGTATATTTATTTATTTATGGCGAATAGGCATCCCCGTTTTTACCCTGGGAAGCCATTTTGCGCAGAGTATTGGGACGCTGCCGCTCCAGCGTCCCAGTACCTGGTACCAGCGCCATACTGGCGCTGGTACCAGGCTGGTGCTAGCCCAGTATGGCGCTGGTACCAGCGCCATACTGGGCCTATTATCAGGCATGGCACTGAACGCTGGAACCCAGTGGCACTGCCTTTTGCATTAGGGCACAATCTTCGTATTCGTTGGCGATAGTCAAGTCTGCCTCCAGGTTCTCATCCTGTAGCACAGCTTGAATCTCCTTGTCAGAGGTGATGAGGTGAGCGTGTTTCGCCACAATGATGTCAATGACCTCCTGAAGACTGTGAGCCGGGGTCATCGAGTCAGCCAAAAGGGAGTCGAGCGTCGATATTGCCTTGGTGATGGCTGTTCGGTAGAAGCCGCGCTGTACTCGCAGTTGATTCATTGCCGAAAGTCGAGCGCCAGACGACCGGGTGAGTTTCGGCACCAGAACAAAGTGTGAGGAATGAAGAAGGGGAGCCGGACCGATTGCCTGGCTGCGTCAAAGGTCAAGAAATCAACAGAGCGAGCCAGCACCCATGGCTCGTGCTCGTGCCTGCCACCCCTTCTTTTTTCTTTATTTACAACAGATAGATAGATTGATAGATAGAGAGGTAGATAAATAGATAGATAGATAGATAGGTAGATAGATAGATAAATAGATAGATAGATAGATAGATAGATAGATAGATAGATAGATAGATAGATAGATAGATAGATAGACAGACATCTTTGTTTTGCAAGATGACTGCCAGGTGGCGCTCATGTCTCACGTGCGATCAGTTTGAACTGGCCGGGTGGATGGACGTGTTTTTGAGCGCTGCCGATCGACTGCGCAGATAAGTGGTTTTACATGTTTTGAGCTTGCCTTTTTAATTATAAGGCAGCAGTTTAAATCCCTGTAGCTCTTATATTATTGTACGGCTTTTTCGGGGGTCAGTCACCAGGTATTTATTAGTTTGTGCGTATGTGTTTGTGTTTGATTTTTTTTTCTTTTGCCACCCCATGGAGGAGGTGCGCGTACATTGAACACGCAAATTTTTGTAGTAGGGCTTAGGCTTTCTCTCTTTCGTAGGGCAGGGCTCGAGTTTTGTAATTATCGAGTGAGACAAGTCATGGGGACAATTGCTGTCAGAAAGACATGGTTAAAAAGGCTTTAACGTGTTCAGAATTCAGGGTGGCATTGAAAATGAACCCACGTGCAGAAGCGAATGGAGTGGAGGCTGACGCAAAGTGTAGCCATGTGAGGTCGAGGAAAAAAATGAAGAAAATGATGGTTGCCCAGAGTGAACTGCTGATAAGAATCACCGAGCTGACGACTACGTTGGCGGCAGAGAAAGAGAAAGTGCCGCCATATCCACGAAGTGAATGATGATGAGTGGGCGAAGCTCCGGAGGTAAACCTGGTAAACCATGAATCCTCTGTACATTTTGCCCACTCGATTTTATTACATCGCTCCTCCTAGCGTACGTCGCCGCACTAAATCGAACGATTGCCTTCAACCAATGACACGCGCCATATGTGACATCATTCCTATTTTATAAGATCTCGCGTCTTTCATCAACTACAAGTACCGCTTTCTAGTTTATAACATCTTGCATCTTTTCATCATCAGCTACAAGTACCACCATCTAGTAAACACTGCAAGAACTGAACGAGAGGTGGCTACATACAGGAGACGGTACCGCCGTCTAGTGAACACTGCAAGAACTAAACTAGAGGTGGCTACATACAGGGGACGGTACCGCCATCTAGTGAACACTGCAAGAACTAAACTAGAGGTGGCTACATACAGGGGACGCACAGCCCACGCCCTAAGGATTTTCGCCCCTAAAAACGAGGGCAATGGGATAAAAGCTGAAGTCCGCCGAGGAAGCACTAGCCAAGGTTAACAAAGGAGCGGCCGACGGAGAGAACTGTAGGGAACCAGCAACCAGAACGGTGGAGAAGAAGGAGCAAGCAAGTTTGGAGAAAGCAGGTTCAGCTGGTTGAATTGTAGGAAGGTCCAGCTTAAGCGAAGTAGTGGTGGTACAGGGAGGGGATGAAGCAGCCGGCGTCACAGGCTCAAGACCCCCAGGTGCAGAAAGCAGTAGGGACGGTCCCAGGGCGCAAGCTGGAAGCAGTCATGAGGCAAGCGAGCGCAAAACTCAAAACTATAGCTGCTAGAGGAAACCTCGTGATAATTGCAGGAGGTTTAAATGATGTCTTAAATGAAGATACAGCAGGACTATCGACCACACTGGTGAAAGGGGTTGATGACATGCGTGCCTCTTCTCCTCAGATATAGGTGGTAATATGCACGATACCGGAAAAACCGGTGAGTGACGGCAACCTAAAAAGAGTGGTTGTCAATGCAAACCAAGAGATATGGAAGATGAGTCGAGAGAAAGGCTTTGAGGTTGTGTAAATAAACAGAGTGGTGCATAGGTGGGGTGGTTTTCAACGAGACAGAATTCACTTCAATGGGCGGCTAGGTCGTGAGGTGGGTTGGCGATTTGAAGGACGCGCAGTAGCTTTTTTGAAAGCCATGCGGGCCCTTCGGGGAGCAGCATAGCTAGTAATGAGGAAAACAACCAGGAAGACTCTTTGACAGGTGATATGGACAGATGCGATTCCAAAGTGGTAGCATTATCTAAGATAGGTTTAGTCCGGGGCAGAAATAGACGTAGCCACGAGGGCCGAGCCAATTCAGACATAGGGTATGTTAACATGCAGGATGACAGGAACAGTCGGAAGTGGGAAAAGATAGAAGAACAGCTAAGGAAGGAGAGGCCGATGGTATACGGTTTTGTAGAAACACATCTTAGGGACATGGAACAACCTTCTAACAATCCAGACTACGCGTGGGAATATTGTACTAGAACAGAAGGCAGCCGAAAGGGGGGTGGTATTGGGGCATTCAGTCATAAATGTGCAGACTGACAAAGGGTCAAGCAGCAGTGCAAGGAATATTTGTGGCTAAAAGGGAAAGTGGCAGGGCAAATGACAATCTTGGTTTGGTGTACTTGTGGACGGAAGCAAAGGCCAGATAGGAAAACTAGGCAATAGTAGAGTGTATATCAAAGGACACTGAGGAATTAGGAGGAGAGTGCGAGATAATAATATTAGGAGATATGAATGCGCAGATAGAAGATATTGTTGGGTATACTGACCCAACAGGCGAAATGATCATGAATATGTGTGAAAGGCATGATTTGATCATTTGCAACAGCACCGAGAAGTGTGAACGGCTAATAAAATGAGAGGTAGGAAGGCTTCAGTTGACAATAGATTACGCCCTGGTGTCACATAGGAGGTAAGATAGGCTCAGGGGAAGGCACATGATGAATGTGGCTCCAGAAATCTGGGTAGTGATCACAAACGTACCAAGATAACTTGTGGAATAGCAGTGAAAGTGGGAAAGAGACAAGATAAGCAACTACAGGAAAATGTTTATTCTGAAAGGCAAATAGAAATAGCTTCTAAACAAATTGAGAAAGTAATCACTGAGGATAATAAAACAGTGTGGACATACACGAATCTAGTTAGACTGCTTGAGTTAGAGTTTGCTAAGGCATGTGACAAGCCACCCATATCCTAGAGTTGGTGGGATGAGGAAGGTAAGAGAGCTATAGCAAAACATCAGGAAGCCTCTAGGGAAAACAGACATAGTAAGCAGCGGCGTGAACCGACAGATGATGTTGAAAGAAAATGGAAAACTTTCTAAGCTGTAGAAGGGATGCATTCCTTCTGATTATTAAAAAGATTAGAAGGGAGCTAAGTGGCTGGCAAAAGTGCATAAAAAAGATATATAGGCAGCTGTGAAATTTTTGAACCATCTAAACTCCCTAAGAAATGAGACGAGCCTAGAGCAGAGGTTTACAAGTATGGCTCAAGGTGATAGGTTAGAAGTGGACGAAGCTATTTATTTTATTTGTGAAATACTGCAGGCCAAAAAGGCCCAAGCAGGAGGGGCACAAACACAAACACAATATCAGTACATGAGTGACACAGCTTCACTAAAATACATCTGTGTAAGAGGAGCGCGAGTAGAAGATAAACATCAAAACAAAGAAAGCACGCGATCAGTACATGAGTAACACAGCTTGACTAAAATACATCTGTGTAGGAGAAGAGCGAGTAGAAGAGAAACATCAAAAAAAATCAAGCGATATTGGGAGGGGGGGGGGTCAAGATTCACAGAATTGAACATTGGGTTCATCAATATCGAAGGTTTGGAGGAAATCAGAAGGCAAGTTATTCCATTCTGTTACAGTTCTCGGAAAAAAGGAAAACTTAAATAAATCTGTCCGCGCAAAATACGGAGTTAAAGATCGGACATGAGAATGACGAGTTTGCCTGGTCGAAACTGGGGTAACATAATGTGATGGGTCTAGCCCAAGTTTATTGTTAATTAGTGAGTCCAAGAATTTTAGATGGAGAAGCTGGCGCCGCGATTGTAGCGTCTGGAATTCGTTATCTCGCATTAGTTCCGTAACTGATGTACCACGACCATACTTTGAGTAAATAAAACGCACTGCTCGTCTTTGAATCTTTTCGAGGGAATATATGTTAAACTTAGTATGCGGATCCCATACAATACAAGCGTATTCAAGCTTTGGACGTATTAAAGTGTTATAAGCTAATAGTTTCACTTGCGACGGGGCGTCTCTGAGTTTGTGCCTTAAAAGACACAGTTTACGGAAAGCAGATGACGAAACATCGGCAATGTGTGCATTCCAGGACAACTTATTCGTTATCGTTATACCTAGGTATTTGTATTGACTGACTTCTTTTAAGGGTTGGCTTTTGGAGGAATAGGAAAACTGAAGGGGATTTTTCTTGTTAGTAATTCGAAGGCAAACAGATTTATCGAAATTGAGCACCAAGCCCCATTTGTTACACCACGAAAGAATATTGTTAAGGGCAGTGTCGAGAGCAACCTGGTCATCTGGCGATTGTACATCTGTGCAAATAAGGCAGTCGACTGCAAAAAGTCTTATTTTAACCGGATCAGTAATAGCATTAACAATATCATTGCAATAAATTATAAACAGCAGCGGACCTAGAACACTACCCTGCGGTACGCCGAACGCTATTGAACGTATAAGAAAAAGGGTGACAGAAAAATTTACACAAAGAATTGGTTTATGCACAACAATAGACATGGATGAATCAAGTGGCGCTATTTCTTCATTTTTACAAAGCGAGTGGGAAATGGTTGAGAAGAGGGTGTCTAGTTGTACATCAACAGGCCAAGATGGCATTCCAATTATGCTGATAAAGACATTAGGTCCGAAGTATAAGCCAGCTTTGAAAGAGGCAGTGAGCAAAATAATATTCGATGGTGAAGTCCCCGTTGGATGGAAACTTAGCAGGATGAGCATGATCTATAAAAGAAAGGAGGACAAAGCTGACACAAAGAGCTACCATCCTATAACATTGATATCAGTAGTCTACAGGTTGGAGATGCAGATTATAAAGGAAAAACTGCAGGCTTAGAAAGAGGATGGGGGGTGCTGGGGGAACTGCAGAATGTGTTTCAGAAACACAGGAGGTTGGAAAACAGTCTGTTCTCACTGACGCAGCGCATCAAAATACCAGAAAAGGAACACAAGCCCATGTGTCTAGCGTTTTTTGATATCAAGGGAGCGTACGATAGCGTGGTTCAAGAGGACTTGTGGGGAATACTGGACACTCTAGGTGTGGAAGATGTAGTCACTGAAATTTTAAAGGATATTTATAAAGGTAACAAGAAAGTTAAAAGTGGGAAAAACAGGTAACCAAGCCCGCAGAGGTAAATTGGGCGCTTAGACAGGGCTGTCCTCTGTCACCCTTGTTATTCATGATTTACCTACAAGAATTAGAAGCCAAATTAAAGGAAAGTGGACTGGGCTTCGACCTTTCTTTATTCAAACAAGGAAAACTCATTGAACAGGCACTACCAGCTTTGATACACGAAGAGAAAATAGTGCTAATGGCCGATAACAAGGAAGATTTGCAGAGATTGATGGACATCTGCGGTAATGAGGGAGATAGGTTAGATTTCAGATTCAGTAACGAAAAATCCGCAGTGATGCTATTTAATGACAGTGAAGGTAGTGAGCTTAGAATACAGGAGGTCACGCTAGAGATAACAGATAAATACAAATATCTAGTCGTATGGGTAAGCAATGGGGCCGCGTACCTAAGGGAACACGAAATATGCGTGGCGGCTAAAGGTAACAGAAATGCAGCGGTAAAGAAAAACAGGGCACTGTGGATTTACAACAGGTATGATGTTGTGAGAGGAATATAGAAAAGGGTCATGGTTCCTGGTCTGACGTTCGGCAATGCTGTCTTGTGCATGACATCAAAAGTTCAAGCAAGATTAGAAAAACAACGTGGAATAGGTAGGCATGCCTTATGAGCTCACGGGAATACACCATATCAGGAAGTACAAGGTGATATGAGATGGACATCATTTGAGGGCAGGGAAGCTAGCAGCAAGATAAAATTCGAGAAGCGATTGAGAAAAATGGGGGAGGAGTGTTGGGCTAGGAAGGTATTCAGCTACTTGTACATGAAGAATGTCGGTACAAAATGGAGGAAGCAAACCAGAAAATTGACTGGTAAGTACTTAGAAAACAGCAGGGGCCAAACCAAAAAGAAGTATCGGTTAAGAAGAAGATGAAGGAAGCTGAGACTGGTATGCGGAGAATCGGCAGGTATAAGAAGTCCGCACTAGAGATGTATCGAACTTTTAAGCAGGAAATTGTCAAGGAAAGGATCTATGATAATACTCGGGGTAGTTCTCTACTGTTTGAGGCCAGGACGGGAGTAATGCGAACCAAGACATGTCGAGCTAAATACGAAGGGGTAGAAACGGTATGTAGTCCGAGTGCAGAAGAAGATGAAACTGCCGAACACTTGATAATGATCTGTAAAGGGCTTCACCCTGCAGTTGAGGATGATGGCGCAGAGTTTTTCAAAGCACTGGGTCAGCGAGGGCAAAATAGACTTTAACCGGGTAGAATTAACTAGAAGGAGTTTATCTGATTGGCGGTTAATGCCTAGGCACGAGTGAAAATTAAACCTTTCACTGCAAAGTATGAGTCTTCAACCTCACTATTTAAAAGCAAAAAAATTTAGTTTGTGGTTTACCAAGTATTACGGCTTGGTGGCGTTAGCCACCGCCCGATCTAAACGGTACAGCCATATCAATCCGTCCATAGATCCATAACGTGACTTGATGCACTTGTTTACCTCCGCTGCACGCTCGAGGCACTCTAACGCAGCGCCTCCAAAATACCATTCACTGAATTTCTTGTGCAGAACTTCAAATTAGTTGTTCACTCTCTCTACAGGAAAGACTATCGTCTTTCGAAGACATTTGTAAATTACATGCAAATTAGGTCAATTTTTTTGGTTTCGTGCGGCTGAACTCCTAATGCGCTTTGAACTTAACTTTTTTGGCCTACTGAGTGCAGGTTAAGCTGCCGCGGCTGCTGGCTCCTCGGAACTTGTAGATAGAATACGTAGTGGCATACTTTCTTCCTACTTATCGGGAGTGACATGACCACAAAACTTGCAAATTGTGTATATATGACAAACGGATGACATCTCAAAATGTTCACAAATCAGATACCTCTGGCCACATCAGACGTCGTTGCACCTAGAATGCAAAAATAATCAATTAAATTATGGCTTTGTCGGAGCAATGAGATGCCGTAAAAGATGAAGCTCTGTGGGGACTTGAATAGACAAAAAATACGTGTGCAGGTGCACTTCGATGCGAACATTATTCTGATAGGGCAGTGGAATTATAAGAACATGTATTTGCAACAATAGCATGCAGGACAATACTTGCTGGCTACTCAGTACTAGACTACTCGGTAGTGGACTCAGTATAATGTAGTTGAAGCTTTCAACAGTGCACAAAGCTTCACTCGCAAGAATTGTGGTGCATGTTTGCTTCAGTCGAGGAAAAATATATTCAGAATAGAACGTAATGTCAGTTAAGTTTCGGGTATGTTGCAATGGCAGTCTGGGGATTATCTATCGCGAAGATCCAACGTAAACTTTAGCTGCGAAATTTGCTGCAGCAGGCTTTCGCCAGCAAGTGCTGCGCAGTGTGCCACATATTTCCACTCCATTGGTTTAGCTTCGATAGTTGTGAACTTCATTACTTGTTATTCAATTGGCTATTTATTTATAAATTCATTTATTTATTTTATAGTTTGTTAGTTTATTAGTAACTTGTAATAACTGCCTCACCTTTCAATGTACCGTTGTGCAAAGACCAGCGGTCAGAATTAGCTAAACAAATTGTTTTTTTTTGCAAGTGATAATTGTGGTCCTCCTTCTCCAAAATGATTCTTCCTATAAAAACTCCGTGCTGGAGAAGGGAGCTATTCTACGCGATTAAAACAAGAAACCACATGCTGGAACTCACTGGACGATGCAGCGCTGGGTCCGAATTTGCAAGGCAGAGTTGATAATCTCAAAAAAGTGCATCGGGGTGGCACTCAAACATTTAGGTCCTAATGTAATGGAGCTGCCCGCTCAGCGCAAGATTTAGCACAGTGGCAGGCCACTAGCTGATGTGCTAATGCAAAGGCCGCATAAGAGAGAAAAAGAAACTGCGATAGAAAGAAAACTAGTGTTCCTAAGCAGGGGGCGTCTGGAATGAGGCGGATATGGCAGAGCACACCAGCAAGGGATGAGTAGTGTTTTGAAAGTTCAGCTGCCGAGCGACTATTATTCTTCGCGAGATTGCTAATGATGGCATAATGTGCTGCGAACAACAGAGTTACAGTACAAGGTTCTCGTTTCGTAAACAGCAAACACAGGGTACGTTTCATAAATTGTGGTTTGGGTGCTGGGGTCCGCCCTTCTGACTTTTCGTCACATTGTTTCACTGTGTTATGATTTAGGGCTTATTTAGTCCTTACCATCATAATCCGTCAAATTGAAAATAATAAATATAAATCAATTGTACGATGAAATGAATGTCTTTGTACACATGTGCGTTAATTTGATTGGCATAATTTTACAGCTAGCGCACCGCATCTAGTATGAGTACATTTATACGCAGTATAACATCGGAGGACAACTCTCAACGTTGGTCTCTATTTCTCAAGGAGATGCCTGAAGGTGCAGAATAAATGAACGTACATATTGTATGTAAGTATTTGATGTACTCGACACTTAATTAACTATCAGATTAGTCAGAGGCATAAACGTTCTCTGCATTTTATATTGTTATTCTTACATACAAGTTTATTATTGAAAATGCTGCTACAATCTTGTCCAAGAAATTAGTCAGTTGGTACTGCACTGTTTCCACGTTCCGAAACTGAACTTTAAGTGCGCCGTAGAGGGAATCGTCTCTATCACTTTCAGATTGGTATTGCTGGGAGCGATTTATCAGGTTTCAGTCTTCTCTCTTTATGACTAACACTAAAGCACATAGGATGTACATTTAGCTCTATAACGTTTCTCTATCTTTTCTTCTTTAACCCAAAAAATCTCAAGTCAACGCTTACTTGAGAACTTTATAAAATGAACATTCTTTGCGCTTGCGGTATATGTTGAGGTAAGATCCTTTACATGACCAAAAAAAACAGAGAGCTAGACTAATGGACTTCAAATAAACAGTACTGAGCGGGATTTCTTATGAAATTTTAGGGGCGAAGCTCTTTAAAGCAGCACCCGTTCGTCCCTCGTAGTAGTGCGTAACATGTTTTACGCTTTGACCTGCAAGGTGGTGCCGGTGGGAGATTTCTCCTGTGCGTTGTTGAACAATAAAAATTCGCAGCGTGTGCGTTAACTAAAACCGAATTCTCCTGCCTCTCATACCTCATTAGCAGCCATTGGCATGCACATTGAAAACTATCTGACAAGAAAGGGTTGCTACGTTATACTCGCTGGGCACAACCTCCTTGGTTTTAGAAAGGTTTAGTGAGCGTTGGGCCGCAGTGCCATGAATAGAGTGAACTAGTATATACCATGAACTCGAGATGGTTAAAAGTGGGAAGTAGACACGAAGCGCAAGCCGTACGAAAATGTGCTTGTGCCATCTCTCGTTTAGTCCTTGGAATGTCCGCTGGATGGCAGTGCTTCTATATCCGGAAGATGTGATGAAATCATGCAAGATGGTGGTACTTGGAGTGTTGATTAGATGGATGAACGGACACACTGAGAGATGCATAGACGGACGCACGGATAGCTGCACGGACGTATGGACGCATGGACGGACGCAGGGGCGAATGCATGGACGAACGCAGGGATGGACGCACAGATGGATACGCGGACGCATGAAAAGACGCACGCACAGATGCGTGGATAGACGCATGGACGGTTACACAGACGGGCGCATGGACGGACTGAAGCAAGAATGAATGGACGAGCGGATGCTACGCCCCACTCTCCATCATTCACCCCGTGGATATGCTGCCTTTTTTTTGTAGTAGCTAATCGCGGAAACCTTGGCCTAGGACTTATTCAGAAGGCATTGCAAAGAAAAGTATGCTCACGAAGACGCTATCTAGGTTAAAGTAATACGAATATTGCCGCGAACCATGCATTGGGTTTGTTTTATTTGTGTTATGCTTTTTCGGCCTGGCTGCGCCGGCCTGTGCTATCCCTGTTGGCTGTGTGTCAAGCACGTATTCTGTTCTTTGTGCGCGGCATGTATTATCTCTTGTGATAGAGCCAGCGTTTCGAACAAACGTGAACCGTCTAGCATAATCTCAGTTCTTCTAAAGTGTTCTTGATACAATTCGACTAGCCGAGAAACCCTCGCGCCGAGGGATAAATTCCCGCACAGCCGATGCCGCGACATTCGATCGCCGACGCTCACTAGCGTGCATGTCGTTTTGCCGACCGCTGCTTCGCCGCCTGTGTATTCTTTCAATTGTTAGGGGAGCACAAGTTCGCTCCAATAACCTTGTTTTCCTTATAGACAACTGCGTCGTCCTTTTCTGCGTGACATCTGGTGGAGGTGCGGGGTAGGCAGTCGGCGTCGGAGTGTTTCCTGCCGGATTCGTAGACTATTGTAACGTCAAACTCTTGCAGGCGCAAGCTCCACCACCCAAGACGGCCAGAGGGGTCTTTCAAATTGGCGAGCCAACACAGTGAATGATGGTCTGTCACAACCTTAAACGGTCTACCATAGACGTATGGGCGAAATTTTGAAATGGCCCTTATGATAGCCAGGCACTCTTTCTCGGAGGCAGAGTAGTTTCTCTCCTCCTTCGACAGACCACGGCTTGCATAGGCGATTACCTTTTCGCAACCGCTTTGCTTTTGGATGAGGACGGCACCCAAACCGATATCACTGGCGTCCGTGTGCATTTCCGTTTCGGCGTTTTCGTCGAAATGAGCGAGCACGGGCGGGTTTCGCAGGTGTTGTTGCAGCTCGCAGAATGCCTTTTCTTGGTCGTTTTGCCAGCTGAAAGGGGTGCTTTCTTTCGTCAGGCGCGTGAGTGGCTCTGCAATGCGTGCGAAGTTTGCGACGAAGCGCAGGTAGTATGCGCACAGTCCGAGAAACCTTCGCACACCCTTCTTATCTTTCGGCCTTGGGAAGTTCGCAATGGCTGATGTTTTGATTGATTGATTGATATGTGGTGTTTAACGTCCCAAAACCACCATATGATTATGAGAGACGCCGTAGTGGAGGGCTCCGGAAATTTTGACCACCTGGGGTTTTTTAACGTGCGCCCAAATCTAAGCACACGGGCCTACAACATTTCCGCCTCCATCGGAAATGCAGCCGCCGCAGCCGGGATTTGAACCCGCGACCTGCGGGTCAGCAGCCGAGTACCTTAGCCACTAGACCACCATGGCGGGGCATGGCTGATGTTTTTGCGGGTCAGGTAGGACTCCCGTGGCGTTCACGACGGGACCCAACAACTTGAGTTCCTTGTACGCGAAACGGCACTTCTCAGGCTTCACCGTTAACCCCGACGTACGAATGGGCTCGAGTACAGATTCTAACCTTGTGAGGTGTTCATCGAAAGTCCGGGCGAATATGACAACGTCGTCGAGGTATACGAGGCAAGTGTGCCACTTCAGGCCGGCTAGCACAGTGTCCATGACTCTCTGAAACGTTGCGGGCGCCGTGCACAGCCCAAACGGCATCACCTTGAACTCGTATAGACCATCCGGGGTTATAAATGCAGCCTTCTCTCGGTCTCTCTCGTCCACTTCAATTTGCCAGTAGCCGGTCTTCAGATCCATGGATTAGAAGTACTTGGCGTGGCACAGGTGGTCGAGGGCGTCGTCGATTCGTGGAAGGGGGTACACGTCCTTTTTGGTGACTTTGTTTAGTCTCCGGTAGTCAACGCAGAATCTAAAAGTGCCATCTTTTTCCTTCACGAGTACAACCGGCACAGCCCACGGACTTTTCGAGGGCTGTATCATGTCATCGCTGAGCATGTCATCTAC
This sequence comes from Rhipicephalus microplus, assembly GCF_043290135.1. Taxonomy (NCBI): domain Eukaryota; kingdom Metazoa; phylum Arthropoda; class Arachnida; order Ixodida; family Ixodidae; genus Rhipicephalus; species Rhipicephalus microplus. The sequence continues at coordinate 109,324,579 of NC_134704.1, forward strand.
TTGAGTCCGGATGGCTTCGCGCTCTCGTGAAGAAACGCGGTACGGTGACTGTCTGGTAGGTCGGGCTCCATCTTCAGTTATTATCCGGTGCTTTGCCAACGGTGTCTGACGTAACCTCGACTTCAAAGAAAAACACATGCGTAGCGACGGAGCAACTACAGTAATCTGTCCAGATTTTCTTGCGACAGCGCCGGGTTCATGTCGAAAGGATGTGGCAGCCTGGAAGCATCTGCGCGTGCGCGTTCAAAGGTGGCGACCACGATCACTTGACTCGCTTCTTGCGTTTCTTCGAGGAACGCAATTGCAGCGCCCTTGTTTAGATGCTGGCACTCCTCGGTGAAATTGGCGACCAAAACATGGTATCTGCGTTTCTTAAACCGCGCAATGCCTCTTGAGACAGACACACCGCGTTCTAGAAGCAACCTTTGGTCAGTCTCCACGATAGCGTCGACGTCAGGAGCAGCACCTTCACAATAGACTGCGATCATCAAGCTTGCGCGGGGTGGCAGGGTGACGTGATCGTCGGCGATCCTTACAGCCGCACGGTGTCCGAGGTTCGGCTGCGGCGTTGTGGAGTGATCGGAAGAAAACGTTATCGGCCTGGTCTGAAGATCAATTATTGTGCCATTTTCCGTCAAAAAGTCAATTCCGAGAATTACGTCGCGGGAGCAGTTAGGCAAAATGACGAACTCCGCAGGGTACGTAGTGCCGTCTAAGGTGACGCGCGATGTGCACATTCCACTTGGGGTCACGAGGGGGCCTCCTGCTGTGCGTATGTGTGGACCGTCCCATCTGGTCGTAACTTTCGGAGTCGTGACAGAGAGCGACCTCGCCGCCCAGCAGCGTGCCGACCCTGACCTCCGCGCCATGATCGACTACCTCGAAGGACGCAACGTCGCCGTGCCTAGGGCGTTCAAGCGCAACTTACCAGCATTCAGTCTCAAAAACTCCATCCTAGTGAAGAAGAATTTCAACCCCGGAACGAGAACGAATTATCTACTTGCAATCCCCGCAGACCTTCGAGACATAATTTTGGAAGCGTGCCACGACGACCCATCTTCCGGACAACTCGGAACAGCTCGCACGATTACAAAAATCAAGGCGAAATACTTCTGGCCCCGCCTTACATCCGATGTCACCCACTACGTCCGGAGCTGCCGTTACTGCGAGCGACGAAAAACACCACCGACGAGACCCGCCGGACTTTTGCAGCCGATCGCTGTCCCAACGAGGCCCTTCCAACAGATCGGAATGGACCTTCTGGGCCCGTTCCCTACATCCCGATCCGCGAACAAATGGATTGTCGTAGCGACAGACTACATGACGCGCTACGCAGAGACCACCGCTCTTCCGAGGGGAACTGCACAAGAAGTTGCAAAGTCCTTTATTAACCAAGTTGTGCTGCGACATGGAGCCCCTGAAGTCCTAATCATGGACCGCGGAACGGCCTTCACTGCGGAGCTCATGCAAGAAATCTTACGCTACAGCAACACGGATCACCGAAGAACGACGGCGTACCACCCCAAAACGAACGGACTAACGGAACGGCTGAATAAGACAATCGCTGATATGCTGTCTATGTACGTCGACGTTGAACATAAGACGTGGGACAAAGTCCTCCCGTACGTCACGTTTGCGTACAACACGGCTATCCAAGAAACCGCGCAGATGACACCGTTCGAGCTTGTCTACGGAAGACGGCCGACTACGATGCTCGACGCCATGCTACCGCACGTAGAAGACGACGACCTGAACGCCGACGTCCAAGGATACTTCCAACGTGCGGAGGAGGCCCGCCAGCTCGCTCGAGTTCGTATAACGGACCAGCAACTGGTGGATGCCGGACGCTACAATCTCCGACGCCGAGACGCCGAGTGCCATCCTAGAGATTGTGTGTGGGTTTGGACTCCCATTTGACGACGTGGACTCAGTGAGAAACTTCTACGACGCTATTTCGGACCCTACCGGATTCTACGACGTGTTGGCAAACTAACGTACGAAGTGATCCCCGATGGTGACTCCCGTACATCACGAAGACGCACGCGGCCCGAAGTCGTCCATGTGGTTCGCTTAAAACCTTTCTACGGACAATGACGAACTTTTATTTTAATTGGTTTAGACTGTCCCTTATGTTAGCATCGGGTCGATGCACTCTTAGAGGGGGGGTAATGCCGCGAACCATGCATTGGGTTTGTTTTATTTGTGTTTTGCTTTTTCGGGCTGGCTGCGCCGGCCTGTGCTATCACTGTTGGCTGTGTGTCAAGCACGTTTTCTGTTCTTTGTGCGCGGCATGTATTATCTCTTGTGATAGGGACAGCGTTTCGAACAAACGTGAACCGCCTAGCATGATCTCAGTACTTCTAAAGTGTTCTCGATACAATTCGACTAGTTGAGAAACCTTCGCGCTGAGGGGATAAATTCCCGCACAGCCGATGCCGCGACATTCGATCGCCGACGCTCACTAGCCTGCACGTCGTTTTGCCGACCGCTGCTTCGCCGCATGTGTATTCTTGCAGTTGTTAGGGGAGCACAAGTTCGCTTCAATAAACTTGTTTTCCTTATAGACAACTGCGTCGTCCTTTGCTGCGTGACAATATGGATGTTCGTAGTATATGCCTAGTGGCCCTCACCAAATGAATTGTTCATTTCTTTTCTTGTGATCGTAGTAGGTGCTCTTCAAGTGAAAGTTGGCGCGCGTAAGATGATATTAGAAATACAAGATAATACAATGCACAATCTCTTGATGTTGAACATTGCCGCCTATAGTGTTTGGCGGCTGCAGTACTTCGCTGCTCTCAATCTAACACGACAAAGTGTTTGACGTTGCGCCGCCGAGCGTATTGTTGGCTCTCTGCTCTATTTCTGAAACATCTTTTGCCTTTGTTTTTTCAGCCCTCGTGCGATATGACCCTTTTGGCGGAACTCACGTAAAAAGAGAGAAATTGTCTGTTCACCGAATCCTCAGAGTAAACAATGCCCCGGGCAAATGCGATGGCAGCCAACGAACAGCACGCGCGAGATATATTAGAGCGTCCCACGTACTGGTTAGTGAGAGCGATTAGCTTATCTTTACGCTCGGCTAACGTCTGCTAAAATGTAGGAACTTGTACGCAAGCACGAGGGAAAATGTGAAGCACAGAAAAAAAAGAGCTGAATGAACACTTCCGCAGTGAATTGGCTTCCGGGTGCAGAAAGCTGCGATTACTGATAACACTGGGCACGGCTGTTGTACACTCGGCTGCTGCCTCTAGCTGCGAAAATACAGACTGTGCCTTCATACATATATTTCAGGAGCGTATATCTTGGTTTCACATGGACAGCACTTCACTCATTGTTTCTTGCTCCGACAACCCCTACATGCTGCGCCGCTCAGCTGGTCGAAAAAAAAACAATTGTATTGGGCCAGTTTGTATGAATCCATCTTGGTAGGAAGCGCAGCTACTATTACACAAAACACACAACACAAGCAAGTGCTTGGGTTGTGTGTTCTGGTTAATAGTGGCTGCGCTTCGAGCCGAGATGAAAGAGAACCTTAAAAAACAAACGGTGGTATTTGGCCAACCAACGGCCAACTCGTAACCAAAACTTGCGGTGATAAATACACGCCTGGGCAAAGTTAAAGAAACCAAGCTTCAGACAAGAGCCTTACTGTTCGGAGATGTTTATAAAAAAAACTTATTGTGTAAAAAGAGCATCCTGTATAGCTCTAGTTGTCTAGATAAAAAAACAACAACAAATGTGAGTTAGTGCTATTCTTTCGGCGCGTGCACATTTGCATATACAGAAACGTTTAGCGCTCTGGTACGCTAGACACTAAACTTGATCAGCGGCGTATGTAAGCATGGTAATTACCTTTCGCTGGCATTTGTGCTGGATGGAATTAAAATAAAAGAAGCACAGTTCGTGGAAATACAGTTTATAATAGTCTTAATAGTCTTAATACAGTTTATAATAGTTCGCTGTATATTAAGCAAACTTCTGCAGTTTCGTTGAAGCATGGCCTTTTCTTCCTTCCAAACGTTCCGATGTGGTCAGCTTGTATTTGCACTGAACCGATTGAACCACCGTTCATGCAGATGAGTTCATTAAAGAGCGTGGCGTGTCTGGAATTTCACCAGGGAGATATGTTGTTGCATCTCTCGCAATAAATAGATGCGCATCAGGCTCACATATTCGTTCTAATTGCCGTTTCACGGTTAAAAACTTTGGTCATCCTAAACTCCATCTATAACGTTTGTCTGGGCGACGTGAGAGATCATTTTCTTTGATTTTAAAGTTCAACATATTCAATGGACAATGCTTCGTTCTAGTGAGAATTAGACTTGAAACCAGGAATTAAAGGTGGTCTAGCAGCGTTCTTGCGACGTATTGGGTGTGCGTAAACCTTAGTGGTCCTAGATATCAGTAATATTACTCCAAGCAGAAATTTTTTATTCTAAAACCCACCAGGTTTCTGGTATTGCTATATCTTCCGAAGCCTCCTGTAGCTATTAGCTTTTAAAAAACATTTTTGCTCCACAAAATCTAGTGAAAACTTCTCTACAGTTCGCTACATATTTTTTTGCCTAAATTGTAAAAACTCAGCCACAAGAATGTCATAATTGAAGTGCATGGGATTTAGTTCTTTGCCAACAATAATTCTGTTTCATTCACTTGTTTTTCTATTCTATCAGAAACAAGAGTTCCTAATACGACAACATAGTTATCTCAAAATGCTAATTCGCATGCCATTCGTAGGCACAACGACTCCTTTATTAGAACAAAAGACTGTAAAAGTTAATACTTATTAGTCACAAAAATGGGCATATTGCCTCCAGATAAACCTTCATCATTTTGTTAAAAATGCCTACAATATAGCTAATGCAAGCTTCTACTGATTTCTCGTTTTCGTGAATGTTCGCTCGTAATTTCCAGGCATGCTTTCTTTTTCTTTCTTTTTGCTGTTTCCCTCGTGTTCATTATTTAGGGTATCTATAAATTAGAGAGGATTTTGTGTCCATGGTTTTATGGGTGTTAATAGGTTTTTGAGAGCATGTTGATTTGACGGACGAAATTGTTTTAGCAAAGAATGTTATTAAAATTCCCCTAGGTCACGCTAATTATGGTCTCCTATGTCACGCTAAGGTGTGAAGCACAATTAAAGTTGGGCAATTCAAGGGGGTTAATGTTGCGTGGATGAAGATACCTTGCATTTTTAACGAACGCAAGGAAGATAATTTCGACTGTATAAACCTAGTTGGACATTTCGAACAAATGCAAAATATGCCATTAAAGTTCTAATACTCCCATTTTTGATCACTTCACATGAATATTTGCTGTTGTCGCCTCCTGGCACCATATTATATTGCCTTTCCTCCACCACGCCTATCAGTGTTATGTGCCGGTACAATACAAAGCAGGATATGTCTACCGATAACTGTTGCCCCGCCGTGGTGGTCTAGTGGCTAAGGTACTCGGCTGCTGACCCGCAGGTTGCGGGTTCAAATGTCGTAGGCCCGTGTGCTCAGATTTGGGTGCACGTTAAAGAACCCCAGGTGGTCAAAATTTCTGGAGTCCTCCACTACGGCGTCTCTCATAATCATATAGTGGTTTTGGGACGTTAAACCCCACAAATCAATCAAATCAATTACCGATAACTCAGCACAGCATCCTTGAAAAAAATGTTTGCAAGAGTGTACCGGGTCAGCACTTTCTGCTTCAACGTAACAACAGCACAAAATTTGTTTTTTTTTTGTGGCATTCAAGGCTTGTTAACATAAAAAAATTTCAGAACAGTCTGAAATCCTTAAAACAGCACCTGAGCGTGAAAAAACCTCTCTCTTATTTCATATTCCACGAAAGCTCATAATTATTCAATACGTTTTACCGGAGCAACTAATGAATTGATGACATTACTTCAAAAGAAAGTGTTTTATACCGACAACCATCACGATTTTAGTCTTGCATTTTCATGACGAAAAGAAGTCAAAAAATTGGCATGGTCTGATAGCTAAAAAAAGCTCTGTTCACGGAAGTTGAATCCATGACTTCTTGGTCCACGCAAACGCATGCCAGACACGTGAGCCACTGCATCACAGTCCCACGCTTTAGAGGCTTCAAAAACGCCCCTTTCTATGTCTCTTCTCTCACAGTGGTTTTGATCGGTGGGGTTGTGTCAGCCTCGGGAGCGCTAAACGTTCATAATGATTAAGGCGTCCGCGAATAGCCCCTGAAATGCGTCGTTGCTACAGATCCATCCATCCAACTCAACACGTTAGCAGTAAAAGTGAAATTTCGTGAACTGGAGAATAGAGAAAATTCAACAGACCCGGCGTTTCCCATCTTCACCACATTCTTTCTCAAGCCTCAAGCGTCAAAAGGTTGCAGAGAGGCGGCGCTTAGATGCGATTTCTTTCCGTGTGTGAGATGTTTGCTGTGACTCGTTCTAAGCCCTCGTAGTAGACGTAGTATATATATATATATATATATATATATATATATATATATATATATATATATATATATATATATATATATATATATATATATATATATATTATAATGAGGCGTTTTAGAGTTGCACTCTTTTATAAAACAGGAAAGCGGTCACGACACGTCAAGTGGTAATGGCGGAACCAGCCTGAGTCCCCAGCCAACCAAACGTCGTCTTCTTCACCGACTGAGTCATACCCCCTGCCCTTCTGGGTAGCATTCATCTTCTTCACTACATTTTCCTCCCCTCCGGAAAAGAGCCATCCTGGCGACTCATGGGCAGGAGACAATAGAGGGATCGTAATACGGTTTTAGGCGGTCTATGTGGATGGTCTCACGTCCACGGCGTCGTTGATCATGGGGCTGTTCAAGCGGCTCCACGATGTAATTGACGGGTGAAGTTTGTTTAACCACACGGTAACGTCCGTCATACTTGTACATCAGTTTCGTTGAGAGACCAGGGCTGGTTGAAGGGATGCGAAGCCAGACAAGTTCATCCGATGCATAAGAAGCCGGAGGCGTCGGGCTATCGCGGTGGTGTTTCTGGCGTTGCTGTTCAGCACTTGTGAAGGAGCGGGCAAGCTGACGACACTCTTCCGCGTATTTAGCAGCTTGTGACATCGTCGTCGACTCAGCAACATCCGGGTGGTAAGGAAGGATGGTGTCTAGCGTGCAAGTGGGCTCGCGACCATAAAGGAGGAAATATGGCGAGAAACCAGTGATTGTCTGGACAGCAGTATTATGCGCGTAGGTTACAAAAGGGAGAATACTGTCCCAATTGGTGTGATTGGTTGCGACGTACATCGACAGCATATCTCCTAATGTACGGTTGAATCTTTCTGTAATGCCATTTGTTTGAGGATGATACGCGGTGGTGGTGCGATGAATGACTTGGCATTCCTTGAGAAGCGATTCGACAGCGTCCGACAAAAACACACGCCCTCGGTCACTCAGGAGTTCACGTGGTGCACCGTGACGTAAAATGATCTGATGCAGTATGAAACGACCGACGTCGCTGGCTGACGTAGACGAGAGTGGTGAAGTTTCTGCGTAGTACGTAAGGTGATCGATAGCGACGATTACCCAGCGATTTCCAGCCGGTGTAATCGGAAGAGGTCCATACAGATCAATACCAACACGGTCAAATGGTCGGGCAGGACAAGGTAAGGGTTGTAGTGGAGCTGGAGAAGTTGGAGTGGGATTCTTCCGGCGTTGACAAGCGAGACAGGAACGTACGTAGCGACGGACGAAGCGATACATTCCACGCCAGTAGTAGCGGTGGGACAGGCGGGTGTAGGTTTTTAACACTCCAGCATGGGCGCATTGTGGGTCGGCGTGAAAGGAGGCGCATATGTCTGAGCGGAGACTTCTGGGAATGACTAGAAGCCATTGGCGTCCTTCGGAGAGATAATTACGTCTGTATAGCAAACCATCTCTGATAACGAAGTGCTGTATTTGACGGCGCATACCTCTAGGGATATTTTGCGAGAGAGTTCGATTCAACAAGTTGATAAGTGAAGCGATCCAAGGATCTTTTCGTTGCTCCTGTCGCATGTCACTGACACTAAGTGCAGATACGTCGGGGGCAGGCGAAGACGGCGGCTTGTCACTACATCGTAGAGGTGATCGGGACAACGCGTCTGCGTCGGAATGTTTTCGGCCAGATCGGTAAACGACGTGGATGTCGTACTCTTGTAGCCGAAGCGCCCAACTGGCAAGCCGGCTGGTGGGATCTTTTAACGAGGAGAGCCAACATAATGCATGATGATCTGTAACCACACTGAATGGGCGCCCGTAAAGATATGGTCGAAACTTGCCTATGGCCCATATGATGGCTAGACACTCTTTTTCGGTGACTGAATAGTTGGCTTCTGCTTTTGTGAGTGCACGGCTGGCGTAAGAGACGACGTACTCATCAAATCCAGGTTTACGCTGGGCGAGCACAGCACCGAGGCCAACTGCGCTAGCATCCGTGTGTATTTCCGTCGGGGCAAGAGGATCAAAATGTCGCAGTATAGAAGGTGACGTAAGAAGGTGGCGGAGTGTGGCAAATGCATCATCACAAGCTGACGACCACCTAGAAAGGTCTTTGTTGCCGGCAAGAAGGTCAGTCAAGGGCGATATGATGGAGGCGAAGTTGCGAATAAAACGACGAAAATATGAACATAAACCGAGGAAGCTGCGAAGTTCTTTTAAGGTCTTCGGCTTGGGAAATTCGGCAACGGCACGGAGTTTCGTCGGATCCGGAAGAATGCCATCTCTAGATACAACATGGCCCAAAATTAGGAGTTGTCGAGCGCCGAAGCAGCACTTCTTCAAGTTGAGCTGTAGACCGGCGGCGGTGAGGCAAGTAAGCACTGTCTCGAGCCGCTGAAGATGCGTTGAAAAGTCGCTTGAAAATATTACAACATCGTCTAAATAGCACAGACATGTCTGCCATTTCAGGCCACGGAGGATGTTGTCGATCATGCGCTCGAAAGTGGCAGGCGCATCGCAGAGCCCAAATGGCATGACGTTAAATTCATATAAGCCATCAGGGGTAACAAAAGCCGTCTTGGGGCGATCAGCCTCAGCCATGGGAACCTGCCAATAACCTGAACGCAGATCTAGTGACGAGAAGAACTCCGCGCCTTGCAAGCAGTCAAGGGCATCGTCTATGCGAGGTAGCGGGTAAACATCTTTGCGCGTGATCTTATTCAACCGGCGGTGGTCGACGCAGAATCTTATTGAGCCATCTTTTTTCTTGACTAGAACAACTGGGGAGGCCCACGGGCTGTTAGAGGGCTCAATAACACCTCGCTTCAACATGTCGTCAACTTGTTCCGCGATTATGCGACGCTCAGATGCCGATACCCGATACGGACGCTGACGTAAAGGAGCGTGAAGGCCAGTGTCGATTTCGTGAGATACAGTGGAAGCACGGCCCAAAGTCAGTTGCTGGTGGTCGAAGCTGGCACGAAAGCGCTCGAGGAGGGCGATGATGTCGGTGCGCTGCTGGGCCGTAAGGTTGGGGTCGATGCAGCGCGAAATTGCGTCGGTGAATGATGGGGAATAGGATGACGCGCAGCAATCAACAGCATCAATAGGTAGCGTAGTCGAGTGGTCAGGAACTACACGTGCACTCGAGGGATCAATGTCATCGGCAAAGCCCAGGCACTCTCCGCACAGTAACTTGGAGGGCGAGGGAAACGGATTTGATACATAAATTGCACTTGATCCATCGTGAATATTCAGAACGGCGAAAGGAATCAGGAAGCACTTGCGGCGAACAGCGGTTACAGAAGGCGTAAAAAGAACAGTTGAGCCACTAGAGACGTCACAGGAAAGCGGAACTAGGGCGGACGAGAACGGGGATATCGAAGTGTCGGCGGCAACGAAAACTTTTGCAGGTGAAAGGGACGAGTCGAGTGAAGTAGCGTCGCATAACGGCGCGAACTCCACTTCTGCGCGAGCACAGTCGATGACGGCATGATGAGTGCAGAGAAAGTCCCAGCCTAATATAATGTCATGGGAACACTGCGGGAGCACTACAAACTCGACGACATATATATTGTCAGCAATAACGACACGTGCTGTGCATGCAGCAAAAGGGCGAATTCGTTGCTCGCTCGCAGTGCTTAAAACGAAGTCGTGTAGAGGCATTGTGACTTTTTTTAGTCGACGGCAAAGTTTTTCAGTCATTACAGACACTGCGGCGCCAGTATCAACCAATGCAAAAACAGGTATACCTTCAACGGAGACAGCAACGACGTTGGACGGCGAAAAACGAGGTCTTGTGGAGTTCGAAAGATCCGCAGTTCTTGCCCCCGGAACCGCGGCTCCTAGTTTTCCTCAGGGACAGGGTGAGGTCGACGGAGCATAGGGGAAAGGGAACGGCGTTGAGGTGAAGGCGACCGGTGTCTGTTGAAGTTCCGGCGAGGTGAAAATGTGTCCATGGTGGTAGTCTCGCCATATACAGCCGGCACCGGCCGTGGGGGTAAATCATAATTGTTGGGCCTGACGTCGTCACGCAGGAAAAACTCACGCCGTCGATAAAATCGTGCCACGTGACCCGCAATTCCACAGGCGAAGCATATGGGGCGGTTGTCTTGAGTGCGCCAAGGGTTCTGAAAGCGTCGAGGTGGTGGTCGGGAGATAAGACGGGCAGCCTGGTACATAGGCTCAGTCTGTACGACAAAGGGACGCGTGGACGTAGGCGTTCGCGACAAAGAAACGTGGCCGTTCGCGACAAGTGGACGTAGGGTTCCGTTCAGTGCTTCGGCATAGGTCAATGGAGCAGCCACAGGTGGTGTGTGAGCTGTTGGTAGCGCCTCGGACACTTGCTCCTGGACTACTCGCTGTATTGATGGCGCTAAAGTAGATGGGGCACCTTCGGAGGTATAAGGCACGAGGGACAACTGGCGTGCGACCTCCTCTCGTACAAATTGCTTGATCTCGAGAAGCAAAGTGGTGTGATCTATAGAGCCAGCCGACGTTAAAGCGGAGATGGTTGCACATGACGCGGTAGCACGACGAGTGGTGTCACGCTGTTTCCAGAGCTCATCATAGCTCTGACACAGTTGGATCACTTCCGCTACCGTTTGCGGGCTTTTGGCGACAAGCATCTGAAATGCGTCGTCAGTCACGCCTTTCAAGATGTGTTTGATCTTCTCGGCTTCTGTCATGGCCGAGTTGACACGCCGGCAAAGGTCGACCACATCTTCGATATAACTGGTGTAATGCTAACCATTCTGCTGAGCCCTGGTACGCAAGCGCTGTTCGGCCCGTAGTTTGCGAAGTGCTGGACGGCCAAACAAGTCCGCAAACGCCGTTCGGAAGGCCGACCAGGTGGGGAGGTCTCTCTCGTGATTACGGTACCACAGACTGGCGACGTCGGTCAAATAAAATTGGACGACAGTAAGCTAGTGTGCATCGTCCCACTTGTTGTGCTTGCTCACCCGGTCGTATTCGTCGAGCCAGTATTCCGCGTCTTTGTCATCGGTTCCACTGAAGGTAGGTGGATCGCGTTGCCGAAAGGAGCCAGGACAGACAGGAGCTGCAGTAGTTGGAGCCGAGGCGGCCGCCTGCTGATCATCGTCCGTGGACATCGTAGTAACTGGAGGCAACGTACGGTTTCGCAGTTCCAGGATTAGGCGTTACCCAGCACCTCCACCAATTATAATGAGGCGTTTTAGAGTTGCACTCTTTTATAAAACAGGAGAGCGGTCACGACACGTCAAGTGGTAATGGCGGAACCAGCCTGAGTCCCCAGCCAACCAAACGTCGTCTTCTTCACCGACTGAGTCATACCCCCTGCCCTTCTGGGTAGCATGCATCTTCTTCACTACAATATATATATAGATATATAAATATGTATAAGAGTCTAGCCGCTGTGTGCTGATTGTAGCAGGATTTTAGGAGGAGCTATGGGGGCAAAGTTTCATTTCGTTTTATTGGATCACAGTGCTTTTCGGCCTGATACGGTGGTCAAACCACTCACAGCGTTTTGCCACTGCCTTCGATTCGCTGTTAACTGACGGAAGTCATTCTTGCGCTGCCGCATTCTTTCATGAATGTTTGTCGTTTCCCTGATCTGTACGAATCAGGGCAGTCAGCACATGCGATAAGGTCTTGTGGTTTTCTTGCACATGCGTGGTCACTGGACCAAGCAATTCAATGACCGATAACGGAAAGAAATCGGCTTGTGAGCTATGTTGATCTCTGCATTTCTCAGTATGAGGTCTATTATTTTGCTGGCGCTCGTCATATAGGGTACCGACACACCTCCCCCATTTCATTTTTTTTACGGAGGGCTCTGCGAATAAACGGGTTCGTGTGGCCGTTTGTGCCGAGGTCACAACAATGTAAGTTCTCCGTTTCTCACATCCCAGTGCTGACGAGGAGATTCTTTCGGTCCAACTCAAAGGGTTTGGCAGCACAGAATACTTGTGTTAGCTCGGACTATTTGAGCTGAATTCGCACCGGTACATCCACTAATAGTATAGCCCAATGGTCCCCCCTCTGCTGTGCAAACTACATGTCAGGCTCACCGGAGTCAAAGCAGGTAAGCAGGTTGTCAACCTCACCAGACTTGACCATAGAGAAGCAATCACCAACACATCGAAGGTAGCATCTGCCGCCGAACGTGAAGAGCACGCGATTTGGAATGTGCCCCCCCCAAAAAAAAAGAAAAAAAAGAAAACTGGACAGAAACAAAAATGTCTGTTCAGACCCTCGCTTCCTTTCGGCTTGACATTACCATGGCAGAGCTGTCTTAATTTTTTTCGCGGTCTCTATTTTTCTGCTGGCAGCAAGATCATAAGAAATATATCGAAGAAAGTGCTCTAACGAAATACATAGTACAGCGTTGTCACTCATGTATATACAGATGGTTAGACGTAATTAAACACACGGCCACGTAAACATATAAATGGCAAAACATAGGGAATGGAAGATGCGTAGCAGAAAAAAACAAGCATAGAGTGTATAAGCAAGTAGCATCACAAATTGCAGTGTTTCCGCTTCTCCGACGGGATTATGAAGATAAGGACTAATGGTGAGAAGAGCAAACACCAGGCGAGAAACGTGATGAGATTTCGAAACTACAGCAACGAATGAAGGAATAGGAATAGTCATGATTGGGAAGAGCATATACTATTTGGTAGTTCTCTTAAAAAGTCGCTTTCTTGTTCGATTACTTCTTAAATCGTTTGCCACTGCCCGCTTACTTCATTCGTTTGTGCCCTGATTGGCCAAAGAAACTCCCTGCCGTGGGTATGCTTGTTGTGTTTTTTGACCCCCAAGGTACCTTACTTTCTTTCTTATCTCTGGGGTTAACAAGAAGTAGGAATGCGGCAATGCTGTTAGAAACGCAAAGGAAAGGAATCGGCCAGCTTTTGTTTTGTTTCATAGGTTTTTTTTCTTCGGTGCAACTTTGCCCCTTAAATCTGTATAGGATACGCTTACACAGCGGTGGTGGCCTCATTGCCTGCCTTGTGGGGTATGGATGCACACAAGGCGCTAGTAGGAGGCAAACCAAAAATAAAGCATGACTTTAGTCGCTCCTATAGGACATTTTTTACGGAGCAAGAATGCTGCAACTACCAGCTTGATTCGTTGCTTCTTTAGTGGCCTGTGTAAGGTTGTTCGTCCGTGTCTCCGTGCCAATGAACCTCTCCGCGTTACCCCCACCGCAGTTGTTGGAACCATGGAGTTTTATAAATAAACATTAGAGGGTACTTCGGTGCTAGTGTATATGGGAGCTGCAATGGACGATGCTTCAGCGAACATGCGAATGCTGGGTAGTACATTGATTTGTCTAATCTTCATACTTCTGGGTACCTGTGTGTGTTCATGTGACTTGAAGCTGTTTTCTCGGGAAACAAAATTCGGCAAATGTTCCGTAGTTGCGCTTTACCATCTACTCCACTATACTTTAAATAGACTTCATGAAGAAGCAACTTTTGCAGATTACAAATGCACTCACTCTGACTTGAAGTGACAGCAAGCCAAAATTACTCATCTCTCAATTGCTTTCTCGCACAACAGTCTGCCGTTATTGTTGCGAGTAACACAGTCAACCATTATTTTCGCACGCCTATTGCCTGTAATTCAAGCAATTAGGAACTGAGTACTTTGTCGCATCAGCCTCTTGCATTCACAGCATCTCTATGCAATTTTGTCAGCCTATAGTAAGATATGTGAGTCTCCTTTGCCTTAATCCAATGCAACGCAACGCAACCCTGTCTAGATTTTGTTGGCGGTGGCGCAGTACGCGAAGAAAACTGGGCCGGCGAGTGTGCCCAACACCGGACTCCGAAGATGCACTCACCACATACGCATTTGTATGAGCCGTCTTTCAAGCAATGTTGCTATCTCCATCATAGTTTTGCCTGTAGACAACCGTTTCTGCTCGTGCCTAAAGGTAGCGCACCACTTTACGTTTCCACATTGAATTTTTGTCTCGTTATAAACTTGTGATCATCGCTGCTGCCTGTAGCAACACTTGCAGTTGTTCCGCTTATAAGTACGCTGATGACTATCCGATTGCCGATTGTGAAGAACCTTTGCGCAAAAGGATAGAAAGAAAAGCCGCATTTCCGGCGTGCCTCCACCAAGATTCACTTGTAATTCTTCCCATCACAGAAAAAAAGCGATTTTTAATTTTCAAATATTTTTTTACCCCTTACGTGTTACCGCGTACATATGCAGCAAAATGAGCTGTTCTGTTTTTGTTTTGGTCTCCTCAACTTCATGCGGCTCATAACAATAGAGATCTTTCAGAGAGTCCGCTTGGCCATCCTACTTTCATTCAGCTTTTTATCACCGCATTTGTGTCCCTGCACGCCAAGTAAGCGGACTGTACCCACAGCAGATAACGTCGCTGTGGGCCGGTCATTGTTGGAGCGGACAATGCAGAAGATGTGTCCGGTGGAGTCCATCTTCAGACCCACTTTCACTCACCACATTCTGTACAATGCTCGCAGTGTAGCTTTGCTTCAGCTGTCACACGGTACGACTTTGGCAACTTGCTGTTTTTGTGTCTCGTCAATGAACCACCTTTTTTGTCTCCGCATTGTACGATAAAAAGTTGTATTTTTGTTAGCTCTTCTGATAACGTTCAGTGCCTAGTTCAGTACAGCTTTTCGTACAAAAAAGTGCTACTTCAATTTTCTGATAGGCTGGCGGAGTATTCAGAAAGAAAGTGTGTATTTTTGGGAGAACGTGCATAACGTTTCTTTTTACCTTATGTGTACGTACATAGAAATACCATCTGTCGCAAGATACCAGCTACATTTAGTTCCTTTGTAATGGAGTACATAAGGAAGACCAGCTCAAGAGACTGATAAACAAGGGTTATTAAACGTAAATGAATGTTTGTTGACCAAGAAAAGTAACATCCGTATAAATATTTGGAATATTTTTGATGATTAGTATATTACAATGGTGTGTCTTTTTTGCACGTATTGAACTCTTATGCTAAGTAAAGCTAAGCTTCAAGTAAAGCGGATGAAATGGAGGATGTCCGAGAGTGATTGTGGGTGTGTTACAAGTGGCACACTTTAATATATGAGGAAATCATCTTCATCGTGCACTGTTGTCATCATCATCATTATCTTTGTTAAGTTGTACGAAGAAACTATCTTCAAGAGCTGGCAAACACACCTCTCAGCATGCCAGGCAGCCACGTTGTTTCGTCAAAATATTATTTCATTAGTGTTTTCATTATTGTTATTCGCCATTGCCGAATGTTAATAACCAAGTCGATTATTAACGTGTTCATTCTCACCGCAACAGGAAAATACAAAACACCCCCAACACGATGACGTGTTTTATTTACGTGTCACTTTTCGCTCATCCGCCCACTTATTGTAGCTCTTTGCTGCTCCCTCATTATACGCTGACATTTCGTTAGCTTTACTTCACTTGACCCTCCATGCTAAGTCGCGCCTGCCACCAATTCTTCTTAAAATATTCGTAATTCGCTCAATGCACCCATTAACATTTCGAAACATACATTGCTTCAACTATTACTATTCAAGTCAAGAATTCATAATATTGCCACAAGTTGCTTACCATCCTCCGACGACGTACCCTGCTTCCTTTGGTTTCTCCCATGAACAGCGGCTTCCGCCTTCTCTCTGCTGTCCATGTTCGAGTGTACAATGAGTAGCTTTCTACGGAAGTCATCCGATTTCAACAATGACGCTTAGTGGTTTTGAAACCACGTGCGCGCACAAAAACTCGCAGTGCCACGAAGACGCAACTAAGTTTCTTTGCTTCGTCCCAACCGTTCAAACTGGCGACACGCTCGAAGTCAGCAAGCCAGTCCTCAGCATGTTCGTAAGTGTCGCCGTGGAGACCCGTGGTATACGGCGCGAATCCAAGACGACATGGGATGGAGACGGTGTCCCTTGAGCGGCCATCATAGTGGTATTTTCAGCCTCCGCAGAACATGATGATTTGAAGAGGGGGCCAAACTCGGGATACTGACATCGTAGACGGCGACTCGCTAGTTGGTAGACAGGTGTCAATTCCACCTGCTCCAACCTTGGGGGGTTCGGAATGAGCTCCCTGACCTGTGGTGGGCTTGGAAACACACTACGCCCCTCCATCAGATCTTAACAACATATAAAACGCCTCTTCTAAAGACAATTTATTCAGGGCGAAAGTGTGCCCGTGAACTACAGTAAACAGCCTTTCACACAAAATGTTCCTCGCTAGCCCCACTAACCTCTTTGACCTTCTCTTCTCACACGCAGCCGCGAACTGGTCACCCGATGAGCTTTTAGTCTTCTTCTTTTAGCGCATGGTGTGGTAGCACATGCAGTCCATCGGTGCAATGCGCGCTTTGCTTGTTATTTGTTTGGTGGCTATTAAAAACGCAGCAAGCAGGTTGCATCATTGCAGTATGATGAAAAACTTGTGGCAATATAGCATTTCGGTACGTAAGACAAGTCAACCTAAATATGAATATCTGGGGTGAGATAGGCAGAAATAGAGAGAGAGAAAAGAAAGAAATAAATGGAAGGGATAAAGAAAAGGATAGAAAACAAGGCACAGAGAATAGCGATTAGTCGTATACTGTAGCGAGGGATGAGAATTCAAGAAAACAGTGTGAAAGCCTGGACGAACCACAGTGAACTAAGCGTCCACCAACTCTGCTGAAACCCACCTTTGTGTGACTTAAAGCTTGGCGCAATTTTTTCGATTATCGAAGAAGTTTGCGCAGAAACATCCATAACACACACAAAAAAACTGAGTGGATGTTTAGTACTTTGAGGGAGAAGTGAGGCCTCTTCACTAAAAAATCTGTTTCAGTGTTGTTTGCAAGTGAGAATACAGAAACGCGATCCACATTTATGACCCTTTTTTTGTTGAAAAGCAGGCAAGATTAGGACGGGTGACTCTCAAATATTATCTCCCCAATAATTCATTAACCAACACGTGTATTACAATAACCAACACATGTGCAACACATTCCCATCCCTTTGAGCATGTGACTGTTTATAACAAGGGTATCAACCTGTGACCTCATGCTCATAGTGTCATGCCAAAACCTCTAAGGCTTTAGGCAGACCTGAATTCATAATTCATCACCGGGAACTTTCAAGTACAGCCATCTAGGTACAATGGCCTTGTTGGTTAGTCCATGTATGTCATTTTTTACTGCCGGCAGTGAAGTTCTCGCCCTAAATCCACCGAACGGCCATTTTCTCCTAATTGTTTAAAACGCATCTTACAGCGAGAGATCATCGGTTTATTTGACGAAGTTCAACGGACAGTTTGTGGCTCCCCAAGACAGTTCAAGGACAGATAAGGCTCCATCAGCTGAATTTTGGGTTAAGGGGCACAGTGATGAAGACCAGTGGTGAGGCTATTTTTAACATTAACTTTAAGCCATGGAGGAAGCTGAGTGGAACCAAGGCATAAAACTTCCTTTTTTGTGCCTTCCTTTCAAAGCAAAGGGAGTGTCTTGAAATAACGTCGTCACAGGTAAAGGCAGCATACTTTAGGAATATCAAAGAGGCCTCGTACAGGGCAGGACAGTACTGTTGCAGTACAGGTATGGCAATGCAACACTCTTCTATACAACGCTTAAGACTTGCTTTCTGTCCGGCCGTGGACACTCGTGTCCTAATTAAGTTTAGCACTTAGAGCAAGTAAAATGAAGAGTATTGTGTATGATATAATGGCATTTGCAAGAAGCTTCATAGAATAGCACGCTTGTGACGCCTTCACTGGCACATGGAAAGGTTGATTCCTAAGAACGAGGCTTTGAGGCTCATGCGACCAGCCCTTCAAGCTTACAAAGAGTAGAAAGAGAAATACATGCTGGTGAGCTGTATTCACCTTAAACAAGCTTCTGAATGGCAGCCCTTAACCACTAGCTAACAAAAAAGCGTGATCATAGGACCAGAACTAGAACCACTTGTAGTCACGTTTAATTTAACTTTTACGTGCTCGGTAAAAACCTTCAGCCAGAGTTATAGTGAGCGCATTAACACAGAGGGCAACCGAAGCCGGCCATTTCTTTGTGAATGCTCTAATCAGGGCCGGCTGCTTTGTGTGGTCACACTCTTCTCAATGCTCGAACTTATTACCCATTTACTGAGAAGATAATTAGAAGAGATTTACGGCAAGAATGAATATTTCACACGCAAGTGTGGGCTGTCTAGTCTTTACCAGAGTGGAAGTAACTCCCTGTTGCGGGGTTTCTGATTACGTACACTGACTAAGAAATATGTAATGGGAATGCCTTAAATTAAAACCAAACGAACAATAGCCGTGTGAACAGAGATAAATAGGAACGTATGAGTTTTACCTTTTGAGTATCCCGAACGTCAGTCAACATATTGTACAAATGTAGTCGGACAACATCGTGTAGATGCTATTTGTGATTAGTGTTGTTGTGCAAAAACAACAAAGCCCTGATGTGTACACGAAAAAACAACCAAGGCTGGGAAGTATCGCAATGCAAGAGTATTGCGATATTCTCTGAGAGATGCCTTTAGGTATCTGTTGTGCCGCATCCAGATACTTTCAAAAGTTTATTTGTATCCCACTAGGTAAATATTTTACAATGTATTGCCCGTATTGTGATACTATCTAGGACACGAGTATTCCGTTACTTCTTTTTTTCGTAAATGAGTTGAAACATGTTTAAAATGGGAAAAACATTTTTTTTTCTGCTATGTACTTAGCAGCCCACGGTGATATATGCACCCACCATTCGCCTTGGATAACTTTGTTTCATTAAGAAAGCATACCTTTTTTATATTCGTTTGTTTATGGTTCCAGGGCTTCATTTCAAATATGCTATTTCTAGCATAGCTAATACAGTTGCCACCATGTATCCTGATTTAGGTGTCCAATGTGTGTGACTCTTGCTTTCATACAGCATAGTCTTTATTGCAGCTGATATCTGGAGATACGTAGTTATTAACAATTGTGCGCAGTGCATGCCTCTTTCCTACCGCCTAATACACTCAGAGTACGGTGATAAAATAATTAATAATTTGATTGCAAGTTTTAATGCGATGCGCATTTTAAATTTTATGCTGCACATAACAAATGTCTGTACGAAGTATGACTACCCCGACAGGGAAAATATTTCACTGTCTGTATTGTTGTATCTTTATTCCAGAATGCTTTTTTGAACTTTCAAGAGCATTTTTTAATATCGCATCACGTCGAATACAAATGTATCTCAGTATGTGTATTTTAAGCTTCCAGACCGTGTATTTCGATATCTGTAATCCGGAATACTTTTTGGGTATCTCTGCCACGCCCTAAAAACAACGAGATGTCTATTCAAAAATACATATATAGTAAAATAGATGTGGCGACCTACGTTTATTTACTCTAAACAAAAGTCCCATAGCTTAAATGAAATCCTAATTGTTTGTAGGGTCTTCTCACCATTGATCGGTTGCCTCCGCTTATGACTGACTGCCCTGCAGCATGATATATGTGGCTGAAATGTCGTCTCAGTGACGCAAGCGCAAAAATGGAGCATTCAACTAAAGGTGATGCAGTAAGGCTAGGTAATAATTACAAACACTGTAGTGCCGCCCCTTTTCATGCTTTTTCACGTTGATTTACATAAAGTTTTGCGGCGTGGCGCAGCAGGTTAGAGAGCTGTGGATGTCGTCTGTTGGCATAGCCAAATCTTCATGGTGGTCACTGCAACAAGAAAAATCACCGACCCTGCCGACCCATTCACGGTAGTTGAAGCGTCAATATATAGATGACTATTCATGGTCATTGTACTTTTCACACAACAAGAGAAGAGAGAGCTGCTTTAGCGCTGGAGACGAGTGCCAGGCTTTTGACCGCATCCCTGAAACCTTGAGTTGAACCTGTGGATGAGCATACACCATGGGCGAATTGTAATTCTGGCTGGAGCTATATATCCCTTTTATGCGTGTACGATAGGACAAGACTGTGTGACAAAATGAGTAATAAAGTCGGTCTTCTGGAAGTGAGGTTAAGCGATGGGCATGGGCGCCAGCAAGACGCCTCACCTGTGCTCTGAGTGCTTCTGTTAAGATATGCGTACTGACAGGGTACTGATTTGCAACCGCAATATTCTCAACTGTTGACGAGCACGTGGTAGCCCATAAAAAAAAACGAAAAGTCATTGACTTGACACTTTAGACAGTGCGAATGCTGGTTTTGTAGGTAGTGGTCAGCGCAGGCAGGTTATATCGCAATTAGCCGGGGGAAAAGCATCTTGTATACAATCGCATCACTGCATGTACTGAGGTCCCCCTGGTTTTTCCTCGAGACACCATTCACAAAAATTGTGTAACACTATTTATTGTCACCCTACATAATTTGTGGCGGTTCTCATCATTTTACAGTGAAAGCTGTTAAGACATCACAACTCGGGTCACGCGAAGTTCCGTAACCACATCGCACGAAATTAGAAAAGAAAGACGTAGCACCAATGACACATTAGGGCTCGAACCGGGCTCCGCTGAGTGCCATCCCAGTATTCTACAACTGAGCCACACCGGTGCTCGGGACTTGTTGGTAAACTTGCTTTAGGCAGACTTGATGTCGGGAAAGCAATCGCGTTAACACGACTTATAAAGCGTTTTAAAACAGCGAAAGAACATCCAGTCATCGCGCAATGCGAATAGCTTGACGATTGGGTCATCCAATGCTCCAACCCATTGCAAAGGATTCTTCTTGTTTTCCTATTAACTGTGGCGCATACGTACTTCAGCCATAATTTCGCATCGTCGTTAGCCACTGCATGAAAAATTGGCACGAAATTCCTTGCAAGTGTTTAGCGAATATGACGCTTCTCAGAAGAAAGATGAAAAGTGGCATTTCGAATGCCAGCCTACTACCCCAAAATTTTATTATTAAAGCCCTACTGGGTATCAAGCAAGTGTGCTAGCCGAGGTTACCCATAGAGTGTTTTGAATAGCTCTGAAAGGCTGTTCTTCTAGCTGTCGTTAAGGCTGAGCTGTGCAGGCCTAGAGTTTTCTTTTTTTGTTTTATTTGACACTATATCGGACTGCCAAGTTGCCCGAAGATTCGCACTCTTCATTTCGTAGACACACAAGGCTTTACAGTCTGTGAGCATTGCTTGATTTCGGGTACATCAATGACTACAGTCCCGTTTTCTGCAAAATGCGTGGGCCTGAATGCTGAATGTGACTGCCTATAGAGTTGCACTGCTGAGACCAAAGTCGCGGATTCTATTATACGGCCATGGGGCTCGTATATAAATGTGAGTGAATCGCGAAGGCGCGTCTGTGCAATGCACATGCTGCTGAAATACATGTTGTGAAAGTTTATCTGGAACCACGGCTCACTTTATAATCAGATGGTCATTACGGAACATGAAGCGCCGTATGTACGTTCAACTCTAATGTTTGGAGTGCTATGAAACCTAACGGTATACAGTAGTGAAGCTTCTGAAAAAAACATTCATTACTATAAGCTATGTGGAGATTCTGTAGTTCGTTGTCGTACACCTAATTGGCTCTTGAACATTCCAGCGTTGCCATTTTCGCAGTCGAAAATTCTCTAATGAGAAGAACGAGCGTTTTCATGCTCCCGACTGCAATCTGTGGCAATTTGTAAGGCCGCTGTGTGCTGGGCTCGCCGAAAAGGCAACTGTGAATGGGTGTTGTAGCGCTTCCGCATGTTCCAACGTAGCACGTGGAAGCCATTTTCGAATCTGGCAGGAGAGCAATACACCGACTGCAGCAGCTAAATTACAGTGCATCTTTAATGCAATCCTAGGCAATAAGCTTTTGAAAAACAGAACCCTAACAGCAGAGCAGTTGATGATCTACTTCTATCGACGTGCTTAGAAGAAATTGCCAAACAGGCCTGTTTAGTGCCTGGCTGTAGTAGAACTTTTTAGTGGCTTTTGATGCCTCTTTGTGACGCCCATTATGTCTAGCTATTTGCGGCAACAAACTTTGCACGTCTTTTATTAAGCTGGGAAAATGAAGTAATGCAGTCGGTTTTGGAAAAATTAAGAATATTTTCTTTCAATGCGACATTTTTATGCCATTAATTTTGTAAATTTTCGGATAGTAAACAACACAATAAGAGCAACAAAGGCCACATACAGCTCATTTGGCGTATTTAGCACTTGAAGTCTGGGCGTCAAACTTGGAATGAACTATGTGATAACTGAACCAAGAAAGTGTTGTAGGTGGATACAATCAGATAATGTTGGACGTAAGTTTTGAGGATGTAACTTTTGTGTGGCCCGATCTTTTATCTTGTCTCTTCTTCAGTTCATTTCATTTTTCACGTTGTAATGTTTTTCGCGTTGTAATGGAGCAACGCGTTCAAACTTTCACGTTAATCAGTTACAAAACTCAGCACATAGAACACCGGGAGTGGATCGACGGGTCAGTAGCTTGTAAGGTACAGGTAGGCTATGACGACCATTCGCTGTGATGGTCGTGAGCATAGCATACCAACCCACCCGGAGCTACAGGTTCAAAAACAACAATAAAAGAGGCCAAAACAGAACCCATTGCCATGGTTTGCAGCCCTTGCAAAAAATTCTGCAATTATCGCAGTTGTTCCTGCAGGCACTGATATAATTAGCTAGCCAAGACCATCGGCTCAGATATTTCTTCTAGTTGCATGGCATGAACAAAAAAAATTGAAACAAACGGCTATCCGCTGTCAAAAGCCTCTATGTTAGGATGCGACCATGGGTTGTCCAGAGGTCATAGTAGGGATGCAGAGGTCGCGCTTGGCCTGACCGTGCCAACGTAGGAGCGGCCTGAGTAACGTATCTCATGACTAGCAATAAAGTATCTCATACAACCATTCGTGCGCGTCTTTTCTAATTAATCTCTATAGTCATTAAGTCACCCGCCCTGTAGATAAATTGCACACTATTGGCACTCTTCCAGCTGCTCAGTATATGCAACGGTGGTGTACACTGCCCCACATGCTCTGGCAAGGTTCGGCACTGCATCACGTCCCACTCAACTTTTCTGAGGCCTGACAATCGGTGCTCCCGCGCACAGACTACAACGTACAACTTCGGGCTATCCACAGCGCCCAGAACTTGGTGGCGGGGCAAGCCCTGCCCTCCCACACGTGAATGTGGCCCATAGTAAAACGTCCACCTTGAAAATAATTGGTATCTCAGGACATCGATAAAGTTCTTTGACATATACTGACAAATAACGCAATATCTAGAAATGGAGCAATTAGCTCTGTCCCCCCCCCCCTCGGTGCTTGTAGTGACAATATAAAGTGTTTCAAACGCTGTCGACAACAGTCGTGAACGCAAGACAGCCACACCACGCAGCAAGCTTTCACTCTTTGAAGATTAATTAGGTCACAACAACGTGTTCAACGTCAGCACAGAAAACTACTTCCAGTTTTCTGGGAGTAAAAATTGTGATCAGGGATCCGCAGTATTGGGGAAATAATGTTGGAATGTATACAAAGGTCGGGATCAAAGCGTCGCATCTGTAGAGACCACATAATCGTGAAGTGTCTGCAGTGCAAAGGCAATTTGAGTGATGCCCGTGAAGCAAGAGTCACTGAATTGAACAATTCAGCACATAAAAAGTCCGCAGGGTAGAAGAAAGATCATGAAGCTTGGAGTAGTCGAGTACTTCGTTTAGTCTGAAAATAATAACTTTATATTCTTAGATGGTTATTCTTCCAAGCAGAATTGTTTATAAGAAATAGGCCTGAGGTTTCCTTCCAACATTGTTCTACAAAACCCGTAGACGAAATTGTTTTATTGATGATACATGTAAGTAGATGTTAGCGCACAAGCATGGCACTGGCTACTCCTTAGCCCTTGAGTGAAATTTGAAGACAACTCTTCAAGAAAAACATTAACAGCAGTGCATAGAATATAGAGCGTTCGGGCACACATATGCAAAAACACACTCATACAATCTCGGTCAGGTGCGGGATCTTCATCATCATCATCATCACCATCATCATCATCATCAGCCGAAAAAATTGAGACGGGCGCCCGCTCAGGTTCTCCGACGCGCACGCGTGAAGGAGGGAAAAGAAGAGAAGGAAACCAGAGGCGAGAACCACTGCGGCCGCACTTTTGTGCTTGTGCGACAGCTTACTAAAACACGGGCCTATGTGTGTTGATGCTCGTGTTCTACAAAAGATGTTGAACTGATAATTTTTAAAAAACCATGGCAAAAAAGAAACAAACGGAAGGCAGCGAGACAGAGAAAGATCGAAATTGGCAATCGGTTGGTTAATATTTCATTAGTGGTTGCGTAATTTGATGATGAACTTGAACATCAATACAGAAGTCAGCAAGAGAGCATATGCCACCGGCATTTGCTCGGTCTTTTGAATATTAGTCACAGTTCTCATATTCCAGCAAGAACATGTAACAGTGAATCACGACCAAAACAATTAGTGTGCTGCAGTGGATATAATGTACCAGCTATAAAAATCTCCATTTTTGGTAAGAACAACTGTATGCAGTAACAATAAAAATTTCCAGGCTTGTTCTGCAATATTTTTTTATCCTAACTGCAAACGGAAGTTCGCAAAGAAGATGTGCAGAAGCCTTAATTATTTGGTGGGATACCTATATGTCCGTCGCTAGTTTGTGTACGTCATACTTGATTTTATAGCGTGCGTTTCGGCATTCACTTGAATAGCAGTGTGATGTTGAATAGGTGTAAGAGTAGCCACTCCCCATAAGTAGGATCAGTTAAAGACTTAAAATGAGTAAAAAGCGCTCTAATAGCGAAATAATGCGCATAAATTCTAATTGCAGGAAGACGTAATCGCTGAAATGCTAAAAAGGTGCGGCTGCCTCAGCGTGCATCTCGCGGCAGCTCGCGCGTACGAAATGCACATGTTAGAGTAGGCACGCTAAAATACCCATGCAACGTTTACGTGCGAAAGCACATTGTCTTCACACAGCTGAGAATAGGTTGCTGTCACTGAGACGCGTGTACTCCACGACATAAATAGACAAAATCGCTCACAGCACACGCGCGTGCGAGAAACATACGTAGGTTTCGACAGCCGAACTCTGCCTCTTAGCGCAGGTATCCACAAATTTCAGCGATCAAAACACCCGCGGTTCACGGGGAAACGACGCACGAACACACGTTAATGGCTCTTGCGGAACGGCGCACCATGAATCGAAGTCGGAGCCGAAAGCGCTCACCATGCTTGTCTAGTTCTTGAAGTCATATACAAACTATTCGCTGATCAAATACATGCGGAAACAAATGCATATGGCACATGGTTCCACCGAATGTTTGCAAAAAGCCACTTGGTAGATATATACCCACGTAAAAAAACTCGCCTTCATGCGGTGGCGCTGTGGTGCAATGGATAAGACATATGCCTAATGTGCATGTGGTCACGAGTTTGATTCCAGTGCTGAGTGTGTCTTACAGGTTGATTTCGCAGATGAGGATGATTCTGATACGAATGGTTTTCTAATTACGTAGAGTCATAATATTCACCGCATTATCGGCGAGAAACCGCTCTCGAATCCGTAAAATAATGCATTCTCACGCAACCGCGTCAAGGCGAAGCCGCCTATGCAAATGTCACGCGTAACCGCAGGCCGCACCTAGCCAAGCAAAATATGACTTGAAATTCCGGCTAATCCTTTACCCATCTATTCTAAAGGCCACTTCGAATCGGGCGGGTTACTCTGGGACACAGCTATGGAGCCGCGTAATCAAATGACTATGAGCGGCCACAATTTGACAATTTCCTACCTACTGGCGTGTATTATAGCCAGGATTTGACCAAGAGTGTACGGACATATCAAACCAAACCAACACAACGTTTTTTCTTTCATATTTTTTCTACACTTTGTGATTCTGCAAATAATGCTGCTTCTTGATGTGCTCGTTGCACATCAGAAAGATAAGAGTGTTCTGATTTTTCTTTCAAGAACAGACGTTGCGAAGCAAATTCGTCAACTGGGCTGCAGTCTTCCACGGACTGAGTGGAACACACAAAACGACGTACCAGACTGCACGAACTTGACTCTTCCCTACAAATCCGGCCTCTACATTGACACGGCCTCTACAATGAATCGTGCCTACATTGATACGAAGTTTCCTTTCTCTATCGCCTTTAGTTGGGAGTTGGTTTCACGAAGGCGTATACCTTGTTAATCAGGGTGGCTGACAGTGCGGCACGCAATGTTTGTGGCACTGACGAAAATATCGAACTTCTGCTGTGTCATTGTCCTTGATTTGCCTCAGAGATACAAGTGCTTGCCAACGCATTGCGAAGACTGGATGATTTGGCCGTTTTCTGTGCAGGTGCTATCACAGCACTGTCCACATCGTTCGACAGTTCTCGAGGCAGTGAAAGCCCTCTTGTGCTTTTTTATGACAATGAACGCCTGTGACATGCGGTGGACGTCTACAGGCTGTAGTCAGTATGTTGTCCCTGTTATCTTTTTTTTCGTTTTTTTTCTCTTCTCTCCTTTTCTTTTCATCTTTATATTGCTTTTGTCTTAGCCCCAGTGTTGGGTAGCACAGCCGATTTCTTTCTGCTGAACCTCCTTGCCTTCACCCTTTCTCTTTGCCTCCCCTTCCCCTCAACGTTTTGAACTTACGCATACTTCAATTGACGCTCAGGCCTCTGATATTTTTGTTAGTTTGCTTTTTGAATTCTCATTGTGAAACTAATATTTTCTCTCGCAGTTGTTTACTTCTTAAGTCCTATAAAAATGAAGGACATCAGCACAAAGCATTATTAAAAATGAAAAAAAAATTGAAGAGAGTAACATCTTTCATTTGTAAACATTTAAATATATACAGCATAGGCCGAAATCAAGCACGTTTTTTACCAGAAAAAGCGATTTTATTGGCGCTTCAAGTCAAATGATAAGCTAAGAATTGGATGTAGCAAATGGCATCACCTTTCACAAACTACTAAATTTGAAAACAAAAGCTTTTTGTAAGAGAAATACATGGAAATCGGAATATAGATTAGGTTAGTGCAAGGTAAAGATAAATGCGCTGTGACCTCCTCCAAAGAATGCCGTACGACTTGTTTTTTCCAAAAAAAAAAGGAGGGATCATGAGGTTACTCTCACATACGCCGTAATTTTGCCCTTTATTTCTAAACGTGCTTACTCTCCCCAGGTCATCCCTATACATTATATTTATGAGCGTCCTTTTGTAGCCACGAAAAACTAACCAAACAAGGCTGTAATTATCTAACAAAGCACTTCAACACACCGGGTTTTAACCTGACAAGCTTTTCATCCGATTAGCCAGGTTCGCATGCGTGCACTCGGTGGCTGAATGGGGCTTCAGCCCTAATTAACTTCTCGCAATGAGAGCGGATGGGCGCGCTGGCAGCGGGAGCCAGGTATCCCTGCTCTGCAGAGAACGTTAGCCACTTTCGGATGCACAGTCGAGGGGAAAAAAAGAAAATATCTGGAGTACTCGCAACTCTGCGGTGTTACTCAACTGTTGTTAGCATCCACGAAGAGCGGTAGTTGGGCTTTAGAAACCAGAGTGGTGGTTCGCAATTATTGTGTTGTGCGATGCTTAGGCAAACTCGGCGAACGCTTAGAGAACTGCAATGTACTTATCGAAAAATTATAACAGCGCAGCATCCAAGTAGCTGTGTTTGGCTATGTAACGTGATAACAAAGAGACCACTTAATTCAAGGCTCGAGATATCTTGACCGCCAATGGCTGCAAGATTACTCCTGCACCAGTATTCGGCCTTTCAAACAAGAATGAATTAGCTGTGACACACCTAGTAGCTTTTCGAAGTCATTATTAAACAGTTTCTCTACGCATTGTGATAAATACTACCTCCTCTTTACAAATAAGAATATAAATAACACAAAGCTTGTCGAAAGTTTTGTTTGCAATAAAATAGGCAGTCTAGGCGGCATATATGTAAATTATTAATAAAGAAGTATTTAGGGTACGATGCTGTATTTCAGCAGCTGTATGTGGCGTCTGCAAATATTAAGGGTGAGGGCTCGAGAATAGTTGGGTGAGGAGTTCGCTTTAATTTGATCGTAACACTGTTCCTCTGTATTTTGGTAGTACGTTAATTATATTCGGATGTGAGATATTTTAAATATTCCCTGCGCCGCCAGGTGTCGATCAGGTGGCAAAATTACGTCAGAGCAAATCATCATAAAATCTTTGTGCTAATAACACAAGATACGATGTGGGAGGCATCACTAGAATGGCATACATTGCAATAATGTTACAAATGCGTCACAGGTAAAAAGATAGGCAGGCAGTCACCATAATCAGATTCGGAATGGGAGCGAACACCAATATATGACACGTCAGTTGCGTACCCTAATGACCAATGAAAATAAGGAACACGGTGGAGGACTGAAGAAGCAGTGCTTACCGAAGTAACGGTATATAAAGACGAACGCTTCCACTCACACAGGGAAACCATGTTCATAGTGAAACAAGAACACTGCTATCGCCTTTTCATCTGGTGATCACTTCACCATTTAAAACTCTCCGCGATGAAGTAGGTGCTTTGAGGCTAGACTACTGAACCGACAGCAAACACAAGCTACCAGTGTGCTCAGGTTGAAGTGCACGCTATTTGATCTTAGGAGGGGGAGGGGGGCTGAATTTTTCGGAGGTTCACTCTGTGGTACCATTAGGGTTCCGTTTACTGCATGGGAACAGCTATTTGTAATTCGCAAACAAGGGAAATTGCGCTATCTCTGTTTCTTTGTTGAGCATCAAAGCGTCAAATATAGGCTCACTTTTTTTTAATCTCAGAAGCACGTAAATTATAGGTTCTATCCCAATTTTAAGCTTTAGCTTTGTGATGTCGAGGCCTTTAAAAGTGCCATCACTTTTCTTTACCGCCTCTTTGAGAAGCCCTTACATTTTTGTTTGTGCATCGAAAGCAAATTTCTTGCAAACTACATCAGCTTAACTCTACTGCTGAACATTCCTGTTCATAAGACTTAGTCTATACGCACATATATAAAAGATTTGTAGGACGAACTGTTCTTGTCGGGACTGCGGTTTTTAGTGTCGTACGACTTCGAAATGCCCCTCAGTGTCTCTAAGTATTCCAGTTTTATCGGACACATTGGGCAATGTTACTTCAGCAATTCACAGCCTACAGTGCTACGATTTTCTTGCAAGTGAAGAAAGTTCAGCATTATGACTGACGCTGAGAACCAGGGCGAGTCAGCGGAAACATCTCTAGGTCACCATACCAACGTAATAAAATGCATTGATTTTCTTAGCTATTTGGACTCGACAGCGACTTGAAGTTGGAAACATCGCTGCATTTTCTATGGAGGCGGAAATATACTGTAGGCTCGTGGGCTCAGACTTGCGTGCACGTTAAAGAGCACCAGGTGGTCAGAATTCCCGGAGCCCTCCACTACGGCATCTGTGGTTTGGGAACGTTAAGCTCCACATATCAATCAAGTTGGAAAGATCACGAAAAGGCTAACGTACGCTCCGATGGCTCAGTGGAGTAACAAGTTGCAGCTGCCCCCCCCCCCCCCCCAGAGTAAATGTGATGAAAATAATTGCGATTCTTCAAACTTACTCCCTTCATCTCCCAAGCAAGAACCAAAAGTCAGTTTTTCGAAAAAGCTGCAGTGGCTGAGGCTCCACAAACACAACGTGTGAGAGACAGACTGTGACCACGAATAAATGAGTGCAGCCAACATCGACAATAATAAACAAACACGAAGGGAATGTTCAATTAGACCTTGCCAGGCGAAAAAAGAATAGCAGTGTAAGATCTTCTTTTTTCCGGGCAACGGAAAATACGGAAGTTTAAGAACTGGCATGTGTGTATTTCAGTAAAACGTATAAAAAAATCACAGCATATCCACAGAGCGACTGATGATGAGTGGGGCGGCGCTTCCAAGGGTTTTATTGGCAAAGCGTGAATCATCCGTTGGCCGCGTTCATCCGTCCATCTGTTTGTCCATCAGTCCGTCCGTTTGCAGACGTACGCAGTATCTTTTTGTTAATTTTATTAACACCACACGAATAGGCTTTCCTACTTGTTCAAAACAGCTCAAGCATCACACCGGGAGCTGCAGTAAGTCTACTACATTTGACGCCTGATTTCATTAGGACGAACTAAGCTTCTCGTGCAAATTTCTTAAAAGAGGTAGGGGAGTTTCCGTGTTCAGAACAAAACTAGGTGCATGAAAGCAGACAGTTAAGTTTCCTGTGCCTACCTGGCAGGGCGGAAATTTGCGGCGTAGAGGGGGAGCTGAAACTAATAAAGCAAGAAAATCAATGGGGTGTCAATGTTTTTCTTGCCATTATCGAGTACTTGCTCCCTGTCAGCACTCACTATGGTTTTGCTTTTACCAGGTTAGGGACTTAGGAGAGCAGAGAAAATATTAGTGCGTGTGAACTGCTACAATGAAGAAATATATTGTTTCTCTTAACAATGAGAAAAAGAACAAGGGTGTTAAGAAAGCACAATTCAAATGACAGGTATCCACATCTAATATATATACAAAATATCATGGAAAGAAAATTTTACTACATTATTTCGCATTATCAATATTTGTAACTTCTTCATCGGGTGTTCTGTGTAATGCGTTCGGAACACATGTGTGCGTATTTATATTTTTTGTTTTTTCGCTAAGTGATACGGCGCAGTACATTAATCACAGCTGCTAGACAAAATATATCCTACAGTATAGGCAACCAATAAAGACGTAGGAAAGTGGATGTTAATGAATCGCTGAATCAATTTCCAATCACACTGATTTTTTCTAACTGCCTCGAGACAAATATTATTCCACATGGAAGGCTTAAATATTCGTAATTTTTTAAGTGAGTAACACTCTCAATTCCATAAAAAATATTTACAGGAATTGAAATAATAGGAATAGAAACATTGTTTTATTCATTCTCAAAATAATATGGAACAAAATAACACCACATGATAATCAATATATATCTATGTCATTAAAGTGTGCAAGAAAAATTACACCATCTTCCCGAAGAGGATCATGGGGTGATGCGGAGCATCGCCGGGAGTTTCATAGCTGTTTTTACGGTGGTTTTTACCGGTTGGCGGTGTTGGCTTTGCGGTGAACCTAGCGTGTTTTTTTTAATAAATGTACACAAAGAGTGGTTGGTGCCAATGCGTGGCGCCGGCTACTCACCTTTTCTTGCTCGAAAGCTGACATCGCATAGTTTGTAGCAAACACAAAGCTATACATATGTACATAGCACAACACGTATGCAATGAGTCCTCGTTTTTACAATACTGAGTGTCCACACCTCCCAGAAATTTGTCTACACTACATAGAAATCTGTCCACACCAT
Organism: Rhipicephalus microplus; assembly: GCF_043290135.1. NCBI lineage: Eukaryota > Metazoa > Arthropoda > Arachnida > Ixodida > Ixodidae > Rhipicephalus > Rhipicephalus microplus. The sequence goes on from NC_134704.1 coordinate 109,356,324, forward strand.
ACAAAGTTTGTAAAAACACGAGTAAGCATACCAATTCAAGTGTTCACATGAAACAGGAAAGTTCAATAAAATGTCTAAGGCGATCTTTTGTCTCAAGTACTGAACTGTTTTTAGAAATAATTTCACAAAGATATCGTAGTGAAACATAAAAATATTGTTATGAAACATAGTGGTTAAAAATGACGATAATACAGTGTTTTCGTTTAGTACTTATGAGATATTTTTTATTCCTCCAGAAAGTGAACGACTCTTCACGCAGCACTGGCTTGTAGATTTGCTTTTGCCCATGTACCAGATTTTTGCAATTAATAGAGTTCGCTTATCCAAAGAGTTTAGTTTTCATAAAAGTTTTTTCAAGGCCCGTCATAAGGTTCACAATGCACAAGGGTGTGCTCCAGGTCTTTTGGAGCTTCTCCACATGAGCAAGTAGGACTGCTTGCTTTTGTTATTCTATACAGCAAGGCCACCGGGTAGGTCATACCAACTCGAAGCCTATAGATGAAAGTGTCTACCGTTCGGCTAACCTTTAACGGAATAATAATTTTTATACCGGGATCAATGCTATAAAAATGAGATTTCTGCGCACCATTTTTGCACCAGGCTTCCTTAGACAGTTGACGGCTCAGCTTATTTATTAGACATCGTCCTTCGCTTATCGGTAGTCCTAGCAGTGATATAATATGCTCCTCATGCGCTGCCGATGCCATGCCATCGGCTATGTCGTTTCCTGTGATTTCACAGTGGCTTAGAACCCACTGAAACGTTACGGTGTTGTTTAAATATTTTGTTATAAGGCAAGTTCTCTGTATTTTATACGCGAGCTCACCAGCGTTGTTGCCCAAGCTTATTCCGTTTAGGTGTCATTACGTTGTTAACACGGCTCGTTACTACGCGTTGCGTGAACGCCGTGTTGAAAACTCCCGCGATGATCCGCATCACCCATGAACCCCTTGTGGGGATGGTGCAATTTTTTAGATAACACGCATGCTGCGAATTTTGATGGTTCAGCAACGCACAAGAGGAATCTCCCACAGGCACTACCTTGCAGTTCAAGATACAGTGCATGTATATGCCGGGTGGCTAGCGAACGGTCATGCAGCAAGAGCTGTTTTTTCTAGGGAGCTTTGATGTGCACCCCGTTTAGGCCGCGTGTACAATGAAGGCTCAATAAACTCGCTAGAAGACGCTGCCTGCATCGGCTTTGCAAGACGCAGTGGGGAAGAATGCCCAGCTGATACGGGAAGGGGGGGGGGGGGAAGAGGATAGGTTAGCGGACACTGTACAGTTTCCTAAATATACACTAAAGGAAACTTCTGCACTAGTGTCTAGGGAGCTGCAAGCCTAAACGCTTGAGCAAGCCTGAAAAATATGAGTAGTACATTGATTTGTCTAGCCTCTACTTTACGTTCCATGTGGCGTCGCGTGGCTTGAAGCTGCTTTGTCAAGAAACAACAATCGTAAAATGTTCGGCAGTTACGCTCCACCACGTTCAACATTTAGGATCGCCATTGCCAATCAGTTCTCGAAGTTCAAAACTGTTTGTTCTTTCATTCGAAACAAAGAGACAACACAGCAATAAAAAAAAGGCACGAGTGCGCTTTGAGGCCCACAAGCACAAAGACTAGACAAATTCATGTCATACCCAGAATTTCCATGATCGCTGAGCGAATGTAGCGCCAGAGTCTCTTCTAGTGAACTTTACAAATTTCTATGGCAGATGCTGCCTGCGTCGTTGATGCGAGGCAGGAGAGAGGGAATGTAGACAGAGGGGAGGAGAGACGCACGCGACTGCAAAATTATGCCACTGCTCTATGTCAGACAGGATATTTGCATGAGGAACATTAAAAAAGAAAAAAAAAAGCCGTTTCGGAGCTCAATTAGGCCTGAAATCCGGCAATATTTTTGATTATTTCGCCCCGTACCTGAAAAAAAAAAGACAGAAGATTCACCCTTATTCTATTGTAGGGTGTACGATTTCACGGCTGAAACTGCTGCGCTTTACCTGACAGGAAAGCAAAAAGAGTTATTTGTGTCTATGTAGAGTTTGAGAAATAAAGACTACTAGGGTGTGATTTGTGGGCTCTCTTTACATTTTGAGTTCATCAGAAGGTTTTGAATCGTAGAGTGAGAGAGAATTCACTAATACCAAAAACAGGACCGTCACTGAACAAAACGCACTCGGAAATTGTATCATCAAAAAACTCGTATGGGCTTCTCTCACACACACACAAAAAGATTTCTAGTAAAACAAGTTGTTGGCCTAGTTTGTGCAAGTCACAAAATAATTAGACGATGCAAACCACCGTTGCTATGTTTTATTTTATTTTATTTTGCTTATTCTTCTACGGTGGTTTTCATCGTCTAATTTAATTGTAAAATTTTTTTCGAATATATTTTGAATGGTCCATTATCTGGAAAAATCCGTACTTTTCTGAATCTTTATGGTCAGAGGTATGGGAATGCGTCGCGTTATTACACAGTGAGAGAAAGAGAAAAAGAAAATGAAATAAGTAAACGTAAGAGACAGGAGAGTTAACATAGAAGCAGAACTGGTTTGCTGGCCCGTACAGGGGTGGGGAGAAAAGGTTTGAAAAGAGATTATATATAGAGAGAGATAAAATAATTCAGTAAAGAAACACACATGCACACACATGCAGGGCTTTCCGATCACAGCAATTCGGAAAGACTGTTTGAACACCCAATGTGCAGGACTGAGGGTGCTATGAAAAAAAATGGCAGCATATCCACGAGGTGAATGATGGAGATGGGGCAAAGCATCCATTCGTTCATTCCTTCTTGATTTAGTCCGCCCATGCGTCCGTCTTTGTGACCGTCCGTGCGTCCATCCGCTCGTCCGTGCGTGCGTCTGTTCGTGCGTCTGTTCGTCCGTACGCACGTTCATCCGCGCGTCCTTCCTTGCGTTCGTCCATGCGTCCATTCGTCCGAGCAGCCATCTGTGCGTCCGTCCATGCATCTGTCTGTATGTCCGTTCGTACATGTAGTGAACACTTCAAGTACCACCATTTCACATCTTTTCATCATATTTTCCGCATATAAAAGCACCACCATCCAGCGGACATTCCAAAGACTAAACAAGAGGTGGCACACGCACACTTTCTTACGGCTTGCGCTACGTGTTTACTTCCCACCTTTAACCACCTCGAGTTCATGGTATATACTAGTTCACTGCATTCATGGCAATGCGGCCCCACGCTCGCTAAACCTTTCTAAAACCAAGGAGGTTACGCCCAGCGAGTAGAACGTGGCAATTCTTTCTTGTCAGATAGTGCTCAATGTACATGCCAATGGCTGCTAATGGGGAATGAGAGACAGGAGAATTCGCCTTTTAATTAACGTGCACGCTGAAAATTTTTTATTGTTCAACAACGCACAGGAGAAATCTCCCACCGGCGCCATTTCGCAGGTCAAAGCGTAAGACTGGTTACGCACTACGACTACGATGAGGGTCGAGCAGGTACCACTTTGACAAGCTTCACCCCTAAAGAAAACACTACCAAGGCTCTTAATTCCTCAAATTACATGAGGCGAATGCCATCTTCTTTTTTTGTCTGTCACCGTCTTGATTCTTTCAGCCGCTCTTCGAAGGATTCAGGCACCAACATGGTTTTCCACTTTCATCGGGATCAAATGTTTTTGAAGCTTTCTGCAGTCACCTCATTTAACACCTCTTGTCTGATCAACCAACTTATGACAAGAGGATGACGTCAACTCATAAGTTGACGTCGTTTTCTTTGACATCACAGTCATGTCATAATGGCGCCACAAAGATAGACGACACATGCGACGTTATGACAGCGTCTCATCGCGACGTGGTTAAAATTACTATTTCTTTATTCACTCATGTTGACACCGATGACTCATTTACTGATTTTATGAGACATTTAAGGCTCTGTCACAAATAAGTTTCTCCCTCTGTCGAAAGAATGTTAGGAAATTCGTGATATAAAGCAATAGAGTCAAAAAGGGAAGCTAAGATGACCAGCCTGGCAGGTAGAGGTGGTCAATCTCGGTGTTAGCACATTACATGGGCAGTGAAGGATGCGTTCTAGGAAATATATCTGGGTTATTTTAATGGATGAACTCTTGACAGACCGAACTTTTGCTGACTACGACTTTTACAGGGCAAGTCTTTTTTATAATGTCCCACTATATACTGTACTTTGTGTGTAATAGTTATTGCTGTTTATAATATTTATTATTTATTCACCCTCATGGCCAAATGGTAATACAGAGGAGAGTAGGTTAATAAAAAAGGGTACCTGAAGAAAAAAAGAGTGAATATGTTTAGATTGTACAAATAAATCTTTTATAATACAATGTTAGCTACTGCATTTATACACTAATACGTGTTAGCTAGTACAACACAGAAACTAGTTATACAATGCTAGCTACTTTCTCACTGAACAAGTTATAACTAATAGCAACAATGTCACCGGGAAGTCTCTTCCACTCCTCGGATGTAGAGGCGAAATCGTATTGCATGAAGGGATGCCTATTTAATGATGGTGATCAATGCGGCAGGACGTGTGTTCTGGGCGAAAAAGTATTTGGTAAGGCAGCAAGGTATGATGATAAATCTTGTAACATACTATTAAACGGGAAACGTTTTTGTGGGGTTTTTTAAAGGGAGTACAAGGAAAGTTTTGTGGTTAAAATGCCGGCGTTTTTCTTGTAATTATAAATTATAAAACAAACTGAGTGATTCTGGGCAACTTTTAGAGACAATTATTCCGGAAAAATTATTCTGGATAAGTTCAACCATTAAAATGTCCTTCTCAGCTAACTTTACGAGAAGATGGCAGGTGGGAAATCGCCCTCTCCTCCACTTCAACTTTTTGTATGCTACCAAAGCACTGCCAATTGTTTAGCAAGTGCGCCGGCGTGGAGCTGCTACTGTCGTGCAGTAGCGCGGCAACCATTTCATCACGCACGCTCTCATTTCGACGGGACACGCGCATGCATACAAACGACCTCATTACCACGTACCGAAAATGCATGTATTTATTACGCCCAATCTCGTCCCCGACCGTGGGATGCGATGCATGCTTCGGTACGGATGCGTTACTCTACACGAAGCAGGAGATGATGACACAGCCAGCAGAAATTCGCAGCCACCCGAATCCCTACGACCAGGTTTTACCATAAGTGCTCACTGATTCGTCTCTCCTCTGATGACGAACTGTGAGGAATTACTGTCATTGTTTATTTACGTTAGGACATATTATTCAGTGCAAAATCAATCTTGTTCTTTCTCGTGTGATGAATAACGCATGAGGGCTACGGAACCGAAATAACGTAATTTTCCCATAAGTATTGTCGAGAGCCATGGGTACTCGCATAGCTGACTTTGAGCTGAATGGTAACCGGCTGTTAGTGCCTGATTTAGCTGAGCGTGCCAATTTGGTCTAGTTGCACCAATACTCGGGTAGCCTCACTGATCCTACATGGCTGGCCTCTAGTAAGTACCAAGACAATGCAATAAATGCACACTTCTAAATTTTGAGAACAGGTATTAGCAGCACATGGCGCATGATATAGCGCATGAGATAACCAAGGGAGTTTGTAGTGTAGTATACTTTTTTTATCATGTGAATATACTATGGATATACGGGCTACAAAGAGCGAGCACAATTTTAAACACCGTTTGAGTGTCGTCATAAGTCCGCGTTGTGTGTAGGGAGCATCCTTTGCAAAGAGAGACTCGCCTCAATGCAGCGAGTGTTTGCTTCACTGCTTCGCCAGGAGAGCTCAGCATAGCATTTACGCTGGACGATTTTCAAATTTACGCAACGCCGACCTTGAGTTCATTTTGCCCACTGAGGCAAGCGAACTCTACATCCCAGCATTTTCTTTTCCTCTAGATAGAAACAAATATAGGTTCATTTATTTCATACACCAGAAGCTGTAGCAGTTTACACTTTCTAGCATGAATTCTTGAGGCGTTTGACATAATAATGCAAGAGCTAAGATATGTGCTTCTTGCTTTTTTTATTTCCAAAGCAAAAAAAAGCATACAAAATTCGAGACAGTTGCGCGTTTTCTAGTGCATTTCAGCTACATCGGCTTTGTGTAATACATTTTTGCATTATAAAGCTGCAAAAATATTCAGCACACCATTTGCTCAAAAGGCAATGCATTTTTAAGTATGGCTGTTTTGCAGATACTTGCATGACTAAGGTGTTCGAAGATAGCACACTGTTGTTTCGCTTGTAATACTGCAGAACGCAGGCATACCTGGAAAACCGGTCTCATATTAGATGGAAGCATAGTAGAACCACAGCAGCCAGAAATTCCAGTTGAAGTAAAGTAATGCAATGCCTACTCTTCACGCAATGTATGCAACGAGGTGCAATTGTTAAACAGTATAGTGCTAAATACAAACATCATGTGCTCATGAAAGCATCAACCAAAGAGCTGACAACTGCACTGAGGTTTTTCTTTATTTTTTAAACTTAAAGGGAAATAAAGGCCTCTGATAGGAAAGCGATCGGATTATAAAACGCTTTGCTCTATCGATTTCCTATAAGTAGGAATACACTGTAGCCTGTGCTACTTGATTACGTAATTCTGAATAGCTCGCAAAAGCTCGGGTCTTTTTTTATTGAGTGTGTGCGCACGTGAATATCTCATTCTTTCGGTAGAGGGACAATGTAGTAAAATGTTGAGAAAAAATTGTGTTCCTCCATTGCAAATATGCTGTGCTGAGGGCTCGAAATTGCATACCGATAAAATCACGAGACCCCACGCAAAATTTGGTTACTAAAACTTATCAATTTCTATATTTTTAGTCAAGGTGATGTATGTTTAGTACATATAAATCAAAATTTACGCACAGTAGTTACATTCTGGCTGTGTAAAAGAAACCTTCTTTTCATGGCGCCAATTACTTTACCTATTTCAACACGTTATTCTTAAAATATTTACATCTGCTACGCCGCTGGCGTGCGTGCCCTCACGCCAGCATCCCTACCGCCTTCCACAGCATTTTTTAGGGGAGAAGCGGGTTAGGAACTTCCCTTGTCTCCCGTTGCGGTCATGGTATAGAACTGTTGCTGTAGTCGAAACATACATGAGCCACAAAAAACTCTTTTGCACAGGAGTTTAACACACAGTGGCTAATTAGGAGGTAAGAGATCACTCTTCCCGGCAAAAATATTCTATCGAAAAGAGAATTCAATAGTCGATTTCTGCAGAAATGTGTCTAGATGCTGAGGCTTTCGAAGGAAAGCTGTAACAAAACGAAACCCGTCGAGCACTAAATATTCCAGCAACTTACCCAATATTAAAATGTTATACTGCCACCGGAAAGATGACGGAATCTTGGATTCACTTTCGAGGCGTATCTTCCACTGAAGCAAATTTTTAAACCTTCCCTGATTTGCCTATGAGGACAAAAGGCCAAATAAATTTACATTTCTCTACACACTTTGTGTCACACAATTTACATTATATGAGAAAACGCTTGGGTCTCCTGCGGTTATACTCAATGATACGGTTATTCCTATGCAGCATATGGGTACCTTGTACCAAAAAGAAAGTTTCTACAATAGAATTTATTGTTAAAGAGGTAAACAAAAAATATATATACAATTTTTTAATTAATTTGGCATTTTACCCACCCTACCCTACAATTCTAAATCGAAAGCCGTGGGGTACAGGTTTAATATGCTACAGACAAGAAAAGGGCTACATATTTGTGCACATATTTGCGAAATACGTGCTAGCAACTCAGCCATCAATGTGTGTGCATAGCGTATCCTAAAACCGTTTCGCTTTCGAATAGTTTTTCATACCTTTTTCATTAAGAGAAAAAGAAAAATGATCTGATATATGGCCCTTCATTTATCTACAAGAATCGTGTCCTACAGCTCGGACATCATCCGCATGCTTCGTAGACACGATTGAGTTAGTCTCTTCGGTACACCACTCGATGGTAATGTGAATTCAATTTGTTAATACCCCCGAAACACGCGGAAGTAGACTTTTCCCACAGCCACGGGCGGCGTAGCTGAAGGGTTTCTTGATGCTTCCAGCCTTCGCTTGCAATCCCGGCTGCGGCAGCTGCATTTCCAATGGAGGCGGAAATGTTGTAGGCCCGTGTGCTCAGATTTGGGTGCACGTTAAAGAACCCCAGGTGGTCGAAATTTCCGGAGCCCTCCACTACGGCGTCTCTCATAATCATATGGTGGTTTAAGACGTTAAAGCCCACATATCAATCAATCAAGCCTTCGCTTGCCATCTACCAATTTATCCTCGAAATAAAAGTGACCATCTCATATTGTATTTGTTCTGTTTCTGCAGCTGCTGTTAGTGCTGATATGTGGATTCACGTTGGAAAATTTCCTCCACCTCGTTTGTCTTTTTGTGGAACACTCTTGGTAACAAAAAGCGACGTGTCAACAGAAACAGAGACGTCTTGACTCCGATGGCAATAAGGAAAGCGAACAGGAATGAAAAAATAGAAACGAGATGAAAGCGGAACGCGAATGACTTGCGAACTACGTGACAGCCCGAAGCCATGGCTGCATCATTCCGTGTCCCTGGAATAGGATATGCTACTCGAATTTCGGCATCGATATAGCGATGCAGTTCTCTGTGACATTGTCACGGGCACCCTTCAATCTTTCTCCTGTGAATATTCTTTGAGATGACTTACCGCTTCCTTTCAGGCTTTCCCTTTTATCCTAATCTGTCATTTATTTTGCTCTGGCCCTCATTTGTAGCGTGAGCTATATGGAGTGGCCAGTTTTCATTACTTTAGGCAGTGAAATGAACAGATCAAGTGCTAACGCAATATGGATTTACTGTTTGAGCTGATGACGTTGTTTTAAGGCTTTGTTTGCACTGCGAGTACTTTGTCGACCACTCAGCGGTCTGCCTGTTTTATCAGTGTGTAAATAGTGCTGAATACGGTCCCCTATATTCTGGGACATATTTTGCAACGTCATATCCGTGAAGAAAATACGTCAATTTAGACGTGGTGGGTCCCGGATTTAAACGCTTGCGTATTAATAAAAGGAAAGATGAGTGTGGCAATATTCGTGCACTCATTGTCTCGTAACAGCCCGAAAAACCAATAACTGCTACACCATATACATCAGTCAAGGCGAGCTTTCTTCATACTAATCGTTATATTTAAAATATGGTTATTCCATTGTCATCTGCTTTTGCATTTATATATTGCCGGTATCAGTGCTTTAAGGTACTGCAGTGCTGTAACAGAGGCTTTATACCTGGAATATAAGTCGGGTAGGCAAACAAACAATGTGGCATAGAAGTGAAAATCGATGTGAAGTTTCCAGTGGACAAGCTTGGCAGCAGATGATGAAGTAATAGTGAGATAAATTAGGCTTAGTTGAATTGTGAAAGAACTGAGGTAAACTGGAATGCACTTGAAATGACACAGCCGTGGTGCCATTTTTTCAGAACGCAAGATCTGAGCATCAGATGACAATGGGACATGTCGACGCTTTCAACGGCGTTACGTAACGCTTGGCTGTTTATTTACCCCCGATGGTTCCCTTCCTTTTTTGTGCAACACGTAAGCACACCACATGAACACAATGAGTTATGCTCGTCTTGGCACTCGGCATTTATTCGAGATCGTGTTGCGTGTGTATACAGAACATACGGTGCTCTTCTATATAGTATCGTAGCGTATTCTTGAGCGTCTTTCACTGGATATATTTTGTTTAGCACTGTTACATCTATTCCCTGGGTCACGCGAGTGTGGTTGCGCAACACATCAGCATATTGCAAAAGGAGAGAAACGTGAAGGCACACGGATGAGGATAAGACGCCTAAATATGTCTCGCTTCTAGAGATGTGGTTGCGTAACAGCAAAAGTATCTGGACATGCAGTATGAGAGAATTAAAAGCGAAAAGACAACACTCCAAGGTTAAGGCTTCAAGACGATGTTTCGTCAGTTCAAGAGGAAGCGTAAGATGAAGATCTTGGAATGTAAATCTTTACCGTACGTATACATCTAATGCCTGTTTGCGGAGTTTACGTGCACATTCACTGCATTTAAAGGCGTGTTTGATCGAAGTACGGCTTTGATAGATGTAAATTCCAACATCATCTTTTTATCGCGAAGGGCAGGGGCTAACGTTTCTTTCCTGGTCTTTCCCATCCGCTGTTTGTTAGGCTTGATGACATCACCTATGTCAACAATTACTACCGACCGATTGATTCTCAAGAGCCGGCTGCAAGACAGGTCAGCGCAGACCGGAAGGTGAAATCAGAATTGACAGCAGATACGAAAACTAAAAACTATGTATGAATAATACCTGGGCGCAGTAATCAAATAATCAAGTGGCTCACTGGAAGTAATGTACCTTAGACCAGAGTGGCCTATTCATTAAAATAGCATCAGTTTGACTCATGATCAGTCTCAGTAGGAAAAGCCCTGAAGTTACCCATACATAAAGTTTGTTTTAACATTCACGTATAGTTGTGTGTGCGTGCGCGCGCGCGCGTGTGTCTCTCTCTCTCTCTCTCTGTGTGTGTGTGTGTGTGTGTGTGTGTGTGTGTGTGTGTGTGTGTGTGTGTGTGTGTTATTCTGGGATGGAGTTGAGGTGTGGCTTCCTTCCGGAGTAAAGGTAAATTAAATATTAAGGATAGGCTGTAGCGTAGAAAGTACACGTACTGCTCAAAACGTTCCAAATCACATTGGAAACTCCAGCTAACAATAAATTTAACCATTTTAGACTCTTCTGGCGGCGCTGTCATCTATGCCCTATTCGGAAGCAAGTGGTAATAACAGGAATTATAACTGAAAGATCCAGCTCACCGTCTTTTCATCTATACTCAGCAAAACAAGTGGGAGATGAACCTATCTCCATAAAGTAAGTGTATATTCCCTTAACATTTTAAAATAAGTGAATTATTCTGCATGGGTATTTTATCAGTGTGTGCACCACACCTTACTGGAAAGTTTAAACTTCTATTTAGCCCTCCTGATAATACACGGTACAACGGGAGACACATCTCCCATGTATGTTAAACTTTCATTAGGGACTAACCAAATACATGTTATTCCTAGTCTTTATCGCTAATAAGCATCTTTCCAGTTTTCTTTTTTGTAGATAACTTCTTCATTGTATAACACAAAACGAAAGAAAAAAGAGCCGAACTTTCCATTTAGAATATTTATTGTATATTTCGCAGGAAAAAAGGGAATTAAAATGATTTTTTCTACGTGACACTCGCATTACACCACTGCTTGTTTTCGTTGACTAAGATGCGACCAGCAAACAACGGATGCACGCAGTTTACTGCGTCAGCCATACTTGCAGGATTGTCAACTGCTTTAGTTGGAAGTTTCTTCCTCATCATTGTGATGTAATTTTGTGCAAAAAGATCAGCCTATGAGCAACTACGCCTTCTCTTTCCTGGTATCAAAAGCCGCTTTGGCGAAAGCATATCAGCAACCTTGTTAACTGCTATTTTCCTTCTGAACGAGTGTTCTTTGGGACTGCTGTTCCTGACGTTGAGAATAGACAGCAAAAAAAAGCTCTTGTGCTGCAAATGTTCTCATTAGGAAGGCATTCGTCTCTATAGCGCCAAGGCTCCTAGAAAAGGTTCGGCATTGCTGTCGAAGCAAGGGAATCCTCCTTTATTATGGTTGATGTTGCTGTTTTCACAACGTAAATACACAACGACATACCGCACGTGACGTATTGGGAAGTAGGTAAGCCGTACTGTTCTACAACTACTGTTTTCAGTTTCCTGGTATTTTTGGTTGCAGTGAAGTAAGTTGTTTGCAATAGAGACCTACATTATGTGCAAGTCAATGAAAGTATATTATTTTCGGCAAAATAATACTTTTAACGTATACTCTTGAGACCCCATTTGGGTTCATTTCTTGGAGGATGTGTAGCTAAATGTCAATTGTACAAATATTTTTTTTTTATTTTAACTTGTATTTTTATCCTCTGGAGCACGGTTATTTAGCGCAATTTTATCGCGCTCCGATGACACAGATGGTTCAAATTCATTACTGACTTCACCAAATATTTTTATTCGTTATTCTATTATATCTGGCTGAACTTTCTGGTCACGTAAAAATGCTGATTTTCTCGTTCGCAAGTGACAACGTCAACACAGACGCCGACATTGATAGTGCCTGCAACAGCGAAAATTCTGCGAAATGAACTCCTTATTGCTACAGCGTGAATAATGATTCACATATTGCTGTTGATGTGAATAAGTGCTCAAAGGGACGGAAACAAGCGAGTAAAGAATATAGCGAAAAGTTGTTTTAGTGCACGATGCTCGCGTGACGTACTTCCTAAAAAGTGTGATGAAAAAGGACCTAACTTCCACAGCCATATCTTCCCCGCAGCGGAGGCCGTTTTAATTTTGGTCACAAAAATTTACAGTTATCGCTGCTCTCTGACGTCCGGTAGAAATTGCGTTACGAGATCAGCTTTCCGCACCGTTTTTCGTGCAGCTCACAAAGTTCGGCCAAGCACTTTCGAAGTTGTGTAACTCTACATTAGCTGTTTTATGTCACCCTAGAAAAACCAAATAATTTCATACCTGTTGTACTTAACTCTGCCCGCACATCTGCTAATAGAGCCAATAAAGTGTTTAAATTGTTGATTTAGCAACTGTTTTTCGACGTTATCAGCGTATATTTTCGCGTATTTTAAAATGAAGAATCTCGGATATTTCTGTGAATGATAACCTAAATATGCTGTGTTTAATAAATGCAAACTGCGTGGGGAGACTTTGCGCCTCCAAATTTCTTAGTTTTTTTTCCTAAATGAAGCTATTTAGCGCTCTCGGTTTATAGAATATATTCTTTTGGTGGCCCAAGTATATAGAGGCTACTCTTTCTTAGTGGTTCGCATGACGAATATGTGCTTTTGTATTTTCTTTCTCTTTCAATCACTCATACCTCCTCACTTACTTTACGGCATGGCTACGTTGTAATAATATTTGGATGACGTGATTGGGCCGCCTAGAAATTCGCCACATGATACTAATATCCACACCCTCACACTGATTTGCGTGAGAATCTGTTCATTTATCTGATGACAGGGACCAAAAAAAAGCTCTGACCTGAAATGAAAGACCTATAATCATGCAGAGCAAAGTGCATTATGAGAACTCTAATACTAAGTATGCGAAACATCAGCCCTGAGACAAACGATTTGTGAATACCTAGAGCTTTCAAAGAGTACTAAAACGAAAATGTTATCAGCCATTTTACTCTTTTTTTCTGCTTAAATATTCCTGGACTGCTCAGCCTCTACTTCTATTCTTTTAACAAAAAAACTACACCAGACAGCCTCACACTATTACATAGGGTCTATGAGGGCGTGAGCAGTCTCTAAATATCAACCAACCATAATCCTACAATATTCGAATGGAAAGTGTATGCGTCCAGTGACCCAGTACAGCGATTAGCTCTGGTATGCTGAGCCCGAATGGTGGCTACAACCGATGATATTTCTTAGAAGGAGCTCTACCCACCAGTGACTTATCTGCTAGAAATAGGTGTCTTGTTTTCTCTCTTTCTGCTTTTTGATGAGCCCTCGATACTATACTATAAAGCTCTGATTGTGAACTGTAATAAAATGGCATATTCTCTTTGTCAGGCCAGGTTCTGCGCACCATCTAACCCTATGTGAACCGAACTTTCTGAAAGCTGATACAGTCCTGCACACGCACTCACAAACACGTATAGATGTCAAGGCCAATGGAGCAATACGCCTACCCACCACGGGCATTAACTGCAGATACGAACCGTGAGCCTGAAGTTACTAAAAAAAAAAGAAAGACGTCCATTGCATTTCGCAAGCATTATGAAAGCAGGAATGTTTGTTCCCCAGTATCTTTCAAGGGAGGTGTACAATACAGTCCACTGTTAAAGCAAATAGAACAATGAGCACGGTTCGTATTGCTCACATGAAGAAAGCGCCAGTAACGACAGACAAGAAAAGAAGGAGACAGACAGCTGCACTGACTTGCAAGTTTTATTTGCTGGAACCACACAACACATACTTGAGCAGCATCTGACAAATGAGAGGAATGATAAACTAAAGAAAACAGAATTCAGCTAACAACCGAGTAATCATCGTGATAGCGCGCCATGAACATCACGTGTGCCAACAATCTGAATAATGTGGTACCAACTTGCCCAAGCTACTCGAACGAGTTAGCTACTGGTATTGCTGGCCCTCTAACAACAAGTGGATAAGAAAACAATGTTTATGCATAGCGATAGTCTGTTAAAAGAAGCCAGGACTGCCAATCGCTGGTATAGTCCTGTGCCAATATATTCTACGATGATTTTGCGAAAGAGTCGAATTCAAACATGCCACGCGAAAGTGTTCTCTTTAATAGTGGACTCATCTGTACATAATATTTACATTTATCACTACTTAGGGCAAGAACCTGAACGTTCATGAACACGGTTAATCTTCACTTGAAGACCTCTCAGTGAGCCACCAAAAGGAAGATTACAGGCGAAACATGAAAGCTCAAGAAAAGCCGAGTGGGTCAAGATTTGCCTTGAAACCATTAGCACGTAGGTTAAAATATCACTTGGAGCCAAAAAAAAACTAAATTGTACAATTTATTTCTTCGCATTATCTTCTCCTCTTTTCTTCTCTCATGTTTTCACTTCTTTTTTTCTTCAGGCGAGTTTCTAGGCTCTAAATAGACAGGTCATTGATGCGTTGATGTCTTTCAGTGAATACTTGACGGATGGACCTCCGGACTGAAAGCTTCGCTGTTGGATGAGTTTATTCTCAAGTCGTTACTTTACGCTTTTTTAGCATTTTCTAAGGTGTCACCTTGTAGTTTTTCCTGCAGGAATGGAACAGCTGTGCCATTCGTGCCATTATGTACGAAACATGTTTGCTTGCCATATCCTGCGTGGAACCATCTCTGTTAAGCCAAATTCATTTATCAAGGACCTAATGCACCCTATTACTCAAATTTAGCCTGCAACATGTGATAGCGACTGAGTCCTATGACCAAAAACATGACTGAAACATCGTGTCTCTGGTTTCATCGAAGCCGCAATGCTCTCGGTTTTTTGAATGATAAATATGTGGCGTTTAACGTCCATAAACTACCATATGAATATGAGAGACGTAGTAGTGAAGGGCTCCGGAAATTTTGACCACTTGGGGTTCTTCAACGTGCAGCCAAATCTGAGCACACGGGCCTACAGCATTTTCGCATCTATCAAAAATGCAGCTGGTCCAGCCGGCATTCCTTCCCGTAACCTGCTGGTCAGCAGCCGAGTACCTTAGCCACTGAACCACCGTCGCAGGGCTGCTTTCGGTTTCCTCGGGGTTGTGATCAGCTAGAGACGTTGGAATGCACGGCTTATGGTTACGTGTGTTCAACAAAGCATGTTGGGAACTTTTACCTTCTACTACGCTTGTTTTTTCGGTTCACTGTTAGAGCGAGTTTATTACGCAGTTTCACTTATCATTGTTCTTGTCGTTGCTCATGAGGAGACTAGTCTAAAGAGTAATGCACTTCAGCACGCACTGCTGGCATCCTCTGCTTAACTAGTATGTAACGGGGTGTGTTCTTTGAATCTTGCCACTCTTTGGCTAGCGAACGCAAAGCTATGTTTAGCTTCGCACCCACTGGTGTTCAATAAAAAGTATACAACGAAGTGGCTTCCTGATTGTGTGGAACTTGTCACCCTACAAATGTGCGCAGCTTCAACAGTTGAAAGTGACCTCGCGGCAAGCCCACTGGGGACGGGAGGTCACCTCCGCATATTGCAAACATCGAAATATAGCACAAGAACTGTGTTGGTAGTTCCATGTAGATTACAGTACAAATTAATCACCTGATAATATGAATAAAATTTCACTTCCCCAGGTATTGCGCTATCACGAGTGTGGTATTTCGGAAACCGCATAAAACAGGACAAAAAAGAACAGTATGAGCCGACTGTAATAGCTGAAAACACTTACTGCACAATTAGCTTAGCGTTTGCAAAGTAAAGCATTAGACATACGTAGCTTACCAAGTGCTGCGAAGTGATGGTACTTAGGAACTGAGTATACTTTGGGACTGCCGCAAATTTCCTAGAAATATTTCTTCTGGCTGCTCCAAGCATGCTCCGGAATGCTTTTCTGGATGCTCCAAACTTGCTACAAAGTCAACTCTGCCTGCTTCAAGGGTTTCTACCAAATCCATGTATGCTGTTTCATCTCTCCTTATGCCAAACTAACAATATATTTGAATTTGTGAAGATGTGGTTTGTACAATAAGTACTTGCCAATATCATCATAAAGTGTGGGTATCTACATCACAACAAAATGTTGTATCCCAATCATGCACGCTCGCTTACGCACGCCCTAATTTTCAACTAAATCCTAACGCAATGTGCAAGTTTGCCAAGCGCGTTTACAAGCAAATTTGACACCCTTGCTTTTCTGCTTCTGTCGCTATTGGCACTGAAGCATTCCGTAGTTAACTTCATTCAGTTGCATTAGTGTTGCGTTCGCTGCTGTTATTTTCTGTCTATAACTATAAGACATCACTGAGGCTTGTGCCAAACACTTCTAGACGCATTTGTCCACACGCGCATTAGTGATAGACAATCCAAGTTAAAAATGACATGTTCAGGTTAATTCCGCTCTCGATCCCTATTTGGCTAAGCGCATGCATCATTCATTCATACGCTCATCTTTCTCATTCGTACGTCAAGGTGTCGAAATCACATCCTTCATTAGCAGTTGACTGGTGTGCCTCGCTGCAGATAACGTGTTTCCTGCATTATACATCCTCGCCTCAGGGAGGGGGTAGTGCAGCTATCGGAGGCAGTTTTGAGCCTGTTCCCGCCATATTTTTCTTCATGTTTTATGTGAAAAAATACTACTACTACTACTACTACTACCACTACTACTACTAATATTAATAATAATAATAATAATATAATATTATTATTATTAATAATAATGATGGTGATGAACACCTTCATCATCAAGGTGGCCCATTTGCCGCCTTAGTGCGTATAGAGAGCGAGTTCCAGGACGCCGTTAAGGAAAACTCGTCCCCCAGTGTATGCGTGGACGATGACTGAGTGGTAACACAAACAGCGCTGCTATCAGCGCAAGTTTGTCTTTCAGCGATCAGGAACCCAAACGAAAAAAGAAAGAGCAAAGCCGCGAGGACATGTTTTGTGCATGTACGCCAGGTTCCCTAAAAATGACGTTCGCAGGCTTCAAAAGGCAAGAAATGTTGTTATGGTACCCTGCGTGTGATAAAAATAAATACAAAAATTTGACGTACAAACTTCAGAAGAATGAGAGAAGATCCTAGCCTCTTAATGCGTCTGCGTGCCGAAAGGCTGAAAGATATTTGGTGAAGTGTGAGCGCCTTGGAGAATTCCTCGGGGAATATGTAAGTTACGAAGTCTTCCTTGGCTTATGTGGCCTGCATAACTCACATGTGTTGGGGAGCAAACAGGGCTGCCTTGTCGTTCTTGAAGAAATATGAAGGAGCATAACGCGAGAGAGAGAGAGAGAGAGAGATAAATAGAGAGGAAAGGCAGGGAGGTTAACCAAGCTTGGCTCGGTTGGCTACCCTACACTTGGGGTGGGGGAAAAGGGGAATAATAGAACTAAAAGAGACAGAAAAGAAGAGGAGTAAGAAAGAGAAGCATAAATAGTCAGCTCGAAACTACACAGCACGGCCTCGCACAGTTCTTTCACAAGCGGTCGTGAAGTTTGGTGTTCCTTAAAAAGTACAAGAGGGCTTTCGTGGCTTTGCGCGTATGGGAAGCTGTTGGCCAAGGTCCCAGGATCTTCTCTTCTGTAAGCGGCCGTGAATCCAGCTGACAGAGCTTGGCTTCCATAATACGTCGTTCGGTCTGGTATGCCGGGCAATGACTTACTGCTGCACTATTCTGGGTCACGCAGTTTTTTTATGCGAGACCATGATCTTGAAGTGGCGTGGAAATTCTTTCTGCGTGTGAGTGCGGGAGTCCCCGTCGGAGCTCTGAAATCTACTTTCCAATGATTTGTTTATTACAGCCTGGCGAAAGTATTCCGTCGTTCTCTAACGAAGGCTGCTTCTAAGTATTACTCAATGCTTGTCCGAACTTTGAAGATGTTCCACATGTTTCACCACAGCGCACAACATAGATGCACAGTGAGCAGGCAAGCTAAAACGGCGCCTAATTGGTGTGGACATTCAGCTTACGTGTTACATATAATGCACAAAGTAGGACCACGAGGGTTCAAACGATGTACAGTGAACGTATGCGAAGTTACTAAAACTTGTAAACCAAAATAACAATCTTGTATAACGAGTAGCTGACTACTGCTATGGTAACTGCGCCATGCGTCTTACCCGTGGCTTTATTGGGATAGTTGTAATGCATATCGTTGCGCACGGTAAAGCTATGTTATACAGCTACGACATGTCTTCGTATAGGCTACAACAATGATTTGATTGATATGTGGCGTTTAACGTCCCTAAAGCACAAACTATAAGATTTGGAGAGACGCCGTTGTGGAGGGCTACGGAAATTTCGGCCACCTGGGGTTCTTTGATTGTGCACCAAAATCTGAGCACGCGGGACTGCAGCATTTTTTCCTCCATCGAAAATGCAGCCGCCGCAGCCGGGATTCGATCCCGTGACCGGCGGGTCGGCACCTGAAAACCTTAGCCACTACACCACTACGGCGGGGCATTTAGGCTACAACAAACAAACTTGAACATGCAGGAAAAGGTTGTGCTGTCATCGAAATCAATAAACCTGAAGGACGGGTGGCAGTTTGACTACAAAAATTTACTGCGACGTATATTCATATGATGCACTTTGTGTTTATGCGCTGCGTTGCCCACGGTGAAACGTAGGCTGGTGGGCAAAATATAAAGTTCCTGCTGCAGGGTGGCTGACATCCCTTCCTTTTAACTTTTCTTTTAATCTGGGAACGCAAGAGACACATTTATTTCTTTATCAATAGCTTTTTTTCACAATTGCTCTGTTAGTTATGATGATGGTTGATGTTTTGTCTCTAAACCAGAAAGCACTAACTTTCAGGGGTGAAAAACGTGCGCAGGTTATCAGCCAACAGTGTTCGAACCCTTCAACATTTGAAGTCACCAAGAAACAGTAGAGCAGACGAATTTAAAAGGTAAAAAAGAACGCAAGTATTTCATACAAAAAATAGGCTGGCTGCATGAACTCCGTTTTTTTTTATCCTCATCCAAGCGCAGGCTTTCAGCTTATAGTGGTTTCAAAGCGAAGGTCACAAAAATAAGAATGATGTGAAATTGTGGCTATAACACTCAAGTTTAATTCACACGTGTGGATTAAACTTCCCTTTTTTCTGTATTATAACAACCGTAGCTCACATTTTGTTACTAAACTAATATTTGCAATATATTAGAGAAGTCATTCACCAACAGTTTTGTTTATAGAGTAGGGATGCCTAACAGTGTTCTGTGTGATCACTGTGGCAGTGAGGAAACCAGTTCCCACGTCCTTTGGAACTGTCATCGTTATAGCTCGTAAGGACAACAGCTTTCGGCAATGTTAACACGGCTCGATAACCGGCCGCTTTCAGAGCAGCCAATTTTTTAGTGCCGCAGCGTTCGACCTTTCTAAGAACTTGCTGCTAAGGTTTCTGCGGTCAACCGGACTCTCAGACCAACTGAGGCACACCAATTCTTGAGTGTGCGCGAGTTTTCAATTAAAGACGAAGCATTTCGTAGTGAACTTCGGCGACTTTGAACGTATCTATCTATCTATCTATCTATCTATCTATCTATCTATCTATCTATCTATCTATCTATCTATCTATCTATCTATCTATCTATCTATCTATCTATCTATCTATCTATCTATCTATCTATCTATCTATCTATCTATCTATCTATTTATCTATCTATCTAGCCGCCTACGACTCTTAGCTCTCCTGGGCGTTTCAATAATGTTATCGATACCAAATGAATATGGCATAATATGACTGTATGAAAAATATATTTGACTAGTCACAACATGGAAATCATATGTATGTCATGAATGTCATGATTTACATTTCATGGTCCTGCAGCTCTTGCGGTGGTTTTGTTCACATGGCATGTTGCAAAACTGGTACGGTATGGCATGATTGCATTACGAACACAAGCGACACACCCTAACATGAAAATCATGACATGTGTGTCATGTAACAAGATAACTACCGTCCACGCTCATGATACGCTGGTGACCGTTTCGATAGCTTCACGTATACCAAGTTTGGTATTACGGCACGTGAATAAATGAAGAAGGTATTATACAGGTGCAAACATGATAAATATGAGATGCGTGTAATGTAACAACATGACCACATGCTACGCTCATGATGTGCTCGCGGCTGTTTTGCTGGCTTCACATGTGCCAAACTCGGTATTACGCGACGCGACTGGATAGCATAGATAAATACCTTATATAAACATGATAATCACGACCTGCTTGTCACGGAACAACTTGACCACATGCCACACTGATGATGCGTTCGCGGCTGTTTCACTAGCTTCACATATGCCAAAATCGGTATTACGAGACGTCAATGGATGACGAAGGTATGTGACTGGTGCAAACATGATAATCAAAAGATGCTTATTATGTGAGAACATGACTACATGCAATAGTGAAGGCACCAAACTATTTCGACGTGACGTGGTGCGCGTGCTCGTCGGCATTTATTTCGTAGCGTAACGTCGGCGTTGCCTAGCCAGGCGCTGGTCCTGCCATATACTCCCAGGCGCTCGCTGAGCTGCGTTGCTTTGACGCATGCCCGTTTCAGCGCGTTGGCGTCCCTCCGTCACGAAAAGAGCGAGATGCAGTGTTGTCTGACCAACGCTTCGGCGCGAAATGCAGCATGTCGCATTAGGCACCGGTTGCCGTCGGGCTGCGCCGACAGACGCTGGTCACGCCTGGCTTCACACTATAGAGTGCTCGCGTTTTGGTACTGTAGCGTCGCTGTGCCCGGCGTGCGCACACGTCAACGCTACATTGGAGTACATTGGGTCCTTCATGATGTGCTCGCGGCCGTTTCGCTAGTTCGACATATAGCAAACTGTGTGTTACGTGACGTCAATGGATGACGAGATATATGACTGGTGCAAACATGATTGTCCTGACATGCATGTCATGTAAGAACATGACAACATAACACACTCATAGCGTGCTCGCGATCGTTTCGCTAGCTTCACGTATACTAAGTTTGGTATCACGTGACGTGAATGAATGACGAAGGTAAACGACACATCCAAACATGATAATCATGACACGGAAGTCCTGTACGGCATCATTTACCTCCACCTCGTAACATTGTGCTGATTTTACAGGGACATATCAACATTCCTCATTCGCGCTTCGGATATCATAGATTTCCGCTGTACGCGGGGTCTGCCATTCTTTTCTTTTATTTAACCCCCCCTTTTCCTCCTTTTTTGCTGCTTACTTTTTCATGCCCCTTTTATTTGCCCCAGTGCAGGGTAGCAAACCAGATATTTTTTTCTGGTTAACCTCCCTGCCTTTCATTCAACCATACTTTCTCTCTCTCTCTCTCTATCCAAGAGAAGAGGAACGTAGAAGGTAAAGCCAATGTAGAATTCCGTTGAACGTGAACGTGAGAGACAAAAGACCAAGTTGAACTATACTGCCTGCTTTGGCAAGTGACATCTGTAATACACGAGACACTCTATTATTCTACTATATATATTCTTGAAAGATAACGTAGGCAGGAGTGCTCGTGACACCACATAAGACTAGACGTGTTCTTGAAATTTCTAAAGTACGCGTGCGTCAGTTCCCCTCCACCTCATGTTTAAGCATGATGATGAGTCACATCTAGGGTGTTCGATCCAAGCTTAGGTCTAGTTACTTCTTCAATATGTAGATTCAATAAACAGTTTATTCAAAAGAAAACTAAACGATATACTTGAAGACAGTGGGGACATTCACCAACATAATTGGCTGGTTGATCTGCCTTTAGTGCGGATCAACATAAAATCCGAAAGAAAAAAGTGCAGTGACAGACAAACGAAAATTAGTAGCCGCTTAAACTACACATTTATTTAAATTAGACTTGGTCACGTCTACATAGTTGGTTTCACGCACTTTTAATTTATGGCTTCTGTCAGTAATTCCACGGTTTATAATTACCATATTTCTGGTTTATTCAAGGATATTTTGTCGTGTTTCGAAAATAGCCTGACGCGGTGTTTCAGTCAGCTTTTACTTTGTCTTTTGTAGTACTGCATCTAAAAAATGTATAAATTGTTGATACATTGAACAAGCACCTAAATACACCGAAGCGCTCAGTTGAAAAAGTTAGCCATGAACAAGGAGGCATGTATGCCGTATGTTGCAGACGCGTGTTCAGTTCGCAATAGGCATATAGTATTGCTTATTCTTGAACTGATTGTGTTTCTATCGGTACTTAGAAAGGTTAAGAAGAAAACACTGCGGTACATTCAACAGCTCTGTCTTTCTTCCCAGAGAAAGACATTCCTTGTTTGGCTACAAAAACCAATGCTACTGAATTATGTCACCAGTTGTTGGAAATGATGCTTCTAGAGCTGCATAACTCAGCGAAGAGACATGAATAGACTATACGTAAAAATCAGCGCACGAGTACTTCACGTGAAGTTCAAACAATGTGTAGGCCGAGGCGCATATAGGTACCTTCCAAGCACGTTTTCATACCGCTAGAAAAAAGTCGATGCTGGCGGCTAGTAGCACAAGCTTAGCACATGCTAGTCGCGCGGCCAATCTGAATAATTATGAAGTATGATCTGGTTGTTTCGAGGTTTTCACAGGGCTTTAGTTTGGCTGATTCCAAGTTGTTACCAGTATTATCCTTTTACCAGAGAGAGTCGAACAAACCAGAGACCATGACAGACAAGACGCGGATGTCGCATTTACAGAGATAAAACTCACATAAAAACCGAGCATTTCTTTCTCTCAAAAAATATACGCTCGGGTTGTCGTTGGCGTAGGGCTTTCATACTCTCCGGTTCTTGAAGCAGCCGCCCTTACCTTTCCCAACGATTCGTAACATCTCGGTGACGTATTCGGGGTGTTCAGCTCACTCCAATCGTTTCGCAAGTATTTGTTCCGCAAGCTGTTGCTTCTTCATTTCTTCTACATCTTTTCTTCATTTATGCTTCATATTGTTCACAAAATCTGCTCCACAATGTCAATCTTGTACGCCTCACTCATCCCTGCTTCAGCGGAAGAAAAGTTGTGTAAATTTGCTCTGTAACACTTCAAAATTCAGTTACTTTCTTGTCTTCGAACTACAGCCAATCTTCAGGATATTGATTTTCTGATCAAACTATTCTGTAAGTAGTATAACCAAGGTTCAATACAGGCAGTGTTGCAGAGGTAAAAGAAACAAAATTTTGTCACACAAAAACACAAGGTAATCACCATACAGACAGAATCGTCACTCTGCTTCAATCTCAATGAGCTCATTTTTGGCAACAATGTGCACAAAAGTGCAGCAGCCGTACCAAAGCGCCTAAGCAAAGTTTGTCTGCTGCGCAACGAGTACGGAACAAATACATACTGTTGCTTCCAAGTTTTCAGTACAGACTAGGTGCTTGTGTAAAAATACCCGTCTCCTTTTCGGTATGTTTGCATGTCTTTCTTTTTTTATGATGGCAAAAAAATCGAAAATATTTTCTTGCAAATATATATTGTGCTCCATACGTCACAAGAAAACTGTCGTAATTGCGTCGTCAGAGTTTTATAAAAAAACGCTGAGCACGGACAGCTTGCATACGTGGACCACAAGAGAAACAGAAAAACAAAAAGAAAAAGAAAAAAAGGTGACCAAACAAGAGAGCACAATGAAAGGTGTTGAATAACTTCTTCAGACTGACATATCACCGATGCCATGATGTAATGTAAATTCCGATGGTTCATTTTTTCTTCTTTATTGATGACTTTCACAGGCGAAGCAACGCTCACTGCCTAAGGGCGCGTGCCAGTGGGGAGCCGCCAGGCCTTATTGCTCCCGCAGCTCACCATTGTTTTGCTATAATTTTTGCGTGCTTCTGCGTTGTTGTTGATGGCCAACCTAGCCTGGCTCAAGTAAAAAAACATTTCAGTAGTGTGAAGCAAGTCCAAGTATCTGGAGCCACTGACTTCTGCGGACATCCTCTCGGAACCTAACTCCTTGGCTGAGATAGACTTGCGGCCGCTTAAGTGTTCCTGAAAGTGCGTTGCGCTTACAGAAGCACGTATAAGATGGCATGGGAGAGGCGCCAATTTCCACTAAGTATACATGCAGTCTCTAATTACTTGATTCTTGGTGGAAATGTTATACGTGTACACAAATGAGTAAACACCTGGAACTTGCCCTCTCTTGTCAAATACGATTTGTCTGCATTTCCTTTGATTGCCGTTGCTCTGAGATTTTATATTACTGTAGGCTTATGTAAAAAGAAATGAAGCATGGCTCTGTTCAGAAACCTTCACTTTCAAAAAAAAAAAAAGAGAAGTACACTCAACAGTACCCAACACTAGCACCCTACACCCTAACTGTGGTGCTCCTGCTGGTATAAAATGTGTTTGAAATTTCCGTTCGTTTTTTTCTCTATGAGATAACTTCAGAGACGCATTACTTCATTTTCTTTAGCACACTATACTGAAACATGATGAAGAGCAGGAGATCATGCCATTTAAGTGCTACAGCGTGCGCTGCCCACGCACGCCCCTTTGGCAGCTGGACGGGCCTGCGAAACAAGCTCTACGCCAGCGGCTCGTATACGTGCTCGGGAAACACACAGAAATAGAGTCTGAGCTGAAAAGCCGACGCTTTCATGGAAACGCCCGACGACTAACCTACGTCAAGGGGGCCCGAGTACGATGCAAGTGTACAATATGGAAGGTAGCTCGATAACCACATCGCCCTGAACGTCTGATTAAAATACGTCTGGTAAAATGACAGTTAAAGCCGAGAATGAGTGGCTACAACCAGGCCGTAAAGGCAGGTCAGCCAAAGAAGGCAAGTCAGCCGAAGAAAGAGCTACACGACTTCTGAAGCTAGACGCACAGTGTCAACCACAGTGTCAAGGCAGCACTAGGGTGCGGCAATCCCCTGTAGATGACTCCAAAATTGTATTCTGCCAGCAACCAGGACTTGATCTTTCGAAGCCAACACTCATAGAAGTCACAAATGCCATCGGCAGATCCAATGGAAGACCCAGCCTAGCAAGACTTCAAGGCCATGCACGAGTGCAGGTGCAGAAAAGAGAGAATGTAATAATCTCAAACACAGCAAGTACTGAACGAGGTCCCACGCTGCAAAGGATAAACGCTCGCAGAAGTAATATGTAAATCCGCACACTCGACACCCGATGATGTGCGGCGCGGAGTGGCCTATGATCAAGCCCCACTAAGATTTTCACAGAACTTCGCGTAGACCCGAGATACAACGTCTTGGCACGCGCATGCTGGGCTTTGCAATGCTGTAGTTATCACTTTCGACCAGCCACACGTTCCTTTTTACGTAATGTATTTCAGTGGGGACTGCCGATGCAAGCCATACCGGATGTCAATTTAATATTGCCGAACGTGTGGCGCCACAGGCCACCGACAAGACATCTTCCCTCGGCCAAAAGTGAACTTCTGTTAAAAATGCGGCCTTGACAAGGACGCAGAAGCACATGACAGCCAACCGGGGTGCAAGATCACGAAACTGCTAGAAAAGAACGAAAAGTGGTGCAGCAAAACACCTCCTTCTCAAGTAAGTTGTCCACTGCTTGATAACGCTCGTGCCCTTGAGAATCGGTGGATTGATAACACCGATGATTCACCCGGGTTGGCTATCACACCAGAAAGTTCAAGGGCTATGCTTCACCGAAAAAGTGACCGAAGTCACTCTCACTCTAAAGAAAAAAAAGCACTCTGGATTCCACTCGCCATCACGGTTTCTCCGTTAAGAGAATCAGTTACGCTACCACAGTGACCGGTAGCAACGGGCCCAGTTCTCTGAATACCGCAAGCGCCTCGATCGTCTCGCCTGCTCAAACAGTGACCATGCGGACTCTAGAAATTAAAGTCCAAGATCTAAGGTGGAAGATACGACGCCCACCAGCCGAGTGTAGCACGCCAGAACTTGAGTACAGCATACTAAAACAGACGAAAGCCAGAATTACGAAGCAGGTGGAAAAACGGCTACAAGCACATGAAGCGGACATGCTCGACCTTGTTGAACGATTCCTTCAAGCTTTCGAGAAAGCCCTTGCCAGGGAACTTCTCGCATCCATAGACACAATTTTAAAGAAAGTGGTTACTAAAACAATGAAATAGATAAACCCACTGATCCGTACTTTGAGCATGCCCGACGCCAAGTTGGACGGCTTCATGGAACAACAACGCAACTCCATAACCTATGCATACAAAAATTTTGTTATTCATGATCAGCTGGCGGAGCAATTTGGAGCCAATAGGAAAGAGCGAAATAGTGTGGCAGGTAAATTGCACCAGTGATAATTATATCAATCTGTATCGGTGATATGGTGAGCCTACGAGTTCTAAGGTGAACCGATAGAAGGTACTTTAACAAAAAAATACAAAAAGCACATTATACGATAATTTTTCACCGATAGAAGGTATTTTAACAAAAAAATACAAAAAGCACATTATACGATAATTTTTCACTTGAAGAATGTTTTTAAAACAGCGGTCACAGCCATATACATTATAGTTACGGAGTCTTTGTAAACTTCACGTTTTTTTACCGTGAGGAAAAGAGAAATCAGTGTTTTTCTTTATTACGATTACGACAAAGGCAGAAGAGCATAGCATCTTGTAGAAACACTCAGAGAAGTACCGAATATAATTCAACGCACCCCATCCACCTTATGCTAACTGGTACTGCCACCAGCACCAGCAAGCATAAACACCGGGAAGTGTAATTGCAAGCTTTCATAACATGTACAGACTTGAGTAATGAAGGAAGAAAAAAATAACATTCGAAATACTAATGAGAATATTTGAAAATATAGTGCTTTCTAGAACTATAGCCCTTGGTAGACAAAACTTCGGCTAATTGGTTGTAATTCATTAAGAAGAAACAATTGCTGTAAGGCAAACGAGGATGAGGCAAACCATGTCTTCTGTTGTCCCCGGCTTTTAGGCGATGTTGCTCCTCTAAAATTAACATCCCTTACATCTCTTCAAGGGGAACTCGTATTCGCATGAAAGGAAAGCTGTAGCTTCCGCTGTAGTTTGACATAAACTGTGACTCTAGCAGCCTAGCATGCAGTAATATTACATGTACTCTTTGTTGGAACAACGGAGCCCACGCCATGCTAAATCATACCCAGCTTTTGTCATGCCAGATATATTAAACAGTGGTAACGTATCTTCAAAACACTGTACCGTTACTATTGATACTTGACTGCAAAAATAATCACTAGCCCCTAACTCATATTGCGGTGTTTCGAAGTAAGTTCAGTGCTGCGCTGATCAGTGATCTAATAAATCTAAAAGGTGGGCTTGGTGATTGCCGCCCTTGGGCACTAAGAAATAAAGTAAACAAAAAAGCTTATAAACGCTACAGTAAGCTTATGGGCAAAGCCTTTGCCGTAACGAACAACCCGGGAGAAATACGAAGACAGCAGCCCAGAATAGGGTTTCTAAAGATCCGTGCAAGACGTCATACACTCGCGTAGTACTGTTTTTAAATTTTTTATACATTTGAGCGTTGGTTTTCGTGTTACCGCACTAAAAGCCTTGCACAAATTAAGCAAGCAGTAAGCTACCTACATAAAACGTGGCGTGCTCGCGCCCGGAAAGTAAGTCCGCCAACGAGATTGCGCACATTTCGAGGCCCTGCGAAGCACTTTTAGTCTATGTAGGAGCATAAAAAAACAGTGAGTGCTTGAGCGGTGAATGCGGTCTGCCAGAAAAATGAGCAGTGGTCACCGCTGTGTCACTACTAGCATGCTTCTCAAGATCTGCCCAAAAATGGAAGATCGGGAAACGAGGTCACAGCAGAGAGCGGCGCATAAGCTAGGAAAGAAGGCCGGCCATTAGATACAGTGCCCTAGAAGCCGGGAAGCGGAAAAGGCAGGTGGCTGCAAAAGAACGCTTTTCCTATGTGTTATAACAAGACTGGCAACATTCTGCTGCTATCCTACATCGTAGCTCAAGGCGGAGCTGAGGGATTTTCACGTAAGAAGCCACAGGAGAGCTAATGAGTGAGCTCTTTAGGTTTGGGTGGAAAGCCGCGCTTGTGGAGCGAAATTACAGCCCGTCCAAGGCAGCTAAGGCTCGCAGAAAAAGAAAAGGGCAAATGCGAGAAACATGCACTGTTGAAAGGAACAAAGTTTCCAACAGGCCTCGGAACATGTCTGCTTCTCGTCTTTTGTCAAACACACATTGTTAGGTGTGCTTCTATTGTTATCCATTCACTCATTCATTTATCGGAAGGCAGTGTTCATCACTATTCTCGTAGTCTAAATGCCTAAAATGCGGGAGCTGCAGGATTAATTGATGTGCCAGGTTCTTTTTCTCTCACCACTCCTAGTACAAGAGTATTTAACGTCAGGTTTCATGTTAATTCTGCCTTATTTTTGTTTCTTTCTAGTGCAGTATATTGATTGATGTATGGACGGATGAAAGAACTTTGTTAAAGGAGCACTCACAGCAAATTTTAAGGTCAAGATGTGACCATCGTTCGATCGCTTGGTATGCATAGGTCTTCTTGGCCAAACTTGAATGACATCCGTCACATGGAAGTTATTTCAATACGATGTCAAAATGCGCAAAAAGCTAAGGAGAAAACACGAAAGATAGACTGACCTGTGACATCGACACTAGTGCTACGTGTTCGGTGTGATACATTCCACAAACACCATCCTGAGTGACGATGCCCTTGTAGTGATGACGTGTACGATCCGAGTGTTCTTATCGTGGCGCCGACTGGCGCCGAAGTGCAGAAACGAACTCGCTCGTCCACGGCCGGGCTAGCGCGCGCAGGTGTAGTCTAGCCCGACCTTGGCTCGTCGCGTCTGATTTTCATCGCACCGGTTTGAATGATTTCGTGAAGTTATCATCAGAATTACGATCAGAATTATTATCAGAATTACGAAAGAAAACAGCATGCTTAAACGTGTGCTTCTCGGTCAGCATGTCGGGGATCGTTGTGAGCTGCAGGTGAGTTGCAGTCGTCTAGTTCGAAGCCCGGAAAAAGCCCAATGGGGGTGTTTTTTCATATCACGCATGTGTTACACATCGACACGACCACAAGCTATCAAAAGTGGAAGAGTGTGTAGTCAGATATCATCGCTAACAAGTAACACGCAGGTATCGTTGAATTTTACTTCATCTACAGACTTTGCGTTTACGTAAAAGTGGTAATACCATGTTTACCGCGAAAGGCTGGATAGGTGGAGCCATCTGGGGGCACAAAAAAGAACCTGAGAAGCAGGAAACGTACGCTCGTCAGCGATAGCTATATTGCATTGACACCTCTGCGTAGACCTGAATGTTTTGCATGCCAAAACACATCAAGATAGCTAATTGAGACACACGAGTGAACAAGGCTGAAGCGTGCATCCTCGGGCACCACTGCCATGTTGCTTGGAACGGTGTCCATTTCTGAATCACTTTTCTGCAAAAGGTTGATAGAAGCAAAAATACTTCGCGGCTTCGTGAATGGCAGAGATTCCGAGCTCCAGACTATCGTATTGAACTCGACAGCAATGCAGGTGACAAGGCTTGACTGAATGTGTCCGCCTAGCAGAAGAAATGTTTGTGAAGCAGCTGAGCCTGACGTCCCTCTTTTCTGTGGAGAAGTGGTCAGCTGTGACGTGATCTGGAGGTGACCGCGAGGTAGTGCCACTGCTGCTGCTCCCAGCGCTAAAAATGGCGGGATCGCTGGCCATTTTTGAATAGTGCTAGATTTCAGTAATATAAATCATTAAAAGAGATAGTTATTCATCCCTCAGTTGCATTTTATGTCGCGAATCGTTGCTACGGGGTCTATAGCCACTCGCTGACAAAAAAATCTTGGCAGGAGTAAATTTGATGACAGTCCTACTTTAAGGTTTAATAGGTCATGCTAGTGTTATAGCCCGAAGCGGGTTACTCTCACATTGGGAGCCAAATATCCAGCGTTCCAGCCACTTCGTGGCCCGTTGGACTGCCCTTGATTGTGCCTCTAATGTGGGACTGCACAAAGCTGCGTCCCATTGTTCTTGAGTGATTTCCTTGTTGCTGCGTTACGCGAAGCAACGCCAGAGCATATGTGCAAGATCGATGGGCCGTGGCAATTATTGCATGTTGAAGGAACACTGAATTCCGGATAAATCTTGTGAATTACCAAAGGGTTTGAACCGGCTCTTGTTTGTAATCGCCTGAGCGTAATGGCCTGAGCTTTGTTATTTCACTCTTTAAAGTGGGGAATACTCTGCGTCATAGATAGAAACGTTTCGCCAGTTCATTGTACTAGAGGAGGTGATCATTGCATTTTAAAAACTCTGCATCTTTTTGCCTTGTGGCTGCATGTTTATGGAATTATGCCTATGTTTATGAATTATCTTTATGAATTGTGTTTTCTAGTAATTTTTCCTAGCTTTTATCCTTATGTGAATGTATACAAAGCTTTCTTAGATGTAGTGTTGCAACATGTGCGAGCCCCTAGAGAGTGAGAGAAAAAACTTTATTCTTTTTATATACAGGGAGTATGTGTGAAGTGGCTCGGTGTGAGCCACCCCGCACAAACACTAGGTGGGCTCCTCATTGCAGAAGCCCATTGGCATCCAACGCGTCTGGGGCTCAATTTACCAGGGCCATTTGGCTCGCCAGGTCGGAGTAACGAAGCAGGGCCGCCGCGAGCCCCTAGGACAGTTGTTATCTGCCTACTTTGGGGTGTCCGAGTATACGTGTGTGTACACGTGTCCGATTATACGTTTTTTCGTAGCCCGCAGGGCTTGAAAATTGCTAATTTCAGCAGTGGGAGACCACACTGCTGAGCTGTCCCCCTAGCGTGGAGCTCTGGGTCACAGGGTGGGCAGAAGCACCCGTCAAGGAGCAGGCACTCCTGGCCGACTAACCATCATTGCTTACCGTAATAGAGGAAACCATTTTTAAGGTTTCAATACGACATTTGTCCTCCTTGTCCCACTTGAAAGAAATATAGTTGGCTCATTGTACCTTGGACAGTCTTCGTACCGCTTGGAAAAAAAAAGAGACGGCTCGTTGTACTTTTGAGAGTCCTATTGTGTTTCTTAGTACCATTGCAAAATTTTGTTCAACTTTGTCAGATGCCAACACTCGTAGACGAAGAATAACTATTTCGCGTATTGTCTGGCTTGGGGGCAACTACATTGTGTTTTTTTCAATTTCTTTGATGGAGGTCGCGATATAGCCTTCACTGATATTCTCAATAAGATACCACTCCAGGCAGCCTAGTATCATCCGTTCCATTATCTTGCCTACGCAGCTAGCCAGTGTTATTGGGTGGTATGAGGCAAGTTCAAGTGGGGATTTGCTGTGCTTCAAGATGGGTAACAAGCGGCTTGATTTTCAGCCGTCAGGAACATAGCCATCCTGCCACGAGGTAATGTAAAGGCTCAATAGTTCTCTCCTTGCTTGTTCCCCAAGGTTGCAAAAGGCTCGGTACGGAATACCATCTGAGCCCGGAGAAGTTGAACGCCTGCAAAGACCTAGTGCTGCCTCCAGCTCCCTCATTGTTAAAGGGAGGTCCATGTGGTAGTCAGGGGAACGGGGGCGTCACCACTCACTGGAGAATCTGGACGAGTGGCTTGGTTGGCGATCTGCGCACAGAATTCTTCTGCGACATCGATGTCATGCCTCTTTTGAAATAGCGTGAGCGCTTTGAATGGAAAACGCTGTTCCGTAGGGTGACGCAGACCTTGCACCATTTTCGAAATGTGTGAGAGTGGCTTTCGAGTGTCTAGTGACTGGCAAAACTTTGTCCATCGTTCCGACGTTAATCTATTATAGCAACGCCGAGTCTTCTTTTGCATCTTCCTGGCTGCCCTAAGATTGCGAATTGATTTTGTACGCTGATACCGACGCTCCGCCCGGCGTCGAAGAGCTCAGAGTCGCTCCAACTCTTTGTCAAAGTCGTTTCGTGTGGAAGATATTGTCACCGTGAGTGGCGTTTTGATTGTGCTCTTAATTGTTTGCTCTAACCCAGATCATAGCCATCGCTGCGAGCATCTTCCATGTCAGATTTGAAGTTGTTTCATCGGACTGCTTCAATGGTCGTCCGTGGGCCACAACTAGGCAAGCCTTTGATTTTAAGGTAGATATGAGTGTGATCACTTCCTCGTGTATCAACATCTGGAAACCACTTGACGTATCTCGCGAGGGAGCTGGAGACAAAAGCAAGGTCGAGATAGTTCCCGTATGTCACCCTTCGAGTGAAAGTGGGGCTACCGTCGTTCAGGAGACTAAGGCTATAGTTGTAGGCAATGTTTGCTAACCTTCATCCTTTTTCATTTGTCCGCGTACTTCCCCATGCGCGATGGTGCGCATTGAAATCACCTATGATGACGCATGGTGCAGGACACACTCTCAATATATCCGCTGATCTCCTGAATCGAGATTATTCGACGGTAATATATAAACGCCTATGAGAGTAAATATGAGTTTGTTCTTTTTCACAGTGATGCAGACATACTGATTGTCATTGGGAAGCGTAATTGGTTGCACAACATACGTCAGTTCACGACAAACAAAGACGATGATTTTGCTGCACGCACGATTTGTTGAAGACATGACAGCTTCGTACCCCGAAATTCTTATTGGTTTCGACAAATTGGGTTCAGAAATGACGATGAGTGGAAACACGTTGGTAAACACCAACTGACAAAATTCTGAAAGGCGTTATATTAGTCCTCTGGCGTTCTGAAGGATGACTGTTGCAGCCTTGACTTCTTTACGAAATGTTTAGGTGTGAGTAGCCTTCTTCCTACTTGAGAAACTCAAGCACTGGGCTTAGGGCGTCCAATACTCCAAGTGCGCTTTGAGCAGATGGTGTCTTCATGTCGACTAATATCGCTCGGATGCCTTCTATGTGGGAACGTAGCACCGAGATCACTTGACATTGAGTTTTAGGCAAATCATCTATAGCTGGAGACGGCTCTAGTGTGACTGACCTACTGAGGTTACTTGGCAGAAGAGCGTGTCGGGAGCGAAGGCCATTCGTCTAGAGAAGGAGGCTTCTCCGCTTCTTTCGTAGAAGTGGTGGGTCCTTTCGCGGCGCTACTGGGTGGAACCGCTAAAGAGTGGGAACTAGCATTTCGGAATAGTGCCTTCTTCGAAGACTTTCGATGATGCCGACGCTGACGCCGGACTAATTCGACTGCCTCCCTGTGTGTCAAGTTGTCTTGGACTATTTGTCTGAGAACCTCGCGCTCCTTTTGGATTCGAGGACAGTCTTTCGACGAGGCAGCGTGAGGACCGCTGCAGTTGGCGCACTTCAGAGTAGTCGCCCAACAGGCGTCTTCTGCATTGAGGTTCAGGGCAACGGGGACACAGTCGTGAGTTGGGGCATATGCCCTTGACGTGTCCTAGCCTGAACCGCTGTTGACATTGAAGTGGCTTTTCGATAAATGGTCGAACCAGACGTCGGAAATGTCAAAATTTAACGTAGGATGGTATGCAATCTCCCTTGAACAACACTTTTACGCAGCGCGTATTTCCAAGGTGCCGCACTTGCGTAATGACAGTTCCTTTGTTTCCAGGCTTGTTGAGGGTAGACAAGTCAACATTAGGAATGGCAATGTCGATGTCATAAATACACCGGCAATTGATTTATCATCTATTGGGATAAAGGGGCGCATTTTAATGCCGCATAGATCAGTCATTTGCTGAAGCTGTCCTAGCGCACTGACATCGTGCACGTCCATAGAGAGAATATTCTTCCTTGGGTTTACTCTTATGTCCTTAATTTGATGTGACACCACACATTCCAGAGCAATGAAAAGGGCTTGCCTGTTCAGAAGTCGTAGGTTGCTTGAAGGATCTTCCGGCATGAAGCGGCTGTACAGTCGCTGTACTTGCTGGAGCTGATGCTGATGTATTCGCCGTCCTTCTCTTCGCCCTCTTACCCCGGACAGGAATAAAGCTGTCATCGGATGTGTCGTCTTCCGACATAGAATAGGGATCGGTGTCTTCAGTGTCACTGGGAGAGCCAGCTCACTTCCTTGTGGTTGTCTGGCTGGGGAGGGCAACCACATTATAATCTTTGATTTTCTTTGATGGCGGTCGCAATATAGCCCTCACTGATATTCCTAATAACATCCCGCCTGCACACGTTCTCTGATAACTCTGCTTTTCCAGTGTGCAAAAAAAACACATTATCAATATTTGTTCAAAACACCATGAAATAGATCCAACCACACCTGTCATACAAGCCACGCATTTCATGCAAGCCACGACATGTTTCCTTCTTCCCTTCTAAGTATAGGTTGCCAGCAAGCCTCTTTTTAAGCCCGCTTTATCTCTTTCGCTGTGAATACTAACATTGTGATACGCCGCTTGTGGCTCTCCCCCAGCTTCTGCACTAACACGATGCTTTCCAGCCCTCACCTCTCTACTACTTCATTGAAGACTTTTATTGGGCGTCTCGTATGAATACAGTTCACTCCTCAAGAGAGCTGCATGTGGCCGACCACAAACCTCGAAAAGTGAAATGGTGGTGTGTGATCGAGGGTGTCTTCGCTTTGGTGTTTGGTTTGAAATTTTGCAAGACGGAGTTCATGACCCGACGCGAAGGGCTAGGAGCCTGACACGCAAGTAGTTTTCGTCGTTGTTACGCAGCGTCGAATGTCATTGTAATACCTGCAATAAAGATGCATAAAGACTCGTCATTCGATGAAGCTTATGCCCGAAATTCGGCAGATCTCACGCACCTTACAAATCAATATTCAAATGAATGGAAGGTGCCCGTGGTTTCATTTTATTTTCAGCGAAACGGTATGAGCTACAGCTACACATATCTACGAGTGCACTCACACACACACTCACACACACATTCAGTGGAAGCATAAGCTTGAAATAGTTTCTGCAAAACGAGCTGTTTAACGCTGTTGAGGTTGAAGGAAGTGATGCAGGTGCACCATTTTTTAAGATGTAGCACGCACACCTAAGTTTTCTGGTTTCATTTTTTATGTGTTTACCTGTTGTTTGATAAGCAAGCCGAAGTACAGCAAAGTTACCTATATTGCAAAGTCGACATACGAGGACCCGTTATCTTACGAAATATATTCACCAGTTTAGTGAGCTCATAAGTAAGGCTTTTGTTATGACTCATTATTTTCGCCGTTTTGTTATAGTAATGGAGTTGACTACTGCGACACACGTCTGAATACTTAAAATACATATCATGTATTTCAATCAGTTAGTCATACGCTCTCCGTGGGAGCAGTAACGGACAAGAATATTATGCTGTTCCTAGGCGTAGTTCGGGCAATCTGATTCACTAGAAATGTTAGATTGATATGTGGAGTTTAACTTCCCAAAACCACCATTTTGATTATGGCAGACGCCGTAGTGGAGGGATCCGGAAATTTCGAATACCTGTGGTTCCTTAACGTGCACCCAAATCTGAGCACACGGGCCTACAACATTTCCGCCTCCATCGGAAATGCAGTCGCCGCAGCCGCGATTTGAACCCGCGACCTCCGGGTCAGCAGCCAAGTGCCTTAGTCACTAGACCACCGTGGCGGGGCTCGCTAGACATGCTCTGACACATAAGAAGTCAGTGGATTACAGTGAGTTCAGTGATTGAACGTAGAGCAAACTTAATAACATCAATAGCCACGAACTTGCGGCCTTGCTTGAGAACGATGAAGTATTATGATTAGGCTGACACATACAAGAAATGGGAATGTGAAAGTTAGTTTCTAAAATGTTTCTGTGCTGCCTGCTTGTCCTATTTTTTAATATCAGGAGAATTGTTTGCTTATTTCGATATTCCTTTTTGCTAAAACCTGCTTAGCTTCTAGAGTAAAAAATACAGTATTCCTACACTCTTGCATTGAATTGATTGATCGTGTCAGGGAATAACTTAAAAAATCTCACAAAGTTTACCTTATGAAGGACCAAAAAAGAAGGAAAAAGAACATGAGACAGATCAATCAGCAACAGCCAATCAACGTAATCCTTACACCACTGCGGCGATACAATCACCTATTTTTTTCCGAGCACAATTCATGTTCACAACCCTGCTGTTGTTATATTTACCCCTAAACTACATTTTTTTGTGTTCTCAATTGGCCTAGCACCTATTTCTCAGTGATAAAGTACACTATATGCAACTTTTCATAATTTTTCTCACTGTCCGTCGGGACCTGACATGAATATTTCGGTGCTCCATTTTTCGCTATAGCAAGCACTGAAGCTCTTTTGTAAGCCAGACACGTACGTTCATACTGAATACTTGTTTTACCGGCTAAAAGACGCAGTCTGTGTTTTAGATATTTATTTAGCTCTGGTAATTGCGGAACATAAAAGTCAATGTCCTCCTAGTTTTCATATGACTTGCAAAATATGCGTAACGATCGAATACCGGCTTCCGTCGGATCACGCACTCATTTTCGCCCACGCAGGAAAAAATAGGTTTCCCATGTCCTAAACGGGAACAAAGACAACGCATTCATTAAATTCAGAACTTCCCGTTTTGCTTACGTCGGTTGTCTTTGTTCTTCCTTGTTGATATGATCAATTCACGGAGAGATAGCAAGATATGTATGAAAATAACAAAGATCAATAGCATAGAGCAATAACCACAAATAATTCCCGAATCGTCAAATGTTTTCCCGTTTTTCTCATTGCGTCCTCGCTTTTTATGTTGCAAAAGATGTTTTGCATATGGGAGTACACACCATTTTGCGGATGACGAGGATCACAAAAGCAATGACTTCTTTTTTTATTCTTGTTGCAATAACGTGACTCAAAACATCATCTGTTAGATCTGTATCATACCTAAGCATTATTATGCGTGCAAAAAAGCTTACTTTTCATTCATGTTCATTCGCAAGTTACATCGAAGGTATGTGGGCTCAACAAACGTCTGTTCGTATAACGTTCAGTTTTTCAGAACCTCGAATTCTCAGAAAAAAAACAATAATAGCTTTTTTTCCCATGATTCGCTTCGCCAGTCAAGCCCGACGATATTTCCCCTGCACTGCCTAAATAAAAGGTCACACCTTCAAGTAACCCAGTAATAGTTCCAGATAATAGGTTGAAGAACGTAGAACTAAAATACTCTCTCTTTATGTTTCAAATTAGGCAAGTACCAGAAATATGGCAATGACATGTGTGCACTTCTTCATTTCGACTTTTCCCCGTGTATGGATCCCATACGATAGGCATAAAGCTTAAAGTTGGCTTTAAAATGTGTATTGTGCACAGCCAACTCTAACGACACTTCAGCGCTGCTTGTGATAATTTTTAGGTGTTTCAGTTCAATGTAAAACTATCATTTGAGTTTCTAAGAACTATTTTCACGAAGCTATAAAATTAAATTTAGGCATGAATGAATGATTCATTATACTGAGCTCCTGACGTAAAAAACTCCCTGACGTAAAAAATGGCACAATGCATGCCTGTTCATAAAGTGCCATGAAATGTACTAAATAAATCAATAATATAGAACAATGTCCAAGTATTACGCGCGAGCCACAGCACAATTTTGTTTTTGATATTTTCTTTTTCTCAACGATGCCCTCAAGCAAGTGTCTCAGCACTTTGTTATAAATCCTGCGCAATGCACTGGAACACATCAATTCAGAAGAAAGACCAGGTAAATGGGCTGTGTTTTCTGACTCAAAACCAGCGTTACAGTGCCTGATATCGGTTCTCCGACATGGATGCCACGACCAGTTGACCAACCAAACCGTGAAACTTCACCACCTTTTAATACAAAAAGGCCATGACATTGTCTTTCAGTGGCTACCTGGGCATTGTGGTATAGGCGGCAATGATTCTGCAGATCATGCTGCTCGCACGTCACATAAAGAAGCGAACAGCGTTCTGATACCGCTTTCCAGAGCGGAAGTGGCGAGGCAGATTCGTCAACTGGCGCGCAGTCTCACACTGAAATAGTGGAACACACCAAGTATACGACGTACACGGCTGCACGAGCTCGACCCTTCACTACGACTCCGGCCTCCACCCGGCCTACATCGACGTGCAGCTTCGCTTCTCTATCGCCTTTGGATGGGAGTTGCTTTCACGAAAGCTTATGCCACGTTAATCGGAATTACTGACAGTGCGGCGTGCGATGTTTGCGGCACTGACGAAAATATCGAGCACCTGCTGTGTCATTGTCCTCGATTTGCCTCAGATAGACAGGTACTTGCCAACGCAATGCGGAGACTGGATGATCGGTCTGTTTCTTTGCAGGTTCTATTAAAGCAACGTACACATGCCTCGACAGCCCACAAGGCAGTGAAAGCCCTGCTGTGTTTCCTGAGAAAGACAGGCTTGTGTGAACGCCTCTGACATGCGGTAGAGTTCTACACGCTGCAGTGAAATTACTGTCAATCTCTCCCCCACCCCCTTTTTTCCCTCTCTTCCCTCTTGCTCGTCTTTCTTGTCCCCTTCCTTAATCCCCCTGTGTAGGGTAGCCAACCGGATGTCTTTCTGGTTAACCCCCCTGCCTTCTCCCTTTTTGTTGCTTCCTCCTCCTTTGTTGTTGTTTTTTTCACTATATGGTTACTCAAAGAATCGGATGTATCTAAAACGGCTGGCAAAACGCTTGTGTTCATGTTCAATAAATAAATAAATAAATAAATAAATAATAAAAGATGACATACATGAGACCCGCAGTATACATATCATTATAGACAGTTCGTGGTTCTTTTTAACATGAGTATATATAAATATATATACGGGAACATGGGTATTTTTACACATAGATGCAGTTGCAAATATTTCAAGTTGATTACGCGTGTACTAGCGCAGAGCACAGCGACACCGAAGCCGAGAAGCTTTTATTGCGACTGGATACAGATGTCCTACACAGTTCTGCCCATTTTCACCAGTGTTATGCTTCTTCTGTAACCGACAATATGTGCGCACTGTATGTAATTTTGCCAGCAGGGCTTTGCTCAGGTTGGCCCACAGTTGCAGTTGCCCGTAAAGGGAGAGTTCTACTTTGAGCACGTGTCATCTTACTGATCTCACTCTTTCTTGCATTACACCCGGGAGGAAAGATCCCTTTGCACACAGGCGTCATGCGAAGTGTCCTGGAAGAAAAATTCGCGAAATCTAATCAGAAGCTGGACCTGATTTGTATTTCTCTGCTGTCCAAATAAACTTTCATCAAAGTATGACAATGTTGGGCTTCAGCATGAAACAACAGCTATTACCGACCCATTACTTCAGAAATTATGAGCAGATAAATAAAATCTATACAACCAGTGTACTGACCGGCTTGCGTAAGTACTAAATATTTTAGCTCTAAGACTCTTTTTTTTCTTCTTGTCACGTAATAATGCATTAAACACATTCTTCGTCCTGCGTTCTTCACAAGCAGCTATAAATTAGATTAAAAACAGGGAAGCGGAAGCTCATACATAAGACACTCAAGTGCTAACGGCGACAGAGAGCTGCCGGTGGTGATTATGTTTTCATTCGAAGCACAAGTGATAGTCTCCTTTTTTCATATTTTATCGCACTCTCTCGGCAATCTAGTACAACAGTGAATTGTTATTTAACTTTTTTACTTTACTTATTTCAGAGCCTATATTTTTGCTCAAACAAGCTGTAGATAACAGCTATAACGACAAATTTAGCTTTTACATTCAGTGTCACTCAAAAAAAAATATGACACTGTATACGGTGCTATCACCTAATATTTCCTACTTAGGGCCGAATATACTGTGGTGACACAAAAAGCGCTGAGATCGGGTGGTGCTTTCGAGAGGGTACTAGACTGAAGCGTAAAGAGCGCATGTAAAAATTATTTGAAACACTCCTGAAGTTAACGAGCACAAGGCGCTTACGCTAGAAAACCTATCCTGTACGGTACATTTCATAAAACCGCTGTATCATGGCATACATTCTGTATTGTCGTTAATCAACATTATACTACCAACGACATAGGTGAAGTGATTTTTCAGGCCGCATAATTCATTTTCTCAATTTCAGCTCGACAGTGAAACGCAACAAATGGTGGCGTTAAAATAAGCGCAGAACTTGATTTCTTCCGGGCTAGACGATAGCACGATACAAAGGTATTACTGTAGCAACTCAAAGATACTTTTGAATATCTGTCTTTCTACATAAAGAGACATTTCAAAAGTGTACTTGCTTCTCAGTATAAAAATATCGCGATATTTCGCTGGACGAGACTATGTCGTTACTTTCTCTCGAACGTGATCACACGCTTTTGCAAAGACAAAACAGAAAATAATTGCTTTTGCTAAGCATAGCAAACACGCATCACTGGTCAATGGCACAGACAGGGTGGCAAAGTTGTAAAGCGCCGAATGGGCGAATGCTAAGAATGGCCAAAGTGGTAAAGTGCCCGACACCAGTGTTAGCATAATGACTGATGCAGTATTGTAAGCCTTGCCGACAATATTGCTCTAACTCAAGACTGTTGAAACACTCCTAAATGTTTTAGGAGCCAGCTGATAAGTTATCAAGCCTTGTACTGAAGTCAAAGCGACGGTGATTGGTAGCCAGATTCAGAATCTGTGATCGCCTGATGGGAAGCAATTTTCTATGTTCCAAGCTTTTGTATCTCTGAATATCTTGCTCTTCATGAGTTTTTCGCGAGATATGCTTTACACTGTGTAAACGTGAAAATATACATTCACCACAAAGAACACACTTTACTGACTTCTCGGCATTTTATGAGGGCGCCTTGTTCACAATCGTTAACAAGTGTCTCGTATGGGGAACGCCAAAACATCCATGAACATTGTGTTTTTTTTCCCTTTTGACAGCTGATTTTTTTGGCATTGACGCTAAGTTTTTACACGGCAACACAGATTGCCCTCAAACATTACATTTTATCAGAGATTCAAGATTATTGAAGCAATTATGAAGCCCTTTACATGTGCTTCGATTCCCGGGTATGTCGGCTACATTTTCTATGGAGTCAAACATTTTCGCCGCCTGTTTCTTTCGATTTGCGTGCACGTTAAAAAACCCCATGTTGCCTAAGTTTCTGGAGCACTCCACTACGGCATCTTTCACATTCACGTCGTATTTTGGAACGAGTGTTGCATTAAAGCTTCTCTTTACCGGAGAACGGCTCTTTCTTCGCGCTGCCACGGAGCATTGGAGTCATCGAGGGGTGCCCATTTGGAACCTCAAACACGTTCCCTTTTTATCTAGTGTTTAAGCTAGTCGGGAAGAGGGAATCAGGTGACTTTTTCTCTCTCTACATTTGGTTTTATCTCTTTCTTGCTCACTCAGTCTATGGTGTTCTTTACCCTTTTTCATACTGCTTTGACTGGCCTCAACCTCACGTCCGAGATCTTTACCCTCAATTCCTTTTCCGAATGTCTTGTTTGAATGTTACGCTCACTTTGCATTTTCCTTCCCTTTAATATGCTTGTTTCTTTCCCCAAAATACAACAAACCTAAACATTAAAATATATACAAATTGCAGCCAGTATATGTTTAGGGCTCCCGAAATCACCGGGACGAAACATCGTTCTCAGTTGAGGAAATTTTAAAAAAAAGTTTTCCATGAAGGTAGATTTAATCAACTGTACTCTTGGCCATGCATATTGCTGCTTGTTGACGAATAATGTACTATGAAGCAAAAAAATACTTTTTATGTGAAGTGGCGTTTGCTACCTTTGAAGCTGTCTGAATTTTCCAAGTTTTTTTCTAAAAATATACTTCTTCAGAAGGTTCTTCATTAAAGCGTGTGGCCGTATCGAAAGTAGAAAAATGTAATTTCTAAACCAATGACTTACGTCCTCAAGTAAAGTGAGATAGTTTATTTTTGAATCAAAGATACCTCAGTTAATGTGCTAATGCCATCGAAAAACCCGGAATCTTGGTCCATGTCTTTAATATAAAGAGTCATAATGTGTAGGGTTACTAATTGTGCTTGCAGGTCGAGCTAACGCTTTCGAAGTTCCGAATTCATAATGTAGCTGATCTTACCTTCTTTTATAGTACCACGCGCGCCATTTCACAGTTGGTAAGATCCTAGCCTTTCTAGGATTCCATGTCATACGAAGCCGTTGGAAAGTAGGGGCCTCCACCGCTTCTTTTTTATTGGTTTCAGTCAAGCGTTGCAACTCTCACTGAAATCTTTGTGAATTTTATTTGTTATAGTTGGTACGCAGAGAGGAATTTCTTTCCCGGGGTTTCAGCGACACTTGTGCAAGGCCTTGACTATTTGAGGAAAACGCATTCTTTCTGGAAAGTAACTATTTCAGTAAGCAAAAGTGTGGGAAAAAGCATGAGCTCCTGGACAATGCCTCTTCCTAGATTCGGCTATGACACAAATTTTTCCAACGTGGAATCAGCAAAAACACACACACACGCACGCACGCACACACACACACACACAC
Source organism: Rhipicephalus microplus (assembly GCF_043290135.1). Classification (NCBI taxonomy): domain Eukaryota; kingdom Metazoa; phylum Arthropoda; class Arachnida; order Ixodida; family Ixodidae; genus Rhipicephalus; species Rhipicephalus microplus. The sequence goes on from NC_134704.1 coordinate 109,398,877, forward strand.
ACACACACACACACACACACACACACACACACACACACACACACACACACACACACACACACACACACACACACACACACACAGAAGCTACAGAAGAAGTAACGTTAAATAAAAAACAGAAAACGTTCGCTTATGGGTGTGCTCAGATGGGCACGGGAATCCATGGCATTTTTAGAGAGGTGCCGCAGTGCGAATAAAGTTCGCCTTTTTTCGTCCTCTTCTATTTTTTTTCTGTCGGAGGGGCATCAGGTGGACGGCGAACGGAGATCTATCAATGAGCACAACAAAACACACACACACACACACACACACACACACACACACACACGCACACACACACACACACGCACACACACACACACACGCACACACACACACACAAAGACACCTGGTTGATTGCATCATCAAGCAACACTGGCAGGGCAAGTATTATATTTTATTTTCGCATCTTAAACGGTAAATTAGGAAACCCGGATGATTTTCGTGAAATACGAGTGAGAGGAAAGCAACAGGCTTGTACTTCATGCAAATGCCACCTGAAACTCAGAAAAATTAATTCCGTAGTTTAACCAAGCTTCATGCAGTCGCAGACAAGCTTCCAAACCATCCAATTCAGGGTTAAAAGTGCTGAAATTTGGGCGAGTTCGTATTCAAACACACTGAGACTTAGAGCGCGTAAACATCCAATAAATGAAAGACAGAGTTTTATAAATGAGCGTTCACCTCAAACTGAAACTTATTAGCAGAAAAGACTGTTTTCTCTCGCACCGAACACGAAAATGCATGCTGAAGCTACAGGTAAAAAAAAAAGAAACACTGGAGGAAAGTTATCACCTCATAGTTAAAAACGCAAAAAACAACAAAAAATTATTACGTGTCTCCAACGCATGAAGACATCATACAGAAAAATCGAACAACTGAGGTCAGAAACCACACATGTCATGGCAAGCGAGCGAGTGGCTATCGCTCAGCTGCTCTCAGCGTCAATACTTTATGTAGGCAAGCCACTTCACTGATTAGTATGGTGATAGATGGCTGGGTGACGCACGTGGAAGCATTTTGGTGGATATGGACAGCTTACATTATTTCTCTTGTTGTCCTGTTTTTGTGCTGAAACTAACGGAAGTATCTGAACTCCGAAATGCTCCAGCCTGAATATTAGGCTAAGGGCGCACAACAGATCCCCAAAAAGGCACCCTATATACACACCTCACGCGTCACTGTCGAGAAATGGAGCGAATTCTAGAGTTCAGCAATACTTTCGTTCTTTTTCTGCACAAATCAGCACTAGAAGATAAATAATGAAAGCCTTTTATATCCACATAAATGCTTCCACGTGCGTAAGCTAGCCCCCTATCAACCAACTAATCGTTGAAGTGGCTCACTTAGATAAGGTTTCGACGCTGAAAGTGGTCCAGCGATAGCCTCTCGCTTGTTTTCCATGACATGCGTGGTCTTCAACATCAGTTGATTGATTTTTTCTGTATGATGTCTTGATTCATTTGAGGCATGTGGGTATTTTTGTTTCTTTTGCGTTCTTTTAACTATAGTTGATAGCGGTCCTCCAGTGTTTTTTTTAATTTTTTAGATTGTAGCTTGATGCATGCGTTGCCGTGTTCAGTGTGGAATGAATCCTGGCCTTTTCAGTTATTTAACTTTAGCTTGAAGTGAGCGCTTGTCCTTCTATCTCTGTCTATCGTTTCTTATCTGTATTCGTATTCTAAATACCACCATTGATTCAAGTGAGCCATGATCGTCGTCATCGTCATCATGATTATCATCATCATCAGCCTGACTACGCCCACTGCAAGACAAAGGCCTCTTCCATGATCCTGCAATCAACCCGGTCTAATGCTTTCTGCTGCCACATTATACCTGCGAACTATTTATACTCATCGACCCACCTAACTTGCTGTCTCTCCCCGCGTGCGTTTGTTTTTCTGGAAATCCAATCAGTAACCCTTATTGACCAGTGATTATCCTGATTACATTCTACGTGCCTGGCTCAGGTCTGTTTATTCTTCTTGATTTCAACTGTATTATCTTTAACCGCGGTTGGTTCCATGGCCCACTATGCTCTCTTCTCATCTTTTAGGGTTACTGCGCACTGCTGATGTCTCGACTGAATCAAACCCCTTCTTCTTATGTACGAAGGTTATGCATAGGGTTCCGCTGTATTCCGTGCATTTCTTTATAGCCTGATTGATAATATGAATATGGTCTACTGTGGAGTAGCCTGTACGAATCCTCCTTCGTTCTGTGGTTGACTCAACTCTAATGTCACCTTATTTCAATTGGGTATGACTTTTGTAAATTTTTGTAGAGAACGTATGATAGGAGGATCCGCATTCAATTTTTCTAGTCATTAATGTCTCCTTATTTATCGATTGAGATGATATTGACGTTCTTCCAATATTTTGGTACCCTTCCCTTCGAGAGACACTTCTGGTGTAAGGTGAGCCTAACTGAACAGTAAAAAGGAGCCGTAAGCAGTTTCAAGAAAGCAGTGCAATAAACAAACTTTCGTTGCACGTCAACGTATCTCTAGGGTCTCTTGAAATATACATATTAAAAAAGAAGACTTCTGTCCCCTACGATGACTCACAATTGTATGAAACGTTTGCATACTCTGACAGAACTACCATTTCTCTTGTGTGTTCATTGGATTGCTTGACGCTGCTGTCGTTCGTAATGGTGTTAAAAGCCATGACCGTGCTTTCGAAACTGGCGAGAACAGTGTGCGCTGCGTTAAGCAAATGATCCCGTGGATATGTTGATGAAGTATATATTGTTGCTTGTTCACTTAGAATTTATTCTCCAGGCAAGTTCACTATTATTTTCTCGAGTTGGTTGATATGTGGTGTTTAAAGCTGCAAAACCATCATGTTAATGCGCGATGAAATTTTCATCTGCACCAGCTGCTGCAGCCAAGATAACAGCCCGCGACATGCGGGCCAGCAGCTGTTTAGCCTATAGCCTCTAGACCATCACCATGGTGGGGCTGTTTTCTAGAGCTGAAGGAACCAAGTGGCAGTCAGCAAAGTGATATCAAGACTTGTCTACAATCACTGGCGGTAAACTATCAAGAAATACAGGCATTGTCCGATCGGGCGCTGGGGTTGTGACAATCGTCTGGCGCCCCCCTTTCCTGATATATGTTGGCCGCTATGTTAAGTGGCCCCACCAGGCTCGGTGGGCAACATTGGGCACGGTTGATTAAATAAACACCGCCGAGCGCAGCTGCTCGAGGTCAGTCACCGTGTACCAGCCGTAGCAGGTCGTCACTCTGCTGGAGGTTACCCCGGCCCTCCCAGGTTCACGAACGCGCACCAAATCGTGACACTGGCGACGAAGAAAGAAGCCCGCGGAGCGACCGAAGCCACGGAGAACGCCGACACCACCCCCCACGTCGGCCGCCATCACGCCATGCCGCTCTACGGGAGGCTCGAGCCGTTCCAGGGTGATGGGACCGCCTGGCCAGTCTACGAGGAACAGGTCAGAGTATTTTTCGGGCGAACGACATCCCCGTGGAAAAACAGCGCGACATCTTCCTGGCCAGCTGCGGGACCCGCGTCTTCGTGCTCCTGCTCGACCTGCTCAAGCCGGCCACGCCGCATGACAAGTCGCTAGGTGAGCTCCTCGCGATGCTACGCTCGCACTTCAGCCCGGCCCCGTCGACGTTAATGGAGTGCTTTCGCTTCAACAACCGGAGCCGCCGAGACGGAGAGACGCTCGGGCAGTTTGTCGCAGCACTGCGAGGGTTAGCGAGCGGCTGCGCCTTCGGGGAGCAGCTCGACTCGCTGCTCCGGGACCGTTTCGTCTGCGGCATCAACGACCCCGCCATGCAGACGCGACTCCTGGAGCTTCCCGACCCCTCGCTTGACGACGCATTAAAGGCAGCGCTGGCGATGGAAGCTGCGGCCAAGGACGCGAGCGAGCTAGCCCGTGCGGCCGGCTCACCGTCGACGGAAGTGGCGGTGAACAAGATGGCGACTCGTTGTGGCAAGTGCAGTCGCTGCGGTGGCGACCACCCCCCCTCAAAGTGCTAGTTCGCGGAAGCGGAGTGCTTCGCGTATGGAAGGACTGGGCACAATGCTCGGGCGTGCCGACAGGGGACTATGGACGGACGGAAGCAGCCGTCGTCGAGCACGTGTTCCGCGCCAGCCCACGGCCAAGTGAGTCGACGTAAGGGGAGGCGGCGGGGGGGGGGGTGCGGCAGCAGCTTCGGGTGCCACGGCTAGGCTTCACGTCGTAGCCGAAGACGCGCAGATTTTCGACGTGTGGCACACGGACATGCGTCAGTCGTTTGTGCCAATGTATATGCTGACCGTCGAAGTCTGCGGGCGTCCCATCTCCATGGAGCCGGGCACTGGGGCCAGTGTGTCAGTGATGGCCAGGAAGGCCTTCAAGTGCACCTTCCCGGGCGTGCCAGTCGAGGCGTCGGGCGTCATGCTGCGCAGCTACCCCGGACAGCTCGCCCAGGTCGAGGGTCATGCCCAGGTCAGCGTCTGCCTTGGCGACAGGGAGGCCATCCTGCCCCTGTACCTGACCAAGGAGCCGTCACCGACGCTGCTGAGCTGGAACGGGATCCAGGCATTGGGTGTGGGGCTGCCGGAGTACCAGAAAGCTGTACGTGCTGTGGAAGACTTCCCGAGCCTCCTGATCAAGTTTAAGGCCCTGTTCCCGCTGTTATGGGGGGTGTCTCTTGACCGCCGCCGTCAGCAGGTTGTGCTCGTAACTTGCATCAGGACCTACGAGAAGGGAAGTACCGGCGAGACGGCGCAGAACAGCAAATCAAAAGAGTTTAATACTACATAGTTAGACCAAAGTGGACATTCAAGTTTACAAAAAAGGTAAGAAGCCGAGGAGCAGAGTTCCGGCAGACTCTCAATCCAGACTCCTTCACCCAGTCTCTCCCTGCGCGTTTTTAAAGGGTTCCAGACGCTTGTGTGACGTCAGGCGCCTCCAGACATGACCAAATATGGATCACCTTGTGTTCGCACCTCCTACCACGCCACTGGTCACGCCACCGATCACGCGACTGATCGCGCCACGGATCACACCACCGGCGTTCCCACACTCAAGAGCCAGGTGCGAATGAGCCATGAGCTCACCGCGTTCTCGCGCACAGCACATGACGACCTTCGCGGCAGCAGCGTCTCAGGTTCCTCGGCGTCTGGGCATACACTTCTGCGCCTCTACCCCCGATACGTTTACAGGCCCGGGAGCGTTCGCACGCTGTCCGTGGTCTTGCATTTGGGCCCAAAGGGGTTCGCGTAAAATGAAGCGTAACAGACTGCCCCCTCACGGATGGAGATCCCGAATGGCAGGGGACAGCATCCACTGTCAACAGGGATCAGTCGTCGAAGCTCGTAGCCTTCTTAACCTGGAGCACGGTACGTGATACCTGGCTCTAGACCCTGTTCCGTCTCGTAAGGTAGTTCCGCCAGATTTCCCTGATGTTGTCGAGGTTCGCCGGAGGCTGGAGGCGAACCATACAATGGAATCCAGGAAATGGCGACAGTCAAAAGTGGCCAAAGACAATGGTATGAGCTCCTTTCCGGGGCGACCCCGCAGGGGCTCGTTGGTGGGGCTGGTCGCCAGGCAGCTCCGGGTGGTGAGATCATCACACCCCACCGCTTCAGGTCTTTCATCAGCAAGAAGGGAAACCACAGGTTCTTCCGGCGTTCCTGCCAAGAGTTTGGAACCCACGTGGTGTCCGAAGAGATGCCAGATGACAACGAAGTCCTCTCTCTGGGAGGGCAAGATCCTCGCCATGGTAGAGCCGGTCGACTGAACAAACAATCCACGGGAAAACACAGGATAACAAAGCCACTGAAGAAGCAAGCGCGAGACACGTATCCACTGAGCCCCGCCAGGCTTACCTTAAACACAAAAGTCTCAATCTTATTACTCGTACAAAGTACTAAACACACCCCTAATTTCGTTGCCCACCTAACGACGCACAGGTCTTCCAAAACTACGGAAGAAATAATAACACAAAAACCTATGTCAGGAAAAAAAACAATCGAGGCCAATTCATGACCTAGAGGCTTCGGCTTAAGCCATCGGCATTGCCATTGATACTCCCATTTTTGTACCGTATTTCGTATGAATACTGCTGAAAAACGAGGCTCCAGCGCAGGAGGCGACCATTTTTGGAAGAAGTGGACTGCAGCCATCTGAGAGGACAGTGGTCTGTCTCTATTATGAACCTCGAGCCTGCAAGGTAGCACGACAACTTTTGCACTGCCCATACGAGACACGCACATTCTTTCTCGGTTGCGCTATACGCTTGTTCTCGCACAGTCAGCTTACGACTGGCATAAAGAACTGGGTGTTCACCGTCCTCTCCTCGTTGGCACAACACTACTCCCATGCCTCGCTCACTAGCATCACACTGAACTATGAACTCTTTCGAATAATCAGGTGATTTCTGCACAGGTTGACGTGTTAAGGCGGCTTTTAATGCTTTGAAAGCCTCCTCTTTACGGTCATCCCAGATGACAGTTTGTGGCTCAGTTTTCCGGAGCGCGTCAGTTAAAGCGCTAGCTAATTCCGAATATCTCGGGATGTAACGTTGATAGTAACATGCAATCCCCAGAAATGAGCGGATATCTGTCTTTGAGCGTGGTTGCGGGAAATCGCGTATGGCAGCCACCTTGAGCTCAGAAGGTCGGAGGCGTCCTTGTCCGATTATGTGACCTAGGTAGATCACCTCAGCTTGAGCGAGTTGGCATTTAGGTGCCTTCACAGTTAGTCCCGCTTCACGCAAACGCGTTAGAACCACTCGCAGATGTTGCATGTGTTCCGACCAAGCGGACGAATATATCGCCACATCGTCTAAGTAGGGTAAAGCGAATTCCCCTAGTCCTCGTAACACCTTGTCCATAAGGCTTGAAAAACAGTATGGTGCACTTTTCAAACCTATGCTTAATACCTTAGGGCGGAATGTTCCCAACGGCGATATGAACGCTGCATATCTGCTAGCCTTTTCGGTGAGAGGAACCTGCCAGTAGCCTCGAACGAGATCCAGCGTGGAAATATATCAAGCTCCACTAACCCTCTCAATGCGCTCTTCAATGTTTGGTATGGGGTAAATCTGATCTTTGGTGATCGAGTTTAGCTTGCGATAATCCACGCAAGGGCGTGGATCTTTTCCCGGCACCTCAACTAAGATTAAGGCCGAAGTGTAATCGCTCTCACAAGGCTCGATCACGCCTAATTCCAACATCTTCTTCACCTTGGAATCCATAATGTCTCGTTGGCGCGGTGACACTCGGTAAGCTTTGCTACGCACGGGTTCTGAGGATGTCAGCTCGATGCCATGAGTAACAACTGAGGTTCTTCCAGGCCTATCTACAAATAAGTCCTGAAATTCTTTCAGAAGATCCTGGAGCTCGATCTTTTGCTCCGGCTCTAACTGCGCTTTCGATATTAATTCTTTGATTAGTGGTTCACCATCCTCACCGTTTATGACTGATGCAAGCCCTGGAAGTTCAACTGGAATCTCCTCGGGGATGTTCACCATCATGCATACCACTGCTTCCCGTTCTCGGTATGGCTTGAGCAGATTGCAATGATACACTTGCTGTATCTTTCGCTTTCCGGGCAGGCGTATCACGTAGTTTGTGTCAGAAAGCTTTTCAACTACGTTGGCGGGACCTTCCCACTGCACTTCTAACTTGTTTTTCTGCGACGGTCGCAGTATCATTACTTTGTCCCCGACATCGAATCGACGGGTTCTGGCTGTGCGGTCATAGTACACCTTTGACCTATGTTGCGCTTTAGCCATGGCTTGCTCTGATAGCCGTTGAGCGCTTCTTAAACGCTCCAGTAGCTTCAAAACGTACTCGACCACTACTGGGTCTTCGGCTCGGCCTTTCCACGATTCTCGAAGCAAGCGAAGAGGAGATCGCAACGAGCGGCCGTACACAAGCTCGGCTGGCGAAAACCCCGTTGCTTCATGCGGGGCAGTCCTTAACGCGAACATGGTAGCCGGCAAACATAGCTCCCAGTCCGTCTTCCTTTCGTAGCATAACGCCCTCAACACTCGCTTCAGAACGGAGTGGAGCTTCTCCACGGAGTTAGACTGAGGGTGGTAGACTGAACTATGAATTAGTTTTACTCCGCACCTTTCCAAAAACGTAGTGGTAAGAGCACTAGTAAACACAGAGCCTTGATCCGACTGTATTTCGGCGGGAAAGCCAACTCGTGCAAATATGGAAATGAGCGCGTTAACTATTTCCACAGAGCTAAGTTCTTTAAGTGGAACCGCTTCGGGGAACTTAGTCGCTGGGCATATCGCGGTCAGCACGTGGCGGTACCCCGACGATGTCGCCGGCAGTGGGCCTACAGTGTCCACTACGAGCCGCCGAAACGGCTCTGTGATGATAGGCACCAGCTTCATCGGCGCCCTCGACTTGTCACCCGGCTTACCTACGCGCTGACACGTGTCGCATGTCCTTACAAATCGCTCTGCGTCGCGGAAACAGCCTGGCCAATAATACTCCTGCAACAACCGTCCCTTCGTTTTCTTGACGCCTAAATGACCTGCCCAAGAACTTCCATGCGACAAGCGCAGCAAAACCTCTCGATAAGCTTGAGGCACGACCAGCTGATCAAACATTACACCCCTTTTGTCAACATACTTCCTGTACAGTATGCCATCCTTCTCATAATAACTTATGTTTTTCGGGGCTATCTTTTCATTTACCCTGCTCTGGATGTTTCGCAAGCTCGGGTTTTTATCTTGTTGATTTCTCAAGGCCATGCTGTCTACCATTAACAGTCGCTGTAAGCTTTCCGACGCAGGCGCTACAAGTAAATCTCTGGAATGCTCTTCCAATATTTTTGATGGTGCCCGTGCCGTAGCTTCATCCTCCACGGATGGGACCCCCTGCTGTTGTAACGCTGGCGCAAGTTCGACCTCTGCTGGGGAGCCCTGCGTCAGGCCGATTTCAGCTAAAGGGGGACTCGGCAACTGCCTTCGCAGCGAGTTCCCGTGTTTTCGAACGCGTTAGCGCCATCACATTTGCCTCCACAAACAGCTGCCCTCTCTCGCGCAGCATCTTGTCAGATCTATTCGAAAACAGGTAAGGGTATCGCGGAGGGAGTGCCGGCGACACGGCAGCTTCCGTCTCGAGCGTGCCGAAAGGACCTTTGATAGTTACCTTTGCGACGGGAAGGCATGCACTACACGACTCTACAGCCTGCTTGATCCAAGCACACTCACCCGTGAACATTTGCGGTTCATCGTACGAGCTGTGAACTACGTCCATCGTAGCCGCAGAATCGCGCAGTACGCGGCATGGCTTCCCGTTCGCTTCAAGGTCGCGCATGTAAGGTTCGAGAAGCTCGATATTCTCGTCCCTACCACTGATGGCTAGAAACACAACTTTTGGTTTCTTACAGTGCGCCGCAATGTGACCGGGTTTATGGCAGTTATAGCAAAGGAATGGTTTCCTCGCTTCTAGCTTCCTTTGCTGTTCTAACGCAGGTTCGGTGTTCCGTTCCGACTCCGACGTATTTACGGTTCGGGCATTCCCAATTTCAGGCTCTTTTTTCGTTTTCACAGGCCCTCTCTTTGGCTTGAACCTAAAATCGGGACCCCCTTTTCGACCACTGTCACTGCCTTCGCGAGCCCGACGTGTGACGAATTCCTCTGCTAGCTCTGCGGCTCTGGCTACAGAGCTAACATCTGGCCTGTCTTGCACTCAATGCCTAATGTTCTCTGGTAACCTGTTGTAGAATTGCTCTAGTAAAAAACACTCAATAACCTTTGCGTGGTCACCGTAGGCCTTCTCCTCCTTTAGCCATTCCACCATGTTTGACTTCAGTTTATAGGCAAATTCAGTGTATGACTCACTCCTTCCTTTCTCCAATTCACGGAATTTCCGCCGGAATGCCTCCGCGGACAGCCTGTACTTCCTAAGCATACTGGATTTTACTTTATCGTAATCATCGACCTCCTCAGTGGATAAACGAGCGATTACTTCTGCTGCCTCGCCAGGTAAGAGTGTGAGCAAGCGCTGTGGCCACGACTCACGGGAGAACCCCTGCTTCTCACACGTCCACTCAAAGTTCACCAAGAACAACCCAATGTCCTCTCCGAGTTTATAAGGGCGAATTAGTTCTGTTATTTTGAGCGATATGTGCACCCCTGCACTGTTTGCCTCGCTTCTCTGCCCTGCCGTTCGCACGCGCTCTATTTCAACCTCGAGTCGCTTTAACTCGAGCGCGTGATCGCGTTCCTCGCGCTCTCTCGAATGTTGAAACTCGAGTCGTTTTAATTCGAGCTCCCTTTCCTCATTGTTTCACACGAGTGGCAGAGGCGGCAGCAATAGCCATAGCCATATCCAACGCAGAAATCAGGGGAGAATCAGTGGTTGTGCTCTCCGATTCACAGGCGGCATGCCGAATGTTTCTCCGAGGAACGCTACCTAAAATAGCGTATAAATTTTTAAATAAACCCATAACAGGAGACCATCACATTATATGGTGTCCTGCTCACGAAGGTTTGGAGGGGAACGTCGTGGCAGACCGTATAGCTCGAGGCATCACCAACCGAGCGACGGCAGGCCACGACGTTGAACCTCTTTCCAATTCGCGTGACATCCTCCTCCAACAAAAGAAGCAACGAAAGGAATATGGGCTTCCACATAAGGACTTGGATAGCCAGCAAAGCAGGGATTGGAGACGCATACAAACCAATAGCTTTCCCAATTTGTACCATCTAAGTAGAATATATCCCGCAAGATATAAAGACACCTGTCCGTGGTGTTCACAAGTACCAACACTCAGCCACATAACATGGGAGTGCACCCAGAGGCCCACCCACATCGACAGCCCACACATCACGAAGCAACCACACATGTTTCACAGGCAGTGGGAGGCATGGCTTGCGGACGAGGACAAGCAGAGCCAAATAGCTTTGCTTGACCAGGTCCAGCGAGCCGCTCGTGCCAGCGGAGCCCTGGACTGAGGGCCCGACCAAACTGCCTGCATTTCAATTTTTTTTTCTGAATAAAGTTTCTTCCTCCTCCTCCCCTTTCCTCACGCACTTTCTCTTGCTGTTCTCTACGCTCCTCTGCCTGTCTTTTTGCGGCTTCCCTTTCTCGAATTATCTCAAGGCATTCCGTCAGCTCATCTTCCTCAGCCTCCAGAGCACTAATAGCCTCGATCAATTCTGGTTTCCGGAGTGCGTCAGAAACATCCAAACGCAACTCCTTTGCAAGCTGTAATAACTCCGCTTTACGCAGCAACTTCAAATTCATAGCTGTGTTCAGTGCGACCTTTCCTACTGTACACAACTATCTTGCCGCAGCCCACTTTGGCGACAACAATAGTTCGAATTACCAGTTACGCTTCCCCACTGAAAAAGCCTGGCAAAACTCAGCAGACAAAGCCCCGCACTCACCACTCAACAGCCAAGAGTTCCGCGTAGACCCTCGCAAACACTGCATCTGGTTGCGGCCTGGCAGACGAGACGGCTCGTGGATTCGTGTCGCAGCTCAGCCCTCGAGTCGTCGAAATGACTGCAGCATCCCACCGCTGCCACCAGTTGTTATGGGGGGTGTCTCTTGACCGCCGCCGTCAGCAGGTTGTGCTCGTAACTTGCATCAGGACCGACGAGAAGGGAAGTACCGGCGAGACGGCGCAGAACAGCAAATCAAAAGAGAACATAGTTAGACCAAAGTGGACATTCAAGTTTACAAAAAAAGGTAAGAAGCCGAGGAGCAGAGTTCCGGCAGACTCTCAATCCAGACTCCTTCACCCAGTCTCTCCCTGCGCGTTTTTAAAGGATTCCAGACGCTTGTGTGACGTCAGGCGCCTCCAGACATGACCAAATATGGATCACCTTGTGTTCGCACCTCCTACCACGCCACTGGTCACGCCACCGATCACGCGACTGATCGCGCCACAGATCACACCACCGGCGTTCCCACACTCAAGAGCCAGGTGCGAATGAGCCATGAGCTCACCGCGTTCTCGCGCACAGCACATGACGACCTTCGCGGCAGCAGCGTCTCAGGTTCCTCGGCGTCTGGGCATACACTTCTGCGCTTCTACCCCCGATACGTTTACAGGCCCGGGAGCGTTCGCACGCTGTCCGTGGTCTTGCATTTGGGCCCAAAGGGGTTCACGTAAAATGAAGCGTAACACCGCCCAGGGTGGGCACATTCACCGGCACGGCGGCGAGCATTCATGCGCCAGACGGAGCAAAGCCCCTGTTTTTCAAGCCACGCCCGCTGCCGTTCACCCTGAAGGACGGGGTCACGAAGGAGCTGCAACAGTTGCAGCGAGACGACGTCCTGGTGCCCGTCAAGTCTTCTGAGTGGGCCACTCCCATCGTGCCCGTCCTCAACCAAGACGGCAGTGGAGGGATCTGTGGGGACTTCAAGGTCACTATCAACCCCGTCGCTACCGTGGAGAAGTACCCGCTGCCACGCATTGAAGATCTCTGGTCGGCGCTGTACGGGGGACAGAAGTTCACCAAGCTCGACCTCAGAGATGCGTACCAGCAGCTGGTGCTCCAGCAGTCGTCCCGGAAGTATGTCACCATATCGACAACGCTTGGACTCTTCCAGTACACGCGCTTACTGTTCGGCGTGGCCTCAGCTCCTGCCATTTTCCAGAGGGAGATGGACCACCTGTTCAGGGGCGTGAGGCACGTGGTGGTGTACTTGGACGACATTCTGGTGACCGGTAGAGACGACGGGGACCCCCTGCAGAACCTACACAGCGTCCTGGCACGTTGCAGGATGCCTCGTTGAAGCGCAAGCTGGAGAAGTGCATCTTCTTGGCCCCCAGCGTTGAGTACCGAGGCCATGTCATTTCTCTGGCAGGCCTGGCCCAGGCAACTCGCATGGTTGAAGCGGTGCTCAAGGTGCCCAAGCCCCAGAACAAGAAAAAGCTACAGAGCTACCTCGGCCTCATCAACTTCTACAAGACCTTCCTGCCGAACCTGTCATCATATCTGCAGCCACTCCATCTTCTGCATCGAGATGGACAGCAGTGGGCCTGGAGAAAGGAACAGGACTTGGCCTTCCAGCGCAGCAAGGAGCTTATCACCAAGGCTTCAGTGCTGGTGCACGTCGATCCGGCCAAGCCTGTAGTCCCGACGATGGATGCGTCGCAGTACGGTATGGGAGCCGTCCTGGCCCACCGGGAGAAGAATGGCCAGAAACGCCCCATATCGTTCGCGTCCCGTCGACTCCATGCTGCAGAACAGCGATACAGCCAGCTGGACAAGGAAGGCCTGGCCCTCATGTTTGGGGTTGAGCGCGCGCACCAGTACCTGTGGGGCCGGAGGTTCGAGGCGGTCACTGTCCACAAGCCGCTGCTGGGACTGCTGGGGCCTGACAAGGCTGTTCCAGTGTAGGCGTCGCCTCGAGGGGTGCGCTGGGCTTTGAAGATCGCGGCCTACAGCTAGCTGTTGGTCTACCGACCGGGGAAGACCCTGGCACCTGCTGATGCTCTGAGCCAACTGCCCCTGCCGGAGGTGCCTGCTGCAGTTCCTGAACCTGCTGAAGTGTTCATGCTGGAGCACGCTTACCCGGAGGAGCTGTCCAGATCGGCAGTGTCGCAGGCAACTAGCCGGGACCCGGTCCTGTCGCAGGTAGTCAAGGCGGTGTCCCGAGGGGAGGAGTTGGCTGAACGGACGTACAGCCATAAGTCCGCCGTGCTGAGCCTGCAGTAGGTCTGCTTGCTGCGGGGCTCCAGGGTGGTGGTTCCACAGAGACTGCGGTCCAGGGTCCTGCAGTTGCTGTACGCGGGCCATCCAGCCAAGGAGAAGACTAGATAGTGGCCCGGTCCTACGTTTCGTGGTCTGGCCTGGACCAGGACATCGCTCGCATGGTGCCGAGCTGCCAGGTCTGCCAGGAGAACCAGCGATCTTTGCGCCATGTGGAGATCACCCCCTGACCGTTATCAGAGAAGCCGTGGTGCCGCCTGCACGTGGATTTCGGGGGCCCCTTCAAGGGCCACTACTTCCTGGTTGTGGTGAACGCCTTCTCCAAGTGGGTGGAGGTACTGCCAGTCACAACTACTTCGGCAGGGGCCACCATTGCGGCGTTTCGGCAAGTCTTCGCAGCCCAAGGGTTGCCGGACGTCATCGTGTCCGACAACGGTCCTGCTTTCACCAGCGAGGAGTATCTGGCCTGGCTGACGAAGAACGGCTTCCGCCGGATGATGGTTCCGCCGTACCACCCCGCGTGGAATGGTGCTGCTGAGCGGGTGGTACAAACAGTCAAAGACAAGCTCAAGAAGAGCAGGGGTCGGGATTTCCAGACGCAGGTTGCCCGAGTCCTGTTTCAGTACCGGACCACACCCCACGACGTCACGGGCCGTGCCACCTGCGAGCTCCTGCTGGGCTGGATGGTGAAGACACCGTTAGACGTCTTGCACCCCAACCTCCGGTCCACAGCGCTCCTAAAGGAGCTCAAACAGAAGCTGGCGGCTAACCGAGGTTGCCGTCTTTGGCTGTTGCCAGAGTCCGGGGCTCCAGTCTTCGCCAGGAACTCCCGGCCTGGTCCACCCTGGGCAGCCGGGCACGTGGTCTCTCCAGCCAGTGCATCGTCACTGCTCGTTCGCATGTCGGAAGGGACCACGTGGCACTGGCATGCTGACCATGTGGGGCCTCGCCTGGCGACCTCAGCCACTGCCCCTTCAGGAAGCCAGCAGGCAGGGGAGCCAAGTGCAGTGACCGATGCCAGCACAGCACCAGGGGATAGTGCTACTCCCACCACTGTGACACCGCCTGCAAGTCCGGGGACACCAGGAAGGCGGGCAGACAGTGCGACAGCGATGCAGACAGCGCCTGATGCGGCAACACCTGCGACACCCGTGCTGAGGCGGAGTGCGAGGCACCGAAGACCACCAGACCGCTACTCGCCGGATTGACAGGTGTTTGTGTTTGTGTGGACAAACAAACTAGGGGGTGAGGGTTGTGAAAATCATGTGGCGCCCCCCTTTCTTGATATTTGTTGGCCGCTAGGTTAAGTGGCCACACCAGGCTCGGTGGGCAACATTGGGCACGGCGGACTCAATAAACAACGCCGAGCACAGCCGCTCGGGGGTCAGTCACCGTCTACCAGCCGTAGCAGGTCGTCACTCTGCTGGAGGGTACCCCGGCCCTTCCAGGTTCACGAACGCGCACCAAATCGTGACAGGGGTTATTTTTTCCGCCGTAGCGAGTCTTTCTAGCAGTGAAGTACGTTAACGGAAACAGTACGAAAAAAGCTCCTCATGCTAGGAAATATGCATTGCGCACTATGAAAATCTCTATATTTATTCCCCGTGCATTCCGATTGCTCTTGATTGCACTGTGTGAGCAAACAAACAGCCCACGTGGAACGTTGTATTGTTCTAAATGGCAGCTCAGATAATAAAAACAAAGCTAGTATGAGACAATTTTATTCAAGGACTCATGCAGCCCGACTAACGTCTACAAATCGAACTGAACTACTGCACATGCACAAAACTTCGCGGAACTGCCACACACTACTAAGAGCATTACGTTGAAGTTGACAACCATACATTTGAATTGCATGCATCGTACGGGTTTGTGTAACCGATTTTAAACACAAATGCCACTGAGCGCTAAGTAGGCAAAATTACAAGATACATACAAACGTTGATCGGGATGGTCTATACTTCGATTTTTATGCTGGCAAACCGCCCGAATCACCCTTTCAAAACACTTTCTCGCACGCCACTTCATACACCAAAAACACTATTGATTACGTAAATTTAAACTATCTTGACTCCGTTTGAGGCCCCAAAGAAATGGTGCATGGTTAACTTTCTGAAAACCTAACCACTTTGTCAAGCACGTCACCATCACGCTCACGCAGTTGCATGCAACGCAGGCACACTGATGGAGAGACGATGATTTGCAGCACTGCAGTTAGAACCTAATAGTCCACAAGTTGCCACTCGTGGCAGAAGCGGTGGACTGATACAGGTGCTGCATGTTTCTCATAAAAAATGGGAAAAACCAAGATTAGCTGCAAGGTGACTGCACGTCAGCTGCTGTGCACCCGGTGCACAAGTTTAACGAGCAAGAATGCATATAGGGAGAGCACCTTCAGAGCCCCACTACACGTGCACTGTCATGTTCTCTGGGGAAGGATAATGTATGTACCCGTACCGGATATTGCATTGTGGACGCCGTGCGCTTCCTATATCATCTTCCCCAAGAAACATTACAAATAGAAAGAAATGTTTTCTCGGAGCTCATCAGAGCTACGAGCAGCCGCATCGTCCGGCATGCCTGGAGTGAGGAGTTAATTAGGGAGGGGACCTCCCTTAATACGTCACGGAGTGTTTGGAGAAGCTCCGAAGAGCAGCGACATCCCTCCAGAAGGTTCTCGTGGTGAGAATATTTTTTAGTGATTGTCGGCATTTGTCAGATATCTAACCTCTTGACCCTTCTCAGTTTGGTTTATGTTTAGCAAGTGGGTACCGAACTGGATACCGTCTACGCGCTTAGAAAATAGTTTCTTCTATTCTGAAAAATGCGGTGGCTTACTTCATCGACTTGTAAGCCATACAATCAGCAGTTGGTATGCACAGTGTACGCAATAGAGGCCGTTCTTGCAGGCACTTAGGCATTAAAAAAAACTTGTTTTAAAGAATCAACATACATTATTTGTAATTAACGTTACACGTATAAAAATCGTGCACCATCTTTCTTTCGAGATACATTGCGATGTGTACTGTTTTGTGTAGTCAGGAACGCTTAGCAACGTATTGGTGATGGAGTCTTTAAGCTCGAAGACAAACGTAGCAGAGCTTACATTTTTGTCAACTTCTGGTTTTGCAACCGGTATAATTGTCCTGAAAGAGAGACGCCAACTCTTTTCGTGTCTATGACTGCCCAATACCCGAGTGTAATTATCTCTATTAAGGATTCACGTGTCACCTGAATTAGCGTCATGTACTAGCACTTTAGTACTTCTAGAAAAAAATCAAACAACTCCAAGCTCCTAAAGTGTATCTTAAGCCAAATATACTAACAACGTTGTGTAACGAAAGGCTTCCAAATGTCTACAGTAAATTTGCCAAGAGCCACTACAACTTGCATAACTCATTTAAATACCGTCTCTGCGCTTTGCTGCAGTTGTTGCGGTCAAACGTATCTTTCAATTCTGGACACGCAACTATAATCCACCTGTCAGTTGAGTTTTACACATAATATTTTTTAGTAGTTAGTTCATTATTTCATTCGAAGAAGAGTAAATGATGTTGGTAATCACACACGCGTGTCCTGAAAGCATATGAATAAAGTGAAGCATATTGAATTGCTAACGCCTGAGAGATTTACCTAGGTGCTTAATTTGATATGAGAAAATAGGTTTCATTTTTCTTAACCATTGCGGCGTGTTAATTCTTTCAAAGCACTTTCAATGCATGGATGTGCTTTAAATAATAGATTGTATGGCACACTAGTATTTCACTTTTATAGTGACTGTCAGTTGGGTCTTTCGGTATATAATCATGACGGTTAAACGCACGGTAGAACGGATACTTCTGCAGTCATGTGTGGTTGAGAAGGGCCTATCTTTTCTAGACTTCCACCATCGTGAAGTTACTTGCCGGTTGACAATTTGAAGGTGTACTTAAGCAAATATGTTGTTTTCTTGCACGGAGCTTATAAATTGAGAAAGCTGCTCTTATTATTGCTGTATTACGTGCAACGGTTGAAAATTTCTTAGTGCGAAGGCATTTTCACGTTTTTTTGGCTACAGCTTTCCGTTCTTTCATGACGCCTCGTAAATTTGTACGCATGGTACGAGCTTTGTTTTTTAGCAATCAGCATAATAACCCTCTTTTACAAGGAGTACGCAAACTGGCGATTTCTAAGGTGATTTTGAAACGATAAGGACATTCTTTGCAATGTGAAAAAAATGCCTTGCTCGGTGTCACAAAACGAGCGCTCAAAAAAGGGCGCGCCGCCAAATTCTCGCGACGAAGCACCGGAGAGATGCCTCGAGGTCAACGATAAAAAAAAGAAAACAAGCATCCAAAGACTTCCCGGGCGCGCGTCCCTCTCCCCTCAGAAGCGTATGTTTGACGACGAACCTCCTCACATCGGCGGCCGAGCAAGCCCTGAAAAATTCTCGATGGAAAGGGGCGTGGTGATTCCGGGTTGCGTCATCTGTCGCGGGCGACCGTCGAACCGTCTCGCACTTTTCCCCAGCCTTCGCTGCACATCGCCCCGACGAAATAATGAGAATTTTCTGGAATCTCGCGCGGAAGGTATTTAACCGAGCAGCAGAGATGGGAGATCAGGAGAAGTAAGTTAGCGCCAGTGTGCGTGGGGTTATTCCGCCGCGTCTGTCGGTGAAGGTTTTGTCCTAAGTGACAAAGCAGGAGAAGAAGAAAGTATGCGCCAGAGTACGTAGGGTGTTCCGCCGTGTCGTCGGCGAAGGTTTTGTCCTCAGTGACAATGCAAGAGAAGAATGAATATTGCGCCAGAGTGTGGTGGGTCTTCCGCCTTGTCGGCGAAGCATTTTGTCCTCAGTGACAAAGGAGGAGAAGAAGAGGATTTCCACCTGAGGGGTCAAGACTCGAGCTACAGGCAAGAGTGTGTGTCTACCGCAAGCGAGCGAAGACGCGTGGTAACAGCTGCATTTGGGAAGCCGACGTGTTACCGGCGAAGGAGTTTGGCGCTTCAAGAGCGGCCAATTGAAGACGCGAGGTTTCCTGGAAGAGAAACTTCGGGGACAGCGGAACGACAACAACGCTGGCCTTTGAGTGAGTGATTCTCGGAAGAGTATCATTCAGACTTTTGTTCCAAGAACTATGGACTGAATAAGTTTTCTAACTCTTTAGTCTTTAAGTGTCTTGATTGTTCGATGCATGCGACTGCATTGTAGTGCGTATTGTTGTCTGTGTCCGTTGTTTCGAGTGTGGCTGATTGTACTGTGTATTACGTTGTTTGATTGGTGACATATTGTATCCAACTATTGTCGAGTGTGCATACTTGTGTATCGTTTTGATCTGCCATAACTGAGAATATAATTTTGTTTTGTTTATCAACTCTAGGCTCTGACTTCTTCTTTCGGCCACAGCCGGCGTCCGCTGGCGCGCCAGATAGGACCACTTCTAAATTGTCCACGCTTTCGTGGTGCGGTTCGGGGGGCCGATACTTCGGCCCTTGGAATTATCCCGGCGATCGCCTCCCTAATGAACGGGACCTGTGACACTCGGACAGTCGCATAAGTTTTACATTAGAGCTGGGACTGAACTAAAGTAAATCTAATGCTCTTTGCAGTAGTATACGTGGCCGTATACTACTGCAAAGAGCATTAGTTATAGTTACTCTTTGCTGATAACGTGGCCAAGGAACAATAGTTCCTCGTAGGCGAAGCGGCACTTTTCTGGCTTCAGGGTAAGTCCCGAGGCTTTGATTACCCGAAGAACAGCTTCAAGGCGCCGGAGGTGCTCGTCGAAGTTGGAAGAAAATACGACTACGTCGTCCAAGTAGACGAGGCATGTCTGCCACTTCAAGCCTGCGAGTACTGTGTCCATAACCCGTTGGAACGTCGCAGGCGCCGAGCAAAGACCAAAGGGCATGACCTTAAACTCGAATAGGCCGTCTGGTGTTATGAAGGCAGTCTTCTCTCGGTCTCTCTCGTCTACTTCGATTTGCCAGTAGCCGGTTTTGAGATCCATCGACGAAAAATACTTGGCGTTGTAGAGTCTGTCCAGAGCATCGTCTATCCGTGGGAGGGGATACACGTCTTTCTTCGTGATGTTGTTCAGGCGACGATAATCGACGCAAAAACGTAGGGTTCCGTCCTTCTTCTTCACCAACACCACGGGTGATGCCCACGGACTCGTAGACGGCTGAATGATGTCGTCACACAGCATTTCGTCGACTTGTTGCTTGATGGCCTCGCGTTCCCGTGCAGAAACTCGGTAGGGGCTCTGGCGGAGCGGACGGGCATATTCGTCGGTTATGACGCGATGTTTCACGAGAGGGGTCTGACGAAGCATCGACGACGACTAGAAGCAGTCCTTGTATTGGTGGAGTAAGGCTTTGAGCTCCTTTTGTTGCTGTCTGGAAAGGCTTTGATTGACGTCGAAGGCGGGTGCGGACACTGCTGTCGACGTTGCGGCTCCCTGAGAATCAGTGAGGGCGAAGGCATTGCTCGCTTCCGCAAATTCGCTTAGATGTGCTACCGTCGTGCCCCTATATAAGTGCCTATATTCGTTGCTGAAGTTCGTCACCATTACCTTGGCTTCGCCGTTATGAAGCTTGGCTATGCCTCTTGCGACGCACATCTGACGGTTTAGGAGCAGGTGCTGGTCGCCTTCGATGACACCTTGTAAGTTGGTAGGCGCTTTGGTGCCGACGGAAATGATGACGCTCGACAGTGGCGGGATGGTTACCTGCTCTTCTGTCACATTCAAGGCATTGTGAGCGACGTTGCAGTCTGACGCCGTTGCATTATCCGTGGACAGTGTGATTGACCTGGATCTTAGGTCGATTACTGCGCCTTGCTGGTCCAGAAAATCCATGCCTAAAATGACGTCTCGCGAGCATTGCTGCAGGACCACAAAATTCACAGAATACGTCTGGCTGTGAATCGTGACTCTTGCCGTGCAGGTTCCAGTCGGTGTTATAAGGTGGCCCCCTGCTGTTCGGATATCCGGTCCTTCCCATGCAGTCTTTACCTTCTTGAGCTTAGCGGCGAAGAGACCACTGATGATAGAGTAGTCGGCGCCGGTATCGACTAGGGCGGTGACGCTGTGGCCGTCGATGATCACGTCGAGGTCGGTGGTTCGTCGTCTGGCGTTCCGGTTAGGTCGGGGCGTCGGATCACGGCTGCGTCAGCTTGGTCCGGTGCTGCTATGTCGCGTCGGCGGCGAGGCTTTGTCGTAAAGACTCTGCTCAGGCGGCGTACTGCGACTACGTCGGGAAAGTTCGTGCGTCGTGGTCGTCGTCATCGGCAGCGGTGGCGGCGGCGGAGGAGGATCTTCGGCATTGCGTCGTGCAGCAACCGCACCTCCATCGGTTGTTGCCTTTAGTTTCCCGGGTAGGGGCTTGGGGATCGGCCCCGGTTAGGGCCGGTGTACTGGCGGCGATCCGGGGAGACGTAGCGGCCAGGCGAAGGTGAACGGGATGGTCGTCGTTGTTGCCACTGCGATCCGGCGATGTAGTCGGCGATGTCGCGAGGTCGCTCACCTGGGCGCGGACGCGGCGCGTTTACGTCGAAGCCACGCAGTCCCATCTCACGGTACTTGCAGTAGCGGTAGGTGTGCCCGGCTTCGCCGCAGTGGTAGCATAGTGGGCGGTGGTTCGGGGTGCGCCAAACATCATTTTTCCTCGGCGAGCGCTGGATTATTGGCGAGCGGGAAAGCGTCGGGGGTGGCGGCGGTGGCTGGCGACGAAACTGCGGAGACGTTGGGTCCTGGTGTTGGCGAGGAGCGGCGACAGGTCGTCGTGCAGTAGCGGCGTAGGTCATCGCCTCCGGTTGGGGCTGTGGCCGTTCAGGAACGCTCAGTGAGCGCTGTAGTACCTCGCGGACTACGTCTTCGAGAGAGGCGACTTGGGGCTGAGACGATGGCAACATGCGGCGCAGTTCTTCACGAACAATAGCGCGTATGGTCTCGCGCAGGTCGTCGGGGCAGAGTCCTCGGACTTCTGCGATGTCTGGCGACATGCGCCGATCGTATTGGCTGGTCCGCATTTCAAGAGTCTTCTCGATGGTGGTAGCCTCGGAGAGGAACTCTTGTACTGTCTTTGGGGGGGTTCTGATCAGTCCGGCGAAGAGCTCCTGCTTCACTCCTCGCATAAGCAGGCGAACCTTCTTGTCCTCAGACATGTCGGCGTCGGCGTGGCGGAAAAGTCGCGTCATCTCCTCCGTGAAGATCGTTACGTTTTCGTTGGGGAGCTGCACCCGAGTTTCAAGCAGTGATGCGGCTCTTTCCTTCCGCACGACGCTTGCAAAGGTGCGCAGGAAAGCAACGCGGAAGTCGTCCCAGGTTCGAAGCGTTGACTCGCGGTTCTCGAACCAAGTCCTTGCGGCGTCTTCCAGGTAAAAATACACATGACGCAGCTTGTCGTTCGGGTCCCACTTATTGAGGGCTGCGACGCGGTCGTAAATGTCAAGCCAGCTTTCCGGGTCTTCGTAGGTCGATCCGCGGAAGGTAGGCGGCTCTTTGGGCTGGTTGACGACCACGGTTGCCGAAGACCTTGCTTCCGTCATCGTGGATGCCGGCTTCGTAGCAGCCTTTGTTTTCTTGTCCTTGTCGGGGAGCGGCAGGTATTCGGGCGGTAGTCCTTGTTGTCTTCGGCTCACTCGAACGACCGGGTCGGCGTCGTCCTCTTGGCGGCTTGGGCTTGGCTCACGGCTGGACGGGGGCGTACGGTACATGGACAGAGAAGCACCTCCACCAGATGTCACGAGGTTGTGATACACGCAGCACTTGAGAGGAAGCACGCAGGAGTCAGGGCGGTGTCAGGCGAACTGTTTATTGGGCGAACTTGTGCCCAGCAAAACAGGGCCAAACACAACCCACAGCAACAGCGGCGTGAACAGTCGTCGGCCGACGGAAAAAAAAAAGACACCCAGTGGCGCACTGCGCCGGCTTTTTATACACGCGTCGTAACGCGTTCCTAAGTGGCATACAAGATAAACGCGGCCTGCGTTGCGCTTAACAGAAAGTGATAGCGTCTTCCTTCGCAAACGAAAAGAACAGCACGTGTCAATACTTTCCTTTCGGGTCCGCCAAGGTGGATCAGTTGCTACGGCACTCGGCTGCTGATCCGAAGGTCACGGATGCACGGTCGCATTTTGGTGGAGGCAAAATGGTAGAGGTCCATGTACTGCGCGATGACAGCAAACGTTTCACAACACCAGATGGCCAAAATTTCTGTTGTCTTACATGGTGATACCGTGATATTCGGACGACAAATTTAAGATATCACTATTGTTACTTCACTGTCGGAAGTATTCCTCTCAGAAGCTACAAAAAGTATCCTTTCAGAAAGTAAAAATAGAACTCTCCTATTATTCTTTTTTTCTGTTGTCAAACCTATTTGAAGTAAAGAGCGCGAGCCTACCTCTAGCACATTCTTTACGAGCTATTGGTGTACCTACGAGGCGATAATTGCATTGCAACCAAACCTAGGCTCTTATTTAGAGTGCCTTACTTAAACGCCTCACATGCACAGTGACTATAGTTTGAGTGCGCATGCATTTGCTTTTTCTTTATGGCAGCGACACCTGCAAGGTACGCGGGACAAGTGCATTCAATTCATCCACAATTTATTTTAGTGTCCCAGGAATACCAACAAATCAGCAACAGCAAAACGATGGCAAAAATATAATACAGGTGCGAACACTAAGCAAGAAAAAATGCACGCTCTTCTTTATCTCAGATTTCAGTTTGTTGTTTTTCTTTGCCTCAAAAAGTCGGGATACATATTCATATACTTCTCCCGCGATCGCATCACTTGTTTCTTTTTTCTCTCATCTACTGGCTTTCATACACACGGGTGAATGACCTGCAAATTGATGACGGGTGCGTTGTCTGGAAGTGTACGGGCAGTGAGACTGAAAGATTGATGGATTGAGATTAATTTAGTGGCAGAAGCATCACACATAAACAAAACAGACAAAAAAAATGAGTAGCACCAGGATAGAAGTGCTGCTTTGCTGAGATCCATGCTATGTTTCCGTGCCACACCTGCGTGTCTGCTTGTATTCATTTGCTTATATATATATATATATATATATATATATATAGTGTAATGATGACAAAGCGGCGATCGTGCTCGGCGCATACCTGGGAGAGACGGAAGACGACGAGGAGGAAGCAGATAAAGAACAGCCGGCCTGCAGCAAAGGCGTTGTCTCTTTGTCTTATTTCTCCGCGTTACAATATATATATATATATATATATATATATATATATATATATAGAGAGAGAGAGAGAGAGAGAGAGAGAGATTTAGGTGTTGTATGTCGAGAAAGGTTAAGATGCAGCTTGGCAAAATGTGCTTTATTAGGGAGGTCGGGCTAATGGCGAGCGGCGTGCGCAAGCTACTACTACAGCCACCGATCAACATCGTCTTCTTCATTACCAGCAGAGCGTCTGTTATTCAGATTCATTACAATTACTCCCCGCGAAATAAGGAGCCCTCCTGGCGACCTATGGACAAGTAAACACGGGAGGGTGGTAGCAGGGCTTATTTCTTCAGACGTGGACCATTTCCTGGCCAAGGCGACGTTGATCAGAAGATGGTTCCAGTGGCTCGATGAGATAATTCACTGGTGTTGTTTTTCGTAGCACGCGGTATGGGCCGTGATACTTGGGGACCAACTTGGTAGAAAGGCTAGGTGTAGCAGAAGGGACATGCAGCCAGACGAGTGAACCTGGATCGTTGGAAGTAGTGTTATTTGATGCCTTATGGTGGTGCTTTTGGCTTCCTTGGTCATGGGTTGTGAATGATCTTACCAGTTGGCGGCATTCTTCAGCGTATGTAGCGGCTTGAGACAAAGTCGTGGACTCTGAGGAGTCAGGTTTGTACGAAAGAATGGTGTCCATAGTGCAAGAAGGTTCGCATCTGTAAAGGAGGAGAAAAGGAGAGAACCCAGTAGTGCTTTGAATGGCAGTATTATAGGCGAACGTGATAAACAGGAGCACTCGGTCTCAATCGGAATGGTCTGACGAGATATACATAGACAGCATGTCACCAAGAGTGCGATTGAAGCGCTCTGTCATTCCATTGGTCTGGGGATGATAGGCGCTTGTAGTACGGTGAACCACGTGGCACTCACGCAGCAATGCTGCGATGAAGTCTGACAAGAATACGTGACCACGATCGCTCAGTAACTCCCGAGGTGCTCAATGACACAATACGATGTTGTGAAGAACGAAAGTCGCAACGCCTTTGGCTGTAAACGAGGGAAGGGATGAAGTTTCGGCATACCGCGTGAGATGGTCGACGGCAGCTATGATCCAGTGGTTACCGTCGGAAGTGTTGGGAAGGGGACTATAGATATTGATGCCGACGCGGTCGAATGGTCGGGATGGGCATGGTAAGGGTAACAAGGTACCGCTGGCGTGATAAGGGGAAGTTTTTCGTGTTTGGCACGTCGAGCAGTCCCGAATGTATTGTCGTATAAAACGGTACATGCCAAGCCAATAATATTGGAGACGTATGCGAGAATAAGTGTTCAGGAAACCTGCGTGGCCACATTGGGGGTTGTCATGAAACGTGGAACAAATTTCGGATCGCAGAGGACGTGGAATCACGAGTAGCCACTGACGTCTACCGGGTGCGTAGTTATGTCGTTATAGCACGTCGTCGCGAGTGGTGAAGTGCTCGGCTTGCCGACGCAACGTGCGAGAATCGGCGAAGCCGTCCGCCCAGCCAGGATGTCTAGAATCGAAGCAACCCAAGGGTCCTTGCGTTGCTCAGATGATTGATTTGTGGGGTTTAACGTCCCAAAACCACCATATGATTATGAGAGATGCCGTAGTGCAGGGCCCCGGAGCGTTGCTCAGATGGCATGTCGGTGATGTTGACGGCAGTGGCATCACAGGTTAGACTTTTGCAGCAGTCCGGGTCAGGGGGTAGGGGTGAACGGGATTAGGGCGTCTGCGTTCGAATGTTTCCGGCCGGAGTGATAGACCACGCGAATATTCTATTCTTGGAGACGTAACGCCCATCGGGCGAGGCAACTGCTTGGATCCTTCAGTGACGACAACCAGCATAGGGCGTGGTGGTCAGCCACGACGTCAAAAGGGCGCCGTACACGTAAGGTCGAAACCTCCTTATCGCCCAAATAATGGCAAGGCCTTCATTTTCAGTGACGGACTAATTAATTTCGGTTTTCTGTTATGCAAGAATAGTGCCTAGCCTGACACCACTAGCGTCGGTGTGGATCTCTGTGGGCTCCGATGGGTCGTAGTGTCGCAGAAGAGGTGGCGACGGGAGGAGGCCGCGCAGTTCATTGAAAGAATCGTCACAGGTGGCAGACAAGGGTGAAAAGCCTCTAGAGCTGGCGAGGAGGTTGGTCAAAGGGGCGATGATCGTCGCGAAATTGTGGACTAAGCGCCGGAAGTAAGAGCAAAGGCCTATGAAGCTTCAGAGCTCTTTCATGGTGGTTGGTTTGGGAAACGCTGAAACGGCAGTAAGTTTGGCAGGGTCAGGAAGAATGCCGTCTTTTAAAACCACGTGGCCAAGGATCGTAAGCTTTCGAGTGCCGGAAGGGCACTTCTTCAGATTCAGTTGCAGCCCCGTTTCAGAAATACATGCGAGGACTTCCTCGAGGCGGGTAAATGGGTTGCGCAATCACTTGAAAAGACGACAA
Source organism: Rhipicephalus microplus (assembly GCF_043290135.1). Lineage (NCBI taxonomy): Eukaryota > Metazoa > Arthropoda > Arachnida > Ixodida > Ixodidae > Rhipicephalus > Rhipicephalus microplus. Next base: position 109,425,216 of record NC_134704.1, read on the forward strand.
TGTCATCTAAATAACAAAGGCAAACGTTCCGTTTGAGGCCTAGAAGGATAGAGCCCACCATTCGCTCGAAAGTAGCTGGCGCGTTGCAGAGGCCAAAGACATGACTGTGAATTCATAAAGCCCGTCGGGCTTGATGAAAGCTGTTTTTTCGCGATCGGCCTCTGCCATGGGTACCTGCCAGTATAGAGAGCGCAGATCTAAAGAAGAGAAAAATTCGGCCCCCAGTAGGCAGTCCAAGGTATCGTCAATGCGTGGCAGCGGATAGACATCCTTGCGCGTGATTCGGTTCAGACGTCGGTAGTCCACGCAAAACCTGATGGATCCGTCCTTCTTTTTCACCAACAGAACTGAAGAGGTCCTGGGACTGCTTGATGGTTCGATTATGCCACGTGTCAGCATGTCGTCAACCTGTTCATCGATGGCACGGCATTCGGTAGTTGACACACGATATGGACGCTGCCATAATGGCGTCTCTTGACCGGTATCTATACGGTGAACAACAGATGACGTTCGACCTGAGGAAGGCTGATTGTGGTCAAACGGGGCTCAAAAACGCTTGAGGAGCTTGATGAGCTGTTCCTGCCGCCCAGGCGTGAGGTTGCAATCAATGGACTTGCGGAATACATCCATAGGTTCATTAGCGTCAGTTGCGGGTGTAATGGCACAAGTTGGTAAAAATCTCTGGATAGATCGGGTCTTCGAAAATACAATATAAGGTCTCGAGGCTTCCCAGACACTCGCTGCGTAGCAGGATGTATGGAAAAGCAGAAACATTGCACGCATAAAGTACCGCCGAACCATTCAAAACGTTGATGACGGAAAACGGGAGGACGATGGTTCAGTGGTGCATACTAGCTCTAGTTGGTTGGAACAGGAGCGTCGAGTTAGTGGCAGCAGGGAAAAACACAGGCACTAGGACGGCGGACAACGGCGCAACGCGGATGTCAGCTGCGGTAAACACTTTCGAGGGACTGTGGTGATCGATATCAAGGCACGGATTCGTCAACGTGAGTTCAGCACGAGCGCAGTCGACGAGGGCCTGATGGGTAGAAAGGAAATCCCATCTTAGTATGACGTCGTAAGATGAACGTGGGAGAACAACAAAGTTGACGGCGTACGAAACATCTTGAATAAGAACGCGTGCTGTGCACGGAGCCGTCGGCGCGATGAAATGGGAGGTAGCTGAATGCAGAGCAAGATTCGTAAGCGGCGTTGTAACTTTCCTCAAATTGCGACACAGTTTTTCGCTAATTACAGAAACGACGGCGCCTGTGTAGACAAGTGCACGTACAGCAACACCTTCTACTAGCACATCAAATTCGTTGGGCGGACAAAGAGGAGGTCTTGGAGAGTTCGACGACGACGCAGTTCTTGCCTCCGGAACTGCGGCTGTCAGTTTTCCTCTCGAGCGGGGCTCGTGCGCCGAAGCATCGGGGAGACAGATCGGTGACGGTGTGGTAATGAGCGGCGAGAATCGACCGGGCGTCGTGGGGACAATGAGTCAGTGATAGGTGAAGATGGTCACTGGGAATTCAGGACAGCCTGGTAATTTGCAGAATTCCCATGGTCTCGAAGCTCGAAGTTGCTGCGGCGACGGTAGCGTGCTATATGTCCCATGAAACCGCATGCAAAACAGGTGCGTCGATTATCCAAGATGCGCCATGGGTTAACGATAGAAGGTGCTGGGGGCGAAACATGATGGGGTGCCGTGTATGTAGGCAGCGTCGTAGGGTAGGAGGATCCGTGCCCCGGTGCGCGCCAGAGACAGGTGGGGCGGGGGGTTTAGCAAAGATGGCCGCGTAGGTCGTTGGCGTAGGGACAGATGGCGATGGAGGCAGTGCCTGGGTGATCTGCGTCTCAATGACCTGACGTAGACGTGGGTCTAACGAGGTCACTGCCTAGGATGCTTCGGCCACAAGAGAAAGCTGGCGCGCAACTTCTTCACGAATGAATTGTTTGATATGGGGCAGTAAGACGGTGTGATTAGCAGCGACCTCGTGCACGAGGGCGGAAACTTCAGCCGTATCTTCAGCGGCCCTGCGCGTCGAGACACGCTGCTTACGCAACTCGTCGTACTCCTGACAGAGCTGGACAACATCGGTGACGGTCTGTGGATTTCCAGCGACGAGCATCTGGAAGGTATCATCGTCAACGCCTTTGATGATGTGCTTGATTTTGTCGTGTTCGGTTAGAGACTCATCGACGCGCTTGCAAAGAGACAAGACATCTTCAATGTAACTTGTAAAGGTCTTGTCCCTGCGCTGGACTCGACTACGGAGACGCTATTCCGCGTGAAGCCGGCGCACGGCGGGACGACCGAAGCCCGCGGTGATGCTGGTCTTGGAGGCGGACCAGTTGAAGATTTCTCCTTCGTGATTTTTGAACCAGAGGCTGGCCACATCAGCGAGGTAAAAGCGCACGTTTGTGAGCTGGTCGCAGGCGTTCCACTTGTTAGAAGCGCTTACGATTTCGTACTCGACGTGCCAGTACTCGACGTCTTGTTCGTCGTTGCCGCGAAAAATTGGTGGGTCGCGTTGCCGAGGCACGCCAGTACAGTAGACGGTCGTTGGTAAGGCAGCTTGAGAAGGACCAGGAGCAGTCATGGTGAACGGTGAGGGTAGCGTCCGATTGCGAAGTTCCAGGTTGATGGGAACCCCGGCTCCTCCACCACTTAAAATAGAGGTGTTGTACGTCGAGAAAGGTGCAGAGGCAGCTTGGCAAAATGTGCTTTATCAGACAGGTCTGGCTAATGGCGAGCGGCGTGCGCGAGCTACTATTACAGCCAGCGATCATCATTGTCTTCTTCATTACTAGCAGAGCGTCCGTTATTCAGATTCATTACAATATATATATATATATATATATATATATATATATATATATATATATATATATATATATATATGTGTGTGTGTGTGTGTGGGTGTGTTTAAACGCGCTTTCAAGCGTGCTTATGCGTGCGTATACCTTAAAAGGTGTTCAGATATGCGGAACAAATGGTAGGCTATCCCATTTCTAGTCGAGCCAAGGCCAGAGATGAACCATTCTCTTTCCGCTCGCGTTGCAAATTCCTACGCTTCACGAAAGTGTAATTCAGTGCCTCGGCTTCTTGTTTCTTAGTCATCTACAAACGTTTTTCTACTCCACGAGAGGTTTGTTTAGCCTCCAGGCTCTAATTTCTTTTTGTAAGCCTATGCTGTCTGTATCTCGGCTATTTGGTAACTACAGCAATGCACTCGACACAGAAGCTATTTTGAAAGTGCTACTTTCTCAATGAAACCTCATGGGGTTCATCGAAATGAGGTAGAGGGCGAAATGAAAAGTTGAATCGAAAAACAGGCATGCGATCAGTAGAATTCTATCGGAGCATCAACGGTGCGCAATGCAGGCACCTGTGAAAAGCGAAGGAGCTTTGTTGGTGAAAGTACGGCGAACTCTAAAGGAAATTATCACTTTTAGCTTCAGCTTGTCTGGAAGAACGGTATGCTTCACTTGTCTTTGCTTAACGCGTGCGCTTTCATCTGAAGTTGGCCGTTACGAAAAGATAAGGTCCAAACGTGTGTGACTGAACTCTTCCGTGCGGTTATCATGCGCGCTGCAGTCAAGCGTGCGTTGACTGTTTTTAAAGTGCGCCAGTGTACCGCAAAGGAACAAGAAAATTATTCGTCTTCTGATTTGAGAATGGCGTTCCGTCGTCATATCCAGTCGACTTGCCCTGATTTAGATGTGTTAGACAATTCTATCGTTGACACAACAGCCGCGTTGTTGCTCCCGTTAGTTCCTCCGGCACGCCGCACCCGCTCTAGTCGTGTATCTTGGAGCATGCTGACGGCATCATTTCTACCTGGCCACCTCCGGGACTTCATGTGGCGGCTTGGGTGGGGCGTTCTTCCTGCCCTTGACCGCCTAGAAATGTTGGAGAATGGTCCAGTCATCAACATGTCCGAACTGCTCCCTACGGGAAACAAATCAGCATGTGTTAAGGCAATGTGTCGTTGCTCGTGTTTTCTGGAGGGCTGTGCATGCAGGATTTCGTGGCCTCGGAGTAAACCGCTTTGTTTCTTCTGGACGTTGTTCTCGACGCCGCTTTGCCTGCCTCGTTATTGCTGCTGATGCCTACTGTCTTTGGCGTAACCGTTGTGAAGCTGTTGCAGCAGGTCGTTGCCGCCGTGCTCTCTTCCCGATTTTGGAGCGACTGTAAAAAGAAATACTATGTGTTGTCGGAGGAACTCTTCTTTCTGGGTGAGGAGGAATTCCTTCGACACTGGTCCTGTCGTTTTGTGTTCGTCTGTGAGAGACGTGTAAGGCTTGTTTTCAGGCCTGCCTGGTATTGGTAGGGTAATCTTTGTTTAGTACTCATACAATTACCTTGTAAATACTAGGTAAACATCTGACATATAGATCTCTATATTTCATTTGTGTGTTCTTCGTTTACCATGTATTGTGCATTTGTAGACATTGTTTTTGTAACAATTCCTGTGTAGTTGGGTAAGTTGTGTATGTTGTGTTCCGTTTACATATGTACACATATCTTTTTGTAACAACTTTTGGTGTGTCTGTGGATGTTGTGTTCTGTCGCAATGTTCTCTTGCATTGTAATTGATGTTCACTGTCAGTGAGAATAAATTTGTCTAAACAAAGAGGGAGGGGGAAAGGTGTGTAAGTAAGCCATCTGCGGCCCTTGGTGAAAAGGAGGTACGGTACCTGGGTTCAGCGCTGTTTTGTTAAAGTGTATATTATTCTACCTGTGTGTGCATTTTGTTATAGAATTTTGCTTATGTGTTTGGCAAGTATGAAGACGTGTTACATACGTGCTGCTGTTCACTGCGTTTAGGCATGTTTGGTACCTTGTTTGCTATGCTGCATAGACGCCTTTGGTTTGCCACGTGATCGGGTCAACTGCATGATATATGTGCGTGTGTCTTCCAATAAAGTTTATTTGCGAGTTCAGCGCGAAGTCATCTCTTCCTCTGTCTTTGTATTTTTTGCGCTATTTCCACATCCCAAGCGGCCAGTATGATTTTGCTGATTACTTTAAGCACTGCCTAGAGACCATGTTGCTTGTTAGCTGCTGCGTTCTATTCGCAGTTTCTTGAAGCTTTACCACAGTGGAGGCCGAATGGTTATAGTGCCGTTTAATGCACGATGACTAAGTAAAAAAAATCATCTCTAATATCTCACTGTGGTGAAGATGAGATAAAAAAAGAAGCAAGATGAAGGAAGACAATAATTACGGTGAAGTACATAATATTTACCTTCATATATTAGCACAAAATCAAGAAAATAGAACTTTCCCCAAATTTATCAAATTTTTCTCACTAAAGAGATATTAGCAATATTTTGTAGTTCACCTGTTGTCAGACCTATTGGTGAAAAATCAGAAGGTATTCACTGCTGAGGTACAGCCAGTGGCACTCTCTCAGCGCACTCTGATTTTCACTCAAAGCAATTATATGTCACGACTTGTCTCTGTTGGTCATTCTGCCGCTGTACGTCTAGTAACACAGTACTACGACGGGTGAAAATTTTGTTTTGTAGCGAGGAAGCAACAACTGAGTTGTGAAATGTAGGGCGTACAGCGAAAAACCAGCGATTGCGGGACCCTTAAGCTTCGCCTTTAACAGTTGAATGCGATAGCGGAATCCGGCTATACTGCGCCCTTCATCCGCTAAGTGCCTACTTATAATATGGTTTGTTACACACGCACACACACACGCACAAAGTGGATTGTACCAGCGTGTGCGCGAGAATAGTACATAGAGTTTTTTTTCTAAAGCAAGATTCGCATGGGATCCAAGATACACGCCGCGAGCTCACCGTCTCGTAGGCCATGAAGAGTCTCACAATGCCTCACAGATGGCAAAATATTATCTAGCGTTTGCGGTTTGCTTGATCGGCGCCTCTGGAAATGCATGACATGTTTTTCACTAGATGGACATAACTGTATAAATTTATAGCTGTATGTAAGTTTCTGTGTGTTTTTAACGATGATGGCTGCACTATCCCGGCCTTTTCAGTAGTTTGAGGCCTCCCAAATGCGCCTACTAATCGCCAAATGGTCTCGTTTTTGTCGTCACACCTGTCGAACAAAATACGTTAAAGGGGCCCTCAAACACTTCTTCACGTAACCATAAAATGAATTCACTAGAAGAACTTGTTGGCTCACAAGCTCGACGCAGCAAAGAGTTTAGGAATCCTTCCAGTGCGAGTGGAGTTACAAAGGTTTGTCTCCTCTCTTCTCTAGTTCCGACGAAAGCACTGGAAGCTAAGCAGGCAGTGGTGGCAAGGGAAAAACACTACGTCACCCGCGCCTTGTGAGCTTGAACACTTTCTTCTTTTTTTTTCTTCGAATGCGTGGCTTTTTCAGTGTGATTGTGCACGCATGCTTGGACAAGTAGCAGCCTCGCAAGGCGATCGCTGTAACGAGCTTTTTCGCTCACAACTAACAGGGCCAACGCGGACGGCGGCATTCCTGTGACAAGAGCTCTCTAACGCTATGGCGTTAAAAAAAAAAAAACATCTGTACCTGCTCACTGGTAGCCTCATTCCGCCGCCAATCGTTTTCGTCTTCTTCGTGCAAGTCTTGTCGCCATGTTTTAGTCAGACCCCTCCATTTGCTCTGCCCATGTCGAATGTGTCACAGCACACCAGACAGTCACGCACACCTCCCAGCATACATATGTAATGTGGCGTCCTACAAAAGGACAATAACAACCAGGTGCCATACAATGCGAAGTGTGCAACGACTGGCCCGGTGAATTCTTCCGACTTGTTATAAAGAGTTCAGTCATATTTCCACATCGTTATCAGCCACACTGCCAATCACATTTAATGGCTCACGGATGTGTAACGGGTACACTGCTTCTCCACTGTGTAAAACATAGTGTGTGCTTTGCGCCTTCAAAAAATCACTTTTATTTATGGCAGAGTACGTAATACAGTATGGTAGAAGAAACAAATAGCAACCAGGCCTTGCGACCCTCCACAGGCATAATTTCTGCAAAGGCGGCAAGTTAACATATGTAATAGCAGGTCACAAGAATAAAACAAGGCCTCACACACTGTGAGTTGTCGCCTCGAGTCGGTCGATGAATGATTCAAACTCACTACAAAGAGCTCGGTCTTAATTTTTTATTGTCATCAGCCACAGCACAAACAAAACACACATAACGACTTAGCATTGTGTAGCAGGTACCGCGTTTTAGCGCAAAAAGGCGAAAATTATTTTAGTTGATGCTTCCGTAATTGCTATGGTTTATAGCGTAGAGGCTACCATACGTGCGTGTGTACTTGTAGTCATTACCGCAACAGGGCCTGCAACGGGCTCTGGAAAGGCTTTCAGCTTTTCGGTGTGACAATTTTGAGTCTTCGGTGCAAGCCTGGTAGTGTTTTCTGTTTCCATTTTCTCATAGTGATGCTTAGGTACGGGGCAGTCAATTTAAGTATACAAATTGAGGAATGCGGTGGAAGGCGTCAGAAGAATTGAAATATAGACGAAGGCAGGCAGGTTGGCAAGCATGTGACATTGGTACTAGGTTTTTTTCTAGCACCTGGTTAACCTCCCTGCTTCCCTTTTTTCAGGTTTTTCTCACTTTTATACGGTGGCGACACTCTTTCCCTCCTTAGGGGGTGACATTGGTGGGCCACACCCTGAGAGGGGGGCCCACTTGTGCACGATCAACGCCTGGCAGACAATTAATTCATGTCACTCGCCATTCACTTCGTTTGGGTACTTCTTGCGTAGTCAAGATAAAAATCACCATATATACCAACTTTTTGCAACTTCTGTTTCTGCTGTGTGCGGGAAAAGGCTGGCTTGCCTGACCAAGGAAAACATGTTTGTGAACGAAATGGTCAGTTTAGAGTGCATTCTTTAGTGATCACACACACACACACGCACGCACACACACGCACGCACACGCACACGCACACGCACACACACACACACACACGCACACACACACACAGACACACAGGCGAGTACGCACGCGTGCCCATGCAAGCACACATAATAAACGCGCTTAGTAATAGAAAAAAGAACCAGCAAAAAACCACCCGAAGACAGCGAAGAAAAACAACTACAGAGAAAAAGCGCTTGTCCTGTGTAGTTGTTCTTCTTTGCGGTGTTCATGTGCTCTTTTGCTGGTTCTTTTTTCCTATTCCGATAAACCAACTCGCCCAGAAAGTTACGTTAGTGATGACGTTGACATTCACGTATACAAACAGACCTATAGAAATAGAGCAATATATGAGACCAGAACCCCCATTTTATCATTATACGTGATAAAAACTGCGAAACAGTGCCTTCTCATCTACAGTAAAAGCCGCATTTGAAACAAATAAACTGACGAGCAACACGAGCCATACAGCATAGCGCAGTTACTTTGGGCAGACATGTGTCTCCTACGCCAACGTTGGCTGTGGGTCGTTTACTGGTGGAGGAGAAGACATCGCCTACTGTAAAATGCCTGTAGGGGCACAAAGATCGACGACAACTTAGCCATCGTGGCTGCTGTGTAATAGAGTATACAGTAATTACTAGTACCCTGAACTATCCGCTCTCTATTTTACCCACCGACCTTTTACCTTTTGCCACAGAGCACGGACCGCTTTGCATCCAGGGTAGCAGATGCTTTTTGTGACAATTTTGCATTTGTATGACTGTTGCGGAGAAAGTAATGGAGAAAATGTCAAGACAGCAGAGAGTCGAGTAAAGGCAAGGCTTCTGAAAATCTGCGCTGTACACATAAGTGCAACAGAAGCAGAAAGCAGTGCGTGAGAGCTGACTCGGAGACAATAACCGGCTCAGCCGGATTGCGACAGGCAGACTCGGGAGACCGTTCTACTTGCTGTCAAACAGGATGACGAAAGCCGAAGTGAAAAGAAAACACTGGATATGTTGGAGCAGGGTCATCAGGGATTGTCGCTTCTCTATTTTCATCTCTGGACACGCACTCAGCAGTGCCGCAGTATTGGCATCGGGACCTGTCTCCTTCCACGTGTGCTCTACTTCTTTGACATTTCTCTAATGTTAAATATGCCTTAATGTTTTAGTTCCCTCGTTCATTGTGGCTTGCGCTGTTGCTGTCTACGACTCCTCTTTCTTTTGGAGTTCAGTGAGCAATTTAAATTAAAGTGCGTCTTCGTTCAACGTAGATATTAGTGGTTGTGGAGGAAGGCTGGGGGCGCTAACGATTCACAAAAAGTAAAATTCACTGGGCGGCCTTTCTTTTTTCAACATTTGTTGTGTGCGTACTGCCATTCAACGGGAATAGGGCACAAGAAAGAAAAATGTGTCGTTCTGAAAAACGAGACATGGTTAGGTATATATTATTAATCACCAGTTTTATCAAAGCTACAAAAATTGTTACCAAAAATGTTAGATGAATGCAATAGACATAACATTTTTATTGCATTTGCTCTAGCATGATATAAGCAAACATCTATACATTTGAAAAGACAACGAAAGAGAATCCCGAGCTAGTTACACTCTTTAGGTTTGATGGTAAAGCGAGTTTTTGAACTGAAGCGGAATGAAATGAATAAATGCTAACTACATGTCTCGTTTACTTAATAAAGAGTAATCGGACATGTATGTGTATTGTTGCTCATCTTCTTTGAGTTATTCTGAATATCAAAAATGAAGTAAAAAATTTTGAAACCTATAATAAATAAAGCCCTATCTTTATAGGCTAAGCTCTGTAATCTTGTTGCACGTGAAGCCACAGCTAAAAAATCAAAGGTTTGCGTTTGGTAATAACGTTTTTTTTTGAAACTTTATAACACTTCTGACGGTATAGAGAAGCGAGAAAGCGAATATCTCCTATGTGGGAATGAATAATATCTTTTTAAAATATTATTGATGCTGAACAACTTTTTTAATCAGCCACCACGAGTGATGTACTAGTAATTACCCTTGCAAGAATGTAGCTACTGCTATACAGTTAATTTGGAAAATGTTGTCGCTGCTGTGGTGTTCTTCATTAGTCTACTAAAATCCCGTTCGTTTCAACAATTAGTCAAGTACGCCGATTCATCAATGTGACAAACTCTCGCGAAATCATGTGCTCATTGATGTACCTACAAGGCCTAGTGATTTTCGATCCATTTTCACTGTAAAAATTTGCACCCGTAAGTTTGGACAGCGCATGGTTTCTAAATAAGAATAGTTCCACGTTGCATTATGTAAACGAGCTTGAATCAATAATTTCTAGCCCTGAAAGCTTAGCGTCGGGGGCTGTCAAAAGTACACAAAGGAGACACATTGATTAGATGATGGACACAATAATAAATAAAAATTGAAGGAGCTCGAAGCTTCGCCATTAGGAGGGTATTGCTATATCGATTTTCTGTTCTCATATCTTACTTCAAACTCGTAGTGTACAAAATCTTTTCGAACAGGCTACAGACCCACTACGTTGCCTTCAGGGTGCAGTAACGTGTATGCCTTTTGTATTGGGTGACTGGCTTTACATGATGAAGTCTTTATAGCCATGTTCTGGCGCCTGATGGGAATTTACGCTTGTACTACGCATTATTACGGCCATATTTCATGTTGTATCGTGATGTATATACACAAGACGCGTGTGTTTGTAAAGCATCAAAGTTATTTTCTTTGCAATATAATGCAGAGGAATTTATTTTCACTGTAATCACGAGAAGACACGTGGCTCTGTAGCAGAAAACCTGCTTGCCACGCAAACGACCCTGGTTTGGTTCTCACTGCAACCCAGGATTGTTTATTATTAATAATATTTGCACCTTTCTTTATTTTTGGTCACACAAAGATGATGATTATTTGCTAAAAACCAACAACGCCAAAGCCATAATATCTGCGAAATGAGCTCTTTAACGCTTTTGCGTTAATATACATTGTGTGTATCTGTCAGCATTGCATTGCACGATTTCTTGAAGCAAGCAAGAATACCGTTATTTCAAATTGAGTGAGGCATGATCAAAAAAGTAAAGATGAAATGAAAATCTTGGACGTTACCGTAGATTAAATGGGCCGAAAATTTTGAGCTTTTGAAACAAATACTGAGTATAGAATACAATAACTGATCATAAAAATGCATTTTGAGTAAGTTAATATTTTTAAAAAGGTATCCTGTACTGATGTGGTTATGTGCTGAGAACAATAACCACACAAGTGACGCACTGAATAACGCATAGGCACATACTTGAAATAACAATTCTCTGTAAGCTTATCAGCTTTTATACGTATGTGACAGTGGTAAGTGATTTCAAAAAATCAGATATAAATTCTTGAAAAGCTATTGTATACGCTTTAAAAAGCGCAAATTTCAATATAGCTGCATTGTACGCGGCGTTGCTCCTCTACAGAAATTAGTCAGTTATGTTTGTATTCAAAGCACCAAGATTTACCAGGTCAACAGTGCGAGCACTGAATAATTAAGGAAAATGAACCCCGAAATGAACGCCTATCAACTGCGCTCATCTACTTCGTTTTTGTGTCCTTGCTTTTGCGTGTCATGTGTGAATTTCAAATCTTTCTTCTTCTTCTTTATGCTTTACGCATAAAGAAGGAGTCCTGTCCAGCTGACCGACGGCGTAACCAAGACTAGGCTGGTGATGTGACACGAAGGACGACGCAGGGAAGGAAAAACGCAGGCATAATTAGAAACACAAGGAAGCCGTTTATGTTAATTATGTTTTCTGGCATGCTTTGTCAGGAAGAAAAAAGTTACGGAACATGTAGAAAGTCCCCAAAGTCCTCCTGATTGCGCAGCTATCGTCGTTTCTTCAACTGGATGTTTCGGAAAACACGTACGCATGCGATCACGTTGAGATTAAAAAGAGTTTGGTCCGTGCCGGGTCAAGCTAAGCGTTGACAGAACTGTAGTCTTTTTTAGGTGTCTATGCTTGACTGAGTAGGCAAAACCCGTAAAACAAGGTAATCTGAATGGTTCACTGGAGGAACGGTTAAGTTCAGCGTATATGCAGGCGAGGAGCAGTTACTGAACAGTCGGTACTTTCAGTTATTCATAATCCTGAGGAAAAGGTTTTCTCTGATAGCGAACAAAATGAGGCCAGAAAGTGAGAGGGTAAAACAAATTTAGTGGGCATCGTGAGACAGGCAAGCCTAAATTCTGTCGACTCTGCTGCACCTCGCTCTTTTTGTCTCCCTAAGTATATATAAGTGCGTGTGCGCACGTGTGTGTACGTGTACCTGTGTGTGCGTGTGGCTGCTTGCATGTGCTTGGGTGGTTGTGTGTGTGTGGTGATGTGTATTTGTGTATGCGTCTGTGCGTGCGTGAGCGTGTGTGTGCATGTGTGTGGTTGTGTATCTCTGTGTGTGGTTGCGGGTGTGTAAGTATGTGTGTGGTTGTGTGTGCATCTGTCTGTTTTCGTGTGAGTGTGCGTGCGTGTATCAATGTGTGTGTGCGTGTGTGTAGAATCAGTTACCCATCACGTCCTGCATGGGAGAAGATAATCTATACGATCCGTCTCAGTAGCACATTGCAGCGCTGTGAAAGCTGTGGGGTTTCTTAGCCGAGAAAATACGAAAGTCTCTCAACACGTGTTTATGCGCGCTGTGTAGTCCACTCAGCATCTTTGCGCCACCATATCGCCGGCGTTGTCCGTAGCTCCAACCAATCCCGCACGAACCTCTTTGAATCTAGCCACCTCCCGTTTCCATAATCTTCAGAAGGCCACTCGTACTAGGAGTGTTCGCTAGTTTTGTGAAACACAAGGTTGCATTGATAGCGTTCGTGCTGGTGCTTTCAACGAGTTGTTTCACTGCTCCCAACACATTTCACGCTAATAAGCTTGCTTCTTTAAAAAAAAAACTGGATCCTGTTGCACTCTGGAGATACAGTCAATGCACCAATGTCAACGTTCAGCACACACTGTTCTTTCGCGCAACACGAATTTATTGGCGCATAAAACAGTTATAGGCACACCTTTATTTCGCTCTTCCAAGAAATGAACAGCGACAATATTGTGGTGTCATCTATTAAGTTGGCAACAAACCACTTTTACTGTTCGGTACCATGTTGGTAGTCGTATAACATATATACATAGATATGTAGGGTTTAACGTCCCAACGACCATGTGATTATGAAAGACGCCTTAGTGGAGGGCTCTAAAAATTTTGACTATCTGGGGTTCTTTACCTTGTGCCCAATCTCATAACACGGGCCTACAGCGCTTTCGCCTCAATCTAAAATCCAGTCGCCCCAGCGGGATTTAATCGCGCGACCCTCGGGTCAGCAGCCGAATACCTTAGCCACAAGACCACCATGGCGGGGCAGTCGTGCAACATCGAAACAAACAAATTATGTGTGAAAAAAGGACAGCAGGTACCTCTTGTTTTGCCGTCAGCGTTAGGTTAAACTTTTAGGTTAAACTATTCTTCATCATATTGAAACATATACGCTCGAAACTATATACAATATATGCTTCGCAGGGTTATTGCTTGTGTATTACTCCACATAGATTCGGCAATGCTTCAGAGTACTTGTGAGAAATAGCTTAGCTAGCTATACACGCATATATGAAGAGGCAAAGGGAGACAAAGATCACCTTCTCCTACATAAAAAAAAAATGCTGTTTTTCCTAAGAAATAAAAGGCACTAAACGCGTTCTACACTCTAAAAAAAGAGCGAGTAAAAGGTTTTTTTTTTGTCCCACAACAATAATTGTCATCTATATTGCGTTCCGTCCTTGCGCTATCGCCCCGCGAAAGGTACACTCCGGTCACGATTGACATGCCTAATATCAGGGTTACATTGCATTCTCGATAAGAAAGTGGCCAGCGCCGACTTTTCAAGAAAGGAAGCGCACGCAAGCCTGATGACGATTATCGTTGTGGGACAAAAAGACACGCTTTTTACGCGATATTTTTTTAGAGTGTATACATAGAAGCTGACCTTAGTGAATATTTGAGAATAGTACTCACGCTCTTCTAAATAGCCCAATTCGTGCAATACTACTGTTTCTGTATTATTGAGAATATTAGAAGGGTAGTGATCCACAAAAAACTATAGTATTGTCCGCAGTTTTCTGTAATTGAATACACTTCTGGGGATATGATTTACGTTGTTGATGTTTCACAACAGATGTGTAATGGGCTAGTGCCGAGTAACTGTATATGTTTTGCGAAGAGCAGACGTTTTTCACGCGTGGACAATATGCTAATGAAATTGGCGCATGATGTTCTTGTGGAAAAGGGTCGTTTTGCGTGCGTAAATACTCAATTATTTACTTTTATTGGCAGCATCACTCTTCAAGGCATTCTGTAATAAACGAAGAGTAGCCCGAGTTTTTTAAAACGCACTTCGCACGATTAATGAAGCTGATGATAATTGTGATGAGAATCAATAAAACTATCACGTTTTACTTTCACAATAGCGCTTTTTTAAGATGAACGTCCGCAAATAAAGGGTAAATTGCTAATAAAATATGAAAAACTAATGTGTTCAGGTTTTGTTACGAAAACACTCTATTTAAAAAACTTAGCAAATTTTGAAGTGTTTTGTTACTTACTGCAGAAAAATCAAATTGAAGTTTGCAAGCAGACTGACAAGAAAGAAAGAAGGTTGAGGTAAGAGGTATTTATTATTTTTTAAATATAGCCATCAAGAACTTTTCAGTTTGTCTATGGAGGCATCTACACTACTGCTGTTGAGCTGGTGAGAACGGCTCCTACGGAAGAGTTTTCTGAACAGCGTAGTGATTTCTACTGACCCGTGAAGCAACACCTTCACGCAGCACCCACACATGAAGACACGAGGGAGAAATGAAGACGCGAGCACAGACACTCAACACTTTTGTGTCCGCGTGTGTGTACACTCTTTTAAGAAAAACAATTTTCGGTTCGCTTAATGCTCGCTTAAGCAAATGACTTTCTGCAACTTTGTGAGCTTATTTCACGGCATCTTATGCACCTGTGGAAAATTATTATGAATTAAAGCTCGAAATGAATTGTATGCAACTGAGTTATTTTGGAAGGATTGTCATCGCACACAGTGTCTTTTGTAATTACGAATGGGTATCTTTCTTGGTGTTTGAGTGCACTGCCAGTTTCAATTATGAAGCAGCAATCCAGCATGAATTGTATATACTCTTTTTCTAAACGCTGTATTTAGGATATGTCTTTATTGACTGCGTTAAGCTGACATTACTTCTGAATATTTTATTGAAAACAAATCCTGCGAACACCAATTACGCGCTGTGATGCCACCAAAACTCTATTCATTGCGCTATTTGTGTGATTATCGGGAGGACCGATGCTTCAA
Organism: Rhipicephalus microplus; assembly: GCF_043290135.1. Taxonomy (NCBI): domain Eukaryota; kingdom Metazoa; phylum Arthropoda; class Arachnida; order Ixodida; family Ixodidae; genus Rhipicephalus; species Rhipicephalus microplus. The sequence goes on from NC_134704.1 coordinate 109,440,479, forward strand.
AGAGTGATTTGACACAAAGAAGTAATCATGCATTATTGTTGTAAGAACCAGAGCACTGTGATTTCGGATGTCAAACAGGCTACCATCTGCCATAGCCAAAATATATATGTTTATTTGCAGATGACTGTGCCATATATTGCAGAATCACTACTACCAATGACGTCACTAATTTACAGTTTGATCTGAACTACGTCCACAACTGGTGCGTCACTTGGCGCATAGAGTTAAATACTATAAAATGCAAATACGTGCGTGTTTCACGCTCTAGCGCAGCATGCGCGACATATGTGAATAATAACTCCATTTTCGAATCTGTCCCATCATACCGTTACCTTGGCGTCTACATAATTAATGATTTGTCATGGAAGCATTACGTCGAACACATAATATCCAAAAGTAACCGTACCCTGGGAGTGTGGCACATTGGGCTAGTTGGTATGACACGACGATAGTTATAGCGTGAGAACAGAACGTCTTCTTCTTGTCCCTTTGTCGTCGTTCTGTTTTCGCCCGATAACTATCTTCACGTACTCTGACATACATGAAAATAAATCAATGTCTCGCTCCACCTTCCCTAAAATTACTGCTCTACAACACGTATATTCGTCCTTTGCTATAGTATTCATCATGGGTTTGGCATCCGCATCAATCTCAACTTAGCCGCAATTGAAGCAGTGCGAAATCGGTCTGTGTGTTTTATACTAACAAACTATCGCCGTACAGGAAGCGTAACAGAAAGGAAAGTTCTTCTAAACATCACACTATCTGCCATTCGCCGGAAGCAAGCTCGCATTTCACTTTTTCATAATATGTGTTATCGCAACACCGTTCTCCGATCACTCGTCGTTCACCCACCACCATTCACATCTGCTCGTAGGGATCATTGTCATGAACTCACCATTCACATCTGCTCGTAGGGATAATTGTCATGAAGTCGAGGTCTCGTTTTCTAACACTGTCATGTGCACACAATCATTTCTTCCGAAAACCTCAGTTGGCTGGAATAATCTGCCATCGTCTGTAGTGAAAATGCGCGCACCGATTCTTTTCAAACATGCTCTTGGGAACATCAGCTAGAATTGTGAAATTCCGCCATATGTTCTTTTTTTTCTCTCTTGATTGGTGTTTGGAGCTCTTGCTCTTGCACTTTTAGTTATTATATATATATATATATATATATATATATATATATATATATATATATATATATATATATATATATATATATATATATATATATATATATCTGAATTGCTAACTCGAGTCGTACATCTTGTGTAACCAGTGTTTAACTTGGCATTATCCTTTACTTTTCTATTTATTTAACATGTTACTGTACTCACCGAAGTTGATTAATCGTGTATTTTTTTCGTTTGTTTTTTCATCTTTCCGTACTTGTCCCTCCCCTCTATATTGTGCTGAATGTACATTGATGGTATTTCAAATAAATAGGTAAATATATAAATAGTAAGTAAGTAAGTAAGTAAGTAAGTAAATCAATAAATAAATATTAAATGCATGGAGTCCACAAGGCGTTCATCTATTTTTCTACTCCACTCTGAAAACACAGAATTGATAGATGAAAAAGGAGGAAGCCGGTGTAAGTGCATAACACGTGTGCTGGTTGTTTAAAGTCCCTGAATATCAATAATAAGTTAAGGTCGAATTCACGGACACAAGCAATATCCTAGTCGCTTTATGGTCCTCTACCTCGTACGGCCATGGTGAGAGATTCCTTTCTTTGAAAAAATGGTATATATTCTGTATGCTGCCACCCAGCTCCGAAAAAATCACGATTTTCGTGACTGACAAATGCAAAATTCACAGCGCGTGCTCTATCAACTGAAAACAGTAGCTGTGTGAATTAACCAAATCGACGGCCTTTCCTTGGTTATAGCATGTTTAATTCATATGTTCTTGCTTTGATCTTACTTGTGTACGTCAAAAATTGATGGTATTAACAAATGAGATCGATGGCGACATCACTCTGATACTATCAACTTTAGAGCACGCTCTAAGATAAAAAACTTGTGACAGGTCTCAAACTATAGCGCATACAGTACTGAACAAACCCGAATGCAGAAAAGAAATTATCTGTTTTAGTCACAGCCAGTAACAAAGGCCACCGGCAACCCAGAAGCAAATGATGTGTAAAATTTGTGCTACTGCATTATTACCACTATGCTGTTCACTGTCCACTCCATTGAATAAGAAGATCACATGAATTATCATAGGTATGACGTTTATGCAGGTAATTAGAGACAACATCACTGTAAGATGTATGCAATAAGAAGCGTAATAACGACCGTGTTCTTCATGTGCGTATGAAAATTATGCCCGGTACTACCCTTACGAAAACGCCATACATGACCCATAGATAAGTTATATCTGGCCATATATAAGCATATGTGGCAGCATATGTGGCCATATATAGGCATATATGGCAGCATATGTGGCCATATATGCTTATATATGGATGTATATCTGGCGGAGTCGGTTCATGTATGGGGTTATATACGGCCATATATGACGCGGTTGGCCCATATAAGGAGTCAAATCTGGCCAAATAAGGCACGGCCACACCATATATAACATATCAAGTGGATCCTTATATGTGGAAGTGCTCTCTTCTTTGGGATGAACCACGTATATATTTAGCAACGTGATCACACTTTTATGCGAATTGTAATATATAACAATTTGTGCACAAAGCTGACCTGCTTGTTTTTCATAACAATAGGAGTATTAAATATATATGTTGTTTCTGCCATGCAAAAAAACCGAAATTTCAGGTCAGCTTTGTGTACGTGGTAGTTGCAACTCAGTTGAATGCATATATGCATGCATTCGTGCAATTTAACTCGTACATTTTTCATAGCATTTAGGTTTGAAACAATAAGTTGCAATTAATACGACGTAAATAATGTATACAAGAGCATACATGTTTTACGAGGAAGGAATCGTGTCAAGTCACAAAACGTATTGAAGCTTCCGAACCTCGCTATTATTATAGAGCAATCCTATATAGTATTATGTAAAGACAAAATGCATGCAACTTATATTGTTCACATTAATGCATTGTTTAAAGTGGCAGCAAGAAAGAGTAATTTCAATGCACTTTTAGCTTCCACATCGGTGGACAAAATTTCTGATTATTTGAAAGTTTTGATGGCTATATGCTCCCTTGATATAACAAGATTTCTCCTAATCCTGTTGACCCCTCATCTGCGATTGCTTTCAGCAGCCATTTACTATAATTGCATGCGCAGTGCAATGTTTAAGGGAGTATTTTCAAAAACAAAAAGAACTTACGTGAATGCAACTTGCAGGCACTATTATGATTACATTCAAGATGGAAGTTGTAGTAATTTATTGCAAAAATACATCTTGCGTTTCCTTTGGCTACGTATAATGTTCCTGGCTGTGCACATAGTAAATTTATCGAAAATTTTATGATTGCACAAGTGTACAAATAATTTAGTGTAATGTTTGCAAGCGTCAAATAAATCTCACGTCATAGACATGTACGTTAAGAAAAGTGCAACTGACTCACACGTGATACATATTTAATGGACCATGTAATGAAATGCTGAAGCTTTATAGCAACATTTAACGTAGGCTGCCGAATTCACAAAACTTCTATTTTGTGTCGGTGTGTCATTACTTAGTCGAGGTCACTAAAGCGCACGTGCCATCATCAGGATTAGCCTAAACATTGCCTTGTGAATACAATTAGTATGACACATTTTTTGCGGGCTGGCGTGATACCTAAGCCAAACTCTACATTATGTAAACAGCCCCTTGTTGTGCAGGCGCGTAACGATTCAAACTGCTTGCGAACATATCCTTTCAACACCAACACGGTAGTGCACTTACTTATAAGATATGTATGCCGGTACATACCCACCAAACTGCGCAAGTGCACACTCACGTATAGATTCATGGGCACCCGGACACTGGCATTTCATTCAATGTGGCTAGATAATTTCGGCCATGTCAGAATGATATGAGTGTATTATTAGTATTATTATTATTATTATTATTATTATTATTGTTGTTGTTGTTGTTGTTGTTGTTGTTGTCTTTCGCAAAACGCCCAACAGCAAATCCATATGCTGTCATACTGCGTCGTTATGTAAGTTTTTTGAGATCAGTTATCTTGGTGTTCTTTTTGATAGCATGCTGAATTTTTTCTACTTGCATTAAATGTGCTGCCATGCGAGGCCTTCATTCTCTTCTTTTTGGCTCAACATCTCGCGAGAATCCGGTTCTTTTACAGCCTTCTACAAATTGTACACCGCGATATGTCGTGGTCAATTTGAGTACATATGCATATTTGATTTGGAAATGCCTTGCTAAATCCAGCAGTAGCGCCACTGAGTGAGTCCAGAAAAATTTCATAAGTATTTACCCTCATCGTTTCACTAGAATCCTTTCAACACTGCTAGAATATTATATTTGCCATCAGTTAACGGCCGGCAAAATCGCGCTGAGCTGTTATTTCTTTACAAGCTAGTTCAGGGTGAGATATTCTGCCCTTCTCGGTTGTAATAATTTTGAAACTCCGCGTAAGTTATCGAGAAAGAATCGACCGTTGCATGTACCTGCCAGCTTCATTCAACACTCTATCCTTTACAGAATACAGAGTCTATCTAACGTCAACTTTCTCAATTCGTTATGTTTTTCATAGTGTACAGTTATTTTTTTTTGTCAGTGAGGGCTGCCCTGTCCTAACGTAGCTTTGCACATGCACAGGTTCTTCCCTTTTCTGTCTTTCAGGAAGCCTTAGCCACGGTTATGTATATTCCACATTATTTTTCAGTCCCATTCCATGAATATCTACTTTTTTATTTGTTGTTTCCATTGTGCGTTGATTTCTTTTCGAGTGCGCGTTTTCGCTCTTTTTTTGCATTTCTGTGGACAGTCTGTAATGTATTGTTTGTTTTTGTTTTCTTTTCGCGCGCGCCAGCATGAAGGACCCTATGGTTGTTCTTGGGTAGGTTAAAAAATGATTGATTGATTATTGGTTGATTGAATATTATTATTATCATTTCAAATGCTTGCGAAATAAGATGAAAATTCCGCTGAAACGCGTCTTCGTAGCCAGCGTACACGAAGCAGCGATTTCAGCTCCACGGAATGCCTGTCTCAAAGGTCTTGCACGTGCAGCTTTCTGGGCCCGCGGGAGGAAGTTGAAGTCCATTGTTCGAAAAAACTCGCCTGACTGCATTGGTTGCAAGGGGTGCGCACAGTAAAAAAAAATACAAAAAATGGCGCCCGTCGGATGAGTGGACACTTCGGAGAAAGTTGTTCGAAGAAGCGTGGCGCGTAGGCACCATGTAGCCCTGCCGTACGTGGCATACAACAGTCTGTCGACAGTCGACACAGCAGGAAAGAGAGTGCCGCGGCCCATTTCAAGTAACGACGAAGAAAATAGTTTGCACAAACATTCAGTCGTATGGTAATAACATTGCGTCAATAATAGTTAAAAAAATGAAACGTCGTTCAGCAATAAGCTCAGGAAAATTTAGTTCTAGTGAAAAGTGCGTAAATCATTGATCTCAAGGAGTAATGTAGTATCCATTGCAATATTCATTGTCAAGCCTGCGTGCACTGTATCCGTCCGCGTCATTGTTGTTTTTTTGCTCACCGGAGTGGGTGCCGTGCTGATCGAGTTTGTTAATTTTCATTCATTTTGCTCTTATTTCGTGTTCAACTACTGCTCCAATTTACACAAGATAATCGCGCAGCTCTCAGGAATCTACTTCGCTGTACGTGGCGAAATTGTGAACGGACGTGGAAGTGTTTTTGTGTGCGTGTGCGTCTGTACGCTGCTGAATTGGCGATCGTCAACTTTTCGTGCGAGAAGAAAATGGGTACCCACGCTTGCGGGCAAGCGTTGCTTCAAAACTTCTTTTTAAAGCAGTACGAATGGACGTGGTGGCTTTAAGGTGTGAATAGGTTATCAGGATTAACAGGCTCCTTGAAAGACAAGTCTCGGTTAAATGTTAAGGTAAGTTCATCATTTTCATTACCTTCGCACGTTGTTCATAAATATTATGATAACTCGAAAACATACCACATTGCATGCTTGCTGAGTAAATAACTTTATGCTAATCGTGGTTACGTCATTAGGCTGTTTTGTTTAAGCGATACGACAACACTTTCTTTTTTTTCACTTGATCCAGACAGTGCTCTATTTAATCAAAATATCTACGCCAGGAAAATGTTGGTTTCGTGCCATTGTACTTTTTATAAATATATTGATGTAAATATACTTGTGTCTTATTTTTCTCATTTTAACGCTTGAGGAAAAACCAAGGATAAATTACAACTTGCGCAATTACAAATAAAAAAGAGTTGCATATCTCAAACTCCAAGAGTGTCATGAGATTTATGAGCCCACGTTTGAATTTGTCTTGCGTTTGAATTTATCTTTCTTCGTCTACGTTCTGCTTGTTTTTATAGTTACGTGTGTTTTGATAAGGACACGCAGTTAAAATTTTGTTGCTAGTTTGATTCTTCAAAGCAGGGTGCTATGTCACGGACCCAAATGGAAAAACTTAAGAATAGCCCGTAATTTAGTTTCCGCCATCTACAACCAGGGTGATATAAGTGTAAATTTGACTGCAATGCGTATATCACAGGCGACATTATCGTTACTGATGTCGCAAAATCGCGTGGTTATCTTGAGGAACTGCGCATACCCGCATACATAGTTACACAAAATAATGTGATGCCACGTTTTAATCCGTGAGCACTGTAGATAGTTTTACGCAAGCCGACAAATAAACTGGTATGATGCATTAGGGCTTGCAATGTGTGAAAAAACTGGGGGACCGTTAAGCTCTGTTTTTCACAGTTGAACGTGATAGCAGTATCGATCCTGTTTCTTGTGCGTAATTTAATCACTTAGTGTGTACTCTTTATTGCATGATGCTACTTGAACAAATTTAATTGTGGAATAGTACTGTGTAATTGAGAAGGTTGAAAGTGTCTCAATGAAGGTTTCGCACATGGCTGCATTTGGTGTAAAAAAGGGGTAACATAGTTTAAAGAACAAGAAATATTATGTAATTACTGAGTTGCGCCAAAAAATTGAAATACAAAAGGAAGACACCTAGACGCAGCACCCACTGGCAACTGAAACATTGTTGGAGAAAACAGACATACGTATATATGCGGTTACGAGAACACGTGCGGTGAAAGAAAAGGATTAGATGAGCAGACAGATTGTATAAATGATGCGCTTCCAGGAAAGCTACCTCAGTAGCAAGCAACATAAGTGAGAGTTACGTGACACATGAATCCCCAGCTTTGTTTATGAAATACGCCTCTCCGATTTCCCGCGCTATACCGTGCCACTAAATTTAGCTTTAACTACCGTATTCCAAACAAGGGCGCGCAGCCACACTCTCTACAATATGATGATTGGTTAAAGAATGGTTGTTAATTCCTTTAAAGAAGCTTTGTGATCTACAATTATATAAATAAATTCTAAATAATACTTCCCACACGACAGCGCAGTGCCGTCCACCACACGATGTCCACACTGTGAAAGAAAATGATCAGATGTCTGCTCATCTAATCATTTTTTTCCACCTCACGTGTTGTCGTAACCGCATACATATGTCTGTTTTCTTCAATAAAGTTTCAGTTGTTAGTGTGCGCTGTGTCCAGGTGTCTTCCTTTCGCACTTCAAATTTTTTCGCGCAACTAAGTTAAGATGAAGTACCAACTCGCCCAGCAGAACGTGCTTCTCAATATAATGTGTGTAAAATGTTTTAGAACTTTATGCACCCACTACGCAGTCGTGAGGAAATACGTGCAGTAACCAGTGTGCCTTTTGTAATGGTTGGCTGTCTTTAGACCGCGAAGTCACGTTGGTAATAACGTGTTGTGATGCTTGATGACAATGCACGCTTGTATCATGCAATATAGCTGCGATATTAAAGGTGTTGTGAAACCTGCATGCAGGATACATGTATTTATTAAGCATGACAGTTATTTTCCTTGCATTTACAACAAGAGGAAGTTATTCATGCTTTATTTCCAAGCAGATGCATAGCTGTGTTGTAGAGCACTTGCATGCCATGCAAATTGCCTGCATGATTTCGATCATCACTCAAACCCGAAAATTTATAATATTTGTTTTATTTGCATTCTCTCAATTTTCGATCATTGACAAGACGATTTTTCATGGAGAGCCACCGATGCCTACACCGGAATTTCTGCAGAATGAGCTCTTTACAACTGTTACGTTAATGACGCATTATTGGCAAAATGGAAAGTGGATTACGTTTACAAAGTACATTTTTAGTGTCCCGTTGGCAAGAAATATTGTTAAGTGCCTCCGTTCCCACGCGCACAGAGACCTATAGACACCAGTTTTAGCAGTCGTTCTATAGGTCATTAGTCACAATACTTGTACATAACAAGCTTGCATACCAATCACTTTCGACCGAACTTCTTAAAAGTTGATTATCAACTCATTTAAGTTATTCAATGCACACGCAGTTCATACGGTCAATAGCAAGTCATATTTCGTTTTGACTGACTATGGACGCTCCATTGACACACGAGAAAAGTTTTAAACATAACACACTGTGAAATATATCTTTACGAAACTCAAATTGGGTTCTTTTATGCTATTTATTTTTGTCAAGTCGGAATCGATAAAGCGGAATATTTACTTGCACCGTACTATGTCCTAGACCGTGTTGACTATAGGTTCAAGTTAAGAATAATCGCATGCAAGACTGACGTGTTTCAAAATGATTTGTTACCAAAAAAAATTACAAGATGGAACCAGCTGCCTTCTAGCATTGCCTCTACACTCCCAAATATTTGTTTTATTTCATGTTAGAATTGTTCCGATTTATAAGTTAGAACATGTTCCGATTTATATATGAATTTCTCTTGCAGATTGTGATTCAGGTGACTTTGATTATTTGTTTGGCTGACTATGTATTTTTTGTATTCTACTTTTTGTAAATGCTCCCCCAATGTAATGCCAATTGGTGCTGTGGGTAATGAAATAAATAGATAAATAAAAAAGTGTCGATAAGTAAGCAATAAATTTAAGCACAAAGAATGTATCTCTTCAGGAAAAGTGGACTAACAGTGACAGGTGCCCACCACAAACTTTAAATATGATGCCAAGTTACATTTTAGCAAATTGTTGTTGAGAATAACTTGAGATATATTGAGGATAACTTAATTGAACAAGAATGTTCTGGGGTATGTACTGCCTTTGTTTTGGAGATGATAGTGACTGCATGCAGACCTTTCAACAAACAGGTATATTTCTAGCTGAAGAATGATTTGAGCAGCTATATTTTTTGCCGGTGACACAGGCTGAACTAATATAGATGAATCATTTGAATGGCTTTATATAAAGGTATCCATATAAGGCCATATATGAAAGCATCCATATAAGACCTTATATGGATGCCTCTATATATAGCCATATATGGCCATATACAGCAGCACCCATATATGGGGATATAAGGCCCATATATGGCTATATCAGGATTTGAACATATCAGTTTATATACGGCCCGTATATGGGGATTCCGTATATGGGCCAGATATGCCCAATTCCTGATGTAGCCATATATGGGGATTTTTATATAAGTCCATATATAGGATTTTTGTAAGGGTAGAAAAAAGACACAAAGTGAAACAAAGTTGACATACAATTAATAACAATTATTCAACATTCTTTTATCTTAGTACAGAGGAAATCTGCACAATAATTGTAGTTGCAACGCATCCTTGAAGAACCAGCAAAAACACGTCCAAAGAAATGCGTCTAGCTTACTGAAGAGACAATTTTTCTCCAAATCTTGGGTTCTATGGAAAGTCAGGTGACGTGCCTTGAGAAAATAATGCGAAGCTTTACGCGAGTATATGTCCGATCCGGGGAGCCATCACAGGACGCATGAATGGCTTTCGGTATAAGCGTGGACGTGAGCTCCATGAAATTGTCTACGAAATATCGGAGACGTTTGTAGGCCATGCACACAAAAAAATCTAAAGGAAAATCACGTTCGGTTTAGAGCGGTTTTCCTATGCCCAAATATTCTCTTTTCACTTATACGTTCTTGTCGCCACGCTTACTATCCTGCGTTTTTATTGCGGACGTGCGCTGAGCATCCCAAAAACCACCATATTTAGTGCTTGCGTTTACTGTAGACCAAGATCAAGTTGAAATACTGCACTTCATCAACGTGAAGATTTCGTTTTTAGGCGCACAACGAAATGAAATTTTGCCTGGCTTATTCCCTAACCCTATCTTCTTTCCCAGCCAAGCCTGCTAGATTGTCAGCAGAATATCTAAGAACGAGATGAAGAGTGTACTATAAACTGTGTTTCTTTTTTCCTAGCTCTATTTGTTTGCATAATGCTTGTGTGAGGACTGCTTTTCTGTGTGCAATAGAAATATTGATAGCATATGCTACATATTTGTTCGCATAACCAATGCTTTCCCTAATGAACAAAAGGAAATATTAAAAACTAGTTTTTTGTTAAGCAGGAAATAACGAGAACTAACAGACAAAACTTTGAAGAAAACTATTGGGTGTGTTAATTGTAGTAATTACGGAGAAAGTTTATGAAAAATTGTGGGCGAAAAGATAACTTGTCAGTGGCAGTGACCCAGCCTATGACTTTTCATTGGCGCGCCCGATGACTTAACGACTGAGCTACAATGGTGGTTATTCCCCCAATGAAGTTTAAAGGACACATGAGCACATTTAAACATCGGAGTGTCAGCACTTCCGGTAGCCCCGCCGGTAAGAATGTAACACTTTTTTTATTGCGGCAGCAATTATATGGACACCCTCGGCTGTATTTTGCGGCCGGCGTCATTGTCAACGTCGGCATCGCCGTCACTCACCGTTTATGTATGCGCATCTATAAACGTATCTCAGTTACCGCACCTCGCCAGCATGTTCTCAAGCTTATTTCAAAGTAAGGTGCTCATGCTTAATAAGGCTGGCACGGTTACCTTTCGTAGATGCGTTTCCGGCGTTCTAAGGAACGGAGATGAAATTTTGGCATTGCCGTTGGGCACAGACCATGCTACCTTTTAATCTGAATTTGTACCGTTTCTATCATATTGTTGCGCGCTTGAAGCCTTACAACTCTCCTAGTGACGTTGACATTTAGATGCGCCGAGACGGCGCTTGTGCCGCCGGGGGTTATGCTACATGCATGTATATTGATGTTCTAGGGGGCGACGCGTGTGTGTGCCTGATGAGGATTAGGTCTGTGGAGTTTAACGTCCCAAAACCACCATATGATTATGAGAGACGCCGTAGTGGAGGGCTCCGGAAATTTTGACACCTGGGGTTCTTTAACGTGCACCCAAACCTGAGTACACGGGCATACAACGTTTCCGCCTCCACCGGAAATGCAGCTGCCGCAGCCGGGATACAAACCCGCGACCTGCGGGTCAGCAGCCGAGTACCTTAGCCACTATACCACCGCGGCGGGGCTGCCTGATGAGGAAGACGAAGGGTTGTCTCCGCTCGACCAATGGTGAACTGGTCACGCCACTACTGCTGGTTTTGAATATATATAATCCCCAGCCACGTCGATACGGCGTCTCTTCTTTTCCGTAACAATATTATCACTGATGTGATATCTGTGAATACACCTCGAAACTTTGAAAAGTTCAGTTTCTATATCGCTGGTCTTCCTGAACGTTGATGAGACAGGTACTGACGAAGTTTTTCTTTTATTCTTAGTCAGGGTAGGCACAATTGAGTTCCTACTTTTTTCCTAGATATATGACCGCTATTGATTAGGTGAGCTTATTCGATAAAATATTCATGTCATGCGCGATGCAATCCTGACCAGCTAGTCTCACAACGTTCAGTTCATTTACGTTATTGCGCTCTAAGATACGTGGGCGAAGTATGATGCTTACTTTTGGACACTCGGTGGGGCCGGGTTTATCAACGTGGCACCACTGAGTGCACAGAAGTGCGGCGTTGAAATGGCAGTGAATGTGCCCAGACTATCGAAACATGGCAGCTGATTATGTCACCGACAAAAGAAGTGGTCCATATCTTGCTCTCGGCAACGTTGTCTGCTGGCTGGGCAATGGCCATCCGGCTCATGATGTCAGTCTGGAGTATGTGCGTATTGGTCCAGGCTCATGCACATCCGCCTTTGAGTAGAAACAGGCGCTGACTACTAAAGTTGTGACGGTTTGTAGTGCTCTTTTGATTGTGGCATCATCAGGGATCCAATCTTTCTGAAATAACGACGTATTATTTATCGAGGTAACTTTTTTCATTTCCATAGAGAACGCGCTGGCGACGAGAAGAACACCTTTCAAAGACTGATCCCTCTTCAGCTGCAGGTTGAGCTCGAGCCCAAGCGCCATCATAGCCAGTCCGATACTCGTTCTCTTTTTGTTTTTACTTTCGCCAGCGCCCCCCTTCTATACATCCCGCAAACTTCGAGGTATAGTGCGTTTGCAGCTAATGCGGATTTTTGCGGCTACATTGCACTTCTAAATGTTTTTAAGTAGAAAACACATATCTAAAGCAACAAAAGATACCTCATTGAAAAATAGATAGGCCCCAGCATTGACATGCTGGGGCCGTATACCTTGCTCGTACCGTATATACCGCATACCTTGCTCGTATACCTTAACTTGATATTTCCAAATCAGTGGGAGGCTATAGGTAAAAACGCAAAACCATTTTTTTCTCGCCCTATGGAAGATGCGCACACAGCACGACCGCGTGTACGACCTTCAGCCATGAGCGCCGCTGTGCGGAGGAGGACTACGCCATGACTACGTCTGAAATTACGGTCTGCGTGTGATTGGGAATGCCGGAAGGAAACCCGCAGGTGAGACATCTTGAAGTCATTGGGAACAGAGGCAAAGCAAGACAAAGGGAATAGTGCAGACACAAAAAAACTGAGAAAGAAAGAGGAAGCGAGATATAAAAAGTGAGAGACTGTGAAAGAGAAGAAATGTGAAGATAAAATAGAAAGAGCTGGAAAAAGAGACACAAATGAATATAAATGAAATGAAAGAAATAGAAAGAGGAAGGAAAGAGAGGGAATGAAACCAAATAGAACAATATTATTGAAGCAATAGATTTGAAATAGTGAGAAAGAAAGGGAATAAAACAAATTGAGAAAGAAGTAGAGAAACAGAAAAGAAGATAAGCAGTCGAACCTATACTTATGATATAACATTTGATCACGTGAATGCTTTGTGCATCGGCGTGTGAATGAAAATGAGCCTATTCAAACCAAGACCAGGCGAGTGCCGACCAGCTGCGACGTTCCCAAACTTTGCTCGACATAGGGAAACCTTCAAAATTTTGCTCAGGGCAGAACCCTTCACGGACCCTTCTCGGAATACATACATGCATTTCCTGTGGTGAGATCTCGCTCACAGTATAGCGCTCGGGCCATATAAAAGCTCCCGATGCTCGAATAAAAGACTAAAATCAGCGAATGAAATGTAAATATTATACGAAACAGAAATAAACAACAAGTACCCAAATAATTGACTAAATATTGCTGAAACGTTTCGGAAACCTGAGGTGAACTCCAAGATTTCCACAAACGTGCGAATGGTCCTTGCCTTTAAGCTGTGTACGCACGACGGACAAAAGAGCCATTCAGGCCTGTGGATCGCGCATCACGTTACCTTACGTCACCCGTTCCAGCATCCCCGTTTGAGTCTACGCGGAGCCATTCGTGAAGGCAAGAAAGCACAAATAACGGCTGGTACCTCGAGGAGACATGCTAAAATCCCTGCTTGTAGCCTGTTGTCTCCCCTGTCGTGTCATTGAAGGTTGGAGAGTTATCTGAAACGCCTGGCATGTCATGCGACCTATTCGTCTGCGTTTACGTCAGTCTTGTAAATACAGCTTATGCTTTATCAGAGATGCATCTCTGCATCCGAGTACAAGATTGACGAGATGAATTTGATGCAGGTGACTCGTAGCTGCCATACTAAGGACGAAGTCGATAAAGCGCAGCAAATATCAAATGTTAACAAGTCATCCACCTTTTAGTAATTCACGCAGGCAGAACTCTCTGAATGGTTGTTGCCGGGTGCCCGAGCTACGTACTTTCTCAGATTAGACAGAAGTGGAGCTGCCGCATACGTTCCTTCTTTTCTAGTATATATATATATATATATATATATATATATATATATATATATATATATATAGAGAGAGAGAGAGAGAGAGAGAGAGAGAAAGAGAGAAACACAACGTATGCCTTACTTAGATATAGTCGACATTTTCAGTGCCTTGTTCAAATACTCGTTCTGATCTTTTTTCTCAAATTATTCTCAAATTATTACAGCCCCTGTGAATTCCTCTTCATTCTAACATATCCTCCGACGTCTTTGAGTGTGTTCTCATTTACTGCGCCATTTATATATCGGCGGTGAGTGACGCCATCAGTAGGAGGACCCTGGACCCGACAGCAAGCTTGAATTTCACCAGTACGCGTTGCAGTATAGGCTTGTTTCTGTACAAGCCCACAGCTGTTTCTGACCTAAGTATTTTTTTTAACAGACCAGATGGAACATGTTGTTGAACAGGGGCATTTTGCATATTAATCAGCTGCATGTAGCTAAAAGCAAGCAATGCTCATTCGGAAGCACCCAATTTTGTTTTCAGCAAAAAAACTATTTACTATGTTCAATGAAACATTCTTCAGCTAAATTTTACCAGCGTATAAACAACAAAAAATGCACCAATATACAAGAGAAGAAAATAATATAGTAGAGGATTGTTTTCGAATACACATGCCTAGGCTACTCGCTGTTATTAAGTATTTTGTTGCCTTGTCAATTGTTAAAATGGCACTGACGTATTCCATAAACCACCTAAAATTTTCGGTATTTTCTTTCACTACTTCTCATTTGTTATACCATTACCACTTCAACGTCTACGGTAAATTCGTTGGCCAAAAGGCTCTCACACCAGTGTTTAGGCAAATAAAACCAAAATAAGAGAACCTGTTTCGCAAAGGTGTCTCTTAGATCGTGCAAACACGCTTTCGACACGCTCCATGTCACCGGCTGCCCTAAGAGGGGCTTCCGCTCGAGGCTTACGAGCAAGAGAGTTTCGCCGTGGCATGTAAAGGGCAAGCGGCAACGCGAGAGGGATTATGGAGCGGTTTCCGAAAACAGGTGACGGCAGGTGCTTGACGTGAGTAAACAGTCTGTAGACTTTTTGCCTTCCGGCGGCTGCTCTCGCGTAGCATTGCGGTGGCGTTAAGGCTGTTCATGCTTCGCGAGGTCTTGCATCTCACAGCAAGAATTCCTGCAAAAAACAGGCTGGCATAGGTAAACTGTGTAAAAAAGAAACAATGCGAAAAATGCGAACATTCTGAACACTTATACATAAGAATTTCACACTGCTCATTTGTCGATAATGTGAAAGTTCTTTATAAAATGTAAGTACAAAACGAGCGTAATTTCTTTGTGAAAGTAAGTAGAAGTACTGATAAAAAATAATGAACGTAGGCTAAAACACGGTGTTCAGTACGTAAAGAATCATTGTGGGTTATACATTTACCCGTAGTCAAGACGATGGTGCGCAAAAATGCTGAAAGGACAACCTCGGAGAGAAGTATAAGGAAGTGTTATCAATGAGTCGCAATATGTCGATCAGGACATCAGTCATCTAGACTGTATCATAAAATGCAACCTATAAGAAGAAATGTGGATATTACAGGAAATAATATTCCTTAAAACCCTTGACAGGTAATAATTCACTACACTGCCCAAGTAAAACAACATACGTTTCAAAGAGCTATAAGGTGAGCATCAAAAACAAGAGCCTTGTCTACCAAACTCGAAAGAGAAAGGTTCAATGCGACATCAAAGGTGAGCAGCTATTGAAAATGAGTCCGCATAGCGTGCTCAGTCTTGTGTAGGCTTAATGCTACCGAAACCAAGCTTTAATAATCATTTCGTTGCCTGTCCATAGTCACCAAGTTTTAGTAACAATGTCGCTTCACTAATCATCTCAGCTAATCTTCTTTTCATTCGAGATTCTGCACCTAGATTATTGTTCATGAAATCGCCTGTGTGAGGCGAATACAAAATATTGTAGTTCGCTTTGGAATACATGAACACGCTTTATTTCTTGACTTCTTAATGTTTAGTGACTTCAACTGCACTAAGTAGAGCAGAAATTTCTCTAGCTGTCGACGACGTCTGGTGGTATAACCGATTCCTTGTCATTGTCACTATTGCTGGAATGACCATGGACCCTGCAGACCCATCCGCTTCTGGTGAAGCATCAGTATATAAGATTATGCTCACGGCAGTTCTCATACAACAAGAGAAAAGAAAGCTGCTTTAGCGCTGGAGAGGAGAGCTGGGGTTTTTACCGCTAGCCTGAAATTGCGAGTTTAACCTGTGGATGAGTCACACACCATGGAAGTGTTTAAATTCTGGATGAAGTTGTATATCTCGTTGATATGCGTGTACGATATAACAAGACTGTCCGGCAAAGTGAGGCACGAGGTTGTTCTTCAGGCAGTGAGGCTAGATGATGAACAGGAACGCGAGTAAGATGCATCACGTGTTCTCTGAGCATTTCCATTACGTAATGAGTCTTGAGTGGGTAGTCATTTGCAATCGCAATTATCTCTGCGGTTGATAAACATTGCAGTAGGCGCAGACAAACTCACGGAGCCAACGCCTGGATGCTTTCAAGAGCACGAACGCTGGTTCTGCAGGTATTGGTCAACACAGGTAAGATGTATCGCAAATAGCCGAGAAAAAGCGTCTTGTACAATTGCATCACTGCATGTAGTGAAGTCCCCTAGGTTTTTCCTCCAAGATACTTGAATAAGTTAACAATGTCTGTCAGCCTCTTCTACAAGTAGGCCACATGTGGGCTCCAGCAGAATTCTCTATCAATAAATACGCCTAAAAATCTGTGCGTCATGACATATGGTATGACTTCGCCGTCGATAGATATAGTGTATGGTCTCATACGCAATATCTTCGTAGTGGGCTTCGTATACTTCAATAATGTGGAGTTCTTTATCATGCACTGACTTCCCCAGATACGCACAACAAAGCATTCGGCTTGCACAGCAGGGCAGATGTACTCAGACTAGCATTTCGGAATTTTTATATTAAATTACAGGTGCTGAAAGCCTAAAACGTGAATGATAACATGCGTTTGTAGATAACGCAATGGGATATTTCGGAGGTACTTTTGCAAAAGAGCGAAAAAATAATCACTGAATAGAAATATGGCGACGCAAATACAAGAACACACATCCTCAAATATCTTTAAGCAACGTGGATTCTGAGTTGCCATCAGTACAATACCTAAGTGTAATATCGTCTAATGGATAATACGACAGTTGATTCATCTGCTTGATAAGTAAGTAATATCAATAGTAAATTGCTTGATAAATATGTAGTCTGAATGTACCACAAGCCCATTTTGCTTAAGAGAGAGAGAGAGAAAGGAAAGGCCGGGAGGTTAACCAGATATTGACATCTGGTGTGCTCCCCAATGCTTGGGGCGGGGAAGTAGGGGCACGAAAGAGGGGGTAGATAGAGGAAAAAAAACGCACGCGCACTCATGTGAAAACGAAAACACTCACAGGAAGGGCGTCCTAGCTACAACCATTCAGTAAGGCCAGTTGATCGCAAAAAGTGTAGTAGCGCTTTCAGGGCCTTCTTCTGTGAAGTTGCATCTTGTCGATATTGTAGAATTCCTTGCTCCGACAGAAGTTGATTATCTAGTTTGCTGAGTTCCTTGCGAAGGCATAGTCGTTGTTTACTATACGCTAGGCAGTCACAAAGAATATTTTGGATCGTTTCTTTTTTGCTACAGAGGCCACAGGCTGCGATGTCGGCCATCCCAATGCGGAAAGCGTAGACGTTGGTAAACGCAACGCCCAACCACAGCCTACATAACAGGGTCTGGTCTGCTCGGCAAAGCCTCAACGAGACTTGAAGACTTAGTGTAGGGTCAAGCGAGTACAGTAGGACATGCTTGAAATGTGGCTGATTCCATTGTGATGTGGTCTGCAGGCAAGCAAGCCTGTGGTGCTTTCGTTCAGCATCTGTCCTAGAAAGTTGTAGTCGTACTTTATGATTTTCTCTGTGGGCTGAGCGGGCAGCTTGATCGGCTCGTTCATTGCCGATGAATCTGCACTGACTGGGCAACCACTGAAATGTAATTTGGTGCCCTTTCTAAGTCAGGTGGTGTATAACCTCTGCTATCTCTAGTACCAGCTGCTCGTCTGGTACATGGCGTAAGGCTGATAGTAGAGACTGCAGTGCCGCCTTCGAGTAGCAGAAAATAGTCCACTTGCGTGTAGGTTGATCAACTACAAATTCCAACGCGGCACGAAGTGCTACTGATTCTGCTGCCATTGATGTTGTTGCGTGAGATGTATTGAATTCAATTATCGTGGCCAACCTTGGTATCACTACTGCTCCTGTAGAGCTGTCCGGCTGAACCGATCCGTCAGTGTATTTATGTGTGGCGTCTTGGTATTTTTCATACAAGAAAAGTAGTGTGAGCTGTTCAAGAGGTGGTGACGACAAATTGGCCTTATTCTGTACGCCAGGTATGTTAATATTATACATTGGTTGAGCGAGGAACAATGGTGGAGCCACAGGTCTAGTGGCAGGAGAGAACGATGTTGGGATCGACTTACCGTGTGCGGTCACTGTTTTGCAGTAACGTGCATGATGTGCATGGTCGGACCACTGGTAGAGAGGCTAGGTGATGTCGAGGAGTTCGAGCAAGGTGTCGTATATGTGTCTTCAGCACTTCCACATTAATGTGGGTCTTGATGAGGTGGTCGCTTGTAATGGCGATAGTTGCCGCTGTTGATGCACTTTGGGGCAAGCCTAAACATATCCGGAGTGCTTGAGCCTGGACACTTTGAAGCATTCGTATGCGTGTTTTACTTGCGTTGGTTAACCCAGGTAGGCTCTACAGAAAGAATCCAAGGAAAAGATTCCTGTATTGTCGCAACATAGCTGCTGTGGACATTCCCCAGTTCTTTCCAGTGAAGAACTTGAACAAATGACAGATGCCTGTCAATCGCCTTTTCATGTATGATACATGTGGGCTACATGTGAGGTCTCTGTTATATATGAGACCTATGAACTTGTATGATCAGAGGTGACGTATCTTTTCGCTGTTTATCAGAACGCTGTAGTTCTGTATTGCTTTGCGCGTAAATGCCAGAAGTGCATATTTTTCAGAGAAAATTTCCAGACCTCGTTGACGGAAGTAAATAGTAACTTGAGTGGCAGCTTTCTGAACTCGCGGTCGCAGCTGTAGACGTGTTACTGCAGACGTCCAAACGCAGATGTCGTCCGCGTACATTGACAGTCTGACAGTACTTGGCAGATGCTCATTGAGAGCTATTAGCGTCAGGTTGAATAGTACAGGGCTAATTATGCCACTCTGGGGATCACCACGGTGGCTGTAATGTAGCGAAGTGTCACCATCCTCGGTCCTCAAAAAAAAAGATCGCTCAGAGAGATAGCTGCGTAGCCAATGAAACATCCGACCGCCCACTCCTACCTCCTTGAGAGCAGTGAGGACAGCTTCATGTGTGACGTTATCGTACGCCCCTTTAACATCAAGAAATAAAAAAAGCGCAGAGACGCTTACGGCCTTTTTCGTGTTGCACATAGCTGACCAGGTTTATGACGCTTTCAATTGATAGCCCGCCACGGCGAAATCCCGTCATAGCGTCCGGGTAGATGTTGTGATGCTCCAGAAACCATTCTAGTCGTCCTAGTACTATCCTCTCCATCACTTTGCCCAAGCGATTAGCCAGTGCAATCGGGCGGTATGATGTGAGCACCAATGGTGACTTGCGAGGCTTCAGTAATAGAACCAAACGGCTGGTCTTCCAGTTAACTGGGAGGGTGCCTTCTCACCACGAATCATTGTATATCTCGAGGAGGGCACTCCTCGCACACTCACCAAGTTGACACAGTGCTCTGTATGATATTCTATCACGCCCGGGTGCTGATGTCCGTCTACACAAAGCAAGTGCTGCTTTAAGGTCATGAAAAGAAAAAAATTGGTCCATGTGGTGATCGCGTGATGCCGTGCCACCACGTGAGAGTGTGGAGATGTTGGGATCTGCGAGCTGATCACATAGGTTGGCACAGAACTCTTCTGCCACGTCGACCTCCGATCTCTGTTGAGAGAGGGCTAGAGCCTTGAATGGAGACCACTGAATGGGAGCTGTCCAGAGCCCTCTTATTGTTCTCCACAAGTGTGATAAAGGTTTTCGGGGTTCTAACGACGCGCAGAAGGCTGCCCAACATTGTGACTCTAGCTTGCCTATGTGGTGTTGTGTCTTCTTCTGAAGACGTCTAGCGATTCGTAAATCGTCTATTCGTTTCGTGCGTCAGTACCTTCGTTCCGCATGCCGTCGGAGAGCCCGAAGTCGTTCTAATTTCACATCGAATTCAGTTGCTCTTGAAGAGCATGCGAGGGTGCACACTGTGTCTTGCACTGTGGACTTGATCACATCTTCTAAGTCAAATGAGGTGTTCTCTTGACAGCGTTCTTCCATAATATTCAAACTTGGTCCAATTCACTCTTTGGATAGTTTCGCGTACCTTGCAAGGTGATGATCCTCTGATCTTGACATATGTGGTAATGTTGTCGCTCCCATGTGTTTCTATGTCCGCAAATCATCCAGCACATGTGACGAGACCTCGAGAAACAAAAGCCTAGTCAAGGCAACTGCTGTATCCAGGGCCACGTAAAAATGTTGAGCTGCCATCATTTAACAAGCACAGCTCGTTGTCTAAAGCAAACTTTATCAGACTTCTACCCTTTGCGCTGATCTTCGGGCTCCCCCAAAGCGTATGGTGGGCGTTGAAATCTCCGATGATTACCCATGGGCCAGGAGTGGATGATAGGATGTGTCCTAGTCTTCTGTGGTCAAATCTTCTTGATGGCGACAGGTATGCACCGACAACAGTGACAATAAGACCCTTTTTCTTCACTGTTAAGCATATATATTGGTTATTGTTGTCAGTTGGTACAGACCGAAGAATGTAAGTCAGGTCACGGCGAATAAACAGCAGGAGCTTGCCGTTTCCACTATAACAAGCCGACATAAATGATTCGTATCCGGAGAGTCTGATAGCGCTCGATAAATTTGGCTCGCAGATGATGATGATGGGAAACATATTGGTGGAAATGAACCGAAGGAAATCTGCAATGTGTGATTTCAGTCCCCATGCATTCCACCGAAAAAGTGTTGCTTTTTTGACCTTTTCCCTGAAAGACAGTGGCTGGTGGCCATTATCTATTCAAGAGCCGCCTGTACTGAACTCAGAGCATCGAGTACTTGAAGTGCACTTCTGGCTGATTTTGTGCGCATGTTGTTTAACACCGTGCGAATGGCATTAATTATGGGTCGTAGAAGAGCAATCACTTGCTGATTCAAGTTCCGCTGCTCCTCTGTTGTCGCAGCTTGCTCTGATGAAGGCGGCTTCTGATGCGGTTCTTCCACAATTTGCGTGCGCTTAAGTGGCGGCCACTCTTCAGTCGAGAGAAATTTACTTGTTTTCTCTCTTCCATCGTCTCCATTCACCGCGGTGTACCCTGCAGTGGGCGCTGTTCCCAGATGCGTTGACTTATTTCTTGTAGTTGACTGTGTTCTTCGCAAAGATCTTCGACGGTGACGTCATCGTCTTCGCCGGACTTTTTTCGTGGCCTCTTTGTGGATAGAGCTGTCTCGCACCATTTGTCTAAGAATAGTGAACTCCTTCTTTATGCGTGGGCAGTCTGGAAGATGCACTGTGGGCACCTTGACAATTGGGGAACTTTAGTATGGTTGCGCTGCATTTGTACTTGGTGTGTGGTTCTCAGCATCGAGGGCACACTCTGGAATTCCTGCACGATCCCCGCACATGGCCGATCTTCTGGCACTGATGACATCGTATAGGTTTTGAAATAAATGGTCGGACCTTGTGATGAAAGTGGCCAACCTTCCCATGGGAGGCGAGACAGTCCCCTTCGAACGTAATTCTCACACAATGTGTTACCAAGGCGGCTGACATTCACAATGACGTTATCTTCATTTGCCGGTTTTATCAGCACTGAGAGATCAGAGTTTGGAATTTCAGTGGCGATGTTATAAATGACTACTGTTGAAGTGGTTCTACCAGCTGGTATCATAAACTTCACATCGATGTTACCCAGTTGCGTTACTTTCTGAAGCGTGTTTAGCGCACGTGGGCTCAGCACATCGACTGCCAAGATGTTCCTTCTTGCGTTTAGACGTACTTCTTTGATCTGATTCGGAGTAATATTCTCGAGATACACAGAGAGCGCTTGCCTGTTCAGCCCGCGTAGACTGTCGGTAGCCTGCAGCGTGACAAACAGGATAGAGTGAGGCCATCGCTGAGAGGCAGTTTTCACGGTGGTCGTGCTTGATGCCGAAGATGCATTGACAATTCGTCGTTTAGACTAGCGGTAAAGGACGGGTTGGAAGCCGTCGTCCGAGGACTCATCACTTGATGCGGAGTACAGCTCATTGTCCTCACTCTCACTAGACGCGTTTCCCCGCTTCCTCGAAGCAGTCCCCGCGCTCAAAGCGAACTCGGATGGTGCCCCGTGAGGTTGAACGTCCATCACCGCGATGTATGGGGCGATAGACCCCACAACTGCAGCAAAAAATCCAGAAAAGCACAAAGACGAACAAGGTGTGTTCCGTAAACGAATCACTTCGTCTTCCTCTATCGTTTTGCTTAAAAGACACACCAGTCATGTGGTGCGTTATATCTTTTGCCATGTGCAGTTTACCGTTCACCTATGGTAGAGTATGGTATTTAATCTCTCACTCACAAAAAAGAGCAGTCGTGGAGGAAAAATTAGAATTGTCCTCTTGCCCTTAGCTGCGTAACATTAAAGCTCTTGAGCTACGGCTCAAGAGCTGTAATGGTTCTCCCACGCTCACAACAGCGAAGTTCAGTCCTTTACATGGCAGAAAATTGACCTTTGTAAATTCACAAAAATACATGCATGAACCAAAGTATTGAACAAAGATGCACAAACATTACAAACTATTGCCAACTCTTTACGTTATAACAGGCAAATTTACATTCATAGTAAGAGGCGCTGCTGCGCAAACTTGTACATGCTAACATTCGTGAAAAAACGCAAGATGACCAGGAAACTAAGGCGAAAATTAAAATGGTGTAATAGCAATATCTTGGGCAGTCCACCAGAAAACCACAATGATTACGAAGCATACAGAAGCAAAGCACATTGAAATCATCCAAGACTGTTGTTACTATATTTATTATTCTGCATTGTGCTATAGGATCGTACTATTTACAGTTAGATTTTCTAGAGCTACGATTTCATACAAGAAAACTGCTGTAGATAAAATATTTGATCTGTCAGGGTCAGTACTCTGAAAAGCTTCAAATTAAGGTGAAGAAGAGAAACAGAAGAACGGACCAGTTAATCTCTCTTGCGGAAGGGGGGGCTGCATAACTAATGCACATTTGCTTGCATTTCAAAATAAAGAGCTTAACAAAAGCAATGCGTATGGAGAGCTTGTCAGGTGTTTTCTTTAGTAGATAAGTTTGCATTGTGGACGCTCTACCGCAAGACAAATTTCGGGCCTAATTTTCGTTCTCTGAGCCTCACACTACACGAAAGCAGATTTTTCGGCATAATAAATGGGCTTCTTTTTGTGAGGACAAAGTTTGTTGGCATTTTGCCTAAACTAGAGCGTACAAACTTAAGGCCCTAAAGCTTGCTTCTTTTGTTGTTTTTCAATGGTGCTGTTAAGACAATAAACATCACGATTGAATTTATAATGAAACATGAACTTTATATATATATATATATATATATATATATATATATATATGTGTGTGTGTGAGGACACAGAACACAACTTTCTAGGCCTGGACTGAGCTGTACTACCTATTAAAATAAATGTGAGGATCCCACACCGAACAAAAATGTCTGAGTAGTTCTTGGGTATGCTGATTTATTCAAATTATTCTACAAATTCACGCTGAAATTTCTCCGCCGATGTGAAGCGTACGTCATTTCTTAGTTTGTTGTATTACTTACACTGAATATGCAGCAATACAAGTTTACACAGAAAAATAATACGATTTTGCTGTTTAGTTCATTTCCCAAAACACGCTTTCAGCAGCGCGCAAGCACGGCTATGTTATCCATCACAGTACTAAAAGTTTGTTTGATGCGATTCTTTCTTTGTAAACAGGACCCTTAAAGGCAACATAACGTTTGGCAGATGAATGCTTCGTATAGAGTCAACGCATAATAGCTTAAGTATTTGAAACAGTCAGTATCTCTCACTTTTGACGGAATTGTATATTGTGGCAGATATCTAGTCAAGTTAATATCGCCTGAATCATTTTGACTCTTGAGTTTTATATTTCGCCCCATCATCGAACCACTCATTCCCCTTACCACTCATATTAATACCGACAGGGTACTTTTGACCACAAATTACTGTAACATTTGATCTATATTGCAACCTTGTTACATTGGACAAGAATTATGCCAGTTCCCAATTTTTGTATTATTATCAATAACAAATCACGAAATTTTTTTCTTTGCCAACAACCCCTCCCCCTCCCCCACTAGAAATGAGGATCATGCAGCTTTGCTCTCGTCCTGAAAAGGTTACTGACCTCTGGTTCCATGCAACGGCCAGTTAGCTTTCAGAGCCAACTCCGAGATAGTTTTAGACTGCAAACACCGCTAGACACTTCCATGTTTCGTACGTGGACTTCACGGTTATGATAAGCATTCTACTTCGGAGATAATTAGCGTGCCGTTTTGCTTGCAAATAAAAACTACAAAAACTATAAAATTATATATAACACCCATAACATAAATTCTGTTTAATAAAGGCATCACTCAAGATCGACTACAGTAGAACTGAATCATAATCACATGCTCACAGTAACAGACAGACTATTAGGGGCATTCGGAGATACAAAGAGATGGGGAAAAATTGGCGATTATGAAAATAAATTGAATGAACGTTCAGCAAGTAATAAGATGTAGTCACTTGGAGATTAGGCCGCTGAAGCTGTGACTAATCGGTCATGAAACAGTACATCAATTGCTGCCAAAACAAAATAAATATGCGTACGAATAAAAAATGGGACAAGCCATAGCAAAAGGCAAATAGTATTACATCAAAAGCAAAGGTATGTCTTCTTTATTGAACTTCGAACAAAATGAAAGCATAGAAAATTTGTTTTCTTTTCATTTTTTATGCTTTGTCATTGGCAACCTATTGTAACGTCTGCATTTCACTCACCCGATTGGCTCCAGCAGACGTCACTGAGTAAAAATAATAGTCAACTTTCGGGGAAATATCAATTACGTCAATACGTAATCTCAACCATAACTCACGATGGATGTAAGAGAACATCGAGTGGATTTTTGTAGTCAAAGGCAGGGTTGATTGGTGTATTTGCGCATAATGTCAGTGGCGTAAGAAACGGAAAAAATAAAAACGAAGAGGTAAAGTTTGCAAAGTGGTGTCAAACTCTGCTGGAACTTAAGGGTAACGAATATTTTTAACTGCGCGAGCTCCCGGCGAAGAGAAAAGAAGCACATGGGCCGGGAGATTGATGTGCCACTCTCTCGGCACGTGGGCCAAGAACATTTCTGAAGTTGTTGGAGAAGTTTACACGCCACCACCGGAGAAGGCACAAATATAAGAAGCTGGACCGAGCAAGCTCCCAAAGACTGAACAGCTCAGGGAGAGGAAGAAGAAGTCATCGCAGAGAACAGCTCCAGCGTTCAGCTCTCGAAGATTTCTCGATTTTCTCTGTGACTTCTGCAATCTCAGACAAGAACACTTGGGACGTGCTCCCGTAAAATGGGGGATCAAAACCCCGCCCAGCTTCCGGGCCCTGGACTGTCTCATCAGGGTGCATCCGATGTGAGTGACCGCTTCGGCCCCAACGTGGTGCACAGTTACGCTTCTGATGGCTCTTCCACCGAATACATGGCCCTATACAGGTATTTCACCCCTGTTCCAAGCCACCGTCTGGAGAGAAAGATCAGAATAACGTCGCCGACTGGTCGACAGGCACCGAAAAAGGCGACTAGCATGCGGTCCTTCGCGATCTCGTACATGCCGACAACGACGACAGACATCCAGAACGCTCTAAATAGGCAAAGCTTGTCGGAGTATTTCGAGCGGATCGCACCTGGCCAGGTTGAGGTAATACGTATAATACCCGCGAGAACATCCTGTTGTTGGAGGTTACTTCAAAAGCTATACTGGACACGCTAAATGCCATTGTCCAGTTGGGAAACATTCCAGTGCGCGCGTTCTCCGCGTACGACAAGGCAACTACCATAGGCGTCATTTATGATGTGGACGAAGAGATTACAGACTCAAGCCTCGAGAACTTGCTTTCTTCGGCGGCTCCTGTAATTGCTTTTCACCGCTTTGGACGGTCGCGTCATGTGAAGGTAGTGTTGGAGTCCGAGTCGTTGCCTACTCACGTCAAGGTTAGATATGTGCGTCATCCGGTACGCCCTTATGTACCGAGACCTCTACAGTGTCATAAATGTTTGAAATTCGGGCATGTCAATGCAATTTGTAAGGGTGTGGTAACTTGCAAACGATGTGGTGGACCTCATGACGATGGCAACTGCAACGCAGCCACAAATTGACCTAACTGCACGGGCGCCCACGACACAACCTCAAAGGACTACACTAAAATGAGGAACCAAATAACTATCATGAAGAAGATGGTTAGGGACCACTCCACGCACAGAAAAGCTGCAAGGGCTGTCCGGCGCAGTATACGTCGTTCACGACACTGACGCAAACGAGGGAGCAGTGCTAACCGAGTTGAAGAACTGACATCGAACCTCCAGGCTTCACCTACTCGTCGCTTGCTTTTACCGGCCAGAAATGAAGATGTCTGTGCTTCCGTACCTTTACAGCCGACGAATGGACGAGCCAACCAGCCACCGGCCCGTATTACTTTGAAGTGGCCTTCTTTACCATCAAGACCCACGTGTACGCCTTCACCTTTTAATGCTGCTGAACGCAGTGAGCAGGAAGACAAGATGGGTAATAATGACATCAAGAGTATGCTTAGAAATATAATGGGTTCAGTGCGCAAGATCCTTAGTGGTCTAAACACATCGGCGGCTAAAGCTGCTGTCCAGTTACTTGAGGTGCGGGAGCCACTTTTTGTTGTTCTTCAGTAAGCGAATATGTCCTCGATGTTCGAAGATCGCATGCGGCAGACGCTTGTTATGCAGTGGAATGCTCGTGGTTTACGTGGCCATCTCTCTGATTTCAGACAGCGGGTATTGAAATACCAATTCCCAGTCATTGCCATCTGCGAACCAAACATGTAGTCTACATTCCGTTTATCTGGGTACGTCCAGCTTTGGTCTCACAGTGATCACCGTGCAAGCAAGGTGCTAGTTTGTGTACGGGCCAGCTGGACAGCACAGAGAGCCGTGCAACCCAGCTGAGTAGTGTTTTACAGCGAAAGCAGTTATGAGATCACAACTCGGACCACGCGCTGTGGTCTGCCAGCGCTGCCGCCGCTGCCACAGCCGGTGTCCGTCACCACATCGCACAAAATGAGAAAAGAAAAAATATAACGCCAATGACACAGAGTGGCTAGAACCCGGGTCCGCTAGATACCAGCCCAGTGCTATACCACTGAGCCAAAGCGGAGCTTAAGACTTGCTGGAAACTTGCTTTAGACAAGCTTGATGTTGGGAAAATATTCGCGTTACTATGACCTCTTAAGCGTTTTAAAACAGCAAAAGAACAACCAGTCCTCGCACAATGCGAATAGCGTAACGAGTGGGTCGTCCAGTGCTCCAACCCATTCCAAAAGCTTCTTCTTGTTCACTTAATAACTGTGGCGCATACCCACTTGTTTGTTTGTTTCTTTGTTTGTTTGTTTGTATCCTCTAATCCATGGCTTGTACCCTCACTCTGGGGAATTGGCCAAGTGAACATATAGGCTCATATGAACGATAACTGCATTATTGCTTACAACGAAAAAAAAAGGGGGGGGGGAGTTGTATAGTGAAGACAGTATGTTAAAAAAAGAAAGAAATCAAAGATTTAGATAGTGAGAAAAAAAGAATCAATAACAAAGTAGACACTAATAGCTACAACTTGACTTTGGGAGCCGACCAGACAGCTAATTTTGCCAAACCCGATTAATTTGGCATGTCACGGATTTATCCAGAATTGAAAATTACTTTTTTACCCGGTTTTTTTAATATCTGTTAACGTGGGCTTTATGTTGAAAAACGTTTAGAGTCTTGAATAAAATTACACACCGCATCGAATGCATCTCTGTGGCAATTTCCCGAAACAGAGGCACCAAAGCTTAGAACATTTTCTGTGGTTAAATTTAAACCTAGCTTCGCAAATGGAATATCTAAAAGTCGTTTCCTAATTCAGGCATATTCCTCATCGTCGTCAGACACTCTATGAAACCTTGGCACAAAGTTCCTTGCAAGTGTTGAGCGCACACCACGCTTCTCAGAAAATTGATGAAAAATAGCATAGCGAATGCCAACCTACTACCCTAAATGTTTTATTATTATTGCCGTAGTGGGTATCAAGCAAGTGTGCTTGCAGCATTGACGCAATGAATGTTCAGAAAAGGCTCGGATAGGCCACTCATCTAGCTTTCGCTGTAACTGCACCACTCCTTCTGCGCAGGCCAGGTGTTTTCTATGTTAATTTTGACATTTAGTTTACTCCCTAAAAATCACTAAAGGTATTGCAGATATAGTGGAATTTTTGGGGGCGCTCCTGACTCGCAAATCCAAGGAAGGTAGCTACGAAAAAAATAAAAAAAATGAAACCTTGGTATGCACCAAGTACGAGTTAGATTATGTTTGCGGTTGTAATGTGCGTTGTTAAAACGTCATTTTTTGCCGGATGGTATGTAAACATTATGGCCCAAAAACACACAGAGAGATTACAATATGGCCTTCGAGAGAAGCAAGGCTTCTTATTTTCTTTCGGAGTCCCAGTTTTATGGGCGTGGCAATGTATGCAGTGGGTCCATCTTTGCGGGAACCTACGCAGGTATGATACGGATAACAAGAAATCCTGCTTCATGCAACGTCGCCATTGCTTTTGCGTAACTTGCCAGAACCCCGTCTTTATAGATTCAACGTCTCATTGTTTGTTTTTCCTCCTTCAAGCTTGCTTTATAGAGAGGAAAGACTGCAAGAAGAATTTCGTGAAAACAAAGCGAGCATCGAGTCATGCATAACCTCTCAGATTTCGGCTTCTGTCATCGAGTTCCCGGGGGCGTGAACAAGAGAAGACAAAATATTTATTCATACGCGGATCCACTCGCGCGCCCTGGTAAGGAGGAAACAAAAGTATATGCGTATATAGGCATCTATTTCGTTGCACGAGAAAACAACCTGTTCTCCAGAGTTCGAAATGTTTTACCTTTGTCTTAAACTTTACTGAATATATATTATAAAATTTAATTTCAGCTTTACCGCAATAGTCCCTAATAATATTATTCCTTACTACCTGAAAAACGCATGTATAGAAATATTCTGACGCATTATTAGGCATTATAATCCTAACCGTACATACACTTTTTACACATGCTATCCTCTTGAACCCATTCTAAGCATAATTAGAGATAGCGCTGCGAATAACCTATCCTTCTTCAATGTTGTCTTGCTTATACCGTATGCAGTGTAGCTTTTTTTCGCTTTGTTCTTATCTTTTGAAAAAATGTAAGCGCAATTCGCTAAAATTCAAAGTTTGACGCCAGTGCAGTCAGTGCAGATAGTGTGTCTACTTTAAATCGAAACGACGAGCCGCCACCATCGGCGTTCGCACAGGTTCGCGTTTGTGTGTGTGAGTCGGTGTATGTATGTTGACGAATGATTGATATGTGGGGTTTAACGTCCCAAAACCACCATTTGATTATGAGAGACGCCGTAGTGGAGGGCTCCGGAAATTTTGACCACCTAGGGTTCTTTAACGTTCACCGAAATCTGAGCACATGGGCCTACAACACTTCCGCCTCCATCGGAAATGCAGCTGCCGCAGCCGGGATTCGAACCCGCGACCTGCGGGTCAGCAGCTGAGTACCTTAGCCACTATACCACCACGGCGGGGCTTGGTGTATGTATGTATGTATGTATGTATGTATGTATGTATGTATGTATGTATGTATGTATGTATGTATGTATGTATGTATGTATGTATGTATGTATGTGTGTGTATGTATGTATGAATGTACGCACGTATGTGTGTATGCATGTGTAGTAGTAGTAGTAATAGTAAAGGTAGTAGTCTGTAGGCTAATGGTAGTATTAGGAATGTTATTACCAGGAGTACAATGCGATATGGCATGGTTGTTTAAATGGTAAAGCAACTAACACCGATACAGAATATTTCAAGACATGATAAATTATTTCCCCCAGAAAAATTCACTATGCTGGATCAAACTCAATTCGGAATATTCCTCTGAGACTTTATCCATTCAAGTACAAAATACCTTGACCACTCGCATAATAATCTTCCATCTTGTGGGAAAATTACCCCGCTTCCATTTTTTATTCTCCAGCTTGTATGAAGTTCTTTAACCTAATAACTACTGAATTCTTGGCTATTTCGTTCACTTGAATTCATTTCATTAGAAGGAAGCTAAACAATGCTATCAATGTAAGTGCTTGTTGGTGTTCAAGCAACATCCTGTACATTGTTGTTTACCGCCTGATTCCCATTATCTATGCTGCATCGGAATTGTTTTGTAACCGAGGATGGAATTTAGCGAGTGGAACAATAAACAGTAAAGCTCAACGCTAAACGCTAAACAGGTGCGCAACATTCGTTGCTTGCCCGCAGTCGTTCCATAGCTTCACTATTTGTCGAATTCGTATCAATATGTGCAAGGTGCTTTCACTGACCAATACAGATTACCGGGCGAAAGTCTAAGAACGTTAAGAACGTTATTATTGCGACCTCAAGTATGCAGACACTCTTGGCTGGATTTAGCCACTGTAATCATTCAGCATATAAATAAATATATATATATAAATATATATATATAAATATATATATATATATATATATGAAAATGCAAGAAAAAAATAACCCAGAAAAAAAACTATTGTGCGCGGAATTGATTGTCCGACCTCTGAATTGTAAGTGCGAAGCATTAGCCACTGTTCCACGAAGGACCACTTCCTTGGAAGCTACCTGTATCAACCAGTTACCGCTTTGCAGAAAATCTCGGTTGAAGTATCGGGTTTTCAGCATTACCAGTGATATGGCGCAAAGAGTGCGCGTTGCCACATCGGCACGACGTGGCGGCGCGCACTCTTCTTCCCACGCTCGCTTTGCCCCACACAGAGGAGATGCTCAACCATGGGCTCGCGTATTTCGCGGTGAGGACAATACTACGCCTTGGGCTTTCGCCAGAATGATTTTGTTGCAGTTAGCGGGCACACAAAGGTCCTTGCACTCACTTTGCAGTCTCCGTTCGCGAAAAGGGTGCGCTTTTCAGACACAGCGAAGTAACAACTGAGGTGCTTATTTGCGTTCATCTGTACCAGCAAGTACGTTTCGTGTGTCATTTGTGTGAGCACCGGGGTCACGTTTCGATTTTCTTGCCATTTATCGCGTGCCCTTTCAAATTGTTGCCATAACGATCATTGCTTCACCTTTGCGCCAAAATACGACTTTCTTATGTTCAGAACTTTATGGGGTTGAACCCAGGCCTCTAAGTTAACCAACGACCGGAAAACAATTGCTAGCATCAGTGCAAGTGGACGTGTAGGTCACAGTACACTTCAATAATGACATGGCGCGAGTGGTTGGCAAAGGATTTTTCTTGGAGAGCCGTCAAAATGAAGGAAATAAAAGCTC
The DNA here is from genome assembly GCF_043290135.1 of Rhipicephalus microplus. Taxonomy (NCBI): domain Eukaryota; kingdom Metazoa; phylum Arthropoda; class Arachnida; order Ixodida; family Ixodidae; genus Rhipicephalus; species Rhipicephalus microplus. The sequence continues at coordinate 109,472,423 of NC_134704.1, forward strand.
TAAAGAGAGCCAAATGCGATGTGTACATGGCTGTTGTTTGGTTTATAACTTAAGTAATAAGGTGTTAACCGAGAGGGAACAAAATGGCGAAATGAGATTAGACCCGGCTAACTCTAGGCCGATGTACCATCTGTTCATTTAGTGGTCTTGCTATCTACTCCTGTGTTGCCCTTCTCAGCCATGCCGAACAGAAAAAAGACACAGCAACGGGTTGATTTGATTAAGAAAACTTGACTGCCCTTGTTCTAGAACACAGAGAACTCTCTTCTGGGAATCAACCGCGAAAAACTATGGCAAATTCACACTAGTGGCATCTAGAGGCATGAAAAGATTTTTTAATGACGCTAGCGTGGCGGGTGGAATTCTGCGAGCATGGGGTGGGGGATGGGAGGGAAACAGGGAACTGCAGTTGCTGCAGCGTGGACTGGCTTGGCATGTGCCGCCGCCGTTGCCCTTTCTCCGTGTCAGCGCCACCGGCCAAACTGCGTGGCGATGCGGCGCGCTCACACGTACACCCTAGCTCGCATGATGCAACCATTTCGTCCCGTTGTCGTGTGACGATCATTTCCGAATCGCTAAGTTGTGTCAGGCATGTGTGCGTGTTTTATGCTAACAGCTTGACTGTGCTGTCGACGCTGGAGTTCACGTGAACGGTGCTTTTCGGCGGCAAATAAGCTATCAGTACATCAAGCGCGTAACTTTCGTGGGGGTCTAGGGCCTCGAGTGAGCCTCACCGCGAAGAGATCATGCGCACTCTGCGTGCTAGGCACTGCCCGGAACACGAATGGTAAGCAACTCTTCTCTTTTCTGTTTGCCAGACCGTACCGCCATCGGGCGCTTGCAGGCGTCGTTCTGTGCGGCACAAGTAATGTACGATGAAAAGCAAAAAAATAATAAATCGAGAAGGGCGTTAGGCGCACTTATATCAATGTTGTGCACTGTAAACGCGAACTAGTTAAACTGGCTTTATTAAGGGCATAAAACCTTCATTTTGAAGAATCTATACTCAGAAAGGACGAAACAAGAATGCTGTAATGAGATTCTCTTCACTATTTTTCTCCGTTCATATATCATGTTGACACAAAGTGCAAGAAAGGAACTGAAGTCACGCCCTAACGTCATTTTTCAAATATATTTAACGAAGATAAAGCTCTTATTTCACTCTCTCTGGCATGTTTTTTTCTTTATTTGATCCAAATATTTCTATAATGTCCTCAGTACTAGTAGGCATGCGTGCAGCTTCGAGGCGGAAAAAAGTATTTCTCAAGGGGCTTAACAAATTAATGAACGTGCTATTATTTAAGTTCTTCTTCCGTCGACTAATGCACAATGTCGTATGGAAGGACATTACCATTGTGCTGGGCCACGAAGCACTTTTTTTGAAGAATCACTTCGCTAACGTATTTTGTCTTCAATTCAAAATTGAGCCTGCAAACCCTCGATGTGGCCAATCGGCAGAGCATGCACACTCAGTATGCCATTTGGGTAGCAAATGTGGCATGCCACGCACGTAATAAAATCCGGTGTTGAGAAAACCTGGCGCCAAAGAAGAAAACGGGACTCTTCTTTAGTGACCTCTCAACGGTGCGAGCAAAATGCCTTTCGACCTTTGGACGGTGTCAAAAGTGGAGCAACCATTACACGAATGGGCCCGCCGAGGTAAAAAAAAAGACGCAAAAGAAAAAAAAATGCACTAAGAGATGCTTAGGCAGTTCCGAAATGACAGCGGATGCTACCGTAGCTTGGCTCTTGAAGCGATAGTGAAGTGAAGCCGTCATGAGATAATTTCGGCCTTCTGAAGAACGATTTTGAACTACCATGCTATGACAGGAGGCGCAAACTCCCCATACCTGCCATCGGACACTAATTCGCAAGGTGGTACGCTATAACAGTGCCGCTTACAAAACTAGAGGCCTGCCGGACATTCTACTAGAAGTTATTCAAAAACACACATTTCTTTCAATATGTAACTGTGCGGTTAGCAAATAGGGGGAAAAGGGTGAACCGTTAGGAGGCGGGTGGCCGCAAATACTATCTTTTGATATGTGGGGTTTAACGTCCCAAAATCATCATACTATAATGAGAGACGTGGCAGTGGAGACCCCAGAAATTTTGACCATATAGTGTTCATAAACGTGCACCAAAATCTGACGACATTGGCCAATAGTATTTTCGCATCCGTCGTAAAGGCAGCCGCAGCAGCCGAGATTTGATCCCGCGACCTGCGGGTCAGCAAACGGGTACCTTAGCCGCTAGACCACCACAGCGTGGCAGAACAATATTTTTGCAACTCTCAAGTGAAGGTGCTACTTTAGAAAATATAGGAGTATAAAAGACCACCATCATTCATGATACGTGAAAAATTGTCCGGCAGTAACTATTTTATTGGATGGCAGTAACTCTTACCGTGGATTCGAAGCGAGGGGGGTTCTTTGACTACCTCGCGTTCTTTAACGTGTACCCATATCTGTGCACACGAGCCTACAGCATTTCCGAAAGCCCTCTTTTAGCTTTTCTCATGCAAGCGAAATGTATTCGTGCTCTATTGCATGTCCTCTGGTGGCTCGGGCAACCGTGCCAATACTTTAATTTAGTTACTCATTTCCTATAAGTTATGTTCACATGTTGTGAACTGTACAAACAAAAGCTGACCAATTTCTCAATGAATTGAGACTTGCTCAGCACAAGTAAAATTGAAGTCTTCTATTTTTGAACAAGCGTGTCGTACTGATACCAGTACGACACGAGGGAGTAAAGAACACAGCCTCCAGTATATAATTTTATGCTAAAGGTAAGTCTCTCCCAATGTCATACATAAAAAAAACATCACCGGTCTAAGCACCGATGCTTGTGGTACACCAGACTCCACAGAAACCCTCCCAGAATATTTATCTTACAATACAACAAATTGTTGCTTGTTGTGGAGGTAGGATGCGATACATTTAGTCAATTGCTTGTTTTTAGGCATGGTGTTCAGTTTAATACTACCTTTTTGTGAGAAACCTTATTGAATATCTCTGAAAAATCAATAAACTTAGCGCAAGTCTGACCATCTCTGTCAATTGCCAACGCAAGGTCGTGAATGGTCTGAACTAATTTGGTGGAAGTCGAAAAGCCTTATTTGAATCCGTGTTGAGACTCAGAGAGGGGTTTATGGGCAGCGAAAAACTCTGAAATATGGGTATGAACATATGCTCGAGCAGCTCAGAAACTGTTGACGTTAGTGATATTGGCCTTCGAATATTATATATATCCTTATTTATTGTTTTATGCAGTGATTTCACTTTGGCTGTTCTCCATTTTATTGGTACCTGTCGTTCATTTAATGATTTTGTGAAAAGAACGTACAAATATTTGGCAGCCCATTTGGCGTATCTTTTCAGAAAATCCTTAGGTATTTTGACAGCTCGACCAGATTTTATAGCGATAGCAAATATATGGATACTCTCAGCTTAATTTTGCCGCCGACGTTGGCGTCGATGTCATACACCGTATATGTATACGTAGCTATATAGGTGGAAACGCAAAAAAGGAAAAACAATGTTCTGACGCGCGAAATCTGACGTGGGACCTCAGCGTTGTGAAAGCGAGGCGTCAACCACTAAGCCACTCCGGAGAATGTTCCTTACCGTTCAAGCGGCAAGCTATTTATATCTACCACTTACCGCAGTTGTGTTTTTGGAATTACCACAAAGCTAGCGCAATCAGCGCACGTCGCCACATCGCGCAACGGCGCCCATTCTGATCTCCTACGCGTAGTTTGCCCGGCTTAAAGAAGGGAAGTGACGCTCTTCATGCGCCCTTATCTCGTGGTTGCGAGGAGAAGAGGATCGGACGCTTTGGCTGGCTTCGAGCTTTATGTGGCATGATTCTGCTGTTGTTACCGGGTGCACAAAGGTCACTGCAACCATTGCAGTCTCCGTTCGCGAAAAGCGCACGCTTTTCAGGCACAGCGAAGTAACAAACAAGACGTTTATTCACATACACCTGTACCTGTGAGTACGTTTCGTGTGTAATTTGTGCGCGAGAAACGGGGGCAGCGTTTTGATCTGCATTCCATTCTGCGCATGACCTTTCAAGTTGTTGCTATCGCATTCATTGCTTCGCCTTTGCGGCAAAGCTGTGGCTTTTTCGTTTACATCAAGCTTCAAGAGCATGTTGAAAATACCCTCTTCACTCACAACAACGTCCGTCATCGGTGGTGATGTTTACCAAATTTAGCTAATTCTCTATCTTCAGTATTAAAACAATACTGAAACTGCCTATTGAATGCGTTGGCAACTTTTGCGCCATCAGTAGTTTGAAAACCGTTTATGGTAAATGAATTAAGATGGACAAACTGTTGAGAATACGAAAATTGGGTTTCAAATCTTTTGTGTTGAGCTGAGAACAAAACTGGGCAAAAACTGCAAAGTTTTTGCCCTTGTAACCTAACAATTAGGTTGTATGTTTACGCAACCAATCTCAAATTTTCTTCGTTTTAAGATGATGCATTAATCTAAAGAACGTCGCTTTTTAAGCGATTAAATCTTCTCCGCAGTTGTGAAGTTAAACAACCTAATAAAGCATTTACTTGTTTAAGTTTCTTACGTGTCAGTGAATGAACATGACACCTCACCCCCTACCGCTTCCGTCTCACGTATAAAAAGTACAAATTCATCAATGCATTCATGAAAAAGGTTTGTAAAAGAAGCCTAAAGATCAAAAACGTATGCATCAGTGTAAGATAAACTATCTAGATAAATTGAAAGCCCACTTATTATCGCTTCGTCATCAGCTCTAGAGAAGTTCCTAAACAAAGAAAACGAATTACCTTTGTTGGCTATAAAGTTTCTGAGACTAAGAAAGACTGCTTGATGATCGGGAATCCCAGGAATAATTTTAAATGAGGCATTAGCAAAATTGCTACTGCTTACGAAGAAAAAATCGAGTCGGACCTACTGTTTTTCTGAATTCTTTTGAATCCTTCAATATTTTGATGAAAGACAAATGGGAAAGTGATATCAAGTAGTGCCTCTCCGACCATGTCAATGCGACTTTTGGTATACATACGAAGAAATAAAGTACCCTTAAAGGACAATAATGCTTTTCTCCACTTTACAGGTGGCCGAACGTTCCTTATCTTGGGAACATATAAGGGACTTTCACTCAAGGTATGAGTGAAATTTGTGTAATACCAATGAGTTTACTACAAAACTATAGACGCAGAAATGCTCGCGAACTGTTTTTCAACAGACCTATTCTGTGGCCAGAAATTTCCTGAAGAGGCTTTGTTAAAATTGAAGGCCACTCGTGCACTTTTAATTCGACTAATAGTAGTTGTCGATTGCATAGTGCGGTTGCCTTCTCCCATAAGACAATCAGATGGCCGAAATGTGACCTCGAAAAAAATGGTAGGTGAGATGGTCTTCCCTGTATATTTTGACACTCCAAGATACTACTTTTATTCACTTAGTATTTCCTATAATGTATCACTAGCTGTACTAAATTTTGTTTATTTCCATCGTAGCAGAAGCTTTCTGTGCAGCACACTTTAAGACTGGGTAGTGGAAAAAAAAGGCAGATCCCACGTACAGTGGAATCTGCCAATCGATGATATAAGTTGTACCATTGACGAAGGTTGATATTGCCGCGAACCACGCATTGGGTTTGTTTATTTGTGTTTTGTTTTTTCGGCCTGGCTGCGCCGGCCTGTGCTATTGCCGTTTTCACAGCGTTTCGAACAAACGCTACCACAGCGTTTCGAACAAACGCTACCACAGCGTTTCGAACAAACGCTACCACAGCGTTTCGAACAAACGCTATCGAACAACGCTTCAGGCGTTGTTCGATAGAAACAACGCTTCAAGCGTTGTTTGTTAGAGGCGCTGTTCGAACGAACAGCGTTTCTAACAAACGCTATCACGGCGTTCTCGCTACAATTTGACTATTCGAGAAACCCTCGCGCCGAGGAATATAAATTCCCGCACAGCCGATGCCGCGTCATTCGATCGCCGACGCTCACTAGCGTGCCCGTCGTTTTGCCGGCCGCTGCTTCGCCGCCTGTGTATTCTTTCACTTGTCAGGGGAGCCCAGGTTCGCTCCAATAAACTTGTTTTCCTTATAGACAACTGTGTCGTCCTTTTCTGCGTGACATCTGGTGCAGGTGCGGAGTACATGAACCCTAAGCCATTGCCAAGTCGACAAGCAAGCCCAACACGACAAGCACGCCCAACTCGTGTCAGCCGCCGACAGCGAGGCCTTCAGCCAGAGTTTGGTCTGCTCCCGGATAAAAAAAGAAAAGAAGGCGTAAAAACCACGATGATCAACGCAGGCACCATGACCAGCGCTACCAACCATCCCGTCGTTCTGCAACAACATCGTGAGCCCCCATCATTCCGAGGACCTCCTGGTGAAGACCCGGAAGAGTGGCTGGAGAAGCTGGAGCGCGTCCGCATCTTTAACAGGTGGGATGACGAAGAAACGTTTCGTCATGTCTTCTTCTATTCGGAGGATGCAGCTCGAACGTGGTTTGAGAACTAAGAAGCCTCCCTAACCGACTGGACTGTCTTTAAGAGCGAATTCCTCAAAACATTCGCTACGGTTGTGCGGAAAGAACGAGCTGCCCTTTTGTTGGAGACGCGAATGCAACACCCTAACAAAGGTGTTGTACTGTTCGCTGAGGAGATGAAGATGCTGTTCCGGGGAGCTGACCCCGAAATGACAGAAGAGAAGAAGGTGCGCTTTCTGATGCGGGCAGTTAAACAAGAGCTCTTCGCTGGACTCATCCGCAACCCCCCTTAGACCGTCGCCGAGTTCGTCACCGAGGCTTCGATGATCGAGAGGACCTTGGATATGCGTTCGCGGCAATACGATAGACCACTCAACACCCTTTCGGTGAACCCGGTAAACGCCCCTGGATTGGCGACAGAAGACTTGCGGGAGACCATCCGCGCCGTCGTTCGCGAGGAACTGAGGAAATTGTTCCCAGCAACGCCACAGCCCCAAGTCACCTCCCTCACTGACGTCGTCCGCGAGGAGGTTCAGCAAGCACTGGGAAATTCCACGCCGTCGGAAGCATCTTGCGAACCACAAGCGATGACCTACTCCGCTGCTGCTTGTCGCTGTGTTGGCTCGCCAATTTGAAGGACCCCTCTGGCCGTCTTTGGCGGTGGAGCTTGCGCCTGCAAGAGTTTGACGTTACAATATTCTACAAATCCGGCAGGAAACACTCCGACGCCGACTGCCTGTCCCGCGCCCCCGTCGACTCACCACCACAGGACTCCGATGAAGACAGCGCGTTCTTCGGAGTCGTGACAGAGAGCGACCTCGCCGCCCAGCAGCGTGCCGACCCTGACTTCCGCGCCATGATCGACTACCTCGAAGGACGCAACGTCGCCGTGCCTAGGGCGTTCAAGCGCAACTTACCAGCCTTTAGCCTCAAAAATTCCATCCTAGTGAAGAAGAATTTCAACCCCGGAGCGAGAACGAATTATCTACTTGTCATCCCCGCAGACCTTCGTGACGAAATTTTGGAAGCGTGCCACGACGACCCGTCTTTCGGACATCTCGGAACAGCTTGCACGATTACAAAAATCAAGGCGAAATACTTCTGGCCCCGCCTTACATCTGATGTCACCCACTACGTCCGGAGCTGCCGTGACTGCCAGCGACGAAAAACACCACCGACGAGACCAGCCGGACTTCTGCAGCCGATCGCCGTCCCAACGAGGCCCTTCCAACAGATCGGAATGGACCTTCTGGGCCCGTTCCCTACATCCCGATCCGCGAACAAATGGATTGTCGTAGCGACAGACTACATGACGCGCTACGCAGAGACCACCGCTCTTCCTAGGGGAACTGCACAAGAAGTTGCAAAGTTCTTTATTAACCAAATTGTGCTGCGACATGGAGCCCCTGAGGTCCTAATCACGGACCGCGGAACGACCTTCACTGCGGAGCTCATGCAAGTAATCTTTCGCTACAGCAACACAGATCACCGAAGAACGACGGCGTACCACCCCGAAACGAATGGACTAACGGAACGACTCAATAAGACATTCGCTGATATGCTGTCTATGTACGTCGACGTTGAACATAAGACGTAGGACGAAGTCCTCCCGTACGTCACGTTTGCGTACAACACGGCTATTCAAGAAACCACGCAGATGACACCGTTTGAGCTCGTCTACGGAAGACGGCCGACTACAATGCTCGACGCCATGCTTCCGCACGTAGAAGACGACGACCTCAACGCCGACGTCCAAGGATACCTCCAACGTGCGGAGGAAGCCCGCCAACTCGCTCGAGCTCGTATAACGGACCAGCAACTGGTGGATGCCGGACGCTACAATCTCCGACGCCGAGACGCCGAGTACCATCCTGGAGATCGTGTGTGGGTTTGGACTCCCATTCGACGACGTGGACTCAGTGAGAAACTTCTACGACGCTATTTCGGACCCTACCAGATTCTACGACGTGTTGGCGAACTAACGTACGAAGTGATCCCCGATGGGGACTCCTGTACATCACGACGACGCACGCGGCCCGAAGTCGTCCATGTAGTTCGCTTAAAACCTTTCTACGGACGATGACGAACTTTCATTTTAATTTGTATGGACTGTTCCTTATGTTAGCATCGGGTCGATTTACTCTTAGAGGGGGGGAAGGGGTAATGCCGCGAACCATGCATTGGGTTTGTTTATTTGTGTTTCGTTTTTTCGGCCTGGCTGCGCCGGCCTGTGCTATCGCCGTTTTCACAGCGTTTCGAACAAACGCTACCACAGCGTTTCGAAGAAACGCTATCGAACAACGCTTCAGGCGTTGTTCGATAGAAACAACGCTTCAAGCGTTGTTTGTTAGAGGCGCTGTTCGAACGAACAGCGTTTCTAACAAACGCTATCACGGTGTTCTCGATACAATTTGACTATTCGAGAAACCCTCGCACCGAGGAATATAAATTCCCGCACAGCCGATGCCGCGTCATTCGATCGCCGACGCTCACTAGCGTGCCCGTCGTTTTGCCGGCCGCTGCTTCGCCGCCTGTGTATTCTTTCACTTGTCAGGGGAGCACAGGTTCGCTCCAATAAACTTGTTCTCCTTATAGACAACTGTGTCGTCCTTCGCTGCGTGACAATATGTCACTTCAAAATCAGCAAAATCTACGAGGTGGACAAAAACTATGCTGTACATGACTTCCATGTCATGATTATTATGCTCAGACGTGTATTTACCTTCGTCGCTGCTTCACGTCACGCGATATTAAATTTGGTAGTTCTGGAGCTATAAAAACAGCCCTCAAACAGGCTATGCGCGTAGCATGTAGTCATGTTTCCCATAACACACAAGTCATGATTGTCATTTAACTTCATCATCTATTCAGGTCACGTGATACTAAACTACGTATATGGGAACCTAGCGAAACAGCTGCAAGCGCGCTATGTGCGTAGCATGCAGTCATGTTACATGACACGCATATCAGCATTATTAAAGACGATAGTCTTACTTGGGAACCTTCGACGTCAAAATTGTGGTCTGTCTGTACACTTGGCTGTTTGCACACACCTAACAGCACCCCAGACAACACCAAATGACACCTCAAATGGCCTACTCCATCCGCAGCGTTCATACTTGTTCGATTGTCAAATTAAAAGCAAATATCGCGCCTATCTGAGGCACCATAAAAACACTTCAATATTCTATGTTTCTGTAATTTTACTGGAAAAGGCATACTTAAGTAATTCTAAGGACCGTAGCGCTTATCGCGCTGTGCTGACGACGCAACGCTTGCACGAAAAGGCAAGTGTTTCCAACGCTTTGCGCTCATGTCTGACGCCTTACGTGATTTGATGCGCTTGTTTGCCTCCGCAGCACGCTTGAGGCACTCTAACGCAGCGCCTCCAGAATACCAGTCACCAAGTTTCTTGCGCAAAACATCAAATAAACGCTTTGTTCACTCTCTCCAAACGCAAGGCTGTCGTCTTTTGACGACAATTGCAGTGTAACATTTAGATAAGGGACCAATTTTATGTTTGGACATGTAATTTACCTTCGTCCTTAACTGACGTCACGTAACACAAAATTTGGTATATTTGAAGCTAGCGAAACGACCATGAGCGCGTTATGAGCGTAGCATGTAGTCATGTTGTTACAAGACACGCATATCAAGATTATCATGTTCGCACCAGTAATGTACCCTCATTATCCATTCACGTCCCGTAAGACCGAGCTTGGTATATGAGCGACATGAGCGGGGCGTAGGGTCATGACTTATATTGCATTCATGTAGTGATTTCCACGTTATAGTATGTCACTTGTGTTCGCCATGCAGTCATGTCATACCATACCTGTTTTGCAATATGTCATGTCAGCTAAACTACTGCAAGAGCACCAAGACCATGAAATGTAAATCATGAGATTCATGACACACATATAATGATTTTAATGTTATGGCTAGTCTCTTATGCTTGTCATAGTCATGTTAAGCCATAGCAATTTCGCTATCTATACCACTATCAAAACAGCCAGGAGAGCTAAAGGTACGCTATAGGTAGATAAATAGACCGATACGCTCAAAGTCGCCGAAGTTTGCCATGAAATGGTTTGCATTTAAACGGAGCTGCTAAGTAGAAAGCAGATACGCCCAATTAAATCAGTTTGTGTTCTTCTAGGATCTTCAAGCCACGTATGTTCACAACCAATTTGTTTCACAAAAGGATTGATGATTTCTGTATGAAAGATATTGACACAGCAAAATCCACTTTTAATTATTTCTAATAAATCAAGAAAACTACAAAATAAACAAAGATACTCTTTTTGACTATATTTGTTTACTGGAGTGGTTCCTCGTTAACGTATCATTCAGCTATTTCTTTTCTATATTACGGAAGAAAAATTTTCAGCCGTCATTTGATATCACCGGGGTAGATAATTTTTATCATTGTTACAAAGCTTACAACATCGGTGGGTGCTTCTAAGCTATACCAGGTTTACCGGGAGGCTGAAAATACAAGGCCACATAGGTGTACAAGATAAACTTTTTTCTTTTATCAAAAGGAGTATATGCGCACATACCATGAAATCGTCGCACACTACAGGCTGAATCGGCAAGTATACCCGAGAGCGGACAACTCACTATGTAAGAAAAACGAGGTTTTGTGGCGAAAGTTACAGACCGGGGTTTTTCCGAACCCCGCACTTTACAGCAAGTGGCACCCCGCAGTTTTCCAGTCCCAGTGTAAATTTTGTGATGAGGTAGCGAATTTGGTCCACATGGTGTGGACATGTCCAAGTCAGAACGATGGTTCTCACACTTTAGAATCCTGGGAGGCCCTGCTCTGCAGCCCAGATCCCAACGTCCAGCGTGACATTATCAGTCAAGCCCTTGCTGCTGCTGCGTCCCAAGGGATTTCGGCCGACAGCTAGGGGCGACGGGCCTTGCCTGAAGAATTGACTGACTTTTTAACAAAGTTTTCTCTCTCTTTCTCTTTATCAAAAGAACACACACATTTTGTTTGGTACGCCGCTGTGCCTTACAACAATTCATTGTAATAAATGCTGTGTATTTAGTATATGTAGACACGCTTCCGAAATTCTTCCGCGACTTAAAAAACAACAACAAATCATTCAGATTTCTACACCCGAAAAAAAGTACGCTTAACTTATAATTGAGTTCATTAACAAATGTATGAGACTTCACTATCTTACGCAAGCATCTCAAGTCTATTGTAGACGCGCATACATTAACCATTCAGGGTTTCTTGCTTAAATGAAAACCAAGCGGTGCAAGAAAAAAAAAGTCACCTCGCTAGACTGACGAAACAAGGAATTCACTGTGAAGTCAGATCACGCTCCGTATGCTAACATGAGATAAGCGCCATCGCTAGCCTACCACTGGATTCCGCACATATTGTACGCTTTTCCGTCTTCAGAGAGAATAACTCGACTGAATCAAGCGGCTGGAAATGTGGAAACTGACAAGAACAAATAAAGGCCCAGACAAGAAAGTCTCCGTGACCAGCGAGAAAGGTCAATGAAGTATTCTAAGTGCATATAGGGTTCACAGTGCTCTACCGTTTGAAGCGGTCGTTACACGGTTTTTTTTTCGTTACATCGAAAGTCTAGAAGAGGACTACAAGGAAGAAATCAATCACGTTCAACTTGCTTGGAATGCGCCCTGTAAGAAAGTGGTTAAAAAGGGATGTATGCCAAGTCTACGTTGGTAAACGCCGTTCGCAATACCGATGAGTTCATCAACCTAAAAGCACATCGCGTGAAGCATTTGCTGACATGAGTTTCGCACTCGGTCCGCAGCCTTTCAATGCCAGTACACAAACGCACATCGAAGATGTTGCGCTTGGAATCCGACGAAGTGCAGTTCGTGCCGTGAATGACATCGCGGCGTATGACGCCCTCAAGTCATTCGCCTTTACGTGGTGGTCACGACTCATCTGCGCATTTCGGGAGTCAAATGTTTCAATATATTGTCTCTTTGCACCTTTTAATGCCTTTCGATCAGGGTCAATGAACAGCTAATGTCCACTCACCCTGGGGAATGTGCTGCGGGCGCCTTGTACTCTGCCTAAGTGTTGCCATAAGGTCGGTGGTGCACTGCTTGTGGTAAAAATACCTTGAAGATGTTCATGTCCAAACTATAGGGCAGTAAGCTTCAAACTATTGTTTGGCCAGGACATAATCACTAAATAAAAGGATTGCCAATTCAATGGTGTATAAGTAAGTTGTAATTCGTTTTAGCTTTTAGGCACGACCAATTATCGAGATAAATGAAATAACCACTATTCTATAACCCTTCGGTACATGGCGCCGCAAATTTGTGACATACCGAGAAAGTTTGAGCAATCAAGTCACGAAAGGCGTGCTGCTTTTAATGACGGCTGTCATGTACTCACGCGGAACGAAGCTTTCAGCACAAAAAACATAGCGCTGTCTAGTCAAAGTTATTTTATGCTACAAACAATTGTTTTGAAGCTCATAGCGGAGAGCACGAAGCACGCAAAACAGCTGTCACATCTTTATATCTCGCCTCGGTGACGTAAGTTATATCTTCAATAATTGGGTCATATTTTGTGTTCGCAACCAAGACGTAGCACACAACACATTACGTAGTTGAGATGTTTGTTCTTTTTTGCAAGGCTCTAGCTTCCGTGGCACATGAGGAATTCGCGACATACATAAAAGTAAGCGTTAAAGTTGCATTTTGAATACCTTTACGACGCAATACATAAATAAGTGCCTATTCAAAGCTAGACAATGAAAACAATATTTATTTTTCTGGCAGCTTTATAATTTAGTTATGATAGGATTATAGGACACGTTTCTTTTGTACCCAAGAAAGAAGTAAAACTATGAAGTAATAGCTTTCAGGGCAGAATTTTGGGACAATACTTTTTGTCACGCCATTTAACATGGGCTTACTTTTTTTTATAAAGTTTTGGTGTCAACTTGAGTTACTCACAGAAGAAAAGTAGAGAATGGTATTTTTGCGAATGTGCCTTGATATTATTTCATTTGGAATTGTGGGAACTTGACACGAACCTAAAATACTTTCGCATATACTACTACTTGCCCTGCCGCGATGGCCTAGTGGCTAAGGTACTTGGCTACCGACCCGCAGGACGCGGCATCGAATCCCGCTGGTGGCGGCTGCATTTTCAATGGAGGCGGAAATGTTGTGGGCCCGTCTGCTCAGATTTGGGTGAACGTTAAAAAACCTCAGTTGGTTGAAATTTCCGGAGCCCTCCACTACGGTGTCTCTCATATTATTATGGTGATTTTGGGACGTTAAACCTCAAAATCAATCAATCAACATATACTACTTTTTTTGTCATGATACGTTAACGATTTATACCTGGCACATTTAGAAGTGAATGCGGTTCCCTTTATAGAATTCGGAACTTCATAGATAGCGAAGATCGGAGCAACACTTTTTGGTGAAAGTGCGGTAACCAAAAAAGAAGCGATGGCTGTAAATTAGTATGGTGGAATATACCGACGCAATATTAAGTAGAAGTAAAAATGCAATTGGGCTATTATGGACAGACAACAGTGAGCCAATTTTAGACTGTTTCACACGTCTGAAAATTGTGACCTCCTGCAGCTAGTGAAGTGAACTTTTTGACGTTTTTGTTTGATGTCCAATGTGTAAAATACTCAGACAAATTGCAGATAACGAATAAAAAAAGTGGCAACCTTATGGCTATTTTTTTCTTTGTTAGATAGAATATTATTGACAACCAACAAACAAAGACACAAAGAAAAGTGTAGTGCAGGTTGTCAGAAGTAGTCCTAATGTAAATGTCAAGGTAGCTAATTCTACGAAAAAAGAAAAATACTTTATTCGTCATAACTGCCAACATATATTGCTTGACGCTCTGTTCGGTTTGCCTTAAAGCCGAATGTGAATGTCTCTCACGAGGTTTTTTTTAGTTCTTGCTTCGTTGGTTTTTGCGCATTGTTTTTCATTTCCTTTGATACACGTTCTGGATATATCTGCCAGCTTCGTTTTTGCTCTACCGCTGGTGGTTCCAATGTGTGCACTTCTGAGGTATTAGAAAAAAATACTTGCTGGCGTTCCCGCAATTTTTTTTTTTTGCCATGTGCAGTCACTGAATACACCAGTAGTGACAATTACAATGAAAGTATATCATGCGTTACAATTTAATTGACGTTATTTCATTTTTTCTATTTTATTGTTTCTCCAACTGGGTTGTCGAGGACGTCTTTGTAATCACGTTTGCTTTGGTGAGAATGTGCAGGTTTCTTATGGCTACCGACACCTTGCTGAGGGAAAACTCATTTTTTGCACAGCTCGGGTTACATGCAAGAAACAAAAGCGAATTGTTGTGTGCGGGTAATGCGTTCATAATAAGCAAACACCGAATACTACATAATTTCCTTGTTACATAAAGGTGATAACGCTGCCGTAAATACAACGAGTATGTGCCATCAAAAACGACAAAGATAATGCGTGCTTAGTTGGCTTGAGAGACAACTAAGCTGTGTAAAACTAATTTTGTCATTTTTTCAAATTTATATTGACACAAAACGCATTTTGCTGAAGGCAATAGCCCTGAATTATTTTGGCTAGCATAAGTATGCTTTCAAGTTATTCATAAAACAGAGGGCACAAAACACGGGACAGAAAAAGGTCAGGACAAGCGCTCATTATCAACTGAAGTTTTTATTGCAAAAAATTTTTCGGTACATAATCGACTTCTTGGTGTTTTAGATAGGTCAGATTTTGATACTCCGTCGGGCAGTTCTCAAGCACATGGTCTGGACTGCAGCAACTCTGTCGTCACGCGAATTCTTACATCTTTCAATCAATGTTTTGCGTTACTGAGTTTTACCACGGAATTTCCCGATAAACTCAGCATTAGGTTTTTAGACCTGAGATGTCATATTGAAAATAACCACGTGTGTTGGCTCAACGAACCAAGAGCCAACAAGCCTCTCTTAATGTAGTCGTTCCCGCATTCGAAGCTAATCAAAAGGAACATTGTGCTTTCTTTTTTGTCAAATGCTGTTGTTAAGTCGTGCGAACACTTGGTGGATTAAAGCCTCCAGAAACAAGATGCACGTTTATAAGCAGCCGCCTCCCCTAAGCATGTCATTGTCTTAATGGCTTAACACCTGCATCAAGGAAGAAAGTCTGTCGCCTCTCTCGGTGAAGAGCAGAGAACAGAAATGGGGAGAACTACCAAAGAAAAACGTGTCAAAGAAAAGGTGGTTTAAGTCCCATGCCTTAAAAAAATTGTAAAACAATTTGAAGAAGCTCAGACGGTGGACTGGAGTAAAGCTTGTGTTTTCGGCACCTAACAAGCTTTGCAGCTTGTGTTAGTTAAACTGTTGGACAAGGAAACGTAAACCTGGTTGCTCCATCAGGCACAAATATGCCTACGTTTTCTGTACAATAGGCATAGTGTACAGAATTCCTCTTTCATGTGGCAGGTGTTACATCGATCAGACCAGCAGATGCCTCAACGTTCTCCTGCAAGAGCATAACAATAAAATTTGAAACAATTCATTTGACGGACACATTGCCGCGCATTGTAAGAAGTGTGACGCAAAACCACAGTGTGTTCCACTGTTCAGTCAGACAGTTTTGATTCGGTACCGGGAAAAAACGACAAACAAAATCGTAGAGGCGGCAAAGATGGCGAGAACAGGTATGCAGGTGTGTTAAAGAGCATGAACTTTTGGCATAGACACGCGTTCTTTTTTTTGTCATTCTGCTATATTTCCTTTTCGTCTTTTTTTTCTTTTGCTTTTTTGCGGTATCGATAGTTATGTATGCTTTCATGGCGCAATAAAAACTTCAATTGATAGTGAGCGCTTGTCTTGACCGCTTTCTGTCCCGTGTTTTGTGCGCTCTGTTTTATAAAGACCCATGAATAACCAACACGCCCAAACCTTCTCCCTGCTGTTTATTTAACTTTGTTTATTTTTAGTTTATTTATTTTATTTAATAAATTTGGTCACTACAGCAGTTCCTATATACCACAAATCTTCGCTCAATCAGCTTCAACATGCTATTGAACCATATTGTAACGAGGAGAGTTCATGTCTCAACAACTGTAGTGCGTAATTCAGGTGCAGTTCGAAACGCACTTGTGAAAAGTTGCAAGTGCTATCAAGCTGACTTTCGACAAGCCATATTCTGATTAGTTTGTCTTCATTTGCTGAAAAATGCTGTGGAAGCTTTCATGTTAGTTACTTGGAGCTTTTTTTTTTCGAAATGCATATCTTATCAAAATGGCGCGATTATGGCGATAGTGGGTGCTATGTAGAAGAATTTTGAAGAACATGCGTTAAACATTTTGTGGAATTTGCAGCAGTGTGTCACCATACGTGCGCATAAGGAGAACAAAGAAAACACAAGGAGATGTTATAGATCTGGCTGATTTCAATAAGAAGCCCCTAGAAACGGCACGTGGAATACTAAAAGCTAAAGAGTGAAATTGGGGATCAAGTTTATCGAAAAGTTTTACACCTTTAGAGGTAATGTGCGCTAACAGAAGCACGTGCATATTGCGGGAATCGACGGGGCCTGGTTTTCAGGTTGGAAGCCATAGCCTGTGACTCTAGAGGCCCCCGTTTTGAAAGTGCTTGATCAACACCGAGAAGGGTGAGATAAGCAGATATATATAGCTCTATATAGGTGCTTCGAGATCACGTTTCGACCAGGATGACGGTGGCCGGTACTCGAACTATACGGCAGAGGGGAGAAAAAGCTATTGACAATCGCTAAAAAGCGCAATCCATAGACGCTCACGAGCTGACTCAGGAAGACCGCGTAGTTTCCTTTGCCTCCAGGTTATATTTGCGTAGCAAGAAGGTGCGCAAACTACTCACTTATTGCATTGAAACTCATGACCTTTAGAATGACGCACAGTAGGTATTGAAGTTAAAATAAAAATAACTCTTCATAATAACCAAAAAGTTGCTCGGTACCTTAAGCATTCCATCAAGCCGACTCGAAGATGGAATGAAATAACTCTTCTTTCGCAGTTGATTTCATTTTCCCCATCTTTCTGAAGTTCTCTGTTACTCATTTGTTCGCACAATTTATTTGTTTTTGTAAGAGGGAAAGCTGGGCTAGTTGGTGACAGTACTTGAACATATATTGAAACGGCGTTCGGCTACGCGAACGCAAGAGAAGAAACGGCAAACAGCAGCACTGACTTGAAACTGAATTTTCATTAGAAAAAGCTTGAACGGAAAGGAAAGCTTCAATCTTGACACTCAAGTGACCATACTGAGGCAAGAGAAAGCAGATCAGCTGGCATTTTGAACAATGAAATAACATCGATACATCTCACGTGTATTCTCCAACAGCATAAAAGTTATGATAGCATGCTATATAGGAACTTAAGCTCGCAATCATGTAGGGCTATAGTAAGCAGTTTATTGCATTGATCGCGCCTTTTTTATATTACATGCTTCACATATTTCTCATGTGGTGTGCTGTCTATGTGTCGATAGAACTTTTGCTTCATAAAAAAAAGGTGCACAATGGTATACTGCGCAACATATTGGGACACAATTGAGTATACATTCCCTTGCAAAGAACGTCTGTGTTCCAGCAACCTATTGTTAAGGCATC
Source organism: Rhipicephalus microplus (assembly GCF_043290135.1). Lineage (NCBI taxonomy): Eukaryota > Metazoa > Arthropoda > Arachnida > Ixodida > Ixodidae > Rhipicephalus > Rhipicephalus microplus. The sequence continues at coordinate 109,490,526 of NC_134704.1, forward strand.
TACTTGTTTGGCCTATGTATACACGACCACAGGAAAATGGTAAAAGATACTCGATACCCTTTTTGCATTGTACCTTTCCTCCACTGGGATGTTCGCACGGAAACTTAAGAAGCTCGTCTCAGGAATAACCAAAGAAGACTGTGGGGTCAAACATGTCCCTCTTTTTGTACAGTGCAGGAAGGGTATCATGTATCGTTTACCGTTTTTTATGATCGTGTATACATAGGCCAAACAAGTAGATGCATATACATGACGTTCTTATAAAACAGACGTTCTTTGCAAGGTAATGTATACTAACATGTGTCGCAACATGTTGCGCAGTGCCATTACACACTCATCTTTCATGAAGCAAAAGTTCTATCGACAGACAGAGATAAAACCACAAGAGAAATAATAAAGCGTATATGTTATCCAAAATGGGCGTACTATTCATCCGTGTTAGTGCCTTTTTAGCCTTACTTGATGATGAAGTTGGGTTCTTAATAGCAGGATGTCTTCACTTTTATGCTTTTGGAGAGTACACGTGGGATGTATCGAAGCTTTTACAGCGTTGAAAATATCAGCTGATCTGCTTTCTCTTGCCTTAGTCTGGTCATGTGGGTGTGAAGGCTGATGTGTTCTTTTTCCATTCATGTTTTTTTTTTCAATAAAATTCAGTTTCGAGTCAGCACTGCAGTTTGGCTCTTTTTCTCTTGTATCCGCGTAGTCATGCGCTGTGTTAAAATAGGTTCCTTTCCATTGTTATCGAATATCTTTTGACCTAGCGACATTGTCATCTAATGGCGTCATTCTATGAACTTATGTTATCAGGCCTCATAGTGTTGTCACGTCATAGCAAAGTCATTTCACATCACTGGAAAGCATTACAAAGTGTCGCCAAGTGATGTAGCAGTCATGAGAAATCGATACACCCACGGTGCTCACAATAACTCGCTTCAGTGCACGTCTTTGACCCGGGTGGACTTTTCTGTCATTGCGAAGCCCCATAACGTAGAGTGAGGCATTGGCTTCTGCACGAAGAGCGAGTTACGTGAGTAATGGTGCGCAAATCTGCTTTAAACAGTGAGTTATTAAGGACGCGTGTGCTGCATGAAAACTTTCCCTGCCGTGAAGTGGAACCCTCAAAATTTCTAATTTATACAAGATATGAGGCTTTCTCCTTAATAAGCTATAGGTTTAACAGTTCCTTTTTGAATGTCAGTATTCAAACTGGGTAATATTACAAACTTTTGGCCTTCCACGCAGCAAAAGCTGCATATGCGGGCTGACTTGAAAATTGTGCAGTCTTGTTTTCAATATACGTTGCGCAGCAGAAGCTTAAGTCATGGGTAGTATTGGCAGCCTATATTACGTTGGAAATTACACCTGGAAAGGCCAGGAGTTCTCGAGAATACGAACAGAAGTGAGAAAAGAGCTATACAAAACAAAAAATAGTATATTGAGCGGTTAGCGAAAGAAAGTAAAACAAAATACCTTTTTGCAATAGATATACAAGAGCAGCCGAACCATGAACCTATACCTTATCCTCCTTGGCCGAAATAAAAAAGAAATAAATGGTCTTTGCGAACAATATATCAACAAATGTCTCCCTGTGGTATCCGCTCGAACCTAGTTGTTATGTTAGTGTAAGCCACACGGAAGAATTATTCTGGCCCTTTCTATTTGTCGTACAGCTGTGGTATACAAATGAAAGCAGCGAACATTCTATTCACCATAGCGAGGTCCCTGAATGGTCAGCATCAATTACCTACCTCCTTGCCGAGACAGAAACAGCTGGGACAACAACCGATGCTTTTAGGAATCGTATGTACGTATGTATTTCACTCTATGTAGTTTATGTTACCAGTCTGTTCACACAAAAAATACTTACAGTAAACATTATTGCTTAATTTTCATAGGTGTGCACCACGATAAATCAATGACTAAGGTGCTGAACTGCTGACACGAAAGCCATGGCTACCAGGCCAGGGCGATCTCATTTCGGGGGAGGCGAGAGGGTTGAGATAGTGCAGAGTGTGATGTCAGCGCAGTATCTTAGTGGCGGAGAGACATTGTAATTAATGTAATGTATTCTCCCGAACCAAAGACGAAAAGGAACAATAGTGACAAGACAGCAAGACGGGGAATGAGTGTTGAGATTAAACAGCTATTAACAGAAACGGTCAGTCAACCTCAGATCCCGGTCAACCATCTGAGAATTACGCAACTGAAGGGACGAGTAGTGAGGTGGATTAGCGAAACTCAGCAGTTCACGTTTCATGTTAGCCACAGAACGGGTAACAAGCTACCTGACGCAGACGCTTTGTAAAAACTGCATATAGCACAAGACCATCAAGAGGCACACTTCGAAAGTACGTGGGCGGGCACCAGGCATTTAGATCTGAAGAACGGAAAGTGTGTCGTACGTCGACGCTGCATATCAAAAATATTCAGGCCCTGTCACGACAACCCACACTTAGATGGTCATGACGGCTTTTGGTTGACGTAATGGCAGATTCAAAAACGTTTACCTTGGAAAAGCAGGAAGGCCGGTGTAGAAAATATGTAAGAACATGTAATCAATGTCACACGAAGAAAACGACGTCAGATGCAAAGGAACCAGAGAGTGGTTCTTTCAAATTCAGCTGTGTCATTCGAAGTTGTGCACAGAGGCTATACACTCAACGCCGTTCTTTCTAATGCATATTGATAGGTGTACACGTATGGTGGCGGCTACACCCGGTACAAAAGTTGAAAGCAGTGTCATTTCTTAAAGAAAAAGAATGTATTTAGACATACCAAGGTCATTGTCTCTGATAAGGAACCTGCATTCTGCAGTGAAAGGCCCTATGATGGAAAGAAAAAAAGTTTATCACTTTAAGGTTCGCAACCCCATACAACTCCGAAGAAAATGCTCTCGCAGAACACCTCATTCCTGACTTAAGATACTTTTATTTCCATATACAATGACTTTCGCGGCGAATGTAAGCGCACTTTTGATGCGGCGATGAGGCATCACATTCTCTCTGACACGACTAAATTTAGATGTAACACTCAGTTTGCTACCTTTCAGAAGACAACGTGGTTGCAAGCAGATTAATAAGTGGACATAGTAGAGAATATTTACATTCCGTAACGCAACAAGATGGTAAGCAAGTATAAAGGTTTAATGAAGAAGTACTTCGACTTGCGCCATTCAACTTGCATACCCAATATACAACCAATAGACATGATACTAGTAGAAAAACATCTTGATCATTCTGAGGACGATTTTACATGCCCTTCTGTTGTCTCCAAAACGCTAAAACAACAAAGTATGACGTGGCCTGCACACATCGAAGGACCCTCAAGCAAAAGAGGAGTGACAATTGTTGGTAACCTAGGTCAGTACCATACACGCAGTGATTGTGTTAAGTGACCCGGAGGATGTATTGTTCCGAACGAAACACGAAGAAAAACACGAACTATAGCGACAACCGAAGAGAACGGGGACCAACTGTTGAGAATGAGGAGTCAGTAAAAGAAAGAGGTGGTAAATCTCCGATACCTCTTCTTTGTTTGACATGAGGATTCATTTGTTTTATTGCTTTTGTGTCCTTTTATGTAAACTTGGAAAGGTTCTACCAGTTCAAGTGGACAGCGACTGTTATTCAGCTTTGCACCTACCCTCATTCAATGTTTATTTATTCTTTCTTGTTGGAGCTAAAGCGGCCAGTGAATGAAATGCTTTGCTGGGTGAGTAGGTGCATGTCTAAAAATGAAAGTAGAGCGCGAATAAAGACGGGACGCAGGAAACAAGTAGACACGGTAGAACGCTCGCTACCAACTTATTTATTTACGAAAGAATGAATAGTGGGGAGAAATGGGGAACATACGCCACAAACGCGGCTGCCCACAATCCAGAGCAGCTTATATAAAAAAGAATATCAAAAACTAAAGCATACTGCGTCATAACAAATAAAATTCTTTATTGGCACTCCACTTTTAATTTTGGCCAGTAAATTTTCGCGTTGGTACGATATAGACGGATGCAGACCAAAAGTAATAATGTTAGGTTAAAAGCTAAGCAGCCTTGGCTGCGCTATTTCATTTCCTTATTGGCCGTGTGAAATGCTGAACAATAAATCCTGAAAGAATTATTTACCAGCATCCTCGCAAGAGCTCAGAAGTGTGTTTTTTTTTCAGAACTTATCCGCACAGAGGTCCCTCACCATGGCCCTCAATAAAACGGTATTCAGGGGCTTAGCAGCGCGACACTCGAGTCTTTAAGGCAGCTGTGTGCTGGTTATATATCATATTGTCAAGGTTGGCATGATCTCAGCTATCAAGGCGAAACTGTTAAATGCTTCACCAAACGTAAAATTTAAGCGCCGGCATTGGCTTCGAGGGATGTCTGTAACGAGGGATGCTGAAAAAATCACCACTATACAGTGGCACCTCATCTCTTCATCGCGACGCCACAGATCGACACAATTTGTTACCTTATACTGTCACCAACATCACTATTACGTCAGATGACGAAACTTTTCATGATGGCATGCTGACATTAGAGCTTTGTCGTTTGGAGGGCCATCATGGAGGCAGTGTGAAGCCAGGTATTGTGCCTCGGATACCAAAGCAGGTTTTGCAGAGCCATGCTAGGTGCACATAACTTTCGAAGGACGGTGGTAAAAGGACAATCAACCAGTATTTTCAAGGCACGCTGGAGAGTCTGGAGATCTTGTCATAAATCCGCACAGTGGCACACGACACGGTACATTGTTTCTACACAGTTGGAGTTATCACATTTCGCTTAGCAAGCCGTAGTAAGGGCGGAAAAGATCTTGAGTGTGTTGTTTTATAATAAATGAGCCCAGAAAGCCGTAGTGCACACGAGCCCTTCTACAATTCTTGCTGGAAACTTCACCGAGCCACCGGTTGTGAAAGCCTGCCCTGTGGATGTAATGTGCAATGCTCATTTCTCTCTCTCTCACTCTCTCCTTCGGCCTTCCGACCTTTTGCGGTAGCAAACAAGACATAGTCTAGCTAACACTCTACTTTTGTTATATTCCTTCTTTCTCTCGGAGTGAAATGCGGTCAGATCGACCCCACCGCGGTGGTCTAGTGGCTAAGGTACTCGGTCGCCTACCCGCAGGTCGTGGTATCAAATCCTGGCTGCGGCGGCAGCATTTTCGTTTGAGGCGAAAATGCTGTAGGCCCGTGTGCTCAGATTTGGGAGCACGTTAAAAAACCCCAAGTGGTCGAAACTTCCGGAGCCCTCCCCTACAGCATCTCTCATAGTCATATGGTGGTTTTGTGGTGTGAAACCTCACATATCAATCAATTAATCAGCGGTAAGATCAATACATCGACTGAAAAGAGAAAGATGATGTCTTTCGCTTTCAAGGCGTCTTCAATGAATACAACAAAGACCATATTAGTTTTAATATTGCAGACACGTGAACCATTACGCGCCGTCGCGCTGGTCTGTGCCTAATATACTCGGTTGCTGACCCGGCTGCGGCGGTTGCATTTTCGATGATGGCGAAAATGCATCGCGTGTTTTCAAATTTAAGAGCAGGTTACAAAAGCTCAGGTGGTCAAAATTTTCGGAACCTTCCACTAGTCTCTCATAATAATATAGTGGGTTTGGTACATTAAACCCAAGATATCGATAAAATCAATCAATCGATCATTCAATGCGAGTGATTACCTTGGATTTTTTTAATTTACATCCCCTTCAGTTATTACTTCAGCTTGAAAGGTGTTTATTGTGCCTTGATTGCGGTAATTTGAGATCCTTGAAACGAGTTACATAACCGAAAAACCACGCAAATATTATTGGAGGAAATAAACAGTTTTGTATAAAATAGTAGATCGAGAAGTAAGTGATTGCTGCTTTAAGTCTACGTGGTGCTTGAGAAAGGATTTCCTTCCGTTTTATCAGTCGACGGCCCTGTCTGGGTGTTTTCGCCTTAAAAAATCGACTGAGAGCATTTTCGGGGATGGTGCATCATCTTTTTCCCACTTTGTTTGACAAACAATTCAAGTGGCGTAGGCACTTTGTGCTTAAAATGCAAATAAAACCGTGCTGTCTAACCAAAAGATGATTGGATTATACTCAAAATTAGCAACCGTCGAAGTATACATCTAGATAACGGAAAAACAAAATTTGCGCTACAGGTGGTCACTATATGCCGCTTCGACTGCTTTTGTGTAAAATGATATTGACGCTACTGAATGCGTAATAAATAGAGAATGAGTCCATGAATTATTTTGCCTTTTGCGCCGAGAGAAACAGTGTATCCTGCTTGATCATTAGGATATATTGAGGCCAATTTGTATGAGACATGTTAAACAGACGTTATTTTCTGCTGGGGTGCATTAAGCTCGCTGATGAGAGATAGCGATTGTTGATGACAGAAGCAGTTGATGACACGCCCTTTTTTATGGTAAGACACGACAGGGCATCGCGAATTTCACTAGAATAAAATGAAAATGCGTGCTGACCTTTACGTTGTGAACCATGCCAAATAAAAGAAAACGTAGCCTTTCACTACCGAAAGAGAGGAAGAAATACAAACTAACGCATGCTGGAATGCTCAGTATATGCTTGTAGTGTAGTACTTCATAGTGTTTAACGCTGTGTAGTCGGCTCTGCTACATGGAAATTTTTTAGGCATGCATAACAGCCTTCTCTGTGGTCATCAACACAGTGGGCCCTAGGAGCGAATAACAAGTGAGATTGACAGTGAGTAAAGAACGGCGTTCTTGTTTTCTGTCCTACACTTCAAGAATAAATAGGAAAATAGACGCAAAAATAGCAGCCGGCAATTTGAGAATACTCGGTGATAAATGTAGAGGTGTTTGTAAATGCCTAAGAGAATCACATTTTCGATAATTGCTTCTTAAAACTCAGAAAATTTAATTCAATGCCCTAATTTATTCCTCAAATGAAGCCTCATTGATTGAAATTATTGTATAATTTACCACGAAAATGCCTCATCATTAGGAAAGGGAAACTTTCACGCAAGGTCTGTCTCAATAACCTCCACGGCATATACTATCTCAATAACCTCCAAGAAAAGAAGAAGTGTCTCTATAGAAGAACGCTTATTTCTGCGCTCTGTACTTTTTTAGTAAAATCACCGGTTTTTCGAGGTGCCTCGCCTCCCCGTCTTGCGGTGAAGGCCACGGAAATCGCCAGAGGCCCGTCTAGTCAGAGGTCCTCACACCCGTCAATCACAACTGAGCGTGCTCCCCCAGTGACACCGAAGACACTGATTTGTATTCCATGTCGGGAGACGACACATCCGATGGCGGCTTTATACCTGTCCGGGGTAAGAGGGCGAGGAGAAGGACTACCAATACGTCACCAACAGCATCAGATCCTGCAAGTAAAGCGACTGTACAGTCAAGGCCTGCGCGCTGGCTGCACGTTATCATCTCCATGTCAGAAGATCCCTCAAGCAATTTACGACTTTTGAACAGGCAAGCCTTTTCCATTGCTCTGGAGTGTGCGATGCCAGATCAAATTAAGTACGTAAGAATAAACCCGAGGAAGAATATTCTCGGCATTGACGTGCACGATGTGAGTTCGCTAGCACAGCTGCAGCATATGACTGAGCTAGGTGGCATTAAAATGCGCCCCTTTATCCCGATGGATGATAAATCAATGGCCGGGGTAATTTATGACATCGACATTGCCATTCCTAATGCTGACTTGTCTACCCTCATCAAGCCTGCAAACGAGGGAACTGTCATTACGCAAGTGCGGCGCCTTGCAAATACACGCTGCGTAAAAGTGCTTTTCAAGGAAGACTGCATACCCTCCCAAGTTAGAGTTGGACATTTCCGACATCTGGTTTGGCCATTCATTCAAAAGCCACTTCAATGTCATCAGCGCTTCAGGCTAAGACACGTCAAGGGCGTATGCCCCAACTTACGACTGTGTCCCCGTTGCGCTGAACCTCATGCCGAAGACGCCTGTCGGGCGACTACTCGGAAGTGCGCCAACTGCAGCGATCCTCACGCTGTCTCGTCGAAAGACTGTCCTCGAATTCATAAGGAGCGCGCGGTTCTCAGACAAATGGCCCGAGACAACTCGACACACAGGGAGGCAGCCGAAGTAGTCCGGAGTCAGCATCGACGTCGGCATCCTCGAAGGTTTTCAAAGAAGTCACAATCTCGAAATTCTAGTTCCCACTCATTAGTGGTTCCACCCAGTAGCGCCGGGAAAGGTCCCACCACTTATACAAAAGAAGCGGAGAAGCCTCCATCTCTGGAGGAATAACCACTGCTCCCCACCCACTGTTCTGTCAAGGAACCTCAGCAGGTTGCGGCGACACCAGAGCCGTCTCCAGCCATGTAAGATTTGCCTAAAACTGATCGTCAAGTGATCTCGCGGTGCTTCGTTTCCTCATAGAAGCCATCCGAGTGATATTAGTCGACATGAAGACAGCATCTGCTCGAAGCGCACATGGACTATTGGACGCCCTAAGCCCAGTGCTTGAAGATGGCTATGAACTATGAAAGTGGCTACTCACACCTCAACATTTCGTAAAGAAGTCAAGGCTGCATCCGTCATCCAATGAAATGCCAGAAGACTAAAACCACGCCTCTCAGATTTGCGTCAGTTTGTGTTTACCAACGTGTTTTTCCTCATCGTCATTTGTGAACCCAATTTGTCGAAACCGCTAGGACTGTCGGAGTACGAAGTTGTCATGTCTTCAACAAACGGTGCGTGCAGCAAAATCATCGTCTTTGTTCGTCGTGAACTGACGTATGTCGTGCAACCAATTGCGCCTCACGATGACAATCAGTATGTCTGCACCACTGTGAAAATAGAACAAACTCATGTTTACTCTCATGGGCACTTATATATCGCCATCGATTAATCTCGATTCCCGGATATTAGCGGATATTTTGAGAGTGTGTCCTGCACCATGGGTCATTATAGGTGATTTCAATGCGCACCATCACGCATGGGGATGTACGCGGACAAATGCAAAAGGACGCAGGTTAGCAAAGATCGCCTAAAACTATGGCCTTATTTTCCTGAACCCCAGTAGCCCCACTTTTCTTCGAGGGGTGACATACGGCAGCTGTCTCGATGCTGCTTTTGTCTCCAACTCCCTCGCGAGATATGTCAAGTGGTTTCCAGATGTTGAGACACGAGGAAGCGATCAAATTCTGATCTACCTTAATATCAAAGGTTTTCTGATTGTGGTCCACGGATGACCATTAGAGCAGTGCAGTGTACCAACTTCAAATTTGACAAGGAAGATGCATGCAGCGATGGCCTACGATCTGGGTTAGAGAAAAAAAATTAAGAGCACAATGGAAAACGCCACTCGCACACTGACCATATCTTCCACACGAAACAACTTTGACAAAGAGTTGGAGCGAATCCGAGCTTTTCGACGCCGGGCGGAGCGTCAGTATCAGCGTACAAAATTAATTCACGAGCTTAGGGCAGCCAGGAGGATGCAAAAGAAGACTCGGTGTCACATGCATAGATTAGCGTTGGAATGATGTACAACGTTTTGCCAGTCACTAGACCCTCGCAAGCCACTCTCACACATTTAGAAAACGGTGAAAGGTCTGCATCACCCTGCGGAACAGTGTTTTTCATTCAAAGTGCTCGCACTGTTTCAAGGGAGGCAAGATTCCGATCTCGCAGAAAATTTCTGTGCACAGATCGCCAACCAAGCCAGTCGTCCACATTCTCCAAAGAAAGGTGACGTCACCCTTTCCCGTGACTACCACATGAACCTCCATTTTACAATGGAGGAGCTCTAGGTGGCTCTAGCTCTCTGCAGGCGTTCAACTTCTCCGGGCCCAGATGATATTCTGTACCGAGCCTTGTGCAACCTTGGGGAAGGTACAAGGAGAAAATTGTTGAGCCTTTACAACATCTCAAGGCAGGATGGCAATGTTACTGATGACTGGAAAGGAAGCCGCTTGTTACCCATTTCGAAGCAAGGCAAATGCCCCCTTGAACTCGCCTTATACCGCTCAATAGCACTGGCCAGCTGCGTAGGGACGATAAATGAACGGATGATACTAGTCTGCCTGGAGTGGTATCTTGAATACTACAATAATTATTCGAATTATATGGCTGGTTTCCGACGCGACCACTCTTCCATTGACAATGTCGTTGATCTGGTTTCGTACGTTCAGCACGAAAGATCCCGTAAGCGACTATATACAGCTTTGTTTCTAGATGTGATAGGCGCGTATGATAATGTACTACATGAAGCCATTTTAGGTACTCTTGCGGTGGTTGGCCTTGGTGGTCAAGTCTTTCGGTAGATTTCAAGTTACCTGGCTGCGAGATTATTCTTTGTGTTAGCAGAAGATGGCCCATCTACGCGAGACTATACTTCTAAGGATGTCCCTCAAGGCCGAGTTCTTAGCCCGACGCTATTCAATCTTGCACTAATTTGCCTTGCTGAATACCTGCCAAGTACCATTAAAATCTAAATACACGAAGACGACATCTGTGTCGAGACTTCAGCAGTCACACGTCCCCAGATACGTTCCCGGCTTCAAAGAGCAGCAACTATGATTGCCAACTACTTGCTAAAACAAGGTCTCAGCATATCACCAGAAAAATGTGCACTGGTGCTTTTCACTCGCAAAGCAATGACCCATTATCTCAATCGGCGGGCGACCGATTTCTTACGCCAGAACTCATCGGTTTCTGGGCATGATTATTGATAGGGACCTCTGTTGGAGTCCGCATGTGGCCTATATGAAGAAGCGCCTGACCGGTATTTTCCAATTGTTCAAGTTTCTTGCAGGGAATACGTGGGGGATGTCAGTAGACGCAATGAAGCAGCTCTACAGAGCCCTATTTTTTGGTTTATTGAGATATAGCTTGCTCGTGCTTAGCAGTACGTGCAAGACCAATGTTCGTGACTTCGTGTTTTAAAGGCAGTGCAAGCACAAACACTGAGAGTTTGTGTTGGTCTGCCCAGATGTACGTCAACAGAGGCAACAATTGAAATAGCGGGTAACTATTTTATACAAACTCACATGGCTGTAAAAGGCCTGAGAAGGCAAATCAGATATTTGCACGTACTCCCTGTCGTCAACTTGCGCTGTTGCCTTCTGAGAGGCGCCAAGCATTGTTCGCTAAAATGATTGTGAAGTACAACGAGAAAATTCCCTCGGGATTCACTCTTGTATCTAAACCATCAATACCCCATTGCTGTGTTGTTCAACCCACCGTGCGTCTTAATGTACCAGAAATCCGGAAAAAATCTGAGCTTTCATCGCCCATGTTGAAACAACTGGCTTTTCTTCTTTTGCACGAGAAATATTCAGACAGTGTACATATATATACCGGTGGCTCCACGAACCGCCAGTGTTCGTCAGGTGCAGTAGTGTCCGAGCAAGAAGTGTTACCATCAGCTTTAAGACTGTCCACTACACGACATCTACAGCAGCGGAACTAGCTGCTTTTCGCGCTGCACATCGGGAACCACCGCAACAATGGTCGATTTTCAGCGACTAAAGGGCTGCGCTACAATCTGTGCTCTCAGCACTGCCTCACGGGCCGTACGAACAGCTTGTTTTTGAAATTCGGTGCCTTCTCCTTACTTCACACGAAATTGGGCATCATGTGACGTTTCAGTGGCCTCCAAGTCACTGCGGGGTCATAGGGAACGAACAGGTCGATACTGCCGCACGGGCAGCTCTTGAAGGAACGCGAAAAGAAGCCATACCACTTTCGATGACCGATGCAGCCAGTAATCTTCGATGACTTGCACGTGATGTCACGTTTTCACTATAGTTTCTACCAAGCAACGAGACGAATCGTCAACACCACCTGCCCTTTTTTGATGGCTCTCCGCATGCCCTTCTGGACTCGACCGAAGAGAAGCCACCCTCTTTTATCGCCTATGGCTCTGAGTGGCATTTACACAATCTTACTCCTTTGTCATAGGAATGGCTGACGACGCTCTCTGCGATGCCTGTCATTGCGAAGAGACGCTACACCACATCCTGTGCGACTATCCGTTGTATGACATCGATAGACAGTCACTGGCATCCGTTCTTGCGCGCATCGACAACAGCCGAATATCTGTGGACACTATTCTGTCAAGCACCCGAGAGAAGACATTGGAACAGAAGGTGACAAAAGCTCAGTTGAAATTCCTACGCGACACGGACATGAACAAGCGGCTGTAACCGCAATGTCACACATTTCGAAAGACAAGATTGCACAATGACTGAGTGTGCGCGCGTGTGCTGCCGAATGTGCTGTGTTTATCTCTCTTCCCTTTCTGCTCTCTATCTTTCATCTCCCCCCTCTCCCTCCCATGCGTGGGGTAGCAAACCGGCTGCCTATAGGCTGGCTAACCTTCCTGCCGTTCTTTTCCCCTTATTTTTCTTCCTTCATTTCTTCCACGGCAAAGAACACGCTAAATTTCGTAACGACACCATGAGGTTGCAGGCTCCAGCAGGACTCGCGAATGCGGCACCCTTAGCCGGGTGAAACAGAAGTCAACGTACCAGCGTTTCACCTTGTGAACTGAGAGTGGCGAGAAGACTCCTTATTTAATGTTATCTGTAGTAAGATGCGTCTATTTTTTTGCATGTCGCGTCGAAGGTTCTAATTCACCTGTGGTTCTCGCGGAAGCTGCCGAATGAAGTTGACTATTCGCTTTCGGTAAGTATTGTTTCGAAACTAGTCGGAATCAATCGTGATGCTTCCCAAGTCAAAGCTTGATCTGTGCCGTGCATTAATACAAGTTTTTGTGAATGAGACCCCAATCCATCAAAATTTCACCCTAACGCATGCGGCAGCAGTTTTCCGGCGGCCTCAATGCTGACATAGAGCTCTATGACGCTGAACAGTTACCACATGTGAGATGTCATGTCCCACTATATACAAACTTCTCCAAACGAATACTCTTAGAAGCTCTACATTTTCAGTGAAACGTGAAATTTGAAGATAATTTACTATGACTCCAAGGTACGGCTGCTATCTAATATTTTCACTTGCGGAGGAAAAAGTGAATTACACTGAGCCATAGTATGCAGATGTTTCCTAAAGTGTTGCTGGATTCAAAAATCACTGCATGCACCCTTATCAGGCTCTCAAAGTTTCACCGCACCACATCTAATGAAATCGAGATTCATTTTGATAAAAAAAATGCGTAATGGAGGGTTAACGAGAACTAACAGATAAAGATGACAAGAGAAGTGAAAGGGTCGTTAATAAAGTATTTATAACGCGAATGTAAAGAAAGAAATGTAGACGATGAGATAAGTTGTTCCAGGCAGGATCCTAACTCGCGACGTTTCAATAACGCGTCTGATAATCTACCAACTCAGCTACAATGAAGGTAATCTCTCCATCCACTTTGTATATGGTATATATGTGCATTTCAATGCGAGAGCGTCAGTCCGCGACGGCTGTTGCCATTGAATTGGCAACAAGTGCCAGTATGAAAATATTTAGAAGATTACGGAAGACTCGCTCTATTGAAACTTTCTTCAATCAATTCAAAAACTGCCGCTTTAAACGCCTTCAGAATGGAGAGATCAGTGGTACCCACACATCGTTTTTTTTTTCTTTTCTGCGCGCAACAAAATTTTTTATTAACCAACTCTCTCTATCTTCCTTGCCCTAATGTAACGCTTATTGACGTTTCTTTTTTTCGGTTTTGAAGATGATATACGGGGCGTTCAAATTAAGAATTTGCCTTCCCTTTTCATGCGTGCACAACACTAGCACGCACACGTGGAATTTATGGCAACAGCGTGACCCAGCCTTCTTGAACAGGCATATGTTAATGACGAAATGTACCCTTGTTTTTGCTCCTTTCACTATGCTACCTGAAACTCTTCACTTTGTCTACGTCGAACGCCTTGTTCGAGTCAGACATGCAAAGAAATCGTTCCTATTGTGATCAAACAATGTGCTACTATCCTTCGAGGGACACCTTTTGGACAGAATCAAAATGGACGGTAGCTTCAGCAGAGATGTACTGAGTAGAGAGATTTGCCTTAGTTGTTTTCATTTATCTGAGTGCACTATGTCAGAAGTTCGTAGCGGATATTCATTGGGCACGCATATTTGGAAAAAAACTTATTTTGTTGGGGGCTACCCTTAGCTATTCTCATCCTCTATAGGCTGGTGCATCAGTGGCAAAAGAATTAGTTTGCAATGTACTCCAAGGGCTGGCTTGGAAGTTATATGTAATGTAGACAAGACTTGTGATCAAATAGGGGCATATCATCAGAGTTGAGGATGCGTATATGTCTGTCGTATGAACTCTTTCTCCTAAACATAACAATTACCAAATCATAAGTAGAAGACGTGCAAATCAGAATAAACAGCACCAGATTTTTTTTACTTGAAAACCACCACGCAGAATACTTTTGATAGGATGTCAAAGATGCCAACGCAGTATAAACCGTTACTGTGTGCAGTGGAAACAGAAAACATACAGGGCTGCGGTAATAAATAAAAGTGATGACACGATTGCGTAGACAAACTATTATTTGCCTCATTTAACTCCCATTCCTCATGTCTGAACATCCGTAAATGTGCCTATAATATTGCTTCTTTCTTCACGCAATGTTATTATTTTGTTTTTTCGCTGCGTTGCATCAATTCACTCATATTGAACTTCTTGCGCCTTGCATAAAATCTGTGATCTCACTTTTAAGCGCTGCATAAACTTCATCATGTCACCATCTTACTAGTTGAGCTTCCTGTTTTAATCATTCAGCGCTCTACGCGATTGTAAGAGACCAGCGGCAGCGCCATATCTGGACAGTATGTAGGCTTTTAAGCTATCTTTCTTGCATTGCTACGTAAAACTTGATACCTGACACTGATTTGTTTCATTGCGCTAACACTTAACTTGCGTATCTTTACTCCGTTTCCGCGTATGATGCCGTAAGGTAGCAATTTCGGTTCTTGTATTGGTGATTTCAACCTGCCCGAACGTATGGGTGATGGATGCCGTGTTTTATAATAAAAACCACAAAGTCATTAGATTACACTTCCTACAAACTTTTTTGCCAACTTCCTTACTCTATATTCTTTCTTGCTTCACGACCGCAAAATAGTTCCTCCACTGTACCATAGTTCCAGAAAGTACAGCCATGGTGGTGCTACACTAAGCGGCTAAAAACTGACGAGTACTTGTGCATTCCGCAATGCTGCAAGACCACTTCAGCAGGCTGTTTCAAACAGGTTAACTTGGAATCGCTGAACCCTTCAATTTTGGCACAATGCTTGCGCTTATGCCACAACACCATGAGCGGGTTCTGTTTGGAGTACTGGAGTGGAAACTCAGTTTTCGAGACAGCCCACTGCCAGGCAACGAGTTTTTTAGAAGCATCTCAGAGTACACACGATCAGTCAGCCCCGTGTTTAAAGAAATGTGAGCAGTGAAGCAATGAAGCAACACACACCCACAGCTTCACTTGCCTCTGAGTGAGTCTGACTACGTCGACGTGGTTGATTAGCATAAAATTAGCTGTCTGTGTTATGTAGCCAGTGCTCTTTAACGCCTTTATATCGGATGGTTCACGTTCATCTATACGTACATTGATCTCGTACCTTGAAGTAAGTGTTTTATAAGTTTATATGCCATATATGTCTTCTATTGCCACTGGAAAAACGCTGTGAGGATGTTTTCCGATGGTTTGACCACCTTAGTTTATGATCGCTGTGGCTGTTTTGTCGGCTTTAAAGCTGGCATCGATGTGGTATGAGGTAAGTTCAGGTTGGAGATCTCAGCGGCAGCGTGATTGGCGTCTTGCAACATATGTTTTGTTGTGTGTGCCTTTTTCTATCGATCTAACGTAGATATAAAGAGCATAGAGCATCATATGGAGGAGTTTTAATACAACTATACTGAAAATAGTTTCTCCACACAGTAGGTCTTCATGTTTAATTGAAGATAAGTAAACTGAGGGAATTTTATACATGTTCATTGCTCTACTCTTGAGCTCATATGAGTGGAGAGGTTTCATGTATATGTATCGCACAACAAATGGTTGAGTTCAGCATAATATGAATTTGGTTTCCCGGCCTTAAACTTATGCGTATTAAAGGACAGCACGATGTCGGTGGAAAAGTCACTCCACTCCACAGCTGTCAATAAAAAGAAAAAAATCCGCTTTACGATGGGCGCGGAGAAAACGTTCATGCTTTTTACATCGTTTATGCTGCATCGCAGGCGGTGACTTCACATAAAAATTACTGACATACAGTCAATTTTCTTGTTTTTTATCTTATTGTATAGTTTGTTTGCTAAGCTGCTTGATCTCCACGCAAGCCTTACTTGGCACGAGTATTGACTAAAATAAATCTTTTATGCGGAGCGTACTCGAGTAATTGAATAACCCTGTGTACTTCGTAACGAGGAATCGATAAATGTATGTCTGCACATTACAACTAAACAAAACATTGTAAGCTGCAGCCAAATTATTTCTTTCCATGGCATCCTATGTAAGTGATTAGTTCGTTAGCTGTGTCCTTGAGGCGTGGTTAACCCAGCATAGGTGATTAGCCATTACTCGTTGTTCACGAAATAGGTTACCTGGGCTAAGTTTTTCGAAGAAAATAGAATTTGTGAATGGAAATGATTGAATGACCTTTTGTACGACACATTTTAAGCATTCTGTTATCTTCTTTTTCGAAGTGTTGCTGAATGAGTTCACCCAATGAAGGCTTCAATGATTTCAAGTCTCAAAAAATACAACGACCGAGGGTTGGTTAGTTGCATTGAATTAGGCTAGTAGATTGTACTTGCGTAATTAGATTGCATCGTATTTCTATTTGCTCGAACTCAGTCGGGACAAGTTTAACGCGGAAGCACTAAGCACCCAATCTGGCAGAAAATCAGGCATCAGAATTGGCGTCAGAGTCACTCGTTGTGAACAAAAAGTCTAAGTAGAAAAAGAATTTCTGGGAAGTACAACTACTTTATAAAAAAGCGAACTTTAAGGAAACCGAATGGCGGGGTAAACTTCCTGCATGCGTCCCACAATTACAGGTGCTCAGATGAGTTTGTACAAACAACTAAGTTACGTGATCAATATACAACGGTGCCCAGATGCGACACTGAACGAAGTATGACACGGGAAGCAACACATAAAAAAAGACTGAGGATGACGCTGTTTGGCATAGGTAAATATGTGGCATCACCGACCCAACATCTCTACCTTCCCTGTGTATGATAAGTAAACGAAAGGGTTGAGTGAGTTTGTGTTGGTTTATGTTAAGTAAGGGGCACGCGAAATGCACAACACACAAGAAAAGGAATAAAACGGGACGACATGGCGTGCTCGTCCTGTGTCCTCCTCTTGTCTTGTGTGCACCCTTTCATGCATTTCACCACCTCTCCCTTGTTACCTAAATACGTTCTCAAGATATACATGGTCACACAAGTCTAATAGAATATGTAACTCAGAACAATTTCATAAAAGTGATGTAAATAAAAGTTTGCGCAAGGAATAACTTGCAATGAGTAGCAGAGGTTTGTACCACAAAAGTGAGTGCAGAAAGGTATCACTGAAATACAATAGAAGCCACTAGGTTGACGTCACTGTTTTTTGCGCAAACAAGAGGCTGACGTATCCTCTCGCCGTGAGCACAAGGTAAAGGGGTCAGAAAAGGCGTTGCGGCAAGAGATTGTGGAGCCACGCTAAAAAGATAGACATGCTATGTTTCCCGAGAAGCTATCATTGTCGGCGCAGCACTTGAAACCAGTGCCGGTCATCAAGGTCCACCTCAGCAAGCAATTGATAGAGTTGGGTGCGTTTCGATGGCGCGTATCATTACAGCAGTCTCGCTTTAAGATGCTTATACGGCCTGGATGGCCTTAACGGCCGCTCGGCCCCTGGTCCAGACGGATTAACTAACAAACTTCTCAGAAACTTAGATAACCAAGCCATACAAATCATTACAAAGAAAATAAACGAGGTATGGACGGCGGGCCGCGTACCGGATGAATGGCGAACTGCCAATATAATTCTCATCCCCAAACCCGGAAAACCGCTCCATGCCGAGAACTTGAGACCAATATCCCTTACTTCGTGCCTCGGAAAGGTCGCCGAACATGTCATTCACAATAGAATTGCAGAGCACATCGAAGCAAACAGCCTTTTTCGCCACAATCTCATAGGATTCCGAAAATCACTATCAACACAAGATGCCATGCTCCTTATCAGGAGTGCTGTGATAGACAATAAATCACGGGACGTAAAGGGCATCCTGGCGCTCGACATAACGAAGGCCTTCGATACGGTCAGGCACGAACATATCCTCAACGAAATCTCCAGTTTACATCTCGGAGAAAAATTTCACAACTATGTCAGATCGTTTTTGGCGGACCGTACGGCTACCATAAACATCGGACAAATCAGAAGCCGTAAGCACAAGCTGGGAAACGTCGGCACCCCCCAAGGGTCAGTGCTTTCGCCACTTCTTTTCAACATCGCAATGCACGATCTGGCGAACCGACTCTCGAAAGTTCATGGGGTAGGACACGTGATTTACGCAGATGACATTACCATCTGGTCCACAAGTGGCCCACTAGGCTCCCTGGAGCAGAACCTACAACATGCCCTAGACACCACACAAGCTTTCCTACAAAATACGGGGCTGAAGCTATCTACGAGCAAATCAGAGCTCCTTCTATGTAAACACGGCCCCAGAAAGGGACAGCTCCTTAGCTCCCTCCCCGTTCACCTACACACCAAGGACGGAGGTAGTATCCCAATATGTAACACAATCAAGGTCCTGGGCATGGTAGTTGGTGCTTACAGCGGTGACAACGCGGAGGCCCTCAAACGTATAGAGAAAAGTGTCTTCAACTTCACCAGGGTATTATCAAGGGTCAACAGTAGAAGGGCTGGTCTGAAAGAAGACAACCTCATGAAAGCATTTCACGCCTTTCTCATCAGCCACGTGACTTACGCCGCCCCCTTCCTCAACTGGAAGAAGACAGAGCTCAACAAAATTGATACATTAATTCGAACAGGATTGAAAAGGGTCCTGAGCCTCCCTCGCAACACTAGTACGGAACGACTCTTACAATTGGGCCTGCATAATACCGCTACCGAACTCTTTGAGGCACAGCGGCATGCACAGATTAGTCGGCTCTCACTCTCAAAGGCGGGCAACGAGATATTGTTTGAAGCCGGTCTTCAGCCTTTCTTCATGCCGCCAGAAAAGTCCCAACTTTGCACACAAGCCATGAAAGCGATAACAGTTGACCCGATTCCCAGAAACATACACCCAACCCACAATGAAGGACGAAGAAAAGCGAGAGCCAAGGCAATACTCGCCAAGATCATGTGCAACGATACGCAGGTCCTCTTCGTTGATGCCGCAAAATATTGGAATCGAGGTGCCTATGCAGTCTCTGTGGTGGACGCCCACGGCTCGCTCGTCAACGCAGCCACGGTAGTTACCAACTTCACCCACGAAGCAGAGGAAATGGCCATTGCGCTAGCCCTTCGAAGCTGCACTGAAGCCTCTGTCATTTACTCGGACTCTAGAACAGCTATAAGAACTTTTTCGGCGGCCCTAGTCTCTTCGAAGGCAGCTGCGGTCGTTAACAGGCTTTTCAACCACGAGACGAAGGAGGAAAACTTTCGGTCTACACACATCGCATGGTTCCCAGCCCACATGGGAAACATTTCCGGCTTTGCTGGCAACCCAAACGAGCGGGCACACACACTGGCGCGAGAGCTCACTTTCCGCGTCAGTGGTTCGCCCCCTCGCTTAAATGCAGCCTGCAGGAACCTCGATTACAAAGACCCACTTGTATCATATCACGAACTCACCTCACATCATAGATTAGAACGTCGAACTTTTCCTCCTCCTCACAGAGATCTGAACAGAGCACAAGCAATCACTTACAGACAATTGCAGACACGTACATACATCACACCAACGACACTAAGCAGGATTAATCCGGACTTTTCCACTGCATGTCCACACTGTGGAAACGAGTATAACAATTTCGACCACATGCTCTGGTTGTGCCCTGCCAACGTGGGTACAGAATTTTCTGACCAGTCCTCCTGGGACTCCGCCCTTCGAAGCACAGAGCTCATCGCCCAGCTCAAGGCTGTCCAGAGGGCCCGGGCCGTCGCCGAGAGACTCTGTCTACCGGTCCCGACCTGGGTGGAGCCGCCGGATTGATGGCGGGGCTTTCGGCACCGCTTTCTTTCCTCTCAGGACCTTAATAAAGTTCATACTCACTCATACGGCCTGGAGCTCAAGGGGCTGTAGAGCACATGACATAATTGGCAAGAAGGACGCAGTCGATATGGTAATAGCGTGTCGTTTTTAAGACAATGCTGTATAGAGAGATTTGCACCTCTAGATGGGAAAACCAAACTTGCGGGGGCTGCAGACGACCTGCAGACCTCATGCTTGTTCAGTTAAGGGTGCATTCAAATTGCTAATTTCTTTGATCCTAGGTCATTTCATGTAGGCTCATGCCACAGGAGTTATAGAAAAAGGCGGATGAATCTAAATCGATGCCAACAGGGAACGTGGGCCGTGGCTTCATAAGCCGCAGTGAAGTGCCATATTTTAAAGACGATAGTCTCTCTTGGGGAAATTCTGCCTGCCTGTCTGTCTGTCTGTCTGTCTGTCTGTCTGTCTGTCTGTCGGTCTCTCTGTCTGTATGTCTGTCTGTCTGTCTGTCTGTCTATCTGTCTAGTTTGTCTCTCTGCACATTTGTCTGCTTGTCCACCCTGAACGATACCTCAAACGGCCGACCCCATCCGCAGCGACCACCAATATTGCTCAAGCTTCAGCGTTCTTACTTGTGCGATTGTCAATGAAAAGCAAATATTGCACATATTCGATGTACTATAACAACACGTCAATGTTTTGAATGTGTGCCTTTATACTACTTAAGGCACACACACGTGATTCTAAAGCCCGTAGCGTTTATCACGCTGCGCTGACACAGTGACGTGATGCTCAAATAGGCGTTACCAACACTCTGCTAAGGTGACACGGTGGTGGCACCTGTCCGTCGCTTTGCGTTCAACACCTTATCGTTTTCGAGAATGGCACGCATCTTGCACGCCTTTCTTCGTATTCGAAGATTACCGCCAGATGGCGCTCGTGCGTCACGTGCCTCTATGCACTCGTTCGCCTCCGCTGCACCCTCGAAACACTCTAACGCAGTGCCTCCAGAATACCATTAACCAATTTTCTTGCGCAGAACATCCAATAAACGTTTTCTTCGCTCTCTTCAGAGGCAAAACTATCGTCTTTCGACGAGATTTGCGGTGTAACATGCGGATCCAAGGCCATTTTTGTATATTTTCTTGTAGTGAAATACCATCCGACTTGATCATCACCTAGTAGAGCTCCCTACAGTAGTAAACCTTTGTCGCTCAAAAGTTATTGCACGCTGCGCAGTTCTAAGCTTACCGACAAACTCAGCGTAGTCCAGCAGGCCCCTCAAGGGTCAGAGAGGCAAGGCCTTGACGTCTGGACATGAGAAAACTTACCACAGGTGATTATTCTGCCAGACAATCAATAAAGGTTTTTCACCCATATATCCATCACTGATCTGGTGCTGAAAAGCAACAAAGAACAAATGCTTGGTTCTAGCATGTTTGCTTAAGCAGGTGCTCTTTCAGTGATGCGCGATAATACGCATTAAGCACTACAACTAGGTAGTGTAAAATTTTGTGAAACAGAATCTCACGCACTTAATATGCGTTCCATGTCCCGAGCCGAACCACAATACAAAGCACTTGAGTATTCAATGAGCTCCCAATAAACACTTATCAAAAAAAGAGCTTCTGCTATTTCACGAACATTACCACGGTGCGTCTAAAACACAAAAAACAGACACACACACACTCGTTTCTCATGCATGTTGTCCTTGAGGGGAGCAAATTCGTTTATGTTTTAGGCACCTGTGCAGCTTATATTTCTGTTCTTGGACAGATATTAGACAGTTGTTTCGAATACTTCACCCATCGTTACCAGTGACTGTGGAACTAACAGTGAATGGTGTTGACCTTAGTTGCATGCAAGGTTTAACAACCTTGATGATTGCCATCATCGATTGTCGCCAGTGCCCTTAGTAAAGCAACTAGAAATGCTCAGAGCTGTATCCTTTGCAATATATTGTAACGAATAGTTACAGCGCCGGAAGCTAAAACAGCTATTTAATAATGGCGAACTTGTGGCCCTCAACTAAATACACCAAGGTTGTACTAAGCTCGCTAGTGAAAACCTCGTCAACTTCTATTTTTGCGTCTCGCCTCGTGCCGCTCCTTCGAAAAGCCGCCAGCTTTCTTTTAGGGGCGAAGCTCCTTATGGCGTGGCTTGTGCGTCCCTCGTAGAACGTAACCACTAGTGGCACATACCCGAAAAAGGTATAACATTTGACCTCCAAGGTGGTGCCAGTGAGAGATTTCTTCTGTGCGCTGTTTAACAATAAAAAATAGTGTTCAATAAACATGCCAATGGCTGCTAATTGGGAATGAGAGACAGGAGCATTCCGCTTTTAGTCAACGCGCACGCTGTGATCCCCATTAGCAGCCATTGGCATCTACATTGAGTACTATTGGACAAGAAAGGGTTACTACAATATACTCGCAGGGTGTAACCTCCTTAGTTTTTTTGAAAGGTTTAGCGAGCGTTGAGCCACAGGGCCATGAATACAATGAACTAGTATATACTATGAATGAATTCGAGGTGGTTAAATGGGGGAAGCAGATACGAAGCGCAAGCCATAAGAAATTAAAAGCTGAATCCTCCTGCCTGTCTTTTCACATTAGCAGCCACTGGCATGTACATTGAGCACTATCTGACAGGAAAAGGTTGCTACGTTATACTCGCTGGGCGTAAACCTCCTTGGTTTTAGAAAGGTTTAGCGAGCATTGGGCCGCAGTGCTATGAATACAGTGAACTAGTATTTACCACGAACTCAAGGTGGTTGAAGGTGGGAAGTAGACCCGAAGCGCAAGCCGTATGAAAGTGTGCGTGTGCCACCTCTCGTTTAGTCCTTGGAATGTCCACTGGATGGCGGTGCTTCTATATGGGGAATATATGATAAAAAGATGCGAGATGGTGGGACTTGGAGTGTTGAATAGATGGATGATTGGACACACAGACAGATGCATGGATGGACGCATGAAAGGACGCAGGGGCGGATGCATGAACGAACGCAGGGACGGGCGGACGAACAGAC
The DNA here is from genome assembly GCF_043290135.1 of Rhipicephalus microplus. Lineage (NCBI taxonomy): Eukaryota > Metazoa > Arthropoda > Arachnida > Ixodida > Ixodidae > Rhipicephalus > Rhipicephalus microplus. Next base: position 109,513,700 of record NC_134704.1, read on the forward strand.
GCTTGGACGGTCACACAGACGGACGCATGGACGGACGAATGCTTCGCCCCCTCTGCATCATTCACTCCGTGAATATGCTGCCATTTTTTTCCAGCGCGTGGTGTGGTGACACGTGCAGCCAGCGTTGCATGGCGCCTGTAGCTTGGCGCATTTGGCTTGTCAGTTGGTGTGGCAAAATTCATAAGAGCAGGAAGCGCCGCAAGACTTCGGAAGGTGCCTAATAACATGCGGCATTAGTCCCCCTTCCAAAACGCATCGTCCCGGTGCGTTCGCTGACGTCGAACAGTTTTCTAAAGGAGTATTGATTTGATGCTTGAGCACATTTACCAGTTGTCTCGTTCAGTGCCTTTCGTCGTACGGTTTCGTTCGTACTACATGTACGACTTCTGGGCGATTCTTGTGTCGGGTTGAGCACACTTGCCCTTCAGGAATTACTTGGTAGTTTAGCGTGCCTAACAGGCGAAGTACTTTGTAAGGACCGAAATGGCGCCGCATCAGTTTTTCGATAGGCCAGGTGCGCGTAAAAGCGCCCGCACCCACATTTTGTCTCCGGGATTGTACTTTACGTCTCTCTGCTTCAGATTATAGCGACTTGCGTCGGAGCCTTGTTTCAAAATGATACGATGTCTTGCCAATTGCCGTGCCTTGTCTGCCTTTTCTATGTAGTCGCTGATGTGCGGGTCACTCTCATTCGAATCATTGACAGGTAACACCGCGTCTAAGGTCGTTGTAACCGTCCGACCATAAACAAGTTGAAACGGCTTGAAGTGTGCGTCATTTTCTGTACATTGGTATTGTACGTAAATGTAGCATAAGGCAAAATATTGTCCCATGTCTGGTGCTCAACGTCCACATACATCGAGATTATGTCAGCGAGAGTTCTATTGAGTCTTTCAGTTAATCCATATGTTTGCGGATGGTATGCTGTAGTCCTTCTATGGTCGGTGGGGGTGAGCGTCATAACAGACTGCATCAAACTGGCAGTAAATGCTGTTCCTTTGTCTGTAATGATAACCTGTGTGCGCTATGTCGCAGTACAATCCGAGTAACGAAAAACTGGGCTGCTCAGTTCACCATTCCTTTTGCGAGAGGTGATCTCTCAGCATATCGAGTCATGTAGTCTGTTGCTACAACAATCCAGCGCTTTCTCGATAAAGAGAGAGGAAATGTAAAAACCAAATCCATTCCCACTTGCTGAAATGGCCCTTTTGGTGGCTCTATTGGTTTCAACAGACCCACTGGTTTAGATGTCGGCATAATGCGTCTTTGGCAATCCCGGCATGGCTTAACATAACGGTGCACCGAATCCCTTAATTTCGGCCAATAATACTTCCGGCGAATTCTGGCCAAAGTGTGACTACTACCCAAATGGCAAGCCGATGGGTCGTCTTGACACGCTTCTAAGGTTTCTGCTCGCAGTGATGATGGTGGAAGAAGCAGAAGCGTCTCACCGCTGTTTCTGAAGTTGCGCCTGTACAGGACGTCGTTCCGGAGGACATAGGATGTCAATCCACGGACGAAAACTCGTGGTACCTTATATTGGTCACCTTCCATGTATTGGATAAGCGGGCGTAGTTCCGGGTCCATTCGATAAAGACGAGCCATCTCCGACACGTTAAGAACTCCAGGAAATGGGATGTCTTGTTCTTGGTCAGATGATGGAGACTCGCCAGGCACGCGATACAGGCCATCCGTGTCATTGTACATGAGATCGGACTTGTAGACCACAGTGATGTCATGTTCCTGCAGATGCAGGTTCCATCAAGCAAGTCTATCTGAAGGGTCCTTGATATTTACCAGCCAACACAATGAATGATGATCACTGATTGCTCGAAGCGGTTTCCCGTAGAGGTATGGTCGAAACTTGCTGATGGCCCATATAACTGCGAGACACTCTTTCTCTGTCACTGAGTAATTTGACTCAACATACGATAGAGAGCGGCTCGCATAAGCAGTGACCCTTTCTTCTCCATTCTGCCCCTGAACGAGGATGGCCCCCAGACCAACGTTACTCGCGTCGGTATGTATGTCAGAATCGGCCTCTTCATCAAAATGGGCAAGTATTGGAGGAGACTGCAAACGGCGCCGCAACTCTGAGAAAGCCGCTTCTTGTTCTTCCGCCAAAAGAATGGTACTCTTTCTTTCGTTAGCCGTGTCAAAAGCTCAGTGACCTTAGCAAAGTTTTCAACAAAGCGTCTGTAGTAGGCACGAAGTCCCAGGAATCGTCTAACTGCCTTTTTGTCTTGCGGTGTCGGAAAGTTTTCAACTGCTGCAATCTTTTCCGGGTCGGGTCGGACGCCTTCCGCACTATGTGCCCGAGGAACCGGAGCTGACAAAATCTAAAGTGACACTTTTCTGGTTTGATGGTCAATGCTGCCACGCAAATGGCATCCAGTACCATTCTCAGTCGGTGGATGTGCTGCTCGAAGGTAGAAGAAAAAACCACTACATCGTCGAGGTAGACGAGCCACGATTGCCACTTGAGTCCGAAGAGCACCGTGTCCATCATCCTCTGGAAGGTAGCGGGAACATAGCACAAACCGAAAGGGAGCACTTTGAACTCGTGTAGTCCGTCTGGGGTCACAAACGCCGTCTTCTCGTGATCCCATTCATCCACCTCGATCTGCCAATATCCACTTTTTAAGCCCAATGATGAAAAAAAGTGAGCATCGCATAACTTACCCAAGGCATCATCAATCCGCGGAAGTGGGTAAACTTTTCGCTTTGTGACTTGGTTCAGCTTTCTGCAGTCAACGCAAAATCGCAGAGTGTTGTCCTTCTTTTTTACTAGCACTACCAGTGATGCCCACGGACCGTTGGAAGGCTGGATTACGTCATCGTCGGAAATTTCCTGCACTTGGTTCTTGATGGCTTCCCGTTCTTTTGGCACTACTCGGCATGGGTGCTGATGCACAGGTCTCACGTGTTCTTCGACTACGATGCGGTGCTTAGCAACGGGAGTACGTCCGACTTTCGACGAGGTGGAGAAGCACTCGGCGAACTCCCTGATGCGGTCAGCAATCTGTTCCTTCTGAGATGACGAGAGCTCTCTGTCAATGTCTACTGATTGGAGTACTTTATCTACTGTCTCTGAAGCTTTATCAAGAGTGCAAACATCTGAGACTTGCACATACTCATGCAACGATGCTATGGATGTTCCCTTCGCAACATGCTGCAGCTCATTTCGAAAGTTAGTTAATAGGACATACGCACATCCATCACGAAGGCTCACCATGCCTCTTGCCACGCATAGTCATTTTTCTAGTAGCAGTCCGATGTTTCCGTCCGCTAATCCGTCACAGTCACGGAGAAATTCACTCCTCACAAGAACAATCACACGGGAACGTGGCGGCACGGTTACATCTTCGTCCATAATTTGGAGAGGTAGAACGATTGGTTTCTCCGCATGACGGAAGGCGAGGGCATTCTCCGTAGAAAACGAAACCTGGGACTCTTGCAAGTCAATGACTGCATTGTTTGTTTGCAAGAAGTCCATGCCTATAATCAGTTCTCGGGAGCATTCAGGAAGCACAATAAAGCTGCTGACATACACAAATCCTTTTATTGCTATGCTTGCGGTGCGTAACCCCTTGGGACTATCTAAGTGCCCGCCAGCGATACGTATCTGAGGTCCGGTCTATTCAGTCATCACCTTCTTAAGCTTCTTTGCGAGAGTATTACTGACAACGGAATAGTCTGCACCAGTGTATTAGCGCAATGGCCTCGAGGTCGTCGATCGTGACTAATATCTCGGAGGTAACGTCGCTACTACTGCACTTGTCTGTCGTTGCGTAACTGCCACCGTCCTGTCGGGCTAACAATGGAGGGTCTTCAGTTGTCAGTATACCGACAGCTTCACCTCCAGAGGTCGCTGGCTCTTGTTTAGCCGCCGCGAGCTAGGTGAACGTGGTCTTCGAAGATTTGATGACGGACGAGGACTCGGCGACCAATAGCGCATCGGTTCTGTCGAACGTGACTCCCATTGTTGCGTGTCTTGAGGTGAATAGCATGAAGACGAGTATTCTTCGATTTCGTAGGGCCGTTCACCGTTCCATGGGCATGGTGCATTGACTTAAAAACCACGCAGTTCCGCTCCACGATACTGGCACGCCCGGTAAAGGTGAATCGCTTCTCCGCAGTGGTAGAAAAGGGACCGCCGGTCTACAGTGCACCATACATCGCTCTTACGTGGTCTTGCTTCCGGCATTGGTAGCGGCATACTCTGAGAAAACGTCGGAAGCATCATAGCAGTCGCAGCCGTCCGATTCCTGTGTCTGAGGTCCTGTCGTACAACTTGTGCGTACGACAACTGAGGTGGAGGCTCCGGTTGTGCGCGCTGTAGTACCTGAGGCTGCGGTTGAAGAACCGCTTGCCGCACTTATTCGCGCACAACGTCGGCAAGTTAGGACATCACTGGATGATCTTCAGTCATTTGTATTTTCTGAAGTTCTTCTCTTACCACAGCCCTCATCATTTCACGCAAGAGGTTAATGTTTTTCGTGAGGGTTGTCGACGCCACGCTAACAGATCAGACGCTTACGTCCCTGATGTATTGGCGCGCGCGCTGCTGCAGGGTCTTTTCTATCATTGTCACCTCTTATCTGAACTCAGCAGAAGAGCGCGGTGGATTACGCACCGGGCCTGCAAAAAGCTCCTCCTTCACTCCACGCATCAGGTGCCGCAACTTCTTTTCCTCACCCATGTTCGGGTCGGCCCGGCGGAACAGTCGAGACATGTCTTCAATGTACATGGCAATGCTCTCGTTGTTCCGTTGGCTTCGCGTCTGAAGAGCGGCCTCTGCCTTTTCTTTGTGGTCCGTATTTGGGTACGTAGCAAGAAAATCTCTTCGAAAGTCGTCCCACGACAATAAGGACGCTTCGTGGTCTTCGAACTACGTACGCGCAGAATCTTGCAGTGCCACGTAGACGTAGCGAAGCTTCCTGTCTTCGTTTCAACCGTTCAGTCTGGCGACACGTTCAAAAACATCAAGCCAGTCCTCGGAATCCTCAAAAATATCACCGGGAAAGACCTCTGGTGTGCGGGGCGGGTTCATGAGGATATGAGATGGAAATGAATTCGCTCGGGTGGCCATTGCAGGGGCTCCGGAACTTATGTCCTCCACTGGTCTCAAAGTATCGAAGAGGGCACCAAACTCGGGCTGCTCACCTCGTAGGCGGTGACTCGTGCGTTGGTGTACGAAAGTCAACTGCGCTAGCTCCAACCTTCGGGGTTCTGGGCTATGTTCCCTATCCTGAGATGGGCTTGGAATCATACCCAGCCCCTCCACCAGTTTGTAACGAACAAATACAGCGTCGGAAGCTAAAACAGCTATTTATTAATGGCGAACTTGTGCCCGTCAACTAAATACACCAAAGTAGTCTTAAGCTGGCTAGTTAAAACCTCGCCAACTTCCTCTTTTGCATCTCGCCTCGTGCCGCTTCTTCGAAAAACCGCCAGCCTTCTTTCTCCAGCGCGTGGTGTGGTGACACGTGCAGCCAGCGTTGCATGGTGCGTTTAGCTTGGCGCGTTTGGCTTGTCAGGTTGTGTGGCAGAATTCATAAGAGCAGGAAGTGGCGCAAGACTTCGGTAGGTGCCTAACAACATGCGCCAACATCTTACAAAAATAGCTCACCCTGGTGGTCATCTTTGGCCAATAGACCTTTTCAAGTGTCGGTGTTGCTGGAAATTGATGAGGCTCATCCCCTCGCTTCGAAACCACGATAAGAGTTACTGCCATCCAACAAAATAATTACTGCCCGACAATTTCCCACGTATCATGAAAGAAATGATGCTCGTCTTTTACACTCCTATATTTTATAAAGTAGCACCCCCACTCGAGGGTTGCAAAAATATCGTCCCACGCCGCCGCGGTTGTCTTCTGGCTAAGGTACTCAGCTGCTGACCCACAGGTCGCGGGATTGAATCCCAGCTGCGGCGGCTGCATTTTCGATGGAGGCGAAGATACCGTATGCCCGTGTGCTCAGATTCGGGTGCATGTTTAAGAATCCCATGTGGCCGAAATTCCCAGGGCCCTCCACAACGGCGTCTCTCATACTCATACGGTTGTTTTGACACGTTAAACCCCTCAACAGTAGCAATGCGAGTTACGCGTAAGAAACAGCTGCTTCTATTTACCTATCACGTCAATGGTCATGCGTTATCCGAAGTCACTAAACAAAAATATTTAGGACTCATATTCACATCGGACTTACAATGGAATGAACACATAGTATATATTGAAAGAAAGTCAGTGAAAAAGCTTGGCTATTTGCGAAGGAGGCTTGTGAATGCCACACCACACATCAAACTTCTCGCGTACAAAACTTTCATTAGACCAGTATTAGAATATGGAGCTGCAGTGTGGGATACCTTTACTGAGTCCAATATTAAAAAATTAGAAATGGTCCGAAGAATATCTGTTCAATTTGTTTTTAATTGTTATAGTTGGCGTACTTCCCTTTCACTTCTACTTATTAAAGCGGATATCGAAATCTACAGGAGAGACGAAGAATGGAGAGGCTGCAGCTTTTTCACCTCATTTTCCACAACAAAATTGGTATCAACAAAACAGTGCACATTAGACAAATAAGTAAATATGCTGTGCGCTCACATCATTCAAAGAAAGCTTTAGATTACGTAAACCGCACAAACACATTCAGGTATTCATTTTTTCCAAGAACTACCCGTGAGTGGAATTGCCTATCACCCGGTGCTGTACACTGTGCAACAGTTGATTTATTTTTACATGGTCTCAATAACCACTAACAGTTTTTTGTATAGTCATGCAGCCCAGAGTTACACAATGCTTCCATTTTTTAGTACGTTTCAGTCAGCAAAGCTATGCCATTGTTGAAATGTTTTTCTTTAGTTTTTTTTTGTAAATTTGTACAAAAGTTTTGAATTGTAACCACTGTCAGTATGCTGTGTGATGTCATGTATGTTTTTTGTAGAAAACATTTCTGTATGCCCATTCCTGCTTAAGACCTGGTAAGTAGGTCAGGAGTGTGTAATAAATCAATAAATAAATATCAGTCAAAATATTGTTCCCTCTCCGTATGCGTGGTCATGGCTTCAGTTGTAATTTCACAGCTTTTTATTCGCTTCCTAGCCTATGAAAACGTGCCTCTCTTCTGATACATGCAGATTTATATTACAATTGTCAAGACCGCGTGGGGATCCCGTTGTGTGCATCTCATGGCTCTTGCAAAACACTTGAGTGTTCTTATTAGACTGTCTCGCAATCGTTACGCGGTCCGCTCAGTTGTCTAAGGTTTCTCTCCTAGCATCTTTCTTTCCTCACTCTCTTATTTCCTTCCAATAAAGAAAGCAGGCAATGTGTCTTTTTAGGTGCCACTTTTCAGATATCACTCACTCTCTTTCTTCTGCTTGCTTCTTCATTTGTATCCACTAATCAAATAAATGAGTTCTTTGACATATGGGCTTCCATGGGTGATCTTCTTCTCGTTTAAATTTACTACTTGGTGTTCCCACGATAAAGATTGCAGTTTTATTTTGCAGAATGACACATATGCTTAGGCATGTTCTAGAACAATCCAACAGTTAGCGTTGCACTACCCGGGAGAAAGGCCTTGTGGTTACGTTGTTCGAATGCTGGCCGGAAGTTTCCAGGATTAACTCTAGGCAAGGCGGCCGCATTTTAATAGAGGCGAAACGTTTGTGGTGCGTGTAAATATATGTAAGTGTACATTGAAGAGCATTAGGAGGAGAAACTTTTCAGAACCTTTCAATGAAGCGTACCCCGTATCGGAATTAAGGGAGCAGAAACCACAATACGCAAATTATACCATGGGAGGCGGTAAGCCTCCCTAAAGTATTATTTCAACCGGAAGGCTACGCGCAGCATCAAAAATTAACAAAAACTAATGAAATCCATCTTCCATTGCGAAGCAGAAAGAGGTATTCAATCATTTTGAAGATGTATTGAAAGGATAAACTCAAGCAATGCTGATGTACGTACAAAAAAGTTACGGAAAAGGGAACGAAAATGAGGACAAGAAATGCGAGAATGATGAGGAACATAAGAAAGTGGAAAACAGGCACCTCTGTGTTATGAAAGTTTAATTTCCCAGCGGACAAGCCGAGCTAGCGGCTTGTTTGCAATGCCAGAAAACACTTCGCTGTGAGTCGCCGAAGGGGAGGCGACTCACTACTTTGAAATTCCTACAGTGTCGTAGAGTGTCACTGCGTATATTTTTGCCTGAAATAATGACAACCAATGTTAAAGCGAAGGCCAAAGGCGCATGAGACATAGGTTTTAAAGCAAACAGCAAATGGGCTAAAACACAAATGAATAAAAAATAAATGACACATAAAAAATGTCAACGCAAAAAAAATGCGTAGTCGAATCCTTAAAACGGCACGCACACTATAGATATAAAGGGAATATGCACTCGCTAGTGAACACGAGGTAGTGCCGTTAAGCAGGTTCAAACGGCTGGATGCGTGATGAGCTCAGCCCTACAATTAGTCGCGTTTTCAGCACCTCTGAAAATGGCGCGATTATGTGCTATGATATTGAATATTATTGAAAGTACACCGCAAGCTAGTCATTTTGTTTGCCGTGTCGAACATCCATCAATGTTTTTCCTCTGCACCTGCACATTGGTTTACAAATTTCCATTTTCTTGTGGACGTGTGTGTGTGTGTGTGTGGGTCAAACAGATTCATGAGTAATTATCCAAGCAATGACGTGTATTAATTCCTTCCATTGACAAAACAAAGATTTTGTATCGCCACAGTATCGGTGCACCCGCGAGTTGCACAAATAATTCAAGAGTAAAACATAAGTGGTTCCACATCATACGAAGCTTCGGTATCTCCTGCTCATTGCGAGCTGAAAATTTCAGAGGCTACTTTTTCGGGTAGGTGTATCACTGTGAGATGGTCTATCTATCTATCTATCTATCTATCTATCTATCTATCTATCTATCTATCTATCTATCTATCTATCTATCTATCTATCTATCTATCTATCTATCTATCTATCTATCTATCTATCTATCTATCTATCTTATCTATCTACCTTATCTATCTATCTATCCATCTGTCTGTCTGTCTGTCTGTCTGTCTGTCTGTCTGTGTGTGTGGGTGTCTATCCATCTATCTAGCCGCCTACGACTTTTAGCTCTCCTGGCCGTTAGGATGTTGATGTTGATACCAAATTTGGTATGATATAACATGACTGCAAGCCGAATATAACTGACCAGTGATAAAATGAAAATCATGACATGTATGCCATAATGTCAAAATTTACATGCCATGGTCTTGCTGTTCTTGTGGTGGTTTCATTCACATGATATGTTGCAAAACTGGTATGGTATGACATTACTGAATGATGAACACAAGCCACAGGCCCTAACATGAAAATAATGACATGCGTGTCATGTTACAACATGACTTCATGCCACGCTCATGATGTGCTCACGGCCGTTTCGCTAGCTTCATATGTACCAAATTTGCTATTACGTGACGCGAACGGATGACACAGGTAAATGACACGTCCAAACATGATGATCTCGACATGCGTGTCAAGTAACAACATGACTACGTCCCACACTCATGATGGGCTCGCGGGCGTATCACTGCCTTCACATATGCCAAAAATTAGTTTTACGTCACGTGAATAGCTGACGAAGGTATGTGACTGGTGGAAACATGATAATCATCACATACGTGTCTTTACAAGAACAATAATACACGCCACGCTCAAGGCGCCAACACACTACGACAAGAGCCGGCAGGCGTGCGTGCTGGTGTTAGTTTTGTAGCGTCACACCGACGATGCCACGCCAGGCGCCGGTGTCCCCCTAGGAGAGATCAGTGGATCTGTGCACTGACCTTGATAGGGGATCTGCATCACAGGCGCGCGCCGTGCTGCGTTGCTTTGACGCATGCGCGCTTGAGCGCACACGGCGTCCCTCGTCACGAAGAGAGGCAGACGCTGTGCTCTCTAAGTAACGTCAACAGCGCAACATGCAGCATGTCGCAGTTCGCGCAGGTTTCTACCGGGCCGCGACGACGGATGCTGGTCGCGCCGGTCCCGCCTTACGTCACACTATAGTGTGCTCGCGTTTCGCTACAGTGGCGTCGCTGCACCCAGCCTGCAGGTGCGTCAACGTTGCGTCCGAGTATATTGAGCCTTTCATGACGCTCTTGCCCCCGTTGCACGAGCTCCACATGTGCAAAATTTGGTATCACGGGAAATGAATAGACGACGAAGCTAAGTTGCTCGCCCAAACCTGATGATCCTATTATGCGTTTCATGTAAAACACAACTACATTCTACGGTCGTAGGGTTATCGCGGCCGTCTCTTTAGTTCCAAATTTACAAAATTTGGTATTACGTGACGAGATTGGACGATAAATGTAAATGACACATGTGAATATGATAATCACGATGTGGATTTCATGTAAAAAATGATTGCATACAACGCTCATAGCACGCTCATAGCACGCTCACGGCCGTTTCGCTAGCTCCATATATACCAAAGTTGATATCAGGTGGCGTTAATAAATGACGAAGGTAAATAAAACGTCCAAACATCATAAAAATCACATAGAAGTCATGTACGGCATAATTTACCTCCCCCTCTAACGTTGCACTGATCTTAAAGTGACCTATCACCCTTCCTCATTCGTGCTTCGCATATCATCGATTTCTATTGTACGTGGGATCTGTCCATTTTTTGTTTTGTCGTTCTCAGCATGCGCCGCAAATGTTATATCGTGCACCTGCAGTTTTGTTCAACAAACTGCTTTTCCGAAACATTCATGCGAAAAAGCGCAGCACACGAGATGTACACAAATGTTTCATTCCAACATGTCAGGGTTTTCTTCTTTCCTGTGATGTATGTGTTTGTATGTTTGCCCCGCCATGAGGGTCTAATGTTTTTGGTCCTTGAATATTAATTCAAAGGCTGCGGAAATAAATCTCTGCGGTGGTGGCTGCATATTTGATGCAGGTGAAAATTGTCGAGGCTCATGTATATCAATTTAGGTGCACGTGAAACAACCCCGGGTGGTCAAAGTTTCTGGAGCCCTCCACTATACACGGCGTCTCCCATAATCATAACGTCCTTTTGAGACAATAAATTTCAGGTACTATTAGTGCTTTTGTGTAATTGCAGCTACCCGCAAACAGTTCCTATAAGACATAACTTTAGAGGTTTACCTGCTATGTGAAAAAGTTAATAATTTTTTGTCATGTATATTCTTCTCGCCGTTTTGTATGCCGTTCATACGGCTGCTTGGATGTTCGTAAACTGAATTAAGTTTCATTTTTTGCTTGTGCATTCCCGCATTGTGATGATGCAAAACCTTTTCAGCTTCACCTTCAACTCGAATAACGCGTTACAAATAGTTGTATTAACAATACCTTGTTATATTTAGGCAGAAGAACTTGTTACTCAACTCCATCACATTCTACATGCAACTGTGACAAAAAATACAACTTCACTTATATTTGTTTTGATTAAAAACTTATTTGACAGCAGCAGCTGTTAAAAGCCGACAGTCAACGCTTTCTAAAATTTCCAAAGTCTCTTCTTTTTCATATACTCTACACTTTTCAGATACCCACAATAAGGCTCCTCTCGCAGCTTAGGGGAGCAGCGCGCTAAGAGGATTAACGTATCTACAGTATACCGACGTCGAAGGTAGCAGTTTTCTTGTAAACTAAATTTCATAAATCTATCATACTGCGCTTGATAAGCTCGCTAAGACTCTACGTCCATTTCTTTCTTTTTTCGGCTCATGTTTTACTTCTTTCTCTTGAGTGTCTGGCTCTGTTCATGATGTGCTGGTAGAACACTACGGCGCCATGTTTAGAGACTTCTGCAAGCGAGGCTCCAATCTGATCTTGTTTGACAGTTGGCTAGAAAGCAGCAGCCGATCAAAGACCTAATTGTTGGGATTTCAGTATCGCCAGTCTGAGTAACAATGTAAATAAAAATATCAGAGCCGCCCGCATTTCATGAGGTTGTAATCTCCCGATTTTACCGACATGTTAACATGCAAGAAAATATTAAAACTGACTAACGGGTTTGCTAGGTACGAAGAACCCAACAAACAAGCCAACTGACTAACCAATAAGCAAACCAGTCAACTTACTAACTGAAATAGGTTTCTAAAACATTTGTAATAATACAACCACACTTACACTCGCCGTTTACTACACAAAGCGAAACCACGATGTGCGACCTCATCTCTGGCCATCGAGCACAAACAAAATGGGGTATCGGAATAGAAGTGTCTCTCATCTTTTAAATATCTTTCGCATAGCCAATATTTGACAACCTTTGACAGTATCAGTGCTTTCTATTACTCCGAGGCTTTCACTCCGTAGAGAAGGAGACGGGAAGGAGCTCACCCACTCCTTAGAGCTCAATACGGATCGATGGAGGCAGAGACAGCTTCCCCCATCTACTGGAGTACCCCATAGGTTGTTAAGTTGTTGCCATCTAAGATGAGAATCACTGTAAGTGGATATCTAAATAATCTGAATTGTAGTCTGAATCTGAATTACGATAGTAGTTGAGCTAAAGGTAGCGGTGTGAGGAACAAACAAAAGAATCTGATATGCTAAAGCAAGAAATCAAAATAACCGCGTTAGAGTATGGTCGCATTGGGAAGCAAAGCATTACCGAAGAATGGTGCTCACTATTGCAACGCTGTACAAGCGTCCCCGATCTGCGTAGCCTTCTGTATCCAGTCTGAGCTGTTTCCTCTTCACTTTTATCACTACACTGCTGTGTCTGTAACGGGAATTCCCCAATTAGAGCAGTAGTAAGTCGGAGCAAACGAATAAAATAGGTATGGTGAATACCACAAACATCGACATCTTTGAAAGATTGTGAAACTCAAATAATTTAGATGTCGCACCAAATCCTAAAGGCCTTATATTTTTTATATAATGACTCTTAGCTCCTAGCACTGTTCCGCTACTGCGTTCTGCATGACACAGTCACCATTTATTGGCATCACCGTATAATGTTATCGTCTCACTGAAGAACGGTTGTCAAGAAGAGCAGAGGTAGACTTGTCAATGACAAGTGTTAAGAGTTTGCCTTGTTTGGGTTCACCTTCAGCAAATGTACAAAGTAGAATTATTGAAGATGAAGTGACCATCAAACTAACCAAATAACCTGCTGGTTAGGTTACAAACAAATAAACTAACCAATTACGTCCACTCTCTTCCAAATTTGCGACTGCGCATCCACCTCATCATGAAATTTGATGATATCATGACACGATGTCACCTTTTCATAAATGTTGTGCTGATCCCTGACGCACTTCATAACCCTGTGTGATTCAGAAAGCTTGCGATATCAGTGATCAGTCTCATCATGTGTGTAAACATTGTATGGTGCGGAAAGCTTTCACCGGGTGAATACATTGAGATTAAAAAGTGCATGGCTTCAAGCTTCAAGTCGTCGTCGGTGAATGGTGAAGAGTCGTGCCACCTTTTAAATACAAAGCATTTCTTAGCGAGCTTTGGTAACTTTGATGGTATCTGTCTGTCTGTCTGTCTGTCTGTCTGTCTGTCTGTCTATCTATCTATCTATCTATCTATCTATCTATCTATCTATCTATCTATCTATCTATCTATCTATCTATCTATCTATCTATCTATCTATCTATCTATCTATCTATCTATCTATCTATCTATCTATCTATCTATCCATCTATCTATCTATCTGCCTACAACTTCTAGCTTTACTAGGCGTTTCGGTAATGGTACATATACGAAATTGGTATGCCGTATCATGACTGTATGACAAGCATAACTGACTACTCATAACACAAAAATCATGGCAAGTATGTTATGAATTTCATCATTTATATTCCATGGTCTTGCTGGTATTGCGCTGGTTATGTTCACACGACATTCTGCGAAACTCGTAAGGTAGGATATGACTGCATGGCGAACATAAATGCAGACTTTAACGTGAAAATCATGGCATGCAAGCCGTGTAAGTAACACACCACGCTCATATTCCTCTCGCGTTCGTTTCGCTTGCTTCACATATACCAAATATTGTATTACAGGACGTGAATGAATAATCAATGCATACGACTGGTGCAAACATGATAATCATAATATGCGTGTCATCTGAGGACATGACTACATGCCATGCTCCAGATACGTTCGCGGCTGTTTCGCTAGCTTCACATGTATCAAGTTTGGTATTATGGGACTCGAACGAACGATGAAGGCAATCGACACATCCAAACATAATAACATGCGTGTCATGTAAAGCATGACTACATGCTACGCGCATAGTCGGCTCGTGGCCGTTTTGCTAGCTTCATATATAAGAGGTTTCGTGTTCACGTGTGCATTATTTACGCATACCTGTGCATTCTTTTCGATATTCGTGTTTCGATTGTGCTGATCGAACCTGCAACCCGACTTGAGTCAGAGCATGGCAGGGACATAAGTGTCTCTAAACGGGATGCTAGTTCTTTTTTTTCCGTTGAAGAAGTGAATTCGAGTTCCTGATGGTGCAAGTATAACGACAACGACGTTTGCAAGTTTGGAAACTATATCCTCGGCAGACTTTCGGTTCCATGCAGCTGTGATGAAGGTACTCCTTACCGGGTTACTATACTGCTGCGCTCCACCGTGGTAGTGTGGTGGTTGTGGTGCTCGACTGCTAACCTGAAGGTCGCGGGTTCGAATTCGGGCTGTGATGGGTGTATTTTAGATAAACGTGAGAATGTTTGAGGCCTGTGTACCTATAGATACGTGCTCTTCAAAGAACCCCATGTGGTCGGAATTTCCGGAGCCCTCCAGTTCGACCTCTCTAGTAATCCTATCATGGTTATCGATCGTTAAATTCTAAATGGTATGACTATACTGCAGTAAAGCTCTCAGACATGCTGGCTCAATATGTGTACTACCTCCGTCTGCCACTGTGTTCATACGTAAATTCTACTCCACGCAGTTTTCTCTAGCCCACAAAATATTTCACGAAGCATTGTAAATGAACAGTAGCGGGGCTAAGATATAATATTTGGCATCACTGCAAATAATCAGGTGGTCAGCACTTACCCCATGCCATGGTTTGGGAAAGGATTTTGGTCTAATATTCGTTTCAGTTCAGATTTTGAGCTCTTCGGGCAAAAGTGAATGCCAGTTCCATCTATTTCTAAGCTAACAAACAGGTTCGCCTTCCTACGAGCGTCATCGTGAATCGCAGAGTTCACTACCTTTGGTTCGCTGTCGTCGCGAATACTTTCCGCACAACGCACACTTTAGAACTTTTGTGAATGATGCGGTGCTTGCAGTTTCAGCTGTAATTCGATGGCTCAGCTTGGTAATTACCTTTTTACAACTTCAGTAAAGCAGTGGCAGATTCATTAACCTATGCCAACATTTCTTTGCTGGTAGCGCTTCTTAGACCAGTCGCGCGGTGTTTTACGTAATCTTCCTGATGTACCGTAGTGTGCGCAGCACGATGCAGCTCATTATTCTCGGTTTGCTGTCCCCAGGAAGATCGCCACATAATAAACGACCTCATTAGAAGAGATTAGGTGTCGTCGCTACCTCTTTATGAGTATGTGCTAACTAATCATGTCTTAGTTAATCACTGCTCTTGTGGGAGGCGGCGAGGCCCACGTATACGACCCGTTCATTAAGAAAGCTCCAGAATGCACGTACAATGTTTCTCAGTTTGTTTTATAGGCTTTAATTTGGGAAGTCTTTAAAATTCTTCACCTAACTTTGGTATATTTGAAGGAAAGACAGAATCTGTGAGGTTTTTCACAGACTGTTTATTCGCTCCAGTCCAATGCTAATGTCGCAACTGTGATTGTAGAAAAGGTTTCCCGAGGAATGTGTTAGTGGCACGTTTTTCAGATGGGCGTGGAGGAGGGAGGAATAGATTGTGCGGTCTTATGATTACAATTTCCTGGTTTCATCGCGCATTCACAGTTAATATCTGATCCACATTCTCGACATCAAAGTAATTTACTCCGAAACGCAAGAAAGGGCACTAATGTTCTTTGCCGGTGCAAGACTTGGCAATAGGTTCGATACCAATTGTCATAACTTTTTTGTGACATTTTGTCTCATCTGTCAGCGTATATTTTGCAATGTCCTGTCCATAACAAAAATAGCTCACTAAAGTAAAGCTGTGGTGGACTTTGGCATCAATAAATTTTCTGTTGAAAGGACCAGCAACAATCTGTCATACATTGAACAGTGTAGGTTTCACGGTGCAAAAAGTGTTATTCAATGGCATGCGTTGACACGTGATTTATTCTTTTTCTATGAGCACAATTTTCCTATTATTGAGCTTAACATGTCCGCCTACGTAGCCCAAAAGTTTGTTTTAATTAACTACATCTGTGCCAAGGAGTAGCAGTGCGCTGCATGATCAAGAAGACTGAACTGATAGAGGTGAAGCGTATTTAAGGACAATTAATTGGCAACTGTAAAGAACAGATGTTTCTCAAGAAAGTCTTTAGAAAACCCGGATAAATTTTAACTAAAACTGAAGAGAAATGCTCTTGGTAATAGAAAAGCGTTTGTGCAACTAAATATATTACGTGCAAAATAAAAGCGGTTTTTAACACAAGTTTTCATGTCTCGCATAATAAAACTGAAAACATTAAAAGCTCATGTATTGTTCCGTAATTTTTGAAGAAAAAACTAGAAATTGTGTTTTGAGTTCCTGATTCACTTGGACGTTTAGAAAAGCCTTCTTTTGAGGTATAACTTTAAATGAAAAAACATTTTGTTAATGAGTTTTACTATTTCACTGTTTATTTTAAACGTACGAACGTCCTCAAATTATTGATTAGGGAATGTTCGGAAACATAATTACACTGATCATCGCTAGCTCTCATTCTAGCAGTTGAGTAGAGAAGTGAACTCGTAAGTTATTAGAAAGTGCCACATTTCACGGCACCGTTTAAGGTCTTGATAAATAAAATAAACGAGAGATTTCACTTGATGAGCCGAAGTTACTGAAGTGTATATATGGCCAATTGAAGCACATTGTGGTTACCAATGGGCAAGAGTCTCGCGTCACGTTTGATGTTGTCCAATTTGTCGCGTGTTTTTTGTACTTTTAAGAATTGTTCATATGAACTTGCATTATTATATTATGCCTCTCTTCCTACACCTAAATCGAAAAACCCAGGGTCTGCGAATTGCTACAAAACTACAATTTCTAGATTTTTTCGTTTCGAACACATCAAAAACTTCTTTATCAATTCGGAAACTCTTTTTTTATGAACAAATTATAACAAGCGGTACCATATTTTGCATTGAATATCACTGATAAACTTTGTATCTCTCTCAATTCTATTTCAGAAGCCCTTTCGCTATAACGCTCGAGTTTATAAGCTTGAGTTCATACGAACATCGATGTGGATTGCTCCGTGAGATTATAAAAAGAAAATTCACCGACAATTACACTGCTGTCTAATGCAAATCATGATCTCCGTTGTTTAGATAGTAAGGTTTTGCGATAACTTGAAACAAACCATTTGAGAAAGTCATGAATGTCTGTGCAGTTGCGTGTCACACCGCGAGCAGTGTGATTAGCACTGGCGATTCCTTTGGCTCACAACACACTAACTGCCACACGCGGAGCGTAGGATGGCTACCCTGCTTACTGTAAATGTGTCGAAGGCACTGCGTGGGTGCGTTCCAGAAGAGCCGCCGCAGAGAGGCATTCGTTTAAGCAGCGCTTTATTTGCATATATAGCGTCGGTGGATGTCCCCGCAACTTACCTGAGGGAGGACGCCGGCTGACGATGGACGCTGGCAAGATAACGCCATCGACTGGCAAAAAGATTTACTGCCCACTAAAATTAAGTTTTTTCAATCCATTCCAAGTCCCACTAAAGGGAACCATGCGGATATGCGAAGCAGCGCTAGTGTTCACTTATGTTTCGATTTCTTGTTTGCACTTGTATGTGTCCGTGTATGTTTCACTTCTGCGTGGAGTCGCGTATACGTTTTGTATCGCTTATATTACCACCCTCTCCCTTTTGTGTGCACCATCTACGATATGCGCTGCGAAGGGAGCTCACAGTGCTGCTAGGATTCTGCGACGGAGCTTGTGCGCGCTTCATTATATACGAGCGCACTGCTGTGGCGGAGAAATGAACGGGGGAGGAGAAATGAAGCGGAGGCGGCACTCTGCCGATTCCCCCACCCCACCACTTCGCGCTCACGCAAAAAGAGGGCACGGTTGGCACATACGCCATAGGGGGAGCGGACGGTCGCCGAGACACGGACACAACCCCGAGCATGACCAGCTTCACATCCGAAAGAGATGGCTATCGCCATCGTGTTCTTATCGTAACTGAACGCCCAAGAAAGCCAGTGATGCTTTCGTGAGCGTACTCATTGCGGCGAAAGCATGTCTGTTATTTACTAAAAGTGACTCCAGTTTTCATTAGAACTTTCACACGCACGTTTAGAGCGAGCAGAGGAGGACCTGCCAGGTTGTGCTGTAAGTGACACGTTCATGCATCTATACCAAGGTCTGCGGATCCTCTATTTCTCAGTGGTTTGGTAATACCTTTTTCGCACGTATGGCGTATTGGTTAACCTACTTTGATGAAAGTGTCCTCTAATCACGCGTCACAGATGCGGTAACAATATTAGTATTAATAATACCTTTTATTTCTTCAAATAAATCAGTACATGTGACTAGGCCTGCCAAAGCCAATCGGTGGCTTGAGTGGCAGAGCCTGGCAGACAGCAAAACAAACCGGACGCGTTACAAGATTGTATTTCATAGCCTAAGCGGGATGATAGGACAAAAAACAACGTGCAGATAAGATTTGAAACAACAGGGCATACAAGCAATACTTACAAGCAATATACAATAGTAACAGCAATTGAAAGTGAAAAGGTATAAAGGAAAAAAAGAACAGAATTACAGCAAATGTTTCTTAAGTAAAGTACCACACTGGTTGATTGTGCAGCATCATGCTTGCGAATGAGTGTATATGAAATAACACACGACATGCATTACAACTGTAGACAGATACGCCGTAGCAGTTTTTTTAGGTAAAACGGTGTCACTCCGTAAATACTTCCAACATGCCCAAACTTGCATTCTTCTTGGTTGCCGTAGCTGAGATCTGCTGAAATTATATTTAGAAGGCTTGCTTGGCGCCCCACGAAAAATCTCCGAATCGTCACTGTTACTGTTACCACTATTTCACTTGATCTGGCTTGGTATCTTACCTTTTGCTGTGCTATGCGATGGGGTATTGTGTATGATTAGTAGAAACTGCATTGTCATTGGACGTTTAGTTCAGGTAATGTGTACGCCACATGTGCACTCTGCAATTGGCTTTACTATTTCGTACCTCGTAATATTGCACTTCCATGTATTGAAGTCGTACGTCATTTACGACTGGTCTTGCGAGGCAAAATTATAGTTCAGCAACATATAATACACATTGTTATTTCACAACAGAGATATGATAGTTTTTTTCAAATCCATTATGAGAAGGAAAAAACGTGGCCCACATTAACAAAACTTTAATACACTGAAAATACCTTCAAAGAAGTTGGTAGAATCTCAATGGCGGTAACTTAGTTGATGGAGGCTATTCCAAGGTGACAAATGACACGTAATAAATGAGATTCCTGGTGTATGTCGCCGCACATGCTTACTTGTCGTCGACAATGCTGTAACTTCTTTCATGCGTGGCGACGCGTAGCTAACAGCCTAAAACGGTAACTGGCGGTGTATAGCCAGCTATTCACAGATGCCTAATTGTGCTCAGTCTTACATATCTGCTTCGTCTTAGCGATCAGTTTTACACATGCTTTAAATGCACCTTACCAGCCACAGTAAGCGACTGCTACGCTAAAAAACATTGGGGGAGCGGATGGTCGCCATCAGCTCCCCCAACAAAACATATTGTTTTGGAGAAATATGGAAAGGCTGCTCATGCAGCTGTACTACGCGAGTTCAAAACGAGAGATATTCTGGCACTGGCATCATTTCACTTCCTATGTTTTAACTATAGCAAAAACGCTGGCTATGATGCGTGCTCTCAGCATCCTCTGCACGCTCATTCCTTGCTTCAAATTCATAATCGATTTGCGAGTTCAGAATTTACACAGCAAGCTATCGGAAGAGTGCTGAATGTACTGTGTAGGTTCTTCTTGCTCGATCAGCCCTTTTCCAACACACAAAGTTAAAGCACCTTACAGACTTTAAAGTTCGACTTCTCAAGTGAGGTGCACGCCGAACTTAACATAAACTTCGTATGATGCAAAGTGAGCCCAAGGGTACATACGCCCCTTCCCTACTGAGGTACACAAAACTGCGTATCGATCAAGGATGAACTCAAGACAGCGCAGAGAGAAAGTCTCTTGCAAGTATACAGTGACGGCACGCAAATGACATATTTTCACAGGCTCGTCAAAATACCTTTCGTACGTGCATTGTTAAGAACTCTTCATGTCGAAAGAAATTGAACTTGCCCCAAATTTAACATCACATGTACTCAATGCTCTGGTTTCTCTTTTTTTACGTAGTGTGCTTCTATGAAGTCATGCGCTAGGGTATAATTACTCTTATACCAGAAGAGAAACAGTATAAAATCCAGGCTCCCACTTACATGCACTGTGATGCGCAGGAAATACATACACTGTTTTCTTGTGAAAATTGCATACTCCCTAACACTGCCATTCATTCATGACCTGCTTTGGTTAACGTAAGCCACAACGCAAATCAGCGAGATTTGCTAAACCACTCTTGCACATCCAGCGACCCAAGGAGCACTGGGGAGTTATGACTTCGGTAGTTATTTATTGTACATACCCGTTAATAAAATTTGTGCTGGAACTACAATATGAGAAGATCAATTAGCGCTTCTTTATATACCTGTATACGCGATGGAAGGAAGCAACATGAGATACGGAAAGGCAGAGATGTGGACTAGTCTAGAAGTATTGGTATTCGAACCTACACTGGGGACAGTGATGAGGAAGTTTGACATTTCGAGAGAGAGAAATAGAAAGAGAGAGAACATAGAAACTACACATAAAAGCCACACGAACCACTCCTAAAGGAGCTTCACCCCTAAACCTTTAGAGTCGTAACAAGCCTACGAGTTGAAGAATTCGACATATTATAGACAGACGTGCAATACATATGCGAAATGTACATTGATAGATCATGCACTTCATACCTCTTTTTGCATATCACTTGGTGCACTAGAAATACGTAGCCATAAAAGATCTTGCATCATTGCCACAATAAAAAATTATCAGCACAGTACAGGGTAGGTGGGACATTTTTATTCATAACACATGTACGTGGGCAAACGTTGTCCTAGTGTTCCTATACAGAGTGTACAGAAATGGTTACGAAGAGAATAGGCTTCGTGAAGAAAAACAGAAAATACTATGAGCTATAGAACGCTGACTGCTACGTACGAAAAGTATTTGCTTTTGAATACTGAAACAATGATGGAGCTCAGTCTCTCTCTAAGCAAGCAATCAGGATGAGCCCTTCATCAAAATCAGGAGTGTGCTGTCAGTCGTCAAAATAAACAAAAAAACAAAGTTGGTGCGATGCAGTGTACATCTCAGATCGCTCCCTGTAAGAATGCAAAGGTAGACGGAACACGTACGCACTCAGCCACGGGTATCTTTCCTTCCATTGTTCCAAACGCGGCAAGAAGAAAGCTCGGTTGAGCAAACATGCATTATTCTGGCTTAGAGCGCGCTCTCCTGTCGTTTGAACTAAGTTTGCAGAAGGAAAGAAAATAGCGTCTTCAATGTGGAACCACCTAGTGGAGGGTCAGCACTGCTAGACACGTCCGTACGCGCAAGCTTAGAGACACTTCAGCGAAGCGTTCAGGTGTGACATAGATAGAATTAATTTACCGAAAAGTTTTAAAACATTAGCAGTGCTTTTCCCTTTTCTTTTTGCCTGGTTATCGGAAATCTCTGGTAACGCTTATGTATAGCTGGAGAGAGAGCCTGGCAGGGTTCATGTGTACGGGAGAGGCAGTAAAAGCAGTTCTTTCGTGTGGCTGAAACTATTAAAGGAGCTCATGTGGATATGAGTCCACTTTCGGAGTCCGGCCGCGATGAATGTGCAGCAGGTTCATTAATAACAAAACCTTCCACCTCTTTTTCCTCTTCGCAATCGCCGAAACCCTAAATGGCTAGTCTGCAGCGGCAGCGAAATGAAGCAAGTCGGCTTGGTCGGTACCATTGATTGATTGATATGTGGGGTTTAACGTCCCAAAACCACTATATGATTATGAGAGACGCCGTAGTGGAGGGCTCCGGAAATTTTGACCACCTGGGGTTCTTTAACGTGCACCCAAATCTGAGCACACGGGCCTACAACATTTCCGCCTCCATCGGAAATGCAGCCGCCGCAGCCGGGATTCGAACCCGCGCCCTGCGGGTCAGCAGCCGAGTACCTTAGCCACTAGACCACCGCGGCGGGGCGTTGGTCGGTACCAGCCATGGTGAAGACAGTGATGGGCTTTCTTTCGAAGGAACTTCATTCGCCCGTGTAGTCGCTACCGGAGCCGTATACGGTGCAGTGAACGCGTGTATGCTTGATAAGCGCGTGAAAAGAAAGCTGGGGCAACTACTTTGACGGAGAAGAGAGCGTAAACTTGAACAGGGCGGCGTGAGTTTTAGAACAAAATGACTGTCTCGAAGATCTACGCTAGATCTTCAAAAGCGATTGTGCATCACTCTTTCACGCGAGAGGACAGAACTGAGAGCTATGCTACTCCGGGACTGACGTTATAGAGTGTCTCTAATATAACTGCAGTTACATTTATATTAACCTGGTAGGCCAAGTATGCTTGGCCTACCAGGTGAATATACATGTAACTATTCGTAAGGAAAAACTGTGTTCAGGAATGGAAAATCAAGCTGCATACTGTACATCAATTCATGAGATAAGCTTTCACAACAGTTTAGAACAGAGCTGTATCTAGCTTGCAATTGGTTTTTCTTCGTTGATATGCTGGTCCAAAGAAACGTGTATGAGGAAATGGTCTCATTGGTCACCAATGTGGAAAAATCCTCACTTTGAACTTATTTCGGGCGTTCTAGTGGGTGGCTTTTTAGGAGTTGGTGGCACTATGCAATCCGCATGCCAATGTTGCGGATGGTGTGCACTCTGTAGTTTGTAGACACTTCTTTCACATTAATTCAGGGGCGAAACTCGTTGAGACGTGGATTACGTGCCCCTCCTCTACGTAGTACCCACCTCTCCTTTTAGTCCTTGAAATGTCCACTCGCTGGCGGTACTTGTATATGATGAATAAAGTTACTGTATATACTCTATACAGTGCCTCTACTGATGGGTATATGGTGAAAAGACTTGGGATGGTCGCACTTGGAAGGTTCTCTAGGTGGATGTACGGATGGGCAGACGGACGGATGGACAGACTTACTTACATACATACAGACATCGAGACAGAGAGACAGACAGACAAACAGACAGACAGACAGACAGACAGACAGGCAGGCAGGCAGGCAGGCAGGCAGGCAGACGGACGGACGGACAGACTGACAGACGGACAGAGGGACAGACGGATAGACAGACGGACAGACGGACGGACGGATGGATGGACGGATACAGTGACCGACGCGGCCAGCGGATGATTCATGGTTTGCCGATGGAACGCTTCGAAGCTTCGGTCACTCATCGTCATTCACTCCGTGGAAATGCTGTGATTTCTTTATTTTACTTTGAACAAATCTTTATGTCTTTCCTAAAGTACAGCTTAGCGAAAAGAACGTGCTTCTCGTGCATATCGATATTCTATGGTACCTACGCGCAACACCCCTGAATGCATAATTTCCGATGTTTTGTTATTAAAATATTTCACTCACTCATTTGGCACGTGCTCAATGCGACAGATTTCACTGCCTCCGCTTCTCTTCGTCTATAACATTCATAACTGGGCATACTACATCATTTTTTTGAGCAGCTACAAGTGATGGAAAGCTCAGGTGCTGGCAAAATAGAAAAGAAAAAAAGGCAGCTGAGAAGTGCCACTGACGCTATCGACGTGAGGCACATAGTACGGATGGAACGAGCATAATTCGATCCAGTGACAGTTCATTCATGCCTTCACACGTCTTGTTTCCATGTTTCACAATGCAACATAAATTATTGCAGTAATAATGTGTGGAACAAGCGTACATTGCCATTGGGTGTCGAAACTTGGGATTATCCTGACTTCAAGGTTGAAAGCCTGTTAGCCACTATGAAAGGCACATACGTTACTGCGCCTACTTTCTTAAGACCCCAACCAATTGCACTATAGGGACAGGCTATCGCTATCGTGTTCAACTAATGAAGATAAAGCCTAAAAATCCACAATTTTCCCAAAATAATTAAAACTTGTGTGTAAGTTTTCAATGGCGATGGGGACAGAAAATGAAAGAAAATTATTTTCTTTCTATGTGTATGAATGGCCGTCACGTGTGCGTTAACTACTAATGGTACGAACAACGCTCTCGAAGGGAAATAAATCGCCAAATGTGGAGAGTGTATGCAACAGTTTAGTTACCATCGATACCCCTTGTGTACTTTTCTTTCGCTTTTTAAATGCGAAACATTTCTTAGTGAACTTTAGCGACTTTCAGCGTATCTATCTATCTATCTATCTATCAATCTATCTATCCACCTACGACTTCTCGCTCTCCCGCCCGTCTTTATAATGGTACCTGTACGAAAACTGATGTGGCATAACATGACTCTATGAGGAGCATAAATGACTAGTCATAACATGAGAATCATGGCAGGTGTGGCATGATTGTCATTATTTACATTTAGTTGTCTTGCTGCTCTTGCGGTGGTTTCGTTCACATGACATGCTGAAAAACTGGTATGGTATGACATGACTGCATGGCAAACACAAACAGCATAACATTATGACTGCATGGCGAACACAAACGACATGAAATCTTGACATGCGTGTCATGTAACAACATGCTTACATGCCACACTCATGATGTGCTCGTGGCTGTTGCACTTGCTTGACATATACAAAATTTGCTATTACGGGATATGATTCAATGACGAAGCTATGTGAGTGGTGCAATCATGATAGTCATGTAACAACATGACTACATGCCACACTATGATGCGCTCGCGGCCGTTTCGCTAGCTTCATATATACCGAATTTGGTATTTCGTCACATGAATGGACGACGAAGGTGACTGGTGCAAACATGATAATCTTAAGATGCGTGTCATGTAAGAACATCACTACATGTCACACTTATGATGCGCTCGCGGTAATTTCGCTAGTTTCAGATATGCCGAACTTGGTATAAAAGGACGTGAATGGATGTCGAAGATATGTGACCGTTGCAATTATGACAATCATGACCTGAGCGTCATGAAACAACATGATTACATTCTACGCTCATGACCTACTCGCGGCCTTTTTTATAGCTTCACGTATACCAAATTTAGTATTACGTGACGCGAACAGACAAAGAAGATAAATGACACGTCCAAACATCATAATTTTGATATGAACATTATGTATAACATGAATACATACTGCGCTCATAGCGCGCTCGGGGCTGTTTCGCTAGCTCAACAAATACCGAATTCGGCCTCACGGGACGTGAATAGACAACAAAAGTAAATGACATGTCTAAATTTCATAATCAAGACATGAAAGTTATGTGCGGCATAATGCACGTTCGCCTCGTAACGTTATGTTGATTTTAGTGATATATCAACCTTCCTGTTTTGTGCTTGGCATATCATTGTTTTTCACTTTACGTGGGATATGTCATTTTTTTTTAATTTTCGGTTACACGAGCGTGCTGAGCACTACAGGGACTCATATTCCACTATGCATGAATTTAGTGGAAGCTTTGTGGGTATGATATCTAATAACAGTAATAAAATGGTTCAATGAGTGCGTGTTCAACTAGTTCTCGGTGGTCCGGTGTGAACCTATTTTCAAATTTATTTTTATGTGTTCCTGCTTTTTTTTTACAAGTACCAAGTGTTGTGAAGCTGCGCTGCTTGTGCGTTCGAATTTTCTTTGTGTTAGCAAAGCGAAAATTCACAGCATATTTACTGAGATAATGATGATGAGTGGGGCGAAACGTTTGTCCATGCATCCGTCCGTGTTTCCGTCCATCCTTGCATGCATCTATGCGTCCAATATTGTTCTAGAATGCAGATGGCGCGCAGATAACGCCGACGAAACTTGAGCCAACGAAGCCGAGCGCAAGCGTCTTGAGCTAACAGGCCGGTCTACTTCGTCCATGCCCCACCTATGATCCGCCACGTACGGTGACTATCCAGGACACTGAGCGAGGCACTCGTTCTTCGCATACCCAGGCACAGCCCACGCAGCAGCCAATCGGAACGTAGCCATACAGCGCCATCCAGAATATTTTCACTGAACTGCAGTTTGTATGTACTTATAAGAGACAGAGCCGTCTATTATACTGTTCGGGAGACACTGTCTTCTTTTGTTGCTGGTCTCTTCTTCTCTCGGTGACCCGTGACACATGACAAAGTTGGAGCGAGAGGAGTTTCGCAGCTAAAACAGCCGTAGCGGGTAATGTTAGCTGGATTCGAAGGCCAACACTTGAGCGGTATGGTGACCTGAAGATGGCAATCACTAAGATAGACTGACAGGTAAACCAATATCTAAGTAGGAAAACTGGTTTTGGAAACTCCACCAACTCGCACGGAATGCAATGCGATGCCATCATCTGTACCCGACAACAGAAGCCAACATAAAAAGTTCACAAAGGGCCCGGCCAGACGAATGAGGCACTGTTTGTGTGTGTGTGTCCTGCCATTACACCCACAATGTAGCTCGGCAGATTATCACCTGCCTTACTGGAGCCTATCTCATTCATGAACTTGGTAATGTGCATGAGTGGGGGATTCATGGTTATTACTTGCCTTTACCTCTTCCTTTCTCTTTTCACTCAACTTAACTCTCATTTATTTCACATTTTATAGCTATACAGCGTCATGTTATAACAGGTTGTGTATCAGTAACGCAAAACGGTGACTTGAGATTGAGAGCATAGTGAATTACTCATTTCAATCCTCCTCCTCCCACCTCAGTTCCCTTTTCTTCAGCCCCAGTGTACAAGTAGTGAGGCGTTCTCTGTTAAAGAATACACTGGAGCGTGTAACGTGTGCTTAGCGCCACCAATGACTGGCAGTGGCTGTGGGCGGTACTCCTGTGTCATTTGGTGCAGATGCGGCTACGTTTCAGGTGGTCCCAAAAGCAGCCGTCCATGCACTTCGAAAATTTCCGCAGGCTGCATGGCAACGTTTGATGGAAAGCTGCTACAATGCTAAAAGAAAATCAGATTATGTAAACAACTACCTCCTTGATAACTTAGGTGGTTGAAAGAAGCATGGCTTCTTCTTGACGGATGCCTCTTTCCAGCATAGCTAAGAAATAAATTGATCCTTGAGGAGCACACATTTTATCTGGACTTCCAATGAAGTTTTGAGCTGCTGCAGTGCATAAGTTAAAGGGCAAATCCGCAAGCGTCATTAACTGGTGCCACCAAAAACTGTCCTGGTATTCTTATTTCTTACCTAACGAGAAGGCGAACGAAAGAGTGCAATCCGGCTGATACGTATGGCATATACCTGAGTACGAAGCATTCTCATTATTTTCATTCTAGCTCGGAGGAAAACGTCTATTTTCAAGATTTTACGTCCTCGTCCCACTCTTCGCGACAAACTCAAGCGCAGGCGCAATGATGACAGATTACAAACGAGCGCCACCCATATCGCTCACTACTCCTGCGTGAAACTACTGCCCGCTGCCGGCCAGCGATGACGCCGAGCGAACGACACGCACTTTGGTGTTCCTTTAACAATGAGCACATCTGTACATGTTACAAATGGCGCTGCCGTGCATCTTTCTACATGGTGCCATACATGACTGGGCTATGTTTCATCACCTCCTTTCTATTTTTTCCTCTGTAATGAAGAAGTAGTGGGTCATGCAAAGCTCGGCAAACACATTGTCCTTGACAAGCACGAGACGCTTGGCCCGGACGTTGTCACTGCTTTCTCTGGCTAGACCTTTGCTCCTACCTGGTCTGAAATAACAGTTCTGGCTGTTCGAGTTCATTACTATATTTGATGGAGTTTGCTGGGTCTCCTCGCAATCTCGGAGTTGCGAAGCCGGGCTCGACCCCCCACCATGACCACTGCATCTGCCACAGGCCCTCCACCTATTTCTCCCCAGGACATCGAGTGGTGCGGCGCCGCCCGTCAGTGGGACCCTCCCATATTTAGCAGCACTGACGATCACGACAGCGACGACTGGCTGGCTACCTACAGACTTGTTAGTGTCTTGAACAAATGACACAAAACTTTGGGACTGTCCACCGTTGGCATTTACCGCCGTGGCATTGCCCACTTTTGGCTTCGGAACTATGAAACCGATTATCTAACCTGGACAGCATTCAAGACAAAGTTCAGCGAAGTATTCAGTCGTCTTGCTGTCCGCAAACTTCGTGCAGAGCAGGGCCTTCAGTCAAGCTCTCAACTGCCTGGTGAGACCTTCACCAGTTACATAGAGGACGTCATTGACTTGTGCGAACGCGTCGATGCGAACAGGGCAGAAGCGGACCACATCAAGGAAAAATTTTAAGGGTATCGATGACGACGCATTCCAGAGGCTCAATTCAAAAAGCCTGGCTACTCTCACCCAAGTTACCGAGCTTAGCCAAAGCTATGGTGAGCTCCGCCGGCGACGTCTTGTCACTACCGAGCTGTCCCACATCAGGAATCGATGTCCGGCTAAACTCCCCCGCAAGATTTCGTCGTTCTCCCGCAGATCAAACAATTTGTGTGCGAAGAAATTGCCAGCCAACTCTCGCTCGTCTCCGGCCTACCGGAGCGCAGTGAGCCGTTTAGACCTACACTACAGAGTCGAGCAAGACTACAGAGTCATTCAAGAGTCGTTCTAGATACAAATCTAAGTCTCTGAAGTCCGTCCTCCGCAGCTGGTGCCACCAGTCAATGCACAATTGACGTACTCCAAAGCAGCAGCTTGACCACGACCACAGACGTTAAGAGCGCTGCCTCCACTGCCTGTTCCTGTGTATGCTGCCAAGCTGCCACGACCTCTCATCCACCGAGTCCCTAATCCATGGCGAACTGCCGACAACCAACCGATCTGCTTTTCGTGCGGTCTACCGGGACACGTCGCACGTCTGTGCCGCCGTCACCCACTCCGCTCACGTAAAAACTCACGTCAATATGAGTACGACCACACGTTTTCCTACAATACAGACCCCGAATCGCACCCTGCTCGACCAAGCCACCGACCAGCTTCTGATCGCCGATCTCTATCTCCACGTCGTCGCTCGCCCTCCCCGATGCCACAACGCCCCCTTACAATCCACTCCGTCCAGTACGAGCGGAGATACAAAGATACGTAGCACGCTGCAAATGCAGTCGCTCTTCTCTTGTCACGACAAAATCGCTTGAAGCTAAACAGGGAGGAATGGCAGGGGCAAAAATAAAGAAGACATCACGCACTTCATGACTTTCAGCCCTTTCTTTTGTTTTTTTTTCATCGAATGCGCAATTTATTGATGTGATCGCTCGCGCACGCGTGGTCAAATCTTGGCCTTCCATGGCGATCACAGTAACGACCGAGCACGCCACGTTCAAATCAGCCTATGGCTGTCAGATGGCCTTCTACAAGTAATTTATAGCCTCTTCTGTCATTTGTCAAGAGTAGAGAAAGCAACTTTTAGCTGGCTTTGATTATTTATTTTGAATTTCAGGCAGCATTCTGCGCTATAAAATTTAGCTTGCGTGTTCTCTGGAGCCCTTACTTGTGATCTGCATGGTTTTTTGCCCAAAAAGCGTTGGAGCCGTTTTATGTGCTTTCTCGAAGCGTCTACACGTACGTATGTGTTGACTGGATCATCAAGTGGATGACGACTGTCTCTGCTGTGGATGCGCATCTTGAAAGGCCAGGGCTTATCCGCCATGCTCTTATAGGTACCACTCTACAGAACGAGTGAAAGCTGGGCCAGTTAGTGACAGTATTTGAACATATTTTAACACATCGCATGACTACGCGGACACAACAGAAGAAGAGAAAAACCACAGCGCTGACTCGGAACTGATTCTTTATTGAAAAACCATTTACAAAAAAAGAGACTTCAACCTTCACACCTATGTTATCTTAATAAGGCAAAAAAAAGCAGATCAGCCGACATATTGAACAAATAAAAAGCCTTTACACATCGCACGAGTACTATCAAAGTTCATAAAAAATACGATACCCTGCTAAAAGCTTATCCTCGCTATCATAGAAGCCACGATAATGCATTGTTCGCACTTTTCATTCTGTATATTTCAATTATTTCCCGTGAAATTTGATCTCTGTGTTTCGATAGAAGTATTGCTTCCTGAAAGATATGTGCACAATGGCACTGTGCAACATGTTGGGACATATGTGAGTATATATTTTTTTGCAAACCCTGCTTGAACGGAAACTTGAGAAGCGCGTGTCAGGAGTAACCACAGAAGGTTGTGGGGTCATATACGTAACTCCTTTTCTAGAGTACGGGAAGGGTATCGTATAACTTTTGTCGTTTTCCAGTGGGCGTGTATACATAGGCCAAACAGTTAGATGCAAGAACATTAGGTTTTTGGAACATAGACGTTGTTTGAAAGGAAATGTATACTCACCTATGTTCCACCGTGTTGCGTAGCGCCTTTGTGCACCTATTATTCATGAAGCAAGAGTTCTATCGACACATGGAGATCAAAGAACACGAGAAATAATTGAAGAATGTAATATAAAAAAGGGGCGAACAATATATTAGCGTGCGTTCTATAGACCATTAAGATAGCGAGGTTAGGTTCTGGATAGCACTATATTTTAACTTTTTCGCTTTTATAGAGAACATGTGGGATGTATCAAGACTTTTCCTTTGTTCAAAATGTCAGCTGATTTGATTTTTCTTGCTTTTGTATGGTCAAGTTCAAGGCTTTTTGCGTGGTGAAAGTTCAAGTGTTTTTTGTTCTTGTTTTCCCAATAAACACCTAGTTTTAAGTCAGCGCTGCGGTTTGTTCTTCTTCTTATGAGTCCGCATAGTCATGCTCTGTGTTTAAATATGTCCAAGTACCACTGTCGTTGCCTATAGACTGTGCATAGTTGGCCATCTCAGTCCCACTGAAATGACTATTCGATACAGCACTTATGAACTCGTGGAAATTCTTCCGACTCCTTTTACCATTTTACTGCACCAACAACATGCAGCTCCAGCTATTCCTAAGCACTATTCTGTCGTGTCTGTGCACGACAAATAAAACTGTGGAGCATCCATGTATACAGTGTTGCGCTGGGCGTCAAATGCGTTGCAAACAACTTAAGTAGTTGGAATGTCTTGAGAAGCAATGGAAAACACGTGTCGCGAGGGAATTCGCACTGTTCTCGGTTCCGACGTAAGTGAGCGGAAAAGAAACGAAAGCTGCAGGTTAATTAAGGAAACCGGCGGAGCGAAACGAAGAATCTGCAAAGGACTTGGCAAGAAAGGTGCGAGTTCTTGAAGTCGACTTAGAGTTCTTTTCTTCGTGTACTTCTGCGGCAACTAATTACAGCTGAGTTCCTTTCGCTGTATCAATAGAGTACGTCAAGTAATAAGAGTGGATAATATATCCAAAAAACACAATGTTTACTCGCGTATATTAAGGAGAACAGCGGTGATAAAGGACACTCAAAAGTTTTTCTATTTTCGAAATTTTGAATCTTTTGGTCTGTAAAGCGATATATGTCGTCATTGTAATTATGACGCTATATGTCAGCATAGAGCTGAAATCAACGAGTAAGAGCATCGGGCGCACTCTCGCGACGCAAAAGGCAGGCAGGGTACATGCTATGGAGTTATTTTAACTAATTCTTCATCTTATCATATTGCGACCTAAAGTTTTGTTATGAGTCTACTACTGGTGTGAGAGGCAATGTTCTGTGTTGGCGCGCCTGTTTCTGGCACGCCTGTTTTTTTTTTTTTCACACATATGCACGCCATGGAACTTCAAATGAATTGGAGAGCCCGAAAAGCTCCTCAAATGTTTACCGTCAACTCATAACATGAAAACCGCTTGTATCATACGGGCAATGGGGCAATGAGCAACAGGCCCCTTGCGGACAAGATAACGGTGTACCAACTCCACCTCCTGAAAGAAACCCAGTAAGCCACTCAATCCACGCGCGCCCTATACCAGGGGCCTGAAAAATATAGCCTATAATTTTTTTCCGTTAGCAAATATGTTTCTTTTAATTTCGTTTGTTCCTTCAGAAGCATCAGGTCGCCAAGTGTTGGCGGCATAAAAAGTATGCGCACATGCTTTGCTACTTAAAGACTGATGGCTTAATTTTTATAATATTAGATATTACTAAAACCAGTAAAAAACTTTATAAAGGAGTTTTATAATTGTTCTGAAGCCATGAATTTGCGTCATATGTAAGATATGTTTAAGCACAGGTATACTTCATTCATAATGAATATTCATCTTAGAAAAGTCACGTGAAGGACCTATACTTTTTTTAGAAGCTTTCTTTATATTTCTGGTTAATGCAAAGCTATAATGAAACTGGTTTCGTGTGCTTATTTTGAAAGGTGAAAGCATTAAAAGTGGCCCATTTATTTTTATGAAAAACGCAAGAGGATGCGACTCAATGAGGGGCGTTTATAGAAGCACAGCCTTAATATAAACGAGTATACGGTCATCCCTACATTGAACGGTCCTGTGCAGCTTTATTCTGGAGGGCTCTTTCAGAGACTGGACACCACGACGCCCGAAACAGGCACAGAAAGATATGGCGGTCGATGCTCGCGCTTTGGGTTGAAAAATAGGAGGCTGCATGCATTAATTTAGACATTGCTGGCATATTGATATACAGAAAGGAGCTAGATAGCTCAAAGTATACTATCGGTGAAAATGAAGACGCGAACAGCAGCAAGCTTTGGCATTGATATAATTTGTACCTAGCAGTCAGTCATCGCTTCTGATAAGCGCAAGTATCTGGATTGGAAGGACTGCGGTATTTCTTTGTGGTCTGATAAGTCTACCACTGTTGTATCTTTAATATTTCTAATATTGAGGGGATGCATAAAAAGCGCCTATGATTTTTATGTTTCGGGTGGTCATTTATCTTTCTTGCGCTATTTTGTCATGGCTTATCAATCTTGCAATACATAACGCTACTGAAACAACCACGTTTTGTTAATATTTCAAATTTCAGATATGCCAAAAGGATTATTCCAAAAAGAAACTTATTTCAAACAACCTGTATTGTGAAGAACTGGCCATGTTGGGAAGCTTCCTAAATAAAGTGTGTCCGGAAACAATAATCACTCTCTGATTAATGGTGTTTTTTCCTAAAAAATGGCGCATGACTCTTTTGTCTCAAAATGCAATGTAACGCAATAAGCGCTCTCTGAATTCATGAAGCGGGCGACCGATGTAAAGGGAACAAAATGAAAACGTGAAATGATGATGTTCTTGTGTGGCAAAAATACGCAACAAAAACATGTATTTGTTTGTGTTTTTTGCCTAACTGCTTAAATACACGCGCTCGTCAGCGTCCTATTAAGAAAGATGTCTTTTCCTGATATCCTCGACGATTAAATGCTATGCCTCGCTAGCTTTTGTGAAGCGCACAATAGCAGAATAAAAACGTAAGTTGTCGAGATATTCCCCAATTGTAGTCACTCATGGTGCTTTGCTGTGATCCGAAATTACACACTTCAGACGCTAGCTCACTAATTTTTCGTCGATGAATTCTCATATAAATATCGAAAAAAGAATGCGAAGTACGGCTGTATTGTGCAATTCTTTTTCTGTCACACAAAAGGACGTACCTTTAAGCAAAAAATTTGAGTCACTCGGATACGAGCAAAAGATTTTGCAGTGTGATTTCAAGAGTGAATTTGGCGCCAAAATTGCGACCCCACTGCATGAACACGAAGGAAACTTATGTACTGGACGTGTTGTCTTCGTTCGCAATGAGGTCGTTAATTGTGATATCGGCGTGAAATGAACTACTCAATTCAGATGCAGCCACTATCTCAACAGTGACTTCTACTAGCACTGTTACAAAAAAATATGTAGATATCTGGCATCGCAATATTCGTTTACTTAATGGGTGTTCATTCATTTCAACGTGGTGTGGCAGGTTCTCACGGAGCTAAGGCAAGTATTATTGCAGACTTCAAGAGAAGTTGGAATACCAGACATTGATAAAGTGTGCCATTTTTGGAACGCCTCCACTGCACTAAGCATGATAAAAATGTCTGCAGAAAACACGACCTCAATAGCCGTCTTTCATCGGTGCTCAACACTTCATCACGAAATTGCTCATTCATCTGGAAAAGTACAAAATATGTCTTCTTTTTTTTCTTTTCAGATATATATACCGACACACAATTTAGGTAATTTACGCATGTCAAGAACTGTAGCGGAAGATTGTGGCAGAAGTAGTTTATGAACAATATCCAAAATGAACAATTTCGTATCCGAAGAACTCAAAACAACAGCGAAACAAAGCTTGGTTTTATGCTCTCAAAGGGGTGGAACTTACACTGGGATTTCTTCCTTCCACCTGATAATTCATGTAGTGACTGACACAGTGAAATAATTATCTAGTACGCATGATATATAGCATGTTGGGGGACTGAAGGAGCACGAAACCTTATCAAGCAAAACATTGAAATCTGGTGACTTTTCATTTGTTTGATCCTGGTTTGTACTCGATGTATGTCATTCTTCAAGCTCAAGAGTTCATGGTGATGACGTGAATAGTTCTTTTACCTCTGCTTAGTTTGATGGAGTGGCAAACTTGTTCCTAGTCACTCTAATTCTTTGCTTCTTGCGTAAAAAAAAGAACCAGAATGTGATCAATTCTTGTCCTACCCGTCCCAGTGTTGTCTTTATATGAGTTCTGATTAATTTGTTCAACTCGACTAATTTGCCCTTCGCACATCACCTACGCCTGTTTCAATTCAAGCCTGCGCAAACAAACCCTTTCTACACCCCATTCTCGTCCCTTTGCTCAGTAGCCACTTTCTGGGCAGCCTGATCACCCGTTCGTGTTCCCAGCCCAATCGATCAATGGTAGCTTTTGGATGGGTGGGAGTCTTGATGGGATTCATTGACCGAGCCAGTGAGGCATCCCCAATCACCTAACTTCTCTGCCATCTTTGGTTGCATTCCACCCTGCCGCCGTGGCTTGTCGACTGCCGTTACGCTCCTTCACGTCTAGACAGTTTACACCGCATCGCCTACGCCTGTGTTTTCAGTTTCTCTGCTCTTTTTTCTTCTTTTTCGGCTGCTCCTGGCATTCGTTACTCCTTTTGCGCTCCTAGCCTTCATCACAAACTAGGCCTTTTCTTGCTGTCCTTTTCGGGGATGATAACTGTACATCCTACTTAAGCCGCTATCATTCGTTTTATTATGAGGAGCGTAGGCCACCTCATTGCATCGCTATCGTCAAATACGCTCGTCTCAACGACATTAGTCCACAATGCCCGGTTCATTCTTCACACTCGAGACAATAAAGAATGAGTAGCAAGAAGTGGAATACCTGCAGCGAAAAATCCAACATAGAGGACAGCGTACAGTTTGGTGAAGTGGCCAACCATTGATAAGTAAAAAGGCGACAATAATCAACCACTAGATATGTAACAAACTAGCGAATTTTAAAACGCCATTCAACGAAAACAGTGGGTGCAATAATGCAATATTCAGTGTTTCATCTCTATGGACTTTTTTACATTCAACAGATATGCGCCGCCATTTTGGGATGTCACACGAGTGTTTTCTGATTATTTTGTGTCGTGATGGGAAAGCGACAAGGTCATGAAACGTCGAATTCTCCAACTAAGCCGTTTGCATCTGGAACATACGATACCACTGTTCTTTCAGTTGCCAAAGAAGCATGTAGCATACCAAATTAAGGTCCCAATATGGTGGCACCAAATTTTTGCGTAGGACTGTTTATTGCCTATAAAAACTCCCACGTTTCCCAGGCAGCGCCAGGCAACCCAAGAGGCGTGGTTTAGCACGTGCTTAGCATCCTACAACGCCAGCAACCGAAAGCGGTGCCCTCACGGATTTGACACGAGTAGGTTGCTGCTCCGGAACGTTCGACCACGCTAGCATCTCTGTTAGATTCCCCTACACCTTCTTCTTTTATGCTGGATCGTCAGTAAAGTTGTTTCACTCACTCAACTTTTTTTTTTCTTTCGAAATTGGGTAAACGTCTTTGTGTGAATTCATCATTAGCGTGCATATCGTTCACTCACTGTGGAAGTTTAAAAAGCAGGAGTGTAAACAGTATGCTCTATGTGTCCAAATCGCACTGAAGCAGAGACATCTATTTCGTGAAAAACTAAGTGAAATGGTTATTTCGCGTATATTCTCGGGAAACATACAATGCCATATTGAGTGTAATGTGCAGAGTGACTCACCTGGTGGTACTCCGGGCTGAAGACGCGCATCTCAGCTGCCGTAACAAGCGCGAAATTAATAAAGCGACGCGGAAATTGCGCGCATGTTGCACACCAAGTTTTCAAATCTTCTTAACTGGATTCTACTCGAACCGGGGAAAGCATAGATGCTTATCTGAAATATGGGCTCGATCG
This sequence comes from Rhipicephalus microplus, assembly GCF_043290135.1. Taxonomy (NCBI): domain Eukaryota; kingdom Metazoa; phylum Arthropoda; class Arachnida; order Ixodida; family Ixodidae; genus Rhipicephalus; species Rhipicephalus microplus. The sequence continues at coordinate 109,550,382 of NC_134704.1, forward strand.
ACGATTTGGTGAACGGGTGATTAAGAAATCTACAAATGGTAATCACTGGCAGCCTATGCTTCACACTTGCTCAGGTTTCAGAGTAGTCAAGCTGTGATGCTTTTTTTTATTCCTCTCTGGTTATATAAAAAGATCTGCCTCCCAGTCACTCTGCCAAATCCTTGCATCTCAACGTGTCTGAACTACCCCACCACAGAGCTGTTTCGGTGATGTTGCTCGACTATGCAGCCTCAGGTCACCGGACGGAATCCCGGCCAAGGCGACCGCATTTTCGGGGAAGTCCTGAAGTTCTTGAGGCCCGTGAGTTTACATTTAGGAGCATGTTAAACAATCAACTTCACGGGGTAGAAATTTCTGGAGCCCTCCCATAAGACATCGCTCGTAATTGTATTGTATTTTTGGGAAGTTAGTCTCCTCAAATATTATTAGCTATATTAGTATTGATAACGTGAATGAAAATTATTGATGGATCATATAGAGACTAAAGGATGTCTTATTTAAGTTGATGCGAAAAAAACCAGGCGCTACGCTGGAAAGCTTGCCTGATTCCGATGGACGAAGTCTTGACTGTCAAGATGACATAGTTGGGCTTCGCCAAAGAAAAAATTGCTTGCACCAGATATCAATATCAAGCGGCTGTTGTAACTTTACCTTTGTTTACGACATGAGGAAAAATATCCCAGTTCCAGATGATTATATTGAAGTTGACAGCAGCCTCCGAGAAAGAGGGAGAAACGGGTGGGGGAGGGTAATTGTCAGTAACACCAGTTTTTTGTTTGGTGCTACGGGCGCTTAGCAGAGTTCACAGCAAGCCCTTTCAAACACACTCACTGGTAGCGCTTTCAATGCCTCCGACGTCAGAGGGGCTATAACTCGCAATTACGCATGAGTGAAATGGGAGGTGTCGAGACAGCTCCTTAGTTTATCCAGTACAGTAGCTGATCACCGAGGATCTCTGTTATGCCCGACAGAGTTTGTATTGGCTCAAATCGGTGAACAAATATCTACGAGGCGTGCTTTGCGATATACCTAACCCATAAGAGTTTGCCATTATACACTAGAGGGAACTCTGGTGCTAGTGTCTATGGGAGCTGCAATGATCGGCGCTTGAGTGAGCGTGGCATTGATGGGTAGTACACGTGTTTGTCTAATCTCTGTACTTCTGGTCTGCTTCTGGCGCCATGCGTGTTCGTGTGGCTTGGAACTTTTCTCTCACAAAACACAATCAGCAAACGCTCAGTGGTTGCGCTTCACCACCTTATTGTTTTAGGCTGAAAATTTCGAAACAGGTCACGAAGTTGAACAAATGTTCGTTCTTTTCTTCAAAAAAAAACCGAAACCAGCATTAAAGGAAGCCGCAAGTATGATTCGCCACGCGCAAATACGAAAACTAGGCTAATCCGTGCGCCATCATTCCCATGGTAGCTGAACGATCGCAGCGCCAGAGTTTCTCTAGTTAATTTCAGGAAACTCTTTGACCTAACCTAAGACTATGTCGTATACACAAGCAAGTTAGGCTTATTCAGCAAAGTACTAAATTTTTCTAGTTAGCAACAATGAATAGTTTGGTTGTGTGTGTACAGCCTAAAGAACTAGGACAAGTGCGATTATATCTAATGAGAACTATAGTGTTTTGTGAGAGGACTCTGTATCATGTTGTTTGTCGTGTTATGATTTCGCATTGGTGGTAACGAATCCTCAATGGAAACATAAAGACTCTTTGAAGGACTTGTGATGCTTTTTGGACCTGCCGTTTAAAACATGCGTTTACAACATGACGTTCAGATTATTTCGCCGTAGTGTGAGGCATACTATTGGCACTTTTCGAGTAACATCGCACAAGAGTTAAAGTCCGGCAGCCGCAGCCACCTCCCCGAGGCACTGCCTACATGTCTTAGAGTTTTCTGCGAGCCCGCAACATGCAGTCGAGCTCATTTTTGGCCAGCACCGTTCGTTTTGAACAAGTTGCAGTGATACGGTCGGGTTTCGGCCCAATAGTCCGAGCCTGCAGCTCTTCATTGCATAGAATCCTCAGTGAGTGAGCACCCGGGGGGCGAACGGTAATTGCGGCGAATATGCAGGTGGTCACAAAGCAGAGGTCAGCTGAGGTCCTAGTCGGCCGTCGTGGCACATTCTGGGCATGCGATATACAAAACAATTGAACTGACTGCTGGTCATTGCGATGCGTTCCACTCACAATAAAAAGACGATAGAAAAAAAGAGAGAAAGAGAGGTCACCTACTAGTTAAACAATCCAGCGCCTATATCTTCCCAGAATCTGACTAAAATCATTGATGCTAAAGGCCTCCAAAGTTCTTAGCCGCTATTTCCCACCAGTGTTGACGCAGTGGCGACAACACCGGAAGAGTGCTGCGCGGGGTGCAAAGAGGAGCTGGAGATTTCACGGGTGCGGTGAAACACAAAAGGCTGCAGCACACGCGCATGTATACGCGTACGTGTACCCCTAAGGTACCATGACATCATTCCTCAGTTATGGAAGCATAAATCATCAGCATGACGCAACCGCCTGGACGCCACCACGAGCTCTCTTAAAGAATTGACTGAAGAGCCAGGAGGTGATTAGTTCCCTTTCCAATGGTTTGCGCACAAAACGTGTCTCTGCACAAAGCCTGCGTCTCTGTTTTTCCTTCAATGCCTATCCCTTCACTGCGTGGGCCTGTGTGCCTCCGTTACTTTCCTTTCGGGTAAAATTGGCTTAGGATGCAATCAAGTAACGATATACGTTACTTGCATACGGGACGTCACAAATGGATGTCTCACCGTCACCAATCATACGCATTATTCGTTTCTTTTCTGCACCCGTCATAGTAGGCTCGTGGCAGTAGCGTCGAATCGACATTCTCAAAGCACCGGGTAATATTTCAAGTGCAGCCCTTTTTAAGGGGATAATTTCTGGAGAGATGTAGCTCACCATAATCACTATCAACTCATCCACACAGGCATTTCATATTGACGTCTTGGCTCTTGCGCATAGAACCTCGTAATTTATTTACTTTTTTGTTTCTTCTCTAATTCTTACCCTCACTTCGTAACATCTATACTTTAGGCTTGGCCTGTAAATGTCTCTGCAAGCTGCAGGTAAGCTCTTTATGCCATTTCCTATTTCTTGATATAGATTTTTTCTTTTGCTTTTTAATCTAGATTTTACGGTGTCCTGGCTTTAGCCAACATTCTTCAATATCCTTATGGCCTTTCTCTGTCTGTCCATCACTCAGACTGATAAGAGCACGAAAATATGGCTCAAGGCTGAGGACAAATAGCACAGGAGACGGATAGGAGACATCCCTGATGGACCCCACGTGTTATGCAAAATACAACATTTTCTCAGCCATCCAGAACTAGTGTGCTTTTAAGACCAGTGTAGGTACTTCTTATCATTTCCACAAACGAATGAGGAAAGCCGAAGCCTGTGACACATAAAAAATATACGTGTGCTCGATGCTGTCAAATGCTTTTTCCTGGTACAAAGGCACAAGAATACCACATATGTCTGTTTGTCCAACCTTACCGCGAACCGCGTACTCTAAACAGCACCAGCCGATAAACCAAACGGCCGAACCTATCCGCAGCGCCCACCAATGTTGCTCAAGGTTTAGCGTGCATAGTTGTACAATTTTCAATTAAAAATCAATTATTGCGCATATCTGAGGCACCATAACAACACGTATATATTCTGCATGTGTGTGTTTCAACAAAAAAGGCACACTTAAGTATTTATGAGGGGCGTTGCGCTTATCACACTGCGCTGTCTATGCAACGCTTGCACGAAGAAGCGACTGTTTCCAACGCTTTGCAAAGACGACACAGTGATGGCACCTACCCGTCACCTTGCGTTCAACGCCATATCACCTCTGAGACGGGCGCGCACGCCTGTCTCATGGCCACGCGCTTTGTTTTCCAAAGAAAAAACAGCCAGGTGGCGCACATGTTTCACGTGTGACGTGACGTGATGCGCTCGTTCGCCTCCAAAGCACGCTAGAGGTACTCTAACGCAGCGCCTCCAGAATACCATTCTTTGATTATCTTGCGCAGAACATCAAATAATTGTTTTTTTTACTCTCTCCACACACAAGACTATCGTCTGTCGACGATGTTTGCAGATTAAATGCATATACGGGGCCACTTTTTTTCATTCCATTCCATTCTATGCGGCAACTTCGCACTAAAATAACGTGTTTCGCTCGAAAGCAGAAAAAAAACTTACTTGAGAGCCAACTAAACAACTGCACCGTCTATTTTAATTGCTCGTATAGCTTTGGTGTGGTCTATGCTATTATGCGTTCTTAAGAAATGGGCAGTTTATTCTACAAAAGTAAACTCCTCATATTTTAAGCACAGAGTTCCTTACTTTTTCGTCTGAAGAATAAATAAATGTGGAAAGCATTAGGATAGTGCAACGTAAACCGCATACGACTTTAATACGAGAAAAGTGCGTGAGCACTCACGTGAGAATGCTTGCTCTGCAGAAGCGAGAAAACTGACCCAGCAGTTGATAGAGGTCGCAGCGAACGTGCCCGGGCACACAGTTTTAGAGCGAGCGACAGCTGCGAATGTGGCGCCTCTTTGCGACACACTCAAGAAAAAGTAACTGCAAATGGCACAATTTCGTCTCTACTCAGCATTGCATCATTCTTTTATCAGTGCCAGCAGCCGCACTCACAGTTGCATGAGCAACTCCAGAGGCAGCAATGAGACTGTGTTTTATGACTGGTGCTGCTCCCTGGACACATAATCTGTCACCATTCAATATAACGAGAAGCTGTCGAAGCAAATAATGTGCAACAAGCTGTAGGGTCAAGACAAGTATAGGTACAATACAAAGAAAGAGAAGTGAGCCATAATACAACTCTAAGCCGAGTTTGCCGCGTGTCACTGTATATCGAGAAGTTGCGAAATGGGTGAGTAAGACGGAGAACAACAATTGGCACATAGACGGTAGACGTAAATAGAAACTGACAAATCAGAAGGGGAAGCAGTACAGTTTAGTGTATTATGCACTAAGGACACTTTTTTTGTGGAAAAGCTATCACGTTGTCAACAGGTTTTATTTTTTATACCTTGTAGTCTAGGTATTGTTTTATCGACGCGCTCAATAATAAGCGCATAACCCTGCAGAAATCAAAGCGAATTTATAGTTCAATATTTCTACCGTGTAAAAATACTGTTGCGATGGTACTCTTCCATCGCTTGATATGAATTATTTTATGATGGCTAATTTATAAATAAAACTTAGCATAATGCAATAGGGCTAACTGTATACGCTTGCATGACTAAAATAATTTATCTTGCATCATGTGTTGTTCCCCTCTAATTTTTGGATAGTGATAAGCCATTATCATAATCAGCCATGAACTCATCTTTATTATCAGCATATTTTTGTCCACTGTGATAAGGAGTTGGCCTCTTCTGCACCTTTTATGTCGTCTCGCCATGTCATGTGCGTGTTCGTCAGGTATAGGTAGGCACTGCGCACATTTACAGGTGAACCAACTACCTGCAATGAAAACATTTTCGCAGATCACTCACACCATTGGTAATCAGTGTTAAGCTCAGCAAGAGTAGGGAATATGACTGGGGTCTGATTTTTTTTCTACAGGGAAACGTTCCAACATGTAAGTAAGCATATGTACAAACATTGCACTTACCTACTTATGTTGAACAGTCGCATATTCTATATATATGTCCAGTTCATTACATTTACGTACGAACTAGGCGAAGGCTGCACTGTTCTCTTTTATAGATTTTTTTCTTTCCAGGCATTGATATCGAGCAGAAGCACGTGCCACTTCAGGAGATGACGTCACTAACCGGTTTAAAGCTAACACGCCGGGAATGACAAGGCGCCTTTAAAAAAGATAGGCTTTTTTCTATTGAAACGTCGGCCAGCCCGTCTGAGGCACTTCGTCTGTTCACTAAGCTTTACCACTTTGCAGCTTTGCAGACGAGGTCTACGAGAATATTGGGCGTTGTTGGGGGCTCGAGAATCCGCAAAGGCTACTCGAGTTTGGGTGAGTCAGCCATGAATGACAGGGTAGAGAGCGTAAGCGCACAATATGCAGCCAATTCGCGCAAAGGCGTTGATCGATATCTCAGATCTTGGCTCAAAACCAAAATTTCGGCGTCCGCATACGTTCTATAATGGCTTCGCAGGAACTTCATTGCCACTTTACGTGGCATCTCGCATAGTTTGTTTGATTACTGTTAACTACTTACAAAGATTTCTAGAATTCTTTTCGTCTTGCCCTTAAACATTTAAAAATCTTCCGAACTCTTATATTAGCGGGAAAGTCAGTTCTGTTCAATGCTTATGTCGTCTTCAATTGAAACCAGCATAACTATGAACAAGTCGAGAAAAATATGGTAAATTATATAACATGGTTTGTTTGACTGTCAAAATATTGAGCACATACGGGCAACTCGTGGTGGGGAACGTCTGCATCTTTTTCAGAAGGTTGTTCAGAGGAACGGCTGGCCTATGGTGATGCAGTGGCCGCTCTTTACACATCCAGGCAACGCTCATCCCGTCTTCAAACGCAATTCGAGTCGTCCTGAGTGTGCATGCAAATGATCTCATTACGTTGCTTAGCTGGCCTGCAATTGTTTTTTTTTTGAGACACTCCATTGGTAAACCTGAGTGCTGAGGAACATCCCATATAATTCTACGCGCTCGACCGAAAAGTGTCCGGAGAAGGCAAAGCATGAAGTGATAATATTGAACTCAAGAGGGCTGGGAAATTGATTTAAAGATTTACCACCACGCTTTCAGAACCTCTAATAAATAGGTTGCGCACATCGTGAACCTCGATAAAAACAGCGCATGCATCCAGTTCTGGTAAAAATGTGTTTTGAAGTTTTTGTTCCAATATTAGTTATGTAGACATTCCAGGTATGTTCTTGGCGCTGGTGTAAGGTTTGTGGGATCTCATTATGGCGAGCGCTGCACCACGCTCCTGGAGGGCACGGACACAGTAGGCGTGGTTGGAACGAGCCAAGTCAACAACACAGACATTTATTCCACTACTTTTAAATGGACGATATCGTCAGCCGAATTATTATACCATCGATCGTGATCCACACGCTGTAACACCCTTACACATTATCACTCAACACTCAACAACACATACAAACAAGGCGGTGTCGCTAACGCCTGTCTCACCACGTGGGCCCACTGCAGCCAGCCTGCGGTGCCGTCCACGGCAGACCCACCGCTGGAGGCAACCGTCCGCGCTACCGCCCCACGCCAGCCAACTGAGACCAGCTTATTTCTTGCGCACGGCCACCAAGGCTTCTCGCCAAGTGTCACCGCCGGCGCTCACATTAATCATGACGATGATAATGATGGCGATAAACGCTAACAAGCACCACGCCACATACCGCTCAATAGGTGTGACCCCGAAGCACGGCTTCTGCGCAGAACAAGTGCGCAAGGCGGCGCAAACATTTTTACAGGGGGTGTCAGCACCATTAAAGGTTTTGTATGTATTTGTTTATTGATTTAGACATACTGTAGCATATCATGGAATAAGACGAGTTGCGATAACATCAAAAGTCAAGCGCGGACTAAAATTAGTTTATCGGTATATATATGACAAAACTGTTCTCAGAGCCATGGATTTAGCGGGTGATTAGGTAGGTCAGCATTCTTTGGCGTTTATCTGCAGCGTGACACAGTCGAGGAACAAGTATTAACGTTGCTTTCTTTAGCAAGCATGCCTTTATCTGTCCTATTGCATGAGTAGTCCTGAAGTCGTGCACGAGATAGCAGCTATGTCGTGGTAAGAGAGACAAAATAACATACTTCGTGGTTTATTCAACTTCCATATCAAGCTGTGATGAGTGAAGAAAACGACAACGACGGAAGTGCGGGGCAAGGCGCGTGTAATGTGCGCGTGAGTGTCATCGAATCAGCTGATGACCTGTGGTGGCCCATAGAGGTGGCGTGCCACGATTGGGCCACAGACGACCATCACGTGGCAGTGGGCTTTGTGGCTGGGGACGAGCCGAAGCAGCGGCAGACGGGAGACAGCGGGCCGACGCGTCGGACGCAGGCGATCCAGGTTCCGGCCAGGGAACGCGGCCGTCTACGCTACTGTCGTCCAACCACCAGCTGGGGCGGCATTGCCGGTACGAGTACTGCATCTCGGGGCGCGGCCTGGCCTACTGTTCTCTTCCTTGCCGAGGGCATCACGGATCTCGGCGAGGCGTCTCCGCGGTCAGCCGTTCAACACAGCGATGAACGTGGCCTGGCTAATGGTCACGGTTGCGTCGAGCATCGCGTCTCGGCGCACGCTCTTCGCTGGACGGGCTGGCTATTCCCCGCATGGAGCATCGCGTCTCTGATGCGGGTTGACTGCTCAGTAGTCGCACCCATGCCATCAAGCGCCGGTGTCACCAGAGTGTCGCACATCGGCAAGGGACGAGCGAGACGTTCTGCCGGGCGAGACGCGGGCGTGTGCACGGAGGACCGCGGAGCCGGGCGAGGTCCAGGGTGGTCGAGGATCAAGGGGCCAGGGGAGTTGCTGGCTGAATCGAGGATCGCCAGCGGTGCCGAGCCGTACCGAGAAACGTGCGAAAAAGAGCTCGAGGGTGGAGGCCAGAAGGGCAGACGAAGCAGTGCGCCGCTCGAGAGGACGAGTTCCTGGGAGCGTTCCTGATCCGGACGTGGGACCCGTACGTGTCGGTCAGATCGAGCTCCGGCGTGTTCGTTCGGGGTCGAGTCCGCCGGCCTGTACAAGATACAAGGACGGGGCCTGCTGAACGGCTCCTGCCTGGGTGCAGTGGCCGGGAGCAGGTTCGTGGGCGAGGCCTACCGGGCGTGGTCCTCGTGAGCCGGGGCCTGACCCTGGACCTCAGGAGTTGCGACCCTGACTGCTGGGCTGGCCGCGACGTCCGCCTAAACGGCGCTGCACACGGTAGCGCATCCGTGCGCCGTCAGCCGTTCCAGCCGTGCCACCTTTGCCCTCGCGCACGTCGACGACCGCATCATGTCGGAACAACGGGGACCCAAGCTGTGAGGCAGCGGTTTCCCCTTGCGAACCGAGAAATATACGCACTGGACTCGGAGTAAGCGTAGCCGCGAGCTCTTCGCATAATAGAGGTCTGACTCTCGTACATGTTGCGTGATGCTTGGCGTGTAGGGTTGGATATATAGTTTTTTTCACCTGCCACTTCGTTCTCTAGTGTACAATATAACGCTTCTTTTGTTCGCATCCATTGTTGATGTTAATCTTTTCTCGTCCGCTATCAACAAACATAGTGACGAACGTCCTTAACCATCACACAAGCCTATACGCAACGCGAATCAGCAGTAATCTTTATATAAGTGCGAATATATTGTTGCAGTGCAGTCGAAAAGCAAATTTCGCTGATACTGGCGAAGACGCGTTTTTTGTGTGTGTTTACTAGACCCGCGATGAGCATAAAAATATGTGCTTCAAGTGCTTTGATGGTAACAGCCACCAAATTTTTTATCGCTTAAAAAATTTCCACAATGCGTCTTTGCAGCCACCAAGAAAAGTTGGTTCCTCCAAAAAAAAAAAAAATAGGGTATATACGCTTCATAGCATGTTCGAGCTGTAGGTACGCGCCCAATCTTCCGGATAAATAGCGGTCACGAAGAGGGCAAAGGCCATACGATCGCAATTTATCGAATTTATTGCCTGTAGCCACCATTGCTACCTTTCTAGGCATCATTTTGCCCCCGGTTGACACGCAGCACTACTTGACAGGCAATCTTTCATAGCCCTTCTAATCACAATATTTCGCAGGCACAGAGCCGCCTCATACCATCTGGGCCTTTCCCTTCTATCCACTAGAAATTTTGCATAAAAATGCAGGGTCCTCTTTAGTTGTTCGAGCATATAGGCGCGTTTTCTTTTAACAAGATGGCAAGTGCTTTGCTTTCAAATAATTATTCATATCAAGGGCACCGTCACTGCCTTTACTATGAAACTGCGTAGCCAACTACAGGGAATACAAGTTTCGTGAGGCTATGTTGACCCACCTTGTGCCATTGCGGTTGTTCTAGCAGCAGTGGCATTCCAAACTGTGCAGGCGTAAATTTGGTCGGGTGAGCAGAAGTTGTAGTTAACAGACAAATAAATAAAACGAAATAATGATGACGCTCGAAATGTGTAAACGTGCCTACTTAAATATTGATTGATTTGTGGGGTTTAACGTTCAAAAAACACCATTTGATTATGAGAGACGCCGTAGTGGAGGGCTCCGGAAATTTTGACCACCTGGGGTTCTTTAACGTGCACCCAAATCTGACTACACGGGCCTACAACATTTCCGCCTACATCGGAAATGCAGCTGCCGCAGCCGGGAATCGAACCCGCGACCTGCGGGTCAGCAGCCGAGTACTTCAGCCACTAGACCATCGCGGCGGGGCCTACTTAATTATGGTACTGGATTTGAAATGCCATGAATCTCCGTACAGCCACTCACGCACATTCGCGCGGTTACCGCTTCGCCCTCCAAAGGTTTTCACTGAAAGGAACTTATATATATGTGGGGTTTAACGTCCCAAAACCACTATATGATTATGAGAGACGCCGTAGTGGAGGGCTCCGGAAATTTAGACCACCTGGGGTTCTTTAACGTGCACCCAAATCTGAGCACACGGGCCTACAACATTTCCGCCTCCATCGGAAATGCAGCCGCCGCAGCCGGGATTCGAACCCGCGCCCTGCGGGTCAGCAGCCGAGTACCTTAGCCACTAGACCACCGCGGCGGGGCACTGAAAGGAACTGAAAGAACTTGTCTAGTCTGCCAATATACGCAGTATATTTTTTCAATGCGATGCAGTATTGCTTGTAGAACACCTTTAAATCTAAAGCAAATGTTATTCTATCATTTGTAGGGTGGAAACGAGTAATTTCAAGAATGTGGTTTCATTTGACGCTTATACTTTTACTCTTATAAGATATATGACTTTGACTTTTATAAGATATATGGTTCAACTATATAATGTGAAGAACTTCAGGCATTGGAATCTTTTACAAAGATTCAAAAAGGTGGCATTCTGAATTCTCTTTAGCTTTATTGTTGTAGTTTGTAGTGTCAGTTCTGGTGTGTGGGAAGTTTTTTGACTAACTTCACGCTCACTTATTGTGCTGTGACATGGGTTAGATCTATCATGGTCTCATAAGAATCACGTGTACCTAATCACGTCACTTTTCGTTTGATGCTTTGCGTGTGATAACCACAATATTACTAAGAGACCAGCCATCGTGCAGGACCAGATCCTTTGTGTGGTTGGTGCACGTTACTGGATGCTTTACTTCAACTACACGGATCTATGTATTTGCCCCCATCAAAATGTCAGCGCTGTGGTTCGCCTGCGAAATTCTAAACATTTAGGCAGCCTCATAAAAACTGAGATCTAACATGAACCTTTTTATACAGAAATGTTCTGCCATTTGCTATAACATTAGGCTATATATGTTCATACTTTGAAAGTGTATGCAACGCATATCGAATTCATCTGGAAATTGCGAAGCCTTCTACCTGCCATTCTTTTACGGTGAGTATTTTCACATATCGAAATAGCAGACAGTGACGCCACTTATAGTTTTTAACGCCAAACGCTGTACAGTGACCCAACAGTAGAGGCTCTTTACGAGGCCAAGCGATACGTTAAACAAGCAATCGGAAGACACTTCCACACTGCCTAACACCGACTGTAATAGTCGTGTGTAATAAAGAGACGTAAAATAATGTGTGCAGTCCCGAAGCTGATTGACGCAAACTTTAGGGCCGGTTTAACATGCCACTTTCTGTGCTGTATGAAGCGTGACGTCACACTGAGACTTTAGGGTTCATTTACATGGTGCAGTGTGTCAAGAAACTTTATTTGGGCTAAAACTACAAGATTGCCAGGTATGTAGTAAAGGGCTAGATCAATTTTGTTCCTACGAGGTTAATAAATATTCATGGGGGTGGTAAGTCATGCTCCCTCGAAGCTCGTTTCTAATATTAGCAGTGAAGTTTGCAAAATGGTTTCTTGGATCAACTTAAATTGCATAATGCGCGATGGGTTGGCAGTGGATAAACTTCAGAGTGATCCGGCTGCAACACAAAAGACTCAGCTTCATCACTTATTTAGAAACTTTTATAGAAATAGCATAGTGTTTTGTGGATTATTTGATTAAAAAACACTGGCGTAAATGATGAGAGGGCAGGAAGACTGGACCCTCTTGTGTTCCGGCTGGGGGGCAGGAACACCCCTCGAGAATGTCTCTTGGAGATTAAGTTTGAGCACATGATATATATATGTTAATTGACAATTATGCATGAGCATTCAACATTTTTTTCAAGGCTTGGTATTTTTAGTGTGTACCGGTGTTCCAAATCAGGCGGCTGTGGGGGACAATGGAAATTGCGAAAGCCGCTCGATCGGTTCAGAGAAGACTAAATAGAACAATGCAGGTACTCAAGCTCAGATTCCGTGCTCGTTTTAAATGCGAAGCATTTCTTAGTGAACTTCGGCGACTTCAAGCATATCTATCTATCTATCTATCTATCTATCTATCTATCTATCTATCTATCTATCTATCTATCTATCTATCTATCTATCTATCTATCTATCTATCTATCTATCTATCTATTTATCTAGCAGCTTACAACATTTAGCTCTCCTGCCTGTTTTGATAATGGTACTGATACCAAACCTGGTATGCCGTAGCATGAATGTATGACAAACATAAGTGACTGGTAATAACATGAAAATCACGACATGTATGTCATGTATCTTATGGTTTATATATCGTAGTCTTGCTGCTCTTGTGGTGGTTTTGTTCCCATGACAAGTTGCAAAACTGGTATGGTAGGACAAGACTGCATGGCGAACACACGACAGACCCTAACATGAAAATCATGACATGCGTGTTATGTTACAACATGACAAAACAACATGACAACATGCCGCGCTCATGATCTGCTCACGGCCGTTTCGCTAGCTTCACATATAGCAAATTAGGGATTACGGGGCATGAATGGATGATGAAGGTATGTGACATGTGCAAACAAGATAATCTTGAGATGCATGCCATGCAACAACATGACTACATGCCATGCTCGTGATGCGCTCACGCCGTTTCGCTAGGTTCACATATACCAGAGCTGGTATTACGAAACGCCAACGGATTACAAAGGTATGGGACCGGTGCAAACATGCAAACACGCAGTATGAGTGCACCCGGCGTCCCTCCATCACGTGGAAAGGCAGGCGCACTGCTGTATGGGTAGAGGTGCGTAACGTCATCAGTGCGAAATGCAGCGTGTTGCATTTCGCACCAGTTGGCACTGGGCCGCGCCTACACATGCTGGTTGCGCCGGTCGCGCCTGGCGTCAGACTATAGTGGGGTCGCGTCTTGCTAGCGTATAGCGTCACTGCTCCAAGCCTGAGCGCTTGTCAACGTTACGTCGGAGTGTATTGGGCCCTTCATAATACGCTCGCGGCCGTTTCGCTAGCTTCACATATACCACATTTGGTATGACGAGACGTGAATAGACGATGAAGGTAAATGACGGGTCCAAACGTAATAATCATGATATGCATGTCATGTAAAACATGACTACATGCTACGCTCATAGCCTGCACGCGGCCCTTTCAATAGTTCCACATATATACGAAATTTAGTACCAAGTGACGAGAGTAGACGACGAAGTAAATGACATGTCCAAGTATGATAATCATGACATGGAAGTTATGTACGGCACCATTTATCTCCGCCTCGTAACGTTGTGCTGATTTTAAAGTGCCTCATTTGTGCTTCGCATATCGAATATGCTCAATTGATTCAGACACGAGTGTGATTCACCGTCTGTGATGTTAAGAACACAGCTTCCATTTTGTCGATGACCTGAGTGACATTTCTCTTCTTCTCTCTCTCTCTAAATTTTATTCTCTTAACACTTCCCTCTACAGTGTAAGGTAGCCTACCAGGCTCAACTACGGTTAACCTCCTTGCCTTTTGGTTCATCCTATTCTCTCTCTCTATCAATTCCCACTGTACGTTTTTTTTTCAATTTAATTTTAAGCATAATTTATTTCTTACGTAAGAAAAAATAGTCTAGAAATAATAGAATATATATCTATATATAAATAGAATCCATAAAACAAAATGGCCGTCACGGTTTGATTTGGGTCCACCCTTCTTATTTTTCTGAATTTACGCCAGAAGAAAAGAAAATAAATTAAAAATATATCTGCTGCTGGATATGAAGCTTATTGGGTGTCTTATTTATTCTTTTGTGCCTATTTACAGCCATTTTATAAGTTCGATCTGACGAAACGAAAGGTGGCCCTCTTGACTTCAATAGTGCAGAATTCAACACTGTTGCGCAATCAGCCGTTCGGAAGAATTCATGGATTTAGTATTCATCTCATAGCCATATCAAACACATACCTGTAAAATCAGGACACAGCCAATAAAGCTGGTCTGAGTTGTAATGTAAGCGCTTTAGTACCCTATGACTATTTTAAAATTGTGGTGTTTTTGGGACTGCTCTTTCTAGTTGACTGATATAGATACAGATATGTGTGACTGCGCAAAAATCCAGGTTCTTGGGTATGTATGTAGGTACTGTACAGGCCACTTCGTTGTAAAATGAACGTATCTAGTTATTAAGAAAAAGCAACCATTATGTACAGCCTATATAAGCAGGCTGTTTCGGATGCAAAGGCTGATGGAACCAATAATTCAGAGTAGAAAGGGCCCACCATTTGTTTTCTTTTTCCTCCTCGCTTCTAGTAGACTATATAATCATGCTCAGCTTTGTGTGTTGCACGCGCTAATCCTTACATTAAACAAAGTGTGACTGCTCCTTAAGAGCACCATGTATAATAACCTCGTTGCTCATAAGTAAACTTGGAAGCCCCAGACAAATGTCTTTTTTTCAAGAAGTGACTAGGCTGTCAGGTAGGACACATTTTAAGGAAACAATTTATAATTTCGTCGGGCGCTTCTATATTATGGACCTACATAAAGCCGGTGTTGTTAAAGCAGCCAAATAATGGGTCTTATCATATTTTTTCGTAAACACGTTCACGCAACATGTAATAGCAACCAGACGCTGTTTGAAATCCGTGTGTGTGCTAAGAGATCTTTTTTTATTCTTGTAGGTCGGACTACAAGGCTGGGAGTTTTAGTTTACGCATAATGTATATCAAAGGGCAACTAACAGGTCTTTAAGCATTTTAAGAAACACCTGGCATTGTCGTTTTGATCTAGCAAAATGTTAATCTTTCGGTAGTGTTAAGTAGTAGTGAATTAGAGAGCAGCTTTTATGAAAAAGCAATGCCGATGTTCTTTCTATAACAAAATGTGTCCACGTTAGGGTGCAAGCTTACCCGCGCTAGGAATACATAACACAGGGTGGGGCAATTTACAAACAAGAGCATCCAAGAAATTTCTTGCTCAATCTTTCAAAATAAACCTAAGTACCAGTTATTATATAGTATATTTACATTGACAATACATGCAGTCAAACTATATCACACGCCTTCTTTGCACTGAAGAGTTAGCGTGTGCACGATGTTGGCAGCTTTTCATTATTTATTGCACATTGCAAGAACACTTCTTCACTCTTCAAATTTCATGCGATACACCACTGCGATAGCCCTGCATGTTAAATAAAGGATGATGTACAGGGATTTCACATTATATACTTCATCAGATGGTCATAAGTCTAGAGCCTACGTGTGCAGACGGCCGAATGTTCGAGTCCTGAATGTTTGAAAAATTTATGATTGGTATGCTATTGGCTCCGTAGGACGATACATTCAGTCACATGTCCTAATGTGGTAGAGTGGATATTTTTACGTCCTGTGTAGACAACACGCGAAATATTCTTACAGAGTCACCGCGCTTCCTAATGCATTCCTAAATAGCCTATTGCTTCAGATATCGTGCACTTTTGAAAATAAAAATACGTCTCGTGAGAAAACAAACAGAAAACTGCGGAATCGAGATGGCGTTGAAATCATAAAACATCAACAGCAACAAATAGCAAACTTTCAGGCCGAGACCATAAGTATCTACGCAACTTCTTTGGTTAACGCGCAAGAGCCAACTGCAATGCCATGGTACCGTCAGCATCCAACAGCCAGTAGCTTCAGTGAATGACATATCTTATAGTAATGTCTGTTTGTAAAAAAATTATCATCAAATGACATAGATCAACTGTTCTTGCAGTTACATTGTTTAGTAATGAGCATATATAACAAATAAAACATACAACACGGCATTGTACTCTGCAGCGTTATCACGCGTGAGCCAAACGAATGCCTTGATTATCAATGATGTATATATCAAAGCCGGAATCTTCAGACAGGAGTAGCGACAGCCGTCCGAGGGACGTGATGGCTCAAGACGCACATCCAGTAACTTAAACAAGTGCGTGCAAAGTTTACTGTATAATCCCGTTCGTTACTTCAACGTGTTGTGTAGAAAAATGAGCAACACACTTTAGGTACTTGCGCAAACTATGCTTCTTACGCAATAAAGAGGGAAATAGAGCTAAATTGCAATATTTACGCTTTGCTTTTATTGAGCCGATTTATTTCCTAGTTTCTAAATGGCAACTTCTTGCCCATAATCGCATGCGTTTAGAGACTGAGGCAGTAGCTGAACCATCTTGAAGCGAATGCAGGAAAAGGTAACGGGTCCAATTTATTTCGAATTGCTCACCACCATTAAATATATGTGAAAGCCGAGCTTATCGAATTAATACAATGAAAGTGAATCAATCATTCAATAAAGAAAAATAATTGACCAAAGATTAAGATGCCTGTGCATGTAAAAGAACATCTAGCCACTTGGAGTTCATACTGAGTCAGACTAATGTCCTATGAGAGGTATATCAGCATGAACAGGTTCACTGTACCTTTAAAAAAAGGCAGAATATCCACGGGGTGAATGATGGAAAGTGGGGCAAAGCATCCGTCCATCCATTAGTTCTTACTTCCGTCCGTCCATGCGTCCGCCTGTGTGACCGTCCATGCGTCCATCCGCCTGTCCGTGTGTGCGTCTGTTCGTGCGTCCGCATGTTCATTCGTGCGTCCATTCTTGCGTTCGTCCATGCGCCCATCCATCCGAACAGCCATCCGTGCGTCCGTCCATGCATCTGTCTGCGTGTCCGTTCGTCCATCTAGTCAACAATCCAAGTACCACCACCTCGCATCTTTTCATCATATATTCCGCATATAGAAGCACCGGCATCCAGCGGACATTCCAAGGACTATATGAGAGGTGGCACACGTACACTTTCTTACGGCTTGCGCTTCGTGTCTAGTTTTCACCTTTAAACACCTCGAGTTCATGGTACACACTAGTTCACTGTATTTATGGCACTGCGGCCCAATGCTCACTAAACCTTTCTAAAACCAAGAAGGTTACGTCCAGCGAGTATAACGTAGCAACCCTTTCTTGTCAGTGCTCAATGGAAATGCCAATGGATGCTAATGGGGAATGAGAGACAGGAGAACTCGGCTTTTAGTTAACGCGCACCCTGCAAATTTTTTAGTGTTCAACAACGCATAGGAGAAATCTCCCACTGGCACCACCTTGCAGGGCAAAGCGTAGACATGTTACACCACGTGTGTTACGCACTACTGCGAGGAACGAACGTGTGCTGATTTAAGGAGCTTTGCCCCTAAAATGTAGATTCACAAGGCTATCTATTGCAACATTAACCTAATTCACGAGGACAGAGTAACTGCCGAGCTGATTAGCTCCTGATTTTGGGATGTGTTAGAATTATTTTCTGGAATCAACTCAGAATATCGCAACACTAGCGTGTGTGTGAATATTGCAACACTAGCGCAACACTAGCGTTGAAGTAATGCTTGTATACCATTCCAGTTGTCACTCTTGGAACATGTGCCCTTGATGATTTATTCCCATTGGAACGTTTCGAAAGTGCGTTGAGAGAACTGCCGTATGTTGAAAGGAAAAAGGTAGGTTTTTGGGCATGCTTCGCTTATCAAATGAATGGAATAAAATCTTGCTACGACTTACAAGAAGCCACTTTGCCTATTGCTTGATTTCGTCATCACACGTATTTCTCAAATAACAGTAAAACGTTTCCGAGAGACGTTTTTGTTGCGAAACATTCCATCCACGCATATACGTTTCCCATATTTCTGGTGAGGTAAATTTCATTGTTATCTTTATTCAACAAACGCAATGTATTGGTTTCTCAAGAATTGACGGATGTGCATGTTTACCGTCAGATTGTTTCATTCTCACTTGCAATGAAACGTGCTTTAAAATTGTCCTGACTAATAAATACTAGAGAGAGAGAGAGAAAGGAAGGCCGCGAGGTTAACCAGATCGTGGCAGCCGGTTTGCTACCCAGCACTGGGGGTCGGGAAATAGGGGCAAAAAAGAGAGGTAGGTAGTCAGGGAAAAAGCATGTGCACTCATAAGAAAACGAAAACACACACAGGAAGGCCGTTCTGGCTACAACCATTCAGAATGGCCGGGCGATCGCAAAAAGTGCAGTAGCGCTTTCAGGGCCTTCTTCTGTGAAGTTGCATCTTGTCGATATTGTAAAATTCTTTCCTCTGACAGAGGTTGACTATCTAGTTTGCTGAGTTCCTTGCGAAGGCATAGTTGTTGTCTAGTATGCTCTAGGCAGTCACATAGAATATGTTGCATGGTTTCTGCTTTGCCACAGCGGCCGCAGGCAGCGGTGTTGGCCATCTCAATGCGGAAAGCGTAGGCGTTGGTAAAGCAATTCCCAACCACAGCCTACATAAAAGAGTCTGTTCTGCTCGGCAAAGCTTCGACGGGACTAGATGACTTAACGCAGGGTCAAGCGAATACCGTCGGGCATGCTTGAAGTGCAGCTGATTCCAAAGTGACGTGGTTTGCTGGCGAGGAAGCTAGTGGAGCTTTTGTGCCGCAGCTGTCCTAGAAAGTGGTAGTAGCAGTTCATGGTCTTCTGCGTGGGCTGAGTGGTCAGCTTGATTGGCCCACTCATTGCAGATGATTGCGCAGTGATTGGGTATCCAATGAAATCTAATTTGGTGCCCTTTCTCAGTCAAGTGGTGTATAATCTCTAGTATTTCTAGTACCAGCTGCTCGTGCGCTTCATGGTGTAATGCAAATAGAGGAGACTGCAGTACCACCTTCGAGTCGCAGAAAACTGTCCACTTGCATGTAGGTAGGGCTGTCAATTCTGCTGCCGTTGATTTTGTTGCATGGCATGTCTTGAATTTCATCGTCGTGACCAACCTTGGTATCTTGACTTTTCCGGTTGAGCTTTACGGCCGAACTGATTCCTCAGTGTAATATGTATGGAGTGTTGGCGTTTTTCACACAAAAGAAGTAGTGTGAGCTGCTTAAGAGCGAGTGACGAGCAATTAGCTTTTTCTGGAAGCCAGATATGATAATAATGTTATTTGGTTGAGCGAGAAACCATGGCGGAGTCACAGGTCTGGCAGCAGGAGAGAACGAAGATGGGATCGACTCGTCATGTGCGGTCCCTGTTTAGCTGTAAGATGTGCGCGGTCGGTTCACTGGTAGAGAGGCTAGGTGATAGGGAGGAGTTCGAGCAAGGTGTCATATATGTGTCCTCAGCACTTCAAGATTATCGTGGGTCTTGATGAGATGGTCTCTTGTGATGGCTATAGTTGCCGCTGTTAATGCACTTGGGGGCAAGCCTAGACAAATTCAGAGAGCTTGAGCCTGGACACTTTTAAGCATTTGCATACTTGTTTTACTTGCGGTGGTTAACGTTGGTAGACTCTACCGAATGAATACAATGAAAAAAAAACCCTGCATAGTCGTAACATAGCTGCTGTGGACATTCTCCAGATCTTTCCAACGAAGAACTTGAACAAATGACAGATGCTTGTCAGCCGCCTTTTCTTGTATGATACGTGTGGGCTCCATGAGAAGTCTCTGTCAATTATAACACCTATAAACCTGTACGATTGGACGTAAAGTGTCCGTTCGCTGTTTATCAGAACGCTGTACTTTTGCATTGATTTGCACGTAAATGCCACAAGTGCAATTTTCTGATCTGAAATTTCCACACATCTTTTACGAAAGTGAATATCAGCTTGAGAGGCAGCTGTCTGAATTGAGAAGCACCTCTCTCTGAAATGAGAGGCAACTCTCTGAAAGGGAACTCTTCGCGCATATTGACGATATCATAGTACTTGCCATATGCTCATGGAGAGCGTTTTGCTACAGTTTTAATAGTACAGGGCTTAGTACGCCACCCTGGGGAACACCTCGGTGGCTGTAATGTAGTGAAGTGTCACCATCCTCGGTTCTCACGAAAAACAAATCGCTCAGAGAGATGCCTGCGTAGCCACAGTAGCATGCGACCACCCACTCATATACCTCTTTTACACTGACAAGAATATGTTGTAGGCCCGTGTGCTCAGGTTTGGGTGCACGTTAAAGAACCCCAGGTGGTCAAAATTTCCGGAGCCCTCCACTACGGCGTCTCTCATAATCATATGGTGGTTTTGGAACGTTAAACGCCACAAATCAATCAATCAATCAATCATCAACACTGACAAGAATAGCTTCATAAGTGACGCTATCACATGTCCCTTTAACATCAAGAAATAAAGAAGCGCAGAGACGCTTGTGGCCTTTTTTTGTGTTGCACGTAGCTGACCAAGTCTATGACGCTAATAACTGATGATCGGCCATGACTAAAACCCATCAAAACTTCTGTGTAGATGTGATGTTCACCAATGTTGACTTGCCAGGCTTCAGTAATGGAACCAAACGGCTGGTCTTCCAGTTAACTGGGAGGGTGCCCTCTCGCCACGAATCATCGTATATCTCAAGGAAAGCACTTCTCGCACACTCACCAAGGTGACACAATGCTCTGTAGGATATTCCATCAGGCCTGGGCACTGATGTCCGTCTACGAAAAACCAGTGCTGCTTTAAGCTCATGAATAAAAAAAAGTGGTCCATGCGGGGATCGCCTGATGTCGTGCCACAACGTGAGTGCGTGAAGATGTTGGGATTCTTCATCTGACCAGATAACTTCACACAGAACTGTTCTGCCAGATAGACATCCGATCTCTGTTAAAAGAGGGCTAGAGCCTTGAGTGAATACCGCTGAATGGGAACTGCCTAGAGCCCTCTTACTGTCCTGCACAAGTGCGATAAAGGCTTGCGGGGATCTAATGACGCGCAGAAGGCAGCCCAATCTTGCGACTCTAGTTTGTCAATGCAGCGTTGTTTAGCGGAAGACGTCTAGCTGTTCGTAAATTGTCGATTGTTTTCGTGCGTCGGTACCTTCGTTCCGCACGTCGTCGGAAATGCTGAAGTCGTTTTAATTCTACATCTAATTCTATTACTCTCGAAGAGCATGTGAGTGTGCACAGCGTGTCTTGCACTGTGGACTTGATCACCACTTCTGAGTCAAGCGAGGTGTTCTCTTGACAGCGTTCTTCTATGAGAGATTTAAACTTGGTCCAGTCAAATCTTTTGATAGTGTCGCGTACTTTGCTTGGTGATAGCCGTTTGATCTCAACATATGTGGGAATGTGGTCGCTCTCATATGTTTCTACGTCGCAAAGCATCCGGCATATCTGACGAGACATCGAGAGACAAAAGCCAAGTCAAGGCAGCTACTGTATCCGGGCTCATGCAAAAATGTGGGACTGCCATCATTTAAGAATCACAGCTTGTTGCCCGAAGCAAACCATTTGCGCTGATCTTCGGGCTTTCCGTTAGCGTATGGTCGGCTTTAAAGTCCCCGATGATGACCCATGGGCCAGAAGTGAATGATAGGATGTGTCCTAATCTTTTGTGATGAGATCTACTTGACGGTGATAGATAGTCACCGACTGAAAGCAAGACATTTTTTTCTTCACTGTTCAGCATACATATTTGTTATCATTGTGAGGTGGTACAGACTAAAGAATGTAAGTCCGGTCATGGTGAACACCCAGCAGCACCTTGCTGTTTCCGCTAAAGAAAACCGAGCCGCCATAAATGACTCGTATCCGGAGATTCTGGTAGCGGTCGATAAAATAGGCTCGCAGCTGATGATGATGAAAAACATGAAGATGAAAACAAACCGACGTAAATCTGGAATGCGTGCTATAAGTCTTCGGGATCCACTGAAAAAATTGTTGCTTTTTTTTACTTCTTCCCTGGAAGACAGCGGCTGGTGAGCCATTATCTACTCAAGAGCGGCAAGTACTGGACTGAGGGAGTCCAGTACTTGAAGTGCACTTCTGACTGACGTTGTGTGCTTGATGTTTAACGCCATGCGAATGGCATTGATAAGGGGCGTAAGAGAGCAACAACTTGCAAGTTCCGCTGCTCCTCCGCCGCTTGCTTTGATGAAATGGCTTCTGATGTGCTTCTTTCACAAGTCGCGTGCACGGCTACTCTTTAAGAGATCTACTCGTTTTCTCTCTTCCATCGTCTGCATTCGCCGTGATGTACACTGCAGCAGGAGCCGTTACCGGATGCGTTGACTTATTTCTCGTAGTTGTTTGTGTTCTTCGCGAAGACCTTCGACTATGACATTGTCGTCTTCGCCGGACTTCTCCAGTGGCCTCTTTGTGGATAGAGCTGTCTCGCACCATATCCCTAAGAATAGTAAACTCCATCTTTATGCGTGGGCAGTCTTTGGAAGATGCACTGTGAGCACCTTTACAGTTAGGGCGCTTGAGTATGGTTGCGCTGCATCGGTCTTCGGAGTGTGCTTTTGAGCATCAGGGGCACACTGCGGAGTTCCTGCACTTTCCCTGCACATAGCCGATCTTCTGGGAGTTATGACATCTCATAGGTTTTTGAATAAGTGGTTGGACCTGGTGACTTAAGTGGCCAACTTTCAAATGGGACAGGAGACAGTTTCCTTTAAACGTAATTCTCACACAACGTGTGTTACCAAGGCGGCCGACATTCACAATGACGTGATTTTCATTTGACGGTTTTATTAGCACTGGGAGATCCGCGTTTGGAATTTCAGTGGCGATGTCGTAAATGCCTCTTGTTGAAGTGGTGCTATCAGCTGGCAGTACAGACTTAGCTCTGATATTACCCAACTGCGTTGCTTTCTGAAGCGCGTTCAGCGCACATGGGTTCAGCTCATCGATTGCCAAGACGTTGCTTCTTGCGTTTAGCTGTAATTCTTTGATCTCATTTGGCGTAGTATTCTCAAAATACACAGAGAGCGCTTGCCTGTTCAGCCCACGTAGACTGTTGGTAGCGTTCAGCGGCACAAACAGAATGGAGTGAGGCCATCACTGAGGGGCAGCTTTCACGATGGCCATGCGTGATGCAGAAGATGCATTGACGATCCGTCGTTTGTCCTTGCGGTAATTCAAAACTAATTTTTAGACAGCTCCCTTATTACTAATATAAAAGATACAAGAAAAAACAGATGCTTCTGCATATGTCTTTTGCTACATCTCTAACATAATGGAAAGATTCAAAACAACCTCAATCATTTAAAAGTCAAATGTAGTCTTTTATTCTCTCGTACACTTCCCAGCTTCGTCAGGTTCACATGTTCTTGTTCTTGTTAACGTTCACTTGTGACTCATACCCACTGTGGGGAATCGGTAATATTTGAACAGTCTTATATTTAAAACTTGATTTTAGAGTAAATGAACTTATAAAAACGTTACCACTTTTAGAACGAAATTTTAATGACCACTGATGTGTAAGATATTAACTTTGATCAAAGCCTAACCTAATAAAGAAAGACAAGTTATGCGCGTGCCAACACAGAAAAACAATAACATTAGTTTGTTAGTGTTTTGGTTTCATTCATATATTTCCGCACTGCCTCGCAAACTTTCGCACTGGCAAAGCCAGAAATAGAGGCTCCAAGGGACAAAATCACAGGGATGGATAAATTCAATTCAATAGCACGTAAAAGATTTTATAACTTCAATCTACTAGCGGTAGTAAATCGCCTACATGACAAAAATAATGATCAATAGTTTTTGCTCGTCACAGAAAGCGCACATTAGAGAAAGAGCCCGACCAGATCTGTGTTGGTAGAAGTATAGTTTCGTTACCCTACACTGCAGTCTCGTAATTGCGACTTCTAGTTTACGTGTGGAGCAATAGAATCAGAGCCAGGAATATATCACGTGCAGGTATTCTGTGGAGTTTGCGAGTGATGTACCAACGAAGCTTTCCATAATAGTACGTGGCGCATTGCCCATCATTTTTCTGTGAGCCTCTCTGCAGTGTTTTTATGGCTTATTGTTTCGCGTAATATATTTTTTTTTCAATTTCTAAAGCTTACTCACATGCTTGGCGCCACGTAGTGTCAGATACCCACATACACTTTTACTTCATGCCTGCATTTAGAAGAAAATTCCTAGTTGATTTGATGCATTGTAATACAAATTGAGAAAGCTGGTGCCTCTTTACAAAAACGTGAAACTAGACACACACACACCACCAAAAAATTACGACTAACCTTCATTCCACAAAAATCACGAATAACTTCACTCGACAGAAGCCATTCTCGAGCATTTGCGCATCGATAACGCATAAAAAAAGGCACAAGACAAGGCACTCTAATCGAGTTCATCAATAAACATTCTCAAGGTGTTAGTATTGAGTAATCAACATTCACTAATACAGCCGTTTCTCTTCCTTCTTGTTTTATTTTTATTTTATTATTTATTTATTTATACATACTGCTGTCTCTGTTTCGAGATATAGCAGGAGTGGGTACATATTTTAGTACAAACAACAATAGAAATAAACCCTAAATTATGCAAACAGATAGTGATATGTTGTGCTTACATAGCTGTACAAAATCTTTAATGCGGTGCGAGTACAGATGTTGATGGAAATACAGAAAAAAGACAACCGCTAAGACAATGCAAAGAGAATAAAACAAGATGGGTATTCGTAGTTTCTCAACGAACTCATCATGAGACAATGCGCGAAGCGAACCATACAAGTTGTCCCAGGTTTCAATAGTAAAAGGAAAAAAACGAAAATTTAAAACAGTCAATATGTGTCCTGAAAGGAATAATGTTCAGTCTGTGGGTTTTTCTAGTGACATATGTATTAGTGGGTACAAAAAAGAAGGGTGCCTGAATACCGGGTGGGGTGTGGACAATTTGTGCAGCAGAATTACGCGTTTGCGTTTGCGCCTATGCTCCAAAGGCTGCAACGATAGAATGTGAGCATGTGATGAAGGTGAGAAGCTGCGATCATAACGACTGAAGATGAATCTGATAGCTTTTCCTGTACTGATTCTTGCTGCATTATGTCGCACGTGAGGTGAGGAGACCATACAGTTGAAGCGTAATCTAGTACCGGACGAACTAGTGGTTTGTAGGCAGTCAGCTTACATTTCAAAGTTGCATTTTTTAAAGTTAGCTTTATGTAATCAAATTTTCGAAGCGCTTTTGCCGAGATATGGTTGATATGGGCATGCCATTTTAGGTTATGTGAAAAAATGACACCCAGATATTTGAAATCACCAACATGGGACATGTAACTACCATTGGCATTGCAAGAGTATTTCAGCGGCTTCTTTTTGTTACCGAACGTGATGGCAACTGTTTTCGTAAAAATTATTTTCATTTGTCACCTATCACTCCATTCGCAGAACATTGAAAATACCTTGTTTAATTCTCGTTGATCACTAGCATCAGTAACAGTGTGGTAGAGGGCACAGTCATCTGCATATAGGCGAGACTTGACGTTGGTGTTATTATTAACACTCACTACAACATTAATGAGAATGACAAAGAACAGAGGTCCGAGCACTGAACCCTGAAGCACTCCAGATGTGACTTTTACCGACGAAGAATGCGTGCGATTAAAAGTAACGAACTGAGATCTTAAGTGTAGATAGTCAGTGATCCAGTCTATTAATTCACACCTTTTCAATATTGCTCGCAGTTTACATAGAAGATTTACGTGGCAGACCATGTCAAAAGCTTTCGAATAATCAATGAAAATGGCGTCTAGTTGATCGTGAACTTTGAGTGTAGAAGCTGTGTCATGTGTAAACTCAATGAGTTGCGTGACGGTGGAGAAACCAGAGCGAAAGCCGTGCTGGCTTTGTGAGAGAGGATTGTGGAAGGTAAATGCTGTACAATATGCTTGTGAATAATGTGCTCTGGAAGCTTACAGCAAGTCGAACTAAGAGATATTGGTCTATAATTTACAATAAGCTGCTTGTCACCAGATTTAGGTGCTGGAACGACACTGGCAATTTTACAAGCTTTGGGAACAGTTGAAGCAGGCTTCTAGAAGTGAGCTTCACATTTTTCTTCTATTTTACCTTCATGGCACAGCTTCCAAATATTCAAAATCTTCATCGATGTCACACAGTTGAATTACGAGCACTGGGTCGAAAGCTGCCTACATGTGTTGTTGATTACTGACAGCTGATGCTCCCATGCGTACATTTACACATCTTCCACTCTGTCCTGCATAAGTCTTAGCAAAATGTAATGGTGTATTAATATAATGGTGTATCATATAATGGCGTATCATATATAATGGTGTATCATGGTGTATCATACTGGTGTGTCATATATAATGGTGTATATAAAAATATAATGGTGTATCTATATAATGGGTGTCCTACTGACCGCACCTTTTCACTCTCTTTGGGCTTCTGCCTGTGCCCTATCAGAACCCTGCAAGCTTTTGAGTAACCACAAACAGCCCCTCAACAAAGTGTTATTACCGGCCTTCTTTGAGCAACAGAAAACTCTGTGCACATAAGGCACAACTTATCATGTCTTATTCACATGCAATCATGAAACAGTCAAGTTTTGAGCACCGATTTTTTTTTTGCGTTGCTTTCGCTACTGCACTTATCACAGATTGCGGAGAACCAGCACCTTGTAGCCTTGAGTGTTGTGCGTGAAAGTCTTCTTGAATAGACTGTGTGCGCGTTGCCTGCGCTCAAGAAATGTCACGATTCATTACATAGTCACCTAATAAGGCCTGCATCACAATCAATCCGCGTTTTTTTTTTAAATTTACTGAACGAGATTTATCAGAACAGCAGGTTCACAGTGCTCATCATGCTTAAAAAAGTGTGATGGCACCGGTGCCTGAACTGAAGGCAGTGGAACCACAATTTATTTTTATATTGCTTTTTTCTACGTGAAGTGCTTACAATCACATATTTTTTTGTTTTCTTCAGGCATCTGACTGTGTTTTCATATGTTGTGGCTACTTCCAATCAAGTCTCTCGTCGAAAGAATCATTTTAGTGTACGTTCATTTCACTACCATTTGATTCCTCCCAAAGTCGGCACAACAATTTTGATGATGCCCCTCATAGACTTTAGGGGAATATTGCTCCAATATTTCGAAAGCACAGCAACTCACGTAGTAAAGGAAATCATAATGTCCGCCAAACGTAGTTAATAGTATTTCCAATAAAATAGAATGGTCACCAACTTACACTTTCTCAATGAAATGATAAGTAATTCATTGCTTATTTCATTGTTTCGTTCATCCTAACTTGAAAGATATCTATAAAAAAGGAAACTATTTTTGCCCACAATAACCGGTGCCGCATTTACCCGATGGATGCGACAGTGAAAACAAAAAGATAGACGTTGGAGATACGGATCTCAAATTAAGAATCCCACCTAGTGCTTTTCTGCGATGGTACTTTTCGCCGTTGAATAATAATTAGAGTTCAGCGCTTTTGTGGCTCACCAGAAAGAGCAGAAAAAAACGCTGTCTTTCGAGGAGAGAAAAGAAAGAGCCAGCAAACACTTGAAGGAGATTAGAATGCAATTTTCCTAAATCACAGGAGAAAATGAAAAACTGCTTAGGAGGCAATCAGCTTGAAATGTCGGGATTGAATGCGTAGTTACTTAAGTAATAAATTCCTTGAAGTTCGGTCACCCAATGTACGTACGCTAATTGTTGTCTGCGAGGCATTCTGTCCATTCCAGGTTGAACTCAATTATTGAGTTTAATCTCACCAATTGAAAGGTTTGTTTGTCAATTTACATGGTGTAATAATTAGGATCTTAATCTAAGTTTAATTCGTGTGTGTATAGAGGGGTGGGAGCTCAGAAAATTTGTTTCTCATTTGTGTGTCTCGAGTCTTAGGTAACGTCATTGTCCCTGAAAAAGTAAAGGGAATGAAATGGATGAAGCAGCACGGCTTGCTCCTTGTACATAAAATATTTCCCGATCATTCATTGTGGTGCTACAGCTGCTACGTGCTGGTGTTTCATGTATTGTTTCCTTCTTTCGAAGTAGGGTGGAGAGAAATTGGAGCTCTGTTGTAGAGCACCTGTTTGCCACGCATATTACCTGGTTGAGGTACTCAGAATTACCTAAGAATCTTTTATTTTTATGGGATATTGTAAAGAGCTCATTTTACGGAAATTATGATGTTGGCACTGGTGTTGGTGTCACGTATTATGAAAGAAAAGTCATTTTCTACGTCACCAAACGGTTCGTAAGGATGAAATTTGTATAAATATTGAAATTTTCGGGTTTGAGTGAACGTTGAACTCGGGGCGTCGCCGTCACTAGCAGGTGCTAGACGTTCAAGTGACTGAACAATAGTGTTCTCAAGGCAACATAGCTGTATTTCAGAAGACCTTTAGAAGGGTTTTGGTGTAAACTGCTCAATATGGTCGTAAGTCACCTTATACTCCTGAAATACCTTATTTGTAGGTAGTATATAGTTATTGCTTTCAAATAAATCTTGCAAAAGTCACCCGTAGATCTAACAGAATGACTGGAACGGACAAATGCATTTTAGTAAAGAGACTCGTCTAAAACCCTGCTGTCTGCGCTCTCAACAGTGCGACTGTACTTACGTGTCCGGTCACAATTTTTATAACCTTCGACGTTAGTTCTTGACTTGCTATACCAATTTCCAAACAGCGACACTTTCAGTGAAGATTCTCCTCTAAAAGCAAGTTTACCAAAAGCACATGGTTTTCGAAAAGATTACATTAGGTACGGATCTAGAGTGCGAAGTAATGACGATGGTGCCGCACAAACACTGCCTGTCATACGAATGCCAGCCTGTCAGCCAATCAGTCATCACTGTTATTTTCTTGTCACTCTGTTGATTCGTTCAAGCTTAGAAATGACTGATTTGAATAGCGCTCAACAGACTGCATTCACAAAGTTCGGTTCTTCTGCAATTATTTCATAGCCAGACCAGACACAAAGGGGACAATTTAAACAGAGATTCATAGGCAGAGTTTCCTATTCGCTTTTTTTGGGGGGGGGGGAGGGGGGGCTGCTTAGAATGGCAAAGTTGGTGGCAAAGTTGGCAATGCAACCCCTCATCCTCGCGAAACACAGTGATTGTGCATGACAGGCATGCACCGTACAAACAGACTTACTATTTGTCTTCAAAACAAGCCATTCTTTTCTCTCTATGTGAATCTCGGTCTCACTGTAAGATTTCTCCAGTGACCCCGAAGCCCGACATGTTTCAGCAGTGCGCCTTTCATTCGATAGAGCGCTTGCCGTTGCACCACTGAAGAGTGCTGCGCTGCTCAGCAATGTTTATCGGGTCTTACCAAATCATGTTTGCTTAAGCAGGCGCTCTTTCAGTGATGCGCGATGATACGCATCAACCACTACAACGAGGTAGTGTCGTAAAATTTTGTGTAACCGAATCTTACGCACTTATTATGCGTTCCATGTCCCGAGCTAAACCACAATACAAAACACTTGAGTATTCAATGAGCTCCCGATAAACACTTATCAGAAAGAGCTTCTGCTATTTCACGAACATTACCACGGTGCGTTTAAAACACAAAAAACAAACACACACACATTAGTTCCTCATGCATGTTGTCCTTGAGGGGAGCATATTCGTTTATTTTTTAGGCACCTGTGCAGCTTATATTTCTGTTCTTGGACAGATATCAGACAGTTGTTTCGAATACCTCACCCATCGTTACCAGTGACTTTGGTACTAACAGTGAATGGTGTTGACCTTAGTTGCATGCAAGGTTTAACAACCTTGATGATTGCCATCCTGGATTGTCGCCAGTGCCCTTAGTAAAACAACTAAAAATGCTCAGAGCTGTATCCTTTGCAATATATTGTAACGAATAGTTACAGCGCCGGAAGCTAAAACAGCTATTTATTAATGGCGAACTTGTGGCCCTCAACTAAATACACCAAGGTTGTACTAAGCTCGCTAGTGAAAACCTCGTCAACTTCTATTTTTGCGTCTCGCCTCGTGCTGCTCCTTCGAAAAGCCGCCAGCTTTCTTTTAGGGGCGAAGCTCCTGTTTAGAAAAAGTTTATTCTTTCATAGGACGAAACAAACCTAAGAGACAAGCGTCTGTATAACAGGTACAATAACAAACAAAAGACAAAGCACAACATACACTACACATTTAAACTAAAGTTTCCAAATCCGTAGCATGTCCATAGTCCGTTGTACTAATAACTGTACATATACTACGTAAATGCACTAATCACATTATGGACAATGTACATGATGATATATGTACAGAATTTACAAGACTTGGTGAAGATGTTAGAAAATATGTACAACAGGTATCAATATTCATAAAGGTTACATAACTTACAGCGTTCGAATGAAATGCATATATAGGAGAGCTAACACCCATATTGAACACACACAAACACATAAAAATAGTAAGCACATAGTGATTACAAGCACCAATCAGACATTGACAGGTGACCTGGCTATAGGAACCAGGCCAGGTGGAAAACTATTTGAACGCGTCTGTCAACTACGGACAGAAAGCGGCACGACCATTGTCGCAGAAATTCTTCCTCCCCAAGGAAGAGCAATTCCTCCGACAGAAACGATATGAGTTCAGAGTAGAGGCGTTCCAGTATTGGAAAAAGAGCACGACGACGATGATCTGCCGCAACAGCTTCGCACCTATTACGCCATAAACAAAAAGCTCCCGCAGCTATTAGAAGGCGTGCAAAGCGACTACGCGGGCAGCGACCAGTTGTTACAAAGCGATTAACACCTAGGCCACGAAAACTAGTGTTAACTGACTTCCAAAACACCTTTGCAATGACACATTGCTGCAGCATATGCTGGTTAGACTCCTGTAACGGGCAGTTAGGACAAGTGGAAGATGGGACCATGCCCCACCTCTCCAGTCTGTCCCGTGTTGGGAGTACTCTCCATCCAAGACGCCACATAAAGTCACGGAGGTGACCAGGCAAAAACAATGCCGATATCGCGCTCCACGAGACATGTCTCGATCGTGCTAGACGGGCTGGAGGAACCAGAGGAAGCAGAAGAGCCGCCGTTGTATCTACAATACGGCTTTCAAGAATGTCCACATCGGGACAAACCTGCTGCGCGTGTCGATAAAAAGATACTGCCGTTGAGTAAAATGCAGGTACGTGAAGTGTTTGCGGTGCAGAATTAAGCCGTGGATCTGGTAGTAAATAGCGTAACTTGGTGCCTAAGAAATAGCAGGCGAGATCACGCGCGGGGCACTGATCACCATGCAACAACCGAAGTAAGAATCGTAGGGCAAGTAGCCGGCAGCGGACAGAGGCGGATGGGAATGCGAATCCACCGCAGTTTCTCGGTTGCCCAAGAGCTGCTCGGCAAACCAGCTCTGTTCCACCCGACCAGAAAAAGGAGCCAATGAGGGATTGCAACGACCTGGTGATTTGTAATGGGGGCTGTAAGACATGAGATATATGCCATGCACGGCCGCAAAACACCGTCTGTGCTAGATACCTTCTTTCGAGCATCGGTAAATCATACTCTTGTGCTTCCCGGACGTGTCGTTTCACATCTTCGACTACTGAATTCCACAAGGAGGCTGATATGCCGTAGCAAGTATAATCAAGCCCCAGAATGCGGATAGAGTCACTTTTTTGAAGACCGAAAAAGGAACTTAGACTTGCATCTGGTGAACCAATGAATAAATATCGACATTTGGAAAAATTTAACGCAGCACCTGAAATCGTGCCATACGTAGTAAAAAGTCGTAGGCTACGGGATAAACTGTCCTCATTCTTCAAACACAACGTGATCTCATCAGCAAATGCTGTCACTGTCACGGTACCACTACCTGGAAGAGGAAGGCCTCTAACGTAAGGATCAGCGATTAGCGATTGAAGGAATGGTTCGAGGCTGAATACAAAAAGCGCAGGGGATAGAGGACACCCCTGGCGAACACCACGGGTAACCGGAAATGGCGCACTCTCTAAACCATCAAGAAATAACGTGCTGCGTATATTTCGGTATGCGTTTCTGAGAAGCTCGACGAAGTTTTGTGAGAAGGCAAATGCTGGCATTACGCTAAATATAAAGCTATGTTCGAGGCGATCGAATGCCTTTTCCTGGTCAAGTGAAACCAAGAGTCCCCGAGCTGATCTTGCTAACGTGTACGCAACTATATCGCGCGTAACAAAGGAGAGACTGTGGATTTCTCTTCCAGGAATAGAGCACGCCTGATGATGACCTATTAAGGAGGGCATCAGGCTTCTCAAACGCCGAGTGATAACTGCCGCGAAAGTTTTATAATCAACGTTGAGGAGCGTTATTGGTCGCCACTCCTCTGGGCGAACTGACGATGGGTCATGTTTAGGTATTAAAACAATTCGACCATCGCGAAAGCTATCGGGAAATTCAAAATTCTCGAAGCAGTGGCAAATAACAGAGGTGAAAAGGGCACCAATGTCGTCCCAAAACGTTAAATAAAATTAAACAGGCAACCCATCCGGCCCGGGGGCCGAGCCACGCTTCATGGAAGACAGGGCCTCTTTCACTTCGTCAGCTGACGGACTTGTGCATAGTTGTTCAGCTAATTCAGATGAAATTTGAGGGAGCCTACTTAACATTGTGGCTGTCTCGGTGGTACCGCGATGTGATGACATTGTCGTACGAGCCATGTTGGCAAAGTGAGCTAGGAAAACTGAATGATCACGTGTCGGCGGTAAGGCAGTGTGTATGAATCTGGCCGCCGGAGTTCCTAGTCGACTCGACGGGTTGAGAAGCGAGCTTTTCGCAAATCGTAGAACCTCAGGATGAGCACAAGGATTACGTCTGCAACGCCAAGCAGCCGCCGTCAATGACGAAGCTGCAATGAGGCGTTGAAAACGACCCCTTAACTCTCGCTGCCATGCGCGCATCAAGGGAGTTAGTCGATCAACCCGAAGAGCAATACGCAGCTTTCTTGCAGTGTCCGCTAGTTCTTCGGACGTACGGCGTCTAAGGGCCCGCCCTGCTACTGAGCAGTGTAAACGCCACTGCGTCTTGAGCGCGTCCCACACCTCCGGACCGCATCCCGAAAGAGAGGTGCGCAAGATTCTAGATAAACTGGAGCGTGTACGCGCGTCGTGCAGAATGCGGATGTCAAGACGCCAAGGTTTCACTGATGATGAAAAGGGAAAGTGAGCCTCGAGCGTCACTGGTCGGTGGTCTGAAATATAAACAGGCGATGATGGTAATGTTACTACGTCGGAGTGCGATACGTAAGAAGCTAGCGCGCTGGGCACATAGAAACGATCCAAACGACTAGACGACGTGCTACGCCGCCAAGTCCAGGCATACTGTGGTCCATGCACTAGTCTGTACGTATCTGTCAAAGAGAAATGGTGCACAAGGCGACGCAGCTCTCGCGCGTTCCAATCAGAGCGACCCCATCCTGGACCTTGCGCGTCAGCTCGCGTGTCTAATACACAATTAAAGTCTCCAGTGAGTATGACATGACGACCGTCTAGAAAATACACGTCCAGGTCGCGAAAAAAATCGTTAGACATCGCTGCTTGAGCTGGCCCATAAATACACAAAACACGCAGCTTGAAGGATGATAGGACGCAGTCAAAAGCCAATACCCGCCCATTCCCGTCATAGAAAACATGATGATTGCGCAGAAGAGCGCGGTTAAAAATAATAATTCCAACTCCAGAGGAGCGAGATGTAGCGAAGGAAAAATAACAGTCTAAATTAAAAGCGCGTTTGAATGCACGAACGTGGCCAATGGTGAAAAAATTTGTTTCTTGTAAACACAGAATATCACAATGTTCTGCGCGGGCTATGCTGATAACCTCGGCTTGCTTTACTGGGTTACGGAACCCTTGAACATTTAAAGAAAGAATTTTCAGGGTGTCAGCCATATTGAAAAAAGGTGGGTGACTGACCTGGTCGTGTTTTTCGATTCGGTGTACCCCGGGGATCTGTCCGGGGGAACTGGAGTACGTGCACTACACAGCACAATTCGACCCTCTAGAAGAGGGTCGAGGTTTCTTTGGTTGCTGGAACTCGGAGCGGCTATCTTGAGTGCCGTCCGAGCTGGTGCCAGACTTGTGAGCACGCTTGACCTCTCGCGGGGCTTGCATTTCCACGTCACATACGTCTGGGCTAGAAGGGAGTCCGATGCTACTGTCGACTTCGAGGCTGAAGCTGCTGTCGGACGAATCAGATGGTGGTAGGGCTGCAGCGTTAATGTTGTCGCCACCTCCAACACACTTGATCACGGATCGCTTGTCGAGACGCGTCAGTAAAGAACTCCCATGGCGCCTTGCTACTTGTTCAAGAGAGTCACGAGCCTGGCTTTCGGAATGATCCAATGGGCTTTGCTCATTCGGTTTCGATTCTGCTCCTGGCGAGACACCAGCGTCCGTAGATCCCGCAACGTCGGCGTCTTCTGGGCAATCAACTGCTAGGTTTAACGATGAGTCTGGTGCCTCAGTGCCTACCGGCGTTTCTTTCTCGGCTTGCGCCGGCGTCGAACATGGCATGACATGTTTGCCTGGGACAGACGCGAGGTCAATCGCGGTGGCTGTTTTTGTCGCTGAGATTGGCAGACGTGGCACGCTCGAGTTGGCCAAGCTGCACACTTCTTCATCGTTTAATGGAGCTCTCAGAATCGGATTCTGGCGTTCTTCTAGTACAGCTCCTGGTTCTCGTTCTTCTGTTGCCGTTGGTGACACGGACGGTAGGGCAGGAAAGGTCCCTGCAGTAGCATCAGAATATGAACGACGCACAGGACAGACGGTGGTAGGGTGGTTATCTCCACAACGTCGGCAGGGGTGGTCGCAACCTTCGCTTTCGTGTCCGTGCACACCACAGCGACCACAGAATGGTGCTGTGCACTGTGCTCGATAATGACCACTGGAGCCACACCGACGACAAACACGTTGCAGACCGCGGTAGTCGAAGGTGACTCGATGACCAGAAACGCGAAGATAGTTGGGGACGCGATTTGTGGGACTCATTTCCACCCGGATATAGCGTGTGCCTGTGAGAACTCCGCGTCTTGCGCTCATGACGCCAGCGGTCACAGTCAATACCTTGCCGTATGGGGACAAAGCCTGGACTAGTACCTCGTTGGAGACGAAGGCTGGTAAAAACAGGCAGGCGACGTTAGTTACCTGCGGGCCAACGGGAACGACAGGGATACGCTCGCCACCGATGGTCAGGTAGCCAGCGTCGACGATGAGAGTCATGGAAGCCATGCTCTTGACAGTTACTTGGAAGTTCATGCCTCCCATGTGCTGAACGCAGTGTACCTCTGAGAGGCCAACTATTGAGGCCGTCGCGTCGACGACGGTCTCCGGACTAGTCCCCGCAGGGACGACAACGTCGAAGGCTTGAGCCTTCGAAGGCGTCCATGACGTCGATGGCGCCATGGCTAGATGAGGAGGACGTCCCTGACGTGGAACACGCAGGGACGTCAACACGGAACCCTTGGTAACACGAAGCTCCTTATGGCGTGGCTTGTGCGTCCCTCGTAGAACGTAACCACTAGTGGCACATACCCGAAATAGGTATAACATTTGACCTCCAAGGTGGTGCCAGTGAGAGATTTCTTCTGTGCGCTGTTTAACAATAAAAAATAGTGTTCAATATACATGCCAATGGCTGCTAATGGGGAATGAGAGACAGGAGCATTCGGCTTTTAGTTAACGCGCACGCTGCGATCCCCATTAGCAGCCATTGGCATCTACATTGAACACTATCGGACAAGAAAGGGTTACTACATTATACTCGCTGGGTGTAACCTCCTTAGTTTTAGAAAGGTTTAGCGATCGTTGAGCCGCAGGGCCATGAATACAATGAACTAGTATATACCATGAATGTATTCGAGGTGGTTAAAGGGGGG
The DNA here is from genome assembly GCF_043290135.1 of Rhipicephalus microplus. Taxonomy (NCBI): domain Eukaryota; kingdom Metazoa; phylum Arthropoda; class Arachnida; order Ixodida; family Ixodidae; genus Rhipicephalus; species Rhipicephalus microplus. The sequence goes on from NC_134704.1 coordinate 109,586,458, forward strand.
AAGCAGATACGAAGCGCAAGCCATAAGAAATTAAAAGCTGAATCCTCCTGTCTCTCATTTCACATTAGCAGCCACTGGCATGTACATTGAGCACTATCTGACAGGAAAAGGTTGCTACGTTGTACTCGCTGGGCGTAAACCTCCTTGGTTTTAGAACGGTTTAGCGAGCAGTGAACTAGTATTTACCACGAACTCAAGGTGGTTGAAGGTGGGAAGTAGACCAGAAGCGCAAGCCGTATGAAAGTGTGTGTGTGCCACCTCTCGTTTAGTTCATGGAATGTCTACTGAATGGCGGTGCTTCTATATGGGGAATATATGATAAAAAGATGCGAGATGGTGGGACTTGGAGTGTTGAATAGATGGACGAACAGACACACAGACAGATGCATGGATGGACGCATGAAAGGACGCAGGGGCAGATGCATGAACGAACGCAGGTACGGGCGCACGAACAGACGCTTGGACGGCCACACAGACGAACGCATGGACGGACAAATGCTTCGCCCCCTCTCCATCATTCACTCCGTGGATATGCTGCCATTTTTTTCCAGCTGACACGTGCAGCCAGCGTTGCATGGCGCCTGTAGCTTAACGCGTTTGGTTTGTCAGTTGGTGTGGAAAATTCATAAGAGCAGGAAGCGCCGCAAGACTTCGGAAGGTGCCTAATAACATGCGGCATTATCCCCCTTCCGAAACGCATCGTCCCGGTGCGTTCGCTGACGTCGAACAGTTTTCTAAAGGAGTATTGATCTGATGCTTGAGCACATTTACCAGTTGTCTCGTTCAGTGCCTTTCGTGGTACGGTTTAGTTCGTACTACATGTACGACTTCTGGGCGATTCTTGTGTCGGGTTGAGCACACTTGCCCTTCAGGAATTACTTCGTAGTTTAGCGTGCCTAACCGGCGAAGTACTTTGTAAGGACCGCAATGGCGCCGCATCAGATTTTCGATAGGCCAGGTGCGCGTAAAAGCGCCCGCACCCACATTTTGTCTCCGGGATTGTACTGTACGTCTCTCTGCTTCAGATTATAGCGACTTGCGTTGGAGCTTTGTTGCAAAATGATACGATGTCGTGCCAATTGCCGTGCCTTGTCTGCCTTTTCTATGTAGTCGCTGATGTGCGGGTCACTCTCATTCGAATCGTTGACAGGTAACACCGCGTCTAAAGTCGTTGTAACCGTCCGACCATAAACAAGTTGAAACGGCTTGAAGTGTGCGTCGTTTCCTGTACTGTGGTATTGTACGTAAATGTAGCATAAGGCAAAATACTGTCCCATGTTTGGTGCTCAACGTCCACATACATCGAGATCATGTCAGCGAGAGTTCTATTGAGTCTTTCAGTCAATCCATTTGTTTGCGGATGCTATGCTTTAGTCCTTCTATGGTCGGTGGGGGTGAGCGTCATAACAGACTGCATCAAACGGGCAGTAAATGCTGTTCCTTTGTCTGTAATGATAACCTGTGTGCGCTATGTCGCAGTACAATCCGAGTAACGAAAAACTGGGCTGCTCAGTTCACCATTACTTTTGCGAGAGTTGATGTCTCAGCATATCGAGTCATGTAGTCTGTTGCTACAACAATCCAGCGCTTTCCCGATGAAGAGACAGAAAATGTAAAAACCAAATCCATTCCCACTTGCTGAAATGGCCCTTTTGGTGGCTCTATTGGTTTCTACAGACCCACTGGTTTAGATGGCGGTATTTTGCGTCTTTGGCAATCCCGGCATGGCTTAACACAATGGTGCACCGAATCCCTTAATTTCGGCCAATAATACTTTCGGCGAATTCTGGCCAAAGTGCGACTAGTACCCATATGGCAAGCCGATGGGCCGTCTTGACACGCTTCTAAGGTTTCTGCTCGCAGTGATGATGGTGGAAGAAGCAGAAACGTCTCACCGCTGTTTCTGAAGTTGCGCTTGTACAGGACGTCATTCCGGGGGACATAGGATGTCAATCCACGGACAAAAACTCGTGGTACCTTATATTGGTCACCTTCCATGTATTGGATAAGCGGGCGTAGTTACGGGTCCAATCAATAAAGACGAGTCATCTCCGACACGTTAAGAACTCCAGGAAATGGGATGTCTTGTTCTTGGTCAGATGATGGACACTCACCAGGCACGCGATACAGGCCATCCGTGTCATTGTGCTTGAGATCGGACTTGTAGACCACAGTGATGTCATGTTCCTGCAGATGCAGGTTCCATCTAGCAAGTCTATCTGAAGGGTCCTTGATATTTACCAGCCAACACAATGAATTATGATCACTGATTGCTCGAAGCAGTTTCCCGTAGAGGTATGGTCGAAACTTGCTGATGGCCCATATAACTGCGAGACACTCTTTCTCTGTCACTGAGTAATTTGACTCAACATACGATAAAGAGCGGCTCGCGTAAGCAGTGACCCTTTCTTCTCCATTCTGCCCCTGAATGAGGTTGGCCCCGAGAGCAACGTTACTCGCGTCGGTATGTATGTCAGAATCGGCCTCTTCATCAAAATGGGCAAGTATTGGAGGAGACTGCAAACGGCGCCGCAACTCTGAGAAAGCCGCTTCTTCTTCTTCCGCCAAGAAAATGATACACTTTCTTTCGTTAGCCGTGTCAAAGACTCAGTGACCTTAGCAAAGTTTTCAACAAAGCGTCTGTAGTAGGCACATGGTCCCAGGAATCGTCTAACGGCCTTTTTGTCTTGCGGTGTCGGAAAATTTTCAACTGCTGCAATCTTTTCCGGGTCGGGTCGGACGCTTTTCGCACTATGTGCCCAAGGAACCGGAGCTGACGAAATCTAAAGTGACACTTTTCTGGTTTGATGGTCAGTGCTGCCACGCGAATGGCATCCAGTACCATTCTCAGTCGGTGGATGTGCTGCTCGAAGGTAGAAGAAAAAACCACTACATCGTCGAGGTAGACGAGGCACGATTGCCACTTGAGTCCGAAGAGCACCGTGACCATCATCCTCTGGAAGGTAGCGGGAACATAGCACAAACCGAAACGGAGCACTTTGAACTCGTATAGTCCGTCTGGGGTCACAAACGCCGTCTTCTCGCGATCTCGTTCATCCACCTCGATCTGCCAATATCCACTTTTTAAGCCCAATGATGAAAAAAGTGAGCATTGCATAACTTACCCAAGGCATCATCGATCCGCGGAAGTGGGTAAACAGTACGCTTTGTGACTTGGTTCAGCTTTCTGCAGTCAACGCAAAATCGCAGAGTGTTGTCCTTCTTTTTACCTAGCACTACGGGTGATGCCCACGCACTGTTGGAAGGCTGGATTACGTCATCGTTGAGAATTTCCTGCACTTGGTTCTTGATGGCTTCCCGTTTTTTTGGCACTACTCGGCATGGGGGCTGATGCACAGGCCTCACGTGTTCTTCGACTACAATGCGGTGCTTAGCAACGGGAGTACGTCCGACTTTCGACGAGGTGGAGAAGCACTCGGTGAACTCCCTGATGCGGTCAGCAATCTGTTCCTTCTGAGATGACGAGAGCTCTCTGTCAATGTCTACTGATTGGAGTACTTTATCTACTGTCTCTGAAGCTTTATCAAAAATGGAAACATCTGAGACTTGTACGTACTCATGCAACGATGCTACAGATGTTCCCTTCGCAACATGCTGCAGCTCATTTCGAAAGTTAGTTATTAGGACATACGCACACCCGTCACGAAGGCTCACCATCCTTCTTGCCACGCATAGGCCTTTTTCTAGTAGCAGTCCGATGTTTCCGTCCGCTAATCCGTCACAGTCACGGAGAACTTCACTCCTCACAAGAACGGTCACACTGGAACGTGGCGGCACGGTTACATCTTCGTCCATAATGCGGAGAGGTAGAACGATTGGTTTCTCCGCATGACAGAAGGCGAGGGCATTCTCCGTAGAAAACGAAACCTGGGACTGTTGCAAGTCGATGACTGCATTGTTTGTTTGCAAGAAGTCCATGCCTATAATCAGTTCCCGGGAGCATTCAGGAAGCACAATAAAGCTGCCGACATACACAAACCCTTTTATTGCTATCCTTGCGGTACATAACCCCACGGGACTAAGTGCCCGCCAGCGATACTTATCTGAGGTCCGGTCTATTCAGTCATCACCTTCTTAAGCTTCTTTGCGAGATTATTACTGACAACGGAATAGTCTGCACCAGTGTCTATTAGCGCAATGGCCTCGAGGTCGTCGATCGTGACTTATATCTCGGAGGTAACGTCGCTAATACTGCACTTGTCTGTCGTTGCGTAACTGCCACCGTCCTGTCGGGCTAACAATGGAGGGTCTTCAGTTGTCAGTATATCGACGGCTTCACCTCCAGAGGTCGCTGGCTCTAGTTTTGCCGCCGCGGGCTAGGTGAACGTGGTCTTCGGAGATTTGATGATGGACGAGGACTCGGCGACCGATAGCGCATCGGTGCTGTCGAACGTGACTCCCATTGTTGCGTGTCTTGCGGTGAATAGCATGAAGACAAGTATTCTTCGATTTCGTAGGGCCGTTCACCGTTCCATGGGCATGGTGCATTGACTGAAAAACCACGCAGTTCCGCTAAACGATACTGGCATGCCCGCTAAAGGTGAATCTTCTCCGCAGTGGTAGCAAAGGGGCCGCCGGCCTACAGTGCGCCATACATCGCTCTTACGTGGTCTTGCTTCCGGCATTGGTAGCGGCATACTCTGAGAAAACGTCGGAGGCATCATAGCAGTCGCAGTCGTCCGATTCCTGTGTCTTAGGTCCTGTCGTAAAACTTGTGCGTACGACAACTGAGGTGGAGGCTCCGGTTGTGCGCGCTGTAGTACCTGAGGCTGCGGTTGAAGAACCGCTTGCCACACTTATTCGCGCACAACGTCGGCAAGTTAGGACATCACTGGATGATCTTCAGTCATTTGTATTTTCTGAAGTTCTTCTCTTACCACAGCCCTCATCATTTCACGCAAGAGGTTAATGTTTCTCGTGAGGGTTCTCGACGCCACGCTAACAGATCAGACGCTAACGTGCCTGTTGTATTGGCGCGCGCGCTGCTGCAGGGTCTTTTCTATCATTGTCGCCTCTTATCTGAACTCAGCAAAAGAGCGCGGTGGATTACGCACCGGGCCTGCAAAAACCTCCTCTTTCACTCCACGCATCAGTTGCCGCAACTTCTTTTCCTCAACCATGTTCGGGTCGGCCCGGCGGAACAGTCGAGACATGTCTTCAATGTACATGGCAATGCTCTCGTTGTTCCGTTCGCTTCGCGTCTGAAAAGTGGCCTCTGCCTTTTCTTTGTGGTTCGTATTTGGGTACGTAGCAAGAAACTCTTTTCGAAAGTCATCCCAGGACAATAAGGACGCTTCGTGGTTTTCGAACTACGTACGCGCAGAATCTTGCAGTGCCACGTAGACGCAGCGAAGCTTCCTGTCTTCGTTTCAACCGTTCAGTCTGGCGACACGTTCAAAAACATCAAGCCAGTCCTCGGAATCCTGGAAAATATCACCGGGAAAGAACTCTGGTATGCGGGGCGGGTTCATGATGATATGAGATGGAAATGAATTCACTCGTGTGGCCATTGCAGGGGCTCCGAAACTTACGTCCTCCACTAGTCACGAAGTATCGAAGAGGGCACCAAACTCGGGCTGCTCACCTCGTAGGCGGTGACTCGTGCGTTCGTGTACGAAAGTCAACTGCACTGGCTCCAACCTTCGGGGTTCTGGGCTATGTTCCCTATCCTGAGATGGGCTTGGAATCATACCCAGCCCCTCCACCAGTTTGTAACGAACAAATACAGCGTCGGAAGCTAAAACAGCTATTTATTAATAGCGAACTTGTGCCCGTCAACTAAATACACCAAAGTAGTCTTAAGCTGGCTAGTGAAAACCTCGTCAACTTCCTTTTTTGCATCTCGTTTCGTGCCGCTTCTTCGAAAAACCACCAGCCTTCTTTCTCCAGCACGTGGTGTGGTGACACGTGCAGCCAGCGTTGCATGGTGCGTTTAGCTTGGCGCGTTTGGCTTGTCAGGTTGAATGGCAGAATTTATGAGAGCAGGAAGTGGCGCAAGACTTCGGTAGGTGCCTAACAACATGCGGCAACATCTTACAAAAATAGCTCACCCTGGTGGTCATCTTTGGCCAATAGACCTTTTCAAGTGTCGGTGTTGCTGGAAATTGATGAGGCTCATCCCCTCGCTTCGAAACCAAGATAAGAGTTACTGCCATCCAACAAAATAATGACTGCCCGACAATTTTCCACGTATCATGAATGAAATGATGCTCGTCTTTTGCACTCCTATATTTTCTAAAATACCACCCCCACTCGAGGGTTGCAAAAATATTGTTCCACCCCGCCGTGGTTGCCTTATGGCTAAGGTACTCAGCTGCTGACCCACAGGTCGCGGAATTGAATACCAGCTGCGGCGGCTGCATTTTCGATGGAGGCGAAGATACCGTAGGCCCGTGTGCTCAGATTCGGGTGCATGTTTAAGAACCCCATGTGACCGAAATTCCCAGAGCCCTCCAGAACGGCGTCTCTCATACTCATACGGTTGTTTTGGCACGTTAAACCCCACAACAGTAGCAATGCGAGTTACGCGTAAGAAGCAGCTGCTTCTATTTACCTATCACGTCAATGGTCATGCGTTATCCGAAGTCACTAAACAAAAATATTTAGGACTCATACTCACATCGGACTTACAATGGAATGAACACATAGAATATATTGAAAGAAAGTCAATGAAAAAGCTTGGCTATTTGCGAAGGTGGCTTGTGAATGCCACACCACACATCAAACTTCTCGCGTACAAAACTTTCATTAGACCAGTATTAGAATATGGAGCTGCAGTGTGGGATCCCTTTACTGAGTCCAATATTAAAAAATTTGAAATTGTCCAAAGAAAATCTGTTCGATTTGTTTTTAATTGTTATAGTTGGCGTACTTCCCTTTCACGTCTACTTATTAAAGCGGATCTCGAAAAACTACAGGAGAGAAGAAGAATGGAGAGGCTGCAGCTTTTTTACCTCATTTTCCACAAGAAAATTGGTATCAACAAAACAGTGCACATTAGACAAATAAGTAAATATGCTGTGCGCTCACATCATTCAAAGAAAGCTTTAGTTTACGTAAACCGCACAGACACAATCAGGTATTCATTTTTTTCCAAGAACTACCCGTGAGTGGAATTGCCTATCACCCGATGCTGTACAGTGTGCAACAGTTGATTTATTTTTACATGCTCTCAATTACCACTCACAGTTTTTGTATAGTCATGCAGCCCAGAGTTACACAATGCTTCCATTGTTTATTACGTTTCAGTCAGCAAAGCTATGCCATTGTTGAAATGTTTTTCTTTAGTTTTTTTGTAAATTAGTACAAAAAATTGAATTGTAACCACTGTCAGTATGATGTGTGATGTCATGTATAATTTTTGTAGTAAACATTTCTGTATGCCCATTCCTGCTTAAGACCTGGTAAGCAGGTCAGCAGTATGTAATAAATCAATAAATAAATATCAGTCAAAATATTGTTCCCTCTCCGTATGCGTGGTCATGGCTTCAGTTGTAATTTCAGAGCTTTTTATTCGCTTCCTAGCCCATGAAAACGTGGCTCTCTTCTGATACATGCAGATTTATATTACAATTGTCAAGACTGCGTGGGGATCCCATTGTGTGCATCTCATGGCTCTTGCAAAACACTCGAGTGTTCTTATTAGACGGTCTCGCAATCGTTACGTGGTCCGCTCAGTTGTCTAAGGTTTCTCTCCTAGCATATTTCTTTCCTCACTCTCTTATTTCCTTCCAAAAAAGAAAGCAGGCAGTGTGTCTCTTTAGGTGCCACTTTTCAGATTGCACTCACTCTCTTTCTTCTGCTTGCTTCTTCATTTGTATCCACTAATCAAATAAATGAGTCCTTTGACATGTGGGCTTCAATGGCTAAGAGGATTAACTTGTCTACAGTATACCGACATCGAAAATAGCAGTTTTCTTGTAAACTAGAAGTCATAAATCGATCATATTGCACTTGAAGTGCTCGCTAAGACTATACGTTCATTTTTTTCTTTTTTTGGCTAATGTTTCACTTGTTTCCCTTGAGTGTCTGACCCTGTTCATGATGTGCTGGTGGAACACTACGGCACCATGTTTAGAGACTTCTTTAAGCGAGGCTCCAGTCTGATCTTGTTTGACAGGTGGGTAGAAAGCAGCAGCCGATCAGAGGCCTAATTATTGTGATTTAAGTATCGTCAAACTGAGTAACAATGTAAAAAGAAATGAGAATACGGTTATGTATATGCAACAAAGCAGACCACACAGTGCCCCCTTAAAATATCATAGCCACCCGCATTTCATGAGATAATTTACCGATTTTACTAACATGTGAACATGCAAGAAAAATATTAAAACTTACTAACGGGTTAGCTAGGTACGAAGAACCCAACAAACAAGACAACTGACTAACCAATAAGCAAACCAGTCAACTGACTAAATGAAATAGAAGTGAATGGGTTTCTCAAAGATTTGTAATAATACAACCACGCCTACACTCACCGTTTACTACACTAAGCGAAACCACGATGTGCGACCTCACCTCTGGCCATAGAGCGCAAACAAAATGGGGTATCGGAATAGAACTGTCTCTCATCTTGTCGATATCTTTCGCGTAGCAAACATTTGACATTCTTTGACAGTAACTGTGCTTTCTATTACTCCGAGGCTATCGCTCCGTACAGAAAGAGACGGGAAGGAGCCCACCACTTCTTTAGAGCTCGATACGGATCGATGGAGGTGGAGATAGCTTCCCCCATCTACTGGAGTACCCCATAGGTTGTTAAGTTGTTGCCATCTAAGATGAGAATCACTGTAAGTGAATATCTAAATAATCTGAATTGTAGTCTGAATCTGAATTACGATAGTAGTTGAGCTAAAGGTAGCGGTGTGAGGAACAAACAAAAGAATCTGATATGCTAAAGCAAGAAATCAAAATAACCGCGTTAGAGTATGGTCGCATTGGGAAGCAAAGCATTACCGAAGAATGGTGCTCACTATTGCAACGCTGTACAAGCGTCCCCGATCTGCGTAGCCTTCTGTATCCAGTCTGAGCTGTTTCCTCTTCACTTTTATCACTACACTGCTGTGTCTGTAACGGGAATTCCCCAATTAGAGCAGTAGTAAGTCGGAGCAAACGAATAAAATAGGTATGGTGAATACCACAAACATCGACATCTTTGAAAGATTGTGAAACTCAAATAATTTAGATGTCGCACCAAATCCTAAAGGCCTTATATTTTTTATATAATGACTCTTAGCTCCTAGCACTGTTCCGCTACTGCGTTCTGCATGACACAGTCACCATTTATTGGCATCACCGTATAATGTTATCGTCTCACTGAAGAACGGTTGTCAAGAAGATCAGAGGTAGACTTGTCAATGACAAGTGTTAAGAGTTTGCCTTGTTTGGGTTCACCTTCAGCAAATGTACAAAGTAGAATTATTGAAGATGAAGTGACCATCAAACTAACCAAATAACCTGCTGGTTAGGTTACAAACAAATAAACTAACCAATTACGTCCACTCTCTTCTAAATTTGCGACTGCGCATCCACCTCATCATGAAATTTGATGATATCATGACACGATGTCACCGTTTCATAAATGTTGTGCCGATCCCTGACGCACTTCATAACCCTGTGTGATTCAGAAAGCTTGCGATATCAGTGATCAGTCTCATCATGTGTGTAAACATTGTATGGTGCGGAAAGCTTTCACCGGGTGAATACATTGAGATTAAAAAGTGCATGGCTTCAAGCTTCAAGTCGTCGTCGGTGAATGGTGAAGAGTCGTGCCACTTTTTAAATACATGATTGATTTGTGGGGTTTAACGTCCCAAAACCACCATTTGATTATGAGAGACGCCGTAGTGGAGGGCTCCGGAAATTTTGACCACCTGGGGTTCTTTAACGTGCACCTAAATCTGAGTACACGGGCCTACAACATTCCCGCCTCCATCGGAAATGCAGCCGCCGCAGCCGGGAATCGAACCCGCGACCGGCGGGTCAGCAGCCGAGTACCTTAGCCACTAGACCACCGCGGCGGGGACTTTTTAAATACAAAGCATTTCTTAGCGAGATTCCGCATCTTTGATGGTATTTGTCTATCTATCTATCTATCTATCTATCTATCTATCTATCTATCTATCTATCTATCTATCTATCTATCTATCTATCTATCTATCTATCTATCTATCTATCTATCTATCTATCTTTCTATCCATCTATTCGACTACGACTTCTAGGTCTACTAGGCGTTTCGGTAATGATATATACGGAAATTGGTATGCCGTATCATGACTGTATGAGGAGCATAACTAACTATTCATAACACGAAAATCATGACAAGTATGTTATGAATTTCACGATTTATATTCCGTGGTCTTGCTCGTATTGCGCTGGTTTTGTTCACATGACATACTGCAAAACTGGTAAGGTGGGTTATGACTGCATGGCGGACATAAATGCAGGCTTTAACGTGAAAATCATGGCATCCAAGTCGTGTAAGTAACACACCGCACTCATAATGTTCTCGCGCTCGTTTCGCTTGCTTCACATATACTAAATTTTGTATTACAGGGCGTGAATGAATAATCAATACATACGACTGGTGCAAACATGATAATCATAATATGCGTGTCATCTGAGGACACGACTACATGCCATGCTCCAGATACGCTCGCGGCTGTTCCGCTAGCTTCACATGTATCAAGTTTGGTATTACGAGACTTGAATGAACGATGAAGGCAATCGACACATCCAAACATGATAACATGCGTGTAATGTAAAGCATGACTACATGCTACGCGCATAGTCGACTCGCGGCCGTTTTGCTAGCTTCACATATACGTGATTTTGTGTACACGTGTGCATTATTTACGCATCCCTGTGCATTCTTTTCGATATTCGTGTTTCGATTGTGCTGATTGAACCTGCAACACGACTTGAGTCAGAGCATGGCAGTGACATAAGTGCCTCTAAGCGGGATGCTAGCGCTTTTGTTCCGTTGAAGAAGTAAGTCTGAGTACCTGATGGTGAAGTATAACGACAACGACGTTTGCATGTTTGGAAACTATATCCTCGGCAGACATGCGGTTCCATGCAGCTGCGATGACTGTACTCCTTACCGGGTTACTTTACTGCTGCACTCCACCATGGTAGAGTAGCGGTTGTGGAGCTCGACTGCAAACCTGAAGGTCGCGGGTTCGAATTCGGGTTGTGATGGGTGTATTTTAGATAAACGTCAGAGTGTTTGAGGCCTGTGTACCTATAGATACGTGCTCTTCAAAGAACCCCATGTGGTCGGAATTTCCGGAGCCCTTCACTACGACGTCTCTCGTAATCTTATCGTGGTTATCGATTGTTGGTATGTCTATAGTGCATGAAGGTATGACTATAGTGCAGTGAAACTGTCAGGAATGCAGGCTCAATGTACGTACTACCTCCGTCTGCCTCTGTGTTCATACGTAAATTCAAGTCCACGTAGTTTTCTCTAGCCCACACGATACTTCACGAAGCATCGTAAATGAACAGTAGCGGGGCTGAGATATAATCTTTGGCATCACTGCAAATAACCAGGTGGTCAGCACTTACCCCATGCCATGGTTCGGAATATATTTTTGGTCTCATATTCGTTTCAGTGCAGCTTTTGAGTCCACCGGGCAAAAGTGAACGCCCGTTCGATCTGTTCCTATGCTAACAAACAGGTTCACCTTCCTACGAGTGTCATCGTGAATCGCAGAGTTCACCACCTTCGGTTCGGTGTCGTCGGGAATACTTTCCACACAACGCACACTTTAGAACAATTGTGAATGATGCGGTGCTTGCAGTTTCAGCTGTAATTCGATGGCTCAGCTTGGTAATTAACTTTTTACAACTTCAGTAAAGCAGTGGCAGTTTTAATAACCTATGCCAACATTTCTTTGCTGGTAGCGCTTCTTAGACCAGTCGCGCGGTGTTTTACGTAATCTTCCTGCAGTACCGTAGTGTGCGCAGCACGTTGCAGCTCATTATTCTTGATTTGCTGTCCCCAGGAAGATTACCACGTAATAAACGACCTCATTAGAAGAGATTATGTGTCGTCGCTACCTCTTTATGAGTATGTGCTAACTAATAATGTCTTAGTTCAAACTGCTCTTATGGGAGGTGGCTAGGCCCACGTATATGACCAGTTCATTGAAAAAAAAGCTCCAGAATGCACGTACAATGTATGTCAGTTTGTTTTGAGGGCTCTATCTTTGGAATTCTTTCAAATTCATCACCCAATTTTTGTATACTTGCAGAAAAGGCAGAATCTGTGAGGTTTTTCCACAAACTGGTTATTCGCTCCAGTCCAACGCTCATGTCACAACTGTGATTGTAAAAAAAGATTTTCCCAGGAATGTGTTAATGGCACGTTTTTCAGATGGGCGTGGAGGAGGGACGGATAGATTGTGCGATCTTATGGTTAAGACTTCCCGGTTTCATCGCGCATTCACATTTAATATTTTTTTTGGCGTGTGTGTGTACTTTTTGTTGGTTGCACGATTCTGCAGTAGTTGTCTTCCAAATCTTCAGCGCGGTGCAAAAGTGCTGCCTCAAATGCGTCATGTGCTGTTCTGCGCGTATGTATTGCATCGCATGTGTGTTCCATTTATGTATGTTATGTATAACTTCGAGTTGCTGGTCACAATAATACCGAGAAATTATCTCGAGACCTGTACGGTACTTCTTTTTTGCAAATAATTGTTTGTACTTCCACCCTGTAACGGCCCTCTTCTGGGCTAACAGTATAAATAAATGAAATGAAATGAAATGAAATATCTCATCCACATTCTTGACATCAAAGTGGTTTACTCCAAAAACGGAAGAAAGGGCAGTATTGTTCTTTCCCGGCGCAAGGGCTGGCATTGGGTTTGATAACCATTGTTGGAACTTTTTTGTGATTGTTTCGCATGTGTTAGCGCATATATTACAAGGTCCTGTTGGCATCGGAGTTACAAACGGGCAAGGATCTCGTGTCACGTTTGACGCTGTTCGATTTGTCGCGTGTTTTTTGTACGTTTTTAGATTGTCTATATGAACTTGCAATATTATATTACACCCCTTTCTCTATTAATAAAAGAAAACATCCCGGGTCCGCGAATTGCTATAAACTACAATTTCTAGAATTTCTGGTCTTGCACACAACAAAAACTATCATTCTTCATAAATTTGAGATTTTTTTCCCGATGAATAAGCTGCCGTAGAAGCTCGTTGGATTGATATATTGTTACGTTTGAAATAAACGTGACCATAATTTCTGTTGAATATCAGTGATAAACTTTGTAGCTCTTTCAATTACATTTCAAAAACCATTTGGCTATAACGCTCGCGTTTATGAGCCCGAGTTTATGCGAACATCGATGTGGATTACTTCATGAGAATATAAAAAAGAAATTCACCTACAATTACGGTACTGCCTAATGCAAATTACGATCTCAGTTATTTAGGTAGTAAGGATCTGCGATAAGTTGAAGCAAACCATTTCAGAAATCCAAGAATATTTGTATAGTTGCGTGTCACACCGCGAGCAGCGTGATTAGCACTGGTGATTCCTTTGGCTCAACACAAACTGCCACACTCAGAGCGTAGGATGGCTTCCCTGCTTACTGGAAATGCGTAGGAGGCACTGCGTGGATGCGTTCTACAAGAGTTTTCGCAGAGAGGCATTCGTTCATGCAGCGCTTTATTTGCATATATAGCATCGGTGGATGCCCCCAACTCTTACCTGAGGGAGGACGCCGGCCGACGGTGGACGCTGGCAGGGTAACGCCGTCGACTGGCAAAAAAAATATACTACTCACCAAAATAAATTTTTTTTCATTCCATTCCAAGTCCCACTAAAAGGAACCATGTGAATATGCGAAGCAGCGCTAGTGTTTACTTATGTTTCGATTTCTTGTTTGCATTTGTATGTGTCTCTTTATGTTTCACTTCTGCGTGGAGTCATCATCATCATCATCATCATCATCAGCCTGACTACGTCCACTGCAGGACAAAGGCCTCTCCCATGTTCCGCCAGTTAACCCGGTCCTGTCCGCGGACGTTTTGTCCCGCTTATATTACCACTCTCTCCCATTTGTGTGTACCATCTACTATATGCGCTGCGAAGCGAACATTCAATGCTGCTAGGAGTCTGCAATGGAGCGTGCGCGCGAACTTCATTATATACGAGCGTGCATCTGTGGCGGAGAAATAAACGGGAGAGGAGAAATGAAGCGGATGCAGCCTTCTGTCTATTCCACCACCCTACCACCTCACGCTCACGCAAAAAGAGGGCATGGTTGGCGCATACGCAATGGGGGAGCGGACGGACGCCGAGACATGAACACGATTCCGAGCATGAGCAGTTTCACATCTCAAAAAGATGGCTTTCGCCATCGAGTTCTAATCGTAGATGAACGCGTAAGAAAGCCAGTGACGCTTTTGCTAGCGCACTAATTGTTGCGCCTTTGCGGCGAAAGCATGTATTATATTCAGTAAAAGTAACTCAAGTTTTCATGAAAACTTTGACACGCACGTTTAGCGCAAACAGAGGAGGACTTGCCAGATTGTGCTGTAAGTCACACGTCCATACATTCATGCCAAGGTCTGCAGATCCTCTCTTCCCCAGCGGTGTGGTAATACCTTTATCGCACGCATGGCGTACTGGTTAACCGCCTTTTATGCACGTGTGCTCTTATCTCACGTCACAGATGCGGCAAAATGGTGTCACTCCGTAAATGCTTCCAACATGCCGAAACTTGCGTTCTCCCTGGCTGCCGTAGCTGAGGTCTGCTGAAATTATATTTAAAAGGCTCGCTTGGCGCCCCACGAAAAATCTCCGCATCATCACTGTTACCGTTACCACTATTTCACTTGATCTGGCTTGGTATCTTACCTTTTGCTGTGCTATGCGATGGTGTAATATGTATAATTAGTCGGAACTGCATTGCCAGTGAACCTTTAGTTCAGGTTATGTGTACGCCACATGTGCACTCTACAATGACCCTTACTATTTTGTACCTCGCAATACTGCACTTCCATGTGTGGAAGTGATTTAGTATTTACGACTGGTCCTGCGAGGCAAAGTTCTAGTTCAGCAACAAATAATACACATTGTTATATCACAACAGAGATGTGATAGTTTTTTAAACCCAATGTGAGAGGAATAAAACGTGGCCCGCCTTAACAAAACCTTATTACACCGAAAATACTTTCAAAAATATTCATAGTCTCAATGGCGGTCTCTTCGTTGATGAAGGCTATTCTAAAGTGACAAATAACACGTAATGAATGAAATTCCAAGTGTATTTCGCCGCACATGCTTACCTGTCGTCGACAATGCTGTAACTTCGTCCATACGTGGTGGAGTGAAGTTAACAGCCTAAAACGGTAATTAACGGTGTACAGCCAGCTATTCACAGATGCCTAATTGTGCTCAATCTTACATATCTACTTCACATTAGCGATCAGTTTTACACATGCTATGCATGCACATTACCAGCCACAGCAAGCGACTGCTACGCTAAATACATTGGGGGAGCGGACGGTCGCCATCGGCTCCCCCAACGAAACATATTGTTTTGGAGAACTATGGGAAGGCTGCTGATGCAGCGGTATTAGCGAGTTCTAAACGAGAGATATTCTGGAACTGGCATCATTTCACTTTCCATGTTTTAATTAAAGCAAAAACGCTAGCGATGATGCGTGCTCTCAGCATCCTCTGCACGCGCATTCCTTGCTCCAAACTCATATTCGATTCGCGAGTTCAGAATTTACACAGCAAGCTTTCGGAAGAGTGCTGAATGCGTTGTATAAAATCTTCTTGCTTGATCAGCACTTTTACAACACACAAAATTAAAGAACCTTACAGACTTTAAAGTTCTACTTCTAAAGTCAGGTGCACACCAAATTTTACATAAAATTCGTAGGATGCAAATTGAGCCCAAGGGTACATACGCCAATTCCTTACTGAACTACCCAAATCTGCATATCTATCAAGGAAGGACTCAAGACAGCGCAAAAAGGAAGTCTCTAGCAAGTGTAGTAACGGTACGCAAGCCACATATTTTCACAGGCTCGTCAAAATACCCTTCGTACGTGCGTTATGCAGAGCTCTTCCGTACAGAAACGGTCGAAAGAAATTCAACCTGCCCCAGATATAACATCACATGTATTGCGTGCTTTGGTTTCTGTTTTTCACGTAATGTGCTTCCATAAAGTCTTGCGCTAGGGTATATTTACTCTTATACCAGGAGAGAAACAGCATAGAATCCAGGCTCTCAGTTACATGATCTGTGGTACACAGGCAAATACATTTACAGTTTTCTTGTTAAAATTGCATGCTCCCTAACACCGGCATTCATTCATGACCTGGTTTGGTCAATGTAAGCCACACTGCAAATCAGCGAGATTTACTGAACCACTCTAACCCATCCGTCGACACAAGGAGCACTCGAGAGGCATGAATTCGGTAGTTATTTATTGTACATACCTATAATAAAATTTGTGCTCGATGTGAGAAGATCAATTCGCACTTCTGCATTTACCTGTATACGTGAAGGAAGGAAGCAACATGAGATATGGAATGGCAGAGGTTCGGGCTAGCCTAGAAGTACTGATATTCGAACCTACACTGGGGACAGTGTAGAGGAAGTTGACAGTTGGAGAGAGAGATAGAGAGAGAGAGGAAACATAGAAACTACATATAGAAGCCACATTTCCCACGCCTAAAGGAGCTTCGCCCCTAAAGATACAGAGTCGAAACAAGCCTACGAGTTGAAGACTCCGAAATAATATATATGAATGTGCAATGCATATGCGAAATGTACATTGATAGAGCGTAATTTTATACCTCTTTTTGCATATCACTTAGTGCACTAGAACGATGTAGCCATAAAAGCCTTGCATGATTGCCGCAATAAAAGTTATCAAAACAGTACAGCGTTGATGGGACATTCCCATTCATAACACATGTACCTAGGAAACATTGTCCTAGTGTTCCTATACAGAGTGTACAGAAATGGTTACGAAGAGAATAGGCTTCATGAAGAAAAAACATGAAGCACTACGAGCCTATAAGCACGTCTTTTCTTTGACCATGCGAGGTAGGTAAACCACAACTGAAAACAGCTCTATAGAGCGCTATAGAACGCTGACTGCTACGTACGAAAAGTATTTGCTTTTAATACTGAAACAATGATGGAGCTCAGTCTCTCTCTAAGCAAGCAATCAGGATGAGCCCTTCATCAAAATCAGGAGTGTGCTGTCAGTCGTCAAAACAAACAAAAAACATTGTCGGTGCGATGCAGTGTACATCTCAGATTGCTCCTTGTAAGAATGCAAGGGTAGATGGAAGACTTGCGCACTCAGCCACGGGTATCTTTCCTTCCATTGTTCCGAACTCGGCAAGAAGAAATCTGGGTTGAGCAAACATGCATTATTCTGGCTCAGAACGAGCCCTCCTGTCGTTTGAAGTAAGATGCAGAAGGAAAGAAAATAGCGTCTTCATTGTGGAACCACCTTGTGGAGGGTCAGAACTGCTAGACGCGTACGTACACACAAGCTTGAAGGCACTTCGGCGAAGCGTTCAGGTGTGACATATATAGAATGAATTTACTTAAAACATAAGCAGTGCTTTTCCTTTTTCTTTTTGCCTGGTTGTTGGAAATCTCTGGTAACGCTTATGTATAGGCGCTTATGTGTAGGCGCTTATGTATAGCTGGAGAGACAGCCTGGCAGGATTCGTGTGTACGGAAGAGATAGTAAAAGCAGTTCTTTCGTGTGGCCGAAGCTATTAAAGGAGCCCACGTGGATATGGGTCCACTTTCGGAGTCGGGCCGCGATGGATGTGCAGCGAGTTTATTAATAACAAAAGCTTCCATCTCTTATATATCTTCGCAATCTCCGAAACCCTAAATTGCTTGTGTGCAGCAGCAGCTAAATGAAGCAAGTCGGCTTGGTCGGTACCAGCCATGGTGAAGACAGTGATGGGCTTTCTTTCGAAGGAACTTCGTACGCCTGTGTAGACGCTACCAGCGCCGTATACGGTGTAGTGAACATGTGTATGCTTCAGAAGTGTGTGCAGAGAAAGCTGGGGCAACTACTTTGACGGAGAGAAGAGCGTAAACTTAAACAGGGCGGCGCGAGGTTTAGAATGAAATGACTGTCTCGAAAATAAACGCTAGATCTTCGAAAGCGATTGTGCATACCTCTTTCACGCGAGAGGACATGACTTTAAGCTAGTCTACTGCGGGACTGACATTATAGAAAGTCTGCAGTTACTAGTGCAGTTAAATGTATAGTGACCAGGTAGGCTATGTATGCTTGGACTACCAGGTCATATACACGTAACTATTTCTAAGGAAAAACTGTGTTCGGGAATAGAAAATCAAGCTGCTTATTGTGCATCAATTCATGAGATTAGCTTTCACAACAGTTTAGAACAGAGCTGTATCTAGTTTGCAATTCGTTTTCCCTCTTTGATATGCTGTGCCAACGAAACCTGGATGAGGAAACAGTCTCATTTGTCACCTTAATGGAGATACCTTCACTCTGAACTTTTTTCGGTCATTCTAGTGGAAGGCTTTCTGGGAGTTAGTGGCAAAGGAGATGATACTCAACCAGACAGACTTCTGTCGGATGTTTACTTTCAGGTTAGTGTTAAGTATGCAATCCGCCAATGTTGCGGGTGGTGTGCACAGTTTGTAGATATTTATTTCACATTATATCAGGGGCGAAGCTTGTTGAGATGTGGGTTACGTGCGTCTCCTCTACGTAGTAGCCACCTCTCGTTTTAGTTCTTGAAATGTCCACTCGATGGCGGTACTTGTATATGATGAATAAAGTTACTGTATATACTCCATACAGCGCCTCTAATGATGAATATATAATGAAAAGATTTGGGATGGTGGCACTTGGAGTGTTCACTAGCTAGATGCACGGATGGGCGGACGGACAGATGGACAGACTTACAGACAGACAGACAGACAGACAGACAGACAGACAAACATACAGACAGACAGACAGACAGACAGACAGACAGACAGGCAGACAGACAGGCAGACAGACAGGCAGACAGGCAGGCAGGCAGGCAGGCAGGCAGGCAGGCAGGCAGGCAGGCACACAGACAGACGCAGCCAGCGTATGATTCATGGTTTGCCGATAGAACGCTTTGAACCTTCGGTCACTCATCGTCATTCACACCGTGGATAAGCTCTGATTTCTTTCTGTCTTTTTCTTTCAACAACCCTTTCTGTCTTTCTTGAAGGACAGCTTAGCAAAGAGAACGCGCTTCTTGTGCATATTAGTATTCTTTGGTACCCACGTGCAACACCCTCGAACGCATACTTTGCGACTTTTTGTTATTAAAATATTCGACTCACTCATTTGGCACATGCTCAATGTGACAGATTTCACTGCCTCCGCTTCTTTTTGTCTATAACATCCATACTTGGGCGTACGATATCATCTTTTTTGAGCAGCTACGAGGGATGGAAAGCTCAGGTGCTGGCAAAATCGAAAAGAAAAAGGGCCAGCTCAGAAGTGCTACTGACGCTATCGAAGTGAGGCGCTTAGTGCAGATGGAACAAGCAGAATTCAATCCAGTGACAACTTTTCATGCTTTCAGGCCTCCTGTATACATGTTTCACAATGCAACATGAATTATCGCAGTAATAATGCGTGGTACAAGCGTGCATTGCCATCGGGCGTCGAAACTTGGGATTATCTCGACTTCATGGCTGAAAGCCAGTTACCCACTATGAAAGGCAGCCACGTTACTGCACCTGTTTTTTTAAGACTGCAACCGATTGAACTATTGGGACAGGCTATCGCTATCGAGCTCAACTACACCACCTACCAGTTTAGAGTACGGAATCTGTACCTTTGGGCTGTTGTATCCAAATAACATGCAAATACGTAGCGGCGGCGTACTGAACTGCCATAGTGAGAGGCGAGCCGGCGCTGATAGTACAATGATCATCGATAAAGAGATGCGTTTTCATGTTTTTTTTTGCTGCAGGTGGGGGGTGGGGGAGGGGGTCATAGCCGGTTCGCGCTGCTCGCTTCCTCTGGTATTTTTTTTTGTTGCTAAATCGCGCTTCGCGTCTGTAATTACCACCACGTGACCTAGCTGGCCTCGACTGGCAAAAACAACGTCAATCAAGTAAGGTTTGCATCTTTTATTGCGAGTATCCAAGCCGGTACAACGAATGAATACGGTCAGGTCCAAACAAAACAAGTCACTCATACCTGTCGAAAGCTTTCATCCCATATGTAAAGACTCTTGAAAGCTAACAAGCACATGCATATAACTGAACATCGAGACCCCTGAATGAACGTCGCTCTCATTGTGTTGCGGGGTTCGAGTTAAATAGCATGGCTTCAGGACAAGGGTCCGATTCTGCCGTCAGATGCGGCGCTTGCCCCGTAGTGTTGATCTTGAAGTGAAGTGAATGCATGATGTGGAATCGGGAAGGAAGCTTGCACATTGCCGATAGATAGCTCACGCAGTGAGAGCAATGTCGTTTTGCTGAATTTGTTAAGTGAGAAATTGCGGATGCGTGCAGTTCTGAATATTTCTCGCTCTGCAATGCTACGTTTTGTACTTCAAAATTGTGCAATGTCACGTCGTGTCGACAGGGTAGACACTAGTTTTAATTCTCAGCTGTAAGCCTATATTATAGGTAATATGTATCTAGGTTATGGTTTGTCGGGCCTAAAATATTTGAGGCTTGCTACATTTATTGTTAGAGTTAAGTTACACAGTCAGTTGCTACAGCTGGAATTTCTCGTCGCAGGTAATGACTGGTCTGCTGAGTGGGCAGTGAATAGGTATGCTAAAAGAACATAGTTATGAGGTGTGTGATTAAATATTGAAACGGCCCAATTCTAAAAAATAAGCTTCATGGCATGCACTGTTCAATTTTGTTGTATGTACATCTTTGTTGGTGCTCTTACAGTACATTATCGGCTCAGCGCTAAGCACAATCGCTTTTTTTCATAGACATATCGATAGAACTTGAGCACTCTCTTGCAAGCAAGCACTCCTGAAATCAATTGGTGGTAAATGATGTGAATCTGTTGAAATACTGGATCAATAAAGGGCACATTTATTACACTTGTTATTGTGTTTATTTTTTCAGTATTCTTGTGCTTGAAAGCTGAAGTTGTGTTCTCCCTGCTACATTTAGGGGTTAGGACTTGAAATACGAACTACCTTGCAGTGTGGCTGAGGATAAGTGAAGATCATGTATGTTTCAACTACCTGTGCGATTTCCTAGATTTTCTTATGACTGTAGTGCACAGAATTTCACTTCATAGTGGTAGAGACTATTGTTAGGACAACCTAATTTAAAGACAAGCATATCTGCTCAAAGAAATTTGGGACGTTTCTCTGCTATATGAAAAAAAACTGCCACATCCAATGAACACAACCTTGCTCTTCACGACAACATTCACGTCTTTAAGGAAGCTGTGCTGCAAGTGCTCACAACCTTTATGATTTATTATTTTAGGAGCCCATTGAATATAGGTGCAAATCTAAAGCAATTGAGTACATCCTTATGAGCTTTGGTACATGTTTTTGTAAACTTGTATGAGCCAAACACAGAGAATTAAGACAAAACAATTTTGGGTATTGTTTGTAAACTGCCACAAGGCACAACTAAATGTCGGAAAACCTGTGGATGCCCCTCACTGCGCGGGTGTTCATTTTGTAATGCAACTATTAATTTCTCACAATTTACTTGCCAACTATAAAGTGATCATGAGTCATACAGTAGTGGGCAAATTTAGATTGATTCTGGCTTCCATAGTTAAGACAAATGACATCGTAGCCTCGCGGGAGACAAGACTGCTTGTCGAAACATTTGCCCTGACACCTCATGTTCGTATAGTTTTGATATTTTTAGGCTTTATCTCTCAAGGGTCAGTTTAGTTCACCTGCATCAATGGAAACTGGTTCACAGCTGTGCACGAGAAGTTCAGAACTTGTGTAGCACGAGTTCAGCAGCGTGGCATCACAAGTGAATCACAAAATGCCGACAAGGTGGAACCCTTATTTTTGTTTGCTCAGCTTAATGAGGTGCAAACATTTTGGCAAAACACGCTGCGTTTGCAGAGGTGAGTATGGTACCTATGTCTAATGCTATGTTGTTTGTTAAGCTGTGCGTGCAGCTCAGAGTAGGCGGTACAGGAAAATCATGAACAAGTTTTGGGGTTGTACCTTTATTGTGCTTTTTGAAAGAAATGGCACGATTTAGAAGATGCCTTTGCTGCATCATTGAAACGAATGGAAAGGCACCTTGTCATTAGTTTCAGTGGTGCAGCACTTTGTAAAATGGATCATGTGGTGCAGGCGAATCAAACAAACCCTTAAGCACACAAGCGTCTTAGCATTTCACCCCCATCAAAATATGGCCCAAGGCTGGGATGAACCTGTGTTGTTGAGCTCAGCAGTGCCACAAAATCTAACTACTAGTATAACAGTTTCAACGTTATTGAAGTGTAGATTGCATGGCACGGTAGACAGCCAATGCTTGTGGCCAATATAAAGCACCCCTCCACGGTATGCGTGGTAAAACATTCAAAAATACAACATTGTATGTGTGAGGTTCGAGATGACTTGTTGTGGTGGACATTCATATGTTTGAACGCGCTTGCTGAGTGAACATTTGGGGTAGTCAACCTGTCGTTGCGTCGCAGTCTGGAAAAACAAGTAACATCACCAGATATCAACGCATTACATTTTTAAAGTAAACAAATAAACTCGGTTAGCTTGTAAACAACCGTATTTTATACATATATATAATGGTACCTCCTAACACGTGTATCACTCAGAGCTGCTTCTTCCGAAGGCATGTCATGTAGCAGGTTCCTTGTCCATTGCACACAGCAGCTTCCATGTCAGGTGGGCTGGGAGGCTGTGGCAGAAACAGAAGTATTTCTGATTTATGTGACACTTTCTTTACCACACTATAGCAAAACCACACCTCTAATTATGTGATGTGTCTCAAACGTTGATTGATTGATTGATTTGTGGGGTTTAACGTCCCAAAACCACCATATGAATATGAGAAACGCCGTAGTGAAAGGCTCCGGAAATTTCGACCACTTGTGGTTCTTTAACATGCACCCAAATCTGAGCACACGGGCCTACAACATTTCTGCCTCCATCGGAAATGCAGTCGCCGCAGCCGGAAATTGAACCCGCGACCTGCGGGTCAGCAGCCGAGTACCTTAGCCATTAGACCACCGTGGCGGGGCGTTTCTCAAACGTGTTTGCGGTAAACTATCAACTAGCAGGTTTTTCGCACTACTATATGGGCTAGCTACGAAGACACATTCGAGGCGACAGTGATTTATTCGCCTTCTTTCATTGCGAAGGCCTGGTTGGTGTTACCTGGTGATAAAATTTGAAAATTACCTATTGAGTCACTAACTCATTCTCACGTGAAGCCACGCCGCAAGTAACGCACGTTTTTCCGGTGACAGATTGAGACGCTATAAAATTTTAAAATTTAATACTGCAATGCGCTGCCAACATGTGACGCTTACGCAGTCATTGCCAAAAACTACATATGTTGAAATGTAGCAAATAGCCCAGCAAGCAACTATTCTTAAAAAACTGAAGCGGTTTCTACTCACCGAGCCGGGCTTGCATCTGATGAAAGCTTCAGCGGTCGCTTCGTTCCCCGGAAGTCACTTAAAATCCCTTGACGAAAGCATTTGAACGAATCAGGATAAACAGAACGAGAAAGAGTGTTTCGGTCGGCAGGGGCTCCAAACATTCACAGCAAAACGTAACAGTCCGAGACACATCAAAACGCACCGTGAGCCGCTACCTGCCGTGGCAACCGTTGGCCACCGTATATTTTGAAAAAAAAAAGGGTAATGATGTCGATGGCCTGCTGCTGATCTCGAGTCAGCTGGAACAAAAGCTAGTACGAAACATTGATGACGCAGCAGATGTTTAAGAAAAACTACTTGGTATAAGTACAAGTTGTTCTTTATGCGTAACGAAACGCAAAGATTCAGTACCTGATCATTTTTTTAATTGAAACTTGGCCCCGACGAGGGCGCCCCTACAAGAAAGTGCAATAGTGCGAATGGCGAGAGAGGTCAGTAGATTCACTCTGTTTGTTTGAAGCAGAAACGCGCCGTGGTTGATTCTTTCGCTGCCTATAGGTGATCCCATTAACTTGAGTTTCCGGAGCCTTGTTCAACACTTAGAGACGAAGCCTAAAATTTCACGATTTTCGCAAAATAATCAAAACTTGTATGCAAGTTTTCAATGGCAATGGGGATGGAAAATGAAACAAAAAAATTTCCTTTCTATGTGTATGAATGCGGTGTCATGTGTGCGTGAACCACTACTGGCCCGAACAACGCTCTCGAAGGGAAAGTTATCTCTAAATGTGGAATATATGGGACAGTTTAGTTTGCATCGATACCCTTTGTGTACTTTCTCTTCGCTTTTTAAATGCGAAACATTTCTTAGTGAACTTCAGCGACTTTCAGCGTATCTATCTATCTATCTATCTATCTATCTATCTATCTATCTATCTATCTATCTATCTATCTATCTATCTATCTATCTATCTATCTATCTATCTATCTATCTTCTATCTATCTATCTATCTATCTATCTGTCTATCTATCTATCTATCTACCTATCAATCAATCAATCTATCTATCTATCTATCTATCTATCTATCTATCTATCTATCTTGCCACCTAGGACTTCTAGCTCTCCCGGCCGTCTTTATAACGGTATCTGTACCAAAATTGGTGTGGCATAACAAGACTGTATGGGGAGCGTAAATGACTAGTCATAACATGAAAATCAAGACAGGTGTGTCATGAATGTAATGATTTCATCACTGGGCACGGCGGCATCACCACCATGTGGGTCTCATCTAATCCCTTCCTGTATTTTGTACAGATATTTGGCCTGGTGCACATCATCAACGAAACGTGCGCTGGTGCGACGAAAGTTGCGCCGTCGCATGAGTGGAACGCCTCCGACTGCCATAAACCGACTGACAATTTCCCGGCTTTATCGTGGACAAGCCCATCAGTTTTCCAAAGCAAGATACCACCACATCACCACGTGACCAGTAGCTGGGGGACGTCATCTGCTGGTTCGGCTATAAAAGGCACTCCCGAGGACTGGGCTGGCACTGGGCACGGCGGCATCACCACCATGTGGGTCGCATCTAATCCCTCACTGTATTTTGTACAGATATTTGGCCTGGTGCACATCATCAACGAAACGTGCGCTGGTGCGACGAAAGTTGCGCCGTCGCATGAGTGGAACGCCTCCGACTGCCATAAACCGACTGACAATTTCCCGGCTTTATCGTGGACAAGCCCATCAGTTTTCCAAAGCAAGATACCACCACATCACCACGTGACCAGTAGCTGGGGGACGTCATCTGCTGGTTCGGCTATAAAAGGCACTCCCGAGGACTGGGCTGGCACTGGGCACGGCGGCATCACCACCATGTGGGTCGCATCTAATCCCTTCCTGTATTTTGTACAGATATTTGGCCTGGTGCACATCATCAACGAAACGTGCGCTGGTGCGACGAAAGTTGCGCCGTCGCATGAGTGGAACGCCTCCGACTGCCATAAACCGACTGACAATTTCCCGGCTTTATCGTGGACAAGCCCATCAGTTTTCCAAAGCAAGATACCACCACATCACCACGTGACCAGTAGCTGGGGGACGTCATCTGCTGGTTCGGCTATAAAAGGCACTCCCGAGGACTGGGCTGGCACTGGGCACGGCGGCATCACCACCATGTGGGTCGCATCTAATCCCTTCCTGTATTTTGTACAGGTAAGCAAACGATACGGAAAGTGCTTTCGTTCTAGCGATCCATTCTTGGTGATGTTGCCGTGCCCACGGTTGTTCGGTTGCGGAATATGTTGCATATTGTTTGATGTGGCGTCATCTGTTAGGAGGATCCTTCTGCTAAGTGGCGATATTGAGACTAACCCCGGCCCTACTCTAGAACAAATAGCAAAGTAACTTAGTGATATTGCAACTGACATCAAGGAAATTAAGGAAAAACGCTTGACCGATATAGACAAAAAATTAGATTCATTAGCCAACCTAGAAATAAAGGTCACGTCATGTCAGCAACAGATTGCGAATCTTGAAGCAAGGATTGATGATCTTGAAAACCAAAGCAGAAGGTCCAATATCATTGTTTACGGACTACCTGAATCGAAAGAAGAGACAAACGAGTCGCTAGAGTCCAGTGTGAACAATGATATAATAAAGGGCATTCTTGAGCTAGCTCCGGTGACTATTGAACGTATCCATAGACTGGGGCGGCCATCACCCGGAAAGGTCAGGCCCGTGATTCTCAAACTACTAGATTCAAGAGACAAGACAAAAGTTTTGAAAGAGTGTTTCAAACTAAAAAACACAGATTTTTCTATTGGGGAGGATTTCTCTGTAAGAGTACGGGAAATCAGAAGAAAACTATGGCGGAGCTGTAAAACGAATCGATATAATGGTGATAAAGCCTCGCTAGTGTACAACAAGCTATATATCAACAAGAAGGAATACGTCTGGGACGAAGACAAAAATGATATAGTGCCCGTTCAAAAAAACGATGCCAGAAGTACTGTAAAAACCGAAATCCGTCGGCCAAATACGCGAAGCCACAAGCCGCGACAATCATAACTGAGGAATGTAATATAGACCAAATGCCTTCTGTCACCCCTTCCTATAAAAACAAAGCTAGGTTGTGTAAAAATAGCGGGAACACCTACAAACGAAACGAACTTAGACTAGTTAACATAAACTTGCGCAGTGTGACTAATAAAATAGATTCCTTGGAAAGCATGCTTATGCAGTATGATCCCCATATTGCGGTGATAACGGAGACGTGGTTGCGAGAGGAGATTAGTGATGACGAGGTATTTCCCCCCTGTTACAACGTGTATCGAAAAGACCGATCTGCCAGAGGAGGGGGAGTAGCCATCCTTGTCAAACCAGATATCGAAGCAACGATTGCTGCTGATGTTGGCATTCTTGAATGCTTGTGCGTACAATTGTCCTGCTGGGGACATAGCTTTATCTTGTACGCATGTTACAGGCCTCCAGATGCGATCCCAGAGTACCTAACTTTTCTGAAAGAACATATGTCAAGGTTTTTTAATAAGCAAATCTTTTTGGTAGGAGACCTAAACTTGCCAAGTGTAGACTGGGAGGGGCTGACCTGTTCCCAGTTCAGTAAAAATGCTAACACTATTTTTGATATTATGCTCGCTCACGATCTAACTCAAATAGTCAGGCAACCAACACGCGTGCAAGGACATGCAAGCTCTATCCTAGATTTGGTATTCGTAAAACGTGCTTTTTCAGGATATACTGTAGTCGTGGAACAGGGGCTTTCAGATCATGAACTTGTAAGCGTGACAATTCCTCTGTTCCAATGCAGTAGCCACCAAAAATCACCCATGCAGTATTTTAAGGATTACTCGAGAGCTGATGATGACCGTGTAATAGGATACATGGAAGCTGTACTTGCAGAATTTAACGATGACGCTTTAGGCACGTGCGCTCTCTGGGAAAAATTTGTTGAGACGTGCCAATACTGTATTAACAACTTTATCCCTAGCAAACCCAAACGAACGCATAAACGTACGCAATGGATGACGCATGAAATTGTTAAACTAAAAAGAAAAGTAAAACGGCTAAGGAAGCAGCATGCGCAGCGCGCAGTTATCAAGGAGCACCAAAGAGTCCTTGCTGAAAAAATGCATCGCTCAAAAGAATACTACTTTAAAACCTTAATGCCCGACTTTATAAAGAATGATCCTTCCAAGTTCTGGAATTATCTTAAAGATAGGAAGAAACCAATTTCAAAGATTGTACTTGACAGCCGCATAGTACAAATCCTGGCGACATTGCAAATCATTTCAACACATACTTTCATATCGTGTTTAATGTTTCCGGAGCATCTACGTTTTCTGTAGCGTCATCTCAACCATTCGAGGTCAATTTCATTTCATATGCAGGATTGGTTTCCATGCTTGTAAACCTAAATACGAAAAAGAGTTGTGGTCCTGACGAACTGCCCAATGTCTTTCTCCGACGTTATGCCGAATACGTTGGCAAATTCCTCTTTATAATCTTCAGTGCTTCCCTGTCAACAGCAACTTTGCCGCGTGACTGGAAAATGGCCCGAGTGGCGCCTATCTTCAAAAAAGGCGACAGATGATCAGTACCTAATTACAGGCCAATATCGCTAACTTCCTCATGCTGTAAACTAATAGAACACATTATAGCGAACCAGATTACAGAATTTCTTGAAACACACTCTATACTAACACTTTTTCAGCACGGGTTTAGAAAAAAGTATTCGACCGTGACGCAGCTTGTTACCGTTGCGCATGCATTTGCCAGCGCCCTCGATGACAACATTCAGATAGACACCATTTTTCTAGACTTTTGTAAGGCCTTCAATAAAGTTCCTCATGAGAAATTAATCTACAACTTGAATAAAACAGGTCTTCCGAAGGTATTGGTCGCATGGGTAGCTGAATACCTGAATAATCGGGTGCAGTACGTCGCCATCGAGGGTCAAAATTCGAGTCTTTTGCCAGTCACGTCAGGTGTGCCTCAAGGCAGTGTATTGGGGCCCTTGCTATTCTGGTGTTACATAAATGATATTGTAGATGTAATTGAGCCAACCATCCAGATTCGTTTGTTCGCAGACGACTGCGTTTTATTCCGTGAAATTCATAACAAACATGATCAAATAGAGCTACACAAAAATCTAGACTACATATACAAATGGTGCAACAAATGGGGTATGATTGTGAATACAGAAAAAACAGTTTCCATGTGTATAACTCGAAAAAAATATCCTCTTCACTATGCTTACTCCCTTGGTTCTTCTACACTTAAACAGGTCAATAACTACAAATATCTAGGTGTTACGTTCACTACTAACCTGTCTTGGAATTCACACATTGAAAACATTTGTACATCTGCTTTCAGAAAATTATGCTTCCTGAGACACAAGCTCCGCAATTCACCATCAAGTGTAAAACTTCTGTGTTATCAATCCTACATTCGACCAAAATTGGAGTACGCATGCGTAGTGTGGGATCCCTACACCAAATGTAACATAGACAAATTGGAAAGAATTCAGAGAAAAGCAGTTCGCTTTATATATTCTAAATTTCGTCACACGGATTCTCCATCTGAACTAATGTCAGCTAACAACATTCCACTCCTTCAGTCTAGAAGAAGGCAACTGCGCTTAGACTTCCTGAGTTCCTTGCTTAACCATAGAGTTGCGATTGACCCTTCATTGTATTTAACCCCTTTGTCAACCAGATATACACGACATCACCAACCAAACTCTTTTACACCATATTTTGCTAGAACAGATACATATAAATTTTCCTTTTTTCCGCGAACAGTGTCTGAGTGGAACACCTTGTCTGAGTGTGACCGCCTTGCATAGTATGTATGTTTGTCTCATAGTGTATATTTGTTGATGTAGCACTGTATATATATCCTCATCTTACTCACTTTGTTATTTATTACGTTCGTGATCAATCTTAGTCCTCTGTTTTTGTGATTCCTGATTGCCCGTCCTGCTTGGACCACGTTTTGTAGTCTGCAGTATAAATAAAATAAATAAATAAATTTACATTTGATCGTCTTGCTGCTCTCACGGTGGTTTCGTTCACATGACATGTTGGAAGACTGGTATCGTATGACATGACTGCATGGCGAACACAAACAGAATAACAATGTCACTACATGACGAACACAAAAGAGATGAAATCTTGACGTGCGTGTCATGTAACAACATGCTTACATGCCAAACTCATGATGTGCTCATGGCCGTCGCACTCGCTTGACGTACACAAAACTTTGTATTACGGTATATGCATCAACGACGAAGCTATGTGAGTAGTGAAAACATGATAGTGATGACATGTGTGTCATGTAACCACGTGACTACATCCCACACTATGATGTGCTCGTGGCCATTTCGCTAGCTTCATATATACTGAATTTGGCATTTCGTCACGTGAATGGACGATGAAGGTGACTGGTGCAAACATGATAATCATGAGATGCGTGTCGTGTAAGAACATCACTACATGCCGCACTCATGATGCGCTCGCGGTAGCTCCGCTAGTTTCAAATATCCCGAACTTGGTATTGGGGACGTGAATGGATGACGAACGTATGTGACCCGCGCAAGTATAACAATCATGACCAGCGAATTATGAAACAACTTGGTTACATTCCACGCTCATGACGCACTTGCAGCCATTTTTTTAGCTTCACGTGTACCAAATTTGGTTTTACGTGACGTGAACAAAGAAGGTAAATGACGCTTCTAAACATGGTAATCATGATATGAATGTTATGTGTAACATGAATACATACTGCGTTCATAGCGCGCTCGGAGCAATTTTGCTAGCTCTACATATACTAAATTTCGTCTTACGGGACGTGAATAGACAACGACGACAATTGCATGTCTAAATATAATTCTCATGACATGAAGGTTATATACGGCATGATGTGCTTTCGCCTCGTAACGTTGTGCTGACTTTAACGTGATATATCAACCTTCCTATTTCATGCTTAGCATATCATTGTTTTCCACTGTACGTGAGACTTCCCAATTTATAAAAAATTTTTTGGTTACACAGGCGTGCCGAGCACTATACGGATCCATATTTCACTATAGATGAATATAGCGGAAGCTTTGTGAGTATGATATCTAATAACAGTAATAAAAAGGTTTCAATGAGTACACGTTTAACTATTTCTCGATAACAACATTACGAGAACAGAGGTTTTGCATCGAAATGAAACTCTATACTATGTGAATAAAAGCAGAGCTCCAGTGTGAACCTGTTTTTCAATTTATTTTAATGTTTTCTGCTTTTTTTTCTTTACTAGTACCAAGTTTTGTGAAGTTGCGCTGTTTATGCATTCGAACTTTCTTTGCTGTTAGCAAAGCAAAAAATCACAGCATATCCACGGAGATAATGAAAATGAGTGGGGCGAAAGGTCCGTCCATGCATCTGTCCGTGTGTCCATCCTTCCGTACATGCATGCAAGCGTCCGATATTGTTCTAGAATGCAGATGGCGCGCAGATAACGCCGACGAAACTTGAGCCAACGAAGCCGAGCGCAAGCGTCTTGAGCTAACAGGCCGGTCTACTTCGTCCATGCCCCACCTATGATCCGCCACGTACGGCGACTATCCAGGACACTGAGCGAGGCACTCGTTCTTCGCATACCCAGGCACAGCCCGCGCAGCAGCCAATCGGAACGTAGAGGTACAACGCCATCTAGAATATATTCACTCAACTGCAGTTTGTATTCACTTCTAAGAGACAGAGCCGTCTATTATACTGTTTGGGAGATACTCTCTTCTTTTCTTTCTGGTCTCTTTTTCTCTCGGTGACGCGTGGCACATGACAAAGTTCGACCAAGAGGAGTTTCGCAGCTAAAAGAACCGTAGCGGGGAATGTTAGCTAGATTAAGGCCAACACTTGAGCGGTATGGTGACCTGAAGATGGCAACCACTAAGACAGACTAACATGTAATGCAATATCTAAGTAGGAAAACTAGTTATGGGAACTCCACCGACTCACGCGGTATGAAATGCAATGCCGTAATTTATGCCCTACATCAGGAGGCAAAATAAGAAGTCCACAAAGGCCCCGGCCAGACGAATGAGGCAGTGTTTGTGTGTGTGTCCTTGTGATGCAGGTTCTTATTTGCTGATTTGTTTTTCTCCCGGGCTGAGCCTCAGAGAGTTTTGTTAATAAGGACAAAGCCGTTCGGTTTCCAAGAAACACACAAAAAGTTTAATTGAAAAGTAAAAAGACAAAGATTCCTCACAAAACAAAACACTTAATAAACAGTTGACTGGACATGACGAAACACATCTGTAAACACCCAACAAAAACGTTCAAAGTCAGTAACTAAACCTAACGTTCGAAAGGGGCTGAGTGATGGGAGTAGCGCAAGATATCTGTTCGGTCTCACCCACACGCTGAATTCCGCCGACGATGAGCAAACCGGAACGCGGTGATTCCGGCTTCAGGACGCGGGCAGGACGGGGATGAAGGAACGCTGGCTGCTGACGACACGTCGAGAAACCAGGCCGGAACGTGGTGGCTCTGGCTTTAGGAGTGTGGACCCGTCTGTGACGAGAGAACGCAGGCTGGTGGTGACGCGTCAGAGAACCAGGGTCGACCTAGTCAAGCAGCTGGGCGCACAGCTCGGGCCCGGAGCCCGACGGCTGTAGCTCGCCTGCCGGAACCAAAGTCCGCAGGCCCTGGAAAGGAGTTCAGGACCGGATGGCCACGGTCCTTTGGAGCGGGAACACGACGGCAGGAGGCCCCGGCCGGTTGAAGACCTGCAGGCTCGGGTCCTACGCCCGACGGCCCATCTTCAGCGCCCGGTCCGGTGACGACCTTCCGCTTGCCCCGTCTTCTTCGAACTCTCCTTGCTCTGGTCTGCTCAGGCTCCTGCTTCAGCTCTGGCCCACTTGTCTCGTTCTCATTGGAGATACTGCTGTCTCGTGGTGTCAAGCCATTGGGCCTTGAAATCTCCGTGTTCGCTGCCCATTGGATGTTTTACCTTTTGTTTACTTCACGTCCTGCCACGCATCCTCGTACTCGACGCTCTTTAACGTCGTCATTCTTGTTTAAGCAGCCCCGCACGTGCACTCTGGTATTTCTCCTTTTGTTTTTTTTTTTTCCCGTGACGCGCACTTTTCGAAGGCGCGCACTTTGAACGCGCACCACACATCACATACGCCCCCCTTTCATTCAAGTTTTTTTTTTTTTAGAAAAAAAAACTGCCGATGAGTGCGCGTTCTGCACTACGTCACAATTACACCACATATTTGCACCACGCAGTTCAACACATCACACCGATGGCACCACACTGCTTCTTCGTTGACATGTCTCACGTCGAAACACCGAGTCCACAGAACGTAACATTCAACCAACAACAATAAGAAAAGTTTTTTTTTTTTTTTTTTCGAGAAGAAAAAAAAACTGCCGTTGAGTGCACGTTTCGCACTGCACCACAATTTACCCACATATGTCCGCCACACAGTTCACTGCATTGCCCAAAGGTCCACATTCACTAACCTCAAAATACGCAAGAAGTGAGAAAAAGTATGGACACATCTAGCGGATTGTGAAAATCCCCAAATTAGTAGTATACCCTATCATCTCAAAAACTATACATCATGTTAATGTTACATTGCATGTAACTTCTTCAAATATTTACAAGCAACACCCTTCCATGGTCCGCAAGCAAGATCCAAAAGAAACCAGCGGGAAATCGAATTTGACGCTTAAGTTATAGCGTCCCATACAAGACGTTTAACTGCTCTAACCATTTGACAAGAGTAAGGAATCGGAAGCCAGTGGAAGAATTCTCGACCGTAAGCTCGTATGAACCTAAAGCTGTGTATCACCAGGTTCCCAACCTCGAAATCACAAGCATACACGCTGGAATGTCTGTATGCCAGTCGGAGGCGTTGCCTCCAGGCGCACCAGTACAACCACGCCTGAATCATTTCATCCTTCCCACGAACGCCTTGCTTGAGCTCGTAAGCCGCTAATCGTTGAGACATCTTAACAGAAGCGACCTCTTCAACCGAAGATGCCAAAGAGCACCAGTCGGCGTCCTTCCTCGTACAATAACCTGCTGGACCATTACTGCCTTCTGGTTCACTTTCCATCCCTTCAGCTTTCTGTATTGCTTGTTCATCAATACTTTCAACCCTTCTGCCTGGGTCATCGTGATTACCCTCATTGTCACATATAGCTGACCTACATTGCAACTCTACTCTCTGTTCTTCAACAAGTGCTTTTGCATTTTGCTCCAATATTCTTCTAAAAGCATCATCTACAATTTCCCGAGAACACAAGCCATCTCTCTGTATGGGCAAGTTATAATCATGGTGAAAAACCATGTCCGTAGCGTCTGTTGCTATCTCCAGTGGCCCAAAACAATAGGTAGCTGCTACATCAGAGCTTTCATTATGGCATTCGCCGGCATTACCTAGGAGACCTTTTATTGCTCCTTCAGCGGAGCTATTCAGAGGCAATCCTACCTCTGAATAAAGTGCGCTTGACCTCTCACAGGTTTCAAAATACCCTTTACTCTGAATGGAACGTTCTTGTTCCATGCTCACGAAGCATTCCTGCGCTTCAATAAGCTTATCGAGTCTCCTAGTCTTTTGACTGTTTACCTCCCTGTCATACTCTTTCAGAGTTTCTTTCTCTAGCGAAAGGTCATGACGAGGTACAGGGTCAGTCTCACGTAAATTCAAATCGCTCCCGATGTAACTGCTTTCAGAGCACACCTCATCCACTGGTTGACTACTCTGGCTCTCAGACCACGTATATTCAGCGTTTTCCCTCTCAAGCCACTGCTGCAAATCCTCATATTCTAGTTCCAACAGTCTCTTCTTTTCGCGCATCTCTATCTCGAGCAGCCTTTTCTTTTCACGCATTTCTAGCTCAAGCTGCTCCTTCTTAGCGCGTGTCTCTCGCTCGAGCTTCTCTCTCCTAGCCCGTGTTTCTCGCTCGAACTCCTCTCTCTTAGCGTGTGTTTGCAATGCAATCTGCTGCTTTTTAGCGTCACATATCGCAGCCCGTTGCTCACGCTCCCTCTCCATCCGCTCCTCGTACCATACTCTAAACTCCGCTCCCGTCAGTCCCATTTTATCCGCCAACTCAATTAACTCCCACGTGTTCGTCATCGTGTTAACCACGTCAAAAAAAACTACTGGAAAAACAAACGACTTTGTCCTGTCGCGGACGCCAATTTGTGATGCAGGTTCTTATTTGCTGATTTGTTTTTCTCCCGGGCTGAGCCTCAGAGAGTTTTGTTAATAAGGACAAAGCCGTTCGGTTTCCAAGAAACACACAAAAAGTTTAATTGAAAAGTAAAAAGACAAAGATTCCTCACAAAACAAAACACTTAATAAACAGTTGACTGGACATGACGAAACACATCTGTAAACACCCAACAAAAACGTTCAAAGTCAGTAACTAAACCTAACGTTCGAAAGGGGCTGAGTGATGGGAGTAGCGCAAGATATCTGTTCGGCCTCACCCACACGCTGAATTCCGCCGACGATGAGCAAACCGGAACGCGGTGATTCCGGCTTCAGGACGCGGGCAGGACGGGGATGAAGGAACGCTGGCTGCTGACGACACGTCGAGAAACCAGGCCGGAACGTGGTGGCTCTGGCTTTAGGAGTGTGGACCCGTCTGTGACGAGAGAACGCAGGCTGGTGGTGACGCGTCAGAGAACCAGGGTCGACCTAGTCAAGCAGCTGGGCGCACAGCTCGGGCCCGGAGCCCGACGGCTGTAGCTCGCCTGCCGGAACCAAAGTCCGCAGGCCCTGGAAAGGAGTTCAGGACCGGATGGCCACGGTCCTTTGGAGCGGGAACACGACGGCAGGAGGCCCCGGCCGGTTGAAGACCTGCAGGCTCGGGTCCTACGCCCGACGGCCCATCTTCAGCGCCCGGTCCGGTGACGACCTTCCGCTTGCCCCGTCTTCTTCGAACTCTCCTTGCTCTGGTCTGCTCAGGCTCCTGCTTCAGCTCTGGCCCACTTGTCTCGTTCTCATTGGAGATACTGCTGTCTCGTGGTGTCAAGCCATTGGGCCTTGAAATCTCCGTGTTCGCTGCCCATTGGATGTTTTACCTTTTGTTTACTTCACGTCCTGCCACGCATCCTCGTACTCGACGCTCTTTAACGTCGTCATTCTTGTTTAAGCAGCCCCGCACGTGCACTCTGGTATTTCTCCTTTTGTTTTTTTTTTTTTCCCGTGACGCGCACTTTTCGAAGGCGCGCACTTTGAACGCGCACCACACATCACAGTCCTGCCATTACACCCAGAACGTAGCTCGTCAGATTATCACCTGCCCGACTGGAGCATATCTCATTCATGAACTGGTTAGTGCACATGAGCCTGGTATTCATGGCTAATATTTGCATTTTCCTCTTCCTTTCTCCTTTCACTCAACATAACCCTTATTTATTTCCCATTTTGTAGCTATACAGCGTTATGTTATAAAAGGTTGTGTATGAGTAACGCAAAACGGTGGCTTGATATTGAGAGCATAGTGACTTACTCATTTAAATCCTCTCCTCCCACCTCAGTTCCATTTTTTACAGCTCCAGCGTACAAGTAGTGAGGGGTTCTCTGTGAAAGAATACACTGGAAAGTGTGACGTGTGCTTAGCGCCGCCAATGACAGGTGGGGGCTCTGGGCGGTACTTCTGTGCTATCTTTTGCAGATGCAGCTACTCTTCAGGTCGTCCCGAAACCAGTCGTCTCAGTGCTTCGAAAATTTCCGCAGGCTGCATGGCAACATTTGTTTTAGAGCTGCGACAATGCTAAAAGGAAGTCGGATTATGTAAATAACTACCTCATTGATAAATTAGGTGGTTGAAAGAAGCATGGCTTCTTCTTCACGAGTGCCTCTTTCTAGCATAGCAAATAAATAAATTGATCCTTGAGGAACACGCATTTCATCTGAACTAATGGAGATTCCAGCTGCTGTAGTGCATAAGTTAAAGGACGAAAATACAACCTTCATTAACTGGTACCACCAAAAGCTGTCCTCCTATTCTTATTTCTTATCTAACGAGAATACGAACGAAAGACAGCGATCCGGCTGATGCTAATGGCATATACCTGATTACAAAACATTCCCAATATTTTCATTCTAGCTTGAAGGAAAACGTCTATTTTCAAGATTTTACGTCTTCGTCTGCTCTTCGTGACAAGCTGAAGCCCAGGCGCAACGATGACAGACGACAAACGAGCGCTGCCATTATCGCTCACTGCTTCTGCGTGAAACGAGTGCCCGCTGCCGGCCAGCGATGGCGCCGAGCGAACGACACGCACTTCGGTGTTCCTTTACCAATGAACACCTCTGTACATGTTTCCAATGGCGCTGCCATGCATCTTTCTACATGTGCCATACATTAACGTGCTATGTTTCATCACCGCCCTTCTATTTTTCTCCTCTGTAATGAAGAAGTAGTTGGTCATGCAAAGCTCGGCAACACATTGTCCGTGCTAATCACGAGACGCTCGGCCTGGAAGTTGCCGCTGATTTCACTGGCTAGGCCTATGCTCCTACCTGGTCTGAAATAACAGTTCTGGCTGTCTTTTGGTGGAGTTTGCTGGGTCTCCTCGCAATCCCGGATTTGCGAAGCCTGATCGACTTACCACCATGACCACTGTATCTGCCACAGGCCCTCCACCTATTGCTCCCTAAGCCATCGTGTGGTGCGGCGAAGCCCATCAGTGGGACCCTCCCATATTCAGCGGCACTGACGATCACGAATTTGACGACTGGCTGGCTACCTACGAACTCTTGAGTATCTTCAACAAATGACACGAAGCCACGAGGCTGGCCACCGTTGGCATTTACCGCAGTGGCATTGCCCACTTTTGGCTGCGAAACTACAAAACCGATAATCTAACCTGGACAGCATTCAAGACAAAGTTCAGCGAAGTATTCGGTCGTCCTGCTGTCCGCAAACTTCGTGCAGAGCAGGGCCTTCAGTCAAGCTCTCAACTGCCTGGTGAGACTTTCACCAGTTACATAAAGGACGTCATTGACTTGTGCAAACGCGTCGATGTGAACATGGCAGAAGCGGACCGCATCAAAAAAAATTTTAAGGGTATCGACGACGACGCATTCCAGATGCTCATTTCGAAAATCCCGGTTACTCTCGCTCAAGTTACCGAGCTCTGCCAAAGCTAAGGTGAGCTCCGCCAGCAACGTCTCGTCACCACCGTGCTGTCCCACAACAGCAATTGATGTCTGGCTTAACTACCTCGCAAGATCCCGTAGTTCTCCCGCAGATCAAAGATTTTGTGCGCGAAGAAATTGCCCGCCAACTCTCGCTCGTCTGCGGCCTACCGGAGCGCAGTGAGCCGTTTAGCCCTACACTACAGAGTTGAGTTAGACTACAGAGTCATTCAAGAGACGTTCTAGATGCAAGACCAAGTGTCTGAGGTCCGTCCTCCGCAGTGCCACCAGTCAATGCACCATTGTTGTACGCCAAAGTAGCAGCTTGACAACGACCACAGACGTTAAGGGCGCTGCCTCCAGTGCCTGTTCCTGTTTATGCTGCCAAGCTGCCACGACCTCCAATCCACCGAGTCCCTAATCCATGACGCACTGCCGACAACCAATCAGTCTGCTTTTCGTGTGGTCTACCGGGACACGTCGCATGTCTGTGCCGCCGTCACCCACTCCACTCACGTAAAAATTCACGACAATACAGACCCCGAATCGCACCCTCCTCACCAAGCCGCGAACCAGCTTCTGATCGCCGATCTCCATCTCCACGTCGTCGCTCGCCCTCCCCGATGCCACAACGCCCCCTTATAATTGACTCCGTTCAGTACGAGCGGAGATATCCGTCCAGTACAAGCGGAGATACAAAGATACGTCGCACGCTGCAAATGCATTCGCTCTTCTCTTGTCCCGACAAAATCGCTTGAAGCCAAGCAGAAAAAGATGGCAGGGGCAAAAAAAAGAAAATGAAGACATCACGCGCTTCATGACTTTCAGCCCTTTATTTCGTTTTTTTTCATCGAATGCGCAATTTATTAGTGTGATCGCTCGCGAACGCGTGGTCAAGTCATGGCCTTCCATGGCGATCACAGTAACTACCGAGCGCGCCACATTCAAATCAGCCTATGGCGGCCAGTTGGCCTTCTACAAGTAATTATATAGACTCTTCTGTCATTTGTCAAGAGAAGAGAAAGCAACTTTTAGCTGGCTTTGATCATTCATTTTGGATTCTTGGCAGCATTCTGCGCTATAAACTTTAGCTTGCGCGTTCTCTATAGCCCTTACTAGTGATCTGCATGGTTTTTTTGCTCAAAAAGCATTGTGAGCCTCTTTATGGGCGTTCTCAAAGCGTTCACACGGACGTATGTGTTGACTGGATAATCAAGTGGATGACTACTGTCTCTGTTGTGGATGCGCATCTTGGAGGCCAGGGCATATCCGCAGTGCTTTTACAGGTACCACTCTAAAGAAAGAGTGAAAGCTGGGCCAGTTGGTGAGAGTAATTGAACATATTTTAACACATCGCATGACTACGCTTAGACAATAGAAGAAGGGACAAACCACAGCGCTGACTCGCAACTGATCCTTTGTTGAAAAACCATGTACAAAAAGTACACTTCAACCTTCACACATATGTTATCCCACTAAGGCAAAAATAGCAGATCAGCCGACATATTGAACAAATACAAAGCCTTTACACATCGCACGTGTACTATCAAAAATCATAAAAAATAAGATACCCTGCTACGAACTTATCCTCGCTATCATAGAAGGCACGCTAATGCATTGTTCGCCCTTTTTATTTTGTATACTTCAAATATTTTCCGTGAGATTAGATCTCTGTGTTTCGATAGAAGTATTGATTCATGAAAGATATGTGCACAATGGCACTGCGCATCATGTTGGGACATATGTGAGTATATATTTCCTTGCAAACCCTGCTTGAACAGAAACTTAAGCGCGTGTGAGGAGTAACCACAGAAGGTTGTGGGGTCGTACACGTAACTTATTTTGTACAGTGCAGGAAGGGTATCGTATATCTTTTGCCGTTTTCCCGTGGGCGTGTATAGATAGGCCAAACAATTAGATGCATTATGATTAGGTTTTTGGAACATAGACGTTGTTTGCAAGGAAATGTATACTTACATGCGTCCCACCATGTTGCGCAGCGCTTTTGTGCACCTATCATCCATGAAGCAAGAGTTCTATCGACACGTGGAGACCAAAGAACACGAGAAATAATTGAAACATATAATACAAAAAGGAGTGAACAATGTATTAGCGTGCGTTCTATAGCCATACATCATAGCGAGATTAGGTTCTAGATAGCACTATATTTTAACGTTTATGCTTTCGTAGAGTACATGTGGGATGTATCAAGTCTTTTTCTTTCTTCAAAATGTCAGCTGATTTGATTTTTCTTGCCTTTGTGGGGTCAAATTCAAGGCTTTTTGCGTGGTCAAATTTCATGTGCTTTTCTTTTGTTTTCGTTTTTCCAATAAAACTTTAGGTTTAAGTCAGCGCTGCGGTTTGTCTCTTCTTCTTATGAGTTCGCATAGTCATGCTCTCTGTTTAAATATGTCCAGGTACCACTCTCTTTTCCTATCGACTGTGCATAGTTGGCCATCACAGTCACACTGTAATGATGATTCGACACAGCCCTTTCGAACTCATGGAAATTCTTCAGGCTCCTTTTACCATTTTACTGCACCAACAAGATGCAAAGCCAGCTATTCTGAAACACAGAAAAAGCACTCGACGAATAAAACTGTGGAGCATTCATGCTACAGCGTTGCGCTGGGCGTCAAGTGGATTAAAAACAACTTAAGTAGTTGGAATGTCTTGAGAAGTAATGGGAAAGCACGCGTCGCCAGGGCCTTTGCACTGTTCTTGGTTCCAAAAAAGGTGAGCGGGAAAGACCCAAAAGTTGGCAGGTTAATTAAGGAAACCGGCAGAGCGGAACGAAATATCTGCAAAGTACTTAGCAGGAAAGGTTCGAGTTCATTAAGTCGACTGAAAGTTTTTTTTCTTAGTGTACGTCTGCGGTAACTAATTACAGCTCAGATTCTTTCGCTGTATCAATAGAGTGCGTCAAGTAGTAAGAGTGAATAATATATGCAAGAATGACAATGTTTACCCGCGTAGACTAAGAAGAATAGCGGTGATAAAGGACACTGAGAAGTTTTGATATTTTCAAAATTCTGAATCATGTGGTCTGTAAAACGATATCTATTGTCATTATAATCACGAGGCTGTATGTCAGCACAGAGCTGAAATGACTGAAATGACTCTCGCGATGCAAATGGCAGACATGCTATGAAGTTATTTGAACTAATTCTTCATCTTAACATACTACGACCTAAAGTTTTGGTATGAGTCTACTACTGGTGCAAAGAGCAATGTTCTGTGTTAGCAAGCCTGGCAAGCATATTTCTGGGACGCCTGTTTTTCGTTTGCACATATTCACGCCATGGAACTTCAAACGAATTGGAGTGCCCGAAAAGCTCCTCAATTGTTAACCGTCAACTCATAACATGAAAACCGCTTGTATCATACGGCCAATGGGGCAATGAGCGACAGGCCTCTTGCGGACAAGATAATGGTGTACCAACTCCACCTTCTAAAACAAACGCAGTAAGCCATTCTGTCCACGTGCACCCTATACCAGGGGCCTGACAATTATAGTCTATATTTATTTTTTGTTAGCAAATTCGTTGCTTTTAATTTCGTGTGTTCCTTCAGAATCATCAGGTCGCCAAGTGCTGGCGGCATAAAAAGTATGCGCACATGCTTTACTACTTACAGAACGATGGCTTAAATTTTATAGGATGGAGTATTGCTAGAAAAGCAGTAAGAAAAACATTTATAATGGAGTTTGAGAGCCATGAGTTTGCGTCATAAGTATTAAATGCCTAAGCACAGGCATACTGCATTCACAATAAATATTCATCTTAGTAAGTCCCGTGAATGAACTCTACTTTTTCAATTTCTTTATAAGTCTGGTTAATTCAAAGTTATACTAAAACTGGTTAAGGGTGCCTATTTTGAAAAGTGAAAGCATTGGAAGTGGTCCATTTTAACATAAACGCGCCAGCATAGGTAAGAGTCGATAAGAGGCGTTTATAGAAGCACAGCCGCAAAATAAACGAGTACGTGGTCATCCCTACATTGAACAGTTCTCTGCAGCGTTATTTTGCTGGGCTCTTTCGGAGACCGGACACCACGACGCCCGAAACAGGCACCGAGATATGGCGCTCGATGCTCGCGCGTTGGGTTGAAAATGGGAGGCTGCATGCATTAATTTAGACATGGCTGGCATATTGATATACAGAAAGGAGCTAGATAGCTTAAAGTGTGCTATCGGTGTAAATGAAGACGGAAACAGCAGCAAGCTTTGGCATTGGTGTCATTCGTACCTTGCAGTCAGTCATCGCTTCTTATAAGCGCAAGTATCTGGATTGGAAGGACTGCGGTATTTCTTTGTGGTCTGATAAGTCTACCTCTGTTTTATCTTTAGTATTTATAATATTGAGGGGATGCATAAAAAGCGCCTATGATTTTTATGTTTTGGGTGGTCATTTATATTTGTTGCGCAATTTGGTCATGCCTTATCAACCTTGCAATATATAACGCTAGGGAAACGAACACGTTTTGTTGTATTTTCGAACTTCAGATATGCCAAAAAGATTATTAAAAAAAACTTACTCTGAACAACCTGCATTTAGAAGCACCGGTCATGTTTGGAAGTTTCCTGAATAAATTGTGTTCCAAATCAATTATTACCATCTCATTAACGGTGTTTTTTTCTTAAAAGACGGCGCACGACTCTTTTGTCCAAAATGCAATGTCACGCAAAAAGCGCTGTCTG
Organism: Rhipicephalus microplus; assembly: GCF_043290135.1. Taxonomy (NCBI): domain Eukaryota; kingdom Metazoa; phylum Arthropoda; class Arachnida; order Ixodida; family Ixodidae; genus Rhipicephalus; species Rhipicephalus microplus. The sequence goes on from NC_134704.1 coordinate 109,628,971, forward strand.
AATTCATGAAGTGGGTGAGCGATGTAAAGGAAACAAAATGAAAACGCGAAACGATGATGTTTTTTGTGGTGAAAATACGCAACAAATACTTGTATTTTTATGTGTTTTTAACTGACTACCGAAATACACGCGCTCGTCGGCGTCCAATTACGGAATGATGTCTTTTTCTTCCTAATATCAACGATTGTTAAACGCAACCCATCGCTAGCTTTTGTGAAGCGCACAATAGCAGAATAAAAACGCAAGTTGTCGAGATATTCCCAATTTGTAGTCACTCATGGCGCTTTGCCGCGATCTGAAATAACACACTTCGCAAACTGGCTCGTTGATTTTTCGTCGATAAAGTCTCATATAAGGATCGAAAAAACAGTGCGAAGAACAGCTGTATTGTGCAATTCTTTTTCTGTCACACAAAAGAACGTACCTTCAAGCAAAAAATTTGAGTCACTGTGATACGAGCAAAAGATCCTGCAGCGTAAGTTCAAGAGTGAATTTGGCGCCAAAATTGCGACCCCACTGCATGAACACGAAGGAAACGTATGTACTGGACGTGTTGTCTTCGTTCGCATATGAAGTCTTTATTTGTGATATCAGCACGAAATGGACTACTCAATTTAGGTGCAGCAACTATCTCAACAGTAAGTTCTACTAGCACTGCTACACAAAAATATGTAGATATCTGGCACCACAATATTCGTTTACTTGGTGGGTGTTCATTCATTTCAACGTGGTTTGGCAGGTTCTCACGGAGTTGAGGCAAGTATTATTGCAGACTTCAAGCGAAGTTAGAATACCTGACATTGATAAAGCATGCTATTTTTCGAATGCTTTCACTGCACTGAGCTTGATAAAAATGTCTGCAGAAAATACGACCTCAATATCCGTCTTTCATCGGTGCTCTACACTTCATTACGAAACTACTCATTCATCTGGAAAAATACAAAATATCCGTCTTCTTTTTTTTTCTTTTTAGCTATTTATACCGACACATTACTTAGTTCATTTACGCATGGCAAGAACTGTAGCGAATGATTGTGCCTGAAGTCATTTATGAACAATATCTAAAATGAATAATTTCATATCCGAAGAACTCAAGACAACAGCAAAACAGAGCTTGGTTTTATGCTGTCAAAGGTGTGGAACGTACACTGGGATTTCTTCCTCAACCTAATAATTCATATGCAGTTACTGACAAAGTGAAATATTGATCTAGGACACATGATATATAGCATGTTGGGGGACTGAAGGAACACAGAACCTTATCAAGCAAAATACTAAAATCTGATTACTTTTCATTTTTTAATCCTGGTTTGTAGACGGGATATGTCATTCTTCAAGCTCAAGAGTTCATCGTGATAACGTGAGTAATACCTTTACCTAGGCTTCGTTTGGCTGAATGGCAAACTTGTTTCTAGTCACTCTTATTCTTCGCTTCTTGCGTAAAAAAAGGAACCAAAATCTGATCAATTCTTGTCCTACCCGTTTCAGTGTTGTCTTTATCTGAGTTCTGATTTATTTCTTCAACTCGACTAATTTGCCCTTCGTACATCGCCTACGCCTGTTTCAATTCAACCCTGCGCAAACGAAACCCTTTCAACACCCGATTTTCGTCCCTTTCCTCATTAACCATTTTCTGGGAAGCCTGATTACCCTTTTTTGTTCCCAGCCCAATCGATCAATACTAGCTTTTGCATGGTTGGAAGTCTTGATGGGATTCATTGACCGAGCCAGTGAGGCATCTTCATTCGCCTAGATTCTCTGCCATCTTCAGTTGCATTCCACCCTGCCGCCACGGCTTGTCAATTGCCGTTACGCTCCTTCGCGTCTAGACAGATTACACCGCATCGCCTGCGCCTGCATTTTCAGCTTCTTTGCACTTTTGTTTCTTTTGTGTTGTTTCTGTGTTCCGTCACCTCTCTTGCGCTCTTAGCCTTCATCACAAACTAGGTCTTTTTTGTTGCCCTTTTCGGGGATGATAACTGTACATCCTACTTCAGCCGCTATCAGTCGTTTTATAATGAGGAACGTAGGGCACCTCATTGCATACCTATCTTCAAATAGGCTCGTCTCAACGACATTAGTACACATGGCTTGGTTCATTCTGCACACTCCAGACAAAAAGGAATGAGTAGGAAGAAGTGGAATACCTGCAGCGAGAAATCCAGCATTAAGGACAGCATACCATTGGGTGAATTGGCCAGCCATTTAGAAGTAAAAAGGCGACAAGAATCAACCACTTGAATAGTAACCAATTATATCGAATTTTAAAACGCTATTCGACAAAAACAGTGGGTCAAACAAGCAGTTATGAATGCAATAGTTAAACTTTGTTTCATCTCTGTGGACTGATTTACGTTCAACAGATATGCGGCACAATTTCGGGATGTTAAACGAGCGTTTTCTGATTATTGTGGGTTGTGACGGGAAAACAACAAGGTCATGAAACGTCGAATTCTCCAATCCAACCGTTTTCATCTGCAACATCTACCGTACCACTGTTCTTTCAGTTGCTAAAGATACATGTAGCATAACAAAGTTAACGTCCCAATGTGGCAGCACCAAATTCATGCGTAGAACTGTTTAATGCTTATAAGAACTCCCACATTTCCAAGGTAGCGCCAGGCAAATACATTGGCGCGGCTTAGTACGTGCTTAGCATCCTGGAACGCCAGCAATCAAAAGCGGTGCCTTCACGGGTTTGACGTGAGTAGGTTGCTGCTCCAGAACATTCGCCCACACTATTGTCTTGCTTTAATTCCCCAACCCGTTAGTCCTTTACGCTGAATCGTCAATAAAGTTGAATCGTCTATAAACTCACTCATATCTTTTTTTCATTTGAAAGTGGATAAACGTCTTTGTGTAAATTCATCATTAGTGCGCATATCGTTCACTCACCGTACAAGTCCGAAAGAAGGGGTGTAAACAGTATGCTATAGCTCTATGCGTCCAAAACGCGCTGAACTAGAGACATAAATTTTATGAAAAACTTAGTGAAAAGGTCCCTTCGCGTATTTGCTCAGGAAATCTGCAATGCCAGATTGAATGTAATGTGCTGAGTCACTCACCTGGTGGAGCTCCGGGCTGAAGACGTGCATCTCAGCTGCCGTAACAAGCGCGAAATTAATAAAGCGACGCGGAAATTGCGCGCATGCTGCACATCAAGTTTTCAAATCTTAACTGGATTCTACTCGAACCGCGGAAAGCATAGATGCTTATCTGAAATATGGGCTCGATCGACGATTTGGTGAACGGGTGATTAAGAAATCTACAAATGGGAATCACTGGCAGCCCATGTTTCACACTTGCTCAGGTGTCACAGTAGTCGTGCTGTGATACGTTTTTTTTATTCCTTTTTGGTTATATAAAAAGATCTGCCTCCCTCTTCACCTGCAGATACCTTGCATCTCAACATGACTGAACTACCCACCACAGTTTTCTTTCGGTAATGTTGCTCGACTATGCAGCTTCAGGTCAACGGATGGAATCCCGGCCACGAAGTCCGCATTTTCGGTGAAGTCCCGAAATTCTTGAGGCCCGTGAGCCTACGTTTAAGAGCATGTTAAACAATGAACCCCAGGGGTCGAAATTTCTGGAGCCCTCCCATAAGGTGCCTCTCGTAATTGTATCGTAACTTTTGGATGTTAGCCTTATCAATTATTATTATTAGCTATAATATTATTGATAACATGAATGAAAATTCATGATGGATGATCAAATGACTAAAGGATGCCTTTTTTTTAGTTGATGTGACAGAAACCTGGCGCTACGCTGGAAAACTTGCCTAATTGCGATCGACGAAGTCTTGATTGTCAAGAATAAATAGTTGGGCTTCGTCGAAGAAAAAAAATTGCTTGCGCCAGATATCAAGTGCAAGTGGCTGCTGTAACTTTACCTTTTTTGAGGGTGTGAAGACAGTCATTTAATTTCCAGATGATTATTTTGAAGTTGACAGCAGCCTCTGAGAAAGAGAGAGAAACGGGTGGGGAAGGGTAATTGTCAGTAACAGCAATTTTTTGTTCGGTACGACGGGCACTTAGCAGAGTTCACAGCAAGCCCTGTCAAACACACACACTGGTAGCACTATCAATACCTCTGGCTTCAAGGAGGCATTGATAGCACGCAATTACGCATGCGTGAAATGTGAGGTGTCGAGACAGCTCCTTCGTTTATCCAGTACAGTATCTGCTCACCGAGCATATCTGTTATGCCCGACACAGTTTGTAGAGGCTCAACTCGGGGAAAAAATATCTATGAGGCGTGCTTTGCGATATACCTAACCCACAGAGTTTCCTAATATGCACTAGAGGTGACTCCGGTGCTAGTGTCCACGGGAGCTGCTATAATTGGTGCTTCAGTGAGCATGGGGATTATGGGTAGTACACGTGTTTGTCTAACCTCCGTACTGCTGGTCTGCTTCTTGCTCCATGTGAGTTCGTGTGGCTTGAAGCTGTTTTCTCACGAAACAGAAATCAGCAAACGTTCAGTGGTTGCGTTTCACCACCTTATGGTTTTAGGCTTAGAATGTCGAAACAGGTCATGAAGTTCATAAAATGTTTGTTCTTTTCTTCAAAGCAAAACCGCAACCAGCAATAAACGCAGCCGCATGTATTATTCGCCACCCGCAAGTACGAAGACTACGCAAATCAGTGTGCTACCCATCAATCCCATGGTCGCTGAACGGTCAGAGCGCCAGAGTTCCATTTAGTTAATTTTAGAAAACTCTATGGCCTAACCTAAGATTGTGACATATACACAAGCAAGTAAGGGCTATTTAGCAATGTACTGTATTTTTCTAGTTAGCAACGATCAATAGTTTGGTTGTTTGTGTACAGCCTGAACAACTAGGACAAGTGCGATTATATCTAATGAGAACTGTAGTATTCTGTGAGGAGACTCTGTATATGTTGTTTGTCGTGTTATGATTTCGTATTGGTGCTAACAAATTTGTAATGAAAACACACAGACTCTTTGAGGGACATATGATGCTTTCGTGACCTGCCCTATAAGGCAAAGGGTGTTGCAAAAGCGCGTGGTTTATCAATTTGGGCACTAACAGGGCTGCGACAAATTATTAACGCCTTAGGAGTAACTGTTTTCAGACTCGATGCCTTCTAAGAGCCAGTCCCCGTGCAGTTACACCTATGACCCAATTGCTTACAATTGCAGTGCAAACATTCCTTACAATTGCACTTTACTCCCCGAGTGTTATTCCCCACAGTTCCGCCTGTCTGGAGAAATGATCGCCTCTGTTTTTAGCCGCAGTTCTGTTGATCTGTTAATCCCCGGAAATGATTTTCTACCGTTGCTCCCCACATGCCTTCAAGCTTGGCGCACGCTCTTCTTGTTTTTTTTGTGTGTGGTGAGCAACAATACACGCAGAAACGAACTTGTGACAAAGTGTTCAGTTATGCAGGCTTCGCGGTTTTCGCAGTCAATAGAAAATGGAAAGACAAATAAAGAGAATTGATTTTTTCCACATGCGAAGTTTCTGCATTCGTACGCTCAGTGACCTAACTGTCGAATTCAAATACAGGTCCGCAAGTGTTGTCACATCTCCTAGAGTTCTCCTTGAAAAGTTGCTCAACGGAAGTGATAGATGAGCGGCATAGCACGCGTAAGCGCACAAAGCACTTTGCACGCTGGGGGCAACCGCTGCTTCCTGCTAAGAACAAACATAGTCCACTGAGTTACTCACACGTCAAAGAATAAATGGAGATTCACGTACTACATGACAAATACATGTAACGCGAAATGTAAACATACGTTTAGAACCTGACTTTCACATTATTCCCGTAGTGTGAGACACATTTCGAGGAATATCGCACAAGAGTTAAAGTGCGGCGGGGGCCGCCACCTCCCCGAGCCACCGCCCAGTTGTCTACGAGTTTTCCGCGAATTAAACACACAATATAGCTCGTTTATGATCAGCAAAGTTCATTTTGAGCAAGTCGCAGCGATGCGGCCAAGTTTCGGTCCAATAGCCCGAGCCCGCAGCTCATGATCGCATGGAATCCCGAGTGAGCGAGCGCCCGTGTGGCCAGCGGGAATCGCGGCGAATATGTAGCTGGTCACAAACCACAGGTCAGCTGATGCCCTAGCCGGCCTTCGTGGTACATTCTGGGCATGCGATATACAATTCAATATAACTGACTGCTGGCCATTGCAAAGCGTTCCACTCGCACTAGAAAGATGGTAGAAACGAGGGAGAGAGAGATCACCTACTAGTGAAACAATCCAGCGCCAATATCTTCCCAAATTAACATTTAAATCATGGATGATAAAGGCGCTATTCCCAGCCAGTGGTGACAACATTGGAAGAGTGCTGCATTGCGTGTTCATAGGAGCTGGAGATTTCATCGGTACGGTGAAACAAAAAAGGCTGCAGCACACTTGTATGTATACGCATATGTGTACCCCTAAGGCGCCGTGACATCACGCCTCAGTTGGGAAAGTATAAATTATGAGCATGACACAGACGCCTGGACGCCACCACGAACTCTCTTGGGAGAATTGACTAAAAAGTCAGGAGAATGATTAGTTCTCTTCCCAATGATTTCCGCACAGAACATGTCTCTGCACAAGGCCTGCGTCTCTGTTTCCCCTTCAATGCCTATCCCTTCACTGCGCGGACCTGTTGGCCTCCGTTACTTTTCTTTCGGGTAATTTTGACTTAGTATCCAAACTTAAATAACGGCATACGCTATTTTCTTTCTATCTATCTATCTATCTATCTATCTATCTATCTATCTATCTATCTATCTATCTATCTATCTGTGTCTGTTTATCTATCTCTCTATCTATCTATCTATCTATCTATCTATCTATCTATCTATCTATCTATCAATCTATCTATCTATCTTTCTTCTACTGCGTGGCACTCTTGCAGTCATCGTTTTACACAGCGTATACCATGATTACCACCGGAGGCTTTTACTGCATGACAAGCATTACGTGATGAATAACATTTCATAACTGGCGTGAAATCTAAACTTTTTATCACTCACTTGTGGTTCATACCTGCAGGCTATGGACCCCGGTCTTCAAAATTTCCGAAGCCCTCCACTACGTCGTCTCTCGTAGTCATATGTAGTATTCGGGGGTTAAACCTCAAAAATTAATTAATGATTGCATGCCACAACCACTATTATTAATCTGAGTGGCACAGAGTCGCCCAAGTCTTAATAAAACAAAGGTCTAGATGTCTATTTTCACCAAAAATTAGCCATAGCCACCTTTATACACAATCTGTTTGTTCGACAAGAAAAGAAGATATGATCGGTTATAACTTGCAATTTAAGTGTAGCACAGAAATTATTATATGGGCGCTGCGCTGCAATTGCTGGGCAAGCTACAGTCGAGCGTTCCTCCGCCCCACAGGAATAGGCTTCGCTGTTTCACTTTGTTTCAATAAAAGTGTCTTCTGTGACGTTACGTAGGTGCGTATGTACAAGTGTTACATCTAAGAACGTTTGAATAATTGCTGAAGTGGAAATTATCGCCCACGAGTGAAGCCGTACCTACCTTGAAATTGAGGCTGCGGCAGCCATCTTTCTAGGGGCAAGATGAGCTGTCGGCGTTCGCTGATTTAGAGGGAGCGTTTTCCTCGCACGCCTGGTAAGTTCAACGTCACACCTTTCTGGTCAGATAGTGCACAAAGCACGTCCTTGTGTTACTAGTTGTCTTTAGTAAGCCTAAGTTTCAAGGCAAATTTTGTTGAAGTATAAGTCGCTGACACCCGTCTTTGTGGGCTGTTGCATCGTAAACAACTCGCTTTTAACTATAGAGCAGTCTTTAGACTAACAAGTCGAAACCGCTTGATGTCGAAACGGGCACCACCAAAAAGCAGCATGGTTTTCAGATCTTTTTTGAAACCTCCTTTGTTTCATCTGGCAGTGAGATAGTCTTCAGACACTAGTGTAGTCAGCTTACTTTGTAAGCCCATCAATTGAGGCGACTCAAAAAACTCAAGATTGTCGATGAGCCTGTTAAAAGACTGAGTGCAGTATGCATCATAACTGCAACAAATCACTACTTGTTTAGCGTGAAATCATGTTCTGCAATGCGTGGAATGTATTGTATATTTTATTACGAAATTACTGAGCATTTCTATCAGGAACTGGTTCTTTTAATTTCAAATCCCGTGCGTCAAGGTAAGAAGGATAGTTTCTCGCCACGTAATCCTGGTTTATTGGCTAAAAAGCAGTCCTACTTCGCGCGTTTTTCTGTCGCACAAGCTAAGAAGATCATCTATTGCAGGTATGCGTCCTTGCTCAAACAGCACACACACACAGTGGTTCCTGGTGATGAACAGATAGAGTACCATAATAACTATACCACCAGGGTTGACTGCATAAAAGTGACGACTTTGTTTTTAGCACACTTTTTATCAAAACGAAAATTTCCACCCGCAAATTACACACCGAGGAATGACGTACTGTGAATGCCAACAAAGAGAAATGGTAGAAAATTCGAGATAATGAGAATAACCAATCCATATAATTGGTTTGATACCCTAAACGTGGTAATGGGATGGCGGAGATTGAAAGAAGGAGAGGAAAAAAAGCAAACAGAAATTAAGCTAGCACATAACACAACACACACAAAAAACCACAGTAAGTCACAGTCCATCACTATGAAATAGTAAGCGACATGACTGCTACAGTCACTTTTGGACATCGTTTTTTTTCTAAAAATATGGTAGTAGTTCTTCGGTAGTCCTCACCTACGATGTCCTCTGTCGACAGTATGCAAGAGTGCACTTCGCGTACGTAGAAAACGAAGAGACACAGGATCTCAGACAACATGACTGCTACATTAACTCAGTCATCAAATAAATATTCTCTGTTTGTGTTGAGGCTCCTACTCTCACAAGTTAGAGACCTCGAACTCTTCCCACATTGCAATTATTCGTCCTGCCGTTTCTTTACGGCGACACAGAACCAAACCCGAAGAATGCCAAGAACATGCAACACCTTCCGTTGCCACACTCAAGCTTCCCGAGCTCTGGCCGGCAAATTCTGGGGTGGATCAAGTTTACCCATATCAACGCAAGCCAACTAGCTTATGCCAATATGAACTTCATGTGCCTTTATACTGCTCAGGGCACAGACCCCGAACTTGCGACAATTAGAACATTGACTTACTACCTGTGCTTCGAAGAAGTCTTACTAGCTTGCTGTGACTACACCGTGATTTGTGACGTGTCTACAGTTCGGTCTCGACCGTATGTCCCAGAACAATTCCGACAATTGTTCTGTGCTCTACACTCCTTATTGCACTCAGGAGTGCGAAAAGCACGACGTCTCATCACTTTCCATTCCCCTTACTTTTGGCCCCGCATGTATTCTGTCTGAATATTACCCGTTGCTGGGCGGGGCGATGTATCCAGTGCAAGCGCGCCAAGGTCAACACACACACACCATGAGCTCGCCAGGTGATTTTCCCGGATCAGATGTTCGGTTTGCTCATGTTTCCCTCGGCACTATGTGTCTGCTACCACCATCCACGAACCCACGTTACGTACTAACTTGTATTGACCAATTGACCGGTTAGCTGAAACATGACGTGGTGCCATTTCTCATCTGGTGTAAAAAGAAGACAACGAGTTTCGAATACCAGCTGCTTCTATGGCCCGTGACGCAGTGCTAGTAGCATAGATTGTAGGGCTGTTGTGTCGCTGAAGACAAACCATTGTTGAAGTGCTCTTCCTAATTGATGAAGGCGCAGCGTTCAGAGCCCCTAGCTCTACAGCTGTCGGCGTCGTGGGCTGGTCAGTCCACGACGCCGAATAGCTCTTGCTCGAACAACCACTACACCGGACAAAACTGGAGTTTATGAAACGTATATATATATATATATATATATATATATATATATATATATATATATATATATATATATATATATATATATATATATATATATATATATATATATATATATATATATTGTCACCAATCTTGTCTCACTCAAGGAAACCTTCCGCAGAACTGCTCGTCAAGCTAGGACAAAAAGAAAAACTGCTCCAACCCAACCTCTTCGTCCTCTTCCACACGAAAACCACGCGAATTCATGCGGCATTAAAAAGCGGCTCAATCCCAACCTCTTCGTCCTCTTCCACACGAAAACCACGCGAATTCATGCGGCATTAGTCCCCCCTTTTAAAAAGCATCGACTCGATGCTTCTAAATAAAAAGAAGAAGAAAAAAAAAACCCATAATTAGAACACGCGTTGACGTAGAGAATGACAAAGTGAGTGCCAGGGAAAACAAAGAGGGCGCACAAGCACTTGGACCATGCGCGAACACAACAGCACCAGTGGAAGAGTCAAGAGAAAAAAAAAAACACCACATGAGATCACTGTCACGTTTGCGAAGTAACTCGCAAGCACAGAGACTATTGTGTGTAGTACGGCTTGAGTCGTACGACATGCACAGTTTCGGGCCGATGTTGTCGACGTGACGACACTGTGCCGTCCGGAAGTACTTCGTATGTAAGGTCACTCACACGTCGGATAACCTTGTATGGTCCGAAATAACGGCTCAGAAGCTTTTCAGACAAGCCTGGTCGTCGGACAGGAGTCCACACCCACACTCGTTCACCCGGGTGGTATGCGACGTTTCGACGGCGAAGGTTGTAACGTCGTGCATCTGCGTCTTGTTGGTGACCGATGTTCACGCGAGCCAGTTGACGAGCCTCTTCGGCGTACTGCGTGTATTGCTCGGCTTCTGGAGAAAGAGCATCGCTATTATCGTACGGCAGCATAGCGTCAAGCATCGTTTGTACGTTGCGTCCATAAACAAGGTGGAAAGGTGAAAATCGGGTTGTTTCCTGCATTGCCGTATTGTATGCGAACGTGACGTATGGGAGGATATCGTCCCAGGTTTTGTGCTGCACGTCCACGTACATTGACAGCATGTCCGCTATGGTCTTGTTGAGCCTTTCCGTCAGTCCATTACTTTGTGGGTGGTAAGCCGTTGTTTTTCGGTGACTCGTGCAGCTCAGTCTGAAAATGTCCTCTAGCATTTGTGCCGTAAATGATGTTCCTCTATCCGTAATCACACATGACGGCGCGCCGTGCCGGAGGACGATGTGCTGCACGAAGAACTTCGCCACTTCAGACGCCGTGCCGCAGGGTAATGCCTTTGTCTCAGCATACCGGGTCAAGTAATCGGTTGCCACTATAATCCATTTGTTACCAGTGGCCGACAAAGGGAAGGGTCCTAGAAGGTCCATTCCCACGAGGTCGAAAGGTGTCCGTGGTGGTGTAATAGGGTGGAGAAGGCCCGCAGGTTTCACGGGTGGCGTCTTGCGACGCTGGCACTCGCGGCAGCCTTGCACGTAGCGGTGTACACTGGTCGAAAGTCGTGGCCAATAGTACTGCTGGCGCACTCTGGCGAGAGTCCGCGAGTAGCCCAAGTGTCCCGACGTGGGCTCGTCATGGCACGCGAGGAGGATGTCATCCCGCATGTCGGCTGGTACAACGAGGAGGAAGGCTTTGTTGCTACCTCGAGCATTTTTCTTGTAAAGAATGCCCCTCCTTAGACAAAAGGATGACAATTCGCGAGCGATGCGCCGAGGAGTGTGAGAATTTCGGCCTTCTAAGGAATCAATAATAGGGCGCAATTCCTGATCGGCTCTCTGTCTAGACATAAAGTCAGAATCACTGAGGGCTCCGAGAAAACCATCAGCATATTCCGAGTCCATATCAGGATGTCCCACGGGTGCTCGAGAAAGTGCGTCGGCATCTTCGTGCTTGCGCCCAGACCTATACACAATCATGATGTCAAACTCTTGCAAGCGCAAACTCCACCGAGCGAGACGACCAGACGGGTCACGGAGATTGGCCAGCCAACACAGCGAATGGTGATCGGTCACCACCTTGAAGGGACGGCCGTAGAGGTAAGGTCGAAACTTTGCCGTTGCCCACACGACTGCGAGGCATTCCTTCTCTGAAGTGGAGTAGTTGGCCTCGGCTCGAGAGAGAGTACGACTGGCGTAAGCTATGACATGTTCTACGCCGTTGTGCCGTTGTACAAGGACAGCGCCAAGTCCGACGTTGCTTGCATCCGTGTGAACTTCGGTATCAGCGTCCTCATCAAAATGCGCAAGAACAGGTGCCTCTTGCATTCGCTGCCGTAACTCTGTGAAAGCTGCTTCTTGCTCTGTAGTCCAGGCAAACGGTACATCATCTCGGGTGAGTCGCGTGAGCGGTTCGGCTATCGTCGAGAAGTTGGTAATGAATCGGCGATAATAAGCACACAAGCCGAGAAAACGCCGTACCGCTTTTTTGTCTGACGGCACAGGAAAGGTGGCGACTGCTGCAGTTTTTTCTGGGTCAGGCCGCACTCCATCCGCACTCACAACATGTCCCAGAAATTTCAGCTCATCGTAGCCGAAATGGCACTTCTGGGGTTTTAGCGTGAGTTCGGCCGAACGAATAGCTTCCAGAACCATTCTTAGACGCTTCAGATGTTCTTCGAAACTCTCGGCAAAGATGACCACATCATCAAGGTATACAAGGCAGCTTTGCCACTTCAAGCCAGCGAGGACGGTATCCATCATTCGCTGGAATGTTGCGGGAGCCGAACAGAGGCCGAAAGGAAGAACTCTGAATTCATAAAGCCCATCGGGAGTTACAAACGCTGTCTTCTCTCTGTCTCGCTCATCGACCTCTATCTGCCAATAGCCGCTCTTCAAATCTATCGATGAAAAATACTTCGCGTGTCGTAGCCTGTCGAGAGAATCATCAACCCGTGGAAGCGGGTAGACGTCTTTTTTGGTGACGCTATTGAGTTTCCTGTAGTCAACACAGAATCGCAGCGTTCCGTCTTTCTTCTTTACTAGAACGACTGGCGAGGACCACGGGCTGCTCGACGGTTGTATTACCCCGTCGTCAAGCATCTCCTTTACCTGCGTCTGTATAGTCTCGCGTTCTTTAGCCGAAACACGGTAAGGTTGCTGGCGGATTGGGCGAACATCATCGTCGGTAATAATTCGGTGCTTTATGAGGGGTGTTTGACCGACTCTAGATGAAGAGGCGAAGCAAGATTTAAATTCCTTCAGCAGGGTATGCAGTGCGGCCTTCTTCTCGTCCGAAAGCTTCGAACTGACGTCGATGTGGTCCAGAAACTTATCTCCATCAACCATTTCCTCGGATGCGAAGCACTCGGTGACATCCGCTACACGGTCTCCGAAGGCCACGGTGGTGCCGCGGAAAAGATGTCGGTGCTCGAAGTTAAAATTTGTGACGAGTATCTGCGACCGTCCGTCACGCACACGCAGAATGCTTCGCACTGCACACACACCTTGAAGCAGTAAAAGGGATACGTTGCTCTCGGCGACCACGTCACCGTCTTGGAGGTCTTCACAGGTGACTTCTACGAAAGCAGTCGCTCGGGGAGGCAACGTCACGCTTTCGTCGGCAACACGCAGCGCAGGTCTACGACAGCTATCAGCGCCTCGATCGGTTGCAAGTTGCGTCGAGAAAGTCACCATTCGCTCGCGGAGATTTATGATCGCGCCATTCTCTCGAAGGAAGTCCATTCCAAGGATGAGCTGACGAGAACAGTCGCGTAGTACGAGGCAGGTTACCACAAACGTTGACTCGCGTATTTCCACTCTTGCGGTACAGCGACCCAATGGAGTAATAACGTGGCCTCCAGCAGTGCGAATACGCGTCCCATTCCAAGGTGTCATCACTTTCTTAAGACTGGTTGCCAATTTTCCGCTCATAATAGAATAATCTGCACCTGTGTCCACCAATGCGCTGACCTGAAGACCGTCTATCAGCACGGGAATGTCGAGTGAGACTCGGCCACTGGGTTCAGACGCACAATCCGGCATTTCTCTCGCACTGCACTCAGACGTCAATTCAATGTCTGCAGCGTTTTGTGGAAGCGTCGATAGGAGGTCTTCCGCACTTTTAGTCCCAGCGACCTCGCCCCCGAAGGTCGCTGCCTTCAGTTTTCCCGACGAGGGCTTGGGGAACGTCCCCGTGCCATCGTACTGAGACGTGGTCCAATAGCTGCGGGTCGTCGTGGAGATGGAGACCGCGATTGACGCCGTGGGAAAGGCAGGCGTTGCTGCGCGAGGTAGTCCTCAATTTCTCTTGGCCTCTGACCAACTAGGGGACGAGGCGAATGAATAGAGAAACCGCGCAGTCCAAGTTGTCGGTATGGACATTCCCGGTAGATGTGACCGGCTTCACCGCAATGGAAGCAGAGGGGTCTTCTATCCGACGTACGCCAAATATCGGACTTCCGCGGAGGGGCACGGCGACCGTCGATGTCCAAACCAGCATGCGCAGATTGAATTGAAACTGGCGGCATCGTCTGGATTGGGACTGCAGGGCTTGAGACCGGCATGGAAGTGCGCAGAGCTTCGGCATATGTGCGGTTCCCAACATCAGTGGACGCAGGAGGTGGTTCTAGATTTGTAACCGTTGGTTGAGGGCGACGGCTGTGAAGCACCTGCTGGACCTCGTCCCGAATAATATTGGTGATGCTGCTTACCTCCGGCTGTCTCGCCCCGTGTAGTTTCGCGATTTCCTCGCGGACGACGGAGCGGACGATTTCGCGAATCCACTCAATGCTGTTGCTCCCGAAGCTGGCGGAAAATTCAGTAGGTGATGCAGAATTCACTTGCCGGTTGAGTAGGGCTGACCGCTGATGAAGTACCCTCTCCATCGTAGTGGCTTCGGTCAGGAATTCTGCTACACTCTTCGGAGGACTCCGCACTAGACCAGCAAAAAGCTGCTCCTTCACGCCTCGCATCAGATAGCGTAGCTTTTTTTCTTCTGGCATTGCCGGATCCGCTCGCCTGAAAAGCTGCGTCATGTCCTCCACGTACATGGTGACGGTCTCATTAGGCATCTGGATGCGTGAATGCAATGCACGTTCAGCACGATCGCGGCGGTCGGGGCTCCGGTAGGTCTCCAAGAGGCGATGCTGGAACTCGCGCCAGGATGTCAAGACATCACTTCTGTTCATGAACCACGTTCGGGCGCCGTCTTTCAAACACGCGTAGACGTTGCGGAGTTTGGCGGCTTCGTCCCAGTAGTTGATCGCTGCGACGTGTTCGAACTCGCTCAGCCAGTCGTCCACATCCTCAAACAGCTCTCCGTGAAAGGGACTAGGCATCAGCGGGTTCTGGACAGTGCAATAAATTGGTGCCGACGACGTAGGAGTTTCCATGACGCCTTGAGGCGAAGTCATAGTCGCTCTATGGATAAGCTGTGCCGGTGTCTCTGGTGGTAGGCCTCGTTGGCGGCGGCTTGTTCTGTGAACTGGCGTGTCCACGGGCACAGGGCTTGTGTTCCGGCTCCTGGATGGGCTCTTGTGCATGGGGTGCGTCGTCAGTTGTCGTACCCAGCAGCTCCACCAATCTTGTCACCAATCTTGTCTCACTCAAGGAAACCTTCCGCAGAACTGCTCGTCAAGCTAGGACAAAAAGAAAAACTGCTCCAACCCAACCTCTTCGTCCTCTTCCACACGAAAACCACGCGAATTCATGCGGCATTAAAAAGCGGCTCAATCCCAACCTCTTCGTCCTCTTCCACACGAAAACCACGCGAATTCATGCGGCAATATGTATATATATTGCCACGTTCCATTTCCCAAGTTTTTGTTATCGTCCGAAAACACCGCACGATTCTCAGCGCAAACCGCGCCTGCAGTTTTCTAGAAGGTTCTGGACTGTAGTAGATCATTTCGATAAGATCACGCCCACTGTGCGAATGGTACAGATTGTTCTGGAAGCTACGCCACCGCCAGCGATAAAGCTAGAACATTCGACGGCAAGAGTATAAATGCCGACGCGCTTCGCCGCTTGTCAGTTGTTGATCGAAGGCCGACGCTCCGTTCGCCGCTATCAGTCCGAGACTGCTATCTGTGCGAGACTGCTGCTGTAATTGGACTTTCAGTTTACCGGGCACAGGTTCGCCCAAATAAACAGTTAAATCCTAACACGAAGTCTCCTGTCTTCGGCCACGTCACGACCCCGTGACATCTGGTGGAGGTGCTGGGTATCGATCCCAGTACCTCTTGCCCCCGTCAAGCCGTGAACCCAGCCCACGTCGCGGAGAAGACGCCGACGCCAACCAGGAGCAGCGAACAAGCCGCCGACAGCAAGGGCTACCACCGGAGTACGGGATTCTAGAAGACAAGGCGCGGAAGACCAAGGCCATGACCGCGACTGCAGCGACAATGACAACCGCCGCATCTCTGCCCACGATGGTCATGCATCAACCCAGGGAACCACCAATTTTCCATGGGTCATCGTTCGAAGACCCGGAGTCCTGGTTAGAAACATACGACCGTGTGGCCGCCCTCAACCACTGGGACAACGAAGAAAAGCTCCGGCGTGTGTACTTCTACCTGGAAGACACCGCAAGGACCTGGCTAGAGAATCGTGAGTCCACGCTCCGAACGTGGGATGTCTTCTGCGGCGCATTTCTGCAAACGTTCGTGAGCGTCGCTCGCAAAGAAAGGGCCGCTGCTCAACTAGAGACCCGGGTTCAGCTACCGAATGAGAAGGTTGGAATTTTCACAGAGGAGATGACCCGCCTATTTCGTCACGCTGACCCAGACATGCCTGAGGAGAAAAAAGTTCGTTTCCTCATGCGAAGGGTCAAACAGGAGCTCTTCGCGGGACTAATGAGGAATCCACCAAACACCGTCCAAGAATTTGTATCCGAGGCGACCACCATCGAAAAAACCCTTGACATGCGCACCAGACAGTATAATCGTCGCCTGACTCCAGAATGCGCTGCTGCTCAAACCAGTGACTCCGACAACCTGCGTGAAACGATCCGAGCGATCGTGCGGGAAGAGCTGCGCAAACTGTTGCCTTCGGCGCAACCTCAAGTGGATTCGATTGCCGACATTGTGCGAGAAGAAGTTCGGCAATCACTTCGAATTCCCCATACACCGCTGCCCGAGCCAGAAACTATGAGCTACGCCGCTGCAGTGCGCCACAACGCTCCTCCCCGTCCACGCCAAAACGCCGCCCCGTCGCACTTCCGTCGCCAGACACCACCGCCGCCACCACCCCCACCGACGACCTACCGTTCACCAGCGGGCCAGCGCAGTGCGCCGAGGAAAACCGACGTTTGGCGCACCCCTGACCACCGCATACTGTGCTACCACTGCGGCGAGGCCGGGCACACTTACCGCCGTTGCCAGTAAAGACAGATGGGACTGCGTGGCTTCGCCGTCGATGCACCACGTCCGCAGCCAGGAGAACGACCACGTGACATCGCCGACTACCTGACAGGAACTCGGTGGACACCACGAAGCCCTTCGCGTTCGCCATCGCCCAGCCGCCACACGTCACCGCACCACCGACAATACTCTGGCCCAACGCGGGGCCGGTCTCCTAGCCCGTATCCGGGAAACTAAGGGCAGCAACCGGTGGAGGTGCGGTTGCTGTGCGACGAACTACCGAAGATCCTCCGACGACGACGACGCCGCAACGGAGCTTTCCGAACACAACGCCAACCAGGCAAAGCCCTCACGGCGAAAGCTCACTTACTGAAGGTGGCCTGACGACGCAACATGGAAGCAGCGGAACAAGCCGACGCAGCCGTGACCCGACGCCACGCCCTAACTGTAATGCGAGACGGCGAACTAGCGACCTCGACGTTCTTATCGACGGCCACAGTGTGACCGCTCTCGTCGATACTGGAGCGGACTACTCTGTCATCAGTGGGTCGTTCGCCGCGAAGTTAAAGAAAGTTAGGACAGCTTGGAAAGGCCCTGAAATCCGCACAGCCGGAGGTCATCTCGTAACGCCTGCAGGAATCTGCACAGCGAGAGTCACCATTAAAGGCCGTATTTATCCTACAGACTTCGTAGTCCTACAGCGTTGCTCGAGAGATGTCATCCTTGGCATGGACTTCTTATGCCTCCATGGTGCTGTCATCAACCTAAAAACAAAGTCGATAACGTTATCCACAGAAGAAGCACTACCGCCGCGCACGCCGTCAGGACACCATGCCTTGAATGTGCTGGAAGAACAAGTCACTATTCCGCCTCGCTCAAGCGTCATTATTTCAGTCGGCGCTCCTAAATCACCTGACTTGGAAGGCGTCGTTGAAGGCAGTCAGCATCTGTTGGTCACCCGAAATATTTGCGTCGCAAGAGGAATCGCAGAGCTGCGGGGAGGCAAAGCAACGGTTTTGCTCACGAATTTCAGCAATGAGTACAAACATGTGAACAAAGGAACAACGGTCGCATACATTGAAGAAATTGTCGAAGCCACCAGTGCTTTCGCCCTCGCCGATTCTGCGGAACCTGCTCAGAGGCACCAAGCCCCTCCCATATCTTTCGACGTCAATCCCAGACTTCCGAACGATAAGCAAGAACAGCTCAAGGCCCTGCTCCTGCAATACGAAGATTGCTTTTCGTCATCATCGAAAATTCGGCAGACCCCAATCAAGAAACATCGCATCATAACCGAAGAAAATGCCAGATCACTCCGTCAGAGTCCGTATAGGGTTTCGACGCGAGAACGTGAGGCCATGAAGAGACAAGTTGATGAAATGCTGCGGAATGACATTATCCAGCCGTCCAAAAGTCCATGGGCATCCCCCGTGGTGTTAGTGAAGAAAAAGGATGGGACCCTACGTTTCTGCGTCGATTATCGCCGCCTGAACAAAATCACGAAAAAGGACGTGTATCCCCTCCCACGAATAGACGACGCACTTGATCGGCTCCATAACGCCAAGTACTTTTCGTCAATGGACCTTAAGACTGGCTATTGGCAAATCGAAGTCGACGAAAGAGACCGAGAGAAGACGGCGTTCATAACACCAGACGGCCTCTTCGAGTTTAAGGTGATGCCCTTCGGCCTTTGCTCAGCGCCTGCAACGTTTCAACGCGTTATGGATACAGTACTGGCAGGATTGAAGTGGCAGACTTGCCTTGTGTACTTGGACGACGTCGTCGTGTTTTCCTCGAGTTTCGACGAGCATCTTCGGCGCCTTGAAGCTGTACTTCAAGCCATCAAGACTTCCGGACTCACACTGAAGCCACAAAAGTGCAGATTTGCGTCTGAGGAGCTCTTGTTTCTGGGGCACGTTATCAGCAAGTCTGGAGTTCGTCCCGATCCACGGAAAACAGCCGCCATCGCCGACTTCCCGCCGCCCACTGACAAGAAAGCCGTGCGCCGATTTCTGGGCCTGTGTGCCTATTATAGGCGGTTCGTGATAAACTTCGCCCGCATCGCCGATCCTCTCACTAACCTTACCAAGGCCGACGTGGAGTTTAAGTGGGGAACGCCGCAGGAACACGCTTTCCAGGAGCTTAAACATCGCCTCCAGACGCCTCCGTTACTTGCCCATTTCGACGAATTCGCCGAGACAGAAATACATACTGACGCAAGCAGCGTAGGTCTTGGCGCCGTTCTTGTGCAGAGAGCTGACGGACTTGAAAGGGTTATTAGTTACGCCAGCCGATCGCTATCCAAAGCAGAAGCAAATTATTCCACAACAGAAAAGGAGTGCCTCGCCATCATCTGGGCTACGTCGAAATTTCGCCCCTACCTCTACGGCAGGCCCTTCAAAGTTGTGAGCGACCACCACGCCTTGTGTTGGCTAGCCACCTTGAAGTACCCTTCAGGTCGCCTCGCGCGATGGAGCCTGAGACTTCAAGAATATGACATTACTGTCATTTACAAGTCCGGCAAAAAACACTACGACGCCGACTGTCTCTCTCGTGCGCCTGTCGACCAACCGCTACCCGACGACCCGGATGACGACTACTTCTTAGGAACGATAACTACCGACGACTTCGCTGAACGACAGAGGGCCGACCCGGAACTTAAGGCCCTAATAGAATACCTCGAAGGCAGGACCGCCGAAGTCCCGAAGATATTCAAGCGCGCACTTGCGTCGTTCTTTCTACGAAACGGTCTTCTACAAAAGAAAAACTTTTCACCGCTTCGAGCTAAGTACCTTCTTGTGGTGCCTTCAGCTCTGCGACCAGAACTCCTGCAGGCCCTTCACGACGATCCGACGGCAGGGCACCTCGGTGTTTCTCGCACGCTCGCGAGGATACAAGAAAGGTACTACTGGCCACGTCTTACCACCGACGTCACTCGTTATGTGAGAACATGCCGGTACTGTCAGCGACGCAAGACACCGCCGACAAGGCCAGCGGGACTTCTGCAGCCAATTGATCCACCTTGCCGACCTTTCCAGCAGATTGGTATGGACCTACTGGGGCCGTTCCCGACGTCGGCTTTCGGAAACAAGTGGATCGTGGTAGCTACCGACTACCTCACCCGCTACGCCGAGACAAAAGCCCTGCCAAAAGGCAGTGCATCCGAAGTAGCTAAATTCTTCGTCGAAAATATCGTCCTACGTCACGGCACCCCAGAGGTCTTTATCACCGACAGAGGAACGGCATTCACTGCCGACTTAACTCAAGCAATCTTGGCATACACCCAAACAAACCACCGCCGGACGACAGCGTACCACCCACAGACCAACGGCCTCACCGAGCGGCTTAACAAGACGATCGCCGACATGCTGTCAATGTACGTCGATGTCGAACACAAGACGTGGGACGCCATTCTTCCGTATGTGACCTTCGCATACAACACGGCAGTGCAGGAGACGACGCAGATATCGCCATACAAATTGGTCTACGGAAGGAGCCCGGCAACGACGCTCGATGCCATGTTACCCAACGTCACCGACGAAGAAAACCTCGATGTGAGCGAGTACCTTCAACGCGCCGAAGAAGCCCGACAACTTGCGCGTCTCCGTATCAAGAATCAACAGACGATCGACAGCCACCGTTACAACCTTCGACGACGCTTCGTGGAATACCAGCCCGGTGAATGTGTTTGGGTGTGGACGCCGATACGCCGACGTGGACTAAGTGAAAAGCTTCTGCGACGGTACTTCGGACCTTACAGGGTGGTTCGACGGCTCGGCCCACTTGATTACGAGGTTGTCCCCGACGGCATCACGAACTCTCAACGACGCCGATCGCGACCTGAAGTCGTCCATGTCGCGCGCCTCAAGCCGTTTCATGCGCGTTAACAAACTTAACTAGTGTTTTTTTTTGTACTATTGTTGTATCGTAATTTATTCATTGTACTTTCTTGCATTATTATTGTACTTTCATCTTTAGTTAAAGCATCGGGACGATGCCTTTTTTCAGAGGGGGGCAATGCCACGTTCCATTTCCCAAGTTTTTGTTATCGTCCGAAAACACCGCACGATTCTCAGCGCAAACCGCGCCTGCAGTTTTCTAGAAGGTTCTGGACTGTAGTAGATCATTTCGATAAGATCACGCCCACTGTGCGAATGGTACAGATTGTTCTGGAAGCTACGCCACCGCCAGCGATAAAGCTAGAACATTCGACGGCAAGAGTATAAATGCCGACGCGCTTCGCCGCTTGTCAGTTGTTGATCGAAGGCCGACGCTCCGTTCGCCGCTATCAGTCCGAGACTGCTATCTGTGCGAGACTGCTGCTGTAATTGGACTTTCAGTTTACCGGGCACAGGTTCGCCCAAATAAACAGTTAAATCCTAACACGAAGTCTCCTGTCTTCGGCCACGTCACGACCCCGTGACAATATATATATAAGTGTGTGTGTGTATGTGTGTGTGTGTGTGTGTTTACTGTCCGCATGCCTGTCATGCAAAAGAAGCAGAGAAAATTGCTTTAGTACATATGACGATAGCTTAGAACTTTTACCAGATGCCTGGCCCACTGAGGTGCACTGTGCATCAAATAGGACAAGGCGTCAGCAGTGATTCGGGTTTAGGGGTGGAGTTTGATAGAAACTTGTCATTGTACTCGACAATATTTTGAAAAAACAATGCTTGGAGCGTATGATGTCCCATTTTTTTTTGCTTCAGTTCGATAGCTTACGATACTTCGGTGCAGCAGAGAGGACTTGACTCTTCATTTTAATTTAGGTAACTTTGCTTGCCCAGCTTCCGTACGTCACTGTGATGAAAAGAAGCACGTGCGAGATGGCCCATGTGCGTTATCAGGACTTCCACTGTAATGTGAGTTTGCATTGAATGGTCATGAGTAATCAAACTTGTCGCCTCCGTTCACGTACACTTGGGGCAAAAATAAAACTTACTCTTAGTGCTTGCATGTGTACTGACTGGAGAACTCTAGTATTTGTTTCCAAGAATTGCTCAGCCCAGACAAATCATATATCATAAAGTCGAGAAACAGGGCTCTGTTTGCATCTGCTGACATCCCGAACGTCTTCGCCTGCAAAGAACATGAACTGAGAGATTCTTCTTAGGCGCTGCTTCATGTAGGTAACGTGCGGGCAGCAACAGACGTCCACTGTCAATGATTACGCCAAGAAACCTGTGTTTAAGTTAAGTATTCACATTAGCCATTCCAAGTCAACATTAGGGTCCAGTGCTGAATAGTGCTCCCTTCGCTATTAGTAGGTCCTATAGAGGAACAATTAGCCCAATCAACTACAAAGCTATATCTGTGATGTTTGCCGAGAACAATTTTTTCTGAAAAAAAAACTTGCTGTTTCGCATCATGTATTAAGCGAAAGAACTCCCGAGTTCATTCACACAGAAACACTGAGCGAGACAAAAATAAACGCACTGACATGAAGCTTAACTTCTAAAACGATAATCTGCTCTGCTGATTTGAGACATATCTAATAGCTGCAAAAATAAGAGTGGTTCAGCTGAAGTGTAGGGCTCTGTCTCTACTTTTTTGGTCTTGCCTGTCGACATTCGTTACGCTAATTAGATGCGTCTGAACTTAGTAATCTATACCACCCTGCCTGACTCCCAACACTAATAGTGACACTCTTTCTCAGCATATGCGATATGGCTTCTATCGAAATAAAAAAGGAACGAAAGTTATAGAGAAAATTAGAAAGAGTTTGGATATTTGAGGTGGCATATGTCACTACCGCTGATGGTTTCCATCTTTTGCGTATTTGCATTGTAAAGTAGCAGCAAAAAAGCACCATAACAAGCTGTAACAAAGTAAATAAATTATACCAAGGTATTAGCTCTAGCACACGTCTATGTGTATGCATTGATCCGAGTAAATTAGAGAATGCAAAATCAGCACTAAAATACCGAGTGTCCTAAAACCATGGCGCTTATGTAGTGACATGTGGGCATGTTTGTACTAGAAAGGGAGCGTCTTTGCCATATTCACAGCCTCCACGCATGAGAATCACTCTTACGGACTACAATTGCCAAAAAACGCCAATTCAAAGCAGAAATCAACTGCCGTCTTTATTCATCAATATATTCAAACGATTGATTTTCTAAATATTTAGAATTTTGATAATTAGAATAAAATATTGATGAAATAGCAAACACTCGAAAACAAAACTGCAGTTGCGTGCAGACCTTAAACAAATATGCTTTATTTATGGTAATAAAGATCACGCTGTACAGTACAATATCCATGTACGTTTTTGCTGGTCCTGTTTGCATGCGGATGTTAGTAAGACCTGTTTTAATTCATACAAATTTTGTAGTCAAAGCTGGTAGCCAGAGGGAAAAGTGGTTGCGTCCGAGATCATGTTGCCTATAGCTAATGCAAGCAGGCTAATTGTAGCATTACAGTGGGGAAAAATTACGAAGAATTAGGCTGGATGCTTAGGAAGAAAACAACAAGAAAACAGTGGCGCGATGCATTCACCCACTGCCGCATAGACTGGAAAACCATCACCACCACTCACACAAGGCTGCCATGTTCATGTTCATATCAAGTACGTAAAAATGGTGAGGAAACTTTACTGCTCAGCAATAATGGGCCCGTTTGTGGAAAAGAAAGCCATTGTTATGTTTATGAGAGAACAATATATTAGTAAAAAGACCGATTCATGAGACGTAACTGTTGTTACATAATTTGCAAAGAACTACAAAGTTTCAAAAGATAACTGCCTGATATACACAAGTTTTTAACAGCGCAGTAATTACAGATATTGGGATTTCGACTGAAAGGACGTAATCATGATACAACATACTCACGTTGAGAGACAAATAATTACTTAAGTGATTTAAAGCGCAAAACAGAGGCAAACATATTAAAATTTCCGCTTGTTTATTTCAGATATCCTATCTAGTTGATATGACTAGGCTCGCTTATAAACGGTTTCATGATACAACAGAGGCAGGCGCCTTACGCGGGCGACCACCATTCTCAAGCGCATAGACATGGCAACGGACAACGCCTTGTTCGTGGACGCCGCTGCCTATCGCAACAACCGAGCCTTCGCCACGGTCGCGGTATCATCCGTGCAGCAGACTCTTAACTCAGCCGCAATCCTCACTCGAAACCCCGAAGTAGCGGAGCAAGTAGCTATAGCTATAGCTATGCTCGACAGCAAACGGGAATTCATCTACAGCGACTCCAGGCTGGCCATGAAATCCTTAAAACGCCGAGTCATCTCCGACCAGGCGTTACGTATCCTGCGCAAAGCAAACCAAAGTGCCCTGAAGCACTACATCGTCATCTGCTTCCCCACCCATCTCGGTCAGCTTCCGGGTGCGTCGCCACAGTGCAACCCCATTTCGCTGAGTTAGAGACCAATCGGGATGCAACAATTGCGTACAAAGACATAACGGAGCACTTTTTACCTTGAACGCCGCATTTTTCATCCCCACATCCGAAACTTAACAGACCATATGCCTGTTACAGACACACCCGTACCCAAACCTTGCCACGCTTCACGTTTATTATCCCGATGCATACCACAGCGACGCATTCCCCTCTTGTAGACACACAGCGACACTCGCACACGTGCTCTGGGAGTGGGAAAACATTCCTCCCTACTCTACCTTAAACAAGTGGAAGAGGTCTCTCGGGAGCTCACTTCTTGCCGACCAGTAATAGGCCGTCCAGCAGCCTCACGAAGCGGCCACCAGGGCCCTGTCTTTCCCTACGTGGGAGACGCCCGTTACGCGCTAAGCGCGTCCTGTAGGACTGAAATAAAGTTTTTTTTTATTCAATTCTATTTCATGCGACAACCAACACATTAAAATTGCGCGTTCAGCTCGAAAGCAGAAAAAAAAAACTTGAAAGCCAAATAAACAGCTGCATCGTCTTTTTTAATCCCTTGTATAGCTTTGGCGCAGTCTATACTAATATTTTTTTTTAGAAATAGGCAGGTGAACTATACTTTCCTGTACAAAAGTTAACTCGTTGTATTTTAAACGCAGAGTTTGTTAATTTTTGGTCTGAGCAATAAATAAGAGTGGAAAGCATTAGGATAGCGTAACGTAAACCACATTCGACTTTAACACGAGAAAGTGCGTGAGCACCCACTTGAGAATGCTTGCTCTGCGGAAGCGAAAAAACTGACACAGCAGTTGATAGAGGTAGCAGAGAGCGTGCCCAGGCACACAGTGTTTGAGCTAGCGACAGCTGCGAATGTGGCGCCTCCTTGCGACACACGCAAAAATAAACAACTGCAAGTGGCACGATTCGGTCTATACTTAGCATTACATCATTCCTTTATCAGCGCCGGCAGCCGCACTCTCAGCGGTCATTACTCCTTGCATGAGCAACTTCAGAGGCGGCACTGAGACTGCGTTTTATGACTGGTGCTGCTCCCTGGACACCAATTCTGTCACCATTTAATATAACGAGCAGCTGTCGAAGCAAATAATGTGCAACAAGCTGTAGAGTAAGAAAAAAATTTGGAACAATACAAAGAAACAGAAGTGAGCCAGAATACAACACAAGGCGAGATTGCCGCGTGTCACTGTATATCGAGAAGGTGCGAAATGGGTGAGTAAGAAGGAGAACAACGACTGGCACATAGACGGTATAGGTAAATAAAGACTGACAAATCAGAAGGGGAAGCCGTACAGTTTAGTGTATTACGCACTGTGGACACTATTTTTGCATAAAAGCCATCCCTTTGTCAACAGGTTTTATTTTTTTTATACCTTGTGATCTATGTAATGTTCCATCGATGCGCTTGATAATAAGCGCATGATCCTGCAGAAATTAAAGTGAATTTTTATTACAATATTTCCACCTTGTAAAGAAACTGTTACGAAGGTACTCTTCCATCGCTCGATATAAATTCTTTTATGACAGCTAATTTATAAATAAAACTTAGCATAATAAAATAGGGATACCTGTGTGGCTTGCATGACTAAAATCTTTTCTCTCGCATCTTGTATTGTTCCCCTTTATTTTTGGATAGTGAACAGCCATCATCATAATGGGCCACGAACTCATCTTTATTGTCAGCCTATTTTTGTCCACTGTAATAGGAAGTTGGCCTCTTCTGCACCTGTTCTGTCGTCTCGCCCTGTCACGTGCGTGTTCGTCAGGTATAGGAAGGAACTGCGCACATTTACAGGTGAAGCAACTACCTGCAATGAAAACATTTCCGCGTATCACCCACATCATTGTTAATCAATGTTAAGGTCAGCATGAGTAGAGAATACGACTGGGGTATGATTTTTTTTCTAAAGTGAAACGTTCCAACATGTAAGTAAGAATATGTACAAACATTGCACTTACATACATATGTTGAACAGTCGCATATTCTGTATATATGTCCAGTTCAATACAATTACGTAAGAACTAGGCGAAGGCCGCACTATTCTCTTCTATAGATTTTTTTTCTTTCCAGGTGCTGATTACGAGCAGAGGCACCTGCCAATTCAGGAGATGACATCACTAACCCATTTGAAGGTAACACGCCCGCTGGGAATGACAAGACGCCTTTGACAAACATAGGTTTTTTTTCTATTGAAACGTCCGCCAGCCCATCTATGACACTTCGTCTGTTCACTATGCTTTACCACTTTGCAGCTTTATATTACTCAGCCATGAAGGACAGGGAAGAGAGCGTAAGCGCACAGTGTGCAGATAATTCGTGCAAAGGCGTTGATCGATATCTCAGATCTTGGCTTAAAACCAAAAGTTCGGCGGCCGCATACGTTTTATAATTGCTTCGCAGGAACTTCATTGCCACTTTACGTGGCATCTCGCATAGTTGCTTTGATTACTGTTAATTACTTAAAAAGATTTCTAGAATCCTTTTCGTCTCGCCTTTAAACATTTAAAAAACCTTCCGAACTCTTATATTAGCGGGAAAATCAGTTCTGTTCAATGCTTATGTCGTCTCCAATTGAAACCAGCATAACTATGAACAAGTCGAGAAAAATATGGTAAATTATATAACATGATTTGTTTGACTGTCAAAATATTGAGCACATACGGGCTACTCGTGGTGGGGAACGTCTGCATCTTTTTCAGAAGGTTGTTCAGAGGAACAGTTGGCCTACGGCGATGCAGTGGCCGCTCTTCACACATTCAGGCAAGCGCTCAGCCCGTCTTCAAGCGCAATTCCAGTCGTCCTGAGTGTGCATGCAAATGATCTAATTACGTTAATTAGCTGGGCTGCAATAGTTCTTCCTTTTTGAGAAACTCCATTTCTGAACCTGAGTGCTAAGGAACATCTTGTATAATCCTACGTTTTCGACTGAGAAGTGTCCGGATAGGCAAAGCCTGAAGTGCTAATATTGAGCTCAAGAATGCTGCGAAATTAATTTTAAGATTTACCACCACGCTTTCACAAACTCTTATAAATATGTTGCACACATCGTGAACCTCGATAAAAACAGCGCATGCATCCAGTTCTGGTAAAAATGTGTTTTGAAGTTTTCGTTCCAATATTAGTTATGTAGACATTCCAGGTATGTTCTTGCCGCTGGTGTGAGGTTTGTGGGATCTCATTATGGCGAACGCTGCACCACGCTCCTGGAGGGTATGGACACAGTAGGCGTGGTTGGAACGAGCCAAGTCAACAAGACATTTATTCCACTACTTTTAAATAGACGATATCGTCAGCCGAATTATTATACCATCGATCGTGATCCACACGCTGTAACACCCTTACACATTATTACTCAACACTCAACAACCCATACAAACAAGGCGGTGTCGCTAACGCCTGTCTCACCACGTGGGCTCACCGCAGACGGCCTGCGGTGCCGTCCACGGCAGGCCCACCGCTGGAGGCTACCGCCCGCGCTACCACCCCACGCCAGCCAACTGAGACCAGCTTAATTCTTGCGCACCAAGACTTCCCGCCAGGCGTCGCCGCTGGCGCTTACGTTTTCTAATCATGACGATGATAATGGTGGCGATACACGCTAACAAGCACAACGCCACATAACCACTCAATAGGTGTGACCCCGAAGCACGGCTTCTGCGTAGAATGAGAAAGTCACGCGGCGCAAACTCCCTTACAAGGGGTGTAAGCACCCCCAAAGGTTCTGTATGTATTTGTTTATTGATTTAGACATACTGTAGCATATCATGAGACAAGACGAGTTGCGATAACATCAAAAGTCAAGCGCGGACAAAAATTAGTTTATCGATATATATATGACAAAACTTTTGTCAGAGCCATGTCAGAGCCAGGTAGGTCAGCATTATTGGCGTTTATCTGCAGCGTGACACAGTCTAGGAACAACTATTAGCGTTGCTTTCATTAGCAAGCAGTCCTTTATATGTCGTTGTGTATGAATAGTCATGAGGTTGTGCAGGAGATAGCAGCAATGTCGTGGTAAGAAAGACAACATAATTCGCGGTTTATTCAACTTCCATATCAAGCCTATACGCAACGCAAATCAGTAGTAGTCTTCATATAAGCGCGAATATATTGTTGCCGTGCAGCCGAAAAGCAAATTTCACTGATAATGACGAAGACGCGTTTCTTGGGTGTGTTTACTTGACCCATGATGAGCATAAAAATATGTGCTTCAAGCTCTCTCAGAGAAACAATCACCAGTTTTTTTAACACTTTGAAAATATCCTCAATGCGGCTTTGCCACCACAAAGAAAAGTCTGTTCCTCCAAAGAAACAAATAGGGTATCTACGCTTTATAGCATGTTCGCGTTGTAGGTACGTGCCCATTCTTCCGGACCAATAGTGGTCACGAACTGGGCCAGGGCCATACGATCCCAATTTATCGAATTTATTGCCCCTAACCACGATTGCTACCATTGTAGGCATCATTTTGCCCCCTGATAACACGCAGTATTACTTGACAGGCAGTCTTTCATAGCCCTTCCCATCACAGTATTTCGCAGGCACAGAGCCGCCTCATAGCATCTGGGCCTTTCCGTTCTATCTACTGGAAATTTCGCATAAAGATGCAGGGTCTCATTTAGTTGTTCGAGCATTTTGGTGCGTTTTTTTTAACAAGATGGCAAGTGCTTGACATTCGAATAATAATGCTTAACGTGGGCACTGTCGCTGCCTTTACTATGACACTGTGTAGCCAACTACAAGGAATACTAGTATCGTGAGGCTATGTTTACCCACCCTGTGCCATTGAGGTTGTTCTAGCAGCAGTGGCGTTCCAAAATGTGCAGGTGTAAATCCGGTCGGGTGAGCAGAAGTTGTAGTTAACAGAGAAATAAGTAAAACAAAATTATGATGATGATGATGATGATGATGATGATGATGCTAAAATTGTGTAAATGTACGCACTTCAAATATGGCGCCATATTTGCAATGCCGCGAATCTCCATACAGCCACTCACGCACACTCGCGCGGTTACCACTTCGCCCTCCAAGGGTGTTCACTGAAAGGAACTGAAAGAACTTTCTAGTCTGCCGCTACACGATGTATATTTTTTCAATGCAATACAGTATTGCCTATAGAACAACTGGAAATCTAAAGCAAGTGTTATCCTAGCGTTTGCAAGGTGGAAACGAGTAATCTTAACAATGTGGTTTCACTTGACATTTACACTTTTCACCTTTTTCTTTGCGGTAAGATAAATGATTCAACATTATATTGTGAGCAGATCGGGCATTGGGATCTTTTGCGAAAATTTAAAATGGTGGCATTCCGAATCCTCTTTAACATAATTGTTCCATTTCTTGGGTTGGATTTGTAGTTTCTGTTCTGGCGTGGGAGTACCATCTTGACTTACTTACGCTCGCTTATTGTGCTGTGGCAGGAGTTTAATGTATCATAGTCTTATAAGAATCACGTGTACCCAATCCCATCAGTTTTCGTTTGATGCTTTCCGTGTGATAACCACGATATGATTAAGAGACCGGACATAGTGCAGGACCAGATCTTTTGTCTGGCTTTTGTCTGGATGCTTTAGTTCAACTACACGGATCTATGTACTTTGCCCCCATCTAAACGTCGCCACTGTAGTAGAAAATTGAACCAATGACCATGAGCTCTACATAAGGAAGCCACACCACTGTTTCCCATCAGAGCTCGTGTGCAATATGACTTGAAAATATCGCAGATAGAAAGATGACGGTTGATATAAATAATTTTGATTGCCAGCATCATGCAAGACGCCTGCAAACATTCAGGCAGCCTCATATGAACTGAGATCTAACATCAACCTTTTTATACAGAAAAGGTCTGCCATTTGCAATAACATTAGACTATATATGTTCATACTTTGAAAGTGTTTGCAACGCATATCGCATTTATTTAGAAATTGCGAAAGCTTCTACCTGTCATTCTTTCACGGTGAATATTTTCACATATCGAAATAGCAAACAGTGACGCCATTTAGAGTTTTTAACGCAAAGTGCTGTACAGTGACCGAACAGTGAAGGCTCTTTATGAGGCCAAACGAGACGTGAAACAATTAATTGGAAGACACTTCCACATTGCCTAACACCGACTACAATAGCCGTGTGTGATAAAGAGACGTAAAATATCTGGTGCAGTCCCGAAGCTGGTTGACGCAAACTTTAGCGCCGGTTTACAATATAAACTTCTGTGCTCCATGAAGCGTGACGTCATAGAGCACAATATTCATGAGAGTGGTAACTCATGTTCTCTCGAAGCTCGTTTATAATAATAGGAGTGCAGTTTGCGAAATCGTGTTTTTGGATCAACTTAATTTGCATAATGCGCGATAGGTTTGCAGTGGATAAACTTCAGAGTGATCTGGCTGCAACACAAAAGACTCAGCTTCATCACTTATTTGGAAACCCTGATAGGGATAAGCATAATTCTTGTGGATTATTTCATTAAAAAACACTGGCGTAAATATAGATGGGTGAGGAAATCTAGACCCCTCTTGTGTTCAGGCTGGGGGGGGGGACACCCTTTGCAAGTGTTTCTTGGCGATTTAGCTTGAGAATATCATGTATTTGTGCTAATTGACAAATATTTATAGAGCTATAAACTTTTCTTAAGGCTGATTATTTTCAATGTGTACTGGTGTTCAATATCAGTCGGCTGTGAGGGACAATGGAAATTGCGAAAGCCACTCGATTGGTGCAGAGAAGACTAAATAGAACAATGCAGTTACTCAAGCTCGAATTCCGTGCTTGTTTTAAA
The DNA here is from genome assembly GCF_043290135.1 of Rhipicephalus microplus. Classification (NCBI taxonomy): domain Eukaryota; kingdom Metazoa; phylum Arthropoda; class Arachnida; order Ixodida; family Ixodidae; genus Rhipicephalus; species Rhipicephalus microplus. The sequence continues at coordinate 109,660,295 of NC_134704.1, forward strand.
TGCGAAGCATTTCTTAGCAAACTTCGGCGACTTTGAGCGTATCTATCTATCTATCTATCTATCTATCTATCTATCTATCTATCTATCTATCTATCTATCTATCTATCTATCTATCTATCTATCTATCTATCTATCTATCTATCTATCTATCTATCTATCTATCTATCTATCTATCTATCTAGCCCATTACGGCTTTTAGCTCTCCTGGAAGTTTCGATGATGGTATCGATACCAAACTTAGTAAGCCATAAGATGATTGTATGAGAAACATAAGTGAATGGTCATAAGATGAAAATAATGACATGTATGTCATGAATGTTATAATTTATATATCGTGGTTTTGCTGTTCTTGCGGTGGTTTTGTTCCCATGACAAGTTGCAAAACTGGTATGGTAGGACATGGCTGCATGGCGAACACAAGGGACAGACACTAACATAAAAATCATGACATGCCTGTCATGTCACAACGTGACATGACAACATGACAACCCGCGCTCAAGATACGCTCGCTTCTATTTCGCTAGCTTCATATATACCAAATTAGGGATTACGGGACATGAATGAATGATGAAGGTATGTGACTGGTGCAAACATGATAATCATGAGATGCGTGTCATGTAAAAACATGACTACATGCCACGCTCATGATGTGCTCGCGGCCGTTTCGCTAGCTTCACATATACCAAAGTTGGTATTACGGGACCCCAACGGATGACGAAGGTATGTGATTGGTGCAAACATGATAATCATCAGGTTTATGTCATGTAACAACATGGCTGCAAGCCACGCTTATGAAGTGCTCACTGCCGTTTCGCTAGCTTCACATATACAAAGTTTGGTATTACGGGACGTGAATATATGACGAATGTATGTGACTGGTGCAAACATTATAATCATGACATGCGTGTAATGTAACAACATGACTACATGCTATGCCCATGATGCGCTCGCAGCCGTTTCGCTATCTTCAAATGTACTAAATTTGGTATTTCGGGACGCGAACGTATGACATAGGTGAATAACACGTCCGAACATGATAGTCGTGATATGCGTGTCATGTAACAACATGACTACGAGCGACACTCATGATGCGCTTGCGGCCGGTTCGCTAGCTTCACATATGCCAAATTTGGTATTACGTCTCGTGAATGAATGACGAAGGCATGTGATGGGTGTAGACATCATAATCATGAGATGTGTGTCACGTAAGAACATGACTATGTGCCACAATCAAGGTGCCAATAGACTGCGACATGACCCGCCACAGATGCACGACGGCGTTCGTTTCGTCGCGTCAAGCCGTCGATGTCACGCAAGGCGCTGGTCTGCCTGCAATAGACTCGCGGGCGCGCGCTGCGTTGCGTTGCATTGACGCACGCGTGTGTGAGTGCGCCCGGCATCCCTCCGTCACGACGAAAGGTAGATGCAGTGCTGTAATGGTAGAGCACAACCTACTCTATTCTGCTGACCTGCCCAGCGAGCGAAGCACCAGCACGCCCTTTCTAGTACTGGTGCCTGCCGCTATGCGCTTTGTGGCGCTACAACTTACCCCATCCGCACCGGTTGCTGATGGCCAAAACATAGGCCGCCGCGCTTTTTTTTTCATCTGCTGGCGTGCTTTGAGAGAAAAGCAGCAATGTTTACGCGTGCATACACTCTGGACGATTGGAAAAAAAATGAATAGAAGCCTCTTTTTGAATAAACTTAAAAGTACAATGAAGATCTTTTGCTACCGTCTCCTCGTGCCGAGCCGCGATAGAAGCGTGCAGGTAGGTGCAGTTTGTCCACCAGCGAAGCGACGTTTCTTAATGCAAATGAACTATCACGATGGTGCGTGCTGCGTGCCTTTCTGCGAATTGAGGCAAGGGAAGACTTCCGATGTGACTTTTACTGAGTTTCCAGTGATCGAGCTGGGTGAAAAATGGATCAAGGTGATTTCTAGAAAGAGTAAGTCTGCTCAATTAGGCCTTCTCTGCCATGCTGAAATTGTAATATGGGTTCTAAATTACTACGTCTCTTGAAAAGAGTGAGTTGCTGGGCTGGTTGGTGGTGCATGACAGACTGAGACGCATATTAGCGCAAAAAAATAAACCAACAACCTCAAGAAAGTAAATGACGACATGCTATACTCACAACTTTTTATTAGCAAAAAAAAGAAAACATGACAAGAGTGCACATATGCAAGCCATGTCAATACATGTGGTTATGCAACTAGCTTTTAAAACGCACCCAATGTGGGAAGAAGCAGCTTCTTCGAGATTGCTTTGGTAGTTTAATTACATTACCAAAAATAGCAGAGATCGTTGCATAAGTGAATATTTATCACGTGTCGCTTAATTAGTTCGACCTTGAACTTGAATTTATGTGCTGGGGCGTCTGATATAAACGTGTTAGTTTACCCGTCTATGTGCATGCATGACAAAAGGACATATACGTGAAAACTTTTCTCCTAATGAAGGAAGGAAGGAAAATAGAGGGAAAAGAAAGGCAAGGAGGTTAACCAGCCTCTAGGCAGCCGGTTTGCTACCCTGCGCATGGGAGAGGGATGAGGGAGATGAAAGAGAGCGGAGAGGAAAGATAGAAACAGCACATTCGGCAGCACACGCGCGCACACTCCGTCATAGTCCAGTCTTGTCTTTCGCGGTGTGTGACATTACTGTTACAGTCGCTTGTTCAAGTCGGTGTCGCATAGGAATTTCAACAGAGTCTTCGTCGCCTTCTGTTGCAAGGTCTTCTCTCGGGCACTTGACAGAGTAGTGTCCACAGACATTTGGCTGTTGTCGATGCCCGCAAAAGCAGACGCCAGTGACTGTCTCTGGATTTCATACAATGGACAGTCACACAGGATGTGGTGTAGCGTCTCTTCGCAATGACAGGCATCGCAGAGAGCGTTGTCTGCTATTCCTATGACAAAGGAGTAAGATTTTGTAAATGCCACTCCTAGCCATAAGCGATGAAGAAGGGTGGCTTCTCTTCGGTCGAGTCCAGTGGGCATGTGGAGAGCCATCAAAGAGGACAGGTGGTGTTGACGATTCGTATCGATGCTTGGTGGGCACCATAGTGAAAACGTGATTTCACGCGCAAGTCGCCGAAGATTACTGTCAGCATCGGTCCGCGAAAGTGGTATGGCTTCTTCTCGTGTTCCTTCAAGGGCTGCCCGCGCGGCAGTATCGGCATTCTCGTTCCCTATGATGCCGCAGTGATTTGGCAGCCATTGAAGCGTCACATGATGCCATTTCTCGTGTGAAGTGTGAAGAAGGCATGTACTGCCTGTAGAACACGAACATTGGTCTTGCAGGTATTGCTAAGCACGGGCAAGCTATATCTGAGGAAACTGAGAAACAGGACCCAGTAGAGCTCCATCATTGCGTCTACTGACATCCCCCACGTCTTTCCTGCCAGGAACTTGAACAGTTGAGAAATAGCGGTCAGGCGCTTCTTCATATAGGTCACATGCGGACTCCAACAGAGGTCCATATCAATAATGATGCCCAGAAACCGGTGGTATTTGGCGTAAGAAATCCGTCGCCCGCAGATTGAGATGACATAAGGGGTCATTGCTTTGCGAGTGAAAGCCACCAGCGCGCATTTTTCTGGTGATATGCTGAGACCTTGTTTGAACAAGTAGTTGGCAATCATAGTTGCTGCTTTTTGAAGCCGGGAACGTATCTGAGGACGTGTGACTGCCGATGTCCAGACACAGATGTCGTCTGCGTATATTGAGATTTTAATGGTGCTTGGCAAGTATTCAGCAAGGCCAATTAGTGCAAGATTGAATAGCGTCGGGCTAAGAACTCCGCCTTGAGGAACACCCCTGGAAGTATAGCGTCGCGTAGTTGGGCCATCTTCGGTTACCACAAAGAATGACCTTGCAGCCAGGTAACTCAAAATCCACCGAAAGACTCGACCACCAAGGCCAACCACCGCAAGAGCACCCAAGATGGCTTCATGTAGTACATTATCATAAGAGTCTTTCACATCTAAAAACAAAGCTGCCGATAGTCGCTTACGGGATCTTTCGTGCTGAACGTACGAAACTAGATCAACGACAATGTCAATAGAAGAGCGGTCGCGTCGGAAACCAGCCATTGAATTCGGATAAATCTTGTAGTATTCAAGATACCACTCCAGGCGGCCTAGTATCATCCGTTCCATTATCTTCCCTACGCAGCTGGCCAGTGCTATTGGGCGGTATGAGGTGAGTTCGAGTGGGGATTTGCCCTGCTTCAAGATGGGTAACAAGCGGCTTACTTTCCAGTCATCAGGAACATTGCCATCCTGCCACGAGATGTTGTAGAGGCTCAACAGTTTTCTCCTTGCACCTTCCCCAAGGTTGCACAAGGCTCGGTACAGAATACCATCTGGGCCCGGAGAAGTTGAACGCCTGCAGAGAGCTAGTGCCGCCTCGAGCTTCTCCATTGTAAAAAGGAGGTTCATGTGGTAGTCACGGGAACGGGGGACGTCACCTCTCACTGGAGAATCTGGACAAGTGGCTTGGTTGGCGATCTGCGCACAGAAATCTTCTGCGACATCGATGTCTTGCCTCCTTTGAAATAGCGCGAGCGCTTTGGATGGAAAGCGCTGTTTCGTAGGGTGACGCAGACCTTGCACCGTTTTCCAAATGTGGGAGAGTGGCTTCCGAGGGTCTAGTGACTGGCAAAACGTTGTCCATTGTTCCGACGCTAATCTATCCATGCGACGCCGAATCTTCTTTTGCATCCTCCTGGCTGCCCTAAGATCGTGAATTGATTTTGTACGCCGATACCGACGCACCGCCCGGCGTCGCAGTGGTCGGAGTCGCTCCAACTCTATATCAAAGTCGTTTCGTGTGGAAGATATCGTCACCATGCGAGTGGCGTTTCGCATTGTGCTCTTAATTGTTTCCTCTAACCCAGATCGTAGGCCATCGCTGCAAGCATCTTCCATGTCAGATTCGAAGTTGGTCCATTGGACTGCTCGAATGGTCGTCCGTGGACCATAACTAGACAAGCCTTTGATGTTAAGGTAGATTGGAATGTGATCACTTCCTCGTGTCTCAACATCTGGAAACCACTTGACGTATCTCGCGAGGGAGTTGGAGACAAAAGCAAGTTCGAGACAGCTGCCGTATGTCACCCCTCGAAGAAAAGTGGGGCTGCCGTCGTTCAGGAGAGTAAGGCCATAGTTGTAGGCGATGTTTGCTAACCTCCGTCCTCTTGCGTTTGTCCGCGTACTTCCCCATACGTGACTGTGTGCATTGAAATCACCTATGACGACCCATGGTGCAGGACACACTCTCAAAATATCCGCTAATCTCCTGGAGTCGAGATTACTTGACGGCGATATATAAACGCCTATGACAGTAAACATGAGTTGGTTCTTTTTCACAGTGATGCAGACATACTGATTGTCATTGTGAGGTGCAATTGGTTGCACAACATACGTCAGTTCACGACGAACAAAGACGATGATTTTGCTGCACGCACCGTTCGTTGAAGACATGATAATGAAAAGTTGTGAGTAGCGTGTGTCCTTGTCTTCTTTCATGTGGTCATCCATTTTATTTAGTGCTAATGTATCTCAGCCAGTTACGTGTCTCACATGGTTAACGAGTTGAAGTCATACGCTCACTTCATAACTGTGTTTTATTTTATCTATTTCATTTTATTTATTTTATTCGGATGACGACGAAGTGATTCTGGCGTAGAACACGGCTGTTACTATCTGTAATTTTTCAAAGTTTTTCTGTGACTCTGTGGAACACACCGTTCTAGTGACTGCGGCGACGAACGTGGATTCACCTGGGCTTCCACCGCAGCCTTCGACATCGTCTGCAGCTACCACGAGAAAGCGTACGGGCCACCCGAGTGATGCCGACAGCAAAGACACGCTGATTTACTCTACGGCCAGCGACGAAAGCTCCGATGAAGGCGACTTCGTGCCTGTGACAAGGCGGCAGCGAAAAAGAAGACTAGTGATGCCGTCTCCAACAACGAGTAAGAATATGACGACGACGCAAGAGCCTACGATATACACAATTCTGTTTGTGCCGGTCAATTCGGCTCATAGTCTCAACCGGCTCAATCGTCAAGTCACGTCTAAGTTTCTTCAGGAACTCGCCCAGGGAGAGATCGCAGACGTGCGGATCAATGGCCGTAAGAACATCCTCGCCGTAGACGTCACTCAACGAAGCACGTTGGAAGTGCTGAGCAACGTCAAGATGTTGGATAGCATCAATGTTCGCTCATATATACCTGATGGTCGCGACTCTATGGCAGGCGTCATTTACGACATCGACATTTCCATCAGTGAAAGTGACTTTGCTGCTCTCATCAAACCGGTGTCTGCAGAACTTACTATACTGCAAGCTCGTCGCCTTGGCAAATCACGCTGCGTGAAGCTCGTGTTCAAGGGTGACAGCCTTCCATCGCAAGTCAAGGTCGACCATTTTCGACACACAGTGCGACCATTTGTACCGAAGCCCCTTCAATGCCGGAAATGTTATAGATTGGGACATGTCAGTGCTGTTTGTACAAACTTGGCTGTGTGCTCGCTATGCTCAGAATCACATAGCGCAGACGCTTGCCAGGCAGAACTTCGAAAATGTCGAAACTGTCATGGCCCTCACGAAGCATCGTCAAAAGATTGCCCAATCATGAAAAAGGAAATTCAAGTGTTGAACCAAATGATCCGGAATGGCTCAACTCACAGGGAGGCCGCTGCCCAAGTACGACGCCGGCGGTCTCGGCGCCGGAGGCCCCTGAGGAGACCCAGTGCTGAAGCAAGAATTGAACCTCACCAAATGACCACCGGAATACCACCTTAAGCGTCCAGACACGCGGACAACAAATCCTCCAAGCAAGAACAAAAGCATCACCGGCTCGCCTGAAGCATGGCCAGCGCTGCCAACGATAGACCCACCATTTGAGCCACCACACCGCTCGTCTACAATCACTTCGGAACGAGAATGTGGTGATAGTCGTGACAAAGAAATCGTAGCCATGGTAAAGGCCCTTATGAATACCATTCGTATGCTCCTCACTAGCATTGACAGTCCAGCTGCAAAAAGTGCACTTCAGTTAGTGGATGCGCTGAAGCAGGTGCTATCAACTCTGGAAAGGCACCATGGCTCCGCCTCTGCAAGCCTTTCGTAAAGAGGTCAAAGGAGCTTCGATATTTCAGTGGAATGCCCGAGGCCTCAAGCCCCGCCTTTCTGATATCCGACAATTTGTGTTTAAAAACCAGTTTCAAATTATTGTTATCTGTGAGCCAAGGCTACACAATGCAATACGACTATCCAGGTACGAAGCCTTCAAGTCCGCTACCTGCAACAAACAGAGTAAAGTCATTGTATATATCAGATGCGACCTTACCTATATCGAGCACCGTGTAGCACCTCACGATGACAACCAGTATGTCTGCTTGACAGTTGAATGTAGAGACCTCCATTTCACGCTTGTAGGCACATATCTATCACCTTCAAACCGTTTTGAACCTGAAAGACTACGTGCACTGTTAACAGCCACACCTGGGCCATGAATCATCACCGGAGATTTCATCGCTCACCACCCACTATGGGGAAGTCAAAAGACAGACAGTCGCGGAAGGCAAGCATTCTCCTTTGCTCTGGAGCAGGAGCTGCTTTGTGTAAACGACGGAAGCCCAACGTTTCTACGGGGAACGACATACAGCAGCTGCCTTGACTTGACATTTGTATCACGAAGCCTAAATGGAAAGGTCAAGTGGTTCGCATACTATGAAACTTATGGAAGCGACCGCATACCAACTTATTTGAGGATCAAGGGCCTGAAAAAGTCGCCATACTACGACACTTCGACTCGCATCTACTAGACAAAGTTCAGGTCACTGACGGAAAAAAGGTGTCAAGAAAATAAAACGCCTCTTCTTAACACCCTCGAGGATATGATTAGAGGTGCTACTCAAGAAGCGACCTACCATATTCAACATACTTCAGATTATTGTCAACATCAAGCGGAATTGGAACGGCTCAGAGCGATCCGTCGTCGTGCAGAAAGAACATATAGGCGCACTAAGTCCATTCACGACTTGAGGGAGGCAAGGCGCCTACAGAAATAAATTCAGCGGCGAATCATTTTACTTCAATCCTTTTGCTGGAAATAGCTGTGCGAATCTTTGGATCCACACAAGTCTTTGACGCAGACATGGAGAATTGTCCATGGCCTACGAACATCGCCACATCAACATCGCCCCTTCAAGTGTCTTTCTCTCCACCAAGGATGCACCGAAATTGAAGTAGCAGAAGATTTCTGCATGAAAGTTGCCAGTCATACGTCCGCATGCACCACGCGCCACTTAGAAAACGCTCCAGTTTCAAGAGATTCAAGAATGGACACCTTTTTCTCTCTAGAGGAACTACAAGCGGCCTTGACGGCATGCAAATGATCTTCATCACCTGGTCCGGGGGGGATCACGTACTTGGCTCTTTGCAACCTCGAAGAAGCAGCTTGACGGGCCCTTCTATCCGTGTACAACGACTCGTAAAGCAGCGGATTTATCCCTCATTCATGGAAATCCAGCCGCCACGTCCCTGTGCTTAAAACAGGTAAATCTCCTCTGCACTTGACCTCTTATCGCCCCATCGTGCTTACCAGCTGTTTCGGGAAAGTGATGGAGAGGATGATTTTGACTCGCCTAGAGTGGTACCTGGAGCGCCACGAGGTTTACCCTCATGCTATGACGGGCTTTTGGCGTGGGCGGTCCGCAAATGATAACGTTATAGACCTGGTCTCATCTGTTCAGCATCAAAAAAGACTGAAACGTTTATCTGCGGCGTTGTTCTTTGACGTGAAAGGTGCATACGATAACGTATCACATGAAGCCATTCTGGATGTCATGGAAAATTTCGGATTAGGGGGTCGGGTTTACCAATGGATCCACAGCTATCTGAAAGGCAGAACGTTTTTTGTACAGACGGAGAATGCCACAACAACGCACCATCGCAACCGTCGAGGTGTGCCTCAAGGCGGTGTTCTTAGCCCCACACTTTCCATCTAGCGCTACTCGGCCTGGTTGACGCACTTCCAGAATCTGTCCATCTATCAATATATGCAGATGCCATCTGCATCTGGGCGTCAGGCGTAACACGCCTTCATTTGCGTGCCCGGCTTCAGAGAGCGGCTACAATAGCGACAAAGTACCTGGAAGAACGGGGACTAGAGCTGTCATCAGAGAAATGCTCGCTTATAGCATTCACGCATAAGGCTATGAGCCCATATGTTAATAAAATCAACGGACACACGATCAACTACGTGAAGACCCACTGATTCCTCGGAGTCATAGTCGATCGTGACCTCTCCTGGAGCCCTCACATCACCCACATAAAAACTAAACTCACCATGATCACCCACGTACTGAGGTTTCTTGCTGGAAAAACGTGGGGTGCATCGGTACGGGCAATGCTCCAGCTCTACACTGTTCTGTTCCTCGATTATATGCGATACAGCTTACCCGTGCTTTGCGGGATCCGAAGAACAAACTTGCGCGTCCTCCAGTCGATCCAAGCCCAAGCCCTGAGAATATGCTTTGGTCTCCCGAGATGCGCGTTTACAGCAGCGACAGTCATCATTGCGCGTGATTATCCAGTCAACGCATACATCCGCGTAGACGCTTTGAGAATGCACATAAGACATTTTGCTCGGCTTCCGTCTCATCACCTCGCCTCACTTCAAACTTCCAGGCCCCACTCAGCGTTCAGCGCAACTGTAGCTCAGCATTGCGTAGTGCTTCCATTGCACTTCACGCATGCAGCACAGCCGCCAATACCATTATGGTGTCTACACCCACTCAAAGCCCTTCTTACAATTCCTGGCATCCAAAATAAGAAAAAGTTGTCGCATCTAGCCCTGAAACAGGCCACATTACTTTTCCTGCAAGAGAAGCACAACGGACGCCTTCATATTTACACGGATGGCTCGGTGTCTTCAGTAAGCTCTGCAGGAGCGGTGGTTATTCCCGCGAGGCACATCACAATTAAATTCATGACATCGCATTTGACGTCGTCGACAGCTGCAGAACTTGCATTCATTCGTGCAGCTCTAGAGTTTATAGCGAAAGAACCTTCGGGAATTTGATCGATCTTCTCGGACTCGAAGGCATCTCTTCAATGTCTTATATCACCCTTTTGCGTTGGACCTAATGAACAGTTAGTAGCTGAAATAAGGATTCTTCATCACCCAGCAACCGAAAAACAGAACAGCATAGTGTATCGGAGGATACCAGGTCACTGCGGTATATATGGCAATGACCGCACAGATAAGGCCGCTAGATCTGCACACGATGGTACCCAATACACAGCCATCCCGTTCTCAAGAACCGACACAGCTACAAGACTTCGTTCGCTTGCACGTGACCTCACACTGGTACAGTGGAACTCAACAGACTTTACAAACGCGCGCCTGCATAATTTGGATCCCGATCTGCAGCTTCGTTTTCCCCCAAGAATATCTCGGGCTGAGGAGACTCTTCTATGCTGCCTGTGGCTTGGAGTGGCCTTCACGAACGCATACTTTTATCTCATTGGGATGGCAAGCTCTTCTGCATGCACTTACTGCAGTTGCGAAGAAACCATCGCACACCTTCTGAGTGCACCCATTTCAACGCGCAAAGACAAGAACTCACTGCAGCTTTGGATAGACTAGACGATCGGCCTTTGTCGGAACAAAGGATTCTGGGTCATTGGCCAAGCCCATCCTTAGCCCAGAAGGCTTTAAAAGCTTTGCTGCGCTTTTTGCGGACAACTGGCCTTAGAGACAGACTTTAGTGTCTTATACTCTTTGATGTTGCCTTTCCTCTGTCGCAATTTTTTTTGCAATTTCTCCCTCTCTTCGCAACATTTCTTTTTAACATCTTTCATTCCCCTCCCCCCTTTCCCCAGCACAAGGTAGCCAGCCGGTCTAAGAACTGGCTAACCTCCTTGTCTTTCCGCTTAAACTTTCTTCCCCCTCCTCCTGTGTTTTATTCACTTCGCCACCATGGTATAAACTTCTAATTGCATGATATACTCCTTAAAAAAGAACAAGAAATTTTTTACTTTATTCACAATATTTCACTGAATGCTCATCTTTCTTTCAAGGTGCTGGTAATAAACTTTGGCTCCCAAATGACAGGTTGAAGGTGTGCAGTGTGCACTTTGCTCCAACCGACTATAAGCCGGGGCTAAAGATAAAAAGACTGAAAGCGATTGCTGCGCCGTCAGTGTTTCCACACTCTCCAAAGTACATGGTGCCACCCGAGGCAAAAGTCCGCCGCATCTTGAAACGCACAAATGTTCAAGAACATGGACCCTGCCCAAAGAAAAAAAAGTGACTAGCAATGTTTAATGCTTGACGTCTCCCCACGGCTCTTGCATATGAATTGGACCAATAAAAACGAATTTCAAGGAAAGGCGTATAACAGAGAACACAATTTTTATTGCAGGAAGAAAACAGGTTCAGCCCCGGCGTGCAGCAGAGCTTGACATCGAGTGACATATGTCATCAGTACCATCCGCAAACACAACTTCGGGACCATCCTCAGACTTTATGCACCCTCTCACCAAATTTGAACGCACAGAACCACCTGAAACTGCACCTGGCGACAAAGTAAAAAAAAAAGATCGACCAACGCTCATTAACCACGCAAACAACTATAACTAGCTAGAAGATGCGCCGTGTAATTACTTCCGCAAAATCATCGCACCGGAAATGCCAAACCGTGGCAAATATAATGCTGAATTAAAAGCGGAAATAGCCAAGCTGAGATGTGAAGTTGCAGAGGTTAATCTGATCTCGAAAAGAGCAAACGCTGCAGTCTTGCACGTAAAGTTGTTTCCTGTTGTTTGCTGTTTCGTTTCAAAACAGTTGCAGAGTGTTTTTTATTGATTATTCATGTACCTGCAATCTACATTTGCCATTTGAGACGAAGGAATTTATGCGCAAAATTGTCTGTATTGGGTTGTTTTCTACGCGCACTGGATGCCGCGGCCACTTTCAAATGTCATAGTCTTTGCACGTTCTTGTCCAGACAGTAAATTCAATCCAGCTGAGTGTGCGACAACAATCTACCATTGTACACATGTATAGCCGGTATCATGACTTAAATAAACGTTTGGAGGGCCAGCACTTTTTACAACCTGTCTCTGTCATCGTTCTTTCTTGTTTTGCACGCTGATACATGTGTTTGTATCTGATTTGCGGTTCTATTTGAAAAATAATGCACTAAAATGTCATTAAAATGCAAAAGAACATTCTCAAAGTCACATGAAATAAAATGATTCAAGATACCCGCCACATTTACTCAATGCGAGATGAAACTCTTCTCGAACCGGCGGTAACCCATGCATTTCCCTGCATCCACTAGCGCTCAGCTGGGGTAACTCGAGCGCCCCCTAGGCGGTGAAGTTTGGCATCCGAGCCGGCACAGGCAGATCCGTAGACCACCGACAGCTGGGCAGGTCAGGAGTACAGTAGGTCGTGGGGTAGAGCTGCGTAACGTCATTGGTGCGAAATGCAGCATGTTGAATTTCTCGCCGGTCGCCGCTTGGGCGCGCCGACGGACGCTGGTCACGCCGGTCGCGCCTGGCGTCAGACTGTAGTGTGCTCTCGTTTTGCTAGCATAGCGTCACTGCGCCAAGCCTGAGCGATCGCCAACGTTACGTCGTAGCATGTTGGGCCCTTCATGATGCGCCCGCGGTCATTTCTCTAGCTCCACATATATCCAATTTCGCGTTACGTGGCGTAATTGAATGTTGAAGGTATGCGACTGGAGCAAGCCTGATAATTATGACACGTGTATCGTGGAAGAGCATGACAAAATACCACGCGCATGACGCGCTCATGGCCGTTTCGCTAGCTCCACATGTACCAAGTTTGGTACGATGTGACGTGTATAGACACTGAAAGTAAATGACAGGACCAAACGTGATAATCATGATATTCATGCCATGTAAATCACGGCTACATGCTACGCTGATAGCCCGCTCGCGGCCTTTTCTCTAGCTCCATATATACAAATTTAATACGAGGAGAACTGCGTAGACGAAGTAAAATGACACGTTTAAATATGATAATCAAGACATGAAAGTCTTGTACGGCACCATTTATGTCCGCCTCGTAACGTGGCGCTGATTTCAAAGTGCCTCATCCGTGCTTCACATATCGAATGTGCTCAATTGATTAAGACACGGGTGCGACTCTCACCGTCTGCGATGTTAAGCATATAGCTGCCATTTTGTCGATGGCACAAGAGACATTTCTCTCCCTCTCTCTGTAACTTTCATCCCCTTATTCCTTCCCTCCACAGTGTAAGGTAGCCTACCAGGCTCAGCCATGGTTAACCTCCTTGGCTTTTTTTTTCTATTCTCTCTCTCTCTCTCTCTGTCGATTCCCACTGTACGTGAGATTGCCCCGCCGCGGTGGTCTAGTGGCTAAGGTACTCGGCTACTGACCCGCAGGTCGCGGGTTCAAATCCCGGCTTCGGCGGCTGCATTTCCGATGGAGGCGGAAATGTTGTAGGCCCGTGTGCTCAGATTTGGGTGCACGTTAAAGAACCCCAGGTGGTCAAAATTTCCGGAACCCTCCACTACGGCGTCTCTCATAATCATATGGTGGTTTTAGGACGTTAAACCCCACATATCAATCAAATCAACTGTACGTGAGATATTCCTTTTTTAGTTTATTTTAAAGCATGATTTATTTCTTACGTAAATAAAATAGAGTTTACATATAAAAAAACTGAAACGAAACGGCCGCCATGGCTTGATTTGTGTCCACACTTCGTATTTTTCTGAATTTACACCACAGGAAAAGAGCATAAATTATAAATATATCTGTTGCTGGCAATAAAATTGATTTGATCTCTTATTTATTCCTAAGTGCCTTTTTACAGCCATTTTATAATTTCGAGCTGACGAAACCAAATGTCGTCCTCTTGAGTTGAATAGTGCAGAATGCGATGCTGTTGCGCAAACAGCCTATCAGAAAAATTATAGTTTTAGTATTCATCTCCTCGCCATATAAAACACATACCTGTAAAATCAGGACACTGCCAATAAAGCTTGGACGCGTTGCAATTCAACCGCTTCGGTACTTTATGACTATTTTAAGAATATTGTGTTCCTGGGACTGCTCTTTCTTTTTGACACATATAAATACAGATATATGTGGCTGCACAGAAATCCAGCTTCTTTGGTATATATGCAGGTGCTGTACAGGCCATTTCGTTGTAAAATAAACGTCATCATAAATAAACGTATTTAGTCAATCAGGAAGCGCGACCATTATGTACAGCCTATATAAGCAGGCTGTTTCGGATGCAAAGGCTGATGGAACCAATAATATCAGAGTAAAAAGGGCCCACCATTTGTTTTCTTTTTCCTCCTCGCTTCTAGTAGACTGTATAATCATGCTCAGCTTTGTGTGTTGCACGCGCTAATCTTTACATTAAACCTAGTGCGACCGCTCCTCAAGAGGACCACGTATATAACCTCGTTGCTCGTAAGTCAACTTGGAAACCGCCGACAAATGTTCTTTTTAAAAGAGATGACAAGAGTATCAAGTAGAACAAATTTTAAGGAAACAATTTATAATGTTGGTGGGGGCTTGTTTATTATGAACCCGCATTAAGCCGTCATTGTTAAAGCATCCAATTAATGGGTCCTATCATAGTGTTTCGTGAACACGTTCACGCAACATGTAATAACGACTAGACGTTGTTTTAAATCTGTGTGTGTGCTAAGAGTTCTTTTTTTTTCTATTCTTGTAGGTCGGACTACAAGGCTGGGAAGTTTAGTTCACGCACAATGTATAATCAAGGGCAACTAGCGTGTCTTTAGGCATTTTAGGAAACACCTGACATTTTTGTAAAGATCTAGCACAAGGTTAATCTGTCGGTATGTGTTAAGTAGTATTGAATTTGAGGGCACCTTTTATGAACGAACAATGCCGATGTTCTTTCTATACCAAGATATGTCCACGTTAGGGTGCATGCTTACTCGAAAGAACACATAAGAAAGACCGTGTCAGTTTACAAACAAGAGTGTCCAAGAATTTTTTTTGCTCTCTGTTTTAAAATAAACCTAAAGTACCAGTTATTATTTACTATATTTACATTGACATTACATATAGTCGAACAATATCACACGCCTTCTTTGCACTGAAAACTTAGCGGATGCACGATGTTGGCAGCTTTTCATTATTGATTGCACATTGCAAGAACACTTTTTCACTCTTCAAATTTTATGCGATACACAACTGCGATAGCCCTGCATGTTATTAAAGGATGATGTACAGGGATTTCACATTATATACTTCGTCAGATGGTCAAAAGTCTAGAGCCTACGTGTGCAGACGACAGAATGTTCGAGTCCTGAGTGTTTGAAAAATTAACGATTGGTATGCTACGGCGCTCCGTAGGTGGATACATTGACTGACATGTCCTACTGTGACAGGGTGGGATTTGTAGCGTTCTGTGCAGACAACACGCCAAATACTCTCACGGAGTCACCGCGCTTCCTAATGCATTCATAAATGACCTATTGCTTTAGATATTATGCACTTTTGAAAATAATATTACGTCTCGTGAGAAAAGAAATAGAAAACTGCCGAATCGAGATGGCATTGAAATGATGAAACATCAACTGCAACAAATTGCAAACTTTGGGGCTGAGACTCTAAGTATCTACTCAACTTCTTGGTTAACGCTTAAGAGCCAACTTCAATGCCATGGTACCGTCAGCATACAACAGCCAGTAGCATCAATGAACGGCAAATCTTATATTGACGTCTGTTTGTAATAAATGCATCATCGAATGATATATATCAACTGTTTCGCGCATTCCCTTTGTTTAGTAATGAGCATATATTCACAAATAAAACATATAACACGGCATTGATCTCTGCAACAATAGCACACGAGAGCAAAACGAATGCCTTAAATATCAATGATTCACATATGAAAGCTGGAATCTTCAGACAGGATTAGCGACCACCATCCGAACAAAGTAACGGCTCAAAACGCACATCCAGTAACCTAAACAAGTGGGTGCAAAATTCATTGTATAATCCCCTTCGTTAGTTCAATGTGTTGCGCTAAAGAATGAGGAACATACTTTAGGTTGTTGCGCAAACTATGCTTCTTACGCAACGAAGAGGGACATTGAGCGAAATTAGAATATCTCCTCTTTGCTTTTATCGAGCCCTATTTATTTTATACTTTCTCAATCGCAAATCCTTGCCAGTAATCACATGCTTTTAGAGTCTGGGGCAGTAGCTCAACCATCCTACAGCGAATGTAGGAAGAAGCAACGTGTCCCATTTATTGCGAATTGATCACCACTACTAAACCTATTAGAAAGTGGAGCTTCTACAATGAATCCAATGGAAGCGAATCAATCATTCAAGAAAGGAGAATAAGTGACCAAAGAATAAGATGCCTTTACGTGTAAAAGAACACCTAGCCTCTTGGAGTGCAGACTGAGTGAGACTAATGTCCTATCAGATAGGTGTATCATCAAGGGCAGGTTCACTGTACCTTTTAAAGTGTAGATGCACAGGTGGATGTGTTGCAAAATTACCCTGATTCACGAGGACAGAGTAACTGCCGAGCTGATTAGCTTCTGATTTTGGGATGTGTTAGGTTTATCTTCTGGAATCAACTTTGAATATCGCAATACTAGCGTGTGGAAAAGTAGTGCTTGTTACCGTGCCGGTTGTCACTCTTAGAACAGGTGCCCCAGAAGATTTATTCTCTATAGAAAATTTCGAAAGTGCATTGAAAGAACTGCCGTATGTTGAAAGAAAAAAGGTTTGTTTTTAGGCATGCGTTGCTCATCAAACGAACGCAACACTATCTTGCTTCAACTTCCAAGAAGCCACTTTGCCCACTGCTTGATTTCTTCATCGCATGTGTTTATCGAATAAAAATAAAACGTTTCCGAGAAAAATTTTTGTAACGAAACATTTCACCCACTCGTATACGTTTTTATTTTTCAGGTGAGGCAAATTTCATTATTATCTTTGTTCAAAAAACGCAATGTATTGCTTTCTCAAGATTTGGCTGATGTGCATGTTTACCATCAGTTTGTTTCATCCTCACTTGCAATAAAACATGCTTTCAAATTGTCTTCACTAATAAATACTGCACGCACCCTGCACATGGCCGATCTTCTGGAAGTTATGACATTGCATAGGTTTTGGAATAAGTGGTAGGACCTGTTGACGAAAGTGGCCAACCTTCCCATGGGAAAGGAGACAGTCCCTTTAAACGTGTGTTACCAAGGCAGCCGACATGCACAATGACGTGATCTTCATTTGCCGGGTTTATTAGCACTGGAAGATCTGCGTTTGGTATTTCAGGGGCGATGTCGTGAATGCCTTCTCTTGAAGTGGTGCTTTCAGCTGGTATTGCAGACTTAACTCTGATATTACGCAGCTGCATTACTTTCTGAAGCGCGTTCAGCGCACTTGGGTTCAGCACGTCGATTTCCAAGACGTACCCTCTTGCGTTCATTCGTACTTCTTTGATCTCATTAGGCGTAATATTCTCAAGATACACAGATATAGCATGACTGTTCAGCCCACGTAGACTGTCGATAGCGTTCTGCGGCTCAGACAGGATTGAGTGAGGCTTTCGCTGAGGGGCAGTTTTCATGGTGGCCGTGCAAGATGCAGAAGATGCACAGAAAATTCGTCGTTCAGCCTTGCGGTAATTCAATACTAATTTTTTAGGCACCTCCTTTGTTCTTAGTATAACAGATACAATAAAATACAGGTGATTCTGCATATGTCTTCGCAACATCTCAAACATTATAGAAATATTGAAAAAATCACAATCATTTACAAATCGATAGTAGTCTTCTAATCTCTCGTACACTTCCCAGCTTCGTCTGGTTCACTTGTTCTTAATCTTGTTAACCTTCACTTGTGGCTCATACCCACTGTGGGAGATCGGCCAATAATTGATTGGTCTTATAATGTATGACTCGATGTTAACTTACTATCAAGTTTTAGTATTAGTATTAGATATTAAACTGGCATGAATAAATTCATTTCAATAGCACGTAAAGGATCTTCTGGTTTTGATCTACGAGCTGTAGTAAATCGCCTACATGACGAAAATAATGATCCATAGTTTCTGGCTCATCACAGAAAGCGCACATTCGAGAAAGAGCCCAACCAGACCTGTGTTGGTAGAAAAATAGTTTTGTTGCCCTACAGTGCTACCTCGTAATTGCGACTTCTAGTTTACTTGTGTGGCAACAGGATGAGCGCCAGGCATATAAGAAGTGCCGGTATTCTGTGGAATTCATGAGTGATGTACCTGCGAAGCATTTCATAATGGTACGTGGCGCATTGCCCAATATTTTTCTCTGAGCCTCTCTGTGGCCTTTTTATGGCTTATTGTTCCACGTAATATATATATATTTTCCAATTTCTAAAGCTTACTCAAATGCATGGTTCCACGCACTGTCAGACACCCACACACAACATTGCTTCATGTCTTCACTTAGAAGCGAAATTCCTAGCAGAGTTGATGCATTGTAATGTAAATTGGGGAAGCCTGTGCCTGTTGATAAACACGTGAATCTAGACACGCACACCAGTGAAAACTTAACAACGACCTTTATTCCACAAAATTCACGAATATCTCCACTCGACACAAACCATTCTCGAGCATTCACGCGCGCATCGATAAGACATAAAAAAGGCACCAGACAAGGCACTCTAATAGAGATAATCTATAAACATCCCCTACGTTTTAGTATTGAGTAATCAACATTCTATAATGCAGCCATTTCTCTTCGTTCTTATCAAGTGATCTTCGAAGTTTTTCATTTTACCTTCACGGCACAGCTTCGAAATAATTGCTAAGACACGTTGCAAGGCTAGTTGGTTGGGCTTATCATTTATAGGGGTAAAGCGCACCACGACAAGGAAACAAAGAGAGAGACGCACACTCACACAGTGCTTCGAAATATTCAAAATTTTTACCGATGGCACACAGTTGAATTAAGAGCAGTGGGTGACAAGCTGCCCACCTTTGTTGTTGATCACTGACAACTGATGTTCCCGTGCGTACATTTACACATGTTCCACTCTGTCCTGCATAGGTCTTAGCAAAATATAATGGTGTATCACAACCTACGTCAGCATTTCAATCAATGTCAATTGGTGTCCCATTGACCGCACCCTTTGACCCTCTTTCGGCTTCTGCCTATGCCCGAGCACAACCCTGCAAGCCTTCCAGTAATTGCAAACAGCCCCTAAACATCATGTTATTACCGGCCTTCTTTGAGCAACAGGAAATTCTGTGCACGGAAGGCACAACTTATCATGTCTTATTCACGTGCAATCGTGGAACAATCAAGTTTTGAGCATTATTTTTTTAGCATTGCTTTCGTTACTGCACCTATCATTGATTACGGTGAAACAGCACCTTGCAGCCTTGCGTCTTGTGCGCCAAAGGCTTCTTGAATAGTCTGTGTGCGCGTTGCCCGCGCTCAAGGAATGTCACAATATATTACATAGTCGCCTACTGCGGCCTTCATCATAATCAATTCGCAGTTTCACATGCGTCAATTCACGTGCGTCGTAATCAATGTACGTTCACAGGGCTCACCACGCTTAAAAAAGGTGTGATTGCACCGGTGGCAGTGGAAGCGAAATGTAGTTTTATAATATTTTTTATAAAAGAATTGCTTATAATCACAGTTTTTTTTTGTTTCCTTCGGGCATCTGACTGTGTTTTTCAAATGTTGTGGCTACTTCCAACCAGGTGTGTCGTCATGGGAATCATTTAGTTCATGATAATTTTACTACCTATTGATTTCTCTCAAAGTCGGCACAATAATTTTGATTATGCCACTCAGAGACCATAGCTGAACATTACTGCAACATTTTGAAAGTGCGGCAACTCACATAGCAAAAATTCATCAGCAAAATCACAATGTCCGCCATACATAGTCAAGAGTATTTCCAATAAAATAGAATAATCGCAGCTTACACGCTCTCAATGAAATGACAAGTAATTCATTGCTTATTTCATTGTTTTGTTCTTCTTAAATATAAAGATTTCTATAAAACAGGGAATTATTTTGCCCGCAATAACCGGTGCCCGCACGTAGCCGATGGATGCGACAGTGAAAAAAAAATTATAGAAGGTGAAGATACGAGTTTCAAACTAAGGGGCCGGCCTGGAGCTTTTCTACAATGGTACTTTTCGCCGTTGAACCTTAGAGTTCAGCACTTTTGTGGCTCATCAGAAAGAGCGGAGAGAGCCACTGTCTTTCGTGGAGAGAAAAGAAAGAGCCAGAAAACACTTGAAGGAGATCAGCATGCAATTTTCCCAAATCACAGGAAAAAATAAAAACTGCTTAGGTAGCAATCAACTTGAAATGTCGTGACTGAATGCGTTAGTAATTAAATAATAAATTCATTGGAGTTTGATCATCAATTGTACTTACGCTAATTGCTATTTGCGAGACATTATTGCCATTCCAGGGTAAACTCAATTAAGTTTAATCTCGCCGATAGAAAGCATTGTCTGCCTTTTTAAGTGGTTTACTAATTAAGATGTTAATGTAAGTTTAATTTTTGTGTCTATAGAGTGGTGGGTGCTCAGAAAGTTTGTTCATTTGTGTGTCTCGAGTCATTGGTGTCGTGATTGTCCCTGAAAAAGCAAAGGGAAATAAATAGATAAAGGAACATGGCATGCTCATTGTATTTAAAACTATTTTCCGATTATTTATAGTGGTGCTACAGCTGCTACGTGCTGCCGAAACTGAATTTTTCCCATAAAAACCTTGCGCTAAGGCTATATATATTTATACAATGTATGTAATATTTCTCTAAATAGAAATGAAAATGGGACTTACTTGTTGTGAAGGAGTTCACATAAACAAATGTGTTTTACTTAATGTGCTCAGTAATATATTCAATCACCAGTTCTTATTGGTTTACAAAGTATGTTTCCAAGAACAGAACAATATCGTAAGTGTAATACAAGTTCCTTCACATATTAATATTTTGTGCCGAGAATTTTGAGGTTTTGAGGTAGACTTTACTAGTCTATTGCAAGGAGTGAAGCAATGATTAGTAGTTTTATCGATCAAGACCTTTAAAGAAAATAAATAATGCTTTCAATGAAGCTGCGGACATTACGAAGTGCTAAGGATAGTGAAACACCTGCACTCAAAGTGAGATAAACTGCAGGACGCTTGAGCTTCTCCATCAAGTGCAGATCGAGATAGCGTAATCAGAGCTGGTAAACATCGTCCTCTGAACTACATGGCTGCTTCAGTTCTACACGCATTCCTCAATTATGCCGCAACAGCACGAATGACTTTGCGAGTGACATAGACCATTTCCAAGTATCACTAAATATCTACTGCAAGCACAGCTTGAAGTGACCAGTGAGCCATTGTTATCTCGCTTGCAAATCAGCGAAAAGCCCACTAAGCATACGTAGGGTAACATGCAAACCTGTTCAGCTGTTCAATTTGTTGATGGTTCTACTGCTGGCTATGATTCAATATTTCCGAGCACTTTATAGTAGGCAGGCCTTCAACACACTTACTTGTTGATCAATTTGCATGTTTTGACGCCTGACTCGATTATATGATTCTGCCACACAATAGACGATGCTTTAAAAATACTACTTTCCCGTATGCAAAATCCATGCGTTTGATTTTTTCGAAGTAGGATGAAGAAAAATTGGAGATCTGTTGTAGAGCACTTATTTGCCATGCATATTGCCTGATTAGGTACTCACCAACACCTCAGAATCTTTTTATTTTTATGCGATATTGTTAAAGAGCTGATTTTTAAAAAATCGGCGTTGGTGCTGGTGTTGGCGCTATTGATTAGGAAAAAAAATTGTTTTGTACATGACCGAATGGTTGGAAGAGTTGAAAGTTATATAAATAATGAATTTTTTGAGTCAGAGTGACAATCGAACTCGGGCCGTTGCCGCCACTAGCAGGTGCTAGACGTTCAAGTGACTGAACAATAGTGTTCTCAGGTCAACCATGATGGCTTACCCCTCTACTCAAATGCAGTATTTTACAAGCCCTCTAGAAGGGTTTTGCTGTATACGGCTCAATGAGTTCGTAAGTCTCCTTACATTCCTTAAATACCGTATTTGCATGCAGTACATATTTATATATGCTTTCAAATATATCCTGCAAAAGTCACCCGCAGATCTTATGGAATGAATGGAACGGACAAATGCTTTTCAGTATAGAGACTCCTCTGACACAATGCTGTCCACGCTTTCGACCCTGCAACTGTACTTGCGCGTCCGGTCACAATTTTTATAACCTTCAACCTTAGCTCTTCATTTGCTACATCAATTTCATAACAGTGGCACTTTCGATGAAGATTCTCCTCTGGAAGCACGTATACCAAAATCACATGGTTTAAAAAAGGTTACATTAGGTATAGATCAAGAGTGCGAAGTAATGACGATGGTGCCACACAAACACTGCCCGTCATAACAATGCCTGCCTGTCAGCCAATCTGTCATCACTGTTATTTTTCCTATCACTCTGTTCCATCATTCAGACTAAGGAATGACTTATTTATTTGTGCTCAATAGACTGCATTCACGATGTTCGGTTCTTTGGCAATTAGTTCATTGGCAGACCGGATACAAAGGGGACAATTTCAAAAGAGATCTATAAGCCGAATTTCTTATTTGCCTTTTTTTTGGGGGGGGGGGCGGTGCTGCTTAGAATGTCGAAGTTGGTGACGAAGGAGTCGTAGCAGTGCAATCCCTCGTCCTCGAGGCATACAGTGATTCTGCTTGACAAGAATGCACCCTAAAAACAGACTTACTATTTATCTTCAGAACAAGGCATTCTCTTCTCTCTAACTGAATCTCGGTCTCACTGTCTCCAGTGAGACCGAGATTCAGTGACCCTGAAGACCGGACTTCTCCAGTGACCCCGAAGACCGACATGCTTCAGCAGTGCGCCTTTCATTCGATAGAGCGCTTGCCGTTGCACCACTGCGAAGTGCTGCACTGCTCAGCAGTGTTCATTGGGGAATACTTGTCTGCAAGAGAGAATTATCGCAGCCTGACGCTGGTATTGCGTGAAAGACAATTTGAACTCGAGCAGATGGGCACTCTGCAGTTGTGGAAAGCGCGTGCTCTCATAATATCCTAACTCCTAAATTTCTGATGGGTAATTTTTAAATTGTGTTTGACGGCGCCTAACCAAATACAGACTTTATGAGTATTCAATATCGGGCGAGCGATTTACTTTCGGTGTCGTCGGTTGCAAACCAATGGGCCGAAGTGCATGGAAAACTGGTGTTTCAAGTGCACGTTAAAGGTGAATTCAGGTGCACGTTGAAAAACCCCAGGTGATCGAGATTAATTTCGTTTACGCCACTAGGCGGACCTGATAGTCATATCGCTCTTCCGGTGCGTAAAACACAATAATAATTAATACTGACATCGCACAGTGACAAAGCATAGAACATGAGCCTCGCCTCCAACTGCTGTTGACCCTATTAGGGGTTCATAACTGTCGATGATGCGATGCATACTTGAGTCAGTGTCAAAATATTGACGTTAACACTTAAAAAGTCTCGACGTTGATGTTGATCGTTTAAAATGAACCACGCGGACTCATTACATCGTCGGCTTGGTTCCTAGAGCACACAATAGATGGTGAAGCAGGAGAAGCAGTCTCAAAAGCTAAGAAACTTGAAAGCGTTCAGCTCCTCAACCAAAGTACTTAGCTAACTCATAGCATGTAAGTTTAACTCTACAGCTGCTACGGATAGGAACCTGTTGCCTGTGCATGGCGGACCTACAGGGGGTCAAAATTATAATAAAATGTGTGATTAACATTAGTAAAATCAAGACCTAAATTGCTCATCTGTAAAGTCTAACTGCTTGATTGATTACATTATATTGATGTCCATAATCCCGCATTTATATTGCGGAAGCCATTTTATTCCCAGAAATGGCCAACAAATGAAGTAAATTGAGAAGTGCCGGTAGCATGTTATCGATAAGATTACGGCAATATCACCAGCCAAATACACCATAAATATTTTCATCATCATCAATTGTAATAACGGAGGCGCGATCCATAATACAAGTAGAGGTTATCGATGGTACTATTAGTGGTGGTGTGTACACGATCGACAGTTAAAAATAATTAATAATGCTATGTATGATAAACTTATCAATTGTTTTTGATGCTGTAATCTACATACGTTAACATATATCGCTCTGTGGACTACAACCCATTTGATAAATGTATCAGGTCTGTGGACAATAGAATGTCGACGTGAGGTAAAGCTTGCATTAGTCAAACCAGCCGATGAGTCAGTGACCGATTAGATCATGCACTTTCAATAAATCACTAAATCACGGAGCCGGACCATGTTCAGTGTTATAATGATTGTGCAACCCTTTCCCCACTATTGGTCTAATGGTTTCAATAAAGACCTGATTGCCTCACAAATCCAGTGCTGCGAAAGTTAAGTTTAAATAGTTTGTCAAGTACAAGTGGCTTGAGCATCATTTGGGGGGGGGGGGGGGGGCGAAGCTCTTCGTACCGTGGGTCGTGCGCCCGCGATGTGTGTAGTAGTCGTCACAGTCATATCCACCGCTGGAGTAGAGGAGCGGTACGCGCACCCTTTTCAAATGAGGAGGAAAGCCACGCATGTTAATCATAAATAAAAAGATAATTGTTTGTGATAAAAAAACTGTACAGAGATGAATGTTGGTGACTAAATATCTAATAAAGTTTGCCTTGAAATTGATGCTTACTGAAAAAACAAATATCAGAAGGACGTACTCTGAGCACTATGGGACCAAAAAGCGTTGCCACGTTAGACTCATTGGGCGTAACCTCTTTGGTTTTAGGAAGGTTTACCGGGGGTTGGGCTGCAGTGAAATGAATATAGTGAACTAGTATATAGTGGATTACAGCCACGAACTTTAGGCGATGAAAAGTTGGAAGTAGGCACGAAACGCAGGCTGTAAGAAAGTGCGCAAGTGCCACCTTTCGTTTAGTCCTTGGAATGTCGGCTGGATGGCGGTACTTTTATACGCTTAATATATGATGAAAAGATGCGAGATGGCGGCACTTCGAATGTTAACTAAATGGACAGAAGGATGGACGGATAGACAACACATATAGATGCACGTATGGACGAACGGATGGATGGACGCACGAACTGACGCATGGATGGACGGACGCACGGACGAACGCAGGGATGGACGCACAGACGGACGCACGGATGGACAGAAGCAAGAACGAATCGGTGGATGGACGCTTCGCCCCACTCATCATCGTGCCCTCCATGGATATGTTGTGATTTTTTTCGTGAGCGCGTGGTCTACATTCAGAGTGAACACGAATGCGAAAGCGTTCACGTGGACACAATCCGTGGTGGCAGCAAGAGTTACGTAGTCCGTGATGCTCAAATCAAACAATTGCCGTAGACTTCAAGCATATGGTTCGGCCATCGTGACTGTGGCATAATTTGTGAAGAAAAATAAATACACACTGCATGCTGCACTTTAATGCTTGGCTTGTGCGTTTTCATGATGAGCCACTACTATAGATTGGCATCGTGTCTTCATCATGCTGAATAATTATAAGTGTCCCCTTCAAGATCGCCGTTTATTAGATGTAACTGAAATGTTAGTCTGTCGTGAAGTGTTAATCGCATTTTCTTGGTTTTCTTCAAAAACACGTATCCCTAACTAAAGGCCATGGAGTAGGTGTGAAGAAAAGCGTCTGTCTGTTACGAGAACGACGTCTCAATGAACATACTCTAAAAACACACGCGCATTAACACATGCATTACACGCGTTTATGACAATATAACAATAGTTATTTTTTCACTTGATGCACTGTGTTTATTTTTCTCATATCCAAGCCAGAGTTCATTGCAAATTAATGGAATGATAAGTCTGAATATTTGACTTACTCAGATTTCGGTATACCATGCACTGAAGCTTTTTAAGTTTTGTATATTGGGGGCGGCACTGCTAACACTTTCTTTATTCTTGCTCTCGCAGCCTACTTAAAGCTTTATCCACTGGGATTGTTCATCATCTATAAGCATAAACTTGCATTACCCTTAACCACGGAACACTTTTTATATATTTTTTATTATTCTCGACTATATGACATCTTTTCCATATTGTGATGAATTTGACCCTTTCATTTTGTTAGCTTCCTGCCCGTTTTCTTCGTCGTCCTTTTTTAAATTCGATTTTGATTATCTCCTCTAGCCTCAGTGACAATGACGTTCGAAATAAGCGCTCGGCGAGCGGGACCAGAATTTCAAACGGATTCTTGCAACATGTGTTTGCTTTGGTAGAGATGGGATCAATAACCACGCTGGTGGCATCCCAGAGTCACTGTCTTCTTTGTTTAACTTCATTTTTACCCTTCCTTGCATTGATATTGACATTTTCTCGCTAGTATGAGGCATTTTCAGCTACCTGTTTACGCTTGTCTATCAATACTGTTGCAGCGCTATCCTGTCGCTGCGCCACACCACTGGCTTTGCAGAATGTCGGGACGACGTGCCATGACAAGTATAGACATGCAGATGTGTTAATAACAAAAGTTGGGAGCATGCTTTTGAGGAATGAGGATGTCATGTTTTGCATCACGCACTGACTTTTGCTCTAAATAAAACAACGGCGAATATTTTTCTAGGTTTATGACAATTGTATATCGATGGATTGTCGGAATCATGAACAAATTGTGGTGTTGACAAGACAGAGAACATAGGACAATCTTCTCTTCATATATCACCTCAGCGTATTAAAGGGGTACAAAAAAAGTCTAAAGCCCAATCTTAACCTTAGATGACTTCTCCTTTTATGAGTAAGCTGGTACACAAGTGTATGTACGTGAATAGATTTGAAGAGATCAGCAAAGCTGATTGCTAATCCTGAACTTTCATTTCTTATCCAGATAATTGAGTTAAATGAAACACCTGTCGGGGCATTATCATGCTTGCCTGCATAAAAAGACAAAAACATGTAAACAGCGCGTGGCATGTACATGTAAACAGTACATGACATCGTTTTCAGCAATATCAGTTATAGAAAGGCGTGTTACGTTGTCTTCAAGTAGTACAAAATGCCCTAAATAATTCGTTATCAGACATAGTCACAGGCCGACAGACCTACTACGAGGTTGTTCAATAAATTTGTGGCTTCAAAACTTTATATGCTTCAACATGAAATGTTTCTGGACTTTCTACACATTTTCTAGTTTTGTATGAAAACCTCTTTCTGTTCACTAATTTACCTCGTCCAGTAATGTGCGAGATAATGGAAGGAAAACTTCTGTTTACACTGTTTATGACTTATTCTAGGAGGCAAGCCTCAGTGCCTCACGAACCGTGAAAATTGACCTTCAGCATTGGCAATAATCGGTGTCAACACAAATAACACAAAGTTTATCAAATGTGGACATCACCATACCAAGCCGCCCCTAGCTGCCAAACGTGTGATTTCTTTGTGACTTTATTGTGGCATCACATGCCATAATAAAGTAGCAGTGGGATGGAGATCGGGGTGGAGCACTTTGTGCAAGCACTCCCAAATCATGACTGGTAGATTGCCACTATCCATAACAAGGAAGGTAGATAACAGCTTCACCTTGCACCTACGGAGCATAAACGTAGAGGCTTACAAAAAGAGTTCAGCTTAAATTAAGAACGACGCAGAGAGATATAGAAAAAGTGATAGGTTTGTCTTTAAAAGACAAGAACAGAGCAGAGTGGTACAGGGAACACACCGGAGATAAGAATATCATAATTGAAATCAAGAAAATGAAATGGACATGGGCCAATCACGTAGTGCGTAGGAACGATAACCACGGGTCATCAAGGGTAACTGACTGGATTATCAGAGGGAGCAATGGAGTTAGGGGGAGAAAGAAAGTTAGGTGTGCAGATGAGATAAAGAACTTTGCGGGTTAAAGTGGCAGCAGCAAGCACAAGACTGAGTTTACTGGCGGAACATGAGAGAGGCCTTTGTCCTTCAGTGGACGTAGTCAGGCTGATGATGATGACATCCCATAAAGTGGCGGTACAAAACGATCACATTGAGCGACATCGTTACTTGACGAAAGTAGGGCCGGTCACAGACGCAGTGCGAGTGGGATATGGCGCGGAGCTCTTGCAATGCCTCATGCTTAAGAGGCAACGGGAAACCACGGTAGGAGCAGAAGGCTCTCAAACTGGGGTAAAGGCACATCAGCACATCAACTTTGTAGAAAAAGAGGTCAATTTCGCTTTAGAGTCATAATAAAGAAATTCATAGAGAACATTTGCGTTTATTTCCTCAATTGTTGGCGTGGTATATGCACGTAAATATTTTGTCATACACTTTCCTACAAACGAGTAGTGATTGCACGGGAAGATGATGAAAGCATTGTCCCGGGTTGCGGTTGGTGATTGCTTTGGGCCAGAATGGCTACGACGACACAGAAACAAGAAGGACACAAAAGACGTGTCTTGCCTGCCGGAAAAGTTTTCACGTTGGCGTTATGGCTACATTTAGACTACAATGAGTTTTTCTTTTGCGGTATTTGCTGGTAATTTTTTGTAATATTCGAAAGCCAAGCAGACAGCAAGCCTATTCGCGACTCCAACTGAGTGCTAGCTACCTAGCGGCCGCGCCTGGAAACAATGCCAACAAGGTCAACCTTGAAGATGACATGTCACCACGTTGCGCTCGCTTAGAAGTGGCCGCGGAGTTTCTTTCTTTCCACCACGCCGCACCCGCAAGCCTTAAAAAAAAAGCAATGTTCAGAGACTACTCAAGTGTGTCAGAATGCGTGACATCGAGGCGGAAACATGGCAACCTGTCGTTCTATCACATCCTGACCGATGCAGACAACGCGGACAGAGAACGGTGCACGTAAGAAACTTTAGACATTGAAAAGAAGGTTACGGGCCCCAGGGTAGTTGGTTCTAATCAATTCACTCGTGACGACCCAATTCTGCTCTGTGAGTATATAAATATTTAGCTTGTGTGCATTCCTATCAACATTCGGGTTTCTCTAATCATGTAGTATTGTTTTGTTCATGTCAGCTAGTGATTTAGAAAATATGCCGCATAAAATATGTGATTATATTTTTCGCATATTTGTATTTCCTGAGCAACTCGTAGTTCTACCCATTATCGTATTATACAGTTATAATTCTTACCCACGAGTATTTTTCAATTCACATGTTCGTATTGCCACGTTCCATTTCACAAGTTTTTGTTATCGTTCCGAGACACCACACGATTCTCGGCGCAAACCGTGCCTGCAGGTTTCTAGAAGGTTCCGGACTGTAGTAGATCATTTCGATAAGATCACGCCCACTGTGCGAACGGTACAGATTGTTCTGGAACCTACGCCACCGCCAGCGATAACGCTAGAACATTCGACGGCAAAGGTATAAATGCCGACGCGCTTCGCCGCTTGTCAGTTGTTGAGTTGTTGATCGAAGGCCGACGCTGCGTTCGCCGCTATCAGTCCGAGACTGCTATCTGTGCAAGACTGCTGCTGTAATTAGGCTTTCCCTTTACCGGGCACAGGTTCGCCCAAATAAACAGTTAAATCCCTACACGAAGTTTTCCGTCTTTGGCCACGTCACGATTCCGTGACATCTGGTGGAGGCGCTGCTTCGTTCATGTACCGGACGCCCCCGTCAAGCCGTGAACCCAGCCCCCTTCGCGTAGAGGACACCGACGCCAACCAAGAGCAGCGAACGAGCCGCCGACAGCAAGGTCTCCCACCGGAGTACGGCCTGCTACAAGACAAAGCGCGGAAGACCAAGACCATGACCTCGACTGCAGCGACAATGACAACCGGAGCGTCCCAGCCCGCGATCGTCATTCATCAACCCAGGGAACCACCAACGTTCCATGGCTCATCGTTTGAAGACCCGGAAACCTGGATAGAAACATACTACCGTGTGGCCGCCCTCAACCACTGGGACAACGAAGAAAAGCTCCGTCGTGTGTACTTCTACCTGGAAGACACCGCAAAGACCTGGCTAGAGAATCGGGAGTCCACGCTCCGAACGTGGGATGTCTTCTGCGGCGCATTTCTTCAAACGTTCGCAAGCGTCGCTCGCAAAGAGAGGGCCGCTGCTCTACTCGAGACCCGGGTTCAGCTACCAAATGAAAAGGTTGGAATTTTCACAGAGGAGATGACCCGCCTATTCCGTCACGCTGACCCAGACATGTCTGAGGAAAAGAAAGTTCGTTTCCTCATGCGAGGGGTCAAACAGGAGCTCTTCGCGGGACTAATGAGGAATCCACCGAACACTGTCCAAGAATTTGTATCCGAGGCGACCACCATCGAAAAAACGCTGGACATGCGCACCAGACAGTATAATCGTCGCCTGACTCCAGAATGCGCTGCTGCTCAAGCAAGTGACTCCGACGACCTGCGTGAAACGATCCGAGCGATCGTGCGGGAAGAGCTGCGCAAACTGTTGCCTTCGGCGCAGCCTCAAGTGGATTCGATCGCCGACATTGTGCGAGAAGAAGTCCGGCACTCGCTTCGAATTCCCGAAACACCGCCGCCCGAGCCAGAAACTATGAGCTACGCCGCTGCAGTGCGCCACAACGCTCCTTCCCGTCCACGCCAAAACGCCGCCCCGTCACACTTCCGTCGCCAGACGCCACCGCCGCCACCACCCCAACCGACGGCCTACCGTTCCCCAACGGGCCAGCGCAGTGCACCGAGAAAGACTGACGTCTGGCGCACCCCTGACCATCGCCCGCTCTGCTACCACTGCGGCGAGGCCGGACACACATACCGCCGTTGCCAGTACCGACAGATGGGACTGCGTGGCTTCGCCGTCAATGCACCGCGTCCGCAGCCAGGAGATCGGCCACGTGACATCGCCGACTACCTGGCAGGAACTCAATGGACACCACGAAGTCCTTCCCGTTCGCCGTCGCCCAGCCGCCGCATGTCACCGCACCCTCGGCAGTACTCTGGCCCAACGCGGGGCCGGTCTCCTAGCCCGTATCCGGGAAACTAAGGGCAGCAACCGATGGAGGTGCGGTTGCTGTGCGACGAACTACCGAAGATCCTCCGACGACGACGCCGACGCGACGGAGCTTTTTGAACACAACCCCAACCAGGCAAAGCCCTGAAGGCAAAAGCTCACTTACCGAAGGTGGCTGGACGACGCAACATGGAAGCAACGGAACAAGCCGACGCAGCCGTGACCCGACGCCACGCCCTAACTGTAATGCGAGACGGCGAACTAGCGACCTCGACGTTCTTATCGACGGCCACAGTGTGACCGCTCTCGTCGATACTGGAGCCGACTATTCTGTCATCAGTGGGTCGTTCGCCGCGAAGTTAAAGAAAGTTAGGACAGCTTGGAAAGGCCCTGAAATCCGCACAGCCGGAGGTCATCTCGTAACGCCTGCAGGAATCTGCACAGCGAGAGTCACCATTAACGGACGTATTTATCCTACAGACTTCGTAGTCCTACAGCGTTGCTCGAGAGATGTCATCCTTGGCATGGACTTCTTATGCCTCCATGGTGCTGTCATCAACCTAAAAACAAGGTCGATAACGTTATCCACAGAAGAAGCACTACCGCCGCGCACGCCGTCAGGACACCATGCCTTGAATGTGCTGGAAGAACAAGTCACCATTCCGCCTCGCTCAAGCGTCATTATTTCAGTCGGCGCTCCTCCTAAATCACCTGACTTGGAAGGCGTCGTTGAAGGCAGTCAGCATCTGTTGGTCACCCGAAATATTTGCGTCGCAAGAGGAGTTGCAGAGCTGCGGGGAGGCAAAGCAACGGTTATGCTCACGAATTTCAGCAATGAGTACAAACATGTGAACAAAGGAACAACGGTCGCATACATCGAAGAAATTGTCGAAGCCACCAGTGCTTTCGCCCTCGCGGATACTGCGGAACCTGCTCAGAGGAACCAAGCCCCTCCCATAGCTTTCGACCTCAATCCCAGACTTCCGAACGATAAGCAAGAACAGCTCAAGGCCCTGCTCCTGCAATACGAAGATTGCTTTTCGTCGTCATCGAAAATTCGGCAGACCCCAATCACGAAACATCGAATCATAACCGAAGAAAATGCCAGACCACTCCGTCAGAGTCCGTACAGGGTTTCGACGCGAGAACGTGAGGCAATGAAGAGACAAGTTGATGAAATGTTGCGAGATGACATTATCCAGCCGTCCAAGAGTCCGTGGGCGTCCCCCGTTGTGTTAGTGAAGAAAAAGGATGGGACCCTACGTTTCTGCGTCGATTATCGCCGCCTGAACAAAATCACAAGAAAGGACGTGTATCCTCTCCCACGAATAGACGACGCCCTTGATCGGCTCCATAACGCCAAGTACTTCTCGTCAATGGACCTCAAGACTGGCTATTGGCAAATCGAAGTCGACGAAAGAGACCGAGAGAAGACGGCGTTTATAACACCGGACGGCCTCTTCGAGTTTAAGGTGATGCCCTTCGGTCTTTGCTCAGCGCCTGCAACTTTTCAACGCGTTATGGATACAGTACTGGCAGGATTGAAGTGGCAGACTTGCCTTGTGTACTTGGACGACGTCGTCGTGTTTTCCTCGAGTTTCGACGAGCATCTTCGGCGCCTTGAAGCTGTACTTCAAGCCATCAAGACGTCCGGACTCACACTGAAGCCAGAAAAGTGCAGATTTGCATATGAGGAGCTCTTGTTTCTGGGGCACGTTATCAGCAAGTCTGGAGTTCGTCCCGATCCACGGAAAACAGCCGCTATCGCCGACTTCCCGCCGCCCACTGACAAGAAAGCCGTGCGCCGATTTCTGGGCCTGTGTGCCTATTATAGGCGGTTCGTGAAAAACTTCGCCCGCATCGCCGATCCTCTCACTAACCTTACCAAGGCCGACGTGGAGTTTAAGTGGGAAACGCCGCAGGAACACGCTTTCCAGGAGCTTAAACATCGCCTCCAGACGCCTCCGTTACTTGCCCATTTCGACGAATTCGCCGAGACAGAAATACATACTGACGCAAGCAGCGTAGGTCTTGGCGCCGTTCTTGTGCAGAGGGCCGACGGACTTGAAAGGGTTATTAGTTACGCCAGCCGATCGCTATCCAAAGCAGAAGCAAATTATTCCACAACAGAAAAGGAGTGCCTCGCCATCATCTGGGCTACGTCGAAATTTCGTCCCTACCTCTACGGCAGGCCCTTCAAAGTTGTGAGCGACCACCACGCCTTGTGTTGGCTAGCCACCTTGAAGGACCCTTCAGGTCGCCTCGCACGATGGAGCCTGAGACTTCAAGAATATGACATTACTGTCATTTACAAGTCCGGCAAAAAACACTCCGACGCTGACTGTCTCTCTCGTGCGCCTGTCGACCAACCGCTACCCGACGACTCGGATGACGACTACTTCTTGGGAACGATAACTACCGACGACTTCGCTGAACGACAGCGGGCCGACCCGGAACTTAAAGCCCTAATAGAATACCTCGAAGGCAGGACCGCCGAAGTCCCGAAGGTATTCAAGCACGCACTTGCGTCGTTCTTTCTACGAAACGGTCTTCTACAAAAGAAAAACTTTTCACCGCTTCGAGCTAAGTACCTCCTTGTGGTGCCTTCAGCTCTGCGACCAGAACTCCTGCAGGCCCTGCACGACGATCCGACGGCAGGGCACCTCGGTGTTTCCCGCACGCTCGCGAGGATACAAGAAAGGTACTACTGGCCACGTCTTACCACCGACGTCACTCGTTATGTGAGGACATGCCGGGACTGTCAGCGACGCAAGACACCGCCGACAAGGCCAGCGGGACTTCTGCAGCCAATTGATCCACCTTGCCGACCTTTCCAGCAGATTGGTATGGACCTACTGGGGCCGTTCCCGACGTCGGCTTTCGGAAACAAGTGGATCGTGGTAGCTACCGACTACCTCACCCGCTACGCCGAGACAAAAGCCCTGCCAAAAGGCAGTGCATCCGAGGTAGCTAAGTTCTTCGTCGAAAATATCGTCCTACGTCACGGCGCCCCGGAGGTCCTTATCACCGACAGAGGAACGGCATTCACTGCCGACTTAACTCAAGCGATCTTGGCATACAGCCAAACAAACCACCGCCGGACGACAGCGTACCACCCACAGACCAACGGCCTCACCGAGCGGCTTAACAAGACGATCGCCGACATGCTGTCGATGTACGTCGATATCGAACACAAGACGTGGGACACCATTCTTCCGTATGTGACTTTCGCATACAACACGGCGGTGCAGGAGACGACGCAGATATCTCCATACAAACTGGTCTACGGAAGGAGCCCGGCAACGACGCTCGATGCCATGTTACCCAACGTCACCGACGAAGAAAACCTCGATGTGAGCGAGTACCTTCAACGCGCCGAAGAAGCCCGACAACTTGCGCGTCTTCGTATCAAGAATCAACAGACGACCGACAGCCACCGTTACAACCTTCGACGACGCTTCGTGGAATACCAGCCCGGTGAACGTGTTTGGGTGTGGACGCCGATACGCCGACGTGGACTAAGTGAAAAGCTTCTGCGACGCTACTTCGGACCGTACAAGGTGGTTCGACGTCTCGGCCCACTTGATTACGAGGTTGTCCCCGACGGCATCACGAACTCTCAACGACGCCGATCGCGACCTGAAGTCGTCCATGTCGCGCGCCTCAAGCCGTTTCATGCACGTTAACAAACTGAAACAGTGTTTTTTTTATTATTGTTGTATTGTAATTTATCCAATGTACTTTCTTGCATTATTATTGTACCTTCATCTTTAGTTAAAGCATCGGGACGATGCCTTTTTTTCAGAGGGGGGCAATGCCACGTTCCATTTCACAAGTTTTTGTTATCGTTCCGAGACACCACACGATTCTCGGCGCAAACCGTGCCTGCAGGTTTCTAGAAGGTTCCGGACTGTAGTAGATCATTTCGATAAGATCACGCCCACTGTGCGAACGGTACAGATTGTTCTGGAACCTACGCCACCGCCAGCGATAACGCTAGAACATTCGACGGCAAAGGTATAAATGCCGACGCGCTTCGCCGCTTGTCAGTTGTTGAGTTGTTGATCGAAGGCCGACGCTGCGTTCGCCGCTATCAGTACGAGACTGCTATCTGTGCAAGACTGCTGCTGTAATTAGGCTTTCCCTTTACCGGGCACAGGTTCGCCCAAATAAACAGTTAAATCCCTACACGAAGTTTTCCGTCTTTGGCCACGTCACGATTCCGTGACAGTATATAACGCGCACAAACGCGCACGTGTATGTATGTTCGTGCGATATATCATGTCCGTGCATGTGTAGTGTGCGTGCATATATAAGCTTTGAGTATTGATTACTGCCAAAATGAATAAGCTTGTGTTCGGAAGCATATGACCTTATTCATTAGAAACTTAATACCATACATCGGTGAACTAAAGCAAAAGAACGCCCCTTATTACAATTGAACAACACTTTGCCTTATATCAACATGAATTGGTGCAGGCATAGCTTTGTTTTGTAAAAAAAGGGAACGGCTTGCCTATTCGGCTTTAAAAGGAACAGTGGAACTCGATGGGATACATGCAATCGGCAGCACAAGTCGCAGCGTAAATAGGTATACCTCGAAAAATCATAAAGCCTTGCCTGTAGCAGTACAGCAACGCAGCGCAAAAGTGCTAACACCTTTCAAAGAGGCCCGCTATACATGATCGATTGCGTTCTTCAGCCTCGGACTCGGTAGACAGGTTCTTCATTATGAAGTAAGATGGATGAAATTGAGATGAAGAGGCTCAGTCAGATGAAGAGGCTCAATGTCTGCATGCACAGCGATACTATTACCGCGGTTTCACCAGTGCAATCTTTAATGCCGATAAGAAGGAGGAGATCTGCGTCCAACACTTTTTTGCCTTCCATGAAGCAACGTGATTCGACGACAAAAATTGGGAAATTTCAGCACAGCGCCAACAGGAAGTGCCTTCTTGGCCCTGTTAAGCGTAGTCATGTTTGTTTTGTTTTTTTTACCAGGGTTGCCGGCACAGGAAGCGTTTTGTGGAGTGGCAAATAGGATAACCATTATTTTTCTGCTCTTATGTAGTGTTGACATTTCGCGCACATATCGTTGCCCCGCCAGCGAGCTTGTTCGCATCAAGGCAAGCAACGAGCATCCCTTCACCTAAGACGAGACACTTGCATGTAAGGCAATGCTTGTAAAGGGTCGCAGCCAGAACGGTCTCGTCACCTCGGTCAAGCCGGCCTTCGCTACCGCGACACAGCCAGTTACAACCGCTGGATACGTGAAAACAGATTCCACAAGACACTACTTCCCTTCATACACAACACCGGCCTAACAGTACACATTTAGCACAAAAATATTACGCCTTAAGGCAAGTCTTCGTCGCAACAAAAAAGTATATGCAACTCAGTACTTGCGTCTGATTCTCCTGCTGAAGCACAATGGCATGAAAAACGTACAGGAGCAAAATGTAGCTGGACTGGTCACGTTGCATTATATTTTTCTACTTGAATATGTGCTGATGTTACTGTAACCTTGCACTTCATTTGGTATAAGACTACAAATAAAAGTCATGTCTAACGTTTAGGGTTCCGGCTGAGCTGATGACCTGAAAATACCTTCGAAAGTACACTATGTATTCTAATGAAGCTATAGCCAGGCGCACAAAATGTTTTGCAGTTTATTTATTCACTCGCATTTGAGATGTTGCTTGGAGAGAAACGTATGAGAGCATGAAGAGCATAAGCATGAAACGTATAAGAGCATATAGTGTTCGTTATATTTCGTTCTTGCTTATCGAAAATTATTCTATTTAGTGGTGAGTGGAGAAACTCTACACATTTGATTGTGTGTGGTTTTGTTTTTACTACAAATGTGCCATTAAAATAAATGGCATAGCTACTTATGCTACTTTTGGCATGAGTGTGACCTTTCTTTCAAATATGCCTAATGGCTGCCTTGGCACTGCTGGTATTTTTGTCGACTAAAGAATTGGAGAGGTGCTTTGTTATAGACCACTAATGATGCCATGACTGCGAGGACTGAGCGCAATGAATGCTTCCATAAACAGGATTGCGATACTGTACAAGTGTTCTATCCTCTATCTAGCTCTCACTCTATTTATAAACGCATCGTTCATTGGCCCAACCCGTGTCTCTAGTGTAGAGTTCCATACCATATATTCTGAGTTGGTCAACATCCTTGCCTTTCTTTCCTCTAAAGTTCCTTTCTTCCTCTATATGGCCTAATGTGGTCGTTAGCGGCTTTCAATCTTAGGGTTACTTTTCCAGACAGAAAAGAAAACGCAACCAATCCTCCGCTAATCAGTTAGGTAAGTAAGGGGCACCCACCACAGTCCATATTTATTAAATTTGGCAATAAAACACAAATGAGCACAAATGTTGGTGAAAACAAAATGAAAAAAAAAACTGAACCATTTTTTTGCGCATAGCGGCTTCACCCTCTAACTACCCTGGAGAACAAATTTTGGTGCTTCTGTTCCTACCACCTTCGTAACGACAACAAATCAGTCGTTAGGAATACTTAGCATAAAGCTCAGACGACCAGGAACATTTTCTGCGTCTTTACGCGCCATGCAGGCATTGTAGCACAAAAAAAGAGCACAGCAGTATTTGAGCCAAGTGCTGTTAAGTGGTCTTAGAACCTGCCATTGAGCTCTGTCAATTGGCAGGGTTCACAACTGTAAGAGAAGGTGTCATACAAAGAAAGGCGTTGGATATGAAGTTGGACATAAACACACTGCTTGCACCATAAAAAGTCAAGGTCACTCCGAAATTGCACCTTACAACAATGATCAAACAATAACGATTGGCCCAGCTTGATACACTAGCCTTTTGCAGCATCAGTGCACTTGCTTTACCTATACCTAAGCTTAAGATATCTCAATTCTCTAATATTTTACAAAAAGTAAATTAAAAATCTTGCATTTTTAACAGTTAATGTTGAAAACTCACAGCATTGCCCACAAAACGTATTAGTGAAGCTGCTTTAAATAACGCCAGGCCTGTGCGGAAGGCGCAGCCCAGTCACAGCGAAAGCTAGAAACGTGCCCTTTCAGAACGTTTTCGAAACACTTCTTGGGTAACTCGTACAAGCAATCTTGCAGGGTACCCACTACGGCATTGTTAAGTACCCACTACGGCAATAAAAATAGCAATTTTTGGGTAGTACACTAGCATTCACTTTGCTTTTTTCGTCATTCTTCTAAGAAGCCTTGTCTCCGTTAAACACTTGCAAGGAATTTTGTGCCAATGGTTCATGCGGTGGCTGACGACGATATGCAATTATGCCTCTGTGGGTACGCGCAACAGTTATTTGCTGATGAAAGAGAAACTTTTGTATTGGGTTGGACAACTGGACGATGCACTTGTTACGCTATTCGCATTGTGTGACGCCTCGTTCTTCCTTTGCTACTTTAAAACGCTTTGACATTCATAATAACACGATTCCTTTCCCGACAACAAACCTGCCTAAGGCGAGATTGCTAACCATTCCCAAGTACCGTCGTGGCTCGGTGGTCGAATACTGGATAGGCACGCGGCGCAACCGAGTTCGAGCTCCAATGTGTCAGTGATACAGGTTTTTTTTTATTTTTTCGCGATAGTGGTTATGGACACCGGCAGCGGCGGCGGCAGCGTACAACTACAGCACCGCGCGTGACCCAAGTTTTGAAGAAGAATGGCTTTTGGGCTAGTTGGTTGGAATTCATGATAATAAGGGCTGCAGCGCGAGATTGATTGATTGATGATTGTATGTGGGGTTTAACGTCCCGAAACCACTATAAGATTATGAGAGACACCG
Organism: Rhipicephalus microplus; assembly: GCF_043290135.1. Classification (NCBI taxonomy): domain Eukaryota; kingdom Metazoa; phylum Arthropoda; class Arachnida; order Ixodida; family Ixodidae; genus Rhipicephalus; species Rhipicephalus microplus. Next base: position 109,699,109 of record NC_134704.1, read on the forward strand.
TAGTGGAAGACTCCGGAAATTCAGACCACCTGGGATTCTTTAACGTGCACCCAAATCTGAGCACATGGGCCTACAACATTTCCACCTCCATAGGAAATTCAGCCGCCGCAGCCGGGATTTAAACACGTGCCCTGCGGGTCAGCTGCCGAGTACCTTAGCCACTAGACCACCGCGGCGGGGTGCAGCGCGAGCAGGAAGGTGCTCGCCTTTCGTTTCACTTCTCTTCTAGCACCTTCGTGCTCGCACTGCAGTCCTTATTATCATGAGACCCAAGTTTTGATATCAAAACAGCATTCGATGTAAAAATTACCATTTCGGCAACACAATCATGCCACCAATTAGGTGCTTGAAATTTTTTGAAGCATCAAAACATGCAAAATGTCGCACCTATACCGGACAACCTTGTGCCAAACATATATGAACTTGCAGCGCCTGAGACACAGGTGATGGCTAACACTGGTTAGGACAAGCTGCGCGTAGCTTGCACAGCTGGCCAATTTTCTTACTACTAAGCACCTGAGATAGTATATTGCCATTTTCCTGGATTTGCCCAAGAAACAATATGTGATGATTCATTTTTTGCTTAATGCTGCATTATGTTATGAGGACGCCATGATGACATTCCATTAAGTACTGATAACGTCATGTTTTATTGAGTTGATGTCGCTTTTGTATACTGACAGCCGACATACATTAGACTTTGTATTACATAGGTGCCGACTAACCTTATGTTTTCTGTTTTTTTTATTTCGTTCGCCATTTCTGAAGTATTTTTGGGTCTCACCAAATATTGTACTCTGTTGAGTCCTGAAGTATATAAGGTTTATGGGTCTACATATATTCACGGCGCACAGATGGAACAAAAAGTGACAATGTAACCAAGTCTAGCTCACACTTGTCGGTAGGTTAGCACGTTCTAAAAAGTGTTGAATGCTTTTTCATTCAAATATAATTTCGTCGCATGAGACTTTAGGAACACAAAAACCTATAATTGAGTCAGGTAGACGAAGAATCACGTGTCCTCTTCACTAGTGTATACTGCATACAATTCCTATTTTTTTAAAACTTCTTTGTCGTATTTTTTTCATTTTTGCCTTGTATGCTTCAGAGCAACACACATAATTGTAAAAAGCCTTCACTTTCAGGCAATTTATATAACAGTGCCACTAGTATAAATTACAAGTCGGTAACTGATGACGCTTCTTATTCATAAAAAATGGTGAGAAGGAAAGAACAGTCACGTCACCGAAAAGTACGAACTCAACTAAAGCATCAAATAAACAAACATAAAATAAAGACGTACTGGAAGGTTTTCATGGACAGCTTCGTGCAAGACGGTCATTTTCTTGCTGCAAGCTTTATGCTGGTACTTGCCTCATCTGTGATCTGGAAACTGCACTCGGAGAAAGAGTGACGAAACACGAGATCTTGAGATGGTACCAGTGATCAAAGAAAAGAGACTGATGGATTATTCGCAAAGTCTCCTTCGTGGAATAGTACGTACGTCAGAGGGGTCGTAATCCATTTGCTTAATGTTTTTTTGTTATTGTTCTGTGGACGTAATAATCCATTGTTGCCTTTGTGAATGCCTGTTTTGTATTTGCTGAGAACTTTTTCTGCTCTAAATAGGCCATCACGTATACATGTTTGACATTCTCCGATTTTGTTGCAGCTAATCAAGAATAAAATCTTGTGTTTCATAACATTTATTGCGAAATTCACGCTCACATGATCAGCAAGGTGACGTAAAGTGTATATATAATTGATTTACGCTTAGTATTCAATTTGCATGGTTACGGAACTTTTTAATAGAGCACTTCACTGAAATAGGATAACGTTTGGACAAAATAGAGCCTGACTCTGCGTTCTACTGGAACCTTTCGTTTTGTGCTCATCAGCCTGTCCTACTCTTCATCAGTCGTTCACAACGTTTTCCTCTATCATTTGCTCAGTCTTGTGGAAACAAGCTTAATAATACAAAAAGATTAAAAACTGGGTGAGCAGGTGCAGTTTCTTTTTGCTAACACCACAAAAAGACAGACTAAGTGTACATGGCACAGTACTGTGCTTTGTCTACTTCTTGTCTCATCATGTGCTTCTCATGCTGTCAGCCATGCTTATGAATGCCGCAAGTTGTCTTTGTTTTAGCCACAATTTCATCTCACCATTCTTGCACGTTTGACATAAAATCAAAAATTTCAAAAAGTGTTAATCATCTAAAAAACTCGATGACCGAGCTTTTCTGGAAGCCAGTGCTTCCAGGCAGAAGCATTTGTTTATCACAAAGAGCAGCAGCTTGCCATGGTCATTGCCATCTGAGGAGCAAGCATATTGCTCCTGGATGTTCTGATTCTTAGTATAATCTTTATTCTTCATATATAGCGTAGAGTACTTTTGAGATTTATGGCGCGTATGTGCAGCAGAAATCGGGAAAATCTAAATATTTCCCGTTGCTCAAATAAAACGTAGAGAACAAGCGGTTGGCAAACACAGTTCAGACCTTAGGGATACACGTCAAACAGTACTCGAGAAACGCCATAATGAACCGTCGGAACTATCTCAGAGATAAGCGCCGGAGCGACGTGTTTCAGCTTCGCTGGTTCCCTTTGTATGCGCATTGCTTGCGAGGTCATTTTTCGTCATCATTGAATTCTTTCACTTGTACTCGAAGCACTCACTGCAGTGCTTCCATATTCCATATGCTTTCGAAATGAGGGAGCCACGTTGACTATTGTACCCACAGTTTTCATTGTAGGCTGCTCATGGAAACTGTCAATACGTTAATTACTGCTGCGAACAGAAATACCTCTTGTAGGAAAAATGTTGCAGGTGGTGTGAGCCCTTTCGTTACTGAAGTAAACGTTTGGTGAATTCGTACGATAGGGTTGATAGGTGGACCCATAATAAAGCATTCTGAGCAGGGGTTACAGGAATAAAAGCAATATGAGGGCTAAGTATTTTTCAAAATTTAAACTAAGATGTAGTTAATCCCTGAGTACTGATAATCGCACGTAGTAAGTACTGTTTGCACAGTATAATAAACATTTCACTGCCCATAACCACTGCACACACATGAGTAAGTACAACTTCGTTGTTTTTGACTATCGGACGTGTTTTGAAAAATCTTAAATGCTGCATGCACTGAGCGAGATCGCGAACAGTAATAACCAGATGAAAGGGATTGCCTAGAAGTGACGTAGTGATACATTGAAGAACTTTGCTTTGACCAACATTTATGAACTACCAATTGTTGCAATAGTCTTCGCTCTACTTTTAATCATAATATTGCGTAGACAAGGTAGCCGAGGTTCTAAAGACGAGTTTTAAATGCGAAGCATTTCTTTGCGTAAATTTTATTTATTTATTCATTTATTTTTTATTTAATACATACTGTGGACCACACTTCGGTCCAAGCAGGAGGGCATGGCCTAATACAAAGAGAAATACAATACACGCAAAACAAAAACAAAACAGTGCACAGTTACTCAGTATCGCAAGTACTAGATTCGATTGTCTGGTTCCAGTCTGAAATCGTGCGTGGAAAAATGAAAATTTGAACATGTCTGTTCTCGCGAAGTACGGAGTTAGTGCATTTGGTTGGTGATGTCTTGTCGGTCTTGTGTTTAATGGAGAAAGAAAAGGGGTTGGATTAAGGGAAAGTTTGCGAATATATAAAAGAGACAGAAAATCAAGGCGGGACTTCTTTCTACGATCCTGAAGGGAAGGAATATTATTAGCTAGCATTAGGTCTGTGGGGGAGTCCGTTCGCAAAAACCTAGAATAAACAAACCAAATGGCTTTCCGCTGAATCCTTTCAAGTTTTTTAACCTTTTGTTTAGTATGGGGGTCCCACACGATACTCGCATACTCCAGCTTCGGCCTAACGAGAGTGAAATAACTAAGAAGCTTTACGTTTGGAGGGGAATTTCTGAGCTTATATCTTAGGAAGCATGATTTCCGAAAGGCAGACGAGCAAATATTATCTATGTGCATGTTCCATGATAAGTTGTTTGTTAGCGTAACGCCGAGGTACTTATAACTGTCAACCTGTGTGAGAGAAGACGATCCTAATTTATGCACGTGTTCACTAGGGTTTTTCTTTCTCGTTACACAGAGATATACACTTTTTTCCAAATTTAATTCCATTCCCCATTCTACACACCACTCCCGCACGTTTTCAATGTTTTTCTCGAGTTCGTTCCGATTATTAGTACATGCGACTTCCCGAAACAAAACACAGTCCTCAGCGAACAATCGAATTTGAACAGTAGGGTCAACAACAGTTACTAAATCGTTAATATACAACAAAAAAAGCAATGGTCCCAAAACACTACCTTGTGGAACCCCAGAGGTGACAGGAAGACACCGAGATTCTTCTTCGTTAATTTTTACAAGCTGTTGGTGGTTGGATAGGTAGGCTGCAATCCAGGAAACAAAAATATCCGGAATGTGAATGTTTTTAAGTTTTGCTATTAGTTTGTCGTGTGGTACCTTGTCGAAAGCTTTTTTGAAATCTAAAAATATAGCATCAATTTGGCCGTTATTGTCAAGACACGCTGCGAACGAATGAATTATTGTAACCAATTGGGTTGCCGTGGAATAACCTTTTCTAAAACCATGTTGAAAATTTGTTAGTACGGCATTTTCGTCTAGAAATTCAAAAATCTGTTTGGAAATGATATGTTCAATGGTCTTGCAGCATTGAGACGTTAAAGATATCGGACGATAATTTTAAAAGCTGGACCGGTCACCTTTTTTAAAAACGGGAACAATCAGAGCCATCCTCCAGTCACTCGGCAGCTTCCCAGTGGACAAAGAAGTACGAAATATTACTACAAGAAACTTAGCAAGTATTTCGGCATATCTGCGTAAAAAGGCGTTTGGAATCTGGTGTGCACCACATGAAGACTTGGTTTTCAAATTTAACAGCATAGATAGTACACCAGAGTAAGATACAAAATCAGCGTCATAAATGCCAGGATCTGATATTAACAGTGGATACGTTTGCGCAGGAGAAAACACACTGAAAATAATGATTAAAATATTTAGCAATAATTGCAGGGTCAGAAACGAGGTCCCCATCGATTTTCATTTCCCTTACAGGCTGCCTTTTATCAGTAATGTAATGCCAAAACTTATCAGGATCATTTTTTATGAAGTTTGGTAGGAGGGTTTGAAAGTAGTGGTCCTTTGAGCAGCGCACTGCGTTTCGCAAAAAATTTTTAATCTCAGTGATAACGTCAGACTGTTCCTTCTTTTTTAATCTTTTGTGTTTGCGTTTCAAGTGAACAATTTTGCGTGTTATCTAGGGTGTACACTTGTGAATGTTTTTGCTCTTGCTCGGTATAAAGTTGTCAAGGCAGTAATGGCACATGTCTTTGAAACGGCCCCATAGGTTGCAAACGTCATCACCATAAAAATTAGCAAGACATATTTCTAGATGGTCAAGTACAGAATTGTCATTAGCTCGTGAGTAATCTTTGAAGCGCCGTGTCGTCGACCTATCTTGGGAGCTTAACTTGAGAAGGGGTAAAGTAACGCATACTAAGTGGTGGTCAGATATCCCGGGTTCTATTGTAACAGAGTATCGGTCAAAATTACGGGGAATAAATACAAGATCCAGAAGGGAACTACAAGGGCCATGTACACGAGTTGGTTCGTTTACTACTTGTATTAGGTTATGTGTAAGCATGATATCAAACACTATGTTTGTGTGTTTCAAAAATTCTGAACCAGCCATCAATCGTTTCCAGTCAATCCCTGGAAGGTTAAAGTCCCCAATCAGAAAAACTTTGCTGTTCACATATTTCGACATGTGCTCTCGAAGTCTAGTTAGATATTCTGATGGGGAATCAGGAGGCCTGTAAAGCGCGTAAAGAATGAAAGAGTACCCCCAGCACAAAACCTTCATGCACAGGCATTCAAGTTTTCGATATCAGGCAACAAAACGACCCGTATGTTGTTCTTCAAAAGAACAGCCACGCCCCCGCATCTGAAAGCCCTGTCTTTACGTAAGATCTGATAGGATGCGGGAAAGACGCTGTCATCTGATATGTCGCTTCGGAGCCAAGTTTCAGTCACTACGACATTGTGCGGGTCATTTTGAAGCAAGATAATTTCAAGCTGGTCAGTTTTATTTATTAGACTACGAGCATTCAGGTTCAGCAGGCGCAGTTGCTTTTCTTTGGTTGGGTTCGCATTACTGTTAGGGGTGTTCCTGGTTTTTCGGTTGATTGGCCTTTAAGAAGTATTTTTGATCATGATGCGTTGTTTAATGCCTGAGCCTGTTGCCTCGTCTGTGGACGATTTGGCTTTCGTTCGTCGTTTTTTCGTAGGAGTAGGCGTTCATCTTTTTCGGTATCCCAAGTGTAAACGTTGCTATTGATGAATAGTTTGTCGAAAACGAGCGACACTTTCTCTTTTTTGTCGAGGTTTGGTTTCGAACTTGCCCACAGTTTACGTCTGACATCTCGCACTCTACGGGAGAAATCTTCACCAATGGAGAAATCTGAACCTTTTAGCTTAAATCCTTGCTTAAGAATGGAGATCTTGTCGTGTGCGTCTTGCAGCTTAAAAATAACTGGTCTAATCTTGTTTGGTGCAGGCCTACCTATTCGATGGATGCGCTCAATCCTAATTGGTTCAAGCTCCAACAAGTCTTGAATTACTTCTTTGTTGACAACGTGTTCAAGTGTGTCACTGGTCTCGTTGTCCCTTTCCGGTAAGCCGTACACTATTAGGTTTGATCTTCTACTATGGTTTTCGAGCTGATCAACCTGCTTTTCTAGTTGATGAATTACGGTGCTCATAGAAGCTATTTGAGTTTGGCAAGCAGCAAATTTGTTCTCTAAAATAGTCAAGGCGTCCAATTTTTTCTCTATATCGGTTAGTCGCTTTTCTTTTATGTCCTTTATGTCAGTAGCTATGCTCTCTAGTTGTTTAGCAATTTTAGCCAAATCAGGACCAGGATTGGTCTCAATGTCTCCGCCCAGAAGGAGCAGTTGTCGCAACAAGCCAGAAACATCATAAAACACACCAGAAGACCATGGGCACCGCAGCACAAGTAAGAACGGGTCGCCTGAGCGAAAGCATTTTCCGTAACGCCTGCTCACCTGTAGAAGGAAGACAAACGGATTTTGAGACCACCGCATACTGGCTGTGCCGCCGTGCCCAGTGGCCGAGGAGTGAACAGGACGCTCATATATAGCCGGAATCTGCAACGGCGCCACCTGGACGGCTTCTGGTATCAGTGATGCCCACGTGGCTGATATCTGTAGAGGCAGGTGGTCCGGGTGTGCAGTTGATGACCGGCAAGGAAAGATGAGGCTGGTCGCAGGGTGCGGCGTATGCGCATCTCCCACTCGCAGATCGAAAGGTTCGGCAAAAAGGGGGCCCAGCAATCCAAGAAACTGTAGAAGGAAGACAAACGGATTTTGAGACCACCGCATCCTGGCTGTGCCGCCGTGCCCGGTGGCCGAGGAGTGAACATGACGCTCATATATAGCCGGAATCTGCAACGGCGCCACCTGGACGGCTTCTGGTATCAGTGATGCCCACGTGGCTGATATCTGTAGAGGCAGGTGGTCCGGGTGTGCAGTTGATGACCGGCAAGGAAAGATGAGGCTGGTCGCAGGGTGCGGCGCATGCGCATCTCCCACTCGCAGATCGAAAGGTTCGGCAAAAACGGGGCCCAGCAATCCAAGGAACTGTAGAAGGAAGACAAACGGATTTTGAGACCACCGCATACTGGCTGTGCCGCCGTGCCCATTGGCCGAGGAGTGAACAGGACGCTCATATACAGCCGGAACCTGCAACGGTGCCACCTGGACGGCTTCTGGTATCAGTGATGCCCACGTGGCTGATATCTGTAGAGGCAGGTGGTCCGGGTGTGCAGTTGATGACCGGCAAGGAAAGATGAGGCTGGTCGCAGGGTGCGGCGCATGCGCATCTCCCACTCGCAGATCGAAAGGTTCGGCAAAAAGGGGGCCCAGCAAACCAAGGAACTGTAGAAGGAAGACAAACGGATTTTGAGACCACCGCATACTGGCTGTGCCGCCGTGCCCAGTAAATCAAGCGTATTTGGCGTCTATCTATCTATCTATCTATCTATCTATCTATCTATCTATCTATCTATCTATCTATCTATCTATCTATCTATCTATTTGCTTACGTCTGAGTGCTCTTGAGATAACGCCTTTATTTGGAACTAAAAAAACGGGGGAACCTAAATTTCACCCTTGAGAGTTCAACGTGACAGTAATATTCTCTTCTTAATGCGGTCTTCAAACACTGAGTGTGTAGAATCTTTTCGAACTTACTATAGCACCTACTACTAGGCCTTATGGGTGCAATGGCGTGTGTGCCTTTTGTAGTGGGTGACTGGCTTTAAACTACAAAGTCATCACATTTCCATGTTCTGACGCCCTATGGCAGTGTACATACGCTTGTGCCACGCATTATTACGGCAGTTGTTTATCCTGTATTGCGAGGCATGTACTCAGGACGCGCGTGTTTCTAAAGCTTGAAAGTTACTTTCGCTGCCTTCCCAAGCAGAGCAAGTCATTTTTACTGTATTCAGAGTTAAAGGCCTGCTTGTGTGGTGGAACACCCACTTGCCACGCAAACGTGCTGACTTGTATTCCCACTGAGAAGTGAACTTTTTATCATTTATTTCCTTTTTGCATCTTTCTCAAGTTTTGACCCCGCAAAGATGGCCAATTTTCGCTCACAACCAACGACGCCAACGCTGACGCCTACTCCGGAATTTCTGAGAAGCGACATCTTTAACGTTATCGCGTTATCATGAGTATGCCAAACTAACGTGGCTCGACGAGTACGACTCACTGGTGATGTCGAGGATAATTTCACAATCCAGTCGCGTACGTAGCTAAACACTTCCCGCTAGAAACTGGCGTATACGTGTGGGTGTGTGTGTGCGACTGGTATGTGGGAATGTACCACAGTTGATTGACAGTTCATGTCTACCTAAGAATGGCAAGAACACATTTGGTTAATTTTAACTTGCGACTGTTTAGGAAAAGCTGCCATCGGCTGCGTCGACACGAAGAATGTAAATGAAAAATAAAAATGTAAGAGTTCCAGCAGGAATGAAACGCCAGGATTCAGTGCGGCAGCCAAGTATTTCACCACGGAGCCAGGCAAGGTCTCGCAACTACTTTTCAAATAGACCGTAATCTTTGTGAAGCGTGAATTCAGGATGCAGTGATGGCTATGCAATTTCAGAAACATTACATATATACTCCTATAATACAGCTTTCACGTTGGGTCAAGATCAAATAGTTAAGCGCGATGCACTGAAGGGACTGAGAGTTTAAATCAACCAAGTAACGGTGTGAACAGACATTGGCAATTTCATTTCGAAAGCGTTAAGAATAACCAGTGTATTTCCCCGAAGTGTATAATGACAAAAGGGTGAAGCTAGAGGTCCTTAGGCCGATAATGTCTACGTAAAATTTACAGACAAGTATATAAGAGGGACAGATGAACGGACGGGTGGACAGATGTACAGGTACACAGATATACGGACGGTATGGCGCAGGGACAGGCAGTTTGGCGGACAGATGCATAGACGGACGGGCGGATGGCACGGGTGGTGATGTATTATGCTCTCGTACAGTTTATTACAAACCAAGTCAGTAGTTTACACATAATTTTCAATTATAATGTGCAGGTCTTAAGATTCAGTTTGCGTTTTCGGGGGCGTTACGGGCGCCAACTAGCTCGGGTTCTGAGATGCTTTGTTGTCCCTAAATGCTGGCAGTGGGAGCGTGGATTCAATGTATTCATAGAATAAATATAATTGTCTTAAAAGGAATCAAACCATAAATTTTGTGTGGCAATCAAGAGTTTTATGACAACGCCACACTATGTGTTAATTTCGAGCTGGTTTTCAAGTAGACCATAATGTTCGTGAAACACCAATCCTTGTTGCAGCGCTCGTTACCTAATTTTATCAACAGCACATACGTACTTCTTTCATACAGCCTTCATGTCGATGTAACGTGCCATCTGCAAAAGCTCATTTGTCAAGCAGTGTCCAGGGCCGGCATTATCGCCGGCACAAGTGTTACGTATCACCTTACTTCTTTTATTGTTGCTGGCGATTTTATTGCAGATATTTAAAAAACAAACATACTGCTTCACACAAAACAAGAAAGACGTTTGTTATCTAGACAGAGCCTCCCAAGACATTGTCCTAACGACGAGGAATGAAGGAGTCATTGACCACTTCTTCAGATTAGACATGAAGAATTTCAAGCTACAAATGATAGGTCATATGTCACTGTACCTAGGCCCCTCGACGCCACTTTAACGAATAATTGTGGGAGCAACTATACTTCTGCTGATTGTGCTGGCATTGCAGAGTGATTTGGCCCAAGTAAAGGAGGTTTCAACAGCCCAGTAAATGCGTCATGAACAATTGATACATGAGCATCATAGATACGTCACAGATGTGTGTGCATTCGTGATGTGAGTACACGTAATTACCACGATGTAGTAATGAAGCATTTCAGCCTATCACAGTTCCTGTTGGCAGGTCGTATGGTGCGTATAGCAAACGTCCTTCAATCCGCATGCTTCGCATAACATCGATTTCCCAGGTTCATAGTGTCTACCAGTTCTTCATCGTTCAATGTGCTGTAAGTCAATTTGTTACACACAGAGAAACACTAAATTTTCGGGCCAATGCGTTCCCACTTTTTATATTTCCTCTAAAGTTATTTCAATTAAAACGGGAGGGGGAAACGAATGATTTAAAAGCAGCATGCAGGTTGCTCATGGACATGCACGTAACATTGTGTAGACGTATTTTTAAAGACGATAGTCTTTCTTGGGAACCTTCGACGCAAACATTTTGGTCTGTCTGTCTGTCCGTCCGTCCGTCTGTCCATCCATCCATTTGTCTGTCTGTCTGTCTGTCTGTCTGTCTGTCTGTCTGTCTGTCTGTCTCTCTGTCTGTCTGTCTGCCTGCCTGCCTGCCTGTCTGTCTGTCCTTTCTTAACGGCACCGGGTACTTGAAACGGCCGACCCCATCCGCAGCCCCCACCAATGTTACTCAAGGTTTTGCATCATACTTCTGCAATAGTGAATTAGGAAGCAAATATTGCGCATGTCTGTGGCACCATAACAACAAGTATATAATCTGCATGTGCGTCTTTTACTATAATAGGCTGGCATAAGTAATCTTAGTTGTCAATTAAAAAGCAATTATTGCGCACGTCTTGGGCACCATAACAACACGTATATAATCTGCACGTGTGTCTTTCACTAGAAAAGGCTTACATAAGTAATCTTAGTTGTCAATTAAAAAGCAATTAATACGCATGTCTGGGGCTCCATAACAACACGTGCATGATCTGCTTGTGCGTCTTTAACTGGAAAAAGCACACATAAGTATATTTAAGGACCGTGGCGCTTATCACGCTGCGCTGACAATGCGATGCTTGCACGAAAAGGTCAGTGTTTCTAATGCTTTCCTAAAACGAGATGGTGGTGGCACCTGCCCGTCAACTTGCGTTCTACACAATATCACCTCTGAGACGGGCGCGCACACCCGTCTCAGAGCCACGTGCTTCATTTTTGAAGAAAGCTGCCCGATGGCGCCCATGTCTCACGTGTGACGTGACTTGATGCGCTCGTTCACCTCCGCTGCACGCTTGAGGCACTCTAACGCAGCGTCTGCTGAGTACCATTCACCAATTTTCTTGCGCAGAATACCAAATAAATGTTTTGTTAACTCTCGCCACAAGCAAGACTATCGTCTTTCGAAAACATTTGCAGATTACATGCAGATACGGGGCCAACGTTTTGTCTAGAACTCTTCACTGTAAGTTCTTGTCAATGAAATCGTGTAATACAAAAGTTTGTGTTGATGCACATACCTTGTTCTGTAGCATTCACTGCCAAGAAACATATTGTTGGTATATAGAAGCAATGACACCTACGTGTTTCCTGCTTTGCAAAGGTTATCACGTTAGCTGTACACGTCACACTAATATTTTTGTACCGTGACAGTAGGAAACACATTTATGAAGAGTGTCATGGTCAGGCATAAGTCAAGTTCAGGTTCTGAACATGTGAGATAAAAGCCTCGCCGCGGTGGTCTAGTGGCTAAGGTACTTCGCTGCTGACTCGCTTGTCGCGGGATCAAATCGCGGCTGCAGCAGCTGCATTTTCATTGGAGCCGATAATGCTGTAGGCCCATGTTGTCAGATTTGGGTGCACGTTAAAGAACTCCAGGTGGTCGAAATTTCTAGAGCCCTCCACTATGTCGTCTGTCATAACCAAATGTTGGTTTTGGGGCGTTAGAGTCCACATAACAATAAAAACTAGTGTGATAAAAGTACTTTTCCATATTTCTATGAAGTTTCCAATGTCTATGCCATTTAGGCATAGCCATTGAATGTTGTTTTTCCCAGCTTTCAATGAAATAATGTCAAAGTATCAGTTTAAGGGTACTCACTATGCCTTCCACTGTTTTCTGTGTTAATACTCGCTTCTTTCGCACAACGACAACTCCTTGACCAGTTTATCCCCGGAATAGTGTTTATTTATAAAATGTTAGCAACTCTGCACTACAGCTTCCAAACATCAGGTATGTACGGAGTTGGGCAGGCATCTTTGATACTCTTTGGTTTATTTTTTTCTGCCTTTCTATCTTTTTCTCCCTTGCAGCTTTCTTCAGGAATCTTTTTTAGTTTCTTCCTCTACATTGAATAATCTAATAATAAATGCCGATACCAAGAAGAGCCCAGGTCCTCAAAGCATATCAAACATATTCTTTAGATGGTATGTAGAATAAGTAGCTAAATATTTATGTGTATTCTTTATTAAATCACTGCAATCATGCACTATACCCCCAGTATCAAAAACCGGTAAAATTATATCAATATAAAAAGAAGGCAGCAAAAGCATGGTTTAAAATTACGGGCCAATATAACTAGCTTGTTCTACGTGTAAATTGTTAGAACATATGATATTGAAACACATAAGTATTAACCCAGAAAAAAATTATATCCTGTCTTTTTTACAACACGGTTTCCGAAAAGGCCACTCAGCGATTACTCAACTTTTAGAATTAATACACGATGCAGCCCAGTTCATTGATAGCCATAAACGAATTGTCCTCATCGTTTAGGACTGTTTAAAAGCATTTGATCGTGTTTCTCATACAAAATAATAAGTAAATTAGAAGTTACTCTTGGAAATAGCATCATCGTTCACTGGATTAAGGAATACTCAACCAATCGGATTAAGGAATACTCTACCAATACTCAACCAATTTGTACAGTTACAGGACACCACCTCTAGAATAGCAGCAGTTCCATCAGGCGTGCCACAAGGCAGCGTCTTAGCACCAATATTATTCACAATTTTCATTAATGATCTGCCTCTCTCAACTAACGTAAAACTAAGGCTCTTTGCAGACGACTGCGTACTTTACCAGAAAATAATACTCCTGCGGATCACCTAATTCTTAACGGAGCACTATAAGATGCACACACGTGGTTCAAAAAATGGCTAATGCCCCTATGATGTGTTTCCATGACAATAACCTGCAAAACACTGGTCCAACTTTTCTTACACTATCCACAACTGCTCCTTATCCACAGTCTCTAGCCACAAATATCTAAGAAAAACGATTTCAAGCGACCTGAGATGGGATACCCACATTGATAATATTACTAGCACAGCCCTAAAAGACTTTTTATTGAAAAGACGTCTTAAACATGCACCATCAAATACCAAACTAATAGCTTATACTACCCTCGTCAGATCTATAGTAGAACACGCCAGCCCTGTGTGGTTCCCGTATACCCACCAACAGAATAATAAAATAGAAGCAATTCAAAGAAAAGCAATAAGGTTTATTTTTAATATAGATTGACAGACTCATCGACGCACCTACCCAATAACATTGGCATTCTAACACCACAAAACCGAAGAAAACTAACAAGAGTAAAACTAATGTTTCAACTATTTCACAAAATAATAAAGAGAGATACTTTAAGATATATATCTTTTTTCACGGCAGACCAACCTGTCATAATCATTTCCATACTATTGTAGAATACTCTTTTAACACTGATTGCTTTAAATACGCAATTTTCTCTCTAACCATTAAAGATTGGAACTCACTGACACCCACGTTAACCACTAAATCATCCATAAACTTGTTTTTACAGCTGTGATTGAAAGCGAATTGCCTGCCTCGCAAATCGCACTAACGACATCACATTATCAATAAACCCAAGAAACGATGATTCAGTGTCATGTTACTAATACGAAAGTTTTGTTTTTATGATCGTTATATATCAAGGGACATTTTTTTTCGATTAGTTCATTGGTCACCATATTGTTTCAACAAGTGTTTCAATAATAATGCCTACTTGTTGTCCGTACCCCATAATACAAATGCATAAATTATCTTTGTGCAATAGTTTTTAACAATAACCTAGTTCATGATTTTGCTATTACTAAAATTGTCTCATAGTGTGTTCTTATAATGGCGATGTATAACTAATAATTTGTATGTCATTTTGTAATTCCGGCTTTTTCATTTGTTTATTATCATCATTATGACTTTGTGTAAACAAATATTCGCTTTCATATGCCCTCCCTGCTATAATCTCTGATGAGATTGGAGATATTGTTAAATAAATAAATAAATAAATAAAATAAATTTCTGTGTCTTTCTCACACTTTTTTCCTTCCCATTTTTTTCCTTTCTCTATAGTGTGAGCACAGTCATCGACTCTTCTATGAATTGGGCGTGTCATCATCATTTGTATAATTTCCTCATCTGTAGATATCATCATCAGTGTGTGCCAGCTCGAGCTCGCCTCGAATAAAGCCCTTCCTCATATGTGGTGGACGGTGCTTCTCAATCCCCAACTCCTCTCGCACGTTACCACTGGAGCTCCACTCGTGTCGTCGTCTACTATCACCTGCCATGGCAGTGTAAGACAATGCCGGTCCATTCAACACCACCAGCCCAGTGCAGCCTCCGCCGTCGACCCTGGTCGTCCACAGCCACCAGCGTGATCCGCCAATATTCTCGGGTCTCAAAGGGGATGACGTAGAAGAATGGCTACACACCTACGACCTCGTCAGTGAGTTGAACAGGTGGGATACTCTACACATATGGTGTATGGTTCCTTTCTACCCATTTGATGTTGCCAAAAACTGGTTTTGGAACCACCTCGAAGATCTTCTCGACTGGGAAACGTTCGCACGGCAGCTCTGTAAGATTTTTTATTCCCCCAGTGTTCGCGCTGAAGCAGCAACGAAGAGGCTTGCTGAACGCATTCAGCTGGCGGGTGAATGATACACCTCATACATTGAGGATGTTCTTGCCTTGTGCAAGCGTGTAAACTAAGCTATGCGTCAAAGCGACCAAATACGCCATATTATCAAAGGCATAAATACCGTCGCATTCAACGCCCTTGTGTCGCAAAACCCTAGCACGACTCAAGATGTCTTCACCATTTGCCAGAGACCAGAAGAACTTCAGTCTCTTCGTCTTTGCCATGATGCCTCAGACATTCGTCTTCCTGCGGCCCTCGGCATCCATGCCATAGTCCGCGACATCGTTCGTGAGGAGCTTCAAGGGCGCTGCTCTTTCTGCGCCCCACCGTCTACTTTAGCCTCAGCTCCAACCAACTTGCGGGACATCATTATGCAAGAGATTGCATCTGCGTCACATTCACCTTGTTCCGCCGAATCCATACCTCGTCAGGTACCAACGTACGTAGAAGTCGCGGCACTCTAAGCACTCACCACTATCCTAGCGGCTACACCAGGTGGCCATGTACCTTTGGCGTCAGGGTCACCACCGATGCGCCCACAGCCGTATTACGCCATGCCGCGTCCTCAACGCCCAATCTGTTATTATTGCGGCTATAGGGGTCATATATCTCGCGTTTGCCGAAGTCGTCAACAGGACGAGCAATGTGGCTACGCTCCAGAGGAACGCGTCCACTCACGAACTACTCACGAACTACACACGAACGAAATCCACTCACGAACTACCAGCGCACGCCTTACTGGTTTTTTTTCAGCATTCGCCCTCTCCACCGAACAGTAGTTGTCTGCCTGTGAACTCCCGTCAGTCTCGCCCCCGCACCCATCTTCCAATCGCCGTTCCGTGTCGCCTCTGCGACCCGCCTCCAATGTTCTGATTGCTCATTTGGAAAACTCCTCAATGCAGTTTTAGCAGGGGATACTGCATCCACCGGACAGCACAAAATTCCTCCAGACAGACCCTAGAATTTGTTAACAGTGTTAGTAGAAGGTATACGCGTCGAAGCTCTGCTGGATACTGGCGCTGCTATTTCCATTATTTGCTCTGACATTTGCTTTCGTCTCCGCAAAGTAACAACACCTTACTGGGGCCCGTCTCTCCGGGCTGCGACGAACGCCATTTGTCGCCCACTCGCCCAGTGTACAGTTCGTGTTTTCATAGACGGTATTCGTCATCATATTGCTGTTGCAGTTCTCCGTGAGTGCACTTACGAACTCATTTTGGGGTGGGATTTTCTGTCGTGTGCACGCGCTTCTATATCTTGTCGTCAGCGCCTCATCCACTTCGATTCCACCAACTCTTCTGTATCGGAACCCGAGGAGCGCATTCGTATCGTCACCACTTCAGATTATGTTCTTTGGCCATCCCGAGAAGAAGAAGTTAGCGTTGATTGCATCAACATTGTGGATAGCGACGTGCTTCTACTACCTTATGGCCACACGGTACATCAAGGCATTCTGAATATTCCAGGCCTTGTTCGTTTTTCTGAAGGGTCTGCTTTTATTACTCCGTTAAATCAGACCCCCGAACCCTTATTGTTTCCCTGTGGATCACCAGTCAAAGGCGCTATTGACCCGCATCCCGTTGCAATTGTTGCCCTTCTAAGTCAAGAAGACCTACCCGAGCCAAGCACGCCGCCACTCAACTCTCCCACTCCTCTATCAGTGACGATAAGCCCTGATCTGACAGCAGCCCACAGTCAAGAATAGCTGAATTTATTGAACAGACATCGCTCTTTGTTTGACGTTCATTCGTCTGTCTTTGGTAAGACAACTTCTGCGACTCACCGAATTCAGACTGACGGCTCCCGAATAATTCCCCGGCGCCCATACCGCGTGTCTCCCGCAGAAAGGAAGATGATCGAGCAAAACGTACGAGACATGCTTCGACGGAATATCATACGTCCTTCCTCGAGTCCATGGTCTTCGCCAGCTGTGTTGGTGCAAAAGAAAGACGGAACAGTACGTTTTTGCATTGATTACCGCACACTGAACAAAATAACGCGCAAAGACGTTTACCCTCTCCCACGAATTGACGACGCACTAGATTCGTTGCATGGCGCAGAGTATTTTTCCAGCCTTGACCTGCTATCGGGCTACTGGCTAATACCAGTGTCCGAATTAGACAAAGAGAAGACGGCTTTTACCACCCCAGATGGTCTATATGAATTTAACGTAACGCCTTTCGGACTTTGTAACGCGCCTGCTACTTTCAAACGTATGATCGACAGCGTACTGCGTGACCTGAAGTGGAAAACCTGCTTATTCAACCTAGACGACATGATAGTGTTTTCGTCTACCTTTTCGCGAAATCTGCAACGTCTCGAGGAAGTCCTAGGTTGCCTTGCAAAAGCTGGTTTACAGCTGAATACGAAAAATTGCACCTTCGCAAGCAAGACGATCAAGGTTCTAGGGCGCTTAGTCAGCAAAGACGGTATTCGACCAAATCCTGAAAAGCTTGCCGCCGTCTTCAAGTTTCCCCGTCCGTTGCGTCAAAAAGATCTGCGCAGTTTTGTCGGCTTGGCATCCTACTTTCGGCGCTTCATACGTGATTTCGCAAGGCTTGCCTCTCCGCTCCATCAACTGCTCGCAAGTAACACGGCATTTGCCTGGGCCGAAGACAGTGAAAAGGCTTTCCTGGCGCTGAAGCAAGCCCTGACAACCGAACCGGTACGATGTCACTTCGATCCAGGTGCACCCACAATTATTCACACTGACGCCAGTGGTCATAGTCTCGTTGCCGTTCTACTGCAGCGTGACAACACCGCACGCGAACGTGCCATCGCTTACGCCAGTCGTGCTTTGACTGCTGCCGAGAAAAATTACACAATAACCGAACCAGAGTGCCTTGCTGTTGTGTGGGTGGTAGGAAAATTTCTTCCGTACCTCCACGGCCGCTACTTCACAGTCCTCACCGGCCACAACGCATTGTGCTGGCTTTCGTCACTAAAGATCTTATTGGGTCGTCTTGGCCGCTGGGTGCTTCGTTTACAAGAGCACAACTTTGAAGTCCTCTACAGGTTTGGTAAGAAGCACCAAGATGCTGATGCTCTCTCTCGCTGCCCTCTACCCAACCGCAATAGCCCACCGTCACGAATTTCCACCGCAGCATTACCCATCGCAGGTCTCAGTTGGCTAAGATCCGGCCACCCTTCTACCCTTCTGTCGCATCAACGCGTTGACTCTTACTGCCGCTCCATATTAGCACGCTTAGAAGGCACATACACTCCTCCGAACGCCCGACTTCGCCGAAAACTAAGCAATTGCCGTTTCACGATGGTGTTTTACATCGCTTTATTTACCACGTTGAAGGAAACAAATGGGTTTTCGTTATACCACGTAGTCTACAACATCAGGTTCTTGAGACATTCCACGATGATCCTGCTGCTGGGTATCTTGGCTATCACAAAACGTACGACAAAATACGCAGTCGGTTCACCTGGCCTGGCCTCTCATCCGCAATTGCCAAATTCGTTTCTTCGTGTGCCTTATGTCAACGGCGGAAACGACCACTACCGCTCTTTCTGGTTTTCTCCAAGCTCTTCCTTATCCCGCTTTGCCATTCGAAGTCGTCGAGATAGACTTGTACGGCACCCTTCTCTTGACCTCCGAAGGAAATCGTTGGATTGTAACGGCTGTTGACAACCTCACTCGTTACGCGGAAACTGCCTCACTGCACGCTGGTGCAGCCACTGAAGTAGCTGATTTTTTTTTCTACGTAACATATTTTTACGCCATGGCGCTCCACGTGTTCTGCTCAGCGACCACAGCAAGGTCTTTTTTTCCTCTATTGTTGCCGAGGTTCTACGCGCTACCAACACCATCCACAAAACAGCTTCTACTTATCATCCCTAAACAAATGGCTCGACGGAACGCTTTCATCCTACCCTCTCGGACATGATTGACATGTAAGTTAACCCTGACCACACGAACTGGGACGCCATTTCGACATTCGTAACGTTCGCCTACAATACAGCAACGCAACACACCACTGTCTTTTCTCCCTATTTTCTGGTCCAAGGCCGCTCTCCAAGTGTAACTCTGGACGTCTCCTTCCTTTCGACTCCTGCTACCTCAGCAGGCCCTTCATCCACAACTTTTTTGTCTCTCCTCGAACACTGTCGTCATCTGGCCCGAATCAACACCGGTAGCTCTCAGGAAGCTCGCAATTGGATTGGATAAACTTTTATTTGGTCCTCCAAAACACAGATCACTGTGTCGCGGGCAGCTCCCACGTGGGGACTGAGATGCCAAGCTCCTCAGCCGCCTCACGAGCTTGGTGGACAGCCCAGAGCTGATCTGCCAAGGACGAGCTGCGGATTGCCGCCTCCCATCTGGCAGAGGTGATGTGCGATAAATGAGCGAATTCGGTGCACTGCCAGAGCATGTGTTCTAATGAAGCTATTTCCCCACAATGTGGACAAAGATTACTTGGGTATAGGTCAGGGTACATGATGCGTAACATTTTCAAAGTAGGGTACATCCGCGTTTGCAAAAGCCCTAATGTAAGTGCTTTGGGCCGGGTTAGATTTTTGTGAGGTGGAGGGAAAATCCTTCTAGACAGGTAGAAATGTTTAGTGAGCTCGTTATATGTTGTAAGAATTTCCCGGTTATCCCCTTCACCGGTAGAACGCATCCCCGGGGAGGCGCGGTTGGAGAGTTCTCGCGCCGCCTCGTGTGCTGCTTCGTTGAGATTGGGAGGGGAATTGTTGATTTGTCCAAGGTGAGCTGGGAACCAACCCAGAAGATGATGTGTTATGTTCTTGCCTTGCAGTATTTTCAGCGTTTGTTCACAGACCGTCCCCTTGGCGAAGGCCCGTAGTGCTGCCATGGAATCACTGTAGACGACTTCAATGTTATCCATCTTGAGTGCTAAGGCGATGGCCACTTGTTCCGCAATGATTGGGTCTTTCGTCCTGACCGTCGCTGAGTTGACGATATGGCCAGCCCCATCGACTACCACTGCCACAAACGATTTCCCATTGGCGTACGAAGCCGCGTCAACAAATACGACCCCTCGTTCCTCGTTTGAGACTTGACCAAGTATAGTCCTGGCCCTCGCTACTCTTCTTCCGACGTTGTGTTCTGGATGCATGTTTCTCGGTATAGGAGATACCGTGATAGTCTACCTGATGTTGTCAGGGATATCATTGTAATTGCGTCTGATTGCTATTGGGTGTTGGCCCAGCTCCTGCAGGATTATTCTCCCCGACCTTGTAGTAGAAAACCTTGCAAACTGTGCTCTCTCTTGGGCTTCTGCTATTTCTTCGAGCGTGTTGTGTATGCCAAGCTCAAGCAGACGCTCGGTGCTGGTATGTACGGGTAGGCCCAGGACCTTCTTGATAACTTTCCTGAGGAGCACATTTAGTGTCTCGGACTCTGCTCTTGACCAGTTGTTCATTGCTGCCTCGTATGTGAAGTGACTTAGAACAAACGCATGCATCAACCAGATGAGGTTGTCTTCCTTGATCCCATTTCTTTTGTTGGCCACTTTGCGTATGAGGTGCACCGCACTGTCTGTTTTCCGAGTTAACATGGCTATAGATTTGCTGTTGGCGCCGGTAGACTCTATCAGCATTCCCAGGACTTTGATGGAGTCGACCCTCTGGATGGCATCCCCTTGATTTGTACGGAGATGGATGTCTATCTGGTTTAACAGCTTCCATCCCCTGGGCTTCGGTCCCCGGCGTGCAGTTAGATAAAGCAAAAGTTCTGACTTACTCGAGGAGCACTTCAGCCCGGAAGGGCGAAGGTAGTCTTCTACGGTGTCAATCGCCTCTTGCAGAGCGCTCTCAATCTACCCCACTCTTCCACCTGTGCACCAGATGGTAATGTCATCTGCGTAGATGCTGTGCTTCAATCCTTCAATGCTCGATAATTTCTTTGACAGTCCAATCATGGCAATGTTGAACAGCATTGGTGAAATCACTGCCCCTTGTGGCGTGCCCCTTGCTTCTAGTTCGATTGCTGCGGTCTCGATATCTGCAATCTTCATCACGGCTTTCCGATCTGTAAGAAAGGACCATACGTAGTCATAGAAGGCTTTCCCTAGACCAAGCTTGGAAATTGCTTCGAGTATGAATGAGTGGTGGATGTTGTCAAACGCTTTTTCTAGATATAGGCACAGAATGGCTCTCACGTCTCTGGTTTTATTGTCAATGACGTGGTGTTTGATAAGCTTCAATGCATCTTGTGTGGATAGCGCTGCCCTGAATCCTACCATATTGTATGTATATATGTTGTTATCTTCCAAGTACTTGTTTATCTTGTGCATTATGGCATGTTCTGCGACCTTGCCGATACAATGTCAAGGATATTGGCTTCATTATGTCCAAGTTAGGGGGCTTTCCTCGCTTAGGAATAAGGATCGTGCTGGCCAGCTTCCACTGCTTTGGCACCTTACCTTTTTTCCATGCTGAATTGATCATATTCCTCAGGGTTTTAATTGAATCGTCATCAAGGTTACGCAGGGCCTTGTTTGATATACCGTCCGGGCCAGGGGCCGACATGCCATTGAGATCATGCAAGGCTCTTCTGATCTTCTCGATGTTAAAGTCGCCCTCAAGACCTGGATTTGGCGTGCCCTGGTACTGTCTACTTGGTGGTGCCAATCCTCTTTTGATTGGGAGGTACTTATGCACGAGCTGCTGGACAACTTGCTGTTCTGTAGTGCGCCCTATTTCTTTATGCAAAATTCGAGCGATAACATGCTTTTGATTTGTTTTGGTGGTGTTTTCGTTGAGGAGATGCTTTAACATATTCCATGTCTTGCCATTGCGCATCTGACCATCGACAGAGTTGCAGATTTCCTCCCATTGCTGCCTTGATAGTGCGCGACAATGTTCCTCGACTGATCTGTTTACCTCAGCTATCTTCTTCCTCAGTCTGCGGTTCAGGCGCTGACCCTTCCAACAATTCAGTAGTGCTTGCTTTGCCTCAAGAAGATGAGCGAGCCGGCTATCCATTCTTTCAACCGGAAAATCTGTGGTAATGGTGGAAGAGACGGATTTGATGTCATCTATAATCTGTTTGACCCACTGCTCCAAGCCTTGTCTGTGGCCATCTTGTTCCCTTTCCATCCTTATCTTCCTGAACTTATCCCAGTCTGTGAAGTGAAGTTCTCTCTGCTTTTTACGCTCCACGGAGAAGGTAGTGGCAAGAATGCAGTGGTCACTCCCAAGGTCTACAGCAAGGTTCATCCACTGGGCCTTCTTGATGTTCCTTACAAATGTAAGGTCCGGGGTGGAATCCTTGCAGCAAGATGTACCAAGCCTTGTTGGTAGGCTGGGGTCTGTGATTAGGGTGAGATCAAGTTCACTGGCACTTTGCCAAAGTCGATTTCCTTTCCCAGTGTTGTACTTGTAACCCCATGTATGATGAGGGGCGTTGAAATCACCTGCTATGACGAGTGGACATTCCCGGGTGATAATAAAAGCTTTCTTTAGAACCGTCTTGAACCCTTGCTTTTGTTCCTTTCGACTGCTGTATATATTAAGAATGAAAATGCTCTGACGGTTGCTGGTACCCGGCACGATCTCTACCAAGACGTGTTCCGACCGGCCTGCTTCTATCTTGAGGTCGTGGGTTACGTGCGTTAGTTTGTTGCATACGAAGGTGCAGACTGCCCTCCCTTCAGTATCCGCTATTACATGCCAGAATCCAGGCAACATTGCTTGCGGTGAAAGGGTCTCTTGTAATAATATAATATGAGGCTTTTCTTGGCTGCTTCTGATATACTGCTGCAGGGTCGCCTTCTTTTTAAGGTAACCTCTACAGTTCCATTGCCAGATACGAAATGCTTCACGTAGCGCTGCCATCATGGTTATTACATGGGCGGCCAGAGCCTGATGCTGCACCTGTCGACAGGTTTGGTACCACTAGTATTGGTGGCCGAAGGGGTGAGCTTGGTGCATGAGGAGGCCTTGCTGTGTTGCGCAGATATGCTTCGACCTTTGTAATGCGCAAAGTCATATGCTCTTCCAGTGCCGCCACGCTTGATTGTAGCCTACCGATCTGCTCGCTAAAATTGGCTACTACTTTGGTGAGCGTGTCAAACACCTCTTTCATATCTGACATGGTCGTTGGGTTGGCTTCCACGTATTCTGCTATGACTGCCCTCTTTTTCGCGGTTCTCGAGTCCCCCACGTTTTCAGCCACAGGGACATCAACTGGCTGAGGCATTGGCTGTGAAGATTGCGCGCTGGTTAGCTTAGTGAGAAGAATTTTTATTTCCTTTAGCTCAGCTGATAGCCTCTCATTCGATTTTGTAAGTCTCGCGTTTGCTTGCTCTAGCTGTTCAATTCTATCATGCTCTGGCAGCTTACCTGCCATCACCTCTGCTCCGCCGTTGCGCACTCGCTCAGCCCAGCTGCCTTTCGAAGTAACTGCAGGCGTCCTCCCCGGGTGTGAAGCTGTGATCTCGAACTGAACGCCAGGCAACTGGCCATTCGGGTGCCGCCCAGGCTGATCCCGACCCTGATGGTGACCTTGAGAACTCGAGAGCCCTCGTGATTGGGAGCGGGCCTTGTGTCTAGAACGTCTTCTGGAACGCGACCTCCCCCTGGAGTGGGGCCGCCTTTCCTGTTCTTGTGTAGTCTGGATGCTCTGGGTCCCGTAGGCTGAAATAAGCTGCTTGTCATTGTTGTCTGGACTCGATGTGATTGATGCGTCCCGGGCTCCTGCGGCTGCTCGCGATCTTTCCCAACGTCTGCGTCTGACGACGTATGGCCCTAAGAACCTGTTCTTGCACTCCTTGTCTGCCGTGGGATGGTGACCGTCGCACAGCCTGCATCTTGGATTGCACTGGTGCAGGCTATCTGGGTTCTTCATCTCGCAACCTCTGCAGATTGTTTCAGCTGGATTCGGACAGACGTCAGACCGATGTCCCAGCTTTCCACAGACGTAACAAATATCGATGTTCTTGCGGTAAGGGAAGCGTTGCAAAAGGGAAGGTCCATATCTCACGAATCTGGGCACCTTGTGTCCTTCGAACGCTATGATGATTGTCCCGGTGTCCTTGATTCTTTTGGCCTGCAGCGCGAGCGGGTTGTTCGCGTTCACAATCTTTCGGGTCAAAATGTCCCGAGTATCGCTTACGGGGATCCCGCGAATCACTCCTTTACAAGTGTCGTGGGGTGCCGTGGCGTACGCGCTAACCTCGAAAACTTTGCCTCCAATGTCCATTTGCTTGACCTTGAGGTATCTTGAAGCTCTGTCTTGGTCCGGAGTGCTTGCCACCATAATGTTCTGCTGCAAGTTGGAACAGATGATGTCCTGCATGGCCTATTCCTCTTTGACGCCGGCCGCCAGTACCATCGCGTCTGCCATGGCTTCAGTGCCATTTCTCGGGATATTTAATCCTCCACGTGGTCGTAGCACAATTTTGCTGAAGTCCGTAGGTAGTGGCGGCATGCGTCCAGCTTTCACGATTGTATGCTTGGTGTCATACCTACTACGACTGGCTCGAGCGTCTCCCGCAAAGCTGGCCTCGGTCGAACCCTTGGCAGCAGGAACGCTAACCGCGGCTTGCTTATTCCTTGAGCGTCTCGTTTCGGCTTCCTTCCAACCCATTTCTTCCGTGCAATCCTCTGGAGAGATGTCCTCTCCATCTACTTGGTATTCTATTCTCAGTTGCAGATACTGGAACGCGCAGAGCGTTCAGTCGCGTTGGCGCCAGGCCAGCGCATAGGCGACAATCGCCTCCTTGGTTAGGCCTAAATCCCCCGGTGGCGTTGCCGTGTAAAAATGTCCCAAAAAACGGTTTAAAAGTCCACTCACCGGCACAAAGGTGGTATCTGCTGATTTCTTGAGACCTAAAGCACACGATGAGAGTAAAACCTCGGCGACAAATTCGTGAATACCACAAGAAAGCATTCTTGAAAGCAGGAGCCGATCTTCGCGCGTCCGCACTGGTCGGCACCTAGAGCCCGTTCCAGGAAGCTCGCAAGTCTCGCTGAGACTAAACTCACCATGCTGTCACCTTTTTCCCAGGAGACGAAGTTCTTCTGTGGACTCTCATGCGTGTGCCCGGCTTATGTGAAAAAAAATGCCCGCAGCTTCCCTCGGGGGAACACTGAGGAGGATGCGGAGCATATAATTGGTTAACGGGGTGTTAAAGTGCGACTTACTTGGGTCGATGGCTAAATTGGTTAACGTGGCTGTGAAATGGGGTGTTAAATTGCGACTTACTTGGGTCGATGGCTAAATTGGTTAACGTGGTTGTAGGAGGAGGTGTTAAATGTGTGAACACGTACACACGTATGCGAAAGGGCGGCGCTGGTCGAAGGGACGTCGATCATTGTGTTTGTGGATTCCTTGGAATTCATTTCACCGCGACCTTGGACGTCGACGCGCCGTACAAACCAACCGACGAGCGGCAACTGAGCGAGCGAGCGCCGACCTTGAGTATATATACAGCTCGACGGCGCATGCACTGTCAGCTGTTGAATGTTCTCGAAGCGCGACGCCACATGCGCGTCCACTGGAGAATCAGGAGAATTGTAGATGTCGAACGCGGTGTGTAGATGAGGAAGGGTGCACAGATGGTGGAGGAGTGAAGCACGCGCGGTGTGTAGAGGAGGAAGGGATGCACAGATGGTGGAAGAGTGGGCGACGGCGCGACGGCGCATGCGCGCGCGTCAGCTGTCGAATGTTCGAGAAGCGGTGCGGACGGCGCGGACGGCGCGGACGGCGCACTACAAGGCGCGAGTATAAGATGCTTCCGCATCTAAAATTCCTCAGTCGTTTTATAGGGCCTTATACGGTGATTGAACAAACGTCCCCCGTTAATTACCGTTTCTCACCACTTAACGCTCCCTCCGACCACTGTTGCCGTGGGACAGAAATTGCGCACGTTTCTCGGCTGAAACTGTATACCTGACGCAATTCCTAATATTGTCTCTCGCGCGGCCAAGAGGCTGCTTCCAGCGTGACGGGGAATTAGTTTGAGCGCAGTCTCCGACTCTTATTTATCAAGTGGACGTGTCATCATCATTTGTATAATTTCCTCATCTGTAGATATCATCATCAGTGTGTGCCAGCTCAAGCTCGCCTCGAATAAAGCTCTTCCTCATAATATTTATAATTTTGGCTTCCTCCCTCTTTTTTTCTATTTCTACGTGTTTTGCCTTAGTGTAATAATAGTTTAGACTGTTTGTTCTGCACGGTCAACTATGCGTGGATGTCATGCGATAGTTAGAAAAATGCACCGATGAGCGGATCTTGCGCTACACCGTCGGCAATGGCTACAGCTTGAGCGGCCTGGGCAGCACCTATTTTCACCGTCGTCCACTATGCAGTTTCCACGAGGCTTGTTTTCCGGCGTCCAGCGTTCACTCGATGACTGCCTCATATACTGACCACAAACCATGACCAAGGCCTCTACTGAGCTTGACAGCGTCCCAAACCTGAACCAGGCTTTACGATGACAGCGTCACCACGCGGCCTGACGTACGATGAACGTTTGGGTGTGCCGTCGCTTCGCCGATAAATTACTGTCTAGACGCTAGACCGAAGTTTGTTTTATAGGTTCGAGCTTTTGCAAATTGGTCATTCGTTTTGTCGCGTGTCAGCAATAAATTCTTTGTTTCCGTGAAACTTTACTTGTGTATAACGGACCTGAGCCCACATTAGCATCAAACTGCGTTACGCCAAGCGCAGTAGGTGTTTGCTTACTGATGGTGAAAAGTTATCAGTGTGAAGGCGCACGAAGAACCGGAGTAAGTAGGTTTCCTCCGTGTTGTGAGCTCATGCTCGCATATAAACATGACAGCAGAGTAGTAACAAGACGAAGAAGATTGTGCATGGTGCAAACGTGAACTTACTATCCTACACATGGAGTTTAATGCCACCAAGCGTCGAGAACAGCATACTAGAGCACATGACAGCATAGTACAAACGGCCCCCTAAAGCTTGTCCCAGGTCAATATATAGTGCACATTGCCACAGCAGTGACACAGCGCCAAACTGGGTCGCAAGAGCCAGTGGCTTGTGAATAGACAGCCACTACCTGCCCTGTGATCGCGCTCAGGAGCTGCGTATTAAACGAAGTGCGCAAAGTTCCTAACTCACTTCACTTTTGGTAGTAAAAACACTAATTTTTGTCTCTTCATTACACTGTTGTCCAGTTCTCCCACTTTGCCACTCTGAGCAACTAACAACTTAGACAAACACGTGTGCGAGTGTTCAGAGTTCGTAAAGGACCCCCACCACATTTGCGTCGCCTGCAATTTTCACATGCCATTGGTGGCGTGCTTATGAATTAACACTAGATAGTGGAGTTGAGCCACTTCCTTTTGGCAGCAAATAAAAGCTGCGTGCGACGTGCCTCCGTTTCTTGATTTACTATGTTTTACACGAATTGACTATGCATTGTCCTCACCTTTCTTCTTCCCTCTACACCACAGCCTTATATTCCTGTAAGAGTTTGTTGCTCTAGCATACTGCCACGCACCCGTGACGTAGAGGAAAGCAGCAGTCGGGTGTTGAAGGTGAAAATGAATAAATTAGCACGCTTGCACACGGTGACCGAAAGCTCAAGCTTCAACAGTACACATTGCACAATCATAGCAGGCGAACATATCACCGACCTTCTGTAGTCTTACCAGCGCTAAGGCGCATCACTATTCATGCATGCGACATAAACGTCGCGACTGGCGTTTACGAAAGCTTCCAAAAAACTTGACTGCTCCCGTCCTGCTCGTATTTTGAAGACCATCAAGTCAGACAATCACAAAGCTTTACGAAAGTTGCAGCACCTCTGTGTCGAGCATCGCTAACAGCTTTTGCCGGCAAAATTGAATGAGTAAAAGTGAATCAAAAAGCAGGCTCGGCAATGCATCTTTCTGAAAAAAAGGGCGTCATCCCAATGCGTAAAACAGAATATTAACATAAAAAGTGCATGTTAGCTAAACAATCACAAATAAAGAAAGCCAAGGTCCTTACGTTCCTCAAAGCACAGAAAACGGCTTAGACAAGCAACATAAATGACATCGGCCCGTGCGGTGCCCCACTGAGTGTGTGTAATGCCATGAAGAACAACCTCGTTGTTCACAGCACCTAGACGTCGAAGCACCTTGTATGGACCAAAGTATAGCCTGCGAAGCTTTTTCGCTGATGACGCCGGTGTATCTGTGTTCATACTCACGGAATGCCCCCATGTTGGTACTTCCTGTGGCGTCGTTGAAGATTGTAGTGACATGGCGGTGCAATTACTGAAGGGAGATGTTACAAAAGACAGATTGCAAAGATCACAGGACATAGTGTTAACAGAATTTTATCTCGTTTTGTTAACACTTTGTCCGGTGTTTATTATTTTTTGCAAATCCCAACGTTTCCCTACCTTAAGTGCATCATGAAGCCAAAAGAAGCCAACTAGCCCTTTCCGTCGCGTTCTTGGAGAGACGTCTGACAATATTCTGATACTCCTCGATGCGCAGGCGGGCGAGCAGTTGAGCTTCTTCGGCACGTTGCAAATAAGCGGCGACATCTCAGTGCATTCTTCGGTTGTATCTCACAGCACTTTGCCGAGCGTCGTGTCCGGGATATTTGACAAACCAACCAGCTCCGCCCGCAATGGTCACCATTTCACGTAATCTGAATTCAATTATTTGTTAACGACTTGGAGTACTGGGTACTCTACTATGGGAGAGCATAAAGGAGTCCCGTGGGTCTCACACATGATTAGGGGGGGGGGCAGAAAAGTGGGTAAAGATTTAGAGTACTTGGTACTCTACTATGGGACAGCTTAAAGCCGTCCCGTGGGCCTTTGTTCTTGTGGCCGCCGAAATCACAATCGGGGGGGGGGGGGGTAGAAAAAGTGGGTAACGATTTAGAGAAACTTGGTACTCTCACAGAACACCTACCAGTTTAGAGAACGGAAACTGTACCTTTGGGCTGTTGTACCGAAATAACATGCAAATTTGTAGTGGCGGCGTACTGAACTCCAATACCCCAAGGCAAGGTGGCGCTAGTAGTACTATCATTATCAATAAACAGGCGCATTTTTTTTGGTGCAGAGGGGGGGGGGGGGCGGCTGGTTCCAGCTGCTTGCTTCCTCTGGTTTTTTTTCGTTGCCCAATCACCTTTCGCGTCTGTAATTATCGCCAGGGGACCTAGCTGGCATCGACTGGCAAGAACAACGTCAATCAAGTAAGGTTTGCATCGTTTATTGCAAGTGTGCAAGCCGGTACAACCAATGTATATGGTCGGGTCCGAACAAAACAAGTCACTCATACACCTCGAAAGCTTTCAACCCATGTGTAAAAACTCTTGAAAGCTAACAAGCATATGCATATAACTGAACATTGAAATCGCTGAATGAACGTCGCCCTCATTATGTTGCGGCGCTCGAGTTTAATAGCGTGGCTTCAGGACAAGGGCCCGATTCTGCCGATAGATGCGGCGCTTGCCTCGTAGTGTTGATCTTGAAGCGAATGCATGATGTGGAATCGGGACGGAAACTTGCACATTGCCGATAGATAGCTCGCGCAGTCAGAGCAATGTAGTTTTGCTAAATTTGTTAAATAAGCGGATGAGTGCATTTCTGAATCTTTCTCGCGATGCAATGCTACATTGAGTACTTCACAATGCTGCAATGTCGCGTCGTGTTGAGAGAGTAGGCACTAGCTTTAATACTCAGCCGTGAGTGAGCCCATATAATAGGTATTATGTACTTAGGGGATGGGCCTAAAAATATGTTAGGCTTGTTACATTTATTGTTAGAGTTAAGTTTCACAGTTACCACAGCTACAATTTCTCGTCGCAGGTAATGACCAGTCCTGAGTTTGCAGCAAACATGTTTGCTAAAGGGACACTTATGAGGTGTGTACTTACAGATCGAAAAGGCCCGATTCTAAGAAAATAAGCTTCAGGCATGCATTGTACAATTTTGTTGTCTGTTCATCTTTGTTGGTACTCTTACATAACACTATCTGCTCAGCCCTGAGCACAATCTCTTTTTTTTGCATAGACATATCCATAGAACTTTAGTACTCTCTTGCAAGCAAGCACTCCTGAAATCAATTGGTGGTACATGATGAATCTGTCTGAATACTGGATCAATAAAGGTCACATTTATTACACACTTGTTATTGTGTTTACTTTTTCAGTATACTTGTGCTTGAAAATGAAGTTGTTTTCTCCCTGCTACTTTTAGAGGTTAGAACTTGAAATACGTACTATCTTGCAGTAAGGCTGTAGATAAGTGAAGATCATGTATGTTTCAACTACCTGTGCGATATGCTAGATTTTTTTTCATGACCGTAATGCACAGAATTTCACTTCGCAGTGGTACACACTATAGTTATCACAACTTAATTTAAACAGAAGCAGATGTGCACAAAGAAATTCGGAACGTTTTTCTGCCAAAAAAACAGTACCACATGCAATGAACACAATCTTGCTCTTCATGACAGCATTCACGTTTTTGAGGAAGCTGTGCTGCAACTGCTCATCACCTTTATGATTTATTATTTTAGGAGCCCATTGAACTTTTGTGCACAGCTAAAGTAATTGAGTGCAGTCTTATGAGCTTTGGTGCATTTTTTTGTAAACTTGTATGAGCTAAACACCGTTAATTAAGACAAAACAGTTCTGGGTGTTGTTGGTAAACTGTCACAAGGCACAACTAAATGTCGGAAAACCTGCTATTGCCCATCACTGTGGGTGTGTTCATTATGCAGTGCAATTAATAATTTCCTACGATTCACATGCCAATTATTAAGTGATCGTGAGTCATACAGTAGTAGGCAAATTTAGATTGATTCTGGCTTTCAGGGGTTCAAACAAATGACATTGTAGCCTGACAGGAGACAAGACTGCTTGTCGAAACATTTGCTTTGACCCCTTATGTTAACATATTTTTTCATATTTTCAAGCTTTTATTTTTTAAGGGTGACTATAGGTCACCTGCACCAATCTGAACTGGTTCACAGCTGTGCACGAGAAGTTCAGAACTTGTGCGGCAGGAGTTCAGCGGTGTGGCACCACAAGTGAATGACAAGGTGCCGACAACGTGGAATCCTTATTTTTGTTCGCTTAATTCAATGAGGTGCAAACATCTTGGCAAAGCACGCCGCATTTATAGGGGTGGGTACAGCAGCTACGTCTAGTGCTATGTTGTTTGTTAAGCTGTGCGAGCGGCTGCACCAAACCAGCACCGTCAGAGCAGAAAGTACAGGAAAGTCATGAAATAATTTTGGTGCTGTACTTCTCCGGCGCTTTTTGAAATAAATGGCAAGATTTAGAAGATGCCATCGCTGCGCCACTGAAACGATTGGCGAGGTGCACCACTTTGTAAAATAGATCATTTGGTGCAGGCGAATCGAACAAGTTTTTAAGCACACAAATGTCTTAGCGTTTCACCCCCATCGAAATATGGTTACAGTGGCTGGGATCAAACAGTGTGTTGTTGAGCTCAGCAGCGCCACACAATCTAACTAATAGTGTTACAGTTTCAACATTATTGAAGTGTATATTCCATGCCATGGTAGGCAGGCAATGCTTGTAGCCAATCTAAAGCTCCTCTCCACGGTATGCGCGGTAAAACATTCACAAATACAGCATTACATGTGTGAGGTTAGAGATGACCTGTTGTAGTGGACATTCAGATGTTTCAGCGTGCTTGCAGAGTGAACATTCGGGGGTAGTCATCCTGTCATTGCATGGCAGTCTGGAAAAACAAGTAACATCACCAGATATCAATGCATTAAATCAATGCATATTCACTGCATGAAAGTTTCCAAAGTAAACAAATAAACTCAGTTAATTAGTAAACAGCAGTATTTTATACATATATGTAGTGGCACCTCATAACACGTATATCACTCAGGGCTGCTTCTTCACAAGGCATGTCATGTAGCAGGTTTCTTGCCCACTGTACACATTTGCTTTCATGTCAGGTGGGCCAGGAGGCTGTGGCAGAAAAGGAAGTATTTCTCATTTATGTGACGCTTCCTTTGTCACACTATAGCAAAACCAGATCCATACTTATGTGATGTTTCTCAAATGCGACTGCAGTAAACTATTAACTAGTAGGTTTTTTGCACTATTATATGGGCTAGCTATGAAGACACATGCGAGGCGACAGTGATTTATTTGCCTTCTTTTATCGCAATGGCCTGGTTGGTGTTACCTGGTGAGAGAATTTCAGAATTACCTATTAAGTCAGCGACTCGTTCCCACACGAAGCCATGCACACCGCAAGTAACGCACGTTTTTCCGGTTACAGATTGAGACGCTCGACAATTTTGAAATTTATTACTCCAATGCGCTGCCACCGTGTGACGCCTACGCAGTCATTGGCAAAAAAACTACATATGTTGAAATGAACCAACTAGTTCCACAAGCAACCATCCTTAAAAAAACTGAAGTGGTTTCTACTCACCGGCCCGGGCTTGCAACGGGTGTTCATCCGATGAAAGCTTCTTCGGTCGCTTCGTTCCCTGAAAATTAGTCGCATTCTCTTTGCGAAAGCATTTGAACGAGTCAAAGTAAACAGAATGAGAAAGAACGTGTCGGTTGGCAGACGCTCGAAATATTTACAGCGAAACAAAACAGTCCGAGACACATCCGAACGTACTGCGAGCCGTTACCTGCCGTCGCAACCGTTGGCCGCCGCGAACTTTGAAATGAGAATAATGATGTCAATAGGCTGCTACTGACATCGAGTCAGCTGGAGCAAAAACTATTTGTTATGGTGTAATGTGGGCCCAGGATCCGGAATAAATCAACCGGCAGACAGGTGACTCTGAACACACAACACAGACTTTAACACAACCGATAACTCTGACAATTCACACACAACACACTATAGCGTTCCTTGTTTACATGACAAACGTCCTACGCGCCTCGGCACACGAACTGTCCTACTCTTACAATTCACACACAACACACTATAGCGTTCCTTACTTACATGCCAAACGTCCTACGCGCCTCGGCACACGAACTGTCCTACTCGCCGTTATGACTGCTGTCGCTGCGGCCAGGTCGGTCGTCACCGGTGTTCCTTGTGCAGTCACGCTGCCTTGACCGTGGTGAGGTGGTGGTGGTGGTGATGGTGGTGCTGCAGGCCGGTAGATCACCAGGCCACTGCAGTGCAGGTTGATGGCCCGTCGCCAACATGAGCCGCGGCCACCTCGTGCCACCACTCGGGCCCCAGGACCTCAGGCCACGAACGGACTATGCTGCCGGTCCCCGTGTCAGCGCCGGCCATAGAGCAGGAGGCCAGCTCACCAGGTCCGCAATGCTGCCGGACACCTGGTTGATTGACGCAGCCCGAAGCAGGAAGCCAGCTCACCAGGTCCGCAAGGCTGCCGGACGCCTGGTTAAGCGATGTCGTGACCCGAACCGCCGACCAGCAGCTGCCGTTCGAACCGTGATGCTGATGCTGATGCTGATGCCCTTTGATGGATGGTGCTTACCCACAAAGGGGGATGGGCCAAGAACCGGGCGGCAGGATACTTAAATGAAACTAAACTGAAAATGAAGCCAATCTGAAAAAGTAGCTTAAAATACTACTACCAAAAAACAAAAATGTGTGCTGAGCAAGCGGTCAAACCATCTTTTGTTTTTGAAAGACATAACTACGAATCATAAACTAAAGATCTGAAAAGGTAGTGGTTCACTAGCATGGTAATCTTTTAGTTGCGTTGATGTAATCAAACACAGCGGAGCATACATCCCTGTGGCAGTAACCAAGTGAAGTTCCGCCAAGTGATAAAATTACTGGTAAATTTACTTGTATTCCGAGCTTTTGTAATGGGGTTACTAAAAATCTTTTTCTCTATCTATCTATCTATCTATCTATCTATCTGTCTGTCTGTCTGTCTGTCTGTCTGTCTGTCTGTCTGTCTGTCTGTCTGTATGTCTGTCTGTCTGTCTGTCTGTCTATCTATCTATCTATCTATCTATCTGTCTATCTATCTATCTATCTATCTATCTATCTATCTATCTGTCTGTCTATCTATCCATCTATCTATCAATCAATCAATCTATCTATCCATCTATCTATTTCTATCTATCTATCTATCTATCTATCTATCTATCTATCTATCTATCTTACCAGCCGCCTGCGGCTATTAGCTCTCCTGGACGTTTCAATAATGCTAGTGATACCAAACTTGGTATAGCATAACATGACTGTATGAAAAAATTGCCCGCAGCTTGCCTCGGGGGAACACTGAGGAGGATGCGGAGCATATAATTAGTTAACGGGGTGTTAAAGTGCGACTTACTTGGGTCGATGGCTAAATTGGTTAACGTGGTTGTGAAATGGGGTGTTAAATTGCGACTTACTTGGGTCGATGGCTGAATTGGTTAACGTGGTTGTAGGAGGGGGTGTTAAATCAGTGAACAAGTACACACGTATGCGAAAGGGCGGCGCTGGTCGAAGGGACGTCGATCATTGTGTTTGTGGATTCGTTGGAATTCATTTCACCGCGACCTTGGACGTCGACGCGCCGTACAAACCAACCGACGAGCGGCAACTGAGCGAGCGAGCGCCGACCTTGAGTATATATACAGCTCGACGGCGCATGCACTGTCAGCTGTTGAATGTTCTCGAAGCGCGACGCCACATGCGCGTCCACTGGAGAATCAGGAAAATTGTAGATGTCGAACGCGGTGTGTAGAGGAGGAAGGGTGCGCAGATGGTGGAGGAGTGAAGCGCGCGCGGTGTGTAGAGGAGGAAGGGATGCACAGATGGTGGAAGAGTGGGCGACGGCGCGACGGCGCATGCGCGCGCGTCAGCTGTCGAATGTTCGAGAAGCGGTGCGGACGGCGCGGACGGCGCACTACAAGGCGCGAGTATAAGATGCTTCCGCATCTAAAACATACTTGACTAGTCTTAACGAGAAAATCTTGACATGCATGCCATGAATGGCATGATTTACATTTAATGGTCCTTCAGCTTTTGTGGTGGTTTCGTTTACATGGTATGTTGCAAAACTGGTATGGTATGACATAATTGCATGGCCAAAACAAGCGACTGACCCTAACATGAAAATAATGAGAAGCCTGTCATGTAACAACACGGCTACAAGCCAAGCTCATGATGCACTCGCGGCTGTTTGGTAACGTCACATATACCACATTTCGTATTACGGTACGTGAGCGGGTGACGAAGTTACGTGACTGGAGCATACATGACAATCATGAGATGCGTGCCATGTCACAAATGACTACATGCCACACTAATGATGCGGTTGCGGCCGTTTTTTAGCTTCATTTATACAAAATTAGGTACTACCGGACATAAATGAATGACCAAGGTATGATACGAGTGAAAACATGATAAAATGAGGTCTGTGTCATGTAACAACATGACTACATGCTGCGGTCATAATGCGCCCATTGCCATTTCGCTAGCTTCACATGTACCAAACTCAATATTTGTGACGCGAACGGTCGAAATATGTAAATGACACATACAAACATGATAATCATGACATGCCTGATGTGTAACAGCATGACTATGTGCCACACTCATGATGCGCTCGTGACCGTTTCCCTAGCTTCACAGATGCGAAATTTGGTATTATGTGACGTCAATGAATCACGTAAGTGTGACTAGTGGAAACATGATAATGATGGGAAGTGTGTCATGTCTGAACATGACTACATGCCAAGTCGAGGCGCCAATAGATTCAAGCCTTACGCGGTGCGCGTGCTAGCCGGCGTTCATTTCGACGTGTGACGCTGGCGTTGCGACGCCAGGCGCCTGTCCTGCCGTATACTCGCAGGCGCGCGCCACGCTGAGTTGCTTTGACACATGCGCGTTTCAGCGCGTCCAGCGTCCGTCCGTCACGCGGGGAGGCACTCGCCTCTCGCTTTGTGAAACGTGAGCGCCTCCCCGCGGCGTGGTCGCTCGCATGCGGATCACTTCATTCGGTGCTTTGAACGTTTTGTGGTACCACCACAACTTGCTTTGATGTTGCAGTCGTTGCAGGTTCACTAAGGACTCTTAGGTCAGTGCAGCTTCTAGGTTCACAAAAGGATCAAAAGTCTCCCTACTTGGCGACAGACGGACAAACATCTTGAT
This sequence comes from Rhipicephalus microplus, assembly GCF_043290135.1. Classification (NCBI taxonomy): domain Eukaryota; kingdom Metazoa; phylum Arthropoda; class Arachnida; order Ixodida; family Ixodidae; genus Rhipicephalus; species Rhipicephalus microplus. The sequence goes on from NC_134704.1 coordinate 109,735,470, forward strand.
CGAAGCGGTAAGGCCGTCACTAACACTTGGAGCACCTTCTTGCCCTAATGACTCATTGAGGGTGTCGGTTTGAGCACTACAGCGCGCTATATTTGCTATTCCGTCAAAGTAGGCACAATACCGACCCCCGACCCCCCCCCCCCCCCCCCCGGAAAATCTTTATTTAAGTACGGACCATCCCGCCACATTGGTCTAGTGGCTAAGATACTCGGCTGCTGACTCGCAGGTTGTGGGATAGAATGCTGATTGCGGCGAATGGATTTTCGGTGGAAGCTAAAAAGCTGTAGGCACGTGTGCTTAGATTTGGGTCCACGCTAAAGATACCCAGGTAGTTGAAACTTCTAGAGCCTTCACCTATGGCGTCTCTCCTGATCTTATGTTAGTTTTGGGACATTAAACCCCACATATCAATCAATCAATTAGGTATGGACCAGGAATAAACTACACTTCTGGATGGCTGGTTGAGTATGTCTGAGCAACCAAGTTATTAAGGGCGCACATTTTGCTTGCTTTGTCGTGAAAGGCGACCGAACCTAAGTATCATAAGACGGCGAGCTCAAGGCACGAATAAAAAAGAAACAAAAGAACTGTTATGCTGCTCTGCACAAAGTAAGGGACATTCATTTTTTCTTGAGTTGATGCTATAACTTCTCAACACACAATCCACCATACCTGAAAAGTAGGCAGACAAACCTCACAATCTTCTTCCACGGCTCTGTAAACACTCGTATGCCCAATGTCTTACTAGTGTTTCTTTGTGATATACCCGCGTTTAACAACTCGAAATGTATCGCTGCCCTGGCGTAATTGATGAGGCAATGGATTGTTTACTTGTCCCAACTTCTCGGAGCTTCGTTTCCCTGACAGCGGGCTTGAAGTTTGATTCATTTTCGCAGTCGTCGAGCCATCTAAAGTTTGCAGCCATCCCATTTCGCTGGAAGGGCGTTACAAGGCTTTTTTTAACAGCCACGTTCAAATGGTGTGGAAACTAACACGAATGCAATAATACAAAATCCTTCCGAATATGACAGGTCGTCATTTGCTCAGAACAGTGATGCTCTGAACAAGACTTAAGAGAAGCAGCGTTAAAATGAATGTCGTCTGCATAAGGTATATTCGAGAATAGAACTTTTGATGTAGGAGCCACCGCCTTCTAATTAAAAAAAATAGAACGCCAAGCCTGCGAGGAAGGCACAGCACAATCCCAGCGAAAGCTAGAAGAGCGGCCTTTGAGAGTATTTTCAAAACACTCATCGGGTAACTACTGCAAGCACACTTGCTCGATGCAGTAATAATCAATTTTGGAGGGTAATGGGCCGTCATTCGCTATTCTTTTTTTCATCATTCCTCTGAGAAGCGTGGTATTCACTAAACACTTGCAAGGAATTTTGTGCCATTTGTTCATGCAGTGGCTGACGACGATGAGGCATTATGACTAATGTGGGTATGCGCCACAGTTTATATGGGAGCAAGAACAAGCTTTTGTATAGGGTTGGAGCATTTTATGGCGCACTCGTTACGCTATTCGCATTGTGTGACGACTGTGTTCTTTCACTGTTTTGAAACGCTTTATAAGTTGTATCAACGCGATTGCTTTCCTGACATCAAGCCGGCTTAGGGCGAGTTTGCCAGCAAGCCGCGAGCACTGGCATAGCTCCGTGGTCATGCTTAGTCTCGTTTGAGATAGGTAGAAAGTGCAAAAAAAAGGTTGAATGGGAAACTTGGAAACTGAATACTAAGATAATTACGCACAAAGGATTTGTAGAAAAGACAAAGAAGGAAATCGAGATTTTTTCAAAAACGCAGAAAGGAGTGCCACGGAAAGATGGGAATTATTTAAGGAAAAGATAAAAATGAAGGCAATACAGTGTGGTTGCTACATGCAGTATCAAGCTCGAAAACAGGAACATGAGCTATGGGCAGAGCTAAATGATTTGTTGAAAATTGAAGCAGAAAACCCGGGCTTATATACACATCAACTGCAGGTTGTCAAAAAACAAAATTTAATGTCTTGAAGAAGATAAATATAAAGGCGCAATTGTACGAGCAAGAGCTGAGAGATATCACGTGGGTGAAGCCCCGACAAAGAGAGCCTTGTCAGATTAAAAGGCATATGTGCGAGCTCACGACATACTAGAGATAGAATGGAATGGTAAATATTGAGAGAACATAACGATATCATGAAAGCTTTTGAAAGCTACTATCAGGACCTCTTTTCTTATCGCGAACCAAAGAAGCCGGGTTTCGTAGATGAGTTCTTGATAGAAATTCCGACACTCAATGCTGAGGACACAAATGTATTGGAAATGTCTATTAGTATAGGGGAATTGAGAAGGCTATCAATGATGTTGGCATGGGCAAATCACCTGGTCCAGATGGCATTAATGCCGCCTTTTACAAGGCGTTCAAGGAGGATATGGCCGCCGCATTGCATGAGGTTTATTAAGAGTCTTTAGATCGCGGAAGTCTGCCTCCATCGTTTAATCGGGTGCACACTGTGCTGATTCCTAAAAGGAAAGAGCAACATGTTTTACGCAAAGTGACAGGATACAGGCCAATCAAGCTAACAAACGTAGATTATGAGGTGTTTATGAAAGTTCTGGCTAGCAGGTTGCAAGGAGTTATATACAAGTTGGTCGGGTCACATCAGACTTGCGGCATCAAGCGTAGGAGCATATTAACGAATATTCATGTTGCCAGGAGCATTTTGGAGTATTGTGACGCTGCGCTTCTAAAAGTAGCTATGTTTCAAATTGATCTAGCCAAGGCTTTCGACATGGTTCCACACAATATACTCTTCACGCTAGCTGAGTACGCTGGTCTTGGTGCGATCATATGTAAAGGTATTAGATTGGCATACAAAAGTTCAACCACAAATTTATTTGCAATTGGAGAACTCTCACAGCGCATACAAGTACTTTCCTCCGTGGGCCAGGGGTGTCCTTTAAGTCCTTTGCTTTTCGCTCTATTTTTGGACAGAAAGTGATTCACCACACAGAGAATAATGATTTCAGGTTGCAGTGATGTGACGTGCGTGTTTTGGCATACGCCGACGATATTGCCTTTTTTGCTGTTGATAGAGAGAGTGTCACTCCGTTATTAGGAAACACTCAAAGGTTCTGTGACACGAGTGGAAGTTTAATGAACAAAGAGAAAAGCATTGGTTTATGGCATGGTACTTGGGACCTATTGCCCTGTTCCATTGGAAATATTCAGTGGCTCACGACACCTAGTCGTTACCTAGGGGTACCACTGGACAGGTATCAAGACAGTGAAGCATTTTGGCTTGAAAAGGCTGAAGAATTGCGCGCGACCGCCGAAGGATGGGGTGGTCGTGGCTTATCAATTTTCTCTCGGTCAGCTGTATGCAATGTATTTCTGGCTGCTAAAATTATGTACCTTTTGCAGTAACTAGTTGTACGCGTAAAAGTATTCATAAAATCCACAGGATATTTGCCACGTTCATCTGGAGCTCCACATGGGAGCGAACATCCAGAACAAACTTGTTTCGGCGAGTTAAGCAAGGAGGGCTGTATCTGTGCCATCTGTTTCTTAACCAAGTAATATCACGTTTCCTGCTAATAAGAGACCAGAGACAGTCTTTTTTAGGTTCTTTATTTCAAATAACGCTCTTACACCACATGCCTGACTTCTTTGTATCTTTAGACAGGGGAGAACGACACGCCAAGTCACCGTTCTTGCGCGAAGTTGTGTTCTCATATCGTTTCTTAAGGGTAAGGTTTTCGATAGATTGCCTAACTAATGTGAAAAAAAGCGCCTTATGAAAGACTTAATACAGAATGTTTTTCCTGTGCCCCTGTACTGTTCAAAGTATGAAAAATCATATGGTCATGACGTGCTAAAGCGAGTGAAAAACATGTGTATACCACCCAATGTGAAAACCTTCTTTTTTAAACTTCATAGGGGGAGCTTGCCAGTAAAAACGTGGCTTGAAGAGAGAGGGATGTATGTACAATGGGGAAGCAGCTGTCTCCTGTGTAACAAAGCTGAGATCATTGATCATGTGTTTATTTACTGTAAGAACGCTATTTTCTTTTGGAACATTTTACAGAGGACTTTAAGAAAAAGATTAACCTCTTACTCCATATGGAATTCGTTTTTGGCCTTGTGATAGTTCTGTGCAAAATTTGGATGTTATATTTTTACTTGGTCTTCATTTGGTTTGGTGTAGTATGCTATCGTACAGGCACTGTGGTGTGAGAGTTCTATCCGGTAATGAGTGTTTCGTGCAAGCTGTTATAAAAGTGTGAGATGTGTATAAGACTACCGACTGTGTTGCAGATGTAATATCTTTGTTCGATGTGTTATCACGCATGAAACACGTGTGATAGCGATTGTCAGATTAGCTTGACCTGTAGTCGAGAAGGCAATAAAGAAAAAAAACTGGCGTAGCTCTGTGGTAGAATACTGGTCTGCCACCATGCGGACCCGGGATGGAGCCTTACATGTTTTATTGGTGCGAGGATTTTTTTCAATTTCGCGCGATGTGGTTACGGACGCTGGTGGCAGTGGCAGCGGCGGACAACTGCGTGTGACCTGAGTTGTGATCTCATAACAGCTTTTGCTGTAACACCAGCAAGCCGAACCTCATCATTTCCGTTGTGTGTTACCTAGCTCAGGTTTGAGAAATAGATTGTTATAGCTTTTTTGTTTCACAGTTCAGCTAATCTTGAGTTTCCTTAATAATGATGTGTGCAGGCTGGGTTGGCATTCTGGGTGTACTGCAGTAAGTTGTCTGAAGAAGTTCTGCTTGCTTCTTGAGCTTGGTGTCGCATTAGACCACTGATAGCAACGGGAATAGTATAGGAAGAGCGAAGAGGGATTTAATGAAAGGTGTAGGGGAATAAAATGACAAAGAACGGGGCTGGTATATTCTGTAGTGGCAGCTGATAGCAATGGCAGGAGCCCACCGAGAGGCCGATGCTCGTGAATAAATGGTTACGGCTGTCGCCACCGACTCCAGCTTAGTGAGAAATGCCTGGAGGTGGAGTGGACCTAGAGCATATAGTCTGTGAGGTTTATAGTAGGTAGGTCATGCGGCGAATAGGTGTTAGTGCCTTGCAGGATTGCTGGGCCAGGGCTAAATAATCTTAGAGCAAATACAGTCCAGGTCAACAGTTCACAGACAACACAAGCTTTCGTAGAAACACATAAAATAGTGGCCTTGGAGCTTTTGAATCTCCTTTACTTTAAGGTTTCTCATTCATCGCATCGACTGTGTGCACCTGAAGACTTTCTATCTTGTATATCTCCACAACTCCTTATTTATTAGGCTTACAGAGTGTTGCACGTTAGTGCAGTAAGAAACCAACGAACAGACAACTGAAACAAACTCGGCTGTACAAATTCACCTTCTGAATAGAATGCACAAACAAACAGCGTGAAAACAACTTACGCTCAGCTTGCAGTTTTTATATTGTTCACACACAAGCAAAAATAAAAGCTAAGAAGACACTTGAGCCACTCCATGTAGAGCATATCGCTGTAGCTCAATTTGCGCCGTCCGCATCACTTTTCAAAATTCTTATTCATAGAATACCCACTTGCCCAGATGTCCACTTTGGTGATCACCTTCCAATGAATCAAGGCTTCACCTCTTTGGTAGGCACTGTAGACCACTTCACTGTTTACAAACACAGTTCCTTGATGGCACCTGGTTTCTGAAACCAATGTGCCAAAGTAGCATCGGTGGGCAACAAGAGCTTTAGAAAACAGCCCCCTAATATTGTACTACTTCTTTCCCCCAGTTGGCAAAATATATTCAAATAAATGTTCTTTGAGCTAAATCGAAACGGTAAGCGATTCCCTTGAACTATACGCATGTTTCTTTTATCTGAAAAGCCAAAGAGAGACAGTTCTTACATTTAAAACTAAATTAAAAACGTGTTTTAGTTTAGGCGTAAAGAGCTGGTAAATAACATACCCAGTAGTTTTTATTTTTTTTAGTAGAACGCTTGTGACCTTGAAATTATCTACACCATTTGCGCACTTGCGTGCTTTAGTTTTCATCTCACCAATGAGTTTCACGGAGTTTTTTGATTCGCGTTTGGTACTTGACACTGCTTTATCAAATGTGCAGCCGCTGCTTCGCATGAAAGACTTAAATTTTCTTGTTTGACAAAATCACAGTAGTCCATTTGTTAAAAAGTCCATGAATATGATTTTCTCAATTACTCTCCCAAAATAAGTCTGTAGCTTTCTTAAAATGCCTGTGGTTGAACACAAGTGGTACCAAATGCTATGAAAAAATAGGGCATATATTTCAATTTTAGAAGATCTTGGGCGTATTTATTGTCCATCCAGTAAATGGCACCATATTTATGATCTTGCAAATTGTTATTTGAAGAGAATCCGAAATATGCGTCCTGAATTTCATTTTCTTCACTAAGCATCCACTACAAAATATTTGAGATCATTCGAGAGGTATAGTATCGCAATAAATACCAACAAGTATTATCAAGTGTTTTTTTACGTGACAGTTTTCTGTGGCACAGTTGAAGTTATGTCTTTTGCGTATCAAAATATTTGTTTTCCCATTATTTTGCCCAACAAGGTAAGGACATGAATGTTTCGCGCTTTCTTCAGTGAAAACTCATTTTTTTATGTCACAGATTTGCGAAACGTATGTTTCTGCAAAATGTATCAGTTCAGGATGAATGAATGGATGCAAAACTTTATTTAAATTCCTGAAATGTGTGACTCAACGCGCAGTGGACTGCTCTCACGTTGGGACAGTCATTCCAAGCGCAACTACCACATCAAAGACCCTATAGACTGCCTGCTGTTGATACCCGACATCGGGGCTTGTGATAGCAGTTAACCAATTTTCTTCTGTACCGCCACGCTAGATTTGGTGAGCTGGCCGCACCAAAAAAGAAGCGAGCCACGAAGGAGGAGGAGGAGGAAGGGAAGAAATGAAAGGCAGGGAGGTCAACCAGACGCACGTCTGGTTTGCTACCCGGCACTGGGAAAAGGAATGAGGAGATTAAAGGAGAAGAGAAAGAGAGAGAAGTGAAGGGCAACGTGTGTGTAGACTTGACCTTGTCCATTGCACGCTTATAAGCGGTCGCGTAGTCCAGTCGTCTTTAGAAAACTTAGCAACGCCCGCATCGCTTTGCTGGCCTGCAACGCGTAGAGTCATGAACCAAGGATCTTCTCTTCGGAAAATGGTCTACTGTCTAATGTCTCTAACGTTTTGCGCGGCAAGTTGCGTTCGCTCGCAAAATGTTCACATGAACACAGATGTTCTATTGTCTCGTTAGTGTCGCACGATTCACATCGGGAGCTATTCGCCATTCCTATGCGAAAGGAGTACGCCTTTGTAAAAGCTGCTCCTAACCACAGGCGGCACAGCAAAGTTGCGTTCTGGCGGGAGAAGTCCGATAGAACTTGAAGCTTTCTCGATGGGTCCAATTTGTGTAGGTGGCGGTTCCCGACACTGGGGTCACTCAGCCAAGTTTCCGACACAGTGTTAGCGAACGAGTGAAGGCCCCTTTTAGCGTCGGTTCTAGACAATGGAATTAGGGTTGTCTGGGCATCAGCGTGGGCGGATTGGGCAGCAATATCAGCAAGGTCGTTACCGACAGTACCACAATGTCCCGGTAACCACTGGAACACCACGCCATGTCCTTTCGATAAAACTTCGTGAAGCACTTCTCTCATTTCATTCAATAGTTGTTGATGCACCCTTTGTCGTAAAGCTCATTGCAAGCTCTGAAGGGTTGCCTTGAAGTCGCAGAACACAGCCCATTTTCGAGGCCGGGCTTCCGCGATATAAAGTATAGCAGCACGTAAGGCGGCAAGCTCCGCTGCTCTCGATGTTGCCCTATGCGATAGTTTGAGCTTTATAGTGACCTGGTACATCAGGATGACAACAGCACCTGTGGAGCTGTCAGCCGAGACTGAACCATCGGTGTAAATGTGGGTCCTCTGGCCGTAGTTTTCGATGAGTAGCGACAATGTCACCTGTCGTAGGACCACTGTTGATTGACGGCTCTTATTCGTTATTCCCGGAATAGTGAGGCACACCTGTGGTTGTTGTAGGCACCACGGAGGTGACGCTGGTCTTGTTTCTAGAGTGAAGCCAAAAAGAAGGCATTCTCTATGGGCAGAAATATTCTTTGAAAACATCGCTTGTGGTCTTTGAAGTGGCAACACTGCAACATGGTGACCAGGAACTCAGCAGGGATGTCTTATGTGGGCTCTCAAATTGTCAGTGGTGATGTATGTTTGAATTGGATGTTCTCTTGCGATCATAATTGCCCCGTAGGCTGATGTGCATCGCGGCAATCTTAAGCACAGCGTAGTGCGTGTCCTTGCAGACTTTCGAGGGTGCGAATGTTCGTCTTGCACGTACTTGCCAGTAACGGCAAGCTGTAACGCGAAAATCACAGAAACAGTGCCCTGTATAGCTGCGTCATTGACCTTATCGATGTGCCCCAAGATTTTCCGCAGAGGACCCACATTATATGGACGATGGAAGTTAGCCTTCTCTTCAGGTAACGGCAGTGGGCACTCCACGAAAGGTCCCTGTCAATAATCACACCCAGGAAGCGATGGTTCTTCTGGTATGGAATATTTTGTCCATTGATGGTAACTGGGTATTGTGTCATGGCTCTGTTAGTAAACGCAACCAATGCGCATTTCTCCGTTGAGACGGAAAGACCTTGCTTGCGGAGATATTAGCATGCCAAGGTGGCAGCCTGCTGGACTCTTGCACGTACTTGTAGGCGAGTTACAGCCAAAGTCCATAGACAAATATTGTCAGTATCTATGGATATGACGATAGTACTTGGCCAAATTTCACGAAGGCCTACCATCACGAGGTTAAATAAAGTAGGACTTAATACGGCGTCCCAAGGGACGCCACGGGAGGTATAGTAATTGGTGGTTGGTCTATCTGAGGTTGGTACAAAAAAGGCCCTTCTCGTCAAATAATTCTGGATCCATTGAAACATCCGAACACCGATTCCGACAGCTTCCAACGAATCTAGGATGATTTTATGTGTTACGTTATCATAAGCCCCTTTGACGTCGAGGAAGAGTGCCAGTGGTGTGCGCTTGAGGCTCTTCTGTTGCTGGATAAATGTTGTGAGATCAATCACGTTGTCAAGAGATGACCTACCTCGCCGAAAACCCGTCATGAAGTTTGGGTATACGTTGTAGTGCTCAAGGTACCATTCTAGGCGTGTAAGTATAATCCTTTTTATGACTTTTCCTGCGCAACTTGTGAGGGCAATAGGGCGAAATGATGTCAAATCAAATGGTGACTTTCCCGCTTTGAGTAGTGGCACAAGTCGACTTATTTTCCAATCCTGAGGAACAATGCCCGCTGGCCATGAGTGGTTGTAATATCATAACAACTGTCCTCTGGCCTCCTGTTGAAGGTTGGCTAGAGCGTTGTAGGTGATGCCATCGGGTCCTGGTGAAGATGATCATCGGGAAGCCGCCAAAGATGTGTCAAGTTCTTCTTTAGTGAAAAGATTGTCCATTTCGGAGATGCGGGGTTCAGAGATAACACTCCTAATGGTGCCAGTGGACAAGGCGGACACACCAGCGATTCGCGTACAAAACTCATTTGCCACTTCAAGTTGGGTGCGGCCTAAATGCGGGGCTAAAGCCATGAAAGGATGTCTTTGTTGGGGAGTCGAGCGCAGGCCACGAATAGTGCTCCAAATGCGTGACAACGTCTTTCTGGGATCCAAGAATTCGCAGAATGATTTCCAGCGTTCCTGTTGAAGTTTGTCCAAACGTCGTTGGACTTTTTTCTGTATGCGTCGTGCAATTCTCAAGTCGCGTATTGCTTTCGTCCGTCTGTATCTCCTTTCCGCCCTTCGGCGAAGCGCACACAGCTTTTCCAGTTCAACGTCAAAATCTGAATGCTTGCTGGTGAACGGGAGAAGAGAGGAAGCTTCCCTCATTGCCTCTTTGATGACATCCTCCATGTTCTGGTCAGGGTCTTCACGGCATGTATTTTCCATGGGTCGCTGAAATTTGGACCAATAAATTCTTCGTGTTGTGGTCCTAGGAGAGGAGTTAGTAAGAACCCTTATTCGCATATAAGTTGGAATGTGGTCAATCCCATGCGTTTCGATGTCTGAAAACCAGTGCACTTGCGCCCGGAAATTTCTGGATACCAGAGTCAAATCGAGGCAACTGCTGTACGTAAGGCCTCACAGGTATGTAGAACTGCCATCATTTATTAAACATAGGTCGTGCTTGGAGGTGAATAACACGAGGTTTCTTCCTTTAGCGTTGATCGTCGAACTACCCCCAATTAAGTGATGTGCGTTAAAGTCTCCAGTTATAACCCACGGGCCCATAGTTGTTGTCAGTATGTCTCGTAATCGGTATTCCTCAAACCGTCCGGATGGTGATATGCAGACACCAATGAGTGTGAATGACACTTTTTCCTTTTTAACACCTAAGCAGGCTTATTATTTGTCATCATGCAGTTGAACTGCGTGATGCACATATGTGAAACCTGTGCGAATGTAAACAACCACCTTGCTGCATTTCTCGCACGTTGAAGAAACGAAAGATTCATACCCTGATAGTTTAGGAGGTTGTTGCACATTAGGTTCACATATAACTATTATAGGAACACGATTCATGAATATATACTGACGGAATCAAGAGATGCGCAATCTCAGACCTCTCGCGTTCCACTGCGGTGTCGACGCTTGTCGGACCTCGTTGCGGAAGGAGAAAATTGGTCAAGCCATGGTAGCTACCGGAGACTTGCAAATACTTGACTTAGAGCATCCAGTACTTGTAGTGCACCCTGAGCGAGTGGAGACTTCAGGCTGCTGCACAGCTTTCGCATGGCATCCAGCAGTGTTCGGAACATTCTGATGACTTCTGCGTCCTCCTCAGGCAGCTTGTCAGCGGCTGGCTGGTGGGATGTGATTGTCGATGTGTGCTTGTAATTTGCAGGTGGCTGTGATTTGGCCAATGAAGGCTAAACTGATTCATCTGCAACATAACTGTTCGTTGGTTTCTTGACCGCGCTGGTCGCCTTCAGTCTGGAAGGCAAGGGCGGTGGAAAAAAAGGGTGGTGGAGTGGCGCTGTCGGTGCAGCGTCTGCGGCATTCTTTGATGAACTGCGGCGACGACTACGCCTCTTTCAGACGGTCCTGGCAGCCTCTCGATGCGAAAAATTGTCTCTGACCATTTGTTTCAATACCGCTATTTCTATTTTCATTTTTGGGCATTCTTTTGACAAAGCTGCATGTGGCCCATGAGAATTCGAGCATTTGAGGGCAGTTGCTTCGCAGTCATCTGCAGAATGGGCTTCCGCGCAACGAAGATACACCGTCTTATTTTCGCATACGCTTCTCACGTGGCCCAGCTTCGTGCACTTAAGACACTGTAAGGGCTTCGGTACGAAAGGTCGCAAAAATGCCGAAAATAGCCCACCGTTACGTGTGAAGGAAGAGAGTCGCCCTTGAACATGATCTTGAAGCAGCGGGAGTTTCCCAGACGGACAACTTTTGCGGTGACACTTGCTTCATTTGCCGGTTTGACCAGAATATCGAAGTCGGAGCTGGGAATGGCAGTATCCACATCATAGATGACTCCAGTGACGACTTTAGAGCTCACAGGGTGGTAGGAGCGAACTTTCATTCCCCCCAGCTCGTTGACGTTGCGTAGTATATTAGGTATCGCGGCATGTAAAACTTTGATGGCCAACGCGTTTTTACGCGTGTTCACTCTGATGTCTTTGATCTCATTTGGCACGAGTCCTTCCAGCATCATCGAAACAGATTGTCTGTTGAGGGGCTTCATGTTACCGTCCGGTACCTCAGGGACAAAAAAGATAGTGTTTGTCACGGGTCTCCTTGGCACTCTGTCGTTCAACGTACTCGACGACAAAGATATTCTGACGTTCCGCCTCTTCGCTTTATGGCTCAGTACGAGCTTAAAATCGTCGTCATCGGAAGGCTCTTTGCTGCTCATTGGGTAAACAAGAGTGCCCTGGCTGTCGTAGTCACTGTAGAGTCTCGTACACTTCCTGGATGCGGCCACCGCCGACGCCGCCGTATCTGGCGGATGTCTGTGGGGGTCCACGTCCATTACCGACGGACACGGATGTGATATTCGCGAAATTCACTTATAATTAGGTGAAAAAAGAGGGCACCTACCGAAACAGCGATCTGCTAAGCAATCACTTCGTCGTCGTCCTTCCTAGCCACGAAGAATTTCAGAGTGGCTTAGCTCCTGGCCTTGCGGGGGGGGGGGGGGGGGGGGGGGGATGTTCTAGGTACAGACCAGTACGGATGCGTGAGGATCGGCTCCAGCTTTCAAGAATGCCTTCCTGTGAAATATACGAATTTGTCGTCGAGTTTTGAGTCACATCGAGTACCTAAGTTCCCAACAAATCAGTGGAAACCACCTTTGTGCCGGTGAGTGGAATTTGAAACCATTTTTGAAACATTTTTACACGGCAACGCCCCTGGAAGATTTAAGCCTAAACGAGGAGGTGATATCCGCCGTTGGGCCGTCCCGGCGCCAACGTGACTCAACGCTCTGCGCGTTCCAAGAGCTGCAACTCTGAATGAAATACCCAGCAGATGGAGAGGACATCTCTCCAGAGAATAACATGGAAGCCATGGTTTGGAAGGTAGCCGAAGTGAGATGCTCAAGGAACAAGCTACCAGCGGTTAGCGTTCCCGCTGCTAAGAGCTCGACAAAGGCTGGTGTTGGGTGAGACGTTCGAGGCAGTCGTGGTAGCCATGACTACAAGTACACAAAGGTGCGAGCTAGACGCATGCTGCCATTACCCAAGGATTTTAGTAAAATTGTGCTATGAACACGTGGAGGAACAGATATCTGGAGAATTTGCACTGGAGCCGTGGCAGATGAGATAGTACTGCTAGCGGGCACCAAAGGAGAGTAGGCCATGCAGGACATCATCTGTTCCAACTTGCAACAAAACATTTTGGTGGCAAGCACTCCGCACCAGGACATAGCTTCAAGATACCTCAAGGTCAAGCAAAGATATATTGGAGGCAAAGTTCTCGGGGTTAAAGCGTACGCCACGGCACCCCACGATACTTGTAAAGGGGTGATTTGCAGGGTCCCCGTAAGCGATACTCCGGACATTGTGACCCGAAAGATTGTGAACGCCAACAACCCACTCGCACTGCAGCCATGAGAATCAAGGACACTGAGACAATTATCATAGCATTCTAAGGACAGAAAGGGACGAAATTCGTGAGATATGGTCCTTCACTTTTGCAGGACTCTTTTTACCGCAAAAACAGCGACATTTGTTACGTCTGCGGAAAGCTGCGACATTGGTGTGACATCTGTCTGAAACCAGCTGAAACCATCTGCAGAGGCTGTGAGATCAAGAACCCAGATAGCCTGCATCAGTGCAATCCAAGATCCAGGCTGTGCGATGGTCACCATCCCACGGCAGACAAGGAGTGCAAGAACAGGTTCTCAGTGCCATACGTCGTCACACCCAGACGTTCGGAAAGATCATGAGTAGCCGCAGAAGCCCGGGACGTATCAATCACATCGAGTCCAGACATCAACGACAAGCAGCTTATTCCAGCCTATGGGACCCAGAGCATCCAGACTACAGAATAACAGGAAAGGCGGCCCCACTCCAGGGGCAGGTCGCGTTCTAGAAGAGGTTCTAGACCCAAGGCCCGCTCCCAATCACGGGGGCGCTCGAGTTGTCAAGGTCACTATCTGGGTCAGGAGCAGCCTGGACGGCACCTGAATGACCAGCTGCCTGGCGTTTAGTTCGAGATCACGGCTTCTCTTCGGAGGACGCCTGCAGTTGCACCGAAAGGCATCTGGGCTGAGTGAGTGCGCAACAGCGCGGCAAAAATGATAACAGGTAAGCTGCCAGAGCATGATAGAATCACACAGTTAGAGCAAGAAAACGCGAGGCTTACAAAATCTAATGAGAGGCTATCAGCCGACGTAAAGGAAATATAAAAAATTGGCAGCATATCCACGGAGTGAATGATGGAGAGTGGGGCGAAGAATTCGTCCGTCCATTCGTTCTTGCTTCCGTCCGTCCATGCGTCCATCAGTGCGACCGTCCGTGCGTCCTTCAGCCCGTCCGTGCGTGCGTCTGTTCGTGCGTCCGTCCCTGCGTTCGTCCATGCAGCCGCCCCTGCGTCCGTTCATGCGCCCATCCATGCATTTGTCTATGTGTCCTTTCGTCCATCTATTCAACACTCCAAGTACCACTATCTCGCATCTTTTCATCATATATTCCCCATATAGAAGCACCGCCATCCAGCGGACATTCCAAGGACTAAACGGGAGGTGGCACACGCACACTTTCTTACGGCTTGCGCTTCGGGTCCAGTTCCCACCTTTAACCACCTCGAGTTCATGGTGTATACTAGTTCACTGTATTCTTGGCACTGCGGCCGAACGCTCGCTAAACCTTTCGAAAAACAAGGAGGTTACGCCCAGCGAGTATGACGTAGCAAACTTTTTCAGTCAGATAGTGCTCAATGTACATGCCAATGGCTGCTAATGGGAAATGAGAGGCGGAGAATTCGGCTTTTACTTTTTTACGGCTTGCGCTTCGTATCTACTTCCCATTTTTAACCACCTCGAGTTCATTCATGGTATATAAAAGTTCATTGTATTCATGGCACTGCGGCTCAACGCTCGCTAAACCTTTCTAAAGCTAAGGAGGTTACACCCAGTGAGTATAATGTAGCAACCCTTTCTTGTCAGATAGTGCTCAATGTACATGCCAATGGCTGCTATTGGTGATCGCAGCCTGCTCGTTAACTAAAAGCCGAATGCTCCTGTCTCTCAATCCCCATTAGCAGCCATTGACCTGTACATTGAGCACAATTTTTTTATTTTTCAACAATGCGCGGAAGAAGTCTCTCACCGGCACCACCTTGGAAGTCAAAATGTTATACATGTTATACTACGGAGGACGAACGGGTGCCGCTATAAGGAGCTTCGACCATAAAAATCTTCTCACTAAGCCAACCAGCACGCAGTCTTCACAGCCAATGCCTCAGCCAGTTGATGTTCCTGTGGCTGAAAACGTGGGGAACTCAAGAATCACAAAATAGAGGGCAGTCATAGCAGAGCACGTGGGAGCAAACCAAACCATCACGTCAGATATGAAAGAAGTCTTTCACACGCTCAGCAAAGTAGTAGCCAATCTTAGCGAGCAGAAGGGGAGGCTTCAATCATGCGTGGCGGCACAGGAAGAGCATATGACTTTGCGCATTACAAAGACGGAAGCATATCTGCATAACAGAGCAGTGCCTCCCATGCAACAAAGTCACCTCTTGTGCCACCAATACTAGTGATGGTGCAGCATCAGGCTCTGGTGGCCCAAGTAATAACCATGATGCCAGTGCTACGTGAAGCATTTCACATCTGGCAAAGGAACTGTAGACGTCACATTAAAAAGAAAGCAACCCTACAACAGTATATCAGGAGCAGCCAAGAAAAGCCTCACATTATATTATTGCAAGAAATCCTTTCACCGCAAGTAACGCTGCCTGTATTTTGGCTTGTAAAGGGGGATTCCGAAGGGAAGGGAGTCTGCACCTTCGTATACAAAAAATAACGCACGTAACCCACGAGCTCGAGATAAAAGCAGGCCGGTTGGAACACATCATGATAGGGATCGTGCCGGGTACCAGCAACCGTGAGAGCATTTTTATTCTTAACACATATAGGAGCCCAAAGGAACAAAAGCAAGGGTTCAAGACAGTTATCCAAAAGCTGTTAATGTCGCCAGGGAATGTCCACTCGTCATAGCAGGTGATTTCAACGCCCCTCATCAGACATGGTGTTACAAGTAAAACACTGGAAAAGGAAATGGACTTTGGCAAATGCCAGTAAACTTGATCTTACCCCAATCATGAACCCCAGCCTACCAACAAGACTTGGTGCATCCTGCTGCCAGAATTCCACCCCAGATCTTACATTTGTAAGGAACATCAAGAAGGCCCAGTGGATAAACCCTGCTGTAGACCTCGGGAGTGACCACTGCATTCTTGACACTACCTTCTCCGTGGAGCGTAAGAAGCAGAGTGAATTACACTTCACAGACTGGGATAAGTTCAGGAAGTTAAAGGCGGAAAGGGAACAAGATGGCCACACACCAGGCTTGAGGCAATGGGTCAAACAGATTATAGAGGACATTAAATTTGTCTCTTCAACCATTACCACAGATTTTCCGGTTGTAAGAATGGATAGCCGGCTCACTTATTTTCTTGAGTTAAACAAGAACTCCTGAACAACTTGGAAGGGTCACCGCCTGAACCGAAGAGTGAGGAAGAAGATAGCTGAGGTAAACAGATCAGTAGACAAACATTGTCGCGCAATATCTAGGCAGCAATGGGACGAAATCTGCAACTCCATCGATAGTCAGAGGCGCAATGGCAAGACATAGAATATGTTAAAACATTTCTTCAACGAAAACACCACCAAAACAAATCAAAAGCATTCTATCGCTCGAGTTTTGCATAAAAATATAGGCTTCTCTACGGATCAGCAATTTGCGCAGCGGCTCGTGCATATGTACCTCCCAAACAAAAAAGGATTGACACCACCAAGTAGACAGTCACAGGGACGCCCAATTTAGGTCTAGCCCCTAGCCCGGACGGTATATCAAACAAGGACCTTCCTAACCTTGATGAAAATTCAATTGAGACCCTGAAGGATATGATCAATGCAGCATGGAGAGAAGACAGGGTGCCAGAGCAGTGGAAGCTGGCCAACACGATCCTTATTCCTAAGCCAGGGAAGCCCGCTATGTTGGATAACATGAGGCGAATATCATTGATATCACGTAACGGCGAGGTTGCAGAACGTGCTATACTGCACAGAATAAACAAGTACTTGGAAGGTTACGACATCAATATACACAATATGGTTGTATTCAGGGCAGGGCTATCCACAGAAAACGCAATGAAGCTTATCAAACACCACGTCATCGACAACAAAACCCGGAACGTGAGAGCCATTTTGTGCCTAAATATTGAAAAAGCTTTTGACATCTACCACTCATTCATACTCGAAGTGATTTCCAAGCTTGGTCTGGGGAAAGCCTTCTATGACTACGTGTGCTCCATTTTTACAGATCCGGAAGCCGCGATTTAGACTGCAGATATCGAGACCGCAGCAATCAAACTGGAAGCAAGGGGCACGTCGCAAGGGGCAGTGATTTCACCAATCCTGTTCAACATTGCCATCATTAGACTGTCAAAGAAATTGTCGAGCATCGAAGGATTGAACCACAGCATCTACACAGATGACATTACCAGCTGGTGCACTGGGGGAAGTGAGGGGCAGATTGAGAGCCCCTCGCAAGAGACAATTGACACCGTAGAAGAGTACCTTCATCCTTCTGGGCTGAAGTGCTCCCAAAGCAAGTCAGAACATTTAGTGTATTGAACTACACGCCGGAAACCGAAGCCCAGGGAATGGCAGTCGTTGAACCAGATAGACATCCGCCTCCGTACAAATCAAGGGGATGCCATCCAGAGGGTCAACTCAATCAAAGTCCTGGACATGTTGATAGAGTCTACCAGCGCTAACAGGTAATCAATAGCCAAGGTAACTTGGAAAACATATAGTGTGGGGCACCTCATACGCAGAGTGGCCAACACAAGAAATGTAATCAAGGAAGGCAACCTCATTCGGTTGATGCATACGTTGGTTCTAAGCCACTTCGCGTAAGAGGCAGCAATGAAAGACTGGTTCAGAGCAGAGTCCAAAAAAAATGAATGTGCTCTTCAGGAAAGTTATCAAGAAGGTCCTGGGCCTAACCATGCACATCAGCACCGAGCGTCTGCTTTAGCTTGGCATTCACAACACGCTCAAATAGATAGCAGAAGCCCAAGAGAGAGCACAGTTTGTAAGGTCATCTACAACAAGGTCGGGGAGAATGATCCTGCAGGTGCTGGGCCAACACCCATGGACGATTAGACTGAAGTACAATGATATCCCCGACAACATCAGGGAGATTATCACGGTATCTTCTATACCACGAAACATGCATCCAGAACACAACATCGGAAGAAGAGTAGCGAGGGCCAGAACAAAACTTCGTCAAGTGTCAAACAAGAAACGAGGGGTCGGATTTGTTTGCGCGACTTCCTACATCAATGAAAAAGCTTTTGCGACAGCGCTTGTCGATGGGGCTGGTCGTGTTGTCAACTCAGCGACGGTCAGGACGAAAGACCCAATCACTGCGAAGCAGGTGGCCATAGCCTTAGCACTTAGGATGGATAACATTGAAGTCGTCTACAGTGATTCCAAGCAGCAGTATGGGCCTCCGCAAAGTGGATGGTCTCACAAAAACGCTGAGAATACTATATGGCAAGGATATAACGCATTATCTTCTGAGTTGGTTCCCAGCTTGCCTTGGACAATCCAATAACTCCCCTCCCAATCTCAATGAAGCAGCACACGTGGCGGCGTGAGACCTCTCTAACCACGCTTCCCTGGGCATGTGTTCTACCGCTGAAGGGGATAACCGGGAAATTTTTACAATATATAACGAGCTTAGCAGACATTTCTAGCTGTCTAGAAGGATTTTCCCTCAACCTCACAAAAAAATCTAACCATTAAGGCTTTTGAAACGCACATGTACCCTACTTTGAAAATGTTACACATCATGTACCCTGACCTATATCCCAGAAATAGCTTGATTAGAACATATGCTCTGACAGTGTACCAAACTCGCTCATTTATCTATCATCACCTCTGCCAGATGGGTGGCGGCCATCTGCTGCTCGTCCTTCGCAGATCAGCTCTGGCCTGTCCACTTAGATCGCGAGGCGGATGAGAAGCTCGACATCTCAGTCCAACGTGGGAGCGGCCCGCAACACAGGGATCTGTGTTTTGGACGACAAAATAAAAGTTTATCCAATCCAATCCAATGGTCAGGCAAGACGCGGCAGCTGGAATCCCGTCTGCGCTCGCGTCTCAAATAAAAGCTGAAACCATGGCATGGTCTCAAGCGCCACCGTCGCGTCTCTCGTTTCTCAACACCTCATTCAATTGATCCGTGCCCCATGACGAGCGGCAAAGCCAGAGCTTGCAGTCTAGGCTAGCAAATTCGTTGCAGTACCTGCAAGAGCTTGTAGGATAAACGTTGCGATAAATTTTATGGAATAAAGCCGGGCTGGAATACGAACCTGTCGGGAGTAGCCTTAGATTGAAAGCCGCCGCTCCACTTACCTTATTGTCAGGAAGGGCAAAGTCTCTCCTGCCGAGAGAAAAGTGCTGGGTAACTTCATTATAAGTGGTCGGTTGATCTCGGTCCTCCACAACTGTGGGCAGGTAGGGAAGTTCTCCGTAGTCGCGGACAGCGACACCTCGCGCCTTGGAGCGAACCAGCTCGTTCAGGTTTCTAGGACCTCTCCTGATGGATTCCATGCGAGCGGGGAACCACGTGAGAGGGGGGGGGGGTGGTGATGCTTTTGCCCTCTAGTGTGTGATAAGCTTATTTACACACGGCGCAAACGCTCAAGGCTCAGAGGGCCCTGGAGTCACTGAATATATGTGCGTGTTTGTCATCCAGAAGAGCCAAGGCAATGGCCACTCGTTTGGCCGCACACGACGACGAGTATCGTACTGAAACAGCGTTATTGGTCGAACACATTTGGTTGATTAATACTGCTGCGAAACAAGTGCTGTTGCCATATATGGCCCCGTCGACCCAGCAGCTTCCGCCATGAAGTTGCTTCGTCGCCATTTTTAGTGCGTGCCGGTCTCCGCATCGCCTTCTTCGAGAGTCTGGCACGCTCCAAGAGAATATTCTGCAACATCCTCCTAGGAGGGTGAAGATGACTCGCACGCATCGATGAAGTCTGGACCACTCCATGTTGCTCCAAACCGGATTAATATTCAACAGATGTCTTCAACATTGGTGGGCGGGAGGCCCATCTCTATGAGGAGTCATCTGCCCGCCCTGGTGCCAGAAAGTCTGATAATAAGTGCTCTTTCTTGTGCTTTTACGATCTCTTCTAGAGTATTGCCACGTTCCTTCCTCAACTTTTCTTATCACTTCGTTACGTTGTTCGCGATTCTTGGCGCAAACCGTGCCTACAGTGTTGCAGAAACTTCAAGACTGCCGTAGATCATTTTGTTGATAATGCGCCTACGTCGTGAGCATTTCAGATTATTCTGGAATCTATGTCGTCGCTAGCAATAACGCTGGCATGTTCAATGGCGAGTGTATAAATGCCGACAAGCTTCGCCAGTTAATTGTCAGTTGATCGACGGCCGACGCTCTGCTCACAACTATCAGTGCCAGTGTCTCATTGTAAGCTGACCTTCTTTTTACGGGGCCACAAGCTCAGTCTGAATAAACAGTTTATTATTTCACCTGCAGTCTGCTCCCTTCGTCAACGTCACGACCCAGTGACATCTGGTAGAGGTGCTGGGTAATGTCGTCGCGGAGCATTTTGTCCACTAGTTTCATCATGGTGTCGCGTTCTCTCGTAAAAACTCTGTACGGACTCTGACGGAGTGGCCTTGCATTTTATTCTATTACAATTCAATGTTTCGCGACAGGGGTTTGTAGAATTCTCTATGAAGACTAAAACTAGTTCTTGTATTCCAGGAGAAGGTTTTCGAACTGCTCTTGTTTATGCTTTAGAAGGCTCGGATTAACGTCGAATGATAGTTGAAGGGTTTCAGTAGTAAGAGTAGATTCGGCAGAATCGGTGAGAGCTAAAGCGTCGCTACCTTCCAGTATCTCTTCGATGTGTGCAACCATCGTGCCTTTGCTCACGTGCTTGTACTCGTTGCTGAAGTTCGTCAGCATGTCTCTTGCGTTTCCTCCTCGCACCTCAGCTATTTCTCTGGCGACGCAATTTCGCGATTGATCAAGAAATGTTGGTCGCTTTCAACGACGCCTTGCATGTCTGTTGATTCTTGAATGCTGACGGAAATGCTTATGCTGGAGCGAGGAGGAATGGTGATTTGGTTTTCCAGCACATTCAGGTTGTGCCTTGCTGATGGCGTGAGTGGCGGCAGTGCTTTTTTTGGGGGGGGGGCGGATAGTGTCATGGATTTTTGTTATCAGGTCGACGACGGCACCATGAAGACTTAAGAAGTCCATACCAAGGATGACATCTCTCGAGCAATGCTGCAGTATGACGAAGCTTGCAGAATAAATCTTACGGTTAATGGCGACTCTGGCTGTGCAGGTTCCTGCCGGCGCACACGTCGTCAGGAAGTCACACCCTGAATGCGCTCAAAGACCAAGTAACCATTCCTCCTCGCTCCAGCGTCAGCATTTCCCTCTGTACTCAAGAATTGACTGGCATGCAAGGCGTCGTTCAAGGCGACCAGTACCTTTTGATTAACCGCGAAACTGTTGATTTGACTCAAGCGACCTTCACACATGGCCAGACAAGCCACCATCGCACCACCGCCTACCACCCACAGACAAATGGTCTCACCGAGAGGTTATGCAAGACAATAGCCGACGTGCTAGGCATGTACATCGACGTCGAACACAAGACGTGGGACGCCATCCTTCTGTACGTGACCATTGCATACAACGCTACCATGCAGGAGACGACGCAGATTCAGCCGTACAAGTTGGTCTACGGAAGGAACCCGGCAACGACGCTTGACGCAATGCTGCCTAACGTCGCTGACGAGGAAAACCTCGACCTCACCATCAATTTTCAGCGTGCTGAAGAAGCTCGTGCACTCGCCCGTCTGTGCATCACAAATTATCCGACGACCAATCACCACCGTAAAACTCCTGTCACGGCACTTTGGACCATACTGGGGAGTACAACGTCTCGGCCCACTCGACTACCAGATGGCCCCGACCACATTACGAACTTTCCACGGCACCAATCGCGACTTGAGGTCATTCAAGTCGCATGCCTAAAGCCGTTCATGAACGTTAACGAATTGAAAGACTGCAATTTGTTGTTTTAGTATTGCTGCGAGAATGATTCAAACTCCAACCAAAAGCTTTTGAATGAACTCTACGTTTCGAAACCAACTTGCTTCTTTCCTCGGGGGAGACTGCCGAACTTCGTAGCAGCGGCGTCTTCAAAGCGCTGGCGGGGCGGATAATGACCTCCCTCTCTCTTTCTTTCTTGTTTTGCCGTGGAGCGCAGTCTATGCGTATACACTGGGGGAAAGGCTCCGAGAGAGTAGATTTGGGCTGTCCTCTGTATATGCGACGACTCGAGTAACAGCATCTCAGCTGTTCCTTCGCTGCGCCTGAAAAGCAATCCCTTTTCGAAAACCAAGGCTTCAATAATTGCAGTGACCTTTGTGCACGTGGTAACTACAACAGACTTTTTCCAGATGAAGCTCGAAGCCAGCCAAGATCTTCCCGCGAGAAAAGGGCGTGTGAGGGAGCGTCGCCCTCTTCCTCAGAGCGGGAAAAAGTAGACGTAGAATATTAGCGCGCGCGCCGGTGAAGACGTGGGATTTTAGCGGTGAAGCACCCTCAATACGCCATCTTGCTAGTAATGCTGAAAACACGGGGATTTCTCCCAAGTACCATCAGCATAGGTAAGTGGTATTTATAAATAGCTTGCCGTTTGCACGTTGAAGGACGTGCTCCTTGGTGTTTCAGTGGTTAACACCTCGCTCTCACGATTCCGAGGACTCATGGCAAATGACGGCGACGCCGACGTCAATGCTGGCAGCGAAATCCAGCCGAGAGTGTCCTTAAAAGTGTTATCGCAATAAAGTTAAGAAAAGCGACATACTTTTGTGTTTTTGTCAGGCTGCACAAGTAAGGGCAAGTGATGAGGCGTGCGCGTTCTTTTATACCAATGAAACAGGGAAAAGTGACAAAGCTCACGCAGTCTTAACGGAAACTACATTCGCGGGCTTGCCTGCATGTCCTTTGTTTTGAAGATTTATTCCCTTTTAATTTTGTCTGAGCCGAAGCACTTACCTTTAGCCACTTGCAAGCGCCACGTACCTCAAGGCGTGTGGTTGTGACTGCAGAAAGTTCGATGGCGCTCTACTTAGTGGAACTACAGCACCACCGGTCCTGATGGTGTGTCTAATAGAAAAAGCCTTACCTACCAGACGATATCTTGGCGTATGATGCCAGTTTCTTTCTTCTGATTCTACTGAAATATTCTTGAAATTATAATATGAGAGTCAGCCAAGTGCTTTCTCAGCTGTCCTTCTCTTGTATCTCATACATTTTGTTGTGCTCTGAAGAGAATTTTTTTTTTGGTGTCTGATGTCATATGCCTTGTGTGAAGTACAATGAAAGTAACCTTTGTGTTTTATTCTGATTTTATTGCCTGCATGCTTTAGTTTTGCTACTAAATAAACTTTTATATTCATGTTTACTCTCCTGCCAATGCAATTTGGACAGAAAATATCTCAATATGTAGGCGTGAGTTAAGTGTACAGCACCAAACATTCTTTTTGGCAATCGTGATTGCCGGGTAATCGTAGCCACAGATGGCAATAGTTGGCATGGCAGCGTAGAGCCAAGATGATTAGTGCAACTATACTGCCACGCATTCCTTATATTATCATCATTTTATTCCCATTTTGCTGTGCTTGATTGTAAGTCACAAAAAACTTATCACCACACGACAGAAGCCATTCTCAATGCTTCGTAAACTTCGAGATTGTCTCAGATTGTGCTGCCAAGAATAACACTGAAATCGTGCTGCGGCGGCTGCAAGTCGATGAGGGTCAAATGCTATAGGCACTGCTGTTAAATTTGTCTGCAGGTTGAAGAACACCGCATGATTAATTTTTCTGGAGCTTCCCGCTTCTGGTGTTTCATAATCATATCGTAGTTTTAGGACGTAAAAAGAGAACAATTAATATTCATATTCTGCGGATTACGCGTACTCTTGTTAATTCGAGACCTTGCGCGAGCAGTAGCGTCACTGCTGGAAGGTGCAATCAGGGCTCTATCAATACAAGACGCGTTCTACCAATGATCACTAATTCAAAGGCCGATGACATTTATTGCCGCTATCAAAGTATACAGTGAGCTTTACTTGTCTTTTGATTTACTTAGTTTTCCGTACCCTAGTTATTTCATTACTTTCACTTCTATCAGAGTGCCTGCCGCTTTCTTCATAGTCCCAACAACGCGACAGTACAATTGTTCTGAGGCGTTTCTGAGATGCACATGTCCTCTCACTTAAGGAAATTAAATGCGCGTGAGTGAGCATATAGATAAGGAGTGGTTTACGCCGGCAGGTAAGAACAACAAAGTAACAGCGGCTTTATGCGCTGTTACTCCTGTTAATCCAGACAATGTTGTACAAAAATGTCGCTGCCGGCCTTGTTGCTCCTGCAGATCAGTGATACAATGCTGTTCGCGCCATCGTATACGAAGTCTTCCTATTGATTCTCAATATATTACATGGCAATCGACTAGCTGGTCGCTGAGCTCAGCAGTGACGCTCAACAAATACAGAAATTAGAAGCGAGAACTGCTGTCTGCGAAATGCCTACATTGTTGTCCTGTTGAGCAGGTAAATAAAACCGTAATAAGATCTTCGGAAGCAAACCAATTTACTGAAAATTTAATATTATAACAATTGTCGAAGCTTAACGTTCGAAAACCAGCGTATAATTGTAGAAGACCCCGTAGTTGAGGGCTTCTGAAGTGCCGACCACCTGGGTTTCCTTAACTAGCTTTTTTATCTAAGCACATGGGCTTCAAACATTTCCGCCTCCGCCTAGATTGCAGCCGCCACGGCCGGAAATCGATCCCGCGATTAGCGGGTCAGCAGGCGAGGGCCTTAGCCACTGGACTACCGCGGTGGGTTTGATTTACTTTAGAATAAATCTTTTGCAATACCAAAAAGATTTCATGAGAATGAAACTGGGCACATCTCAGAAATTTTCAAACCACAACATTCGGTGACACAAAATGCCTCATTCGAACGTGAAAACTTTCTTGTGAATCATAAACAATCATAGCTGTGGTGTGTGCTATCCTTACAGCTTCTTATTGGGACACAATAAATCATGTGAAACGTGTCCCTTCTTATACCTGGAGATGGCATTCACGAAAAGGAGAGATTCAATGGGAAAAAAGAAAAAAAAAATGGTTCTACTCGATAGAAACATCCCAGTTTTGTTGAGATGCACTCGTAGACTTTGCTGCACGGCACATCCGATAACAGAAAGCGCTGCCTTTTTTACCAGACATATTCTTATTCTCGCGTAAGTGCATCCACGAGCCGTGCATCGTTACGTTCACTTCACTTGCCAGAACCTACGCTCTGCGTCAGCCATTTGTCTCTATTACAAATGACGGCCAACTGGATATGCGTTAGCGCATGCTACATCAGAGCGCAGGAGCACAGAACTGCAATACTTCGGGACCTTATGCGGTGATGAACGACCTACTATAAAAACAGGTCATAAGTGAACCAAAGAAATGCATGCGGGGAAAGAAAGAACAAAATGCACGGGAGTATTCGGTTGCCTGCTGACAAGCGCCGAAATTACTAAATGAAAAAGACACGCAGTGAGGTTTACGGCAGAAGAAGCGATTTGGAGAACGAAACGTGCTCCATAAGAATGCAGATGCAGTAAGGGGCAACATTTTGTCAGGAGGATTTTTTTTCTTTTTTTCCTGTGCACGCTCCGCATTAAAGCGAGGCTGTTCCAAGGGAACGTAAAGCACCGTTAATGCGAGGGCGAATACAAAAGGAAAAAAAATTTCTCCACCGAGCCTTCGTTAAAGCTTATGCAGAGGAGCGTGTGGGTGCCTAGAGCTACAGAGGAGCTGATTGACAGAATTAACGATGATGAGTTGAAAGCACTCGCTTTCGGCCATTTAGGTTTGCGGCATTGAGTAGGGTGAGCACAAGCTGCTGCTCATATTATGGGAATCTGCCGTATATTTGAGGCGAAGTATATGTACCTTTTTTCTCCTTATCCTTAAAAGCTGAAAGTAATCATTTTACTATCATTGTAATTATGAGCTTTTCTTCTGCTATCTGAAGCAGATTTAGCGCTGAAAATTGTAATGTTACCTTTTCGTGAAGATTTCACTTCAGGTAGCTATCAACACTTGATAATAGCCGTCGAATTGCAGCAAAGAACTTCCTCGCACAACAATATTTCTGCTTCAGTTTTTTTCCTTATATGTTATCCAAATACTGACCGAAAACTAAAATTCTAGATATAGTGGTTCCTGAGAAAAAGGAAAATAGTCTTAAAAAAGCTTGTTTTGAGAATATCACAATTAAAATTTATTTGAAATGTGCAACGAGTTAACATCAAATTGATGGATTCATTCAATAGCACCAGTCAGATACCCATCACCAATAGCATTTTTAAGGGCGAAGCTCATCATAGCAGCACCAATTCGTCCCTCATAGCCGTTGTAGAGCGTAGCAAGTACAACATTTTGACCTCCAAGGTGGTGCCGGTGACATATTTCTTCTGTGCGTTGTTGAACAATAAAAAATAGTGCTCAATGTACATGCCAATGGCTGCTTATGGGGACGAGAGACAGGAGCATTCGGCTTTTAGTTAATGCGCCGGCTGCGATCACCATTAGTAGCCATTGGCATGTACGTTGAGCACTATCTGACAAGAATGGGTTGCTACGTTATACTCGCTGGGTGTAACCTCCTTAGTTTCAGAAAGGTTTAGCGAGCGTTGAGCCGCAGTGCCATGAATACAATAAACTAGTATAAACCATGAACTTGAGGTGGTTAAAGGTGGAAAGTAGATACGAAGCGCAAGCCGTAACAAAGTAAAAGCCGAATTCTCATCATCTCTCATTTCCGATTAGCAGCCATCGGCATGTACAATAACTATCTGACAGGGAAAGGTTGCTACGTTATACTCGCTGGGCGTAACCTCCTTGGTTTTAGAAAAGTTTAGCGAGCGTTGGGCTGCAGTGCCATGAATACAGTGAACTAGTAGATACAATGAACTCGAGGTGGTTAAAGGTGGGAAGTAGACCCGAAGCGCAAGCCGTAATAAAAAGTGCGTGTGCCACCTCTCGTTTAGTGCTTGAAATGTCCGCTGGATGGCGGTGCTTCTATATGAGGAATATATGATGAAAATATGCGAGATGGTGGTACTTGGACTGTTGAATAGATGGACGAACGGACACACAGACAGATGCACGGATGGACGCATGAACGGACGCAGGAGCGGATGCATGGACGAACGCATGGACGGATGCACGAACAGGCGCACGCACGGACGGGCGGATGGACGCATGGACGGTCACACAGACGGACACACGGACGGACGGAGGCGAGAACGAATGGACAGACGACTGCTTCGCCCCGCTCTCCATCATTCACTCCGTGGATATGCTGCCAATTTTTTTTCCTTTTTGTGTTGAAACGTCTTGCCTGGCGAGCCTCATTAGTCGCCTGCTGTAAAACCGTGTCAGCACAGTAATGTCGGCACAGTCCAAGGTTGCTTAGGTCGTGCACAGTGCAATGCCCTGGCAAAGTTCCAAAATAGTTCAGCACATTCACATGGGCTGCAGTGCCATCAATAAAGCGAACCCAACGTCAAGAGTGCATATATACAGTGTTTGTTTGTCGAAGAAAAAGTTTTAGCTCCCACACGACAGTCCAACGATTCACTGTGGTTTTGAGTTTTCTCATGGATGCAATTAGCAAGTAATTCTAGATGAGCTAGTTCCAGATAGTTTGGCTTATCAGCTTCAATAACGAATGGTGGAAGGCATTCTTTATGAACAATTGGTTCTTCATTCAACTAGGCTTTGTTGAATTTACATTTACTTTCGGCGTTCTTTGACCAAAGACACTGGAATTGATTGGCATCCTTTGATGACATGTCAACATATGTAGACTGTACAGCTTTTCGTGTTTCCCCCAAAATTAATATTTTTTATGGCAAAACAATAATATTTTGGTGCTTACCAATAATAACAGCACTAAGACGTTTCCGGCCAGATAAAAATTTCTTGACAAAAACTTGATGCCTCTGCTCTCTTTCGTTTGCGCAGTCCCGGGCCTATTTCTGAATATCCCAAGTGTGATTCAACTTGCAAGCTGTAACCTTTTCATATGGCTATTAAGTTCAAATTTTAAGGTATTGCTTGATATG
Source organism: Rhipicephalus microplus (assembly GCF_043290135.1). Classification (NCBI taxonomy): domain Eukaryota; kingdom Metazoa; phylum Arthropoda; class Arachnida; order Ixodida; family Ixodidae; genus Rhipicephalus; species Rhipicephalus microplus. The sequence goes on from NC_134704.1 coordinate 109,763,535, forward strand.
AAAGTAGGAGGGGCATATTTTTGAAAATATGTCATTTATAGAGAAACAAAATTGTAGTAAGACAAACAAACAACTGATTCGGGTTCAGAAAAGGCTAAAGATTTTAAATACCATAACGAGAAAAAAATTGTTTTTTTTTTCAATATTTTTGTTTAACCTGTCCCCTGAAGTTCTGTATCCAGACTAAATATGGTTGTTTCCGGAATGTCTTAGAGGGACAATAACAAGTTGTCTCAGCCATTATCTCCTTGATTAACTAACTAGCATTAGCAGTTTAAGACAGATTGCATGGTCCAACTTAGTACTCTAAATCGGTAAACAATTTTCCTAAACATACTTGTATAACATGGTACAATACAATCCAACAAAAAAATCAGTTTGAAGACGGGGTTCACGTTTCTAACAAGAAATGTATAAGCCATCTGGGAATGAACTATGGCGTAAGTGAGTGTGGAGTGACCTATTTATTGACCTTGATCACTGTTCAGAGAAACACGTCCGTCGTCATAAAATAGTTTGAATAGCTTACAAAGGTAAATGAGGGGGCATATGCATTTTCAAAAAAATTGTGTAAAATAAATTCGCCACACAATATTAGGATGAACAAATCAACAGTCGTCGCATATTGACAGTGGATAACATACAGCTAAGCTACGTGCGAATTTTCGTTTCCGCCGCTTTAAATTGAGGTCTAATGGGTGTGCTTGTCACTTATACTGTAGATCAGAGCCATTATGGCGTCGTTTTTTCTAGGCTTTGCGCACACCAGTCATTATAAAATAAGTGTTCTCTTGTTTGAATGCTTGAAAGCTGTACTTAGAGCACATGATTCGATAGTGGTTAATGATAAAGTTGCTTCACCAAGAGATTTTAGGGTCGCCGAGTATTCTTTTTTAACCCTGATTCTCAAATTTTACGTGCCACATTCACAATGTCGCCAGGTTCAGAATTATATAGAAAGGTGATCACAATGATGCAGAATGTCCAGGTACATTTTCAAGTTTTCGTCGGCGTTACTTTGTGTTTAAAGTCCAAATGAGTGACATCGCCCAGCTGCTCTGCATGTTTCATGCGCAATTTATAGCGTGGAAGCGACTCCGACGAAAGCGGCTAATGCAGAATAGAAATGATCCAGCCGGCCGCATCACACGAAAGGTGCATAAGTGCCATGGAGGGTACTGTATACAGATTGGGCAGATTGGGTGCAAGTTGACCATCCCGGCGCGGACGCCCCGGGCGTCGGGAGCCCTAAATCAGCACGGAATCAGTCGACGATTCACGTATCAGTCCACGTAATGACGTGTTGGGTTCACCCCTCAAGCTTCGTGTTTAAGACATAGACACAACGATGACTGCTTGGCTCGCTACAGTGGCCACGTTTATTACCGCCAGTTACGATCGCATGCCCTAGGTCTCACTTCCTATAGCATTTCTGTTATTTCCGAATTTCTGTTTCACTTTTTAAGCATAAATATTTATTTTTCTAATCCCATCAGATGCAGTGTCAAGATATGCGGACGCAATCTGCTTTTTATCGCTTCTATACACTAGTGTTCATGAAAGACAAGGACACAGTATTTAAAGGAACATTTGAAGCTTCTGCATTCTCAATGTGCTTTAACATAACCCCAGTGTAATATGTGGCATAGCTGGCCACTTTTGTGAGCACACAGTGTTGCTCATTGTTAAGTTCAATTTACCATGTTAGAGCCGTAACGTAAAATGCTAAGACAGCTTCACCTTAACGCTGCCAAGTTTGAAGGAACTGCGAAGCTGAGCGTCACTCTTTGTTTCACATTATTTCTTTTTTCTTCCTGGTGTGCCTGTTTCGTTTTTGCTGTTTACGAACTTCTGTTTATTTTATTTCTCTTTTTTACATTTATTTCTCTATCTAATTATTCATTTGACCTTTGTGCTCTTTCTTTTTGTCTTATTTTTTCTCTTTCTTTTTGTGTTTCTACCTATAGCTGGCTGTTTTGTTATTGATTTTTTCTCCTTTATTCCTTTCTGTGTCACTCTTACTTTCTTTGCTCAAACTTGCTTCTCTCAATTCTACTCTTCCTCATTCGCTCCAGGCTATGCTTCACTTTTTCCTGTCATTTTTTTCCTTTCACATCTTTTTACTTCATTCTCACTTGTCTTTCTCACTGCATTCATTGTTTTGGACCATCACGTGCCGTCTCCCTTTCTTGGTCCTTTTATTTTTCGATTTCTTCCTCTTCCTCTTCTTCTCTCTCAAATTCTAACCTCTTCACTTCCTTGCTCTTTCTCTCTCTCTATCTCTTTGTCTCTGTTTCTTTCTATGACCCTGCCACACTCCTCGCTGTTCAGTTCCCAAGCTGTCACTCTCTCACTCCTAGTTCCCAAGTTGTCACTCTCTAAACCCGTGCACAGCACTTCCGCACGTCCTGCACCTCGAACACTTCCCACGCCCTGACGGCCCTCCGTTTTGTCGTTATCCTGACTTATAAAGCATTTCCTGTGGGGCTGCAACTTTGTCGTCACCGCTTCCCCTCAAGAGGCAATGAAGGTGCTAATTATTATGAAGAACTGTCCTCTTGAATCGTGGCACACGGGGCCCGCGCATGAGTGTCAGGTTTGACCTGAGAGTCTCTGAGTGTGCCCAGCAAAGTGGTATTTGTTTTCATCGTGTTTATTATGAGTCTCATAAAGCTGTCTCACTCTTTCTCTCTCTCTCTCTCACTTTGTGTTATCTATTGTTTTCTTCTCAGTGCTTATTTTTTCCTCATGCTTGCCGTGTTATGTTTTACTGTTTTCCTTATCACCTTTCCTTCTCTCCAATCCCCCTCTCCCCTCTTCACCCTCTCCTTCTTTTCCGACTACCTCGCTGTTCTTTATAATAAAAAAAATAGGCTATGCTCTGCCACCGGACTTGGATAGCCATGTAGCTAAGATGTTCGCCTTCGAATTGATAAAGCACAAGTTTCAATTCGGCCTCACAGAGAGCTTCTTCTTTGCTTTCAGTAACTCTCTTTTGTCATGTCCCTCTGTGTTTGTCATCTCGACCATGCGGTTATTGAGAAAAGGAAGATGCACAAAACGCTAACAATAAGAGAGACGAAGACAGCTCGTGCCAGTTCAGGATGATGGTCGTGTCTGTTTTCGAGAGACAAATTTTGCTTTTCGACAGAGATTCACAGCTCTGCTATAAACCCGGAAAGAAACTTCATCTACTAATACATAACTTCATCGTGGTGAAGGAAGCGTTTGTGTATGATCACAACTGTCACAAACTTCGCTTCATAAAATTTGTGATCCGCAGATTTGCGAAGCGTAGGAGATATTGTCAAAAGCGATTGTAACGCCCGTCAAGAATTGGGAAAAACAATGTTTGAACCCTTTGTGGCATCCCCCTAGTTTGTTGCTCACTTGGAATTTGTTCATTCCCCAACGTTCTTTGTCTGCCATTAAGCAGCAATCTCGGAAGAATAGCGTTCACACTAACGTTGATAGCCTCGGCTTTACGCGGTCGTCTTATTACTTACACATAGAACGAACGTTCTCGGAGTGCGCTTCTCAAAATAAACTATAATCCTCCAACTGACATGATTTCAGTTCAGCAATTACTTTGTTTCCGGTTCCAACATAAAGAGTGATATGTTACCGTGGCACATGAGTGCCGGTAAGTAAAAAAAAAGATGAGGAAGCAGTAATTGATCTCTGAGTACGTGAGCTGTGTGGTGTTGAAGATTTCGATTGGGGCTGGACTGGCTTACTCGAAAACATCACTGAATTGCATGAATTGCATGTGCACTGCAAGGACTCGGAGAGCCTTTTTATATTAGTGAAATTCACGGGAAATCAAAAAAAGACATTAATAAATATTTCTGCAAGCGGCATAGTCTACCAAAAGTAGCACAATGCTGGGTCATGGCTCAGCAACATTTGCGGAAGCGACATGATGCAACCTACCCTTGTGACTGAAATGAGGAGCAGGAAATTAGAGCATAGCTCATTCCAGCGGTACAAATATAGGTAGACCCAATCTCGTTATGGAGATAGTAGATGTTTGGGGCCAAGGAATGGAGAGATACTTTGTGGTACCACCCTCTTGGACTACGTTTACAGGCAGGGTGGAGGAGTTTATTACTACTTCTCTTCACTATGTGCTACTCTTTCCGTGTGAGAGCCTACTCGGCATGTAAACCCATGTCGTGCAAGCAGCTACTCAGGGTACACAAAGGCGCCTATTTACCGCCTAACTGCTGATTCAATGCCAAACATTTATTATGCAGATCTTAGCTGATTGTGTTGGATGACATTTTCTAATGTACGCAGGCTGCATCCCTATTCTATTAAAAGGTGACACGTTCTCTTGAGGGCAGCGGATAAAATGGAGACCGCGCTATTTATGTTATGAATACGCGCCACAATAGACAGAAAAGCGCTCCCGAAATACCATCGCATAAAACTACAATCTATTATCACAATTGAACATCGCAACTCTGTATAGCCTTTGAACCAATTACCTAGTAATGAAAAATTGCTCCCTAATGTGGTGTGCCCACACGATACCTCACGTTCTTGCGTTTTTTGGTTCCTGTTACTCAACAAGGAAGAAGCTCAGCAAATGACCTGGTGATTTCCAGCGTTGTCTGAATCTCCCTGACGCGTAGAAGATGGTCTAATCTATAATGCACAAAGTCAAGTCAAGATTCTTGACGATGTGGCGCATACCCACGCTGGGCAATTGGCCAAGAATCGAATAGTTTCCCTGAATTTCTTCTTTAATAACAGATTAAAATTAATTCATTTAGGAGAAATAAAAGAAAGTAGCAACAAGACGAATTTGATGGTTGAATTGTAAATAATCTGTAGTGTAATGCAATAAAGCGTCGTATTTGATTTAATATGAGTTTGAAAATTTCAAAATATACCGAAAATGATTTCAACACTTAAACCTCTTTGAACTTTTGACGAACTCCTGCAATGCGTCAATCATCTTTCCGTCGCTGCGGCCTAGACACAAAGCCCCGAAAGAAGGCTCATTTTCAGCATTTAAAACTATTCCGAGAAGGTGGCACACGGCACCTAAAGTGTTTTTACGTAAGGCAGAGAATCTATTACAATAAATGAGAAAATGTTCAGTTGACTCATTTACTCCATAAACAGGACAATGCGGGGAGGCTGCCAGACCAGCTTTTGTGAAAATATAAATTCAGCTGTGGAGTTTGACAGCGCAGTCTAGCGCTTGCGACTTCCGTTCCTCGCGTTTGACGTATTTCACTATTCCAATGGTATAACAAGTGCTTGAATTTTGGTGTGGCTGTTTATGAAAGTGTAGAAAATTTCTCGAACAGTAGTTTCTGTCTTACTCTAACGCCTATCAAGAATTTTGATGCCGGTAATACATCAATAACAGGCCCATTTAAAGATGACTTGGCCAACTCATCTGCCATTTCATTCATATAAATGTCCTTATGTACAGAAACCCAGACCAGTTTGATCAGATTGAGATGCGAGAGAACTAATGGTTTGAAGCACTCTGAGCATGCCAGTTCTCATTTGCAGTAAGGAAGGCACATATTGGTAGCGAATCTGTTAAAATTATTGCAGTTCTTACTGAAGCAGTTATTTTATGGAGAGCTAGAATTATCGCAAAAAATTCTACTTTGAATATAAGCACAAAATCGAGAAGGTGAAGCAAAAAGGACCAGTCTAGGGCAGGATAAAAACTACCAGTTCCACATTTTTCTTCCCTTTGTGACGCATCAGTTGCTATGACAGCTTCTATTGGCGTATGTGCCGGGTAATCTCCTAATATAGCTTCTAAAAAAACTGAGCGGCATCAATTAGGAATTTTTCGGTAATATATCATCAAACTATATTTTAATAGTATTGTTAATGGTACTGGTTAAAGGAACAGCATCAATTTGAACATCTAAATCATCTAGAAAGCACTGTATAACCAGAATTTGGGGTATACGAAGTCTCGTTCAGTATTATCAAAAAACAAGTCAGGACGGTCAATAAAAACTGTTTCTTAGCGCCTTACCGGCAATTCATAGAGCCTAAGAAATGCCTGTGTAGCAAATAATTTAAAACGGGTCGCAAGTGAGGGAAGCCTAGCTTCAAGATACAAGATCTTGATTGAAACAAACCATGGGAAAACCAAGCATAGTCTCAAGGCTTGTCTCTCTATCACTACCAGAGGATGTATCTTGTAGGCAGGTGCCCCCGCGTACAACACACACCCAAACTCAAGAAGCGGGCGAATATACATACAATACACTGAGATAAGAGTACTTCTCGGCATAACTAAGTGACTATTTCTAATTTTGCCTAATATTCCCATCGCACGACCTTCCTTTGCTGCAATGTATTCAATGTGTGTCTTCCAAGACATTGATTGGTCAAAGATCACCCCCAGATATTTCACATTCACTACTTGAGGGATAGGATCCAGGTGATAGGAGAGCAACATGTGAAAAGGGTCTTTGGGTGGAAATGTTAAAAGAGAACTTTTCTTGACATTTAAATGCAGATGTAAGCTATCAATCCACAATTTTATGGCCGATAGGTATGTCTGTAATATATTAAATAGCCTATGAATGTCCTCTGCTGCTGAAAAGAATGCGATGTTTTCCGCATATACATAAGTGTGGACGTCCTGGTGCCGAGGTACAGAGCTCATCAAGATACTGAACAACACCAGAGGAAGAATGGCCCCTTGCGGGACACCTCTTTTTTGCACACATTTAAAAGACGAGATGCAGTTTTTGTAACAATAAAACGTTCTTTTGCGCAAGAATTCTGCTATCCATGACTGTATATAGCTTGGGAAGTTAAGGTTGTGCAGCTGGTTGATTAACACTATATGCTCAACGCTGTCGTACGCTTTCGCTATATCGAGAGTGACGAGCGCAGCATATTTTCCTTCCTGCTTAGCTAAATTTATGCGACTTTCAAGGTCTATATGGGCCTGCCATATGGAGCATCCGGATCTGAAGCCAGTTCGGGATGGATTCAGAATTTATCTCTCATTGATTAAATTTGTTATTCGAACGTTCAGGATTCTCCCAATTACTTTTACAAAGCTTAAGGTTAACGCAATGGGCCTAATGTTATCCAAAACGTAACCTTTACCCGGAGCTTTCAGTGTTGGTATTACCTTTGGTATTTTCCACTCCAATGGGAGCCATGCCGTACATTAAGAATATCTGATTATATCCAATAGGTATTCTTGGCAATCTTTATGCTTCATTTTCAACATGAACGAGGTAACACCGTCAGGGCCCGGAGGCGCTGATGGCAACTTAGCTAACGCCTGCGACAATTCATGCCTGGAAACATCTGTGAAGTCTTCCTCCCTTAGCGCCTGTGAAGGAGGTGGTGATAATTGGCTGGAAAAACGTTGCTCCAATCCCTCACCAATCACTTGTAATTAAGCTTTTGTTTCTTCCATCGACAAAATGATAGAGTCTGCATTTATTGATTGCAGAGTCATTTTCTTTTTACGTAGGAATCTAAATAACGCTTTTTTCTTCTTGGATTGAGAAAGATAATCAAAATTCCGCCTTTCGTTATCTTCTTTTGACTTGGCATCTGTAAGTTTAAAATCACCTGCAACAAACTGGTAGTCTTTCCAATTTTGAGGGCACTGATTGTACAAAAGCTTTTTCCATGCTGCCTTTTTGAGTCTGTAGTCCCTCGAGCAATCGTCATTCCACTAAGGAGAATTCGAATTATGATTCGCTGACGACACCACAAATTCAGATTCCTCACGGGAATTCTTTATTAAAGAATATAAGCTCCGAGCCTTTGGCATCGAGCTAATATATGACAACGAAGACAGGGAAGAAAGGAAGGAATTCTTAAATTTTGAGTAGTTGATATGCGTACGAGTAATAGAGATTGATGAGGCTATCTGAATTTCTATTTCGAAAGTTATCGGTAAGTGGTCGCTGCTTGTTTCGCAATCAACGACTGACCAAGATGAAACATTAAGGTTGGATCTTGAAAAAAGTAAATCTAGCGCTGAAGAAGTATGACTGCATACGTATGTTGGGCTTCCCAAATTCTGACATGATAAGTGATTATTTTGGGCACAATGCCACAACCGGCTGCCACACGCATAAGTTTTTACTCCCTATGTGACATGGTGGGAGTTGAAGTCACCTGCTAGTAAAACACTTCCTCCACACGTGGTTATCAAGGTATTTAATGGCCGAGTGGCATGTACGCCTGAAGGATAGTAAGCATTTACTACTTACAAAACCTGCCCGCTCTGGAGAGTTAAGCCTACAACTAATATTTCGTATGCCGGAGAGAGGAACTTTAACATCAGTTTGGCTTTGTGGCAAAGTTTGTTCGAAATCATTGACACTATTCCGCGACCTCTCGTAGGGCGGTCTAGTCTGAACAAACAGTAATTTTTAAAATGAATATTAGTATCAGGAGCAATCCAAGATTCTTGGAGTAAGAATAAATGGGGATTTAGTTTATCACACAGAAAATGTAAATCAGTAAGAGCAGCAGATAGAGAACGACAATTCCTCTGCAGAATTCTCAGGGATGCTATTTTGGTGCAGGAATTGTTGCGGAGATAGTTTTCTCCAAAATACTTTCTCTAAGTATTTCACTAGACAGAGTCTTTTTGGCATTTGACGGAAGGGAACTTGAAATGTCACGGTTCAACGGGGACTGGCTGCGTTTCTGTGCCCGAGCATCAAGCTCAACATCAGTAGACACACTTAGGTCTAATACTTGATCTTGTTCAACGTTTGTTATGCATTCTGAGGAGCCCTGGATGTTATCCGCGTTATTCAGCTCATCATTACATACTGCAGTAGCATCACTGGTTGACAGTTTTTTATTGAGCTCAGGATTAGCTAAAGCAGTTGGAACCAACAGTTTAGCAATTTGATTACTGAAAACTTGTGCTATGCATTCGGAGATTCTAGCTACCAATTGGTTCAAAACTGTAGCCTTAGCTCTTCCTACCGCAGCCTCAACTGCTTGCGCAATATCAGTATCCTGACATGAATGACGTGCTCTAACGCCAGCATAGCCATGGTCTTTTTCCTTAACACCTGCAATGACTTCCTTTCTAGAGCATCTCCTTTTGTCTAGGATTTCTAGTGTTTGTACTTTTTCATGACGCATTGGGCACTCTGCAAAATCAGCTGCATGATGTCCACCACACAAGCAACACAAGTCATCTTGGGCCTTGCAATCTTGATCTGAGTGTCGTTCACCACATCTACGATATCAACCCTCCGATTTGCACCCACGAGAGCTATGTCCAAACCTCCAGCAGTTCTGACATTGCAATAGGCGAGACGCTAACTGATCTGCTCGAAATACTAATGGCCATGCTTTAATTTCTGAAGGACACGACGTACCCGCAAAAGTCGCAATCACTGACTCTGTGGGATGTCGTTTGTTGTCAGCGAATCGATTGCACCGGTAAACTGCAACCACACCTGCCACCGACAGCTTCTCGAGCGTCTCCGCAGGGCTTAGTTGTGCGGCAACCGCTCGCACAATGCCTTTAGTGCATGCAAGACATTGCGCTATTTACGCACTTACCGGAATCGAAGCAAAGGACGAACACTTAAGATCCTTTACACATTGCTGATCTGGTGTCCGTCATAGAATGCCACCGCGACCAAACTGCCGCATTTCGGTTATGCTCTGGTAGTTTGGGGTCACGGCATGTAAATGTTCTTGTGTCGCCTTAGGGTTATTCAGCTTAATGAAATTTCCACCCAAAGGTACCAGAGCGACGGAAATATTGCTCGGCGACCTTGAGCGTATCTATCTATCTATCTATCTATCTATCTATCTATCTATCTATCTATCTATCTATCTATCTATCTATCTATCTATCTATCTATCTATCTATCTATCTATCTATCCATCTAGCCGCCTATGACTTTTAGCTCTCCTGGCCATTTCGATAACGGTATCGATAGGAAACTTGGTATGGCATAACATTACTGTATGAAGAACACATTCAACTAGTAATACCTTTAAAATTATGATACGTATGTCATTAATGTCATGATTTACATTTCATGGTGCTCCACTCTTGCGGTTGTTTCAATCACATGGCATGCTGCAAAACTGGTATGGTATGACATTATTGCACGGCGAACCCAAGCGACAGATCCTAACATACAAATTATGACAAGCGTGTCAAATAACACGAATACATGCCGCGCTCATGATGCGCTCGTGGCCGTTTCGCTGGCGTCACATATAGCAAATTTGGTATTACGGTACCTGAATGGATGATGAAGGCATGTGACTAATACAAACATGACAATCATGAGATGCGTGTTATGTAACAACATGACTACATGCCACGCTCATGATGCGCTCAAAGCCGTTTCGCTAGCTTCTTTATTACCAAACATGGTATTACGGAAGGTGAATGGATGGCGAAGGAATGTGACTGCTGCAAGCATGATAATCATGAGATGCGTTTCATGTTGCAATATAACTACATAATACGCTCATGATGTGCTCGCAGCCATTTCGCTAGCTTCACATGTACCAAATTTGGTATTACGTGACGTGAACGAACGACATAGGTAAATGACACATCCAAACTTGATAATGACGACATGCGTGTCATGTAGCAACATGACTAAATGACACATTCATGACGCGCTCTCAGCCGTTTCGCTTGCTTCACATACGCAAAATTTGGCATTACGTGACGTTATTAGATGACGAAAGTATGTGACTGGTGCAAACATGATAACCGCGAGACGCGTGTCATGTGAGAAAATGGCAACATGCCACAGTGAAGGCTCCAGTACATTTCGACGTGACTCGGTGCGCGCGATCACCGGTGCTCATTTCGTCGCGTCACGCTGGCGTTGCCACGCCAGGCGCCGGTCCTGCCATCTACCCACAGGTGCGCGCCACACTGCGAAGCTTTGATGAAGGCTCGTTTCAGTGCGTCCACTGTCCCTTTGTCACGAAAAGGGGGAGACGCAGTGTTTTCTAGGTGACGCATCAGCGCGAATTGCAGCATGTCGCATTTCGCGCCAGTTGGTGTTGGGCCGCGTCGACGACACTGATCGCGTCTCGCGTCAGACTACAGAGTGCTCATGTTTTGCTAACGTAGCGTCGCTGTGCCCAGTTTGCGGGCGCATCAACGCTACTATGGAGTATATTGGGCCCATCATGATACACTCGTGGACATTTTGCTAGCTCCAAGTATACCAACTTTGGTGTTACGTGACCACAATGGGTCATAAAATTATATGACCGGCAAATATGATAATCCTGACACGCGTGTCATGTAAGAACATGACAACATACGACGCTCATAGCGTGCTCACGACCATTTTGTGAGCTCCACATATACTAAATTTTGTATCACGTGATGTGATTAAATGACAAAGGTAGAAGACATATCCCATCAAGATAATCATGTCACGGAAGTCATGTATGGCAATAATTACCTCTACCTCTTAACTTTTTGCTGATTTTGAAGTGACATATCAACCTTCCTTATTCATTCTCCGCAAATCATCAGTTCCCACTGTACGTGGGATCTGTCAATTTTTGTAGGGGCGAAAAAGGGAAGTTTTTGTACACATACCTTGTACGTACAGAAACGAAACATTGATAACAAGTAAAGGACAGTCTATACATCTTACAAATGAGCACCAAAATCTAATTGATCCCTGAGTACCCAAATGTAACAAGTGAAAAGAAAATAAAAAGAATCAAGTTAATCACATTTAACAGAATAACACTTATACATGCGTACTAGCGTGGGCGTATGGCTAGTACGGGACAACTGGAAACCTCAGTTGTCCCTCTCTTACTTCAAAGAAACGTGTATGCCATCGTCGAAGGAAGGCCTCTTCGCCTTGAGTTTCCAGCTGCTGATCTAGGTAATTCCACACAATGAGCCAAATTTTCTGTAGTGCGGGATAGGCGCCTCTATACGGCTTGTGCCATACTTCCGCTAAACAGCGTCGCCGCCACAGTACGTACAAGGTTACTGTAAAGATCAGTTTTGCAAACAGCCCAGGTTCTGTTCCTATGTGGGCCATGTGAAAGCCAAAGAGGCGTTGTACCATGTGCCAGACGCCCCTCGCCACCGAGCACTGAAACATAGCATGTTGGGTTGTCTCTCTTTTGCCACAGTTTGGGCAGTGGTCATTTGGAACGACTCCCCAATGTGCTAACCAGTCACGCGTAGGCAATGCCCTCCATCTTCTCAACAAATCAAAGTCGCGCACCTGATTAGGTACGCGACTGCAACGCCATCGTTTCCATTTTCTTGTGCAAAATGCTGTTTCTTCCTCTTTGCTCAGTGTGCTACTTGCCACCATTTCCCTTATTTCTTGTGATGAAACATTTTTCAGACTGCATAAACCAATTGATTCCACTGTTCTTTTTAAGCCACTGGCAGCTCTGTAAAACTTAAGCGTAATTTCTGCTCGTGGTTCGATGTACGGATTGGCCGTGAAAGTACTTTTTAGTGTACTGCTCCAGTAAATCATGAGCCTGTACCCGGGGTAGTTTCTGTCATCGAACAGCTTCTGTGTTGTTTTTGCAGCCAGTGCTCTCGTGAACGTCAGTATGTCTGGGAGGCTCTAGCCTCCACGGTTTGTGGGAAGCTGTAAAAATTTCTCCGTACCTTTGCTGGCTTTCCTCCCCAGAGGAAGGTCCCCGCCATAGCGGCAAGGCGTCCTGCAACCCAGCAAGGTAGCAGGACGTTGTGTGCTACGTAAAACGCAAAAGCGCATGCCTGTCTTCATGACTGTTGCTTTGGCCGTTAGTGACAGGTTAAACTGAGTGGCTGCTGCTATGACATCGGTAGATCTCCTAAGCACGTCATCCCAGGTCTTTTTTGATACATCTCCTTTTTCAAAGTAAACGCCTAACCCCTAACCGCTTGAACGTGTTCTAAGTCTCCTGGCAATAGTTCTCTGAATCCTCCAAAGCACAACGCCTTACATTTGGTGGTGTTTAAAAGAGCACCAGACAGATAGGAATACTCAGCAAAAATGTAAAGGAATGTACTATAGCTAGACAAGTTACGAAAAAACGCCGAAATATTAACGGCGTATGCGACAATTTTCAAGGTTTCCTTGCCTGGCATCAGGAAACCCACTATGCGCTCGCAGTTTGTAACCTTTCTAATCAAAGGGTCTAGAGACAAAATGAATAATACCGGAGACAACGGACAGCCTTGCCTCACCCCTTTTTGAATTGCAAAGCTTCTGGTCACTTCATTGTTAAAATAAGTACAGCTTGAGAGGTCCTGATAAAGTATTTCTACCAGTCGCACATACTGCTCTGGGAGGCATTATATGCGTAAAATAGCGAAAAGATACCCATGTTCAACTCTATCAAATGCTTGGCCTGACCAAGAGAAATATATACTCCTGAGATTTGTTTTTCTTTAGCATATGCAAAGAGGTCTCTGATGATTGTAAGAGGTACGAAGACGGAACGTCCTGGTACTGCACATGACTGCAAGGGGGACACAATCTCTTCCAAGAAAGGCCGCAGACGCCGTGATAGCAGTGTGGCTACTAACTTATAGTCTGTGTTTAGAAGGGTAATGAGCCTCCACGATTTAAGATCTGACGGCTTCATACCCTCTTTCAGTAATAGAATCACCCTTCCTTCGCTGAAGGACTGTGGTTTATGGCCATCACGCAACAAAATATTCACGAGATCGGTGATCGCGTCTCTTAAGATATCAAAGAAACGCAGATAAAATGCTGTGTGTATTCTGTCTGGGCCTGGTGACGTGGACATATTGATTGATTTTAGGGCGTACCATACTTCTTTACCAGTTTCTGCATATAATACTAAACAGTCTTCCAAGCCTAGCAATGGCAAGCCTTCGCAAAAGACTGAGAGTTTAGCAGTAAACTCGTGGTCCTGTGCGTCATGGTCTGCCGTAAACAGTTTTGCAATGTAGTCTCGGAAAACTTTTTGAACTTCGTCCGGGTCATTAACAATGGTACCTTCTTCTTTCAGTGCCTCATCGACGCAGCGAGGCTGGCATCGACGATCTTGGTTTCTTCGCGCATATGTCCAGATTCTTTATTTAATCTGCCGATAAGTGCATTTCTCTTGCGAGTCTTGTAGCCTGGGACCTCTGCTTTAGAAGATTTTGATACTTAAATTTTTGTGCTTCAAGGTATTCGAGCATAGCGAACGTAGTTGACCCACCCCTTTCAATTATTTGAATGCGTCGGAGAATCTCATTCATCTTGGCCGTGAGGCAAGCGTGGCTCGCTTTTGCTGCCTGTTGAGCTATGAGGCGCCAACAATATTTTAAGTGGTCCCATGTAGTTGGGGTTATGCAACCCACTTTTGCCAGTGAGGCCGCTAGCTCAGTTTGAAATACGGAAATGATTTCGTCATCATGAAGGATAGTTGGGTCTATCCTCCATGGTTTGTGGATTCTCGTTCTTGTGCTCACGTTAAACGTAAAGGGTAACGGAGCAAGATCGCTAAGTTTCTGCTGGCTTGGCGGAAGCTGGACCACCTCACATGCTGGTAGGTTCGCTAAAAAGTTTTCGGGCACATAAACTCTATCAATTCGGCTTCGCTGAATGCGACAAGCGCGTGTTGCGACGAACCCGACCCCATGTAGAGTTAACCACCCATCTTACAGCTTGAGATCTTGAACTATTGGCTGCAGTTCTCTGACGTAAAAATTGTTGGAGCCTTGGCCGGGGCCCCTGACGTCTCGTGTAGTATCGAGCACGCAGATGAAATCTCCAACAAGCACATATGATATCGGCCTGATCAAAAAATTTCTTACACCTTTAGAGAACCCATTTGTTTCTGAACTCGTTATGGGCGCATTTACGTTGACAAATATGACTCGTTTGCAGTTAAGTACCACATCTACTGTTATTATGCGGCCTACGGTATCAACAAGACAGTGAGCACCCCTACTCAGCGTTGCGTTCATGAAAACACCTCCTGTGCCACATGCACGTGCATCTGTGAGTGAGAAGAAGGTCTCCACTTGAAACCTTTCCTGAAACTCTGCAACGTCAAGCTTAGTACGAACGTATGTCTCCTGCAAAAAGAGCATGTCTACGCGACGCGCCCGCGTGATGTCAAGTACTGCCTGTTGCTTCACTGGATTTTGAAAACTGCAAACATTGAACGACATAAAAGAAAGTGATGCCATTGTTGAAAGAAAGGTGGGGAAGTTGCCTAAAGGAAAGAAAGTGTAAGAGAGAGGAGAGCTAAATTCTAAAAGTACATATCGTCGTCACTCACAGTTGGTGACGTTTGCCGTGGTGGTGATCCCACGCGGGGTTTCTTAAATGTTCCCTGTTTAGCGGAGTCGCTGCCGCTGCTCCCACTGCCTGGCTTGGATCGGCGTTTTGAACACGAAGGACTCGATGCGTCTGCACATCGTGCGGGTTTGGTAGAAACCTCGGTGTCCGCCGGTTTGCTCCGCGTTGGTGGTCGGCTTCTTAGCTGCTTCATCTATTTCGAAGGCGTAGCGTTCATGTTCTTCAAGGTTGTTGATATTCCAAGGTTAGCGTTTGGTGTGCTGTCACTGGCGTCTGTCGCTGTAGTAGCAGAAGGAATTAAAGCAGTGCTTTCTGCGACGCCTCTTGTAATGGGTACCTGGTCGTCCGGCGTTTGGCGCTTCTCGGAAGCCATTGATGCGCTGCAGTAATGTCGAGTTTTGATGCTACTTACTAGTGAAAAAAAATCACTGGGCGTTTCCATGGAACTCCCATTTGGGTGTTCATGTTGCGTCTGAGCGGGCTGTTCATCTGAAGTTGCCCCGCCTGGCGTAATGGCCGGCTTGACGCGAGCAGCGTCTTCCGACGGCGCGTCTACGAAATCATCGCACAGGCTCTCTTCTTCCCAGTGGTCTGGTGTCTTGACTCGTGTCCTTTTCTTTTGAGGACGCAGTACTTCATAGGTTCTAGATTGCGTGGCCACACTTGAGGAGCTTGAAGAGGATTCTTCAATTGTTGGGAAGTCTTGGACACTCAGTGACGGTGTCTTCTGAGCTGCGTCTGCGTATGATCTGCGCTTGAAACAATCTTTGGTCGGGTGATGACCTCCACACCTTCTGCAAGCTTCAGTGCACTCTTCCACAGCGTGTCCGTACGCACTGCACCTATGACAAAAAGGTGTTACACAGGCCACGGTTTTGTGGCCTTCGTTGTGGCAACGCGCACAGAAGCGACGCATGCCACGGTACTCCAACATAACGTGGTGCCCATGGATTGAAATGAAGTTCAGTGCTGGATTTGCAATTTCCATCTTCACCAGTCGTGTACCGGTGAATGTAGACTGACGTCGTTGCAGAGTAACATATGTTATACTACGTACTTTGTAAAAGGCTGCAAAGCAGAGACGACTGCTTCATCGGGTACGTATTGCGGCAACCTGTACACACTCACGAACACACTTGGTGGGCCGACAACTTACACTTGAAGTTTTTTCTTCTGAAGGACAAAACTTTCATTCACCATGAGCTTGGTGGCTTGTTCCGCTGCCCTCGTTGCTACCAAGAACTTCAAAGCACCGAGGTGTTGCAGCAACAACACCCCTTCGCTACCCGTCGTCTCTTCGAGACACTCTATGATCTCATCGACAGAGACCGCGCCTTCAGGAATGGTAAACGTGAAGCAATGTTCTTTTGGCGGGGTGCATACTGGCCAAGACGCCATATTCCCAGGGACCTCAGAGTTGGCGACTTTTCAGCCGAAGCCCCGGGGAACTTGAATGCGGGTGAGACAACGAAGAGACGCCACCGAAACACTGGACGCACTCGTCGGCGAGAACCGCACACACACAATAAAACACGAACGCTGATGGCGAAGCTCCTTATAGTGAGTGGCACGCGTTCGTCCATCGTAGTCGTAGTCGTAGTGTGTAACAAGTGTTACATTTTGAACTGCAAGGTAGTGCTGGCGAGAGATTTCTTATGTGCGTTGTTGAACAATAAAAAAATTCGCAGCGTGCGCGTAACCTAAAAGCCGAATGCTCCTTTTTCTAATTCCCCTTTAGCAACCATTGGCATGTATATTGAGCACTATCTGACAAGAAAGGGTTGCTACGTTATACTCGCTGAATGTAACCTCCTTAGTTTTAGAAAGGTTTAGCGAGCGTTGAGCCGCAGTGCCATGAATACAATGAACTAGTATATACCATACACTCGAGATGTTTAAAGGTGGGAAGTAGATACAACGCTCAAGCCGTAACACAGTAAAAGCCGAATTCTTCTGTCTCTCAATTCCCTTTAGCAGCCATTGGCATGTTCATTGAGCACTATCTCACAGGAAAAGGTTGCAACGTTATACTCGCTGGGCGTAACCTTCTTGGTTTTAGAAAGGTTTAGCGAGCGGTGGGCCACAGTGCCATGAATACAGTGAACTAGTGTATACCATGAACTCGAGGTGGTTAAAGGTGGGAAGTAGACACGAAGCGCAAGCCGTAAGAAAGTGTGGGTGTGTCTCCTCTCGTTCAGTCCTTGGAATTTCCGCTGGATAGCGGTGCTTCTATATGAGGAATATATGATGAAAGATGCGAGATGGTGGTACTTGGAGTGTTGAATAGGTGGACGAATGCACACATAGACAGATGCGTGGACGAATGCACGGATGGCTGCACGGACGGATGGACACACGGAAGGACGCAGGAGCAGATGCATGAAGAAACGCAGGGACGGACGCACAGATGGACGTGCGGACGCACGAACAGACGCACGCATGGATGGGCGGATGGACGCACGGGCGGCCACACAGACGCACGCATGGACGGACAGATGCTTCGCCCCACTATTCATCATTCACTCCGTGGATCTGCTGCCATTTTTCTTCTTTTTTAAAGATGATAGTTAAGGACGATAGTCATGCCTAGAACGTGAGCCGCGAAAGCATTGCCCTACCCTCCGATTTTACCCTCCCCCTCCTGTACGGAGGCGAACGCCTGTAGTGGTCACCACCTGCGAACACAGCAGTGCTATCACAGTTGCCTCTGAGCAGCTGTGATGTCACGTGAGAAAGCGGTACGGAAGCGAGTGGTCCGACGCGGCGGAAGGTCGCAACACGGGGTTGGAGGCATGGCCTCTAAAATTTTGTGCTGGCAGCAAGCTCTCAATTGAAGAGAGAGCCGCGTTCCAGGCATAGTTTTTCTAGGAGGCGTTGGTCTTTTTTGGGGACCTTCAGCACAAAATGTTGGTCTGTCTGTCTGTCTGTCTGTCTGTCTGTCTGTCTGTCTGTCTGTACATGTGACTAACTGTCCCCTCTTATTGGCACGGGGTACTTGAAACGGCCATCCCCGTCTGCAGAACCCACCAATGTTGCTCAAGATTTAGCGATACTCGGGCAATTGTCAATCAAAAAGCAATTATTGCGCATATCTGGGGCATCGAAACAACACGTATATATTCGGCATGTGCGTCTTTTACCAGAAAAGGCATACACAAATAAGTTTGAAGGACCGGTCGTAGCGCTTATCACGCCGCGCTGTCTATGCAACGCTTGCACGAAAAGGCGAGTGTTTCCAACGCTTCGCTAAGACGTCGGTGGCACCTACACGTCATCTTGAGTTCTACACCTTATCACCTCTGAGATGGGCACGCACACCCGTATCAGAGCCACACGCATCGTTTTCCAAGAAAACTGCTAGATGACGCTCATGTCTCACGTGTGTCATGACTTGATGCAATCGTTCACTTCCGCTGCACGCTCCAGCCACTTTAACGCATCGCCTTCAGAATACCATTCACCGATATTCTGGCGCAGAACATCAAATAAAAGTTTTGTTCACTCTCTCAACACGCAAGACTATCGTCTTTTGACGATATTTGCAGATTAACATGCAGATACTGGGCTATTTTTTCTTCTTTTCTTTCTTTTACACTTTTTTCTATTTATTATCTCTCATTTTTTCTTTATTTTTGGTACTTTTGTTCTATTTGTCTGTCTATGCCTTTTATTCCATCTCTATCTTTTTCTCTCTGTTCCATTATTTTTCTTTATTTGCTTCGTCCGCTCCTCCTCTTTTACAGAAACTGGCCGTCCCTAGAACACCGTTGTTAGGTCAACCCGGCCTGGAATCTTTAAAGCTCTGTCAAGTGCTCGTCGGCTTCTATAATGGCTCAAAGTACCATAACGCAATCTCTGAAACGTGGTTTAAAAGTTCAGATTAATAAAAAAAATTTTAATGGACACCATTGTAAGATTTGGAGTTGATATCAACCTTACACGGTGTCCAGCAAGTTGCTTCTAGTCCCGCATTTCCAAATATTTGAGTGCAGCGCACATGGCAAGCGTTATCTTTCCCATTGCTGTTCGCATCATTTGTTAAAGAATTCGGATTATTTCAGTTCAGTTAATATTACACCTTCACGCTAAAAGCCATACAGTGCAAAAGACATATTTCGTTTTATTTTTAAGTATTTTGTGCTTACCATTTGGTGTAAAGAAAGGTCTCTTGGTGAACGCGTCAAGTGCTTTTTTAACGTGTCGTCGTGCTTGCTTCAACCATCAGCTTCAGAGATCATAAACCTTAGGCTTCATTTAAAAAAAAACTACACGGTGTGTTATTCATTTAAATAACACCTCCTAAAGGTGTCAGTATCTTTTAACCAATTTTGTGGGCCCAGTGACAACTGATTGTGTGGCCATTTCCGGGATATCACGGGAGTTTTTCAGTCGTAGTTTTCAGGAAACAAGTAAAATAAACTGTAAGCAGCATTCAAAAAACGTGCGGGATGAACGGTGTACTATGAAACGTAATAGCCGTGTGGTCGCAGCAATGACGTCATTACGTAGGCGAAAGGACACTACCAGCCGTGGGCTTATTAGTTCTTTCTCCTCTTCCTTCTCTTCCTTCTTGAGAACTCCAGCATCATATTAAGAGGATCACTAGACGCGAATAACTTAAACTAATGACCTTCAGTCATAAATGATATTTCTCTTTCTCCAATGAATGTGAGAAGCGAATGTCTTTCCATAAAGCTTACACTTCTGCGGTTTTTTAAGCTCTAATGTCCGGGAACTTGTTAAGCTCTTTGCTTTGAACAGTACTAAGCCATGTGCAGAGCGACGCACATTTAATCTCGTTTGCACACACTCAACAGCCTTTTAAACCATATCTCGGAAGTCTCACTGTATAGACACGATTAAAATTCTTGGTAAGCGTTTATGAATACGCCGGTAAAAACAGGATAGTGTGACTGCCAGCCCAATTTTTCATATTCTTAATCTTTTGAAAAACCCGCTTGAAAAGACACAGATCCGAAATCAAAGCCTCATGCACGACTGATCTCTTTGACGCTGTGAGGGAATAATATGCAATGCAAATGACTTGCATGAGAAGAGTGCTTAGACTTATTCCTCGCTCATCTTTGCGTCAAGCTTCTGAAGGACTTTATTTTTCAAAACACTTTCATTGGGAAGCGGGGGAAGCCACAGCCAGGTTGTGGTGGTGTTGCAGCAGGCGGGGTTAGCCTGGCTTGCATGGCCGGCAATTGTTCCGCCTGAGCATCTCCTGAACTTGGAAAATGTCACCACGTGTCAACCAGCCAAGTGTCTCGCAGGAAGACCAACAAAATTCGTTGCACGTTCCTCCTAGTTGCCGTGGGTCCTTGAGGAAAGACGACGTCATCAACTGTCTGGTGCCCATAACCGCCTTTTAGCAAGGAGCGGATCATCGCTGCTCTTTGCACATCAAACTGTGGGCAAAGCCAAATGAAATGTTCAATATCCCTGATTTCACCACAGAAGGCACAAAACGGGGAAGCGTATCTCCCAGTCTTGAATGACCAGGCCGGGGTGTATGCTGAGCCGGTTCTTATGCGGTACAACAGCGTCGCTTCTTCACAAGTCCATGAATTACACATGCTTGTGTGGATACTTGTTGACCGAGGTAAGTCTTGGGAGTTCTTACTTTTGGAAATGATGTAAGTGCTTCGCATCAAGGGCATCAACCTTTTCATTGCCCTCAATGCCAACGTGGGGTGGGATCCACTGGAACTTTAAATAAAACTCTTGCCATTTAGGTGTTTGATTAGTGCCAGAGACTGCCTGGTGAACTTTTCTTGAGGTAGGCCACGATGCAGTCTTTGTAGCGCCGATTTGGAGTCCGTCAGCACTACAACATCTCGTGCAGAAAAGGATCTCAATTTTCGCAAAGCCGCCGTGATTGCAGCGCTTTCTACCGTTGTGGACAAAACTACGCGATCCAGGCGGCCCGACCATGACACGCCAAGGCAGAGTATGCAGAAAGCCGCTGCGCAGCTATCCGTTTGTGTGCATGCTGATTCGTCGGTGTACACTTGTAGGTGGCTAGGGTACATGGTGCTCAAGTGGTCCAGCGCAAGAAATCTTGCTTCCGCGGCGGAAATGGTGCGTTTCGCTGGTAGATTGGGTACGCTGAAGTTACAGCAACATCCACAAAAGACCATGGCAGGTCCATAGGGCGCCGTTTAGGCAGTTTCAAGCTTAAATATCGAAATGTGTTTAGTGTCGCGTTGAAATGCGAGCCAGTTCTTGCTCTTAGCCGCCGCAGAAGCACCGGGCCTGCGAAGGACTCGCCCAGTCTTGACAGCTGCGTCAATAAGGCCTGAGACGCCAAAAGGTGGAGCGGAAAAGACTCAGCTTTATTGGTGACCTTCGTGTTTGAAGCCACCTGAAGGACTCGCTTCGCCAAGCGAAGACCCTTTCTGTGCACTGCCTCTAGGCGTTCGAACTGGCTTGGTGATGGTAATATCACGGGCAGCTGATAAAGAATGCGGCTTGTTATAAGCGCATTATTCAAGTTAAGCATGAACAGAAGATTGTTGCCCCAACGGACCCCTGCCATGCGACGAAGAGCGTTGATCCTTTGCACTGATGCAGTGACTATACCATCAACCGCAAGTCGCCATAATAGCTTGTTGTCGATGTTAATGCCCAGGAAACGGACACTTGTTGCACAACAAATCGAGTGGCTGAGAATATTCAGCGGCAGACGTGTTGACTTCCGTCACGCTCCCGGGAAGAGCATGAAGGCCAATGTTTCCGCTGATAAAGATAGGCCAGGTGTCAACAAGTGTCGCTCAATTATTGAAATAGCGCTCTGTGCTATCCGGGCCGAACGTTTGTGCTGGTACCCTGAGATCCAAGTGCAGATGTCATCAGCGTAGATGGATATTTTGACTGCTTTCAGAGCTAAGTGCAGAGTGTCGGGAAGGCTGGCCATGGAAGCGTTAAAAAGCAAGGGAGATAGAACACTTCCTTGTGAGACGCCGAGCGAAACGCGTCTCACTTCGCTCCTTACATTTCTAAGCGCAACACGGACACAGCGGTCTCTGAGAAATTCATATACGAACCGAAGAGCATTTCCCGACACACCCATGGCTTGGAGCCCGTTCACGATGCCTGCCTGCAGCACACAATCATATGCCTTGGCAACATCCATGAAGACGGCAAGTGTCGAGAGTCCGCTGACGTGGTGGTGTTTGATTTCGCTTAATAAGTCCAAAACACTGTCCTGGGCACTCAGTCGTGGGAAAAATCCGGTCATACGCGATGGCCATCGTCTTCCTTCTTCAAGGTACCAAGATAATCTAGTACATTTTAATCTTTCCATCCTACTTAGATACGCATGATGCGAGAGATACCGGTCGATATGACGCTTGGCTCACAGGATCCTTTCCGGACTTTATGACTGGCACAACCCATGCTGTCTTCCAAACAAATGCGATCTCTCCCGTGCTCCAGACAAGATTAAATATGTTCAAAAGGGCCCTTTTTCGCTCATATCGTAGATTTGTCAGCATTTAAATGATAATCAAATCGGGACCCACGACACAGCATCTTCTTAATTTGCTAAGCGCCATATCCAGCTCTCGAAGGGTGAATGGCGCATCCATCGTGTGAAAAAACTGGGGTGACAGAGGAATCGCTGCTCCTGCAGATCTACCAGATGTGTACACATCTGCGAAAACCTTTGCGAGGGTTTGCAAATCTATCCCTTGTTTCAAAGCGAGTGCTTCGAATGGCCTGTGTGTTTGGATCTTGCCAGAAAGACTATTTATTACTGCCCATACCTTTGTCAAGGGCGTAAACGTTGATAAACTCTCCCAGAAAGCGGCCCATTGGTTTCGTCTTAATTTATTTGTATGGCGATGAATCGCAGCGTTTATTCTGTTATACTCGGTTTTCGCAGACGGATTTCCTTTTGTTCTCATTATTTTCTGCTCCGCCCGTCTACGTGCTGTGCAGAGGTTCTTGAATTTCAAGTCAGAAGCAGGAAAATGGTCGGGCAGTTTCAGCAACGTTGCTGCTCGATTGCTTTGCAACATATCTGCGAACAGCTCACCAATGGATTTGTGCAACGCTTCTGTGTAGGTGTCCCAGCGTGTTAAATTGCAGAATTGTCGACCAGAGGCTCGAAATCCCAGGATATTAGTGAAGATGGGGAAATGTTCGCTGCCCATCCTGTCTGGAGCCGTCGTCGATGATACCAGAAGGTCCATGGAGTGAAGTACAATTTCTGTTGCACTCCATGAATCTGGTGGCCTGAAAAATGTAGGTTTGCCATCGTTCGCCACACATAAGTCGGCAGCATCCGCAGCGGCTAGAAGTTCCTTGCCTCGAAAATCCACACTCTTATCTCCCCAGAGTGGATGGTTCTCGTTAAACTCACCACAGATTATTTGAGGAGTGGGATATTGAGTGCAAAGGTCCTTTAGAGAAGTCCCCATGAATACCTTTTTTCTTGGGCTTATGTACATCGATACCACACTCAGTTTTAGGTTTCCCAGGCACAGTTGCACAGCATTGACTTCCAGTGAGTTGGAACAGAGGTCTTGCACTGGTAAGGCGACGTGAGGTATTTCCCGCCTTAGGTATATCATTGCGCTTTCATTTGCAAACGACGTTATGCCCGGGTTGCCGTGTCGGGTGTACCTTGGGAGCGTCCTTGCATTCGGTACACCGGCTTCGAAGAGGGCTAGAATTGGTATTGCAATGTCGCGCAGGAAATGGTTGAGTTCGCACAGACGTTTCAGAAGACCGGCGCAGTTCTATTGCATTATTAAGGGAAATTTTGAAGGACGAAATAGACCAGGTGGGCGAGACATTGCCATTATTCTACTGTGTGTTTGTGGAAGCATAACAAAGTAACACTGAATCTAGAGCCAGGACTACTTCCAACATATCATTCGTTGAACTCGCAGGCATCTTAGCGACATGTGAACGTAGTGTGGTGAACAGAGCGCGAATAACGTTCTCGAGGTTTTCTTGCTGTTTGCTTCCAGGTGGTACTTGAGGTGGGCTCAGTGCATCAGCGTAGGTGCTCTTGGCGGACTCTTTCGTGATACATTTCTCACCAGCGTTGAGCAGTTCCGTTGAGTCAGTACCAGCTCTTGTCGTATTCAGGCGCGGAAAATTTTCTTCGTACTCCTTAACCAAACCGCAATGTTGTGGCGCACCAGACGTCTTCTTTGTGAGCGATGGTTCCTTCACAGTCTTCGGGCCAAAGACAAACGTCTTGTTTCTTCGCTGCGCAGCTGTTCGTGCTGGACATCGGCCGTAGCTAGCTGGGTGGTCGCCGCCACAGTTTGCACACAAAAGTTTTTCTTTACTTGTACACGTCCTTGAGTCATGAGGACCCCCACAGCGCTTACACCTTTGTTCCACACGACAGTGCTCAGCAACATGTCCAAAACGCTGACATTTAAAACAGCGTGGCGGAGTTTACACGAAGTCTACCAGTTCGTGTCTGGTGAAGCCAAGGTTGATCTTCTCTGGACGTTCCAAATTGGGAGCGAATGAGAGAACCACATAGTCAGTGCGCCTTAATTCCCACTCGGAGGATAAGGTTTGGACCCGTCGTATGATTCTTCTTGCGTGGTATACTCCCTGAAGTCTCAGGTAGGTTAACAGCTCTTCGTCCGAGTACCATCTTCAGGCCCATTTTATAATGCATGTATTTTTCATGTAGTTGTGTGGAACATGGGCAGATATGGCAATGCCACAGATAGGGTTGGTCTCTAGAAGCATATTAGCTTGGTTTTATGTCTCTTTATCCAAGAGCAGGGCTCCCTGTGCTGTGAAATGGCTCTTAACTGGGGCTCCACCAAGAATCGCTTCAATTTCCGAGTAAAGGTGAATAGGATTCACTTGCCTCAAGTTAGCTCCTTCGGATGTTGGAGCAATTAA
Source organism: Rhipicephalus microplus (assembly GCF_043290135.1). Taxonomy (NCBI): domain Eukaryota; kingdom Metazoa; phylum Arthropoda; class Arachnida; order Ixodida; family Ixodidae; genus Rhipicephalus; species Rhipicephalus microplus. The sequence goes on from NC_134704.1 coordinate 109,788,689, forward strand.
CACAGGAATGCCCACCGTCCTGTCTTGGCGATGTCGGACAAGGTGGAAACCACCCCCGTCCATGTCTAGATCTGTGAGGTTCGCCCCGTTGTGGTCTCCGACGATAGTTGATTTGTCCTCTGATTTAACGCTGTATTGTCGCTCTCAGTCAGGTATGCTTGCGCAAACCAGCTGGTGCTTCTGACCTGGTGTCACATCTTGGAAGTTCATGGCAGCGCTTTCCCTGATGCTTGTTTCGTTTCTTCTAGCACCTTTCGACGCGTCGGGCTGCGCAGCACCCGTCGGTCGCCGATACGGCAGGTACCTTTTCGAGTCGTCCGACGTCTTGAGCAGTGTTGAGCCGTTTTATAAACAAAAATAAACGATAAATGCAGACAGAGCTACTTAGCCAAGCAGCAACAGCTTCGTCGTCTTCACTTCGTCGACGACGAAGTGATTCTCTCACAGAACGCTTGTGCCTGTGTCTTAGTATTTTCAATATGTTTTCCTGGAAATCCTGGGAGCTGCCGTTCCCTCCTTTGCGGTGATGCTTCAGGACACACCTTAGATTGTTCCAGGCGTGCAACTGTCGCGCCGGGCTTCGTCGTCCAGGAAGCGTAGCAACGCGTCGAGCGACATGGACAGCGAGGCAACCGATTTGTACTTGAACGGCTTTGAGTCATCGTATGATGACTCCACGGTTATCATGAATTGAACTACAAAACGAAGACTGCTGTGGCCGGCATCGTCGGCAAGTGTTCCCACCGTTAAGACTGCACCACAGCGGTGGCCGCACACCATGCTGTTTATGCCCGAAGACCCTGCATCTAACTTGTGACTCCTCAACAGGCAAGTTCTTTCTGTGATTCTCGAGGAAACCGCGCTGAATGAGATCAAAGACGTGAGGATCAATGCACGGAAGAATGTCCTTGCTGTAGACGTTATGCACCGGAGCACACTGTAAAGCCTTCAGCACATAACAGAAATCAGCAACGTGAAAGTTCAGCCAATGGTCGTACAAGTTGTAATGGCACTGTAGGCGTCATTTATGATGTGGATCTTTCCATCCCAGCTAATGACCTGCCAATACTAATAAAGGCAGTGACAGAAGGCACCCGCATCACACACATTACCAGACTCGGCAACTCATGCTGCTTGAAGCTTGTGTTTGAGGGAGACAGCCTTCCCTCGTATGTCAAAGTTGGCCAGGTTCACCACTCAGTGCGTCCATACCTATCAAAGCCACTGCAATGCTACAAGTGCTTCAAGATGGGACACGTAAAAGGTGTCTGTGAGAACGAAGTTGTGTATCCGCGGTGCGCTGAGTCTCATTAAACAAAAGCCTGCGGTGCCACCGTGTTACGATGTCCAAACTGCCACGGCGCTTATGAGGCCTCATCCAAAGATTGCCCGCGGTGCTCAGGCGTATGGTGCGGGACAATTCAACGCACAGGGAAGCTGCCGCTACACTACGCTGACGACGGCATTGTGGGCAAAGACCATCACGGAAAAACTGCTCTACTGATAGAGAGATGCCATCCTCTATCAAAGAGGCTGACCCACAAGCACCAAGCTCACTGAAGATGTATATTGCCAAGCAGAAGAAAGGGCAAGCAGTTGCACCTTCCGAACAGTGGCCCTCACTTCGACGAAGTCAACCTACTTGGGAGCTGCGTCAAATCCCGCCGCACTCGACGACCCCTCAAACTAGTGATATGATGAATGAAGACAAAGTGATAAACTTGCTGCAATCACTGATTAGTACCATGCGTGTCCTACTGAGTAATATGAAGAGTTCAGCTGCGCAGACCGCACTGCATGTGCTGGACACCCTGAGTCCGGTGCTTGCAGCTCTAAGGTAAATCCATGGCTGGCGAGGCACCGTCGTTTTGAGCGGAAGTCAAGAATGCATCTGCCTTTCATTGGAACGCCAGAGGACTGAAGTCGCGCATGTCTGACTTAGACAGTTTGTATTTGTTAACCGCTTCCCCATTATCATTATTTGTGAACCCAACCTGTCTGCTTCAATCAAGCTGTCAAGATAAGAGTGCTTTATGGCCTCCACTCAGAGAGACTGCAGCAGAGTTATTGTATTCATGCGCCATGATCTCACTTACGTTCACCACAGAGTCTCGCCTGATGAAGGGAATCAGTACGTGTGCCTTACTGTGAAGAAGGATGAGGTTGCTTTCATGATTATCGGAGCTTACCATCTCCATCAAGCCGCCTTGACTGCGAGTGCTTACGCGGTATTCTGAAATCGACTCCAAGGCCATGGGTGATCACTGGCAACTTCAATGCCCACCATTTTCTAAGGGGAAGCCCAAGAGTCAACTCTAGAGGTAGAAAATTGGTGTCCTTAGCCTCCGAGTACGAACTCTGCGTTTGTAACGATGGAAGCCCTACATATTTATGCGGATAAGCCTATAGCAGCTGCCTGGACCTTACATTGGTTTCTCGCTCACTTACCAAGAAAATGCACTGCTTTCCGGAGCTGAAAACGCGGGGCAGCGACCATATGCCAACTTACCTGTGTATAGAAGGTTTCACCAGCTCCAAGTCCTCAAGAGGCCTCAAGTACACCGATTGGACGAAATTCAATATGTTAATAGAAGACTGCTTTACCGACGGCTCATCATATAGCCTAGAGGATTCGATAAAGTATGTCCTGCAGAATACCACGAATTCACTGTTGACTAGTCACAAGCCCACCAATTTCGTCATCGAGCTTGAGAAACTTCGCGCAATACGCCGTGAGAGAGAGAGGAAGATACAAGGAAAGGCAGGGAGGGTAACCAGACGCACATACGCCGTAGTGCAGAACGAAGGTACCGACAGACATAATGCATGGATGATTTGAGGCTGGCTAGACGCATTCAAAAGACAATGCAGCGGCACATGGATAAACTGGCTAGTTGACGTCGGACATCCTTTTGCGAGTCAATAGATTCACGAAAGCCCTATCACTGATATGGCGAACTGTCCGGAGTCTTAGCATAACCTTGGGTCAGCGACACCCATTTACATCTCTGGCACTTCACCTTCGACGCAGAGAGTTTGACGTCACAGAATTTTTCTGTAGAAGAATTGCTGGTGATTCCAATTTCACAGTATCAAGAGTGGGAACTTTTGACAACCCACCACCCTCACGTGATCGCCGTATGGAATGCCAGTTTTCTATGGATGAGCTAGAGGTGGCACTGGCACTGTACAGATGTTCTTCAGCACCCGGACTTGGTGGCATTACCTATCGTGCCCCTTGTAATCTTTGAGACGAAGCTCGGAAGGCGGCACCCTTACGCCTATACAACGACTCCTGGCATACTGGTACGGTTCCTCAGGCATGGAAGTCAAGTCGCCTCATTCCACTTCTAAAGACTGGTAAATCTCTTTTGGATATTGCCTCATACCGTCCTATCGCACTTGCCAGTCGTGTGGCAAAAACGATGGAACGAATGATTCTAACACGAAGGGAGTGGCATTTAGAGCACTACGAAATCTATCCAGTATCCATGACCGGATTCAGGTGCGGCCAATTGTCAATCGACAACGTTGTTTATCTGGCGACATATGTTCAACACCAGAAAGCCTGTAAGACACTGTGCGCCACCCTGTTTCTAGACTTTAAGGGGGCTTACGACAATGTCACCCATGAAGCCTTCCTTGGTGTATTAGAAACAGTAGGTCTTAATGGCAAGATATATATGTGGGTGTACAGCTACTTACAGCTGAGATCATTTTACGTGATGACAGCGAATGGCCCAACACCTGATTAATAAGCAGCCGAGGAATTCCTCAGGGAGGAGTGCTAAGCCCTACACTTTTCAACCTAACTCTTATTGGTCTATTCGAGCAGCTACCTAGCACTGTAGAACTTTCTGTCTACGCTGATGACATCTGCAATTCGACATCAGGTGTGACAAGGCCTCAGCTTCACACCCACCTTCAGAAGGCTGCTACAATGACGTCATGCTACCTTCGTAAACAAGGCCTCGAGGTGTCCTGCGGAAAGTGTGCAGTAGTAGCGTTCACGCGGAAACCAATGTCTGCTTACAGCATATCGATTAATGAAGAATACTTATCGCTCAGCAGAAGCCACAGGTTCTTGGGAGTAATAATAGACAGAAACCTGTTGTGGACTCCACACGTGAACTATGTGAAGAAGCGGCTGATCGCAACATACCACATGTTCAACTTTCTTGCAGAGAAAAATTGGGGAGTGCCCATACCATCCATGCTACAAATGTACAAAATGCTGTTTATCGGATTCTCAGGGTACAGCTTATCTGCAATAACTAACACCGCCAAGACCAAGCTGCGCGCAATTCAGAACATTCAAGCCCAAGCCCTTAAGATATGCCTTGGGTTACCCCGCAGTGCTTCAACAGCTGAAACCATTGCCATCGCTAAGGTCACTCGATAAAGACGCATGTTATTACCGAGACAATGCGCATGCACCTCAGGCATTATGCCAGGACCCCTTCTCACCACCTGGCGAGCCTAGCTGCTGAAAGGCCCCGCACGACATACGACACTACTGTCTACAAGCATCGTTCATCATATACTGAGACGTACGCACCTGCATCAAAGCCACTGCTTCCTCCTTGGAGCTTGAGCGGGCCGCGAGTTCACCTAATGATTCCAGGAATGAGAAGAAAATAGCACTTACTGACACATGCCCTGAAACAACTGAGTCTATTCGCGCTGGAACAAAACTACACTAACCACGTGCACATATACACGGATGGCTCTACTACGCCGTCTAGTTCAGGGGGAGCAGTGGTTATACCATCACAATGGGTAACTCGGTGTTTTAAGACTTCACATGTGACAACGTCAACGACAGCAAAACTCGAGGCTCTGCGCAATGCATTGGACTGATCAATTCAGAAGAAAGACCAGGTAAAGGGGCTGTGTTTTCTGACTCAAAACCAGCGTTACCGTGCCTGGTATCAGTTCTCCGACGCGGATTCTATGACCAGTTGACCTACCAAACCGTGAAACTTCACCACCTTTTAATACAAAAAGGCCACGACATCGTTTTTCAGTGGTTACCTGGGCATTGTGGTATGACCGGCAAAGATTCTGCAGATCATGCTGCTCGCACGTCACATAAAGAAGCGACCAGCGTTCCGATTCCGCTTTCAAGAGCGGATGCGGCGAGGCAGATTCGTCAACTGGCCCGAAGTCTCACACTGGCTGAGTGGAACGCACCAAGTTTACGACGTACAAGACTGCACGAGCTCGACCCTTCACTACAACTCCGGCCTGCACCCGGCCTACATGGACGTGCAGCTTCTGTTCTCTATCGCCTTTGGCAGGGAGTTGCTTTCATGAAAGCTTATACCACGTTAATCGGAATTACAGACAGTGCGGCGTGCGATGTTTGTGGCACCGACGAAAATATCGAACACCTGCTGTGCCGTTCTCCTCGATTTGCCTCAGATGGACAAGTACTTGCCAACGCAATGCGGCGACTGGATGATCAGCCTCTTTCTGTGCAGGTGCTATCACAGCAACGTCCACATGCCTCGACAGCCCACGAGGCAGTGAAAGCCCTGCTGTGTTTCCTCATAAAGACAGGCTTGTGTGAACGCCTCTGACATACGGTAGAGTTCTACACGCAGCAGTGAAATTACTGTCAGTCTCTCCCCCACCTTTTTTTTCTCCCTCTCTTCCCTCTTTCCCGTCTTTCTTGTCCCCTTCTCTGATCCCCCAGTGCAGGGTAGCCAACCGAATGTCTTTCTGGTTAACCTCCCTGCCTACTCCCTTTTGTTGCTTCCTCCTCTTCCTTCATTAGGAAGAAAAAGATTGGGGAGTCGCCAAACACGCTTAATAACTTTGGAGCACTAGAAAGCATTTAATTCAGCTAACATGAACGTAGGCATTCTATAGCCTAGCAGATTGGTCTTAATTCCTTGTTGCCAAACGTTGAAGCAGCCATCTAAGCCTCCAAAGCTAAAGTAGACTTTGGTGGCTGAAATGTTTTCCCACTTCGACTACTAAAAGTGGTAAAAACTTTGCTAATTTGCCTTTCATCACGCTTTCAGTTTGTGAAGAAGTTTTCGCTGCAGTCAGAACTCGTAAAGGACACGCAAGAGTTCCAACGAGTACGTTTTTACAGGTACTGATGGCATACAATACCCATTTCAATGCGCCAGAGAAAGAAAAACCACAGAATGCGTATATGTGACCGTACAACGACGTAGTAGGCTGATTGACTAAAAAGCAGTGTTCCTTATCTAACGTACCCTGTGTGTTTTTTTTAATGCGAAACATTTCTTAGCAAACTTCGGCAACCTTGAGCGTATCAGTCTATCTATCTCACCGTTTACGTTTGGGTGCTCTCGTAATCACCCCATTTATTTGGAGTGAAACAAAATTAGCATGAGAGAGTGAGATGGTTCAACGAATACGACGTGATTTTCAAGACATAAAAAATGTCTCCATCCCGTGGCGTTCATCGTCAAACACTTCCGCCAGACAGCGGCACATACCCATGGGCGGTTATGTGCCGCTGGTAGGCAGGTATTTGCCACAGGTGAATGACACTTAGTATCTACCCAGTAACCAGGAGAACGCACCTGGGCAATTTTAACGTGCGAGTGTGAAGAAATACCCGATGTCGGTAGCGTCGACCCGAAGAGTCCGAGCTGGAATCGGGCCCAAGTATTTTGGGTGCCAATGAAGCATTTTATCACAGAGCTAGGCCAGGTCTTGCAGCTACTTTTATATATACGCTAATCTTCTGAAAACGTTATTAAAGGTTTCAGTACCGCCAACCCAATTGATTACACATTACATATGTACTACTTTGTTATAGTCGTCACCTGGGGTTAACGTAGAATGTGGTTAGTTGGCATTCGCTGAAGTTGATTTTTGTAGCAATGTCAGGGCCAGCATCTTTGCGAGCGTCAGCGTTTCATGTGAGCTTCTGGTGTTGCTAATACGCATGTTCAAGTTGGCATAGTTGCGCGAGTGGAAAACACTGGTTATATAAACATCTACAATTCTTCAACATATGTGTGTGCGCGCGACATTCGTAAAATAATTTAGCGTCATTTAATGACGGATCGCTCAATAAAAAAAGTGCAACACGGGAGCTTTTCCTCCGCATGCTTCGCATAACACGGATTTTCTTGTGCGTGGGATCTGCCAACTTTTCCCTCCTAATCCACACTATAAAGCAAAACGTTTTTCGCGTAAAAGTAAAGTACACTTTCACGAATAAAAAACACCCGTGTTGCCACGACAAGACGCTTGACAAGGGAAGAAACCTGCGAAAAGAAAATGCTAGTGGGCACGACACCTTGAAACGTCCGCCCCAAACATCGTGACGTCACGAATTTTCAAGGCATTAACAAAGTCCAACATCACATCTAACCCTTAAAACCGAAGTGAAATGTCATCTTTAGGTGCCATAGACCTAGTTTAGTTTCCCAAAATTTTGTCAAGCCACTGTCACGCAAATACGCAAAATACATTTTTAATGTTGCAGGACCCCTTTATTGGGACCCTCACACACTTTATGAGCGTGGTCAAAAACCGCTGCCGATCTGTAGCGAGGCTCTCGATGATACGTGACCCAAATAGTATCGCGCACCGGCAGCTTGGAGTTCACAATGACTTTTCAAAGTCACAAAAAGATTGCTTTTTTTTTCCTCGCCAAATTACGAAAGAAGCTCTGAAGTCACTCTTCACAGCCATTCTATCTGCCATTGGCCGATTTGAGCATGGCGAGCTTGTAGATAGAGGAATCACTGCGAGAGACCTTGATTGTCCACGCGTGCGCACGTGATCGCATTGGAAAACCGTGCATCCTTCCCTACCCGTGACATCCCACTGTACTTAGCTTCCAACACTTTCCTCGAGACGAGAAAAGAGAGAATTAAATACCAGCGTACGAGACACCTTGGTGACTCCACGCGTACTGGACGTATTCTAAAAAAAATTTGCCATCGTGTCTTGGTGGTAGACAAACGAGCTTCACCCTAGGAGAACTAAAATTTAAGGTGAGGACACTGGAAAACAGAGGCACCCCGCAAGGAGCTGTGCTCTCAACCATGTTATATAATTTAGCAATGACCTGAGTTGCGAGGAAATTGGAGCGTATAGAAGCTATACACTTCGCAATATATGCCGACGATATAACCATAAGGAGCACCAACGAAAACAAGCCAAACGGAGACTAGACTTCAGGAGAGTGTAGACATTGTGGAAAGCACTCTTGGCGAAATAGGGCTAAATTGTTCAGCGGTAAAGTCAGAACTTTTGGTTATAAAAAATGTAGGTAGGTGTCGAAGCCCCAAGGGCTATGTCCCAGGTGAGGAAACCAACATTATCTTGCGCTGTCAGGACGGATCCGTGATCAAGCAGGTCGAACAAATTAAAGTTTTAAGCTTCTGCATAGAAGCCGGAGGTAGCAACCTCACTGCCATTCAGCATATTTTCAAAAAAACTGACAAAGTACTCAGACTTCTAAAGAGAATCACGAACCGACACAGGCGCTTTTCTGCGGACAGCGCTCTAAGGCTACTACACGCCTTCGCTCTCTGTCACTTCATGTACGTGGCAGGTCTCCTCCAATGGTCGCAGGCGCAGCTGAACAAGCTCAACACCATTATCAGAAAGGCCGTGCGTCTGGTTGACCTCCCTGCCTTTCATTTCTTCTCTTCCTCCACCTAGTCAAGGCTGCCATAGGTATACCCAACAGTGCGTCTAACGAGAATCTCATGAGCTTAGGTGTGCACAATACTATGCAAGAAATGGCTGAAGCGCAACAGATGGCGCAGCAGGAAAGACTTACGAGGACACGTGCGGGTAGGCTGACACTCGGAGCAATCGGTTCAGTCCCCAATAGATCGAAGAACCCGAACGAGGTCGAGGTCGAACTGACCGCGGAGCTTAGAGACGTAGTCATAACCACTCCCCTGCCGAGAAGCATGCATCCGGAACACAATCGCAGCAGGCGAAGAGCGAGAGCGAAAGCGTTATTGAAAGAAATCGAACAGGTAGGACAACAGGCGGCCGTCATGGACGCAGCTTGGGCGAAACGCCAAGAGGCATTCACGGCTGTTGTGGTCGACAGCCAGGGAGAGGTACGGGACGCCCTGACTATACTCACGAAGGATTCCACGGTTGCGGAACAAGCCGCAATTGCTGTTGCCATCAGGAACGGAAAATGGTCATATGTCTATACGTCTATAGCGACTCCAAAGCAGCAATAACGAGCTTTGAAAAAGGCTCTGTCACTGAAACTGTGGTTAAACTTTTGAACAATGTCAATCCTATCAATACTGAAACTCGATGGTTTCCTGCGCATGTGGGACAAGTGGACAAAACCCAGGTCAACCTCTTTGTGGTGACAAATGACCTGGCACGAAGACTCGCTTGCCGTGCTGGTCAGACCCGATCCGACGCCCACTACCGTTCCGGGGGCTATAAAACAATTTAATCACTTACAACGACACCCCAAAATATTATTACTTGGGGCGTAGGCAATTCCCACTGCCACACGAAAAATTGAACAAGGCTTAGGGAGTCACGCTACGTTTACTGCAAACCGGAACTTACCCCACTCCGTATTTTCTACATAAAATTCTTCCTGACAGTGAAATTCAAGACAAGTGTGACGCGTGCGATGGCTTCATCGGGATCAGACACATGCTGGCGGGCTGTCCCGCGACTCTCGCTGACCCCGAAGAACAATGGTTTTACTGGCAGACGATGTTGCGAAGCGCATCTTATGAAGACCAACTACGGGCAGTCCAGAAGGTCCACGATGACGCCACAAGGCTTGGCATGACGGTACCGACGTGGACGCGGCCCGCCTCAGCCTGAAAGGACCAGGCTTCAGGACACAAATAAAGTTTTCTGAAAGAATAAATCGTGTGTTTGGTGTATCCTCGAGGCAATAAAATCTTGTACTGAATCCTTTCTACGGCTAGTCGAAAACGTTCCAAGCCTCCTTTGAGCATAGCAGGGCTCCATCTCAGTTGATGGCGTAAGAACTGAACAGGAAAACTAAAAAAAGAAAATAATTATGATCAAGGGCAGCTTGAACCGGAGAGGTCTTAGTGGCAGTAAGGTATTCTATGAAAACCCATGCAGGTATTTTTAAAACGTGGAAATATTTCTGTAATTACTCTGAACTGCGCACTTTGCTTGAAACCCATCAGCAAACCGATTGTAATTATATTATTAGCTCGTTTGAACGATTGCATGTCTTCTTTACACATCAGCTGAGAAATCACGCAACGTGAGTTAAAACGGCTGTGAAACCCCTGAGGTCTTAAAAATAACGAGTCGAGTACGCCAAAAGCCTTACGGTGAATTAAAGCCTAAAAATAAATACAGGTTCCGATCCCAGTACTGCTGCGCGCCTGCCATGTATCTGTGCAAGAGAGCAATGATTGTTGCTTTCCGTTTAACCCTAAGTACCTTTTTGCTGCTAATGCAAGGACTACACATATTAAAAATTAGAAGTTCATGATGCTTTGCTTATGAGTTACGCTTGGCGAAGCAGTGAAATTGAAATTTTTTTACGAAATTGGCCAAGAAATAAAAGTTTGCGACTGCTAACTAGCGAACTGAACACATTCCTGTGCGCACAGGTCATATGCCTTAACTACAAAACACAGCCTTAAGTAGGCGTTGGGGTAGTAACCCTTTGTCCAAAAAGAAATTCCACGGGACGGCTTTAAGCTCTCCCTTAGCAGAGTACCAGGTGCTCTAAATCGTTAACCAATTTTTCTAAACACACAGACATTATGTGTACAGTCTGTGCCAGTAACCGGTGGCTGCACGTGCTCGTGTTGCCTTGTCATCTGCGCTAGCGTGTCAGGGCGTCCCTGGGCTGCCGAACGCCCGTCATGGCAATCCAGCCTCCGAAGAAGGCTCTAGCCTGCGACGTTGTCGTCCCTGAAGGGTCTAGTCCCGAATACGTCGTTGACGTGACGTCTTCAATAGAACGGATCAAAGAAGTATACTGTGTACAGTCTTTTCGAGGCCAAAACTACCAAGTCACCGTTAACAGTCAAGCTGCTCTGGCTCAAATAGTCACCATGTCACACCTCATCATCAGAGGAGATCGCATTGGTGTCGTACTACTGGAGCCCCAAGTCACTCAAGTCACCACTCTGTTTCTGCCGTGTCGCTTCCCCATCGAGGTCTTCGCGCAAGCCTTATCTCCCTATGGAAAGTGTGGCACATCGGCAGAAGACTTATGGGGTCACGCCTAACCGTGATTACTGGGACGCGATAATGAAGACATCGTCGCTGGTGCTCAACTACCTTGGGGTCGCAGACCATCGACTGACCTGTTACTATAAAGGGACCCAGTGAGCGGGCCGTCGTTGTGGAGACGGTGAGCACTTTCGCATGAACTGCACAGCTCCGTTTGTGGAAGGCACGGCGTTTATGGCCACGACGGGAAGGGCTGTTTGCTGCCGTGTCACCGTTGTGGTGACCCGCATTCCATCATCGCCAGAACCACCAGGCCGCCGTACTCTGAGGCAGCGTTCAAGATTTACCAGCCACTTCCAGCAGGACCACAGTGCAAAAACAATGACGTCGTGTCATTGACTCCAGGCTCGGATATTTGCCAGGACGAAGTTGTGTGAATTTCGACGCCGGACCTAATGCCTGAAGTGTCTCTAGCTAGCCCGGACCAGGCAGCCCCTCAAGGGGTGGAAGATTCATCCAGTGGCCTACGACTAGTGGGGATTTTCACAGAACCACGCATGGAGCCCTCACCAGAGAAAGCACCTCTCAGCCAATGCTTCGCAGATGGTGATGCGTTATTTCATGCTCAGCCCAGGGCTGCCCAGTATTCTCTTATTCCTTCTGTCATAAAAGAGACTTTGTCCCAACGTGACGAAGTTTCAATCAACGAGGACTGAAACAGCTGTACGTGTGAGACGGCTCTCGAAGCGACATAAACCGGAACAGTTTAGACGCGTTTGTACTGTCTTCACTCAAGAGCCTCGGCAGCAAGCGCTTACGAATATCCAGCAGCGACTGGGAGGCTCCCAGCGGACACAAAAGTGACCTGCGGACCTCGACGTGCCCCCGGAAGCCCCTCGCCTCCTTTGAGTTACCTGGTCATAAGAAGTGAATAAGCCGCTAGCGGAACACCCGCTCACGCGTCTGTTAGAACTGCGCATCATCCAGTATCGAGCTTAGGCTTTAGTATTTATGATGGCTACCTTGTTGAACACTATTTCATTGAACGTCAAAGGTATTCGCAGTCCGGTAAAGCAGGCCGAGGTGATTAGTGCAGCCTGTGCTCCAGATTATGATATTTCGCGCCTCAGAAAACTGATTTTTCTTAGCTATCCGACGTTTGGTGTTTTAAACAAAAGCTTAACTTAGATTGTTATTTCTCTTTCACTACAACGAGTTTTACAGAATGGACATACAATATACACAGCCTGTGTTTATCTTTTTAGTGTGTTAATATTTCAGGTGCTGCGCTAAACTTCCCCTAATCCCGGTATTTATTCATTGGCTTTCCAAACTCGAGACTTAGCTGCACTTCTCTTCTTCAGCCGGTTGCGTCTCTTCGCGTTTCAAAAATTCTATACAACTACTAGGACATTACTAACTCTGTTCAGTCCAACGACCTTGATGATGTAAAAAAATTGGCAACGCAAGAGATTTTGAATTCGCGCTTCTTGAGTGGAGGTACCTTGTGCACACTTTGTTCTGCGGCCGCATATGGTACCTGTCCTACGTGGAGCAGCCACATTTACGCAGCGTGAGATCATTGCAGTCTGATTTCTGTTCATTATTTTGATGCAGGGGCACTGAGTTGATATACCGTGCGGTGTTAGGACAGCAGCGTTCACAGGAAAGCTTTGCTTTTCCTTCGGCATTCATACGCTGCCGGCTACTGGCCCTGTGGTTCCTATTGCGCCTACTACAAGGAGAGGAATTCCCCGTGCGAACTCTTGCATAATAATTTCTAGGCACTGATCTATGTTATTTATTTCCTAATGTGCATCCTAATTGGGGCCAACAATCAGTAGCACTTCGTGTTATGCAACAGCGGTCACATCTTTTTGCCATATCGAGTCGACTTGTTCTGGTGTAGATGTGTTAAACAATCCTATTATTGACATAACAGCCACTTTGTTGTTCTCGTTAGCTCCTGAGGCAGGTGGCACTCGCTCTAGCCGTGTGTCTTGGAGCGCGCTGACGGAATAATTTCTGCCTGGCCACCTCCGGGACTTCATGTGGCGGCTAGGGTGGGGTGTTTTTCCTACCCTTGACCACCTCCAAAAATTGAGAATGGTCCAATCGTCAACATGCCAGATCTGCTCCCCACGGGGAACAAATAAGCATGCTTTGGCGCCATACGTCGTCGCTCGTGTTTTTCGGAGGGCCGTGCCTGCTGGATTTAGTGGCCCCAGGGTAAATAGCTTCGTTTCTTCAGGGCGTTATTTTGAAGGCCGCTTCGCCTGTCTTCTTCTCATTGTTGTTGGGGCTTACTGTCTTTGGCGCAATCGATGCGAGGCAGTTGCAGCAGGCCGTGGCCGACGCACTCTCTTTCCGATCTTGGAGCGACTGTAGATCGAGCTGCTATCTGGTTTCTCTGAAGAACTATTCTTTCATGGTGAGGAGGAATTCCTTCGACACTGTTCGTGCTCTTATGTGTTAGTCTGTGAGAGACGTGTTAACCATGTTCTCAGGACTACTTGGTTCTTGTGGGTTCATGTTTGTTTAGTATTGAAAAAAATATCATGTAAATAGCATATACATATTTACTTTTCATTTGTGTGTTCTTTGTTAATTATGTAATGGACATATGTAAACACATCTCTTTGTAACACCTTCTGTTGTGTCTGTGCAACTGGTGTTCCGTCGCGATGTTCTGTTGGATCGTAATTGATGCTCACTGTTCTTGAGAATAAATTTCTCTAAACACCAAAAAATTTGCAGGTGATCTACCTGCAGTTCCCACAGCCTGGGCCCGGCCCGGGTGTATTTTTGTCGATGCGGCCTTCTCAAGTGTGAGCCCCAACTGACGGCTTTCAGCTCTGCCATAGTGGAGCACCGAGCACTCTAAAAGGTGAACCACTTTTTCTAAACACACATTTGTAAAAATCAAGTTTAAGGTCTACGGGACCACTTTATGCTCTCAATGATTGATTCAAATGTGGGGCTGAACGTTGCAAAACAACTATAAGATTATGAGATACGCCGTAGTAGAGGGTTTCGAAAATTTGAACCACCTAAGGTTCTTTAGCGTGCTCCCAAATCTGAGCACACGTGTCTAGAGTATTTTCGCCTCCGTCGAAAACGCAGCCGCCGCAGCAGCGTTTCGATGCCGCGGCCTGCGGCTGAGCAGCCGATACCTAGCCACTAGACCACCGCGGCGGGCGGCTTTATGCTTTAATATAGCAGAGTAGCGGGGGCTCTAAGTCGTTATTCACATTCAAGGGCGAAGTTCCTTACGCAGTGGTTGGTATGCCCGTGTAGTCGTAGTCGTCGTTGCTGGCTGTACCATAGCATAGGTTGTTAAAAAAATGGTGTCACAGCATATCCACGCAGAGAATGGGTAAGTGAGGTGAAGCGTCCATCAGTCTGTTCGTACTTCCTTGCGTCCACCTGTTTATTGGTGCATCCGTCCGTCCGTTTGTCTTTCCCTTCATATTTCTGTCCGTGCCTCCGTGTGTCCACCCATGCGTCCGTCCGTACGTGTGTCAGTCTGCGTTCATCCGTCCGTTCACCTATCTTTTTGTGCATCCGTGCAACCGTCTATCCGTGCTTCGCCCACTCATCATCATTCACCTTGTGGATATGCTGAGATTTCTTTTCTAAACAAACTTCTTGTGAGGTTTTGCCCCCATGCCCTCATCTATTGTTCGGCCCACGGGGTGGCTTTATGCCCTCCCATAGTACGGTACATCATGTTTAGGAATAGTGGTGAATGTTTTAGAGTACTTGATACTCTGCTATGGGAGACCTGAAAACCGTCCTGTGAGCTTAGGTGCTATGAAGCCACTTATGCTTAAACTGGTACATGCGTCAAACGTTAACTCAGCGTCAACGAAACCATAATATAAAACGTTGTGAGGATAAATATATATGTGAGGTTAAAGCGACGGCTTTCAGCTCTCTCATAGTAGAGTACCAAGCACTCTAAATTGCTAACCACTTTTCCTAAACACATTATTGCAATTTTGCTTGGGCGGGATTGTGACCACCGTGCGCACATCAATCCTAAATTTATTTTTAGACTGTAGCTAACTGTATTAGGACTTCGGTTCAAGGGGCAGAGGGAGAGATCATGCTTATTTCACGGTCCGATGCAGCAAGTGAAATTCAAGTGCTTGCACAGGAGATGAAGCTCTATATAGAATACACCAACCATCTAGTACAAACATATCAATTGTCATCTTTTGGCACTTGTTGTCACCAAATAAATGCCAGTGGTCACGACCAACTTGCTTCTTTGTAGTATCCCTACATTCCGGCGTGGCTGTGCCTAAAGGAGGCCACTGTGCTTTAATGATTGGGACTAGGGGTGCTATTCATGATATCTAATTCATTTCCTATTTTAATTGCCGACAAAACTTTTCGATACGTGTCTTTGCGAGGAGATGCTATAGATGCTCTTTACGACTGCCGGAGATATAATTTTCAGAAGCAATTCTTTGCATTTACTCTAGCACGCCTTGAAATTAAACAAAATTTGTAGAAGTCACTCTTACTTGTCGATAGAATGCATCGCAATTGAAGACGATCAAGCTTTACACAAGTTTTTTAATATGCGAATGCATTTCTTAGTCGGGATATGTCAGGCATGCGGGGTGTTCCGCGGCGTTGTTCACGTGCTGGCAGTTGTTATCTTTCCACTCTCACTCAATCTTCCATAGCAACAGCAACGGGCGCGCATGCTTATCCTCGCCCCTAGTAACCGCAGCATGTGGTGCGAAAGTGTAGGAGATGGTAGGTGCAGTGCTTTACCGCTCCTTCTTTCGCCGTTCAGTCTATCTCCTCCCAGCACCCCCCTTTCTCGTCTTCTCACAGCTTGCTTTCAAACGCTGAATGATTGACCATTCGCTGGCTGGGAGCCTCTCAAGAACATCCGGAAATGTGTGCTCTACAGCCACTGTGAAACGCCAACGCCGAGCCCAGAAGGTTCTTAGTTTAGTTCACTTCATAATATTTTTAACCGTGCGCGCTAGCTACTATAGCTGCAAACGCATACCGGTTTCTCGCAAAAAAAAATTCCACGTGTGACGTACGGCGCTTTGAGATACACGGCGTAAGAAAAAAAACATTATCTTTTACTGGTGGTTCTCACATGCGAAGTGTCGTTTCGGACGCTACGCAATGCATTCTAATTTCCTCGAGATTTTCTTCGGGGAGGTGGCGGCATTTTTTTCGCTCACTTGGGCACAGTAAAACGCTTTCGTGGTTACTTTATTATTCGTACTCTTTGCACTTCATATATTGCTATTCCTGTTCTTCTTGAAGACGATAGTTTTTTCTGGGATACATCGACGCAAAAACTTTAGTCTGACCGCCTGTCGTCTGTCTGTTTGTCACCCGAAACGGCCTGTTCATTTGCCTTTTATGCTGTTTGCTTTATTCCTTAAATCCCACTACATCAGCAGAGCCGAACAATAGTTCTCTGGTATCAGCGTTCATATTCGTGCGTAGTATCGATTAAAAAGCAAATGTTGTGCATACCTGAGGCAGACCATCAACACGTCAATATACTGTGGCCTGTTAGTTGAGAACAATACATAACTAGTTCGGGTGGATTGAGCGTTTATTACGCAAAGCTGACAATTCAACGCTGTGCACACACACAAAAAACGGGTGTTTCTTGCGCTTTCCGAAGATGATACGGGGGGAGGGGGGGGGCATCAACCTGCTGCGCGCTCGAAGGCACTTTAGCGGAGTGCCTCTACAAACCCAATCACCAACTTTTTTTCGCAGAACATCTAATTAACGTTTTACTAACTCTCTACAGACGGAAGACTATCGTCATTCAATGACATTTGCAGTAAAACATGCAAATACGGGGCCAGTTTTCTTAGAAACTTGCTCATTTTGCTGAGGGGTTGTCTCTCATCATTGCGCCGGTGTGTAGGCTAGTGCTCATTTCTCCCGCTAGAGGTGCAGCTCTGCTCCTTGTTTCAAAACCACTCACGAGATGGCCCGCTGCCACTCAGGTGATGCTCAGGCATGCTCAGATGCTCAGGCGTGTTCTTCGTACACTCATGCACAATTTCCCCACCACAATTGAATTTCCACCTCTGGGTGGTTTACGGGCCCTTTACACTAGGGTGTTTGAACGTCTGTTGAAACGTTTTATAACGATTGCGATGATTTGCGACTTAGTCGTCTTTATGCATACAGCTGACATATTTCTTTTTTCATCTTTTTCTTTCTCTCTGCCTTTTAGGTAAATAAAACAATCGAATGCATTTTGAATGCATAAATTCGCATACTATTTTGACAACCTTGATACACCTTGAAATACAAAATACTACTTTTTTAAACTCGAAAAATGTTTGACGCGTACATAAGCATGTATAAATACAGATTTAAATGTCATTATCAAATTCTTCATGTATCTTAGAATAGAGTGACGCTACCCTCTGTAGTCTTACCTGCTGAAAATCAGCTGCCAATTTTTATAAAGAAAATCTTATTTGGAGTCATGAAAAATCTCTTTCAGTTATAACTCTATTTTAAACCTGCCGAAAATATTGACCTTCCAAAATTTGGAAATTCCGCAGGTTGCTTCTGACTTACTATAATGTAGCAGGGGCGCTTATTTTTTTTAGATCCCCAAATCAAACGATTGCGACAACTGCTTCACGAGGCAAACAGACTCTCTGCATAATTTATGTCCTCGTTTGCCGACAGAACGGAGAAAGTGGGACGCGCAATTATTAACCTTAGCTCCTACACTGCCACCAGTCCTTTCGGTGGAAAGTTGCAAACTCAGTGCGTTG
This sequence comes from Rhipicephalus microplus, assembly GCF_043290135.1. Classification (NCBI taxonomy): domain Eukaryota; kingdom Metazoa; phylum Arthropoda; class Arachnida; order Ixodida; family Ixodidae; genus Rhipicephalus; species Rhipicephalus microplus. The sequence continues at coordinate 109,806,646 of NC_134704.1, forward strand.
TAGTTAACAACAAAAGAAATTTCAAACGCTGATCATTAGTAACCATGCCCTTGATTGGGCCGCCTTATATAACGTGTGCAAACTGAATGTATGTACTCTATTCCGATTGCTCCATTCGACGCATGAGAATAGGAGCTCTCAATCTCCGATTAGCTTGACATCGCAATGTTTTCTGAAGAGCATCCTGTCTCGTCCACATCTCGAAAACTCTATACCGATTTCAAGTTTTTTGATTAACACCTGCTGGAGATTTTTGTAGAACGGTGTGGGCAACTGGGAGTATATTGCAACAAACATGACAAATGGATGGATGGTAAACTTTATTTCGTCAGAAAGCAACTGCGGACAATGCCGTGTTAGATGGCCATGAATTCAAGGTTGACGGTGACCAGTGTAGCCCAATTTACGACCCTTGTATGGAGGACTGGGTCTGAGCTCGTCAACACGGTCTCCCAGTACTAAAGAGAGAGATCACGCATAATATCCACCTGCGGCGGTATTATGCAATATTCCCAAAGTATGTATTCATATGTTGCCGCAGCCTGGCACATTTGTATTGCGGCCTTATCTCCTCGGATACATTTTGTTTAACACGAAAGGGTTGGGAAAAGATTGCGTCGGCTGTTTTTTCGAGATGCATTGCAGCGCCTTCGTCAACCGCTTGTGCGGCGCGGATAAAATCTTCGCTCTAGTTTTTAGTGATTCGTTATGTCATAAAAGGACACCAGCCCATCTCTCGTGGACGTCACCGGAACGGGTGGCTTACCTGCCCTGCTGACGCAACCTCGAGCATTCAGGTGAGCCGCTACGTTCCTAGGGTTCCCAAAAGCCATGCCACGCAGGCAAGCGTTTGCATGTCATAAATACGACCGGTGGCGGAAATTACCGCTCTGTGAACGAAGGCAAAGCGTCGTCAAAAGACGAAAGTTTGGATAGCCCTATGAATGCTACAACTTTACAATATATTTAGACGGAAAATAAAAATTCTACCTGACTACCTTTATCTTCGCAGCTTTTTGAATCGGCTGAAGTACTCGAGCTATCTTTAAAAATAGTCGCGACATTTTGTGGCATTCCGGGTGGCCAATCAACCACGTGAGAGAGCAACCGGTCAAAGGAGGCGAAATGAGTGCTTTTACTGAATTGTTACCAGAACACACTTGTCCTACTGTAACTATGTCTCACTGCAACGATCAACGATTGCTAAATCTGAGCATATACATAAACTAATCTACAGCCAGTCATTAATTTGAACTATACAGATGCCAATTTTGGAGATTATACAGAAAGTAATGAGTCAAGTATATTTTCTATCAAGTCATTCCATAAAATGTAAAACAAACACAACACTATTTAGAACTGAAGACAGCGTAATACTAGCCCTACTAGAAGATTTGAATAATAACAATTTATACTTGGCTGCTGTAATAGCAGTTGTGGGGAACAAGGAAAGCTTAAATGTGAGAAGCGTACGTCGCGACTAAGGAGGCAAGTAGATATACCGCGACCAACCTGGCCCGTCGTCGCAAATGCTAGATAAGCAGCCAAGGCGATCTTAGCTGAAGCTAAATCAACAAAATCTGCAAGTGATCCTGCAAAAGTAGCGATGCGAACAGAACTAGAAGGGATGCAAGGAAAAAGAAACAAAAGTGGGCAGCGCCGTCTAACCGTCGCTTCTCTCGCGAAGCATAATAGGGGCCGACAAAGCGAGGCAACCAAAAACGCCACCAAAGCTAGAAAAAAAAACACTTTGGCGCGTATAAGGCTGCCTCGTTCACTAGGTCAAAGAGTCCCATAAGTCTTCCTCTTGCCTTCAAACGACCGCAGATCATTTGTGCAGGAAAAGAGAAGGAATAGGTGGCGCTGCTGCCTTGAATGTAGTTGAAGTGCTTCAATAATGAAAATAGAAGTACGCTGCTGGTTGAAGTGTTACTCATGGTGGCTAAATGATACTCTTGTTAACAAAAGTACAAGCTGCCGTACCCATGGCGAAGGCTCTCCAGAGACCTTCTCTTTATTCAAGAACTGGCCCTGATTGCCATCCAAAGTCGTCCATCATCTACCCCACTACTCTTTTTTGTCTTTATGTCAGTACCACGCACAAGTTGTGCGTGGCACTGAGAAAAAATAGCCCACAGCAATTCCCAGTTGTCGTACAAGTTTCATGTCAATCCTCGGGTTTTCATCCGGGCGTTTCATTGGGCCTGATTTGGCATCGGTGCTTAGGACGCTCATGTCATGCTCATGCTTTTGAAAGTATTCACGTTGCTGAGCTTACGCGCTCACTGAGATGTCTTCATAGGGAAGAAATTTCACAATGAAGGCTATGCCATATAGATGTCATGCGTAAATTTTTCTGGGGAACATTTTTCTTGGCTTTCTAATCTTGGCTGTGTTTACCTTGTGAGCATCTGCCTTGTCCTTCCGCTTTGACATGGACTGCATCATTCGCTGCGATGGTACTGTCTTGGCATTTGGAATCAGCAGTGAGACAGGTTGTTCGATTCCCTCCTTTTGTGACTTGAAGACTGCACCTGTCTCCAACAACTATATTTATGAACTATACAAGCGATACGCTTCTGCGTTCTTGTGTACTTTCTTTATTTCATTTCTTTCTGCTATTGGCTGTTTTTTATTTTTTATTGACATGTAAGCACATAATTGAGGATTGCCTCAAATTGACACTGTAAACCTTGGCATGTATGCATGCTTGGGATCTAATGGGTGGTCTTCGAAATTCTCAAAGGCTTCCCGCCATGCGAATAGTAGTCGTATTCCCCCGCACAAACTTGATTCATTGCCGCTTTCTTGTAATTACCTGATAGGTGCTGCACATTGACGAGAGCTCTGAAGGCATCAATGTAGTCCCTAGACACTGAGTTCAAGCTGGCTTCGTTGCCGAATTTTTAATGAGTCTTCGATGTCATATTCTGCGGGGAGCTTCTGCCAGGTGGCGCCAGCCGTTGCATTCAAAATCGGAATAAAGGGGGGATGACAAAACACCGACGAAATGCAACGTGGCTTGTAATGAGGTTTCACTGGCTAAAGCTGAGTGCTACGTCTCTCTAATCGCAATTTTTTTTACTACATGTCTCATGTGGTCAATGAAATATTTCGTGTTATGTAGGAGGGGCACTGAACAACAGCGTCTACTTTTATTTCTTTTTCAAATCATGTCTTTGCGCTAGGGATTGAAAAGTGAAATGTTTCTAATATCAATATGAGTGTAAGAATAATTAAACTTTTGAATAGTTCATTAAACAGTGTGACTTGAATGTGACAAGTCACTTTGACTACTTGTGATATTTAAATTGCATGCTGCTTCATCAGAAGTAATCAAACTATTGCAAACAATTACGTACCCATGGTAAACGTTAAAATATTTTAAGCACAAATAAGTAGCGTAACTTTTCAGATTGCGTCTTCTCTCCCTAATTGTGTGACTTCGCAGACGCTTTCTCTCTCATAAAGCGTCGTAGTCTGATTATGAAAGTATGTAAGCAACCAAATAAGGTGTCGCGTAGAAAGAATCAATTGCCCCAGTAAATAACACTGAAGGAAATAGAAAGTCAATAAAAAGTTGATAGGCAGTATCTTACTGTCCGGAAAATAACTATTTTTTGGGTTTTTTTTAAAAAGCACCCACAAAGACCATTACGTTGATTATATGCCATTCACCCCTTCAATTCAAAAGCGTGCTTAGGAGAATAAACTAAAACGACGAGAATAACAGAAGAGCAACGGTCAGTGAGTGACCGATTTCATCACCTAGAGGAGTGGGGATGTACGGAACGGTGCCACTGCCTAACTGGTATATCTACTTCCATGAGCGGTTCATTCTTCATGACAACATTTCATAGCTTCATGTGATCTGCTCTTACGTAATGGCGCTCTAAAATGCCCAATCTTGTTCTACTCTATTTGCCGTCTATCTTCAGGTAAAATTGGAAAACAATTATAACAATTGCGTTGCTTTTATTTCAGCTTATTCGCGAAACAATCGATTTTATAGGCAGTTTGCTTACAGAGCTTGCTTCGAAGTTTATTATCTGGAATTCCCGCACGTCTATCAAAATACAGTAGAGCGTAGCCAACGCTTCTTTCTCACAAAACCAAAATTTACAAGCACTAATTTTATCTTGGTTCTTGTCGCGTAGCTTTTCCAAGAAAATCTCAAGATCTTATACTCTTACTTCATTCACTGCGAAGATATGCATATATTGTCAGGATTCAATGTGTCTTTCGCGCCCGCCAGTAGAAAATAGGCAAAAGTAGGGTGGGCCAATCTTAGAGATTTGGCAATGCCACACGCACACACACACACACACACACACACACACACACACACGCACACGCACACACACACACACCCACACACACACACACGCGAACACACTTTTCACAATTGGCAATAAAAGGTTCTAACTTGACGTGCTGCACCAAATGTTTTTACTCAACTGCGGAGCAAATAATGCCCCTTAATTCACCACTTACCAAAATCCCTCTACCCTTGTACACAAGTGAAGCCATGCACAATACTCATAGCTTAGAACATGTCGTCAGTTTTTTTTGTTTAGCATAGTGACTGACATGGGCCACTACTTAATATGATTAAGTCGTTTAGAGTTGAAACTTTCAACTTTCTGAGGCTGCATTTTGTGTTGAAAGTGCTATCTTCGCGAGCCAGTATCCACTACACAGCCTGTGGTGAAATGTTCTTTGCATTTTCAGAGTGTGATGCCTTAGTATCAAACAGCGCAAACAGATTATTTTTTCCATTTCAAGCCATAGCGCAACTACCGAGGCAACCTCGCATTTTACAGATACATTACTGCAAACTTAGCAATTACAGCTAAACGTCCAAGCCTTGCGCTTGCAGCTCTCGGGCTGAATGCGATAGCGTTACGACACCACCTCCACCCCATCCCCTGGCTGTCGCCGATCACATCGCCATTGGTGTTAGCACAGGCAGGGGTTCCGCTGTCCACGAATACCTTTTTTCTACTTGTGTCCTTATTGATTCTGTCACGTATCGCCGATAGTACTTAGCGGAAAGAGTTCGTGTGAAGCTCAGTATGGCAATCTTTATACCCTTGCAGTGTCGGTGTTTCGCCGTTTCACATGTTAGTACGGCAGTAAAACGAGTCGCAAGTGTTCAATTAGGCATGCTTGCGCCCAGTCTGCAATTAACTTTAGTCATGGAGTGGCTGCTAGGCCTGCTGCTTTCTCTGTACTTGTAGGGCACTCCTGAGTCTTTATCGCCAAGGAGTAATGTCTACTGGTGGTACTTCAAATGTACTGAAAATATTTGTACGTTCTGGTAATCTTTGGGCATATGAGATTAGTGACGTCTAACTTCAACAATATCATGGTGTATGTGCGAAACACTTTCGATGTTAAAATAATCCGACAGAGTTTCAACATTGTGGTATTTTCTTCCATGCAAAGCATAAAGTGAAAAAAAATACTTGTAGGCTTTTTGGTAATGTTTTGCGTTGAGTCAAACGTTAAGAAGAGGATCGACGTCAATGCGTAAACTTAAATGTGCCTATATACCATGAGCTTACCGGGCATGCCGTGTACGCAAGCGTGCGAAGGGTAGCTAATGGTTCCACGTAACCTTGGCTCTCCATCGGAGGCATCTTCTATATCGTCAGGAAGTGCACGCTTTACTTAGATGATGAACATAGCAAGTGCAGCAGATTAACTGGCGTATCAATTCAGGATTCAGTTACGTTTATTTATGATGTGCTGTGTCATTGAAGCACCCGTTTATTGCTAATTATATTGATATGAAAGTGAATAGCTAAAACTGTTGTTGTTTCCCCTACACAGTATCTGGACGTGTTCTTTTTCACAAGCATTCCACACAACGCGTGCTTGGCTTTGAGGCAGAAATATTGACTGTCATGCAAAGAATGTATGTTTGACAGCAGCAGAAGCCACAGCCAGGTGGTGGTGGTGTTGCAGCAGGCGGGGTTAGCCTGGCGTGCAAGGCCGGCAATTGTTCCGCCTGAGCATCTCCTGAATTTGGAAAATGTCACCACGTGTGAGACAGCCCAATGTCTCGCAGGAAGACAAACAAAATTCGTTGCACGTTCCTCCTAGTTGCCGCGGGTCCTTCAGAAAATATGACGTCATCAACCGTCTGGTGCCTATGACAGCCTCTTCGCAAGGTGCGGATCATCGCTGCTCTTTGCACATCAAACATCGGGCAAAGCCAAATGAAAAGTTCAATATCCCCGATGTCACCACAGAAGGCACAGAAAGGGGAAGCGTATCTCCCAATCTTGAATGACCAGGCCGGGGTGTATGCGGAGCTGGTTTTTATGCGGTACAACAGCGTCGCTTGTTCACGAGAACGTCCATGAATTACACATGCTTGGTGTGGAAACTTGTATATTGCGTTGAAATGATTGCGTATCACATCTGTGTTGTTCTGGTAAGTCTTGGGAATTCTTACTTTTGGAAACGATGTACGTGCTTCGCATGCAAGGGCATCAGCTTTTTGATTGCCCTCAATGCCAACGTGGGATGGGATCCACTGGAACTTTATATAAAAGTCTTGCTATTTAGGTGTTTGATTAGTGCCAGAGATTGCCTGGTGAACTTTTCTTGAGGTAGGCCACGATGCAGTCTTTGTAGCGCCGATTTGGAGTCCGTCAGCACTACAACATCTCGTGCAGAAAAGGATCGCAGTTTTCGCAAAGCCGCCGCAATTGCAGCGCTTTCTACCGTTGTGGACGAAACCACGCGATCCAGGGGGCCCGACCATGACACGCCCAGGCAGGGTATGCAGAAAGCCGCTACGCAGCTATCCGTCTGTGTGCACACTGATCCGTCGGTGTACACTTGTAGGTGGCCGCGGTACATGGTGCTCAAGTGGTCCAGCGCAAGAAATTTTGCTTCCGCGGCTGAAATGGTGCGCTTCGCTGGTAGATTGGGTACACTGAAGTTACACGCAACATCCACAAAAGACCATGGCGGGTCCATAGTGCGCCGTTTAGGCAGCTTCAAGCCTAAATATCGAAATGTGTTTAGTGCCGCGTTGAAATGTGAGCCAGTTCCTGCTCTTAGCCGCCGGAGAAGCGCCATGCCTGCGAAGGACTCGCCCAGTCTTGACAGCTGCATCAATAAGGCCTGAGACGCCAAAAGGCGGAGCGGAAGAGACTCGGCTTCATTGGTGACCTTCGTGTTTGAAGCCGCCTGAGGGACTTCCATCGCCTAGCGAAGGCCCTTTCTGTGCACTGCCTCTAGGCGTTCGAACTGGCTAGGTGATGGTGATATTAGGGGCAGCTGATAAAGATTGCGGCTTGTTATAAGCGCATCATTCAATTTGAGCATGGACGTAGGATTGTTGCCCCAAAGAACCCCTGCCATGCGACGAAAAGCGTTGATCCTTTGCACTGATGCAGTGACTATACCATCAACCGGACGTCGCCATAATAGCTTCTTGTCGATGGTAATGCCCAGGAAACGGACACTTGTTGCACAACGAATTGAGTGGCCTCGAATATTCAGCGACAGACGTGTTGACTTCCGTCGCGCTCCCGGAAAGAGCATGAAGGCCGATTTTTCCGCTGATAAAGATAGGCCAAGTGTCAACAAGTGACGCTCAATGATTGAAATAGCGCTCTGTGCTATCCGGGCCAAACGTTTGTGCTTGTACCCTGAGATCCAAATGCAGATGTCTTCGGCGTAGATGGATATTTTAACTGCTTTCAGAGCTAAGTGCAGAGTGTTGGGAAGGCTGGCCATGGCAGCGTTAAAAAGCAAGGGAGATAGAACACTTCCTTGTGGGACGCCGAGGGAAACGCGTCTCTCTTCGCTCGTTACATTTCCAAGCTTAACACGGACAGAGCGGTCTATGAGAAATTCATGTACGAACCGAAGAGCATTTCCCGACACACCCATGGCTTGGAGTAAGTTCACGATGCCTGCCTGAAGCACACAATCATATGCCTTGGCAACGTCCATGAAGACGGCGAGTGTAGAGAGTCCGCTGACGTGGTGGTGCTCGATATGGCTTATTAGGTCCAAAACACTGTCCGGGCCACTCAGTCGTGGGCGAAATCCGGTCATACACGATGGCCATCGTCTTCCTTGTACAAGGTACCAAGTTAATCTTGTACATAATAATCTTTCCATCAACTTGCATACGCATGATGTAAGAGATACCGGTCGATATGACGCAGGCTCGTAGGATCCTTTCCGGACTTTCGGACTGGCACCACCCATGCTGACTTCTAAACAAACGGGATCTCTTCCGTGCTCCAGACATGATTAAATATGTCAAAAAGGCCCCTTTTTTGCTGATATAGCAGATTTGTCAGCATTTGATTGCTGATCGAATCGGGACCTACGGCACAGCGTCTTCTTAATTTGCTAAGCGTCATATCCAGCTCTCGAAGGGTGAATGGCGCATCCATCGTGTGAAAAAACTGGGGTGACGGAGGAATCGCCGCTCCTGCTGATTTACCAGATGTGTACACGTCTGCGAAATCCTCTGCAAGAATTTTCAAATCTATTCCTTGTTTCAAAGTGAGTGCTTCGAATGGCCTGTGTGTTCGGATCTTCTCAGAAAGACTATTTATTACTGGCCATATCTTTGTCAAGGGGGTAACGTTGATAAACTCTCACAGAAAGCGGCCCATTCATTTCGTCCTAATTTATTGTATGGAGACATATCGTAACGTTTATTCTGTTATATACGGTTTTCGCAGACGGATTTCCTTTTGTTCCCATTATATTCCGCTCCGCCCGTCTACGTGTTGCGCAGAGGTTCTTCAATTTAAAGTCAGGAGCAGGAAAATGGTCGGCAGTTTCTGCAACGAAGTTGCTGCTCGCTTACTTTGCAACATATCTGCGAACAGCTCACCAGTGGATTTGTCCAACGCTTCTCTGTAGGTGTCCCAGCGTGTTACATTACAGAATTGTCGACCAGCAGTTCGAAATCCCAGGATATTGGTGAAGATGGGGAAATGGTCACTGCCCATCCTGTCTGGAGCCGTGGTCGATAATTCACTCCACGGACCAGAAGGTCTGTGGAGTGAAGTACAAGGTCTATTGCACTCCATGAATCTGGTGGCCTGAAAACTGTAGGTTTGCCGTCGTTCACCACACATAAGTCGGCGGCACCCACAGCTGCTAGAAGTTCCTTGCCCCGAAAATCTACACTCTTATCTCCCCGGAGTGGATGGTGCGCGTTAAAATCACCACAGATTTTTTGAGGAGCGGTACATCGAGTGCAAAGGTCCTTTAGAAAAGTCTCCATGGAGACCTTTTTTGTGGGCTTTTGTACACCGATACCAAACTCAGTTTTTGGTTTCCCAGGCACAGTTGCACAGCAGTGACTTCCAGTGAGTTGGAACAGAGGTCTTGCACTGGTAAGGTGACGTGAGGTATTTCCCGCCTTATGTATATCATTGCACTTCAATTTGCAAACGACGTTGTGCTCGGGTTGTCATGTCGGTTGTACCCTGGGAGCGTCCTTACATTCGGTAGACCGGCTTCAGAGAGGGCTGGAATTGGTACTGGAATGTCGCGCAGGAAAAGGTTGAGTTCGCACAGACGTTTTAAAAGACCGGCGCAATTCCATTGCATTATTATGGGCACTTTTGAAGGACGAAATAGACCAGGTGGGCGAGAGATTGCCATTATTCTACTGTGTGTTTGTGGAAGCATAACAAAGTAACACTGAATCTAGAGCCAGGACTACTTCCAACATATCCTTCGTTGAACTCGCAGGCATCTTAGCGACATGTGAACGTAATGTGGTAAACAGAGCGCGAATAACGTGCTCGAGGTTTTCTAGCTGTTTGCTTCCAGATGGTACTTAAGGTGGACTCAGTGCATCAGCGTAGGTGCGCTTGGCGGACTCTTTCGTGATACATTTCTCACCAGCGTTGAGCACTTGCGTTGACTCAGTACCAGCTCTTGTCGGATTTAGGCGCGGAAAATTTCCTGCGTACTCGTCATCGAAACCACCATGTTGTGGCGCGCCGGACGTCTTCTTTCTGAGTGATGGTTCGTTCACAGTCTTCGGGCCAAGGACGAACGTCTTGCTTTTTCGCTGCGCCGCTGTTCGTGCTGGACATCGGCCGTAGCTAGCTGGGTGGTCGCCGCCACAGTTTGCACACAATAGTCTTTCTTTACTTGTACACGTCTTAAAGTCATGAGGCCCCCCACAGCACTCACACTTTTATTCCACACGACAGTGCTTAGCAACATGTCCAAAACGCTGACATTTAAAACAGCGTGGCGGCGTTTACACGAAGTCTACCAGTTCGTGTCTGGTGTAGCCAAGGTTGATCTTCTCTGGACGTTTCAAATTGGGAGCGAATGAGAGAACCACAGAGTCAGTGCGCCTTGATTCCCACTCGGAGGATAAGGTTATGACCCTTCGTATGATTCTTCTTGCGTGGTATACTCCCTGAGGTCTCAGGTAGGTTAACAGCTCTTCGTCCGAGTACCATCTTGGGATCCCTTTTATAATGCATGTATTTTTCTTGTAGCTGTGTGGTACACGGGCAAATATGGAAAGGCCGCAGATAGTGTTGGTCTCTAGTAGCATATTAGCTTGGTGTTCTGTCTCTATATCCAAGAGCAGGGCTCCCTGTGCTGTGAAATGGCTCTTAACTGAGAATCGTTTCAATTTCCGAGTATAGGTCAATAGGGTTCACTTGCCTCAAGTTAGCTCCTTCGGATGTTGGAGCAATTAACACAAGAATGCCCACCGTCCTGTCTTTGCGATGTCGCACAAGGCGGAAACCACCCTCGTCCATGTCTAGATCTGTGACGTTCGCCCGTTGTGGTCCCCGACGACAGTTCATTCGTCCTCTGATTCAACGCTGTGTTGTCGCTTGCAGTCAGGTATGCTTGCGCAAACCAGCTGGTGCTTCTGACCTGGTGTCACACCTTGGGAGGTCATGGCGGCGCTCTCCCTGATGCTTGTTTCGTTTCTTCTAGCACCTTTTAACGCGACAGGCTGCGCAGAACTTGTCGGTCGCCGATACGGCAGGTACCTTTTCGAGTCGTCCGACGTCTTGAGCATTGCTGAGCCGCAATGTAAACAAAAAACGATAAATGCAGACAGAGCTACTTAGCCAAGCAGCAACAGCTTCTTCGTCTTCTTCCAGCGAAACCGAAAGCCACAGCCGAACAGCCTTGCTCCCACCGTGATATTTCACCTATTAACAACGCTGCCAATTTTCAGCCGCATTTACACGACCTGCTACCACATCAATATTTCAAAAGTCGCCAAAGATATTGACTGTTTATTACATGTGGCACATACCAGCACGAGGTTATGCGGGTACCCGCCCATGGGTGCCATAACGTATACGCGACAAATCAATTCGCGTTATCGATCTCATTACCTGCGAAGCGGGTCTGCTATGCACTCCAATTCTCCTCATATAATTTAGGCAACTTTCAAGATGATGAGATAGCCGCGATGGCGGCAAGGCGTAGATGTGTAAATAGATGTCTTGTCAAGAATAGAAAAAAAAACTCTCAGCAGAGTCGTTGTTGAAAACCTAGCAGTACATGTGCCCTGCAAGTAAACTTCATTATGTATATACACAAGAGGCTGTGTTGTTGTGCTCGTGGGGAGACTACACAATGATAAAAAGAACACCTCGGTAAAATAAAAACGACAGCAACTAAGTAGGGAGGGGGGTATAGGAAATGAAGGACTATATGAGAGCGGAGTTTAGCAAGTGGTGGATAGTTTCTTCATTCTTTTTGTGAATGCCGTTCTGCAGCATCATTTCTGTTTGGAATACACAACGTGTCGCACTTTATCTGCCATGATCTTGGCCCCTCACTTGTTGCTTTTTCGGAGTGCACATCTCGAATGATAGACTCTGTCTTGCAATTCAGCGGGCATTATGTTCCACGATGACACCCAGCACATCTTCGCCGCCACCGAAGCCGAGGTGTACAATTTATCTTGGTGGTGCAAGTTTGGCTTGTAAACAGGTTCTAATGCACGCTTATACGAGACTCAGTCTCCAGTGTTTGGGCTGCCGTCACATAACGTGACTACAAACTTTGTGAAACTTTATTTCTGTATATATTGATTGAAAAAGGCATTGCCACCTAAGGTGCAGCGCCTTTATTTGGAGCACTGATTGCATTTCTTGATTTTACTACTGCTTAGTTCAAAACAAAACATACTTCAGGTATCACCCACCCATAGAGTGGGTAGCTACTCTCAGGCGGCACTATATATCCACGACATGTCGCTGTCTAATATTAGAAATTAATGTGTTTTCGCAACATATTTCACTATCTTCATGTGTAAATTGTTTCTTTTTTACAAAGCCAAATGATTTATGACACATATTTACAAAAGATTTCTTAACACCACATATTTTACATATTGGCCACCAAATATTTGCCCACAGTCATTGAAGTCAAACTTGTGCGTGTTGCAGGGTAGCGAACCGGATGCGCGTCTGGTTAACCTCCCTGCCTTTCCTTGCATCTTTATCTCTCTCTTGTGCGTGTTCGTAGCACGAAACATAGCCTTTGTGATTTTTTTATTTGCATAGAGATTTAACATTCAGAGGACAGAACGTTAAAATAAACTTCTGTCGCAGGGTAATACGGCTTCGGTGACGGCGTGTTTATGGTAGAGAGCCTACTCCATGGTTTATGGAGAGAGCCTACTCCAACTAGCGGGTCGCGTTGGGAAAATAAAAAAAAACCTACGTTGTGAGCACGGCAGAGAAGCAGCGCAGCACATTTAAAGCGAAATGTCGTCCACCAAACAGCGCCAACTAAAAGGGTAGCGATTGCGATTTGTTGAAACCGGACATAGCTGTACAGTGATATATACAATGATACAGTGTACCATACTGCGAGTCGCTAACAAACCTCCAAAACCATTGTGTGCTTTTGCAAGTTATTTCTCAGGTGGGCCAGTCGGTGCATCATGAACTTCAAAGACGGGGAACCAGCGAATACGCAGAAGCACGTACTCGAGTAGAAGGTGGTACACATCAATAAACGCTGGAATTTTTTGTGATTTATTTGAAATTGCCCTGCCGTGGTGGTCTAGTAGGTAAGGTATTCGGCTGCTGACCCGCAGGTCGCGGGTTCGAATCTCGCATGCGGTGGCTGCATTTCCGATGGAGGCGGAAATGTTGTAAGCCCGTGTGCTCAGATTTTGGTGCACGTTAAGGAGCCCCAGGTGGTCGAAACTTTCGTAGCCCTCCACTACGACGTCTCTCATAATCATATGGTGGTTTTGGGACGTTAAACCCCACATATCGATCGATCGATTTATTTGAATTTACAAGGCCACAAAAGGCTTGTCGCACATGCAGATTCCGTCACTTGGCATGACACGTGACACATAAAATATATTTTCTTGCTAGGGGTGCCAACTCCTTTGACGTCAGATACAAGGATCTATCGCTGGTATTGCTATCTTTATGATGTGCATTGTGATATGCTTGTAAAATTTTCCACTCACATCTAGTCTTTCAGTAATATAAAATGATTGTGTTATCAGGAAAAGTGAGAATTTCATGCAAGAGCGGCATTAAACAGCCAAATTAATTCCCAGATCACCACTCAGTGATGTATTGTGTTCTTGTGACCACTTATCTACAAAACGTTTTGCCTGTCGAATATACACTTTTCCGCACACCAACGGAACGAGTGATTACCACCAGTCTTGCACTCAACAAAGGGTTTCACTGGGTAACTTCACAGGCCTCTTTCTTTCCCCCCGCTACCTATCATCGTAGCCAAGCCTGCCAAATTGTATGGCGCAGAAAATAACTACGCTGACAATTTTCTTGTGTGTCTTTTTTCTAGTTTCTGCAAAAGTTTATGAATTTAATGTCTGCCTTCAACATTCTTCACATTTTCTGAAGACCTTCGTACTTTTATACCGTTCAGATTTTTCAATCTAACTTACACCATAAAATTAATCAACAATGAATAGAAAACCTGAACGCATCAGCCTCTCGACTTGCTGCTTGAGGCTATATATACAGGCCAAACGATGGAAGCAGCCCTTTTTTCCCCACGTTCATGAGGTACATAAGTGATATATGCCCCACTTGGCCAACTTCAAATAGTTACGTTCATATGCATCAGCGATTTTTTTATTAGAAAAACAATGACACAAGGCTGGCTTCATGCCGGGCATATATAACAGGTACTGTTGTTTCTTTCCATGGTTATATCTTCAAACAGAGTCAGATAATTGAGCACCTTTGCTGACAGAATGATACATTATGCGCTATTAGATTTAAGCGCATTTCTTATAACCAAGCATGTCATAAGTAATATTAGATGCACTAAAACGAAACCCAACTAAAATGATTATCACTGTTCTCTTTTGTTGTAGATCGTGTGCAAAATATTATTCGTTAAATTTTGCAGATTCATAACACAGAGAAGGCTTAGGCCACAAACGAGCGCGTAAAGCAGGCGCATCCACATCAAACGACGTCATGAAATCGTTGCACCAAGCATTCGTCTCGATTGAGCGAGCGCATCGTTAAACAAAACGATAAACGGTATAAAGAGACCCCGAAAAAAGGCCGCGGACTGCCACCGCGCTCGAATAAAACCTTCGGGGTAATCGGGACATAATGCCATGCTGAGTGACGCCGCCGCCAGACGAAGGTATGCGCGAAAAATTCTTGCTCCCTGCCGAAGTTTTCACTGCGCTACGCACCAATCCATCATATCACAGTTAAGCGAATCCATCCGCTACAAAATATAAGCGTGCGACGACTACTGCACGTAGTCAGTGATCGTAGAAGTTACGGTGTAGTGGTGTCGTTCGCTCAGTCAGTGTGTCGACGAAGAAGTACGCAGAGATGACGTCGTGCGAGCAGTGAAGTATAGTGTAGGAGACAGCGTCACTGAAAGACAAAAAAGATACTCACGTCTGCCGAAGGGAAACCAGAGGCCAGAGTGCTACAATTTGGGTGGGATCGTCCCGCAGAGTTGGTGAGTGAAAGCACTTGAAGTTATCGAATATATTGTAGTGCTTATCAGCGGCGCTGATTGATTGTTTCCTCATTGCTTCTTAAGTCCATTCCAGATGCATTGTGCTTGAACCAGTGAAACGTCCCAGTGGTTGTACTGTCTTGTATGAGAGTAAACTGATTTTCCGTTATCAAAACTTGTTTCAAACTCCGTCCTAGGACTACAAGCGGAGTTTGTTGGTGCACTCAGGGTATACGCATATACCGTGAAATGGTTCGTGCTTTCGTGGTGCAGTTTGGGGTGCCGGTACTGCAATACTTAGAAACTGCGGGCACATATCTTTCGTTGACAAAGTAGTGCCAATGAACCATACTATTATTAATACGATGGCGTTCCAGACACTGCGATCAGACTGAACTCCGTCTTTAAGGTAAGGCAAAAAATACTTGTTTATTTAACTGCACTCGGAAGGGCTCTGCTGTCACTTGAGCGTCCCCACTCGCGCTCTTCTTCTTTCTCGTGTCCTTGTCCCAGCCCAGAACGTGAAAAATAATCGACAATATAATGCACTATTAAGTAACTTAGGAGGGTTTCCAATAAGCACTGAGACCGTGATAACCATAGAAGCGACGTCGTATTTTTTCTGTTCCCGGGCTTCACTTGTTTTTCACTGGCATTTAGACGTCATGTGATTCCTCCTCTCTCAGAACAAGCCCTCTGGTCGAGTCATTGTGATTTCTTCTACGTAAACAGTTTTAGGCAGGCAACATGCATCACCTCTGTCCTTCATGAACATCGGCCACTAGTGGTCATATGTGCAATTTCATAGTTTTGGTTAATATGTGCGGTTTAACATCCCAATACCACCATATGAATATGAGAGACGCTGTAGTGGAAGGCTCCGAAAATTTCAACCACCCTTGTATTTTTGACGTGCACCCGAATCTGAGCACACCAGCCTGAAACATCTCCGCTTCCATCGGAAATGCATCGGCTGCAGCCGGGATTCGATCCCGCGACCTGCGGGTCAGCAGCCGAGTACCTTAGCCACGAGACGACTACGGCGGGGCCCATTTCATAGTTTACTTCGCTCAAACGATGAATGGCCACAGACCGGCGTAGTGTGCTAATAGCTTTTGGCTCAAGCCAAGCCTGCGTGTTGGTGTCCACACTCACACTTGATCACTGGGGACGTGGTTTACATGCCGGTGTTAACTGTTCTAGTGATTTTTCGAGGAAGCTTGACCTTTCAACGTTCGTAAACATATAAGTTTATGTTCCGCTACTGCACGACGCAAAGTATACGCAATTCCGTAGTCGCCATGGACGTCAAAATTAAAATAAAAAAATAGAGTCCAGCGTATGTCTAGGTGAGGGAGCGCAGGGCAAGTAGAAAGTGCTGTAGCCAGTCGTTCAGTGTTTCGCAAAGTTATAGGCGTACATCATAAACGATAATACTTCGTTCTAGCTCTTGTGGTACGGGGCGGCATACGTTGACAACATATTAACGAACGTTCGGTTTGTGCTGTCGGTCAGGTAATTGGATTGTAGTGATACGCACTTAATTGTCGGAACTTGGAGGCGCACAAACAAAATGATTCCACAACATCGGCGCTAAATTGGCAACCATGGTCACTTAATATATCACGTGAGGTGCCCCGTACCGGAGTGTGACTAAATGCATGAAGAACTGATTGATTGATATGTGGGGTTTAACGTCCCAAAACCACAATATGATTATGAGAGACGCCGTAGTGGAGGGCTCCGGAAATTTAGACCACCTGGGGTTCTTTAACGTGCACCCAAATCTGAGCACACGGGCCTACAACATTTCCGCCTCCATCGGAAATGCAGCCGCCACAGCCGGGATTCGAACCCGCGCCCTGCGGGTCAGCAGCCGAGTACCTTAGCCACTAGACCACCGCGGCGGGGCGCATGAAGAACTGCGAAACCTGAAGAGCCGTGGCGGAGGATAAGGCAGCTGTTTTCTAGTACGACGTCACGTAGTCAATGCACACAATTATCAACTGGTTGCCTCTTCATGAACTTGGAAGTGGGCCTACGAAGACAGCGCTGACCTTTTCAAAGGGGAAGTGGTAGGCTTTACGGGCTGCAGCTGACCGAGTGAACCTGACGTGAGTCGCTTGTGGCTCTGACAGTGCACACGATTCCCCACATAGTTTCCAACTGCATTGGCCATATTAGGTCAATGGAACTGCCCTTTTGTGCGGCTAAGTGTTCGTGCGTTTCCGAAGTGGCCATAGGGCGGTTAATCGCTGTCTGAGACGCAGAACAAATGTTTAAAGAAACGCAGAAATAGTCAGCAGAAAGCGGCCCCCGTCATTAAAACGTTCCTTTCATAAAAAAAAGCATTTCGAACACCAAATTGGCCTTCGGTTATTGGCTCTTTTATTGCAGGAAAAAGAGCCTTCAATCTTGTGTCGTTACGCTGCTTAACGTTAAAAATCACAGCTTCGGGATAGCCAGCCGACACAGAAGCGATAAAGTGGTCGTAGTTATCGGCTTCACAATCTGTCGCAGATAAGGCCATCCTGGAGAAGGAATCCGCATCAATGTGCCGACGATCACTCTTGTAAGAATTCAAGATATATTCTTACAAACGAACAGCCCATCGTCCACACCCAGGGCTGAGTTGTCCAGTGGCTAACCTCAGTTTTCTAGAACCTCCCTTCACTCAACGCTTCACCTTCACTTGAGAAAGCCGATGGGAGCGCCATTTCTCGGCACGGCAAGTAAGTGCACATCAGCGCTATTCTGCTGCGATTTTTGAGTAGCGCAGCATCATTTTCAGTCGAGCAGTGGCGCAGTGCTCAACTCTGTCAAGTGGAGTGTGAAAGTCGAGCCGAGGAGCGTTTCTGAATACGGGTGTAAGGTACTCAGCTGCTGACCCGCAGGTCACGGGATCGAATCCCGGCGGCGCGGCTGCATTTCCGATGGAGGCGAAAATGCTGTAGGCCCATGAGCTCAGGTTTGGGTGCACGTTAAAGAAGGCCAGGTGGTCGAAATTTCCAGAGCCCTCCACTACGTCGTCTCTCCTAATCAAATAGTGGTTTTCAAACATCTAATTCAATATCTTTATTTCAGTTTGTACGGACAAACTAATGATGGCGAGAAAAAAGCAGCGAATTTTACGCCGCTTGACAAGCCTGGCCATCCTTACATGTCAGCAGTAGAGCACTAAGCAAAAGCAACCACTGTACAGAAACTTCTTTCAAGTATCCATGAAAAATGACAAGACCTATGTGCCATATTTGATAATAGTAACTTCAATGTAAAACAATAACATAGAGTAATACAATATATGGATGCACGAAAGCATTTTATATCGCAGTGGCACGTATTGCCAAATAATGTTCTTGCGAAAGGCAGAAAGAGACATAGTATTTAGGCAGTCATAAAATGATGTGTTCAAGAACTTTGGCACAGTAAAACCAACAAAGAAAAACCATAATTTGTACATACATAGCTACTTTGTACTCTGGTATTATATGATGAGTGGCGAAACGTAAGTGGAACTATTTTAGATAAAAATATTTATTTTCTCCTATTTTTTCTTTTACAAAAACATGCAAATGTGTAGTCGAATAGTTTGTTTACAGGTAAAATTAATTATTTTAAGAATCAAAGTTTGGTGGGCAAATCGTAGGACCTATTTGCTGCTTTCGTTTTTTGTTTGTTTATTTTCAAAGAGTTAACTGATGACCACATGGAAATTGATTACAGCGTGTCGTTTGCTATTTGTTCTAAGTGTCGTATGTCATTAGAGGAAAAAAAATGGTTTGTGTCATCTCCATATATAATTTATTTCGCATTAGTGCTGATGTTAATAACATTATTTATATATATATATATATATTTATATATATATATACATATATGTATATATATATATATATATATATATATATATATATACATATATATATATACATATATATATATATATATAGCAGTGGCACCAAAATCCTACCATGAGAGACGCCATTTGAAATACTTCGAATCTGTGAAGCGTAATAGCTAATAACTACATATTGAGACCGTGAGCTAAGGTGTGACTTTAATAGGTTAAAAGCTTGTCAACGTATATCGTAGTGCTCTAATATTGCAAAAGGAATATCATAATTTAGGCAGTCGAAGGCTTTGCTTAAATCAACAAAAATACCAAGAGTTAAGAGCTGCGTCTCAAAATTCTTTAAAGTATATCCCTTTGAACAAACAGCGCACGCTCCGTAGATCTGTTCTGCGTAAAGGCATATTGACAGTCAGTTATTACGCAGTGTTTAAGAAAAACGTCGTTGAGACGAACGCGGATTAGTTGTTCTAACCTCTTAAAAAAATACGGAATACTAGACACTGTCCCGTAGTTTTCTAAAATGTTCACGTCTCCTTTTTTTTTATAAATCACGGTCACCCGGGCTAGTTGCATATCAGTAGAAAAATGAGCTGTTGTAAGGGCGGGGTTATAAATGTATGTTAGACAAGGCGTAATTATATCCAGAACATACTTCACCGGCCGACAATTATTATTATGAGCATCAAGACTAGAGGTATCTTTTACCGTTCTGCATATAGAAGAAAACTTAAACCCCACATATCCATCAAACAATGAAGAGCTCATCGTGTGAAGGTGCCGGAGGTGTCACGAAAGTCAAAACAGGGAATGGTGATCTGTGACGATGGTTAAAAGGTGGCCATAAACACCTTTGAGTGAAGCCATTGTATGGCATACTACCATCGGGCATTCCTGTTCGGTCACTGTGTAGTTGCGTTCAGGCTTGCTTAAAGAACGACTTGCGTGTGCCACGACGCGTTCCTTTTTACCAGAGCGTGGAATCATATTGGCGCCGATAGCGATGGTGCTTGCTTCTGTGTAAATTTGCGTGGGCGACAAAAAACTAAAGTTGCCTAAATATTAGCTGTAAAGTTAACAGACATGTACACTAGAGAAAAGTGGCATCACACCGAAAGGTTCATTGAAACAAGACTGCTCGTGCGTTGAAGATTGGTCAGGGTGTGAACGACATCCGCAAGCCTGCGTATTACCACCGCAAGTACGAGCAGAGCCCTATAAAGCTACGAAGTTCTTTCACAGACTTCGGTCGCTCGAACGATTTATCAGCCGCTGTCTTTTGTGGGTCCGGTCAAGTAGAATTTTTAACGACAAGATGTCCCGAAACCAATGTTTGGCGCACACCAAAGTGTCAGTTTTTCGAATTTAATACAAGAGCAGCCTTTTCGATGCAGTTGAGCACAAGATCTAGGCGTGGGTTATGCTCCTGAAACGTACGTCCAAAAATTATCATCAAGGTAGGACACGCTAATCTGCCGTTTCAAACCATGCACAATAGAGTCCATGAATCTTTTGATTGTTGCAGGAGTTATACATATTCTGAATGGCATTACGTCGTTTTCGTTCAGTTCATCGGGCGTAATAAATGCCATCTTTTTTTTGGCGGCTGCGTGCATCGGAATTCGCGCGTCACCTGATCTCAGATCAACAAAAAAAGTATAAAGCAGAATGCAAGCAGTCCAGGGCGTCATCAGTGTGTGGCACTGCGGAGGCGTCTTTGTTGGTAACAGAATTGAGTGGGCAATGCAGCAGCAGCAGCAGCAGCCTCGGCATGCTGCCTAAATGCATTTTCTTGTTTGCACAGCTCCTGAATTTCATTGCCGGCCTCGCCGCTCGTGTCCAGTGCCCGGTGATCTCTAGTTCGGACGCACACGTGGCGATCACCGGTGGTTTGCTGTGGGATAGCCCCCTCAGCGGAGAGCGACATCGGCTTGGTTTCTAGACGTGTTTGCTTGACACAGCTGGGATCTTGCGCACACCCGTGGACGCTACAATCATCGCAGCTCCGCTAAGTGACGCCACTACATCGGTGACGTCAGGAATCACCAGTATAAAAGCCCGGTCATTCGCACATCTCGGCAGTGGGCAATGCAGCAGCAGCAGCAGCAGCCTCGGCATGTTGCCTAAATGCATCTTCTTGCTTGCACTGGTATGTTACCTCGGCAACTCGTGTTGTATCCGGTCTTATGATCGATTCTTGCTGCTGCTATGTTGCCCACATGGTTATTCGTGAATTGGTCTTTTGTGCTACTGTTCCCATGTCGTTGATTGCCTCAGTCGCCTACTCCTGAGCGGGGACGTTGAGCTTAACCCAGGCCCAAAGAAAGTGGCTGCTTCAAAATTGAGTAAACCTGACGAGTCACATGAATACTCCCTAAGCGCTCTTGAGTCGTTGGTTGAGCTGGCAGTGTCAGTGTTGTGATAACCCCTTCCCTCGTAAAGGTTCTTTCCGATTTAGTTGCTTGCCAGAAAAATTTATCGCAAGACATATGCAAAATAAAAAATACTGTGATGACACGTTTTGACGCCTTGGAACTGCGTGTGACTGCTCTCGAGAACACATGCTCCAAAGCTCTGACTGAGCAAGATTCCGAGCAGCTTCGTTCCGAACTCGTTTGCTTAAAACGCACAGTGGCTGACATAACGGCTAAATATGATCTTGAAGACCGTTCGCGAAGGAACAACATCATTATTCATGGTATACCAGAAGATAAGGATGAGAATCGTGACACACTGCATTCCAAGGTAGTGAACGTGTTCAACAGGCTAGCCGTTGATTGTCCTTGTGTTGAACGTTCCCATAGGTTAGGTAGAACACGTCCTGGACGTTCTCGGCCTGTCATGCTGAAATTGCTAGATTTCAATGACAAACTTTTACTGCTAAAGAATGATTACAAGTTGAAAAATTCTGATATAAAACTGTCCGGAGGCTTTTACTCGAAAGTACATGCCGTACGTAAAAAGCTATGGGACGCTTCAGCTGAGCATCGTAATAACGGATCAATTGTCAAGATGAGGTCTGATCATTTATTTATCGATAACGTTCGGTATAATTGGGATGGCCCCTCAAACAGACTAGTAATTGCTCGTAGTTCTGACAGCAATGCCAGAACGACTAACGCATCTGCATCACTGCCTTGACCGTCCTATCAACCCACCATCTTGCGTTTTTGAACGTTAACGCCAAAAGCATTACAAACAAATTCCCTCAATTTTTTTGGCCAGTTTCTTCATGTTATTCTCATGTTATATGCACCACGAAAACATGGCTTCACGATGATATTCACGATTCAGAATTCACGCCTCCTGGTTACCTTGTTCTCTGTTGTGATCGCCAGAATAGAAAAGGGGGTGGTGTTGCCTTGCTTTTACGCTCAGATTTTAGTTTTAAAGCTCTATCTGGTCCCCTATACATTGAATCAGTTTGGTGCAAGCTAATAATAAATAAGCAGAATTTAACCATATGTCGTATTTATCGCCCTCCTGATGGCCCTAACGATCTGTTCGACGATCTCTCACATTTCATACATGAGCATCACCTGGATAGTTCGAATTTGATACTTCTAGGGGACTTCAACATCACCATAATTCACTGGCCTTCACTTACGTATTCTGCTTCTAGTGCCCCTGTCTGTAGGGATCTAGTTACATTTTCCTTGTCACATAACCTAATACAACTAGTTCATGAAAATACTCGGCAGAACTCCATTCTTGATTTAGTGTTTGTTAGTAACAGTCTTGTTCATTTAGGTGTCACATACGAGATCTTAGAAGGTATCTCTGATCATAATGCCACCCTCGTGCACATTCACTGTCCAATTCCACATGAACGTTTCAGCTATACCACATTTCAAGATTTTCCTAAGGCTGATGATACGGCTATTGTTGACACCCTGGCAGATAATCTTGATCATTCTGTGTCGCTCAGTACCGAGTGTCATATTGACGTGCTTGTCGATTACTTTGAGTCGCTAGTGAAGTCATGCATAACTTGCCATGTTCCACTGACAACAAAAAATATGAACAAGAAACTTCCCTAAATGAACCGCGATATCATGCACCTATCACGACGTGTTAGCAGGCTGCGTGAAATTAAGCAATCTAATCCAGAGGCTCGCGCCTCCTTTGAAAAAGCTGAGGATGAACTTCGCACTATTACTAAAAATGCTAAAGATTTCTATTTTTTAGTGCAACTTTCTCAACTACTAAAGTCAAATCCTCGACCGTTCTGGACGTCAGTATCGCCTAATACGACCGGCAGTACCTGTTTTAAGATTAACGATGCTATAACCAACGACCCTGATGTCATTTCGAATGCTTTCAACTTCTACTTCCAATCTGTTTTCACCCTCAATGACCATGCAGCTCTGGGGTTCAGGTATGTTGCTCAGAATAATAAACTTGAAAATATCGCAATTAGTTGTGATGGTTTCTTAAACCTTATCCTGAAACTTGATACTAAAATATGTACCGCTTCCGATTGCATTCCTAATTCTGTTCTTTCACGATACTCTTTATGGACAGCAAAATACCTTACCTTAATTTTTCAGAAATCCTTGGACTCTGGTGTAGTACCACGATCATGGAAATCTGCCAAAGTACTTCCCTTGCATAAATCAGGCGATAAACAACTTCTTTCTAATTACAGACCAATATCTCTTACACCTTATTCTTGCAAGATGTTAGAACACATCATTCACAAACATATAATCGAATTCCTTGACTCTAATAATATCCTATCATCAGCTCAACATGGTTTTCATCGCGGATATAGCACTGTGACACAATGAGTCGATTTCATGCATGACATTGCTTATAACTTAGACCTAGGTGATCAAATAAATGCCATTTCATTGATTTCTCCAAAGCTTTTGATTCCGTCATTAATTCTAAGCTATTGTTAAAACTAAACCTCATTCTCGATAACCCTCGCATTGTTTCTTGGATAGCTAGTTTTCTTCATTCGCGCTCACAATTCGTTTCTTTCAGCTCGACAGATTCATCTCCCATTGACGTCACATCTGGTGTTCCTCAGAGATCCGTTCTAGGCCCTTTATTATTTTTACTTTTCAATTATGATTTACCTCATAGCATCTCATCTAAAATAAGACTCTACGCAGATGATTGCGTCCTCTATGAAACTATCAACTCCAGTGACGATCATTACCATCTCGCGCAATCACTCACGTCTTTTAGCAACTAGTGTGACACGTGGCAAATGAACGTTAACTGCAATAAAACAGTCGTAATTTCCTTTACCAATAGGCGCAACCCCTTCTCTTTTGACTATTTTCTAGGTGGCACCGAGCTCAATAGAGTTTAACAGTACAAATATTTAGGAGTAATTCTAACCGAACACCTTTCATGAACTAGCCACATTGATCATGTATGTCGTAAAGTGCTAAAAAATTAGGTTATTTGCGCCGCCCTTTACCTAACGCCCCTCGAGATACTAAACAGCTTTTATATAAATCACTCATTCGCCCTGTTCTCGAATATGCATCCGTAGTTTGGTTCCCTTACAAACACTGTGAAATAAGCCTACTAAAAAACATTCAGTGAAAGTCTATCCGTTTCATTTTTCATACCTATAGCCGCAACTTCTCGCCGACCACAGCCCTTCAATCAATAAACATCCCATCACCACTCTCGTGATACCAAAACGAAGCTTTAAAATTTTTATACGGAATCATTAACTCCTGCTCCGGCCTTGGTCATGGTAGCTTCATCACATTTACTGATGATAGTTGTACCCACAGTTCCCACGCTTTGAATGTAACACCTTTCTTTGCTCGTACTAATACCTTTAAATACAGTTTTTCTCGCGTGCGATAGAACTGTGGAATTCCCTGCCTGGTAGCATTCGCTCCTTACCACTAACCTACTTCATAGTTGCTGTCGATGAATATGTTACTGATGCGTAATTAACTTCATTTTTACTTTTGCTTTGTTACGAGTGTACTTACTTCACAATTTGTATTATTTGTTTGTATTTTTTCTCGGTTGCCTAGTATTATATAACGCCCCATTCCTGTGATAGCCCTGAATAGGGCTGCAGTATTTATAAATAAAAATAAATAAAAAAATAAAAATTCAGTCGATGGTGGTAAAGGCAGAGTTTCCTCGTTCTTCTTCATTAGAGCAACGGGCGCAGCCTACACACTAAACCAATTCTGACCTTTAAGGATGTAAATTAGCTTGTCGCCAGACGAACACCCTTTGCTCCCTATTGGGTGTTCAAAAAAGGGTGCTGAGAAAGGGTGCAGAGCTCAGCACCCTTAAGAAAAAGGTGCAGAGCAAAAATTTGAAGGGTGTAATGAGTGCACCCTTTAAAAAAACGTGCTGTGATGTCATAACACCCGTTCAAATGGGTGCTGGAAGGGTGCTCTACATCGACGTACCAGTAGGCCAAATCTAGGATTGACGCTGGAGATGGCTAAAAATGCAGATTGCTGTATACTCTGTAGACCATGCTGAGTGACAGCCCACATACAGTTTGTTAGTACTTGAACACATGTACTAAGTCGTCCATTCCACCCTGAACACGTGCACCATGCACGCGGCCGGCCCTCCACAGAGTGCCTTCCGCAGGCGCTTATGAAACTAGCACTGAAACACAGTGACAGCTCTAGGTGGGGCTTTTGCATCATCGTCTTTCAAAACACAGTGTCTCTGCAGTGAAGCTACTGGTAAGTTGGCTCCAGTGTTTTGCTTTCTCTATGTATAGGCAAATAGAGAATCCGGCACTGTTATTGAGAAGTGCTGCAATTGTGCCTTACCCTGTCCAGGTGCTGTTCCTCGGGTTTTCGTTTTTGGCTGCTCTGGATAGAACAAGCTGCACTTCTAAATAACAGTGTCGAATTTTAGATAAGCTGGTACTGTTGCCAGAGCAAAGTTAGCTTCACCACAAAGGAAGTGTGATTTGGCGAAGCCGTTGTTCTCCAGCAGTCAACAAAGTGGAGGCCCACTTACAGCTGTCTGTACGTTTGTGTACTAGTTACCAAAGTGCCCTCGAGAAGCGCTCAGAAGAGTGTCGGTTGCATAGTGCATTGTTCAAGGTGGAAGTAGACAATAAATATATACCTTAAAGCAAGCTATATTGAATAAATATGTGTGTTTCAATAATCATGAAATTGATCCCAGAGTGCGTATATGGCCTGTGCTAGCCATTTTTGGTCTAGAATGAATGTAATCTATTCAAGGCCCCTTGCTGCACACATGCATGCACAATCTATGGATGCTTGGTCACCATACAGACATGCATGCCTGCAAATTAAAATTCACAAGTTTCGAATACTGGTGATTATTTCAAATGCCATATACTCACTTTGAAAGACACACAGATAATATGCACTAAACACAGAACCTTACCACATTGTGCTCTTTTAAATTATGTGTAGCAGACGTGAGCTTTTATGCATCTGAGAATGCAAGATATTAGGCCCCAACAAAAATTCATGACAAATAAATTAACATGATACCAATAGTCACTATTTTATTGTACATAGCATGCAACCGAAAAAGATTGACAATGGTAAACATGAGCTATGACCTTCTGCATCGATTGTAATGGTGAGATCTTTGTGAGTGAGGATCAATCTTCTGTTTTTTCAAATCTTTTTTCTTACGAGTAGACATCTTTTTTGTGACGAGACTTCTTTTTCAACTTTTAACATTCTGACTTCCCCCCTGCATAGTAAGTAACAAATAAATTATTTAGAACAACAAAATATAATTTAGAGGCACCAGCAGTCCAAAGGCGCTCATTGAGGGTGTTGCCAGTGAGTGCCCACAAAATTGAAAAAGAAAATAGATAGGAAAGTAGGTGTGTGGTAAAACATGTGGGCTTATATAACATGCTTTGGTCATCATGCTAAAAGCCTTGACTACAAACTTGCTCAAGGCTTATTTACAGCTCTCCCTTTATATATGTGTGTGTGTTTCTAAACTTGTGCGTTACAAAATCACAAATATTGGCAAAGTAATGCAAGTGGTGAAGGAATTAATATAATGTGATCATTCAAACACTTGCACAACTCATCTTCAGCTGCCCAGGCGACTTTGGTTCCTTTTACAAAAGTGTGGTCAGAGCGCTCCTTCTCTACAGTACATCCGCACCCGGAAGCCTAAAATAAAGACAGAAGTAATCACTACGAGTTTCACAAGACAGACTGTCCAAGATACAATATACTTTGTCATACTGGAGTGTTTTTAGTTCTATGTGAGTAGAAGTCAGCATCAAAATTCGCTTTGTTTTCAACTGAAAACATGCTTGTTGGAGGTCCCCCAGGCAAAAAACTGTGTAAACAACTTGACAGTACCTGGGGGCCTACAGAGGGTAGCACGTACAACAGATTTCACATACAAAAACAAACAGCATAGTAGAAAGAAAATTTATACACAAGAAACATCTCGGCAATGATTCAGCATGATGCACACGTGAAACATGAGTTAAGCTTGAGTAAAAAGCTATTCATCAAGTAATTGCGCACATCCGATTTGACAAACCAAATAAGGCACTGAAGTTAATTAGGGTTTTTAAAAAATTGTAAAGTGCCAATAAGAAATATTCTAGTCTAGCTCTACAATAGTGTGTCATGTATGTAGTACTAGTATTTGCCTGTTAGGTATGCTGTAGTCATGGTCATATTCAGTTTTCCTAATACCTAAAACTTAGTATGTTGCAGTCCAGCTGTTCATGTTCAGTAAATAATTGTTTATGGTAGCATTTAGGTTACAAAGTTGATGCTAAAAATTTGGCAGACCCCACATACTTTGGGAATCGACGTTATGCGAAACACGCATAACATCTATTTTAATTTTTTTATTGAGCGATCTTATGAAGTGGAGCTCAATATAAGTACAAATTCTCGCACACACATACGTTAAACAGCCGCATATGTTTCATTTGTTATGGGGAGATGTCACACCTTTGACAACATTAGCAGTTATTTGCTGTTTCGTAACGATGCTAACAGAAACATGGATATTAGCCACACTAGAAGTGGTAGGCTGGTATGAAGCACTGGTGTTTGTGCTGGCACTCGCGACGATGGTAGCCCTCAACACTGCTACACAAATACTTCACAGGATGATGCCTGACTACAATTACCTTGACTCGACCTCACGGCTGCATCATAGAAGTGCACATATAATAGTTATAAAATTTGATAGCCAGTACTGCAACGACCGTTGATGTTACACAAACATTTGAGACTATTTGGAAAGTATAACGAAGGCCGGGCATGGCTCTGTGGTAGAATACTTAATTACCAAGCAGAATACTAGGTTTCGATTCCTGCTAGGACACTTGACTTTATTCTTTGCATTCATTTGGTCAATGCTGCCTATGTCAGCTTTTTAACATGATACGGTTGAAGAGCTCGTGTCGCAGAAAACCCGCCGCCGGCGTCTGCCCCGTTGGTTGTGAGCGAAAAATCGTCTGTGCATCTGTGACCGAAACATCAAGGTACCTAGTTTCCAGAAACTCAAAATTCCTACTTATGACCTAATGGAGGCGTGCTAATTGCTGCAAAACAAAACCCCCAAGTCGTACTACTAGACACTCAACACAGGGCTTAACACACGGAAGTCTATGGACATCGGCCAAAAATTAACGTTAGATGTACAGCGCTATTCCTTTTCTCCATTTCATGAACTACACAATGCCATGATAATTGTACCTTGGTATTTTTGATGGGCTATATCGCACAAAAAATACAAGGATTATGTCAAAAGAATGGCATCAAATTTTACCGGCATGTTATCGAAATAGAGACACAGGCTACTAGTCTTATTTATAATGCTAAGCGCATTTAAGGTAAAGGCATTGAAGATAGCTGGTGGCCTTTCTCACTATCTAGGTATCAATTTTTCACTATCTAGGTATCAAAATTCTGCTATGTCAGTCATAGTTTACTGACATTGCAAGCTCAAGAAAAGTGTGGCTCTGAAGGCATCAACACAGCGTTTCGCCAGATCTTCTAAGAAGGCAGTCTTTAAAATTGCTAATAATTCGATTTTTGCTATAAATTTCGTGCTTTGCATCCAAATGAACCTCCATCCAACTTGTTTTTTTGCATTCGTGCTCTCACTAACTACTCACCTTGTCTTGTCAAGTGTTCGTTGACATAAATAGGACTACTTGATCTAAAACGAAAGGCCACTGCAGACAGACGTAAGTTTTTTGTTTTATCCAGAACATTTCATTTGTAACATTGTTCATAAAGCACTACTATTTTTTTTTCAAACTAGGCTTGTTTGTTCCTACTCTGTCTGCAGTGTCAATATCATCACGAGTAATGGTTTTTCCACCATCGCCCAAAATTTCGGACAGCGTCAAAAGAAAACCCTCGTCTGAGACGCCTTTGATGTCGGATAGTTCAACCTTGAATACAGTGTAAATTCTTCAATTTTCATCTGAAGTTGCTTATTTTCACCTGGAAGTTTTTTGTGCCTGTTTCAAGGTGCGACAGGCTCTTCATGCAAAGCCTTTATTTCTAAAGAGAGCGCGTTGACACTGTCACCACCTTCGTTCCACACTTCTTGAAGGACCAAAGTTCAGTATGAATTTTGTGCTTGAAATTCTCCGTTTACTATGACAAACAATTCACAGGAAACATTAGTACTCTTGCTTGGCAGGAGTGCATGCAGTAATTCTAACACAATTAAAGCAAGAAATAAGTGTCTCACCTGTGCAAAAACGATTTTGGCAAGCACTGTGAAGACCACACACACTGCTGCCAAACTGAGGAGAATACGGAGAGCACTTCATATAAGCGTTCAGTAGCTTGGTGAGGCACAGCGCATAAGCAGGGTGGACAGAGCTGATGCTTGAAACAATGGTTTAGAGTTCGCTGGTGCTTGGGCTCCTTGACCTTGTCAGAAAATTTTCTTGAGCAGCTTCACTCAAGTGAAATGACAGACCGTGCCGAAGAATTTCTGCACCAGTGCAAAAAAATTATTTTATTGAGGTTTGTCTAGACTGCATGCGCTGCTTGTCAAATTGCCGTGAATGGCTAGAAACGCATGGCCAACATATATTTAGTGGCACGCAACTGATAAATACAAAAAGGGCATGCTGCAGTATAAATACAACAAAAAACATGCTGCTGCAGAGCTTTTTCATGTCGATGTCATACATGTGAATTTTCATTCACCTTTATAGCTCACTCATGCACCAAGATGAAGTTAGAACTTTCAGATGAAGACACCCCCTTTTAGCTGTATCGACTGCACGTAATTAAGAGATAAGCATGCGTGAGTAATGCTGTTGCCTGCAATCAATAAATTCTGTTCTTGAAGCTGACCAAATATATGCACGAGTGCATCCATACAAGCACATTTGCATTTCTGTAGTTATGATACCCATGTGATGTGCTTCTTAAGTAAATGCCATGCAATATGCACCATATGAATAGTTTATTCCGTAAAATTGCAATGCCACTGCATATACATGTCCGTATGCACATATGCATCCACTGCAGATAAAGCATAAAATTAAAGCAATACTGACACATGAATTTTTTACCAAGGTAGTGGAGGGCTCCAGAAATTTCCACCACCTGGGGTTCTTTAACGTGCACACAAATCTGAGAACACAGGCCTACAGCATTTTCACCTTTATCGAAAAAGCAGCCAGCAAGACCGGAATATCATCCTGCGACCTTCGGGTTAGAAACCGAGTACCTTAGCGACTAGACCACTGCGACAAGACTTCAATCTCCCTGTTCCCCCGTGTAGGGTGATAGACCGTCTTTGGTGGTCTGGCTAACCTCCCTGCCTTTCCTTCTCTACCATTTATTCTCATGAGTTCAACGAATGAAGCTTCTTTCAAACAGCTAACATTCAGAGGTTTACGATTTGCCTGAAATTGAGTTCACTAAATGAATATTGTGTGCTGCTTCATAGTGATCATTGATCTAAATTGTTCTGGTTGGCTAAAAAGGCACTACTCCTCACTTCTAATCAAACAGCACAAGCTGTCTAATGACCATAGGGGAGGAAAAGTGGAAACGCTAAGACAAAACATCAATCTTGAACCCCATGCCATTACAGTGAAGCAGGCAAGCTTCTGCAATACTGACCGGCAACCAGGATTTCAGACACTGCAGATAGCTACATAACGTAATGTTTTCCCAACGTGATGTAAAGGCAGTAGAATCACATATTGCCTAACCTGCTTCATTATGATAACGATGAGGTCATAACGTTATTGGCCTCTGTATGCTAATAACAATTTACCTTGCATATCATGTGACATTAACATTCAATATGACGTCATGAATTTTGCATCCTACCATGTGGTTTAAGTACCAACAAGGCGGTTTTAGTGACGTTGGTGCAAGGCAATAAACAACAATCACTTGGTGAACATTATTTTTGATATTATTCAATTGGTCTGATGCGTACATCTTCAAAAAACGGCAGTTTAGATTTGTTCATTCTTAGATAAATACAATGTCTAAGTTTGCATGTCAGCAGCAACATATGCACGCATTTGGCGCGCATACTGTGATGTATAACCTTATTGTGTTTCGAGCAATAAATTAGGCATTCATACACTGCACATATCACAGGTCACTTGTAAATCTGCAGCGAGGTCATAACGAATTTATGTTATCAGATAAAGCGTTACACTTGTATTCGAAAGTGTCATTGGAAGGTTTGGTAGAACTTAGTTTTAGAATGTTTGTAGACGTATAGGTATTCGGCAAATTTTTATCCAAAGCGGGCTGCAGCACCCACAATTCTTATACAAACCAGAAGAATGCAATGATATGTGAGCAGGGGGGAACAAGCATTACCACCGAAATTGCACTCGAACGAGTGAACTACTGCTCAACCTTGCGCTTGCACAGTTAAGGTACGGCTATTCGGCCACTCATAGAGAAAATGTATTGACCTAGGCGTAATTGCACGCTCTGAGAACCGCACCTACAGCACGCTGTGTCAAGTTTAGCACACTTAATTAAGCTGAATATCATGATAATTTAATATTATACGTGCCCGGTGGATGCAAACACATTTGGTGACACAGGAAAACACATCTACCTTATAGTAGTCACACAGATTTAATGATCATGTAGCTGTTGAAAAGAGGACGCGTAACATATAAAACTTTCTTCATATACTTCTTTGGCACAGAAAACGAACAAGGCTGCGTAAATAGCAACGCGGACACCACGTTATTCTTCTCCATTCTTTTAAATTAAATACGCAAAGATCTAACTCAACGCGAATCACCGGAATACCCCAACACACGCGACACACAGACGACGTTTACGGCTTCCATGCGCAGTCCCCGAACGGCGTTCGACGGCATTGCAAAAATATAGTGATGCATAGCGTGAAGAGCATCGCCCGCCGACTCACAGCATCACAGCGCACATTGCTTTAACCTTCTTCCCCACAGAAAAAATTCATCCGCGCGTAACGTCCCTGAGCTTAGACTTGAGCCTAATGAAAGCAGACACGCCAGCAGGCCAGCTACGTTAATAAAAACTCACTTACCCTCTACCAGCTACAAAAACCTTAGTTCACAACGTTATTATACTATAGCGCTTTCGGTGTTAACCGCGGGAGGAGCCGAGGACGCGAGCGGAAGTATAACAGCCTGGATCGGGCACGCCGCGGCCTGGCCGGAGAAGCAAAAAACAAAGCGTCGACAGCAGAAACATCCACCTACCTTTTTAGTTTGGCGAGCGCTCGACGGTACAAAGCAGCCGGTCCTCTCTCTAGTATAGTGCATCTTCGTAACAAGCAGCACCGACAGAACACGAAATACAGCGCAAGCACACTTTGAACAACATAAAAAATCGACTTTGAATGCTTGGCACACGGTCGTTGCGGTCTTTAGGAAGATACCGCCATTTCTGTCCTGCTGACGCCACCAATCCGCATTTGCGCACCTAATTTTTTATATGATAAGTAAATAGATTATTTCTGCCTAAACTTTAAGTAAAAAAAAGTGAAGATAGATGATACCCTAGTGCGTATTGCATAGAATCTTTTTTACTTTTGAAAATGACAAAATCACATAACGCGTATTTGCGCGAAATTTGAAATGTGAAACAGTGCGCGAAATTTGAAACGTTTGGTTGCTTGTGTATTTCTTATACTAATACCTTGTTAACATCTGTACATTGGTTGAGTGGTTAAGCTGGCTGTTAAAAACAGTGTCAAAGCGGTTGTATATTAGTACAAAGTACAGGCAGCAAGCAAAATTTGTCCCATCAAAATAAGCGTATTAGTTTGCAAACAATATTTTAGCTGTCTTTAGTAAATTTTCTTTAGGAAAATGTTTTAGTCAAGGCTCATTTTAACTTGCTTTTAAGAATATTTCTATGAACAAAATCAAGAAAATGTTAATTTAATGTTATAATAGTAGAACGTTGAAGTCTATAGCCCGCCATAAATATTGGTAACACGTGTCAACTGATACATTGTAAAGTTAACAACTATTTGTACTACACAAAAACCATTTTATCTACCACGGTCTTGTTGGTTTGTATTTCTTTGCATTAACAAATGTATGATTTATATATACTGTCATGGACGAAGCTTTGTTTTCAATGTTAGGCGCAAACGAGGCCGAGAGCTCTATATGTGTAAGTCACAATCCTGTTGTAGCTCTACAAGCTGCGTACTCCGCCATTGGCTAGTGAGCTTGTAGCGCATGGCTTGCTCAGCGCCGGCCTTGAGGTGACGAGAAAAAGGCAGCAAAAATGCAAGAACCAGTGCAGAACTTACGTTCAGCCGGGCACTATCGCTATTCAGATATCAGTTACTGCAGTGGGGCTATTATGAGCCCATGGTTTCTAACCAGTAGACATCTAAAGGCTGTTGGTTATGCTCTATGACCACGTTACTCCCAAAGCTTTGTCGGCGACTGTGCACCCTAATGGGTGCTTATCAGCACCCATTAGTTGTTGCACCCTTTTTGCACCCTAGTTTCCACCCTTTTCATGTGTTCCCCCTTTAGGTTCTGCTTGTAGGGTGCTGATACGCAAATAGGGTGCTTAAAGGGTGTGCTTAGGGTGTCGGCACCCTTTTGACACCCTCAAAGGTCAGAATCGGTTTACTGTGTAGGGACTAACTGATTGCTCCCCACGAGAGCGGCCACCACTTAAGCAGACATACCGGCAGCTCAACTACTCAGCCTCCGTATTACTGCACTCCCCAAACACATGCACCCTGAACCTCATGCGGATCGAAGGGTCAAACACGCGCACCAACGAGAGAAACGTTTCTGAAGTCGCTCCAATGCACCTTCACAAACTCCTCTCGGCACCCACATCCATCAACAATGGTGGCTGTTAACCTGGCCCCACACTATGGTTGGCGCCTGCCATGCAGTGTTATTATTATTTATCATTTATTTAGTCAATACTGTAGATTTGTGGTCTATGCAGGGGGGTCAATTCAAATACGAAAAGGCAAGCTTAACGTAAAAACAGTAAAAGTGAAACAATGTCGATTTGCAGTCTGACCACATGTATTAGTGGCACAATTCCATGTTGTAATTTTTCTCAGAAAATATAAATAGTTAAATCGGTGAGTGCGATGTAAATATGGGGTGAAGGTGTCGGGAGGGCCTTCAAGCTAGGGGTGTCCGATACAGGGATGAATCTATAGCTAGTTTTTTGTTCCAAACTTAATAAAAATATTCTAATATAGCTTTTCGCGTTCGTGCCTGTAATAAGGAATTCTTAATTGCTTGCATTAAATCTGAAGAGATGGTGAAAAAAACACGTTGAATTTAGATCGTAAAGCCTTTCTTTGAATGCGTGCTAAAGTGTAAGTATTACGTTTAGTGTAAGGGTGCCATGTTATGCACGCGTACCCTAGTTTTGGTAGCACAAGGGCAGTGTAACATAACACTTTAACATTTGTGGGAGAAGTTTCGAGTTTATATTTAAGGATAAATATTTTCCTAAAAGCAGATGAACAAACGTTATCATTATGAATTCAACAGGTTAAATTTGAAGTCAATATCACACCAAGGTACTTGTAAAAGTGTACTTGTTGCAGTGGTGAAGACCTCTACATATAACTATACCACAACCGATTTTTTCGACGAGTTATTAGAAGGCAGACAAATTAAGGCACATTTCTCATTTTTACACCATTCGTGTCTATTGCAAAGGGTAGTGTTTATATCACTGTAATTATTTGTGGAACTAATTTTATTGAACAGAACACCATTATCCGCAAACAATATCATTTCTAAAACAGGGCGAATAACACTAATAATAATATTATGTGATAGAAAAAGCAAAGGACCTAACACACTACCTTCTGGTGCGCCTAAAGTGACCGGAAGACGGTCCGAGTGCTTACCCCTTACATCGACGTATCGTTTCTGGCTACATAGATACGCGGAAATCGAAGAAACAAATATTTTGGTATATCTATGGTTTCATGTTTGAAAATGAGTTTACTATGAGGTACTTCAACGAGAGTTTTACAGATATCTAAGAAGAGCATGTCTACTCTACCTAGTCTATCGAGGGTTATTGCAAGGAAACGAAATATTGTTATGAGTTGATTTATGTTTGAGAATACGTTCCGAAATACATGCTTATATTTTGTCAAAATGAAGTGCTCTTGCAAAAAGGTAGAAATACTAGAGGCTATGTTGTGTTCTATAAGTTTGCAGCATAGTGAAGTTACTGCAATAGGACGGTAATTTTCTATTGTTAAGCAGTATACTTTTTAAAAGCTAGGCAGTATTTGGCCAGTCCTCCAGTCAACGGGCAGTTGCAAAAATTACAATGAAGGACGATAGCCAAAAATTTCGCAATATATAAAGCATATAGTTGTAGAAATATGTTCGGTATACTACCAGGACCCCATGATGCTTTGGTTTTCAAATTTAGCAGCCCATATACTACACCAGGGTAAAAAAGTGTTTCTGCTTAAAAACATGCTGTCGTGTTACATACATAGTGAAATTCAGAAGCCTTGAACACACTCTGAAAATATCAAATAAAATGCCAGCCAATGTCTTCCGGATTTGTCACGATGTTTCCATTGACTGGTATTTGTGCTGCTGTTCTTTTTTATTTTCTATTACACAATTCCAGAATTGGCTGGAATTTTATCCAGTAACCGCAGCGGTGGCTAGAATGTTCGAGCGTACGATTCTAATGCGGGAGCTACCGGGTTCGCTCCCACTGTTGGCCGGGAACCCACCAGTTTTTACCATTGAGCAGAGGAGTACGGTGACGTGGCGCTCGGTTGCTTCTGGAGACTCATTTCGAAAAGTAGCCCATAAAGTTCTTCCAAGACCCCTGGGCGTACCTTAAGCCTCCATAGCCTTGGTGAAATAGTTGAGCATCCACCGCCACTGTGGAAGGCAGAGAATTGCTGCCGTCAGGCACCCACTTAATAAATATGTACAAGCGCACTTTTAGCCTGGTGCTCGGATGAACGCAGTTCATAGTCGCTTGGTATGGTACCCACCCTGAGGGACATTGTCTGCATGGGATTGCCAGACGTGAAATTAAGGTCATACAATTTTTACTCTGGTTTTCTGCGAAACGAGCGTTGAGGAGCACGTTCAGCGGAAATTCCAGCGTTGTTGTCGGCAACGGTGTTTTCGTCATTGATTGTGAGCGAAAGGTCATTTTATGCGTGACCGAAAAGTCTAGTACGCTGCAAATAAAAGAAATATTAAAACGAACCCCGCGGTGACAACGAATATCGAGCCCGGGTCATTGCGTGGCAAGTGCATGTGCTACCACAAGACCACACGTCTGCTTGTGAATACAGTGAAAATATTTCATCTGCTTAAAAAAGCAATGAAAGTGTATAGCCTTCCTGATTTACAAACACATGCGTGTTGTGTACATGCTTCGCAATACAACATAAAATAATACAGTAATATAGCGTGGTAGAACGACCCATTTACCTCAAACGCCAGAACATGCGCTTATCATAATCACTTCATGGTTTGAAGCTGGTGTTCAACTAGGAAAGACACAGACGCTACGGCTCCTCTTTCTGTAAGGCCTTGTAGTAGGTGCATTGCAAGTTCTAAAAGGTTCCAAGGAATAAGTACGCACTAAGAACAGGACATCGCTGTCGGTTCAACTCTTAGAGGCGAAGGTTGAGGGTCCCCAATTTATATGCAGTTCTACTCAGTTGGTTCATGGCAAATATATATTTTCTGGGCTCTGCGTTATCTATTTTTATAGACGGTCTAAAGCTATGAAAGTCAGAACTTAGCCCAGTGAGAATTAAAAAGCAAGTACTGGTTTTGATGCCCAAGTGACGTCAATGCAAGAAGCTTACAAATGCGAAATCAAAGCACACCTGCAAGGAATTTCTTTGATCAGTCACAACAGTGGCTACTGAAGTGACTACTCTCATTGTCTGGATTGAAATAAGGAACGTTGATTGGAAAGGGACCATCGAGTTCGTTAAACCGTCGTCGTACAACGAAGGTAGCTCAGCTTTAGTCTCAGAAAATAGGGACACCAGCAAACTGCGCATTAGTGTAATTCTCACATTCTGTTTCTAAATCGACCGTTGTACCCGGCTACACGGCTGATGACAATGGTGACATGAGCTTCGCCGAAGCGTGCCTAATGAGGAAAGAAAAGCGGTGAAAGAGCACTTTCGGGTTAAGAGCACTGACGCTATTTATTATCTGCAGGATCTTTTTGTGCGTGCTACTGTACCGCAATATAAGAGTTTATTGCCCTGTAGAGCTATCGAGTGGCGAGCTTTTAATGTATTCCTAAATGCAATAAATAGACAGAAATCAGTGATTTTTGTGAAAACATACGCAGTCTAATGATTATCATCTTCAGTCAACTTATGTTGTCGTATCATTTACAGCCTATTTACCTTTATAATGAATGTATTTATTAGATAGCGCTTTCTGATTTTTATATTCCGAATTTAGAAATCAGCCATTCCATGCATGTGTATGCTACCTTGGTGCAAAGAAAAACAAATTGTCGCATTTTGCGTAAATTTATTCCATCTTATTTCAAAAAGAGAAACTGTCTGGCACTCTCACCTGCACATTGGCTTCTCTAGCACTTTTTTGATCCCCTTAATGTAGCCGTACACATACATGACATGTAAATCGATTTTACTGTTCACGTGAACGTGAAAATGAGATGTACATGTTTTCTTCCCAGTCAGCCTTACCAGCTTACTGCGTTCGCACTTAATATTTATCACGTTTTGTTTTCACACAACAGCACTGTTCTACTTTTCTCTGTCAACTACTGCACTTGTTTCTGTTTATATATTATCAATAAAACACTCTCGTTTCGTTTATTGTAGAAAAAGAGGTAGGTTCGATATATGAAAGCTGTCTTTTTATATCTTGACAAGTCCTCCGTGCCCAATACAAGGGTTCGCGACGGTAATCTCAGAATAGTGAAATATTTGGACTTAATTATGATAGAAAAAAATACAAATGTTTTATTGCCTTTATTAAATGTAGCACTAGTAACTGAACAAAATGCACAATGTAATCACACAGAAAAATCATTTGTGAGCACCCTATTGGTATACACGGTAAGATTAGCAAGTTAACTTTGAAACTAAAGCCGGGAATTGAATCCATATAGTAACGCAAAAAGATGAAAACTGCCAGGCTTTGATTAGGGCCATAATTATAACTGAATAATAATTACTCTTAAACCAAACGCCCTAAATGAAGAGACATTCCTCATATACTTGAAGATGGTGCAAGTCGGGAGACAGAAAGAATGCCCACGCGCATAACTGGTTTACACCGTAACTGATGCTCTGGCAGTACATCCACCGTTGTAACACTGCAATGAAATCATACGTATGCTTTCTTGTATCTCCCTGTGTATCAGAGGCTTTATGCACTTTATGTCTTGTATTAAATTGCAACGGGTAATTTTTTGTAGTAGTAGGTTACAAAGAATAACAATTATTTATGCTCTCTTAAGTTATAACCTTGATGTTTATCGCGAGTCATCTTACTTTCGTGTGTTGCGAATGTTAGGCATTTATAGTGGTATTTACAAGGTATTGTACAGTTCAGTTTATATTTGGCACATTAAGATTTAGGCGAATCTATAATGAATGAAATTACCCTTAATTACCCGAGTTATGCTCTACCGCCCCACACACAGAGGTTGGCTACTCGGGCCTAAAGGAATGGTGGCGAGGACCAGACGAGAATACAAAGAGATAAGGCTACGCACGAGTAACGGAGCAACGATCCCGATCGTAAAAAGAATAAGGGCCCTCGGTATGATAATCGAGACAAATGGAGCTAACGGTGAAACGATCATTTAACTAAAGCACAAGATTACAAACGCCTAGAGAGTTCTCAAGAGGGTCTCTAGCAGAAGAAGCGGAATGAAAGGAGATAGTCTGATACGACTTTTACACTGTTTCGTCATGTGTCATATTGCGTACATTGCGGCATTTCACAACTGGTGCAAGGCAGAAGAAGCCAAGATCAACGTCCTTATCCACAGAGTGTACAAGGTGGCACTGGGTCTACCAGAGTCTACCAATACGCACCTGCTGCTTCAACTTGGAGTTCACAACACGTTAAGCGAAATAGCCGAGGTGCAGCGCACTTCACAACCGAAAAGACTATCGAGCATGACAGCGGAACGCCAGATCATGGAAAGTCTCGGCATCCGTTACTACACCGAACAAATCCAGAAAGTCGCTGTGCCAGACGCGATCCGACAAACGATAAGGGTTGAGCAAATTCCACGCAACGTTCACCCCGAACACAACCCGGGCAGAAGAGTGGCCAGGGCAAGAGCTCTCTTGTGCACTTACGCCGACGAAATGGGAACACGGTTCGTTGACGCCGCTCAATACGCAGAACGCTCGCGATTTGCAGTCATGGTCGTCGATTGGAAAGGCGAAACGAGAATATCGGCAAGTTTTCTATGTGACCACGCAAAAAAGCGGAGGAAATAGCGATGGCGCTCGCGCTCACGGATCCGTCAAGCACTACTGTCCTCTGTGATTTGAGACAAGCAGTAAGAAACTTTGCCAAAGAATGGATCTCGCAACGAGCGGCCAAAGTCCAGCGCAACAGAAAATTTTATCAAGAGACAGAGCTTCAAACCAGACTTCTGTGGTTCCCGGCTCACATGGGAGAGGTATCGGAGACACACCGCAACCTAAACGAGACGGCACATGCTAAGGCGAGCGAGCTCGTGAACCACGCCGGCGGCCGTTCTCTATGGGGAAACACCAATGACCGTTTGACGACTTATAATGAAATTAGCAAAGCTTTTAACCTGGCCCGCCGAACCTTTCCTCCACTCAGCGAGAAGCTGAACAGGATGCAGGCAGTGTCTTTACGACAGCTGCAGACGCACACGTATCCCAACCCATAGCTGTTTAACAGACCCCAATATATATTCCCCAATACCCCAATATATATTCGACGAATATATGCAAGATATGCCATAGTGAGGTTGCCACATTAAAGCACATGCTCTGGGACTGCGCTAGAAATCGCAAGGTGCTAAATCTGGAACCCTTCCGCCGCGGTTGGCTGCTGCCCTGTGCAGCCCTAGCCTCGGTGACCAACTCTGGGCCGTCCAGCAAGCAGGCCCGCGAGGCGGTGGTCCGGCAAGGTCTTGACGTCCCCACGCGGGAGACCTAATGTCCGGTCAGCGAAAGCTCTGCCGGACTTCTAATAAAGTTCTTATCAACCAACCAATGCACAAGCCTTCCTTCTTTTTTGATTTGTGTTTCTTTATGTTAGTGAGCAACTTTGAATTACAACTTGGAAAAAGTGTTGACCTTAACAACGACATTGAAAAAATGTTAGCCGACATCGTGTCACTTTTTTTAATCTGCTAGTACGTGGTGAGAAAAATAAAGTTTACAAAAATGAGTGAGACGCGGAAAACAATAATGTACTGTCATCCATAGGGTTTTTATTTAACACACTGTAATAAATACATGCAGCCGAAAGGAAAAAGACTTGACCGACATATTTTTCCTGATGATGCCATGTTGCACACAGCCATGAGTACTCCAGGCAGGAGAAATCAAATGCAAACTTCAGCCTTGGGTTGTGATGGTCTTCAGACTCTGCTCAGGCAACGCTGCGAAAAAAGCCGCCATGGTGCACCAGCACCCCCATCGACGAGCCGGCCATAAATGGGTAGTCCAAAAAGACCTGTATGCAAGCGAATATGCACAAGCCCTCCTGTTTTGTTGTTCTTGAAAAGCGTTTTTTTTAAATCAAGAACCTGGCAAGCTTTTTCTTTCAATCTAACCATGCTTCAGAAAAGTAGAAAGCCCATCAAAGTGCACTGTGAGTACAAAGCAAAACATGTCGCAATTATTTCGGCGTCCTGCAATTTAAGGTCAAGGGAGCATCGCATGACATCTACTTCGAGGCAATCACTTCAACGGTCGTTTTCTAACGCCTAAATGCGTTAAGCTTGCGCATACACATAGTGCCAAAGCGATGATACATACACGAGCAAACTATCTTATGATCAGTAGTACAAAGCTCATTTTATCCGGCACGAATAGCCGTGACAATTTTCGTCTTGCAGTTGCATTCTCTATCAATCTCTCGCTTCCTGTGTGTTGAACAGTTGCCAGAATGTTAAGTTGATAGTTTTATTCCGTTTTTATATACAGCAAATGGGGATACATGCGTGTTCACTTTGAGTGAGCAACGAAAGGCCAAACCGAGGCCTCCGGGATAGTTCTGACAATCACGGGGACCACCGGCAAGAAAACTTGATTGTGTTTGCGATAATTTCGCGATTTACTTGTGTGACGTACGTGTTTCCATTTTCTAGATAAAGCCAGAACTTGGAGCCTTCAAAGCCCTACGTGCGTAATGCTGTGTGGTGGCGACCACTTGAGACTGTCGGTGGTCGCGGCGTGTGCAATGTTTACGCGCGCGTCACCTCTCTACTGTTGCACGGCAAGCACCGTGGTCAGAGGCTCTGTTAATGTTCATAATCAACGTTACCACGGTTCTGCATGGTAACGATTGGGTGCATCATCGGCATATCACCTACGTTATCCCATTTTCTCATTCGACCAGCTGAGGGGAACGTGAGCAATTTCCTTACCCAACACGTTCGTGTCGGCCCGTATCCAGCATTATCACCGTACTTCTTCGCGAAAATTATGGAAATCAGCAAAACTGAAGTCCTTTACTTCCGTGGCAATTCACAACAGAATAGTAGTGTCGACCGGTGTCTTTTTTGTAGAGTGCAGAGCTGTTGCGTCTGCTCTTGGTTTCGCCATCGTTTTGGCGAGTGGACCAGCAAGTACTTCATGGCGGTCCGGTAACGCGTCCGACTAGCAAAGAGAAATGCGTAGCTCTTTTTCTAAGTGTTCAATGCACAAATACACCTAAATTTTAACTCAATGATTGTTTTATACGCTGTATTGTCGCGCTTGGTTGCGCAGAAAACTGTGCATTAGAGTCAGGCTTAGTCAGGCTACTCAAAACTGCGTCGACAGGTGGTGCTGCATGTTCCAAAACTCTAGAGCCTGATGTCTATAGGCCACTCGTGGGGCAACGACTAGCACTTGTGCTGCTAACCAGGCTTTTTATGTGTGCTTTCATAATCTCAATTATGAGTTGCAATCGCTGTTAATTGCTCACATTGATTGAAAGCAGATCTATCATTGCAATAAAAGCACTGACTTCTAATGACTATTGGTTTGATTTATTTGTCCACATAATAGTTCACATAATCTATATGTCCACCTAATATTCTTGTTTTTTTTAGAAAGAAAGGCGAAGTGCCGGACAGTATAATGCACCTATTTTTACGCGATGCTCAAACGAATCAACGATATATATGACTTATAGGCCAATGCCTACTTTGTGTACACATATACTTAGCCGTTTCGCTGAACACGCTATATGTTCTAAAGAACTTACATTTTCGTTAAGAGCGTAGGAGGAAAACTGTAGTGGTGGACTAGCCTGACTAGCGAAATTCGGAAGGTTACTCTCTCAAAAGCTCATTTGAGACTTGAAAGACTGGCACAAAACACAAACTAGTTATTATATTCGGTTTATTATTTCATTCATACAAATATCAAAAAAGAAAACAGCCCTCCTCTCCCCCGCTGACCGACTATTTCTTGAGTTTGCGAAAGGCGTGAGAGGAAAAGTGGCTTAGCTTCCCTTGTGGGAGCGTCTCTTCTTGGAACTGCTAATTTATAACTCATCTCATCTACGACATTAGGTTCGTATTAGTTATGTACAAGTACCGTAAAAGCTCGTTAGTTTAAAGCTACAGGTAACTGGAAATCACGCAGTTTTTTGTATTCTATGGCGGAATACTCCTGATATTTTGCACTGGTCCTTGTCCACAACAGTGAATTCTAACTGCGAGCCACCATGTTTATATCTCCATACAGAAGTCTTCTCAGAGTGATCACAGTATGCTGTGGAACAAAAAAAAAAGAAACTGAATTTACTGACGACGCAAAGCAACAAAACAGCAGCATTTCTCAGCATATTAAATTTTGGACGCTGCGCTGCAGCTCTTGGAAAAGCTATATATGAACAATGCTCATGTAGTCGTGAGAGAACAAACGAAAGCAAATGAAAATCACTGACTGTTTGTGTTGTTGAATCAACCTTATTACGGCCCTGAAAAAATCAATTGTAAAGCCAGTATTGCCTTTGTTTTTTATTTTGTTAACTCTACTAAGTAAATAGGCGTGGTTACGGTCATGAGTAGCGTCTTATATTATGACAATAAGGCTCACGGCTCACATGAATGCATGCTGCTTCTTTGTTTCTGGCGCATCAAAAAACTGATTAGTTTATTTTGTTCCTTGTTAGAAGCGCAATGAACTATATCACCTGCCACAAACGGGCAGGTTCAAGATAATGAGTCCAGAGGTGGCTTCACAGGTTTTTGCGCTCGCAGTGGGGAGCAATATTTAATCATTTTTGCGCCCACCCACTAATCCAAGATTCGCTTCATTCAAACAGTAGATTGGCTTCGTTTGAGTTTGAAATAATTAGCTTTTACTGTACAACTAAGATGCAGAAATATGCGGAAATCTAGGCTAACATGTTCAATTCGCAGTTCACAAAATTACACTGGATCTCATCTTTGTGACAGCGAAAAAGTTCACCGCAACTTAGCGGTTCACTTTTGGAGGTCGATAACGTGTTTGCGCATCTCAGCACGCACCACAAACGCTGTCATTAATTACCACCGACAATAGCTGACATGATCCACTCATCATTCTGCACGCTTATCAGCTTGAGCAGGCCGCACATGGCCGCGGCATTGTCTGAAATGAATGGTTTTCGCGGCCTTCAAAAGTTCTCGATGTAGCTTTGAATGCATTGGTGCTGAAATAAGTCGGCCAGCCGGGCACTAGAAGATTTGGCCAGCATTCTCACTGTTGTACGATGCCCGAGAATGGCGATGCTCTGCACTCTAGTCTAATGACAGTG
Organism: Rhipicephalus microplus; assembly: GCF_043290135.1. Taxonomy (NCBI): domain Eukaryota; kingdom Metazoa; phylum Arthropoda; class Arachnida; order Ixodida; family Ixodidae; genus Rhipicephalus; species Rhipicephalus microplus. The sequence goes on from NC_134704.1 coordinate 109,850,916, forward strand.
CGCTTTTCTGCGTGACTGTCAAATGACGTAAGCACATTGCGAACAATCGGTCAAGTGTGCATTCTTATTCCAAGCTTTATTCGGTTGTGATTTTAAATACCAGATTTCACGATGCATGATTTTCTTACAGGCACGAACGATTTCAAGCAGCAGCCATGTATGGTATTAACTGCTGAGATGATCACTTTGTAGAGATGCGTCTTAGGGGAAAAACCGTGGTACTAAAATTTCCGTGTAGGTATAAAGAGAAAAAATAGTAGCGGGTTGGGCGAGTTGAATAATGTTCATGAGTGCCAGTGCAAACAAACGCGGACGAGAAAAGAAAATGACGACAAAGGCACTGTCTTACAACTGTACGTGTGTATATATATAAAAACGTCTGAGAGATATATATGCATAGTGTAGAGATTAACTACAAAACTCTCACACTCTCCAAAAACAACCAACAGGAAACAAAAACTCATGCATAGGCTAACACAAATGCACGCATGTCATCCTTTTCTTCTCGTCCGTTTTTGTGCTTGGAATGGTCGTCATTGTTATAACTAGTTTTGTTGGAATTTTCAGCCAGACGATAGTTGAGTAGTGAGCTCGTCTTTTCCTGACACGAATGCTTTAAATGAAATAACGTTGGTCCTGCTGATAGAACTGCTTCCGGCTCACTTCTAAGCGACCATTCTATCACACGGCTCATGGCTTCTGATTAAATAGCCCAGTTGGGTTCATACGTCTACTGCATCGTAGCTTTAAAAAATTGACTGTGGTGCCCCTCAAAACAGTCATACATGAATAATGACGCTCTCCATTCCTCCATACTTCTTCGCAAGGTAGCCAACTGGCGTAAGCACTGTTTACCTTGCTGTCACTCTGCCTCCTTCTTGTTAATTCTCATACTGTACAATAACCACCATCCTCAAACATTTCTTGTCACTCGACTGTTACCAAACCTTTTTAGTTTTTCTTTCTTGGAGACCTTCGATGCAACAATGTTAGTTGGTCTGTTTGTACATTTTTCTCTTTGTCCGCCATTAACGGTACCCTAAACGGCATCAAAGTGTCCAAATGATACTCCAAATGGCCGATCCTATCCGCAGCGCCCACGAATAATACTCAAGATTCAGCGTTCATACTTGTGCAATTGTCAATTAAAAAGCAATTATTGCGCACATCGGAGGCACCATAACAACACCACGTTGATATTTTGTATGTATTTCTCTTACTAGAAAAGCCATATAAATGTAATTATAAGGACCGTAGCATTTACCACGTTGCGCTGAACAGGCAACACTCGCACGAAAAGTCAAGTGTTTGCAATGCTCTGCTAAGACGACACGGCAATAGAACCTACCCGTTGCCTTGCGTTCTACTCCTTATCACCTCTAAGACGGGTACGCCTGGGGCGCGCGCATCGTTTTCCAAGATAACTGCTAGATAGCGCTCATGTCTCACGTGTGACGTGACTTGATGGGTTCGTTCGCCTCCGCTACACACTCTAGGCACTCTAACGCAGCGCCTCCAGAATACAATTCACCAATTCTCTTGCGCAGAACATTAAATAAAAATTTCGTTCCTTCTACCCAGACGCAACAATATCGTCTTTCGACAACATTTGCTGTGTAACGTGCAGATACAGGGCATTTTTCTGACTCTATATCACTAGATTGATTACAATAAAACTATAATAATTATTATAACTGCAGCTTTACGTCCCGAAACCACGATGGGATTTTGAGAGGCGCCATAGGGAAGGGCTCCAGAAATATGGGCCATTTGGTGCTGTTTAACGTACACTCACATCGCACCGTACACGAACCAAAACGCGACCGCCATCACTGGGATCGAGCCCGCGACTTTTCGGTCAGCAGCCTAGCACCGCAGCCACTGTGGCACTCAGGTGGACTAGTACTTTTTTTTACGTTCATTTAAACTTTCATTGCTTTAGGGGTGAACCTCCTAAAGCCGTGAGTCTGTCCGTCCTGGCTCATACGTTACGACCTAATTCAATTACTCACTCTGCAGGTTTTGATGGACGAATGGAGAGACATACATACATACATACATACATACATACATACATACATACATACATACATACATACATACATACATACATACATACATACATACATACATACATACATACATACATACATACATACATACAAAGTAGCGCATGGACGGACGGACGACTCGCAGATATAACCATCCGAAGCTTAGCCCCACTTATCATCAGTCACTCCGTGGATATTCTGCGATTTTTCGCTACATGTCTTTCAATATGAACTTATCGTAGTGTGCACTGTTTGTTCATTCATGGATTTTGATATACGAGTAGGCGCAGCGATGTTGAATTAGTGCAAATGTCCACGGTTCGTCAATCTGTGCATATGTCCAATATCATCCGTCTGTCCGCCCATCCGGCTATCTGACCGCACCTTCATCCACTACTCCGTGCCTCTGTACGTCCACCCATCTGTCCGCCTGCCTGTGGGTCCTACCTTCTGTGCATCCGCACATACTTCAACCTGTTCGTCCATCCGTGCATACGTTGGCTTATCCATTCGTCCGCATATCCGTCCTTTATACTAGTCGCCGACTTCATCGTAGAGATTACGGACCTACAGCCTGACCCACTCGTCGTTCATTTCGTGGGGATGCACTGATTTTTCCTAATTCTCTCAAATTAAAAATACCAATGTCTGTTCGGGTCATTTTTGGTTGATATAAAGTGTCAGTCTCCTTCAGTACAATGCGTCTAACTACAGTTGATCTTCACCCGACGTGATGTCTAGATCATAAGAGTACATATGCAATGTTTATAAAGTTGGATAGACATCACTTCATCCACAATTGACGCTTCACGAATGTTAGAGGCTATTTTGAGAAACAGGGCGCCGCACCGGGGTAGAATACTTGGTTGCCACGTAGAATGCGGGAGTTTGATTCCTGCTAGGACACTGAGATTTTTTTATTTACATTCGTCTTGTACACGCAGCCGATATTTGTTTTGGGGGCGAAGCTCCCTATGCCGTGGGTCATGCGTCCACGATGTATGTAGTAGTAGTAGTAGTAGCAGTAATAATAGTAGTAGTAGTAGTAGTAGTAGCAGTAGTAGTAGTAGTAGGTAGCCACCTCCGCGGCCCGACTAAAGGAGCGGTGCGCGCGCACTTTTTTCAGTTGAGGAGGAAACCTACGCATGTTAATCATAAAAAAAAGATAGTTGTTTCTGAAGAAATAACTTACAGAGACGAGTACTGGTGACTTACTCTCCAATTAATTTGCCTTTAATTGGACGCCCAATACAAAAAACTACTACTCGAAGGACGCTCTTTGAGCACTTTCTGAACAGAAATGGTTGCCACGATAAACTCGCTGGGCGTAACCTCCTTAGTGTTAGCTAGGTCTAGCGAAGGGTGGGCTGAAGTGCCATGAATATAGCAAACTATATTATGGAAAGTGTGAAGTAGACGCGAAGCACAGGCCGTAAGAAAGTGTACGAGTGCCACCTCTCGTTTAGTCTGTATTGTCCAGCGGATGGTGGTACTTCTATATGCTGAATATATGATGAAAATATGTAATATGGCACTTGAAGTGCGTATTAGATGAACGGACGGATTGATGGACGGAGAGACAGACACATGCACGGATGGACGCAAGGATGGTTGCACGGATGAATGGACGCATAGATGGACAGACGCATAGACGGACGCAGAGATAGACGCACGGACGAATGCAGGGAAGGATGCGCGGGCGGTTGCACGGACGGACAAACAAACAAACGGACGGACGCATGAACGGGCGCATGGTTGGAGGGATGGACGCACAGATGGTCGCACTGACATATGTGCCGACGGACGGAAGCAAAAAACGAACGAATGGACGGGCGCTTCACCCCACTCATTATCATGCACTCCGTGGATGTGCTGTAATTTTTTCTCACCTCTGACGCGTTATCCATCTGTGTTCTCGTCGTTCATGTGTAGATAAGAAAAGTCACTCACTTGTGGCCCACACCCGCATACCAGTAGCACATATTCATCCACGGATATGTGCCACTGTCAGGTGGAAAGTGCGACTTAATCGACGGGATTTTGACATTATTCATTTCATGACCAGCGAGTTGTATTCGTCAAATCATCTTATCTGATGCATAACAACCGTAGTATTTCCGGGCGCTAAAGTGGCCTACTCTATACCGGCCATTTGTGAATGACAGTTATATGAGTTTCCAGAATAGGTTTTTTTTTTTTTGCCTCAAAAAATGATGGGTCTAACCATATGGTACCTACGCCAAAATGCATGAGCTGAGTTTGGCGCTGGTGATTCACGATGCAAAATATTTAAAGAGAGAAAAAGAGAGAGAAGCCATATTGAAAAAGTAGAGAGAATGACTAGACTACGTCATGTTCGCTACATTGAACGTGCAAAGAGGGGAATAAGGATATAAACAGAGGGTGATAGAGAGGGGAGATTATCATTGCTCACCACACACAGTGCAGGATTTTAAAGGTGCTCACACAGTGATGTTGCCTTGAACAATTGTAGAAATTTTTGTGTTGCTTTCTGAACTGGTGTACTGTTAGACCGAAGATATTTTTCCGAGTAAAGTAACGATCACGCAGTCTCCTCAAGGCATACTGAAGAGACCAGCGATGTTATTCAAAGTCGAGACAGCGGCCAACGACGGGATCAAAAGTGTGTACACAGTTCCTGTTCTCACAGTTGGGTGGGTCAGCTCTACCAACGCGACAGCTCAATGAGTTGGTAAAGGCCAGACCAACTCAGAACTTACACACTAGAGTAGTGTCACGTCGCGAAGCTATATTTATTATGCTATAGGATGAGTGAACAAGCTTAAAAGCATCACGACCAATTTTTAAAAAATTGAGAGGCAACTTAGAAATTGTAGCAGGAACATTGGTATAGAAAAAAATAGAAGGCTGTGATAGCTCATAGTTACTTTTTACAAGGTTGCTCAGATAGGAAAAACTTGAATGTTTCATCTTAGAAAAAATACCTTCACTGCTGGCATATGTTTTCACACGAATGCAACTCTAGATAAAAGAGAACTATTATTTGGCACATGTGAAGTAGCGGTTACAGGCATGCTGCTTTAGTGATATCTTGCTCAGCTTAAGATTGTCCGTGTCTCATTATATGTTCGACTCGATTAAATCACTGTCTACTAGGTTTCAACTCTTGAGGAACTATTATACAGTCGCAAAGCTTGACCAGGTGTTCTCGTATGTACACATACTTTTTACCGCTGATAACATAGGCGAACATCAGTATAACACGTGGACTTACGTACCGTACGCGAGGATTTGCGTAAGTGTGACGGCCGAGAGAGAATAACTCGTGAGCCAGTGATGTGACCATTTAATACACAAGCGCTGAGATAGTGGCGAGTTCGGGTAAAATGCCGTCGTACTTGACGCTGAATACGTTGTGATTCTGCAGCCTCCGCTGTTTTGAAGGATGGGTGCTCCAAATCAACAAGGTGCAAGGAAACCATGTCTTGTGGGTAAAGGGACTAAGAGGTGGCCGCCATCTCGCGTGTCATTTGTTCGTGTCTCAGAAACTCCTTTTGAACAACTTGACAAGTTGTTTTTGCATGGTCCACCCTTCATATCGCGCAGCTCACGGAATGTTTTTTGCAACGTAAACCGTGTACCCAAACGCAAAATATCCACAGCCAGTTCGTTCAGATCATTAAGGGGCACCTAAATGGCTGCAGTATTTCCAGGCAGTATGATAGCTGCCGGCGACTTTCTTTTTTACTTTTCTGTAATTCAATAGCGGTTACTATTTTATTTATTTATTTCTCTGTTTATTCATTTAAAACGGAACCCCCAGCTCCCAAAGGCATTACAGTGGTGAAACAGCTATCGCCCATGCTTGAGACGAGCAATGTTTTGTGGCTTTTGTTTTCGTGAGTGTAATATTATCATAGAGGACATATTGTAAAAACGCTATTATGAACGACATGGCCCAGCTTTGCTATTTTGGGGTGTACCATAGCCTATAAGTGAAAATAAAATCAACAACCTCCGCTTTACACATACAGTTAACAAAACACGAAGGCTTTGTAATAAGTGTGTAAAAGAAGTGAAAGCGTGCGTAGAGTACAGGAAAGCAACGTCATCATATTCAATGTTTATGCTACTTCTTGTTGAGATTAGAGTGGTGGCCGAAAGAATAAACTCAAGAAAAGAGGCCAACAATATATCGAAGTTACAACAAAGGTCGAAGGATTAGGAAGGGCGATGATCATGAATGGCGCCTGCCATTTGCTGATTCCCTTGGGTTCTCGCTTTCTCGTTTACGCACTTTCTAACTTTTTCTGTGTGGTTACCCGTTTATTTCATTTGTGTGTACCACGTTCGGCCGAAGGCGCTGCACCGCAGTCGTTAGGCTTGTTGTGGCATCTACCCCGAGGGTTCACTGGTTTCTTCCGAACCTTCGGGGTTGACGAGAAGCAGGTAGGTGGCAATCTTGTTGGAACTGTTAGCCACAGACATTTGTCAGCTTTTGGTTAGTTTACTTTGTTTTTTTCCTCGGTGCACCTCCTGGGGTTAACCTGAATCGCCTCCACTTAGAGAGCGTGGGTGGACTCATTGTCTGCCTTGTGGGGCGTGGGTGTACAGAAGGCACAAGTAGGCGGCGAAAAAGAATCTAAGCTTGACGTTCTACTGATCACTCCTCTAGGACATTCTTTACGAAGCAAGAATGCTTCTTCTGGTGGGCTCCATTGCTGCTGTCTTCTTTTCCTGGTTGTTGGCTCGTTCTCTGTGCCAACGTTCTCTGCGTAATAACGTCTTAGGGAGAAGGTCTATTTATGATCCCCCATAAACTGTCTTCCACACACACGCACAAAACTCGCGAGCTTATACACACGAACACGCACGAAACACGTGGACACACACAGAAATGTAAGGGAGGAGGAGGAAGGAAGGACATGGGTTAAATATAAAATATAAGATTGCGGTGCCTACATTTCCTTCGGCGGACACAATAAAATAATTAGTAAAATATAGCATCATAGAACGAGGACGCTGACCGCAAGCAATCAACTGTTTATTGTCATGTAAACAATTGTGCTTGCACAACTAGTATTCAGGCGAGCATGACTTATGCCTGCATATGCACTTAAATAATGAAAAAGCGTAAAGTTTAGAGGTTTCACTTTGGAACTACGAAAATAAATTGCCGCTAAAGCGGTAAATTGTGCATTCCTGCGTATTATATTTGCCTGTGCAGTCAACATCAAAACTACCGATATAAAAAAAACACCCAGCCTGCGCGGAATGCGCAGCACAGTCACAGCGAAATCTAGAAGAGCGGCCTTTTAGAGCCTTTTCAAACACTATTTGGCTAACTGCTACAACCACTCTTTCGGTGTAGCCACTGCGCCATAAATAGTGATATTTTTTCGGTATATAGTAGGCCAGCATTCACAATGCTATCCCTCGTCAGTCTTCGAAGAAATGTGATATCCGCTACACAATTTTTAGGAATTTTATGCAATTTTTTACGCAGTGCCAGACGACGATGAAGAATTACGCCTAAAGTGTGTATGCCTCACAGTACATAGGGGAACAAGAACAAGTTTTATAATTTCTTGGAGCACTGGGTGGCTCACTCTTACATATCTCGCATTGTGTGACGCCTAGTTGTTCTTTTGATGTTCTTAAAATAAAAAAACACCAAAGACACAATGATATTTGAATCTGAGTTCGCAGCGTGCCAGCCCAGTATTCCAACACTGAACAACGCTGGTGCTTGAAACTCATTCCCAAACTGGCCTTAGGCAGGATTGATGTCGTGAAAGGAATCGCGTTTAACTAAAGCGTATAACAAAGTTAAAATTAAAAGAACAACGAGACCCAACACGATGCCAATCGCGTTAATAGGGGGTCGCTCAGTGATCCAACTCATTAAAAATCTTGCTCTTGTTCACCTGATGATGATGTATATTATGATGGTGATGATGATCCTAATAATACTGGCACATACACACAAAGGGGGATCGGCCAGGAACCGGGTGGCAGGATCGACAGGAAATCAAACGCTTATTGTTTTACAGAGTGTAACTTTGAACTGATATATATTGACACGTGCGGTTCTTTTGGTTTACGAAGAAAGCCGCTATCACTTTCAGTTAAGCGCAACACAGGCCGCGTCTATCTTGTATGCCACTCTGGAACGCGTTATGACGCGTGTATAAAAGACTGACACGTGCGGTTCTTTTGGTTTACGAAGGAAGCCGCTATCACTTTCTGTTAAGCGCAACGCAGGCCGCGTTTATCTTGTATGCCACTCTGGAACGCGTTACGACGCGTGTATAAAAGCCGGCGCCATGCGCCACTGGTCAGTCTTTTTCCGTCGGCCGACGACTGTTCACGCCGCTGTTGCTATGAGTTGTGTTTGGCCTTGTTTTGCTGGGCACAAGTTCACCCAATAAACAGTTCGCCTGACACCGCCCTGACTCCTGCGTGCTTCCGCTCAAGTGCTGCGTGTATCACAACCTCGTGACATCTGGTGGAGGTGCTTCTCGGTCCATGTACCGTACGCCCCCGTCCAGCCGTGAGCCAAGCCCAAGCCGCCAAGAGGACGACGCCGACCCGGTCGTTCGAGTGAGCCGAAGACAACAAGGACTATCGCCCGAATACCTGCCGCTCCCCGACAAGGACAAGAAAACAAAGGCTGCTACGAAGCCGGCATCTACGATGACGGAAGCAAGGTCTTCGGCAACTGTGGTCGTCAACCAGCCCAAAGAGCCGCCTACCTTCCGCGGATCGACCTACGAAGACCCGGAAAGCTGGCTTGACATTTACGACCGCGTCGCAGCCCTCAATAAGTGGGACCCGGACGACAAGCTGCGTCATGTGTATTTTTACCTGGAAGACGCCGCAAGGACTTGGTTCGAGAACCGCGAGTCAACGCTTCGAACCTGGGACGACTTCCGCGTTGCTTTCCTGCGCACCTTTGCAAGCTTCGTGCGGAAGGAAAGAGCCGCATCACTGCTTGAAACTCGGGTGCAGCTCCCCAACGAAAACGTAACGATCTTCACAGAGGAAATGACGCGACTTTTCCGCCACGCCGACGCCGACATGTCTGAGGACAAGAAGGTTCGCCTGCTTATGCGAGGAGTGAAGCAGGAGCTCTTCGCCGGACTGATCAGAATCCCGCCAAAGACGGTACAAGAGTTCCTCTCCGAGGCTACCACCATCGAGAAGACTCTCGAAATGCGGACCCGCCAATACGATCGGCGCATGTCGCCAGACGTCGCAGAAGTCCGAGGACTCTGCCCCGACGACCTGCGCGAGACCATACGCGCTATTGTTCGTGAAGAACTGCGCCGCATGTTGCCATCGTCTCAGCCCCAAGTCGCCTCTCTCGAAGACGTAGTCCGCGAGGAACTACAGCGCTCACTGAGCGTTCCTGAACGGCCACAGCCCCAACCGGAGGCGATGACCTACGCCGCTACTGCACGACGACCTGTCGCCGCTCCTCGCCAACACCAGAACCCAACGTCTCCGCAGTTTCGTCGCCAGCCACCGCCACCACCCCCGACGCCTTCCCGCTCGCCAGTAATCCAGCGCTCGCCGAGGAAAACTGACGTTTGGCGCACCCCGAATCACCGCCCACTATGCTACCACTGCGGCGAAGCCGGGCACACCTACCGCTACTGCCAGTACCGTGAGATGGGACTGCGTGGCTTCGACGTGAACGCGCCGCGTCCGCGCCCAGGTGAGCGACCTCGCGACATCGCCGACTACATCGCCGGATTGCAGTGGCAACAACGACGACCATCCCGTTCACCTTCGCCTGACCGCTACGTCTCCCCGGATCGCCGCCAGTACACCGGCCCTAACCGGGGCCGATCCCCAAGCCCCTACCCGGGAAACTAAAGGCAGCAACCGATGGAGGTGCGGTTGCTGCACGACGCAATGCCGAAGATCCTCCTCCGCCGCCGCCGCCGCCGCCGCTGCAGATGACGACGACCACGGCGCACTAACTTTCCCGACGTAGTCGCAGTACGCCGCCTGAGCAGAGTCTTTACGACAAAGCCTCGCCGCCGACGCGACATAGCAGCACCGGACCAAGCCGACGCAGCCGTGACCCGACGCCCCGACCTAACCGGAACGCCAGACGACGAACCACCGACCTCGACGTGATCATCGACGGCCACAGCGTCATCGCCCTAGTCGATACCGGCGCCGACTACTATATCATCATTGGTCTCTTCGCCGCTAAGCTCAAGAAGGTAAAGACTGCATGGGAAGGACCGGATATCCGAACAGCAGGGGGCCACCTTATAACACCGACTAGAACCTGCACGGCAAGAGTCGCGATTCACAGCCAGACGTATTCTGTGTCAATATATATTTATATATATATATATTTATATATATATATATATTTATATATATATATATAGATATAAAATAGAGGTGTACATCGAGAGAGCTTCCGATGCCGCTTGGCGAAGGGTGCTTTATGAGGCAGGTCAGGCTACTGGCTACCAGCGAATCGTGTGCGCGAGCTACTACTGCAGCCACTGATCATCATCGTCTTCTTCAACAACAGCAGAGCGTCCGTCATTACGATTCCCTACAATTACTCCCCGCGAAATAAGGTGCCATCCTGGCGACCTCTGGACAAGTAAACACGCAGGGTCGTAGTAGTGCTTAAGTCTGAACACGTGGACAATTTCCTGGCCACGACAATGTTGGTCAGAAGATGGTTCCAGTGGCTCGATGAGGTAATTCACCGGTGACTTTTTTTTCAGTACACGACATGGGTCATGATACTTGGGGACCCACTTCGTAGAAAGGCCAGGTGTAGTAGAAGGGACATGCAGCCAGATGAGTGAACCTAAATCGTAGGCAGTAGCGTTAATTAATGCGTCGTAGTGGTGCTTTTATTGTCCTTGGTCTTGTTGTGAATGATCTTGCCAGTTGGCGGCATTCTTCAGCGTATGTAGCGGCTTGAGACAGAGTCGTGGACTCTAAGGAGTCAGGTTTGTACGAAAGAATGGTGTCCATTGTGCAAGAAGGTTTGCGTCCGTAAAGGAGTAAAAATAAGAGAACCCAGTAGTGCTTTTAATGGTGGTAATATAGGCGAACGTGATAAACGGGAGCACTAGGTCCCAATCGGAGTGGTCTGACGAGGTGTACATAGACCGCATGTCACCGAGGGTGGGGTTGAAATGCTGTGTCAATCCATGAACCTGTGGATAATAGGCGCTTGTAATGCGGTGAACGACGTGGCACTCACGCAGCAATGCTGCGATGACGTCGGACAAGAATAAGCGACCACGATCACGCAGTAACTCTCGAGGTGCTCCATGACGTAATACAATCTTTTGAAGAACAAAAGTCACAACGTCTTTTGCTGTAGACGAAGGAAGGGATGTAGTTTCGACATACAGCGTGAGGTTTTCGACGGCAACTATAATCCAGCGGTTACTATCTGCAGTGTCGGGAAGGAGATCATAGATATTGATGCCAACATGGTCGAATGGTCGGGAGGGGCATGCTAAAGGTAATAAGGTACCGCTGGCATGATGAGGGTGAGTCCGTCTTGCAGGTCGAGCAAGCCCGAGCGTATTGTCAAATAAAGCGGTACATGCCATGCCAATAATATTGGTGCTGTATGCGAGAATAGGGAGCAGGAGGAGGAGGAGGAGGAGGGATAAACAACAAGAATGAAGGCAGGGAGGTTAACCAGGCACATGCCCGGTTTGCTACCCTACGCTGGGGGAATTTGAAGGGGGCACAAAGATGAGAGAGAGAGGAAAGAGAACAGAAAGAGAGAGAGAAAAAACAAAAAAGGAGGATTGTCAGTCAATCGGCTGGTGCGTATGCAGCGGTGGCACTACACAAAAGTTAAAGGTGGTCACGTAGGCCTGTAGTCCTCAAGACGCACACGACAGCTTTGACTGCTTTTTTAGCCGACGAAAAGACAATGACAGTGTTCCAGTAGCATCTGCACAGAGATTGGCCGATCGTCAAATTCTCGCAATGCGTCTGAAAGCTTCTTTTTTTCAGAGGCAAATCGAGGGCAATGGCATATCAGATGGTTGATGTCTTCTTCGGTGCAGCAGACGTCGCAATACGCATTGTCGGTCTATCCGACGAGGGTTCTATATGCTTTTGTGAAGCCAACCCCCAACCAAAGGCGACAAAGAAGTGAAGCTTCACGTCGACAAAGTCCGGATGGAGGTCGAAGTTCCAGTCGAGGGTTATTTGGTATAGTCTCGTATGTCTTATGCTTGGGGTGTTCCATTCCTGCAGACTCAGACTACGTGCCAGGTGACGAAGTTGTTTTGCAGTGTCAGTCCTTGACAAAGGAATCGGAAGGGTGTGCTCTTCTTGGTGCGATGTGCGAGCCACGTTGTCTGCGGAATCATTGCCATTGATCCCACAATGGCCAGGAAGCCACTGAACGTTGACCTCGTGGCCTGTTTCTGTGATGTGGTGAACAAGCTTGACAACTTTGTAAGTTAATTGTTCATGGCAACCTCGTCGAAGGACTGGACGCAAGCTCTGTTGGGCTGGTTTCGAGTCGGAAAACACAGCCCATTTACTCGGTCTTTGGGAATTTAATGTACTTTAGGGTGCCACGCAAAGCCGCAAGTTCTGCCGCCTTAGACGTAGTGACATGTGACAGTTTGATTCGCAGAGTAATTCCTCTAGCTGGAATCACCACCGCACCGCCAAAACCAGACGCTGTGGTTGAACCATCGGTGTATATGGGCACGTGGTTGTTGTACATTTTGGGCAGAAGGCTCAAGCTCAATTGTTTTAGGGCTGATGCAGGCAAATTTGACTTTTTTTTGTATTCCCGGAATTGAAACACGTACTTGTGGAAGTGTCAGGCACCACGGAGGATACACCAGTTTCTCAGCAGGCGTAAAATTTGACGTAAACGACGCACGATGAGCACAGACAATCGCACTGAATTTCGTGCGGGGCCTCTCAGTAGTGAAGGTTGCCAAGTGGTGGGAAGGATTTCTAGCATGTTGCCTGAGGTACGTACGCATTGTTTCAATGGTGACCTGCGTCATGATCGAGTAGTCCTGTGCAATGGCAATTGTTTCAGCTGTCGATGCGCAGCGGGGTAAACCAAGGCATATCCTAAGCGCTTGGGCTTGGATATTTTGGATTGTGCACAGGTTCGTTTTGCACGTGTTAGATATAACAGGTAGAAGTCTTCAGAAAACCTGCGTGGTCAGATTGGGGGTTGCCATGAAACGTGGAACAAATTTCGGATCGCAGATGACGTCGAATCCCGAGTAGCCACTGACGTCCACCGGGTGTAAAGTTGCGTCACGGGTGGTGAAGTGCTCGACTTGCCGACGTGACGTCCGAGTAGAAGGAGAAGCCGTCGGCCCAGCCAGAATGTCTAGAATCGAAGCAACCCAAGGGTACTTGCGTTGCTCAAATGGATGTCGGCGATGGTGACGGGAGTGACATCACAGATGAGACTCTCGCAGCAGGCATTGTCAGGGGGTAGGAACGAATGGAAAAGGGCGTCTGCGTCCGAATGTTTCCGGCCGGAGGGATAGACCACGTGAATGTCATATTTTTGAAGGCGTAACGCCCATCGGGCGAGGCGACCACTTGGATCCTTCAGTGACGACAACCAGCAGAGGGCGTGGTGGTCAGTCACGACGTCAAAAGGGCGCTCGTACACGTAAGGTCGAAATTTCTCTACCACAAAAAACTCCCAAGTATTTTCCCCAAGGGTGAACATGGTTAAAAGCGAATGCACGGGGTGATGCTATGAGGGGTATTTATTAATTCGCACTGTTATATTTATAATCACACTATGGTGCCTTTAGGGTGTAAAGGTTCCTGGGAATCGCAATTTGATCACACCCAGCCGACTCCAGTCGATGCGCACGCCACTAGCAACATACAACGGCGCATGCTCCAGGTGCTTCAACCACGCCAAGATGTTACCGCGCTTCACCAGTCCGCGCCTGTACGTAGCCGGACTCACCAGCCTCTGCTTCACGTGCACGTCTATCGCAACGTCCTCGGGAACCAGCCGCGGAAGACACTCCACCACGCTCGTAACGTCGATGGGCACGTTCACGATCTGTCCCTTAATGCAGTACTGACCGTTGCCTCGCGTGAGCCGCCTGATGCTCATGAAGGGAAGTCGAGGCGAGATGAGGTGCTCTTCCACCGGGTTCAGATCGGGGAGGTCCGCGGGACGAGGCGGGTACGCGTAGCCATGGCTCTTGCTCAACGGCGGAACCCGCCCGGCCAGCAGGGACTCTCGGCAAGACGCACACACCCGGAACGCACCGAAGGAAGCCAGCCGCGGGTCTTGCGCATCCATGTCGTCACATCGGTGTTCGTCCGACCGTCTTCCGAACTCGTTCCAAAGAACCCGCAACGCGATCAACCTGTTGGTCTCGTTCCTCACGCCGGAAATGCAGCTCAGGCTGTTATCGAACCACAGCCAGTCACACACGGCGCGGCTGTGACCGAAGCTGCGATCCACAAAGTCGCAATTGAAACGCGCGTCCGGACGAGCAAAGTCCAGGGCTTACACCCTCTCCCGCGCGGCACGTTCACTGGCTCGAATGGCTTCGGTAACGTCCACTCGCCGTTGACGATTGCGACCGGCGTCTTGACGCCGGCCTTCATTGCCTTTCTCCGCCTGACGCTTGCGTTGTCGTTCCGCTTCTTGGGCCGCGTTCGCGGCTCGATGCTGACGCCTCATCTCGGCCTCGTGAGCGCGCAGTTCACCATCCGCTGCACGCTTCGCCCGCTTCTCCTCGGACTCACGAGCGCGAAGTTCGGCATCCTCTGCACGCTTCGCCCGCTTGTCCTCGGCCCCGCGAGCGCGCAGTTCGGCATCCGCTGCACGCTTCGCCCGCTTACGCTCGGTCTCACGAGCCCTTCGCAGCGCCGCCTTGTCTTCCAACGTCGGCGAAACCACCGCGGTACCGTCACCTCCAATGACGAGTGCAGTGCTGGCATTCGGTTGTACTGCATTCGTTGTTGATGGTAGCGTTGCCTCCGGGACATCCATCGCACGACCCGCTCTCGACGGAAGACTGAGAGAGAAGGCGGGCATTCGAGAGAAAGGGGTGCGCACGCAGGTGTAGCGAGGGAGGAGAGTGGAGGAGCGAGCGAAGGGGGAGGGGGCGCGCGCAGTGGCGTTAAAGATATAAGGCGCGTTACTGACACCGATATCAGCGGCGTGTCCGTGGCTTATTCGGTAGAGCGTCGCGCTGCGGCCCGCCAAGTCCTCTTTCTTTTAAAGATAGAGAGAAGACTGCGGACGCCGCCGACGGCGGTGGATGGTTTGTGGTCACTTATAAAGTGTATTCACACTTAAAATAATGACAAGGCATTTCTTCTCAATGACGGAATAGTTGGTTTCGGCTTTGCTAAGAGGTGGCTTGCGTAGGCAACCACGCACTCTTGGAATCCGTCTTTCTGCTGCGCAAGGATAGCACCTAGCCCGACACCACTAGCGTCGGTGTGGATCTCTGTGGGTGCCGATGGGTCGTGGTGTCGCAGAATAGGTGGCGACGTGAGGAGGCGGCGCAATTCATTAAAGCGTCACCTGGGGCAGACAAGGCTGAAAGGTCTCTAGAGCCGGTGAGTAGCTTGGTCAAATGGGCGATGATCGTCGTGAAATTGTGGACGAAGCACCGGAAGTAGGAGCAAAGGCCTATGAAACTTCGGAGCCGTTTCATGGTGGTTGGTTTGGAAAACGCTGAAACGGCTGTAAGTTTGGCAGGGTCAGGAAGAATGTTGTAGTTCAAAGCTGCGTGGCCAAAAATCGTAAGCTTTCAAGTGCTGAGATGGCACTTCTTCAGATTTAGTTGCAGCCCCGCGGCGGAGAGACGAGCAAGGACTTTCTCGAGGTGGATTAAATGGGTTGTGAAATCAGTTAGAAAGACGACAATGTCATCTAAATAACTAATACAAACGTTCCATTTGAGGCCTCCAAAGATACCGTTCATCATTCGCTCGAAAGTAGCTGGCCGGTTGCAGAGGCCGAAGGGCATGACTGTGAATTCATACAGCCCATCGGGCGTGATGAAAGCTGTTTTTTCGTGATCTGCCCTCTGCCAGTATCCAGAGCGCAGATCCAAAGAAGAGAAAAATTCGGCTCCCTGTAGGCAGTACAAGGCATCGTCAATGGGTGGCAGCGGATAGACATCCTTGCGCGTGATTCGGTTGAGCCGTCGGTAGTCTACGCAGAACCTGATGGATTCGTCCTTCTTCTTCACCAGTATAACTGGAGAGACCCAGGTACTGCTTGACGATTCGGTTATGCCACATTTCAGCATATCGTCGACCTGTTCATTGATGATATGGCGTTTGGCAGTTGGCACATGATATGGACGTTGTCGTAATGGTGTCTTTTGACCGGAATCTATACGGTGAACAACAGATGACGCTCGACCTAAGGGAGGCTGATTGTGGTCAAAGGAGGCTCGAAAACGCTGGAGGAGCTTTGTCAGCTGTTCCTGCTTCGGATACTTGAGGTGACAATCAATGGACTTGGGGAATACATCCATAGGATCATTGGTGTTTGTTTTGGGTGTAATGGCACAAGTCGGTAGAAATGGCTTGTCTGGATACATCGGCCGTTCGAAATTACAATCTAAGGTTTTGAGGCTCCCCAGACACTCGCCGCGTAGCAGGATGTATGGGAAAACAGAGACGTTGCCCGCATAAACTACAGCTGAACCGTTGGAAAAGTTGATGACGACAAACGGGATGACGATGTTTCAATAGTGCGCACTTTCTATACATGGTTGGAACAGAAGCGTCGAGCTAGTGGCAGCAGAGGAAAACACAGGCACTAGGATGGTGGACAAAGGCGCGATGCGGACGTCAGCTGCGGCAAAATCTTTCGAGGGATAGTGGTGGTCGATATCAAAGCACGAATTCGTCAACAGGAGTTCTACGCGAGCGCAGTCAACGATGGACTCATGGGTAGAAAGGAAATCCCATCCTAGTATGACGTCGTAAGATGAACTTTGAAGAACAACAAATTCTACGGTGTACCAAACATTTGAATTAGAACACGTGCTGTGCACTGAGCCGTCGGGGCGATGAAATGGGAGGTTGCTGTACTCAAGGAAAAATTTGTAAGCGGCGTTGTAACTTTTCTCAAATCGCTACACAGTTTTTTACTGATTACAGAAACGATGGCGCCTGTGTTGACAAGTGCACGTACAGCGATATCTTCTACTAGCATGTCAATTTCGTTAGGCGGACAAAGAGGAGGTCTTAGAGAGTTCGACGGCGACGCAGTTCTTGCCTCCGTAACTGCGGCTGTCAGTTTTCCTCTTGAGCAGGGCTCATCCGCCGAAGCATCGAGGAGACGGATCGGTGATGGGGTGGCAATGACCAGTGAGAGTCGAGAGGGCATCGTGAGGACACCGAGTCGGCGATAGGGGATGATGGTCACTGGGGATTCTGGGCGGCCTGGTAAATTGCTTAATTACCAGGGTGTGGAGGCTAGAAGTTGCGATGGCGGCAGTAGTGTGCTATGTGTCCCACAAAACCGTATGCATTACAGATGGGTCAATTATCGAAGGTGCGCCATGGCTTAACGACAGAAGCTGCAGCGTGCAAAGAAGGATGGGGTGCTTTGTATGTAGGCAGCGTCTTAGCGTAGGAGGACCCGGTGCACTGGTATGCGCCCGAGACAGGTGGGGTTGGTGGTCTAACAACGACGGCAGCGTAGGTTAGCGGCGTAGGGATAGATGGCGATGAAGGCAGTGCCTGCGTGGCCAGTGTCTCGATGGACTGGTGTAGGCGTTGGTCTAACAAGGTCACTGGCTCGGATGCTTCGGCCACAAGAGAAAGTTGACGCGCGACTTCTTCCCGGATAAATTATTTGATGTGGGACTGTAAGACGGTGTGATCAGCAGCGACGTTGTGCACGAAGGCGGAAACTTTAGCTGTTTCTTCAGCGGCCCTGCGCGTCGAAGCACGCTGCTTACGCAACTCGTCATACTCCTGACAGAGCGGGACAACGTTGGTGACAGTCTGTGGGTTACTAGCGACGAACATCTGGCAGGTATTATCGTCATATCCTTTGATGATATGCTTGATTTTGTAGTGTTTGGTTAGAGCTTCATCGACACGCTTGCAAAAAAAAAGAGACAAGAAACCTTCGATATAACTGGTAAAGGTCTCGTCTCTGCGTTGGACTCGACTACGCAGACGCTGTTCCGCGCGAAGCCAGCGCACGGTGGGACGACCGAAGCTCGCGGCGATAGTGGTCTTCAAGACGGACCAGTTGGTGATTTCGCCTTCATGGTTCTTGAACCAGAGGCTGGTCACATCAGCGAGGTAAAAGCGCACTTTCGTGAGCTGGTCGCAGGCGTTCCTTTTGTAGGAAGCACTTACAATTTCGTAGTCGATGAGGCAGTCCTCGACGTCATGTTCGTCGTTGCCGCGAAAAATTAGTGGGTCGCGTTGCCGAGGCACGCCAGTACAGTAGACTGTCGGTGGTAGGGCAGCTTGAGAAGGGTCAGGAGCATTCGTGGTGAACGGTGAGGGTAGCGTCCGATTGCGAAGTTCCAGGTCGATGGAAACCCCGGCTCCTTCACCGCTTAAAATACAGGTGTTGTACGTAGAGAAAGCTGCAGGCGCAGCTTGGCGAGAGGTGCTTTATGAGGCAGATCTGGCTATTAGCGAGTGGCGTGCGTGAGCTATACTGCAGCCACCGATCATCATCGTCTTTTTCAATAACAGCAGAGCGTCCGTCATTTAAAATCATCACTATATATATATATATATATATATATATATATATATATATATATATATATATATATATATATATATATATATATGTATGAATATATATATATATATATATATATATATATGGAAAGTCATTAATTGAGAAAGGAGTATATCTCAGGAAGAATTCACGCTCTCAGAAGTGGTTTGAAACAGAGGTAGAGATGGGTCCAAACCTAAAGATATAAGTAAAAAATTTATACTAACATGACAATTGCTTTGTTTCAATTATGTAGTCAAATAACGCAGTGCAGACGTCCCTGTGGCTATAACCTAATTTAATGCTGCCAAACAATAAAATTACTGCCACATTTGATTCTAACTCTAATTTTTCAAGTGGAGCTGCCAGGAGTCTTTTCCTCTGATAAGACTATCGGTGACAAAATGAAAAGAAACAATTCATTCTTTCCATTTCTTCCCAAACTTGACATAACGTTGGTGCCTTTGACCAGCTTTATGATGATGAATAAACTTTATTTTCGTATCTGGCATGTATGTGGTCCGAGCTAGACCACATAAGAAGGTACCAGGATTATGTAAATAATAATTTATTTGTGAAATTCTACAACGGAAACTCGTATAAGTAACTTCCAATGGCCGTGTGGCGCACCACTGCCTATTCCAGCAGCATCGTAGATGTGCGCAATCTCAAAATTTATCCAATGAGAAGGGGTTGATTTCAATTTGTAAACAAAGGTTTCTAAACCTTATTGCTGTCGCGTAGACCGTATCAGGCAATATTGGGGTAAGGAGACCGCTAAGAGATACTGTGGCTAGTACATCCGCCATCTCATTCAGATATAAGCCACATTGGCCTGGTACGAATATTAGATGAATTTTTTGCATGTTAGTCGGTATGAGTTGTCGAAACATATGCATAAGTCTCAAGTTGATTCCCGATGACAGAGCAGTACATACTGTAAAGGAATCTAATTATGACTGCTTCTGATTCGCCCAAAGGAAGTTTTCGCAGTGCCAGTAGAACAGAAAATAATCCTGTTATGAATATTGGTGTGTAATCTGGAAGCCTAACCGAAAAGAACCAGTCAAGGGAACGCGAGAAGATAACTACTCCAGCCTTTTTGTTTGATACAGATGCATCAGTCGCAATTATGTTGCTCATTTTCACGTGTGCCAAGTAATCCTGTAGCTGATCATTTGAACATTGGAATGACATTTTTTTTGCGTTAGAGAGGCAAATGGACGTCCAGTTGTTCCAGCAGCGCTTGGACGAATGTGATCTGTGGGGAGTGGAATCGCGACTACTTAGTTTCAAAAAATAAGTTTCGCTTTCTAATAAAAGCATAAAACGATTCTCCCTGGGGCGATGTGTATAGTTTTGAAAATGTTTGGATGGTATTTTAAATCAATTTAACAATGAAGGGAGACGCGCTCCAATGTAGAGCACATTTTTAGCAACAAACTTGAGCAGTTCAAAGCACAATCGTAAAGCTTCCATTTCTGACAGTATTAGCGGTCTCAATTTATAAGTCACACTACCAGAAAATAACACACAGCCGATTTTCATAGTAAGACAAATGTACATTGAATAGATCATTACCAATGTATTTCTTCGCAACCCCATTTTTCTATTGCTGAGCTTGCGTAACCACCCAATGTCTTGTGTTGCCTTGGACCCACTTTGGTCGATGCGACTTTTCCATGTTAACGTGTTTTGATATATGATGCCTAAGTGTTTGAGTGAATTCACTTGGGGAATCAACTGCGTGTCATACATCTGGGAGGTGTTGACAGGATCATTGAACGAGAACGCTAAAAGCGTGCTTTTGCTTACTTTTAAAGACAACCGACTGTTTTAAAGCTATTCCTCTATCATGTTTAGGTGATTCTGTAATATTTGATAAAGTAATTCCAGATCTCTATTTTTCGCAAATAAGGCATTGTCATCTGCATACATATATCAATAAATATCGCTATGTGTTGAAATTCAGCTGGAGAAGATATTAAACAACACCGGTGAGAGAGAGCACTGCCCTATGCAGGACGCCACTGTATTGCTAATATCTGTTAAAAAATTAACGCCTTTGAGAGCAATAAAACTCTCTCTTCCTTGGAAAATCTGCTACCCATCATGTAGTCTGGTAAGCGATACGTTTCCATCAGCTGTGTTAGTATTTTATGTGCCACTTTATCGTACGCCTTGGCCAGATCTAGAGTAGCAATACTTTCTTCTACGCCAAGCCAATCTAATATGACTCTCTAAATCTACGTGCGCACACCAGATGGTACAATCTGATCTAAAGTCAATTTGACTAGGGTTCAGTATAGACTTCTCTTCAATGTAGTTTATTATACGTTCATTAAAACTCTTTCGAATTGTTTAACCAAACTAGATGTAGTAGAAATTGGCTGTTTCTTAAGTATATAATATTTCCTGTTATATAATAGTCCCTGTTTCTTAAGTATATAATATTTTGGAAATTTTCCAATCTGCAGGTCTCCAAGAATTTTTCAAAGAGTAATTAACCGTGTTACGGAGTCCATGTGGGGAAATGTCACATATTACTTTTATTATTGCTGAGGTTACCACATTCGGTCCAGGTGCAGCCGGAGGTAAGTGCTTCACTACATCCTCTAGTTCCGCTAATGTCACTTCATTGAAATCTTCCCCTGTGTGTGGCTTTACTATGTGTTTTGGTATTATTGATCTGAATCTATCTTCTAATCCTTTAGCAACATTTTCTAATAATTCGGTGAGCTCACGAGGCAATAGAATGGAAGGATCAATATTGTCGGATGGCGTTATCATTTTCTGGAGCGCAGAAATCTAAAAAGTGCTTTTCTGTTGTTTGCTTTCGAAAGACAGGTGATTTCTTTAGTGTGATAGTTATATTTTGCTTTGCGTACTGTATGTTTAAAATCGGCTGTCATAAATTCATAGTCGCACCAGTTTTTTGCGAATTGGTTGTGAATAAGTTTCTTTCACGCCGCTTTTCGTTTTTTATGTCCCCTCAATCAATCAGCGTTCCACAATAGGCTAATCAACCCTCCTGTGCCTGTTGTTATTGTAAAAGTTGACTTTTTATTGCTCTTTTCAATACCGCACACAGACTCATAGCCCGAATGTCTTCCTGCTTGTCCTTACGAAGAATCACGGTAGACTTTAAGTCTTTTTGTAATCGGTCATAATTTACGAATAAGCTAACTTTGTCAGTTAAAAATATTCTGAGAAAGGTAACATGAAAATGATAGGAAGGTGGTCACTGTTTGTTGCGCAATCTAATGTTTTTCATGAAGGCATCCTTAAGTGAGGAACTGGAGAAAGTCAGGTGTATAGCCGACTTGGACCTACCTCTAACAAACCTAAAAGTGAAGAAAAATTTATTGTCGACAAACCTTTCCTACAAGCGCCTTCCACTTACGTCAGTCTTGAAACCCCAAGGCACGGGGTGTGAATTGAAGTCACCAGTTAATACTACGTCCTGCTTGCAGGAAGTTAGCATCACATCTAAGCATCTTGTGTCCTTTACTGCGTATAGAAAAAATGGGCAATGACTTAGAGTGCTAGGTACTCTACTATTGGATAGAACAAAACCGTCCACCACCTCTGTTAGGTCTAACTTAACGAAATAAGCGATAATTTTTAGGTAAAATTTTTGTCCATTGGCAAGCCAGGTTTCTTATAAAGTAATATAATCTAAGAAAAATTGCAATGAAATTTATGATAAATCTGTGGTAGCCGAACCTAATTATCGACAATTCCACTGTAATACATTTAGGAAGCCTATTTCTTCACTATATTCCGGTCACAGAGACTGTTTGATCCAAGAGATCTTTCTTCAAAAAGTCTTTTTTTGAGAGGTTCTCAAAGAAGTCTTTCTTTGACAAGAAATTTTTAGAGTTTGATTTCTGTGAAGACTTTTTTGAGAGAGAAAATCTGGCACGCTTCAGAGAACTTTGAGATTCTGCGTCTATATCTGTGAACTCGTCAGAATCATGTGATATAGGTTCCGAATCTGCCTGCATTATCTGTTTGGAGGGTCATGCTTAAGAACACGCACATCGCGTAAGAGCTACCGGGCTTTCTATCATTGCACTCTATTAAACCACTAAATCTTGGGAATGCTGATTTTTCATAGACAATGAAGGAAGGATTTAAGTCAACTGAGACATTAACACTTCTTCCACGGCTCCAATAAGATTTTTGACAAGATGCTCCATTGCCCGTTTTGTTGCCTTCTCTATGACCTCTGCTATTGTTCTTGCTAATGATGCATCCGTAGCAGTGGTATTTCGCGCTGTTACGCTTGGGTAACCTTTCGAGCGTTCTTGTAATTCTGTCACAGCTTCCCTCCGGGAGCGATGCCTGCGTTCCAAAACTTCCAATAGTCTAAGTTCTCATTCTTTTGCCTCAGAATCTATATAGTTTGCAGGATGCACTTCATGACATAAACAGCACTTCGCTTCCACACAGTTGCACTTACTGCAGTCGTGATTGTCTCCGCTTATTTTAAATCTAGCAATGGACCTGCACCCTTTTGCGCTCTGGCCATATCTCCAACAATTCAACCACTGTAGTGGCTTAGTGGGAGGAAGCTCAATCTTATAAATAAGAGGCCAAGCCTTAATTTCAGATGGTCCTATTATTTCCACAGAGGTTACTATCACCGACTCGGTATGTGATTTCTTCTTGTCAACCAGACGCGTGCAACTGTATATTGACACTGCACCTTGCAGTGTCAATTTTTGCAGAGGTAA
Organism: Rhipicephalus microplus; assembly: GCF_043290135.1. Taxonomy (NCBI): domain Eukaryota; kingdom Metazoa; phylum Arthropoda; class Arachnida; order Ixodida; family Ixodidae; genus Rhipicephalus; species Rhipicephalus microplus. Next base: position 109,874,441 of record NC_134704.1, read on the forward strand.
GGCTCTTATCTACATCGCGGACGATGCCTTACGAACATGCAAGATGCGCTGGAATAAACGGGCTCACCAGATGCGCTCCAAACTAGAAACAATTGAGAAGCTCTCTGACGAAATCTTGATCGGCTGAGCAACACAAAATACCAACACGACCGAAATGCCGGACCTCGGTGATCTTTTGAAAGCATGATGTATCCTACGAAGCTCCATTTGAATCACCTTCAGACTTCTCAATGATATTGTACCTCCATCGGTCGGTACCAGAGCCACGGTGACGTTGATAACCCAGCTGCATGGAAAACAATCAATCGGCCAATCCTTGGCCGGTATATAAGCTAGCCAAAAGGAAGACCCTTCGCCAGGTGCAGAAACCGACATCGAGATAGTCTGAGTCACTTGAACTCTGAAGGCCATATAGCACGAACCACAAAAAACTGCCAAAAAGCACTCAAAACCACAAACAAGTCAGCATTAAACTCAAGAGCGGTCCTGACGCCCGTAGACCAGGCTTCACGAAAATCGTTCTTCACCTCGGACGTCAGCCATCAGACAATACCATGTTCAGGCATACGTCTTTATTGTCGTTAGCCACTACATAAAAAGGACTGCACCAGATTCCAAGGAAGCGGGTAGTGGATACCACCAAAATTGACAAAGGATAGCCCATATAATTCCAGAATACTACACAAAAACTACGAATATATATAGCGTAGTCGGTACCCAGCACGTGTGCTTGTAGAAGTTACTGAAGGAGAGTTGGGAGAAGGCTCTGAAAGACTGCTCTTCCAGCTGACGAGTGCTACGTGTTGCACGCAGGCCTGGCGTTTTTTTTTAATGCACGAAACAGATCTCAGTTCACTGTCAAGTGGTCTTATTACAATATTCATACATTATAAGAGGTAATTATAGTTGTGTCGTCAGCGTGTATAATCGATGAGTTGCTGGTTAGCTAGTTATAAGTGTGTTCATTGAACACAAGAAGTGAAAGGGAACTGACCTAGAAGTGAGTTTTTTAGGAGAATTTTTGTAGCTGATTTATGCGTGCAGGCGCTGAGCCGTGAACAATTAAGGCTTCCAAGTTACAAAATAGGATGATATTGCAAATTATGCCAAACGCCCTACTAAACTGTAGTAGAACCGAAAGGCGGTGCGGCGAGTTGGAACTCCTTCATTGTGAACAGCACATGAAACAAAACCATACGAAAGGAGAAAACAAAACAAGCGATGGCCTTGCTAAAATCTGAGCCTGTAAAAGACTGAGCCGGCAATAATTGGTCTTTGTCAAGGGCATGCTGTATTTTATCAGGGAAAGATAATGTAGCGGTTTAAGTAGACTAGTCTTCATGAAACCTATGTTGTACAAGACAGAGGCGAATAAATGTTTAAACATTTCGATGAGCGGTTTAAAAGTAGCTTCTCAATAATCTTACAAAAAAAAGATAGCAGGCAAATTGACCGATTGTTTGATAATTCTTTGCCTACTTTTTTAGTATTGAAAGTTATTTTGAATATGGGAGTGATTTGCCTGCTTAAACATGCAGTTATTATATGTGCACACCCAAATGCAGTTTTCGGGAATAATAATTTGATTTTACAGGGTTGTAAAACGTCAATACTAGGAACAGCACTCCGAAAACTGGTTATTGCACAAAATACTTCTTCGAGTAAGTGGGGCATATGTAAAATGAACAGGGGGCTTGATTGAGTGCTGACTGCATTATATTGTCGTGTGAGTGATCACTTCTATGGCAGACCAAAGCATTGAACCCGTTAGAGATATCAATGGCTTCCGTTACTCCTTTTGTTCCTATGTTCAGTCTGTTGAGATGGCCTAGGTGAAGACTACTGAAGAAAGAACCCAATTGTATCTCAAATTTTACCATTGTCAATTTTGTGTTTATTAACTGATTTTTCTTCGCATCTTTCAATAATCTGGCAAGCGATTTATAATAGCCTATGTGTTGTAACTTTAATAGGACATGAAAAGATTTGCGCTTGACTTTATTGTGAAGTTAGTAACATTTATAAATACCAGGTAAGATAGTTTTTTCATCCATGGGCTTCTCCGAGCCGAGAACCAAGGTGTAAGTTGTGTTTGGTTCGTACACTCTAAGTACGTCGTTCTCCAACCTACGAAACACTCTGATCCGATCTATCATCTGCGAAACCAGAAGAGGTATTGTTTTGCGCCCTATCTTGATGCCATGTTTGCTGCTGCCAAGTTGGAGGTTTTATACCAACGAGGGTATTCATGCTCGTGATGCTTGGCAGTACCCTTCTAATTAAAAAAAAATGACAACAACGCGAACATATCAGTTTGCAATAAAAAAATTGTAAAAAACCGTTGTATGCTCGAGCTGATGTTACAAGTGGATTGTCTTTTTCTGAACTAGAAATTCTAATTTTGAGAAAGACAAGTTTACTTGTGGACCAGCTCTGGCCTACAACCCCTGTTTACAAAATTTTGTGTAGAATTTTTCTAATAGCTTGCGTATTGACGCCATGTGCATAACTTCGGGCATCTTCGACAAGAAAGAATAGTTAAACCTTTGTTTAGCTTTCTTAAATTCAATCAGGCAAGCCCTTGTTTCTGTTTTATCGTTCTTTATATTCGCTTGCGTAAACAGATGTGAAGACACTGAAGTTCGCTGTCTTTTCCGGGACGATGTCATTTTTCAAAAGGCATTGCTAAAGCTCCTGGTTGTTGTGTGTTTGTTGAAGAGATTTGAAAAAATTACTTTGAAGAATAGCATCAATGTTTCCACATGAGTTCAGAGCAGAAAGTATTGTTTTAGTTCAACAGCAATGCAAGAGATATTGGTTGAGTGCATCACTTGCACACTTACAAAAGAGTGCCGTACTGGTACTGAAATATTTCACTAGCCAGAATATCCAATACAGCATATGACACTACCGAACGTGCTATATCTTGTGGAACTCAGCACGTTAAGATCTATACAGAATCACTGCATGACCCACGAATCTTAGTTAGACATACACTTCCTTTAATACGTTCTTTGGTGAGACCAGCTGGTATGCAAAATAAGTCAAAGCCGAAAGCAGCTAAAGAAAAATAAAACCTAAGACTTGAATCTTTAGGAAGTTACTAGTGTTGGTGACAATGAAACTACCCAAATTTCTGCCTAGGAGGCCGATGTGCACTAATTTAATGAAGTATCAAGAACCGGCGCAGAAGCGAAAACTCGTTTGGTAGCAGATGGCGTCACACATTCAATGAGGAATACGCTTGATTTCCTGCGAACCCCTTTTCACCGCATGGACCGATCACTTCACCTTCAAACCTCATCTGAATTATTCCTATACAATATAATAGCTTTCTGACGCTTTTGGTTAGGCATGCTGCCTAATAAAACCTTTACATAACGAGTGGTCATCTCAAACTGTGCGGCACACATCTCTACGACATCGAAGAAAATATTGCACACATGCTGTCATTGTCCTCACTACTGCTAATTGAGGCAGTCTTACAGCAACACACGCCTCTGTGATCAGTAACTTGTTGAGCTATCACCTTTGTAATTCCAAAACATCTGATCCTACAATCAGAAAGGAACAAATGTGCTGCTAAAGTTTCTACCATCAACAGACCTCGATGAAGAAAGACGACAATGCTGAGTTTTTATGAGTTAGTAAGTGAACGAGGGAGTGAGTTTTACGAAAACACAAGCACCCGTCTGCGTTCTTCTGTGTATTCGCGCTAGACCACGAAATGTTTAGGACCAGCTAGCACTTGGCTTCCTTTTCTCAATACATAGTAACGATTCGGTACAAACAATACATTAGATAAAGTATCTTACGAGGAATCTTGCAGCCATTTTCTGCCACTCATTTACAAAAATTACATATAGCTGTTGTACTTTCAGGTTAATTGTAGCATCCGTATGAGACGATCGTGAATTAAATACGCCATACTCACTGTGCCGTAGACTTTTCTAGCAGCGGCAAAGAGAGGAATATGACCTCGCGAATACGCCTTCTGAACTTGATAATGTTAGTAATGGGCAAGAAGAATGAGCTTAGGATCTATTATTTCAATTATTGTTGGAAAGAGAACGAGTGTAGTCCGCACCTGGCTCAAAGTTCACTGAAAAAACTGTAACTGCTAGCAAGTCAGTCAACCCAAAGCGTAACGCCAATTGAAATATGCAGGAGGGATAACAAGCTTGAGAGCAGCTTTCACTCGATTGAACAGGAGCATCACCCATCGTCTCTTTGCATTCGCCAGTCTCTTTCAGATATCTCGTTACTGTAAATATTGTACGGCATTTGAAACTAGGCGAGCTGCAGCGACAACTTGACAGCATTTATATAGGTTTCGTTTCTGGTTTACTCGTCTGAGCGTTCCGGACTTCATTTCAGCGAGCACCATCCGTAATGAATGTGGAGCTCACGTTCTTGAGATTTCTGGTGAATGGCTTATTGCATGTTTTATGAAAATGATTTCAGTGCACCACCAAGCATCTTCCGGCGCCAAAAAAAGGACAACTTTCTTAATAATATACGTGTTTTCTCTGCATAGAGACATTCATTCTCGAAAATTTTTTAGATGTCTTAGTTTTTCGGTCGAATCGAGTAAGCCTTTCCTGGTTGGATAAAATTTACGCGTGCATGTTTGGATGTACACTGCTTCTGCGATTTTAATGCATTTCGTGTATGAGGTGAGCAATGGTGGAACAGAGGGAAGCAGCTTCCCTGAGTGCGCAATTCACCACCTTGTCATATTTCTTCCAAGTTATGAATGTAGAGCGAAGAAAGTAAGCATTCCTTCCAGAAAATTCTTCCGACTTTCTAGGCGAACTTTCTACCTGTATCGCAGTGTTTATACCGTGATAATAGTGCCGTCACAAACAACATGCAGGATTTCAATGTAAACATTCGCCAAATGCCTGTCTGGTTCGGCAAGTAAACTGGAAGTGATTTAAACTCCGACCAAAAAGTACGCTTCTTTTTAAAAGATGCATATACCCGACGTTTCGAAACCGGATTGGTTCCTTCCTAAGAGGGGACTAGGGCTACGTTGCAGCAGCGTAGCTTTTGTTTGGAGTTTAAAACGTTTTCCACGTGTATAATTACTTCGCGTAATAACACCGCCCGTACACAAAAGATCCCTGTTGACTACGCAAGACTGAACGCCACCTTTGAATCTAATTTATCAGCCATTATATACCCTGAACAATAATTAATGCATTATTAGAGACACGTTCACAAGCCTGCTTACAAGCCTGTTGACCGCCAAGACAGTGCAGCTGTTTTAGACAGATCTCATTTGACCAGTCACCAACAACTGAGAAAAACATGAAGTGCAACAAGCAAGGTACTTTGAGAGCTTTGTGTTATTCTAGGAGAAATATTTTTCATGAAAGGTAGCTCTTTTTGTGCACTCCACACAGAGCAATGTCATGGTATTATTGTCTGGAGCATTACGTCAGGAAACCACAATACATATAGAGCACACCGCCGCGGAGGGTTCTGAAACCTTAAAAGGTAGGGTGTGCTTTCACTTTCACTAACATCACAGAACACAGTGCAGTACGAGCTTTCATTGAAATCCCACCTTCGCGGAATTCGAAGCGAGGAGCGAACCCGTGACTTTTGGCTTATCAGCGAAGTACCATAATTGCTAAACAACCCTGACTGTGGCAACGGCCAGTTTCCTTCAATCACATTCAGTGTATCTATCATAAAATGGCAGATAATTGGTTTATTTGACAAAGCTAAGCAGAACGTGTAGTGCGTTTTATAAAGAATATTTAAGAACTTGCAAGCCACCATCAATTACAGATAACATTACTGATCCCTCCATCATAGAAACACTACCGTAAAATCTGTTCATACGGAAACAGTTGTATGTCCATTGTACATTGCTATGACAAAGCTTGCGCAATGTATATTGGTGTTTGACAGATATACCACCACTTAACATGGACGCGTTCACGTTGAATGTTAGTCTTACATCTCCATCCAACGACTAACGCTGATAATTATTGATTAAACAAACCTACGGATCATAGTAGCTCGTGGTAGCTGTACCAGTAGCGGAACGAGAGAAAGCAATGTGATAGTCATAAGAGCGTAAGAGATGGGACTTCTAACTTTGGCCAAGATCGCCTACTCGCGGAATGTTGGAGTTATTGAACACCACTGCAGGGAGAAATGCAACACTCATGGTGTCTTTCCTTGGGCCGGCCGCGATTACTTGCGGGTTGAGCGTAAGTGTGGAACGCGGAGCGAACGCCAGGTGCAGCCAGCGAGCATCGCAGTCATTTTAATTACAGATGACTTTTTGCTCGCGAGTATGTGACGCGTCAAGCGTCCTTACTCCCTCTACGCATGCGCGACTCTCGTTTTTCCCTCAATCTAACAGCTCCCCGTTACTCTAACCCCTTCCCTCTTACCACCTACGTGCACTCGCACTCCCATTGCACATGCGCGTCTCCTTCTCTCCTTTTCCGCTTCCTCGCTCCTCCTCTCCTGCTTCGCAATGCCGACGCAGGGAGCATCTGCTAGCAAGTTTTTTTTATTGAAACAACCGGCTTCACGCGCTACACAACTGTTCGCTCGGCACTCCGTATATATATATTCACTGGATATTGATTGATTTGTGGGGTTCAACGTCCCAAAACCATGATCTGATTATGACAGACGCCGTAGTGGATGGCTCCGGAAATTTTGACCACCTGGGGTTCTTTAACGTGCACCCAATTCTGAGCACACAAGCCTAAAACATTTCCGCCTCCATCGGAAATGCAGCCGCCGCAGCCGGGATTCAATCCCGCGACCTGCGGGTCAGCAGCCGAGTACCTTAGCCACTAGACCACCACAGCGGGGCTATATTCACTAGATCTTGACCAACAAGGTAGTGCCGGGGAAAGCTTTCTCCTTTGTGTTGTTGAAAAATAAAAATTCGTAGCTTTCGCGGTAGCTAAAAAATTACGTCATCTCCCCAAAGGGTACCATGGAGTCATGCGGGGCATTGAGGAAGTTTCTAAGACAATGTCCACGTGGTGTGTGGTAACGAACTAAGCTAGCAATGCAATACCATACTAGGTTTACCCTGTATTTACGTTAAGGAGCTGCACTGTGCTGCTATAGAATCATGCCGTCAAAAATCGGCCTCTGGACCGGACGGCGTTACGTACAATAGGCTAAAGAACCTTGGCCCACAGGCACAACTATTCTTTTAGATATTTACAATTATCTAGATGCAAGAAATTGTACCCAAGTCTTGGAAGTTTGCTCGCATCATTCCGTTCTTAAAACCCGCTAAGACGTCCTTGAACCTTGAATCCTTCCGCCCAACTAGTCTGACAAGCTGTCTATGTAAGGTAATAGAAAAAAAATGATTAATGGTGGTGCAACAGAACAGGTGTATTATCCAACTACTTAACAGGTTTTAGGAAATAGAGATACACAATGAATGCAATAACACACATATTCACGTATGTGGAGCATGAACGCGCCTGTGGGATTTTGACAGTCGCATTGTTCTTAGAGACATCAAAAGGGCATTTGACACAGTCAGTCACACTTATGTTCTGCTGAGTATGTCGGAACTCGGACTGTCCGGCAGGTCTCTTCGGTAGGTATCTAAATTTTTATCAGGTCGCAAAATATTCATTCGGATGGGTGAAGGAAAAAGTGTGGAACACGACATCAGACAGGGAATGCCACAAGGAAGCGTACTCAGCCCTTTTCTTTTCAACTGTGTTACGGCTGATTTAGCTGAAAGACTGCCTTCCAGGTTGAATTACTCCTTATATGCAGATGATGTCTGCATTTGAACATCTGGAACGGACATACGGTCAATTCAGATTGCATTGCAAGACGGCATAAATATTATCAACAACTTTTAGAAAGAAAGATGAATGATTCTATCCCACGCAAAGACAGATGTATTGCCCTCCTCCCGTAAGAAGTTAAAGAGGTTCAATGTCAATTTAGAAGGAGAACCACTAATGATTGTGACATAACATCGGTTTCTCGGAGTAATACTTGATTGGCAGCTATCATGGGCACCTCGCATAAGGAAACTCGAAAACGAGGTGAATACGCTAGTGAATATACTCCGCAGAATGGCTGAGACATCATGGGGTGGATCTGTATCATTCATGCTCGCTGTTCACAACGCTTTAACACGACAAAAAGTTGGATATTCTTCTACAGTCTTACACGGCCTTTCCTGCACTTCAGAGGAGCGACTTAGAATATTTTTAGCTAAGGGACTGCGTGTCTGCACAGGTGTTCCACGGGCGACTTTCAGCAGCCTTGTCATAGAAGAGATTTGACAACCATTCTTTCCAGTCATGAAGACAATCGAAACATGCCGCCATTTTTTTCGCTTACAAACGCAACACAAGGACCACCCGTTGGCACTAAAGATTTTACTAAGGAATTAATGCGATGCTCATAAAGATATACAGAGTAGTGTATATATTTACAGGCATCTGGAATCCAATCATTTCTTTTTCAAAAATCAGCATGGTTTCAGAAAGGGCTTTTCGTGTGAGACTCAGTTGTTTGAATTTACCACAGAGCTTCATGCAAATATGGACAATTATTATCAAACTGATTGCGTGTTCCTCGGCTATTCGAAGGCGTTTGACAGGGTTGCACACTGTCGCCTGATATCGAAACTTTCCGCCCTGAAATTAGACTCCCGTACATTATCATGGCTTCACAATTTCCTGTCGAATCTTCAGCAATACACAACAGTTAACAATTTGTCTTCTTCCCTATCTGACGTTTCTTCAGGTGTACCACAGGGCAGTGTACTCGCGCCATTACTTTTCCTCATATTCATCAATGATCTTCCGCAAAATGTCTCTTCTTGCATCAGGGTGTTCGCTGACGACTGCATTATTTACCGTCCAATCAAGAACAGTAAAGATCACCTGTCACTCCAAAACGACCTCGACGTAATTAATGGTTGGTGTAGTGCATGGCTGATGACACTAAATGTCTCAAAATGCAAAGTAATGTCGTTCACACGTAAACCTAGCATATCCGAATTCTCTTAGAGTATTAATCATTCCATTCTATCGACTGCAACACAATATCGGTACTTGGGCGTAATACTGACACCTAATCTATCCTGGTCCGACCACATTACGGCAATCTCTGCCAGCGCCTCGAAATCACTAGGTTTCTTGAGACGCAACTTGAAAGCTGCACCATCAGGCATTCGCAAATTATCTTACTTGACACTGGTTCGCCCTCAACTAGAATATGCCTGTTCGATTTGGTCTCCCCATCAAAAATACTTAATTGACTCATTGGAAAGAATCCAGAATAGAGCAAGCCGCTTCATTGCCAATAACTACAGTCCGCATTCTAGTATATCACAAATCAAACAGGAACTTTCACTCCCATTCTTGAACATTCGTCGCGAAATTGCCCTGCTGTCATTCTTTCATAAAATTACCCATTCTTCCCGAATCACCGTTACTGCTCTGCAAAAACCATATCTCACTTCACGTAGACTACACAATCATTTTAGCTATTCCCGTGTATACGGCTCAACAAACGCGTTCAATTAGTCCGCACTTCCACGTGCTATTCGTCTGTGGAACAGTTTGCCTGACGACATTGCATCCCAGACAAACTTTGACACATTCCGTCATATCTTATCAAGCTACTTCACAAGCCTCCGCAAGTAGATGCCGTATCATAATTCATTGGTTCGTATTGGTTCATTTTTTTGAATGTCACATTCATGCGCGCGAGGATTCTGCCTTGTGGCCGCTGCATGCGCAGGAAATACAGTGTTTCGCCCACGGTTACTATGCGTGTATCTTTTGTACATGCTGAACTTTAGTACATGTTGGTGCTTTTTGTTTACTTATTATTTTCCAATTGTTTCTTTTGTATTTGTTTTAGTTTGAGATGTATATAAGTATTGCGCCCCTTACTCAATTGTTTCTTTTGTACTTTTTTTTCATTTTGAGGTGTCTATATGTATTCCCCCCTTGCTCAATTGCCTGTCTTGTATATTTTTTCCAGTTTATTTGTATATATGTATAGCCCCCCTTACTCAATGCCCCCCATGGGGCCTGTAAGGTACTTTGAAATAAATAAATAAAATATTTCCAAGAAAGTAATTTCGGTGCTCTGAAATGAACTCTCCTCCATGGCTGCTTGCAATGCCAAGCATTGAATTCTCAGTGGATGGCATTATCAGAAAGAGAGACTTGTTCATTCAAGCTGCTCAACAACTAGCGCTTTATCAGATACACATGCGGTATCCAGGGTGCATACACATTTACACAGATGGCTCAAGTATTGCAACGTCTTCAAGATCGGCATTTATCATACTAGAGCTCAATACTCAGGAATCATTTAAATTATGTCGCATGGCGTCATCTACTACAGCTGAGCTCTTGGCTATTCTGTATGCTCTAAAGTTTGTAAACTAGGGCAGCAGACGCTAGAAAATAGGTACTTTTCAGTGACTCACATGCCGCATTAGGATCACTCTCCAGTACGTATGGTTAAAAAATACTATAAAGGGAATGAAACAAACAGCGTTTTCGACTCGGCGTTGGCGTTTCACAGCGGCATCCCGAGCACCTATTCGCGAGTGTTCTTGAGAGGCACCCAGCAAGCGAACGGTCGAAAGTGAGGCGTGAGCAGACGGGAAAGGGGGATGCAGGCTGGAGAGAGACGAACAGCGAGAGAAAGAGCGTTCAAACACTCCACTTATCATCTCCTAAACTCTCTCTCCCCACGTGCTCTGGTTGCTAGGGGCGAGGATAAGCATGCGCGTTCACACAACGCCGACTAAACTTCAACGCCGAAAGGCTGCCGCAGTGACGTCAGAGGTGGGGGCCCAGTTTTCCAACTGAGCATGCTCAGTAAGACTTTTTTCCACATCTTCGGCCCAATCAAGCCGCAGCTGCTGCGAGAGCGGGGGCATTTGTTCTCCTAAAACGTGAACGATACACAGGCTATCCGCCGCGTTCGCGGCGTAACTGGGCCACCACCCTCTGACGTCACTGCGGCAGCCTTTCGGCCTTGCAATTTAATCGGCGCTGGTTCACAGCTCTTTCTATAGGCGAGCGAGTAAGAGTGGAGATTGGGAGTGGTGCCACGGATGCCGCGGTCAACGCCGAATACCTGACATAGCTCGACTAACCCCCGTATTCAGAAATGCTGCTTGACTTGAACTTGACTTGAAACCGCCTTCAATTCAGCGTATTTGAAACGCGTCTGCGCGTTCGGGCTGTCTTGGCATCGCCTAAAGACAGCGCATTGGCAAAGTGTTTGTCCAGCATTGAAGTCGGTGGTAAATCAAGCTCCAACCAAGCAGTGTTCCTGAATTCGGGGATAAGAAATGCATTCGCATTTTAAAAACATTCAAACTATCGGACCTTGGCGTAGTAGCTATCGTACCCGGTATCTCTCGTTGTGAACCCAGAGGTCATGCACTCGGTATCCGTCGAAAAAACTTCGTTGTGTTCTGCCGTGTGTACTTTTTGACGTCATTTACGTGACGGAAATGCCTCACTGGAGAATCGGTGGGCCCCGGCATAAAACACCGTCGTGTTAAAAATTGGCCGATTCAAGACTTTCGCCTTAATAGGCTTGGCTTCTGGCCGCACCGTTTCACTTTTCATTGTGTACAATCACCCATTGATCCTGCTAACCACACACATACACACACACACACACACACGCACACGCACACGCACACGCACACACACGCACGCACACACACACACACACACACACAAACACACACACACACACAGAGAGAGAGAGGTTAGTACCCTCTTTAGCAGCACTTTTTTGAGACAGTGCACCCACTAGATCTGTATTTATTAGGTGTACCGGCTAGGACTGTATCAGAGAATGAACTGTAATGTGTGTGTACTTTGTAATTGGTGCCACGCTTTGAAACAGGAGAAACCACGCACGTGATACTTTTTTGAAGTTGTGCAAGTCGCATGATAAGACGCCCAAAAGCAATCTGCGCTTGTTCCATGCTTTACTGCGGTAATACAGTTCAGACTATGACTTCTGTACATAGCATACGCAAGTTTGTGAAACATAAAACTTACACTCGGTGCAATCAAAACACTAATGAAGTTCTGTGGTAGAACACCTTTTGACCACCCAGAAGGCTTGAGTACGATTCCACTTCGGGAACGTGATTTCTTTATTTGAATTTATGTTGATTTATAAGTCCTAGACCACAATTTTAGACCACAATCAAGAAGCCGACCGCCACTCTAGAATTTATGCACGTCGTACTCTTCAATGGTATCGCGTTAAATAGCTTTACGGGCACGCTGATAAACACAAACGCTGATGATATTTTGGGCCTTATCTTAGAGCCACAGATGAAGCTCAGTGGAACCAAAGTAAAGCAGTATCTCTCAGCGCCTTCCTTTGAGAACGATAACCCCCTCTTGCGATAAAATGGTTGCTAATTGCGGTGCCAAAATCTACAGATGTTGTAGTGGCTTTCTTGAGGCATTATATAAGAAAAGAGTAATGGCGCTTCGGGCATACCTATACTCGGCGCTTTGGTGCTACAGTTACAGCCTTCTTTTTGTCCAGCCATGGCCACTCAAGCCATAATTAGGTTTGGGACTTGCGGTAAGGGGAGACAAGAGGTGTTGGCAGCGCTGTGATGAGCTTGCCAACGTGCTTCCTAGAAAAGCGGGCCTGTTGCGTCTTCATACAAACGTGAGAAGGTTCATTAGTGAGAAGTGCGGGGAGAATTATTCGATCAGCGCTTTAGACTAACGATGAAAACAAAGGCAAAAACAAGCAATGTAGTCTCCTTAAACAGATGCGTGATCAAAGCCCTCACCGCTAGCTAACAAAAGAAAGCATAGTTTTAAGATTACGAACAAGAAACTTTTGCAGTCACTCTGATACAGAGCTATGCATGGACTGTAATGAAAAGAATACCTGTAAGAAGTACGACACAGACAGCCTATCAGCACCACGGGGAAACCACAGACTGCCACGTCTTCACTAATGCTATTATAAGCAGCAGCTGCTTCCTGTGATTTCGTAACATTTGCGCATGCGTTCATCCCGTGAAAGCTCGCTTACGAATTCTATTTTATCCCGCAGCATCTGGCAAGATACAGAAATGCATTTAAGGCGAGTATATATACTGTATCAGCCAGAAAAGTACGCTCTGTTTGTGTTCCGCATAGTGAAGGTGACTTCTCGCTATATGTGGTAAAAAAATAAGGCAGCCTCGCACTTAGGGTTCCAAGCGTGAGTGAAGTGTGAAGCTCGGCGGGCTTCATTGTTTCTCTTTGGTTTTCTTTCTCTCTTCTCTGTTTGTTTTCTCTCGTCTTTCTATTTTTACTTGTTTTTTCTATATCTTTATTTCTGCCTCTTTCTATCTCCGTCTCTTTCCCTCTCTTTCTCTCTCTGTTTCTGGCTTTCTTTGTTTTTTTTTTGTTTTTCTCTTTGGTTCTTTCTCTCTTACTTTCTTTGGTGCATTTCAGTTTTATAGCTCGTTCTTCCTCATTCTGTGTAACGTATACATTTTAAAATATAGAGCACACAACCTGTATATTGCAATATTTAAACAGAGCAGAAGGATGCACTAGAAGATTACAGGTTGTTGGCATAATATTGTAATAACATTTGGCAATAAAGGAGGGGCTAGTAGTATCATAAACAAACACCGCTATGTCAGGAAGCCCATACTAAGACCATCATCAGTGTCCGCATTCTACCAAGCACTAAGTGGCAACCCTACCGTAGACTTCAAACATGAGATTAAATACGCTGCTTTTTCTCTTATCAAGATCAACACTCAAAAAGGACAAAAAAGCACAAGAAAGTGCAGCCAAAAGCGCCGTAATTCAAGTCACTTCTTATTGTGTTCTTATTGTGATGAGTATGTTTCAACTAGCCCAATTTGCTACTTTGCTGCTGTTTAACATCTTAATAACGTTAAAATCGAGGCGAAGAATCGCCTTATTCTGCTCGGTCGTGCAGCTCTTAGATAATACCACTTATATTATTTTTAAAGCAATAAACAGGATAGCCCAATATGCATTTGAGGGGGTACTTTGGGTGAAAGAATTTCTCAATACTTCGGTGACACATATAGGCTATCTCATTTATCCTAATTTTTCAACTTTCATAAAGCATAGTAAGCATTTCTTTTTTGACAAAAAAGAAAAAAGAACGAAGACCGATAATTTTTTTTTGTAAGACTCTTGACGTCTGGTTTATTAGAGAAATATTCCGCGCATGAATAGAATACGGCCTCTTTTATTGGGCCATGAAGATTCACAAATTGTTCAAACTGTTGAATTATACAAGCTACGAACACACATGAAGCTTACTCTGCAGTTTAATAGCTTTGAATTTATTGCTTCCCATTAAGTGCAAGTCAGGGGATGTCCTTAGGAATGACAATTGGTCCCAATTATTTCTATGTACCTGTTATAAAATAACAATTCATCGCCTTACACAGAATAAATCCACTAAACTAGAAACATTACATAAATGACAACAACATTGGTCGGCCACCACCGATAAACGGACTTTTAAAACACATTACGAGTTTTAGCTCTATTCATCCTACATTTGTTTTCTCATGAGTACTCGATACAAAGCATAAGCTTCGTAGTCGTCATTGTTTTTTTTTTGTACCGCAATAAAATAGCTTCTAAACTTCACAGAAAGCCAACGAATACTCATCAATACTCGCGAGTTCATAGTGATTTTCATGACCATCATGACGAATGCACGATCTTAATCAGCCTGGAAATTATTTAAAAGGAAATCAAAGTTTCGCCACAAAGGCGAAATAGTGAATGCGACCGGAGCAAACTGATATGTTATGTAAAAGTCGACGGCTAGCATTTTATTTTTATCAAAATGCGTGTAACACGACAAAAAGCTTGTTTAAACGATTGAGGACGCTTTTTGCCCACGAAACACTTCTCTGCTCGTGGTCTTCTCAATGCGACGTAAGCGGTGAGGCCCACAGAACGTATTCAATCCGTGTACTTATATGTGTGTAGCAGTTCGAATTACGCGCTATTATGGGGGACCAATGTTAGCTGTTGGTGTTTTAGCAATGCAGCTTCCACCCACCCACAGACACATCTGCGCCCATTCGTGCTTATTCGCTAAACAAAAGACGGGTGGGGGGCTCCCTCCCAGAGAGAAATGCCGTGACGCCTGGCCTAACATGCCAGGAGATCCTATTGCATGCTCTTATCGTTACGGAGATTTCGCCACCTCATTTCACATTTGCTTGAGTCTCATTCAACCTCAGTGGTCACGCGTGTTCACTAGCGCGTAGAATGTACGATGTGTAGACCAATGTTATCGAGTTGAACTACTACGCACGGCACATCCTGACAATAGCACCGAAAAGCCCCGTCGAATGGTGTGAATATATGATCGCTATCACAATATTTCTTGCTAGCATTTATTTTTGCTGTATCACATGAGTTTAACTCACAGGTGCCGCGACGTAACATCAAGAGACTTGAGCTCTTCCCGCTAATCACTACGAAAATTCTCATTTTTGTTGTTTTTCTGTTGGGTGCACGAGGCCGCACCTGTCTCCTATTTTAGATTAGGTACCTACAAGAGGCCTTCTTTCACTCCGCCAATTTTGCCCTGGCCACCTAACTATGCGAGGCACGAAATCTGAAAGCATCGGTCCAAGCTATTAGCGAAATTACCAGACACGCGCGTCTCACGCTTTCAGAGTGTATGTGTTTTAGATTTTCATATTCGCTTGCTTGCCTCGGGTCATGCAGAAAAACACTGCCATTACAATCTCACTAAGGTTCCTACATTTATTTTTTTTGTCGTTTCCCTACTTATTCTATCAGGAAACCGGAAAAGCCGATGCACATTCTCATTGCGATGCATTTTTCTTCAGACAAGGCTGTACACTTTTGCGCTCTCCAACTGAAACCACTAGAGTTCTCTAACGAGTCAAAGACTCACTTTCTCTAAGCAGGCACCATTTTCTTCACACTACAAGCTCTTAGGCGTGATATAGTTTGTTAGATTACTTGACCAAGTGATCAAGACAGCCGAGTATAGAGAAGCAAGGGACTCAGTCATCTAGCTCTTAACTGATGAAAACGAGTCGGCTTGCGGCCCTGATTCGTTGCCACCAAATATTTGTATTTTCTTAGCTTTGTGTTTTATATGGTGTACTTAAATGAACTATTTTTTAGTCTATTGATTTACCTCATACCGAGAGTAACTGTATTACTTTCAGTCACGATGTGTACATATGTACACGCGAGTTTCGATGGCAAGTCACGCAACACGTGTTCCATCAAAAGGCTTCAAACGTAGTGTGCACATTCGGGCAGGTCTCCTCAGTGAACAACTGGTGACCATTGAACATGCCCGTGCTGAGTGTTGGTGCAGAAAATCACTTTGCTGAATGCACTACCATGTTCGACGTAATAATAATTAATCTGCTTTATAATTCTAAAACCTCCATGTAATATATAAAAGATTCCATACATGAAAGCGGCAGGAAGTCTGACCACCTGGGCTTCTTTAAAGTGCTCCTAAATTTCAGTGGATTAGGGGACAAACGGGGTTTAAGGATATCATAGTTGAAATAAAGAAGAAAAAATGGACATGGGCCGGGCTTGTAGCGCGTAGACAGGATAACCACTGGTCATTAAGGGTGACTAACTGGATTCCCAGAGAAGAGAAGCGGGTTAGGGGGAGACAGAAGGTTAGGTGGGCAGATGAGATTAAGAAGCTTGCGGGTATAAATTGGCAGCAGCAAGCACAGGACCGAGTTAACTGGCGGAACATGGGAGAGGCCTTTGTCCTGCAGTGGACGTAGTCAGGCTGGTGATGATGATGATGATGAAATTTCACAACGAGACCCTAAAAAAATTTCGCCTAGCTAAAACCATAGAAAAAAATGAAAATTGAGGCTAAGTAGTCGAGAAATACATAAGAGCCAAATGGAAGCAAAAGTGACTCACAAGCCATGCTTTTACTATCATGCCCTCTAGCTAGAATTATTACCATGAAAGGCTCGTGCTTTGGTCAGAAATTGAGTATAATCGTGTTGATCTGTCCAGTTTTGGGAAAAGCATTTGGCAGTTGCCTTTTCTCTGTGCATGATAGAAAACCAGAAATTTTCTTCTGGTTAACTTCCCTGTCTTTCACCTGACATTGTTCTCTTTCCTTCTGTATTAGACTTTTCAACGCGGCACGCAGACTTCTTGAAAAATTTTATCACAAGCTGAAACGTATACGCTGGTTTATACATATGGAAGTATATGGCTAAACAGAAACCCTGACAGCGTGACAGCCTTTCCAGGGTGCGCAGCCACGAGGTGTGTCATCTCCTATTCAAAAATAAGCAAGTGTTCATCTCGTGTCATCTCAATACACATGCTTCCATTGTGGACAGCATATGTATGCATCCGTGTCGCAGCATGTTCCGTGTCATTGCAGTAATGTCCAGATCAGGATACGGCTCACGACAATTTAACGCAGCAGCTAGAGCGGCAAAGGATGTATGACATGCAGATAGTTTCAGATGATATGTGTCCCTCAACTGCCAACAAGTGTGCATGTATGATTTAAGTTATTATTATGCGTGACGTGCGTCCTCTGATGATTTACAAAAAGAGAAAAAAAAATTGGCCCTTCCTCGTCGCTCGCGGCACCGAATCCCATCATATTTACAGGATACTGGGGTGACCCAAGCCTAATAAGACAATGCACTTGTATATTGAAGGGCTTCAAGCTTTTGTGACTGAATGAGCACAGATTTTTTTAGGGATAACTGCCAACAAAAAAAGCAGCTATGCAGGTATGATGTCTCCATGCTGTTGACATTAGGGCAGAGCCTGACGAATAGAAGAAGCCTACCGAATTACCGCGCTTGGTAAACATTTACTGGGGAAGCCAATTAAGAGAAGCCTTACCATTCTGGAAACCCAT
This sequence comes from Rhipicephalus microplus, assembly GCF_043290135.1. Taxonomy (NCBI): domain Eukaryota; kingdom Metazoa; phylum Arthropoda; class Arachnida; order Ixodida; family Ixodidae; genus Rhipicephalus; species Rhipicephalus microplus. The sequence continues at coordinate 109,892,390 of NC_134704.1, forward strand.
AAAAATAATGTACGTACACAACATTGACACTGCAGGTTAGATTTAGAAAGTGTATTCCATTTTGTAAACCAAGAATTCCGTACACCGTTTCGCGTAAGGGATAGATGGGAGAGGCACGTTCTACGGAACACATTGACCTGCATTGTGAGTATGGTTGCCTCCATTGTTACGCTGGTCAGATCAAAGTCGCGGGTTCAACTCCCTGACCCTGGAAAGCAATTTGTAATCGCGGCGGAAGTGCGAAAGCACGTGTATGCCACACGGACGATAAATGAAGGAAGGGATTTTTTAATGCTCGTCTGTTTGTTTCACACAAGCGTAATGAAAATCATAAGATGATGATGCCAAGGCGGGTAAAGGGGACGTGAAGTATAGTTTGTCAAGTTTATTGTTGTCTGTTATATAAATCTTAAGAAACTCACGTAGACAAAATTGCGCCTTGTCACCAGAAAAGTAAAACATGCAATAATTAGACTGAGGGTGGCGTATTTAGTACGTGCTGGTGGTGCAATGTTTGTTTGTCTACTTCATAATGTCTCTCTCTCTCTCTTTCTATATATATATATATATATATATATATATATATACTCTGACGAAGGCCGTGCCACGGCCGAAACGTTAGTAAATACGATCCTTTTCTTATGTGCTATCTTCAAGTTAATTCAATATATATATATATATATATATATATATATATATATATATATATATATATATATATATATATATATAATACGCATTGAAGATTGGAGGTCATAGTTTTTTACTCTGGCAGAGACCATCGTTCAGTAGATGTCTCGCAAAACAATGTCGCCTTGTATGTGCGTGCTTGGCTGCAAAAGTCGAAAAGACTTCTGTCTGCCATGGCACATGAGTCCTGGTCTCCTCCGCGGAAAATGTGGCATTGCGTGAGATATGGGCACTATCTGGCAGTGGTGTTGGGAAACATGGGCTTGTGCAGAACCCGGGTCCACTACCAGGTAGCAGCACCATATCATCTGCAGAGGGATTTTTAGGGCATAGGGTTGCATTTTTACCGTACATAGCGTCATATTTCCAGCACAGTTTAAGGAAAACAAGGGTATTTACAAATCCGCAATTTCAGTTATCGGAACACACCACCCAATGCCAAAACGTTCAGGAGGGCTGGGTGTCCAGCAAGTACTAAAACTTTAGGCCAGTGGCTGAATTGTATGGCTGACTGACAGACAGACTGACCAAAATTTCTGCATTAAGGTATCCCAAGAAAGATTATCCTCTTTAGAGGAGCTCCTAACAGTGTGTCGTGACAGATCATCTCATTTTGCAGCCGACCAGCGTCATTGCACCACAGCTCGCCGCTGTGCCCGTGGCACTAATAGCTCTAGCAGCCAGTGCGACAGTCGTTTTCTGCGTCAGTTTATAGATGTAATAGTGTGAACGCTCAATTTAAATGAAATCACTCGAAAACAGGAAGAAGCCCCGCACAGTTTTATTCGTTGATTTGTTATTGAAATGATGAAATAATACAGGTAAGTGTTATTAGGCAAGCACAAGCTAATTCTCAGATAGGCAGACACAAAACGTAAGAAAAATATTAAGGTCACTAAATGCGATGCAGTTGAACATAGCATGTGACATTTCAGCACAGGTGAACATTACGTGACATTTTAGGTACGTCTAATAGATTCATATGTACACTAGTGTTGTATCTCAAGTTCCACACACAAAGTCAGTTCAAACGAAGACAAATGATTGTACATAATATCTACCACACTATTTGATTATTACACATTTCCTTTAGTATGAAGGGAAAGGTGACATCGTGTACAGTACATAAATATATTTTCATAAAATATTTGATTTTTCAAAAACCTGCTTGAAGGTGACAAGCGCATTTTCCCGAAACCCTGCAGTTTTCCACGGACCTGGATTTTTTTTTTTCAAGTTGAAAGGTTTCCTATTTAAACGTAGCCAGCTTGCTCGAAGTACTTTTCTTTGTGACTTATAATTCTCGCACTGAAGGAACAGGTGATGTACATCTTCATTAGGGTGGCTGCAGAAACACTCTGTACTAGACGCATGTTTTATCCTTTGTAGGAATTGTCGTGTAAATGCTGAACCAATGTTTGACGTCTCCTATTTTCTCTCAAATCTTATGCCTTGTATAGTTTTATGCAAGTGTATAGTAAATGTAAATCCGAACTTCTTAACTTTTCATCGAATCATTTTTCTTTATTGAGGCAACAAGTTATTTGTCTCGGGAGTAGATGGATTTCAGTGCATCGCATTGGTAGACTAGTGGTCCCTTCGTTATTACCCTATTTGCCGCAGCGTCCACAGCATCATTTACTGGAATGCGGCAGTGACCTGCTATCCATTGAAATGCGTTCACTAGGTTCATTGTTTTGCTCTTGCGCGTTCCTTTAGGGTCTCATATATTTGGGAAGCGTATAAATAAAATATTTTATCACTTTAACATTAAAAGATACGTCCAGCTCTAAATGCTGTTGTAGTTACGCCACAGTGACGCAAGCCTCTTATTCTTTTGCTTCGGTGATGCGAACCTGCAACACCTCTAAACGTCACCGCTTAACCCCGGAAGTGCCTGAGATCTGCTTGCTGTTATCGCCAGGGCCTAGGGCGAGCTGTCTGCTCCAACAAAAAAAACCTCCAGCGCTAGTACTCTATGTGCATGAAATATCACAGTTTGCGTAAGCTACACTTTCTTTGGCTTCATTGTCGACTCACTTCCATTGAGGCATACGATTAAAAAAACATACGCAATGACGGTGCACCTTAAGTCAGTTATCCATTGCCCAACGTAACCCCCCCCCCCTTAAAATTTTAACTACCTTGTTTCACGTGCCAAGAAACTTATTCGTAAACGGTCTTAAAAATTATTCGAACCATACTTTCTTACTGTTTGCTACGTTGGAATATTTTATCGTTTTTCGCACAACATGAAGCTAACCTCAATACCTGCTAAAGAGATTAGAGTGCTGCCTTGCAGTCAATAAAAAATTTCACACTTTGGAAAGTGAGCCTGCTACGAGTTGTCATGTGTACTCTGATGAAGTTTAAAAAGTCGCTCTGTGCAGTGCTTGACGTAAAGAAAGGGCAAAGTGTGCGTTGTAGCACTTCCATGTGTTTACACTTGCACGCAAAAGCGACTTTCGTGTCTGGTAGAGGAGGAATGTGCCAACTGTGGCACGCGAATTGCGTTACGCCTCTAATTCAAGCCCATAAAGTGCGTACTAAAAACAGGACTTTTATATCACAGAAGCCTGTGGGATACTTTGACTGTCCCGCCTTGCATTAATGGTCATACTCGCCTTAATAAATGCCCAGCTGGCGTGGCAACTTTACCTCAACTTGAGAACATGTTACCTTAGCATCGCTCGTGCAGTCAAAACAAATAAATAACAATTTAAAGCAGCCTTTTTTAGCCCAATCTAGCCTCAAGGAAGTGCTGAGCCGAGAAGCCTTTTTTTATGGCTATTAGGTTTTCCTGCATTTTTCTCCTCCTTTTTCTGCATGCATTTTCCAGTTCTTTCTGCAATTTAAAGATGATGGTTTTTCTTGGTGACCTCCGACGCCAACAGTTTGGTCTGTCTGTCTGTCTGTCTGTCTGTCTGTCTGTCTGTCTGTGTGTCTGCCTGCCTGCCTGCCTGCCTGCCTGTTTGTCTGTCTGTCTGTCTGTCTGTCTGTCTGTCTGTCTTTCTTTCTGTGCATTTGTTTGTTTGTCCACCAATAAATACCAAAATTCAGATTGTGGAAGAATACCACAAATCTGGGGGCTTAGATAGAGGCCACGCAAAGCAACCTTCTCTATTGAAAACAATACGTCAAAATAGGTGGCTGCAAGTCAAAGTGTCAGTCAGCACAGATTACTAGGGCCGTGGTCAGCGAAGGCGACAGTTTACCCTTTACCACTGCCCAGTGGGTATGGTACCACAGAGCAGTGTCCTATAGCTTCCGCTGATTTTATAATTTGTTATCGGTATTATAGCTTATAAGAGTTCGACTTGAACAATTTTTAGTTGACTGTACATTATACAATAGAACAACATCAACAAACGGTGTTACGCCTGTGAGTCCACACCGAACGTCAATGCCTCTGCAAAAGGCAACCTGTGCCAAGGCCAGCAATCAAGCCCGCCTGACGCGATCAACTCAACGACGTCATCAAGGGGCGGCGCCGGTGTGTCACGCAACGCACCGCGAGCTAGCTCAGCCCGCGAGCCCGTTGAAGCAATCGGCTCCTTCCAGTCTGGCGAGTCTTATGGAATGCTTGGGAACGTCACTCGTCCTTCACTGGAACCACGCGCAGCAATCGGTGCCTTCCAGTATGGCGAGTCTTGCGCAACGCGTGGCAACATCCCTCGTCCTTGGTGCAACCACTCGCAGCGGCAGGCCCCATTGGAGGATTCTGACATCACGGCCAGCGGCGGTTCTCGTTGGACGTTTGGTTACTCAAAGGATCCGCCCGGAGCCTATAAAAAAGAAGCCCTCTGGTGCGTTGCCAGCAGTAGACCTAGACCTACGTGTCAGAGAAGCCTCTTGTTACTTCGAGCTCCTTCGCAGTCGGCGCGACCGGTGTCCTTGGAAGCGGCAAGTTTCGTGGTGCCCTTCGTAACCTCGTCGGCGGTGCGCTTCGTAACAGCTGTCAGCCTTAGTGCCGAATATGTAACGACTCTATTTCTATGCTGTGCATAAACCTTGCCTTAAATCACCGTCGTCCCGTCCGCTCGTCTATCAGCTCTGCGCAGAAGCAGTCGCGAGCTGAGTAACGCCCGCTACCGAACGGCTGGTGACCGTGTCGGTGGAGTTCGGAGCAGTGGCGCCTTCGGGACCGTGTTGGCGTCGCGTCTTCGTAACAACGGTCAAGTGAACTGACAGGCTGGCTTACGAAAAATATCCGAGTGACGCAGCCGATGAAAGAGAACACTCTATCAAAATAAATCTGGGTCGAAGACTATAACAAGGAAACAAAAATTAACTCCTACACGTACATAATTATTGACACTGAAAGAAAGTAAAGTAACACAAGCACCTATGAGGGTTGTTCACTGATGAACTTGGGTGGAACAGCCTGATAGATATGGTAGATAAAAAAACACTAGAACTCTAAGAGTCTAAAACGCTAGCAACGTAGTGTAACTTCTCAAATTGATAACGTAGCGTGTAGAACCTTAATAAAACACATTATATAACATGCCGAAATAGTGTCGGACCCTAACACGGCAACAAATTGACACATATTGGATCAAGTTCAGAGTCTAGCAGTTAAATTCGTCGTTAAGAAATATACTCACGGTCACTTCTCTACGGAACTGTGCCTAAATGCAAATTTTTTCTTATTTAGAAATAACGACAGCAGTGGAAATATAAAGCTCCATTTTCCTTCTTGTTCAAAACAAGCTAAATTTAAATGGGCACGATATTTTCAAATAATAATTGACCGCCTTCCAGAGACAGACACTGTATAGGTTTCGAAGCTCCTTTGACGGGAATCAACTCCTTGAGGTATACCTATTTTGCAGGAGTATATAATAAATGGAACATGCAGCCCGATTCATTGATTTCCTATCCTTCCGTTACTGGATTCCTAAACGAGCCTCATATACTTGCTCTGTTTGGGTCGATGGGCGTTTTTAAACACTAACGCCATGCAGTTGACGCGACGAGTACGTTCGTGCTGTTTTGTATGTTTCTTTGTTCTTTCATTTTTACTCTTTTCATATAACACACGTAAGCAGTGTCCTCAAACTCTTCTCATTTATGTCACGTGCTTGTTTCTTATTTGTTTCCTATCGAACTGTGTCTGATTGTTGATTATTTCTGTATTGACCCTTCTAGGGTTACAGTATTAACACAAAGAAACAAACCAAACTTGTCGAAAGTGCCATAGCTCTTCTTCAAAATATTTATTATAACCATATTGTCTTTTCTGATCATAGGATCCTAACTATTATGAATATTCGCAACTGATAAAAGCACAATTTACGTAAATAACAATATTCCGGTACAATTTTTCTGTAACTGCCATCTTTCTGGGTCTAATTTGTTTGCGGTGTTGTCTTTCTTAAATCACAGAAATGAAAATTTCACTCATCATTTTGATTCGTCTTACAGAAAAACTTTAGCGCAGCTTGGAGTTAGGGCAAGCCCAGCTTTCATTGAAGTTCTGACTTTTCCACATGGTATCGACTACGCCATAAAGCATGCTTTTTGTGAAGTAAGAACGTTTCATTAATATTCTTCTTGCGGAAAAGTCGGCTACCCTCTAAAATTGGTCAGTGAACTAACTCACTGAAGAGTCGACGCACCCGCACTCATTCAGGCTCAGATTCTGCCGAAAGTATGAGTCTGAGTGAGTCCGGGTGAGTCATGGTCCGAGTGATTCCAGATGAGGAAAATGTTATTGAGTTTGAGTCTGTATGATTCCGGCTAAAAAAAAATCTTGTGAGTCGGAGTTCGAATGAGTTCGAAGCGCGAGATATAGATTCTGTTTTAGTCTCAGTGAGTACCATTTATCTGTTCATTCCTATGGTCCCATTTACTCATCTTTGGCATTACTATGAGCCTTACTTGAATTCGTATTTACACTCTCGTATACTCACAAGTATTCCAAAGCAGTCATCGTTGTCATCTCTTTCATAGAAAATGTCCTTGAAAGTTTACAATGATTTATGACTAGTATTAGAAGGTACTGTATCAAACCACGCCATGAAGAGCACCGTTTACGTGAGATATTTTTGTCAAAGAGCATCGACACCACGCCCAAAAAAGGTATTTCTGGACACACAGACTCATCGATCGACTCACTCTGACTCAAATAGACTGACCGATACGTGAGTTTGAGTACGAGTGAGTCCGGCTGAAAAAAATGTTATAAAGAAGAAAAGAAATATTTATGTGTACATGAACAGTTTGTAGAGGGTGGAAATTATGGAAAGACATACTCGTTGCCCATTTAGCATTCTGTGGTGTCTAATTTTTGTTTCATTCTTCTGCCAGGCCATATTAGATATGTTGAAGTAATTTCTCGGTTGTAGTGCCGCTTTCATTGGGTTTCTTTTGCGTTTAAGTTTCAAGCACCACTGTAACTGTAATAATACTTGACTGCCAACCCAGGGTTCAAATTTAATTCGTTATTGGGTTTTTTTTCTTATTTTAGTTTTAATAGCTCTTGACTACGCCACCAACGGTGACGACAATGGCAATAGCTACGCTGCTCAATGCAATGAAAGCTCGCCTTTCTGAATCAAACAAGAGCCCATGGAAGCCTTTAGAGGTTACCGTGCTGTTGCAATTTACTGCATTGTTTCCTTTGGCAGCTCCAACTTGACAGAGACGTTAAATAGAAAACTTCACAGAAAGTCTGATGCACACTTTAACGTACCAATGAAGCAGAAGTCGGCAGTCGCTTCTGTAGAACACCTATGGTATCAGAAATCGAAATCTTTGGGTTTCTTCACATGACGTGCAGAAACCGAAAATGCTTCTCAGATGAAAACGCACCAGTGAGCGCTTCGTAAACATGTTCAGAAAACAAACACGCACTGAGACTGTACCAGAAAACGAGTTAGACAACGTGAACAATGAAAAGTAAGCATTGAGACGTTGTTCGATTGCATTTGGACAGGCGTCGAAAACAAGACCATCGAGAAACTTGAAGCGCATCGAGGCTACTGGCTGATGTGCACGCTGTTCCCGCTAAAAAAAAGCAACAACAACAACAAAAGTTATTCATTTCATTGACGGCCTTGGACGTATCTGTGTATAACAGATGAAATAGAAGGCACGATACTGGGTAACTTTTTATTACATACGATATGTTTGCCTACACGGAAATTTCAGCGCTCGCCATAGCAGCCACGCTTTTCTCGTGCTCTAATGGTTCCTTTATTTCTTTCACGGCACACTGCAGCTCCATTTTTTAGCGTTTCGTGACAAAATGTACAACTTTTTATCCGGAGTCTTTTTTCTTTTTCAATGTTTTTATAATTATAGTTCCGTGCATCCTCCGACAGATATGAATGCGAATTTCACGTCACCGAAAATATATTGCACCACTCAGCTGCATCTCCCAATTAAAAAAGGTACAGCTTATACTTCTAGTTTTCTTTATTCAGTCCAGATCCGCCAAATGTTTCTCTGGGCAATATCAGCTGGGCGATTACCCACGTTATCTCCCATGGCGCATAATTTTTTATCATAAAAACCAGCTGCGCATGTAGTTCAATTTTAAATTTGTGTTGTATTGTGCACCTTTCCTTCTAATTGATTTGTGATATATCATTTTTCGCTTAGTTTTGCCAACGTGGGATACAAAACTCTTTAGAGAGCACAACACTATATTAGAAAAAAAATGCCTTCATGTAAAACAAACTGTTATATATCCCAAGCATAAGAATCCGGCTGAACAACGAATACAGTTTTTTTTTCTTTCGTGAACTCTTTTTTGTGTGTTGAATACACCTCTAACAGGAAGCAAAAAATAAACAAAGTACATAAAAAGGCCGTTTGCAGGAAACATGTGCTCTGCGCTGTTCACGGTCATGCAGTTTAGCAAGAAAGCAAATGTTAAAGTTAGACGGGTGTCAGTGAGAAAAATTTCCTTAAAGGAAAATATTTCGTTAAGGGGTTCCCATCAAGAGCAACAACTTTGGGTTGGTCGCCTAGAGGTAGTTTTCCAAGAACTGCGGCGCACACACTAGTGTGAACTTCAAAAGAATCATAAATATCACAATGCTTCTAACTGTGAAAGTATTATCCCGTCAATACTAGGCCCTATGTTTGGCTGCGTGATTCTTGCATTTTTGTTTTAGGAGCAGCTTTTTCACGGAAACAAACCTGTTGTTGTTGAAATTAGGCACATGAAAGGCTACCGCTAAGTTAGTTACAATCGGCTATAACAACATATTAGCAAACGTTTCTGTTATACAAGGCGATATCAATCCTGTGAATACATAAATCTGGTAAACGTTTGTGTACCTAAGATACTCTTCGTATTCAAGGACAAAAACTGGTTGTAAGTGCGTGCTAATTTATGTGTTTGTATACCTAGGCGTTTTTTCTCTATTTTGTGTTTCCGTTATGCAAGGGTAGCCAGTGCCATGATTTGGCTTCGACTCTTTTTATAGACATTCATAAAAAGCAGTATTGTTGCGTGATTTTTACTAATCATCCATGCTCGTGTCTATATTATTTGTTTTTTTTTTCTTTCTTTTTCTTGCATGTTCCTTTATTCAAGCCTTCTCCTTCACGAAGGAAGTAAATATGTGATGTTTATAACTTAAAGAACAACTACTGCAACTATATTCTACGTTACCCCGACATTACACCTGCATAGGATGGACCTCTAAAGCAGTTCCGAGACCAGGCGTATTCAATCGAACACTTCACTGCCACGCAGATTGCATTGATTTGATGCCTACTGGGGTTGACAAGTACCTTTTGCATTCCACGAGTGAACTCTGCCGATGTCTGTTTTAGGGGCGAAGCTCCTTAAAGCGGCACCCGTTCGTTCCTAGTATTAGTCGTAGTGCGTAACTCTTAAGCTTTGACCCTCAAGGAGGTGCCGGTGGGAGATTTCAACTGTGCGTAGTTGAACAATATAACAATTTGCAGCTTACGCATTCGTTAAAAGCTGAATTAACCTGTCTCTCATTCCCAATTAGCAGCCATTGACATGTACATTGAGCACTATCTGACAAGAAAGGGTTGCTAGGTTATACTCGCTGAGCGTAACCTCCTTGGTTTTAGAAAGGTTTGGCGAGTGTTGGGCCGCAGTGCCATGAATACAGTGAACTAGTGTATACCATGAACTCGAGGTGATTAAAGGTGGGAAGTAGACAAGAAGCGCAAGCCGTAAGAAAGTGTGCGTGTGCCACCTCTCGTTTAGTCCTTGGAATGTCCGCAAGATGGCGGTGCTTCTATATGCGGAATATATGATGAAAATATGCGAGATGGTGGTACTTAGAGTCTCGAACTAGGTGGACGAACAGACACACAGACAGATGCATGTACGGACGCACAGATGGCTGCACGGACAGATGGACGCATGGACGGATGCAGTGAATGACGCACGGATGGACGTGCGGACGCACGAACAGATGCACGCATGGACGGTCACACAGACAGATGCATGGACGGACGAAAGCAAGAACAAATAAACGGACGAATGCTTCGCCCCACCCTCTGTCATTCACCCCGTGGATATGTTGCCATTTTTTTCTGGCCCCCCTCGCATTTAGGTTAGTATTATATGTTGTCAATAGGCGTTAAAATGCGCATATATACCCTATATATGGACGGAGAGATGAACGCCACCATAGCTCAGTGGTAGAGCACCGGATGCGTTATTCAAAGGTCGGAGGTTTGGCAAGTTAACTTTTCGTCTACTTTTCTGTCTTCACATTTATATTGCCACGTTCCATTTCCTAAGTTTTGTTATCGTCCGAAAACACTACACGATTTTCAGCGCAAACTGCGCCTGCATTTTTCGAGAAGCTTCCGGACGGTAGTAAATCATTTCGATAAGATCAAGCATACCCTGCGAACTGTACAGACTATTCTGGAACCTACACCACCACCAGCGATAACGCTAGAACATTCGACGGCAAGAGTATAAATGCCGACGCACTTCGCTGCTTGTCAGTAGATGATCGACGGCCGACGCTCCGTTCACTGCTATCTGTGCAAGACTGCTACTGTAATCGAACTTTCCGTTTACGAGGTACAGGTTCACCCATATAAACAGTTATATCCCAACATAAAGACTCCTGTCTTCGGCCTCGTCAAGACCCCGTGACATCTGGTGGAGGTGCTGCTTCGTTCATGTACCGGACGCCCCCGTCAAGCCGTGAACCCAGCCCACGTCGTGGAGAAGACACCGACGCCAACCAGGAGCAGCGAACAAGCCGCCGACAGCAAGGGCTACCACCGGAGTACGGGCTTCTACAAGACAAGGCGCGGAAGACCAAGGCCATGACCGCGACTGCAGCGACAATGACAGCCGCAGCGTCCCAGCGCACGAAGGTCATGCATCAACCCAGGGAACCACCAATTTTCCATGGGTTATCGTTCAAAGACCCCGAGTCCTGGTTAGAAACATACGACGGTATGGCCGCCCTCAACCACTGGGACCATGAAAAAAAGCTGCGTCGTATGTTCTTCTATTTGAAGACACCGCAAGGTTCTGGCTCGAAAATCGGGAGTCCACGCTCTGAACGTGGGAAGTTTTCTGCGGCGCATTCCTGCAAACGTTCGCAAGCGTCGCTCGCAAAGAGAGCGTCGCTGCTTTATTAGAGACCCGGGTTCAGCTACCAAATAAAAACGTCGCCATTTTCACAGAAGAAATGACCCGACTATTCCGTCACGCTGACCCATACATGCCTGAAGAAAAAAAAAGTTCGTTTCCTCATGCGAGGGGTCAAACAGGAGCTCTTCGCGGGACTGATGAGAAACCCACCAAACACCGTCCAAGAATTTGTAGCCGAAGCGACCACTATCGAAAAAACCTTGGACATGCGCACCAGACAGTATAATCGTCGCCTGACTGCAGACTGCGCTGCTGCTCAAGCCAGTAACTCCGGTGACCTGCGTGAAACGATCCGAGCGATCGTGCGGGAAAAGCTGCGCAAGCTGTTGCCTTCGGCGCAGCCTCAAGTGGATTCGATCGCCGACATTTTGCGAGAAGAAGTTCGGCAATCGCTTCAAATTCCCCAAGCACCGCTGCCCGAGCCGGAAGCTATGAGCTACGCCGCTGCACTGCGCCGCAACGCTCCTCCCCATGCACACCAAAACGCCGCCCCATCGCACTTCCGTCGACAGATGCCACCGCCGCCACTACCCCCACCGACGTCATACCGTCATACCACAGCGGCCCAGCGCAGTGCACCGAGGAAGACTGACGTCTGGCGCACCCCTGACCATCACCCGCTTTGCCACCACTGCGGCGAGGCCGGACACACATACCGCCGTTGCTAGTACCGACAGACGGGACTGCGTGGCTTCGCCGTCAATGCACGGCGTCCAAAGCCACGAGAACGACCACGTGACATCGCCGACTACCTGACAGGAACTCGGTGGACACCACGAAGCCCTTCGCGTTAACCCTCGCCCAGCCGCCGCACGTCACCGCACCACCGGCAGTACTCTGGCCCAACGCGGGGCCGGTCTCTTAGCCCGTATACGGGAAACTAAGGGCAGCAAACGATGGAGGTGCGGTTGCTGTGCGACGAACTACCGAAGATCCTCCGGTGACGACGACGCCGCGACGGAGCTTTCCGAACACAACACTAACCAAGCAAAGCCCTGACGGCAAAACCTCACTTACCGAAGGTGACCTGACGACGCAACATGAAAGCAGCGGAACAAGCCGACGCAGCCGTGACCCGACGCCACGCCTTAACTGTAATGCGAGACGGCGAAATAGCGACCTCGAAAGAGACCGAGAGAAGACGGCGTTTATAACAACGGATGGCCTCTTCTAGTTTAAAGTGATGCCCTTTGGCCTTTGCTCAGCGCCTGCAAATTTTCAACGCGTTATGGATACAGTACTGGCAGGATTGAAGTGGCAGACTTGCCTTGTGTACTTGGACGACGTCGTCGTGTTTTCCTCGAGTTTCGACGAGCATCTTCGGCGCCTTAAAGCTGTACTTCAAGCCATCAAGACGTCCGGACTCACACTGAAGCCAAAAAAGTGCAGATTTGCGTACGAGGAGCTCTTCTTTCTGGGGCACGTTATTAGCAAATCTGGAGTTCGTCCCGACCCACGGAAAACAGCCGCCATCGCCGACTTCCCGCCACCCACTGACAAGAAGGCGGTGCGCCGATTTCTGGGCCTGTGCGCCTATTATAGGCGGTTCTTGAAAAACTTCGCCCGCATCGCCGATCTTCTCACTAACCTTACCAAGGCCGACGTGGAGTTCAAGTGGGAAACGCCGCAGGAACACGCTTTCCAGGAGCTTAAACATCGCCTCCAGATGCCTCCGTTACTTGCCCATTTCGACAAATTTGCCGAGACAAAAATACACACTGATGCAAGCAGCGTAGGTTTTGGTGCCGTTCTTGTGCAGAGGGCTGACGGACTTGAAAGGGTTATTAGTTACGCCAGCCGATAGCTATTCAAAGCAGAGGCAAAATATTCTACAACAGAAAAGGAGTGCCTCGCCATCATCTGGGCTACGTCGAAATTTCGCCCCTACCTGTACGGCAGGCCCTTCAAAGTTGTGAGCGACCACCACGCCTTGTGTTGGCTAGCCACCTTGAAGTACCCTTCAGGTCGCCTCGCGCGATGTAGCCTGAGACTTCAAGAATATGACATTACTGTCATTTACAAGTCCGACAAGAAACACTTCGACGCCGACTGTCTCTCTCGTGCGCCTGTCAACCAACCACCACCCGACGACCCGGATGACGACTACTTCTTGGGAACAATAACTACCGACGACTTCGCTGAACGACAGCGGGCCGACCCGGAACTAAAGGCCCTAATAGAATACCTCGAAGGCAGGACCGCCTAAGTCCCGAAGGTATTCAAGCGCGCACGTGCGTCGTTCTTCCTGCGAAACGGTCTTCTACAGAAGAAAAACTTTTCACCGCTTCGAGCTAAGTACCTCCTTGTGGTGCCTTCAGCTTTGCGACCAGAGCTCCTGCAGACCCTGCACGACAATCCGACGGCAGGGCACCTCGGTGTTTCTCGCACGCTCGCGAGGATACAAGAAAGGTACTACTAGCCACGTCTTACCACCGGCGTCACTCGTTATGTGAGGACATGCGGGGACTGTCAGCGACGCAAGACACCGCCGACAAGGCCAGCGGGACTTCTGCAGCCAATTGACCCACCTTGCCGACCTTTACAGCAGATCGGTATGGACCTACTGGGGCCGTTCCCGACTTCGGCTTTCGGAAACAAGTGGATCATGGTAGCTACCGACTACCTCACCCGAAACGCCGAGACAAAAGCCCTTCCCAAAGGCAGTGCATCCGAGGTAGCTAAGTTCGTCGAAAATATCGTCCTACGTCACGGCGCCCCGGAGGTCCTTATCACCGACAGAGGAACGGCATTTACTGCCGGCTTAACTCAAGCGATCTTGGCATACAGCCAGACAAACCACCGCCGGACGACAGCGTACCACCCACAGACCAACGACCTCACCGAGCGGCTTAACAAGACGATCGCCGACATGCTGGCAATGTACGTCGATGTCGAACACAAGATGTGGGACGCCATTCTTCCGTATGTGAAATTCGCATACAACACGGTGGTGCAGGAGACGACGCAGATATCTCCATACAAATTGGTCTACGGAAGGAGCACAGCAACGACGCTCGATGCCATGTTACCCAACGTCACCGACGAATAAAACCTCGATGTGAGTGAGTACCTTCAACGTGCCGAAGAAGCCCGACAACTCGCGCGTCTCCGTATCAAGAATCAACAGACGACCGACAGCCGCCGTTACAACCTTCGACGACGCTTCGTGGAATACCAGCCCGGTGAACATGTTTGGGTGTGGACGCCGATACGCCGACGTGGACTATGTGAAAACCTTCTGCGATGGTACTTCGGACCGTACAAGGTGGTTCGACGTCTCGGCCCACTTGATTACGAGGTTGTTCCCGACGGCATCACGAACTCTCAACGACGCCGATCGCGACCTTAAGTCGTACATGTCGCGCACCTCAAGCCTTTTCATGCGCGTTAACAAACTGAAAAAGTGTTTTTTGTATTATTATTGTATCGTAATTTATTCATTGTACTTTCTTGCATTATTGTTGTACCTTCATCTTTAGTTAAAGCATTGGGACGATGAATTTTTCAGAGGGGGGCAACGCCACGTTTCATTTCACAAGTTTTTGTTATCGTTCCGAAACACCACAGGATTCTCGGCGCAAACCGCGCCTGCAGGTTTTGAGAAGGTTCCGGACTGTAGTAGATCATTTCGATAAGATCACGCCCACTGTGCGAACGGTACAGATTGTTCTGGAACCTACGCCACCGCCAGCGATAACGCTAGAACATTCGACGGCAAGGGTATAAATGCCGATGCGCTTCGCCGCTTTTCAGTAGATGATCGACAGCCGACGCTCCATTCACTGCTATTTGTGCAAGACTGCTACTGTAATCGAACTTTCCGTTTACCGGGTACAGGTTCACCCAAATAAACAGTTATATCCCAACATAAAGACTCCTGTCTTCAGCCACGTCAGGACCCCGTGACAATATAACAAATAGGTCTAATATCATTCATGAAGTTTTCATCGGCATTATTTTCTGTTTGTTCTCTTTATTATTGTGGCTTACGAAGAAATGATCCCTTACGTTTACACCTCATTTTTTCATTCATATCGAGGGCCTTATTCTGGCATACTTGATACCTTCGGGTGGGTTGTGAGGGATCGTTGGTCATCTCACAGGTCGCAATAACATCACGTACTATGTGACGCCAACAGGCAAAACGTGTGTTCCACACTAATCGTAATGGCAACAGGTGGCGCTGACTGATGCTCCAACGTTTGAATGCACATATTACCTACATACAGTGGACGGGTGGAGGACCAGTACTGTTGCATCGTAGAGCATCAGACGCGGTATTTGAAGGTTTCGGATTCAAATTTTCCCAGTTGCAAGTTATCTTTTCGTCCATTGTTCGTTCTACGTGAACATTACATTCATCTTTAGCACTATCCTTCATATTTTGCTTGGCAACTTTGTCTGGCAATTCTTAGTGCAGCTTTTGCTGGCACCGTTAAAGAGTACATATAAACTGTCAATCACTTGTGGCACATACCTTCGTAACAAGGCCTCCGGTATACGGGTATGTACCATTGGTACCCGGAGAAAAGAGGTTTGTGACGTAAGGAACGCGATTTTTACGTCATACTTGTGATAACGAGTCGGACATATTCGAGTCCTTTACCCCGAAAGGTTAGTTTTGCCCTACCACGTGTTATGAAGGCAATCTCAAGAGCACTGCATCTAGACAGGCACTGATAGATAGATAGATAGATAGATAGATAGATAGATAGATAGATAGATAGATAGATAGATAGATAGATAGATAGATAGATAGATAGATAGAAATGCTCTGCATTAAATAAAAATTCACACAATAATTTCTGCATTAACCCAAGAGGACTGGAAAGGGAATGAAACTTCCTTTTCTCTTCAATCGATGTGTTGAACCTGTGCTGCCATTATCTGCTAGCGCTCCGCACCTAACCTGGTTTTGCGCAGATTCTAAGATAGAAGGCACCCAGGCTGGTTTAGCACTGCCTCTTTGATGAGCAAATCATCGTCAAAGCATGTATATTTTGTTTACAGCTGACCATGAAACGCCATTTTACTTGACGCCACTGTGGCACCGCAATTACGTAAAAAATTCATGTGTTGTGTGAAGAATTGACGTTGTATGATGACGTCACCATGCGACAACTTTTAGAGCCAATCGTGTGGGCGCCGCTGACAGGAAACGTTGACGTGGGCTAACAGTCAATATTTGTGTTCGATGAGGCACCTAATGTTTTAGCTCTCACTTTGGTCGGTTAAAAAGGTTTTGAACCCCAGCCCTCTGTGTGGCAGTCGAAAACATTTATGGCAGATCTCGCTGGGGATTTAAACTACTTTGGAAAATGACGCTATGCATTTGACATGTCGGTCAAGTGATCAAATTAACATATGCAGGTTAGTGTGGGGCAGAGTAAGCAAGAATTGGGTGTCGCATAATGTGAGGTACTTAACTTGAGGGTCATTAGTGCTTCCGCCCCCTTAGGGCTCAGCCCCACATCTTGTTCCACATCGGCCACAGCATGCACCGTGCACACAATGCCTTGAGTATCTGTAGCGGGTACGTCGTTTATCCGAACAATGACGAGTAATGACATAAAGGGCAGCTTCCCATTTCACACAAATGATGGTTTATGGATACCTTCAACGTGTAATTCTATTGGTTACATCCTGGAGATTTTACAAATGGTTCCAGAAACAAGCTGCGGGTTAGAGCTAGTTGGTACTGCATGATAACTGACTTCTTGCTCATTTTTTTCTGTTGTTTTAAAAGAAAACTTTGGCGCAAGAAGTAGGCTCTAGAAGCCTGCTCTTCCGTATTTCGCAATAACTGTGCGGCGCGCTCTGCGCAGGTATGGCACTTCTTTCTTTACCTGCCAATTCAAGCTGACAAGCTAAACTTACATCAAAGTCCAGGTGTATGATCTCCACCTAAACTTTTTTTATTGAAATAGAAAATAAACGAAGGAGTTTTTGTCACCGTTACTTGGCGACGGCTACCCCTTTCCACTTAATTGGTACAAATAAAAATATTAAGAAAAACAATAGCATATATACTTATATACAGTCCTACATGGGTGAGAGGAAAAGTTTTCCTATATGGGCAGAACAAACACGTAGACGACACGCTCACTTTTAACTTTCGTCCACTCAGTATTCGTCACAACTCTTCGTTTCTTCGAAGAAGTGTTGCACCACCTTCATTGCTTTGCCGTTTGTTTAGGATGGCCATGGACCTAGTATTTTATTCAACCCGAATGATCGCTTAGGATCTAACCTATCCATTTCTTGTTCTAGTCGCCTTCGGTGTGTGTCGTGTTTCGGAGAGTCGAGCAAGAGGTGACAGATATCCTCATCATCGTGGCCGCATGAACATGCTGACGATGTTGCACGATGAATACGAAGTAGGAGGTGCTTTGTGTAAGCAGTTCCGAGTCGTAGGCGATGAATGAGTGTTTAGATACGTCTTGGGAGTTCACGGTCGAATTGGCAATCAATTTCTGCTGTTTTAAAAGAAAACTTTGGCGCAAGAAGTAGGCTCTAGAAGCCTGCTCTTCCGTATTTCGCAATAACTGTGCTGCGTGCTCCGCGCTTGTCTGGCACTTCTTTCTTTACCTGCCAATTCAAGCTGACAAGCTAAACCTACATCAAAGTTCAGGTGTATGATCTCCACCTAAACTTTCATGTTTACGCAAATACACCTATACGCAGTTACCCAGATGTATGTTCTGCCCGAAAGGACGACATCGCTAGTTGTCAGGAGTGAAGCTCCTAGTGCTTTGGGTCTGTCAATGCTTGTCTTTTGTGACCTGTTTGTAACCACGTAGTTGTATGACTCACTGAGCAGGTGGTGCTATTGTGAGTGACGGACGGACGGACGGACGGACGGACAGACAGACAGACGGACGGACGGACAGACGGACGGACGGACGGACGGACTGACGGACGAACACCAATGACTGCCTCATCGCCAAAGACCGCATTGAGCAGCACATGCTTTCCAAATACGCAATCAGATGTATTCATATGCAACTTACGATGATCTGAGGGAGGTGCATAGACTTAGAGCTTGTAAGCTTCCCACTGCAGCCAGTAGAAGAATCTCTCTGGCTTCATTTCACCGGCCATCAAGCCGTAATAATGAAGGGATTTTGTATTTCAGTCGTCATGACATCAAAAAAATGAAAATAACAAAAAAATAAACAAACAAGAACGAAATAAAAGCTTATTCGTATAATAAACGCGCAGTCTTACGTCTTTTCAATGATTTAATGGACTAAGTTTTCACGGGAGAGTTACAGTTTACTGATCAATCAATAATTCAATCAATCAATTTTATTCCCCTTCACACTTGAAAGAGAGGGACAGAGTTAGAAGCTTCTACAGCTTTACAGAGGTCCTGCCACCATTACAAATGAGAGCAACACATTGAAGAGAAAGAATAAGCGCAGCACACTAAAACAAACTAATACGTTATGTAAATACAGTTGCAATAAAACACAGAAAGCGTGTATGCATAGAAATATATTTATATATACCCACAAAAGTACGTGCCTATGAATGAAAACGCTGATTTCGCGCATTAAAATTTTTCTACCTGTTACAAATATATAAGCAGGTCCATATACGCACGTGTATACGCTCTTTGGTAACGTGTTCAATACAACTCAAACACGTGGTTAAGACAAAAAGAAAAGGAAATAACCCCTCCTAAGCATCGCCCACTTATCATCACTCATTCTATAGATACGGCGTGATATTTTAGACTGACTGTTTTTAGTATATTAAAAATGATATTGTAGGCACATTCCTAGTGTTTGTGAAAATATATCAATAATTTTCTTAAAATTCCACCAGCACTGCTGCAGAAGTGTCTGTGGTTTTTAAAATACCCACAAAGTACTACTAACGACTATTTCACTCGCGGCAGCCGGCACCGACAAAATTAAATTTGAAAGAAAGAACTTTTGCTGAAAGAACGAGCAGTAAAAAATAAAAAAAAAGGTTCATGCGAACTGCACCCTAAAGAATCCGCGTTATGAGCACTTTGCGTAACTGACGTTCCCTATTCATCCTGCTGTTACGTCACTCTTTCTATTGTATCCCAGTGAATAGCGAAAATAAATAAATTTCAGCACTGCTGGATAAAAGCTTGTGCTTAGGCGAAACAAAATGAACAGCCGAGACAGCCGTAAGCATCCAACTCTGGTTGTTGCGTAAAACCACACTGCTCAGTAAGAGTTGTTTCATAAGAGATAACGTTGAAGGAGCAACGATTCGCTTTGTCCTGGTGATCTTCTTGCGCAGAATCAAGATGTTTTAATAAACCAGCCGTGTGTTACGCAATTCCGTGTGTTTTCGAGAATTTTTAGCTTCCAAAGTTCAGGCGCATCTCTCGTGTTCAGTAGAATAAATTTATGGATAAGTGAATCAGTCTTTCTCAGATCCATTACACTTTATTATTTGGGCACGCTTCAGGGCGAATAAACGTGACTTTTATATTGGGCGAACGTTCAGAAGCTCTCAGTGGCTAAACTGAAACGAGGGTCCTTGTGCAACACAAGTTGAACGACATCGCAAAAGAATGACACGCGTCGAAGAGGGGCTATCATCTGTCTTAAAGTATACAATGAAAGTGCATCACCCGGTTAGTGCACAAAGTTCTATAATTTGAATAGGCGCACTGAAAAGAAGTCGGGTTGATTTGGGAAAATCAAGACAATAGGTGATAAAGAACGTCAATGCAAGCGTTTTTTGGAAGCAAAAATTTCCGCATTCAATTACGCACTACGTAAGGGCACCTGAACGTGTTTGCCTGGAATAGTACGTCACATTTCTATTTAAAATGATCATACTAGTGACACATCTTTATGAATTCATCCCCATTTTCCTATTCTGTCAATCTATCTCTACAGACTACACCCTGTTATCTTTATGAATCCCTGATTCTTGAGATATGGAGTGGAAACTTCATCATGCTGAACATTTTATGAATGGCGGAAAAAACGGCAATAAAAAGCGTCGTAAAATCAAAGGCTAAGCAGAAAAGTGTACCATTGGCCATAGTGCTCTGGACAAGTGAGAAAGCGAAATAGGAAGATGAAAGTCCAATAATTGAAGGCAACACACCAAAACATTGATGGCAATAATGGGCTCTCACTGCATTGCCAAAATACTTGCCCAGGCTCGTCATTTCTACACTCTAAAAAACAGTTGCCTTAAATATTCAGACATACATGTGCAAGGACGAGCGCCCAAACGAAGCCCAGTGTGTGTGGACACCGTCTGTGTTGAAACCAGACATGTGTTATGCTAGAATTTTCGTGCATAGCTCACACACTCACGTGCACTCAAGTACTGACGGAACGCAACCAGCCTAGCTTTATCATCAGTGTCTGCAAAGTGGAACTGGTTTTATTTTCATGCGTTAGGCATCTGACATGGATATGAAATGGACAGGTGCAAACAAATTTAGCAGCTCGCAAAACTACAATGAAACAATTGTCTTGCGTTGAGAGGGTTATTATTGCATGAAATAAAAATTAACCAATGCTGCTCTGGGTAGTTTTTGTTACTTGGAGAAAGAAAAAAACAAAAAAACAAGAGAAGAAGTAAGGCGAACGAAGCATTTGGTTAGTGCACAGGCACTGCTATAAAACAGAGCGTGTTGCTTTAAAACTGATGTATTAAAGTACTCCACGAGAACAAGGGCAACAGCCCCATCTTAAAGCAGAGTTTTCTTTCAGTTCAATTTGCACATGGTAGTTATTACTCGCTATTTGTGGTCCTGTAACCCGTGGCCTGCACAGCACACTATTGACCAAGTACTCGAGCAGGTGCGGGAAGACGTGCAGCACGGTTGATGCAGCCCTGTACCTTTGAGAACATACTAGTGTGCCGTGATAAATTTTTCTTTCAGTAGTAATGTATGAATCTATTCACGTAGTTGTCTATATTCGTTCGAAGGCGTTACATTAAGAACATAATAAAACAAAGCATAAGCTGTTTTTGTTGTCAAAACTGTTATTAACTTTGCGGTCGATAAGGGAGCTCAGGAAGAATGTACAGCTGCCTAATAACTGCTCTAGGCGCCGCAGGGTTCGAGTGGATATTTGTGGATATGGATAAAACATACTGTGTCCAAGAGTGAAAAAATAAAATGACTGAAGGTGTTGTGATTTGTTCAAGATTTGAGAAGGGAAGCAACTTTGCTTCGATAAGTGATGACACACTTGAAAGAAGCCTAATCTCTATTGCCCGGACACTAAATATTTTAAGTGGGAATGCTGCTACATTTTATGACAGACGTTTGTTTCTATGTTATAACGATTAAAGAGCGTCAGGGAAACGTTATGAGAAAAGGATCAAAAAAGCATTTTCTTCAGTAAGAAAGGAGAGACTTGAATAGAACAAAAGGTACGAACGTCCACAAGTCCAGCATAACCATTTGACTACCGTACACGTCGGGAAAGGATGATATTGGAAGAAGAAGATGAAATGGAAAGAAAGGTACATTACACAACACATGCAAAAACACCATGTCAGTTAGATTGGCACCACTGCATTTTGAGTTGGTCAGAAATTAGGACGCTTAACACTTTAACTTTAAGGCAGAGGTCTGAATGATTGAGGCGATATTTTTTATCATGTATGTTGTTCTCTACGACAAATTCGTTGCTCTCTAGTGTAGTATAGTTAAAGCAAGCAGAGAATTGTGAGAGAACAAGCAAATAAAGATATTGTGGTCGGCTGAAAAATATTGATAGAAATTGATGCTTCTCTTAAAGGAAGCTTTAGTGAACGCGAAAAGGTAATCCAAGACACGCGTGAACATAGAGCCTCTAATCCCTGCTATGACCATGTTCTGATTTTAAGGATTGCAACTTCACCTGTAGTTGCCTGCTATACGATTAGAATCGCCACGTTAGCTCAATTCGTTTCTTTATTGTTTTTCTTTTTTTCAATTCTTCATCACTCTGTGTGGTCACAACATGAATCTGCTTCTCACAAAAGAAATGGCTTTAGGAGATTCTTTTGTTATTGAATACCTTCTTTCTCACAAAAAGAGGCACAGATGTTGAACTTCCTTTTCAGCTTCACAGATTTCTTTCTGTTTTGTTCATTTTCTGGCCTCGGGCAATTGAGTGTTCACTGCCGATTGTCATGTTAGCTATCGGAACGCACGTTTTTATGTACAAAACATCCGAAGTCATCCTAATTGCCAATAGTATGTTGATGAACCTTGCTGTTCAGGTTCATTATACCCAATGTAACGCCAGAACCGATGTTATGCGAAGCATGCGGAGGCAAAGTGACCGGGTAGTTTTAACACAAAAGTGTTTTATGCCGGGGCTCACCGAGACATCAGGTACGTATTCTCGTCTTGAAAAAGACGTCAAAAATATGCTTGATTAGGAAACACAGAATAAGTTCCGCCAGCGGAAGTCGAACTCCTGACCTCTCGTTCGGCGACAGTTGTTTCCGGGCACATTATTCACTGTGCCAAGGTAGCACACTTTATGGGCTATAAAAGCAAGCCTTTAATTTACCAGTTTCTTATCAGAGTCCTCTTCGTAAAGTGTAATAACAATATGAATAATAACTGCAGTTTAACTTCCCGAAACCACTATACGATTGCGAGAGACGCCAAAGTTGGGAGTCCCAGAAATTTTAGCCATATGGTGTTCTTTAACGTGCACTGAACTCGCAAAGTACACGGGCCTCTACTATTTCACCTCCATGAAAATGTGACTGCCACAGGCGGGATCGAACCTGCGACCTTTTTCGTCAGCAGCCGAGCACCGCAACCACTACACCCCCGCGGTGAACCTTGATAAAACTAAGTAATGCGACGTTATTGTGCCATTCATGATTAGTTACTTCAACGCTCTGTTCCTACGCGTCTGTCTAATTTAGTGCATTTCCAGTAGAAGCATTATTTTTTAACCGCTAACACACCGCCAGGTGGTGAGATTGCCCAACGTATCGGAGTGGCTCATAGCATCCACCCATAGCAAACACAGCTCTGCGATGCACCAGTTTTACCTGGATGTTACTCCGCCTCCCCATTTACGCTCACCCCGCGAAGAATCGTTACCGGCGAACAGGAAAGACACAATGCGTGTCGTCTTTCTCCAATTAGGCAGTGGAATTCAATAACTCAAGATTCCACGAAAGGCAACCATAGCCTAAGTTTGGTGTACGATCAGTCATATAGCGGTCAAACGGCTTTCTTTGGTTCCGATCTCACTGGTAACTACTACAGCTACCAAAAACATCCATGAATGCAAGGGCGTGTTCAATCAATATTCAGTCAATATTCATGGACGTTCGTCATCGGGATAAAGATGTGTCACTGAGTGGGAACGCGGGTGCATTTAGGTTCGATCAATGCTTTAGCTGTGAAACATCAATATACAATGCTTAAGTCGCAATATATAACTGTAAATATTTTACTCCTTCCGTGAGAAGACGTTAAAATTTAACCAACTTCTGTGAGGGGTCAACGATGTTTTTTTTTATATTATCCTGAAAGAGAACGTAACGAAATGGTGCTAAATACGTGAACCAAGGTTATTCTACTGACATATCAACACTCAGGTTGGAGCTCAGACACTAGTATCATCAAAATGATGTGAGGTTTACAGGGTTACGATGAGAATGTCGCATGTAACTTTCGTTAGCGATTTTTCTGTTGTCTGGCAAAGCTTGCGTAGATCTTGCTGGTTTATAGAAATTTAAAATTGTATGTTGGTTACACTGCTACAAAAGTGGAGCCAACAATGGAACCACAATTCAGGTTAATCTGGCATGACGTCTGTGTCATTAGTTTACATATACAATGTTTATTGATTTGTTACAAATGATATTGCCGGCACTGCAACTATGATTGAAATTAAACTGACTTACACTTGTATTGTGCCTTTTTTCAAAGAAATTAAACACTTTGTATGACTTTATGCGAGAATACCTTTTTGGACGCCGAACGCTAGGGTTCGATTCATGCTCAGATTCTAAATTTCGATCCTCGCAATTCGTCCAGTGTACATTGCCAATGTAGTCACTCCTAACGCTCTCACATTTAGGTTAGTCATGTTTCTACTCGCTGTCCCAGAGTATATATAAACTGTCAATCACCTGAGGCACTTACCCGTCGCCCGTAATATACGGGTGTGTGTCTGAAGAAAAGGGTTTGCCGACGCAAGTGGCAGAATGCGATTTCTTTATAGGTTGGGGAGGTACTTTATAGATCGTAGTAGAGCGCTGTCAGCACCTTTGACACCAATGAAAACACCGTTATTGGCAATACGCAGCTAAAGTTGATATGGTTAATTTGGGAAGCCTTGTGTACTGTAAAATACCGCTGCTGACCCGCCGGTCTCGGGATTGAATTCCAGCTGCGGCGGGTGCGTTTTCAATGGAGGTGAAAATGCTGTAGGCCTGTATGCTGAGATTCGGGTGCACGTTAAAGAACCCCAGGTGGTAGAAATTTCCGGAACCGTTCACTACGGTGTCCCTCATAAGCATAAGGTGGTTTTCGCACGTTAAACCCCCCATATCAATCATAAATCAAAATACCACTATCTTTTCTTTTAATTTTTAATTAACAGCAGTTCAGGGGTCACTCCATGAAAAGCCGGAGTTGGAACTCCGCTATAATTAGACATGGCTAGCAGCTACAGGTAAAACGGTATAGCTACCACATACAGTAAACCGTTTACATTAATTACTGTCAACAAGTGAGCGAACGTGCTTCGCGATTCTGACGCCGTAGGAACAAAACATCGGCCTATTTGCCGATCATTGTATTTTATTCCGTTCAATCAACTCTTAAAATGATCAGATTACGCTGCACCAATCTGTCGAAGCTATATATGTGTGATGAAGGCATTACCAGGGGATGAAGGATCACGCATTAACAATATCAAAAGTTTAAAGAAAAGTATATTGTAAGTGAAGTGAAACAAAATACAAAATATTCATTCTGAACACTTAACAAACGCGAAACTGCAGTCAAACAAATTCACTCATATACACTGACACATTGAAGGGAAGCGACGATGACCAGTGTAACAAACAAAAGTATTTGCCAACATGCTGCAACTCGATAGGCAAAAAAGTCATATTGGACTCTCAAAAAAAAACAATCCTACTTCTGAAAGCACGTCCACTTCGAGGGAGTAGACAAAAAAAAGTCACAGCTTTGCCGCAAAGGCGAAGCAATGAATGCGATAGAAAGAAATTGCAAGGTCACGCGCAGAATGGCAAAGCAAATCGAAACGTGCCCGGCGTTTCTCACGCGCAAATGACGCACGGAACGTACTCACAGGTATAGGTGAACGCGAATAAGCGTGTCATTGTTGCTTTGCTGTGTATGACAAGCGCGCTCTTTTTGCAAACTGAGGCTGTGCAACGATTTAAGGGACCTCTTTGCGCCCCGTAACTACAACAGAATTGTTCGAGTGGAGGCCGAACGCCAGCCAAGACGTATAATTCTTCCCACCAAGAGATAAGGGGGTGCGACAGATCATCGACCCCTCTCCTCTCCATGGGTCAAAGTACGCGTAAGAGATGAAAGCCGCCATGCGATCATTGTGTTATTTTGCTGATAATGCTGAAAACAGGGTAGTCCCTCCCGAGATTCCCGCCAACAGCGGTAAGTTGTAGATATAAATAGATTGCCGTTTGTGCATTGAAGGAGGTACTTCACCATGGCTCGGTGGCTGACGCCTCGCATTCATGGTGCGGCGGTCCCACGTTCGATTCCGCACGCCAGAGTCTTTCTTCTAGATTTTTTTTTCTTGCATTCCTACATATATAGATGCGTATACATATACGGCGCATGACATTAACGCCGATGCCGGCGGCGAAATGCGACCGATAGAGTCCATATAATTTCTATCGCAATAAAATTTTGTTCATTCCACGTTGAAAGTATCCGTAAGTTACGACAATGAAACATATCCTTACAGAAGTAGTTTATTGTTCACTGCACATTGATATAAAAGAGCTTGCGCAATATCGAATGCTTTTTGACATATATAGTACCGTTTGACGTGGGCGCATCGACGTTCAAAATAGTGTCCTAAACCCTGTGATAGCTCACTTAGGCAAACCGGCGAACTCTTTGCCTACAAACCAAATCTTATTGTGCCCGGCAATTGTAAAACACTTCCACCCACTTGTACGGGGAAGTGCCTGCACTGTGAGCGAAATTCCTGTGATTTTTTCCACATGGTGTGGACGTGTAAAAAAACCCCAACCTCACCCCTATACCCAACTCTTCCGTCGGTGTGTGGGTGGATGCGTGGATGGATGGATGGATGGATGCATGGATGGATGGATAGATGGATGGATGGAGGGATGGACGGACGAACGGACGGACGAACAAACGGACGGATGGGTAGACGGACGGACGAACGGATGGGTGGACGGATGGACGGACGGATGGACGGATGGATGGATGGATGAACGGATGGGCGGACGGATGGATGGATGGCCGGATGGATGATTGGTCGGATGGATGGATGGATGGACGGGTAGATGGACGAATGGATGGATGGATGGCAAAATTGCACTTCTACTGCAAATGCGCAAATTTAAAAACGACGCCTTGAAGGAAAAAATAAGGATGGGCTCGGCCAATGACCCAGAATCCTCTGTTCCGACAAAGGCCGATCATCCAGTCTATCCAGAGCTGCAGTCAGTTCTTGTCTTTGCGCGTTGAAATGGGTGTACTAACACAGAAGGTGCGCGATGGTTTCTTCGCAGCTGCAGTAATTGCATGTAAAATAGCTGGCAATTTCAATTAGATAAGAGTAAGAGCGCAAATGTGAGCAATTGTCTAAATCGCGTTATTTGGCATCATGAAAAAGTCAGAAATGCTCGCGATATGTGATGTGACGATGATGTTTTCATGTAATGATGTCCTTTTGTTCGCTCGGGCAGATGCCGTCACAGCAGGCACCGACCCTGACGACAAGGTTTGCATTTTTTGAGACAACTTATGTTTTAGCCTTTATGATCTCTTTCATAAATTGAAGAAAAGAATGGGCTATCAATAGCAATTAGGTATATCAAAAATGTTTGGGAGGCAAGTGTGGCAGTTAAACGTGGTAAGTTTCAGTTCTATCACATTACTTGTACTGTAAAGTTTTTTTTTTTTTGAAGTAGCACAACTTAGCGGTGAATATTGTGAAAGACAACTGTAACATCTGCAATTTTTCGTTCATTAAAGTTTACCAAGGGTTGCCTTGCGGCAGCCTGCTTCACTACGTCACTTTCTATGTGGTACGTTGAAATACTACACTAGTTAAACGCACCCGGTTGGCGGAAAGGACGACTAGACTAAATGCGTGAAACAGTCTACACTCCTACGAAGCCTATTTTCATTTCACCAAAGCAATGATTCCGTCAAGCACGTTCCCGT
Source organism: Rhipicephalus microplus (assembly GCF_043290135.1). Lineage (NCBI taxonomy): Eukaryota > Metazoa > Arthropoda > Arachnida > Ixodida > Ixodidae > Rhipicephalus > Rhipicephalus microplus. The sequence continues at coordinate 109,920,103 of NC_134704.1, forward strand.
TTCGCCAAGGCACATGCATGCACGCAAACGAGCTCATTACGAGATAGCAAGGAATGATTATTTCATCACGCTAATCTCGTAGCCAACTGCGGAGGTGATGCCTGCTTCGGTATTGACGCTGTGAAGGTCTCCACGAAGCTAGAGATGACAACACAACTTGGCGATGTTGCAGCCACCCGAAACCAGTTTCGTCATGTCGACTCATTCCTTCGGCATTTTATTGATGACGCAACGTGGGTGATTAAAGCAATTTTTTTATGTAGAGGCACAGGATCAAACTTTGTGGTTCGCATATACAATATAACACCTACTTGCTGATGAAGCGACATAGCTAACATTTCTTAGAAATCTTGTCGACAATTGAGTGACACGCAACTATTTTAGCTCAATAACAATTGGTGGTTAGTGTCTTGATAATTGACATGCCCTGTTTGATTTAGCTGTGATAGCCCTCGAGTGGCCTCACAGGCTAACATACAAACTTCTAACCCTTATTTAGTACCAGCAGATTCGAATTATTGTGCCGTTTCGAAAATTTCCAGTTGTTCGAAGCTGGCGGCCGGAAATAAGATATTGATTGTAGGTTTATGCTGATGTGTGCTTTCATTGAACTGCAAATACAAGATGTGATGTGCGTAAATACTTAAAAGAAAAACCATGTGCCCCTTTAGTGTAATGATAATTCGATGAAGTGTTCAGTAGACGTCGTATCGATAGCGATACACCGATCAATGCATGGGGTTTTTTCTCACCTCCTCTGTTCTTCACTTTTCGACTAAGTGTAGGCGGCGTAAAATTTATGCTCGACCTTGTTTTTAAGTTTCACACATCAATGACCTTGGATATTTTTTGCACACTCAGAGAAGCGAAGTCTGCATCCTAATAATTTCTTCTCCTCCACGAAAAAATAAAAAGCTATTCATTCCATGCGGCTAAAACTGTAGCAGTTTGCACTCTAGAGGGTGAATTCGAGAAGCGTTTTGTATCCATTATGCAACAACTAAGGTCTTCGCTTCTTGCATTGCTGTTTCAAAGCTAGGAGGGCAGAGAATATCATAAGCGGTTGAGCATTTTGCAGTTCACTTGAGTCACCTTGGAAGTGTGAACCCCGGCTCTTCCCAAAAGTTGCCAAGTGTTGTCAACTCGAAAGCTGAAATGAAACTGCAGAATGCCGCTTGTTCAAAATGCAGTATATTTTAAGTACAGCCGATTTGCGGACGCCTCATGGACCAGTGCATTCTCGGGTAGTAGAGTGGTGTTTTACTTATATTTTTGCGCATAACTAGCATGCCTCCAAATTGATCTCATATCTAAGAGGAAGATCGTAGAGAAAACAGCAACGAGTGACTGTGCTCCCAGTTGAAGCAAGTTAATGTGAAGCCGCTGGTTCACAGATCACGAGCGTCGAGGTGACGCTGTTACGAAATAGAATGCCGAGAAATCAAAAAAAAAACTGTACGCACGTAGGAGGAATGCAAAGATAGCTGTGTACTGGGCTAACTAGATCTTTTTTGAAGGGTGAAAGGAAGGCAAGTCTAAAATAGGGTAGGATAAAGTTCATAAAGCGCAATTACTACATCGATTTCTCAGCTACGCGGTTTATAAAGCAGCCACAGAGGCACAACCTGATCTTATAGTTCCAAAATCGCCTTTCTTAATGCATAACTGATAATATTTCGTGAAGTTGGAGCGCCTTAACTGCTCAGAAAATAACAAAAATTCAGTGCTTCTGGGTGTTGTCATTCTGACTTTCTTAGTGATGAAAACGACTTATTGAATGCACACAAAATCAGCAAGTTCCAGGAAACATTGCGATGTTTAGAGCCAACAATTTTTTTAGAACTGACTAAATAAATAACGTGCAAGTATATATATATGTGGAAATTTGCTTGACAGTAGTAGCGTTCTCGCTTCATAAAGGAACCTCCTTTTAATGGCTCTCACAGCTGTTTAATGGTTTCACCATCACCGCGTTAATTATTAAAGCAAGAGATCTGCACTTTTATGAGTTGGTTTGTCATCCCGCCAGCATCGTTAACGCCTCCATAGCGTTTTTTTTTCTAAAGTTGTTTGTCAGTTTTGAACCACTGAAACGTGTCCTTGAAGGCACAGTTTTACACCATTTTACATGTAAACGCATAGTTGACTGTGAATGACACTTGCAAAGACAAAATATCTTATCCAAGTCGAATAACCAATGGTGTGCATGAAGAAAAGCTTGTGGAATTCTGTGGTGGCGTATTGGACTGAGAGAGAAACATTTGACGAAAAAGCTAGTGAGAAAATTTACCCACAGTTTTTCCTTATAGAAGCCCAGATAATACGCTGGTTCATTTCCAGTAGCGCATCTTTCACGAGGTCTTCATTATTTTTCCACAAAACCAACAAAATTGTCAAAGACTGTGACTCAAAATACTGACATGCCCTAGAATACTACACTCCCTACCTCTCGGTAGTGAAAATTTTCGGGAATATTTTAGTCCACTGTTGCCCAGTCGAGATAATCGTAGGCTGGTGCTCGTATCCGCTTGGGCTCGTTAGGTAAGATCATTGCCGACTACTCTACGGTAAGTTAAACCGAAAACCACGTTCGTCACCAAGGCTCGGTGACGTCATTTACGCTTTAAGTTAACCAGTTTGTGTAATGCGTAATCGCCATTTGTGTGATTCTGGTGCCTGTTATCGTCGAACTCCTCGGAACCTTGGTGTCAATGTCTGAAAGCAAAAGTCCCTGTAAATTCCACGGCGTAATGCCAGTTTACAAAACCTAAAATCACAGACAATTCAATTGCAATACTACCTAATACAAATTCTGATCACAGCCTACTGTAGGGGCAAATAGCTCTGTGCTTAGGTTTCAACTTTCTGCAAGGTATCGACTATTTATCAAATCAAAGTTTCTGAGGAAAAGGAAAGAAACCACTACGTTATTACTCTTCTAAATCAAAGCTCGACTTACAGCGATCATTGAGTGATGAATTTTCATCACGCAATGAAATCTGATTTGATTGTGGATATTCTTTCCTGAATTTTAAGGGTGCATGTGTATCGGAATTTAACGTTCTGATGTTTGTCGGTTATGCCACCATAGGTAACGGCGACAGCTATGGCGACGACGCTGCTCAACACAGATATGGGTGCCTAATAGCTGTGCTGGAAAAATATCCAGGATGGAAATAGATTGCGTTTGTCCCAGACGTTTTAACAATACTGTCTTAATAAAAAACGCGCAACCGGTGGCGCAGTTATTCGCTGTGAAGTGGTATCTACGCACATCTTCACGCAGAAACACGAATGTGCATGCTCACAACGCTCATGGCAGGAGTCAGAAGCAAGAACAGTATTTCCGCTGAATTTATTCAGCGGACTAGAAGCGTACGTGAATCGAAAATTTTCGCTTGTGGAAAACGATAAATTTTGTCCCAACAAGGTGTTTTGGATTCCTCGCAGGCGAGATACGCACAAGTTTGAAAATTAAAAAAAAAAAGCTGACAGCGGTGGTACATACTGGCAGTGGCCTTGAAGATACAGAGAAGCCAGCTTGGTCATTTCATGATTGAAGGAAAACTGCAGTGTCATGAAAAAATAACAATGATTCGCTAGGTAACAAAAAACCTGACAATAAGAAGTTTATTTACTGTAAACCACTATTAAAAATGCCATGCAGACATTCTCAACGATATACGTGCATTGAGAGCAGAGAGCGCACACCTAGCAGAGTACTCGAGGTTGCACTTAGCGACAGCATTAAAAACATAGCCATGGGGTTTGGGTTAAATAATTCCCAAACAAAAGCTGGGCAAATAATTTCGGCAAATATTGGGCGAAACGGTCTACTCCATATCTTCCTTCATGGTACTTCTGAACAACTTCATACTAAAGATGCTTTTGTTTTACTTTTCATTGCTACGTTTCTGTTATGGTGTGGCATTTGCATGCATCACACGATACATTTCAGAGGCGGCTCACATGCTTGGCAAAGCCCAATTGAGTTAGCCTTGCCGGCACACTATGAGTGCCGATGCGAATGCAATTTCCGAGTGTGCAGGAAGCGTGCGCAAGAAGGCACAGGGGCCACGTGCAGCCGCATTACAAGAGGGCTCTTTTATTTTTTCAGTACGTCACTTATCCTTCGCCTTTTTTTCTCTCCTATTGCTGATAGTGGTTGTATCGTGTTGCGGTTGTTTTCTTGGCGGTTGCTGTAAGTGCATTCACGCTGGATAATTTTTTCTCCGCTCAGTCTGCCTGGTAGGGGCGAAGCTCCTTAGGGCCTAACCTTGTCAGCGCCCGTCCGTCGCGAGGTGATTCTTGAATGTGAGGCAGAAAAATATTTAACATTAGACTAATATCAATAGTACTTGTCACAGAACAACATAGACCACCTAGAAGTTGGTGATTTAAACTTACGCATGCTGGACCACGGTTGTGGACTTTAGAACCTAGCTTTGTCGTAGACTCTTTGTCGCTTCACTCAGTTTACATATCATGGGGCAACGCACATTAATATACGTGAGATACAACAAAGGTTCATTATTACACTGATATCATTCATGATGATTGTGATGAAACAACATAAAACACGTACAAAAACAAACCCTTTATACTATAGTCAGTTACTTCAAGGTAGACGTTATCGACCTTATAATCTAGCTCCACCTACTCGTCATCACTAGCTTCTTGAAGATGCTTGGATATTTTGTGGAGCAATAAAGATACGAAAGAGCGACACGTCAATACAGACTGGGAAGACGACAGCTGATATGAAAACATATTTTGGCCCGGACGCAACCGAGTAAAATGAAAAAGGAAACGGTAAAATATACCGAGATAAAACCGCAACGCGACGCAACTTTGAGTTGCGTGAGCAAATTGTTGCATGGTTCTTGGATTTGTAGAATTAGAAAAGCATGTCGTATTTTACCAGTGATGCACCAGCACTGTTTCCTGGGCCACAACTGCGGGTCTCCTTCGCTGCATTGTTGCGTGGAAATCGTTCTTGCTTACTTGGTGATCGTTTTCTGAGGGTCATTCTATTCAGGTGCTGTAAAAGGTTTATGCCTGTATCCTAATTTGTAACGCGTATAAATAAATTGTCGCTTCTAGCACATTAACATGAATAGTGTTTGTGTTTGTGGTCAGGAAAAACGCCAAACCTAGAGGAAACATAATTTTTAATAGGAATTTATTTAGAAGAAGCACTGTTACAACTGTTCAAACTTAATATTTGTGACTTTGAAGCAACACTGCTAATTTTTGTTGTTGTTTTCAGTTCCGTGAGACATTCGTAATGCTTCGGAAAACAGGCGTCTTTTTTGCTTCTTTTAGAGAAGGTGCAAAAGAGACAAAAATTCAAAAGAGGGACAGGGATGTTTAACAGGTTCCATCCAGATTGCTGCCATTCTCGGCGAGAAGAGAAAGGTCAGAAAAGAATAGAACTGTTAAATATAAGACGTGCCTATAGGAATATGCGACTGCTAATGGAGATAGTAGACAGGAGCGAACTATTGAATAACTGTTGTTCATATACCGCTGAATAATTTAAAACTCTCAGATTCTTTCTTCAGCACCCTCGGCATTGTTGACAACTCACGGCAGTTGCACTTTATTTGGTACGGCGCCCATAGATAGCAGTGGTAAGAACAACACTGCTATATATATTAGAACACGCCTGGGAGTCTAAGTATGCGCAAGGAATAAAAAGTGAATGGGCCTCCTGTGGCCATATGTTATTTTATACATGGATAGGATGTGTAACTGTACATGGCTTCGTGGTACATGGTTTCTTCTTAGAGATACCGTACATGACCACGCCATGCTCTACCCTCTCCAATTCATATCTTCTCTTCGCCTTCACCTTTTATCAGTACGTTTCACATACATATACAGTATACATGGCGGTGCTCTACGTGGCTATGCTTAACAAGTTTTGGGCTGCATGCTTCTAAGTGAAGACATGAGATCACAGCATGTGGCAGAACGAGAGATGGCATGCGATTGCAGACGACAGCATACGACAGCCAGGGCCCTCAGGTGTTCCGCATCAAAATAGAAAAAACAATAAGATACCAGGCTGCTTAGCGTGATACACAAGCGTGCACGTATGGTTCACTCGTCATCAATCACACTTGGTCGAAAGTAGATAGTGCCTAAGCTATGGTATCTCCCATTTCAAACAAAAGAGTACAGTACTCTGACAGTGCGCTCGTAACATGCACTCGCTCACAGTCTCCAGCAGTCCGAGAAAATAATCACTGTTATGGCATATATACACTGCTAAGCCATGTACACCGAAAGTGAAGGCGAGTTATGTTGATACTCATACTTATAGGCAACAACGCAACATAACAACAAACCAGACATAAAGCAAAAAAAATTGCCCGCAGCTTCCCTCGGGGGAACACTGATGAGCATGCGGACCATATAATTGGTTAACGGGGTGTTAAAGTGCGACTTACTTGGGTCGATGGCTAAATTGGTTAACGTGGTTGTGAAATGGGGTGTTAAATTGCGACTTACTTGGGTCGATGGCTAAATTGGTTAACGTGGTTGTAGGAGGGGGTGTTAAATGAGTGAACACGTACACACGTATGCGAAAGGGCGGCGCTGGTCGAAGGGACGTCGATCATTGTGTTTGTGGATTCGTTGGAATTCATTTCACCGCGACCTTGGACGTCGACGCGCCGTACAAACCAACCGACGAGCGGCAACTGAGCAAGCGAGCGCCGACCTTGAGTATATATACAGCACGACGGCGCATGCACTGTCAGCTGTTGAATGTTCTCGAAGCGCGACGCCACATGCGCGTCCACTGGAGAATCAGGAGAATTGTAGATGTCGAACGCGGTGTGTAGAGGAGGAAGGGTGCACAGATGGTGGAGGACTGAAGCGCGCGCGGTGTGTAGAGGAGGAAGGGATGCACAGATGGTGGAAGAGTGGGCGACGGCGCGACGGCGCATGCGCGCGCGTCAGCTGTCGAATGTTCGAGAAGCGGTGCGGACGGCGCGGACGGCGCGGACGGCGCACTACAAGGCGCGAGTATAAGATGCTCCGCATCTAAAAAGTGCCGTAAAGGTTGCCGGAAAGACATAGCAGCCGAGAATAGAACAAGAGCGGAGAAAAACAGGCTTGGTAGAACAATGTAAAAAAATAAACGAAACTGAACAGGTGCACCTGAGATGACACTGGTATGGTAGGCTTCTTTCAGTAGACGAGAGCTCTGCATTAAAGGACAATGGAACAAGTCGCCGCTTTCAGCACTTTTACGTAACGCCGGCTGTTTGTTTACCGTGAATGTCATGGTTCCTTTTGGGGGCACGTAAGCACACCACATTAACACAATGAGCAGCGCTATAGTCTTGGCGTTGCATATTTATTCTCGATTGGTTTTTGCATGTTTACGCAACAAGCTGGGTCGTTCTATATGTATGCACTTCTTTAAGACCCTTTGCTAGCACCTTTGCATCCAGTGTCGCTACATCTATTTTACGGGTCAAACAAGTGCTGTCGCACCGCATGTCAGTGCATTGGAAGGAGAAGGAAAGGTGATGACATAGAGGCTTGAAAAAATTGCCAAAATACTTTTCCTTCAACAGATGTGACTGCGTAAAAGCAAAAGTAGCTGAATGAGATCTGTGATTTTATGCGTACAATATTGAAGACAAAACAGAGAGAACACAACTGAATTCTTGTGAGGCATGGCTAGAACGAACGCACGCTGAAGATTGTAATAAGCGAAGGGCGCGCTTCAAAAAGTGCGCGAGTGCAACCAATATAGCCGGCGCAAGACACAAAAGACAACCAATTACCTAACGAGGAGACGCGGTCTTTCATGGTGCCATCGACCAACACAACATTGTGCAGGTAAGATGCGCAAAGTTACGCAAGAGGAACTACTCCCATGATGAGGCCCTCACACTCGTTTGTAAGAAGGCCCGAAGAACGCGAAAGGCGTGGCGGAGAACTGGCTGAAGCAAAACGGCTATAAGAGCGCGGCACGCGTGGCTGCGAAGTTCATGTGGCACCATGACGTGTGCCCGAACATCGTCTGCCGGGTTGGCCGCTGCGTCACTCTGACCGATCGGCCCGCTGTCTGCGATCCACTGACGCCATGTGGCTCTCGCCGAGCGGTGCCCCATCCTCCGACTCCTTCAACCGTGTCCGCCGTCTTTCTTTTCTCTCGTTTTTCTTCACTCGCGTGCGGCGAGTGCTTCGTCTTCTATGTCGTTATGATCTTTCTATCCTCTTACCCCATCCCCTACACAAGAAGCTTAGACATGTGGCTTACAAAGCAGACCAAAATCAGCTTTTTCTCTTTTCCTTCAAGAACCACTTACTACATTGGCCAGCAACGCCCCGTCTCTGGATTTACGTTCAAGCGTCGAATGATTAAAGCCCAAAAGAGACTGACTTTTGCTCACCCAACGCTAATTACTTTCCTAGGAATGCCTAAACCCCAGTACTATACACAGCTGGACTGGAAGGGCTTGCGAGCGTAACTGTCTGGTCGTCGTCTACCGGGAATGCATCTCACTCACATCAACCTTGGCCGTCTACACGAGTGCCTGTACTGAGCGTTAGCAGACATTTCTGTTGAATTTATTTACGCACGGTTTGCATTTCTCGATCGCTTTCCTTAATTTGTTATATTTTTACTATATTTTGCATGACTTGTTTTATTATAACTCGCTCTCTTTACTCCGTTTCTTGAAATATATTGAGTGTTGGTTTTTTTTTCTCCAAAAGTGGTCTCGTTTCACCCTTCTTGAATACAGGTATGTCATGCCTTAGTGCTTACCCACACCTATACGAGAACGCATCCATTGCTAGCCTTGTGACTCGAATGAAGATGCGGGAGCTTACCTAGAGCTTCACTCTATGTAAACACAAGTGAGACCCATGTATACTTTCACTGCATGTAAATTTCCACATTGCATTCATTTCGAGAAGCGTGGGAGGCTACAATTATTTTTTAAGCCTCTCGCCTCCACATTTTGTGTGTATGCATGAGCTCAGCTAAATTCACGATTCGTACTCACCAATGTTGCCTCAGAGGTCTTAATTAGCTAGGCTACAAATGCATGTAAATGATGGGCAGCGATAAAGGTAGCGCAGACCACAAGTAGAAACTAAAAATGACAGCAGATACCAGAATTCAAAACGAGAAGGACGTGTACGTCGGACGTGCTCACTCAGATAATACATGGCTTAGAGGAACTGGTGTAACGCAGGCAAGAATTGGCAATTCAGCATGATAGCACCACTGGCATACATGACCGACCATGGTATACGACAAGGTCGGATTGAATTTTCGGATAAAGCTTTGATTTATTATTCCACTAATGCTGAAAGCTTAAAAGCAGACAGGCTCTTTCAAAGCGTCAAATGCTTTTTAAAAACGTCCGAACAAGCTATAAGAGCACGGTACATTTATTTTGTAAGGACTTCTCCAGTGGGTAAGTAACGGTGAGTATGGTACAACTAGAAATAATCGATGTGTTTCTTTATAGGCTTTTTTGTGTGTTTACTTTCTTGCAGCAGCGCTGTCATGTATGAAGTAGTTGTCAACCAAAGATCTTAAAGAAAGTATCACTGAACGATTCTACTCACCCGCTTTCATTCGCTGCTTTGTGCAAGAAGTTATAAAAAACTATCTCTACGAAGACTACGCATGTGCCTTAAATAATCTGTACCGACTGAAGTAATCAGGAACTTTTGATCAGTGCGTGCGCCACGTGCTACAGGAGAGATTCAGTTTTAACGCGATAGTGTTAGAGAGCTCGTGTCGCAGGAATTCCGCCGTTGGCGTCGGCAACGTTGGTTGTGAGCGAAAAATTGTCCGTGAGCGAAAACTTAAAAAAGAAGCAAATAAAATAAAGGGTAAAATTTTCGATCTCATTGAGATATCGAACTCGGGCCGGTCACGTGGCAAGCAGCTGCCCTACCACAAAGCCACGATGTTACTTGCAGCTGCTTCGGGCAAAAACACTTCATAAATGTCATGTAGTAGATGGAGTCTCCTTAACGTGTTTCGTTCAACGGGTGTCATAACGAAAACGAGTCCGTTCGGCGATTTGTTGGCGCATTTTGGGAGGCCATCAAACTACGTCGAAAAAGGCCGGAATAGTGCAGCCATCGCCGCTAAAAACACACAGCAGCTTTCTAAGAGCTCTGAAAATGGACAAGTATGTCCATCCTGCGTAAAACATATCATGGCTTACCAGAGGCGTTGATCAACCAAACAGTAAATGCTATCCATAGTGGGCAGCGCACAAAAGGAAACACACAAGAGAAGGAATCAGGACAAGCGCTGGTCTAACAACTGAAAGTTTTATTTGAAAGAAAGCATATATATACACATGTGTACACAGAAAATCAAGTGCTACGCAAGATTACTTCCGATCAATGAAACCAATCTCCTGTTCAGATAAAGAAACAGATGGCTGGCTAACGCAAATGCCAACACTCTTCGCCATGTGGTAAGCCTCAGCAATCTCACGTGTCCTTTGATTATTATGGCGGTCGATGATTGCGGTTTGCTCAAAAGAAGGAATACAACCGCAATCGCGGCAATGGCTGATTCCCTATGTACATTCCATTTCACATAGATTAAAGAAAGTTGGGGGGCAGTATGGGGTTGACGTTGTTTTTTCAAGTGGGAATAAATTGGGTAGCTTATGTGGCAAGATTCATAGACGCGTTAAGGGAATTACGAGGGCGGTTGATAACACTTGTTCAATCAAGCACGTTAAGAAGTATACCGCATGTTCGACCGGGGTAGTCTATAAAATTCCTTGCTCGTGCGGGAGTGTCTGCATAGGACAGACCGGTAGATGTATTAATATTAGGCTACGGGAGCATGAAAATTCTTTAAAGGGTGGGGTTCTGTCTCACCTCGCCAGCCATTGCCGCGATTGCGGTTGTATTCCTTCTTTTGAGCAAACCGCAATCATCGACCGCCATCATAATCAAAGGACACGTGAGATTGCTGAGGCTTACCACATGGCGAAGAGTGTTGGCATTTGCGTTAGCCAGCCATCTGTTTCTTTATCTGAACAGGAGATTGGTTTCATTGATCGGAAGTAATCTTGCGTAGCACTTGATTTTCTGTGTACACATGTGTATATATATGCTTTCTTTCAAATAAAACTTTCAGTTGTTAGACCAGCGCTTGTCCTGATTCCTTCTCTTGTGTGTTTCCTTTTGTGCGCTGCCCACTATGGATAAGTTCCAACTCGCCCGCCTTTCGGTGCTACAACAGTAAATGCTAGGTAATGTGCTGCCATATGTGAGGCATTGTGAGACTCTTTACGGCATCCTTAATGACAAGCGTGTGGCGTGTATCTTGGAAGTCATGTGACTCTTGCCTTTAATGAAAATCCTCTGAATACCATTAGCGCGCACCTGTATGTGTGTCTGTGTCTATGTGTGTGTTTTAAAACTTATTATTAGGTATGCACTTAGTGGTTGAAGGGTGCACTAGGGGCTGGATTTCGCTATCGTGTTCAACTCTTAAAAGCGAACTTTATGGGTCTCCTAATTTTTTCTATCATGGCTACAAATTCATCTAAGTGAGAAAGCTTTCCAGGTACGTCAATCTCGCATTGAGATCAGCGTAATACACTAAATACCAATTCTACGACGTAGTAGTTGAAAGCGTTATTGAAGTGTCCAATTTCTGATATTGTTTTTTTATATTAGGCGAATGCAGACAATAAAGCAGCAGTTTTTTGTGTTGCACGCCGAGTATCACAGCTAAGAAATGTCAATTCATACTCTTTTTTTTTCAATGGCGAATTTGGCTTTGAACAATGAACTACGGAAGCACGCCCTAAACAGCGCCAGCGTTATTTAGATCAGCTGAAAACACCTTAATTATAAAATACCTTCTGATCACAGCAATCAGTTTATGAGAAACTACACCCATTATTTCCTGGTATGAAAAACCGCTTTGGTGAGCGCATGTGTGCAAGCTCATTTACTGCTGTTGTGTTTCTGGACGAGAGTTCTTCTAGACTCCTTTTGTTCAGCTTAAGAATAGATAGCAACATAAGCTGCTGTGCTAGACACGCGATCATTAAGAAAGCTTCCGCCTCCGTAAGCTCAGTGCTCCAATATGATCGTTTCGACATCATTGCCAAAGCAGGGAGGCCCTTCTTTATTATCGTTTCAGTTATACCCATTTTTCTTGGTCTTTACGCTGTACGTCAGCGCATGTGATTTCGTACCCTAGTATATTCTGCGACAATACTGAATGGGTTGTAATGCGTTGAATATCTTCAACAGAAAAAGACCAGTTTCTCGTCTTACATATTAAAATATGTTGTGGTTTTGGGACGTTAAACCCCCAAATTCAATCAATATTAAAATATGTACTATCCCCTACATATTGTAATTATTAACAACATAAAGTACTCGGCTTTCGCTTAATACCACAATGATGCTCTGCGGTAATGCTGCTGACCTTCTGAATGACAATCATTACAGTCTATTTTTTCATACTATTCATTTTCTTTATACTGATAAATCGCCTTGCATAGAGTCTGTTTAGTTGCTTGTAAAGTGACATTCCTAGTTAAATAGCTTAATGAAAGCTAAAAATATTAGGGGTCCCTAAACCTTCGCCTTTAGGAGTTGAATACAATAGGGATATCCTGCTCTAAGTGCGTACTTTAAACACCTATTTGAAGAAACCTTTCCGAACTTGCTATGCACAAACTACGTGGCCTTAAGAGAATAGGCGAAGTAGCATGTGTGCCTTTGGTAGTGAGTGACTGCCTTTAAACAATGAAGTCGTTATGATCAGCACATAACGTCGTGGTCACTCGTAATCGGCGCTTGTACCACGCAATTTCACTGCCATATGTCTTGTTTCATTGTGAAGCATGTATACAGGACGCGTTGCTTGTAAAGTATGAAATCTAATTCCGATGTATTTTCGAGCACATGAAAATCTTTTCCCTGCATTCACAAGCAGATGCATGGCCATGTGTAGCACATCCGCTTGCCACAAGACGACCAGGCTGAGATCCTTTTTGGTATCCAGAATTTTTTAGTATTTTTTTTATTTGCGTCGTTCTAACTTTTTGCTCACGCATAAGATGACCTTTCGCTCACAACCAATGACGAAGACGTCTACACCAACGCCTGAATTTCTGTCAAAATGCTCTGTTCACCGCTCGTTTCGCAGAAAACGAGCTTTAAAAAGAAGATTACCATAATTTCACGTCTGGCGGTTCCAAGCCGCCAATTGCCCACTCGGTAGGTGCCTTGCCAAGTTACTAGAATTTTCGTTTTGCGGAGCACCAGGCTATATGTGCGCTTGCACCTATTTATTCAGTAGGTGCCTCGCGGCAGCAATTCTCCGCCTCCCACAGTAGCGGTGGATGCTCAACTATTTCACCAAGGCTGTGGTGCGTTAAGGTACGCCCAGGGGTCTTCGCAGAACCGTAAGGCATTGAAAGCTGGTGGGGCAGAACCTTAAAAAACTTTCCATGCCCTTAAGGGCATGAACATTTCATGTAGGGTAATGAACGAGAACCGTTGCTTCCCAACAGGGACAGATTAGAACCAAATAAAATATAGCGCATGAAAAACAGGATTGATGTTTTTCTTTGTAGTTAAGACATTTGAGGCGATAGCGTGGCAGGAAGAAGCATCTATAGGACCCGGTTACCTGATAAAACACTGGAAGTGCCTTCGCCCTGAAGTGCTTCAAGCAGCCTCAACTCTCACAGAAACAATGAAAGACGACTGATTTCGAAGTGCGTGTTTTACTATTGATTTCATGTGCTACTCTTAACATTTTATTAAATGGGAAGCCTTTGTTAGCGAGCCCAAGGTTTTTCGAGCCCATATGTTTCTCTAAAGGCCTACATCTGGGTACGCTTGTTATAGTCGCCTTAATGGTGTATAGACCGAATTTGGCATAGTATTTGCAGAATGCGGCTGTCTGGGTAGGACATGAGTTAGACATAAAAAGTCTTTTAACGTATGTCGTCAGACCCTTTTATCCGCATGCGTAAACCGTTGTCGCGGTATGCGGCAGGTGCGTGCCGCAGTTGACGGAGATTTTATATTTACATTAGAAAGGCGAGAACAGCTATTGGTAATTAAAATGTTAGCCCGTTAAAGAAACTGACAGCGGCATCGAAAAACCGACCAACGCAAAAATTTAGATATTGCATCTAAGGAGGGATCAGACCCAAATATTCTGCGCAACAGCCACGTGTTCAATTACCGAGTAATGCCAGGTATAGAAAATTTTTGTATTAATGACCCTATGCCCATGTACTGTCGGTAGTACTCATCACGTAATTTATAAAAAAGCAATGAACACTACGGCTATATACGTGCTCCTATCATACAGACGTATTTGGGGTTAACATCTATCAACGTTCTAGAGTTGACTGTCTACATTCAATTGTTGCTCAACCCCAAGGAATGCATGATCAAAAGGTACGTATGATATCCCCATAATCACACAACAATGCATGCACTTCGTTTCGTTGAAGCATGGTTCTGCGCTCTAAAAAAGTGTGGGCTGGTGCTACGCAAGACCATGAACTACTATTTCACACTTTTGTCAGAGTGCCTGGTAAACCAAATATGCGCACACCACTCCTCCCCTTTCTGAACTTGTCGATCCACCTGATAACGCTAAGCTAAAGGCTAAATACTGCACAAACTTAGTGGATGACTGCTTCGCATGATATCGAATGCCACAAGGTGTGAGATCTGACGAATTGTGATCAAGCGTTATCAATGCTGCCAAGGTTTCTGCTTGACCCATAACTGTTAAGAATCTATTAAGTACGACTAGCAGCAACTCTTTTGAAACTTATCTATGGCTATTACTTGGATATGCTGGGTTTAACGTTCCAAAATTACCATATCCTTATGAGAGACGCCGTAGTGGAAGGCTCCGGAAATTTTGACCACCTGGGGCTCCTCAACGTCCGCCTAAATCAGAGCACAGGGGCCAACAGCTTTTCCGGCTCTACCGGAAATGCAGCCGCCGCAGCCTGGATTCGAGCACATGACCTGCGGGTTTGCAGCCGAGTACCTTAGCCACTAGACCACCGCTGCGGGGCTATAGCTATTCTTTAGTGAGAGGAGTGGATTACCTGCTGCCCATTCTCCAAACGCAAAGTAAACGTTCATAGAAGAGCGAATGGACAAAGTGTCAACTCATGTATGTCGCGACACCATGCGACAGTGACCGTGCCCTTCGAGTAACACAGCCCCATATCCTATTTTCGTGTCTTTCGCGCTCCTTATTATACTGATGAATGTTTGATTTGTGCCATATCAGCAATCAACGGTAAGCCTTTCACACCTGGTAGTGCTCTCTCATGGGCTTTCTTTCTTTTGCTTCCGAAACGGCTGGTGAGTTGCCTCTATGCTTAAGGCGTGTTCGTCGCCAGCACTAACGAACTTTTATTCTTGGGTAGAACATACAACAGAGGGGGGAGGGGGAGGGTCTTTTTTATTCGGACTTTTATAAAGTGTCGGCAATAAGGATGCCGATGTAAACGGCAATGACACGTTCCTGTCGATAATGTTCATGTAGTCGCAATCATAATGAAACAAAAGTACTCACTTAGTAACATCTGTTATAGGTGGCGTACTAAATAAAATTACTATTTTAGTGGATGGTGTGATGAACATTAACAATTCTAGCTGTACCATCTCGTCTCTTTATCTAGGATGCAAATTATTGATAGTCTTGCTGCACATCAAGTATCCTATTATTACTTCAATAAATAATAATCTCGCTCCACTTCGTCATTAGGAGCTAAACACACCATATTCTGGAAACTTATCATTCACACGATCATAATATGTCTTGTTGTAGCCACGCCAGGTTGGTGGTTATTCGACGGATTTTTAGCCAAGGCAGGCAAGAAATGTGAAGAATTTTGGTCCTAAGTTAGATTTAGTAGTCTGGCTACGCCTACATTGCCGTTTCTCGAATATTTCCTACTTCATTTGTCGCTGCTTCTGGAGTCTTTCGTAGTCGAGGACGTACACTTTCATTAGTGCAAGTCCGCTGCTGTATTGTGCCTTATAAAGCTAAGCTGCAATACTGAGGCCTGTGTTTAACGATTCTAGTAGCATTTTTTGGCAAGTGTCTCAGCCACAGCCAGGGTAAGCTAGGTACGTCAAGTTCAGGTAAAGGCGCCGTGATCTTTAATTCATTTTGTGCATACATAATTTGTCACTATGCACACCCTTCAAGGACTAATATCACAATGTCGAAATCGCATTCTTCATACGCAGCTCGCTGTTTTGTTTCGCAGCAGTTAACGCACTGCTTCTATTATATATCGGTGCCTGTTACGAACAACATTGTTTTCAAGGTGATCCGTTCGCCACTATGCGCTTAGAGTGAGCTCGAGATTCCCTTAAGAGACCCTCTATCGTATGTTTAATCGGGGACGATGGGTGGCAATAAAGACTTTAGGTGGTAAACGTGAACAGCACTGCTATCGGCACACGTTCTCCTCGCTTGCAGTGATATGAATCCTGAACGCAAATAATAGACTGAAATCGCTAGCTTTGGTGCTGTGCTTGCGCTTCAAGTTGCATGTAGATAATACTCTCAAGTTTATAAACACAAGGAATGTGACAACGACGCTCATGGTGGGAGAGAAGTATTCGTTATTTGATGTAAAAAAATTGGCCTTGGAACCTGATAAGAATGAGAGCAGATCACGGCATCTGAAGGATATGTGTACCATACGGATCATAAGGATTTGCCGAAAACTGTGCGCCTAGCAGAATTCTTCGAAGCTATAAGTAAGCGGCGCACTCTTCGTTGGCCTATGTGGCCCGCATCAGTTGGAGACGCTGACAGAGCAAACAGGGCTGCCCTGTAGTTCTTGAAGAAACACGAAGGGTCACGACGCGAAGCTTAGTGCTGCGCTCTTCTAGGTCATCAAGTTCATTTTGATTATGCAAAGACATGATCCAGGAGTGCCTTGGAAATTCTGGCTACTTGTATGCGCGGGAGCATCCGAAGGAGTTCGCAAATGTGCTGCGCAATAATTCATTTATTAGATCCGGGAAAGGTTATTCAATACTTTCATCACGAATATAATTTATTATTTAGTTTTTATAACAATGGTTGCCCAAACTGTCAAGTTGTTCCGGGTGCTATTTTCTTTTTGCATTATATACAGATCAGTTACGTTGAAAACTTTTTGAGTCAATTGAAATAAATATGTCTGAAAACGTTAAAAAATACAATAAAGTGTGCCAATATTATTGTTCACAAAGAGTGTCAATCGGGTGTATTTGAACTAAAACCCGAACAGCTCGTCACTTAACGTATTCGTAAACAACTATATTATTGTGTCCATGCATGAAAAGCCTCGAAAAGAAAACAATTAAAATTTATCTGGCTGCTTTGGACACGAGGTAATGGAATCTGCAAATAAAGTGCTGTCTAGATTAAGTGTAACCCAGAAATCTGACGGCCGCGTCTATGCGGCACTCTCCGTAGGGCTACAGTGAATTGGCGATTGCAATAGGCGCTTACCCGATACCGACTATCATGTTGCGTATCACATACTGTGTGCGAACTAAGAAGATGAAGTTGAAGGAATGCACCGATGTTGTAAAAAATCTTTGTGCACTTTTTAAACCAAAAATAACGAACCTAAATTATGCATAGCGCACTGCTGCCATGGTCCCGGCACAATGCATATTTTCCCCATTTTTTAAAGACGACCTTCGACGCAAAAACTTTGGTCTGTCTTTCTGTCGTTACATTTCTCTGTTTCTCCACCGTTACCGTGAACCGGGTATTCCAAATAGCACCAGCGGATACCCCGAACGACCAACCCCATCCGCAGTGCCCACCATTGTTTCTCAAGAATCAGCGTTCATACGTGGGCGATTGTCCATTAAAAATAAATTATTGGGAATATCTTAGGCTCCATAACAACACGTATATATTCTGCATGTGCACCTTTTACTATAAAAGGCATAAATAAGTAATTCTAAGGAGCGTAGCGCTTATCACGCTGCGCTGACCATGCAACGCTTGCATGAAGAAGCGAGTGTTTCCAAAGCTTTGATAAGACGACACGGTGGGGGCGCCTACCCGTCGCCTTGCGTTCTACCCCTTATCAACTCTGAGACGGGCGCGCACGCCCCTCTCAGGGCCACGCGCTTTGTTTTTCAAATAAAACTGCCAGATGGCGCTCGTGTCTCACGTGTGACATGACTTGATGCGCTCGTTCGTCTCCACTGCACGCTCGAGGCACTCTAACGAGCGCCGCCGGAATACCATTCACCGTTGCTCTTGCGCAGAATATCAAATAAATGTTTTGTTCACTCTCCCCCCGTGCAAGTTTATCGTCTTTCGACGACATTCGCAGATTACACGCAGATACGGGGCCACTTTTTGCTTAAGGGTCTGATATGTTCTTTTTCATAATGTTATGTTATTATTCATAGAAAAACATGCCTTACTTTGCTCATAAGCTACAAAGGAGAACTTGAGCATCCAGCGTAACGTCTCATCGTCATTGAAATTTGGCAGATCCCACGTACCTTGGGAATAGATGATATGCAATGCATGCGCATGTCAGCATGTGCATGGTGAAACATTAATAGGTAGCACTGAATAAATTTACAAATGCACGCAGAGTTATATGTTAAAGCGTCGCATATGATTTATATCACCAAGTGGTTACAGTTGTGTAACAATGCCAACAGCAACAAGGATTTTAACAACAGCAGAAGCAGTAAGCTGATATAAAGGGCTGCGGCTTTCTAGTATCGTAGCCCTGGACGCTGCTGCCTAAATAAATTTAAGTGGATAACACCAATTGTGAACCCCATGTGATGGCTGCATGGTAGGAGTACAAATGTAATATTTATGAAATTCTAAAGCCAGCACTGTAACCCCAATAGACGTTTCATAAACATTAGGGTCTCTTTGAAAGGTAGTTGCAAGACCTGGCGTGGCTCTGCGGTACAGTACTTGATCGGAATGCTCGGAATGCTAGGGTTTGATTCCTTCCGGTACAATGACTTTGATTTTTTGCATTCGTCCGGTCAACGCTGCCGATGTCCGCTTTTTCTTAACGTTCAAGCGTTAAAATTACCCATGTGTGTTTTCGCCGTTTCTAGGTAAAGATATACAGTCAAACACCTGTGGCACATACACGGGGGCGAGTATATGTCACTGTTTTTTGTGAACTGTTTGACGGCGTACGCAACGGGATCGATAATAAACGTTAAGCATTTCTTCACGTATTGTAAACACTTTGAAATCTATCTGTCTATCTATCTATCTATCTATCTATCTATCTATCTATCTATCTATCTATCTATCTATCTATCTATCTATCTATCTATCTATTTATCTATCTATCTATCTATATATCTATCTATCTATCTATATATATATCTATCTATCAGTCTATTTATCAGTCTATCTATCGGTCTATCTATCTATCTATCTATCTATCTATCTATCTATCTATCAGTCTATTTATCGGTCTTTCTATCGGTCTATCTATCTATCTATCTATCGATCTATCTATCTATTCACTTACGTCTGGTTGGTCTTATGATCACTCCGTTACATTAGCACGAACCAAAATTACAATAGGAGGGTAAGACGGTTTTACGAATACGACGCGCTGTTCAAGACATTAATAATGTCAGGATCTAGTAGCGTACATCGTCAAACTCTTCACGCGAAGAGAGAGATAAATAGAGAGGAAAGGCAGGGAGGTTAACCAAGCTTGGCTCGGTTGCCTACCCTACACAGTGGTGGGGGAAAGGGAGAATAATAGAAAGGAAAGAGATAGAAAAGAAGAGGAGTAAGAATCAGAAGGAAGAATGTTCAGCTCGAGATTACACAGAGCGGTGTCACACTGTTCTGTCACAAGCGGTCTTATTCTCGTCTCCTTGGAATGGCGAGCACTTCGGCATGCAACATATTCGCCTGCGAGGAAACACTCAATGTCATTGCCCTGCATACCAGTCCGAACGACGTATCATGGAAGCCAAGCTCTGTCAGCTGGATTCACGGCCGCTCACAGAAGAGAATATCCTGGGACCTTGGCCGACAATTTCCTATATGCGCAAAGCCATGAAAACCCTCTTCTACTTCTTAAGGACCACCAGACTTCAAGACTTCGCGCCAAAAAGCGGCAAAAACCTGCGAGCGGGTACAGGTGATTGACACTAAGTATCTACATTGGAATGACCAGAACACGCATGGGCAATTTTAGCGCGGGAGCTTTCATGAAAACCGGACATCAGCAGCGTGGACCCTGCGAATGCAAGGAATAAATGACAGGGTCCCATCAAGAATCAACCCAAGCTTTCCACGTGGCAATCAGATAATCTACCACAGAGACAACCTGCAGGTCTTGGAACTACTTTTTAAATAGACCCTAAGCTTCGTGAAACGTCAGTTGTGGTTTCAGTGTTGGCTTTCCAAGCTTATGAACAACACTTATCTACTCCTATGACACAGCCGTCACGTCGGGTTAACGTTAATTGTTGTTAGTTGCTATGCACTGAAGTTCAGTTAATATAGCAGTGTCCAGCGCTACCATTCATGCCAGCACCAGCGCTTCATATCAGCTCATAACTTCTGGTTTTGTTAATACTAATGTTTTCATTGGTATCGTTGCGCAAGTGCAGACTACTGGTTATATAAATATTTGCAACATTTCAAGGTATGTCTGTGTGCGCAACAATTACACATATATTTAGAGTCATTTCATAAGGTGTCACTCAATAAAAAAGTTACAACGCAGTCGTCTTCTCTCCGCATGCTTTGCCTAACGTCAACTATTAAGGTACGTGGGATCTGCCGAATCTTTTCGTGTCATGACCAGTGAGTCGTATTTGTGAAATCATGTTACCATCCCATACTAATTTTGGTTTACCAAAGTTAAGGAATTGATCATGACAACACTGAGACGAAGCGAATCGATAAAGATAGATAGATAGATAGATAGATAGATAGATTGATAAATAGATAGATAGATAGATAGATAGAAAGATAGAAAGATAGATAGATAGATAGATAGATAGATAGATAGATAGATAGATAAATAGATAGATCGATAGATAGATAGAAAGATAGATAGATAGATAGATAGATAAATAGATAGATAGATAGATAGATAGAAAGATAGATAGATAGATAGATAGATAGATAGATAGATAGATAGATAGATAGATAGATAGATAGATAGATAGATAGATAGATAGATAGATAGATAGATAGACAGACAGACAGACAGACAGACAGACAGACAGATAGATAGGTAGATAGATAGATAGATAGAGATAGATAGATAGATAGATAGATAGATAGATAGATAGATAGATAGATAGATAGATAGATAGATAGATAGATAGATAGATAGATAGATAGATAGATAGATAGATAGATAGATAGATAGATAGATAGATAGAGAGATAGATAGATAGATAGATAGATGCACCGACGGATGGACGCATGGACGGATGCAGGGGCGAATGCATGGACGAACGCAGGGACGGACGCACAGATGGGCGTGTGGATGCACGAACAGATGCATGGACGGTCACACAGACGGACGCATGTACGGACGGAACAAAAGAACGAATGGACGGACGGATGCTTCGCCCCACTCTCTATCATTCACTGCGCGGATATGCTGCCATTTTTTTCTTCCGATTTGGGGCACGAGCACTTTACTTAATGCAGGAGCTCATTTTTTTCTTGGATTGTTCACAGTTTGTTCTCAGAAACAAGTAGCAGTGACCTTAAGCAATAAAAAATCAGGCAAATTCACAGCCCGAAGCAGTCATTATTTCAAGACGCCAAAACACATTGCGAAGGATAAGGTTAAAGCGCAACGAACCGTACGTGTTACGTGAAAACAAAAACAAAAACAGGCTGATTTTTTCTAACATTCTTATCCAAGTTTATGGGCTTTCAGTTTGTAGGAGTTCATTGCGAGATCAGCAAAAAGAAAATTGAGTACAAACGGTTGGTTTCGCACTATAGTTTGGCGTACTGGTAAATATCCCCGACAATTATTTACTATCTTAAGCGTACTTCCTCATTTTCACAATTTCTGTATTAATGTCACGGCATGAAAAAGTATCGTGGGCTAAACCGAACGAAAGTTTGTGCCCAACCTAAACATGGTAAAGGAGAGATCACATCGCAATATATCTCCTGCTGTGGCCTGGGATATAGATAATACAAGAGTTCTTCTTCTTAGGGTAGATGAAGGGTTCGTGAAGGGTTCGTGAAGAATAAGGCAAATACAATATGTGTGTGTGCATGAGACCGCTCTAAATGTGGCTGCGATAAGGTGCCCATCATTTCTCCATTCTCAGACGCGTCTGCGTGTCGAGCTTGCATCGCCCTTTTGTCTTTTGCTACAGAGTATTGAAAAAATATACCCTAAACAAGAATGAATGGGAAACGACAATTATCATTACTGTCAACTCTTCAGCGCAATATCTATAAAGACCCCTTTCAAGTTTTGTGGCTACAAAGATCTCGCAAACAATGTCTTTTAAAGCTTGAAAAAACATCACGTGTGGAAGAATAATAACTTTGAAAGTTTTCACCGATGAATTGGTCGACGTAGAGCGCGAAACAAGTGCTGCAGCGTCTGTGATCCCGTCCCTAAAGATGTCCTTGGCACGGCACGACTCGAGTGTGTTGTGTAGTCCCCAGATCGTAAAAGCGCAGCAATACAGCAGTCCTGACGAAACTGAAGTTTTGTGGGGAGCGACAAGTGTTGCTGCTTTCGGGCAGTGAGCCCACTCTAGGGTGGCTAAAGCATAGATTGGTTTTGAATCTGTGCACTCTATGATCGATCATAATTCGTAAAATCTGCACGATGTTGGTCTAAATATAAATTTCAATGGATTCTATCACATGTGATTATAGCGAGTAATAGGGTAGGTGACAGACTTGCCCGTAGCGCTTTAGAACTTACACCAGCGAAGAAGGTTCCCAGAGAAAATCAATATCTTTACGAGAAGCAGCTAACATGCATTTCCATTCGGTATGGATGACGCCTCACCAGTCATGTGTGACAAAAGTTCTATAAAGGTGAGAGGCCTGTTTGCTTCATCGCATTCGAACAGAGTCAGCAGGTACACCAGCAATATTAGACACAAGATTAGACTATCCGCGACACCATTGTATCCGACTTGCAAGTAGTGTTGTGACATGGAACACTATTTGCTTATGGGCCGTGAGCTGAAGATAGAACAACAATGTTTATTCGAGGAACTGCAACGTTTAGGCTCGCCATGTGACAGTGTAGCTTAAATTGTGTTTCCATGTTGCCACTGGATCTTTAAAAAGCACGTGTCGTGACTTCTGTTGAAGTTTTTGACTGCTGCCGGCCTCGCATGTGACTGGTGATGAGTGACGATTATGTTGCGGGTGGTGCAGTGAGATAGAGATCGGGTACTATGCTGTGTGCGGAATAGCACACAGCCAGCGCGAAAGAGTCCCGTCGCACTATGCGCTACTTTCTAATAGCACGCCCACGCTTAGCTAAAGCAACAAAAAATTGAGATTAGTTCAAATAACCAGGCGGGACTATTGCCTGCAGAGTTCGCAAAGCTAAATCCAGCGGCTACCTACTAAATCTTAAACCCTAATCATAAGAATAATAACCAGACAAGTCAGTATAAGCAAGAAGTGTGAGCACATCGTTGGTTTTCACTCCGAGTCTAAGCAGATTAGTTTCTTGAATATCTGGATGTAACACTTATGAAGTTCAAATTCCATCAAAAATGAACATAAATTTATTCACCTGCTCAAGATTAATACAATACGCTTCAATAAATGAATGCTAATAAGTTCGCAGCATTCACAAACATTAGAGGATTAGCCTGCTAAATTCATCATAATACGTCGTTGTTCCCGGCTACTTCTGCAATGGAGATAGGCTTCTGTGAAGAACGCTTAGCCGTGCTATTTAAACTACAACCCTTAACAGCCCAAAAAACGAAAACTATGTACATAAGCTCATGACGACAGGCAAAAAAGTTATTGGAAAAAACGGAGTGTTCATCCTACGAGACAAAGCACACGAATTAAAAACTACACTTGAATATGTATCGTAATCGTGAATCTCACTTTAGTGTTCGCACATTCTAAAAACCCAACAAAGAAAAATACGCTACGCTAGAATCATCAAAGGGAGCTGCCCTAACTTGGAAAACAATTACATAATATTTAATTAAAAAACAAGTAGGTCACCGCAATTAAATCAAGTTTACACTGCGAAGTTGATGAGATGATATAATAGGGTTATCTTACATATTTGGGATCATGACTAGGTATAATTTTGATAGAATATCTGGTACCTGAAAGTCACTCTCTTTTTCAAAGAAAATATGCTGCAATTAATTTGATGGATCACATTATCGTGATGAATCAGAATAGTGAGATATCAGCGGAATACAACAAACTGCTTGGTTTAAGTTTCAAAAATACGAAAGCCTCTTCGACGCAGTAATGATGCCGGATGTCTTGTAAGCAATCAATTGACAAGAGGTACATCAAACTTATACTAATGCAATGTGCGACATTTACGGGTCTCCAGGGCTCTCTTGCTTGCCCACAAAAGAAAACCAATAAAAGTTCAACAGAGCGCGAAATCACACGCGCACATACGATTTCCGCATGCTCCGAATTGAATGCGTCAAAGACTTCAACAACTAGGCAGAAAAAGAAAACCATAATGTCTAGGGAGAATATCTCAGCGACTTGAGATTGGCGGACGGATTGTGAGTGGCACACTCTTCTTCCGTAACAATAAAAGCAAGTCGCAAAAAGGCATTGAAGACTTTTGTCGACAACGTATGCAAGTGAGGCTAAATATCAGTACGATAAAGATGACAATGATACTCAACAGCCTTCCGAAAAAGGAGTGATTCATTACGAAAAACCAGGATTGGAGCTTACCTGGAGATACGAACATCTAGGACATAAAGGAAACCCATTCATAGGTAGAATTGATTGAAGCTCATTTGAATGGCACTCCTAAAAATTGAAAGGGGGTCTGCCACTGCACAGTAGTGTTCTCGGCATGGTTTTCTGCTCTCCAATAGTAGGCTTCATCGTACTCTAAATCGTTAACAACTTTTTCTACACACAAACAAAAAGTATACAATGACTCCACACTGACAATTGTAACATACGCGTCTGAAACATAGAGCATAACAACAAAACTAGAAAAAAAAGTTTAGAATCACACAACGCTGAAAAGAACAGAGACGGATAGGAGACATTTTCAGAGATGCGAGGACGCCAAAATGGGTCAGGGAACAAATACGGGTAGTGAATACGCTAGTCGGCATTGAGCGAAACAAATAGAACTGGGCCGCCGCTTATAGAGTAGAATAGGCAACATGGGAAAAATGAGACCCGCACCACCGTTACCAATGGGCAAGAAACGTAATTCAGTAATGCAGAGAGTTAGGTGTAGCGGCGAAATTAGGTGGTTGGCCAGGATAGAAAAGATTCACCATACACAGGAGAGGGTAAATTTGACGTTTTTCGGAAATGGCTGCTTTGTGTAATAAACCGAAGGAGGCGGGACATGACCATAATTACGCACTCACTATAAACTTCAATTCTTCCTATAGAACTGCAACGAAAGACACATTCACCCGAAAATGCAGCCTCAAGACAGCAGCCACTCGTAACATATGAGATATGTCATCATGCCTGGTGGCACAAGAGGGAAGTTCAGTACCACCTACGACGTGGGCATATCGCTCGCGCTTGGCAGACACAAAAGGCAGACAGATTGTTCTTCTGCCTTCTGTATGACCTGTGCCTTCGCAATGGCAAACATTGTGTAACACGAAGTTGAGCCTGTTGCTATATGGTTTCAATGCCAGGAAAAGTATGGTGTTCAAAATAGGGCACCGTTTCAAGGAGATAGAAATCGCTTATATTGTTTCCACTGCCAGTTTTTACTTTACATACCCCTTGGGCCTCAGCTAGCAATCCACCTTTCCGCGATGATGTAAACAGTAAGCCTTATGTTGGACTAGCACGAACTTGCCTCTTGTCTTCTTCAGATACAATTCTTTCTGCACCATTTTTTTCAACAAAAGCGTACGTTTGAACAACTCATGCGACAACTGCCTGCTCTGGATGACCTATTTGTGTGTGCAGAAAAGTAAATTTTGTAGTGACTTGCATCTTTCTCTAGGTTTTGTGCTCTTCGCGCATCAAAAAGAGAGAGAGTGAAAGAAGAACGGAATAGACGGAAGTTAACCAAAGGAAGACTGTTTCGCTACTCTGTACTTGGGAAGAGGAACAATGGGTACAAATAACGACAGCGAGAAAGAATAGTTTGACACTCTAGCAAAAAGAAATTTTTTGACCGGAGTACTTTCCGCATAACAAAATATTCACTAAATCTTAAGACATAAACCCTAGCAATGCCTAGCATGACACGTGTGGCTGGTATTGCTACGCTCATTTCTGAAGTTTGCCGTTTCGTCACATTACGCGTGCCTGTAATTGCGCAGCCACGCCCGTTGATTAAGAACCATCTAGATAACCGTATAACCTTGCGATGCAATTACGCCCACAACACAAACATCACAGATTATTCTGGAGCTTAGCATTTCCGATGGAGGCGGAAATGTTGTAGGCCCATGTGCTCAGATTTGGGTGCAAGTTAAAGAACCCCAGGGGGTCAAAATTTCCGGAGCCCTCCACTACGGCGTCTCTCATAATCATATGGTGGTGTTGGGACGTTAAACCCAACATATCAATCGATGCCCACATCCAGCACACATTTTTCTAGTGTTAAATTTATACTTTACGAGAATAATATCCTTACGTTCACTGATTGCGACTTCAGCATTTTTCCTGCTGATTTAATAATAATAAACTTCCCCGACCAATCCCTTGATTTAGAGCAAAACTCAATTCGCAATAAACAACAATTTTATTTTATCCAGTATTGGCAATAATTATGGTAAACAAACCATACGATTCACGTCCATCTAACATTGGAACACTCCTTCATTTTCTATAAATCTATAAGCTCAATTGTTCAATAAAAAATATGTACAAAGCAATATCTTCACGCAGACGAAGTGTAAAAGTCGGTACTTCTAAATGCCGGTACTGCACTAACAAAAGTCTGTGAGATCATGCAGTTGCATCGCCAGATGCAGTTTTTTCCGTTTGTTTGAGTTCCGGTGAACACGCGTGACTGATATGCCAAAAATATTTCTTTGATGATTTTACTAAGGTAGGTATACCTAATGTCAGTAGAGGTAGTTGTTAATAAATATTAGCAACCAAAATTTCGATACAGAACTGCAACAATAATAGGACAGTCAAAATTCAGACCAATTTGCAATGTTGTTGCAGTCTGTATGAGCATATCGGTGCACTCTACACAAACGTGCTAGAGCTGTGCCCGAACAATTTGAAGATTCGGTCGACTGCACTAAGGGAGTACCCGGAAAACAAACATTGCTACTTCCTTGTTTGGCGAACAAACTTCCTGCTTGCATAAAACTCTGTTTCCCCTTTCGCGTGTCTGCGTGCGATTCTGCCTTGTTTACGACGGTGACCCATGCAAACATTGTTTCTGACATATATATGTGTTGTGCCTCAGAGATCACAACAACAACAAAAAAGAAGTGCTGCGTAGCCGTGGTTTAACGAAAAAAATATTAAAAAGCCTAGTAGACCAAATTAGAAAATAGAAAAATAGAAAAACAAAATGAAGCTAGAATTACACTTTCGCATGACCGGGAATGATTCCATTCGCAACAAATTAGAACATTTAACCATGAACGGGAGCAAGTCGATAGTGGCGGAGCATCGCTCAAGGGTGATTGACGCACGAAAAGGGTATATACAGGAGCGCTAATCTTAAAGTGTCATAGCTCGACACTGGCGCAACACTGCTGACACACAAAGAAGGATGCTAGAAAAAAACGCAAAACTATACACAAGACGAACGCAACTAAAGATCGGTCCAAGTTGTTACTTTGTGTCTGATCAGTACGTTACTTTGTGTCTTACTTAACTGTACGTTACTTTGTAACTGTACGTTACTTTGTGTTACTTTGTGTCTGATCAGTTCGAAGCATTGCATGCTCGGCGTTTCCAAGGGGAATTTCCAAGGGGGAATGGGTAAAATTTTGGATTCCATGTATGGTGCGTCTCCAGAGCACTGCAAAGAAAGTCCGGAGCGCTGTTTTCAATTTAGATCTTCAGACCATTTCGCTGGTGAGACTGAACACGCTAAAGTGCCTTTCAGTACTGCATACCACCATGCTCCAGCGGTAACTCGTCGTTATTAAGAAGAACGAGCGGCACAGGGCAGAGCTGTTCACGCTCGCGAACCCCGGTGGTACACTTGGTGAACTTCTTTTTTTTAAATGCAAATCATTTCTAAGCGAACTTCGCTGAATAGGAGCATATCTATCTATCTATCTATCTATCTATCTATCTATCTATCTATCTATCTATCTATCTATCTATCTATCTATCTATCTGTTTATCTATCTATCTATCTATCTATCTATCTATCTATCTATCTATCTATCTATCTGTCTGTCTGTCGGTCTGTCTGTCTGTCTGTCTATATCTATCTGTCTGTCTGTCTATCTATCTATCTATCTATCTATCTATCTATCTATCTATCTATCTATCTATCTATCTATCTATCTATCTATCTATCTATCTATCTATCTATCTATCTATATATGTATCTATCTATCTATATATCTATCTATCTATCTACCTATCTGTCTGTCTGTCTGTCTGTCTGTCTGTCTGTCTGTCTGTCTGTCTGTCTGTCTGTCTAGCCACCTACGACTTTTAGCTCCCCTGGCCGTTTCGATATTGGTGTCAATACCAAGCTTGGTATGGCATAACATGACTGTATGAAGAACATATTTGACTAGCCATAACATGAACAATATCATATGCAAGTCATGAATGTCATGATTTACATTTCATGGTCATGCAGCTCTTGCGGTGGTTTTGTTCACATGGCGTGTTGCAAAACTGTTATGGTATGACATGATTGCATGGCGAACACAACCGACATGTCCTAAGATGAAAATCATGACATGCGTATCATGTAACAACATGACTACATGCCACACTCATGATGCGCTAGCGGCTGTTTCGCTAGCGTCACATATGCCAAATTTGGTAATACAGTACATGAATGGATGTCGAAGGTATGTGACTGGTGCAAACATCATAATCATGATATGCATGTGATGTGAAAACACGACTACATGCTGCGCTCATGTCCTGCGCTCCCGTCCGTTTCGCTTGCTTCACATGTACCAAATTCGGTATTACGTGACGCGAATGAACAACATAAGTAAACGACTCGTCCAAACATGATGATCATGACATGTGTGTCATGTAACAACATGACTACGTCCCACACTCATGATGCGCTCGCGGCTGCTTCGCTACCTTCACGTATGCCAAAATTTGGCATTACGTCACGTGAATGGCTGACGAAAGCGTGTGACTGGTGCGAACATGATAATTATGAGATGCGTGTTATGTAAGAACATTATTACACGCCACACTAAAGGCACCAATGCACTTCGACGTGATCCGGTGCACATGCGCACCGCCGTTAATTTCATCGCGTCACGCCGGCAAGCCACGCCAGGCGCCAATATCCTCCTATAAGAGATAACTCTATCTTCCCACTGACCTCCATTGTGGATCTGCCTGCCATGCACTAGCAGGTCCACGCTGTGCTGCTTTGACGCACGCTCGTTTTAGCGCACACACTGGCCCTCCGTCACAAAGAGAGGCAGACGCGGTGCTGTCTAAGTAACGTCGTCGGCACGAAATGCAGGATGTCGCATTTCGCGTCGGTTACCACAGGGTCGCGCTGATGGACGCTGGTAGCGTTTTGCGTCTGACTATTGAGTGCTCGCGTTTCGCTAGCGTGGCGTCACAGCGCCCAGCCTACGCATTCGTCAACGTTGCGTCGGAGTATATTGGGCCCTTCATGACGCGCTCACCGCCGTTTCGCTAGCTTCACATGTACCAAATTTGGTAATAACGGAAGTGAGTAGACGACGAAGGTATATGAGACGTCCAAACCTGTTAATCATAAGCGTTTCATGTAAAATTTGACTGCATGCTACACTCATAGCGTTCTCGCAGCTGTTTGACTAATTCCAAGTATTCTAAATTTGGTATGACGTGACGTAAATGGACGACGAATGTAAATGACATGTCCAAACATGACAATCACGATATAGATGTCATGTAAACATGATTACACGCTGCGCTCACAGCACGCTCGCGGCCGTCTCACTAGCTTCATATATTCGCAACTCAAATGAACATGAGAGAGTTCTGCGGGGTTGCAGCATAAAACTTGTTTCATCTAGGAACCTTAGCAGCATAGAGGATTCACGGAAGTCATGGCGTCCGCTGTCGCTAACACAAATATTAAGTTTTCTGCATGTGAGTACAGTTCGCGCTGATCTGTAGAATTGGAACGGGTTGTTGACGCGGAGCATCTTGGTTTACTCGGCACCCGTGGTCCCGCAAGCGCGTGTGGCGTTCTTGAAGTGGTCGCGTTGTGTGTGTAATGCACATGCATGTCGCACCGCGTCTCTGCGAAATTCGCTGACATGCTTCGGGCACCAGAGCGACATGTAGCCACTGGATGGGATACAAAGGGCATTGATTAGGTTAGAGCTAACATTTTAACACTGGTGCCTCACCTAGAAAGCAGATCCCACGTACAAAGGGAATGAATGACATGCGAAGCACGAATGAGAAATGTTGATATGTCGCATTAAAATCAGCACAACGCTACGAGGTGGAGGCAAATGACGCCGTAGATGACTTCTGTGTCATGATTATTATGTTTGGATGTGTCATTTACCTTCGTAATCTATTCACATCACGTGATACCAAATTTAGTGTACGTGGAGCTATCTAAACGGCTGCAAGCACGCTGTGAGCATGGTATGTTTTCATGTTCTTACACGAAAGCACTTCAGGATTATCATGTTTGCAGCAGTCATATATTGCGTCATCGCTTGACGTCACGTAACACCAAATTGGTTATATGTGGAGCTAGCAAAACAGCAGCGACCGCATCATAAAGGGCCAAATATATTCCAATGTAGCGTTGACGTGCACGCACGCTGGGCACAGTGACGCTACGTTAGCAAAACGCGAGCACTCTATACTCTGATGCCAGGCGCGACCAGCACCCGTCGGCGTGGCCCGACGGCAACCGGCGCAAAAGGCGACATTGTGCATTTTGCACTGATGTGTTACCAAGACAACACTGCGTTTTCCTCTTTTAGTGACGGAGCTAGAGACGCCGGACGCGCTGAAACGTGCATGCGCCGAAGCAACGCAGCGCGGCACGCGCCTGCGTGTATGTGGCAGGACCGGCGGCTGGCGTGGCAACGCCGACGTGACGCGACGAAATGAACGCCGGTACCGTCGAATATAAGACTGGTCACCGAGTCACGAAACGTGATTGAGCGCCATCACGAACTATTTATGGTTTCAAATCTCACCTCCGCAACGAGGTATTATAACTTCCGCCGATCCATTTGTTCTCATTAATATCCGACTTCCACAAGCGATGCACCCCTAACCACCTGACAGCGCATGCAAACGGGGAGCCATTAGAACGTATTGCAGCGGCACCTCACGAGAGTTCCTTGCTTCTACGGCGTGCATCTGCTTTCCTGCTGTCGTCAAAGGCAGCCTGCCAGTTGTAAAGAAAGGTTTCATAAGCTCACGCCAAGCCCCGAATCCCTTGGGACACTGACTTCTCCTGGCACGCTCTCGGCGCTTCATTCCGCGGCAGAGCTGGACACGAGGCCGCTTAAGTGCTCTCGAATTGGCAAAGCCTTCACTGCCGCCGCATACGGTTGTATGGGAGAGGCTTGAATTCCCACCGAGTCGAGAAGCCGGCAAGTATGTTAGGTGCTAGTGCTGTATGTTAGCACGAAGTCTCAAAAGACACAAATATATAACACTGGCGTTTTACCATATCTTGAAAAGTAGAATTGAAGTATACATTTTTCAATTTTAGGTTATTCGGAATATTCTTGCAATTCTTCTAGCGTTTTGTGGACAATAAGTAACGCAGGTTTTTATTTAAACTATTCATTCTTGAAAGCTTGTCTGACAGGCTTTTGTCAATTCAAGGCTTGCTGTGTACTGAAGATCCGTGCGCACTGAGATGTTGTCAACAGCTACAAACATTTCTTATGTGAAATGTGTTTAGGTGTTCAGACATTGACCCTGCGGATCTACTGATGTACAGATAGTGGAAAATATTTTTCTACCAAGGATTGTTTGGATCGAGCTAATTTATTTAGAAAATAACTTTAAGTTAAAACGACTTCAGCTACACTGTACTCGCACACACCACTCTTCCCCTGCGTTGTCGCGTGGCAGATCAAATATTCATTAATCCAATTGATCCGATTTTATATGAGAGGATGATAAACAGTCTTTAATTGTCTTCATTGAATGCTAGTAATAATAAAATATGGCTGTTAAAAATTTCCCCTCATATTACCGGTAACTGCATGCTCCCAATAAAACAAAACGTCGTATTTGTTACCACCACATGAATCTACAATAAACGCTCGGAGTTCCGTATACAAATCCCAACGATCTGTGCTTTTCTGCAGATTGTTTCCGCGATGTGCGCCACCCAAGTTATTTTTTTTTTGTTCTATGTTTATTGTGTAGCCTGAAGAGCGATGCAATGAATGTCCATGAGAAAGAGGTGGTTATTTTACGTATATGTTGTGCAAACCTAATTATGAAACTATAAAACTATTCAGACATAAAGTACTTATCAGTTTGGAGACTGAGCTGGAGGTATTTCGTTCATACGACATGTTTAAAAGCCTCCTAAATAGTATTATTTGAGTAGGCTGAAGCTACAGTGCCTGTAGCAAGTTGAAATACTGTTCTGTTACTGTTACTGCTTATCTGACGATTACTTGGTGAATTGAGTGTTTGACCGGTATTATATACTTTGTTTTATTGGCCATGCCGCACGTTCAGTTAGGATATTTGAGTCATTGCTAACATTCTTGTCGTGTATTCCAAGGAAAGAATATGCTGAATTTCTGCAAAATTTTGGCTTCTGCAGTATCCTATACTTAAAGCGCTTCCGCACCTTGACGGTGTTGTCTTTAGAACTTTTAGATTTTAGTATGCTAAGTAGCTCTTTGTGTACATAACAATCGTTTTGTAGCTTAATTGCTACCGTACTACACGTCATGCTTTATTATTTCGGGCTGCGCAGGTTCTTCGAAATGTAAGATAATTACGCGAATTGTTAGTGTGGCATTGTACATAAAACTTTAGGTGAGCAATGATGAACAGATAAAGAAGTTAGGAATTGTATGTTTGCTTTCACCAAAAGACATTTCGTTAAGAAATTTCTTATTGCCCTCCTTCTCTCATGATACGGTTTAATGTTTTCGTTTATAGCCTGAAATATATTCTTAATTTAAAACGAACATCTGCTGGGATATTAATGTGTGAAGTTTGATGAATTTGTCTATTTGGCTATTTAGTTATATGAAAACCATTGTTTGCTGTCTACAGAGCCTTGATATGAAACAGAGAAATAAAGGAGTTTCTAAACAAAGCAAATACAAAAAGCACTTTATAAATGTTGTGTCACCGGATAAACGTTTGCAAAAATGATCACAAGCTAATGAATACAAGACATAGTAAATTTCACATAGTTCTGTATTCGCGGCGACTAAAAGACATACTTACTTGTGCTAATTTACATTCAATTCAACGTTGACGCAGGAACGTCATGTAAAACATTTCCCCCATTTAGTAACTAACATAAAACTGCCACCAGCACAAGTAAATGTGGAAACGAAGAAGGGCTGCTGCACTTAACTGTGACGATTATTTGCGTCACTGATGAAAGAAGCCGACAAATTATTACAAAGACGAATAGATGATTTTCGTACATAAAGCGATTATTTTTATGAGGAACTCACACTCACATGAGTGGTAAACACTCGTTTGTATAGTAGTTCGTAGTTCACTGTGGTGACATCAGCACCACAGACATTCATAATACGTATTGCCTGATCTCGAACAGCACAGCTAAGTCGTTAGCAGACATGTATAGACAATAAAGCTGCTTATTGTTAAGCTTTATGAACCAAAAATTGGAGAACCCATCTCGTAAACATTGTGTAGTTCTTACTGATTCTGAACTGTCGAAGCTTAATCACTAGAATTCAACTCACATAACAGAGTTTGATGTGAAGCGAGTGACTAATAGACTAAGATTTATGGCATGAGCAATTGAAAGGGGCCGGCTAGGCTCTGCAGTCATTAGGAATCTGCCAGTAAAGATTACCGTGAAGAAAAAAACATAATAATTGGTACAGCAGACGTGTGGGCCAAGTCATAGGGTACAGTCAATAATGGTATCCGATGGGGCCCGCTTCGCAAAGCTGCCTGAATGATGTCGTGCTTCTGTATAGCCTTTTCCGTCTTATGAGGTTCTAACTGGGGAGCAGAGCACGCTTGGCGAAAGGCTGACTGCCTTCATTTTACTTTAGAGTACTGGTCGTTTATTTATAGTTCCTTCATTCATTATTGTCTGCTGCAATACGGCGTTGCTTTATCATGTGACCTCGTGTTAAGTACTTGGCGTAAAACAACGCAACAACCTCCATTGCCAAGGAACCACCATGCCATGCTGGAGGACCGAATGGCACTTCACCGACGTGACTGCATGCTATCCTCAGCCCTTGCGAAACACATGTAGGGAGCCAAAGTTCGACAAAGAGAACAGTGCGTGTTCGAGCGCTGAAATCGGCCTGCCAGAACGTTCAGCAGGGGTCAACGTTTTTTCCCGCTCCCCTGCCTCTCGAGATCTCCTCAAGAAGTCAAGATCGGGAAACGAGGTCGCTGCGGAAAGCGCCGGGAAAACGAAGAAACAAGGTCCGCTATTACAGACAGTGGTGCAGAAAGAGCAGAAGCGAAAAGAAGGTGGTTGCTCCTTCAGAGGGAGGCTTCTCGTGGTTGTGTTTTAACAACATTGGCGCCTTCCTGCTGCCATTCGACATCGTGGCTCGGGGCGAAACCACGAGGCTTTCGCGTCAGAAGCCACAACAGGCCTAATGAGCGTGGGCGCTGTGTTAGGGTGTGCAGCCGAGCCGCTGGCGGCGAAATTACGGTCAACCATAAGGATCACCTAAGGAACGCAAATAAAAAGCACTCCTTCAGAGAAAGGAAGTAAAGTTTCAAAAAGGTCGCTGGGTCCGCACTTTTGGTCTTATGCATGCAGTCTTTCGTTTATTCAGAAGGCTGTGTTCTTCTTCACAATTCTCCTAGTTCGAAGCACCAAAAGGCAGAAACTGCGAGATCAACTGATGAACCGAGTTTTTTTCTCTTTGTTTTGAACTTTTCTAGCGAAAGCAGAACTTGAAGCCAGGTTGCTCGGGAACGGCTTCAGATCTTTGTTTATTTGTCAAAAACGTGGTTTGATACTTTTTCTTCCTTTCTGCACTTCTTTTTGCGTACGGTGTATGTGTACGTAGAAAGTTATTTTGAGAGCTTTCGCTTATAAAAAAACAATCTGTTTCTATACCTCTTTTTCTCTTTTTGTGTTCTCGCTAAGTATATTTCTGAATGGGTTGTTCCAATCACCTAGATTACAGCACTGCTATAAAAAGTATAACTATCGAATAAATGATGCGGATTCATGTTTCTGACATTCTGTTCTATAGTATTTTGATTCCAACTAGCGTTAAAGTCCTCCCTGATATTTTATACAGCGGATTCACGCTCGCGTGTAATGTCCTAGTGCAACGAGAAGAAAGGGACTTTGCCAATATTCCTTATAACATAAGCATATCTTTAAACTTTTCCACTTAAGCAATTTTCCACACGTTCCCGCTTAAGTCTGGAAAGTTGACAATCCAATTTCAGGCCTGCTTTATCGATTGTATTCTAAATTCTGCCATGGTTTCATGTCGTTCACACTTTGCCTGTGGCGCCTACAGCAAACGCGACTTTTCCGGTCGTTGCCGTCTTTCTATCCGACTGAACACGTTCATCTCGGCACGCAGGGATTTAAGCTGATCAAGAAGAGTGCTGTGCACGAACCAACAAGAAAGAACGGGTGCCATGCGATCCAGGGCATCCTCACGCTGGCTTTTTGCATAGAAATTTCCAAGGCAAGATGACCGGACGCAAATGGTTACGAGCCCGCCGCGTGAATGATTTGTGTTACTGTGACGTAGCGTCTGCCGTCATCAGTGTGCCTGATAGCTACTAAAGTAGTGCTAAGCATGCGTCTGTTCATGACGCAAGTGGGGATACGAGTTGGTGTGGGAGAATGAAGAGCAAGAAAAGACATCAATGCGTTCTAGAAAAGGGCAAAAAGCGAGGAGTATGTAAAAAAACTGAAAAATATAAACAGACTCATTCCCAAATAGAACAAATATGTTTAATGGGCTAATCAAGTTATGAAACAAGACGACCAGCACTGCTGCTTCTTAGGAGTTCTCTAATGCGCATGAAGGGCGGCAATATATTATTGATTTTACGTCCCAAAACTTCAATATATATATATAAATATATATATATATAATGAGATATAACAGACAGTAATGCCAAGGAATGTACAGGGGAAGTTATTAACATTAATGGAATGTAAATAAGAAGAAAGAAAAGTGGATGAAAAAATTACCAACTGTAAGCAGGAATCGAACCTACGACCTTCGAATTACGCGTTCGATGCTCTAACCACTGAGCTATTACAGCGGCCCTCTCTCCATCCACTTTTTTGGGTTTATCTGTGAATTTAGAAGTAGGAGCGACAGTCAGCGCCATCTATAAGCCAGACAACGAGTGTGAAAACACTCTTATGCGCATGTTTGGCGTCACGTAGCACGTGAACTTATTATGAGCGGGCAGCTGATTAATTGTCCCTCTTATACAACCTAAACACACCAAGTCTGCCAGTACGAGACCCTCGTTCAATGAAATAAGGGAAAGAAGTGTATACCTAAGGGCTCGTTTTTCCGTGTTTTTAACACAATAATAATGAGATATAACAGACAGTAATGCCAAGGAATGTACAGGGGAAGTTATTAACATTAATGGAATGTAAATAAGAAGAAAGAAAAGTGGATGAAAAAATTACCAACTGTAAGCAGGAATCGAACCTACGACCTTCGAATTACGCGTTCGATGCTCTAACCACTGAGCTATTACAGCGGCACTCCCTCCATCCACTTTTTTGGGTTTATCTGTGAATTTAGAAGTAGGAGCGACAGTCAGCGCCATCTATAAGCCAAACAACGAGTGTGAAAACACTCTTATGCGCATGTTTGGCGTCACGTAGCACGTGAACTTATTATGAGCGGGCAGCTGATTAATTGTCCCTCTTATACAACCTAAACACACCAAGTCTGCCAGTACGAGACCCTCGTTCAATGAAATAAGGGAAAGAAATGTATACCTAAGGGCTCGTTTTTCCGTGTTTTTAACACAATAATAATGAGATATAACAGACAGTAATGCCAAGGAATGTACAGGGGAAGTTATTAACATTAATGGAATGTAAATAAGAAGAAAGAAAAGTGGATGAAAAAATTACCAACTGTAAGCAGGAATCGAACCTACGACCTTCGAATTACGCGTTCGATGCTCTAATCACTGAGCTATTACAGCGGCCCTCTCTCCATCCACTTTTTTGGGTTTATCTGTGAATTTAGAAGTAGGAGCGACAGTCAGCGCCATCTATAAGCCAAACAACGAGTGTGAAAACACTCTTATGCGCATGTTTGGCGTCACGTAGCACGTGAACTTATTATGAGCGGGCAGCTGATTATATATATATATATATATATATATATATATATATATATATATATATATATATATATATAGTAATGCCAAGGAATGTACAGGGGAAGTTATTAGAACCAATGGAATGTAAATAAGAAGAAAGAAAAGTGGATAAAAAGATAACCAGCCGTAAGCAGGAATCGAATCAACGACCTTCGAATAACACGTTCGATGCTCTAACGACTGAGCGACCACAGCGGCTCAGTGGTTAGAGCATCGAACGCGTTATTCGAAGGTCGTAGGTTCGATTCCTGCTTACGGCTGGTTATTTTTTTATCCACTTTTCTTTCTTCTTACTTACATTCCATTGGTTCTAGTAACTTCCCCTGTACATTCCTTGGCATTACTGTCTGTTAGATCTCATTATTATTGTGTTAAAACACGGAAAAACGAGCCCTTAGGTATACACTTCTTTCCCTTATATATATATATATATATATATATATATATATATTTATATATATATACATATCGAACGCGTTATTTGAAGGTCGTAGGTTTGATTTCTGCTCACGGCTGCTTATTTTTTCACCCACGTTTCTTTCTTCTCATTTACATTCCATTGGTTCTAATAACTTCCCCTATACAATCCTTGGCATTACTCCCTGTTAGATCTCATTATTATTGTGTCAAAACACGGGAAAACGAGCCCTTAGGTATACACCTTTCCCTTATATATATATAAATATATATATATATATATATATACATATACATATATATATATATATATATATATATATATATATATATATATATATATATATATATATATATATATATATATATATATATATATATATATATATATATATATATGTATATATATATGTATATATGTATATATATATATATATATATATGAGTGGTGAGTGGGGGAGAAGCATTCGTGCTAGCTCGTAAACCAGGTGGATGCGTACGTCTCGATTGATTGATTTGTGGGGTTTAACGTCCCAAAACCACCATATGATTATGAGAGACACCTTAGTGGAGGGCTCCGGAAATTTCGACCACCTGTGGTTCTTTAGCGTGCACCAAAATCTGAGCACACGGGCCTACAACATTTCCGCCTTCATCGGAAATGCAGCCGCCGCAGCCGGGATTTGATCCCGCGACCCCGCGGGTCAGCAGCCGAGTACCTTAGCCACTAGACGACTCCGGCGGGGCGATGCGTACGTCTCAGCCAACCACTTCGTGCAATCGTGCAAAAGAAGCAGGAAAGCCCGGTAACACGGAATCCACCCTGGAAACCCCGTAATAGCTCTTGATGGCCTTTTTTATTTATTCTATTCCCCAGCCACAACAATAAATCTAAATGTGCGAACAACAAAAACAAAAAAAGTTGAAGCAACGATCGCACAAGTGTCGATTTCTGCGTCCTGTCACCTCTCGTTTGCTGCACGTCTTGCACCCACGGTTTGGAGACATCGCCTCGTGACAGCCCACTGATCGGCGGCACTACGGCAACTGAAAGAACGCTGCGACGAAGTGTCGCCACAGCGCGTGCAACGCAAGCCTTTGTGCTGGGGTGGCTATTGACGCCATGACATGGGAGACAAATCCAGTTGCCGCTGGTTTAGTCAAGAAAAAGGCTAAAAGCACTCACCCGCGCTTTCAGCTGTTGCTGCTTCTTGTCGAGAAAGAAGAAAAAGAAGAAAAAAAAAGTTATGGTCGATACTGCGCACGTTGTACCCACGTCATTAGACAAATGCTCAATATACTGATTGTTTTTTTATTCGCGCTATTCGTGTGATTTCTCTTTGCTGCAGCAAGGCTGTTCGTGGACTGGTCTTTAAGGTATGAACAATGTATTTTCTAGACATATTTGTCCTACTTCGTTTCTTTACCCCCAGAACTTACAGCAACAGAGCATAAAAAAAGAATCTATGAAGAAAATAGAATGAAGCAAAGAATAACGCGTCAAATGCCCTACAAGCTAATGCATATGCAATCAGCCTTGACGACTCGCAAATATATCGGGTATCACTTTTGACGCCATGCCAGTTGTAAGAAATCGTAAGAGAGTATACAATGTAAGACAAGTTCATGCTTGTGCAACGATACCATCGTAAGTAGCGAAACTAAGAACAAAAGAAATTGCAAACAGATGCCTTTGTAGCGCTATACTTACTATGACACACTTGTAGGCGCTTTGCTCAATTACTGAGCGCTGAGATCATAGAAACAAGCATGAAGTAGCATGCACCACCAACAATATAAAATGAAATTCGCAATGAATAATTTAACGATAGGAAGTTTCGTTAAATAAATTTGAGCAGCCGCATTTCCACGTGCTGGTAGATACAGAAGGAAAATGAAGAGTATTATGGTGGCTGTGCAAGAACTCTAGATGTGGGTAAATAGCCCAAGATAAGCAGTGACATTTTTAGCAACTTGTGAGAGAGTGAGTACCTTTATGAGAATACGGTGATAAAATTATTCAGTCTGTTGAATCTTCTGCTATATTAGCATTAAGCATTCTTTTAAATAGACTCCTGCTCAAGATGAAAAATAAGCCACGTCTCTTCATAAAATTAAAATGTGCATTCAGTCACCAAATATGTCGTAACACCGGAAACATAATTGAAAATGTTGATGTTTGTTCTAGGTGCGCGCAGTTTGCTCGATGCCTTATAATGGCCCTGTGGTGTACGAAATAACCAATAAAATAAATGAATTGATAAATACTTCATGTCTAGTCTGTAGCAGAACGTACGCAACTATAGCAAAGAAGGTTCAAATTAGCTTTGTCTTTAATGCACGAGCCTAAGTGAGACTAGAAACGCACTGCAGTTCACCCCGTATGTCTATTTGTTTTTTTTTCATCTAGAAGTATGTGAAACAATACACAATACAGAAATACAATCATGACTAATACTGTTCCAAATCAAAGTAGCTAGTTCCATCTAACGCCCTTCAACAAAATTCAGTGCTCTTTTAAATAAAAGCAGTAAAGTATCATAATCCCGTTTCATACACTTCGCGTTCTGTTCAGATATTTAAGGGCTCCTATTCTAAAATGAAACACACGACACTCATGATGAGTGTTTAGTTCAGTATTTTGAGCAGCTGTTTAAGTACAACGTACAATAATCAACTCGCTTTCTCGGCTATATTACTTGTTTAATGCAGCAACTTTCTTTTGAGCCGCCCAAAAATAATCGCCCAAACATGAGAACTGCTGCCGAATGTACGTTCAATGACAATAATAACACAAAAAATCATTGCCAAACACTGAAGAAACCGGTGCATCAGACAAAACGCACTCTCTTGAGATCAGCGAACAGTCTTTAGGCCGAAGCTCGAGGTGACGTCTTTTATCTACTTATCTTCTACGATTGTGTGCAATATTTCATCGTGGCTTGCGACACGCAATATTATTCCAGACTGAAAGTACTCCAGCAATATTACTCTACTTTAGGTAATCTGGTTAACCTCCCTGCCTTTCTTTGCATCTTTATCTCTCTCTCTCTACTTTAGGTAAGCTATACATCTAAACCAATTGTATGTTAGCCCCCCTTACTCAATGCCCTAACCAAGGGCCTGTAAAGTACCTGTAAATAAATAAATAAAGTACGTATCAGAAGCGAAATTGAATTCAGGCCCAGTAAGTTGAAGCAGTTAGAGCATGGGGTCCCAGAAAGGCACGCCCGAACATTTATATTTTTATGTTAGTAACAGCGCGTACAGCTAAAAGTGGAGAGATTCACACGCAAAAAAAAAAAACGACGCCCTCAAGGAACTGCCACGATTAAAGTGGGATACTTTGAGATGTTGTGAATTCCATCACGCATGAAGTACTGCGGAGAGGTATATCATGTACCTGCCATCTGCACTATCGGACGCTCAAGGCGTATAAAACATTTGCGCCACAAGAGATAAGTAGTATCGCGATAAAGGTGGTAAAAAACTGCGCTCGATGTTATAGACCAATATGCGCACGCTCTCAGACTTCATGGCGTGATAAGCTCACACTCGCGTGACGAGAGTCACGTGCGGCTATGAATAACGATCAGAAACAACGCACCGGCCTAATTCGAAGTGAGTGTTTAGAAAGAGAATGCGTCGGCTGGGAAGGTTGGACAGGAAGTGAAGGTGGATTGATCAGAACTAATGCAGCTTAAACGTGACCAGCTATCAAAGGTTTTTTATCGCAGTGAAGCAGAAAATAAACATCATATTGACGCGCTCCTTTCCGAAATTTCATTATAGGTGAATATGTGACCGATAATATAGGCGATCGTAGGGAACTGTGGGATATGACGGCGTCCGGTTTGACGCAACCCGCGGGTTAGCAGCGGCACGCGGGCATTTTTGTACCACTCCGGTAAAAAAAAAAAATCTCTTCGTGCGATGTCAGTGCTTTAGAAGTTGGGTTTTTTGTTTTCGATAACCGTGACTGTGACCTTGACAAGCTACGAAAGCCATTAACGACAAGGAAACATTTTATCGCACTAAAATGATCATCAAGGCTTTTTTGCTGCTAGGAGGTACTGTCAGTTTGGCTAGCAGATCAGTCGATACAAAACACAGTTTTCATTGTATGATACGTTATTGTAGATGAAAAATCACTATTTTGAAGATCTTAGGGGATGGTGATGACTGTAGCAGTGTGCTAAGAGTTCATTTCGGGATCGCTGTTTCGGCTGACATCGTCAGTTGATCGGCATGAAGCGTTGCACTTATTGAGCTTATTGAGATATCCTTTCTTTTTCTTGCCTTCTACGCGCTTTAGGATGCATTTCTTAGTCGAAGCCAGATGCTTATTTAAACGCTGATCTTGATCAAGCTGTACGGCACGGCGGCGCATTAATAATACAATCAGACATAGACGGCGCCAAATAATCC
The DNA here is from genome assembly GCF_043290135.1 of Rhipicephalus microplus. Taxonomy (NCBI): domain Eukaryota; kingdom Metazoa; phylum Arthropoda; class Arachnida; order Ixodida; family Ixodidae; genus Rhipicephalus; species Rhipicephalus microplus. The sequence continues at coordinate 109,962,875 of NC_134704.1, forward strand.
AAACCCTGTACTTGTTTAACGCCCGTCATTTGAGTGCCATCCTGGCGCACAGTTTCACCAAGGTAAACGCAAATGCACTAGTCCAGCACTTCATGTAAACTCACTGTTGAATGAAGCTTTTGCCTTTTTTGTCACATATATGGGTGAAATAGCCGGCACTCATCTCGTATGGCAGGTAGATGTCACCCATGCGTTCTCATATCTTTGCTAGGCATGCCAGCGTGACAATTTATTTCTCGATATAATATTCGCAGCAGGTTCATGCGTAAGCTTTTTATTAGTGCGGAATACACACGTATCTGGGATAAAATTGCTTCTGCACACTCTGGCTTCAACGTTCCGTACTCAAAGGCTACCTGTCGCTGTGGCTGTCTTCACAGCCGCGGCCCACTTCTTTTTTCTTTCTTTGTTTCATGAAATCGATTCATGCGTTTGCCTTTCACGCTTGAGTTGGAGCAGTCAACGGCTGAACAGGACAAAGATCAACGGGCGACCGCACACGTGAATCGCGATGAATCTGAGGCTTGCGGCGAAGCGGTTCACCGTCGTCTACTCTTTTTGAACCGGAAGCCGGTAGCAAACGGTGCATCCCAAAATCCCTCGCTCTTTTATCGGTCACCTATTACACATGTATGCGCTGCCTTGCACAACCATGCCCATTGACAAAAAAAAACCACTGAGATAATCGTAGAACCTTTCCATGTGATCACGCCCCCAAGAGAAGCATTACAGATTCTCCTGGAACTTACTTCCCCGCAATCGATTGGACTGAAATATTTGATGACACATGTATAGATGCCAACGCGCGTTTTAGCTTGTCACTTAATCGACAGCGGACGCTCCGTTCGCCGCTATCACCACCAAGGTGTATTGCAGCAATCGGAATTTTCTTTTAACAGCCACAAGTTCAGCCAAATATACTGTTTGATCTTTGACCTTCGGTCTGCTCTTTTCGTCGCCCTCAGCACCTCGTGATAATATCACGCCTGTTGCTTTTTTCATTTGTGACTTTACGTGCAGTACATTCTTCCTGCGATTTTTCAAACGTTTGATAAAGGGGACTACAATAATTCTTTAGGACCTCTCAGAGTGCGACCATGCCGAGAGTGTGATTTTCAATTTGCACTAAACCAAAAGAAGGGTCTGCTTTAGTTGCGAAGATTTCTCACCTTGTTTCGTTTGTTAAATAAGTACACTGCTGTTACCATATTTAGGACAGAATACTAAGGCAATCTATTTGTTCTTATTTCATATACCTGACATTCTAAAAAGCTTTAGGAACAATGTTCATGGTGCTGAGGTGGAAAAATAATAAACCAGGCAAATCAGCATGCAATATATTGCTACGGGCCGGTGTAATATGTAAAGCTGTTCATTTAAAATTCCTGTTTATGAGAGACATTGGTAACTTTTGAAGGGTTGGTAGTTTCATTTTATTGACTCTACGATAAATGCTCAAAACTAGAAAGCGCATGCCACAAACACACAAGGTGAAAAAACGTGGAATATATTTTTCATGCTCCAATCTTTCCGTTTTTAGACTGGTTTGTTATAATTTTTCATTTTTCCGCACTTATCATAGTTTCATTGTATGTGGTGTTGTTATCGCTGTCTGGGCTTATTTATTAGCCGTGGTCAAACTGTATGGTATATTTTACAAAGCAAGAACTTCAGTAAAATTGTTTGCTTTATACCTTACACACCAGGTGGTTGGTGATAAAAGCACTGGTAAAGTTTTTTGCGCGGGACTCGCCTTGCTGAAAGATTATGAAGTTTACGTGTGAGTATGTTTCTACTTACCCCATACCTTCCCTCATTATGGTTCTCTTGCTCCTTTATCTATTTCTCCAGATCACTTTCTCCAGGCAGCGTAACAAAGCGGTTATTTATCTTCCGGTTAACATCGATGTCTTTCCTCATTATATTTATCTGTTTCCCTCTCTGCGAAGAGCGGTCAAATATAGCCATCTATTTCAGCAAGGAGGTTGCATTAACGAACAAATACAAAGAGTTCTGGCACTATCGCCTCCACAACTTTACGAGTTTATTGTTACACTTTTACTGTAATTTTAGCCAGTTTATTCCAATCAAAAAATTTCAATACCTATAGGCAAGTACCCATTCTCATACGATCTGCGTGCGCCAAGCGTCAATTTGGCTGTGAGCATCCACATTAAAATTCTAATCCGTTGGCAGATTAGTATGACCTCTAATAAGTGTGACAACAGCCAAATTCAACCAAATAGTTATCATCAATAACCAGTGCCTATTTTCTCAGGGGTGGCTCAGTGCTACCCAGCTTTTCCTGTTAAAAATTAGATACACCACGCTAAGACTGAGCTGCTTTTTTTTCGTATCGAGACTCGCTGTCGCTTTTTATTATCTGGACACCTCTGACTTCTGCACGATTACACACACACACTTTCGCTTTTTTTTTTCTTTTGAGAAACATCAGTTGCTACCAGTGTACAAGTTTGCTTACGCAGACTGCGCATTAATCAGCTGAAAATAAGACTAAAAATAAATATTCGCGACAAAAAACGCTTACGCATCACAGCTAAAAGAAGCTAAGCTTAATTAACAGGCATCACATTAGAGAACCAGTGGCTAATTGTTGAGCACAAATAGTTCGCTCCGCAGTTTGCTATCTGAGGGCTTTTTTGGCATTTTCTACATGCACACGTTATAAAGAATAATTCAGGGACTCGAATTAAAAACACACCACACAGATATTGTGCATTAAGCCATTGTGGAATGTTTATTACAAATTCTTAAATATCACACTTTCTCCGAATCCCCCGTGAAACTTAGTGCCATTATATTTAGCGACAACAAATAGCAGCCACCTGGAGACATTTATAATAGTAACAGTAGTTCAAGAGCGCAGCCGTTTCAAATGTTAGGTATTTAAGCTTAGCAGAGCTCTCATTCAGCGTCTTGCATTACTCAAATATTGGTGTATCTCTTCATCTCAGTTTGCTAAAAAAATGTATAATTTGCCATTATTCTGTCTATCATATAAACACGCAATCAACCACAAGTTTGGGCGTTGAATATTGTGTCTGACCGCTTCTGTATTTATCCCAAACACAAAAGTCAGATTTTTAATATTTAACTTTTGCTGTTAAAGACCGAGGACTCAATACAGTAATAAGACTATAGATTATAAATAATTTCATTGTGTAATGCCTACTCATCTTTAACCAAACAGGATACCGAAAACGCATGTATTTCTCGTTTTTGGAACAAAAAGAGAATAAGCAAAAATACTTCTCATCTTCCTTTAAAACGTATACCTCTTTAATGGTGCATCATAAAATGCTCTGAATTACATTTTGCTTTACAGCGTAAGTGCTTCATGTGCAGATACTATTACTTCTACCATTACAGTTTGTATGCAGTGCTTCCTTATACACATATTAGAGTATTTATTTTCTTTTTTCTGTCCTTTTTGTATATTGTGTAATTATCAGTTTAATATTTTTTAGGATTCACAAGTTTTCTTTAGTTTTGCTCCTTCTGTCAGACTTCCACGTCTGGGGTGAAGGCCTCTTTAGGAGACATACGAGTCTCATTTCGCCCTACCTGGTGGACATATTACGCACTGTTAATTGTCTATATATGAGTGAAAAAGAAATTGTTAGATTGTTTTTCTGTTAAATAACGCATGTCGTGGTTCCCGATGTAGCTGACTAAATACAATAGAATTTAGGCAGTCAACATTCAAAATTCACATTCACAGAGCACTCGCTGTGACAACAGGCAGGTTAAAACAGTTCTTTTTTTTTTGCAGTGACAGTTGTGTCATAACATGGGGCACAATACAATCACCGATGGAAAGTAATCACAGGCAGCAAATATAGCGGAATGATTTTAGAGAAAAGGGCAGCATACTCAGTGCATTGTTTTGGCCGTCATATGTATGTGTGGTAATTGTGAAATGTGACAGTTAATTTTTTCCGGTTGTTCCTAACTATTTGCTCAGTGCAACAAGCAAACGTGAACACAGAGTAACTGGGTAAATTTATATACCAGATAACAGACACCAATATATAGCCCTTATATGTGGAAGCGATAATTGCCTCTCCTAAATTCTGGATAAGATACAGCGTTGAAGCAAGGCAATTATTTATATTTCTCGCCACCTGTTTACCACTTTCTTAAATTATTCACGTGTTTTCTATGTTACACTCATGAATATTTCAACGTAGGCATCATCGTTTTCATGAACTAGGTTCCAAAATTATTGTCTCGATCATGGTACGGCAACTCATTAATATTTACGTGCAGGTAAGATTCTCAAAAATTTTTCTGCCTTATCTGCCATGTGTTGAATATGCCACATCATCTTAGATACCATTTGGTTAGTGCAACGTATTTTTGAATTACAAAAATTGTTACATCAACTCAAAACTTTTGATGTGGAGTTTTAGGATTAATTTAGTGGATACATATATTTTCCTTTGATTTAGTATACACGTCATAGTCCTCCTGTATATCAACCCGCACTCGTTTCCTTTTTAAATCAGTCTCCTAACAAAAAATGTACGTTACAAGTTGCAGTCCAGGATGATATTCTAGTGAACCCCGTGATAATGCTCCAATTGCAACATTGATGAAGCAAGCTTTGAAAAGAGCTTCAGAATCGTCGTAAATAAAAATGCTTTCTTGTTTTTTTTTTTTAGATAGAAGAGCACCTCTAGGTAGCCAACTTGGACTGAGTTTAGGACAAGTGTTTTTATGTTATTCATCAGGTCAGAGTTATTTTTGCACATTTTTGCAGATCGCGAAAGCTATTGGACAAAGAATCTCGCTGTTGCCCGTATTTTTTATCTCTACTTCAATCACTTCGATGCCTACTACATATTTTAGCAAATTTCGGCTTTCCGTAGTGAAGTGTAGAAAACAGCATTTCAAATCACTGACCACTTTAATATCAACTTTTTTTTATACTTCGACAGACGGCGGTATAAAAGAATGGCATTTTAAACGAGTTGGTTCAAATGTATGACGCAGCCTACGTTAGCGACAAGCGTAGCACGCCCCATGAATGCAGAGATGAATATTTTGTTTGTCCCAGCTATACTAACCAAAATGATCGTATGGTCTTCCCTCCTTCCATAGATATTTCGATTAACCAGCTCCTTTATTCAGTGCAAGTTAACACGCTGGTCAATCTCATTTTTTAAAGTGCCTGATGCTGTTTTATACTTAACTTTTCTGACAGCCCCCATTGTGCTACTTCCGGGCAAAAGACGATAACTACAACTTTTCTATGCAGTTTGCCAAATTCTTTAATCATACTTGCTAAGGACGGCCATAACTTTTGTATATATATTCATTAGAAGTCATTAGGCATATAAGCTTGTTTTTATCAGACAGTTGAAATATCCGTAGAACAAATGAAATGGGAAGGCCTGACTTACTTGCCTTTCTTTTCTTAAGTGGTGAAGAGATTCAACATAATTTCATCCGTGCACAACTTGTTATTCCTTGCATGAATAGAAGCAATTGAAACAGCAAGCTTGCTTAATGTTTCCCTTTGGCAAGGAAATGTGCCACCTGATATTTGACGAAGTAAGACAGTACCATTGCTTGTTGGTTTATGTTGTCACATTGGCTTGTATGTTTAGACGTAATTAGTTATTTGACTCGTTTGACTTACACCACGCAGTGCCTTCATCTTCACCCTCCTCCTTTCTTATATCTAGCATGCCCGTTCACGTCATTTGCTACCATAGGACGAAACGTTCAGTTTTTTAAAAAAAAGCAGGGCTTCGGACGACGGCTTCAGAAGACGCCCATATCACGACGCATTATGATGAGCGGGAGCAAGTCAGCGCACGTTCACTCAATTGTTTCACACTTTTCACCGTCCTTCAAAAAGGCGGGGCACATGCACGAGCGACACAATCACTTGGTCGTGGAAGTCAGCGGGTCTTTAGAGTTTTTTTTTTGTTTTTTCAGCGTTCACCATGTCGTCACACGAGTTATATCGAAGAGTCACCAGAATGCCTCGGGGTTGTGCGTAGCCGTGGCAAGAACGTCTGGTGACTCGCCGCACTGCTAGGAAACGTCGGGTCTCCTCTGCTGCGCATGCGCCGATGCCTCGCGGTTGTCTACCACGTCCACTTGAAGCGTCGTCGCCGGCAGCACCGATATTGAGCGATCCTGTTGAGCAGTTGCGAGCACCTCCAGCGAAGTCTTCGACTCTTTTTTGGACAGCTGCGCAGAAGACCAAGGCCGTGTTAAAAAAAAAGTTAACTAGACAGTGATGAAACTCATCTAAATATATCAAGGTGGTCACCGTACCGCCTTATCCAACATTTCGCAGCATTACACCTTGGCTTGTGCGTACAGGACAAGTATTTTGAGGCGGCAAGCATATATGTACACCGAATGCGCATAAAAATAAGAGCCCCTCTCGCGCAACATGATCTTTAGCTCTTTCTTATTTTCCTGTATGAGAGACAGCAGCAACGAACATCAAACTTCAAATACCCATCTTTATTTATATGGCGGAAATAAATATTTTACTTGATATTCTGTCTTAGGCCTCCAGAAGATATGCTTCTGAATCATTAAAAGTGCATGTAATTCAAAGTTCCTCGTTATGAATACAAAATTCTTGCACAAATACAAACACTAAGGGAGACATGCATTTGGAATATTCATTTTATACACTTCACCTCTATATCTACCTGCTCTCATTTAAATTGTCAATAACTGAAACATAAAAAACAAAACTCATATAGGTTCCACAGGCTAGTGATAATTTTAGTATATCTAGGTCTCGTCCAGCGCGAACATCTCAGATTGTTTTGGGAAATGTGATATCACAGTTACAGCCTAACAGTAACAGGTTAGGGAATATGGCTGTGCTTACTTCCATAATATCACAACTCCTTTCTAAAGCCTTCTTCTTGGCTTTAGATGAAGGATGGGTCTTCCACACAAACTCCAAGATGACGCACACGCTGGAAACACCGAGTCCTCCAAGAAGAACGAGGAAGACGCCTCCAACATTGGATACACCCAGTGCATTGGCCTCCTCCGACGAGTCCTTCACATCGGACAGTGCAGACGCACCTCTTTCCTTCTCGCGTTGCTGAGAGCAGTGTCCCGTCCACCATTGCTTCTTGAGACGCGCGATGACCCCTGTTTCTTGTAACCGGAGAATGGCTTCGGATAAGTGGGCCGTGTAAGGGGACCCTGAAATCAATTACAGACCAATTTTGGAATAATACCTTGTCAATGTGTCAGTGCACCGAATGCTACTGGAATGTTTCTCATGCGAGTACAAAACAACCAGGCCAGATTGTAAGAGTGATGGAAAATGCAACAAAACATGTGCTCACTTAAGTGCTTTGTCTCCTACAACATGCTACATATAATAAGCTTTTTGTAATAAACTGACACACGCCTTAATATTTCACTGAAAGAACTGAATCTTCTCCGGTCTAACCATTATGCCCAAAAGTTATCCTGCAGTGAAACAAGACAGCCCGCCTTTCCAGTGCTCATTGGAACCACCTGCAAACCATTGTCGCTATATACAAATTTGAAGGGCTGCGAAATGTCGTTCTAGAATCTTTACCACGTGCATTAGCGGTGGTTTACAAAGAATAACTACAAGGCAAAACAAAAAAAAATGTAAAAAGCATGCTTGGTTGCAATAGCTGACACCGAATTGTAAGTGCCATTCAGTTAGGCACGTATACCGAAGGTTATGTTAGTTATATTCTCTCCCGCTTACGTTCGAGCAATTTTTAGCTGTAATATCTACATAACCTGTGTGATCATGCACCACATCTTTCGGTGCTGTCTTGCAGTTCCTAATTGACAATCCGGCAATGAAAAGCAGCCCCGAAGCGTATACGTTTTACACGTTTGCGCTGTGTCTTGACTTTGTCGATATTTTTTTCAATACTGTGATAGACCCATACTTTTTGACAACATTCTGAAATATAATGCTGACTGACATACATTTTGTTTCTCTCACTGGGCTAACAAAAGTAAAATATAATGAATGTTATTGTTGAGTGCTTTCATTTATTAAACTGTGAATTAATTATGATGTTCCTCTGTGCTGATACGTTCGTGAGGCTATCAATTTATTTTTAATTTTCATTATCCACACCATAAGATAGCAATGAACTACGCATATGTCTAAAATGTCTCTCTAATAGCTGTTTTTAACCTAAAATATTGGTCTCAGTAGAGCGGCAGCATTTTTTATTGACGATACCTCACTGCCTCATGTCTGAAGGGTTACTTGCTAAATTCGTGTCTGTAACCTGAAGACTTTAACTTGTCACTACACACCCTTACTCACAGTATGAGCTTATTATAGTCACACATAATGAACTGTACAATGAAGAAAATAATTCCGACTGAGTGCACGTTAAAGAATACGAAGTCGTCGAAATAGCCTGAGCATTTTACTGCGGCGAACTTTGTAATCAAGTTGTAGTTTCGGCACAGAAAAAAAAAACATAAAATATTTGATAAGCTGCTCTCGCCCTAATTTTTTAGTCACAAGCTTACGTAGTGATTGACGCTAGAGAACGCAGTTTGTCCTGATAATTTGTGTAGCATAGTTTCAAGAAAAAAAAGTATATTTCTAACCTAAACTTCCGGAGCCCTCCAATACGGCGTCCCTCATAATCATATGGTGGTTTTGGGACCTTAAGCCCCACATATCTATCAGTCATGTTTCTAAGGTACTTCGAAAACTAAAGAGGCAATCGTAAAAATTTCGTGCATTGAATTAAGCTGTAACGCTGAGTGCTGGTGATTGTCCTGCTGACTGTCTGCTTTTACTGATTCGTGCACAGCGTATTATGCGCCGCGCGCTCAATTGTTCAATAGAGATTTTGTCATTGTGATACATTGTAGCAGTTATCTTCTTGATTAAAGATAACCTTTCCTGGTTTGTATTTCCGTAGATATTCGGGGCAGCCTTGCCATGAAGTTTATTTGTAAAATCATATAGGTGACTTCTATACACGAAAGCTTTAGTCAAGTGTCAAATTTGAAGTCTTCTTATACACAAATATTCAAATGTTTTTTGGTGCCTAAATCACAACAATTCATTTCATCAGAAAGAAAAATCGTCACTCTGCTAACTCTAGGTGGGTATTTTTTTGTTGGTATCGTCTATTTTTTTACACACATTGTAAAACTCTTCAAATGAAAAAAAAAATTGAGCATTTACAGTTTACATGCCCGCAACATGCAATCTCGCTGAATTTCGCATCTTAGGCAGCAGATACATCTAAAATAGACATTAAAATGTATAGATTCTCATCTAAAACTCACAGAATGAAGCCCAACACTCCACCTAAGTATTCCACTCATTTGTCCTGTTTTTCTTAAAAATGTTGTGAATACGTCTGCAGGCCTTGGAACACAACTGTGTAACAGGTAATTTTCTAGTTGACTTTCACCCACCGCGAACTTTCTAATCTCAAGCTGTTCAGAGAACATGGTAATCTGGAAATTTGCCTAATTCGAAAATCTCGTTCTCCTGTTTTTCTTATGTTTACTCATCTTAGGCTCCTCTATTAAATAATTATATTCACACTATAAAACTTTGACCTTCGTGCAGTCACCACAATTGTAAAAACATGTCTGCGTCATAGTCGTTATCGAACAGGTGGCCCACACAAAAGCTAGCACCGAGCCTCCTCAATGTGATTCAGAAGCACCTTCAACACGTGACGTAAGCAACTGGCGTGACCACTTTCTCATACGCTATTAGCCTAGACCACAGATGCATAAATACAGCAATACTTTCGTACCGTGTGAGTAGGCAAACAAAATAAGAACCATGAAAAGCGCCAGAGAGAGAGAAAGGCAAGCTTTCTTTCCGAGGCCTTTTGTTCACCTCGGGGCAGCGCGAATCCATATCCCTTGGAGTCGAGGGGGCCCCCAATCTGAGCCAGCTGGCAATCTCGGTCTGTGATATACTCGATGGTTGCAGCCTCCATCAGGAATGCGTAGTCGCCTCTCCGGACGCGCTCCACGCCTTCGGCGGTCGATGACGCCAGGGAGTCCTCGCGGTTGTTCGACATCACCGTCCACATCCGTTCGTACGGCTCCAGTTTCGATTCCTGTGGTTCGCGGTGAAAGGAACGACACAGTGTCTTGAACAGTGGCTCCTAAATTGTTATTCATCGTACGCTGTTACGATGTGCTTTAATACAACTCGCTTATTATATTCTATTAAGAGCCACATTTTTCATAGCGTAGCTCCTGCTCTTCTCTGCATACACTTTTCGCTCCAGAAGCTGTAAATGGCGAGTGCTGGTGACCTGTCTTTTTGTAAGTTCTTTCAAACCACGGAAGTGCTACCGGTTTTACGCACATGCTAACAGCGCACTGCCTCATGCTAGATGATGTCGCGTGGTTGATTGGTGAAGTACTTAAGGTTTTGTTAATATCGACTAAAGCTAGTCTATGGCGTGAGTTAATTTTGACCTAATGTGGGCTGATCCAGGATAAATTACAACTAGCAATGACTGAACAATAAATGGTGGAATAACGTAGGTTAAATAACCCTGGCCGCATAACATATGTACTCGGCAGTTATAAGCGTTACAGTTTTTTATTTGCCATATGTATTCTTTCACACATACATACATAGCAACCATAGATGGCTCCGCCCTGTTTTGTTTTCGCCATTTAAAAAACACCAAGCTTTCACGAAGGCTTTGCTAGGTCGTCATCTCTTTCTGTTATAATAAGTTGAAATGTATTGTTTCTGCGGCACATTTTTTTTGCACCTATGAGATTTCAATTATATGCGCACGGGTGAAATACACAACTTTTGTAATTGTTGAAGTACGGGAGCCACGACAATCGTAATTTGCTTGCACCCAAACCATTCGCGAGTTTGCCATTACGCAAATACTCTTTGGGCAACGACTTTATTTGGTAGTCAAGACAGCAGTTTATTCATTTTATGTGTGCTCCAATGAAAGATATCCAAAATATTTAACCAGTGATAGTGCTGACGCATGGCGACTAGGTGTGAAAATGTCGTTGTGTAAAACCTTATTGGCACGGCAAAATTATAAGCATCATGAAGTTATATTTTAACTGACCTTAAAAAACGTCTCCGTTGAGCCCGACGACATGCAGCCGTACTTAATCTTGGACTGCGCAGCCAGGTCATGAACGTTTTCTATGGGAAACTGGAGCTTCTCGTTGACCAAGAAAGCGGCCATATTGGCGGTGTAGAAGGAAACCATGATGAGCGAGAACACCCACCAGCTGATGGCAATGAGTCTTGTGGACGCGGCCCTGCAAGCGATGTTAGGAATATAAAAAGACGGCAGGCATGACATTTCGTTATCTCAATATCATTAAACTTTCCTACGATATGAAAGATTTTGAAAAACGTGTCTTATCTTTATGCGTAACAATTCGAAGTGGTTAACAATATATTACCACGAAAATACTCAATATTGGAATCCAATAAAGTTCACCAATTCCTTGCTCTAACGATTGCGGTTATAGACGTTCTAACGTCTTTCAATAACATCTTAACAATTTCAAGTGCTGGTCTCGTCTATTTTTCCTACTCAGCATGCTATTGTGACCCTCACAAGCTTTAGCACAGCGTATACCTTGCGCACACATTCACTTTGTGCATATCACTGAAATAACCATGGCATGATCTAGTTAAAGCTTCTTTTTTTGTTTTTCACTCGATGTTTGCTACAGTCATGCCACGCATATTGTACGTTAACAACGATTTTACCATCTCGAAACTTACCTGGGGCTGGTTTCACAGCCTTGGAAAAGGAGCGCCGCCGTAGCGTACCACAGGCTCTCTCCGAGCCCAAGTGCATTTCTAGGACTGTCCGCACCCGATGACCGATCGCAGTCGCACTTCGGACCGTGTCTCGGCACGTGCCATTCGGCGGGGGCCATGCGTGCCGCCAGGTGGAGCATCAGCGCAGAACCAAGGTACGCTGCCAGTAGGCAGAGCCAGACGTCGAGAGACAAGGGCAGCAGAAAGTAGAAGAGACGTGACTCCTGTACGGGTCGTCGGTACAAAATGCCGATGCCGGTATGCATGAAGGGCAGCGTGAAGTCCACCGCGCGTGAGCGAGACACCGTGATGGTGAGGTCCCCGATGGCCAAGTCGGCTTCCTGCGTGCGCACCCATTCTCCATTAGGTTTCGCTAAGTGGGACCGATGGAATTAACAAAATCCGGGCACCTATATCACTAGCACCGGTTGACGGCACGAAAAACCTACGCTCTCCCACACACAAAGCGTTTCTTTTTTTTAATCAAATATACTCGAACACACTTATAAAAATGCCGGTTTCAGGAATGAGAAGCTGCAGCGCCATCAACTCGTGTACGTTATTTATGGTGAAATAACCCGCTCAGATCAATGCCCGCATGCCGCAGTATCACTTATAACAATAATACTATTTGCTCGTAGTTCTTGCAGAAAGGTATAAAAACTCGAAATTTTCGCAAAAAAATTTAATCGATAGATTCGAGCTGCTGAACCCCCTTCCACGACCCCACATACCCAAGTGCCCCTTCATATTTGCAATGAGCTTCACTGCATAACGTTCTGGCTGTACGGCAAAGCTTAGATTTCAAATCGGCTGCGACTCAGATGGTTGCGGATAATGCATCTTCTGACATGCCACTTGAGTGATAAGTTGAGACTTGGAAGATTTACAGCAACCAGAACTTCGGACGTTGTCATACATTGGCTATACATAGCTTGTGGTAGTCCCGTGAAATAGTCCCAATTTTCTAGCAGGCCCGAAAAATTGGCAGCCTTGTCATCTTTCTCGCTAGTGTCTGTTGCCAAATTTTGTCTTATAGTTTTCTGACACCAGTCTTAATTGATTTTACGTTGCTTTCTTCATGCAACACGGTTATACCAATGATCGGTTATAACGATGTAGTTTTTCTGGCTTGTGAGGTATGGTAAAAAGTGGTTTCGACTGTACTGCGATCTCTCATTGATGACGTAGAAGGTCGACAATAACGTATTGACGACGGCAGATTTTAATGGCTCAAGGGCAACTGATGGCAAAGAGCGTGTATTAGAGTAATATTAAGTGTTACGTAAACTGGCCACTGATACTAAAGAATAAGCAAAATTTGTAAAACGACTTCCAGAAGAGCATGTACTAGAAAACTGTTGCCAGAATAATACTATTTTCACTAAATGGTGGTTTCGTAACTTGTGTACATGTGTGGTATGGCTAGTGCAGGCGTAACAGGAAACAAATCTCCATCCACGTCAAAGAACATCAATTAGGAACAACCATACGAAAGTATTTGCCTGCCAGCTAAGCTTTTAAGTTTTGCAAGCTTTCCTAAAAAATAACATGTCTTTGCTCCTTGTTGTTCTCGATAACACCTGCCTTAGATTTGCCGACATTTAGAAATCAAGTAAGACTCCGTGAATACACTTGCTATGCAGCAAGATATTACAAAGTCTTTTCTGCCAGCGTTCGGAAGTACGTGTGTAATGTACTCTGAGGGCAGCGTGAGGCCATTTCCAGCCATTGCGAAGATACATTCACGTCTTTCACAATGATACACCTCTTACATTTTGAGTTTTGCTTTCGTACTTTTTATGGTTGCACAATTAGAGTTGCAGGTCGCTAATGTGCCAGCTTCTTTGAATTGTTTGTTACGTTCAAAGATTTCAAGACCAGAATATAGACGCGCTTAATGCGAGAGCCTAGTTGCACGTCAAAAGAGTCGTAAAGTTTTCAGATAGTGATTGATAATAGCAATGAGAACACAACATTATGAAATACACCGCTTATGATGTGTATGCTGTAACTTCAATACCTTTATAAAACTATTTAAATATATTAGAAAACACGAAACAGAAATTATTTATGCACAACAAAGAAGAATACCCAATAGAAATTTCCTCTGAGCTTAATATTTTGGCAAAAGACCTTGTTTTCTTCAGAGCAGAAGCTGCCTTCTTTCGTAGCTTGATGAAAACTTTGGTGGGCAGTTACTTTAGTCACGTAGAAAAATCATCTATCCATAACGATGTCTCCAGGATTACTCCCTGTACGACGATGTTTCATTTGTGACGGAGATAGTGCTACTTAGAAGCGGAAATCGAAAGCTGAGCACAATATTGACTACTGCTGCTGAAGCTGCCACGCGGCCAAATACTTCGTAAGGCTACGCGTGTTATTTACACCATACGTAGAGTTTCATACAATAACAACTTGAGAAGAGTTTGGCGCTGCCATCATGCACCTCAATGAAAATTATGGGAAGTACGGGCTTCAGATTAGATAGGGTTCGCTAGTGAACTGTCCGCAGACCTTTATCTAAAGTTTCAGTTTCGTTTTTCCCGCAGCATGGGTAGTGGGGAGCAGTGAAAAAGGCTGAAGAAGTGCCTTTGTTCTTCGAAGAGGCTGACGCCCACTAGATCTTCTGATTTCCTGCGACGTCGGAGCTTTATGAGTCATATTTGTAATTTTTAACGAAGCGTCGTACACTCACCGCTGCGCATATATATATATTAGCGTCTCATGCCGGTGCAGAATATTGCCCCCAGTTTCGTTTTTCACGAGCGCGTCTTGCCTAAACTCGTTTTAAATCGACTGCAAAATGATGGAGAAGTTAAGTAGACGCACCGTCACGCTCCGCCGACTCTACTTCACAACAAAACTAGAGGTGCGTTGGAGGCAGACCACTAGGGTAGACCACCTAGCGTCGCAGAAGACAAATCAATAAGTGTTTCTCACTTGATGCTCTACTGTTATTTCCTATAATAGGTAATACATACTTTCGTGAGAAATCAAGCGTGTTTGTCTTCAAGTGTTATAAAAAATAATTCATCAGATCTTGATGCCAAATCTGGAACGCAATGGCAGAGCGATGCATACCCTAATGCTTGAATTTGCCTAGGTATCTTTTTTACCTCCTGTTCACGAAAACGTTTTGCAATAATGTTTGCGTACAAATATATGAAGCAAGTTGAATATAAGTTCATATCAGTTTATTTTACACTCGGAAAAGAAGCGTCGCGAATCTCAAAAAAAGTGATTCAATCGAGGACGATCCGAAGCCTGTGCATCCCATAACTCCCATGGGGGCACAAGCATCAGACTCCCGTCTAGATATTGTATGAAGCGGTGAAGCTGTATGACAGAATATATATATATATATATATATATATATATATATATATATATATATATATATATATATATATATATATATATATATGCTGTCATACTGATCTGTAAAGTCTTTCGAAGAGCACTGTTTCTCCGAATAATTTTATTCGGTGTAGTTCACTACTTACTGTTCATGTTGTTCCGCGGCAATGACCAGAACATGGTCCTGCATGGCGAGAATCGTCATAAAAAAAATGTTGCTTCATCGTCGGGTTGCTTCATCATGTAGCTTCATCATGCTAATGTCGTGATCTCTAAAATTTCCGTGAGTCTGTTTTTAGTTAGACGAGCGTGTGCGAAACTGAAAAAAAAAACTTGTGTCGATAAGTTTTGCGCCGTAGAATTGGAACAATGCATGTTACACATATAAAAACTATTCTGACGAAAAAAAAAGAAAATGAGGTGCCAACATTTCAGCAATTAAATTGACTATCTAGGCTCCAACGACACATTGTAGAAAACGCGAGATTTCTAAGACGGCCTCTTTTCCCCATATGGAGCTGACATCCGATGAACTTTCATTTTTTTATCTTGCACTCACAGCGAGGTTTTTTTTGCTAAGGCAACATAAAACAAAAAGGTGGCGGAAAAGCTCTCCTGCTAATGCGATAAGTGAGGATCAAAAGACTAGGTACTGCGAAATGGCGACAGAGCTGGAATTAAAACACAGGCTCATTTCCGAAAGTGAGCAGGCTAGCACGTTCCGCGGCAGCTGAAGCCAGCCGAGCTGCGAACGTAAAGGCGGGGATTTCTAGGAAAACAACACTTCTTACTGGCATGGATGACTTTCTCGAAAGCCCTGCTGGTGGCACGTTCTGTATCAGACTCTGTACTTTTTTAGTGCTCAGAAGACAGTGCCCGGTTCCTAAGCTCGCCATCAAGAAGTTTTCTAAGGTAGATTAGCTTGCAACAAAGTCATGCGAAGCTCTGCACGTAAGCATCCTTTGGCTGAAATCCAGGCCACATATCAGGCCTGTCACGGTTAACATTAACGATGAAAAACACTTGTTTATCTGAAAAAAATTACCTTGTTACCAGAAATATTCAACACAATTGATGCCTCCTCAGAAGCTCTCATTTCTAGACCTAAATATTGTAACAATTTCCTAGGTTCAGTTTCATGTTACAGAAAAGAATAAAGAATTGCGGTGTATGGATACACAATTTTATCTCCTGGTCAAAACGTATTGATCCCGTTGATAGCAAAATCAGAATGCACAGAAGCGCTATGAATGATGAGGTGCTTAAAGCACGAAGAAACGCTGCGTCTGCAAAAAGAGTCTTGGCCAGAACGTGCTTTCTGGAACCCAACAGCCATGTGAGGTATTTATTAGAAACAGAAAGCTTTTGTGCAAGGGCGCTGGAACAACACAGCCTACAAAAATACCACATGCCAAAACGAACGACGTTGTTAAAACGATACTGATAGACCTGCAGCAAGTAGTTAGCACACATAGCTGTGTATTCCCTGCCAACAGCCCTTGGCATGTCCGTCAACGTTAGTCACAGGGTGTCTTCGATACTGATTGATTTAGGCAGCAGCTTTGACAAGGACACTAAAGGAGCTTATAGACTGCTCGATAATATTTAGACTCATGTGCTGCCTCAGTATTCCTTGAATATTCAAGCGCCAATGACTATACTATCTATGACTTCAATCATTTGAAAAAAACAAAACCACGGGTCCGAAAAACGGTGAGGCTAGGAACTCGTTATACTGTCTCATGGAGGAGCAACAGGCCGCGTTCAAACAGACTAGGCTTCTGTGTCAGAATCACAACTATTCAGAGCGAGTGATCAGTACACTTTTTGCTGATTTCCCCTATTTTTTGCTTACCATTAACAATATTATCATTCAAATACAGGTTTTTGCTTTGCATGGTGAGCACAACATTCATTGCGGGCTCACTAATAACTGCAGTGTAGAGCTATAAACACTTACGATGCTACATGCAAGTTTCCCGTGCCGTGGGGTGGTAATAGCTGCTCAAGGCCTTCCTCACACTGCAGTCAACTCGATGGCAGAAACAAATGAAAATTTTATCGTTTAAGATAAACTGTGCTATAGTCCTTATTTGGACTGGTTGGTATATGATCAACGAAGTCTAAAAAGCAGCGCGTGACACAAGACAGTGACAGAGACATCTCTGTCACTGTTCTGTGTTGCGTGCTGGTTTTTTTTTTCGACTTCGTAGTTTAAGAGTAAACAATGCTGTGTGCAACCTATGAAAAAACTGAGACACTTTATCCAGTATTGCAGGCTATTTTCTCTAGAAAGATGTCACTATTTCAAACTGAACGCAAACCAAAAGCAATCATGTCAAACCCACTGAGAGAGTCCATTGAATTCACAACAGCAGATAAATGTACATTGACGCGTGCTGTTTTATAGTGCGTCAGTGAAACAAAATGATAGTGCTTAGAACGGAAGAGAGAAGCGTTTGAGGAGGCTTATCGGAAAACGTTTTCGTCAGCGCTCCCAGCGAAGACGGACTACAAGGTGCGTAAACATGGGTTCATGAAAGACGCGAAATTCATACGCGACAGCGAGTGACGCTGCTTTCATGTCCTTGTAATCCCCGTTTTGCAGCTTTTCCTACCTTCCGTTAGAGGCTTATGTAGTACACGGCATAAGGCCTTCACTTTAAAGCTCGGGGGTGCAATAATGAAGGAGTCAAGGACTCTGTGTGATGAAAAATGGCGTATGCACTCTATAGGCTCTCCTTCATGACAGCACTTTCATGGCATTCTTTGACTGTGCACAATTTTTCTTATACATACATAAACACTCCTCAAGTTTTCGTGTAAACAACCAACCACCTCCTGCGTCCAGGGTTTATGTTGGCTGCCACGATCGATGGTAGCGCTTGTTCATAGCATATTATTACACCGAAAATAGGAAAGCTGCTGACGTCCTTACCTGAGCAGTGCATTTTTGTTTTTGTTTGATTTTTCACTTTTTTTTTTGGGGGGGGGGAGGAGTAGTAGTCGTTCATTTTGAGAACGTCCCAAGGGAATACTGAACGCTGGGCGAGTTGGTAAATTGTTGTTGGGTAAGTTGGGTGCGGCGCTGCGTCAAACAGGCGCACTCTGACGGCGCACTCTGTCCCAAGGGAAGTTGTAAAGACCTCACCTCACGTACTTATTGCAGTGAGTTGACGTTAGGCTTCCTGACGCTGCGCCACATCCTCTTGCTACGGGAAGGGAAGGTGCGTAGCTAAGTCAAGTTGTGCACTCTATCTCTTGATTGGCAAAAAAGCGCGGCACCGCGTCAAAAAGCTATGTGCCGGCGCGATGAAGGCCTGGCCACACGCACCTGTTGCAGCACGTCCGCGCGTTTCTATGTGTGTCTTTATGACAGAGGGTGCGCAGCTTTGCGTAGCCACACACCCTCCCTCTTCATGAGGAAAGGGTGCGGCGCTGCGTCAAACAGGCGCACTCTGACGCGCTGCAACAGATGCATGTGGTCAGGCCTTAACAGTACACAGGAAACATTTGTTCAAATGTTACCAAAGTGGTGCTCATGCGCATGTGGTTACGGATGCTCACGCAACAAGCTATGTTGAAGTGAAAACTACGGTGGGTACCACTTGAATCCGTCTTCTCACAAGCCGAAAGTGGGACATGGCGCTCTAAAGCCATCTTTGAACAATGAACCATCGTGCAGTCCAGCACACTGGGGTTTCATCCTTGATATAGGTTTATTCTAGCTACCCATTTAATTAGAAAAACAAGATCCAAATATGTTAGCGTCAGTACCCATTCATATCTTCAGATGCCATATGTCATCTGCTACATTGACCACTTCATCACTGCTGCAAACTTCCGAGGCCCCGAGCCTATAGTTGCTCCATGCTTGCCCGATATGAACTTAGCTGAAGCACGTCAGTGGGTTCAACAAACGATGCTGAAAACAATTGGGAGAACCGTACACTTGCTATGACCGCACGGCTGAAACATTTGGGAGTGAAATGTTTTACGGGAAATATACAGATT
Source organism: Rhipicephalus microplus (assembly GCF_043290135.1). Lineage (NCBI taxonomy): Eukaryota > Metazoa > Arthropoda > Arachnida > Ixodida > Ixodidae > Rhipicephalus > Rhipicephalus microplus. Next base: position 109,982,073 of record NC_134704.1, read on the forward strand.
GGCTCGACAACGAATGAAGTCGATATCAAGAATAGCGCATTCATGAAAATTTCGACTTCAGTAAAATGGAAATCCCAACCCTTATTTCGACGAGCGCGTGACAGTCCTTTCTTTGAGATGTTCTACAGGCTGACCAACGTTCAAAATAACATGAAATTTAGATGCCGCTCGAAAACAGCGTTCCGGGGACAGAAACTACGGTTATTGAAACTTGATGCTGTGTTTAAAAAAAAGAAGGAAAGGAAGTAGGAAAGAAAGAGGGAAAAGAAAAAAAGAAAGAAAGAAAGAAAGAAAAGAAACGAAGTAGGCACCCCGCCATTTCTCGTATAGGGTGAGGATTTTTGAAATATTTGGATGTAGCTCGCACTTCATGGTAAGCCTGATGAAGAGCTGCATTGCACTGGACAGAGGCGGGCACGTCATTCGGCCACTGGGACATCGTCCGATACTCGTCATTTGCACTGTTAGTACTCACCCTGTCCATGACTTCCCTGATGATACCACTCCACTCTCCACGTGCGTTTACTACACCATAGGTACCATCACGCACAAGGCGCAGTTCAAAGCGGAATCCAAGCAGGAGCGCCATCTGTCGCAGAATATCGACGCAATATCCGTCCAACCTGTCTTCACCAGCTGATGACGTCTTCGAGTCCTTGCGCAACAAAACGTATGGCTCACTCTGCGCAAAAAGAGCAAAGTCAGAACACGACGTAAGGAACGGAGTATCGTTTGCGCTAAAAGGCTTATACAAATTCGTAGCCATGAAACTTAGCAAAAAACTGAACCGGGCAGGGAGTAACGCTTTCATCCTTTTAGAACTTCTGATTTGTCAGATGTCAGGCACCTAACTCGAGCATTACAAAAAAACGTTTCTTCACGTAACAGGCTGTTTTATATAAGTTTTCACTTGAAGGGATAATCTGTTACTCCAATATCTCTACATTGTGCACTAATTGTGCGCTAATTGCATAATCAGGCACAAGCCACACTTCCTCGCAACGATAGCGTTTAGGAGGCTTTAGTAGTCTGCCACGACAATTAATATTTAACATGGTAGTGTTGGCTACGAGCTTTCATTCATTAATTTATATTTACAAGCTTAATTGCATTTTTCGTAATGCGCGATTCTATACGTAATCACGTTATGAAATTAAGAACATAATATCACACAACAAAAGGCGCATCTTGTTCTGTCTAAATCATATATTGCTGGTCTCAAGGAACATGATGCTTCATGCTTTTGTTTTATGAAGCAATTCCTCCCTCATTGACCATTTCTAGCTGCGAAAATACCAATATATGACATGTAGAAAGAGGTCAGAATTTCGCTTTGTAGAAAAGTAGCCTCCACTAATAACGGTGCTGCTGCACCCCATGGGTAACAGCCCTTTTCCATAAGGCCGAATTATTGAAATAAACTGCCGAAGATCGCTCAAGCTGTTTGTCCTCGCAAATTAAGACACACAGATCAGATGTTCACTGTTGCACACAACGCAGAAAATTGAAATAAACAATGTTTGCTTAATAACCTGTAAACTATCGGGTCATATATGCTATGCAGCATCGTAAGTGGAAAATATTTCAGTTCTGGACTTGTGCCTTATGACTGTAACTACGGATTGAGGTGACAGCCGTATACATTAGGAATTCTTCATCAATGTTTAGCCCTACCAACGCGTTTAGGTATGCTAGCAGTAGAAGGAACCATCACCCTGAAAGGCACAAAACATTCAATCGCTGAATTGTGGATTTGATCGGCTGGGACAGAACGAAGGGTCACTATTTTCTTCAGCATAATATTTATACCTTGATTACAAAACTATATCGGTTTGTTACAGTTGAACCTTTTGATAAGATATATGGACCTGAGAGAAATTTTCCTGCTTTATATGAGGTGCCCGTTACAAAAAAAAAAATGCACGACGTGTGTATTTTCTAATCAAGACCTACTTCATTATACGCACGCTGGTGTCCCTTACGACTGTATGTGCCATACATCAGTGTCTCTCATGAATGCTGTTTACTATAGGCCCCGTTAACATTACTATGGCTTGTTCACGTTTGCCCTAAAAAAACGTGGCCCTACATTCTGAATAACCACGCGTACGATTATTGCCCCGCATTCGGCATTTGCAAAGAAAAAAATGATTTGACGGCCACTAAAATACGTGGTTTAAATTTCCACCCTGTCCAGTTTATTTTAACCATTCAAGACATATCTCTAGAGTTTCATTAGCTAAACACATAGTAAAACTGTATTTGCACATGGATACAATACATCTTCAATCGACCACGTTTATACTAGACACAAAATAAGGTAACTGCGAAAAAAACTGAGTACGCACCACGATAGTAACAACGCGCAGTGTTTTATTGCGCAGTGTGTGAGCTACCTCTTCGTAAACCTCGCTTTGATTCTTGCTGTAATGAACGCCGCTGCGCTCATCCCAGGTGCCAACCTGAAAAAAAAAAAACAGGAAAGCGAGAAAAATAGAGACTCTGTTAAAAACAAAGGAGCCATGACATGGTCAGCCGAAAATACGTGCTTTTCAGCGAAAGATAGAAATAGAGCAAGTATTATGTCAATATGTGCTTTACAGAGAAAGCTAAAAGTGGTGGGTCTATTATGCCTTTAGTGATAAAAATATTGGGCCTTCAAAGTGCTTTGCAGTGAAAAACAATCCCTGGAAATCAATGGCTCCTTTAAATTCCGTTTCCGCCAGTAGCCAGCATTTCGCCATGCCACCTGTGACGTCACGTGGAGCAAGAAACACTGCCATTGTCTTGCACCACAGTTTCAGCCACTCCAAATAGTGAAAATCCGAAGTCTAAAAGAAAAAGAGCTGAGGCATCTTGATTTGACGCCCAGCTGTTAACAGAAAAACACCGTTAACTACAATGCAGCTGCTCGTACGGCAATCTGCTTGTTACGTCGTGGCTTTCAAGTGCACCAGTGTTGGCCTATTCTCAAGCAGGCCGAGAATTTGTAAAAATATTCAGTAATAAATTAAGGTATTCATTAAATGCTGTAAATTTAACCAGCCTATTTGAAAATGCTCAAAAATTAACGCACGCAACACTTATTACGATCCCAAGTTGGGTACCACGACCCCTTCTTATGTACGGAGGTAATGACCTGCATAAGTAGCATGGTACGTTGTTTCTTTTTGTAATATCGTGGTGTTTCGTTGGCATTGTTTTAAAATGCAACGTATTTACCAGATATCATGTTTTAACTTTGGTGCCACAATTTTGAAGTGAGAATTTATATCGACAGGTAATGAACTCAAGTTAAAACAAAACAAGGTATAAAACAATTGCACCTAGATATAGTGCAGCTGCTTGAGTGCATGTCTAAGAATGGTATTTTCAGTAGTCTCTTTCTTGAATGCTATTATAGGCAATACAAATTTACGTTTTTTCTCTTAGGAGGGGTTTTATTTAGTCACTCTGCGAAAGGCTGCGCAAAAAAAAAAAACACTGAAGGCTGATAAAAATATCCTCTTTTCAAACTAAAGGGGCTGATCTACTGCTCGATAGCAAAGGTCGGACAGTCCAGCAGTCATTCGCAATTACTAAGTTAGGCGGCTGAAACTATATAGATCAGAGCTGTACTTTAGCTCAAGGAATTTATTGCTCTCAGGCCAAATTTGGATAGATGTTCACTAAAATTGATGAAATCCTTGGTAATGCTGCAGCCTAGTTTCTGAACAAGCTAAGGCAATAATATGATTAGGCTGCAGAGAATAAAAATACGGTCATTAGTCATTTAGGTGGATGTTTTTGTGCTTCCTTGTATTCCTTTGATTTATTTAAAACGTGTTCCTTCTTTACTATACACCTTTTTACACCAAAAACGTCTTTTGTCAATAAGAGCGAAAGAACAAAAAGCGGAATTCACGCCACAGTTTTGCCTTAAAGCTATCAATGGTGCCGTGAAAAAATTTACCAAGTCAAAAAAATAAAATTAACTTATGCGCTTTAAAAAAAGCACGAACAGAACACGCGTGCAGCGATCGGGCCATCGACGTATAGAAAATGATGCAGACAAAAAAAATACACGAAAGTTTTTTTCAAACTCGGCGTGAACTTCCGACCACAAAATGTTTCAGGCACGTAGCAGCGACGCATTCAGACGCTGAATAAGTCAAGAGGCACTCTTTCGAAGTGAAGAAGGCACGGCTGGGTAGATGTCGTAACGGGTGTTTCAAATTTCGCGCGCGTGGGTTGTGGAAAGTATACCTTGGGCACGCAATTTTCATGAGGCATTGTTTTCCGCATTTTTTCGAGCTGCAGTGTTAAACTGCGTAAAAGAGCATACTTTGTTCCCATTATCCCCCACTATAATGCCAGCAAAGAAGTAGCCGAACATCTACAGAGCCGACATTCACATTCATACTGGCTTATCCGTGAGCGTTTTGGCTACGAACCAACGAGTGCATTTGAAATAACTGTGCTAGTACATTAAACTTTGATATATTTAGTATGTTGTATGTAGTTCTTTTGAAGTCCTAGCTTTGCCGTCAAAGCAAATAGGTGAATGAGGTAGCAACAAATAAAAATCTTGAACAAAGCAAGACATTTGGCTCGCTCTTTTAGCACAGCAACCGTCGCAACACAAGCAAGAATCTATGTAAGGTAACGGAACCCTGAAGCAATTCATGAGATTTGAATTTTACGGAATCTTGGCGACGATAACAGAACGTGTATCGATGACGAGCAGTTGGCTGATCCACACTATCCTAAACGTGACGGCTACTTTGATGGCTAGAATACGCCTCTATTGTCCATTTTCTTAAAACGGAACAAAATATCAGGGTTGCCTACCTGTCAAAGTTCTTTAATGTGTGTGTAGGCGCGTTTTTCAAATGCGAAGCATATCATAGCAAACTTCGGTGACTTTAAGCGTATCTATCTATCTATCTATCTATCTATCTATCTATCTATCTATCTATCTATCTATCTATCTATCTATCTATCTATCTATTTATCTATCTATCTATCTATCTATCCGCCTACGACATTTAGCTCTCCTGTCCTTTTCGATAATGTTATCGATATCAAACTTAGTATAGCCTAACATGACTGTATGAAGAACATATTTGACTAGTCAAAACATAAAAATTATGACATGTATGACAAGAATGCCATGATTTACATTTCATGGTCCTGCAGCCCTTGCGGTGGTTTCGGTCACATGACATGTTGCAAAACTGGTATGGTATGGCATGATTGCATGGCGAACACAAGTGACAGACCCTAACATGAAAATCATGACATGCGTGTCATGTAACAACATGACGACTTGCCACGCTCATGATGCACTAGCGGCCGTTTCACAAGCGTCACATATATCAAATTTCGTATTACAGTACGTGAATGGATGACGAAGGTATATGACTGGTGCAAACATGATAATACTGAGATGCGTGTCATGTAACAACATGACTTCATGCTACACTCATGATGCTCTCGTGGCCATTTCGCTTGCTTCATATGTACCAAACTGCATTACGCGACGTGAACGGACGACATAGGTAAATGGCACAACCAAACATTATAATTACGACATGTGTGTCATAACAACATGACTACATGCCGCACTGAGGATGCACTCGCGGCCATTTTGCTAGCTTCACATATGCTAAATTTGGTATTACGTAACGCCAATGGATGAAGAAGGTATGTGACTAGCGCAAGCATGATAATCATGAGATACGTGTCATGTGAAAACATCACTATATGCCACAGTCGAGGCGCCATTACATTTCGATGTGACGCGGGTCGCGTGCTCACTGGCGTTGCCACGCCAGGTGCCGGTCCTCCCATATACTCGCAGGCGCGCGCCGCGCTGCGTTGCTTTGACGCATGCGCGTTGAAGCTTGTCCGGCGTCCCTCCGTCACGAAAATAGTGAGACGCAGTGTTGTCTGGGTAACGCATAGGAACGAAATGCAGCATGTCGCATTTCGAGCCGGTTCCCGGCGGGCTGCACCGATGGACGCTGGTCGCGCCTAGCATGAGACTATAGAGTTCTCGCGTTTTGCTAACGTAGCGTTGCTGTGCCCAGCGTGCGCGCGCGTCAACGTTACATTGGAGTATATCGAGCCCTTCATTATGCGCTCGGGGCCATTTTGCTAGCTCCACGTATACAAAATTTGGTGTTCTTTGACGTCAATAAATGACAAATGTATATGACTGGTGCAAATCATGAGAATCCTGACACGCGTTTATGTAAGAACATGAAAACATACCAGGCTCATAGGGTGCTCGCGGCCGTTTAACTATGTCAACCTATACTAAATTTGGTGTCACATGACATGAATTGATCACGAAGGTAAACGACACATCCAAACATGGTAATCATGACACGGAAGTCATGTACGGCATCATTCATCTCCAACTCATAACTTTGTGCTGATTTTAAAGTGACATATTAGCATTTCCGATTTGTGCTTCCCATATCATCAATTACCACTGTATGTAGGATCTGCCAATGTTTTTTTATTACCGGAGAAGTTACCTAAAGCCGGTCTTTCGTTACAATACCGCACTATTGGAAAATTTTTTTCTAGTGCTATTCTAATGTCTGTGGCACACAACGCCATTACAAAGTCTCTTCTTTTTTTCTTGCAACCAGCCAAAAAAATATTCTCGGCAATCTTAAACGAAATACAAAGAATGCGTGGCTCAAGTAAGCACAACAAGTTCTAGACAGGACTATGATATTTTGCAGTGCAACTAGAGAACAAATAGGTAAATGGGCATTTCATATTATTTCATGTTCATTGCGTTCCGTCCTGCTTGTTGTTTTCATTAAATTCTGCATAGAGTAAAATTTTAGCAATGGAACAACAAATTCGATAATATACACAGGTTACATACAAAATCCAGAATATATATGTCGTCACCCTGTATACGTTTAAAAAAAGTTCCAAAAATTTTTTTGTCCACCAAAAATCACACTGATAACTTTCGTTAAAAGTGCTTGTTAGTCTTGAGGTTAATCGGGTAAACAAAATGAATAAAGCCTCCCATTTTTTAAAACTTCAGCTGAGTTGCTGCATCGGCTTAAGTTAGCATGTAAATCAAATTCCTCAGCACACTACTCAATACTCTCTCTCTCTCTCTCCCTCGCACTCGATAAAAATACATGTTTATATAGGTTGAATATTGAGTAATAAACAGATATATTGCCTGAACGCTGAACTACTAGCGGCCAATTTAATCCAATAAATGTTCAATACTACTCTACTTTTGTTTTCCCCACATTGCATTTTTTTTCTTCAATTCATCTACGTGTCATTTAGGTAGAGATTTACGTACGAAGTTTTTGCTTTGTTTTTAATATTGAAACACGGCCTGCCATGAACATTGTACAGAGCTATTGTTCCTGAGGCATGTGCACGCCGGACAAGTACGTCCACCGCGAAGACTTGTTTTAACGGTTGAAAAAATGGGATCTCTTTTATGAGATTTCTTTTAATCCGAAAGCTACAAAACACAGCAGCCGTTGTTCTTACGGTTCTCGCATGCTTTGTTAAATATACGTAACGTCACAAGGCCGGCTTCCACGGGATCATGTACGCGTTTTCACTCGAGCATAAAGAACGGCTCTCCATGGTTCAGAATACTAACAGTGGAGATGTTTCCAGCATGTTCAGGGCTTTGTCTTTCCTCAAACAATAGCCTTTTTTGTGTTTTTTTTTTCTAACTGCAGTCGTTTTACAAGAGAGAAAGCAGGGGATATTTTGGCAGTAACGAAAAACAAATAATTCAAGGCAGCCCAACAAGTCTGTGGAGCATTTTATCAAGAAAAAAATTCTCAAAATGTCGATGAATCATCATGCTGCAAACGGGGCCCTGCGTACGAGACTGTGCAGTGGAATAAGTGGTTGTCACAGAATACTATGGTACAATGATCCAGGCATGCTGGATACGTCTAATTACAGAAGTACTTTCTAAGAAGACATCTTTTATGGCTGTTCCGAATCCTCTTTCACAATTTCCACGCCTAAAAATGAGGCTTTTTTGCTAGCTCAGTAAAAAGTTACTAATATGTCTCCATTGAACGATCTTCTGTCGTTGTATCTTGACTTGGTTTTTTATGTGCCAAGTCTCTCGACATCCGATGGTCAGAATGAAGCCACCTGGAAAGGCTGAGTTTGTAAGCCGAATACAAAAAGATTTCGACATCTGCACTGATTCTAATAAAACGTCATGTTCGTGCCCAATCTATTAGAATTCAGGTGCTAATGCGTGATCGCTGAACTAACAAACCTTCGACAGTTTGCAAAATTATGCAAGGACGAAAAATCTTGATGGACTTGCACGCAGCTGTCCACGTCAACCTTTCCCTGTATATATTTTTCTGGCTTGCTTAGCCATTTTATTAACACCCCAATATTCTATGGCACGTGATGATGTGAACTGTTTGAGCATCCGACGTCCGGAGAGCGCTTACAATTGATAGTAAAAGAATAGACATCCCAATGCTAAGACGCCACGTTGGAATGTGAATTAAAAGTAACTTTTCCTCTGACGCCGAAAAGATGATTTGACTCAGGTCATCAAGCAACAAAGCTAATATTATTATTACACTATAAATACCAGTGTTACTTAGTTATTGTTATTATTATTATTATTATTATTATTATTATTATTATTATTATTATTATTATTATTATTATTATTATTATTATTATTATTATTATTATTATTATTATTATTATTATTGACACGACAGCGTTACAGAGCTCGCTTCACAGAAATTCTGGCATCGGCGTCATAGGATGCGAGCGATAAATCATCTTATGCATGACCGCAATGTCGAGAACGATGCAAACACGATTCGAATCAATGCAATTTTTATTGGAATGTGCTTTGACAAAGAAAATTTTATCAGCGCAATTTCAAGCTTTCACTCGTCCAAACTTAGCTCGCAAGCTGATCCACAATCAGCGATTCGGTGGATGCGTTCTCTTTCCTATTCGCAGAAGCTTTTTCTTCTAGTACTCATATCATTGCTTATACCAAGAAATATGAAAAGCCCCAAAGCCTTTCAATGACATCTGCTTTATCAACCAGTCTCAAAACAAGCGTAACTTCCATAAAAATGTTAGGAGACAACTGTAACGAACTGACACTTCGCCATAAAAGTTATTGTAGTATTCATAACTATTTGACAAAACTTGCCACGAAACGCTATGATAATGAGTAATTTATAAAAAATCAAAAATAATCCTCAATAGAGAGGAAACTGATAAACTAATTCTTCAGTTCACTTACAATCAACTCACCTATAATGAAAATCACTCACCATAACGCTACTTATTGTCACTTTGACGACATTGCTGATACGTTTTCAGAGTATTTCTGTTCGTCGTACAATTGTTCAAAAAATATTACTTCGCGTACTTTGGCGTGCTTATATCACTTATTTTAAATGCGAAGCCTTTCTTAGCGAACTTCGGCGATTTGGAGCGTATCTATCTATCTATCTATCTATCTATCTATCTATCTATCTATCTATCTATTTATCTATCTATCTATCTATCTATCTATCTATCTATCTATCTATCTATCCGCTTACCTTTGGGTGCTCTCATGGTCACCCCCTTAAGTAGGTGTGAACCAAAATTAACATGAGAGGGTAAGATGGTTTGACGAATATGACGCACTGGTGAAGACAAGAATAGGGTCACAATCCCGTGAGTTAGTCGTCAAACACATCCAACCATACAGTGGCACCTACCCAAGGGAGGGAATTTGCCGCTGGAATGCGGGTATGTGCCACAGGTGATAAACACTTGGTATCTACCCAGGAATGACGATAACACACATGGGACATTTTACGTTAAGAAATGCCGGACATCCGTAGCATCGAGCTGACGAATGCAAATAATAAATGTCAGGATCGCAGCTGCAATCAAACCCAAGCATTCTACATGGCGATGAAGCATTTTACCACAGAGCTACGCCAGGTCTCAGAACTACTTTTCAAATAGACGCTATATTCTTCGTGAGACATCAGTAGTGCTTGCAGTGCTGCCTACCCAGTTTTATAAACATTCAATATGCACTCCTTTGATAGAGCCGTCACGTCGAGTTAACATCAATTGTGGTTAGGTACCATGCGCTGAAGTTGATTTTATTGCGATAGCAAATATATGTACATTGTCGACTGCATTTGGCTACTGGTGCGACGTCATGCACCGTATATGTATACGTATACATATATTTTTAAAACGGAAGAAAGAAGAAAAATCCAGAAAAAAAGCACTCCGGCTCGCAGAATTAAACGTGGGACCTCCGCTTCGTGAAAGCGAGGCGTTAACCACTGAGCCACCCCATAAACGGTCCTTTCCAATCAAACGGCAAGCTATTTATATCTACCACTTCCCGCTGCTCTTTTTTCGGCATTACAAAAAAGATGGCGCAATGAGCGCACATCGCTACATCGCGCATCGGCGCCCGCTTTAATCTACTACTTGTACTCTGCCCGGCTTACAGAAGGAGAGCGGCGCTCCCTCAGCGTCCTTACCTCGCGGTGGCGGGAAGGGGAGGATCGTATGCCTTGGCTGGACTCGTGTTTCAGGAGGAACGATTCTTCTGTAGTTAATGTGCGCACAAAGGTCACTGCAATCATTGCAGTCTCCGTTCGCGAAAAGCGCGCACGTTTCAGACGGCCAAGTAACAAATGAGACGCTCATTCACGTGCATCCGTACCCATGAGTAGGTTTCATGCGAAGTTTGGGCGCGAGGAACGCGGGGCACGTGTCAATCTGCTTTCCATGGTGCGCGTGACCTTTCGAATTTTTGCTATCACGTTCATTGCTTCCCCTTTGCGGCAAAGCTGTGACTTTTATGTAGCAGTGTCCACAACAAGCAATCTTGCGAGCATCAGCGCTTCATATCAGCCTCTGATGTTTCTAATACGCATGTTGCAGTTGGCATCGTTGCGCAAGTGGAAACAACTGGTTATATAAACATTTGCAACTCTTAAACATATGTATGTGCGTGCAACATTTGTACATATATTTAGCATCATTTCATGACGTGTCCTTCAAGAAAATATTGCAAAGCGGTCACCTTCCCTCCACATGCTTCGCATAACATCGATTCCCAGGTACGTGGGATCTGCCAATTTTTTTTCTCTTTTTTCCTCTTCCTCTTATGAAATAGCGTAGGCTATTCGTAATCTTGAAAAAATACTTCTTCCGGTCGGGATAAAATTTGCGTACATCATTTAAATATGGTTCCTAAAATCGATTCTCAGTTGTTATTTAATATATTATAGCTCATTTTTTTTCCAAAGCTTCTTTTCTTCACTCAATGAAGTGTGCAAAGGGTCTACCAGTTTTTAAAAAAGGCGATGAAGATTATAGTAGAAAATAAAGGCCTATCTCTATACTTTCATTATTAGGTAAACTGATAGAACCTCTGTTTTTAGAGCACCCTAATGCCTACCTTTCGAAATTGAATGTTGTATAGGCTTCCCACTTCGGTTTACGTCATAGAAGCTCCACTAAAAATGTTCTACTTTTGTTGACTGACTTCATAAACATTCGCTTGATGGTGATAGCTTCTTGGGTTCATTCAGTATTTTTAATTTACCTAAAGAATTCAGCACACTGAATTACTCAACTTATTTTGATCAGTTAGAATCTCTTGGTATTAGCAGAACACTTTTAAAGTTTGTAAAAGTTACCTGTTTAACGATAAAAAACGTGGTCTTTACTGGTGTTTCCAACTATATTATTAAGATTTGCATTCATGGTGTTCCCCAGGAATACATTCTTAGTCGCTTCCAATTCATTAATTATAAAAATGATCTCTGTGATGCCATATGTTGATCACATTGTGTTTTGTAAGTTCACAACATCACCGTATCACCGTATGTAAGGTCAAAACAGTTTCAGCGTAATTATCAAATCTAAACTCTGTTCTTAGCGATACTGTTTTGTGGTGCCACAACAATGACCTAATTATAAACCCGTCTAAAACTCAGCTCATGTTTTTCAGATCTCAAAACCACTTCTTATCTTCTGCTGCTTTAAGTATGGTTCCTAATACTATCTATGCTTTTGATCTATGCCTTTAAACATAACTCCTAATTTGAGTCTACACTTGTTAGACACGAGGAAAAACTGCTTTTGGTAATCATACATTAATTAAGGCTAAGCCATATTTCTCCACAATTGAATTATTATCCCTTTACATCTCATTTTTTCGTAGTCATTCTAACTTACATAAATACCTGGTTGAACACCTATCACTCGTACACAGCATGTGTTCAACACATACAGAACCAAGCAATTCGCATTGTCACTATCAGCCCTCGTCGCTAGAACGATATTTCATTGCTTAGGCAATATTGTGTGTACTAGTAAGTTATTTTAATTTCACTGTACTTGTTTTTTAAATTATATTTCACCGTCGGTTACCTTTTAACCTCACCAATTGTGAATTACCAATAAATACTAACCACACTAGCTTTGCATCAGAACGCCTATTCTCTCAGGGCTACGTAGTTAGTGCATAGCAAGTTCAAAAATGATGTTTCATGCTTTTTTTTGAAGTGAACAGGGTATTTCTATCATGTTCAACTTTTGAAGGTGAAGCTTAAAGGTCCCAAGATTTATTATTATTATTATTATTATTATTATTATTATTATTATTATTATTATTATTATTCGTGTGAAACCCGCCACATAATCATGAGACACGCCGGAGAAGGGTATTCATTTTCCCCGCCTGTATTCTTTTAAACCGTGCATTTATAGAGGAACAGGGGAGCTCCCACAACTTGTTCCCGTACACAGCAACCGGCATTACTGGGAATCGAACCAACTTCCTCGAGCTCAGCATTGCGATACGCACCAACAATTTACTATGCCTTTTCCGAGCATGCGTGTCCAAAAGTACGCATAAGTGTCTTTATATCTTTTTTTTCTGTATTAAGAATGGCATGGCCACTCCTGCGGAATTTTGCCGTTGCCTTCATCGTGAAGTTCTGTATAAACTCTAAGGGTGATAATTACCCATGTCTCTATTGTGCTACATGGGAGGGCAGCCGATGATCACCGCTTAAGCTAAAAGGAAAACTGTCGGCCATCTTTTGTCGTGTGTTAGGTGTGTAGAAGGTACGGAGGATTGGACTACATAGTGGAACGGGCTGCCTTTGCCAGGAACTCAGTACTTTGAGCGGCTGGACTCGGTCGCATGTGCCATATTTTGACAGAAATAAGCAAGTGGGTTGGTGCTACGCTCGTCCTGCGTTCGCACCACTGAGTTTGAACTGATGCGACAAAAAGAACCCAAGTCATCTCACTCGCTCACTGGTCGCGTTTTTATGCCCTAGTTCTTTGTTTTATTACGCCGTGCAGGATGCCAAATAGGCCAGCTTCTAGGCTTAACTGGCCTGGGTTTTTAGTTTTGTGCCATCGCCTTCACTTCTTCGTTGCGGCAAAACCTTGTATGTTTTTTTTTGCTTAATGAAACAACTCAACCGGCATCAACTCTTGTTGCAATCTTCTACCGCATATCTTATAGAAAATGTGCCATTTGTAGACAATGTAAATTCGATAACAACGGATGAAGCAATAGTGTCCTCGACTCACCTGTAAGAGGCCGGTTTCTTTAAGCTGAACCAGCGAAAAGGATAGGTTAGTCCGAGATCCAAACGTGTCGAACTGCAGTCTTCCTGTGAGACCGGATGCAGTGCCCTAAAGCATGAAAAATATTATCACATTCAGTTTCGCTGTGGTGAATTCACACAATGAGTAATGATTACATTGTTACCTTTATTTTATATTTTTCAGCAGAAAATAAACTGAGAGTTTAGGACAAAGATCTGTAACAGAATAGAGGCAAGCTGAACTTCGCGTGGGCGTGCCTGGCTTATTTACTTTGTTTCTGAAACATTGCGAAATGATCACTTTGATCTGCTTTCTGCCTCAATGCCTAAAATTATACCATCATTCACGTGCTGAGCAGAGCCACAGAAAGTTGCTACGGTCAACTACAACGGTCATTCGATCGTGTCAAAACAACAAAGGTGTCACAAAACAATATTTAAGTTACATGAATAATCAAAATAGAAGTTCAGATTGCTGAATAAGAAACGGCTCATCTCTGAAAAGCACACAATTGAGAGAGCTTAGTTATTAAAAACAACGCACAGAATTATGTTAATCACTGGTGCAGCTTTAAGGGCCACAGGCCACATTTGACTAACTTTTTAGGCGCCATATTTTTTCGAAGAATGGTTCTCCAACACCAAAAACACTTGTGAGGCACCAAATGTAGCTTCCGTCAGGGACTTTCAAGGGACGGTTCTCCCATAGTTGAGTACCAAGTACTCAAAATCGCTAAAAATGTTTTCCAAATACACGACGCTTGGATGTGCCATTCATGCATGTATCTAACCCTCGTATTTACAAACGCTCCTTCACTCAAGAGCTCTCCTCGAGTTGAAAAGGCCAATGGGAGGGCCGCCTCTTGGCAGACCAAGTCACTGCATATCGGGAATATTCTGCAGTGATTCTCAAAAAGCGCAGCGTCAATTTCAGTCGAGCAGCAGCGCAGTGCTCAACTCAGTCAACTGAAGGATGGAACTCGAGTCGAAGAGTATTTCTCAATACGGGGGCTAGTGCACTATTAAGCTGGGACGGCTCTATTTCCTCCCATAATAGAGTGCCGATTACTCGTAATCGGTAAACACTTTTTCTTAACACAAGCTTGGTTGGAACAGCGTACATCACACAACAAGAGAAAAAGCATCTGGATAATCCCAGACTAATTGTCTCATCAGAGCCGCGTGGTTCACGCTGCACATATAGCGCGAGAATGCAATTGCGTACCGAGTGCACTCCGGCTAACAACATTTAACCTCAACGTGAGTCCTATACGTTCCATATAACCACGAAGCGGTGAGCTTAGTCTCGGAATTAAATGGCCTCAGTGCCCATGACCTCAGTGTGATTTAGTGAATGGCATTGTGTTTCCAAGCAACCACTCGACAATCAGACGGTAAGTGCTTCAGTACATTATGTGAACACTACGTTATCTCCATTACGCTATGTATATTATGATGATTATGATAATCATGTTAGCTATGCGTTGCATCAGTGAGTATACACTTTTAAAAGTGGGACTGTGGATGGGAGAGATCACTGAATGTAGGCTGGTGCCTGTGTTTCGGGCGGACCGTTTCATTCGCCTCACGCCTGCCCTCTGAACGTGAAGAAGCTAGCGCGAAATTCGCTAAACTTGACAAAAGAAGGCTTTCGCGAGGGTAAGTTGTCTTTATACGTAGGAAAGCTAAATTTTATTGTGGTTATGATGGGTATAATGGTATTGCCACGTTGTGTCCTCCAGTTTTCTTATCACCCCGTTACGTTGTATTCAGCGCAAACCACGCCTGCAGTGTTGTGGAAGCTTCAGGACTGCAGCACATCCTTTTGTTGAGATTACGCCCACTTCATGAGCCTTTCAGATTATTGTGGATTCTACGTCGCCATTAACGATAACGCTAGCGTGTTCGATGGCGAGTGTATAAATGGCGACATGCTTCGCCGCTTGTCAGTTTGTCGATGACCGACGCTGCGTTCGCCGCTATAAGTGCAAGTGTGCTACTGTAACCCGACTTGCCACTTACCGGGGACAAGTTCGTCCAATTAAGTAAGTGTATATGACCATACTCTCTCCTGTCTCAAGCCACGTCACGACTCCGTGACATCTGGTGGAGGTGCTGCTTCGTTTATGTACGTGATGCCTCCGTCAACCCGTGAATCCAGCCCACGTCGTGCAGAAGACACCGACGCCAACCAGGAGGAGCGAAAAAGCCACCGGCAGCCAGGTCTTCCACCTCAGTACTGGCCTCGACTTGACAAGGCGGGGAATACCAAGGCTATGACTTCGATTTCGGCGACAATGACAACCGCTGCGTCACAGCCCGCGATCGTCATGCATCAGCCCAGGGAACCACCAAATTTCCGCGGGTCATGGTTCGAAGACGCGGAGACCTGGCTAGAAACAAACGACCACGTGGCCGCCTTCCACCACTGGTACACGGAAGAGAAGTTTCGTCACATGTACTTTTAACTGGAAGACACCGCAAGGACCGGGCTCAAAAATGGGGAGTCTGCGCTTCAAACGTGGGATGTCTTCGCTGCGCCTTTCTGCAAACGTTCGCGAGCGTCGCTCGCAAAGGGAGGGCCGCTGCTTTGCTAGAGACCCTGGTGCCGCTACCAAATGCAAATGTTGCCATTTTTGCAGAAGAAATGACTCGCCTGTTTTGTCACTCTGCCCGGACATGGCTGAGAAGAAGAAAGTTCGTTCCCTTCATGCGAGGGGTCAAGCAGGATCTCTTCACGGGATTGATGAGAAACCCGCCGAAGACCTTCAAAGAGTTCCTCTCAGAAGCAACAACTATTGAAAAAACCTTCCAAATGCGCATACGATAGTTCAAACGCTGCTCGGCTCCAGGCTATGCAGAGATACAACCACTATGCTCCGATGATCTCCGTGAGATCATAAGGGCTGTAGTGCGCGAAGAACTTCGCCGAACGTTCCCGTAATGCCAGCCTGAAGTTTCATCGATCACAGACGTCGTCAGAGAGGAAATCCAGCAATCCGTGGGTATCCCTGACACATTGCAACTACAGCCTCAAGCCATGAGCTACGCCGGTGCTGCCGGCGCTATACTCCACGTCCACGTCAAGAGACCGTACCACCGCATTTTCGTCGCCAGACACCACCATCACCCCCACCAACGCTATACCGTCCAAACGCCGGCCAGCGCAATGCTCCGAGAAAAACCAACGTGCGGCACGCCCCCGACCATCGGCCTCTCAGCTTCCACTGGGGGGAAGCTGGCTACACCTACCACCGCGGCCGGTACCACCAGATGGGACTGCGTGGTTTCGCCATGTACGCGTCGCCTCTACTCTGGGGTGAAAGACCACGTGACTTCACCGATTATCTCGCCGTAACGCAAAGGACATCCCGAGGATCTTATCGTTCACCTTCACCCTGCCTCTACATGTCACCGCCCCGTCGTCAGTACAATGATTCAAGCCGGGGCCGGTCGCCTAGCCCGCATCATGAAAACTAAGGGCAGCAACCGGTGGATGTGTGGTTGCTGCATGAAGAACTGCGGAAGAACCTCCACCGCTGACGACGACGCCACGACGAAACTTCAAGAACCCGCCATCACCTCAAAGTAGTCCCGACGTCGCAACTTCGCGACCAGAAGTAGTCCTCATTACGCAACGTCGAAACAGTGGTGCAAACCGTCGTAGCCGTGATCCGACAGCGTGACCTAACCGCAAGCACAGGTGACGAACTAGCGACCTCGACATTTTCATCGCTGGCCACAGCGTCACAGCTCACCGACACCGGAGCCGACTATTCCGTCATCAGTGGGACTTTGCCACGAATTTGAAGAAAGTTCGGACCACTTGGGAAGGCTCTAAAATCCGTACAGCCGGAGGTCACCTATTGAAACCAGGGAGAATCTGCCCAGCTAGAGAGACCATTCACAGCCGCATTTATCCCGCAAGCTTCGCCGTAGTGCAGCATTGCTGTAGAGATTTCAATCTTGGAATGGACTTCTTAAGTCCCGATGTGTTGGTCATCGACCTGAGAACAAAGTCGATAACACTATCCACAGGAAAAGCGCTGCCGCCGCACACGTCCTCACGAAGGCAAACACCTTAAATGTGCTGGAAGACCAAGTCACCTTTCGTCCTCGCTCCAGCGTCAGCATTTCCGTGGTGCTCAACGATCAACAGACATGCAAGGCGTCGTTGAAGGTGACCAACACGTGTTGATAAACCGCGAAATTGGCGTCGCCAGAGGAATCTGAGCTACGAGGAGGGAACGCAAGAGTGATGCTGACGAACTTCAGCAAATATTACAAGCATGTGAGCAAAGGCACAATGGTTCTCTACATCGAAGAGATACTGGAAGCCAGACACGCTTTCGCCCTCACCACTTCCACCGAATCTGCTCCGACAACTGAAAGGCTTCAACCAGCTTTCGACGTTAATCCGAGCCTTCCCACACATAAACAAGAGCAGCTCGAAAACCCGCTCCTGAAATACAAGAACTGCTTTTCGTCGTCATCGAGAATTCGACAGACCCCTGTCGTGCAACATCGATTTGTGATAGAATAAAATTCCAGGCCACTCCATCAGAGTTCGTACAGAGTTTTGACACGAAAACGCGTCGCCACAAAGGAACAAGTCAACGAAATGCTCCATTACGACTTTATGCAGCATTCAAAAAATTCATAGGCGGCACCGGTGGTATTAGTGAAGAAAAAGTATGAGACACTATGCTTCTACATTGCCTTTCGCCGACTGAACAAGATAACGAAGAATGACGTATATCCTCTGCCCTGAATCGACGACGCCCTTTATCGACTTTACAACGCTAAATATTTTTCATCGATGGACCTCAGGAAAGTCTAATGGCATATCGAAGTAGACGAAAGAGACCGGGAAAAGACTGCGTTTATAACACCAGACGGTGTTTTTGAGTTCAAGGTTATGCCCTTCGGTCTTTGCTTGGCACCTGCGACTTTTCAGCGCGTTATGGACACAGTGCTGCCAGGATTGAAGTGGAACTTGTCTCATTTACTTGGACGACCTCATCGTTCTTTTTTCGAGCTTCGACGAGCATCTTCGGTGCCTTGAAGCTGTACTTCAAGCCATCAAGGCTTCTGGACACACTCTGAAGCCAGAAAATATGCCTCTTCGCATACGAGGAACTTTTGTTCTTGGGCCACGTGATAAGCAACTACGGAGCAAGACCTGATCCGCAGAACATAGCTGCCATCACTGCATTTCCGCCACCTGCCGACAACAAGGACGTGCGTCGATTTCTAGACCTGTGCATGTAGTACAGGTACTTCGCTAGAAACTTTGCCCGCATGGCCGAGAAACTCACTAACCTTACGAGGACTAACATCGAGTTGAAGTGGGAAACCCCACAGGAGGAAGCATTTGGAGAACTAAAACGACGCCTGCAGATGCCTTCGATACTCGCATATTTCGACGAAAATGCCGAAACAGAAGTGCACAGTGACGCAAGCACCGTAGGACTCCACGCCGTCCTTGTGCGAAGATCTGACTGACAGGAAAGGGTCATCACTTATGTTGGCCAGTCGTTATCCAAGACAGAAAGCAATTATTCCACAACAGAAAAGAAGTGCCTTGTCATCATCTAGGCGACATCAAAGTTTCGTCTTTACCTCTATGACAGCCCCTTCAAAGTCGTGATAACCACCACGCCTTGTGTTGGCTAGCTAACTTGAAGGACCCTTCAGATCGCCTTGCCCGATGGAGCGTGAGACTTCAAGAATACGACATTACCATCATTTACAAGTCCGGCAGAAAACACTCTGACGCAGATTGCCTGTCGCGAGCCTCCATCGACCCACCACCGCCCGAAGAACTGAATGACGACTGCTTCGTGGGAACGATAACTGCCGATGACTTCGCTGAACGTCAGAGAGCTGACCCGGAACTTAGGAGAGTAATCGAATACCCCGCGGGCCAGACCTTTGTTGTTCCAGAAGTAATCAGACGGGCGTTTTCGCTGCAAAACGGCCTTCTCCAAAGGTGAACTTCGCCGCTTCGAGCCAAGTACTTTTTGTCATGCCTTCAGCTCTGCGACCAGAACCCCTCCAGGCTCTGCACGATGATCCAACGGCCGGACAACTTGGTGTTTCCCGCACGCTCGCCAGTGTACAAGAACGGTACTACTGGCCGCGACTTACCGCCGAGGTCGCTCGTTACGTGAGGACATGCCGAGACTGTCAGCGACGCAAGACACCGCCCACAATGCTAGCAGGTTTTCTTGAGCCCATCGAACCACATCGCCGACCTTTCCGAAAAATTGAGAAGGACCTACCGGGGCCGCTTCCAACGTTGAATTCGGGAAACAAATGGATCGTCGTAGCCACTGACTTCCTCTTGGCTACCTCTTTGACTCTGGCTTCAGGTAGGGCCTTTGTTTCAGCGCAGCTACTGATTACCGCACCCGCTACGCCAAAACCATGTCCCTACCCAAAGGTAGCACCAAAGAGGTAGCCAAATTCTTCGTTGAGAACGTAGTCCTTCATCATGGTGCCTCAGAAATTGTCATCACCGATAGATGTACGGCCTTTACTGCTGATTTAACTCAAGTGATCTTGAGACATAGCCAGCAGCCGCCATCGTCTCATCTGCCCTCACCACTCCGCGACGTTATTACTGAAGAGGTAGCTCATACTGTTACCGTCGCTGCCGACCAGCAGCCCGTGGTCATGCCTGTTCCCCATGCACTGGCTATGCAGCTAGTGGCCGCGCCTCTTACGTATGCCCAGGTGGTACGCAGCACACCCCGCCAGCAGCATTTGCCTCCTATGGCTTCAGTTGCTCCCCATTCCGCCCCTCTTTCGACACCTTGGACCGCACCACGAGTCAGCAATTCCTGGCGCACTCCTGAAAATCGACCGATCTGCTACGCCTGCGGTACTCCCGGACACGTGGCACAATATTGTCGCCGTCGCTTCCAACTACTCCACGATGCTACTCGGCCGTTATCTTATGACCCACAGCCTATGGACTCACCTGCTCCCCACCCCTCACCCCAGTATGGCTACAGTAACCTTCCCGAGTCTCAGTCACGCCAGGCTCCGTCTCAGACTCACTCTCCCCGCTCTCCGTCTCCTCACAAGCGATCACTGTCCCCAATGCGTCCCCAACCCGCTTCCTCCAACCGGGAAAACTGAACGCCGCAGTTTCAGAGGCAAGAACTGCGCCGTCGTCGAAATGCTCAAGTCCTCGCACTTCACCTGCTACGTCGTCGCCATATCTGTAGATGGTGTTTCCGCCTTTGCCCTCGTCGACACAGGTGCTGCCGCTTCTGTTATAGCCGCCCAGCTCTGCCGCTCCCTACGCAAAGTGACTACGCCTCTCTCTGAACTATCTCTTCGTACGGCTAGCGCACAATCAGTTCGACCTGTACGGCCCACATATTCATCCAAGGCTCTATGTACGTTGTCGAGTTCATCGTCCTTTCGGTGTGCTCGCATGACGTTATCCTCGGGTGGGAGTTTCTGTCACATCATCATGACGTCATTGACTGCGCAAGCACTGAAGTTCAATTTTAGCACCTGTGTGATGAATCTTTGCACGAAACTTTTGAGCGGTCGCTTAACTCGTCGTGCGTGAGGACACTGAAATTCCGCCAGCCTCTCTTGCCGTTGTCCCTGTTTACTGCGATGACCAAAACGATGCTACCTATGGTAATGTTTACACCTTCCGACATTTTCATGAGCCGCAGAACCGTTTCCTTGCCTTTTGCTACACTTGACGTCACTGCTGGCCGAAGCAATATTTTCGGCCACAACTCCCTTTCTGCCCCGCTTACGCTACTTGCCGGCGAATGTCTCGGTCGAGTGGAGTACCTTGATTCTTCTTTATTTCTTAACATGCCAGACGAGTCCTTCAGTAGCGCCTCGACCGAACTTCATGCCCTTTCCCCACTGGAATGCTCGCCGAGTGACATCTTCTCGAGTTCCATCGCTGACACCTTAAGTGCTCAAGAACGCGCCGAGCTTCTTAATCTCCTCCAGCACTTCGCAAATCCATTAGACGTTTCTCAGCCGCAATTGGGTCGCACTTCCACACTGCACCACTACATTGACACCGTTTCGCACCAGCCATTGCGTCAAAGACCGTACCGTGTTGCTGCTGCAGAACGTCATGTCATCAACAACCAGGTCGAAGAGATGCTACGCCGTCACGTTACTCGACCATCGCACATTCCTTGCGCATCTCCTGTCGTTATAGTTCGAAAGAAGGATGAATCGATTTGATTTTGCGTCGACTACCGGTGATTAAACAAGGTGACGCGGAAAGACGTCTATTCATTACCGCATATGAAGGACGCCCTTGATAGCCTCCAAGGAGCCGAATTCTTTTCCTCCTTAGACTTACGATCTGGATACTGGCAAGTTCCTATGGCAGAAGCGGATCGCCAGAAAACTGCGTTCATTACACCAGATGGCCCGTACGAATTTAACGTAGTGCCTTTTGGGCTTTGTATTGCTCCTGCCACGTTTGAACGACTCATGGACAACACGCTGCGTGAACTGAAGTGGTCTGAAGTGGGTTAGGCCTAGGCCTACCTGCGCTGCCTCGCCGAGGTTAGGCTTACTGCGTTAGGGTTTGCTGTGTCGTGGCGTGGTAGGAACTGCACACACTCATAAAGGAAAAAAAGTCGCCCACCGTAGAAAGGCGGGTGTCGGTCAAGTCCTCGCAACGCCCTGCGTCATTTAACACTTAATGTACCCGATTTCGACGAAAGAAACCAACCGAAACATTGAAAAAAGCAGGAGCCGAAATCAGCGCGTCCGCACTAGTCGGCGCCCCCTGGCGGCCTCCAGCCTCGATGTGAGCCTGGCAGATTTTTTCTCAAGACAAGCCTAAAGGAAGCCGGCAAGGTTCAAGTTTCGACGGGGTTTGCACCATCCAACTAGCTGTCATAGTTTCGGAGAGAGGTGACAGCAGTGTTGTCAGAGGCGGTATTTCAAAGTAGAAGCAAATTTTTTTGAAACTTGTCAGTAGTATTTGCGGAACCCATGAATTATATCTTTTTTTTTGCAGAACCAGGCTCATGGCTTTACGTACAGACCCTTGTGGTGTCTTCAACGTGCGGCTAAATCTAGCTAAAGAAATTATGTGAATATATCTCTAAGAACTTGTTCGAGTGTTCAATGGTGAAACCTCTGAGCCATAATACTGCTCCATCTGAAAGTAGGGGTTTCTATATAAGAGGCACACTTACACCAATTTTATGGTTGTCATAACACCATGAACATGAGTGCAGTGTACGTAATTTTACACTTGGTACGGTAGCCAGTTATGGCGCCAGTTGCAGTAGAATACAAATAAAATGCTCTGGCCCTACACATGCTTCTCACCCCAATTTTTTCGCTGTTGCATGGCCCCCCTCTAAAGAACCCACTTTGCTCGTATAGGTATAGCGTTCCGCAATAAGAATAGAGAAAATCTAATTAGATACTGGAGCCCACTTGTTGCACGCTGCTTCTGTCAAAGCTAACCTAATTTTTAATGCTTTGAGTATACTACACCTTACTAAGGGACACAAAACTACAGATTCAATCAATTTATCAACAGCTTAAGATAATCAAAACATCTAAATCATACGCAACTTGCGCACTGCCCACGAAATAAGGCCCTGTTTTAATATACATGGCAATTATTTCATGTTTCTATTATTTTTATTTAAATTTTCCTGCTTCTCGTCTAGCAATATCAGAGTAACACAAACATTCTTCGCCACGCGTATTTAGCGTGCCGCGCTAAATTAGATTAGAAATAGAGGAAGTACTGGAGTGAACAGATAAGAAAATTAGGCGCAAAATGCTCCCGAAAAGGTCAACGATAATTAAATTAGCCTTCATTGCATTTCTTTTTCTTTTTTATCGAACCTTCTCCTTCACTGGGAAAAACTTAATCGTTGGTATTTATTTATTTTATGCTTGAATGAATATATTACGCTCTAGCAAGACGTAAATCTGAGCTATAGCCAAATTACGCCATGATTATTATCACTAAATGAATAGAATAGGAGCCTATATGCTTGGTTTATCGAATATTTTCTATTTATTGATCAGCACCATCTGAAAGAATGGTCACTATTATCGGGCCGCAACGGCAAAATAGTGAGGGACGGACTGCAGTTGAATTTTTTTCTAACTTTGGTGTGATTTTATTGGAATTTCTTGGTTTGCTGAGCTTCTTTGCACTGCTCAGCTTCTGTCATATATTTTGTCGCCAATATATTTTTGTTTTTCTAAATCTTTTCTACGGACCCACATGCAGGGCCGTAAACCCAAGAAGGCCGATTCTTCCAGCTAGCGTACAGGCGGAGATATAAAGTAGTAACATCGGACGGTGCCAACATCCCACAAGTTAACAACACTAGAGTACTAGGCTTGCACCTGTCAGCGAATGGCCACAACGCTGAAACAATAGGCAGAGTAGACGTTGCCGTCAATGGAACGCTCCGGCTACTGCAACGAATAACAAATCGCCACAACGGAATGAAAGAGAGCAATACCATCCTTCTGGTACATCTTTTTGTTATGAGCCACATAACTTACGTTGCCTCCTACCTCAAGTGGCAGGCGACTGAACGAATTTAGCTTGGCCATCTCATCCGCAAGGCATACAAACGCGAAATAGGCTTCCAATAACTACTTGCACAGAAGCATTTCTCGAGCTGGGGTCGCACAATACCCTAGATGACCTAATCAAAGCATACAACAAGTACGAACGTTTGGCGAGAACCAGTACCGGTCGGTGATCCTTGAGAGTCTGGGCATAAACTACTACACGCAGCGTGGCGAAAAGATCTGAATACCAAGACACATTCGAGAGCACATTGTGTTTCTGCCATTGCCGAGGAATATGCATTTTACTCATCACATCGGTCGGAGCAACAGACGTCCACAAGATCTAGAAAACAATTTCGTCAACTGTAAAGACACCATTTACGTAGGCGTGGCCCATTACGAGCGGCGACGCGGTTTTGCCGTAGTGATCACGAATCACGCAGTAACTTGCATCGCGAGCGCTACAATACGCACGGAAAAAGGGAGGTGGCGGAAGAAGCGGCGATAGCCCTCGCAATAGCTACCACGGACGCCGAAGTGATTAGAGGCGACTCTCAGGCGGCCCTACGCAACTACGCCAGCGGCCGGATCTCCAGCGAAGCAGCACACATTCTCAAAATTTCAGGAGGCAATATTTGCGACAAAAACGACAGTTTCTTCGAATGGACCCCTGCCCACACAGATCCTCCACTCGCGGGCAACGCGACTGCCCACGCCGTGGCTCCAGGCCTTGCACGACGAGCAGTGGCGCCTACCGGCAGCCCCGACGTCTCGTAGACATCAAGAACAATGTGGGAGTTGACGTTGGGGATCGCATGGCAACTTTCAGAGACATCAGCCAACACTACGAACTGAACAGATGCAAATATTCACCACTACACGAAAAAGTAAACAAAAACAGGAGGTTGCCTGGAGACAAATACAGACTCACACGTACCCGAACCCAGTGATCCTACGCCTCTGTTACCCGGACATTTATGCATCCGATGACTGTGGAGCGTATGGAGCAAGAGCGACGCTGCAGCACACGGTGTGGGAGTGCACCGAGAGCGTGCAGCAGTCCCCCACGAGCCGGGTAGACATGGCAGTCTCGAACCGCGAGGCACGATGGGGGCGGCTCTACTCAGCGGCAACCTTACCGATCAACTGTGGGCAGTCCAGCTTGCCTAGGAAGTCGTTCGTGTACAAGGACTCGAGGCCGTCACCTGGGCTGGGGTGCTTGTAGCCCCACCCCGCTAAATACGGCCGGACAATCTCAATAAAGTTTTTACTCACTCACTCCCCGATATACCCGCTTATAAGTTAACATATCGTCTTAGTGTGCATCTTTGCCCTTGTGCTGAGTTCAATGACATATAAACTACCTTAAGAAGACACAACTGTAGTTTAAAAGTAAATGTTTAGAGGTGTTTAATAATCTGACTGCATGCAGTTCCTACAGTGTTAAGTGGATATGTACGAATGCGATTGGTACTGGTAAGAATCGAGGATGATCGTAAACGTGCCGCACGGGAAAACTACCACGCGGCGCTATATGGAAGTTTGCTGCTTCCGCAGCTTCTACAGAGGACCGACGGGCTACTGCATCAAACAGAGATTATTGGAACACGAGAGATCACTAACCATAACCTCACCTTCTAATCTTTCTTTACTATGTCGAGAGTCTAAGTTCATTCCTAAGTTTGCTGAACGCAAAGTTCTGTAAATACAGAGGAAAGAAGCAACGCATTGGATGAGTTAGGCATGGAATATAGCAATGACTGCAGAAGCGAATGAGCCAGCCAGCCATTAATTACCTTCCATAAAGATGAACTCAAATTCCGCATCTCTTAACTTTCATGTACAACCCCACGCGTGCCACACTGATAGGTTCCAATATTTCATGGGCATGCGCAAATATGCTTTCATGTCTTCTTTTTGTTTCACCACTGTGAGCTGGTTTAGTTGTTAGCATGCGTTTGTGGTGTTCTGGCTTCCATCTTGTGCGCGTGTTCGCATAACCCGTCTCTTTAGGATTGAACTATGTTAGTAGGGTCTGTCTCTATAAATGGGATATCACGTGCGCTATGCTGCATACACCCACGGCATTGCAGCCGTAGCGGTCGCCTGGTAGGCCTGCGTTTGAAAGGAGGCTTGATTAAGGGCGTGCCACCAACAGATTGGTGAAGAGAAACAAAAATATGGGTCACAGCCTGTGCACGACAATTGGCGCAGCAGGGAATTGCTTCCCGGTTTGCTGTCCTGTGCAGGTTCTGCCTGTTGTCTCCCAGCAACGACGACAATGCAAGCAGGAAACTCTTCTAGCATTAGAAAGGGCGAAACATCGCTCCTATTTTTCGCATCCGCATCTTGAAACGGAAGAAGCCATTCTCGTTACATGGATGGTGACGCGTAGTAATGTATATAATATACTAATAAGTAACATTTTGTCACATCATTTAATTGCAACGTAAACTATATATTCAACAATAAAACGACACCACCTTATATATAAAAGAGAACACAAGCCACCGTGTGAGCAATTTGTGTGTGAACTTTTGGCGAGTTTTTTCCTAAACGTTCGATGTTTCGGCTAGCTCTTTTCTCAAGCGCTTTAATCAATGAAAACCGACCGAATTTTTAATCTTCTGGAGTAAAAATAAACGAACTTTGCTTATTTTTTAAACGGCACGCCGAATGTATTTCTAACATTAGGATTTGTTGGATTCTATCAAGGTTCATACTGAACCCTGATAGCATTAATTGAAAGCTCAAAAGAGTGCGCTTCAGAGAAACACTGAAGTAGCACTGGGCCAGATTTACTCAACAATTCTAAATAGAGCCTCATTCATTTTGTTCCTGACAATTTTAAAAGATGCCTGCTGAATTAAGTTTGCAACATAGGGCACACTGGATTCTATACGAAGCTTGATACTGAGGAGTGCACTGCATTCATTGAAATCTCGATGGTGTGCGCTTCAGACGAACACTCAGGTAGCACTGGAACGGAATACTCACATATTCAATTTATTTCATTTTGTTCTTCACAAGTATTTGCGGAAAGCAAGAAGCGGTGTGATGTTGCATTTTACAAAGACCTATTAAATCATTACACCGTGTCTGAAGAAAAAATGAAAGTATTTGAAACATAGCTGTAAAATATGGGAGCCCAATTTTTTTTTCAAAATACAATTCGTTGATAACCAAAGTTAACCTTCAAATGTTAAGGATTTCACAGGGCTTAAATATCGAGGCTGCATTGGCTGGTTGGTACAATTGCACCAACCAGCCCCCATAGTACCGTCGATTCGCACCCATTTATTTCAGTCAAATATGTTACACTCCTTACAAGACAAAAATCACTGTGACAAGGAGGAGTTCTACTCGTAAAGCCTCGTTTTTGTGCTCCGTTAGGGTAGAGTGGCCAGCCAGTGGCATGGCCAGGGGGTGGCACAACAGGCCCGTGCCTCCCCCAAAATTTTTTTCTACCATGGAATATATATCTTAGAATGATACTGGACCACCTGCCTGCGCAAACCCAACTTCAGATGAAAGAAGTGCCCCTCCTGCCCCCCCCCCCCCCCCACCTCAAGAAACAAATTTCTGCCTACGCTTCTGGGCCCGGCATCAATCTTTGAAGATAGATGCAATAGATGCCTTTTGTTCAAGGTCGTGGAGCGTGAACAACATTTCTTTTATTCTGTTTGTGCGAATTTTACCTACGTAAATTTCGTCATGAAAATCAATGTCAGTAAAGTTTTTGTGTACAAAACACTTTCCTCTTAAATATGTCGCTGTCATTTCTAGGAAATCAGAAAATAGATTATGAAATATATCGAATAGTGAAAAAAAAACAAGTTAAGCTTTTACTTCTGAAACATTAAATAGGTCTTCAACTATACAATCACTTCTTCGGGTGAGCTAGGTAGGAGCACAGCCACGTGCTAACAGTAGACTCCACCCACGTTCAACATTTTCTATTTACCCCATGGCAAGTGCTGACCTCAGCCTGAAGGATGGCACACCACTTGACGTAGCAGACTGTACTGCTGTTCTGTGATACTGAGATATGTCGTTGAAGTAGCGAAGGGTTCCATGAAGGTCAAGCAGCAAATATCCGTAAGCGCTGCTGAAAGCTTTCAGTATCGAGAATACTTATGGCCAAAATTAGCCAGAAAAAAAAAGAACACCCACCGCTTTGACTTGCGTGGCGAGCGAGAGTCCATAAGGCCAGGCAACGCGGCCTGGCTGACACGTGGCGTCATGCTTGGGTTCCAGATTTCGGCTCCTGCTCAGTGTCTGCAGTCCGCGGGCAAATGATAACACTGCGTCGTGGGCCACGGCTGCACCTAACTGCATAGAATAAAGCATTGAAAAATAAGGACTCGCATGAATAGTTACTTCTGACAGCCGCGAGAAGGTACGAATTGCTTTAAAAAAGAACTGAATAAATTAACTGTACGAAACGTTTGCTGTTCTTATACAACTGTCTCTGACTGCAATGCGATCGTATCACTTTTTTCGGGCTTAATTTGCAAACTTATAATTCCCGTTGGAACACACGGAATTAAACGCATCTCCTTTCATTGCCTTTTCTCACACTGAAACAAAATTTCAGTTATCGCCCTCACCACAGTTTGATAATCAAGTAGCGGTTACTAACGCATTCATTATTATTGGTGGTGTGTTTTTACTTGATGAAGATTATGTTGCATTTTTATTCTGTAAAAGTGCAATCCTCATGATTGTATGCGCAGATACAGGTAGATTTCTTTGCGTTGTAGTGTGTCATAGTTAGGTACCAACAAGCTCAACTTTTCACTTCAGCCAATCCGCCGATCTGCAATTTTTGATCTCATTGAACGAAGTGTGATTTGACTGCACTTGGAATGAAGTTGGGATGACCAGGGTGAGTAGAGTGGTGGGAATGGCAGGAGTATATAAAAGCGGGTGTTGTTGTTGTGGGAGTGCTGAGCAGTGGGATTGTTCAGAGGAGTGGCACAAATGTGTAGTGGGGTTGATCTGCGACGGCTTCCAGACATGGAAGAATCGACTGAAAAGAGGTTTGCTGTTGAAACAAAAAGTACGTAGGTAAAAGTTTCTATCATTAAGCTCGAGGCCGCCAGCCCTTTATGTAGATCATAATGCCACCTCTTGTGACAGTATATATTTATTTTCTCAAAACTAGTTGTAGTGTGACCTATGAGTTACAAAATTTCGGTATTCTCATTGCTTGCATAGGCAAGTAGTGGAAACTTACTACACTGTTTAAAAATTCCGGCTTGTCGCAATGGTGTGACCGTTCAGGAGCAGCGCGAAAATCTAAGGGCCGGTAAATCGCCTTGTCTGTTGCTTTTTCTTAGCGATGGTAACCCACCATTGAATTTATGGTGAAACATGAATGAGCGGAATGTTTAGCACACGTCAAGGCGATGCTGTGCTGCTACCAATCGCGCATCCTCTAAACAGACTCAGAAAAAAGATGCACAATCTGACTGGCCGTACTGAGGATGTGCAACCCACCTTTACGTTCGAAAAAATTTGCCGCGCCCTTGGAGACAGCAGCTGCAGCGAGTCCTCGATACCACTGATTGGTTTCTCGTCGAGCTGACCCAAGTACGAAGGCGACTCTTCGGTGGTCACCATGCGGAAGCCGGTCACGTTGCATCGCGAGCTGTAGAAGGAGCGCAGATCTAGCGTGTGCAGATCCTGTGGCAGAGGAAAACAAACAAACGAGAAAGCAGCGCCGCTATGATAACGGTATTATCTGCCACTTGACACAATCTGTTGCAAGTCAGTTTCACGGATTCACGCAAGTAGACAGAAAGCTTTAGCAAGGGACTCTGACCGTCACGTACTTTTAGCACAAAGTCACAAGAAGCTTCAAATAAATTTCTGAGAATAAAAGGTTTGGATAGCTTTCGGAAGGTTAATACTGATAGTTACGGTGATTATTGGGCATGTGAATAATTGAGGTATTTTGTGTGAGTTTAAAGACTGAATCGTGCGTCAATTGGATTTGCGAAGTTTTTTAGCGAAAACTATTCTGTTGCGAGGTCAGCAAAAAACTGTCACAACAAGATGCACACCAAGAACGCCAATGTAGGAAATAATTTTCACCACCCAGGGCTCTGTAAGACGTAGACAAGTGCATCCATGGGTGTTATTGAAGTCAGCCCGCACCGATACGTGGCCAATGTGACTGGGACTCAAATCCACGTTTTTACAGGTAAAGCTAACACGAGGGTGGCTTGGGAAAAAGTGTGTAATAAAGACGTGATTTTTGTAACGTTGTGGTTCCATACTAAAGTATTATCACTGGTAAAAATATGATTACCAATTTATACTTACCATGAGTCGTCTAAGCAGAAGAGAACGTAGTACTTAAGTTAATATACAAAAATACATGAATGTAGGCATTATTTCATTAGCCAGGATATTGTTTTCATATATATGTGGTAACGAGGCAGAAATTTTTGAGATAAACTCCAGAATACTTAAGCTTAATACTTCAATGCGATACGTTAGTGTACATGCAACATTTTCCAGAAGTAACAAGAATATATCTTTGAGTATGCTCTAGTCATAAAAACATGACAAGTAAATTAAAAATTGTACCTACAAAACAGCGGTAGCCTGCTCTCAGGAAATTATTACCTGCAAAGCCGTTCAGCCATTAAATTACGTCATTCTCATTTTTTTATCTATTCACATCTCCTTACCTATTCCGAAGTGCAAGTTAGCAATGTGGGCATTCATCCTCCGGTTAACCTGCCTGCCTGCCTTCCACCTTAGTTCTACGCCTGTCTATCTCCTACTTTCATTGTTATCCAATGTGCCCCATGAATTAACTAATTTCCTATCGTAATACTTCGAGGCACTTGAATCTGCCGGATATTTCACACAAATTCACCCAGATATATTATCGTCTTGTTAAGTACTTTCCTTTGCTAATATTGGATTCGATTACGTGCTTGAGAGCATGTCTAACAAAGTGATCTGCACCTGAAACATTCACTATGAAGGCTACTTCATCCGTCAAATACATTTGCGGAGTTTTTTATCTAAAACTAATTCTTTACAAACCAGAGAAAACGTCAAAATTGCATGTTTCCTACCCGTTGTTACATTCAAATTGTGTATTTTTTTCGACTACGCCATACTGGAAGAGATCCCGCAAATCCGCCGTTTTTCTGTCAGTGAGAATCTTATCCTTGACCTTGCAGAGAACAGTTTGAAACCATGCTGCCGCCAGTGCTTTAACTCCTTTCAAAGTGCATTTCACATGCCATCATGGAAATTCACATGCGTTGCACATGCCGTCACGTTTACATCCATGCCATAAAAATATTAGTTCTCGAAGAGCCAGTCACTGTGAATATTCATAAAACGCACTTGCAGTGAGAATGCAGACTCGCATTTACACTGCATGTCTGCATTCGTTTCCTTTCGAAGAGAATAAAATTTATTGTTCGCTGTCAACTACGACGAGCAAATATACACATGCTAACCATAACAGAATCGTGCACTATAGGCAGTGACCCTTTCTTTTAAAAGCTAGACTTCATAAATTAGTAACGCATAAACTGCTATCGAAGGAGTGCTGACACATAACGCTGCCATGCTGAAAGCTCCCGCCCGCACCACTTTCTTTCCAAACAAAACCTGCTCCGATAAAGGGGCTGGTGGGCTAGGTGCATGCAATGACGTCACACTGTTTCGCAAACAGGGAGATGTGTAATGCAGCGTGCGGCAAATCTTTGTAACTCCGCGCTTACTGGACGAGTTCTAAAAACTTTTCAATAGTTAATTTGTGAGGAAATAACCTCCTTCACTGAATCGAATCGGTGGCTACTTGGAAAAAAGTTTTCAGGGGCCTCTTTAACTAACAGTGCATGCGTCTGTCTTAATATGCGCTCTAGTGGCAGCGAAAGTGGATGACACTTACCAAGGACGTTGTAATGTAGTTGTGGTATTCTGTAAGCATTCCGACATCCTGGGCCTGCGTGTATAGACACAAATGTTAAAAATGGTTACACGGAAGTTTCGACACGAACTGCTCATATCAAACAGACAGTATTTCATTGTGGTCCAAGTTGTGAGGAACATATGATAAACTGCCCTAACAGTGATTTCTAGAATATTGACAAAGTAATAAAGTGCTACTTTGAGGAGTTACTTGCTTTCTTTACTCTAACCAGAAGTTATACTTTGGGGTCTATTTCTATTCAAGGTTGTCGCATACCAACCGCAAACTTAAAATACTCTTACTCCACAAAATATAAGTGGCGCCTACCTAATATGTACATAAGGTTTAAACGATCATTATCACGCTAAGATTCAAGCATGATTAAGCCATGCATTTCGTTAGCACACCTCTGCCAATTGTTCACCTTTGATTCTGAAAGCAGGCTTGATATGAAATTGCTATAAGAACTCGGGTTTTTTTGCTATAGTAAATATATTAGCGTTAAAAATATAAAAGGAACTTGCACATCCTACTTCTCTGAGGTGGGACACCAAATCAAAACTTATCGTGTGTAGGGAGTAACTTCTCACTTGTAATAATTTGACACATTACACTGGTAGCTAGGTGAAAATTCACAAGAGATTTAAGAGTTGAAAATTCGCACCAAACTCCTACTTGTTTTGCGATTCACTTCAAATCATACACATTTATTTACAAGTTTCGAGGCGACCCTCGTGCTTATCTCACGTGTCTTCTGCAAGCACTCACCTATCGTCATTCTTCTGTCGTTTTGTATTATTTTGGGTTTTTTGTGTTTTTTCTTAAACACCTATTGCGCACAGAAACGGCAGGAACATGGGGGCACGACCCGGACAGGCGTGTGCTCTAGGCGTTAATAGAAAATACCGACAAGCTCAAGCTCACCTTATTTGTTTTTCGCACGCTGTAAAAGCGGACCGCAGAAGCCACATTGCAAGGCACGTGTGTTAGAGCTCTCCTCCGGTAGTAGCGACAATGATCTCATCTCCTTGCAATATTCCAAGAACCTTAAGGAATGAGTTTTTCAAGAAAAACGCGAAAGCCCAAGACGCCAC
This sequence comes from Rhipicephalus microplus, assembly GCF_043290135.1. Taxonomy (NCBI): domain Eukaryota; kingdom Metazoa; phylum Arthropoda; class Arachnida; order Ixodida; family Ixodidae; genus Rhipicephalus; species Rhipicephalus microplus. Next base: position 110,015,315 of record NC_134704.1, read on the forward strand.
CCCAAATACGAAATCAGACCTTGTGTGTGGCGTACCGCGGGGTCTGGGACGAGTAAAAAAAAGGAAAAAAAAAGAAACCTAACGCGATGACGCCTCCACGAGACGCATTGAGGACGTCACAAAAATAACGTGCTTATGACGTTCACTTAACGTCACTGTGATGTCCCGCCCCTTCATACCATCCTCAAGTGAAATCGTAGAAGTCATCAGTTGGTAAAAATTTGTCCGATGACGCAGGCAGTGCTAAAGACGTTGCTGAAAGCATTCGAAGGGTGGCGGGTTAACATAAACACACTAAGTACGAAGAGAAGCAAGTGACCGTCCATGCATTCCGTACAAATGGTTAACCAGCGAAGCTGAAACATGCTGCCCCGCTGTTGCGAAGAGACGGTGCTTGGAATGTACATTGATTAGGTCGTCGGCGATATTACACGGCAGACATTTCGGGATGTTTTCTTGTTGAAGGAAACGTTGACAATTTGTCCCTAGCCCCGCCGCAATGGTCTAGTGGCTAAAGTAGTCGGCTGCTGACCCGCACGTCGCGGTATAAAATCCCGGCTGCAGTGGCTGCATTTCCGATGGAGGCGGAAGTGTTGGCTCGTATGCTCAGATTTGGGTGCACGTCAAAAAACCACAGGTGGTCGAAATTTCCGGAGCCCTACACTACGGCACTCTCATATTCATATGGTGAGTTTGGCACGTTAAACTCCACATATCAATGAATCATGAATTAGTCCCATAATCGCTATTATTCGTTGCCGTGTGTCTATTGCCAAATGCAAATCAACAACAGATGCGGATTCACTTAGTCGTTTCTCGACGACTTTGAGCCTTGGAAAATGCAAAGGAATCGGCGGGTAAACGTATTCGTTGATGGTGGTTAAATTTGGGAGGCTGCAATTATCAGCGATTCCTTGCAGGTACTACGGACCTGAAACTGAGCGACGTCGGCAGCAGCTGGAAACCACCGTAAAGGTACCCCTATGGCATTGCTCCATTGCTGCAGACACCGGATGCTGTCAATCGTTGCCAGGTCGTTTTCAAACCGCTGGTGGTCACAGACGTCGCAGCTGAAGAAAAAGTGCCACCAGAGAAACTGCCGTCGAAAGCGGACGTTTGCCTGGCGAATGCGCTCCCGCAGTCATCACGTTGACACTGTTGTTCCCGCAAAGCCGTTGGGCGTGCCGTTGTTGCAAGATTTGACATCGTGAGCCAACTTGGTGGCGTGCTTCGCAGGATACGCCCGTCACCAGCACATGCATTCCCGTTCGCGATTTAGCCCGGTTGGGACGTCTGTGGGACCGTTGGTGGTAAATAGATAGATAGATAGATAGATAGATAGATAGATAGATAGATAGATAGATAGATAGATAGATAGATAGATAGATAGATAGATAGATAGATAGATAGATAGATAGATAGATAGATAGATAGATGGATGGATGGATGGATGGATGGATGGATGGATGGATGGATGGATGGATGGATGGATGGATGGATGGATGGATGGATGGATGGATGGATGGATGGATGGATGGATGGATGGACGGACGTATGGATGGACGGACGGATGGACAGACGGACGGATGGACGGACGGATGGACGGATGGATAGATGGATGGATGGATGGATGGATGCTAAAAAAAGCGTGGGGTACGCAAAGGAATGCTTTGCATTCAAAACAAGCAAGGCCGCGCAGTTCCAGTGCTCTTCAGGCTTGACCCTATTAATTCGAAGCTCTCTAGGTTTAGTTTCTTGTTTGGTGCTGCATATGCTTCGCGATTAAAAAGAATTTGCCGTTTTTTGGCTACATTATTCTACTAACTAGCATTGCTAAGTCTTATTGTTTCTCATGCCAATTTGTGCCTTTTTGTTCATTCAGAATTCTTCTTTACAAAGCATTGTTATCCCTTCAAATATAGGTATAAAGAGACACGCTTCGTCATAAACGACTCGGGAACCCTCTCGGCCATGAGTAATAATACAAAGAGAAAGAGAGACATACTAATCTGAATACTTGATAAATTTTTAGCATTCAAATGATCACGCAAAAGCGATTTGAGGACGGAGAAAGTGATCTAAATTTTGTTGTAAAGGCTTCTACATTTTCTTTGCTAGAGTTGTATACGTTATATTTATCTGTGTAACCACTGCCGAATTGTAACATGACTGATTACACCAACAACGCAACCAAGTAATAGTTGCAGCGCAACTACGGAAGCAAGAAATAAGAAGGGGAAAAAGCGCTTGCTTACGCTGTTACGCTGTGACTACTACTTTTTTGCGCTGTTTGCATATTCAGTCACGTCCGACCAATTTGCCAATTTGCACGCCGCATAACCGGAACATGTTATTGTTATTCATGCTTGACAATGACCACATGACGAATGAGTGGCAGACAAATGAATAGAGGAGCGGAAATGCGTGGCCACATCATTAAGATATCATCTGAAAGTCAGCGCCACGCCTGGAGAATTAAAGCCCTTTTTCGAGTTCCAATAAACCTCAGGGAATGAAAACAGGCCCCTGACACCTCCAGTTTGACGACAGGTTGCGAAGCGATAGGATTCTGCGTCACTTTCACTTATCCAAACGTAATATATAGTTTGCCTTTGCTTCTAAGACTCGTCAGGATTTAGCGGAAAGGCGACATCTGGTGAAGGCACTCTCCGAGGAGTATTGATCGAATCTTTGTGCTAGGGCCACTCCCGTCACCCGAACAATTTCTTCACAGCTCTTGGAAATTGTTTACCTCTACCGTATTGTATCTCTTTATTTATATCATGCACTTTGTTTTTAAGCTTTTGTGCGCTGCCATGCCTTTTAACAACATGTTTGGTCTCGACAGGCGTGGGAAACAAATTGAAAAATACATAAAAAAATACGAACAAAACTATCCTTGTTCTTCATTTTCAGAAATGCGGTACTCAGACTGTCGTTCTCTTACTTATTTTCGGAAATCCTTGTTATTTACAAGGTAGAAGGCCGTGATAAAATTAGTTTTAATGCTCCTTTGAGTTATCAAATTGCGTCGCGCTATTTATCTGTTCCACAAAAGCAGCCAGGCGTACAAAAGCAGTCTCGTTTTCTGGTGCATCAGATTTGAATGCTTATATGATGTATGCTCTTAATATCTAGCATATGTGAAAGGGCCGGAGTCTGGTGCGTCATCAATATACATTTACATGTCTGCCATTACGGTAGTTAAAAGTGTACACGTTCTAGATCAAGTACGAATAGCCTTGTATTTCCAAGTGCCTTCTTGTTGTGCCACTACGAATTTCCTTCTCTATTTTCTATCTCAAACATTTTAACATATCTCCGTCTCTTTTTGAATGCGTATGATTGAGGCTTCTGTTAAGCATAAATAACCAAACGAAAACAAGTTTTTCATCGCGTTTTAACCACCACTTGGCCCACCTATGCAAACACTACCGCGAATTTTCTAGAATTTTAACTCTGCTGACTAAAAACTGAGGTATTATAAAAAATTAGGAGGCCACTACCTTTTAGAGTAAGAGCTCGTTTAAAAAAAAACACCACACCTTTACGTTTCTGTGCAATCGAAAAACCCAAACGTAGAACAATGACATATGCTTGGGTGTCTGGCAAGTGGAACGGAAGGGTTTCAAAACTGCTCAAGTGAATGGTGAACAAGAAGCGTGGGGATATTAAGAAAGGGGGCGGGCGGGGTTTGGTTGCTTTGAAATCATCGGAAAATTGAGCCAAAAGAAACATTAACAAAAAGCGCACCACACCTTCACAGTGCAAACTGTCAAAAAAGTTTATTGAAAGAAAATACACAAACTGGGGCAAAGAGTCACGGGGTTAAAATTCAAAATCATCAAACCAGGTTGTCTTCAGTGCTAAGAAAAAGAATTTTAGTAGCATGCAACATGCCGGATGGCCTCACTGTGTATGTCTCACCATGTCTGTAATAACGAAAAAATTCGCAGATCACACGTACCTGGGAATTAACGTTTTGCAAAGCATATGGAGGCAAGGTGACTGGGTTGCAATTTTTTTATTAGGCGACACGTCATGGAATGACGCTAAGTATGTGTACATATGTTGCACGCACAGACATATGTTGAAGACTAGCAGATGTGTAAGTAACCAATAGTTTACACTTGCGCAACAAGATCAACTGCAACATGCGTATTAACAACACCAGAAGAGGACATGAAGCGCTGATGCTCACGAAAATGCTGGCCCTGGACATTGCTACATAAATCGACTTCAGCGCATTGCAGCTAACCGCAATTGACGTTAACCCGACATGAAGGCTATCAAAGGTGTACATATATGAGGTGGCAGTAAAATTGGGTAGGCAGCACTGCAACCACTATTGACGTTTCCCAAAAATAAGCGTCTATTTGAATAGTAGTTCTGAGACCTTGCGTAGATCTGTGAAAGAATGCTTGACTGCCACCCAGAATGCTTAGGTTCTATTCCTGCTCTGAACCTGAAATTCACTTTGCATTTTTCGGGGGGGGGGGGGGGGGGGGGTCAAGGCTGCCTATGACAGGTTTTTCTTAACACTGGCATTTATTCTATGCTATCGTTGGGTCAACGCTACCAATGTCTGGTATTGCTTAACGCTCACGCATTAATAGTGCCAATATTTATTCTCGTCGTTGCTGGGTAGATACTAAGAACTGTCAATCACCTTCGTTACATACCCGCATGGCAGCGGCACATACCCGCCCGTTTGTATGCGCCACTGGCTGGTGGGAAGTGTTTGACGACGTACGCGACGGGATTGTAACATTATTCATGTCTAGACCAGCGCGTCATATTCGTCAAATCATCGTACCTTCCCATGGTAATTTCGGCTCACGCCCACTTAAGGGGGTGACCACGAGAGCACCGAACGTAAGCGTCTAAATAGATAGATACACTCAAAGCAGCGAAAATTCACTAAGATATGCCTCGCACATAAAAACTAATAAAGAACATCTTTGATCCTTCGTGTAACCTTCCGTTTTTTTTTTTTCAAGTTTGAGCGTTTGACAGCGCTAGCGTCTGACAGTAAAGACATGCAACTGTACTCACTGCAATGCAGTGAAAATTTTCTAACAATGTGTTTTCATCCATAGCACCTGATTATCTGATAGCCCGTTATTTAATCAATTGAGTGTCTGTCTTGTGGGAAACTCCGGCGCAGCAGTTTGCACAGTATATACAATACACACCCTCCCCTGCCATATGCAATGAACTTTTCGCGGCGTAGCCCACCCCTTATCTCGCCAGCTATACCCCTGAAAGTGCTCATCCATAGCCACGAAAACCTGTCTAAGCTTGTCTGCACCCGACAGCGGCAGCTAATCAAGTTTTAGTGTGTACATTAGAGTCTCAGATTTTAGTGTTCTCCTTTTCCCGCAATATGCAGTCGGATTAAGACTAGGCTTGGTGTTTTTTCTGCGGCTGAATCTTTTGAGTTAATGCGAAAGGCTATGGCACCCATGAACTTACATTTAGGCGCACGTGAACAAAAAACAATTCCTTACGAAATTTCACATACAACGTACATCATGATGATGTCACGTTATTGCACTTACAACATCATAAACTAATATTATTATTAATATTAAACGAGCCAGTCAAGAACAAATCTTGGTGAGCAGAATAAAAATATTGCCCTGCAGTATAGTGTCTGAGCTTAACGTATATTTCACCGATGTCAGGGAAGCGGGGTTCCTTTTAACCAATGCCTATTATTTTCACGTTGTCATATCGCACCCAATCAACGAAACCTAGAAGTTATGGCCATGACTTTACGGCACGTGCATGAACAGCTTGTAAGAATGAAACTTCCCTAAAGATGCCTAACTGTGGCTTATTACTAGACATTTCATACCTTACTCCAGTCAGGTCTTGCGAAGATGCCGTTCTTAACCACTGTATATGCATGGTGGATGCGATATTGCAATTCGTGCAAAGAGCGTGCCTGTTATCGCCTCCATTATTGAGAATTGTCAATTGTGCTCTAATATTTTTTATAAGGGTAATACTTCGACTACCAAGAAATAAATGAGACTCCTCACCCGTATGGTATTGATACTCTCTATTGCCTTTTACATTATACATACAATTTTAAGAATACTTTTATTCGCGCGTAATTGTTATCCATGTACCTCTAGAGATAGGCATTTTCATTGATATCATTGTACGATAAATGTTAAGTAAAGACCTTGCTGGTGAGAAATGTTTTCTATGGTGTGCTTTGAAATTATATTGGTCCATATGCTGGTGTAAGGCTCCTGAACAGTTACGCAATTATGCAACAGAAAACTTTCTCTACACAGTAATCCTCAGCGCGTACTTAGTATGCCTCCCTTTATGGCTTGCTTTGGTGTATGTAAATCATCATCATGAGCCTGACTACACCGACAGCAGGGCAAAGGCTTCTTCCATGATCCGCCAATGAACCCAGTCTTGTGCTTTCTGCTGCCACGTTATAGCTGCAAACTTTTATTATCATTGGCCCACCTAACGTTCTCTTTCGTCTTGCATTTGTTTTCTCTGGGAATCTAGTCAGTTACACGTAATGACCAACGATATCCTGCCTACGCGCTACATGCACAGCCCATGCCCATTTCTTCATCTTGATTTCAACTATGATATCGTTAACCTAGGCTTGTTCCCTGACCAACTCTGCTCTCTTCTTGTCTTTTGAGGTTACTTCTATTGTTTTCCTCTCCATCGCTCGCTACGCCGTCCTCTATATATGCCGAACGCTCTTCGTAAGCGTCCAGCTTTCTGTTCCGTAAGCTAGGTCCGGCATGATGCTGCTGTTATGGACTTTCCTAATGAGGATTAGTGGCAGATTACCAATCACGATTTGAGAATGTTTGCGAATGTTATCCGCTCCATCTTTATTCTCCTGGTTATTTCACTCTCATGGTCGGGCTCGGCGATTGCTACCTTTTCTAAGTAGACATATTTCTTTACAACTTCGATCTTCTCCCTGTCTATTCCAAAATGCTGTTTTCTGACGAGACTGCTGCACGTTCCTTTAAATTTATGCATTTTACTTTTCCGACCTACACTTCAGCTTCCCATGTCGAGTTAACGAATCATAAGCTGTAATTTATCATCTCATTCATCAAAGCAATTTCATTAGCTAATCGAAGGTTGCTAAGATACTCTCCATTAACTCTTACCCCTATCTCTTCCCAATTTAGGACCCTGAAAACATCCTGTACACACGCGGTTAATAGCAGTGGAGAGACACTTCTTTATTGAAATTCATTCACTTTCTTTATGGAAAACTATGGCGGCTGTGGATCCACTCTATATTTAGTCCATTATGTTTATGTAGGGTTCATCAATGCCCTGATTACTTAGTGCATCAATGCTGATGCCTCGAGAGTGTCAAACACCTTCTCGTAATCTATGAAGGCTATGTATATGGGTTGGCTGTATTCCGCACATTTCTATATTACGTGATTGATAATAGGAATTTGGTCTATTGTGGAGTAACCTGTAATAAAATCTGCTTGTTTCTTTTATTAATAGAACTCTAATGTCACCTTCCTTTTATTAGACAATATTTTTGTAAATAGCTTGTATAGAACAGACAGTAGGCTCATGAGCCCGTAATTTTTGAAGTCCTTGACGTCTTTTTTTTTATAGATTAAGATGATTTTGACGTTTTTTCTAAGGTTCCCGTGCCCTTTCTCTCAAGAGACATTTTATATATAAAGTGGCTAGTTGTTCTAACACACTTCACCACCATCTTTCAGCAGGTTTATTGTTACCTTATTCTCGCCAGCTGCTTTGCTTTTTTGCATATTTACAGGAGTTTAAATACTTCCCCCGTCATTACTGGTAAGATGTCAAATTTTTCTGGGCTATTATTCTTTTTTACGATATAACCCTGGTTATTTCGGCTTCTGTGCAGCTCTTTGTAGAAATCTTCCGCCATCTCAACTATCCTATTCATGTTGGTTATGACAATACCTTCTTTATCTCTTGATGCATACGTTCGCTTTCTGCTTATTCTCAAGTTTGTGCAGCTTTTAGCTTCTGCCGCTTTCAACAGCGTGCTCGATTCTATCATGGGTTCCTTTTGGATGTCAGCTACCTTACGCCTATTGATGAGCTTCGAAAGCTCTACTAGCTCTATCTCGTCAGTTTTATTAGAAGTTCTTGTGGTTTGTCGTCGTTTATTAAGATTTTGGCCTCCTGGGATAGTTTGCCAGTGTCTTGTCTAGCGACTGAACGTCCAACTTCTGTTCCACATTGTTTAATGATATCAGGAAGAGTATCATTCATTGTGTCAATGCTAATGTCGGTCACCTCGTTTAGAGCTGTGAATTTATTCTGAATTAAAATTCAGAATTCCTGTACTTTTTCACCGCTAGCTCTTTTTTGGCTTCTGGCGTATCATTTTATGCCTTTGATTGTTTTTAATCCAGATGAATTTGAGATCTTGTAATTCTATGGTCATTGCATAGTCTCTTGCGAACTACTTCTACATCCTGTAAAATGCCTAGCTGTGCACAGAGATTAAAGTTCAGTTCATTTTTAAATTTACCATTTGGACTCCGCCGTGTCCACTTATGGTTAGTCCGTTTTCTGTAGAAGGTATTATGATCCGTTTATAATTGCGTTCTGTGCACTCTACTAATAACTGTTCTCTGATATTTCTAGAGCCGATGGTATACTCCCCCACGGCATAGTCTCTGACCTGTTTCTTGCCTAGTTTGGCATTAAAGTCACTCATCAGTATAGTCTACTGTGTATTTACTTAATAACTGCATACTCTACGTCTTTGTATAAGCTTTCAACCAGATGTTCTTCATGGCTCGATGTAGGCGCGTACACCTGCACCATCTTTATCTTGTACCATTTCATGGCAAAATTATATATTGAAGCACAAATATAAAAAGATTTTTTTCATGGCGAAAGACATATCAGAACTCAAAAATATAAAGGAATCTTGTGTTGCCAGATATGCTACAAGTTGAAGCAGTTTCAAAAATTTTCAAAGTGCGCCAACATTAAAGCAGTAATGAATACTGCGGTCCTTTCTGTACTAATCATTACGCACGTAGTCACGATTGCAATCATTGCCAATGACTGTAACTAACAGTAATGACTGAAACAACCATGACTATTCTGTTCAATACTTTTTCACAGCGAAACACCATCGGCAAGACATTTCTCACAACAGAACAGTGTAAATGACACTTGATGTGAGAAAGAAATTCTGTTGAGCTCCGCTGAATGCTATTTAAAGGCAATCTTCAGTCAATTTTCAGTTCTGCGAAGATCTCAGGCATCCAGATTGCGACTTTTATTAAAAAAGAAAAGGAAGTAACTTGTGGTTTTGCTCAAATAGGTGCTGGCCGAATAGTACATTCTACAGTCTTCAAATATGTCTTATCACCCCACACTAACAACATCTTCGTTATGAATACACGGCAATCCGTAGCAACCAGTTATCCGTACAAACACAACTCCCAATATGAAGGGCACAAGCAAATCGCGAGTGTGTGCTATAACTCCGAGTGCTGTCGACAGTTTGGGTGATGCCTCCCTGTCGGCTAAAGTGCAATTATGTCGCCTGGTGTCGTTTGCAATGCGATGCATTCTCTGCGTGCTTGGAGCACAACACAAACTGCGTAGCAGTGGAAGCCTCCCGTACACTACTGCACTTGGATGTCCGCTTAGCTCGCTCGCAAGAGTATCGGCCTCCGGGGAAGAGATGTTTTATTGAAGTGCGCTTGCGTGAAAGGCAGCCACCATCGTAGGCGGTGCCTTGGTGGCAGGCTGCTTTACGAGCGCCGCCCAATATTGGCCGTTAGCGGAGCGAAAGCAGCCACGTGTCGCAGAATGAGAAATCACGAAAAGAAAAAAACTTGGTTAGAACCTATCAAAACTACAATGAACTTCAACGGTGCTCGCGAAAGCTAGAAAAGTGGGAATGTTTAAGTGCGGAGGAAGGTCAAGCGTGCGCATCGTTTTTTGCTTCAGAAACTTTGGGCAACCACTTTTTTGTTGTTGTTCTTGTTGTTGTTGATGTTGTTGTTGTTGTTGTTGTTTAGATACTAGCGCCATAAGCGAACTGACACGTTCTTGCAACACAATATTTTTAGGTGAGTTTTAAGCTCTAATGGCACCATCTTGCACGATTTTGATTGAGAGCAAACTATACATGTTGTGTGAGAAATGCAATATAAAGAGAAAACATTTAAAGCTGTTCCGATGACAAATTAGAAGTGAGGAGGCCACTGATTGCGTAATATTATGAAAGAAGAAAAACGAAACGCCGCTCATGAAGCAGTTTACCCAGGTGAGAACAAATCCGCGACACCTATTTCACAATACAGTAATCATCTGCCTATGTTAGCTCTGAAGAGCATATTCAAAATAAACCAAGCAATAAATTCTTTGAAATCGGCCAGAGCTCTTGAAAGTCAGCTAAAATACCACAAATGCGTGCGTAATGAGTTCGAGGAGAGTGGTATAGCAGTAAAACATGGTACAGTGTTGGCATATCCAAATATCAAAGATGGTTCGATATGCTAGCTTTTGTAAAGTTCCACTAATTTTAACACGGCTGAACTAATCAGGCTAGGAAAGTGCATTACACTGAACAAAAAAAGTCAAGACATCTCTGAACAAAACTTAACCTCATCATTCCTTCAAAATGTATATAGAAAGCACTTCCAACTCGCTGCTTTCTCTTTAGGTATATTAAGTATTTAGGTGCTATGGTGTATACGTAATGATGCTTCTTAGCTGCAACACATTGTTTGTAGAGTCGTAACAATGTCTACGTCAAAGCAATGCCTCCACTAACTCGACTTGAAAGAATGCGTATACTGACTCACATTTACCGCTTTAATTCATTTGTCCTATGACCGATTCCTGGAGGTCACTGAGTATTTTTGCATAGGAACAACACGACACGAAGAATTCAGGAAGGTGTGACATGAACAGCTGCGCAGTGAAAAAAAAATAGACGTTGATCCCGCTCACCTGCTTTAAATATTCTTTGACGCGATGCGTCGGCGCGTCCAACAGGATGTTTGATTCGCCTCTCCGTCCCACTTCACGAAACACCTTGCGTAGCTCTTCACCGGGAGCACACTGCCGTAGTCGGAAGGTGACGTCACCCGTTGGGGACAAGCGCAGCACTTCTCGAAGTCGGAGGATAGCTGTGAAGAATTTAAGCAGCAGTGAAATATGATGTACTAATGAAATGTTGAGCATGTAGAGCTTTAGCGAGAGTTCGCGTGCAGGAATAAACCTATGTCAATAAAACCACTGCCGTGCTCGTAAACAAAACAAATGAGGCCTGCAGCTTATCCCTGTTTTTATATGTTATTTATTATTTTCATGCACTTTTGCTTCGTTTTTTATATATTTTATAAGCCGTGCTCGCGCTTTATTATGGTAGTGGCTAGTCTTTCTTACCAATAATAAGGATAGTCTAAAATCACAAAAATCAAAGAAATTCGCGCGAAAGAGAAGCTAGACAGGGTTCCTAATAATGCATTCACATAGCTCCAAGAACAACAAGACAAAAAACAGTACAATCGTGTAGCCATAAATTTCACATATATACGCTTCGTATTTAATTACAATGACACCAAAAGTTAATTAGGTAGCGCCACTGAAGATGAGCAAACTCCAGTCTTACGGAAAGATGACGTGTGTGTAAATGAAGTTGCACAGAACGCGACATCGTAGGCCAAATAGTGTTCATATCATCAGCCCTTATGTTTCCACTTTATCTGCTTTAGTGAACCACTCATTTCTGGAATGTCACTCACTCTCAATAGTGCACATTTTAGCAAGGCACACTTTGTTCCGGGGCCTAGCATTTTTCTGACACACAAAGGACAACGCTTCTGTGCCTTTACATATTGCAGTAGCTCGTGTGCCTGATCGTCGTGTCATGAACAACCTAATAATATTTCTTTCGCATCTTCTTCCGCATGTAGACTTGAATAATTGGGACTTCTGAAGGTAAAATTTGCGTAAACAGTACTGTTGGCGATTTACTACACTCCTCGCATCTGTGCATAACCTCTGTTTCTTCTTTTCGGGAGGAGTATAGTGGAGTGTCGCGCCCTTAAACTGGCAACACTTTTCCTCCTCCTTCCCTACCTCCTCTCTTCCACAGCGTGTCTTACAATCAATATCAAGTATTAGCACCATCAATCGAGCAAGCAATCATCATTTTAACGTGGCCAGGAACAGACATAAGATATTTCAGCAGACGCACGTAAAAATCAAACAATAAATATAAGCAATGCATTAAAGACAGATTTCACATAAAGATATCAAATAAAAGGAGCAAATACGCACAGACAAAAAGTGATCAACGCAAAATGGAAAAAATAAAAATACAGGAATCAGAGAGAAAAAAATGGGATATCCACACGACTATGCGGAAGGCTTTCTGAAAGACGGAAACTGGAAGAATATGTACTTTGTGAAAAACTGTGTTACGACAGAGCAAGACTCAGATAAAGATATTGACTGTGGACTATGAAAAGCATGCAGATTAAGAAAGCTAGCTATATAGAGACTGTATATTACGAGCACTAGAGTGTTGGATGAAGTTTGCAGGTACATGAAATGAACAATGCTTTCTTGTTAACTAACACGAAATTCAAAAATTCATACATCTGAGAAGTAAAGGGCAGGATATCACACCATGCTTTTAAAAACAGCAGGTCAACGCGATGTGGCCGACAGCGAAGTGATGGCTTTGGTAACAATGCGGCAGTGTTAAAACCAGATCCAGAGTCATTTTCAGCGAGACGATTGTTTTCGATGCATATGAATTTTCTCTGGACTCGCACAATGGCGGTACTGCCTGATTTAGGTATGATAATCCAGATCACAGATGCATATTCAAGTTGAGAAAGACATATTGCGGTGTGCGACATGTAGAAGAGAGTAGAAGAACCAGTTTCTCGTGAGATTCTGCAAACACACCCCAAAAAACGAAGGCCACGCAAGGCAGCACGTTTAGTGTGAGCAGAAAAAGTTAGCATGCTCTCAAACTGAACACCAATAACACCAAAATTACTGAACATATAAGCTTTAGATAAGAACGTGGTATTAACAGAGCATGAAAAACACACGATGGTTGTTTTGTGATATATATTGATGAATTTGGTCTTTCAGGTAATCAGGTATCGGTTATTGTTGTCGCGAAATTCGGATAAAATCTTAAGTCTGGCTGCAGCAGCCGACAGTCGTTAACTGAATAAATTTCATTAAACATCTTGATTTCATCGGCATATAAGATAGAACAAGAATAACAATATGCAAAAGAAAGATCGTCTACATAAAAAATAAGGGTGAGCCTAATACCGACTCTTGAGGGACCTCACTATAGTAACTTGGTGCAAAAAGGCGTTCAACCATTTGCGGCCACTTAACACAGATAGCTTCGCCAGTAGATGCACAACTGAAGAGTCAACGTCAAAGTTTGCAAAACCAACCAGCGTCACTGAGTGGCTAACTGCGCCAAAAGCCTTGTTCAGGTCTCAGGAGACTAAGTCAACCTGTTCTCTCCGAGAAATAGGGGGGGGGGGGGGATTTGCATCATAAAACTAGCAGGATATGCGGTAGATGAGCGGCCAGGGAGAACCCAGTGTTGACTGGGAACTAATGACACACAATAATGACAATGACACACATTATGTCGGGAAAAGCCGATTCAAATGCATTCGATGTTTGGAGTGTCTGTGTAACAGTTTTCCCACCACTACTTATTTATGCTACCAGCAAAAGCTGTCTGATTCAACAGTTTCTTATGTCATATATATTCTGCGAAAGTCAATTATTTTTGCCGGCACAAGATCCTTTCCACAGCTCCACATAAAATCACGTAGTGAATTTGGAAATATACCATAGACCAAAATATCTAGGAAATACTCTAAAGAATCAAAGTAATTCCATGGTATACTGGAGGTTCATTGTCACGAAGGTTTCTTTTCGGGAAAGTGCGAGCCAATGCAGGCGTGGAAATAAAAGTCCATGACAGGATCGAGAGGCAGACGGTGCATGTCCGACTGCGCATTTGGTGCGCAGTCACAGTAAGCGTCTATGTGCGTTCCGACTAAGCCACGACACGCTTCCATTGAAAATATTTCTCTTCTGTCATAAAGAACCACCCTCTTTTTTTGCTCGCCGCTTGTCTGGCAACGGGAGGAGACTTCCAGCTGAATCGTTTCAGGCCTAGAAGAACCACGGCGGGCAGATAAATAACAATGGCTTGAGCCGAGTGACAGCCCAGGAATTAGATTGCAAAAGCAAAGCAAAAAAAGGAATGCAAAACCTACGCAACATGACAGATGCCGCGACATCGGGAGATTCGTGCCAGAGAAAAATCTGATCGATAAAAGAGAAAAAATTTGAAGGGGAGGGGGTTTTATGAAAGATAAATTGTATACGTCTGCACGTACGTTTGTGTAAAGAACAAAGAGGAGCACAATAGCTTACATGAAAAGGTAATCACTGGTGGAGGCATTTCATCGATATTAAAAAGATAAATTTCTAGCAACCCGAGAACAAGCAAACTACGTAAAATATTGTATTTGAACGCGTCAAGACGATGCAAATGGCAGGAAGAAATAAAAATGTCGAAGGAAGAAATAAAATGTCAACTAGAATTGCCAGAGCATCGGCTGCGATTCGTTTTACATGGTTGACCCTTGAGACGTGCTGTTTTAATACAAAGAAACACACACTAAAAGCAAAGGTAAAGTCCAGGTCAAGTGCGAAATAAGAACCGTTTATTTGATGAAAACCTGGCACATATATACAAGGCGATAGAAAGAAGGGAAGTGTGAACCTGCACAAAGTACTCGAAAGGAGAGCAACCATCTGCGTCTTATCGTCAATTCTGGCCTTGTAAACTTTCTAAATTTTCCTGTAAAAAATTTTTTATCGTATGTGACATCTATTGATGGCCCGCTAGCACAGATGTCTGTCTGCTCGACAACACCACTGTTGTATCGTGATCTAAAGAAACGGGGCAAAGAGAAATTATGAAAGCTTTCACGAAGCGCAAGCTTGGCGAAGGCGTGTGTTCTGCCCGTACAACTTTGGACGATGCTCCTCCTGATCGCTTGAATTGTAAAACAGCGCCCTTGAAAAGTGTAAAATTGTTTTCAATGGCAATTCCTGCATTTGAAAAATACTGAGAGAACTTGCTTAACGGACATCGAATTTTGTCAATATTAAATAGCAAGGTTGTGACTGATAATGCAATAAAAGATCTCAATTCAGACAATCGAGGTTACCGTGAGCATAAATACGCATGGATGCAAATGGTAAGCTACTGTTAACTGTTCTTTCTAAGTCTCACCTGGAGTGAAATCTATTTTGGCAGCGCATGGCGTAAGCTAGTTTCAGAAAATTCAGTTAGCCTGAGGTTCTTGAGTACACCATATAGTATCAAAGTATTTTAAGCATGAAGTCTGCAGGCAGCAACTAAATGATTATCTTGAGATTTTCAAACAGAATTGAGAGTACTCGCTTCAGCAGTGTCAAGGGTTATAAGACAATATTTAGGTTCACATATATTTCATCCGTCGGTAAACACTACGTAAACAGGGTGGCTAGTTTTTCACTAACGGAGAGGATACTAGAACCTTAGAAGAATGCTAAAATTCTTAATTCATAAATAAGAAGATCACAATAACTTGAAGAATTACAGGCTGATCAGATTTCTCTCCGTCGTTACAAGTTATTTACAAATGTTACAAAAGATTTTGGACAGGCTACCTAATAATCTACCACATTCATACAATCAATCAGTTATAGAGAAATGCTCAAAATACAGCTAATCATTTTACATAGCTAGCATTATTTACGTGAAGGCATTTGATTTCGTAGAAACACTAGTAGTCATGCAGACACTGCATAATCAGAGCGTCGACAAAGCGTATATAAACATCTTGCAAGAAGTCTCCAGAGTGTCAACAACCACCATAAAGAAGCGACAGAGTACCAATCAAGGAGGGTGTAAGACAAGGGGATATAATCTCCCCAATACTATTTACCACGTGCTTAGAGGAGGTTTTCAGTGGCCTAGAACGAGAAGAGTTAGGGATAAGAGTCAATAGAGTGTGCCTTAGTAACCTACGATTGGCTGATTACGATGCATTGCTAAGTAACTCAGGGGAAGAATTGCAACTCATGATTATAGAGTTCAACAAGGAGAGCAGAAAGGTAGGTCCTAAATTAATCTGCAGAAAACGAAAGTAATGTATAGCAACTTCCGAAGAGAGCAGTGCTTTGAGATAGGTAATACTGCACTTGAATTTGCAAAAGATTGCTTCTACTTAGGGCAATAAATAACTACGGAGCCAAACCACGAGACTGATCTTGCTAGAAGCATAAGAATAGAGTGTATCACATTCGGAAAACACCCTCAAATCACGAGTGGTAGAGTGCCACTATCCCTTGAGGGCAAGGTATATACCAGCGGCATCTCGCCGGTACTTGCATACGTAGCAGAAACCTGGAAGCTTACTAAAAAGGTTAGGCTTAAATTGAGGACGACGCAGTGAGCGATGGAAACGAAAATGATAGCTGTAACCTTAAGAGACAAGAAATTAGCACAGTGGAACAGGAAGCAAACCAGGGTTAAGGATATCATAGTTAAAATAAAAAAGAATAGGACATGGGCTGGTCATGTAGTGCGTAGGCAGGACAACCGCTGGTTATTAAGAATATCTGACAGGATTCGAGAGAAGGCAAGTGGGAGACAGAACGTTAGGTGGGCAGATGAGATTAGAAAGTTTGTGGGTATAAAATGGCAGCAGCACGCACACGACCGAGTTCACTGGCGGAACATGGGAAAGGCCTTTGTCCTGCAGTAGGTGCAGCCAGGCTGATGACGATGATGACGATGACCACGTGAAGCGGAGCACAGCTTTAAAATTTCCTAAACCACCCAGAGGTCGACATTCGGTTGTGGTGGGGAAATTGCGCATAAGTGTATGATGGACACGGTCATGATAATTTCTCAAAAAGGTGCCATTAGGCGAAGTTAGACGCGTTTGATTATCGAAACCGTGGCGATCGCTTCTTTTTGATCTCCCCTTCACTATACCCTTCATGGTATCCTCTCCCAAGCCACTCTGCCCTCACGCTGAGCACCCCTCCCATGTTCCTCCTAGTATCGCGTGGCATACGTCATCGCTGACGCGGTGCTCGAAACACCGTCTACTTCCGGTTGCCGCGACTACGTCCGCTGACTCTGTCAGTTGCGTCGCAGCTGCGTTCTTGTTGGCGAACCATGGTCGTGCCTACACGATTATGGATCCTACGCTGCGCTATCGCAAAACACTCGGGTTTAGTTATCGAAGTTACGATACGGACTGCAGTAGCTGAGTCATCAGCGGGCGCACGGACATGGGCTGCATGACGACCAAGAAGTAGAGCGGACTGCTACTTGCACACTGAGCGGAAGTCCTAGGCTCTTGATCGACCAATCACAGCATATTTTGATCACCGCGTGAGAGGTATTCCAATGACGCGTCACGCGAAGGCGAGAAAGGCCTGGAAAGAAGGAAAATTTATTTCTTGGAATTTGTGGGGCTTTGCTGGCTCGTAGCGTTGCCACATGAAGAATTGTTGATCCAGACGACTTTCTGGACACGATGCGCGCCTTTGCTTGAAACGTTTAAAAAACATCAGGGGTGGTTGGGCGGTCCCTGATAGAATGAAAATTGAGGGCATGTATCAGTAAGTAGCGGTCATCACAAACATTCTTGCAAAATTTTCGAAAGCCACATTGAAGACCTGAGATATCATCCCGCAGCAAGCATAGTTTTACGCGTAGTCAAATTGCAAACCCTAAGCATGAAAGGAAACTTGAAAGTATAATAAATTGAAATAAGCATTACAGGAGGGCGTCTTTGATAGAGTGCAGAAAAAAGAAGCCACTGATTGAAAATTTCTAAATTATCTCGGAATTCGGAAACTCGGAATTGATATCATCAACTAGAATTTGTACGCTTTTGAGCAAACGAAATATGCACGTGATCAACGAACGAGATCATAAACCAGCGAAATGCCTTCTACCGCAAAAAGCACATCACTCAAGCATGAAAATAGGTCAGCTAAGATAACTGACTATTCTATATCTATGTTATTTTTTTTTACTTTTCTCGACTGCCTTTTCGACATATATCATGTAGTTAAACTACAAAATAAAAATATGGCCGAAGGAAAGTACAAAAAAGTGACAAATGTGATAAACAAGTTACCTACAAAAGTCTCCCTATATGTCTTGAATTGTCGAGCAATGAAGGAAGGTATGAAATACTGAAAAGAAAAGTCTAACGGAGTGCTCATGTAAGAAAGGCACTCGTTGTGAAAACTGCATTTGAGAAAACCAGAACCCAACAAGCTGCTTCATTAACATGAAAAACGACCCTACGCGGTTCACCGCATCTGCAGTGAGGCCAGCTGCAGATGCGCTAGTCTACCCTGCATCGACTTCACCAGCATACAAAGACACCACAAAAACGCAAGACGTTCTCGCAAGACGACGCAGATTTCCCAGCAGCACAGATTGCGTGAAGCACGACGATTTGTGTAACCACGTCCATAACTTCGCATTTTTTTCGTACTATTTTGTTCTCATTTCCGCTTCTTCTCGTTCTATGCATTCTGGGAGAGGCAATCACACATAACTTGGTTAACGTAAACGTCTTTCATATTTCTTTAAGTTTTCCAATATAAGGCGCCGTTTATTAGTAAAAACGTTGATGTCTGCAGAGGCTTCTGCACAGCGGCACCCATGGATTGTCATTCCATTTTAAAATGCATTCACACACACAAAAAAAACGTGATTGATCCCCTTTTTCGGAATCGGTGTCACACGTAAGTGAAACGAGTCCTCGCAGGGATAGTGGAGCATTCACTGTGCATGGTTCACCACAAGGGCGAAGGAATTAACGCTGCAATAACAAACTTCGATGCCACGCGAAAAATATTCAGCTGCTTGAAATTTGCAGCAGCGCGCACCTCAAGCAGTGAGCACACTTGAAAGGAGCATACACAGGATAACAGCGGACAAACAACTGCCGCGATTCTCACACTGTGTGTTAGCAGTGAGCTCCTTTCGTAAACGCAGCCTCAGCAGCGAGCAAGTCGACGTTCACACTCCCTTCACTTGAAAGAAACTTGTGGTGGAAGAAAAAGAAGCCGAATCCCAAAAAAAAGCATGCCCGCGAATGAGCCATCACGCTAGAGAACTTCTATAGCCATTTTGACCACGCCATTCGGAGAAGCACGCGCACAGCAACGCACGGCTGGTGCGGCACGACAACCTTTAGAGAGAGCGTGCCCTACGCGCGGTCGTCGTGCCATCTCGCTACTGATGACCAAAACGCACTGAAGTTTCCTAGCTCTGAAGACCGCCAACGGTACATGATCTATATAAATAGCTGGCCCTTAACGCGTGAAGGGATAATCACTCTGTGGTGTAGTGGTTAGTGTCGCGCGCTGAAGAGCGCGAGGTCGCTGGTTTGATGCCCCACTGCGAAACATTTCCTTCTCGTCTTTTTCCTTTGCAATTATGTATTTAATTATTGTAATAAAAAATAAAAAAGGACTTGTCGCACCTACTTGGCGACGGTTACAACTGTCTGTCTATTTGACTTACAAATATAGAAGTAAAAACAAAATTGCATAGATACAGTGCTACTTAGATAGTACAGCTCAAAAGTTGTTAATTGGGCAGGACAAATACGTAGCTGCCTTGCTTACTTTTAACATTCTGTGCAATCATGTTATTAAATGTTTACGTCATATCCGTGACGGAAATACGTCACCGAGCCATGGTGGACCCCGGCATAAAACACTATCGGGATAAAAAAAGGGGTCAGACAGACGAACAGCGTGTACTCTCTGCCGAAGCGTTCTCTGCCGTTTTCGTCGCCTTTTTACCCGCTTTCATTTTACTGTAATTGTTTTATTGGTTTCTCGGGGACATGAAGTGAAATTGTGGTCCGTTGTTACGCGCTTGCTCAGTACGTCTCGATGCAGTCGGAACACAGAAGAACAAAACAAAAAGGATTCTGTTTCAATGTTGTCATTGCGCATGTGTGGTGCTTAGGTAAGAAACAAAGTTCTGTCTTTAAATCGCGGTGCGTTTATGGCCTTGCAGGTACGTGGGCGCATGCACATTGCAACACAAACGTAGTTTGCGGTTGTGATTTAAAATTGTGCGATCGTTACTTTAAAATTGCAGGAGAAAAAAAGCAGAATCTAAGAACGCGGTCTTTACTGTGTGAAAGAATTTTCTTTCATTGATCGTGAGAGGAAGACTTGCCATCTTGCAGACAAAGCAGAGTTTACATCGCTTCCGGTTGAAAATCCTCAATAAGCCTTTATTGTGATGTTTGAAGCGAGAATATAAATTTAGTTGTTTTTTTAAATACCCTATGTTGCTTAGTTACTGAGTCAATCATCGTTTTGTACTTGCTTTGTTTTAAAAGTACACTATGCTAATGTTTGAAACAAAGATCGCAGTATCCATACATGTTTACGAGGCGCCACAAAAGAATGTCGAAAAAAGGAGGTAGAAAAAAGGTCCAGAATTTCGCCATACAATAGGCATAAAACAGAACGAAGTGTTCAACAAGACAGCGAAGACGACAGAAGTTTACTGAGTACTAATATAAGCTATGATCAATAGATTACAAGCACTGAGCAAGGAGACTCACATGTTTGCTATGTCAATACCACAGTTATCAATAAGCAAGCACTTTATTATAATGCCGTATGATTGAATATCGGCTACGCAATGATGTTCTCCTCGAGGACAACTTTATTACCACGACACTCGTGCACCTTGTATAGATGTTCATTCTTCTCTTAGCTACATTTTACGTGCACGCCACTACTGGCTAACGTCCAGCCATCGTTGCTTTGCACATACTTCGCGTTTTTTCCATACTTCACACGCTTCGCGATTTCGGCAGCGCATCAAGCAGAAGCACCACTGGCGGAATCTTACACAGACCATCACGCAGCACATCGATACTTGCACAGCCAACCAACGCCACGAAAATTCCCCCAAGAAATCAGCCGGTCTACTTCAGCGTCTCGCACGTTTCACATTGGTCTTCATAGCTTTACTCGGTCCATTTCTGAAGCCTTCTGTCAATATTTACTGGGTTATTGCCTCCAGTGACTACTTCACCAGGTAGAGCGAAACCCAATTTGTTGAGCAAGCAACTGCTCCTGACGTGGCTAAATATTTTATGAAGAAAATTGTTCTCAGGCATATTGTGGCTTAGCTGTCGTCATGACAGAGTGTGGTACCAGGTTTACGGTATAAGTGCTCCAAGATATTCTGTGACTGAGTGGTACGAGAAACCGAACAACACCTGAATACTACCCGTAGATTAGTGGTTCAACCGAACGCTTTAAAAAAGTGATTACATATATATTCTTTTGAAGTACATATACAAGTACCACAATTTGTAAGGAATGATCCCAGTTGTCTACAACACTGCTCTTCGGGATCTTCGGGACACTACCACTTTTGGTTCTTTTAGCCTGGTGTGTAGCATTGACGTCAATATGGTGATCAAATTCACGCTGTCACCAACTCCGCCCGACTCGGTTACCCCGAATACAGACGTATTTGTTCCGTGCCGAAGAAGGCGAAAAGCTTCTAGCTTACGTATTTTGTCGCGTAAAAATTGCAGTGCTGGCCGGTACAGCACCACTTGCAGGGCTTTAGCCTACAAGCTGGTCATTCCAGTTTCGGTTGGTACCCGTACACGCCACCAAGGATGCTCAGAAAATTGGTATGCCGGAATTTTGTAACCTACAGCAGTTTTCATTGGCTCAGAGAAGTGAAGTACGAAGTTTTTTCAGTGGACATATCGCACCACACCCGTATATAGAACACGCATTTCTGGTGTTCATGGTTCAAGAAAGCCCCGCCGCTTACAAAAAACTTGCAGCCCCTCTACAGGAATTCTACAGAGCATTAGTCTACCGGGATGCAGAATATATGCAAACAAGTGACGAATTTTCTGTCACTCCTGTCACACCCGCGTAGGCAATGGGTAGAAAGTGTGTGTTTAGAAGAAGTTTATTCTATCATAAGACGCAACAAACCTAAGGAACGAGCGTCTGTACGGCAGGCACAATAACAAACAAAAGACAAAGTACAACATACATAACACATTTAAACAAATGTGTCCAAGTCCATAGGATGTGCATAGTTTACGGTACTAATAACTACATACACTACATACATACACTAATCGCAATATGGACAATATACATGATGATATATGTACAGAATTTACAAGACTTGGTGAAGATGTTAGAAAATATGTACAACAGGTATCAATATTCATAAGAGTTACATAACTTACAGCGTTAGAATAAAGTGCATATATAGAAGAGCTCACACCCATATGGGACATACACAAACACATAAAAATAGTAAACACATACTGATTACATGCACTAATCAGACATTGACCGGTGACCTGGCTATAGGAACCAGGCCAGGTGGAAGACAAATTGAACGCGTCTGTCAACTACGGACAGAAATCGGCACGACCATTGTCGCAGAAATTCTTCCTCTCCAAGGAAGAACAATTCCTGTGACAGAAACGATAAGAGTTCAGAGTAGAGGCGTTCCAGAATCGGAAAGAGAGCACGATGACGATGACCTGCCACATCAGCTTCGCATCTATTACTAAGTAAATACTAAGTAAATGCTAAACACACAGACCTATCACACTTCACTATTTAACACCCACCACCCGGTATATATACACATGTCTTCTTGACCAGCCATTGAGTTCTGGTAGAAAAATTGCTATCCTTCAAAAATTTACCTTTAAACGTATACAGAATACGTGCAAAATTATGGCGGCTGTGAGGAAGCCATAAATTACACACATCTCTTATTTTGCACTTGCCTAATGTGCAACGATCTTTTAATTAGAGATGTTTATATCTGATATCAGTTGCATGACGCTGCAGAATAGCTTCAGCTTTTCTGCAGACATTCTCGGGACTAGGGTGCCTGGTGGGTGACTGATGGGTGATTGAAAGGTAAACCTATTTAGTTATTTTTATGGAATATGTCATGAACGAGAATATATAAATATATTCGTATCTCATATATACATCCACACATGTACTCACAGGGAATCAAACCTACGACCTTCACAGGGAATCGAACCTGTGACCGTCGAATAACGAACATGTTATTCGAAGGTCACAGGTTCGATTCCTGCTCACAGTAAGTTATTTTTTTCACCCACTTTTCTTTCTTCTTATTTACATGACATTGGTTTTAATAACTTCTCTTATACAATCCTTGCATTATTGTCTGTTAGATCTCATATATATATATATATATATATATATATATATATATATATATATATATATATATATATATATATATATATATATATATATATATATATATATATGCAGGCATGGTGGTTGAGTGGCCGTAGCGTTGCATATAGTCTAGTAGATCCTCCGTGAGCGGCCACAACGTGGTTTATTTCGACGTTTCGGCCTAGAGTCTGGCCTTCATCAGGAATCCTGATGAAGGCCAGACTCTAGGCCGAAACGTCGAAATAAACCACGTTGTGACCGCTCACGGAGGATCTACTAGACTATATATATATATATATATATATATATATATATATATATATATATATATTGTTTCTTTAGATAGAATCGTAGATCATTCACGAGGTGAATGATGACGAGCTGGGCGAAGCACCAACCAACGCACGCACGACACACGGGCGGATGTTCAGACGGATGAACGGACTGATGGACGCTTTGCCCTACTCATCAACAATTACTCCATGGATATGTGGTGACACTGTTTTTATTGACATTTAGTGCAATTTTATGACCTTGAAAACTGGCTACTATGACGACATGGGACGACACGAAACGCACGACCCATGACGTAAGGAGCTTCCGCCCTCAAAAAAAAATGCACCAGATGCACATTGTCCCCTCTACAAGATGCGCTGTGAGTTTTCACAGCTCTTCTCTAGAAACCATGACCAAGTGCAGTGTGGTCCTGTGGCCTTCAGTGATAAACGAACACCTTACCTGCGCAGTAAATAACCGACGGCTACTTTACGTCACCGTGTTTGTTCCTCGCACTTTTTTCTGTCGCTACTTTATTGAGAAGCACGCAGTCGCACCTCCTTGGAGCTGATCACGTCACAAAACGGGGAAAGAGGACGGATTTTCGCCAGCAGACGAAAGTCTTGCCACGTTGAGATCAATGCTACTAGTAATGAGTCCACGTTATAATGAAGCTTGCTTGGCGGGCCCATTGGGAAGTATGGAACCCGGACTGCAGCCACGGTATCGTATTGTGCCACAGGGCTGGCTTTGTAAGCGGTATACACATGGGGAAGCAAATTTTAGACATTCTGTACTCTGAGACGTGGTCCGCGCTGAGCATTGCTGATAGTCTTGTTAAACTGAATACACCAAAAGTGAAAAAAAGAATTGAACGTTGCTGTATAGACTTGAGAGGGGAAAAAACAAATAATTGTAAGCAGTAGAAAAATATTGGTAATGAAATTGCGAAGTTAACCTGGCTGAAAAGGGTCTGAGAGATACAATAGCACAAATAATTCGGCTGTAGTTAGTGTTCATTCGCATTTAGACTTGACAAGGCGCACACACAAAGCCGGAAACAAGAAGAGAAAGATCCTAACAGCACGGGTACCTACTCGCAACAACAGTGTGTTTGAAAGAAAAGCAAGTACATATATATCACCTCCGTTGCACTGCCTAGCTTGTTAAACAGTTAGCAATGTTTTCCTTCCTGTGTCCGTGTTTTTGTGCGCGGCTTCTTCAGTGCAAGGAGGAGAGGCACAAGTACTGCAAGAAGAGAAGTGTGTATACCTGGGCTGATACCTTTCCACTTGTGTCATTCGTCCGGCCGTCTTTCGTATTCGCGAACTCTGCTAAGGTCGCGCTGACGTGCACAGACAAAAGCAGTCGGAAGACGTTAAGGGCCACAGGCCTTCCAGATTCGTCAGCTTTTCCACTACTGTGTAGTTTCTCCAATTTTTTTCTTCAAGTCTAATGATCCTACAATACAAGGTCATTGTGAATTAACGCCTGAAGTGTTACCTGATTTGCTTATATTATTTTCCTGCTGCTCCCTATTATCTATAAACTATAATTGATAATGTATACGCAATCGATGATTTTCATAGTCAGGTGTGTTACGGAATTCTGTTTGGTTGGGAAAAAACATAGTGGTATAAAACAAAAAAAAGCCGACCAAGGTTAAATGCGCAAATTAGGTTTGGGGGCCACAAACGGGAGCTTTATCCATAACAAGGCTTCCGTGTAGTGCACTGAAACGTATATGTTTTTAAAATTTCTAGCAATCCACCTTGTTCTGCTTTCTTGCTTTAATCCACAATAAGTGGTCGAATGGGAACATATAGTAGCGGCTAACGTGTTTTTCGTGTAGCCAGCTTTTATTTTATTTGTGAAGTTGGCTGCTGCCATAAATTTCATACTACCACACACTCCTTAAAAAAATATATGATTAGGAAAACAGGGTGCCACTTACTGAGACTGTCTTCGTAGACGAGCGTGAACGACTTCCAGCCCTTCGCGTCGAGGAGTCCCTTGATTGCCGATCCTAGGTGGGCACGCCGAGGCGACAGTCGGATTGAGATGGAGGACGAGTCACCGCCGCCGTCTCCGTCAGTGCTGGCGTCGCCGTCGCTGATGCCGCTTCCAGGCGCACGAGTAACGAGGTGGGGGACGCGTGATCGCTTGCACGCGGCATCCACGGCAGCTGAACCGGGGCCCGAACTCGGTCCCACGATGGCCATCACACCCATCGACAGGAGCTTGCAAGCTGCAGAGAATAAAGGCGAAAGACGTTTGAGTTACTAGGGACTTGTATGAATGCAAGCACCAGGTGGTTAAAGTTATGTTGTGCAGAAAGACAACGCATAGGTCCCACTATGCCTTGGTCCATATATCTGTCCTTTATTTCATCTATCTATCTATCTATCTATCTATCTATCTATCTATCTATCTATCTATCTATCTATCTATCTATCTATCTATCTATCTATCTATCTATCTAGCAGCCTACGACTTTAACTCTCCTGGCCGTTTCGATAATGACATCGATACCCAAATTGGTATGACATAACATGAGTGAGTGAGTCAGTGAGGACAACTTTATTGTGGTCTAGTACAGACGCTGATGCCGCCACGCGTCACCCAGCTACTCCCACATGAATGTATGACGAGCAAAAGTGACAAGTCATAACATAAAAATCAAGACATATATGTCATGAATATCTTGATTTACATTTCATGGCCTTTCTTATATTGCGATGGTTTCGTTCATATGACATGTTGCAAAAGTGGTATGGTGTGACATGAATACATGGCGAACACAAGTGGCGGGCCCTAACGTGCAAATCATGACATGCTTCTCATGTAGGTCATGACTACACGCCACACTCATGGCGCACTCGCCGTCGTTTCGCTAGCTTCACATAAACCAAATTTGGTGTTTTGTGACAATATTAGATGAACAAGATATATGACTGGTGCAAACATGATAAACATAACTAGCGTGTCATCTAAGAACACGACAACATACCACGCTCATAATGCGCTCGCGGCTGTTTTGCTGGCTTCACATATACAAAATTAAGTAATAAGTGACGTGAATGGACTGCAAAGGTAAATAACACGTCCAAACGTGATAATAATGAGGTGCGTGTCATGTAAAACATGACTACATGCTACGCTCATAGCGTGCTCGTGGCCATTTTACTAGCTTCACATATACCAAACTTGGTACCACGTGATGTGAATAGACGACGAAGGTAAATGACACGTTCAATCATGACAACCGTCAGATGGAAGTCATGTACAGCACAATTTACATCCGCCTCGTAACGTTGTACTGACGTTAAAGTGACATATGAACCTTCCTCATTCGTGCTTCGCGTATCATTGATTCCCACTGCACGTCGGATGTGCGATTTTTTTAGCAAAGCAAGAGTCACGTCCGTTACGTGGTAGCTAGTCTAGTTTGAGCGCAATCGGCGTGCAAGGCTCATCGGTCCGTTCTTTGCCGTGAGACATCGGTAGTATTTTGACGTGTTCAGTGAGCTCCAGGGCTACGCCTCAGGTGCAAAGTGACGATGAGTGAGCAGCGATGACGTCGACAGGTTTAGTGTTGTCATCGCGGTGTCTATAGATGTGGTGCCGTATGGCGACGACGCCTGGCTGTCTAGCAACGGTTGCACTTGCTTTGTTTTGCTTGGTTTGTGCAGCGCGATTGTGTGAATCCTGGATTTTCGTTTGCCGCTTCACAGGATAACTAATGGAGTCTTGAGCACCACTGTGAATATTTGAAGCTACTGTCATCGCGAACGAGCATCACGCAGGCAGCGTTCATATGTCTCACCAGCCAGTGTTGCCAAAGCGTGCGCCTTCATCAGCTTCGTCGTCGCTCTGTCCGGTGTTGAGTTGAGTTTATTTACCACGTTCAGTTGTACAGTAAGTGAATGGGACAGGCACAAAAGACCTGTATAAGAACAACCTGATGACAAAGCCCAATATTTCCATGATCACTGGGGCAACAAAACGGCAAAAACGAAGTAAAGCACAAGGCAGTTTAAGCCAGCAATGTACACGCTTTGCATCGAAACAAAAAGATATACAAGCTTGTACAAACCAGAAACACACATGCTATACAATGGAAGAAATAAGTATGCAAACATAAAATAATACTACACATATAAAATAACAAAACAAATTTTAAAAAATAAGTATTACAGAGCGTGCGAACATCTTCTCATGTAATTCCTAATTTATTTAGTGTATTCGGCGAGCAATAACGCAAAGTCTCAAAACCACAATTTGTGCGCGGTCTTGGCATATGCTAATGTTCAGAGTGCCGATTTAGGCGGGTCGAAAGATTTGATTGTAGGTTAGCTGAACAACGTATATAGCCGCGACCTCTTATGGTAATATATCTAAAAGAGATTACTAAAAACATCGTAGAGCAGGGTTAATTTGGTTTAGGTGGATAGTAATAATACTGCTAAAGAGACAATCGAACAGAAAATGATCAGAAATGATAGATCTGAAAATCGCCGAAATTCCTTATTCCTCAGTATTTGCATCGTTTGTGCACGCAGGTGACGTCGGCGACGACAAAGGGAAAGTGGGAGTCGAAGGCATGCTTATACTTGTGCACGCCGAGCAGACGAAGTGTCGACTGGAAATCGCGTTCCGATATCGTGTGGCCACGTAATCATATAGGGCGTGACCACGGTAGGTGACCCCTTGGCAGCGCTTGAGGCGCTGAAAATTGGCGGGCTTAGCACTCGTTTTGAATCAGGTTCAGTACTAGTCAATATTAAACATAACTTATTTGTCCCCCTTTGTAATGTTAGTACCAAATCGTATATGGAATCGATAATTACACGCGGTGATGCAAAAGACGTGACATGCGCCAAGTGAATGTCACTGCTCCTTTAATGAAACAACATTGCCATCTATCCCCGAATATGACCACACTGCAGTGAGAGCAGTGACTTGCGATCTACCGATAATATAATCACATTTGCCAATTGCTTTTCAATTACCCTAATGAGCTCGGCGCCACCGTTTCTACGACTTACAGATCTAAACGCCTAATTGGGCGCTAACTAGGCCTTCCAAACACCGTGAGGCAAATGCGATTTCCCTTTGAATGGATAGCGATTCGATTACCTCTGGCTACCAAAACACGTATGTAGAGGTTGAGAACCGCCACAATACAGATAAATTGCTATGGAGAGCCTGAGCCTCTCTTAATATTTTGAAACGATAGCACTACGTATTTCGATGTGCAATACAACAACTACCGTTTTTTAATGCAGACAAAAGGCAAAACAAATCAAGTATTAGAAATGTTGTTCAGTCGTGGTCACAACGCGGTGTTGTCAATTATTCATTGCTCTGTAATTATGGTGCATCCTTAGAATTAGTGAAATAATTTTTCCAGTAAATGTAGACATAACTCGCGCCTATTGTGAGTCTAATAAAGTTGTTTCACTGGATCCAATGACTGTCCATGAATAACAGTGTTTTACACTCATTATATTAGCTTTGAGTATCGCGTTTGAAAAGGAAATCGCAGCATATCCACGGAGTAAATGACGATGAGAGGGAGGAAGCGTCCATCCGTCTGTCTGTCTACTCTGTCTGTCTGCGACGGGCGGACAGACGCTTCGCCCCACTCATCATTCAATCCGTGGATATGCTGTGAGTTTTTATACTAAAGCCACTGACGACGTGTAATGACATTATTTACGAAGACAGATACACACAACGCCGTCTTGTGAGAAATTCCTAAAACTAATTAGAAGTAGCTGCTACTACTGCGAGAGACCAACAACATAAGAAGCTTCGCCCCTAAAATACGTAGACGGACAGAGAAAATACACGAAATGCGTCATCCTGTAAGAAAAGAGCAAGAACGACAAAATTAGGTATTTATGGGCAACGGGTTGTGCAGCTTCCTAACGGCGAATTATTTATCTACATTATATAATTGGCGGTTCTCAGTGCTTAGCAACTTCAGCACATATTGGTCATCTGTAGTGAAAGGTTGCATAATTCGCGCTTTGGCGCGCTCTAAAGATCGTCGCTTTACCTATTGTGACGCGCACGCGCCTCCTCAGGGTGCAGTATCGTGAGCACGCCTTTACCTGATTCTGGCGCTTTGTATGCCTTATGCTTCCACCACAAGTTTGCTTTGAAGGTACAGTGGTTAACAAGATCCTGAAGGTCACTTCGCTGGCTGCCACGACCGCGTTTACCAAAGGAGCACACTGCTGACACACGAAGTAAGAAGTCGAGCTGTGAAAGTGTTTATTCCACCATCGTCCTCCCTCTCTTCTCTCTCTCTCTCTCTCTCTCTCTGTGTGTATGTATATATGTATATATATATATGTTCTATGCGTGCGTGCTTTGTGCTTGAGGTGCGTGCTGCGAAATTCAAGCTGCTTGCTATTCTCCTTTCATATTACAATGTGTGGCTGTGGCATTCATTTCTTCGATGTTGCTATGAAAGAACGCTCAATAAGCACTCAACTGCGTCTGTGGAGACGCGTTTTACTTTCA
Organism: Rhipicephalus microplus; assembly: GCF_043290135.1. NCBI lineage: Eukaryota > Metazoa > Arthropoda > Arachnida > Ixodida > Ixodidae > Rhipicephalus > Rhipicephalus microplus. The sequence goes on from NC_134704.1 coordinate 110,045,507, forward strand.
TGTTATACCAATTTTGACAAAAAGAGATCAGGCGTGTTTCTTTTTTTATGTAGGACCACTTATTTATAGATGTCATGCAAGGAGATGTTGACGCATCGACCGAGTGCCGACCACTATTTTTTTCCTTCTTTCTGCTGACCCGCCGGTCGCGGGACCAAAGCTCGGCTGCGGCGGCTGCATTTTCGATGAAGGCGAAAGTGCTGTAGGCCCGTGTGCTCAGATTTGGGTGCACGTAAAGAACACAAGGTGGTCGAACTTTCCGGAGCCTTCTACTACGGCGTCTCTCATAATCACATGGTGGTATTAGGATGTTAGACCCCACATATAGAATCAAATAATTTTTTACTTCCACTGCATAGCCTATTGAAACAGAGTATTTGTGGTATAATCAGCCTCATCTCTGTAAAATTTAGTTAAAACAAAATGAAACCTTAAACTAACACAATAGTAGTTTGCGCTGACAAACTTAACATGCTCCAATAAGCTGCTATACTATATATCTCCATGACCATGAGGTATAACCCTAAACATAAGCAGTGAACTAAAACGCACACACGACACCCACACCCAAACACAAAGACTGTACATTAGATATCTCTTGCGTACCTAAAGAAACGGCCTATATACAAACACCCTATATACAACGCACTTTAGGTGCTTTATAGTAATATAGCTACGTAAACAGAACCGGTCGACTCCTTGTCCGTAAAGTTTTCGGAAGCACACCATTGTAACCGCGCTAATTTTTATACTCAAAGGCTACCATGATTTAGACAGCAAACGTACACATTTTCAAATAGCTCGAGCTTCATTTAATTTCACTTTATTGTTGCGACCCTTTCCCTTTGAACCACTGCGTATTTTATCTTCCCACTGTCAGAACGAAGCAAGTTCGCCTGTCGGAGATGCGGAAACTGGATGGACCCTTCGCGAACTAGTTCAAGGTAGGCAGTTTTCACAAAAAAAAAAAAACTCTTCAAAGGTTTTGATGCTTCTGCGTTTGTGGCATGGCATTTCTTTTTCAGCTGAAGTTCCCTGCTGAAGACAGAGAAAGGGACAACACAAGTGGAGGGCTGCCCCGTAGCGGTAGTCTACAGGCTTTGGTACTCGGCTGCTGACCAGCAGGTCGCGAGACCGAATCCCGGCTGCGGCGGCTGCATTTTCGATGGAAGCGAAAATGCTGTAGGTCCATGTGCTGAGATTTGGGCGCACCTTGAAGAACCCCAGGTGGTCGAAATTTCCAGAGCCCTCCACTACGGCGTCTCTCATAATCGTATGGTGGTTTTGGGACGTTAAACTCCACATATCAATCAATCAATCAACAAGTGGAGGGCTACACGCTCGAAACAGCGATCTCAAAACTCGAAGAAAACGCGCACAAGAAAATATGTGCTGCCGAAGCATGACTCGTTGCCAAGGCTCGATAAAACAAAGTTAACCGCAACGAACAAACCGAGACGCTGCGTTTCCGAAGGAGAGAAAAAGACAAAGAAAAGCGTTTCTGCGGATGTTCCGCCAAGATTGCGTGGTCGCGGAATCTCATCAGGCCATCCGCATGCTGCGCTGCTACAGCCGCAGATCGATGGCGCCTAGGCGCAGAATAATAAAAAGGAGGCCTCGGAAAGCGTGAAGTCGGTGAGTTGTTGAAGCACCCCTGAACAACTCAAGAAAATAAAGCGAACATATTTGATCAGCAAGATCCTTACGCGACAGCCTCATTTGAACATCAAAAAATAGCGCATAAAATTGCACTGAATAGACGTCAACGGCTCAAGTGTCGAGTATATCTGCGAATTCGGCATATGGCAAAAGCTATGAGATGAATCAGAAGAAATACTTAAAAATAAATGTCACCCTCACTGATATGAATATTTATTTTTTTCCTCGTGTCACGTGATTCTGTGTGTCGAACACGCAATAGCCCTTAATTTCTTTATGCTTACAGGTGTTCGCTTTTGCAAGGCAGTTAATAAAAATACAGGCTGCGTGGATTATTGTTTTCTCGGCCCTAAATTAGAGTTGCTGACTCCAGCTTCTTTCGCTCTTCCTTGGGGCTTGTGCTTCATGTTCTACTTCTCTGTTTTCAGCCGATAATACAGAATGAAATTAGGAGATGAGCGTGCAAATAAGATATGTGGTGATAAGTGGAAGGTAGAAGTACTTAGTGCGGTGTATGCTGTTGCTGCAAGGCCATTTGTAGACGAAAAGTAAAAAAAAAAACACATGGTTACAAACATTCAAGACAAGTCAGTGGCTTCAAGTAATGATTTTTCCCGCTGAGTTACGTTTCACTCAGATCACAGGCTGCTACGTGTATTGCAAACACGACTATATTTTTATACCAATCCACTAAACAAAACTATATTAGCTGTCTAAATAAAATGCTTTAACACGATAATGCAATATCCAAGGGCTTACGTTTGAAAACATCAATAAGATTATAAGGGACGCCGCAATTGAAAGCTGCAGAATTTTCAACCATCTCGTGCTCTTTAATGGACACTGACATCACAGAGAACACAGCCAGATTTATCAAAATATAAGCGGGGTCGTTAAAACAGAAGTTGCTGGGCCAGTGAAATGCTCGGAAAAGTAGAACCATGAGCGCAAAGATAGGCAAAAAAAGCATGCTGTGCACCGCTTCCTAAATGTAAAACAGAGGATGTTGATATTAGTGCTGCTTTAGAAATTTACCATTTCATTCTGGGAATCTACAGGGTCATCAGCGGAGCTGACGGGCGTGTACTCCCGCTTCTGCTGTCCTGGTAGTTATTTATAAGCATGCTGATTCTCGGGCGTTCACACACTCAGTGTCCACCAACAAAATAGAACGCTAGTTGACTATCAGTGAACATAAAAAACAATAACAAAACACTCAAAATAGACAAGCGAGAAAATGAGAGAAGCCGGAAGACTGCCGCTACTCACAACTCATGGTTTTCGTCCCACTCACCTAGTTTGAATACACTTCCATGGTGTTGCGCCAACGGTACATTGCATTAAAACCGTAAAGCAAACAGATAAAAAACAAATATCAGTCACAGCTGCCGTTTTCTTTACTTCTTGGCCTTCATCGCATGCTGCATTTCATAGGGGCTGGTTTAATAAGTATTTAAATAGGTTGATGTGATATATTTTCACTGCTTTTAGCCACACCCACTCTTTATTTTCTGTATTACACTGTGCAGGATAATTTAAATACTTTATTGTTTTGAATTGCGGCTTGTTTCACGCATGAGAGTCCCGACTACAATGAGATCGAATTTCGATAATAAAACCTGCCATTCCGTGAGTATTTTGCTTGCAACGCATACCTTTTTTGTTTCTGTAAAGAACTATACCCCGGCACACGATACGTTTCATGTCATTTGCAGCAAATGACAATCAAAACTGATGTCATAGCAGTCTTGCATTCGTGGTCTACACGGCGATGTGAAATGACATTCGAAATTCATGTCAACGCTTATCGGCAACCTGCTGTGATAACGAAAATTTACATAACATTGTACGGCTACTTCAAATTTACTGCTACGTGATAAAGGGGCATCATTACGAAAAATCCTCATATATATCAAAAGTAAGACTAACTTAAAGCTGCTCACAACTTGCAGTCAACAATATTTGGAACCAGGACAACATTCATGAATTTTCGACTGCGATGAACGACAATCAGTGCAAACGAGCATTAATTGTTCATTCAGCTGCGGCTAAAGAAGCACCATAACCGACTGAAGCACCTCAAGCTCGCCATTGAAATAAAATATCACAGAGGACGAGGTGATTGGAGCTGCATGCGCCAACATACCAATTCGTTTACGTTGGCTGCGCATCAAGCTTCAATTTTGTCGGCAATTAGCAGATAACTGTGGTGCTTCCTTAAAAATTGGCTTCAAAATATTCTCCCTAAATGAGTGTGCTACGCGTGCATGTGAATTCCGCTACAGCGAGTCTAGTCGGAGCCTGGAAAAGAATAACGCTATACAAAGTGCTATCACTATCACGTTGCGTACAATAAAATGTGGCCGAAAAGTAAACAACAAACTTTCATTAACATCCTAATATCGACTACAGTTGCTTTAAGATGTCGGTGTCGTAATCTCTTGCGTAGCGCCTGTTGATGGAGTACACATGTCACGCTTCCATTAGTTCAGTGAACAAATTCAACGGACGATTGTCATTCCCTGTGCTCGCGTAGCAGTAACAAAAATGACATTAACGCCCAATGACATTCGAAACGAATGCCATGAAAAGTGCTGTGTAACAGAGATATTACTGACTTTTGAATGGGCTTACCAAAAGCTCATTAAAAAAGAAATGGTTGCATAGGGATTGAACTTTGTTCTCGGAAAATAAGGTCATATCACATCCAGGAAAGCTTCGATGGCCAAGTAACTCGTCTTTTGGCAATAGACTCCCTTCCGAATGTCATTGGGTAAGTTACGAAGTCGCTATTTCAGATAGTCAAACACGGAAAATGAAGGGTATGGGCTCGCACTCGTACATTCACAGGGAAGGCAGTGTTCTTGCACACATTGTCGGACGGCTTCAGGAAGGTGGAAAATAGCACGAAGCACCTCTTGTTTTCTCTGCCTGTAATAAGCTACAAAAACTTTGGTATCAGACCTGCGTTGAAGCAAATGACAATGCTGCACCAGGCCAACAGAGACTTTTGAGGATTGCTCTATTAGAGTAGTCTACTCTATTCGCATGTCCTGAGAAAAAAAAAAAGGTACATTGGAAAGCCCGAAACATGTGATGCATTATTCTGCATGTGGGTGCGAACTGATTTTCCGCTGTACTGAAATACTATACAAACAGAAGGACAGCTCTTGGTTTACTTTAAATATGTCTTCTTTTAAGAACGTTGCTGTATGTACAAGTGAGGCTGCGGGGCCCTTGTATTCTTCGGAATTTAAAATTTTTCATGGCTTCATTCGACATGCGCAGCTATCATTTGAACCTTCTTGCACGACACGTTTTTATTGCAATTAGTTTTCTGTATCATTTTCTTTTCTGCTTCCAATGTAATGCACGCGTGCGCCACATCGTGAAAGTATAGGTATGACGAACAGAAATAGTCCTTAGTAGCGTTAGCCCATCTACTGGTCTGCTTTTTCACTCTCGTCAACCATTACCGCTCATTCATTTAATGTCCATCACATTTGCCACCAAACCCGCTCGGACATCGCATCTAAGGCGAACGAACGTGGCGAAGCAGGTGGCAAAGCACAGAGCTTCATTTAGGTTTTGTACGCAGCCTTCATTACGAGCCCACCTTCGGCCGATTCACGACATTAGTTAAAGACGTCTTCGTGCGACGACATGTGTTGACCTCATCGTATGAAGTCATCCGTGCTTTCTTTCGCATCGTTATGGTTCATCCTAACGTCTTTCTCCCTACGTACCGGGAATGGCATGTTCATTGACATTCCTTCAGTAGAACACTTCGTTGCTGCAGGCAACAAAGGCAGTCATGCGGTCATATCCGGGCAACAATTAAATGTCCCCACGTGGAATGACAAATTACCTTAATTGGAGGTCCTATTGCCTTATAAGAAATGGCCGATCACTGACAAGCCCACCATTGAAAGAACGGCAGTTACTGTAAAACGTCATATACAAACAAAAATTGGCCTAGTACCTGCATGTAATCTGCAAATGTCGAAAGATGATAGTCTCGCGTGTGAACAGAGTGAACAAAACATTTATTTGATGTTCTGCGCAAGGAAATCGGTGAATGGTATTCCGGAGGCACTGCGTTAGAGTGCCTCGAGCGTGCAGCGGAGGCGAACGAGCGCGTAAAGTCACGTCACACGTGAGACATGAGCACCATCTCGCAGTTTCTTTTGGAAAACAAAGTGCGTGGCCATCTGCGCCTGTCTCAGAGGTGATAAGGTGTAGAACGCGAGGCGACGTGTAAGTTCCACCACCATCTCGTCGTAGCAAAGCGTTGAAAACACTCCCCTTTCCGTGCAAGCGTTACATGGTAAGCGTAGCGGGATAAGCGCTACGGTCCTCATAATTACATATGTATCCGTTTTCTTATAAGAGATTCATATGCAGAATATATGCGTGTTGTTATGGTGCCCCAGACATGCGCAATAATTGCTTTTTAATTGACAATTGCACAAGCATGAACGCTCAGCCTTGAGCAGCATTGGTGGTCGCTGCGGATGGGGTCGGCCGTTTCAAGTACCCGATGCCGGTAAGAGTGGAAAAACAGACAAATGTACAGACAGACAGATAGACAGAGAGACAAATTTTTTGCGTCGAAGGTCCCCAAGAAAGACTCTCGTCTTTAATTCAATGAACAGCGCAGTTTATGAGATCGCGTTTGTGTACACTGGCCGGCCGCAGCTCTTTCGCGTACGATGTCACCACCTAATTATTGAAGACACAAAAGTTTCACTTATACTAATGCCCAAAGTGCCATAGAGTGATTGCTTGAACGTGTTTTGCGAAGGATATTGTGTGCAGATTTTTTACTCATGGCAAAGAACCAGAAAAGAGCAGGAGATAAAGGAAAGTCAGGGATTTTGACCAGCCTGAAAGAATTGGTATGTCACCCTGCGCGGGGTTAAGGCATGAAAAAGTTTTAAAGGTGAAGGCGGGAAACTCACTATGAAGTTATTGATATCAGTGGGTGATATTGTTAAATACTGGCGCAGCATAGTGCACCTATCTCTATTGTTCTGTTTAGTATTTGAAATGCTATTACACATTGCCTCAAATTGACGTGTTCAGGAGGGGAACTTGTTTTCCACAATGTACCTGATTACCAAACTGAAATTACACTAACCAAATTTAAAATAACTGGTCGTGGGTTTCTCTCACAAATCGACATTTCAGCCGCTGTTGCTGTGCACCACTTTTACTGTTCCTATAGATGAGGTTCACCCAGGCACTCTAAAATCTTGATGGTGTTTATTGATTTCAACGAATCAAGCGAGAAATATTATAATAAAAGGTCCTCTTCACAACCGCTTATGGAAAAAACAAATGTGGGACTAAATTGGTGTTAAAATAATATTTTTTACCCTGACGGGATGCGAAACAGCAGCGTGGGAACGGTGTTGGCGCGGTTGAAACGGGCATCAATTCCGGTGCAGGGAGAATGGTTTGAAGCGAAACATGGTGTAGCGTTTAGTTGACCAAACGTTCGTTTGAAACCCAGACACAAGAGGTAATTTAGGTTTCGTGAAATTTCATCAAAGATAAACTAGCTGGAAGAGTGTTTCCAGTCGACGTGCTCTAGAGCGTTTCTGGCGGTAGAGAAAGTGAAGAGAGAGTGCGTTGCGAACTTGTGCAAAAACCGGCAGCTGCGCGCGTTGCTGCGATCGGGCTGTAGATCAGGAAAAGGGCGACGTCAGCACTCACCTGCGGAGGAAGCGTGAGAGGGTAGCATGACGTCAACGCGCAGCTGTGGCGTGACCCAATTGGGACCGCTCCAACACCTGTGGGGAGAGGAACGCTTGGCAGCGCGTTCGTATGGACGCTCGTAGGTGCGGTGTCACACACGTAAGTTAAAGAGCTGCTTCGCATCTGAAACAGACATCGCGTTACAGAAAGAAGAACAAAAAAGAGCCCATTTTCGGTAGAGTAGCACTGAATGTCTTCTTTCTAAGCCTCTGACGAGGGCTTGCAAGCTTGTCGGCACGTCGGCCCCTTCATCGGTCGAGGGTACTGAAGAACAAGTTTTTTTTTTTTTGGCAGCCATACGACCCACCAAACCATTAGGACGAGATGAAAACTCGTTGGTCAAGTGAAGGCAGGGCTGGAACGAGAAGCTCCGGGCGCTGGCGAAGTACAAAAGAGGAGTTCCATCTGACTTGACAATGCTTCATGGAATCGCAGAAACCGAAAACAAGTAAAGCACCTCCGAAAACATCAACAGAGCACAATACGCATGAGCAGTGAAAGTCAGTCTGAGATCAAAGAGCCTTTTTGCTATATCACAAAAGGGTTAAGTTCATTGCACTCAGGTCGATGGCGTGAGCAAAGCCCGCCCGGACCGTCGACGCTGCCTAGTACGTAGATATCGTTTGTAGGAAAAGTGTAGCTCGATACCCATTACCACGCAGCAAGATCTCATCAAACGAGCACACGGGGCAAAAAGCTTTCCCCAACAATGACTCTCTCATATAATTTTGTGCATACTGAGAAACTTTTCCAACGTCGTTCTTTTTTGAAGTAGTGCTGTGTATTGTGAAGTTACTTGAAATACTGAGCTACTTGAAATATTTCAGTGCGCATAGGTCTAAGGGGCAGTACGTTACGAAGCGCGTTGCCTTCCGAAAGGAAGATGACGACGTAGATACTTGTTATTGTTATAACGCAGCTCAAATCTACAATGAATAAACTATGCTTTGAGGAGGATCCCCTGCACTAATCAACCAGGAGTGGCTAGTTTCGGTATTTTCTTGTAATAACAGCGTGAAAGTTGTACACACGCTTGAGAATGACAAACATTTTGCTTGTATTCTAACAATCTCATTCTGCGCATTCATTGACTTGTGTATAACACATATTCAATCACTTGCGCCAGACAACCAGGGCTGTCTGCCATCGAAAAATTCTGGTAACATCGCAATCAGAACAACAGCCACCGCGATAGTTTAATGTAGACGGCTATTATGAAATATATCCATGGGGTAAGAGAATTTAGATAAATCCTAGTTTTGGGAAACCCGGAAATGTCGAGGCAGTCATCATACGCAGGTAAAAAGCAGGTCGGAGGTAGGGCAATGATAAAATGATATCAAGAATGTTTTTGTTTCAGAATTTGCATTCAGGAGATCAATAAGCAGAGGAAGTATTTACTGTCGCCACTTCAGAGCGCGAGCTGGAAAAACGCGATGACATGCCCATGACTGCAGGTCACCTTCAGGTGAAGCTGACTCGACGCCGGAAGCTACCTGCATAGATCATTGATGCACGCAATGGAAACGCAGGCTTCCATAAGAGAATCGAAGTCTTTTTTACTGGACTAATGCCACACACAGCACCTGATGGTGCTAAAATGCGCGAGCAACTTGTACATAGTACTTTCATTACTTTTTTAAACTAGGAACGCGCACCGGATTCAGAGAATTAATTTGAAGACCAGTGAGAGGCTCTCATATTTACGTAAGCCCCTTAAAACCTGTTATGGTCAGTGAACAAGAGTCAGGCCGTTACCGCACAAATCAGCTACCTGGAACGAGGTGGTCATGCATTTTAGAAATCCAGAAAATAGAGCATAGTCAAAATTAAAATAATTTCTTTTTTTCACAATTTACAGTAATAATTTTGGCATCTTGGACGGCTTGAAGTTAATTCAGGATCGCCAGGAAAGGCTTCGTGCTGAAGCATGCATGACGATCGTTACCGTCATGTAACAATTTGCACGTAAAGAAATTTCGCCTGCACCTTCCGCACCTTATACATCGAAGGCACACTGCGGTCACATCCAAGCTTCGCCAATTAAACCACTGCAAATATTTAAGGAAACATCTTTTCGATTGTAAGATATATCAAACAATTGGTTCTATCATAATTTTTTATGTGAAGTTCATTCGAAGGACAATGCCAGTTATACGAAAAGCTGCTACACTATTAATTTTCTTAAACATAAACTTTAGGCGAATATAAAACATGAAAATATTTTTCACATTTCCAAAATACTTTTATTTCAAACACTGCCTACATATTGCGAGAAATTCTTTTTGGAAGTAGTGAAACAACAAAAAACATAATATTCATAACCAGGCTCGTTTCCCGCTTCTTACGACAGCGTATTCTTAACGCAGGCACGCCGTTTTTTATGAAGAAAAAAAAAACACCGAAATAGCGCATTCACCCATCAAAATGCTGTTTATTGTTTATATACCTACAAACGCGGGAACTTATACTGCAATTCAAATTCGCGCATTTGAAAACATACGTATGAACACCATAAAGAAAATCAATCTCCTCAAGCTCCACGCGACGTGGAAGTTGATGCGGTTGAAAGCAATTGCCTAATGGCTGGCGATGAAGCATTGCTTGATTGAATTCGAGCCAAATTTTGTGAGGCAGATCGACTACTTTCAATAAAACGGATAGCTTTATCGGTGACGCATGAGCATACTGGCCACAAACGTCTGCCTCTGTCATGTCTGAAGTGTAGCCTAGGCGTCAGTATCATCAAACGGAGATGCGCACCTTGGTGTGCTCTACTGAATGCAGTAAGCACAAGGGCACCGAATTAGAGCATGTCTAACTAGGGGAACAGTTAAAGTGTGGCTCGCTGTGCATGATTGGGAAAACGCCTCTCATTTTATTAAAACATTCAGCGAAGTGTCATTGAGAAGAGCGAAGGTTGAAATTTGAAGTACTGCAAAATTCTATAGATGAAGACAAGTTTTCCTAGCAGGCAACACTTGCATATTATTTTGGTACACGCATCTTTTCACGACCGTTGACTGATCTATTCGTCTCGCTTCGTCTATACCTCGGCGAAACAGGTGTTTCATACAGAAACACTCGTTGCAACCGTGTGCGGGCTATATGTGTATTAAGAAGCGATTCTGCAATTTCTGGCCATTCAAGAACGTTTCGGAATTGGTGCACTGCATGTTGTGCCTTTTTGTTGTGCTCGTCATTGCAACACGGACTAATCGAAAACCCCGCAGTCCGAAAAATGTCTCGAGCGAGGGCGTGTTGGGCGTCAGATGGTGCAGTAAATGGTTTTCTACAGCCATAGCAGACACTATATATATGTGTGTGTGTTTCAGATGGGGAGGTCAATAATTATGTTGATCGGCATAACACTTCAACAATGCAGGTTATCTCTGTAGGCTTCATATATGCAGTATGACAAACTACCTGCTGGCTGCATTAGTAGCTTTAAAGCCTTCCTATGCCAAAGTTATTCGCACTTGCTAGTCTAATAATGAAATATTCTGAAGTAATATAGCAGAGGGGGGAACAAATACTAAAAAGACAATCACTGTGCTAGATAAAATAGCAGTATGATGAATGCAGTCTCAGCATACTTCTGCGTGAAATGCTACGCTCGCACAGCAGAAACTAACTTCTATGGAAATTGAAGTCATGCAAAAATTATATCAAATGATCGAGGAACAAAGTACAACGAAAGCTATACGTGAACACTGACGTTTGTCACTCACTTTTTGGTAGCATCGAGGCTGATGTTAATCGTGAACGCTCACTGAATTGCGCGAGCTCTAAAAGAGTTAAAAGAGCGGCTGATTTTAAGTAGATAATGGTTGCCGAAACTTGTCAGAACGCATAGAATGTCAGTAAGTAACATCTGGAGCAATAAAACTGGACGAACTGAAGGGATACGATGATTGTGAGATAACGTAAGAAAAGAAACATTGGAGACCCGTTCGAGCAACGGTTGAGCTCAATTACAAATAGGTATGATTGTGGTAGCAGTGCTGGGGGTTGCTATGAACGTACATCACATCGCTGGTTTTGCATAGTGTTTGCATAGACTAAGGCAGAGTTCTCCGACACGCAATCTACTCTGCAAAATACTTTGTCGGTCTGATATATTATTTTTATTTTCCTGATAAGTACGCTCTTGAGCATGGCTATAGTAAAACATTTGTTTTGTAAAACCCCCGCTTAGTCCGTTATGTGCAGAAACGAAGCCATGAAAGAATAACGATGTACTTCGGAGTCGTAGCCCAGACAGTAGTCATATTGAAGATTAGTATGTGTGCGTTGTTGGAACCATGATGCCAACTACCATTCAGAAAAAGACGCACATATTAAAATAGGGAAATTCTTTCTTAAATTGGCAACATTAGTTAACAATTTGTACGAACTAACCTCTTTCTCCTGCTATTACGTTCTCTTTTGTGATGGCCCTCCCTAGCAAAAAAAAATGTTACTGCTGCCCACTAGCTGAGGTGAGCTGTGCACGCCTGAGTTAGGTAAAATTCTTAATAGCCACTACTTTACCTATGCCTCCATGTTCAGTTAACAATGACGGTTGCTTACTCGTAATTATTATCGTGGATAGAAGGCAAGCATCACGCGGATTTCCCATTACTCTTTTAAACTGCTGGTGATAAGGAGCCAACCCTAACTTGAGATACCTAACTTCTTACAGATGCCTAAATCTGCAATGCATGTTTCAGGTTGGCAATTTTACAGTTGTCAATGAACTTCTCTTCTGCACGGACGTTCGCATCACTTGATGCCGCAAACGTTAAGATTGTGTAATCAACTAAGACAGTATTTTTTTGTTTAGGACACTAACGCTACATGACAGGTTTGACAGGCCGCACAGCGTAGTGCTTCATTAGCTACCTGGCACGTTTATCATTACTATGGCTGACAAAGTGAATTTTAAAACGAGTATGCAGAAAAACACCTCCACTTCAATTTTGAGAATGAATGCAGCGCCGCACGCTTGCGACCTTACTCGTAGTATCAGCTCGGGAAAATATGAAACCAAGGTATAATAACAACATGTAGGCCGTTTACAAAGCACGAAAGCATTTTACGGAAGGTTACGATACATTATCCGCACTATAAAGAGATCTGCTGTTCCATAAACTTGTCCTTAAGCCATCCAGTGGGCACCATCCTGGACACAGAGATTTCAAACAATTGCGTGGGAAACTTGTTTGTACGATTGCAAGCCTAGTTCGCATGTGCGTGTTTCTACGTGCTGAAAATTCATACTGTATAGTTTTTCTAATATCCAGTGAATACATCACTATCTATTACTGAGTATTTGTATTTTTTTAACCAAGCGTTTTGAAACACCACAACGGACATACATGCGGTCACTTGGGTCGAATGAAATAAACTGATGTATGGTGAAATATCTTCTAATTCGCCTATAATATTTCTTCTTTCAGTACTTGTGGGGTGTCATCTGGGTTACTGCAAGTTCTTATAGTAAAAAGGTCGTGGTTGTCCTGGCTACTGTGCAGATATCTGTAAAACACCTCCGCTATTTTAACTACCCTATCCATATCAATAGTTATTTTGCCTCCTTTGTCTCTTAGTGCATACATCCGATTTTCACCTATACCGAGTTTCCTCTTCACTGTTTTGATGCTTCCTCCGTTTTTCAAAGCGTGTCCAATTCTCTACATGTTATACCTTTTTACATCGGATACCTTACGCTTATTAATCAACTTTCAAAGCTCGGCCAGTTCTATTTTGTCTGTTGTACATGAGACTTTTGTGCTTTGAGGCTTCTTAATGAGATTCTTCGTTTCCTAGGAAAGCTTGCCAGTGTCCTGTCTAACTACCGTGCCTCAAACTTCTACTGCACACTCCGTAATGATACTCGTCAGAATATCATTCATTGTATCAACGCTAAAGTCGGTTCTCTCAATAAGAGCCGAGTATTTGTTCCGAAGTGAGACTCTGAATTCCTGTACTTTCTCTCTCAGTGCTAGCTTATTAATTGGCTTCATGCGTATCCGTGTCTGTCATGCCTTCTTCAAGTCTAGGCAAATTAGAGACCATATCATTCTGTGGTTATTGCATCCTACCTTGCCAATCACTGCCACATTCTGCGCGATGCCTGGGTGTGCACTCATTATAAAATCTATTTCGTTTTTATTTTCGCCATTAGGGTCCCTCGAAGTCCACCTACGGTTTCCTTGTTTTTGGTAGAAGGTATTCAAAATCCGTGAATTGTAGCGCTCTGGCAATCGTACTAGTAGCTCTCCTCTGAAATTTCTTGTACCGATGCCATAATCTCCTACTGCCTCGTCTTCAGCCTCTTTCTTATCTACTTTTGCATTAAAGTAGCCCATCAGTATAGTATATTGTGTTTTTACATTACTCACTGCCAATTCCACATATTCAAAGAAGCTTTCAACTGAAGCGTCATCATGGCTGGATGTAGGCGCGTAAGCCTGTAGCACTTTCAACTCGTATCTCTTATTCAGTTCAATTACAACATCTACCACCCTTTCATTAATGCTATAGTATTCCTCTATGTTGCCAGCTATGTTTCTGTGAATTAGGAACCCCACTCTCAGTTCTCTTCTGTCAGCCAAGCCCCGATAGCAAAGAACGTGCCAATTATGTAGCACCGTACGGGCCTCCTCTTTCCTGCTAACCTCACTGAGACCTAATATATTCAAATTACCACCCTCAAGCTTCTCGAATAGTTCAGCTAGACTTGCTTCACTAGATAAGGTTCCAGCGTTAAATGTTGCCATGTTCAGGTTCCAATGGCGGCCTGTCCGGACACAGAGATTCTTAGCACCCTCTGCTGCGTTGCAGATCTGACCGTCGTCATGGTTAGTTGCTTTGCAGCTGCTAAGAACAGAGGGCCGTGAGGGCAATGAGGGCCATGAGGGCCGTGATACTCAGGCTCATGACCAGTAATATTAGAAGAAGTCACAAAAGCTTTGGAGAGCATGCAAAGAGGCAAAGTTGCTGGTGAGTATCAGGTAACATCAGATCTGCTGAAAGAAAGATGGAGGACAGATTGTGTTAAAAAAACTAGCCACCTTGTTTACGAGGTGTCTCCTGACAGGAAGAGTACCAGAGTCTTGGAAGAATGCTATTTTTATCTTAATACGCAAGAAAGGAGATGACAAGGATTTCAAGAATTACAGGCCGATCAGCTTGCTCTCCGTAGTACACAAGCTATTTACAAAGATAATTGCTAACAGAATAAAGAAAATATTAGAATTCAATCAACCAGAGGAACAAGCAGGATTTCGAACAGGCTGCTCAACAATCAATCACATTATTACTATCAGTCAGGTAGTAGAAAAATACTCAGAATACAGCCAACCTCTATACATAGCCTTCATTGATTACGAGAAGGCGTTTTATTCAGTCGAAATATCAACAGTCATGCAGAAACTGCGGAATCAAGTCGTCGATGAAGCGTATATAGACATCCTGGAAGAAATATACTGAGGATCAACTGCTACCATAGTGCTTCGTAATGAAAGCCAAAGAATACCAATCAAGAAGGGTGTAAGGCAGGGGGACACAATCCCCACAATACTATTTACCGCTTGCTTACAGAAGGTTTTCAGAGGCCTAGAATGGGAACAGTTAGGGGTAAAAATTTATGAAGAGCACCTTAGTAACCTGCGCTTCTCCAATGACATTACATTGTTGAGTAACTCAGGGGACGAATTGCAACTCATGATTACGGAGTTGGACATAGAGAGCAGAAAGGTGGCTCTTAAAATTAATCTACAGAAAACGAAAGTATTGAACAACGACCTTCGGAAGAGAGCAGCGCTTCAAGACAGGTAATAGTGCACTTAAAGTTGTAAAAGACTATGTCTACTTAGGCCAGGTAATAACCCCGTAGCCGAACCACAATATTGAAGTAACTAAAATAAAAGAATGCGGTGTGGGACATTGGGCAAGAACTTTCAAATTATGACAGATAGATTGCCACTATCGAAAGGTATATAACAGCTCTATCTTTCCGATACTTAGCTATGGAGCAGAAACCTGGAGGCTTACAAAGAGGGTTCAGTATAAATTGAGCATGACGCAGTGAGCAATGGAAAGAAAATTGGTAGGTGTAACCTTAAGAGACAAGATGGGAGCAGAGTTGATTAGGGAACAAACGGGGGTTGAGGATATCATAGTTGAAATCAAAAAGAAGAAATGGATATGAGCCGGGCATGTAGCGCGTAGACAGGATAACCGCTGATCATTAAGGGTAACTAACTGGATTCCCAGAGAAGGCGAGCGGGTTGAGGGGAGGCAGAAGGTGAGCTGGGCAGATGAGATTAAGAAGTTTGCGGGTATAGATTGGCAGCAGCAAGCACAAGACCGAGTTAACTGGCGGAACACAAGAGAAGCCTTTGTCCTGCAGTGGACGTAGTCATGCTGATGATGATAATATTTATTACCTTGTGTTTTTTTTGCTGGGCAGTATAAAACAACTGATCGAATATAACATTCAGGCTGAAAAACTATTATGGCCCTGAAATCGAGCACTCTCAGACGAGGCAAACGGTACAAGTAATAAAGCTCGTCGATCGCGCATTTTTCACTTATAATCAATTCAAATGAGGACATAAAGCAAACACACGTATACTCTAGACGCTTCAATAATTACTTTACTTGTGTAAAAAGATCCCATTTCACTACTTTAGTGGCAAAAACATTGTTAGTAATACGAATCAATTGATTGATATGTCGGGTTTAATGTCCCAAAACAACCATATGAATATGAGAGACGCCATAGTGGAGGGCTCCGGAAATTTCGACTACCTGGGGTTCTTTAACGTGCGCCCAAGTATGAGCACACGTGCCTACAATATTTCCGCCTCCATTGTAAATGCAGCCGCCGCAGCCGGGATATGATCCCGCGACCTGCGGGTCAGCAGCCGAGTACCTTAGCCACTAGACCACCGCGGCGGGGCAGTAATACGAAATCAAGAACGTGAAGATGCGCAATGCAAGCAAGTCTGTTATGTTTGTGAAAATTCGGAAGATAAAACGTATTTCTCCGATGTGACGTCTTTTTAATTTGAGGTCATGCAGCTAAGAACAATTACAACAAGAAATTTAACAGTAGTGCATACCTGCTTTCCGAGCGTGAAAGGCATCATGGGACGGTATCCTCTGGATGACTCCAGCAAGTCTGAACCTGGTGAGGGAATGCGCAGGGTCGTTGTTGACAAGATCGACTGCGCTGCGGAACGCACTTTCGGAGTCACGCTCCCCGTCCTCGAAAATGGCTCCTGCAAAAAAAAATACATCCGCAAATTATTGCCAGGGAGATGATGACCCAGAGGAAAGAATTCTAAGCACTGCCGCATTCAGAGTTCATATTTCTGGTGGAACCCACACAAATCCGCGTTCTTCCTTGCTTGAGGCTATGATGCGCCACCTGTGGGCTGTTATTACTGTAAGATGAGGTTTTGTACAGGCGTTTGCGTATTCAAAATTGTGGCTGGGTGTAGTCGGAGTTCGAATGAAAGCGTGAATAGCAAAAGAACCAAGAAGTGAGGCACATATTGTGAAAGGGCTGTTTCAACGCATGCAGAATGTTTGACGTAAACAATTATTTCTTCATACAATGGGTATAAAATTGACGGTATGAGTGGAAAATGGGTGGTACTAGTTCAGCTGCCAAACTATACATTTGAACGCGATGGCTTTATTTGCCATCAACTACTTCATTTCTCTCATTGTGTGAGGAGCTTGTTGTTCACTATGTTATAAACTCACAGTTGGTAATTTTTATACTACACTTGACATGAGACAATTTTCAAGAATAGAGATGTCTGTCCTTGACGTAAGTGTTCGTCTGATATAATGAACCGTGCTTCGTATATTGTGGTGCTCCCAGTGTATACACTTTTTCAGCTCATAATTTTTGAAAGAATATTGAACAGCTGCAGAAGAACTGGGCGAAAATGTTTATGACAACATGCTGTTACAAAACCTCCAATTCTAACGGCTCATCCTAATTCTGCTCTGTAATTAGACAGTATTTCGACAGCACAAAAAATCAAGTAATCATTATATTACAGTGATGCACAGCCGTGTATAGAATAACCATGCTTTGTAATCTATAGGCGTGGAAGCGGGAACTAGAAGTGAGGATGAGGAGGAGTGATCTCACAAAGAACAAAAAGGGTAAAGCACAGAATACGTACGCAAGGTTTAAGACAGGAACTACAGTGAATATAACAACAATGTTTATCGAGGTACATCAAAGAGTGGACAATAGAAGAAAAGGTAAAGTAAACGTAGGGAGAAGCAACGTCAGAAAGAGGGTGAAACAGCATTGGGATTGTGACGTATAGTATAGCCACTCTCGTAAAGCACAACAAAGAAAAAGTAAAATTCGTGTGAGGTGGAGGAAATGTGGAAGACAAGGGTATAAAATAGCACAGCCATGCGTTGAAATTTGCAGGTTTTGGGGAGAGGGGAAGTAAATGAGGATGAGAAGGATGAAATTAAAGATGGTTTAATGAAACTATAACATAGCTATGAATACTATCCCACAAGAAAAACCGCGTATTCGCAGGCATGCATGGTATGATACAATAAGCTTGCGGGAAATGGAAGGGAAGGTAAGTGGGAGACGAACTGGAAGGAAAGAAGGTAAAGCACGGCCTAGCAAAGTATGGCGTCACGCAGGAAATATCATGTATAATTGTACACATATTTGGGCGAAGTCGCACTTGTCCGTCTTGGTACCTAGGAGGACGAAACATAGAAGATACGAGAGAAGGTTGGAAAAGAAGCGTAGGTGAGGGGTTGGGGAGGGTAGAGCATAACATATCCATGCGTAATATAGCGCAGCGTGAGGTCAGAGAGGGACGTTAGGCTGAGGAGGAGTGATGCGAAGATTGGAAAGGCGGAAAGTACTAGGGGAAGAGTTCGCATAGCGTAGTTTTGTATTGTATGGTACAGCAAGTGGTGGAATAGAGGAGTGGTATCAATGGAGGACGGAAAAAAAAGACTCTAGTATTTTGTGCAAGATTTGGCGTAGTAAATTACAGGTACGCCATCGCTTGTACCAGGAACTTCAGTGTTTCTTACGCTACAATTAACACGTTCGTAGCTTGTCCCCATATCCCATAATATCTATTGCCATGCGTGAGAAGTCCAATGTTCATGAAAGGTATTCAGGGCGACATCGTTCTCTGTGCAACCTTGTTGGGTCGTATAGGTGTTACCGGCTTCAGCGGATACACAAAGCCATTGGCGACGCTAAATTAAAGAATTGAACCATACACAGCTGTGTCCCGGCAAGTCCTGCACAACTTCAGTTCACCGTACAAGATCACTTATTACAACATTTCTCGTCAAACTCGAAACACACTGACGCGCTGTTCGTTTAACGCACAGAGATGATTGAATGTAAATGCATGTTGAACCAAAGCCTATCGGATACCTCACAAAAGTATCTAAACTTGAGCGCCGCAAACTCATGAGCAAGTCTGGCTTTGGCTCCATCGGTGCTCTCATGAACTGACTCTGCTTTGACTCCTCATTGCTTGTTTCTTCAACGCATCCCGCTTGATCTCTCGCCGAGCATAGTCAGCGTCTACCCATCGTCATCTTTCCGCCACTGCTCCGTTGGCCACGATCCTCTTGTTGTTGACGAGTACATTCTCGAGTGTCAACACGTTGAGGCTCGCTACGAGCAGCCTCTCACTCCATTGTACTGATCTTTCTCGGGCGGTTCATTGCCAGAACAGCCTCGGTAAGACGAGGCACGGCAACTTTAGGGCGATTCCATAGACAAGAATGCGACTTGTAAGTTAAGTTATGGAGCTCTTTTTGACGGAAATCACTGCTCAGTGACACCAATTTTAAATTTGGCGCTGAATCTGCACTGTCACTACGTGGTTTGGTACGGTGACACACCAGCTGTCACCGTGAACTGGTGAGGCGGCTCCTCCATCGGCTTGAAGGCGCCGTGGAGTGTTGAATGCTCGTCTTCGAGTGACGTCACGAGCTTGAAGCACGGCAAAGGTGGTGCACAGTGGTGGCGAATGTTATGGCAACGACGCGGTGAGGCTTTCCCCATACAACAGCCATTTTTCATGATTGGGCTCACAGCTTCACTCTTAAAGCGAAAAGAGAACAGGGGTCGACAGCATTATAAATGAACATTTTCTTGTCTGCCATGGACGACGAGAAAGTCGCATGTTTCGAACATTAGCCTACTTTTGCCGCAGAACACAAGATTTACTGAAACAGAGCCGAGTCATTCCTCCCCACTTCTGATGTGTTTAATTGTGATTACCCCTGCACACATCTTTTTCTGCTCGTTTTTGCGTCTTCAGTCGGCTTTCTGGTAGTGCACATAAAAGACGCGGCATATGTAGGTTCACATAGACACGCACAGTGAAATATGCACACATACTTTGGGGATTACCCTCTCACATTTTAGTGTTTATCCACCATTACAAAACAACATGATGCCACCAGATTCGTCCTTAGGGACACACTTTTTCTAACTGTCATTGTACTGTCTTCAATATCTCTTTTTCTTCACTTAAGACCTGCATTCTTTAGTTTTTTCTTTTGTGTTTTGCCATTTGTCTCTGCCATCTTCAAGTTTCTGCCATTTTGGGTAACGCCATACGACCACAGAGTTTGACGCTGCCCTTCTTATCCCGCGTTTGCCTTTTACTTTCTCGCTGTACTTCTTCATCAGCTCCGCCATTTGCAAGACCGCGCCTGTCCACAAAAGATGGCGGCGGCCGCGACAAAATGCACCCAGGAGACCATCCGTCATTCTTGAGTGCCGCTGAGTCGAATCATCGTTTGTGGTTGTTTTCAAAGACAGAGTGTACTCCAGAGATTCAACTTCGACGTTGTTGTTTCGACAACACAGTAAGTATAATGACGTTAGCGGGAGAAAAAAAGCAGACACCTATGGTCAAGATATATGAAGGCATATCATGTCCTAAGAACAAGGGGTGCTGATACAAACCCGGAAAAAAAGTATGGCTGGTCAGAAAACAAGCACTCACACTGCATGATAATAAGCTTTAGCAGAGACTTTACATAGAAGACATACAAATAAATATAGAATAGGATCTAGACCAAACTTCCACCTTGACTAGACATATTCTAACTCCGGAGAATAATACAAAAGTTTATCTTATTTCAACACATTCAGACTATCTAAGAATGAAAATGGTGACATGTCCTTGCATGTATTGTAGGTTGGAAGAGGAGAGGGAAAAAATGTTGCTACCGTTAATTATGGTTTTATAGACAGTGAAAATGTTCATGCATAGATAGTTGTTTAGATAGACATATTAGTTAGGGTCTCTTGCCGTTTATATTTCGGGACAACAAAGAAGTAGATAATTACTTTTCCACAGAAGCTGTCAGGTTTGCATGCGTCATATCCATCTGTTAGTTGGGAGTTACTTTGGCCAAACTTAGAAAGAGTTAGCCTTATTGCGTTGCACTAAAACATTTAGAAGCATTAATATTGTATTCAGTGGAGTAAGTCACACGGTGAGGATGCTTTACATTTACCCAATCAGAAACTTGGTGACAACAAGAAAACATTGATCGTACCTTGATACATGAATAAAGTGCGAGCGCATTTTGTCTATGTTTACATTCGCACTGTGAAACCTGCTGACCTCCAACTTCATTATTTGTAGAAAATGCGTGGATTCTCTTCTCTTTGTTGTAATCATGCGTTTGCCGGTCTCCAGAGGCCGATTTATGCAATGAAAAAATTCTACAGAAAGCGACAGATAATCCCGAAAGACAGTTTCTTTTTATTTCTGCACCGTTAACTTCTACGTGACAATATAACCTTTTTGGCATGTAGGTCATGCAGAATCAACAAGCCAAAAAGTAGGGTAGTTTAGGTTCCTCCCAGAAGTTCATAGCTTGACGTGTGGCGCTAATGTTGATTTAATCGCGATTCTACCTAAGAAAGTAACTGTTAAAAAGTCATAGTTATTTTTGGTACCTGAGTACCCATAAAGCGCAGAAGAAAAAAATGCGGTGCAAAAATGCCGCGATCCAATGTGATATTTTTATGCTCCGAAAGCAACGTGGGCGTTTTGGCCACTCTTAGTGAATCCCTTAAAGTGATTCACGTATAGACAATCAAGCACTCCATGTCACGACAAAAAAATCAACAGGGCAGATAAGATAAACACGAATTATATTCTAGAAAGTGAACTTGCTTACCACTATCAGCTGTTTTACGATTCATGAGCTTTTTTCTCACAAGGTACAGTGTCACAAATGCAGCAAAACACTAGAGGTATGTTAATGGGCCACGAAAATTAAGTTTTATTACACCACTCAGCAGACTCCAACGCTGTCCAGATTTATTGTTTTTTTTGCCTCTCTGTAATCTTCCCAAATAACTTAAAATGGCACAGAACATTTTTACGAATGTAGGTAAACCATTTTTTTTTTTCTAGCCGTGCCTTTTCGACCTTACCTGTGCATTCATGTTCTTGCTTTACGAAAGTTTTTTTATTGATCCTCTTTCCACTTCTGCCTGACTCTTTTACACAGAAAAATTAAATAAACACAGATAAAAAACACGAAGGCTTGCGCCTCTCAAACAAATGACACAGATTTTCATCTTCATCCGAGCAGACGCAAGGGCGACGATGCCTGATTTGATTTCCGTCGAAGGTCTTTTCTCTCTTTACGCCACTTTTACGTTCACCTTGCCGATTCAAGAAGCGCCGAATGCCTCTCAGTTGCGGGTTTCCGAAAACTTCGCAATCGAGACTACATTCTTCACCATCGCCAATACCTATCTCCTTCTCCCTCTCATCTCTTACCCTCCGCGCCCCTTACTCTTTTCGACCTACAATCCGCCTTGTCGGCTCGCACTGGGTCAACGCTTTGTTTTCCGCAACCGAGTTCACTCGGTTCTGCTAAAGTTGTCTCGCCCACGCGTTGATAGAGGCAAAACGACGTTTCAGTTCGCTTGCCCCTTGTTTTTCTCTTTTCCGAAGGGCTCAGCATTTGCGAAATTTTGTGTATCGTACTAGATTTGTTGCTGTGTAAATCTGGGCTCGAACTGCCGCGAGAAACGGTGACTCTTCTCAGACGACGTTGCTATAAGTACTAAGGCGATGCTGCAGTCAAACATTTTCTTTTTCAGATTACGCAAACAAACTATCGTTTTTTTTTCTTTCGTTTTCTTACACCCCCATTTTCTTTCCCAAGTAGGCGGCAGCAAAGCGGAGTCTTCCTCTGGTTAAGCTTCCCATGTTTAGTTTCTGTTTCTTCCTCTGCCATTTCTAAGACCTGACGGAGAAAAAAATATTGAAATATAATATCTGTGGTTTCATGTCCTAAAGTCACCATTCGATTATGAGAGACTATCTAGTGGAGTGCTTCGGATGTTTTGACTGCCTGATGTTCTTTACCGTGCAGTCACATCACTCAGTACATGCGCATCTCACAATGGTCCTTCATTCAATTGCAACCGCCATGGCTGGGACCATACGTGCATCTTGCGGGGTCAACAGCAGAGCCCCATAACCACTATACCATTGCGGTTGACCTGGACAAAAGGAAAGAGTAGTCAATGCGATTATATTAGATCAAGACATTTATGCGAGCCTGTATTCCCCTTGGTGCCTTTTGCATAATCTGAAGGGTCCCTTTGCAGCAAAAAAACAAAATAAAAAACATTACTCACGTTCTTTGAGAAGGTAAAGTTTTGTCCAAGAAGTGTTTTTGACTGTGTTTGGTACCTTTGAATGTTTTATTGCAAAAAGGAAAAAAAAGCTCCTAGAATACAGACACGCAACATCTACGCACATTCCTAAAGCTTCGTGTGTCGCATTAGCACTACGTATGCCATTAAACGTGTAATCATAACATATATTGTACGTGCCCCGCCACAGTGTTCTAGTAGCCAAGGCACTCGGCTGCTGACCCGCGGGTCGCGGGATTGAAACCGGGTTGCTGCAGCTGAATTTTCAATGGCGGCGAAAATGCTGTAGGCCCATGTGCTCAGAATTGGGTGCGCGTTAAAGAAACCCAGATGGTCAAAATTTATGAACCCTCCACTATGGCGTCTCCCCTATCCATATGATAAATTTTGGACGTTAAACCCCACATAATAATCAATCAATCAATCAATCAATCAATCAATCAATCAATCAATTATTGGTGTATTGCGTCAATATTTGTAATTAGGATGCATTATGCTTATCATGAAGTGTTTGTTCATATAAATTTAGCTATTTCACACACTTCTATTTATATCTTTTACAATTGTGCAACAAAGAGTTTCTTTAGATTTTATAATTTTGAAAACAGTATATAAATACAGATTGCCACCGTTTATTGTCGAAATAGTACGTTTTTTTATGCTCAGGAACTGAAGAATGCCTGATGTAAAAAGCACTTGCTCCCAGTTTCACTGCATGTAACTATGCCGACCATGCGCTTGTGCTCAGAAACACTGCGGCATTTCTTCGCATCTGGGCCAAAGCGAGAACCCGCCAAACTCGCATGAAAAAAGCTAAGCGCGAAACGAACGAGACTCTAAAACGTAGACAACCCAGTCGCTTCTCCTCTCCGTGCAATTTTCTCCGCGGAGCAGGCAGAGGCGCGAGGAGAAAAAAACATGAACAAACAAGGCACACTGTGAAGATGGACTTAAAAAGATAAAGCGATTTTATCGCCCAGGCCCATCAGAACGACCGCTCACAAGCTGGTTGCTGCAGTTTCTGTCATCCTGCCTGCCTCCTGCCGACAAGCGTGTTTCGTTTTTCGTCCTGCTTCTCCACTAGTCTTTGTAATTTCAGGGCCAAGCACGAGACGGACGCATTCTGCGGCCTTCACATTCTTGGCAAATGCATGGAATACTAAAAGTCAATATCCTCTTAAGGCCCTTACAGTCTTTTAGTACTACATATTCTTCATGCAGACGTTAAAAAAAGAAAAAAAAATTGTTCCTGTCATTTTCCTATACCTGGTGGATATGTCACATATCCACTGTTGTTCGTCTGGTTTAGTGTTTTCAGCTTCTGTTCCTGCTTGAATGACTTCAAAACATACTCAAAAGTGAGCAATCTACAATACTACTACCCGAAAATTTCACTTTGCGTTTTAGGTTTGATAATATTCAACTAGTTATGGAAATACGTTAGTCGTTCAAACTCAGTTTCCTGGTTTTTCTTTTTTAATCTGCTATGCAGTATGACGCTAATACGGCATCGATGGTTTTAAAATGAGCATTTATCTTTCCCCGTATAGCTCACCAGCCTTGTGCCTAACTTGTACCTTTAGTGTACTGTCAGCCTGTGTTTCCTGTTTTCGCTATGTGGTGTCCGGCGTTCGGCAATTGCACGTTATAGAAGCATGCGAAGTTTTTCACATCGGGACGTGCCTCGCTACGTCCCAGGCATACATCTACCAAAAATTCAAACATGCATCCTAATGTAAGATTGCATAGATCCGAATTATAGAAGAATTAGGCCGCACGGAGGCTTCCTTTGTCTATGATAGTCAATAAACTTGAGTAGTGAGAGTACGTGATCCTCTGCTTCTACTATAAAGCAATGTGCCCTGTGGTTACTCATAATCAGTTTTTTTTTGTAAACTGAATTTGTAAATTCAAATGAAGTCACCATAGCAGGAGAAAACTCGATAAGGGGTAAATAAAGAATTTGTAACACTGTGAATTGCGGTGCCTATAGAATTAAAATGAAGTGGATACGTCTAGTCCTCAGTTAGTAGCAATATTTCAGTCACTAATATGTGTTCTTTTTAACACAAAAGTGTTTTACGCCATGGTTCTCAAGACAGCGGTGACGTATTTCTGTCACGAAAGTGACGTCTGAAAATGCACAGGACGAATTGGCTCAGAAAAAAATTTGGCAAATAGGTGTAGAACGCACGACCTCTGTGTTCATGATAGTAGTTGCCCGGCGCACGATCCAGTGTGCCATGGTGAAACACTTTAAGAGTCTGTACAAACGCGCCCTTTTTATGCATGTTCCTTTCTCGATGCTCTAGGTCGGTGCGTACTTGTTGCCCCCTTATAGCAATCAAGTGAAGCAATCCATTATTACCATGGCCTCCATGACAACCTCTTGCCATGCATCATTGCATCGCGTCCGTCGCATTCGGCGCGTTTCTGGTAGGCAAAGCCGATTTTTGCAAACGCATCAGCACACTGCGAGGAGACAACGTTAGGCCAAGCGTTGCCTTTGCTCACAGCGTTCATCCTCACCGAAAATCGCTGTGCAACGAGCTACTCACTCGCCAGCTGCACAGAGGAAGAAACTTGGCATTAAAACCGCGTTCCCCCCAAAACGCGCTCAGACATAAATCGCGGCCGTGCTACAGAGGGCACACGACATAGGGTTGTGGTATTAAAAAGAGGAATTGAAGAGAAAAGTTAACAAGGGAGCAGATAACGAGGGAATAACGGACAGTGGGAGACAAGTAAATGTTGAAAGACGGTATGGGACGTCCACAGACAGTGGCCCGATCGTCAAGCGACCTTCAAAGAGCGGCTTCTCTGATGGAACAACCACCAGCCACAAAACTCGCCGAGCTTCTAACAGAACGTGCGTGATACTTTTTTCAAGTGCAGCCACATTGTTTAACATCCCTGCGGGATGAAGACCTAAGCCCCATTTTGATGTCCAATCAGCAACGCTTCTCTGGCTGTCACCCTGATTTTTCGGTATACTCTCTGACTGTTAACTATTACAGGTACCGGAATGATTTGCTTAATAATTTATCATGAATGCTAGTGATCAAGAACAGAAATACTACCGAGCGTCAACGATAGTGCATCTACGTCAAGCGATTCTATATCTACCTACCAACACAATACAAGGTGTAAGCTCTTTCACAGCTATATAGAGGGCACATACAACTACTTGTTCAAAGACTTTTGCAATGCTTTATCACAGACGAATCAACAGTGTTTTAAAGAGAAAGCTGCTATCAGGTCACAACGGCCATATACACTAGTTGTTCAGTACTGCCGCTACCACACCGTCGCTGCCACCGCGACCAGTAACTGTAACCAATAATGCGCAAAATAAAAAAAATCACCGCCCAAGCAATCCGTATTAATGGTTAATTAGCGAAAGCTGAAACGTGCGCCCTAATGTTTAGCAGTGGATTCAAGCCGACGTGGCACTGAAGCTTTCGCAATTATTTGTTTTATGTCCGTGCTTCTTGATGTGTTTAGACGCACGTTTGGGTTGGGTTTACCACAGTGTTCATTTCCCATGCTGCAACTTGTGCCTCGTCTTATCTTGGTCATGGAGGAGTGTAGTGAACGGTAAAATGCACTTCGCCATGTCTAAGTCACAGTGGTTGCTCACGAAGCACAGGTGGATACAGACGTCGAAACCTAAGCCAATGTTCTGCCGAGGAAACTTGCACACAAAGCGGGCCTTGGGCCTTGCGAACGCGCTCCCACAATCATCACGTTGGCACCGCAACGCCACTTGTTCGGCTTATAGGCACTTCACCGTGTCGCCTATTGGCAACTTTCACGACCACATGGTTAAAAAAAAATAACAGCATATTCACGTAGTGAATGATGATGAGAGGGGGGCGAAGCTTCGGTTTTATCGGCATCATGAGTGTGGCATGTCGTCTGTTGGCACAGCTATACATTCAACATGAAATGGTCGTTGAGATGATCACCCCGAAAGAGACGATACCGGAAAGTAAACTTTTGACGAAGACCGCAATTCTTTGTACTTCCGTGGCTTTTGTATTTATGTTTTTGAGAAAGTAGGGGAACGCAAACATACAATAATAAGTAAATGAAAGCATAAATATGCGCAAAATTGTATCTTATTAGCAGACAATATAAGCGGGAAAACTGCAAACCTGGAAGTTGCTGTACTCGTGCAGAAAATGGGTGCTGCATACATTCACGGGCCTTAGTTGTTGGCTGGCTAAATTTAACCCTTTAACCCTTGATGGCTTTTCGGGGTACTAATTTGAACGGGATGCCTAAGTTTCCTCCCGTTGTATATAGACTGTAGGCTTCGTGGATCACAGTGAAATCAGTCGGCTTGTTTTTTTTTTCAACTTTCTATTTAACTTGAGAAACCCAAAGCGTCGCGGTAATATCGAGACCTTTCACAACGTCAAAAAACAACCACAAATCTGTGAAAAGAGGCAGCAGCGTCTGCTGTTTGAAGCAGGTTCAAAGCTTCTATGATCTCAGAGCTTCTAGCCGCCACTGCTCAGTGGTGCCATGTGGTACCTAGATGTTGTGAATAGGTAAAAAGAAATGAGGCGCCTTACTTTCTTCTTTAAATGCCCACGAATTTATTGTACCCAATACGGTGCGATACAAGCAAGAACACTGCAAGGAACTCTGCTACGATTCGCCAGCTGGGAAAACCGCAATGTGCGTTGCGTGCATGCGTTGCGACGCGCGCCGGGACAAGTGGAAGTGTTTTGGCGCCTTGAATGTGGCACGTAGTCATGTTCTTACATGATACGCATCTCATGATTACCATGTTTGCACCGATAAAATACCTTCACCATCCATTCACGTGACGTAATACCCAATTTTTCGTATGCGAACCTCGCGAAACGGTCACGAGCGCATCATGAGTGTGGCATGTCGTCTTGTTGTTACATAACACGCATGTGATGATTCTCGTGTCTGGACGTGTCATTTACATATGTCATCCATTCGCGCAACGTAATACTGAATTTGGTATATATGAAGCTAGCGAAACGGCCGCGAGCGCATCATGAGTGTGGCAGGTAGTCATGATATTGCATGACACGCATCACATGGTTGTAATGTTTGCAACAGTCACATACCTTCATCATCCATTCACGTCCCGTAATACAAAATTTCGTGTTTGTTAAGCTAGCGAAATTACCGCCAGCACATCATGAGATTGGCATGTATTCATGTTGTTACATGACACGCGTCTCATGATTGTCGTGTTTGAACCAGTCACATACCTTCGTCATCCATTCACGTCCCGTAACACCAAATTTGGTATATGTGTAGCTAGCGAAACGACTGCGACCGTACCTAGAGCGTGGCGCGTAGTGAAGAATCATGACTTACATGACATGCATGTCATTGTTTACACATTATGGTCTGCCACTTGTGTTCGCCAAGCAGTGATGTCATACCACGCCAATTTTGCAACATGTCATGTGAACGAAACCAAAGCAAGAGGAGCAAGACCTTGAAATATAAATCATGACACTCATGACATAAATTTCATGATAGTCATGTTATAACTAGTCAGTTATGCTCGTCGTACAGTCATGTTATGCCATACCAAATGTGGCATTGATAGCATTAACGAAAGGCACAGAAAATCTAAAAGTCGTAGGTGGCTAGATAGATACATATATACGCTCAAAGTCGCCGAAGCTCGCTAAGAAATGCTTCGCGTTAAAAAAAAATAACAGCATATTCACGTAGTGAATGATGATGAGCGGGGCGAAGCTTCGGTTTTATCGGCAAACCGTGAATCATCCACTGGCTCCTTCAATCTGTCTATTCGCCCATCTGTCTGTCTGTCTGTCTGTCTGTCTGTCTGTCTGTCTGTCTGTCTGTCTGTCTGTCTGTCTGTCTGTCTGTCTGTTTGCGTGTCCGTCCGTTTGTCCGTCCATCTAGTGAACACTTCAAGTACCGCCATCTCGCAACTTTTCAGTATTGACAAATTCCACCAGACTTACGTCACAAAAAAGCGGTGGCGCTGTCTTGGTAGGCAAAAGACGCTCTGCCCACCGTAGTTTCTGCTGGGTTTCCAATGGTGCGTCTGGTGTTCTCAGTTGCATCTGGTGTTCTCGGTTGGATGTGAGTCACGTCTTGCAACTTAGTTTTGTTTGTTCGCGCACATCGCAGCCCTCAACGCTTATGTCTTTCACAACGCTTATGGCGTCTCACAACGTCGTTTTGTTTGGCGCACATCGCCGCCCTCAGCGCTTATGGCGGAAGTTACGTGCGTACGTCGCAATAATTTTGCCCATAATATCGACATCGTCCTACCAGTGTTTACAAACATGGGATGGGTCCATGTACAAGTACCGCCATTCAGCGGACATTCGAAGGACTAAACGAGAGGTGTTTACCTACTACTACTACATGCATTAGGGACGCATGACCCACGGCTTAAGGAGCTTCACCCCTAAAAGTGGTTACGATTTATATACTATTTGGTGTTTAGGAAAAGTTAGAAATTCAGAGCACGAGGTGCTCTACTATGGGTGTGCATAAAGCCGTCCCGTGGGCCTCAGACCTTATTAGGCCGTGGCATAGTGTGCTTAGAAAAAGTGGTTCAAGATTTAGAAAACTACGTACTCAACTAAGGCAGAGCATAAAACCGTCCCGTAGGGATCTTCTGCGCTGAAGTAGGTTCAGTTATAGTGTGTTTAGAAAAAGTTGTTAACGATTTTGAGTACGACGCCAATTTTAAGCGACCCCGAAAAATTTTTTTTCGCAAGAGCGGACGCAGTTCTACAAATGAGCTGGCGTAAAATCCTTGTAGTTGCCTAGCGAAAACAAAACTTGATGAGCAATAATTATTCATTATCACAAACTTACGGCAAAGAACACGAGGACAAATATTATTTTGTGTATACAGCATGTGCTTTCTAGCTAAGATAAATATCAGGACTACAAAAAATTTCAAACTGACAAAACATAATGTATATTCAAGATATACAAGTATCCCCATGCAGCGAACATTCCAAGGACAAAAAAAAATTGGCAGCATATCCACGAAGTCAGTGATAGAGAATGGGGCGAAGCATTTGTCCGTCCATTCGTTTTTGCTTCCGTCCGTCCATGCGTCCGTCTGTGTGACCTTCCATGCGTCCACCCTCCCGTCCCTGCGTTCGTCCATGCATCCGCCCCTCAGTCCGTTCGTGCGTCCATCCATGCATCTGTCTGTGTGTCCGTTCATCCATCTATTCAATACTCCAAGTACCATCCTCTCGCATCTTTTCATCATATATTCCCCATGTAGAAGCACCGCCATCCAGAGGACATTTCAAAGACTAAACGAGAGGTGGCACACGCACACTTTCTTACGGCTTGCGCTTCGGGTCTACATCCCACCTTTAACCACCTCGAGTTCATTCATGATATATACTAGTTCATTGTATTTATGGCACTGCGGCTCAACGCTCGCTAAACCTTTCTAAACCTAAGGAGGTTACACCCAGCGAGTATAACGTAGCAATCTTTTCTTGACAGATAGTGCTCAATGTACATGCCAATGGCTGCTTATGGGGGTCACAGCGTGCACGTTAACTAAAAGCCAAATGCTCCTGTCTCATTCCCCATTAGCAGCCATTGGCATGTACATTGAGCACTATTTTTTATTGTTCAACAACGCACTGAAGAAATCTCTCACCGGCACCACCTTAGAGATCAAAATATTATACTTGTTACATACTACAACGGCTACGAGGGACAAACGGGTGCCGTTCTAAGAAGTTTCACCCCTAAAACGACAGGTGGCTACTAAATACAAGAGATGCACGACAAACCTCGTAATGAGCTTCGCCTCTAAAAGCACATAATGCCCTTAACTGTATGATGCGCTCTCCAAAGGATGCAGCTTCTTTCCCCCTAATCATAACCTCCCCCCTCCTATTGATAGTAGTGCACACACCAAGTCAATATTCCTTAGGATGAAAAGTTAGTCTCACCGTGACAAGGTAATGTAGATAATTGAACTACGGCGGGGTAAGTATGTATACTTACCCCGCCGCAATACAGGTAACACCGCAATACAGGTAACTGCAATACAGTTAACACCGCAAATGCTTTTCTGAACTTTAAAGTAGGTAGGGTCACCGTAGAACGACCAGATTAGCCCGTGGCGCACGAACCAGATCAACCAAGGAATGATGCATCAAAAGTAACTTAAGATCTTGAAGCATTTCTTATCAACAAAATAAATCTTAATTAAAGAGGTAAACCCAGCCCCACTGGTGTAATCACACCGCTACTCGGACGCATTCACCTATACTCTAAAAAAAACGCACCGCAAAATGTTTTAGCATTTTCTAAATCACATAAATCGTTCTCAGTTTCTCACATCTATTGTGAATTTTCTGAAAAGTATGAATCTAAAAAACTGCAATTAAATTAAAACGCCCCAAATAACGGAAGTGGCGCTAATTACGAAGCCATTAGGAAAGATCCGGCTTAAATGACCCAAGGCGTTGAAGGCGTGCCCCAGATTAGGAGAAGCTCGTCGCCAGTATATAAATGAAAAAAATAATTGAAAATGTAACCACAATGACTGTTGTTAATTGACTGAAGCTAAGACCATTGAAATGCTCTGTCGTGGTTAGTCTTTGTGCATATCTGTGCACTATCAGGTAGAAGCTAAGGTACTGTGAAATTTAAGTCGCACTGCTAGCACAAAACACCTCTTACAATATCCAGGCGAGGGTGATTGAAAAGGAGAAGCGCCGAAACGCATTGAGAAAAGAGAGATTGATATCTCATTCATTTTTTCACTTACCCGCAAATATTTGCTTTTTACGAGCGTCGTAGTAGGGCCTAAAAAATATTTTAAATATGTGTTTCTTAGAAAACTTGCGCGAATTTGAGCGTTTCTGTCTGTCTATCTATCTATCTATCTATCTATCTATCTATCTATCTATCTATCTATCTATCTATCTATCTATCTATCTATCTATCTATCTATCTATCTATCTATCTATCTATCTATCTATCTATCTATCTAGCCGCCTACGACTTAGTCTCTTGTCTGTTTCATGAATGAGATGTATGCCTGAATTTCTATGGCATAACTTTACAAAATGACAAACAAAATAATACGTTATAACATAAAAATTATGAATATGCATGTCATGAACAGCAGGATTTACATGTCTCGTTGTTCTCGAAGCCCTTTCGTTAACTTGAAGCATACCGAAATTGGCATGGCGTACCAAGAGTGTATGACGAGCATGACTGACTGGTTTCAAATTATAGGTATCTTGTGTAGCTTGTGACCTAATGTAATTGTGCGCAGCCACATTAGACCGTATGCGTAAATTGCATAGAAAAGCAGAGCACGCTACGTTGCGATGACGTCCATGCCATAGCTACGGGGTCTGTTTGCGTAATCCTGATTGATATGTGGGGTTTAACGTCCTAAAACCACTATATGATTATGAGAGACGCCGTAGTGGAGGGCTTCGGGAATTTAGACCACCTGCGGTTCTTTAACGTGCACCGAAATCTGAGCACACGGGCCTACAACAATTCCGCCTCCATCGGAATTGCAGCCGCCGCAGCCGGGATTCGAACCCGCGCCCTGCGGGTCAGCAGCCGAGTACCTTAGCCACTAGACCACCGCGGCGGGGCTTGTTTGCGTGATCCTCCCTTCTTCCGATGTCACGCAACCCCCTCAATATAACTTGCTAAATAAAACCAGCAAATCGGCAGGGTGAATATTTTGTTATATAAGCAACTCACAACGACCTACTTTTCGGAATATATTTTTATCATGAAGTAGGCGTTTATTAAGCAATGTGCCTAAGAAACATAGACTAATGGGCCGATTGGTATTACTCCATTAAAAAAAACTTGTAACGGAATCCTACGAGAGTAAAGGTACGTGCCTGTTCATCAGCAAAATACTATAAATATATATATATTTATATATATAAATCAATATATATATATATATATAAATATATATATATATATATATATATATATATATATATATATATATATATATATATATATATATATATATATATATATATATATATATATATATATATACATACATACATATATATATAAATATATATATATTTATATATATATATATTTATATATATATAATTATATATATACCAGACTGTTTGAACGTCATTCACGCTCAACCCGACGTATTGTATGCAAGAAATAGGCGACAAAACTTCACGGAAGCGTCCTTACTAAACGTTTTCAGCTAGTGGACCTCTGACGAAGGCTGGTCCACCAGCTGAAAACGTTTAGTAAAGACGCTTCCGTGAAAGTTTCGTCGTCTCTTTCTTGCATACATGTGTATATATATATATATATATATATATATATATATATATATATATACATATATATATATATATATATATATATATATATATATATATATATATACATATATATATATATATATATATATATATATATATATATAGTTTTTCGCGTTACGCGATACTCACGGGCTTCGAGATAGCCCATTGGTAGTTAGTGCAAGGCGCCGTATGATAAATTATTGCTAATCTAAGGCGCCATTACAAAAACTGCCGAAGTGGCTAACGACCGTTAGCATAGCCTGCATCGGGAACCCCGAGTTAGAATGCGCGCTACCTACTCTTGCACGTTGCACGACGAGGGTACCGGTAGGGGCCGTGGTAAATACTTTAATACGCCCGACGTGCTGGAAGCTTCGTTGGACATGGATATGTCGGCGAAGACTACTGGATAATTTAAAAATTGTTGCTTCGACAAAATTGAAAGGCTAAATTAAAAATTTTAGTAGGTTGCGAAGCGTGCACTTGCGCAGAACTCAGTACCACTGCCAGGAGACAACGTGAATTGAGAAGCAAGCGTTTTAAAGGTCATTGTCCTATAAAGCTTTAAGACATATTTTATCTCCATGAGCCGCACAACCATCGGCCAAATTTAGAGGATTCTTATGCTTACCCTTTAAGAGTTGAAGATGACAGCGATAGCCTGTCGCCAGTGCGAGCTTCAGCCACCTGGTGCATGCCTTTTATTGTATGATGTTACTCCAGAACTCGGAATCGTGTATTACTTTATTGTAATCAAGAAAGTTGAAAGGGGCTTCAGTCGTTGAAGTTTTTGCGTATGGGTGCATTCTGTGTAATGGGTAGCATGCTTAGCACTTATTTGCGTAAAACCTTCTCCGAATCGCTATGCACCCCCGACGTGCCTTAAGGGAATAGGCACTGTAACGTGGGGTGCCTTTTGTAGTGGGTGGGCCCTGTCTTTTCTTGCATCTTTCTCTCTTTCTCTCTGACTCCTGATAGTAGTGTACACTAGTGCCTCGCATTCTTACTGTGAAGTGACATGTTGCATTGTGAACCATGTATACAGGATGCATGTGTTTCTAAAGCATGAGTGCTATACACCTGTCACATTAGGGTTGCATGTCGTTAGATTCAAATGTCATTCGAAGCAACCAATCCCATTCGATCCGTGGTTGTGCTACACAAAAAGCAATGTCATTCGTTCGCGATCTCACAGTCGTTAATTCTGAAAATAGTGATTGTAAAAGTAGAGGAATTAAATGTTGAGTTGTAGAAAAGTGAATTTATTTATTTTAAATGAAATGGCAGGAAGCCGCTTTGCTAAATAAACAACTATAAAAATTTTATATCGTCGAATATACGGCTATCATAAGCAAAGATGACCCTTAGCTAGTAGCCACAGGCAATAGAATGAACACAGGCAACAAGTCTAACATGGCAGAGCTATAGAACAGCGACGCGAAGCTGCAGCGAGTGATGCATTCGATTTCTGTGTTCTTTGAGTAGAGAAAAATTGCGCAAGTGAGACAAAGAGATTTGATCTTCACATAAAAGCAACTAAAATAGAGCATGGCATCCTGCCAAAATGGCATCCTGCAGTGTATCTGCAGGATGCCATTCCTGCAGACACACTCATACACTTGCACAGGGGCATGAGCTTGTTTACATTCTGAGCGGCAACACCGGCGCTCAGATGGCACTGAGGTGATGAGTGAAAACTTTTAGCGAGAGCCCTCTGCAAACCTGCTTCGTTAAAATTAGAGGTGTGTTTTAAAAGCCATATTACAGCGTGATTTGTGAATTTGAGTCAAATTGAGAATGCAGATTGTCACCAGCTATGTAATCTCTGGGGTAGATGGTAGACGTTAAATTTGACTGGGACGATAAGTGTGTTTGTCTAAATCACTCAACTTCTCAAGTCAATCGATTCTAATCACATTTAGTTGTTTTAAATCTAGTGCTGTCACAATTCTGTTAACAATTACCTTTATAAATAGCCTACATACGACGGAAAGAAAGCTGATCGACCTGTAATATGTCAAGTCATTGTTTTCCTTTTTAATATACATTAAGGTAGTAGCACTCTTCCATTATTCTTGTACATTTTCGTCAAAAAACACATCGTAAACAGGTTGGCTAGTTTTTCTCACACAATCTGTTCTCCAACTTTAAGCAGACCTGATGTTATCTTGTCCTCACCAGAGGCTTTGACTCCTTGCATTCCCTTCAAAGCTTTCCTCACTTCTGTCATTACTGGTCGAATATGTCATCTGGGTTGCTGCTAGATTTTACTTTATTGTTGTTGTCCCAGCTACTGTACAGATCTCTGCAAAATTTCTTCACTATTTTACCTATCCTATTCGTATAAGGTCGTTACTTTGCCTTCCTTGTCCCTTAGTGCATACATCTAGTTTTTACCTATCCGAAGTTTTCTGTTTCCCATTTTGACGCTCTCTCCATTTTTAGAGCGTGTTCGATTCTCTCCTTATTATGCATTCTGATATGAAATAGCTTACGTTTATTAATCAACTTCTAAAGTTTTGCCAGTTATATTTTTTCTCCTATGATTATGGCTTTCATTCTTTGACATTTTTTAATGAGATTCTTCGTCTCGTGGGAAGGCTGGCTAGTGTCCTGTTAACCATCGTATCTCCAATTTCCACGGCACACACCATGATGATACTCGTGGGATTATCCTCGACTCTGCCAATGCTAAGGCAGGTTTCTTCAATAAGAACCAAGTATCTTTTCTGAAGTGAGATTCTGAACTCCTATACTTTCCCTATCAGTGCCAGCTCATTCATTTGCTTCTTGTGTATCAGTTTCTTCCGTTCCTTCTTAAAGTCTAGGTGAATCCGAGACCTAACCATTCTATGGTTACTGCATCGTACCTTGCCAATTACTTCCACGTTTTGCATGATGCCTGGGTGTGCAGTCAGTATAAAGTCTATTCCGTTCTTACTTTCGACCATAGGGCTCAGACATGTCTACTTACTGTTCACTCGTTTTTGATAAAAGGTATTAAAGATCAGTAAACTATTGCGTTTCGCGAAATCAACAAAAACTTTTCTCAAGCATTTCCAGTACCGATGCTATTATTCTCTACGGCAAAGTCTACAGCCTGCTTCTTCCCTACTTGCATTGAAGTCGCCAATCAGTATAACACACTGTGATTTAAAGACGATAGTCTTTCTTGGGTACCTCCAACGCAAGAAATTTGGTCTGTCTGTCTGTCGGTAGACTGGTCTGTTTGTACTCCGAAACAATTTTACAAACGGCCAAAATGCAACATAATCAGCAGCTGCCACCACTATTGCTCAAGTTTCAGCGTTCATACTTGTGTGATTGTTGATTAAAAAGCCAATATTGCACATATTTGAGGCACAATATCAACACGTCAGTATTCTGTGGTGTGTTGTTTTATACTAGATAAGACATACATAAGTACTTTTAGGGACCGTAGCTTTTATCACGCTGAGCTGTCAATGCAACGCTATGCACGAAAAGGCAAGTGTTTCCAACGCTTGGCAAGACGACACGGTTGTGGCGCCTACCCGCCGTCTTGCATCCTACACCTTCTTGTCTCTGAGAAGGGCGCGGACGCCGCGCACATCGTTTTTCAAGATACCTGCCAGATGGCGCTGATGTTTCACGTTCCTCGATGCGCTCGTTCACCTCCGCTGCACGCTCGAGGCATTCTAACGCAGCGCCTCCAGAATACTATTCACCGATTTTCTCGAGCAGATCATCAAAAAAAAAAAAAACGTTTCGTTCACTCTCTTCAGACGCAAGAATATCGTCTTTCGACGATATTTGCACTGGAGCATGAAGATATCGGGCCAATAATTACGTTACTCATAGCAGACTCTGCGTCTTTATGGAAGCGTTCAACTATTACGTCATAATGGCTTGATTTAGACACAAAGGCCTGTACATCCTTATTCTTTATTAAATGTATGTAAGGAGAGGTTGGTGCCAATGCGGCCTGTACCACCTTCATCTGGCATCTCTTATTGAGTTTAATTACGATACGTGTTACGCTTTTATTCGTTCTATAGTATTCTTTTGTGTTTCCAGCTATATTTCTGTGGGTAAGTTACCCCCCCCCCCCCCCACAAGTTTCTTTTGTCATCCGAGCCACGACAGCAACAAACGTGCCCATTCTGTAGCATTGTATAGGCCTCATCTGACCTGCTGCTTTTAATCTCACTGTGCCCTATTGCACCCTATGTAGCACCATCAAGCACTTTGAATGGCGCAGCTACCCTTGTCTCACTAGCTAAGGCTCTAGAGTTAAACGGTGGCATATTCAAGTTTCTATGACGGTCTGTCTAGACCTAGTCATTCTCAGCACCCTCTGCTGCGTCGCAAATGTGAGCGCCTCCAAGGTAAGTTGCTTTTCAGCCACTGAAGAGCGAGGGTCGAAATTTAACAGGTGTATCCATAAGGAAGGTTGTGGCCAAATAATGCACCAGGGTGGGCAATCTTACTTTTGTGAGGGATTGTGTTACTGGTGTTAGTTACCGGTAACACCGCACTGAAGGCCTTTTATTGCAATTTCATCATCACTCAGATAATTTTCTGATCCGGTGGAGAATTTTGTGGCATCATTATTCAAGTCATGAGCCTCTTACACGTGAGGCTGATACTTCAATCACTGCGCCATCGCGGCATTGCTGCACAAGAAATGAAGAACTCTTTTATTCGCAGAATATGACCGTTATGCTGTGCAGTGTAAGTATAGATTGTCTGCATATATAAGCATCACCTTGCCTTGTCCAAGCCTTGTACACTCGTTCACGTAATAATGTAAGTGTTCCACTGTCACCACAACCAGAATAAAATATAATAAAAGCACTGTTTTTAATACAATAGAATGCCAATCACAATAAAAACGATTGGATGAGGAAGATTTGTGTTTACTATGAAGGGAAGTAGCCTTTCAAGGATTGCCAGCAATTGTTTCTTAGGAGTACTACATCTCAAACACGGTGCAGTTTGCGACACCTACCATCTCTTTTTCGTGCGTTAAACAAACTGGATTGACCAACACATTTGTATCACTAACAATACAGCCCTATTTTACACACGGACTTAAGAAGCAGCCGATCTCTTAAATACCTAATATCTTCGAGGGAAGAAAATTCCATTAGGACGACTTTATGAGCTCTCACGTGGCAACAGTCTAGTCATTTAAAACCATCACCCTTTTCATCTTATCAATGCGCTTTTCTTGTGTAAGCAACAATTTCTCCTGTGCAATAAGATTCTCGTTCATTTGAGACTACTAATGTGGTAAAACGTCCTTTAAGTCAGTGCTCTT
Organism: Rhipicephalus microplus; assembly: GCF_043290135.1. Classification (NCBI taxonomy): domain Eukaryota; kingdom Metazoa; phylum Arthropoda; class Arachnida; order Ixodida; family Ixodidae; genus Rhipicephalus; species Rhipicephalus microplus. Next base: position 110,084,295 of record NC_134704.1, read on the forward strand.
TCCAACATTTTTATTCTCCTTTTCTTAAGAGTTCTTTGCCTAAACAAGTCAAGTGCATTGGGAGGCTAGTTGGTAGGACACTGATTTATAAGCTGACTTTGAAACCAGTTTAAATTGCGAAGTCATCACCTTGCTTACTTTTTCTCCGAACTATGACTACCCTTATTCAAACACATTTAGCGGAACACGATCAAGAACAGCATTACATAGGACCATTTCACTAACTTCCGCTCCTCCTTCCCCCCCCCCACCCCAAAAAAAGAGAAACACAATTCAATCATTGTTCAGATTGTACAGTACAAAACAGTGTGTATTTACGTCGACATCACCAAGGCCAGTGGCCTTCCCAGACTGAACAAATAGGCCAAGTCAGGACTGCAGCAAAAAAAAAGAAGAAGGCCTCGACCAAACATCTTTTTTTCCTACGTTTCGTCTACGAACACCCCCTCATTATCGCAAGGGAGTACAATTATTTCACACAAACAAATACAATACCAGCGGATATGTATATACAATATTTGATCCAGCTGTCTTTTTCTCTGCTGCCATAAGTCCCTCAATACTTTTTACTGGTCACGAAATTTTGGGCACAATTTAGTATAGGGACAGAGCCTCCCGCCAGGGGCGCCACTGCAGACAAGAGGTTTCCTTGACGGAGGCTCACTCTGGTGGCTTCACGGAAATATTTTCGTGGGGTTTTATGAACTGGTCATCGATCGAGTATAGGCAGCATACTCACAGCTGCACGTAGTGCCCGTAAATACCTGTTCGGTTAAGACAGTGTTCTGTACCTTTCGATTGCGGCGATATCGGCGTGGAGCCACGTCCCGCAAGCTGATTTAGCTAACGCTCTTTCATCATGCTTTTCTGTAGCTTTTCATTTTCTTCGAGGCTGTAGACGAGGTCATCGCACACCACCGAAATTGCCATTACACTGGCGCACATACGTATCGTCGGGGACGTCTATTCAGACCTTCTGCGCAACATTTTCCTCACGGGAATCATGCGAAGACTCCCGAAGCCGCTTTACCGGCTGCCTGTGTGGCAACTGCCGAAGTGTCGTCTTTTTTTTTGACAGGTACACTGGGAGACCTTCAAATATTCGTGGAATGGCGACGGTCCTCAGCTTCGCTCTTCCGCGCGGCTAACTAACAACGGTGCCTTCTGTAACGCATTCATCTGCGCTAATAAAGTCCTCGCTACAGAAATGTTTTTCAGATCCCCGAACGCTCGGTGACTTGAACGAGAATGTGCCGGTTTCTTCACGCGGTATCGCCCACTTCCACTGCTCACGGCTTTCGGCGTCACTGGGAAACACGAACAAAGACACTTTTTCAGCGGTTTCTCTGTAGCTTGTGCGACAGTGCGGCACACATGATATTTTTGGTATCGTTCGGGAAGGTGCTTCTAACTGTTCGTCGCATACAAAACAGTCACAGACACAGACAGCACCGCACACACGCGATAAAATGACATCTACAAAGCCAACACAGAACGCCATCACTCTGCTGGCCTCGACTTGAGTATTGGTAGCCAGAGCAAGCGTGCGGCGCACAGGATGTCTTCTGCATTCTTCGTCACGCAGCCGATAACAATTCGTTTCGTTTGAGAACGATAAGATTCTCACAGAGAAACGCTTAAACACGATAAAGCACGATAAACACAAGACCTACACACTTCACCCGGCCGTCGCCTCGCTGTGAGACGCCGCATTGGCCTCGACGAGTACCACGGGTGCCCCCTTAACACTGGTGGCGCTGCCTCACGGTCAAAGTTGGCGGAACTCAAAGCTCTTTCATATAGTGACGGGGAAGCATTGTGACCAGTAAAAAGCATTGAGGGACTATGCTACTACCCACAAAAACATTCATGATCCATTTTGTTTTTCTTTCTTTGCTCGCGCCCATCACTCTTGTTTCTAGCAAGGCACTAACGTCTCGCTGCGAAGACAACTTCACCGCTACCTGAGTGTGGTCGCAACACAAGCGATTTACTTAGCTGAGAATTGCTTTATTGATGGTAATTTAGATTGTTTTGATGGCATCGACAAACAATAGAAATATTTGTATCCGGCTCTCCCGACACAAAGTATTGTCACGTGTCAATTTGTATATAACAAAATGAATAAACCGGTGGGTAGACACTCATAGAGAGGCCCACAACTCTTATAATCAGCAAGCTTGAATCAATACGCCATATAGTCGTCACGACAAGCAGTCTAGGTCATTGAACATGCCATGGTAGGGAGTGACGAATAGTACAAAAGTAAATAAAAATATATTACGTAGCGGGAACAAACAATCGCAAATATATGGAGCAACAGCAAATACAACAATGAAAAACAAATGGCAGTTATGCACGCTGCCAAACCAGTAGACATAAAATACAGCATAAACGCAATATAGAAAATGGGCAACTGAGAACAATACCACTAGCTTATAACTGTGCAAAGAGTTAAATGGTGCGTTTAAAAATCAGCGATCTCAACAAATTTCAGGAACACTAGAGCAGTTGAGGTTCTCCTACTGATTGCTGTATTCATTCTCGTTGGCACTAGAAATTATCAAACAAGCGTCAAAATTCTACTGCTTTGAGCCAATACATGCTTTTTTGGGGCATTACTAAACAATGTTTTCCTAATTGCATGAATAGACTTTCAAGTATGCACAGGTGCAAAACAGTGTTAATTTGCGAAAGCAATTATTAGTCCCTTCAGCACACATTGAGCATATTCGTGCAATGCTTAAATCCCTAGTCAATGTTTCTTAGAACACGCTAGGCAAGCATTATTGCATAGATAATTGAAGAAAAGCCAGCAAAAGTGCCTGGTACCAGAAAAGGCAGAAACACGCACCACTGAAACTAAGAACTGTGACGTTATTGAGAGAAGCAGTACACCTAGAAACCTCGCAATAAATGTGCAGCACATTAGTATAGTCTATCATGTCGCCTGGTGTAAGAAAAATAGAGTACGCAAGCATCTCTTTTGCCATCGATGCAGAACAATATTATTTCTTGGTTCCAGCAGTGTGTGGCTCTTTCTGCTGTTCCATGGTCTCGCTAGTTTTCTCCATGCAACAGGAATCAAGTGGTCCAGATAATAAATCTTTTGCATTAAGTACAGCAAGGAGCCTAGAATTTGCAAATTTCGCTAAAAGTTATCTAGAAATCGTCGCACCCTCTTTCGAGCAATCATATGATAAAACTAAACGTCCACGCCATCAATCCAAAGCGCATGGTCATTGGCTGATTGGAGCATTGTGGACAATATAGTTACCATGACCGCCACAGGATATCACCTCGAACACGAGCACACGCTCACGGTCATACTGAAACTAAGCCGCTTAGTAAAAAAATGAAGTGAAAAAAGTGCTTGAGGTCATGACGCGAGCTGATGAAGAGATGCATCTTCTTTGCCTCTTGTAATTGCACTTCCCGAAGTAGCTTACAGCGTACTCGCAAGGACGAAATGAGAAAGAAGGCGCCTGATGCCCGTGACGAACCCCTCTAACTCCATGCGTACTTGATGAACCATAAAAAGTTTCCCCGCAGTGTATTCTGAAGGTCATAGGCTCTTTACGTTAAGCCATACAACGATTAATTGCAGAAGTATTATGCGGCCCTTTTGTTATGAATGTATTTAAACTGCTGCAAAATTCCGTGCAGAAGTGACACTTCACCTCACAGTGATCATTCACGGAAACACGAGGCAACTGTGTCTTGCACCTTAGGTTTGACTACCATCATTCTCAGCAATATTTACACACGACTCTCTCAGACCTAGGCCAACAGGGCAGCATCAAGTGCAAGCAATCAAAATATCATACGTCACTTGTGCAAAACGTATCAAGAAAGTAATGAGTGTAACGACATGACCATTATAAGTAGGTGGAACATTCAACCTGACCGGTAGTAGTTGTCTGAAACAGGCCGTAGTCTTTACAGTGAAGGCTGTTATGAGATTGCAACAAAAGTCTATTTTGTCGCCATAGCTGTCTGCTTCCACTTCATGTCCCGCCGGTGTCTGAAACCGCTATTGTGAGAAATAAAAAGCGATATGAATAAAAATACTCATATAGAATTGAAATTGAACCCGCACCCTGTGCGTGGAAGCTGGTTATTTCACAACGGAGCTATGACAATTTTTAAAATTCCGCTGCTAACTGACCCTACGCAGGCTTCATGCAGGCTAACGATTACATTAGCATGTGCAATAAAGTGCTTTACACAGTCAAATAACAAAAAGGCTTCAGACATTGCGAATTGCGTACAGGTAGGTCGTTGCTTGCATAAACCCAAGCATCAGACATAATAGTTCATCGCCGTGAGCTAGACCTTCAGGAAAGAGTATATATAATACCTACAAGGTTGTGGCGGTTACAAGGCTTTCTAAAGATTACCAATAATGGCACAGTGGGTGTTCCCTCACTACACAAAAAAGTATGATAATTTATTATCTACTGGGTGCGATGCAAGTCAGCTTCTGGTAGTTGCCCCATTAATATTTTAAAATGCTCTGAAAACGCCTCTCTGTCAGCTCTGTTTGTGACTGTGCCATGTATTCCGTGCTGGCCTGTTGATTTTTTGTGACTGCCGTTAAATATCGTGGAAATATGACAAACCTTTACATTACACTCAATAACGAGTAGACCATCTAGCCTAATCTTCCCCGTGTACGAGAAAAAAAATATCATTACAAGACATTATTCTTCGAACAACGCTTACACTCTTCAAAAAAGTTTGCGCGTTTGGCATCCCTCTAGTAGTAATGCTTGAAAACTTGGCCTTTAAAAGACCAGTGGCCATGTTCACGAACTACACCCCGCAAAAAAAAGAGAAAAAAATATAGAACTGTTTAGAACAGCTTATAACTGGTATCCAGAGTTTCCAGGTTCTTGTGGAAACTCTGGGTACCTTTCTCTGTGAAATTTATCGCGACCAATTCATTTCTTTGTGCCTGTATATTTGCGGCCAAAGCAAGACATCCAAACATGCAGATATCTCTAAGTAAATTGACTGCTAATTTATTTACTTCCTGCTTTCATGGTTGCACGCTGCATTAGATCCTGCTTGCTCGGTTGCACCAGGCATTAGACGCGTAATTAAGAACTGAAACTGTCTCACCGGACAACTTAGCGATAGAAGCTCGCAGCGCACGTACATAGCAGAAGTGAGTAGCAACGCCTTAAACAACGCCCACTTTGTGACGTTTCGTGCCAATTGGCTTCATTGAAAATGCATTGAATGTGAAAGTAGCACTAAAATCAACGTCTATTACCAACAAGTACGCACTTTATGGTAATAATTGGCTCTTAAAAAACATTTGTAATTAATCAAATTGCAGTATGTTGAAGAAGTCAAGAAAAATTCCCATTTGTATTGAGATAGCACTAGTGGAAATTTCGGTAAATAATTGTCAGGTTTGACAGAGCGTGTCTTTCCATTTACAATGAACCTAATTTAGTAAGCTTGCTATTGCTACTAAAAGCGCATCATGGTGGCCGCAAAGTTCGGTGACTTATGTAATAATACCTACATGTGAATGTATTGCATTGGTGCATTTCACTCAGCAAAGATGAGCCTACCTCATCAGGAGTAGATTGTGGTATCATTGAAATTGTAAGAAAGCACACTCTAAAGGAAAACTTGGGTGCCATTTAACATAATGAGGGTGGATGGCCAGTTAAACTGTAGAGTGAACTAGTTTTGCCATGATCTCGTTGCCTCTAAATTTACTTCAAGTGAAAGGGACACTAGCGCAAAAAAAGCAGCAGTGGCGTGGAAGCGCTCTAGCTGGCCGACAACCAAGAAAGCTCTTTTGTTCCTTTAACTCGTGTGTCGAGCAATGCGGGCCTTCTAGCACGTAGCTTTTTTAGAGGTCAGGCTGGTTACGCATTGAAGAAGAACGGCTATTTTGGAAAGTTAACTGAATTACATTTTAATAGAAGTTGCAGGGCAAGCACATGTTGTGCGTGCCTGTATCGCATGTGACATAATAGTGATCAAAACTATCTGGTCATTACAGGCCTAAAACAAGGCTAACAATGTTCAAAACTAGGTTGAGAAACGGACAAAGTCTCGAAAAAAAATAATAAAATTTGGCAGATCCCACGTACAGTGGGAATCGCTAATATGCGAAGCACGAATGAGGAAGGTTGACGTGCCACTTTAATATCAGCACAACGTTACGAGGCGAAAATAAATTGTGCCGCACATGACTTCTCTATCATGACTTCTCCGTCATTTGCCTTCGTCGTCTATTCGCGTCACGTAATACCAATATTGGTATATGTGGAGCAAGCGAAACTGCTGCGAAGGCATCATGAGCGTAGTATATTGTCATGTTCTTACATTACACGCGTGTAATGATTATCATGCTTGCACCTGTCATATACCTTCATCATCTATTGGCCCCACCTAACACCAAATTTGTTATATGTGGAGCTAGCGAAATGACGGCGAGCGCATCATGAAGGGCCCAATATACTCCGATGTAACGCTGACGAGCGCTCAGGCGTGGTGCAGTCACGTTTCTCTAGCAAAACACGTGTCCACTATAATTAAACGCCAGGCACGACCGGCGCGACCAGCGTCCGTCGGCGCGACTCGGCGGCAACTAGCGCGAAATGCAACATGCTGACTTTCGCACCAATGACGTTACGTAGCTCTACCCAGACAGCACTGCGTTCCTCTCTTCAGAATGGAGGGACGCCGGACGCACTCAAACGCGCATGCGTCAAAGCAACGCAGCGCGGTGCGCACCTGCGAGTATATGACAGGCCTATCGGCACCTGCATGGCATCGCTCAATTGACGCGACGAAACGAACGCCGGCGCGCACTCGCGCTGGCTCACGTCACCGTGTATTTGCGGCTTGAGTTTCGCATATAGTCATGTTCTAACGTGACACGCATCTCATAATTACCATGTCTACACCAGTCACATGCCTTCGGCAGCCATTCACGTGACGTAATACAAAATTTGGCGTATGTGAAGCTAGCAAAATGGCCATGAGCGCATCATGAGTGCCGCACGTAGTCATGTTGTTACATGACACGCATGTCATAATTATCATGTTGGGCGTGTCATTTACTTATGTCATCCATTCGCGTTACGTAATACCAAATTTGGTATATGTGAAGATAGCAAAACATCTGCAAGTGCATCGTGAGCGTAGCGTGTAGTCATGTTGCCATGGCACGCATCTCATAATTATCAAGTTTGCACAAGTATGATACCATCGTCATCCATTGACGTCCCGTAATACCAAATTTGGCATAAGTGAATTTAGCGACACGGCAGCCAGCACATCATGATCATCGCATGTAGTCATGTGGTTACATGGCACACATCTCTAGTAATCATGTTCTAACCTTATTCAGATACCTTCGTTATCCTTTCACGTACTGTAATACCAAATTTTGTATGTGTGACGCTAGCCAAACGGCCGCGAGCGCATCATGAGCGTGGCATGACGCGCATCTCATGATTTTCATGTTAGGGTCTGTAGCTTGTGTTTGCCATGCAATCGTGATAAACCATACCAGTTTTGCAAGATGCCATGGCAACGAAACCACCGCAAGAGCTGCAAGACAATGAAATGTAAATCATAATATTCATGACACACATATCATGAATTTCATGTCCTGACCAGTCGCTATGTTCTTCATACATTCATATTATGGCATACCAAGTTTCGTAATTATACCATTATCGAAACGGCCAAGAGAGCTAATTGTCGTAGGCGGCTAAATATATAGATAGATAGATAGATAGATAGATAGATAGATAGATAGATAGATAGATAGATAGATAGATAGATAGATAGATAGATAGATAGTTAGATAGATAGATAGATAGATAGATAGATAGATAGATAGATAGATAGATAGATAGATAGATAGATAGATAGATAGATAGATAGATAGATAGATAGATAGATAGATAGATAGATAGATAGATAGATAGATAGATACACTCAAAGTCGCTTAAGTTCGCCAAGAAATGCTTCACTATAAAAAAACATGGTTCGTCTTTTGTTATAGGAATCATTAAATGACGAATGTGAAACGTGCCCTTACAGAAGAACTGTTATTTACATTGATATAAGAGAGCTTGCTCAATGTTCATTGGTGTTTCACAGCTATACCACTGCTAAGTGTGCACTCATTTACCCCGACGCTTAGGCATACATTTAAATCTCGACGAATAACATCTGTCAATATTGATTGAACAGAACCTAGTGCTCACGAATGCTTGTGGTAGTTGTAGTAGTTAATGGTCAAACCGGAACCAAGGAAGGCGATGTGACAGCCAGAAGAGCATGACTGATTGGACGCTAGACTTAGTCTAAGGTTGTCTACCCACAGATTGTTGAGTACCACCCTACCAGAGCGAAACGCAACGAGCGCCGTGTCTTCTCTTTGGCCAGCCATGATTATTCGTGGAGCGAGCGTACGCGGGTAATGTGTAACCTACATCCAATCAAAACGGGTACGTTCCAGATGTTTCAGAGATATGTTTGATATGAATGGATGCTATGAGCGACGCTGACACTCTTGGTAAGGTCACCACATAAACCAGTGGTAAGGGGTTGGCAAGATTGAACTTGCGCTATTGAAAACGCCTCGGATGGGATGGATGCTTAGAAATGACGCGTTGATGTAAGTAATCGCAGATGTGATTGTCGGAATGCATTAAGACAATTTAACAAGAACACTGTGAGAGGACTGTGGTAGATATAAAAGACATATTATTGAAACGAACGAAATTTTAACCACGGCGCAGTGGATAGCATACCCGGCGCTTGTTGTCGCTAACCCAGAGGTCACGTGTTTAAGTCCCGGTTACGAATTGTTTTCTGTCATCCGATCGTGCGTATTTTTGTCAGTGGATCCCAGCATGAGGCGCTTTAGTGTTGAAATATAGGAAACATTTATAATGATTAACAGAACATCGCTAAAACATTTCAGAAACATGCGGCTGACACCCACTCTACGCGAAACAGGGTGCCACCGTCTCTCCAAGCACATGGTTGCTCCTTCCACCACTCCTTGATGGGTGTTTCACCTCAAGAAGAACGCAATCGGAAGAGCTCTCTGCAGATAGCATGTATCTTAACTGCCGTAATAAGAAAGAGGTTGCTAAAGCATGGAAAAAAAGTTTCTTTCATGCCATAAACCTTTTACAATGTGCCTAAAGCGATTCTAATTGTGCTGAGAAAAATTCTGATTGCTTACGTCGAAACATTCACGTCTTCAACTTTAGCAGACCAAACCTACTTGAACATTGATTGATGATAATATATTCACAATTTAGGAATTATTCATTGTTAGTTTGGTAAACGGAGTCTTGAAAACTCTATGAATGGGAATAACTGGGTGCTCATGCTAATCGCAATCGCAGGTTTTAATATGCAGAGCTGCATTTAGCACGCGGTTTATTGCTACTGAATTGTGACACATTTGTTGCCAACACTGACCTGACATGCCTTGCGGTGCACTTATGGTAGTGCTACGTCCTACTGCCACGCATTGCACGAAAAGAAGTTTCGTGCGTGGTCGTTTGGTAGTGTTGATCACAGTGGCGACAAAGCAGTCATCCACACCACGGGCAAGATGTGGTGCCGCTGAAGGACGATCTTTCTTTTAGACACTTACTCCGCTCGGGCAGAAACAGATTTATGTGCACATATGGTCAGATTGCTTTATCCATGTTCCACCATGCTCCACCATGCTTTATCCATGCTCCACCAGAAAAAGTTTTCTTTTGCAAAATTCCCGCCCGTTTCGAACGACTAAGCAAACGCCGCCTGTAAAGCGTGCACCACCATGACATTACTTTTATTGTGGCAAAGCAGAGCCAACAACTTCTAAACGAACGCCACTTTTTTGACAAAGGGCTCCTGTAAAGCGTGCACCACCACAGCAATACCAATGCTGTGGCAAAGAACAAGTAATATCTACTATGAAAGGGCGTTTTTTTTTTTTTTAACCTCTAACACTCCTCATTCGCAAAGACGACTTGTGACCGCTGCTTTGACATACTTCTTTTGCTCACATATTGAAAGCAAAATTTCACATCTAGTCACGGAATATCAAGATGATTTGAACCTTCTTGAGGCAGGTACTAATGTTTAATAAGAGCTAGCTAGTGCAGTGAAGCTTGAGGCAATGTTGTCTTAGAAAAGGTTTCTTGTCCTAAATTGGAAAGAGTGCTATGTGAATACAAAGATCATGCTAACGTCAGATGATGTAGAGTATCCACTGCTATAGTTCCACACTGTCGCTATTTAGTCTAAATACTGCAATGTCCTCAAACACTCATAAACAACGTTTGCGAGTTGTACCCGAACACTTTCTTTTACAAAAATTGTGCCACTTTTTGAACTTCTTTCTTATTATATAGCTAAAAGTTTGATGAGAAAATAAGTTATTGAAACTTATTGTTTATTATCAATACTTCCAAACATTGACGTTGGTTAGGTGCAGTCAATTTCTCCTCACCACCACTCTTCAAGTGGTCTTTCTAGTGACAAGTATAGGCGTGTAATTAATACATTCAGATAATTTATTGCGGTGTTGTGTTTGTGATACCATTCGACAGTATCTGCTGGCCTTTGTGAAGCTTCCTGATTTTGTGATTTCATATCTTCACAACACTTACCGGTGTAACACATGGCAAAATTTCCCTTCTATTATATGACTCTATTCTTAGTTATTCAAAATGTTATTCATGCTGTTTTCCTTGCTTAATTATTATTACGGTAGCCATCGGCCTTTATAAAATAACCCCTTGAAAAATTTAGAAATGATTGAAACAAATCTCCTGGAGTCAATATGAACGTTTTGTCTTTGTCGCTGCTTTAAGTAATTTGGAACAAGAACCAAGTAGCTCAGCTGTCGTTTTTGCTGCTTATGCGCCGAGAATGTCAAATCTGACTCACCTTTCAATAGAAATCACCAATATATAGGTATATTTGTCTGTTTACTTAGGTTTTAAAAATTTGCACTCGCTTAATTTAAGGTAGAATGTGTATTTCGAGGTAGGACTTCTTTCATTATTACTGAATTTTAAATATACTATTATATTATTATTATCATCATTATTATTATTATTATTATTATTATTATTATTATTATTATTATTATTATTATCATTATCATTATTATTATTATTAGTTAAATATATATAGCTATATCACACCATTCGGCTCACAGTGAAGAAAGAAGGTTATTACGTAAGACAGCTGTAATAACTGGCACTAGACTTCTGACGCTCGACGGGGCAGGTTGTTCGCTACAATGATCACTCGGGAACTCCCACCGATGAACACGACGAAACAGGAAAAACGACCACAAGTGAGAGCACCCGCTGGACAAAGCCAAGAATTCCAGCAAACACGAAAGTCAGCAATAGACGAAGGAGCGAAATGAAAGACAATGTGCCAACGCCTCCCTAAGATACGCAAGCTATTGCAGAATGATGAGTCCTGCAGAAGGAACCTGGCCCCGTCGTCTTTCCTGTCTGCTCTCATTTCCCGAAGGAGCGTCTCTTTGCGAAGCGAACAAAGCACCGCATGACGTGCTCCGCAGGGGAACGAGCGATTAATATAAATACACCAAGGTGGACACAATATCTGCCAGACGTGGGGCTCTCAGGCAAGGTCAGGAAGCTGGCCAAGTAAAGTGTTCCAGATTGCCGCTGCTTGTCGCCATTTCATTCCCACTTTCACCCACCCTCCTCATCTCAAGCACCTAGCTCTCAGCTTTACGATCTACTTGGACAGTTTACATTGCCAATATGCTTGTTTCCTTGACTCGTTTTTCCGCTTTGTTTTGCCATACATTGAAGAAACAGCACTGGGATGAACAATAAAACAAGATTGTATTTGTGACGTCCATACATACGGCACAGTGGAGTCTCGAAGACAGTTGCTTAGCTGGCATAGGTCAATAAAGTGAGCTATATGGAAAAGTGTCAATGCACTGGAATATTTCGCCTCAAATGTTTTAAGGTATAAGTATTTGTGAAGACACGACCAGTTTCTCTACGCGTGTTATTAGAAGCATACCTCGTATCTCTATGGACGTGATGAAGTACTGTAACCGTTGCTCTGAACAATATGTCGTTTTAGTATGCCGTAGTATTTTATTGCCTTAAAGTAGCGTATGCCAGGTTTATCGTTATTTGCGTTGTTTTTGAAAGAAACGTCAAATAACAATCCCGATGTTGTGTTACGCTACTGAAAAATTCTCACTTTTGAAAAACCAAAACCAACCCACAACTGAGGACGCCTATGAGAATAATTGCGCATTTATAATGTCTAAACATCTTCTCTCACTGCTTTTACGCGTTTTCGGAATGTGTGTTTTGCGTTAGTGATGTGCAATATTTGCTATGCGCAGTAATGACCACCAGGCGTTATTCTTGTAGTCCTTCTTTGACCTCAGTGTGTCGCGAATGTTTCTCTGACAATATGAAACGCCACCGCCCCTTCTACGAAGCATTTTGGTACTCCTGTATTTTAGCATTATTACAAACAATTATCCGTAGACGCTTACTTGGTCCATCAACTTTGCAAGAGCCAAGCGAACTTCTTTCAACGACAACTGATTTGACTTACGGCAGGAGGGCGGTAACCAAAGAACTACTTTTCAGGTATTGCGCATGGATGCAACAGCTACTGTGAGGACACACTCGAACTAAAAATGAGTTATCGTGACACTCAAGTAGAAAAGTTGTAAATCAATTCTTTTTCTTGACGCACAAGACTACGACGCCTTTTGCGCTCTCCCACTGGAATTCTCCGGTATTTGAGAAAGGCGCAGTGTGTGTGCCCTTACAGAACCCGAAAAGAGCAAAAGGTAAGGCATTCTCCCGCACATACACTTAATCTGTTCCTGTGCCCACTTTATTACTATCACTTTTCACTCTGGGCCATCTCCTTATGAGCACTGCAATACTGGGTAGTCTAGGTATTGCGTAGATATATTATGACGGGAAAACATTGTGCTACAGTTGCTGCGGAGAACGAAGTTAGGGAGGAGACAAAAAATGAAGTGGATCCTTCCTAACTTTGTTCTCCACGGCAACTGTACCGCAAATTTTTTTCAACCTTGAAATAAACAACTATCCTAATATCTCACCTTGCTATAATTATATTAGTTCAAGCTACGAGGACCCACAAGGCTGTTTTCACAGTACACTTTGTGTGTAACTTCCTGGTTGTAACTAGGCAGTTGCACCTTGGCTGCACGACTAAAGCATTGCGACTCACCGAAAGGCAAGGGCTTTTCGGTGAGTCGCAATGACTTTTTCGTGAGTCGCAATGAGCAAGGGCTTTTCGGTGAGCTTAACTTGGGATGAAGATAATGCATATACAAAATACAACAAGGTCGTTGCCGTTAACAAAGCCATCTTAATTGCGGGGAGTTACAAGGTACAGCCACTCACGGTACGTGCCGGGCAATACTTCGGTGAAGTTAGCGTATAACAAAGGGGAAGTGCGAATTGTTCAGGTATGATGTAAAGCAGTGACTCTCCCAGCGAACTGTTCAAGTGTACTATAAAGCGGTGGCTCTCCCAGTTACATTCTTATATTATTGTACAATGTTGACCGTGGTCGGCGGGAAGCACACCATGGTGGTTCCCGCCAGGAGCGCACGCAGAAATTTTTAGGTGAGGGAGTGCTCCTTGATTGCGGGTTGGTGAAAGAAAATGCCAGAATTTTCGTGAACTGGTCAATTTTCCCCTGCATGGCATGGGAAAAAAACTCCAGTGCGTGGGCGGTACGGGCCCGGAGTGTCAATGGTCCACGTAGACTAAAGACAACATAGGCGGGAAAATTTGTTTAGCCTGGAAGTTAGACAATGCTTTCATGAAGAAGTTGTCCCAAAATGCATGACGTTTGGGTGGCCCTGCTTATGTCTAACTGATACGTTCCTCCGCAGTGTTAGATCACTGACACGAATGCAACCCCTTCATTTCCGGCAAGGCAATATGGTGGCGCTGCTAGGTAATTTAGGTATTGTTAGTCGTTCACCAGGGCAGTTTAACTTGGCCATATACAATTGTCTTCGTTTACATAGCAGCCAAAACACTGGTAGAACTCACTACCCCCTAACATTGCAAAATTTACTCACATTTTTGGTTGAAAATGGTGCGTATGAAGTGGTGGCCCCTATACCAACTGAGTTATACAAATCCTGCGTTCCTTGTGCACGTTTGACGAAGTCGGCTGCAAGCGATTCAGGCTTGAACCTTCTCTCGGGGCAACATTGTAACGTAAGCAGGAACAGCTACAATGCAGACGCTTAGCAGTGACAGCTAAAAAAGTTGCACAGCATTGAGCCCATCAATACATGCTTCATTACAATTACTTGAATATCTATTCGCCTCTTCTCTTTTATCAAATTGTAGTGTAAGGTATGGTGCAAAGTGTGAACACGAGGCTAAACTCCACGAAGACAAAGTTCATAATGTTCACTAATTAAAAAATGCCCGCTCGAACGCGAGCATTAACTAGGACATACCACATTATCTAGCACTTCGCATATAAAATATCTGAGGGTAATATTGAAGAATAACTAAAGTTGGGATACCCATGTTAAAGAAATTTGTCACAGGGCTTATGGTAAACTAGCATTGCTAGAAAGAGAACTAACTGGAGCACCAAGATATGTCAAATTAACAGGTTATAAATGTTTAGTACCGGCAATATGCAGCTGGTATATACCTTTCTTTTGAGGTATAGTGGCAATCTACTTGTCAAGATTGCAGAGTGCTTGCCAAATGTGCTCCACCCCATTCTTATACTTCTAGTTACATCAATCTCAAGGTTACGCTCCGCGGTTATTCCCTTTCCTAAGTAGACATAGTCTTTTACAACTTCTAGTGCACTGTTACATATCTTTATGCGGTGCTTTCTTCATAGCTCGTTGTACATCACTTTTGTTCGTTTTTTTAGATTATTTTACGACCTTCCTTTCTGCTGTAGTTGTTTACCTTCGTAATCATGAGTTGCAATTCGTCCTCATGAGTTGCTGAGTAACTCATGAGTTACTCAGCAATGCAATGTCATCGGCGAAGCGCAGGTTAATAAGTTACTCTTCAGTCCAGCCACGGTGGTCTAGTGGCTAAGGTACTCGGCTGCTGACCCGCAGGTGACGGGATCAAATCCCGGCTGCGGCGGCGGCATTTCCGATGGAAGCGGAAACATGGTAGGCCCACGTGCTCAGATTTGGGTGCACGTTAAAGAACCCGAGGTGGTAAGAGTTTCCGGAGCCCCCCGCTATGGCGTCTATCATCATCATATAGTGGTTTTGGGACGTTAAACCCCACATATCAATCAATCTAAGGTACTCTTCATTAACACTTATTCCTAACTCTCTCCATTCTAGGCCTCTGAAAACCTCCTGTAAGCACGCTGTAAATAGAATTGGAGAGATTGTATCCCCCTGCCTTACACCCGGCTTGATTGGTATTCTGTTGCTTTCTTTATGAAGCAATATGGTAGCAATTGATCCTCTGTAGATTTCTTCCGGGTTGCTTGTACATGCTTCATCGACGGCCTGATTCCACTGTGTCTGCACGACTGCTGATATTTTTACTGAACCAAACGCCTTTTCATAATCTATGAAGGCTATGTATAGTGGTTGGCTGTGTTCTGAGCATTTTTCTATCACCTGATGGATAGTATCAATGTGGGCAATTGTTCAGTAGCCTGTTCGAAATACTGCTTGTTCCTTTTATTGATTGAAATGTAATGTTGCCCTACTTCTGTTAGCAATTACCTTTGTAAATAGCTTGTATACGACACAAAGCAAGCTGATCAGCCTGTAATTCTTCAAGTCCTTGTCATCTCGTTTCTTATGTATTGACATGATGTTAGCATTCGTCCGAGACTCTGGTACTATTCCCGTCAAGAGACACCTTGTAAACAGGGTGGCTAGGTTTTCTAACACAATCTGTCCTCCATCTTTCAGCTGATTTGATGTTAGCTGATCCTCACCTGCAGCTTTGCCTCTTTGCAGGCTCTTCATGGCTTTTCTTACTTCTTCTATCATTACTGGTGGGGTGCCATCAGAGTTACTGCTAGTTCTTACAGTAAGGTCGTGGTCATCCCGGCTACTGTACAAATCTTTGTAAAACTACTCCGCTCTTTTAACTATGCTATTCATTTGATAGTTATTTTGCCTTCTTAGTCTCTTTGTGCATGGATCTCATTTTTGCATATCCCAAGTTTTCTTTTCACTGCTTTGACGCTTCCTCGGTTGTTCAGAGCGTGTTCAGTTTTTATACCTTATTACATCAGATTCCTCACGCCTATTAATCAGCTTCGAAAGCTCTGTCAACTCTATTTTGTCTGTTGTACTCAAAGCTTTCATGCTCGGACGCTTCTTGATGAGATTCTTTATTTCCATGGAAAGATTACCAGTGTCAATTAACTACCATACCTCTAACTTACACTGCACACTAGGTAATAATACTCGTCAGATTATCATTCATTGCGTCAACGCTAAGGCTGGTTTTCTCAAAAAGAGCTGAGTACCTGTTCTGAAGTGAGACTCCGGATTCGTGAACTTTCTCTCACAGTGCTAGCTTATTGATTCGCTTTTTGCGTATGAGTTTCTGTCGTTCCTTTTTCAAGTTTAGGCGAATTCGAGACCGTACCATTATATTGTCACTGCATCGTACTTCTCCAAGCACTTCCACATCCTGCACGATGCCTGGGTGTACACTCAGTATATGGCCTATTTTGTTCTTACTTTCGCCATCAGTTCTCCTACACGTCCTTTTACGGTTCCTTCATTTACGGTAGAAGGTATTCGAGCTATACTTAGCTACTGAGCAGCGACCTGGAGACTTAAAAGATAGTTCAGCTTAAATTGAGGACTACAAAACAAGCAACGGAAAGGAAAATGGCAGGTTAAATCTTAAGTGACAAGAGAGCAGAGTGGATCAGGGAACAAACCAGGGTTTAGGATATCATAGTTGAAATCAAGAAGAGGAAATGGACATGGGCCGGGCATGTAGCACGTAGACAGGATAACCGCTGGTCATTAATGGTAACTAACTGCATTTCAAGAGAAGGCAAGCGGGTTAAGACGACACAGAAAGTTAGATGGGTAGATGAAATTAAGACGTTTGTGGGTGTAAAATGGCAGCAGCAAGCACAGAACCGATTTACTGGTGAAACATGGGAGAGGCCTTGCTCCTTCAGTGGACGAAGTCATGATGATGATGATAATGATGAAATGTTTAGTGCGACCTCGCCTGAAGTACGCGGATTGAATTTGTAGCTTTTATCAGAAATATGTTATCGATAAACTGCCGAGTTAGCCATATAATTATTGGAACTAACCTACAGAGGCTAGGATGTAGCAGAATAACATCGAGGTTAGGTTTATTTATCATCTATATTGTCGCCTCTATAGAATAAATCACTCCTCATACTTACATTGTCTAACGAGACATTCCCTTCGGACGGGTTACAGTAAAATGTTCAGACAATCCGAAAGCTTTATAGGCTCTGACAACTACTCGTTATTTACAGCTGCCATCGACTATTGCAAAGGATTACCCAAAAGTGTTGCTTCCGGTACCTCAGCAGAGCCCTTTGTTAACATTATCGCAAATATCAACGTCGGTGTGAAATGTGTTCGTGATCCTATCTTCCCCCATATACCTTTATCCTTTCTGAACGTATGTGTACGGAAAGCAATGCTGTGTGTTTAACACTTTTTCGTATCATGAGTCTTTTTTTTTATCTCCGACCTTTTGTTTTAGCCCGGCCTTGTACATGTGTTTTTTTAATCACCGCAACTGCTTGGGCCCAAATGTGGCCCACAATTTGTATAAAAGATAATAAATATCGATTTTCACTCTTTTTACCATATACCTTATTCTTTTTCTCTGTTTGGTTGCATTACACAGAAGCCATTTTTTATTTCTGCGTAATTATATTGTAGGTTTTAAAAAGTTTTGTTAGTTGATATTACGTGCAGATTGACGTCCCAAAATCAAAATATGGTTATCGCAGGTGCTGTACTCGAGAGCTCGAGGAAATTCGACTATCTGGTGTTCTTCAACTGCCTTGACTTCGCACACTATTCGTGCCTATACCATTTAGCCTTCATTGAAAGGCGACCACCAAAGTTTTCTTACATGGCTTGTTGTAACACCTATTCAAAGAAATGAAATAATTTCTATATGAGAATAGCCAGTGATAGAGTAAATACGTCTCAATCGACATAGCAGTCTTGGAGTTGCTAAGTGGTACTAGCAGCAAAAAGTAAACATGTTGACTGTTTTATATACATTGTGTTTACACACAACTGCGTTTTATATACATTGATAGATACTCTATTGTTTGCGTCATGGCGCCACGATGCCTGTAAAAGCGGCATCACAACGTAGAGCTTTGATTAGAGGGGAAGAAACTAAACAGAAGTGGCTCGGTCACCGATTCAATGGCGGTTCCTACGCGGGATTAGCCGGGTGGCGCGTGGTCTCCCCTGCGTCTTTTCTGGATCAAAATTAGGTTTTAATCATCACCATCATCAAATACAGGAGACATTGCTGGAAAACTGCAGCAGCCTATTAGGGTATTGCTTCTGCGTTGCGAAGAGGCAGCCAATTATGTAAACAATAAACTAACGTAATGACAACAATGGAGATAGTGGGCAGGAAATAATAGTTTTCGGAGAAGTAAAAAACAGTAGATTTTTTTCCTGAAAGTACTGCACGACAAATTTTTTGTGTAGTTAGTATATGCAAAGAAAGAACCACTTCAGTTGACAACAGAATGGTAGGAAATCGACTAGGACCCTCAAAATATTGCCCATATTTATTTTTCTGATTACTCCAAACGAACGCGAAGTACTTTGATACATACTTCTTCATTGAAGCGAAAATGCTGGAGGTCCCTGTGATCAGATTTATGTGCAAGTTAAAGATCCACAGAAGTCGAAATTTGCGCAGCCGTCCACTACGGCGTTCCTGATAAGCATATGGTGGTTTTGGGGCGTTGAACCACCACAAATTATTAATAATAGGATATGTATTTCCCCTAAATGATCAGCCTTAAAATTGGTATGGACGAGTAAAATGCGAAATGCTATAGTAATGGCATATGATCTTTGAAGGATCAAGAATAACTGCCAAATGAGTGGAAAAGATGATGCTTTTCCGTTACGGACAAGAAATTAACCTCAAGGCAAGTGATATTGGTAGCTGTATGTTAGGCAGGACGTTTGCACTTTCCAATAGCGCATTTGTTTGGCGAAGTGTGCGATTGAGAATAATAAATCATATCGTGTCCCGCGGTATTATTATTTTTAATATTTATAAGTGATAAGACGTCATAAAGAAAAACAAAAGGAGCGCCACCACAAGTGCCGGGGTTTCAAATACAAGCTTCCTTTTTTTTATTGACAGTGTGGAGGTAGTTGTTAGTTATTCAATATAAAGAGACACGGCCTGCAAACACGGACACAAACCGGAAGCCAGGACACTACGAAGGCCTCAGGATACTACAAACGCCTTTTGTTTGTCTTTTTTTGGGGGGGGGGGAGAGTTGGGGGTGGAAAAAGTGCCTTCTGCCCACACTTGATAATTTTAAGCATGGAAACTACGCCCTGCGTTTCTTTAGGAAGGCTCTATGTCAGAGCAATGCTTCGTGGTTACAAAACGCGGGAGCATGTTGCCTGTCGGCACCAGGCTGGAAGAAAAAAAACAGCCCTATTTCTTCAACGCCTGGCCTTTATCAACGTTGGCCCAAGGCCGTCAATGAGGATAGGCTGCAGGAACCCGGAAGAAGATGCTAAATAAGTAACATGCGACGCCAGAAATTGAACGTTATTTGTTTTGATTGCTTGGCAAATTCCTCTCGTGTGGCGAGCTGTAAACGGGATAAGCCATAAAAGAGAAGCGGAAAAATAGAGAATAAACAACAACGTGCAAAGGGCGTAGAGGCAATAAATTTTCGCCAGCTCGAGCGAAGAGGAATCGCACTCGACGCTGGGATGCCGCTGGGACCAATGTGTTTTTCGTGAGCGGCCATTGAGAATATGTTGACTTCGTGAACCGCGACCAAGGGACCACACTGCTTGTAAAGTGCTGTGCTCGACTGGCGTTTATCTGAAAGAAAATCACAGGGCAAGCTCAATGGTGAGGCGGCCTTTTATTGTGCGATGACTAAGCAAGGAAATTGAAGCCGTCGAGTACATTTGATTACAGTGATATGTAGCGAGTGAAAAATCAGGCAAAGTGCAGGGCAACAATCAATTATGATGAAGTATAGTTGGTATTGCCACAACGTCATGCAGCGCCATTTTGTTGTACACTTTCAGTGCACCCCTTTTAGGGAGATAAGCATATCAAGAATAAAAATTTAGCCTTTTATGGTGCTTTCACTACAACAAAATTGCAGCCATAATGACGCCAGTTCATACTTACATTAAAATATGGGCTTGCAAGACGGCACCAAGAAACTTCACATCTACTTCAATACTCAAACTTCAATACTCATAAGACTGAAGGCACTCGAATAATTGATTTGCAGATCACCTGTTCGGGACAACTGTTGGCGTTACACTGATGGACGTGCTTGTCGCGGGTGCAGTTAACAAAAATTTCGGCGCGTTTTGACGTCCACACGAAGTAATCCTGCGACACCACTCGTTCTGATGTCACCTGTTTTACCTTTGCAGTCCAGTAGAACAGTGGCAATACGTATTTAAGGTAACAATGGCGTTTTGCCACTAATAACAATGGCAGGTGAGCTGCGAAATGTAGGCAGTGTAGCAAAAAGATGGCCTCAATATTTGTATTTAGGAATGGCGAAAGGAGGTTACGTCAAAGATGAATCTAGGGATCGTTTGTATGAACGTTCGCAGGCATGAGGGAGAACATAGCTGAAGGAGGATATGTTGACTGTTCAGAAGTTCTTGCACAGCAAAACTTGTGAGTGCGTTATTTTAGAGAATGCATTCATAATTTGGTTTGCACATGACAAGCGCCCTGAAGAAAGGAAGTGCGAACGAACGCTGCATGCCTCACGTATGCTGTACGGTGGGCCGACCGCTAGTTCATGTCGACTGCTCTTGGCTTAACCTGAGCGTTTTTGCATAGTAACGTCAAAAAATAACAAATACCAACTCTTCCTGAGTTGTACTGCAACCATGTATACGGTTAAAGTCGTTTGAGTAAAGACAAAATATCTGTCAATGACATTGCCAAGTTGGACTCGTGGCATTCCTTGCTTATCTCTCGGCATCAAGAAGTGTGTTGTGGCGTGTGCCAAAATATCTGATTCCGTGCAAACTCTGCATTTCTAAGCACACACACACCCATGCACAAAAAACCTGATAACCAAAAAAAAGTAATAATGCGTGACGCCACATTTGTAGGATTTGTATTTAGTATAAACAAAAATACTGTGGCTTTAAAACTTCCAGCAGATGCGGTGAGCTAAAAACAAACGAACACACGTGCATAAACGCACACAAACGCCCACGCACACACGCACAATCCACACAAGCGGAAAGATAATTTTCCGCAAGTGGAGCAATGTGTATTTCTCTCCACTTACTGACGTCAGACGCAGTCCGAACCGCGAAACGGTGCCTTGCTATCGGTCTTCTTAGGCGTGGTCGAAATCTACCATCTGGCCATCAGTGTGACCCACATAGCATAGTGCGGCTACTTTGCACAGGCGCGGGTCTTCGTCGCTTTCGTTCGTAAACGACATCGGGCCGCCCCACTGGGCTATAGGTCATTTACTCCTGGAGCTCGGACGGCGTTGGGCCACGTAAAAAAACGTTAGCGGCGCAAAGATTGGTCGGAAGCGAACCATCGTGGCGGTTGTCTAATAGAGCATCTAGTAATTGATGGCTCTCTGAATTTCTTCTATCTGTCTCTCTTTCTGCTATCACGACCGACGACATTTTGCCACAAAGCGCTGACCACTGAGAGCTGTGGATCGCGAACGATTTTTACGACAATCTTGCGGCTGGACTATTGTTGTGGGAAGATAGTGAAGGACAAGAGAGCCGAAAACCGAGCAGAGACAAGGCTACGTTGCAAGGCTGCGCTATACAGGGCACCACAACAGAAGCATAAAGCGGTGCGTGAGAGCTGACTCGGAGACAATAACACGCTCAGCCGGACCGCCACAGGGAGGCTCCGGCAGACTGTTCTCGGTGCTGCCAATCGGGGCTACACAGAGAGTAGTGAAAAGGAAGTGTGGGATATAGGAGAGTAGGGTTATCAGGGATTGTCGCTTCTCTGTTCTTATCTCAAGGCCGACACTCGGTGGTGTCGGTAGCACGAGCTGTCTCTTTCCGCGTCTATTCTTCTTTCCTGACTTCTCTCTTACGGTGAATGCGCATTTTCTTCTTTTTTGTGACTCTTTTTTCTAATGTTCTCTACGCGCCTCCTTTGAAAGTCAGTGAAATATTGCAGTTTAACGACGTCTACGCTCGATATAACTAGCCCTGATTTTTCGGTAGTCCGCTAACGACCTAGCAAAACGAAAAGCTCAATGTGCAAAGTTTTCTATGCGTTGGCGTGGTGATTTCTTTTATTTTTCTGCGCATACACGAGCAATAAACTGAAAGATTGCATGTAAAAGAAAAAAATAGTTTAGAAAAGTAAGTGGCCAACATAACTATAATCAAAGTAGGATAACTGGTTTTGTAACTTTTACAAAAGTGATTTCAAAAAGGCGAGCAAGCTGTCATTGCAAGTGTGTAGAACATTTTTCAATTATTGTATTGCTCGCCACCAGAAGTACACTAGAGAACTGGCGCCAATAAAAAAGCAAGAAAAAAAGTGATGGACTAGTATACTATAGCGGTGCACAATTATTAGCCACTCAATAATTTTTCACCCTTAATTATGTATTAAAACGCATTGCGAAGCTGGAAGCTGACGCAAGATTTAGATGCAGGCTATTGAATAAAGCTAACCTAACTAAAGCCGATACAGCCATTAACCTCACTTCTAAGCTGCGCACGCTTGTTCTAAGTGAAGTCACTGTTAGAACAAAGAGAAAAAGTCCTAGTTTGGGCTAGTGTTTTACCTGCAGCTTGAAGATGAATCAATAGATAACACCAAGACAGAAATGCATTGCTTTGAATTTGTGACCCCTGAATTCGTGATTTCAAATCAATAGTTATCAATAAAATATTTTTGGGTAGATATTAGCAGCGATTTTCTTGTAGTCGCCTCTGAATGAATGTAACTACGTTTACCATAGACGATACGTACAGCATTTACTTTGTTAAGATAATAAATACTTATCGTGCTGGTAATAATATGGAAGTCTTGTTTCCAAACAACATCAGCACTTCCCCATTGACGGTAATGAAAAATTGCCCTAAATGTTGTAAGAACATCTTCTAATGTTAATTGGTGTTCATGGCCCAAACTCGCTATATACCGGTATAATGGCTTCAATTACAAATGGTAAGACGTAGCAATGCTTAGCAGCCTTAAAACTAACATTTTTTTTTCATCTTGAGAGCTGAAAGAAGCGCAATAAAAAGACACAGCGACGTAGTATACTGGCATTTTCTACTAATAGTGTCGTGTCTGCCTGTTAAAATTGCATTTTGCGATTCCTGAGCAGAAGAAAACCGCATTGTTCATCCCACTGTGCATGAATAGGTATAGCACGTAAGTAAAATTGTCTTTGCATGAATATAGCTCATAGTTTATTGTACATGTGGTTATGAGACCTTACATAATCTGTATTATTGTTTGGCAACTTCATCACAGTGGTACGTGGATGCACACCTTAAGGCACTCTTCCATCTAGATGACGAACGTCAACTTCATATGCATTGGCTCATAACGTCGTAATCTCACGAGGTCAACTCTAAGGCATGCGCTCTTTACTACCAGGGTAGCTAACACCTTTTCGCACGCACGATGCTTCAGGCACTCAAGAGGAAGAACTGGTACTTAGAGCCACGAACTCGGCGAGAAATTCCGCTGATCACTGGCATTTGTATTGTTGCATTGCCGCTCTGAACTGCTTAGGGCAGATTTTCATTAGCCGGTGCAGTCGCACTCGAAGCAGTAGGTGGCGGGGAAACGCCATTGGCGCATGTCGAAGCTGCACTGTCCTGTCGACGAGTCACCACGCTACCGTGACGCGAAAGGGGAAGCACGTACTACGTCGGCACTTGATGATATCGATGCGTACGTGCAGTGTTCCCACCGCAGTTTTCTCAACTAATCCACTGCGAACCTCCGTTGCCCTGAAACTACCCAATTGCTTCTTGTCGGCACTCATTCGTGTCATCGTGCGCAGAATGATTTTGCTGCCTATGGATGGCAGCACCACCCCACCAATCGCTGTAATATGAAGCTGGTAGAGACATACGGAGAATAAACTCCGCGTGCATGCGCGTAGGTGCTGCTTTGGGTAGATTACCCAGCATCTGGCATCAGGAATTTGGAAGTCGTGGGTTCTACTCTCAAGTTACCTAAATTAACTTAGCCTCCTTTTCGGTTTTTTCTTTGCTTCATGTTACTGTAGTTTTTACTGACGTCTGTTCCGCCATAGCAATGATGTCAGTGAAGCCTTACTAAATAAAATAAATTCGGGATAATGATCAGTTGAACTACATGAAGGACGAGCCTCAAAAATAAAACGGTTAGAAGCATTGACGTCAACTTACAAAAAATTACCAATAACCTATAGTCATTAGGGTAAGTATACAGTCTTTTTGAGAATATATATAGTAAAAAAAGTGTCGCGAAAATCGTATCTATATGAGAAAAGAATTCCGTACTCGCTCATGTAGTCACATGCTCAATTTATTGGAATCACAAGACTGACTTGACTGATATGTGAGTTTAGCGTCCCAAATTCACATATGAATATGAGAGACGCCATAGTGGAGGGATCCGGAAATTTCGACCCCCTGGGATTCTTTAACATGCACTTAAATCTAAGCACGCGGGCCTACAACATTTCCGTCTGCATCGGACATGCAGCCGCCGCAGCCGGGATTCGATCCCGCGACCTGCGGGTCAGTAGCCGAGTACCTTAGCCACTAGACCACCACGGCGGGGCCAAAAGAATGACTGACTACTGCATAGGTAAATTTATAAATTGCCATAAACAAGAGCCCTAACGTATATCACAGCAGTAATATTTGGGCAAAATGAAGGTGACGCCTTTAATTGTTAGGTCATTCTTGTCCATCTTAATTTGCACACACC
This sequence comes from Rhipicephalus microplus, assembly GCF_043290135.1. Classification (NCBI taxonomy): domain Eukaryota; kingdom Metazoa; phylum Arthropoda; class Arachnida; order Ixodida; family Ixodidae; genus Rhipicephalus; species Rhipicephalus microplus. Next base: position 110,109,533 of record NC_134704.1, read on the forward strand.
ACCGTATAGCCTCATCCACCGACGCCACAATTCTCCGTAGCAGGTTGTTTTGTGGGACTGGTATTCAAACCAGAACTAGTGCCCGCTCAATATAACTGGTACGACATAACCAAGGGAAACAAAAAAAAAGGAGAGCGCGTTTGCTATATAGCATAATTTTTTGCACTTACTTTTCATTGTCATGCGTGATTTGTATATCTTTATGAGCTGTGCACAGCTGAACGCTTTTTTTTAATTTCTAGTTCATCTACAAACAGGTCTACTAGTCAAGTAGGCGCACCTCCGATGTAGTAAATGAAGAATGCAATAAGACTGTGATAAATAACACTAAATATTTTCAGAAGTATGCTATTTATATAAGCCGACGCTTCAAAGCTTTTATTTTCTATTCGTTTTGTTTATAAAATAATTTTGACCACTACTTGTATGTAATCCCAATGTCTTCCTAAAAGTGGCATTTCATATACTCTGTATACAAAAATAGGAGTGTTTTAGTTCAGACAGCTCATTACTTCTCTCCTATGCTGCACAAATCTATTATTTATTTAGTAAAAGAACTGTTCCTATTCCCTGGTTGCCCATCCTTTGTACATCCCTGCAACCAAGTGAAATGTCACAGCAAAATGCATCCTGCCGCACGCCTTGAGCTACGGGACTCTTTTTCCTTACAGCACAGAGGGCGGCTGGATTACTCTAGATTCTTCATCACGAAAAAAAAAACAGACAAAAAGCATAAAAAGTAAACAAGCGTATATTTTGATTTGGTTTTATAAGAAACATACAAAAAATAAATGAAAAGTCTGTAACTATACTGACACACATTTCTCTGTGATGTTTGCGTCCGCAACACACCTCTTCAAACGAAAGAATGCAAGGATTTGAGCGCACATACGCGTTAGGGAGTATCGTAATCGTCATTAACTTTCTACCTTGTTATTAGAATAATATCCTGGGGAGCAATCGCTGAATTATTTTATTCAGTTTTCAAATTATTTTGCCACCATTAGCTGTGTGTGATTGGTCGATGCGTGCAATTAACCATCTGCAATTGGTACAACTATCACTTCGACCAATCGCAGACGGCTAAAGACAGTAAGAAGCATAGAAAAGAAAAAGAAATATATTGTTTCCGCGATGGCAACCCTACTTCCTTTTCGCAACTGTTGCATGTGAATTGTCATTTTGAAATGCACAGTGCCATGTTGTATAGCTGGTATAGCTGTGCATCTCGCATGAAGTGATGTATGAGAATATGTCAACAATAATTCGAAAAACTGAATTCGGGTACAGATATTGCTATGTTGCGTTTGCACTTATTACGCTGATAGCTCGAAAAGCAATTACCCTAGTGCACGGATGACGTAAGCTTTTTTATGAATAGAGTCAGGCATAAATCTGAAGCCAAGAAATTGAGAACATCGCTTCAGTTGGTTACGTAGATGCACGTATATATTACAGTGTATGTCACTCACGGGGTTGAGGATGAAAACAAAACAACTACGCATACAACAGTGTACTGCGTAGTGTGGTGCCAATACAAGAGTGCACCTTGACATTGATGAACTTCTGTTTTTGCAGCGATGTTGTAATCTACTAATGAAAGAAGGTCTTAGGCTAGAAAACAAAAAGCTGCCGGTTCAGCAACCATCCGAGCAAGAAAAACAACTGGTATGATGAGCCAGATCTAGTCTTCGGTATATCCTAAAAATATCCTGCTGCCATGAAGCGGGCAGCAGGGGCATGCCAGATCGAGCGATTTCGGACAGAGAAACGATAGCTTTTTCGACGGATCTCAACCGTAACAAATGACTTCAGCAGAGGGAGCAGACAAAGAGTATACATCGAAGACAAAGGCTGAATCTGCACTGTTCTTCGCTTGGAGGAATCTCAATCTTATTTTTCTGTTCTGCAGAAGAGGAAACAGACAGCGCTTGGAAAGAAACTGTTTCAGAATTGCGCTGACTTGATGCAGATCTTCACCATGACTAATAAAAAAAGAGAAAAGCTCGAATGGGACTCCAGGACTATAAATACTGCAAAAAAATTCAAGAAAAAAATATAGCCAATGTGAGCTGAGAAGAGCGATTGAGACCCGATTCAGCTTGGATTACTGTGCTTTCTTTCTCTTCTTTTTTTTAACTTGTTGAGGCCGACCGTTGCACAGTCAGGCGTGGTCCCAGGCAAGATCGAGAACAGTGACCGCGGTGCGCTATCATGCGCTGTAGTCGCAAAGCGCGTTAGTTCAAACAGGTCAGATCCTTGGAAGTCATATTGTGCGCCTTACAAACCGTTTGCCTCGGGCACAATGCGTAGGTTTTACTGCGTTCGTAACCAGACACCGTGCACAGTCATGACAAACACTTTCTATCTTCCTTCATTGTTTTCTCTGAGCAAAGTGCTGCCACAGGATACCGTTGCACTATAGACTGCTACAACGTTAGGAACGGTATATGTTTGTAACCCTACGGGCATCCACCCTCTGGGCGCGCGACTGTTTATTGACAGGGGACGCAGCTCTGGCCAGTTGACCGATGGCGGTGCAGTGTGAACGAGTTGGCACAGGCGATTTGGCACGGTGCGAAAAGAAGCCAGGTCACGACGCAGTAATGAGCCAACATGTTTGAACTGGCCTTCTTTATACTTTTTTTGTTTTATCGTATTTCTTGTTCCCCCCTCCCTCACCACAAAAAAGTTCTGGAACATGTGGAAAGCGCCCCAAGTTTTATTAATCCAGCAGCTGTCGCCATCTCTCGCTTTGGCTGGAGAACGAAATATACACGAACGTATGCGCGTGCGCTGAGTTTGGAACGTGTTTGATCCGTGCTATAAGTAAAACTAACAAGCTAAAGAAGACGGAAAGTAGTTGCCCCTTGTGAGGGCGTGTGCGCTTCAAATTCTCAGAAAAAAAAAACAAGGCAACGTAAACGTTTTACTGGACGACAAGCGAACTTTGGGGCTTCAACAGATGACAAGAAGTTATCGAAAAGTTGGGACTAGCCGTTTTATATCACCGTGCAGGGCATTTCTCTAAGAAACGTATCAAATGCGTAAAATTAGGGAGAGAAAGAGCGAAAGCTGATTGGTGATCAGCAGTACATTATCAAATCGGAATTCTAGCAATATTCTCACAAATCCTGAACGATTAGTACGTGTAGTAATTAGGTACGTGTACTAATTTAAGCGCGAAACTATATGAAGTTACGTATGCTTGTCGCACACAAAGAATACAACTTGGAGGACGCTTGAGCTCCACCTTTAGGCGTAGAGTGTGATAGCGCAATAGGGCCCCATGTCTTGAACAATCGCACAGAGTAAGAAAGGTTTATGCGCGTTACATTAGCCGTATTAAACAATAGTAGATTGTATACCGGGTGTATACAGCTACTAGGTGCCCTACATCATTCTTTCTTCTGCTTGCTCGAATGTCCATGATATGGCATGTGTACTCGCGCAGCTGGATATTTTGTAGGGATTGGGCTAATTTACACCACCCACGGGTTGAGCAATTCACATGTATTTTGAAGTTTCTTACGTTTGTAGGATTTTGCTACGTTATATTGCACGCGTTTAGGAGACACCTTTCACTACAGGACATTCATATGTTTTCTTTTTTCTATGGAGTCTCAAGCAATGACATGGCTCTGTGGAAGGACACCTGCTTGCCAAACAGATGTTTTGGTTTTGATTCTGGTTTTGAAGCAAAAACTTGAATGGTTCAATTTATGTGCACCTTTGTCAACTTTTCAGTCATGGACAAGATGATTTTTCGCCCAGAACCAGCGAATAAATCTTCATCGTCATGACGTTACTACATCTGCGTTTTTCAGGATTCGAAAAGAATCAATAAAAGCGAGATTTTGCCGGAGGGCATATAGTTATGTTTTTCTCTTTGTGTAGGGAGAGGAGGAGTAGTGCATGCTCATGTGTGTGTACGTGCGAGAGCACGTGTGCGTGCAAAACAATATATGTATGCACAGTTTGTTACAAAATCAACGTGATAATATTTGAAATAACAGCGTAACGCCTTGGCTACAAAATTAACTTTTTGTAAGTTTTTCTACTATTTGTGCTATATCTGCGCTGGGTAAGAACACCTGATGGTCGACATTTTCGGAACACTTCACTACGGCTTTTCTTATGATGATATGGTAGTTCGTGCATGTTAAACCCACAATATTACCACTGCTACTACTAATAATAATATAATATTGTTATAATAATATTATTGTCAATATTAATATTATTAATGTAGAGTTTTTCTTTCTTATCTGACCATACGAATTCTTTCGACGTCTTTTACGCGACGAAAATACGTTAATATTATGCTTATTAAAATTATTTATGAAAACCCTGGAATACAAAATTTTCGTGCTGAAAAAGAAAAGTCAAAGAGGTCAACCAGATGCGTGACCTATTACGTTTTTTACCGTTAAGAAAAATGCGCTGACATGACGTGGCAAAAGAAGAATGGCATGTTCTCTACAGGTGAAACGCATTAGATCTACCCATTGTAAGCCCACATTCCCTTACTAACGCCTGATTCAACTCGAAGTCAGTAAGAACGCCACGTCACTTTGCTGACTCTGCACGTATTAGCATGGTCCAAGTCTCTTGTCTCCTTAAAACACTCTCTGGTGAAAAATGTTCGAGGCAATGCAAGAACAACGCGTTTGACGAAAAATAAATCACCAAGAGTCGATTTCTATTCCATCATCTCGTCGCAGTTGCACGAGTCACACCTGGAAGTGTAAAAAGTCAAAGATTTCAATCTTCAAACATTTCTTTACACCAATACATGCCTAATAAGTCTACTGTAAAGGTCCGTCACCAAAAAATACCAATTTGATCAATGTCAGCAAGCAAGTCATAATATCCTTAAAATCAGAAAGTTTCTTATTTGTACTTCGGACATAGACGACTCGGTGTAAGGTTGGCTGTGCAAGCATTGACTTCTCTTAAAGTCAGGGTCGTAATGAGTGAACCTTTGTACTCGATAATGCGGCTAAGCACGGCAGCATGATATGACATGAATCGTACATGTTTACGCAGCGCTTTTAGAGAACGTACACAAGGAAACACGACGAGCTCTAAGGATATGCTCATGTCTGGAATTACTTTACGCATATACATAAACACCCCAAGTCGCTGTTTCGAGTTTAGTGGCTTTTATCAAAGTGAGGAGAAACATAAATACCTAAAGATCACTTTCACCGGTGGCCTATAAAGGCACCGCGCTACCGTCACTGCCTGGCCACCACCGAGAAACTCGATGCGAACGATGCTTACAAAGGCTGGCTCGGCCTTCGCGTCTCTCGACCTCAATACCCCGCAATAGTGATGCCTGTCACGTCTGCTCGCTCACTCATCGCCACGCAAAACGAACAGACGTTCCGTTAGAGCCCGTATGACTGCTTTGTTGTCTTTTTGAATGCTCTCTAGTGAATGAAAAAAAAAGAAAGCAGCGGCAGACGACAGAGCTAATATTTGCGCTTTTCGCAAAGATCAACCATTTGCGGCGATTTGCAGTTACTTATAGGTCACGCTATAACTGGTAGACGTGATGCGAATCATCCTTCAGTCATTTAGGCATTCCTTAGTTCTAGAATGCTTGTTTCGTTGCCTTTAACTTTACTACGATGAAAATAAAACAGACCATGACTATTACAATATAGTGTGATACTGAATTTCGCTAAAAGACAACTATAACCATATAGGGTCTAGCTCAGAAAATTGCGTGAAAGGGCGCAAGATTCTTGAACATACAATAAAAGTTAAACGTGCATACAAGGACGAATATTGTCTTCGACGTAGTGCACATGCCGATAAGAAAGACTGTGGGCAAAACAGAAAGAACTGGCTTGGAAGGTACAGGCTGTTCCACACTTGGGGGAAATCTCGGAGTGTGTGGCATCGTGATGCAGTCAGCTGCTCGCGCGCGCACAGATAAACTAGGAGGGTAGTTTTGACCCGCGTCGTCTGCTACGGCCACTCTTGATTGATTTGTGGGGTTTAACGTCCCAAAACCACCATATGATTATGAGAGACGCCGTAGTGGAGGGCTCCGGAAATTTTGACCACCTGGGGTTCTTTAACGTGCACCCAAATCTGAGTACACGGGCCTACAACATTTCCGCCTCCATCAGAAATGCAGCCGCCACAGCCGGGATTCAAACCCACGACCTGCGGGTCAGCAGCCGAGTACCTTAGCCACTAGACCACCGTGGCGGGGCATACGGCCACTCTTGCTTGCCGCATTGCTGGCGAGCACGCGGATATATCATTGTTATTGCAAGAACTGAGCTGATAATCAGCACTCAGTTTTGTGCGACGTCTTTATCAGTTTGCGCACCGTATGTGTGCGAGTTTCTATGCCCACTCCATGCACTGCTTCATGAAGGGGCCATGGAATGACCACCCCAATCGCCAGACATAAATGAAATTGAAAATGGCTGGGGCTTCATGAAAAGGTCGGTGGCACGCCATCCTCTACACGGGCTGTGCGAGGATTGGTTGTGGTCCACCATCGTGAGCTAGTCGGACGCCCTGTAAGTGAATACATCGCTCATCGAGTCACTGTTCTCCTCACTGCCGTTAAGAATGGGTGCCGTCATAAATGCCGCTGGTCACATGACAAGATACTAAGTGGAAGCGTCGCGGGCGCGTCATGAGCCGGTTAGTAAGTCTTGTGGTAATTAAGTGTCCTCAAAGAGACACACGTTTTGACGTTGTACTCACCTAAATTCCTGAATTTGTTCCAATTTATTTTATCGTTTTAAGCCAGCGCATCAGCATAGCTACTACTGTTCAGTTCTTATTTTTTATTTTTCATTCCATTAAACATAATGCACATTGCTTGCTAATTGTTGTGTCTTCCTCGTCCCAGCGTACCACAGTGCACACACAGCAAAGAAATGTTCATGAACGCGCACATCACCAAGGCGTTTAATAGAGCAAACAAGGCATGCGGTCGAATACTGTTGCTATAGTGCCCCATTGCCACGAATCTAAGAGGTTAGCGTTGCACAACGCTTAGTGCAGCCAAGTGTTCAAAGTTGCGCAAGTTTGCACGGGAACTTCGGGAAAACGTGCACAGCCATAGTTTACACGAAGACGACAAGCACGAGCGAGTTGATCGTTCTTTGTTTATTCGTGTCCTATCCAGCAGTGCAGACTTTTCTGGAAATAATTGATGCAGAGTATCGGCCCAGTTCCCGCGTTAACAATGATATCCGTGCGCTGTCCGGCAATGCGGCACGCGCGCTGCTGTAGCAGATGACGCTGTTCAACTCCACTCCCTTCAAGCGTCTGCGCAAGCGCGAGCTACTGGCGGAGCGCGATTGCAGCGCTAGTTTCAGCGCGATGCCAGGCGCTCCAAGATTTCCCTTAACTATGAAACAGCTTGTACGTGCCATTATGTTCCCACTACTGCTACGATATTTTCGTTTACCTACATTAAATGAAGAACGCACAAAATACCTGGTAATTACATTTATGCTATTTATTCTTTATGTACCACAAACACATTACATAGAATATATTAAATAGTGTAGCTTATGCTCAATTATAAATTATGCCCTTCTCTGGAGATTATCTTTTCATGGCTTATTCTACATAGGCTTAGGATTAGTGTAGTAAAAAAACAACTAAATATAATAGTGGGTTGTAAATTTGGACAAACACAACTACTCCTGTACTGCCAGTAGAGACATCTACAAAATATGCGGGAATATTACTAGCCAGCGATCTCAAATGTAAAGGCCTCCCTAAAGTCGCTCAATACAAGAACAAAACTGAGTCTACAAGGGGGGGGGGGGGCGCACGCACGCAAACACACCCATGCACGCGCGCGCAACCACATACATTTCAGACGGAATCATGATCACGAAGTAAACGTGCTTTGGTTATCGTATACAGAAAATATCTACAACGAAGCAGAGGCAACATGTCATTCTTCAAGAACGACCGCAAGGAATTCGAAAGGAGTCGCCATTGACGTGAGACTACTTTTCGTCACCTCTATCTCTATCGACAGCCAGAAAACGTGCCTTGGAGCGGAAATGCCGAGCAGGACGTGAGCATATATCTAATGCCCTGAGCCACAATAGAGAGTCTATAGAACGCGCGAACGCTCTTTAGAAAACGTGTGGACGTCGACTGCATGTGAACGCGCGTGAAATATTGGAGTCTTTTGTGATTCATATGCGGAAAAACATATTCTGGTAAGTGAACTTCGTTTTTTGCTGTGTTTTGTATTGTCGGTATGTTCCCCTCATGACGTTTTCTGTCCGGTACCATCGTTGCTGACGTTAGTAAGGCGTCCAAAAACCACCATTATTAATGTTCTAATTTGATTTGAGAACAAGGTCAAGTGTCTATACTATTTTGTACCGATGCGAGGTACGTTCGCTACCTAAAATACTGATTGATTGATATGTGGAGTTTAACGTCCCAAAACGACCATATGATTATGAGTGACGCCGTAGTGGAGGGCCCCGCAAATTTCGACCACCTGGTGTTCTTTAACGTGCACCCAAATCTGAGCACACGGGCCTACAGCATTTCCGCCTCCATCGGAAATGCAGCCGCCGCAGCCGGGATTCGAACCCGCGACCTGCGGGTCAGCAGCCGAGTGCCTTAGCCACTAGACCACCGCGGCGGGGCTTACCTACAATACTGAACTACACAATATCATTAGGCCGATAAAAAGATACATTTTATATTATCTGCGCTTTTACACGTGCAAACCACATTATGCTTATGAGGCTAGCCGTGGAGGAAGGCTCCTAAATTTTTGACCATATAATGAGTTTTGATGTACAGTGGCAGGGTGTAATACACAGGCCTCTATCATTCTGGCTCAATTAAGATACGACCAGCACGGCTAAAATCAAACCCCAAAATGGATCGTAAACACTGGAGCACCATAACCATTTTACCACCACAGCAGACAATCAGAAAAGATAATAATAATAATAACGAATAATAATGAAAGGCGCTGGTGCATTCTTTGAGTGGGAGATTGATCAGGCTGAACAACCCGATAGCTTTTCAGGCGGAGCTCCAGACCATGACATCGCACTTTCAATTGATAAGCGACGTTCGAAAGCTTTGAAAGAGGTGGTGAGGTATGTAGATTGTCAGATACTTGATGTGTTGTGGACCTTCTAAATTGCAAGGCATTTGTGTCATTTCCGGTGAGTGCGTTCATTCCGTCTCAACAGGAATGTACAAAAGGAATCGTTCGAGGAGTTGACTCTCGATTGTCACCAACCGAGACTCTGGAAAAGCTGTCGGACGCTGGCCTCATAGCCGTATACCAGTGTAACCGCGTAGTGAATGGTGAGAAAGTTCCCAAAGAATTGGTTATTGCCACCTTGGCCGGCACTTCTGGCCCACCTAGATTGAAAATAAGGCCACTAAACGTTCGTGTAGAACATCTAGGTTCTCGTCTTCTTCAGTGCCGGACCTGCTGGCGTTTTGGCCACAGCTTAGGGGGTTGCAAATCAGGTTCCCGATGCCAAGCATGTGGTGCTAACGAGCCTTCCTATAAATGCACGGCCGAAATATAAAAGTACTATCTATGTGGAGGAGACCCTGCAGCTAATTACATGAAATGTCAGGCAAGGTTGAATGAAATACAGCTGCTAGAAATAATGGATAGGCGAAAATCTTCACGACGAGAAGCTATTGCGGTTGTCAAAAATTGAACATTCGGATATACTGGTGTTGCTGCGAGGCAAGAGTCTTTTGCAACTTGTTGAGTCAGCAGTTGAAAAAGCAATGCAAAGGCGTTGGATCAGATAATAACTACTCTAACTGAATGTGTCTCGCGAGTGTTTTGCGCATAGATGACACAACTACTTTCAAAAGCTGTAGCACCGATGACCAATCTGGCGTCTTGCGGAGCAACAGCAGCCACCGCAAAGGTGTCTAATTCAGCACCACAGCAAGAAAATCAGGCAAATCCAACGCCTTCTGTATCAAAACCCACCACCTCGAATAAAGTAGAATTTCAGGACGAAATGAAAATTAGCCATGATGGCAGGTGCCAGAAGCGAACTGGGTCCCCAGGAAAATCTACGTGCCCCAGTTCAAAAGCCAAAAAAGGTGATTCTAATACCACCCACATTCTTAAAGAAAGTATTTTGAAAACAGTTATTGCCGAAGTCTTTCGCGCATCACTATGAATACTTTGAAAGTTCGGCAGTGGAATTGTTGCTCTTTCTTCTCCGCTTTAACAGATTAATTTTGCTTAGTTAATCAGTTAAAACCCGACATAATAATATTGCAAGAATCATGGCTTACGCCTAATTAAAATTATCATTTAAAAATTTTTCCAATATTTTGGTTAGATCGCCCTTCACTACGTGGTGTTGTATGAATATTAATATCAAACAAAACGCCAGACTCACCAAACAGCGAGTCTGGCGTTTCATTGTATGTCCTTTGAGTTTGGAATTCTGGCAATTGACATCAACATGCCAGAATGCCACCTTTTTCTATTATAAATGCTTATTTTCCCTTAGGCGTACACAATACACAACAATTAGACTGTGTCTTAAGTAGCTGCAAGAATGAAATATTTCTCACTGGAGATTTCAATTCCCATCGCGTGTCATGGGGTTTCGGGAGAGACTCTGCTAGTACTCCTCTGTGGGACTGGATTACGAATAAAAATTTTACCTGCCTGAACATGAAACAGCCTACGTTTGTTCGCGGTCAAGCACGATCAGTGTTAGATCTGACGTACTGTAGCCCAAATGTTCCGCTAAAGTCCTGAAAAACAGTCGATTTCGCTTTAAACAGTGATCCCCTTCTGGTATACAATGAAATTGCGTGTCCCATTAAATCGTTTGAAAAACAATGTAAAACACTGATGAATTTAAAAATGTTTAGACTGTTTTCGCGCCGACATTAAGGTAGCATGCAGTGATAGAAACGAACACCTTATTAATTACGTGACGACCATGGAGTCATATTTGTAGAAGCATCTCTGTATTAATCATTCATGCAAATTTTGGTTTACCTTAAGTTAAGGGGGTATCATGAGAGCATCGAGACGTGAGTGGCTAGCTGTCTAGCTTCAAAGATAGATAGATAGATAGATAGATAGATAGATAGATAGATAGATAGATAGATAGATAGATAGATAGATAGATAGATAGATAGATAGATAGATAGATAGATAGATAGATAGATAGATAGATAGATAGATGCTAAAATGTCTGCAGTACGCAGAGAAATGCGATAATATCACAGCTTCACCACAAAGGCGAAGCAACAAACACATTAGGAACAAATTGGAAGGCCCCGCGCAGAATGGCAAGCAGATGAAAAAGTGCCCCATGTTTCAAACGCACAAAGAGCGCTCGAAACGTACTCACAGGCACATATTATAGAGAATACGCATCTGAGTGGTTTATTTTCTGTGTCTGGAAAGCGGGCCCTTTTCGCAAAATGAGACTGTGCAACGATTGCAGTGATTTTTGTGCACCTGGTAACTACAACGAAATCATTCCAACGAAACTCAAAGGCTAGCCAAGACGTACGCTTCTCTCCTCTGCAGAATAAGGGCACGCGATTGACCGTACACCCTCTTATTCGCTGGGCGGGACAAATTACGCGTGAGAAATCAGAGCCGCTGCGCGCTCACTGCGCAATCTTGCTGATAATGCTGAAAACACGATAGTGTCTCCCAGAGATGCCCGCCAAGAGTGGTAAGTGGTAGATATGAATAGCTTGCCGTTTGAACGGTTGAGGAGGTACCTCTCGGTGGCTCAGTGGTTAACGCCTTACAGTCATGACACGGAGGTTCCACGTTGAATTCCGCGTGCCGGAGTCTTTTTTTCTGAGATTTTTTTCTCGCGTTTTCATATATATATAAATATAGATACGTATATAGTGCATGACGTCAACGCCAACACCCATGCCGACGCCGGCGGCGAAACCTAGCCGAGAGTGTTCATTTAATTGCTATCGCAAAACAACGCGAGGTGTGCGCGGAAAGCGCCGTATAATCACAGCGAATGCTGAAAGAGAAGTTTTTCAAAGACCTGTTGTAAACTCTCTTGGGGCTACTGATACAAGTTCACTTGCAAGGTACCCCCTACCCCATCTGTTTTTGCAAGTTGGGAATGACCACAACAACATTATTTGTTATTCTGTGATGAGGAGAGGTAGCCGCTACACGTTCGCAAGCCATTATGTGCGCTTTGTTGATGCGGTGGCTGGTGAGGATTTATAGCTAAGACGTTTGTAGTGGGTTCGGAAAATTCAGCGACCCAGTAGTTACAAAGTAGGTATTGTGTGACCTCGAGTTTCCCAGTTCACTTTGAGTGACGTCTGGTTGTTCTTTTTCTCTTCTATACCACGTTGCATTGTACACTGTCGTTCTTTATGAAAGGGATCAGGCGAACGTGTAACCTGCGCTATGAGGCGGCTGCCTACAGCACCATAAACCGAGAGCAAAAGAACACACGATCGTTTTTAGCGTGATATGTCGCCGAAAAAAGTAACCAGCCGGTAGACAAGTGCTGCTAGATTGCACTCACTCTTTGCTCAGGCCTGCAGTGCGTAGTCCACTGCCAACATATCAAATGTTGTGCGCGACCACGGCGCAGGCTGCAGTAATCGTCCGATATCACACGCCGCTCGAGCGTTGAGGGAACGTAATCTAGCGGCGCTTGTCTACCGGCCATGACTCGTTCTCTTGCTTGGCCATAGTTGACGCCAAAAACGAACGTGCTTTCTTTACTTGTCGGTTGATAGTACTGTAGGCAGGTGCCGCAAAGCGCAGGCCATGCGTTCACGTGTTCCCTTTCATAAAGAACGACAGTGTACATGGAAACGCGGTTCATGATGCTCTCCGCGATGGACCTCCCGAGGTCCTCCGAGCTCTGATACAGCGGACCCGACTCGTCGCTGGAGTCGTCCTAGAGACCCCGGGCTAGGGGTTCCTCCCACACTCACCTTCGCCATGCTTTTGTGAATAAAGACGTTTCTCTTTTTCCGTATACTTTTTGCGGCGGAGTTTCGAGCAACGGCATGGCTCTGTAGTAGCAACGTGGGGTGCGCAGAGATTCCCCAAGTTTGAATCGGGTCCTATCATACATATTTTTTGTCATTCACTATCTTTTTTTCTTAATTGGCACGATAGCGGTAACGGACGCGTACGGTGGCGGTAGCAGCGGACAACCACGGCGCCAAAACAACCCTCGTTGTCATCGCATAGCAGATTTCTCTGTAAGAGACCTCGAATCGTGCCTGTGATCGGGTACTTGCTGAGGCCGGCCAAGACATGAAAGGGTCTGTGTTTTTCTGCCTATGTCATGCATCCTGATTGATTCTATGAAGAGCGTGTTACGCACAAATTCATTTGATTGCCTTTTGGTTGCTTCACCACCTCATATTATTTGTATACTTTGAAATGGCGGGGCAACAACTCTCCCGAAAATCATTAATAAGCAAAATGTCTTGGCTTTATCAGATTTATAAGTATTGATTTAATCGTCGTCGTGATGAAGCATACCAATTGCCAACAAGAGAAATGGCGTAGCAGAAAAATGCGTGTCTTCCTTAATTCTTATGGGCCGCTAATAAAAGCATTTGTATTGCATCTTTTTTTTTAATCTGGTAGCATAGCTTCTCTTCTAAAACATTAAAAGTGGTAGCGCATCATACAACATCGCAGTCTTTTTTTGTGTGTGAACGTATATAACCTGGATGCGTAACAGGAACCATCGTTTTTATACAACAGTTGCTGGGCATAGAGCACTGTATATCGAAAAGAAAACTTAGAAAGAAACGTGGATGGAAAATTTACACCTGTCCTATATTCATTTGAAAAAAAAAGTGAAACTCAGGCCGCTCAAGACAGCGGAGAACTCAATAATTCTGAATAAATAAATATATGCGTCTTGACCAAGCTTCAGAAGTTCTCTTATGATAAAAATGAAATGGGCCAACAAAGAAGTTTTGAGAAAAAAACATCAATAATGATCCGCCATGACACAACAGAATGGTGTACAGCTATATGGTTTTCATTTCCTTGTTTTCTTTGCCCGTCACAATAATGACTATTTTCACGTGCACCTAATGGAAGACAGAGAGCAACATGATTTTATAAATGAAGAAGCACTGCTTTTCTCTTTTAATTAAGCATTTAAAATGTGTGGCGATATGGCTTTGGTAAAGATGTATTGTTTTTGAGAAAGCGCTCAGTGAAACTGCTATAGCCAAAGAAGACGAGGAATTGTCTGATTCGGGTACCGTAAATCCGCGGTTGTGTGTGAACAGCATGTAATGTTTTTTTTTAATTTTTCACAACACAAAAGTCCGAATGTGATGATTGAAATTATCTATAAATTTATTTGTTTTACGTACCAAAGTGCCTCAATGTGTTGCGAAAATGAAGCCACATTTGATAAACATCTGCATCGTTACTCATTGTGTTCTTTTTTATGGAAATCTAGCTAATAGCAGCAACAAAAAGCTTCGCGACAAAAAAAAAAAAGCCAAGAAGATACTGAAAGTTGATATCCGCGACCATTCCATATTTATTAGACGAGACAAAAGTCAGCGATGAGTCACAGGTATCAAGCGCGGATAAAATAGATTCTCCTTCCGAAGGCTTTTCCTCTTCCGCGATTACTCCGTAGCATTTTTATTCCCTTTTTTTGGCCCCTTTCATCACGATTGACCACGGTGAGAGGTCGATTATTGGAATTCTTTCTCTTGATGGAGGGGGTTGCTGTGGGACGGCTGCCTCGGGACACGTCTGAGCAGAAAGGATCGATCCTCCGGCTCTCGATTCCAGGGGGGACAATTTTAGAGCTTTCTCTTTTATGCTGAAGCGTATACTTCCTTTTTAGGCGGCCTAATGGAGAGTGCCTTGACATTATCTCTCTTGTGTCACTTCTTTTTTGGGTTCTTTCGACGCCAGTCAGTGCTATTGAATAACCTTTGAGAGTTAAAGATGACTGTCGACACCCACAATTTTTTTTTTTGCTTTATGAGAAGAAAAATACTGTGTTTCTATTGATTAGAAGTAAATTATTTCTATAGATATTATGCATGCGATTGAGTCAAAGAAATCTGCATGATGACAAAACTATAAATTAGAAGTAACTTGAACTCGGTGACTACCATTACATGCTAAGAAGCGATAACCTTGTTATCACTTCGTTAGCATGTAGTATATAAATGCAATACCGAAATTCAATGAAATAGCAAGTAATACCTAAATGCAATGAAGTAAAAAAAAAAGACCTGTAAGAAACAGGTGACATCTAAGGGCACGCCACAGCGTAGAAGACATAAAAATGCACACTGTGAATTTAGCAAACACAATGTGGCTCACTGTATGCACAAAAATACAACGTGCTGATTTTCGCGACAATATTATAGGTTTATGTCAATACGCCTAGTTAATCTTCGTATGCAACACGCTTCCTATTCTTAGAATGCCAGGCTTCTATAAGGAATCAATGTGTGGCTCTGCTTGCTTCATTTAATCAAACTTTAATGTTTCATACAATAACGCTAATAAGTTTCTAAGAAGCTTATCCAACCTTTTTAAATATAAATACATTGTTCTCCTAAATAACAAAGCGAGGGTTGTCAAGCACTTCTTGATGCTCTTCAATATAATCAGCAATAAACAGCCTAGTGTTACCTCACATTGACGCTGTAAAACGGGAAAACTTTGTTGCAGATAAAACTTGTAACTGAAAAAAGAAAACGCGCAATTATACCGACGGTGCTGTGAACAACCCTGCTTACCCCACACATTTCTCCCCGCCCCCCTAACTTGTCCAGTGTGTGCAAAGATATAGTCTTGTCGGAAAATACGCGCTTCCAGCAAACACTTGTGGGCCTCCATTGCTCACACTAAGGTGTCTGCGTCGAGCAAAAACAACTGCGGGGAAAACTTTTGTTTCAGCAGCGAACGTTTGCTTCTATAGTTGTCGCTCTATGCACAGGTGGCTACGAGAGGATGCAATGAATAACGCGCTGCATTGTGCGAGTGTTTCGCTGGAAGCATGTGGCAGTATCGAGGTGGCCCCATTGTCTACAAACGGCAAAACGTTTGCTTAGTCTTTGCAGTCGTGTGTACGTGTGCATCAGCGTCCAAAATATACTGTACGGGATTACAAACAACGCTGTTTCTGTTCAGGCTGTTTCACTAATAAATATTTGTGTTCGCGTTTCCTCGAATTCAACATCCGTTTAGAGATTAAACTACCTTCAGCTTGAGCGGGGCATTGGCGAGTGCATTGGTTAAATAATGGGAAAACTTAGTTCAACCCAAAAATGGTTAAATTTCTTGAAACACGACGTGTCGGGTAAAATGTAGCAGAGAATGTGTATTTGGTTTTACTTGACTGTGAAACTTCTCCAACAATATGTGGTAACATTCTGTCTGATAATTTTTATCTTGTTTTTTACGTGTTCAGAGTTAAACAGCTCTTTTCGCTAAAATCGCGGCGTCATTCTTGGCGCCCCGTTGGTCGCGAGTCAAAAATCATCATCTTGTGCAGGACCAAAAAATCACGGAAGACACAATTAAAATAAACAAAAAATATTTTCGTGGGTGACTGAGGATTGAACCTGGGCTGGTTTCTTGCAGAGAAGTTGTTCTACCACAAACCCACGCGTCTGCTTGGAACAACAGTGTAAAAAACTTCCTCGGCCTGCTAATCCTACAGTAAACAGCTGTTCTTTATTCGTTTCACAGTGCAACATGCCCTATCCTGCACAATCGTTGACTCGTGCTGTTGTTGAGCAGCGTGCGAATATGCAAGAATGATTCGATAAGACCTGTCATTGTGCATTTGCGCCTACCATCGCGCCGCCGAAGAAGAGGTGGTGGAGTGTTATGTGGTCCCCAGCGCAGTTGAAAAGGTCCCTTGTTTTGTTCAATGTGTCGATGTTAGGTAATCCAGGTGGATCACCTTAATTAAGACGTTTCGGTTCGGTCCAGCTTTAATCGGTCCAGCTTTAATCAGCATGATTAACATGATTCGGTCAAGCTTTAATCACCAAACTGAACGCCTCACTGAGGCTGATTTTCCGATGTACGTTTTCACCGCCATTGCTGACTGTCTACTCCGAGAAATCAGAATGAGCCCAGAGACTAACGCTCGAAGCCGTACAAGGGATAAGGGACGGGACAAACGAAACTTTGTCGTTATTCCCTATGTCCATGGCGTCACTCACAACCTCAAAAACGTGGCCAGTAGGTGCAACGTAGACTTATTGTTTTTTTTCTGCCACAAAAAAGCTGGTTAGAATATGCGAGGCCGTGAATCCTGGCTTCAGGGGAAAGCAAGGCTGCAAAATTAAGCATCGGAAGAAGCGGGGTACTCTCTACCCCTGTTCTTCGGCAGTTGGTACATCGGTCAAACAGGCAGGTGTTCAAATGAGCGGTCGAAAGAGCACGCTCACAACGTCTCCCCTACAGTATCGGGCCATCTCGGCATTCATTGCCGAGACTGCGGTTGTGTACCCGACTTTCAGCTTTGTACCGTCATTAGGCGTCATCGGGACCACATGACACGAGAAATTTATGAGGCTGCAGAAATGGAAAGGCTGGACAGTGCATGTGTCAGCAGGCCTTCAATTGCTCTATCACAAAAAGAAATATTTTTTTAGAACATTGGCACACATGATGTTCATGGCGCTTTATCACGATGATTACTCGGTTGTTAGGTGAATTCTGTTTTCTTTGATTTGTTAATTCTCTTATTTGTCAGATACTGCCCAAATATATATTACGTGGGTCCAGCAAATAAAACTTGTTGTACGCCAATGCCGCTGTTTGTCTTCTTCTTTTCTTGTTCCTTATTATTGGCGCTGTTTTTATGTGAATCATGTCATACCAACTCGCCCAAAGAAGCACGTTATTTAAGAGCTTTTTCCTACGGTGCACATCCTAGTGGCACCGCGTTTATGGATTCTAATCACACAGTCCGAGCGTGTAAATGTTTTCTTTTATTTAGGAGAACTTTTTGCTGCTATAACTCCAATACGCGGTGAGCTGTCTGCCTGAATATTTATCTATTTATTTATTTACGAACTGGGCCACCCTTTTGGGGCCTATAGTATTATTATTATCAAGCAGGCGTAAATGCTCCGTGAAACATAAAGAAGAAAATGAAGACAAATGCTCAAGTACATAGCATGATTGCGTAAAAATGCAACAGGAAAAATATGCGAATAGACGTGTGCTTCACAGTGAACACGACTACGCGACGTGAAATGATTAGAACGACGACCCAATTTTGCAATAATGTTTATAAAGAAAGCAAAGCAGCTTGAAGGCCATGGTAAATTGAAAGTGGCGAAGTATTGTGGAACAATACGTTCCTATTGCAATTGACGCCGCTCCGAATATTTATGAAATGCGCTGGCTTTAAGCATTGAAAATTCAGAAAATGTCAATGGCGAGCGGCACAATGTACGTTCTAGTGAAATTTAAGGTAACTAAAACTAGGTAGTGTGAAATAAATATTGTCGAAAAACAGCCTACAAGCACGACACTTCGTAAAAATTTCTGATTCTCGCCTTCACACCCAGAAAAACTATGTAAATCTCAAGCTTAGTATGTAAATCTCATGCTTAAAATGCTTCCAGCGAGTTCATATGCCTCGAGAGCTTTCCTAAGCCGTATTAACCGAGACATTGATCCAGAGTTTCCAGATTTCGCTGCGGCGCTTGGCACTCTACCACATATGCCCTGGCAGTTTTCTATGTTAGGAATACGTCAAACGCCCCCTATCAGGACTGGCAAGAAATCATCACGAGAACTGCACTCAAGATCTAGCCAACGTCTTTGAAAGGGCCCGTGAAAGATCTTGGAAGCATGGCCTTACAATTCGAAAAGCGGAGGGCCCGAAAACTTCCCGGCTAGTGCCTCAGGCCTTCAATAAATTTGTTCGTCGGTTTGTCCACGTTAAATACCCTTCGGGAGTTGTAATAAGCGCAGCCTCACCCCTCGTTTGAGTAAGTGTACATAGGGATGTTTTTGAGGTGCTCAGAAAGTGAGAGAGATTTGCGGGATTCGTACTATCCTTTTGAAAAATCAGATGGGGATGCTCAAGACCTACAAACATAAAAAAATTCAGCTCCCCTACGCTGGAACATCAAGAAGTTTGTGGCTTGCTCAGTGGTGGTGCCGTTCTTAGATTTACCACTGGCCCGTTCATGACGCCGACGGTCACGTGATTATTCACAGTAAGTATGAATAATTGTCTCGTACGCCATGCGGGAGCAGTGGTTAAGGCCCTTGGCTGCTGACCCAACTGTCACGGGTTTGCTTACGGCCCCGATTGTCACATTTCAATGAAGACAATATAGCTGAGGCTCATGTACTGTTCTACGCGAGTACACTCTAAAGAACATGAGGTGGTCAAAATTTCTGGAGCATTCCACGGCTTCTCTAATAATCATACCATGGTTTTGCAACTGCGAACCCCGGGTATTATTATTACTACTGTAATATTTTCCCGGTGTGAGTGAAACGGTTCGCAAAGTCAAGTCAGTGTGCAACACAACTTCGTGAACCTGTTATGACCGTAGATATACGTTTCCCCCTTCAGATGTAACGACAAAGCACCGGGGAAGTGCGCGTGCGTGGAACTATTGTGCTTTTGACGAGGGTATGACACCATCTATGATGTGGCACAGTATTCAGGCACATGTCTCTATAGCGGTTTTAGCAATTTTATTTATTTATTGCGACTGATTGTTTATAATTTCTGTTTATTATATTATTCCAGCCCTTGTTAATTTTCAAGCGGTTTTGAGCGTTGCTAGGCTTGGTATAGTCGGTATTGAGCGATTTACTTTCAGCTACATGAGATGTATGCTCGAACGACCGCCTGGGTGCATAAAGTGTTCCGCACATAAAGGATCTACAAAGCAGCGCAACACTTTTTGTGACAGTGCTGAAGGTGTTGTGTAAAACTACCTTCAAAGTGTGATAAAGGCTTTGTCGGTCAAGGTGGCAGATGCTCTAATGAAAATCTTCGGACCACTATTGCAGTGCCACAAAAGCTAGGCAGAACTTTTTCACGCTACTGTGTCTCAACTGTTCTTTACCACCGCTCTTTCAGAAACACCAAAAGAGTATACGAATACCCAAAGCAACCACGTAGGACTGACATAGAAGCTCCGACGATTCACTAGTGAGGCGATCAGCGTATTAGTTCAAAAATACGTCTTACTATTCTTTCATGAAAAACTGCCATTCCTCCAATGAGGACTGAGGAGCAGATTAAAAGTGCTGAAGCAGCGACACGCACAATGACGTAATTCTGCACACAAACTCATGTGAAATGATAAAGTTGCGGGCTACACTCTGCGGAGATGTATGTCTGTGTTGTCAGTGCCATGATTACGCGCTGATATGTTTCATTATTACGGTTTTATTAGGCACTTGAAAAGTCACAGCTAATAAGATTCACAAATAGAAAAGATTCAATGCATCTTTAACGATACAGTGACAAGTACTTAAGCTAAAAGAAAGTTAATCTCGCTTTCAGTTCAGTAAATGTCTCGGTTATTATGATTTGATGGTGCGAAATGTGCACATTATGAAGCTAAGCAGAGGATACCTTAGGCAGAAGACAATATGAACTTATAGGCAGAGGACACCTTCACGTAAACTTTGGAGACGCTCAGTGTTCAGAGCAACCTTAATTTATGCGCAGTGATTGCAGTGCTGCACGAACATTTGGCAATTTTCTGGTAATTGCTCATTACCGACGATGTTCGATCAAATATAGGTGTTTTATGTCACCTAATACATTGCGTCAAGTGCTGGAAAAGTGGCATAAGTGTTGTGTAGTGCGTAATGTAACATTAAAAAGGCAATGAGTGGTTATATTTTAAAGACTTCCAAGATAACGCGATGGCGATGTTTAGGTACACTGGTTAGCGTCGAAAGAAAACACTTGCGACTGCTACCTCACAGTGTCCCTCTTACACGAGAAAGTATAGTGTAGGCTTCACATTAACTGATGATTTGTTTCACCTTGACACTGTCTTTTCCAACACAAAAATACAATGCAGGTCTGAACATCATGTTGCAACGATGCAATGACCAAAGTTTCAAAAAAGACATGCCAACTTCCACGATAAAAACACAATTTCTAATAGGCTAACGTGGTTTTCTTTACGGGCAAACACAAAAAACACACATCTGATTCACATCAAACAAAACACTCACCTGGTGTATGCACAATGTAATCTTGTTTACATTGCAAAGACCGCTCTGTGATTACAAAGGCTGAGCAGAGGCACCTTGTATCGAATAAACCCGCTCACGTGTGATTGATCTTCTGGGTATGCCGCAAGACATCGACCGCAGAACACAGGAAATTGTTTCCATCGACGTTATCGACCTTCTTCTGTGTGTCTGCATGTATCTTCCGAGAACGCGCGAAATAGAAAGAAAGAAGAAGGAAACGGTCTTGTGAGCCATTCATTGCATCACCATGCGGAATAGGCAGGCAATTACTCGAAGGGGGTATACAGAGCGAGTGCTAGTAAAAAAGATGTTGCTAGATTGAGCATCCTTAGTTTCCACCGAGGAAGAGGTCGCAGCAGGCGATAGATGTATTATACCGTGAACGGGACTGCATGGAGCATACTTTTTCTGTTATCTCAACTCGACGGACTACTGCATATGGTGTCACCGTAGGAGTGCTGCATACTGAGATCGCGGAATAAATACCAAAAGTTAGGTCAGTTTTGATACTTCGCCTAGCTGACTGAGTTGTTCAGACCAGTGCCTCTTCTATTTTACCTCTTGTCAGGACACTACGTAGTGGAACCTAATGGGGCAGAATAGCTCAAGTGACTCGATAGCAAGTAAGCAATAAATTGTAGTCATAATCAATCATCTCAATGTGTGGACATGTGGAGAATGGAGAACGAAACCATCATTACACAGCAACAAAGGACAGGTATGCCTATACGCAGTGTAATGACTGTAGTGTTTGGGCGTCTCTTCACGCTTTGTTGTGTACCTTAAAACAAATGTTTGTCCTTGTGTAATTCATTGTGCGTATACTACGTATAACCTGGCGTATGGAATGAAGAGATATTTTATGAGGCCAAATTTGTAACTCAACTGGTGGCATTAACTTTTTTTTTGTCACCACCCTCCCTATCACAAACAACACCTTCCCATTTGCTCTCTTTTTACAGTTATTCCCCTTCTGCACGCTGAGTAGCAGGCCAGAAAATAAAGGCTGACTTTTCAGCCCACTAAATCTCTTTCTTTCGTTCTTTCTTTCTTTCTTTCTTTCTTTCTTTCTTTCTTCCTTTCTCTCTTTCTTTCTTTCCTTCTTTATTTCTTTCTTTCTCTTTTTCTTTTCTTTCATTTTTTCTTTCTTCAACTATGAACATACTGAGAACCCACGACAATACCCTGGATGAATTGTAAGTTAAGTAATTCTTTCTTATCCACTAGCTTACTTGACAATTTTAGGAGGGTATTTTTCACCTTCCTTGGTATTCTTCTGTCGTCAATTTTGTCACATCTACCGGCTACGCCACCGCAGGTGCTGGAAACGGCGACGCTGCTCAGCGCAGCAACCGGCGCCTATAAGATTTAGGCTGCGGAAAGTAACATCGTACCATTGAGGCAGTGTACCAATCAAAACGTTTGTTCGTTTTCCTTAGGCATACTTTGTTACACCTTCGTAACATCTTTCTTGCGCAAGGAAGATGGTTGCACAAGAAGACTGTGTGATGGAATATGCAAATTATACTCTTAATACAATTTCGATTCATGTATTTTGAACTAGGACGTTTGTTCCAGGTTTATGACCGCCTCAGCGGAACAATACGGGGCTCGGCTGCTCACCTGAAGGTCGCCTGTTCGATGCCGACCGTGACGGTCGCATTTCAATCGAGGCGAAATGGTAGAAGTTCACACTAGACGTTAAAGAACACCTGATGATTCAAAATTTGTGGAGCCCTCCACTATGGCGTCTAGCATAATCATCTTGTGGTTTAGAGATGTAGGACCCAAAAGAGTAATAATAATAGTGGACCACATTTATGTAGTACAGTGGCAAATGATGTCTGCTGGTAAGTAAGATGTTGAAGCAATCTCAAATAAAAACGCAATTTCAAAATATATAATATGCAACTTTCCTGTTCGGTTTGCTTTTGCTTTTAATATCATTCAGTTAGTACCGCTTCACTCCGGTACTTACTCTTGAATTACTTTTCCAGTGTTTCCACTTTAAATTGAACTCTTTTTTTTTGTACACAAGTTGTGTGGACAAATAGGAATGTGCTCAAGGTTATTGAGTTAATGTACGCTTAATTTTTTAATCTAGGTAATCCAGATACTACAAAAATAAATACTGCACCTTACATAGAATGTATATTTTTTAGAAGGAATTCTAAGTGCGCTAACATTACCGTTCGTTTTTTGTTGTTGTTATTCCCCGCATAGTGATGAGGTTACTAAAGTCACAAGGTAAGCTCTAGTAAAGTTTCCCAAGAGGCTGAAACATTTATATAGAAACATATTCAAAGAACCTCATACTTATCTCTGATTCTCCTTATTATCCGCGCAGCCTAATGTTCGTCAAGGGCTAGCAAACGAGAAGCAGGCAAGAGATAACTGCCATGACAATTCGTAAATAGTGACCCACTTTGTTTAAGAAGTATGTTAAGAGCTTCGAAACAGAAACGGAAGTGAAACCCAAGGATATGATTACTGCGCCAATGTTGGAGGTGCCTATGACTGCTCAGTCCAGTCTTCGCCTCCCAGATTGCACGAGTGGAGAAAAAGTAAATCGGGGGAAAGTAGAATAACGTTACTAAAACCAAGGCCTCGTGCATGATGGCCACCCATAGATTCGTCACATTTTTCCCATTCTCTAACCTATTTTTATTTCTTCGTCGTGCTGGCTTCTGGGTGCTTGCATTATCCACGGCACTTATGCCAGAGACAGCCATCAGCTCGCCGAGCCGTCTGACAGTGAGAATGACTCGTTGATACGTTTAACTTCAGCCCTCTCTGCTCGGGAACGCGAATGCGATCTCTAGGGAAAGTAAAGTATACGGGAAGGAAACTACTCGGAACGGCGGCGAAAAATAAAAAGAAAATCATCCTCCCTCGAAGAACGCGGGAGGGGAGATAACGATGTCGCTTTCGGCGCAGCTCAACGTAAAAAAACCGTTTGTCATATTCACGTTGCCGGCTCCGTGGCCATAAATATTGGACGGACGAGCAAGCAGATAGCCGTCGCCGGACTTCTAGTCAGCCTTCTGTGCAACACGACCGGTTCGGAAGAAAGAGCGAGAAAAAAGATTAGGCCGGAAGAAGGAAGGTGGGGAAGAGATATCGATGATGCTCGCCACTTTACTTGAAGGGATGTGTAGACGCTGTTTTGTGATGCAACGTGCGCGGATGTGCAGCGTATTCCGAGAACCCAAACTGCTGCGTACTATAGAGTGAGAGAAGTCAAGGGGAGGATAAAGGTGAGTACCTCACGCAGAAATATGTAATGTAACACCATACAGCGTTAATGGGGGATAGAAAACTCGTAATTGAAAAGAGACAGAGTGGGAATAAGTCATCACACCTGCACGAATGTGTATTCAAGAGCAGAGAAGGCCCAGCAATGAAGAGACCAGAACGTTCGATGGACGCTATGCTCCAAGATAAGCTAGTAGGACGACGCAGTTTGTCTATTCGGAATGCACAGGTTGTAATTATGGAAGCCGCGCAGACTCCACCTAGCCACAGAACTAGGGATCCTTAGATAGGGTCACTTTGCCTCTCTACTAGAGCGAGAAAGGGAACAAGAACTATGGGCTGCTTTACGCCTTATGTCTCTCGCTCTCTCTCTGTATATATATATATATATATGAATATATATATATATATATATATATATATATATATATATATATATATATATATATATATATATATATATATATATATATATATATATATATATATATATGTGTGTGTGTGTGTGTGTGACGCTATGATGTACTGGCGACGTGGCCTGGCTCATACGCCATGTTTATTCTACTCTGCCTTCTTCTTCTTCAGCCTCTACCTTCAGTCAATATCTACTTACGTTACACGATTGCTTTTGTTGGCGTTGCTGATGTTGCTGTGGAACGCATTGCGGTGAGATCCCTTCTTGAACATCGCGCTGGTTTTCTTCACTACTTGATGTGGTGTCCAGTCGGCAGCTGGTAGTTTGTGGGCTGTTGTCGTGCACTTCGGGCAATGAAGATAATGCTTCAGAGTTGGTAGAAAGTTCTTCAGAAGCTTCTTCTACCCTGTTCACCACGAGAGGCTCTTGTGCATTGCAGCGTGCGACGTTCGATGCGTCTGAGCCTTCGGTATTGCTTCCACTGTCGAGTGTGTATGCACTGGATGGCGATGCATGAACCCGTTCGGAAGGAGCATGGCTCGACAGGGTATTTTCCCGATGCGCCAGGTCGTCTACCATAAATGCGGCGTCCTTATAAGGCAAATGGTGAGCGTTAGGAGTGCTTGAAGAACCGCATGATGAAAACCCAAGTGGTGGACCACGTATGCGAGACGAAGAGTGAACGGCATCAGGTGGTTGAGCAACCTCTCGGGTCATATGCTGAAGCGATGACTTCGCAAATGCCGACTTTCGTGCAGAAGGGAGGCGCGCTCGATGGCTGTTCTTTTTTGACCAAAATACGCATTGTCGTCTGCCACTGAACTCATGTGCCACTTCGTTCGTCTTTTGCCAGAGGTCGAATCTTGTTGTGCGTTCGAATGGTTGAAGACTGCCTGTAAAATTGACGACTGAGTGCAGTTGTCTGTGGCTGGTGGGTTGCAAGCAAGTCTTCGTCGTAGTCGTCATTGTATTCTTTAAACCAAACGATCATTTCTTGTTTTATCTTTTCCCATGACTCGTCGTTTTGAAATATGTGGGCGAGGTAGAATTTGAAGGCCTCACTGGAGACGTAGTCGGTAAAGTTGGTGACCATCTCCCGTTTTGACCATGATGCAGCGGTTGCGCGGTGCTCGAACAGGTAGAACCAGTCCTGTACAGGTCCATCGTCCGCTGCTCCAGTGTACTTGGGTATGGGAAGGTCAGTCAATGATTCTGGCATGGTGCTGGTCGCTGTGTGCGGCCGGGAGATGAATCCGTAGTCGATGTATGGTCAGGGCGTCTTGTGGAGAACTGTGTCGACGATGAGACACTGATGAAGTGGCTGGGAGGTCCTCATTCTGTCCACTCGTGTGACGCTATGATGTATTGGCGACGTGGCCTGGTTCATACGCCATGTTTATTCTACTCTGCCTTCTTCTTCCTCGGCCTCTACCTTCAGTCAATATCTACTTACGTTATATATATATATATATATATATATATATATATATATATATATATATATATATATATATATATATATATATATATAAGGGAAAGAAATGTATACCTAAGGGCTCGTTTTTCTGTGTTTTAACACAATATTAATGAGATCTAACAGACAGTAATACCAAGAAATGTACAGGGGAAGTTACTAGAACCAATGGAATGTAAATAAGACGAAAGAAGGAAGAAAAGTGGATGAAAAATAACCAGCCGTGAGCAGGAATCGAACCTACGACCTTCGAATAACGCGTTCGATATATAAATAAATAAATAAATAAATAAATAAATAAATAAATAAATATATATATATATAAATATATATATATATATATATACATATATATATATATATATATATATATATATATATATATATATATATATATATATTTATATATATATATATTTATATATATATATATATATAAATGTGTGTGTTTATTTATTCATATACGTGGTCGTAATCATCAGGAAATAAAATTAAGACTGCCACTCAGTTGAGTCTCTTCTTTCTCAAGTATGTTTGGCCCATTAAAAAAGCTTTTTCAGTATATATTATGAGACGCCACTGCCAAGGCCATAGCGAAAGCATGCAGAGAAAAGCGGTGCTTGCCTCAGCCAGTGATCTCGTCTTAGCACTAGAAAAAAGATGACGGCTACAAATACAAAGAATGCCTTATACAATCGCTGAAGAAGATTACAAAAAAACATTTGAATAAAAAAGGACCGAGCGAAAATGTAAATGTCAAGAGAGAAAACTTCAGCACCGTTGACTGAGCAAACACGCGTACGCACACATACAACTGTGCCTTCCGAAAGATGCACTGTAATCCATGAAACGCGAAGTAAGTGTGCTTTCAACCGAGCACAAATATCGCTTTGGATGTCGGCTGCGGGCCAGCACCTTGGGAATATCCTTTCGGCGTGGCCGCACAAACGCGTTGGTAGGTGGGGATGTAGCAGACGCATTTCAGGCGTATACAATCCGCTTACATATGCTCTATCCTCCCAGATCACATAAGAGAAGAAGGCGCCCCAAGCACTCGATATCGGGTAAGGGTATATTTCAACCTGTGCCTTCGCATTTCTACGTGCGTGCTTTTCACGCATAAAAGAAAGAGACGTACGCTGTTGTGTTGCTTGTAAAAACGGGCATTTCATAACTTTGTGCATGAGTACGCAGAGTGTATGTTTATGCATTGCAACAAGCGTTGATTTGTACCTTATGCCGTGCGTTTTTTATCTTAAATGCGCAACAGTGCACTTGGAGTTTGTAAAAAATCATTTTTCAGGAGCTTTATATGCACTTGCAGTTGGTAAAGGACAAAAAGAATATCTGAAGTTACTGTGCACCGAATTTTAAAGTTATTACCATCATTATTCGTTCTTGGTTTTGCATGATCGTTGTTTCAAGTTCAATTTTTCAAAGAGTAATCTTGCGTAGTACGGTTATCGGTAAGAAGGTACTCATTATGACTAAATTACGCCAAATTCTAACTTTTAATGAAGTACATAAACATGGTTTTCAATCTTGTTTTCCACATAGACGCTCCTTATATTTTCTTTATAGCAGGATGCATTATTATTTTAAAATAAGTTATATGACAAAATAATCAGACATACTGCTAACTGTAACAAACAACAAAAAAAATGTTTTTAACTATGCATGGTGATGCTACACACCTGCCTGTGGTAAACGTCCCCACGTTGCAAGTTTTGAATGGAGTAATTACTTATTAATTTTAAGCCTCCTAAAATCTGCTGGCATGTGTTTATCTTCAGTCTTTGTTAAATAAATTTTTCCAGCATCTCGTCAACCTGTGCCATACGCTAATTTCCCGCAAGAGCTTACTCCACACACGCTTTCAGGCCAACAAAATTTTACATGAAAGAACCTTCTTCGCAAAGGTGACTCTTTGCAAGCAAACGTGCATTCTACGCCTGCCATTTCACCGGCTTCTCCGAGAGAGGCTGGGACTCGAGGCTTAAGAGCGAGTGTGTTGTGAGATGGCGTGGACAGAGCAAGCGGCAACGCGGGAGGGCTTATGGCTCGCTTCCTGAAAATGGGTGATGGCAGCAGCTTGACGTGAGTAAACAGTCGAGGGAGCCACCGCCTTTCTGCACGTCGTTTGGTGTCGTGTTACGGTGGTATTGCGGCTGTTGATGTATCGGTAGACTTTTCCAACGCCCAGCAACAGTTGACGCGAATAACGTGCGGCCGTAGTTGTGGCGTCGGTACAAAAAAAAAAAACATTGTGTACTTTGTCGGCCTGTATAATGCAGGCGCACTTCACGCCATGATTTTGACGCTAATGTCAAACACAAACATGGAGCTGCCTTCGCTATATAATAAGGAAATAGGGGTTAAACGAGAGAAGGAGAGACTAATCTATGACATTTTGTTGGCAAAGCAGCATTGCGACATACGAATAGTAAAAATTATGCTGTACAGCATTGTATACCATCGGTGCAAAGATTAAAAATAAATTGAGAGACCATCACCTTTATAAAGTTGGATGAATCTCGAAGTACATGGTTAAGCACAATGCACAGAGGTGATGTGTCAGATATCAGTTAGATGTAAAAGGCCAGGCTGTGCACCGTCCCCATATACTATCAAACCGTCGTATAAAGTATACCACCACATGCCAATGCTGACAGCGCTACCGATGTTACCAGTACACATCACTGCAGTATTCATAGTGAAAAAGGTAGACTACAGAGACCCAGCTTACGGCCATCCCACCAAGAGTGGTATCATTTCTGAGCACCAGTGCATAGCCGAAAATCAGCGCTGTAAGTAACACTGGCACGCATTTTCCTTAGCATCAACCTCCATTTGAGTGACATCGACCTATTTTTCACTCCAATGCGTACGTCAGAGCAAACATTACCTTTAGCACCCAGATTAGTTGCGGCATTGCTTTGGTCGCCATTTTATTTTTTATACTTCTTGTTAACTAGTAATATCAGAGAATCCCGCTGCAGTCTTGCAATATACAACTCTCGTAGGTATCATTTCTTGTATCCAATTTTAATGTGTAACGGAAGGATAAAATGACTTCAAATTTCACTTGTAGCTTCATGCGGTTACCACCCACTGTAGCCAACGCGCATACAAATCGTTACGATGAAAAATGAAAAATGGGCTGTAGTTATTGTATTCATGCAGCAATTGAGGAATTTCCAAGTGGTATGAAAGTGTTATGATAAGTTTTGTTTCACAATATCTGCTTGATTAGGTACCTTCCATTTTTGTATATATATAGTCACTGATTTATGTGCAGTTTTTTACTTCGTTCCAACAATCGTCTCTGTTGATTTTCCGCGTTCCCGCTTCCGTGGTTCTATTGTGAAGGCTGTCACACTCAACTGCTTTTAATTACATTCGACAATCAATCTTCCTCTCAACACTCAAGATATAGCAAGAAATATAGTCAATATTAGATGACCAACACATACACATTCTGTATAGTGTGGTATTAGCAGAATAGGTACGCTGGCTGGCGTAATAGGAGACGCTGCAATGTTAGCGGCAGCTGCAATAACCACCTTTTGCGAGACTAATCCTGCTCATTGCTTCTCATTTTGGACTTCCAACAATCCTGGAATCCACTGCCTATTATTTTTTTCCCGCAAGAGCAGGAGCTAGGGATTACAGCCAAATAGAAATGTAGTTCCGAAGCTGCTTAGCGTGCCTCTGGTCCTTTTATAAAGCGTCGCTTCGGTGATTGCGACATAAACGTGGGTAATGAGCCATTACAACTTCTCGCTTACGGCACTATTTTGAATAGATACTCCTCTGAAGCGTCTATGCTGCTAGCTTCATTCAACGTATACAACGACTCCATATGTCGGGAGAACACTGTCGTGCGGCACAGGATTACACTCTCGTGTGCCACCGAAGAATGTTAGTGAAGGCGAGAGTAGACAGGCCAGACACACAAACATGCTGGCGCGAAGGCGAGCTCTGCTTTTGTGAATACGTGAAGGCACAAAGAGTTGGATAACACTGCTTTTGTTGTGCGCTAGAATAATGATAACAGCGGCAGAAGAATGAGCTCGCGAGCTCAAAGCGCGCGTTCTCCTGTGCATGAATCTACCTATACATGGTAACGTGCGAGTTAATCGACATCATAAAGACGGCGTTAAATATGAGAAAGAAGCCTAACGAATGAGTGTGTGCCCACTAATAAGCGCGAGAACTTTGAGGAGTGTCCAACTGTAATTATGCCTTGACTCATCCGTGCATATATATGCTCTTTTAACACAAGTCTTTCACTGTCTTTGTTATGGTTTGTGCAATGCCACTGTTTTCTTATGTTACTTTATTTAGTGACAGTCCATGTCTGATTGTCGCGAAGGGACGACATAGTGCGCCTTGGAAGAAACTCTTGCGGCGTGCATTCTTATACGTGTACGTTACATGAACTATTGCTGTCATTCTCTAAGACCAATAAGAGTTCTAGTTACACTCGAAACTTTGTTATTTCAGAAAAGAAAGCTTAGCAGATGCTCGCGCATTGCATATGTCAACTGATCTTTCAGTGATCATAAATGCATTTATAATATATGACTCCGTAGCTAAGAGACATAAGTTTACGACCATAGCCTACAAATTATAGGTATTCGTCATGCGTTCTTGCTGTTTTATTTGTGTTGGTGTGTGTATGTTTGTGTGTTCTGTTTTTTTATATTTTCGCAGTTTTTTCAGTTTACCTATTAGCACATTGAGTTTTTAGTAGCGAAACACATGCAAGAACAATTCAAAACAAGAACACAACCAACCAAAAGTCCATTTCTTTAATATCAAAGTGTGCCAAGAAGATTACACTGAGAGTAAAAAACAAAGCCATAGCATTGGTTCCTTCAAATCAGAAGTACTAGAAGCATCTCTATATATTACCGAGTACTGCTCCGACAGAGAAGTTCAATCTCGGAATAAATATTTAGAGCTTGTCTGTGGTGCTTGAGTGTGCCTCTCTCGAGCACATGTGTTTCGTGTCTCGTACGCTGCTTCCGGCCGTTGAGTCAATTTCCGGCAGTCACGCGTCCTGAGTTTTCGCACTATTCCGCATCGGCACAGAAGAGGTTTGGCACCACGACGAAGGCTTCACGTACTTTTGTGAGAGGCGACGTGAGGATGGCTCGAAACCGCGACAGTGAGCTGACCTTCCCTTTCTTTTTAATATTTTGGTGCTACGGCTGACGACAAAGTGCCCAGATTTCAGTTGGTCGCCATACGTAGTTCATTCGCGGCGAAGCTGAAGAAGGGATGTGGTCAAATTGACAGGAGAAAATGAGAGTTCAGACTTTTTTTATGTTCTATGTGTTTTACTAAGAGCATAAAATGTCACTGGTCTCAAATTACGAAGTCCGAGTGTATTCTTGACTCTATCCTTCAGGCCAGCTATTTGGTCTCTGTCTATTTATAGCTCTACAAGCCCGCGAATATCGGTGTCGTTTGTGACGTGAACAACGTGATCCTATTCAGGCCTACAGTCCGTAAAAAGAACAGCTAGACGTGGAATGGTGACCATATAGCAGAGCGTACAGCAAATGTTCAAAGCTTAAAACACAAAACGCCGCTAAGCAGCATAGAATTCCCTTTCAAGTTTCCTCTTTGAACTACGCTAGTGTTGAGTTACCCGCAGCAATCACAAAAAGTAAAATTACTTCCACTCTCAATGGTCATGTAAAAACAGCGAACACTGAGCAGCTCGCAGGGCCGCACGTATCAAGGAGTGTAATAACAGAATACACACACGAAACTTTAACGGTGCACGCCTGCTTAGAGAGGATGGGGTATAATATTTTCTTTGTTACCTTTTGCCACGGGTTCCTCTCAACTGCCTAAATGACTTAGTATTGCATCGGGTAAGTGAAAACAAATCATAGGCATGCTGAATATAGAACTTATTGATTGGGGAGTAGAGCACTAGATCTCCGACACCCTTACGACAGACAGAATACCGCACAAAATAGCTTAATAAAGAGCTGCCTAAGCATCTGTCTTATCAAGTGAAAAAGAAACTTTGCTCTTGAAATGAAATGAGATGTTAATATGAGGCCTTACGCAAAACCTGCAAACAGTGAATGACACTGAATGATGGCAAACATCACCATAATTTAGGGGCATACACAAAGGGGAGTCACAGGGGATCAAACCCTTCTCCTAAAATTTTGCAATTATGCTTGCGTATATGCAAACACAATATCTCACTATGCCCAGGGTGTTGCTTTCTTTTCTAAACTGCAACGCTATTCACTACCTGAAACTGTTCCGCTGGCAAACTGTTAGATACACTTCAATGCAGAGCAGCCTTCTCGTTATTTCAATCAAGCTACACTGCATGATGACGCGAATAGTGAACTGCTCTCTCGACCAAATATGAGTACACAAATGATTGAACCAAAATGAACCATGACTAATGTATGTGCTACAGAAGAAGCCATAGATATTCGTATGATATTATGGTGACCGGCGGTTCTTATCACCTCCATCATTGCACCCTATCTGTTACTTGATTTAGCGGGTGAAACTCGACCAGTGAAGAAGTCAACAATTATTTCACACCTAAAGTCGTCGCCAGCACACGATGACTATAGTTAGGTGAGAGACAATTAAGGAATCAACACCAATACATTCATTCAACAGTCCAATTGATTTGTTGGATATCTAGGTGAACCTATACCATCACTGGGCTCCTCCGATCCTCGTTAACGCTTCCTCAGCTAACACCTTGCTTATCCCCGCGCCCAAAGCTTCGTTGAACCATGTATCCTTAATTCTTCATTATATGAACTGCCATTTTTATCGCAATAACGACATAAATGCACAAATGTATGAAATACTTGCGTTCGACTAGCATATACTTGAAGCCTTGTCCTAAGATGCGTCACTGTTAACGAGTGCTTCTGAAGCAAATAAGGCAATTTAGTTACCTCGCGGAGTATCACCGCCAGAAATCTATGAATATATTGCAAGTTTCCTGTGACCTGCCTAATGAGGTGATATCATCCTGTTTGATAAAAATTGTGACAGAATATTCTGCAAACATTGTCTAATTGTTTCTCGACTTACGGAAAAATAGAATGCCCCTTTCCCTTTATTGAGGCTCTGTGTTAGTTGTGAGCAAGCCGTAATTAAACTTCTACGCATCTATATCTCTAACAGAAAAAAGCTTATGCACTGGTACTTAGTGTTACCTAATGCATGAATTGTTTTCTTTCCAAAAGACCAAGACGCCAGGAAGGCAAAGATGTATGATATCTTATAATAAGCTTGCAGAAAAACTATTTTTATTGGTATTCCAGGAAGTGATATTCCAGAATTGTATGAAGTGATAGACTAGCCTACAACAAAATAAACCTTCTTGTCAGCGATGCAAGTATGCCCTGCACTGCTGCTTGGCCGGGTGAAACTAAATCGCTAAAATTTTTCACGGCTCTTCAATGCTCGTTCTTTCGACAGCCAGTAATGTTTACAAAGAGCACACAATTAAAAATAATCCTTTCTAATAGCGACTCCACAAGAGCAAAACTAAAAAAAAATATCCTATTTAGAGAGGGAGCCTTAACAAAAGCCAAATGAAGGAACATCTCAGCAATATATTGATGTAACGAGGCTCAATGAATAAATTGCTGGAGCCATGGCAATCTATCGCTCCGCTTCTCAGGATCACCGGTACCCTCTTCTATTTCTGTCTTTTCGTCCGAGTGGCGTGGCATATCTAAGCACTGGTATTTCGACCCATCTCATTACTCACCCCCACCATTCGCCATTCGTGCGCGCCGAGTGGCCGAGCACAATTTTTCTCCGAATCCGCCAAGCCGAGAAAAGAAAGACAAAGCCTAGCATAACAACGAGCCGGTCAGTCGGCCTTGTGATCTCATGAAAAATGCATGCTCGCGGCCATCGAATAATTCCCGCATTGCGGTGAGTGTCGAAGTGCTCCTTCCAAGGAGTGTCAGTCGTGTGAAGATTCTAGCACGGGTAGAATGACAAAAGGTAAGGGGGAAAAAGACGGTTGTTTGAACACCTCTGCGTTGCGGTAGAACTCGAAGGGCAGGATCTTCTTTTTCGAGTCGAACTCACATTAGATAGCAGACGCAAACATACTTCCATGATGAAATCTACACCGGCTTTACTACGCGCGTGTGGTTAGAATATTTTGCCAGGTTAATATATGCAGAACACTATCTTTTTTTTGTTG
This sequence comes from Rhipicephalus microplus, assembly GCF_043290135.1. Classification (NCBI taxonomy): domain Eukaryota; kingdom Metazoa; phylum Arthropoda; class Arachnida; order Ixodida; family Ixodidae; genus Rhipicephalus; species Rhipicephalus microplus. Next base: position 110,144,154 of record NC_134704.1, read on the forward strand.
GTATAACGTAAAAAACTCTATATTGCGCAAAAATCAGGCGTAAGTTGCTCCTTAGCTCTTGAATATTAATGGAGCATATAATACAAGCAGAAAACATACAAACGTAGTGGTGCATAGGAAATGAATACGTTAACGCACGCATGTAAAAAAAGCGCGAACATATCACAAACATATCACAAACATGTCACAAACAAAAAAGCATATCAAGGAGCATCACCCTAACGTATATTAAAATACACGAAATGCAAATAATAACGCAGCTAAGAATGTCTCTGGTCATCATGCGGTTAGATCAACACATCCTCGCATGAACAACAACATTTTAAACAAGTCTAGACCCAAGAATATACAAGTAATGATCGTAATACAAAAAATACCTTTGTGTAATAATAAAACGCCCACATATGTGGTCTAACGTAAAATGAACAAAAATACGCAAAAATTGACTATCGTTTCACCCAAAATAGTGTTCCGTTCGGTCATATAAACGTGGCGTCCTAAACGTGAGCTTCAATAAACACGCAATGAGCTCGATGTACCGAGTATCGGAAATAAAAGACTATTATTAGGTGAGGTAAGAGACTATTATTAGGTGAGGTTAGTTAATATCATAAGATTAACGTATTATAGTTGTTTCTATGACAGGTTCGCACTCCTGTTCGGACAGAAAGTAAAAAAGTCACATTGAGGCATTTACATCTCTGTGACTGTACCCTGTACCTTACCATATCTATCTTATGGCCAACATCTCAGTGCAAAAGGTCTGCAGACTAAGCCTACAAGCAATAAATATTGTTTTTAATGTTATTCAAATGCTAGAAAGAACGGTGAAGCTTAAAAAAGACAACACAGGACAAAGCGCTTTTTCTAGTGTTATTCAGGGGTCTCTGTTTTTTCGTGCTCTTCGTCGTTATGAAGGCATACCTATATCCTTAACGGAAAATCACTCTGAACAACCTCCTCTATTGGTACGAGCAACAATTGACGCAACTTCCCTTTCTACCGAGCGATACTGGTGTATCACTTCTGATTTCGCGAACGTCAAAATAGGTCTTCTAAATATGAAATTGGTGCGACATCGATTATTCTGCTTGACGTTTAGAGATTTACTAGACAAAGATTATATGGGAGCTTGAGTTTATTTACAAGAGAGCCAAGTTCCTGAATGTATAGTAATGAAGAATAATTGCGTGAATTTATTAAAGAAGCAGACAATTTTTTTGTGTGAGTAAGTGAGATCGCTGTGACACAGGGAAAACATATATTAATCGTGCCATGCTTTCTTCGTGCCTTCTGAGATGCGCTTCAGTGGTGCGAATAAACGCAACGTTTTCTAAAGAATACATTAGAAAACAAACGCGCTAATGCAATTATAGCTCTACCGGGTACCTTGATACCAGGCAGCACGCACTCGCGTACCATAATGTATCCCAACGTTCTGGTATGTGTTCGCAATATCACTTCATGAGCTCTTATTGAACTAGTAGTCAATCAACTAGTGAAAACTGAATTGAAATAGGCACCGAACGTAATGAGTTTTCGAAGTGCGCTCGATTACGAAGTGCGAGGTGCACGTATGCAGTCCACGGACGCGTTTCCCAAGGAAGGAAGTGCTTAAAACAAATTATAAGGGACGCTGCCCAATCAGTCGGGACGTCTTAGGGAAAACTGAACTTGCACGGCTGAATTCGGGGATTGTGCGGCGAACCCTTTATTGCGGTCCGAGTGAGAGTGGTAGGAGTTGGTGCTGTCAAGTGAGGAGAGAGAAATAAATAAAAGGAAGAGACAGAGAGGTTAACCTAGAAGAATCGATTTGCTACCCGGTACAGGGGCGGAAAATAAGGGTCGAAAAGCAGATAGAGATAGAGAGAGATAAAATAAATTAGAAAAATATACACGTGTACTCACAAGCAGGGCGTTCCAATCACAGCCATTAAAGAGGCCGCTGGAACGCAAAAAGCGCAGGGGCACCTTCACAGCCTTTTACTTTCATTCGAAGTTTTTATTCGAAGAGTAATATCTCTCTTGTTCTGCACTGGCATAGGTATTTCGCCAGCAGCTGGAGAGCGATGGCTTAGCAAGAAGACTGAGTATTAGGATTTATGAAGTAGAAGGAAACATCTTGGGCTGTACCTTCTAACCAGATTTAGGTGGGCACACGTTTTTTTAAAAGAAATAAACACAAAATCATGCTGCTAATGATAAAAGAAAGAAACAAGATTTCATAGTTCTGAGGTTTCAAACTTTTCAGCGGACAATGTATTGTGTCAAGATACTCATGGCAGTCATAAGAACTATATATATATATATATATATATATATATATATATATATATATATATATATATATATATATATATATATATATATATATATATATATATATATATATATATATTGCCACTAGTACAAGTTCTGAAACTATTATTTGCACAGATGCTAGCATGGTTGTATGTGCCGCTGTTCAGAAGAGGACAAAGATGCGCGTGCAGAGAAAAACAATAGTCGTACTGCAGTTGTTCGAATCAGTTTGACGTCCTTGTGTGCCCTTATCAGCAGGTTACAGTTACGTTGTAACGTGACACTGGTGGAGGTGCTGGGTAATAGTCTATGCACTGTTACCACGAGGAAGATCTCGGTCCCAACATTGACGCCTTAGTAGAAACAGCCAACCTTCGACGCAGTCGGCGGCAACTAGGCCTACAACCCCAGTTCAGCCCTCTTCCGGAACGCTCCAGAACCATGGCATATGCGACAACTGCAAGCCAGACTGAACCGTCCGCGACTCCGCCAGCACCATGGCTACCAGCCTCCCGAACGCCAAAACCCTTCCATGGGGAGCCCTACGAAGACGTTGAAGACTGGCTGGACCAATACGATCGAGTCGCCGTCGCCAACGAGTGGGACGAGCACCGGAAACTGCGGTATGTCTATTTCTACCTGGAGGATTCGGCGCGTATTTGGTTCGAGAATCACGAGGCCGCCCTGACAACCTGGCCGGTGTTTTGCACTCAGCTGCGGAACACGTATGGTAGCGCTGACCGGAAAGAACAAGCCGAACGTCTCCTCAATTCTCGCAATCAATAACCCAATGAAAGCGTGGCCATGTTTGTTGAGGAGATGTCTCGTCTGTTCCGTCGAGCGGATTCTGCAATGACGGAAGACAAAAAGGTGCGCATTCTGATGCGGGGTGTCAAGGAGCAGCTGTTTGCAGGACTTGTACGAAACCCACCAGCTACCGTGGCAGAATTCCTCCGTGAAGCGACGACAATGGAGCGAATGCTGAGACAGCGATCTTCGCAGTGAGAGCGGTCCGACAACCTTGCATGTCTGTCAGCACCCTTGGTAACACCCGATGTCACGAGCGTGAGAGACCTTGCTGAGCTAGTCCGTAGCATTGTACGCGACGAGCTGCAAAAGCTTCACGCAGTGCCTTCACAGCCTCAAGTGGCTGCTCTGACAGACGTCGTCCATGAAGAGGTGCGGCAGCTGGTACGACCATTAGCGCCACCTCCAACCGAAGCTCCTCTGCTAACGTATGCGGAAGCTGTACGTACTCCTGCACCGGCAGCCAGCTATTTCCCCCGACCGACTAGCCTGCAGACGCCACGGCACTTCTCGGGCGGGCCACGCTATGAAAACCAACGACTGACTTGCCTGCAGATGCCGCAGTACTTCTCCGGGCCACCACACTATGAGAATCCGCGACCCAATTCGCGTAAATCTAGCGTGTGGCGCGCTTCCGACAATCGGCCACTATGCTACCACTGTGGTGAGCCAGGTCACCTGTACCGGGAGTGCTCGTACAGACAGATGGGCCTACCTGGATTTCGGCCAGACGCTCGTCGGCCCAGGGACGGCGAACGACCCCGCGCCATCGCAGAATACTTGGCAAGTCTACCGTCTCCGAATCTTCAGCGACGCCAATCACGCTCTCCGTCTCCTCGACGCTCTACGTCCGCGAATCAATACTCCACTTTCGCCGATGTTGCTGCGGGACGATCCGCTAGGTCCCCAAGTCCACGCCGGGGAAACTAGAATCAGCGGCCTCCAGGGGTGGGACCGCTGTTAAGCTATCGTCAAAACAGCCTCCTCCGACCCTTCCACCGACCTTCGACGATTCCTTTCAGCCGACACCTCACATCGCTGACGAACCCGTTTCTGCTGACATTGCCGTTCGTGTCGACAACCATCCAGTGACTGCTCTAGTCGACACCGGCGCCGACTACTCAGTTATCAGCGCTGAACTTGTGGCTGAACTCAGGAAAGTCACGACTCCTTGGGGGCATGAACCAAACCTTCGGACAGCCGGTGGTCATCTCTTGACACCAATCGGGAGATGCACCGCAAGGCTGCAAATCTGTGAGTCGACGTTCGTTGCTTCTTTCGTTGTGCTTCCCGAATGCTCCCGGAAAGTAATCCTTGGCATGGATTTCCTTCGTGAGCACGGCGCTGTTATAATTCTTCGAGACTGCCTCGTAACGTTTGCTGACGACTATGGCCCGAAGCCTAGAGATACCAATCCGCAGAAGACTGCGCTTCGCATTGTCGACGACACCGTCACACTTCCGCCACGCACCAATATGTTCGTTACAGTACAGGGCGACATAGACCATGACAGTAGTGGTATCGCTGAAGCCAACCTTTCGGTGCTCTTGTCTCAGCAAATCTGTGTTGCCCGCGGCATAATTCAATTTAAACGTGGGATGACTGAGTTGTTGGTCACCAATTTTAGTGGATCATACCAACATTTGGCCAAGCGAACAACTATCGCTCATTTCGAATCCATTGACGATGAAGCGTGTACGACGATAGCCCCAATTTCTGCAGCCGTTGAAAGTGACACCGCGGTAACCGATGCAGTCGATGTCAATCCGAAGCTGTCATGTGCACAGAAAGAGCAAATCTGCTGTATCCTCCGCATGTTTAGCGACTGTTTCGCGTCTACATCCAAGATAAAACAAACGCCAACCGTAAAGCACCGCATTGTCACTGACCATTCTGAGCGACCCATACGTCAACACGCCTACCGAGTATCACAAAAGGAACAAGAGGCTATACGTTCTCAAGTGAAGCAGATGCTCGAAGATGGCGTAATCCAACCCTCGAACAGTCCATGGTCGTCCCCCGTCGTACTGGTAAAAAAAAGAAGGACGGCACTCCCCGATTTTGCGTCGATTACCGCAAACTCAACAAAGTCACAAAGAAAGACGTTTATCCGCTTATGCGCATCGACGACTCACTAGACCGCCTCCGACACGCCCGATACTTCTCCTCTATGGATTTACGCAGTGGCTACTGGCAGATCGAAGTTGATGAACGCGACCGAGAGAAAACAGCATTCATAACGCCTGATGGTCTGTACGAATTTAAGGTGCTGCCCTTCGGTCTGTGTTCTGCCCCTGCGACATTCCAGAGGATGATGGATACAGTGCTCTCCGGTCTCAAGTGGGAAGCATGCCTTGTTTACTTAGACGACGTCGTTGTCTTCTCCCAAACGTTTGAGCAGCATTTGCAGCGACTTAGATCTGTGTTTGCTGCAATTCGCACGGCAGGCCTATCACTGAAACCCGAAAAATGTCATTTTGGTTACAACGAATTAAAGTTCCTCGGTCACCTTGTTAGCCCTGATGGTATTCGGCCGGACCCAGACAAAACACTGGCTGTCGCAGATTCTCCACCACCTACCAACAAACGTGATGTGCGTCAATTTTTAGGCCTCTGTGCATACTACAGACGCTTTGTGCAAAATTTCGCAAACATTGCCGAACCTCTCACTCGTCCGACAAAAGACGACGTTCCCTTCGTGTGGGGCCTTGAGCAAACACGCGCTTTCTCCGAGCTCCAGCAGCGTCTCCAATCTGAGCCCTTACTCGGACACTACGACGAATATGCCGACACTGAACTACACACAGACGCCAGTAACATCGGCCTTGGTGCAGTCCTTGTCCAGTGGCAAGGCGGTGTCGAACGCCCTATTGCTTATGCGAGTCGGATTTTATCATCTGCGGAGGCGAATTACACAAAAACTGAAAAGGAGTGCCTAGCTGTTGTCTGGGCAATAGCTAAATTCAGACCGTACCTGTATGGTCGCCCGTTCAGAGTTGTTACCGATCATCATGCGCTCTGCTGGTTGGCGAACCTTAAAGACCCTTCCGGACGTCTGGCCAGGTGGAGCTTACGCCTTCAGGAGTTCAATTTGACACTCGTGTACAAGTCTGGCCGGAAGCATACTGACGCGGACTGCCTTTCCCGAGCTCCTCTTAAGACAGTGTCAGGTGATCACGATCTCGACGGCCGTTTTCTCTGCGCCGTTAGTGTATCCGACTTGGCCGAACAGCAGAAGAACGATTCCGAGCTTCGACAATTCATCGAATATCTCGAAGGCCGTACGCCGCATCCACCACCAGCATTCGCCCGCTCGTCATCATCGTTCTGCGTCCGCAGAAATATCCTCTATAAAAGAAACTTCGACCCTTACGCGACTGAGTACGTGCTCGTTGTCCCGCCAGCGTTACGAGCCGATGTCTTGTCCGCCTGTCACGATGAGCCTTCCTCAGGCCACTTGGGATACACACGTACCTTGGCCCGGATTCGCCAACACTACTACTGGCCTAAGCTCAGTCGAGACGTGAAGCATTACGTGAAGACGTGTCACGAGTGCCAGCGCCGTAAAGCACCACATCAGCGCCCAGCCGGCTTTTTGAAGCCCATCGCTCCTCCGACACAACCGCTCCAACAAATAGGCATGGATCTACTCGGACCTTTTCCCAAGTCTCGTGACGGCAACCGCTGGATTGTAGTCGCTACTGATTACATGACGCGCTACTGCGAAACGAAGGCATTACAACGTGGCACCGCCATTGAGACTGCCCATTTTTTATGAAAAACATCGTCCTCCGACATGGAGCACCAGCAGTTGTCATAACTGATCGTGGCACAGCTTTACCGCCCGGATGATACAAGACGTCATGCAGCTTAGCAGAACAGTACATCGAAAAACTACTGCATACCACCCACAAAGCAACGGCCTCAGAGCGACTAAACAAGACGATCGCCGACATGCTATCCATGTACGTTGACCAAGACCACAAAAACTGGGATGACATCCTCCCTTATGTCACGTTCGCTTACAACACCGCTGTGCAAGAAACAACTGGATTCACACCATTCCGGTTGCTTCATAGCAGGGAGGTCACTACAATGCTGGATGCCATGCTTCTACCAGACAGGCACCAGATTAGTGTCAAGACGAACGAATTTATCAGACTGGAAGACGCGGCTCGTAAGCTTGCAGTCGAACGAATCCATAAGCAACAATGCATCGACTCGCTGCGGTACAACGCTCGTCGTCGCGGTGTCTCTTACCAACCCGGAGAACGAGTATGGCTGTGGACTCCCAATCGACAACGGGGCCGGTCGGAAAAGTTGTTACGCCGCTATTTTGGTCCCTATAGAGTTCTCTGTCGTCTCAGCGAAGTGAACTACGAGGTTCTTGACGAGGACATGGCTCGTCAATCCCGCCGTTTACAACAGCCACACGTCGTCCATGTTTCGAGGATGAAACCATTTTACCAACGCTGACTATTCGTCACACTCCCTTGAGTAGACTTACAGTGATTGTGAACACCCCCTTGTGTACTGCTTATCGTGTGTGTTTTCATCTGGCAATAATGTTATGAAATCGGGACGATGTCCTTTGGGAAGGGGGGTAATGCCACTAGTACAAGTTCTGAAACTATTATTCCCACAGATGCTAGCATGCTTGTATGTGCCGCTGTTCAGAAGAGGACAAAGATGCGCGTGCAGAGAAAAACAATAGTCGTACTGCCGTTGTTCGAATCAGTTTGACGCCCTTGTGTGCCCTTATCAGCAGGTTACAGTTACGTTGTAACGTGACAATATATATATATATATATATATATAAATATATATACATATATATATATATATATATATATATATATATATATATATATATATATAAATATATATATATATATATATATATATATATATATATATATATATATATATATATATACGTTTTGCAGCCACTGCTATCTTTAAAAAACAACTTTGAAGTCTCGAAAAACAAGGACAGAAGATTTCTCGTTTTTTTGCGCTTCAAAGTCATTTCCTAATATCTTACGAGCCCACACGTCCACGCTTCTACGCTGATATCTGCTAATTACAACCCATTTTTTTTGCACGGCTTACCAAACCGCATTATGTTGGTAGGGCATTATATATGCAGATATAAGTGGCCATCTTATGAACGCAGACACGAAACACTGATGATCATGAATTCGACATTTATTTTTCGAAACAAAGTTCCCGAGTTTGTGAGCTCGGGGTCACCCTAGGTGGGAGGGTCCCTTATTCGAGGAATCCTCTGGCCGCAATCACCTCCCGGGCCCTGGCGACAAGTTTTCATTGGTCGTCTAGGTCACGTGCGGCAACGCTGAATTTTTGGTATTATTTAAATGTCGTATGTTAGCAACAGTACAGAGTGTCCAGGTTGTTAGGTTCTTGACTCCTATTGAAAGTGACCCTTATGCTATTATGACAATTTTGTGTCCAAGTACCATATTCGCGACGTGACGTCAACACATTGTTGAGAGCGCTCATGCGCGAATGTGCTGCCACTTACTGGTCGCTACCAAATCACCGGAACAAGCGTCTGCGTGCAACAGACCCCGGTATGCTTTTTCGTCTTCCCAGCCGAAGACATGCTAATATACTGCACCAGATTCACCTGGGCGTCAGTCGCGTTCACTCGCCACTACACCCACCTAATCCGCCGTGTGGACAGCCCGAATGGTGAGCGCTGCCAAGTGCGCGAAATTTTAGCTCGTATATTTTGTGACTGTGCATTATACGTGGCGCAAAGAAAAGTGCTAACTGCAACGTTGGCAAGCATCGGGCGACCGCCATTGAGTGACCGCCACAACGGGCGACCGCCACAACGACCAAACAGTGTCAAAACTGCTACAAAGGCTGTTTTAGATTTTATAAAAAGCTTTGGACTAGATACTAGACTGTAGGGTACTATGCTAAGTGGCTACTGTACATACGCACCACCTCTTCTTGTCCCCATCATCACCCTTCATCCCTCATTCCTTTTCCCTTCCCTTATCCCCTGTGTAGAGTAGCAGGCTAGAGCGAACTAGCTTGGGCCAACCTCTCTGCCTTATAATAAACTCTCTCTCTCTCTCTCTCTCTCTCTCTCTCTCTCTCTCTCTTGTGCCATGGCATTCAACTGTTAAGGAAGTCCTTAAGAACACTTGTGGAGTGATTCTGGATCGCTGCGTAAAATTTGTAACTTTTTAAGACTTCAAACGTGTGATCTACTACGCAACGCAGTGTCAGCAGAACAGAGTTTGAGACTTCCAACTTCAGTTCTACTTTGTTTCATTATACCCAGCTCCGGTATCCGATGTCGTTGGATATGCCAAGTCTACGTTACTCCATGGGCATGCGGTGGTGGAATCTGAAAGTCACCTGCCTGTGGTACAGACTGCTTCACGTAGATGTAAGCTTGCGATTGCATTATGGCGAGGATTCTTTTCTCGGACATCACGAATCAGCATAGCTCTAACATATGCTGCAAATCTAGCGGCAGGTGACTTGTAAATCCACGTCATTGCGTAGCCCATGCGAGTGCAGTCGCTACGTAACAACCAGTAACGTAGCGCTACGCAACAACCAACAAAAACTAACGCGGTTTTACGATGCCTCTAAGATCACAGGTTTCGCAACTTCTCGACACTTTACCGTATTGTGCCCTGCCTTCAGTATCAGTACACCCTTGACCCGGCAGTGACTTCATGCAGCGGCGTCATGATGAGCTCTCTTATTCTGGCAATTTCTGTGATCATGTTGACATTAGGTAAGGACGTAATCGTTAGATGTATTATTATTTGCCTCCATTTATAATTCACGCCACCGACGCCGGCCGATTTCCGTGTTTTATGAGACATACAACTTTTTTTCTATTAAAATAAGAACCACTGGCTGTATTGTGGCAGCTCTCGTAGCAGCCCTCAAACACCCCGTGATCTGAATCGGCAAAAACGTGTGCTATACGGAGAAGCTTATCATCATCATCATCATCATCATCATCAGCCCGACTACGCCCACTGCAGGGCAAATACCTCTCCCATGATCCGCCAATCAACCCGGTCTACGGAGAAGCTGGCTCTGCTAAACTCGCCAGGAACACTGTTAATGCGCATTCGAGGGTTTGACGTTCAATGACACTAGGATAAAGAGCAGCGTTCAAAACAAGTGCCCCGTATAATTTCCCGTGGCTGTCTTAATACAAAGTGTTTGGCTTAATTTATGAAGGGAATGATACGAACGGGGTGTAGCCTAAACACTGACAAAATTTGAGCAAAAAGAAAGACCATTGCAGGGACCCTTAAAGTAAAGTGCAAAAGCATTGTGTGCGAGCTGCGAAAAACAACTATGCGGTAAAACTTAGACGCCCTTTCAGCATGATCTTCAGGAGTAAAACATTATAACCAAAACAGGCTCTTCGCGCGTAGACTTCTCAATTACTAGCTTTGCATCGAATCTCAATGAAAGCCCCCACCATGCCACACACAAAAAAAAACAGCTGCGCGTGTAACGTTAGCCGCTTCAAGCTGTTATAGAATTACTGCTGCAAGAACAGTTGGTAAGTGCTAAGTACGCCATCATTCTTCCTTTCGCGAACCAATGAAGTTCTCACCACACGTACAAAGGGCAACACGCGAACCTTCGCACCTGCTCACATTGTTGGTGCTTCAGCTGCACATGATGATGATGATGATAAAGTGTCTCAACGGTCCTTAATAAGTGGGCCTTAATGCTACCACTCGTAGCACAATTCACACATTCCGATGCCTGTCGCGATTGTGCGCTTCGATACCAGGCTATATAACAAGCGTTAAAGGTACTGAACTCAACACGTGACATTCATATGGCTATTCTTTTTTTCCGGACCAATTTCAAACATGTGCCTGGTTCGATAGCTGAACATCCGCTTGCCACTTAAAAGGCTTGTATTTGAGTCTGATGCGCATATTTGTAATATTTCTTTGTAAACAGACCGACTAGAACTGAATTATTGTGAAGCTAGCTCTTTAAGGCCATCACGTTACCACACTGTGAAATGGGACTTCACAGTGAGCACGTATGGGAATGATGGATAGTCATGAACAACCTAGCAAGACCACGTCATTTATTATTGTTCAATATTTCTAGCCTTACTAAGGCAAAATAAAACAAGCCTAATAGCACCAAATTATACCTTCCCTTCCAGGGCTTCACTAACATCGTGGCTTTGTTCCAATGATCGATCGCTGGTTATGCCATAAGTAGGATATTCTAATGTATGTACTTTGCCTTTCGCAATATTCTTCGAAGAGGCGCTCTACCTGCTTGAGCTGATTACAATCAAAATCGCTGTATTAGAGCGTTTACACCTGTACCACCTGCAAGCTGATTTTTCACCTGGTTCTCCGATGTATATTTTAAGGATACATATCCTGACACTGGACGCTATAAAAAAATTGCCCAATGAACAATCAAATTACTGAAATGCCTTATTGAGGGACCCAAACTTTACAAGTGGTGCGCTCGGTACAGAAGTTTCCGTTACAGTTAACATTCAGCTAAATATTCCGGTTCAATTAGTGGCGCGAAGTTTTCTTTTTAGAAGTGTTTACGTAGATAAGCAGCGCAGTATTCGTCAATCATTACTCAACTGCTGTACACGAATATTTTAGCTATAAATAATTCCATGTGGAAAAGCTCGAATTAACGGCTGCTGTTTATTCTGGTTAAACGCACCGCTATGTCGCGATTTGTCCCTAGAAGCTTAACTATTCATACCTATACGAAAACTTGCTACGTGGCTGGCTTAATATACCCAGTTGTACAAAACTCGCGCTGCACACCTCGATTCACCTTTACGACGCTGAACACGAAGACAAATGGGCTCGCAGATACACCTCCTAAGCAATATTCTCTTATATTAATTAAGTAATACGCAAATATTAAAAGACGTACCACCCTTATAATTTTTCGTCTTCATTTGAATTACGTCTTTGCTTGTGTGTTCCGGCTTTCTTGCCATTCTATTCATTTCCTTTTTTTCTTCGCTAATTAGTTATTGTTTATTACAATGCTGGTTCTCACCATGAAATTTCACGCAGATGTATTCGCTGTTATCAACGAAGCTTTTCATGTATTGTATAGTAGATCAGGTTATATTTCTTCCTTTTATTGCAATAGATTATCCATGAACAGTCTCGGCTGCCTTTTGCCGTCGGCGCCGCCACCGCCATCAGTAACCCGTATGTATATGTATGTATATATTAAGGGGAAGGATGCGCAAGCCTCCTCTTTCTGCTGGGCGAACATTGCCTTTCCGGCCTCAGTCTTCGGCCCACGTGCTTATCTCGCGAGCGAAAGGGGTGAGCTTGTGCACCCACAGTAGGCGGGAGCTTCTACGGGCTGCACTCTACACACGAAAAGAGGGTCCCAAAAAGCACCTGCAGTGGCCATGTTCTCTTACACCAGCGCTTTGTAGAGTTACGTGAGATCGGATCTCATTGAGTATACCGCCAGCCTCACTTCGTAGAACAAGGCCACCACTACGCACGAACCTTGTTGTGGTCATGTACTGTGGCCACACCGCAGGAAACTTGGTTACTTAGGAAGCACATGTTTACTACAATTATTATTGTTCCTAAAAATATTAGCCTAAGTTTATTCCTAAAAATATTAGCCTAAATTTCTTCGTGAAACACTCAACTATGTTGCTATCGCATACATTGCTTCGCCTTTGTGGCAAAACTGGGGCTTTTTCACTATCTTTACTTTTCCACTGAAGCTTAAATTCAAAGATTGTATCGTACGAAAGAACAGGTTGCATTTTGTCTAATGAAATTCTGCGTAGGTGTAGCCCTCTTGGAAGCAAGCCTTTCGAAACGCTCTCCGTAATCAGAGGTAAGCCGACACAAGTGTAGCAGACTACGGCACTATCTGCGAATAGTGTTCAGCAAGAAATTAAAAAAAGTTCATATGGCGTGCGCGGCTGTTCAGGAGAATTCCCCAAGAAGTGCTGTGCCGACCTGCCAGCGTTTTGTTTTCGAGCAGGGAAAATTAGACTCGACTTCTGAAAGTTAAAGGAAGAGGAATAAACGAGTACACACCGAACCTGTTCCCTCGTGGCGTTGCTGCGCGAACTGGATCGTTTGGCCTCATGGAGATTAGCACTTGATATATTTGCTTGCTTGAATTTACGTTTAACCATTTTGCTTCGAAAATGTGAAAATAATTGTGAAATTGCTAACTGTTTTGAAGTTAGACAATGCTCGGTATATTACGGACGGTGTCGTTATTGGGGTTTCGTGACACTAAAAACAAACTTGGAGTACGCTTCAGCTTCGCTTTCTAGAGTAGCACTTATCGTAATGAAAACTATCGTAATTGGCCCCCGGGCGGAGTACCTTCAATTATGCTACAAAGGAGCGGAAGTATGTGCGCGTACAACTGCCATTTTAAACTATCTTCCAGTGTTTAGAGTGTATAGCTGTGAAGTGGCCACCACGAGACATAATTCTTCCTGTCGCGTAATGGCAAAGTGCCCAGTACGCGTCCGTGAGGCACTACGAGCACCTGAACAGCTGCACACTTTGTGATAAATGGACAGGTGTAAACAACCCACTCATCGCGAATCTCAGACGAGTTGACGCCTAGTGCAATTCTAGAACTCCGTCACACAAAATCGAATGCCAACATCAAATTCCTGTTATCTGTTTTTTTGTTCTTAAAGCAGTATTCAGCACTGGCACGGCCTCGTAAAACGTGTTTCAAATATAGCTTGCACTGAAGAGTTTGTATTACTTATTTATTTATTGATTTTATCTCGAGCTTACATCTCACGGATAACAATGTTTTTTTTGTTTTTTTTTTGCTCAGAACCAACTACGCCACCACCTACACCAGCATTTCTGCAAAGCGAGCTCCAGCACGCGAAAATGAGTAGAAGTTCTAGATAATGCGTATAAACTAGATAATGGTCATGAAATGTTACTTAGGTTACTACAGCGTTAGGCCACGATAAAGGACATTATATGGGAGATAGTGCGGGCCAGCTCACATAAAATAAATGATTCCTGTTATGTCTCGTTACAGGGGAAGAGGGGGTAGGGCAGATCACACGATAAATACTAACACGATGCCATTAAGTTTTACAGCAATTGAAACATTTGACAAATCTTTTCGTGTACGTAAGCTGATTGTATCAATCCAGTAGAATATTATTTACTACAGTGACATTCTTGGTAAAATTTCGGCGTGCACACAGGGGGCGGGAGAACAGAAGGCCAGAAGACAAACAAGCGCGAAATCGCGATTGTTTGTCTCCTCGTCTTCCGTTTTCCTGTCCACTGCGTGCGCGCCGAAACGTTACCAAGAATCTCTTCATTCTAACTGACCAAGCTTTCCATTCTATCACAAAATATTCCTACAGTGCTTCCTTTTTGTACTCCGAACAACTCGTTACAATATCTTTCACCAAATTCGTGCAAACTGGCAAAGGCATCAAAGAGCTGCGCAAGAAACAACAACAAAAAAAGATTTGCAAGGCAAAGAAAAAATGCAGCGTGGAAACCGGTGTAACCGCACGCACTCAAAACGAGTGCTATTTGGGAGTGACTTATCCTCGTTCCCCGCAACGCTCATTTATCTGCATTTTCCCGTGGCTCCCTGGTCGTATCGCTTTTTCGACGGCAGCCGTGCGGGATGGAACGACGATGGCGTAGCCTGGGAGCCCAGGAAGGGGCGTGGAGGCTCGAGGGGGCGCTTTCGGTAGTTTTCAAATTCTGCCCTTCAGGGAGCACGAATCGTGAATTGCGGGAAAACGAACACGACGATGACGAGCTTGATCACGGCCGTTTGTGCGCCAATATGGAGAAAAGTCGGAAGTCGTTAAACTTAAATGAACCGTTGGCTGCCAACCGAGCCAGTTTCCGTTTATGCTCCCGCTACAGTGCTGTCATTTGCGTACAAGATTTTCGCCAATAAAGATTGGGACCCACACAATCGTTTGCTTTTTTTCTTTTACTTCGTTTGCTCGCTGTGTAATTTCACTGGAAGCGGGTTTCAATGGGAACAATCCCGCAAGTTGGTCTTCTCAAAGAGTAGGGAAGCTTGCAAGGGCTCTCTTTTTCTTGCTCTACTCGCGAGCGTCCTCCACTAATTTTTACTGAACTCTATGAAATGGAACCTTATTTATGATGTAGAACATTACTACGTGCAGTTTGTCATCATGTACAACATTTTTTTTTCTGTTATCTGGAGTTGTGTGACTCGCGCACATTCGTATTACTACCATTTTGACAAACACAGGGCAGTTTTTTTCGGTGCGTCAAGATGCAGACAGCGTTACTTGAAGATGGCTTGTATAGCTTCGCGGTCATCGTGCAAACTTTACAATTGTTTCCTTAGCTAATGTTTCATAAACGAAACAGCTTAATATAGGTTGCTAAGCATAATAGCAGCCCTCCGTACATCAGGTGTTAGTGCTCGCCCAGTAATTGTGACTTTATTGCTATTTCCATTGTTGATTGATGCATTACGTAGATCAACAACACCGATGGACAAACAAAATTTGCAGGGTTGGAACTACGCCTGGGCAAGGCAGCAGTACCCGGCGTACACAGCGAACTAAAACGAGAAATGCGCTGCAGAATTTTTCACGAACACTGAAACACAGTCTACCACATTCATGTGTGCGTATCATGCTATAGATGGCTCGCACTGATGTCACTGAGACAGCCAGGACGAAGTGGTTGTATCAGACACTTCAAAGCACAGCCTGTAGTCACCTTCACTTTCCACACACAGCCAAACACCAACCATAGGGTAACTTATGCGCTTCATTTAGTTGTATGACTTCATGAGTATATAGAAGATATGCACCGTACGTGGCACATTTGCCAATCAATGCGTGGTCGGCACTCACGAACCGGCGCTTGGTTTGCAGGATTAGTGTCATCCCGTAGAGTGCTTTATCATCTGCAACTTTTGAGAATCTTCCAGACGGAAGCACCCACATGACGTAAAGGGTAGCGAGAATAACAATGCCACTTTGCGTCAGTATAGAGATTACGATATTTTTGCCTCGACTGCTTTTCAGCGTCTCATTGGGCTTGTCGCTTGCGGTGGGTTTCTTTGGCGAGATTTGCTGGGTCTTGCCTCTGACGCAGATGCCACGACCAGTTGACCTACCAAACCGTGAAACTTCACCACCTTTTAATACAAAAAGGCCACGACATCGTCTTTCAATGGTTACTTGGGCATTGGGGTACGAGCGGAAATGATTCTGCAGATCATGCTGCTCGCAAGTCACACGAAGAAGCGAACAGTGTTCCGATTCCCCTTTCAAGAGCGGACGCGGCGAGGCAGATTCGTCAACTGATCCGCAGTTTCCCACTGACTGAGTGGAACGCACCAAGCATACGACGTACAAGACTACGCGAACTTGACCTTTCACTAAGACTCCGGCCTCCACCCGTTCTGAATCGACGTAAAGCTTTGCTTCTCTATCACCTTTGGCTGGGAATTGCTTTCATGAAAGTTTACACTACGTAATTCGGAATGACTCACAGTGCGGCATACGATGTTGGCGGCATCAATGAAAATATCCAACACCTGCTGTGCCACTGTCTTCGATTTGCCTCAGACAGACAAGTACTTGCCAACGCAATGCGGCGACTGGATGATCGACCTCTTTTTGTGCAGGTGCTATTACAGTAGTGTCCACATCTCTCGACAGCCGACAAGGCAGTGAAACCCTTCTTATGTTTCTTGAGAAAGACAAGTTTGTGTGAATGCTTCTGACTTGCGGTAGAGTTCTACACGCTGCAGTGAAATTACTGTCAATCTCTCCCTTATTTCATTCTCTTTCCGCTTTCTCATCTTTCTTGTCTTCTTCCCTAATCCCTCTGTGCAGGGTAGCCAACCGAATGTCTTTCAGCTTAACCTCTCTGCCGTCTCCCTTTTGTTGCTTCCTTTCTTTTTTGCCTACATGTGTGTGCGTGCGTGCGTGCGCGCACGTGTGTGTCTTTGTACAATCAAAACATTGAGCTTAGAAAGACCAGGAAAGTGCACAATCCTGCGAGAATGCGCGCAAACCATTCGAACAAAACAGACCAAGGAAGACGAGGCAGACCAAACTACATCCTACTGAAAAGGCATCCAAACTAATATTTGCTGCAGTGGTACCAGGGGCTTTACACAGCTGTCAGATAGTCCCTAAACAAAGCAATGCTGGCGAGCTCTTAATGGGGCCACTTAGGGGCCAGCAGCACACTAGTGTGGCACTTTCTCGTCTTTTCTTAATTTTGCCCGCCACAGATATACTTGGATTTCAATATAGTCGTACATCCTGCTTTTTGTACGGACATTTCCCTCACCCAACACAACTTTGATTTTCTGTATTCTTCTAATTATATGAAAACTTATCTTTCAATATACATCACCTTTGAAAACAAAGAAGAAGTTACAGATAGCAGATTATTCATTGTAGAAATCTGTTCAATTAAATGTGGAGAGCTGAGAAGTAAGAGGTAAACGAACTCTACAGAAAGCAATTTATCTATATCTAACAACCAAACTCATCTGCGTCTACACGATGTCACTGCACTTCAAATTTGCCCAAGCGTATGAAATGCAGACGATTAAATACGTTCCTGGAGAAAAATGATAGTTCGTGATTTTCTAGGTTATCAGTTAAAATAATTTAAAAGTACTTAGCATCACAGAAGAGAGTTCAGTTTGTTGATTTTGTTACAGAAAACAACCATACGGTGGTGCTACGAAGATGCTTTTCGAGAATGGCGTGCTCAAGTGGTGGACACTAGGTTAATTGCAAGCAGTTCGAGTTCATTAACAAGCACAGAAATCTACGCATACGGGTGAATATTTTTATTCATTCAGCCATCATAAATATGCGGCCTTAAGACCTAAAATACTAGACCCACGTCCTTGAGCAAAGCCCTAAAACACCTTAGTTCCTACTGGAAACTTCATCTAACAATGGGCGATGTGATCTTCCGACAATGGAGAACTATAAGACTGTTCACAGTTACTCTGATCACCATTCCTTCCTTGTATCTTTGTCGTGTAGAAGACTGAAGACACGTTTAAGGAATGTGGTAGTAGATAAAAAAATAATACAGGACGCATGATCTTTAAAGTGATTAGAAAAGCATTCAAGCTAGGTAGTTTACGCGAAGTTACTCTTACCTTTTTATTGAGTGCACATGGAGGCAAACAAAGCGACTCAAAAATGTTCACCAAGCCAGTGCCTTAGCGCAAATTCCTGGCTGGTCAGCTGGTTTATCCGTCCTGGTTTGTTCAGTTTAACTTCGAGTTATCTCGCCGCGTTGCTAATGAACTAATTAATACTGAAAAGGCGCTATTCAGAGTACAATACCATATACAGACGAAATGGTAAAGGGGTGTCGGTGATTAGCTTCACTGAAGGAACACTAAATGTGAAGGCTTCGTCAAAGTTACGCGGCTGACTGAAATTTGATGAACGTTTTATATGAGATGCGATGGAAATACGAGGGCAAGAACTTTCTTTTAATGACTATTTTCGTGTTTTTTGTGATATAAAAAGAATTAAAAAGTACTTATATGTCAAAGAAAGAGGCATAGAAAAAAATGGTTAAGAAAATAGGACCGCATTCCGCAAGTTTTCAAAAGAAAGTCTTATAATCATGAGTATTACATATTGTGGCACGGCAAGAACGAGCGGGTTCTATGATAACTTTCTTTCGCACTGCAATGACAGATAAAAATGTTCCATATAATAGCAATACGGTATGCAGCCGTAATTTTTCCCCTTCGTAGTAGCCGCTTTCACCGAAACAAACACCTTATATACAGTGCTACATGACCGTATCCATTACAGCTTTTTTTATTCTGTGTTACTTGGAATGAAAACTACTTTATGGCTTTTGTGAAGTCATCATGACGCGAACAACCGTCTTGTGCACGCTACCAGCGTTACTGTTTCTGATTTTTTTTACTAGATCATTGCGTGCATACGCGTTAAATTAACGATGTGCTTTTCCAAATAACACCACAGGCCGATATATAAAAACGGTCATTCACAACATTGCCTCTGAAATCGAGCAGTGTTGTTCGCAACGTCTTTGAGTGATATCGAGGTTTTCAAAGACTTTCGAAGATATTGTTCAACAGTTTAAACAAGAAAGAAACTATTGTGGCAACATTAATCCTTGACATACAGTGTATTGTGCTATAAAGAGGCGAAAAGTATGAAGTTGTGTTGACTTTGTGTGGACGGAGGGATGCAATATTTGCGTCGAATTCGCAGATTAAGCCACTGTGTTCTAAAATATCCTTAACAACCTAAGAAAACGCCTTTGCTATGTGGAGAAAACTGAAGTACAATTGTACAAATGTTACTTGGTAGCCATTTTCACTGAGACAACTTCGGGTGCATTACTCTCCAATCTATCCTTTTTCCAACTTCTTTAAATGAAAGACGTCTAACTGGCAGCCAAAAGGTCACGACCACGAAGCTATAAATTCCGCGAGATCTGGCACCAGGTAGTACAAAACGGAAGTGCCCACCGTAACTTCAGCGCAAGTAAATTAGTGCAATCGCAAAACAAAAAGCCGCGCCAAAGGTGTGTAGGTCTCCTTTCAAACGCCAACAAGAAAATGTCTACTACGCAATAGGTGGGTCACCGCGTACTACATACTGCTGCATAATGGCGATGAACTCATGGTCCTAAATGTGGCGTAGCTCACGCACCCTTGGCCACCGCATTCATGATATATGACATGCGAGGTTTCATGACTCTGCTGAGATATCACCGTAACGGAAGTGTCATACACACATTTGAAAGTAAAACGTCAAAGTGAAGCGATGAAGACTAGCCACAAGACTTTTCTGTAATATCGCTGACACGTTCAGGCAACGTCGCCTACACATATACCCGGCTGTGACCTTTCAGCTAAGCCCATGAACCACCGAGGCCAACACAATATCGACTCAGTATCAGCCTCCGCATACGTCCCGCAATGACCTTTTTAGGTAATTTATGAGAAGATTACATTCAACAACGGGTGTTGTTTTTTTTTTTTAGCATAGAGATTACACATCTTGCCACTCATGTCCATACATTAGTGCTTAACTTTTTAAACGCACCTCAACGACGTAGAATCAACAATGTGGGATTTTCCGTGGGAGTGGCCACAAGCAAAGCACCGACACACTGTATGTTTTAACGCGTTAAGGCTATAGAGCTTGTTTTCAGGAAATCGCAGCGTCTAGGTCGTTTGTTGTGAGCGAAAAACGATCATCTTATGCGTGACTGAAAAATTAACGACTCAAGTAAAATAAATGATAAACATACTGGGTCAGAGTGGGGATCTAACCCCGACGTTTCCGTGGCAAGTGGGTGCATGTTCCACCACACGGCCACGTGTCTGCTAGTGAATGCAGTGAAAATAGCTTCCTCTGCTTGGAGATACAGTGAAAGTAGCTTTCATGCTATACAAACAGACGCGTCCTGTATAGATGTTTCCCAATGCAACAAGAAATATTGCAGTACTAATGTGTGGTACAAGCACCCAATGCCAGCGGGCGTCAGAAATTGTGTTCATCATAATGGCTTCGTGTTTTAAAGACGGTCACCAACTACAACACACAAAGTTCAAAAGGGTTTCATGCACTGAGTGTATGAAGTAAGCACTAGAAATCGGATATCGCTATCCCGTTCAACTCCTAAAGGCGAACCTTTAGGGTCCCTTAATTTTTTTTCCGGGACCTCCTGCTTGTTGATTGACTGCGATTGTCGCGAACAAAGAATTTGATAGCATCAGAGAAGAATGCTACGCAAACGCTACTGCTTTTTTTTTTCCGAGCCACTGGCGTTTTTTTCTTTGTTTTTCGAGTGATTTTAATTGAAACTACTTTGTGACGTTTCCCTCTTTAAATTTTTTGTTTCTTTCAAACCCCAGCGCTAGGGAGCAAACTCTTGATATTCGCTACTACACTATTAATCAGGTACCGCTTGAAGTGCTGAATATAGAGAGGAAACCGCACATTTTACGTCTGCTGTACGTAATATAGCCAGCATTTACCCAGGGCCTGACTAAGAGTGTAAGGAGTGTGAGAGAGTCCTGTGGCAACCTTGTATACCACTGTGTCCCCAGAATTACAAGAACGCTTTGGCCCAACTGCATTGTGGGTTCAAATAAAAAAGTAAAACTCCAAATCCAAAGTATAGGCTCAAGAATGAGAAACTCACCTATGTGAACAGTTGGCAGTTCACCTGCATGGCCCAAAGTCAGACAGGCTAGCAGAATTGCTAGGAACCTGGCGGCAGACACAATCCGATCGGAACGCATCCTCATGACACACCCGACAAATGCTGCTCACACTCGGGCTCACACTGTAGTGGGAACAATGAAATTCCCGAATGGTTATTCCAGCTCGCTTGATCGCCGATGCTGCTCGGTCGATACTTGACATCGGTGCATTGAAGTGTTAACCATACACGCAGTCATATTGGCACTCAGGAAGCGGACCAACCCTTATGAGATTCAATGACGTCATTTTTAACGCTGGGATGATATTTCCGTCTTCTCCGAAAGTCAACGAAAATGCTGTGGCACTTTGAGGGATGTTCGCAGTTTCACGTACGGGACATGCGGGCACAATAACGAAGATCACTTTTTTTTTTACCGGAGATATAAACAGCACGTGCAAACGCAACGAGAATGATAATCCAAAGGTTTCTGGTCGTCAATCACAGAGGAACATGGAACGGAACGTCGATATTCACACATTTGAGAGCACCGACCGCTCACGGCTGCGGCGAAATTCGACGGTCTTCAGACGGGATGCGAGCAGCGAATCGCGTCGAGTGTGAAATCGAAGCGCCTTGCGAGTAAGGTTCCACCCGTCGTTCACAGGCGGTGGCGGCGAAAGGAGGCGTTGACAACATTCCTGGCGCGATCACGCAGGCCAGCCCAGGGTCCTGCGCGAGAAGACAGGGCGAGCGAGTCGAGAAAGACTGCTGAACGAAGCAATAACGCGACGGGAGTGAAACGCGAGAGGCCGACGTGCCTTCGTTTTTTTTTTTCTATTGGCGTTTTTTTTTTCGCTGGCGATGCGTGCACAACGCTCTACGCGACTTGAAAGACAACTGGTCGCCGCGTCCCGGTGTTTCGCCGAAACGCTGCTGAAGGGAGAGAGAAAGTGTGCGAGCTCGGGGTCCGCACGCTGGCTCCAGCTGGCGGTAGCAAAGCGAAACGTTTGCAAGTGAGAGAAGCGTCCGACTGGTTTGAAGAAGAAGCTACCGTTTTGTGTTAAGCCCGGGTACAAATTAAGCACTGTAGTTCTGCTAGCGTAAATTGTACGTAAATCGCAAGATATAGATTATAGGTATTTAGCTAGGAGTACCACTAGATAGATATAGGGAAAATACGCTGTTTTGGAGAGACAAGCTGGATGAAAGTGCAAGGGAGACTTTATGCTGGGGGTGGGCAAGATTTGTCAATATAGGCGGGATCCACGTTATGTAACGTTTGTTTTTTAGAAGGGGGGAGGGGCTGCTAAAATATGGTACGTTTTCCAGGTTATCTACTGCACAAGAAGTAATATTCAGTGGTTTCATGGGGTTTCGAAACAAGCGTCTGGAACTCTAAATATGAGCGAACATTCAGGACTGATATTTTTTTTGGGGTCAGGGAAAGTGGGTCGGGGTTAAGTCTTCTCTTCATGAAACAGGTGATAAACAGAGTCTCAATCTTAAAGGGCCACCCACCAGGCTCCGAAAATACAAAAAAAGCGCAATATTCTTTCCTGATATTTATCGTCCTTCTTTGCGCACTACTGTGACGTAGACAGTATTTCCCGTGACGTCTACAGCGTACATGCTCTCTATTCGTTGATATACGCGAAATATCACACGTGATTTGCCTCCTTCACTGCTTTGCCTTGCAGATGCCCATCCATTCTTCTTTGTCTCGCAAGAACATCGTCAACCGATCAAACTTCATTTTTGTGTTTACAACTGCGCATGTGGCGATAACAGCGTGCAGACGAGAAGCGCAGAATCCTGATAGGCTCTAGCACCTAGTGCTGCTATTGACACGTGCATTCAAGAACTAAAGGGCGAGGAGGATGCATCGCGTGTACGAAGGAGAGGAGAAAATCAACTGCTCGTCTTTAAACGCGGGGTGGTGAGTTGCCCTTCAAAGATGAGGAAGATCCTTTCATCCGTACAATATTCTGGTCATGTTACTGGGAGCTATATCAAAATTTCTTGTCTCCACCATGATTATAGGTTCGTATAAGGTATCCCGCTTCTTATAAGAGGTGGTCTCTTCGCGTAGGTTCCTAATAAGTAGAATTTCTGTGGAATACTCCGAAAGAAAACGTTGATAAATGACTGCGTTGCCGTAGTACGTATGATATATATATATACGAAAATGCTGTGGCACTTTGATATATATATATATATATATATATATATATATATATATATATATATATATATATATATATATATATATATATATATATATATATATATATATATATATATATATATATATATATATATATATATTTATATGCCATGGCTGAAAGAATTATGAACAGTATATTTAAAGAAGTGTTCATTTAAGGACTGGTTTTCCTTGATACACACAATTTTACTGAGTTTAAACAGACAAATATGCCAGAGAATGTATACGGGATGTTATTAGAAGTAACTGTAATTTATATGTGAAGAATAGCATGTGGACAGAAAAATGACAGGTCGTGGGCAGAGACCAAAAGCGAGACCTTACCTTCGAATAACGCATCTTATTCTCTACCAAATCAGCTACCACAACGGCTATCCCCTCCTCCCCCTCCTCTGTCCATTTTATGGAGTATGTGTGTGCACTAAGTATCTGTGTGGCATCCTCTTTATCACCCTGTATAGTGTCACGTAGCACGGTAACTTATTAGGCGCTCGCAGCTGACCAATAATCCCTCGTGTATTACCTGAAGGCACCAAGACTGCCAGAACGAGACCCACGTTATGAATGAAAAAAAGAAGTATACATTTATTGGCTAGTTTTCTTTGTTAGACACAATATGAATATGAGACCTAACAGACAATCATGCAAAAGAAAGTATAGAGGATTTTATTCGGATTAAGTGTATAACGTAAGTGTGAAGAAAAAATAGTGAACGCAGAGATAAATTTGCGTGGGCAGGAACCGAATTCGGTGGAACCTATAGTTGAAAAAGAGAACGGACAACAGTCAGAACACAATCTTTAGTTAAGTTTTGGTGGGAGCGACGGCCTTCGTTAGAGCTAATCACTTAGAACGTGACAGGCTTCCAAGTATTTGGCTTCACATTCACGCCACTTTTCAAATAAAAGAACCAAAGATCTTAGTTGTAATACTTGATTGCCTTGTAGAATATTTGCTCTCTTTTTCTTTCCATGTCTCGTATTCTTGCTCTCTCTTTCTTCAATCGTATTTTTTTTTCTTTCTGCACTTCCTCTCTCTATCTATTTCGAATTTGCTCTGTGTTATGCTTTACTCTCTCCCAGTCCCCTCTTCCTTACACTCGCTACCCTTTCGCAGCTCTTTATATTTTTTACTATAGAGGGCTACGCTATGCTGTGCTAGCATGCAAGAACAGCCGAGTTGTTAGTATACGTTTCCTTTCTGATCAAGGGAACGCCGTAAACTTAAATCACGCTTCGCAAAAAAAAAAGTAATAATAAACCGGTGCCAATAGTATGTTTCTTCTGTTTCCTTTTGCCTTTCTCTTTCCACCCTCGTTCTCTTAGCCGTGAGAGTCATCGCATCTCACGTTTGTCAAACCGCCACACATGCTTTGGGAGCGAAGCAAAAAATCAAGGAGAAAGCAGGCGTCCATTCATGATCACCGTGTCTGTTCGCGCATGAAGGAACAATGCTCGGCCTGAGCATCACCGTCGGTAAAGCAACCGTTCTTTGAATAAAGAAATATTTGTGGATAACGCCTAGCTCATTGTCATTTTTCATCAGCTGCAGAACTATTACTGTATACGCAAGGTCCTATTTTTCATTTATGGTATCAGGTTACTTTTTCTGATTACCCGAATGCTCTGGCTATAATGAAACCTTATGTACCTTATTTGTTGACGTACTGTTCAAGTGTGGTATCTTTCCATAGCGAAGAAAATTTGAAGTGAAACAATTTTTGTGTAAATAACCCCGCCACTAACGCATAAAAAAATTGAACGGGTTGGGCTGACGTAACAGACAATGTGCAAGCCTTACTCGGGACGAATGTGCTGTTTCTAGCGCCCTACTTGGAACACGCATTTTCTATGTGGGAAGAACATGTATGCTCAAGGATATAGCACGATGAGCGGATATTATCTATTTGCAAACAGTGATCAAAACAACCCTCAACCCCATATATCCCAAAGATCCGCGTCACAACAGAAAGAAGTACAACTATGCCGAAATCTCCTTCCTCCAAAGAACGGATACAAACGATAACATGCACGTAAGGTAGTTTAAAAGTAAAACAAAATGCCTTAAACTCTTATTGAGTGATGCGTAGAACACGATGTTAAGACTGGCTTTAAATAAAGGTGCGTGCCGAGTTCTGCATTAGGGGGAGGGTTGCGAAATTCGCCGCAACGCTCCACTCCCACCCCGCGCTTTTTCTTTGATGAACTTCGTAATCGACACGAAATCTAAAATGGAGTGGTGACATCTTTTTTCTAAAGAACCGACTTCGTTTTCTGCCCTACAATAATTTTGAAGGCAAATACGTCTTCTGAATATTCCCCTAGAGTATGAGGTGCACCAGAAGTGCTTGAAAGAGGAGAAATATCACAGGTTACTCGCGTTACTAAAAAAGCGACTGGTTGTATTAAAACGTGGTAGTTTTAGAGCACGTGATGTTTATGATACCGAAAACATTTTTTAGGTCTAGAGAAGACGAATGTGGAGGCCCCGTGCAAGCCAGTTAGTCTACCGTAGGTACCTCAAAGCCGACCTAGAACGATTCTCTGCGAAGATGGGTGTCGCGCCTTTGAAGGAGATTTTAATTTATTATGCCTCTAGAATAGACGCATATGAGATTGATACCCGAATGGATGCGTAAGAGCTCGTCTCCTAATTGAATAGTATGATATTTATTCAATTTTCATCCGATAATTTAGGGCCAATCGAGGGCAAGTATATGCGCCCAGTGTGTCAAAACGATCACCGTGAAGTTTAAAGAGTCTTACCAATGCATAGTGGCTCATCTTAAAAGCAAAACGGTATAAAAGTGCGTTGCCAGGTCTTCCAGGGAATTGTGTACTGCTTGGCAGTGTCGCAGCACAACAGGCATCATGCCAGGATTCTGAGATGTAGTCTTGAATACGGCGCCCTTGGTGAGGCTCCGTTTACCCATGTGGAGAAGATGGTACACTAGCGTACGACGCGTTGTGGCAATGAACGAAAAGCTACTGGGCGTGATGTTATGCACATGTGATGTACTCCAGTTTTTGGCGCGAATATTTTGGCACTATGGAAAGTGTTAGCTGCGCTGCATAGGCGTGGCCCAACATTTCACTTGCCAGCTTAGCTGACCATTTGTGGAGGAGGTTCGTCGCAGCTTCCTAAGGCGAGTTGAGAAAATAGATAGAATTAAATTTACCCGCACCTTATCTTTAAGATGCTTTTTAGCGCCCAAGGCACACGTAACAGGCGCGACTTTCCCACATGTGCAAGAACGTGAACTTAAATACTATATAGTGAAGCAATTATAAACATCCCCCTGCGATGTGTGACGTCTGACCTCAGAGCTTATATAAGAAAATTGATTTTTTTCGCTTTTCTTTTTCCTTCTTTTTGTCAAACAGATGAACATGACCAGGGGACAGTATTCATTTGCGGTAGTGCTCACGCAGTTTGAATCTGTACCCTTGGCTTAATTTCCAACAAAAAAAATGTCACCGAATATACTTGAAACACCTAGGCTTCAAAATAAAGTGACGAAGAAGACATCAGGAAGCACAGAGAGGCAATGAAGTGAAAATGTCCGCATTTGTAATATGTGACACAATTCCAGCACGGGAAGGTATATGGCACTCCTATCGCAGTACAAATGGGTTGGCTTAAAGCAATAAAAGCCACCAGAAAATACCAGGTGGTCTAGAACATGAGCCGTACAGTACAAAACACTGCGATAGAAATAGTAGTCATTAGCAACGTCCCCTCATACGACTAGTGGAGGAATGAAACTTTCAACAAGGCCGCAATCTCTGCCCTGAGTATAATTACGTCGTCAAAATAATAAGTGCGCAATAATTAGGTACTGCTTGCTCTATATTACGATGTGAATTATGACCCAATGGTGTAAATCTGAACATTCACATAAACACAATTCGTTCGGTCCAGCTTGGTTGGAATGGAAGTAAAAATGGTATTTCGCAGTTGTCGTTTTGTGGCCGCAACACTTACTCCAGGGGGAATAAAGATTTTACTCTCCTGGTTTGTGTAGCAGCCGATTCAAAAGGAAAAGCTCAGGATGTGTTCGGCGCTCTACACGATTTAGCACTTACCGTCAGGTGCGCTTTAATAAAAAAAAACCAAGCAAGTTCGATTAACATGGTGATAGACACACGCCGTTGGTCGTGTTCCTGACATTGAAGTTCTTTTGTGTGTGGTGCACTTTACAACCACTTTTATTGGCCGCAGCCGAAGCGCGGCTCCGTATTGAAGTTCACTGAGTGAATTTCAAAATGAAATAAATTACCAGTCTTACTAATAATTGGCGCCGGCTAGCTTGCTTCGATGTTATATATATATATATATATATATATATATATATATATATATATATATATATATATATATATATATATATATATATATATATATATATATATATATATATATATATATATATATATAAAAATATATATATATATATATATATATATATATATATATATATATATATATATATATATATATATATATATATATATATATATATACAAAGAGAGAGAGAGAGAGAGAAGGGAAATAAGAAAGAAGTGTATACCTAAGGGCTCGTTTTTGAGTGTTTTGACAACACATTATGAGATCTAACAAACAATAATGCCAAGGAATGTAAAGGGGAAGTTATTAGAAGCAATGCAAAGTAGAGAGAGAGAAAGAGAGAGATAGATAAAGATACAAGGAAAGGCTGGGAGGATAACCAGACGCACATCCGGTTTGCTACCCTGCACTGGGGAAGCGATAAAGGGGAGAAAAGAGGTTGCAGAAAGATGAGAAGGTACACACAATCACGGGCACACTCGGGGAGCACACACAGTTTACAGGCAGTCGCTCAGGTTTGTTGACTTAAGGTAAAGTAGCAGTGCTTTAGTTGCTTTCTGCGCAACTGAGGCAGATGCCGAAGGTCCTAGTATCTTCTGCACACAAAATGGTCCGGGCTCAAGTCGATTCAAAACCATCCGTAGCTGGCATCGCTGTGTGTCGTAGCAAGCGCAGGTGCACCAGGACGTGTTCGATGGTCTCTTCATCTCCGCAGTAGTCGCATGTAGGAGTGTCTGCCATACCAATGCGAAAGGAGTACACCTTTGTGAATGCAACACCCAACCAAAGGCGGCATAACAGTGTCGCATCGGAGCGGGAAAGTTGTGATGGTGGCTTTAGCTTGAGCGAAGGATCCAGTTCATCAAATTGACACCTTTGGAAGCTGGTAGACGACCAGAACGTGCGTGTGAGATCTCAAGCCAGCAGGTAAAGTTGTCTTGCTGCATGCAATGTGAATAAGAAGAAAGAAAAAGGGGTGAAAGTATAAATAATAAAACCAATAAAGTGGCTGGAGGGATACCCGCCGTGATAGCTCAGTGACTAGAGCATCGAACGCGTTATTCGAAGGTCGTAGGTTCGTTTCCTGCTGACGGCAAGTTATCTTTTCACCCACTTTTCTTTCTTCTTATTTACATTGCATTGGTTCTAATAACTTCCCCTATACATTCGTTGGCAATATTGTCTGTTAGATCTCATTATATATATATATATATATATATATATATATATAGATATACATATACATACATATATATATATATATATATATATATATATATATATATATATATATATATATATATATATATATATATATATATATATACGGGACGTATCAAGTGATGGTTAGTAGAGGTAGAGAAGGAAGAAGTCAGAGAGATAGAGTAAACATGGGGTATGCGCCAGGCCACGTCGCCCACTCATCGTAGCGTTACACGAGTCGACAGGATGGAGACCTGCCTGCCCCTTCATCAGTCACTCATCATCGACGCAGTTCTCCAGAAGACGCCCTGACCTTACATTGACTACCGATTCATCGCTTAGGAGGACAACGACCAGCACCATGACAGAACCATCGGCTGACCTCGACATCCCCAAGTACACCGGATCAGTGGACGACGGACCCGTACAGGACTGGTTCAACCTGTTCGAACTCCACGCTACCGCTGCATCTTGGTCGGAACGGGAGATGGTTACGAACTTCAGCGACTACGTCACCGGTGAGGCATTCAAATTTTACCTAAATCACATATTAGAGAACGACGAGTCATGGCAAAAAATCAAAGAGGAGATGATTACCCGTTTTAATGACTATGACCAAGACCTACTCATTGCCAACCATCTAGAGACAACCACACACTATCGTCAATTTCCTAAGCAGTTCTCAACCATTCGAAAGCCCAACGCGCATCGACAACTGCCTCAAGACGAAGTGGCATATGAGTTTACTTTCAGAAGACCATGCGCGTTTCGGGAAAAAACCTAACCATCAAGCGCGCCTCCCTCCTGCACGAAAGCCGGCATTTCGAAAGTCCTCACTTCAACCTATGACGCGAGACGTTGTCCACCGACCTGATGCTCTTAATTCTTTGTCTCGCATATACGGTCCACCACGCAGTTTTCCATCATGCGGCTTTTCAAGCGTTCCTATCGCTCACCATTCGCCTCATAAGGACGCCGCGACCTCGGTGGACGAACTAACACTTCACGAAAATACCCTGTCAAGCCATGCTTCGTCCGGACATGTTCATTCATCACAGTGCGGTGCACACACACTGGACAGTCGAAGCAAAGCAGAAGGCTCAGGCACATCGAACGTCGCAAGCTACCAGGCGCAAGAACCACTCGCAGTGAACTGCGAAGAAGCCCCTGAAGAGCTTCGTGTCGTTTCTGCGGCACCACAGACTTGCCAAAATCGGCAGTTAAAAGCTGGTAATGGCACGTCACCTGTGGTATCCCCATACAGTGCTTACAGTTTCAAGAACCAAAAAAATGCAGAAGTAATACATACACCAAACCTCGCACGCAGCTGTCTGCCCGAAGCGTCCATACTAGAACACCTTACCGAAGTCTTCAAAGAGCATAATGATGACACATTACCAACTATGCCCGATAAGCAAGACACCAGGTCACTATGCATCAGCTGTCTACAGGACGCGTCAAACCTCGAAGGAAATGAATGTCCGATTCCAGAAGGGGCGCCAGTACAACCATCTCCAGAGCAGCACCAGCAAGGCAAGCCAAACGAAATTCACAAACTCCGAAAACAACGAGAGAGACTGCAACGAGGGCATCGACGAACGCCCAATTCAATGGAAGCGCGTTCACCAGTTGAAGAACATTGAAAAATGAGATCTCCAAACCAACAAGGCGTCAGACACTTTCGGACAAAGAAAAGTCACCAGAAACGCTCCCAGCTCCTGCTATTCCGCTGACTGCAACACCACAGGAAGCGCCGAGAAAGACGCGGAAGCACTGCTTGCAAATCGCAAGCACTCAGGCACTCCATCACAGTCTGTCGAGAAGCACGCAAGCAAGAAGCATCGGGATTGCACCATTCACGGCGAAAAATACAACCCCGACGACATCCGAGCTACCGATGCAACAAGGCGTTTCAACCTTGGTCAACCCGAACAAGAGTTCTAGCAGTACTGTCAGTATCTACGTGCATGCCGCTCTGTCCGGAACGCAACAGTCAGCCTCGCCCACCAGAGTTGTTATAGAGTTCACCGGACTGCTCCCTCGGGCTTGAAGATTTAAAGATACTGGGAACTCAGTCGGGACGTGAAACTGCGAATTTGGACATTGTCTGTTTATTGGCTTCTTCAATTTTTTGTAGGTTATAAACGGTGCCATCTTTCGGGGGGAGGGGGAATCGTGTGACGTATCAAGTGATGGTTAGTAGAGGTAGAGAAGGAAGAAGTCAGAGAGAGAACAAACATGGGGTATGCGCCAGGCCACGTCGCCCACTCATCATAGCGTCATATATATATATATATATATATATATATATATATATATATATATATATATATATATATATATATACATATATATATATATATATATATAATATATATATATATATATATGTATATATATATATATATATATATATATATATATATATATATATATATATATATGTATATATATATATATATATATATGTGTGTGTGTGTGTGTGTGTGTGGTGCTCATTTCTGAAGGTCTCCTAGCACTATAATGGTGCATAATAAAGTAATGTATAGCATTTTATGATCTAGCCAGATTATAACCAGGACAGTTATTGCCCAGCCATACATTATTAGGCGTGAATGCAAGAAACCTTTGTTTATACCGTTGCCTGTTGAAGTAACCTTCTTGTATAGTAAATTTTGAAAGCAACTATGACAGTGAGTGAAAGATACTTTAGCATCCCCTTTAGCAGTTCGCCGGTCCGGGGCACCTTTTTCTTTTTTTTTTAGAAAATCTTGCTTTGCATGTCCAATAAAATACTTCAACGTACTTTGCTCTAACGCCACTGATGGCGTTGTGACCAATGCTAAAAGCACATTTGTTACCCTCAAACAATTGCGTAATGCGGAAAAAAGCTAAACTAGCCCTAAAAAGTGTGGAAAATGTGAGACTGTAGCGGTACTGCTTGGTTTACATACTCATGTGGTAAAATTTTGTGGCATGTAGGCTAGTATAATAAAATATTCAAAACAAGAGACACCTTGCTTTTGCTTTTTTTCAGAGATGACACACAAATGTGTTTATTTCCTGTGATCCATAGCCTGTAAGAAACTTTTATCACCGTTGCTAGCCTCTAGTAACGTTGAGCCGTTAAACTGTATAAACAAAGCTTTGCATGTTCGAACAACATATATGTCGGTCGTGTTACACGTGCGTTGAAGTTTACATTTTCGTCTAATCTCTAGATAGCTGTACGATTTCCTATCCAACGTTCAAGCTTTGCGATAAAAACCCCAAAAACAGCGAAAGACGGCAAGCTCGTGCACCAAAAATGTTATAGCTTAACTCAGCGCGTATCTTCTCTTCCTTCATTATGCATCGGTGCTTACCCAAAAGTACCACCTCAAGCTTTAGAGCTCTGAACAAGTTGATAAGAATGAACGAGCGCTAACGAAGGTTTGAGCAATTCCGCTAGCTGTCACCAAAAAAATCATGTCACTGATCTCCATTCTGAATAAATAATACATTATTGTGGGCCTTTGACTGACTGTTAGAATTGTTAGGATGAACCAGTCCGACAGCTAGCTCAGTCTTAAGAGGCTGACGCAGTTCTATATATCTTAATGATCATCAATAAAATCACCAAAGTTAGCCTTGCTAAGCCTGCTGCAGGGTGAATTCCTCTTCCATGCACCGCCAGCCAAACGGGCTTTGTACTTTCTGCGGCGGCGTTATACCTACAAACGTTTTAGTCTCATCTGTCGAATCAATTTTTCGTCTCCTTTTAACGCGTTTGCCTTCTCTTGTAAATTACTCGGTTATCCTTAATGGCCGGTGACTATCTAGTCTACACGCTACGTGCCCAGCTCATGCCTATTTTTTCTTCATTTGAAATATGTTAGTTTTTAATCCGTTTTGTTTCCTAACCCAATATGCCATTCTTGTATCTCTTTATGTTGCGCCAATCATTTGTGTTTCCATCGCTAAATTTCTTCATATATCTGCACATTTACATATAACAAAACGTAAATTTGCAGTGTCAGACACTCACATCGGTATACAAAAGTGCCCTAGGAGGACGTTTTTTCACGTACTATACAAGAGTCAAAATTTGAAATTCACTAGCTCTCGTTCAATTTCAAAAAAAGGCATATTAAATCCTCATAGAATAGTACTTTCGCAGTCAGCGCGACCTAGTTTTCACATCAGCATATTTATAGGCACTGCAGTGCTTCATCCGTAAGCCGCTTTAGTACCTTTTTTTTTTTTTGAAGCAACATCATCGCATTGCATCGAGTTATGGTGAATTCTGTCGCATAAAAAGGGTGGTAAGTTTCTCCTCTCCGAAAGAACGAGGTCGTTTCAAGTGGCCAAAATTTGCATTCGTGCCATCTACGAGGCAGTTCTAAGCTTTGACTATCCTTTGTGCAGAAAGGAAGAAGAGTCTTAGTGGTCACCCAAATTTGGGGGCGAGCCTCTAGGCCCTTGGATAAATGCTTGAACGTCGTTGTTCAGTTGGAGTGGAACTCAACGTAAGAATAAGTCGGACGTATTTGAGGTCGCAGAGAGATGCAGTTCAATGATATCCCTAAAAAAAAGGACGAGATAGCCGGAATGCTGTTCTTCTGCATAAATATAGATAACGGTGCCAAACTATTCTTTGTGTTTCTTTAGAATAGGAAATCCATACAAAAGAGTCCGGTAAATATTAAACGGTACGTGTAAGAATACTTGGCTGAGTCTCGTGGCTCTTTTTGCTGTCTTGAGTTATATATATATATATATATATATATATATATATATATATATATATATATATATATATATATATATATATATATATTTATATCTATATATATCTATATCTATATATATATAAATATATATATATATATATATATATATATATATATATATATATATATATATATATATATATATATATATATATATATATAGTGGCGTTGACTGACACTCCCACGTTTAAATTGACATAGATACCCAATAAAGTGGCTGGCGGTATAGCTGTCGTGGTAGCTCAGTGGTAGAGCATCGAACGCGTTATTCGAAGGTCGTAGGTTCGGATCCTGCCCACGGCAAGTTATCTTTTCACCCACTTTTCTTTCTTCTCATTCACATTACAATTTGCCTATTACCTTCCCCTATACCTTCCTTGGCATTATTGTCTGTTAGATCTCATTAGTATTGTGTAGAACACGAAAAAACGAGCCCTTAAGTATACACTTCTTTCCCTTATACATATATATATATATATATATATATAACTCATCTCCTGATGAAGGGAGGTCCCCTCCCGAAACTGTTGGGAAATAAATATATTTATCCTTGTTGACAACGCTCCCGTTGTGCCATATCCCATACCTTCACGAAGACTAACTGGCCCAGCCCATTGAATTATTACTCCCACTATATATATATATATATATATATATATATATATATATATATATATATACATATATATGTGTGAATATATATATATATATATATATATATGTATACATATGTTTATATATATATATATATATATATATATATATATATATATATATATATATATATATATATATATATATATATATATATATATATATATATATATATATATATATATATATATATATATATATATAGCGTTTAACCTCTTCGAGATTTTGCCGTTCTTCGACCTGCTGAATATAATTAGCTTCCCTGGTCGCACTCGTAGTTCGACACTCCAATAAAGAGAGAAAAAAAACCGTCCACGCCCATTAACTCACCGCTTCAAACTTAATAGGGGTTGACTAATAAATGAACACGCCTACACCATATTTTCTTCTGTGAAGTAGAAGTGAGCTGGTGAAACAGTATGCGCAATCAATGTCATTATTGTCTTAAATTGTTTGTTTGCAGGTTTCTGAAGTGGGTGAATTCTTGCCGGCTACTGCGGCTCAGTTCATTAGTTTTTTTTTGTTTTGTTTCGTTTTGTAGCGTTGTGAAATTATTTCAAATCTCGTATAAATTTTGGTAGTATTCGCTTTTCGATTCGATTCGCCTGAGAATTTTACTATTCAATATATTTCAAGTCCCTAAGACAAAAATTGGCCCCGCATCTGCATGTTAATGTGCAAATGTCGTCGAAAGACGGTAGTCTTGCGTGTGGAGAGAGTAAAGAAAATTTTTTTTTTGATGTTCTGCGCAAGAAAATCGGGGTATAGTATTCCGGAGGCGCTGTGTTAGAGTGCCTCGAGAGTGCAGCGCAGGCGAGCGAGCGCACCAAGTCACGTCATATGTGAGACATGAGTGCTATCTTGCAATTATCTTGGTTAACAAAACGCGCGGCTTTGAGACGTTCGTGCGCGCCCATCTCAGAGGTGATAAGGTATAGAACGCAAGGCGACGGGTAGGTGCCACCACCGTGTCGCCGGAGCAAAGCGTAGGAAACACTTCCCTTTTCCTGCAAGCCTTGCATGGTCAACGCCACGTGATAAATGCTACTGTCCTTAGAATGATTTACGTATACATTTTCTAGCTAAACACACATGCAGAACATATACATGTTGTTATGGTGCTTCTGACTTCCGCGATAATTGCTTTTTAATTGACAATCACACAAGTATGAACGCTGAACCTTGAGCAATATTGCTGGGTGCTGCGGATGGGTTCGGCCGTTTGGGGTGACCGCTGGTGCCGTTAAAATGTCCGGTACTGATTAGAGTGGACAAACAGACAGACAGACAAAAATTTTCTCGTCGAAGGTTCCCAAGAAAGACTATCGTCTTTAATGCATTTAATAACGTGCATTTGGCAGAGGCCCCATTAGATTTTGTAATTCATTACCTCAGATTGTTTTCGTGTAGCTGCGCAGCTGGCTTCCGAGCTCAGCTACGGGAGCTCTAGTAAACTTTGAAGTACTTCAATAAATTAAACGCCAGTTTATTGGATATGATAGGTGTGGGGGAGGTATGTGCTCAGTTAGTGCTATTTGGGTCCTGGGCTTTGGGCATGAAGAGCAAAAAATTAGGAGGCAAAAATTTTGAGCATCTAAAATTTCAGATGTTCTTATATGATGACGTCTACCAGGCTCATTAGAAGTCCTGGGCTCAAAGGAATCACATGAATGTCCGCCGCTTCAGTTAGGCTTTAACAGAAGTTCAAAGCGTATGGAAGGTTGAGGAAATAGCAACTTTTCCTTTAATGCGTAAAGTGTTGTCGGCAATACCTTGGTTGCACCAAATCATGAACATAAATGCAATGCGGCCACGTCACTGCCTCATTCTTGATAAGACGACTCTAAGACGTCACCATGTCAGCATTTTTACAACCTACTCAAAAGAAGCAACTCGATGCTGCTGTCTTATGAGAATATGAGGAGGAATCTTCCCCAGCTTTTACTGCCTGCAATTTCTCTTCGAAGAATTTCAAAAACATTATTCAAATGTTCGAGAAGCATTCGAATAATATTCGACCAATTCGTACTCGCACTTCATTATTTGATTGCCCCGCGGCGCTGGTCTAGTGACTAAGGTACTCGGCTGCTGACCCGCAGATCGCGCGATAAAATCCCGACTGCGCAGGCTGCATTTTCTATAGAGGTCCAAATGTTGTAGGCCCGTGTTCTCAGATTCGAGTGCACGTTAAAGAGCCCCAGGTGGTCGAAATTTCCGGAGTCCTCCACAACGGCGTCTGTGATAATCATACGGTGGTTTTGGGACGTTAAACCCCACATATCAATCAATATTTGGATTCGCCTTACACCTAAAATTTTGATATTCGCACAGCTGTATTTTTATCGACTTGACTAATTTAGTGTAGCCATCGCCCATGGCTCCCACCAAAAAGTGTACGAGCTTTGTGGTCCAAGTCTTTGTTTTTTTCACCTCCAACTCCCCTGATTTCAGGACTTTTCTTCTTGAGAACCTCCACAGCAGAACACTGTGCAGTGTTTCTTCGATCTACAACGGAATTAAAAAATATTTTTTCATAACATTCACCACCACCACTACTACTACTATTTCTACTACTACTGCTACTACTACAACTACTACTACTACTACTACTACTACTACTACTACTACTACTACTACTACTACTACTACTACTACTACTACTGCTACTGCTACTACAACTACTACTACTACTACTACTTCGTATTGTCGCCATTTTAAGAGGGGCTGCACCAATTCTAGACACAAGGCACAACTCGTGGTTCACACAATATATACATCACTCTGTCGACATACTGTTGTCGGGGTTCAATAAGCCGCCACGCGTGAGGTAAGGTGTTACGTCGACCATGTTGTTCGTACTGCTTTTACAAGCAGCATATTCAACGCACCTCTGTGCTCTGCTCGCTGCTGCTAGTGACGCACAACAATCGGCGTCCTCCCTTACGGCGTGGTTCCCAGTGCCGCCCACTGGAACTGTCAGACTCCTCCTAACGCCTTCCACCCTGCATGAAAACATTCGTACTTTCCCGTGGGAATTCTATAGGAACTGCCGCTCATGTACATAGTGTTTACATGGCTTTTATACCTCTGCTACTTTCTTTTTTTATCGCGTAATACGCTAGGCGGCACGCCCATGTAGCGCAGCGCTGGTGGCAGCCACCCTGCAGGAGAAAGATGAGAAGCATTCGTGGTGCGATGAGCTTGGAACGTTCGGGTACC
The DNA here is from genome assembly GCF_043290135.1 of Rhipicephalus microplus. Classification (NCBI taxonomy): domain Eukaryota; kingdom Metazoa; phylum Arthropoda; class Arachnida; order Ixodida; family Ixodidae; genus Rhipicephalus; species Rhipicephalus microplus. Next base: position 110,181,929 of record NC_134704.1, read on the forward strand.
TTTTGACTGGCTGAACGCCACGGCCGCCGCTCTGCTTCGGCGTCTCGCTTCCTTCCTGGCTCGTACACCTTCCTCCTCTCATTCAATCGGCGACGATGGCATTTCGCTACATTATCAATCGATAGGGCTGACGGCTGACAACAGAGCCCCCTTACCGTGTTGTACTGATGCCCATCCCTAAATGTCAAGGTATAGAGCTGATTTTGCACCACCGAGTCGCAGAGCTCCATCTTCATATTTTGTCCATGTGTGGGTATTTTCCCCTTAACTTTAGTAAATGAGCTCGGTTTTGCACAACGGGAAAGAAGTAGAAATATCGGCTTCCTTATTAGATAACGTGGCAGCTACTACGTACCATTTGGTGCTCTCAAATGTAACCTACGCAAGCAGCTTCCTAAATTCATCTTAGGGTTTTTCTCCGTTTAGGCTTCTTTCTGTGGACTGCGTCAGTATATGCTTGATGACATGTAGTTCTGGGCAGCGTTCTTTTTTGTGTTATTTTTGTTATTCGCCACATTACTTGCACATGGGTACTGGGAGAAAGCAGCCGACGAGCATGAACTTTGCGCCAAAATGGATGGTTGAGAACTCTGGCTAGCTCATGAAATCGCAGATATGACTGCGATAACAGAAAACAGTGAAACTCGCGAGAGGGCCAACGCCACTCCGAGATTTTTGGTGCATGTAAACATTTCATTCTGCCATTAGTCATTCCAGAGCGACCATAAATTTCCTCTTTAAGGGAGTTAACAACAAGAGATAGAGCGATTGCAAGTAAAGCAACAGCGAAATTTCGGAAGACGAGCGTTTAGCTTGGCGCGGAGCAGAGTGGATGAGTGGAAACGAAACGACAAGCTCTGCATGTATGCCCTTTTAGTATCGTGCATTGCATGTGCAAGTAACAGCAGCGATTCAAGCGCAAATCAAATTTGCCGACCTTATCTTTGGAGAACGTCACGTCACTTTCTTTTCTTTCGTTTCATTTTCATTGAGCATCACGTTTTGAATTCGCTCTCTCTAGCAAGGCAAGTTCGACGGCCCTTCTCGTCAGCGAAAGAAAAATGCACGCCCTTCATAACTCGGCTGCTAGGCCATTTATCCAGCCAGTCATTCGGAGGTGCATTTCGTTCCTGGCTCGTTCTTCCGTAAAGCTTTTTCCTCGGGACCTCTTTCGCGTCAGCTTTGGCGGAATGGCAGACGCCACGAGAGGTAATGCTCCAACGGACACCTTCCATCAGTCATCACGGTGAACAGGGTTGCGAGCGTTAGCAGGGACCACCCGGCTTTTGTTGGATCGTTTGTCCGCTTGTCGCGAGATCTGGAGTTATTTGAACAAGAACACGCACGTGAAATTTCGGAAAGAAGAGGCAAGGGGAGTTTACGACTCCTGGGAGCTCAGCCATCTTCTTTTTAAACGTGATGTGCAAAAAGAAAATGAAGCACAAAAGTGGTAACTGCTGGGCGAGTCACCAACTCAGCAAGCAGGCCGTGCATCTTCTCTCATTTAGCGGTCGATGAAAAGCTGCAATAAGCTTTCGTTGGATGGGTAGAAGAGGTTGCCACAGACAAGCGACCAGCTCCTGATACAGGAACTTTCTTTCGAATAGAGTTGTATTCTTTTCCTGCTCTACCCTCAATTCGGCGTTGCAGATCGGCGTGCTTCATTGTGTCAGTGTTTTGCTGCATGCATGTAAAAACTGGTCCTATTATCTAGGACTATAGTTTACTAGAAATAGTGCAAAAGAGGCACTAGTCCTTGCGCACCTTGTGGCACTGCCCTAGCATGCCGTCGAGCACTTGGCTTCGCCTGTGATTTGTGCAGCGGCTGTTTTCCTACATAAAGCTTGCTTGCTTTAACATATCAACGCGATCTTTTTTACCACGATAAAAACTACTTTTGAAGCCTAATCGTTGATCTGTATATGTGTATTGTGCGGCACAAGATTTTGTCAAATTTATTGTCGTGTATGCAGTTCTTATATACAGTCTTGGCACTGTAGGGTATAGGCCATCTGACAGTAGAAGACGACTTCATTCTGATTGTAAGCCTAGACGAGCCAATATTAGGTGGCACGGATTTGGCTCCACCACTTAGACGACTGAGCAGTATAGGCCAGGCCCGTAGCCAGAAAGTTTATTTTTTGGGGGGGGGGGGGAGGGGGGGCGGGCGGGGGGCAGGGTGAGCACCTGTTCAAGGCTTTTAAAAACATTAATTCTTACTATTTATGCTCGGTAAAAAATTCCCATTCAACCTGGGGTTCTTTAACGCGTACTCAGATTTGGGTGCACGTTAAAGAACCCAAGGTGGTCAAAACTTCTGGAGCCCTCCACTACGGCGTCTCTCATAATCAAATAGTGGTTTTGGGACGTTAAACACCACAAATCAATCAATCAATCATTCATTCAAGTGTCCGTGGTGGGGAGGGGGACACCTGGGGCACATCCTCTAGATACAGGTCTGGTGTGGGCATGGCTGACTGCTCATTTCTTGTCCCCTGAAAATGAAAAATGAAGACGTGCTTCGATTGTCATACTCTATCAATTAGCACGTCGATTAAAGCTTGCGAAAATTGTAGGTGGCAGAAGTAGTCTTCACAAATCATTGATCACTTGCGCACATCTTGTTTTGAATTAAAGAAAACGGTGAGGTAGACAAGGAGATCCCCGGGCGAGATCCCCTGAAAATAAGTAAAAGTTCCAAAGTTGATAACAGAAAACTTCCTAGTCAGATATAACACACATGCCGCGGCCATGATAACTCAGTGGTCAGTGGTTGTTGAAACGCGAAGCATTTCTTCGCCTACTGCATAGCACCTTTGAGGTATGTCTGTGTATCTATCTATATAGCCGCTTACGTCTGGGTGCTCTCCTGATCACCCCCTTAACTTGGCGTGAACGTAAATTTGTATGGGAAAGTAAGGTGGCTTGACAAATATGACGTGCTTGTCAACACTTCTATGACGTCTCCAACCCATTGCGTACGTTGTCGAATACTTCCCGCCACACAGTAAAATTTATGTTCTTTCAATGTTTAGAAACCAAGTCTCTCCCCTCGGTAACCGAGACGAACCACCGGTGGTGATATAGCAAATTGGAACGAAGAAACGTACACCCGCTACGCAAATAGTGGCGATTGACTTGCTGGTCGCTTCTCGAGGAAGTAATACGTTGGGTAAGTTTTAGTAAAGTTCAGGAAAAACTTTCACTTACGGAAAGTACAAAATTTATATAAGAGTGGATATGAAAGTTACCAAAGAAAGAAAACATTTTGGACACTGTTCTGTAGGGCGAACCTAAGGGATTCGGCAGAGCCGATGGTGCCTAGCACCTTCAGCCCGGTTGAATACACCTGGCAGAATTCGAGGGCCTCTTATTCCCTCGTTGCTCCGAGCTTACACAACTCTCGGTGAATAGTCACCTAAGAGATCTTGTTGTTGGGCTAGTTGGTAGAGCATTTCTAAAAGTTAATTAGAGTGCGAAAACTTGACACGATCACTCACACACGCACACACCCATGCATCAAACACACAGCACTCACTTCCAGCTAATTTATTCATTGCTTGGAGGCTTGAATATATACAGGACACATTGTGCGCACACACACCAAAGAAGGCCAACAGCATACATTATCAAAACGTACAGTTAATCAATGTCATAGCCTTAGAGCGATAAACTGAAGTTCGCTTGGTAACAACGAAATTGAAGGGGCGCTTACACAGTGATCTTTATTTTTGTCAATGAAAAAGGCTTCTAACACTTCACATGCAGTTTTACTTGCGCTTCTGTCCAGAATCTTCGTTTCAGAAAATCGTGCGTCAAAACCACACGAGATGACATGCGCAACCAGGCGCGCATACTTGTCATCTTTTTTCGTTAATTTTTGGGCGTGTTCCCTTAATCGGTCATTAATACACCGTTCGGTTTGGCCAATGCTCACTTTTCCGCAGGATAAGGGTGTGGAGTACACAACCCCCATGGAACACTTAACAAAGGCGCTCTCATGTTCCTTCTGACAGCACACACTTTGGCACAGTCTTCCAATTTTTTCTGGTGCGGAAAACACCATCGGTACGCCATGCCTGGCCGCGACTTTCTTAAGGTTGTGCGAGACCTTATGGATATATGGCACAACTTGTGGCCTAATCCTTAAGGGCTGGGTAGCAGTTATCGCTTCCCGTGTTCCACGTTTAAACTTCTGCAGAAGTGATTCAGCAATGGCCGTAATGACCGATCGAGGGAACCCAGCAGCCTCTAGTCGGCTCACCTGATTAAGGAGACTAAGTTTCATGCTGTGTGGGCACGACCTTTTGAGCGCTGATTCTAAACAAAGAGACGCAATGCCCCTTTTCACAATCTTTGAGTGGCCAGAATTGTACGGCAACAGCTGCTTCTCAACACGAGGATGATAAGACCAGCAAATGTGCTCATCGTTCCACGTGAGGCATAAGTCTAAAAACTGCAGACAAGCTTCTTGAGGCGATTCGACAGTAAAGGAAAGCCATCGTCCTAGTCTTATAAAAACGTTTAGGGATGTAAAGTCACCCTGTTTATCTAAAAGAATTAAAAAATCGTCAACGTACCTGAAAACCTTTAAAACCTTCCCCCCTTAAAAAGCCTTGTCCAAATCCCTATCTACATCCGCTAAAAAAATATCGCAAAGGACCGGGGCGACCCAGGAACCAATGATGATTCCTTGCCGCTGAAGAAAGGGCTTTTCGTCAAACATAATAAAAGTTGCATTCAGATAAAATTCTAAAAGCGATAAAAAATTGTCTACATTAACGCCCGCGTCATTGATAAAATTGACGTCACCATTCTCTTCTATGCAGGATTTTACAGAGGCTAGAAACTTGTCATGCGGCACGGATTAGTTGGAAGTGAGCGCTGTGTATTTGATGGATGGGTGTGTGCGTGTGTGAGTGATCGTATCAAGTTTTCGCGCTCTAATTACCTTTTGGAAAGAATCGTCACCTGTTTGTCCTCTGATGGGACAGCACACTTGATCAGTCAAAAATGAGAACATGAAGACGATAATGCCACGGAGAGTATACGGGATGTTTTTTTTAACTTGTTGCAATGAAAATGCGTAGAAAGACAACTTCTACAGATCGCACGCACTTGGGAATTGATGTTATGCGAAGCATGTAGAGGGTAGGTGACGATGTTGCAATTTTTGATTGAGTGACACGTCATCACATCACGCTATATACATGTACAAGTGTTGCACGCCCAGGCATATGTAGAAGAGTTGCAGATGTACATACAGCCAGTTGTTAGCAGTTGCACAACAATGCAAACTGTAACATGCGTATTAGCAACACCAGAAGCTGATATGAAGCATTGATGCTCGCGAAAAGGCTGGCCCTGAACACTGCTACATAAATCAACCCACCACAATCGACGTTAATTCAACGTGACGGCTGTATCGTAGGAGTACATATGTCATGTTTATAAAATTGGGTAGGCAGCACTACATTGGCTATTGACGTTTCACAAAGATAAGCGCCTATTTGAAAAGTAGTCTTCAAAGCTGGCGTAGCTGGGTGGTAAAATGCTTTATTGCCACGCAGAATTGTCGGGTTCGATTCCAGCTGGGACCCTGACATTTATTCTTCGCATTTGTCGGGTCGACGCTACCGATGTCGGGTATTTCTTCACGCTCACGTGTTAAAATTGCCCGTGTGTGTTCTCATGTTTCTTGAATAGATACTAATTAAGTGTCAATCACCTTGGGACATATCAGCATACCAGCAGCACATAACCGCCCGTGGGTATGTGCCACTGTCTGGCGGGAAGTATTTGACAAAGTACGTGACGGGATTGTGACATTATTGAGGTCTTGACCAGCGTGTCATATTCGTCAAACTATGTTACCCTCCCGAGCTAATTTTGGTGCACGCCAAGTTAAAGCGGTGACCAGAAGAGCACCTAAACTTAGGTGGCTAGATAGATAGATAGATAGATAGATAGATAGATAGATAGATAGATAGATAGATAGATAGATAGATAGATAGATAGATAGATAGATAGATAGATAGATAGATACGCTCAATGTCGCTGAAGTTCACTAAGAAATGCGTCTCATTGAAAACTAGAAAAAGTCATAGAGGCAAGAGTAAGCTCAACGGCACGCAACCACCTAAACCTAAAGCTACGCGTATTGGGATTTGCGGCTATGAGAACAGCACCCCTGGTAACACGTCACCTTCTTGCCGACGGGGCAATAATTCGCCTGTCACCTGTGCGCTGTAAGAGGAGCCGCTCGCTCTCCACACGTGGTTCTACTTACGAGCTCGTTTAAAAGGATTAGCGCAGAAGCAGTCGAAGGCATGTCAAGTCGACAGCATGCTTCAAAGATGCCGTTTGTACGTCTCGCAAGCCTGCCCGCTTCAGAGAACTACCAGAAGTAAGCCGAGCCCGGGCGGAAGATTGACGGCGATCACACGGTAAGTCGAAACGATGCGAGGAGTCGTACAGTCGCGCTGAGTCTCAGAAGGAACCCATTCACGCGCAGGCCCGAATTGCCGTGAGGTAATCAGGGTGTCGTCACACTGACCTTTCTAATTCTACTCCTTTTGTCGCCACGTAGAGGTTGGTTTCTTTTTCCTGAGTTAACAATAAACCATGAGCTCTCAGTAATCTCAAACGCCTCAAGTACTTCGGGGGCGCTTTGTTGTGGGCACACGGTATCCACGGGGATAGCCGAGCCGGTTAGACATGAACTCAATGCCATCAAAGCAATGCTGCGAGACGAAGGAAATGTAGCGCAATGGCTGGAATGCCTCCCCAAGCTTGCCGCACAAAGTAAATAAATGTGAACGAAAAACTGCTGCGCAACCACTTCTTACAGCGGTTCTACACAGACTGTGGCACATAGCCGCGGATGGTATGTGCTACTGATATGTGAGTAGGTGCCAAAGGCGATTGAACATTGTATGTACCCACGAACGACGAGAACACACATGAACAATTTGAACGCGTATGCGGTAAAGATACCTTACATGTACAATGTTGACCAGAAGAGTGCAAAGAATAGTTGTCAGGGTCCCAGCAGGAATCAAACCTAAACATGCTTATTTCTTATGTGGTTTCTAAAGGGAAAAGAAGCGCCCCGTAACTTTCTGTATCAGGTGCGTTACCTCAACTGTAGCTCACAAGGGATGGGTGTAAGGAGGGATTAAAAGGATAGGATGAAAAGGTATATATATATAGAGAGAGGAAGGAGAGAGCGAGGTGCAGGGACAGCGAGCGATGGAAGTGAAGAGAAGATAGGAAAGATGGACACGGTCGCAGGAGTACGAGGACGGGGCACCACTCGACGAGAGCGTTTGTCGGCGTCAGGAGATGGCTAAGCGTGCTCTTCAAATAGACGTCAGTTGTGGTTGCAGTACTGGCTATCCAATTTTACAAAGCTTAAATATGCACATTTTTATGGAGGTCTGACGTTGGATTAGCCTCACTTGTACTTAGGTTTGATTGATTGGTATGTGGGGTTTAACGTTCCAAAACCATTATATGTATATGAGAGGCACCGTAGAATTGTACTTGGGTGCTATGCGTTGAAGTTGATTTATGTGACAGTGTCCAGGGTTTCCATCCTCGTGAATACCAGTGCTTCATACCAGCTTGTCGATTATGGTGTTGCTAATACGCATGTACCTAAAAGTGGAGCTACGTTGCAGCATGTGCCAAGACGGAGAGAGAAAAAAGAGAAAAGTGGAAGGCGGGGGCTTAACCAGATGCTATGACCCCCCAAGAAAACCTGCATGGAGGTTGAACGAGTGAGAAAGTGAGAACGAGTGAGAAATAGAGTGTTGAACGAGTGAGAAAGTTAAAATATTAAAAGATTACGAAAACATTGATATGTACGTACGCATAAAAGCAATCCACTCAAAGTCGTTTAGACAGCCAAGCAGTTCCCAAGGACCCCAGTAGCTGTTCCACGCCCTTCTGCGACGTTGAGTCTGGTCGCGTATCATTGTGTCCTCTGACAGAGCTGTTAGTTTTAGTTTTGAGTGTATTAGAAGGAGATTATGTTTGCATGCTATATTCCAGCCAGTCATACAGGACGTGTCAAATCAGCATGTCCGAAGCTTGGCCCACCACAAGTACCATTTCCAACAGAGCCTCTCTACTGGGCACATTTTGTGTTTGGGGAAGTATTAACATAACGTGTAAGTTTCCATGCACTGTTCAGAGCTAATGCCATAGGTTCTATTCCGAATATAGCTCCCTCATTCCGAAAGCAAACGAAATGAAGCAACGCTGCTGGCTACGCTCCAAGTCAAGGTGAAAAAATAAAAAATACAAATTAAAAATAATACTGCCTAAATAGTCCATAAGAATGGTAATGAGTGAAGCTAAAATGTATGGCTCCGATGTTTTTCACTGAGTTAATTGCGATGGTTAATTACCGTCTTTCTCAATTATTGGCTACGACTCTTCACAAGTTTTGATTAGTTGTAACCGCCCGAGTGCTCACTTCTCTGTTTTCAGCGAGAAAGTGGTAAGGAGTGCGACTCACTCGATTTTCGTGGCAGGTGCGCACTAAAAAATTTTGTAAACTGCTGACAAACGAATTATGGTTTCCTTTGGCCATATGCACCTGCGCTGTGATATCTATATTTTCTTACAAGAAAAATAATTGTTAACAGGTAATAAACGTTGACTTCTTCAGACATTACAGTTTCGTCGGTTTCACCAAATTTTGGTAGCAGAAGAGTAGTATATGAACTCATATGTTCGTCGTAGTGTTCCTGGAAGCACAGTTTACACATAACGCAAGTTGAAAGCATTTAATATCAAAGAGCCTGATTCGTCGGTGAGAATGGCCAAGAGAAGCCATGCTCACCGTCAGACTGAAGAACTTAAAACTAAATGTTCCGTGAAAATGATAAATCACGCATTTTTTTGTTCAAACCTAAAGTTAGTTCTTGTGGTTCGACCTATACAAAGACTAGTGACCACAGAGAAATTAATACATTACCATTACATAGTTATCGATCGGCATTTACTATGACTTCTCGAGCATTGCACCGCGCACTTCGTACAACCCGTTAACAAAAAGGAGCTTTTTTGTTCATGCCTTTAGTAAATGAAATGAAAGGATAGCAAAAGTACTTAGGTAACAGTACATCCATGGAAAAAACTTCCGACGAGATACAAAGCGGGTGTTCAAAAATTAAACACCACAAGCATGTCATAACAGCAGGAATAAAAAATCAAACGAATGTATTAGGGTGTTACGATGTTCACACGCCTGGCCAAGCAGACTGTCGACACAATAATCCACCACTCACTGTTCTTTGAGTACACTTATCTACAGTATCCCAGGACTCCGTGTTTCATCACCCACTCTGTGTGCAGTGACTGAAGAACAGTAGAATAGCATGAGTTTGCAGCAGGAAAATAATCATCCTGTGCAATGCCTGTATAGAAGCTGAAAAAAATAAATTTTTCTTGTGTTTGTACTTGTTGCTTTAGCTGTTTTCTAGCTTTTCTCTGACGTAGCGATAAATTGTTTCTTACGATGGCTTCACTTTCAACTGTCGTAACAAACGAATAAAAAAATAAAAAAACACTCTTTTCAGCTGCTGGCAAGTACTCCATTATTGATGGTCATTACTTTCACTCCGTGAAGAGAGAGGGCTGTAATTTTTGTTTTTGCAGAATTCTGTTTTAATTATTGGTAAAGAAAGAATCGAAAAACGAAAAGTTGGCACATCCCACGTATCATGAGTATTGAAGTCATGCTAAGCTTGCCGAGTGAAGGTGACTGTGGTCAATTTTTTGTTGTTGAGCACAATGACATGAATGGCCACTAAACATTTACACAATTTTTATGCGCACGCACATGTATCTTGAACATGACATGTTTAATATAACCAGTAATATTGTCACAATGCAGAAACAGCAGCAGTCGAATCCAGGGAACTCACTTTAATTGTATTAGAATACTGGTAAACTGATCAGAAGAGAACCTCGTCTTCTTGACTCGCTGCGCGTGTTCTTCGTTGTTCTCTTCGTGCTGCATATTCAATGTGGCATTTGCCCCCCTCCAGAGAGCAGCGTCTCGATGCTCTTCTACAAAAGACGGTGGAGTAGATGCATGGTGTAAATCAGTCCAAAAAGTAGGGCTTCATTCGCACAACGTGCACGATTTCTGGTTTTTGCTGTCGAGTTGTCGAGAGGCTGTCAGAAACGACCACGTAGTTAACGTCGCTCAGGCGTTGTAAAACTGTGTAGGGGCCAAAATACTTCTTCAGCAATTTTTCAGACAGTCCCCGGTGGCGGATAGGACTCCATACCCAGACTTCGTCGCCGGCCCGATAGACGACATGTCGGTGTCGCAGATTATAACGTTGGGCGTCATAATTTTGCTGCTGGGTGATTCGGACGCGCGCAAGCTGCCTCGCTTCTTCTGCTCGTTGGATAAAAGATGCAGCGTCCAAATTGATGTCATTGCAGTCGTGCAGTAACATGGCGTCAAGCATCATCGTCACTTCACGGCCATGAAGGAGACTGAACGGCGTTCTTCGTGTAGTTTCTTGCTGCACTGTATTATAGGCGAACGTGATGTACGGTAGAATGTCGTCCCAGTTCTTGTGATCCACGTCAACGTACATACTCAACATGTCGGCAATAGTCTTGTTGAGGCGTTCTGTTAAGCCGTTGGTTTGTGGATGATAGGAAGTGGTTTCCCGATGGGCGGTTCCACTGAGCTCAAGCACTGTCTTCAGGAGCGCGGCCGTGAAAGCGGCACCTCGATCCGTTATTATGATTGTTGGAGCACCGTGCCTCAGGACGATATTTTCCACGAAGAATCGTGCGGTTTCAACGGCGGTGCCACTTGACAAAGCCTTTGTTTCGGCGTAGCGCGTAAGATAATCAGTGGCGACTATTACCCACTTGTTGCCAGCATGGGAAGTCGGATATGGTCCAAGGAGATTCATTCCAATTTGGGCAAAAGGTACCGTGGGCACTTGAATTGGTTGTAATAGCCCAGCTGGTTTTAACGGTGGCGATTTTTGTCGTTGGCAATCGTGGCACGTGCGCACGTAATGCTTCACAATAGCTGGAAGTCTTGGCCAGTAGTATTTCTGTTGGATTCTGGCCAATGTGCGTGTGTATCCGAGATGACCAGACGTTGGCTCATCATGGCAAGCACAAAGTATCTCCTCACGAAGTGACGTCGGAACGACAAGTAGGTGGGTGCTTCCTCTGGGAGAAAAGTTCTTCTTATAGAGAACACCACTACGTAAGCAGAATGACGGCAGGCTCCTTGCAAATATTCTAGGGACGGTTGTTGTTTGGCCATTCAAAAATTCAATAAGAGGAAGCAACTCACTGTCTTCTTTCTGCTTGCGCGAAATCGTAGTGGTGTCAACGACTCCTACAAACGCCATGCTGTCATCTTCTGTGTCATCGTCGCGCTTTATCGGTGACCTTGATAAGCAATCGGCGTCGGCGTGCTGCCGTCCGAACTTATACACGACCGTCATATCAAACTCTTGGAGTCGTAAGCTCCACCGTGCGAGCCGACCAGACGGGTCTTTCAAGTTGGTCAGCCAGCAGAGGGAATGATGGTCGCTGACTACGTGGAAGGAACGACCATAGAGGTACGAACGAAACTTCATAACCGCCCATACGACAGCAAGACACTCTGTTTTCGTTGTGGAGTAGTCCTACTCCACAACGGAAGCGTCCTACTAGCATATGCGTCCTACTAGCGTAAGCGTCCTACTAGCATATGCGATCACACGCTCGGCTGAGCCTTGCCACTGGACGAGTACAGCGCCTAAACCCACGTTGCTGGCATCTGTATGGACCATGGTAGGAGCATCCTCATCAAAGTGAGCAAGCACATGCGGAGTCTGAAGGCGTTGTCGGAGATAGTCAAATGCCCCTGTTGATCGTCGCCCCATGTGAACGAAACGTCTTCTCTTGTGAGGCGTGTTAACGGCGAGGCTATGTGGGAGAAATTGGCAATAAACCTTCGGTAGTATGCGCATAGGTCAAGGAAACGCCTGACTGCTTTCTTGTCTTTTGGTACCGGAAATTTTCTGACGGCCGCAATCTTATCGGGATCAGGTCGAACACCTTCATGGCTCACCACATGGCCTTAAAACTGAAGCTCCTTGAAACCGAAATGACACTTCTCGGGTTTCAGTGTCAGGCCGGCAGACCTTATTGCCCTGAATACCGATAGCAGCCTGCTCAGGTGTTCCTCAAATGTTTTTGAAAAAACAATGACGTCGTCCAGATAGACCAGACATGTCTGCCACTTAAGACCTGACAGAACGGTATCCATCAGTCTCTGAAATGTTGCGGGGGCTGAGCACAATCCAAATGGCAAGACTTTAAATTCATAAAGCCCGTCAGGCGTTACAAAAGCCGTTTTTTCTCTATCTCGCTCGTCGACCTTATTTGCCAATACCCACTTTTGAGGTCCATTGACGAAAAGTAGCGTGCATACCTCAGCCTGTCGAGTGAATCATCGATGCGCGGTAATGGGTACACGTCTTTCTTTGTCACACGGTTCAGCTTGCGGTAGTCGACACAAAATCGCAAGCTTCCGTCCTTCTTTTTAACCAGCACTACCGGCGATGCCCAAGGACTTCTTGACGGCTGGATGACGTCATCATCGAGCATTTTCTTCACTTGCTCCTGGATTGCTTCACGCTCTTTCGGTGCTACGCGGTATGGGTTCTGTCGTATTGGCCTTGCCGTCTCCTCCGTTATTATCCGATGCTTCGTCAGTGGTGTTTGACTGACCCTCGAGGTCGATGAAAAACAGTCTTTGAACTGGTGAAGAAGATCTACTAGACGCTGTCTCTGCGCTGGTGACAAATCCGAGCTTACGTCAATAGGTGGTGGGGCTGACGTGGCTTGCGGCTTGTCCTGTTGTACTACACAGCACTCGCGGATTTCAGTGATCTCGTCGAAGTAGGCAACTGTAGTGCCTTGTGTAATGTGTCGTCGCTCGTTGGTAAAATTCGTTAACAGAACCTCTGCTTCACCGCACACAACGTTGACGATACTTCTGGCAATTGCAACACCGCGAGAGAGTAGGAGCGTCAATACTTGTTCAGCGATTCCTTCCTTCTCCAGTATTCTGCTCACTGCACGTGACTGAAACAAGGCGGCACGATAACGGAGGTACGGTCACATCGTCAATGACTCGTAGGGATTTTCGGTGTAGCACTGCACTTTGATCCGCTGAAAAGGTCAGTACACCGTCCGGAATATTGATGATGGCACCAAATTCACGCAAGAAATCCATCCCCAAGATTGCCTGTTTGCAACACTCAGAAAGGATAACAAAAGTTGCGACGAAGGATGCATCCTCTATCTTCATTCTTGCGGTGCACTTTCCGGTAGGTGTGAGTAGCTGCTCTCCAGCTCCTCTAATCTGCGGTCCTGTCCAGTCCATTCTAACCTTCCTGAGCGTGTCTGCCAGACTCTCACTCATTATTGAGAAGTCCGCGCCAGTGTCGACCAATGCCATGACGTCATGTCCGTCAATCGTAATTGCAACTTCGGCAGTAACAACCCCATCTTTCGTCGATTAATTGAAAATGTGTCTCTCTTCGCTCGGCAGTAATGGGGGATTTTCAGCACTTCGCTGATTTGCAACCTTTCCCCCTGAGGTCGCTGCTTTTAGTTTCCCCGGCGTGGACTAGGAGACCTCCCTCTTGGCATGTCAGTGGTGCTCCGTCTAGAGGATGGAGAATAACGCCCAGGAGAGGGTGAGCGTGACCGAAACCCAGGAGGAACATCCCGCGGGGTCATGACACTCGTGTCGACGTCAGATGTTCCGTTGAAATGGCGCCGAGGAACCGTAGAAGGAAACCCTTGGTACCTGCGGCGCGATACGGGCAATACCGAACGATGTGGCCTGCTTCCCTACAGTGAAAGCACAGGGGCCTATGATCAGGGGTACGCCAGATGTCAGTTTTGCGAAGTGGTGGCCGCCTCGGCGTCGAAGTTTCTCTGCAGTACCAAGGCACTGTCGGCGGATGTTGCTGATGGTACTGATGTGGTGTCGGCACGTTCGCTGGCTGTCGGCGGACTACGTCTGCATAGCTTGCCCTGGGAGTGCTCGTGTTCGGCTCAGGAAGTGAGAGCGCTTGCCTGATCTCCTGGCGTACAACTTCCGTTACTGATGCGATCGCGCAGTCATTCGGGTTGGCGACGAGTTTCTTGACCTCTTCTTGTACGATTTCTCGTATTAGTTGGCGCAAAGAACCTTCGTCGGGTGTTGTTGCTGTGGTAGTGGCTGCCACGCTGATCGGTGCACTGTGGGTTGGGCTGTCATACTGGCGATAACGTAGATGCAGTGCGCGTTCGATAGATGTCGCCTCCTTGGAGAATTCATCCACACTGGTAGGCGGGTTTCGTACGAGACCAGCGAACAGCTGCTCCTTAACGCCCCGCATGAGGTGGCTAACCTTTTTGGCTTCGGGCATATTAGGATCTGCTCGACGAAATAGCCGCGCCATGTCCTCAACAAACATCGTAACGGATTCATTTGGTTTCTGAATCCGTGACTCGAGGAGACGCTGAGCAATTTCTCGTCTTTCAGTGCTCGCGAACGTGTCGAGAAACTTCTGCCGGAAATCGTCCCAAGACGACCACACGCGATTCGTGAACCACGTTCGGGCTCCGTATTGAAGCGGAAAATAAACGTAGCCCAATTTCTGCGTGGTATTCCAACCGTTAACATTCGCTGTGTGCTCGAATTCCTCGAGCCAGTCATGTGCATCCTCATATGCGTTTCCGTGGAAGTCAACCGGAAGTCGAGGGTTCAAAACAGCCACCTGTGTCGTGCTTGGGCTGGACATGTTGGGGCCAGTGCTTCCAGGCGCCGTCATGCTTTCTGGCACAGTCATGCTTTCCGGCAATGGGCCAAACTCCGGGCTGAGGCCTAACAGGCGCCGGCTGCTGCGGTGAACGGGGGTGTCGATGCGCGGAAGTCTTTCTTGACCAGATGCGGGGCTGTTGTCAGGCGTCCCGAACATGTACCCAGCGCCTCCACCAGTGTCACAATGCAGAAACAGCAGCAGTCGAATCCAGGGAACTCACTTTTTTTTCAGTTTAGAATACTGGTAAACTGATCAAAAGAGAACCTCGTCTTCTTCACTCGCTGCGCGTGTTCTTCGTTGTTCTCTTCGTGCTGCATATTCAATGTGGCATTTCGTATGCATTCGTGCTGCATATTCAATGTGGCAATATAAAGCACAATGTTGACGATGCCGAAGAGCAACTTCGGTATTACTAATTCCAGAACCAGTAAGCTGATTTTAGCGCTTGTGCTCGCAAGGATGGTAGTCTTCGATCGTTCTACGTAGACCAACTTCATTGGATGGCGTTTAAATAAGTTAGCCTGTATTATTGGAGTATTTGTGTCATGTTTATAAAATGAGACAGGCAGCACTGCTACCTCATTTGGCACGTCACCAACAGTACGCCTACACAAGCTCTATCCCCAAGGACTTCCGAAACTGTATGTGGACGTGTGGCAGAACACATGATACACACGCAGAATGCTAGGTTTTGATTCCTGTAACATGGTCCCTTTAACATGCATTCTTTGCATTCGTCGGGTTGATGCTGCCGATGTGTGTGTGTTTTTTTTTGGTTCCCTAGCATTTAAAATAACAATTCCTGTTCCCGTCAGTTCTCAGTAGATACAAAATGTTTGGCGTCGTATGCTACATAATTTTCCCATTGTTCGTGTTATCACCAGAAAGTGATAATCATCAAAACCCCGTACCCTTCCAATAAATTTCGCTCTACTCCAGTTAAAGGAGATTATCGCGAGACCACCCAGATGTAGGGGGCTCAGCATATGATAGATAGGTAGATAGATAGATAGATAGATAGATAGATTTAGATAGATATATCATTTCTTTCATTTCCTATTTTTCTGTCTTTATTTCTCCCCCTATTTTTACTAGTTTCTAGTTTCCGCCTACTTCCTTCTTTGTTTCTATCCGTATTTTTCGTTCGCTTTCCGTGTTTTTCCATCTTTATGCATCGTTTTCCGTGCTGCATACACCAAGCGATGACCGCATATCACAGCGCAGGTCACTTAAAGTGACGCAAACCAAAATATAGTACAAGTTTGAAGTGTGACGCCGGAATAATACAGCGTGCACTCTTCCTAATCAAAGTTCCTGTTGTCAAAGGTCACAGATGCGTAGTGAATAATACACCAACATCACACAGATTAAAATCTTCACTCGGCTCGGCTACATTACTCCGGCGGTGAAGTGGTTACGATACTCTGATTCTTGTCCGAAAGCTGTCAGTGCTATTATTTTACCAGTGGTCACAGTTTGATACAGACGAAGCGCTAAAGGGTATGTACTGCACTAACACAGGTAGTCGAATTGATTCAGAACCCTCCAACACAGTGTCTCCGTCATCCTGAACCAGACTTTGACGTTAAACGTCATCAACTAACAATAGAGGCGGCAATTTCGTCATTGTATTGCTTACTTGTGCAGGTCGCCCATTTGATTGCAATGAGGTTTTATGCAGTAGCGAACTGCATCAGTAGTATCAACAGCACAGATAATTTTCTAATGACAGGCAACAATCCCGTGCAAATGACGAGCCACAATCCCTTGCATGCCTTGCTAGGCAAGGCATGGAAGGGATTGAAAACTAGGCATCTTTTGACAATAAAGCTGAGAGGAGACTGAGTTCGTATGAATTCATGATTAACAGTTTTTCGCAGCGCACACAAAAAATGAGGGCACACGGATAGAAGATGTTATATAATCGTTTTTCAAAAAGGCATTCTAATTTTTTCTTGAACAACTTCATCGGGTATGCCCTGTGGTATTTATTCTAATGCAAGGCATGATGAGATATGCATGTATACATAGCTGGCACACTGAAGCATGCC
The DNA here is from genome assembly GCF_043290135.1 of Rhipicephalus microplus. Taxonomy (NCBI): domain Eukaryota; kingdom Metazoa; phylum Arthropoda; class Arachnida; order Ixodida; family Ixodidae; genus Rhipicephalus; species Rhipicephalus microplus. Next base: position 110,198,844 of record NC_134704.1, read on the forward strand.
AGTAATAAATGTTCGAATTTTTAATATGATAAAGTCGGTAGCTTGAAAAGTCTGGCGTACCTCAGTGTATATATGACTTTCTTAATTATTCGCTTGAGTGCAACTTAAGAGCGACAGTGACTTTTCATTGCTTTCAGTAATGTCCATTGCTTCTGTTCGAATGTTTTGTTTATGGGATGACCTTTGCAAGAATAGCTGCAAAGGTTTCTAAAGCCTTGGCTGCGGCGAAAACTTTGGCAAAGATTGTGGCTGGAAAAAAGACACACCAGTGAACTAAAAACAAAAACGCAAGAGCCGACTGTCTTCAAAATAAGAAGCTCAATAGAATTTTTTTCCTGTGATGGAATGTGAGTATTGTTTATTATAGAAAAACGTAATGGACTTGGGTAAACATTGAGGTAGGAGACAGCGTGTTGGATTTATCAGATGAACAGTTGGCTAAATACAAAACTGTTCATCAAGGAAGCGGGACGATTATTTGTTCTCTCTTTCAAAGACGGAATCCAATATCTGGTTAATACAGTGCACCGTTTTTTTAAAGACGATAGTCTTTTTCGTGGTACTTCAGCGCAAAAATTTTGTTGTGTCTGTCTGTCTGTCTCTCTGTCTGTACGTTTGTATGTTTGTCTGGCGTAACTATACTCCAAACGACACCAAACAATATTCCATACAGCCAACCTCATTTGCAGTGCGCAACAATATTGAAGTTTTAGAGTTTATACTTGGGCGATTTTAAATTTTGAAACACTTATTTCGCATATATGATGTACAATAATAAATCAATATTTTGTATTTGTGTCTCTACACTTGAAAAGGCACACATGAGTAATTCTGACAATGCAACACTATGCGTTACAGGGTAAGTGTTTCCAACGCTTTGCTAGGACGACGCAGTGGTGGCACTCATAGAGTTTCCTAATATACATTAGAGAGACCTCTGCGCTAGTGTCTATGAGAGCTGCAACGCACGGCGCTCCAGTGAGCATTGTGATGATGGGTAGTGCACAGATTTGTCTGATTTTTGTGTTTCTGGGATGCTTCTGGCTCCGTGTGTGTTCGTGTGGCTTGGAGTTGTTTTCTCACGAAAAAAAAAACAGGAAATGTTCTGTGGTTGTTCTTTACCACCTTAATATTTTAAGCTTACATTTTCAGATAAAGCCATGAAGCTCAAAAGGGTTCATTCTTTCCTTTGAAACAAAACGAAAACACTGCAATAAAAGAAGCCACAAGTGCGATTCGCCTCTCACAAGTACGAAGACTAGGCAAATCTGTGTAATACCCATCATTCCCATGGTCGCTGAACGATCACAGCGCCACAGTCTCCTCCAGTTGATTTGAGGAAACTCTATGGTGGCACATGCCCGTCGTTCTGCGTTCTACACCTGATCGCTTCCGAGATGGGCGCACACTCCAAGTGCTTCGTTTTCCAAGATAACTGCCATATAGCGCTCATGTTGCACGCGTGAAATGCCGCGATGGGCTCGTTTGCCTTTGCTGTCGCGTATATAGGCACTCCAGTACAGTGCCTCCAGAATACCATTCACCGATTTTCTTGCGCCGAACGTTGAATAAACGTTTTGTTCACTCTTTCCAGACGCAAGACTATCGTCTTTCGACGACATTTGAATCGAAACATGCAGATAGGGGGTCATTTTTTATTAAGCTTTGAGCATATACAAGTCGTACAATGTAAGTTAGGTACATGTGAGTCAGCCCACCTAAGTGTTAAGGTAAAGAATGAATACCTATTAAAATTTTTCGCAAACGAGTACCTTAATTGCATGGTACTTGTCTAAAGCCCTAGCATGTTTGTCTTCTTGCAGATTCATGGCTGTCGCAATTGCATTTGCACGCGTATTCACTTCGTTCAAACTTGATTTCGACACATAACAATGCGCAATGATGAGTCAACTATTTTAGAAACAGGCATGCATCTATCATTGTTGAATCGAAACAATCTTTAAATCAAAACCCAATGAATAAAGTAATCTGCATTGTAGGCCGAGAAGTTTTGTGAAAATCTACGCTAGAACTTGTGCGCGATACCAGGGATGCTCGCCCTTTCATCGACTCGCGCTGAGGGCAGGCCCTCTGGGGAACTGAGGCCTCGCGCGAAGAATGTAACGGCGCGGAAATTCGACCCAGTGCCGGCCACACCGGACAGCCGAAAGCGACACGAAACGGGCTGCCATCCGAACTTCACGCTACATAGTTGAGGGAAATAAATAACCATGCCGAACTGGGCTCTCATCGATTTACCGTTCCCGAGGGAGGCAGGAACGACATTTGTCAGCCTCCTATCAGGTGCCGATGCCGATGGGGAAGTGAAAAGAGAAAACACAATAATAAAAAGTGCGCTCCATCAAAAATGTACTGCTCGGATGCGGTGTGGTCGTTTGTGCGAAGCCCACCGAGGCACTGAAAACGCGAAGGTTCAGTAAACCCATTTTCAGCAGACGCCGTTGTAAACCTTCCTGGCCTATTTGATGACTAAAAAGAAGGGTGGGGTGCATACGCCAACGTTGCACGGGAAACGGCGGGAAGTGGCCGGAGTTGGGCTCTGTTGTTCGACAACCATGAAAAGTAGGGCTTGCGTGCCCTGGAGGAACTGTGTGATTAAAGCTTTTGATACAACGCTGTTCTACTCTGTCACAGTTTTTATAGTCCAATACTCGTTAATAACGTTAGCATAATTTGAGTGCTCCATTTTTTAAAGATACATTTTGACTATTAGTAGCCATTGAAAAAATAGTAGCCTTTTTTAAACAATGTAGTAATTACATAGATATTACTGCTTATTTAAAATCATATCGTATGCGGTGTCTGGTATGTTATTTCAGTTAATTAAACAGCATAAACATATCATCTTCTGTGTGCGCGTGTGGGCTTTTGAGTGTGACTCTGCGTGATTTCGTGTGTGTGTTTGTAAGCACGCGAAGATTTGCTGCTTCAATGTTATTGCAGTAAAATAACCATGATTCGTGCAATGACGACCTACAAAGGATTCATGTGCCGGTGTGACTGTCATTCAAGAATGATGCGTATATGTTTTGTTGTTTGGCGAAATACAATAATAGAATTGTATATGTGCTTCTAGTGTATTCTTCTGCATGTCTGTAAATCTTGCCACATATGTAACAACATCTGGTTTATGAAGCCTTAAATATAGTCAATTCAAACGAAGCAAGTTTTGTGGAAATCGAAATCATTCCCAGGGTAGTCATTCTTTGCGGCATCGTATCTTTCTGTAAGTAACCCCCGCTTCATTACTGCAGCTGCATTCAACGTGCGCCAGCAAAGTACGGGTACAAAAAAGTGGTCCACCGATTATTCCAATGGTGTGGTCACCTCCCCCTCCCACACACACACACACACAGGAATGAGAAAACAGTACACTTTCTTTGTTGATTGCACAGTGTAATCAGATCATTTGAGTCTAGGTTACTATCTTCGTTATTAATACAATGCAATATTACGTTGAAGCACTAATCAGGATGATTCCTCAAAACAGAATGTTAGTACAGAAGAACCTACATACTCTTGAGAGGAACAAAAACAATAGCCAATAATAAGTACTTTGAATTTGGTTGGTCGGTATGGTAATGCATATGTTGAAAGCATCGAAAAAGGGATATAATTTTCAGTGCACAAGCAACTCACGCACGCTCTTAGCCGAATAGAGTATTCACACTATATGCACAGGGGACATGGTGTCGATGACCATCTTTCCGGTGCCCAGTTTTAACGACTGAATGTGTATATTCTGCTCCGTACAGATGGCTGCGACGCGAAGGAATATAATTCATGCGAAACTCACTGCGATTCAACCTATCTCGAAATACACAGTCAATTCTTCGCCAAAGAAGTGCCTTACCCTGCTACACAGCACAGCGTTAGTACGTATTCGCCATCGGAATAGCTTGGCAAAATAATGAAGAACAATTGCCTAAGCGTTGATAGGATAGCACTCGCTGTGCGGAACTCGTTATTAACAAAAAGAAAAAAATAACCCTACGCGCCTATTGGTGAATGCCCGGCCATACTTTGATGCCACTGCGCCGGGCTCCATTGGCCTGCTATCCCGCGTGTATTTCCACAGCGTTGTTTGGTGTGGGCTTTGTGTTTTACCGATGCATTGCGCTTGCCGTGCACGCGTGTCTGTCTCCATTTTGGTTTCGCCATACGAACACAGCCAGCTGCTACACCAATACTCCTCGAGTTGCAGTAACTAGGTCATATGAAAGAATGGTTTGGGTCGCCGAGAGATGAGCGCAGATGTATATACGCCGTCATAGAGCCACCAAAAAAAACCTACGATCTTCGTATATGCCATTATCTTCTGGTCATGCCGGAAGCAGTGAATGTTGAGAGTGAGGCACCGTTTTGATAACGCAAACAGGTTCCCTTTCGTATATGTTATTTACCACGCATTTGCGTTTTCCGCGTGCCCCTACTGATTTCCCGGGACCGTCTGACTTTTCGCCCCTGTACCTGGCCCCCCCGCTGTGGTCTAGCGGCTAAAGTACTCCGATGCTGACCCGCAGGTCCCGGTATCGAATCTCGGCTACGGCGGCTGCATTTTCCATGAAAGCGAGAATTCTGTAGGCCTGTGTGCTCAGAGTTCGACGTATGTTAAAGAACACCAGGGGGCCGAAATTTATGGAGCCCTCCACTACGACATCTCTCATAATTTTATGGTAGTTTTGGGACGTTAAACCCAACGTATCAATGAGCCGCTGAACCTGATTATTATTTTACTTAAATGTAATAGTGCTGATACCTACGCGCATGAGAAAGCATGTAAAGTAAGGACTTCGTAAGAACACGAATAGATGCTAAAATCAAAACATTTAGTGAAGATAATACTAGATGACCCACCCTGACGGTCGTAGAATTTGCATTTGCCTCAATTTAAAACAAAACAATCAGGCAAGTACTTTTCAAACAAGAGCGTCTATGGCATTTCTCCACGCCGTACGCCGACCAGTGTCAATAAAGCACTGTCACTCAGACAGAACTAAATTACAGCATTCTTTGCGAGGTATTATAAAGCCTGAGTGCTACAAACACGTCATGAGTATTGGTGATCAGAGTTTGCTTTCGTCGGAAAAGTAGCAAGATATTGTGCGAAAGGCACCGTAATAAATTTCTGGAAGGGTCAGCTTAGGTTGCTTATAGTATTCATTTAGAAACAAAAATGAATAAATAAACAAAAAGGTGGTGGTTCTAACTACATAAGCGGGGTGGGGGGAGGTAATGGACTGCAAGGGGAATTAAGGGGAAAGTTTTTTTCGTGTAGAAAGTTAGGTGGGAAAAGTGCGCACTCTTGTGTACAAATTGACTGAAAAACATTACAGCTTGAATGGAGCAAAGAGAGCGACGCCTAGTTGTCGTCTTGGCTAGGAGCGCCGTAACGCCATGAAACAAAGCAACATGAGAGGCCACCTGATAATGACAAAACGAGCATACGCACCGCAGCAGGCTTTACGTCATTATATCGCACCTCCGTGCATTCTACCACGCGATCTCATGGTCTGCATACTTTTTCTCACGCCTGTACATATGCTAATCATGAGATATTAATTATTCCACCTAGCTAACTGTTACAGAACAAGTTGAACTCCAGGGTCTTTCATCACTGCCTTGAAAGTTAGCGTTCGAAAAGTGCTTTCTAACTAAAAAATAAAGTAAAGAAAGCACAAAATTTTGACATAAGGGTGGAGTTTTGGTGGACGTGGTAGCGTCGCAAGAAGTGAGCAATGAGCCGCGTGGGTATATATGGTGACCGCAATCAACAAAGTTAGAATACACCGCTAGAAGTGGTGTTCACCAGAAAATTCCAACACCACTCCGCATCACTTTCCTTCAGTACGGCCATGCCTATGTTGCGTCTATAAGGCTTCGATTGTGCACAGAGGCCCAAAACTGTTTTAGGTCTTCCAGGCATTGTGCTATCTATGCCTTAATGGTATTCCTTACCACTGTGTTGATAACAAAAGCGCCGCATCACCTGTTCCCCCAGAAAGTTTTTATGAGACAAAGTGCCGCAGCACACACGAACAGACCAAAACTATCTTCATTGCTATATTTTCTTACATACTGCACAGCTTGTCTTATTAAGGTCAGATTCAATTAGGACCTTAATTAGGAATTTCTTTTAAACATGAAACAATTAAGAGCAGTACTCGTATGAGGAACATCGCTAATTTGTCAATAAATCAATCATATCGCATAAACCGACACACCGAACATGGGGCAGTTCCTCGACCACGCACAAACTACGGTTTTCAAACACTTTCCTACCGCTTTCCTACAATGCTAAACAAATATAAATTAAGTGATGAACACATACGTCATATTCACAAAAAAGAGAATGCTTCAACTAATTTTATAAACACCAATGTTTGTTGTTTATACTTGTGTCTGTTGAGAATGTTTGTTTCTCACTTTTTTGCTTCTTCTCTTATCGCTTTGCTTTTTGTATTTCTATTTTACTATCGTGACAAGTAAGAGAGAGAGAGAGATAAAGATGCAAGGAAAGGCAGGGAGGTTAACCAGACGCACATCCGGTTTGCTACCCTGCACTGGGGAAGGGATAAAGGGGAGAAAAGAGGTTGCAGAAAAATGAGAAGGTACACACAATCACGAGCACACTCGGGGAGCACACACAGTCTACAGGCGGTCGCTCAGGTTTGTTGACTTAAGGTAAAGTAGCAGTGATTTAAGTAAGAATGCTTGTTAATGTTTGCTTCTGCTGTTATTGTTTTAGAAGGTGGGACTAGTCAAGCTGCCTACATGCATCTTTTATCCCACCATCCTTGTTGTTTAAACATGTTTTGATATATTTGGCATTAAAGTTTACTTCATTGCACTTCACTTCAACGAGAAAAAAATGGCTCGCACAAGATAAATGGTTTTCACCGGGGGAGGCTTTATTTCTTCGAGAGTCATATAATAGCATAAATAAGAAGTTCCATAATGGTCTTAAGAAACGTACGGTTCCACAATTACTGTAATCTGTTCTGTTTTAGTACAGAGCACGTGATAAAACTGTGTGTGCGTGTGCGTGTGTACATGGACGATTTCAACATTATTCACGGTGAGATGAACAAAATCTCCGTAGCAAGAAATGTGAACTTACGCTTTCTAATGCCATTATGAATCATGGCACCTTAAGAACGCCAACAAACGGATGGTCTCCAAATTAAGTTAAGCCTGTAGCATAACGCAACGTGAATTCATAACGCTGAAGTCCATACGTAATCTATCAAACTCTCACCTGGCTGATATAACCGTCACGCTAATCTCACACTCAACGAAGAAGGAAGCACGCTTCGAGCGAGCTGTCACCGTAAGTCTTTGCAAAACCTTGTGGGCACCGTGATCAGTCAAACGTTAATGGAATTTCGTTGTCCCTAAAGCTCCTCGGAGTAAGCAGAAAGAAAGATACTGTTCCTTTTTTTTTTGGTGCAGTCGCATGACGTTGATGGATTCACTCTGCTCATATTCGGTTGCAAGCTTCCGACTTTCCACCCATACAGCTTTTTACTTTTTTCTATCTTGCGAAATTAGGCCAGTACCCAGGAACTGCAAATCTATAACCGTGTTCTCTGGGAACTTGTGAGAAGCTGCTATGCCTGATAGGAAGAGGTAAACAAACACAGCTGCAATAAGCTATTTTCACCAGCGGAAGTCTTGGGAAGAACTCAATGTCAATCGTGCCTCCACAGAAGACTAGAAGTTGAAAGTTATCTCTTTTTTTTTGTCAGTCAATGCAAAGGAATCGCGGATCACGAGTCGGGGCATCAAGTGCCACTCTCAAGTACCGTCCTACTTTTCTACGTCTGAGGGCGCACCATCTTCGGTTTTCTCTGCCGCTCGAAGGAGGGCACAACAACGGCACCATGTGGTGTTACGTAACGTGACATGGTGCCATAATTTGTTACATCATGACGAACTAACTATTTTTGCAATCTTTGACGTCTTACTGACGTCAAATGGTGCCGTAAACTCGCGAAATATTTGCATTCGACGTCCCCGGTGGCGCGGGTCTATGACAACCGACTGTGAAATTTTCCATTTGATGAGGCAAGTAAGGCTTTCGCCTCTTAATGTTTTCGTCAACAATCAATAACCGGTGGATAGAATATAGTTAAGCCCTCACGCCAGCTTTTGCTTCCGGGCTGCGTTAGGAATTTTTTCATAGATCCTTAATCGCTGATGTGATGTTGTCACCTATCACGGGCGGAAACCGCAGTTTCATTTACGCAACAAAAAGATGCATGCAGCGTTTATATATATATATATATATATATATATATATATATATATATATATATATATATATATATATATATATATATAGATATATATATATATATATATATATATAGGATATGGCACAACGGGAGCGTTGTCAACAAGGATAAATATATTTATTTCCCAACAGTTTCGGGAGGGGACCTCCCTTCATCAGGGGATGAGTTATACTGACATGAACTTCCTTGCTGCCGCGTCCCTCTCGCCTTGAAAGACGTTTGCGAGAGTGAGAGGGAACTGGAAGAAGGAAAAAAAAGAGAGAAAAAAGACGAAAAAAGAAAGAAAAGAAAGAAAGTAAAAAACAGGAAGAACCACTGTCAACACTGAAAACGAAGCCAACTGTCCGTCCACATCCACCTACGGTTCATATCACGTGCTGTTCAGTTCTTGGCGTGTGTCGGGCCACCCAAGATTGTCGCCGCGGTGCCGGGAGGGTCCGGGACGGCGTGCCTAAAGAAAGGGGTTTCCCCGTAATTGGTCGTTTGGTCGTTCGGCGGGCGGCGGGCGGTGTGTGTAAAGGAAAGGTTTCTCGTTAATGGGTCGGTCGGCTATTTACCTTTAATCTTCGTCCGTTTCCCTTCAACGGTCATGAAGTGGTAGGCGAACGTAAACACTTTGTATGTGCATGTGAAAAAAAAAAAGAGGACAGTGTACACGTACGAGTCAGTCAGAAAAAAGCATGGTCTCCAGCTATCAATCTTTGTCACCAATTTTCTCCTGGCTTACTTCTCGGAGGCAGTTGAGTTTTCCGGGGTCCTCATTGATACCGGCTACTAATGTACGAAATTTGAAAATAAAATATGCCTCACGCTGTTCGCGCTCGCGTCTGTTTGAAAAACCGGACTGCAAAAGAGTTACGCTAATATTTTTAAAACTGTGGTTTGGCAGGCGCAGATGTCTAGATAAAGGTAGCTTCGGCAGTGAAGTGGCGTGGTACCGGTGATTATTGAACCGCAGCCGAAATGGCGTGTCTGTTTGGCCGATATATTCTTGTCCGCAGATGTTGCAATGTAGCATGTATATTACGTTACTGGAGTCACAATTAAGGCTTTCAGTTATGCAGAATTTGAAATCCGAGAAGTTCGCTTTGGATTCACGTGTTGTGAGCATCTGTGGGCATACCTTGCATCGAGATTTTCCGCAGGGATGGCACCCTGATTGAATTTTGGGGGTGTTTGTTTTTGCCCTGACAAGAATGTCCTTCAGATTTTTATCCCGGCGGTACACCACGTGAGGTGGCTTCGCGAAAATAGAAGTTAGTCGTTCGCTTTGCCTGATTATGTTGAAATGGCGGGAAAGTATGTTGTTGATTCGTGGCGCTGATGAGGAGTAAGTTAGTACAAGGTTCGTTTGGGAAGTCGTTTTAGGTACTTTGTTTGGTCCCTTAATTATATCATTCCTGTTCACGTTGCGAGCACGTAGTATGGCATCGTCAATAATGTCTTCCGGATAATTTTGTTTCAATAAGGAATGCTTTAGGTGTTCCGCGTGTCTGTCAAATTCCCGCATATCGGTGCATATTCTTCGGTACCGGTAGGCCTGAGAATATGGAATACCCGTTTTGCAATGCTTTGGGTGGCTGCTGTTGAAATGTAGGTACATTTGACGGTCTGTAGGCTTTTTGTAAAGGTTTGTTGACAAGCGGTCATTTTCGACCGTGACAGTAACGTCCAAAAAGTTCATGCTAGTTTTGGAAATTTTGTGCGTGAATTTTATTGACGGGTGGCATTTGTTAAAATCCTCTATGAAGCGGAAAAGACTTCCCTCATCATGGTTCCATATCATAAAAATATCGTCTAAGTATCTTCTGTAGTAGAAAGGTTTCAAGGTGCGTCCCTCAATGAATGGGATTTCAAGTGAAGCCATAAAGGTGCTCGCGAAGTTTGGGGCCATTTTCGTGCCCATTGCAGTGCCACTGACCTGAAGGAAATGCTTGCCGTTGAACTCAAAATGGTTATAATTTGGTACAAGTTCAAGAAGTGTAAACAGTACCTCGCCACTTACACTAGTTGATGAGTCAGATTTTACATATTCAGAAACCATAGCCGCTATTCCGTCATGGTGGGGTATGTTGGTGTACAGTGAGCAGACGTCCATGGTCACCAGAAAACTGCCGCCTGGGATGTCGAGACTTGAAGTTTCGCAGATGAAGTGGTTTGTGTCCTTTAGGTAATAGGGAAAATTTGGGGGGATGTTTTTTATTAAGGAATTGATGAATTCTGATATATTTTCTGTTGATGTGCTGTTACTGGATACTATCGGACGTCCCGGATTACCTGCCTTGTGTATTTTGGGGAGTAAATAGAATCGACCGGGAACAGAGTGGGCCGGTAACATTGCTTTTAACATTTTGCCGGTAATTTTCTCGTCCCGGCGGAGATTGTTTAGGGTTACTTTTATCTCCCTTTCGAATTCGGGAGTCGGGTCCGTTGGAAGTTCTTTGTAGAATTTTGTGTCTGATAGCTGTCTTTCCCCTTCCTTTAAGTAGTCCGACGTATTTAGAATTACTATGCAGCCTCCTTTATCAGCCGGTTTGATAGTAATTCCAGTGTTTTTTCGTAGTTCATCAAGTGCCCTTCGTTCTGACTTTGATATGTTGTTTCGAAATGGCCGATTTTTTCCATACGCTCTGAGGATATCTTTTTGAACTGCTGATATATACATATCGAGGTGTTTGTCCCTCTGCTCACCCGGACACCATGATCCGTCACCACCAATCACTCTATTCTCGTTCGTACAGTCCTTGCGATCATGAAAGTATTCACGGAGGCGGAGATTACGCGCAAAGTTATCGAGGTCTTGGTACAGTTCAAATTCATTGAATTTACCGGATGATGGACAAAAGGTCAAGCCTCTCGACAAAAGTTGAAGCTGAGCGGGTGTGAGTGTTGTGTTTGACAGATTGAGTACATTTTCCTCATAAGTTTTCGGCTGCTCTTGGCTATCACGTGGCACGGGAGTGTCGGCGTCATATTCGAGAGTAAGGATGTTTTGATTAGGATTGCACTGTGGTTCTGAGTTCCCATTTTTCTCCTCAAAGTTAGGTTGAGGTACGGGTGGTCCCTGGTGTTCTTGTACGGCCTCATTCCTATTTTCCTGTTGCAGAGCAGTGGAGCTACTGCAATCCCGCTTGAATTTTCTATCTTTTACTACTGAAATTTCGCCTCTCTTCTTTAGTTCATATCTTTCCAGTTCTCTTGCCTCATGCTCTCCGAGATTAGATACCAATTTCTGCGTGGCCTCCGTGACACTGTGTTCGGCGGCCTTACGCTCACAATGGTCAATAGCATCACACCGCAGCCTGCTGGCTAGTGGTTCTATATGTAAATCCAAAGTATTGTTTGATTGTGGGCTGCCGCAACAATGAATAAAACACCAAGGGACATTTTCCACGTGTAAAGCTGTATCGATTCCCCGTCAAGTCATGCGGGGCAACCGAACACAGCAAAGTTCGCGAATCATAGAGCAAGCATGACACGAGAGCCCGAAAAAGTAAGGCGAGCACTTCAACTCTACTCGCAGTGGTTAATGCTCAGCTTACTGCTTCATGGCGTGGTTAGTTGTCATGCTTCCACGGCACGGAGCACACGACTCGAGAAATTCTTGGACGTTTCACTGCCATGATCGTATAGGTTTAGTTTATACTTATTTTTAGCTCGCCGCAAACGTTTGCACAAGACAGTACAAGGCTGCTATATCTAGATATCACATCAAAAGAACAAATATATTATTTTCAAAAACGTCAACGCAGCACATCGATGTAGTAGTTTGTTTCATGTTGGCAGCATGAGACGTACCTCTAGGCATACGGCGTACGCGGTATATGTCACAGACATGAGATGATGAATTTCGCAGTGACTTGGACATCCTTCTCTTCTGTCATCTGCCCAACATCATTTACGTGACCAACGAGCTTTACTCCTTAGGTTAGATTCGCTTCTCGGAAAGAAACGTGGAAAGCAGAGAGGAAAGAAAGAGGAAATAGTATATAGAGATGATAAAGAAGTAAATTCAAAGATTTTTGCAAGGTGCGATTGATGTACTAGGAACCATTTTCTAAGGCTGAGTTTCGTATCCACTCAGCTCTCTAGGCGTTCTAGCAGAACTATTTGTGGAAACCACATGAATGCGCTGCAATGGGCGGGACAACTGGAAGAAGCAAGAGAAAGGTTAACAGAAATAAACAACTCCAATTATCAACAACGTTCGAGTGGGTGGTATTGCACGACGATAGCAAAAAACAGCGCCTTAATGACGGGGACAAGAAAACACCCACACAACCCCACACGATGCGCTCATGTGATAACGTGTCTTTCAAGCACTGTTTTTTTAATTAGAAAGAAAGAGGTAGAAAGAAATAGAAAGAAACAAAAAGAGAGGAACAAAGACAGAGAGAGAGTATCAACTTGGGCTTCTGGACCCGACTTGGTTTTCAAGGGTCAACTACCAATCCCTGTGCTTACGTGGTTATATAAGGACTTGAGTGGCTATATATAGAATGTATGTGGTATGCTGATCAGCTTGGGAATGCCACCTATGCCCGCTGTTCTTTCAGGCTTGGCACCCCTTATTTGAAGATTACTATTTTTCTGGGCTGTGTTTCTACTGTAAAGAATCATATATTATTGGGGCACTATGCGGAACAATATAGAGATGGCCGGAGCCAGAGAGAAGGACTAAATTACACCATGGCGTCTTAACTAGTTCTATCTGAATGAAACCATTGAGGTCATTATACATTAAAAAACACCTTCGAAGACCTTGTAAGCTTAGAAACTTGGTAATTGCAATCAAGGCGACATGAATGGCGCTCAATCAGCAAAATTAAACTAGTGAACTGCGTCTTCAATTCATTGGAAGGTACGTGACACTTACCCTTTGCGCCAGCATATCTGTTTGATAATTTTCACAGCAAGAATTGGTGATATGATAAACGAATGCAGTGTTTTTCATAAACTCCATGACGTGCTTTCTATATTAATCGTCTAATGAGTAAAAAGTCAATTCATGGCCTCTATATAAACACATCTTCAGTGCTTAGCGCACATATAATAATAAACATTTCTGGGAAATGGCGTGTCTTCACCATGACCCATCATTGAGCACGCCACGGTGGGATAATTTTGATTATTTGCGACCACCCGGAGTTCATAAACTTGCACTTGAATCTAAACACAGTGATGCCATTTCATGCGGCATCTATCGAAAGGTGGTTGACGTGGCCAGAAACTAAGGTCATGCTTTACTACGCACGATTTAATCGATTAGTCCTTCTCGGAAGAAGTGAGGAGTGAGGGGCCGTCAAGAACGTGAGAAGTGGGAACACCAAGAGAGCACTGCCCCACAACTGTGAAGCATGCCTCCCGTCCAGGTCGAGGTCATTTTGAAAGAATGTTTGCTTGGTGCTGCAATATTTCAGGCTCGCAGACCCACAAATAAGGCAGCTCAGCAGCGTACCATTAATCAGTGACGTCTAGAAAAGCGCGGTAGACAATGAAAAGCTGAAATGTCTCGGACTTCGTGACCACTGGACATGTCTGACAGTGGGACTTAGACAGAGGGCGACACAACGGAAGACCATGTTCTGTTTGGGAGATAAACTGCCTGCGACGTCTTGTGTCGCATTCCCGTCGTCTACTGTCACTGCAGCTCCCGACGATGAGAGATTGCGCTCCCGCGAACAATTCTGCAGTGACGTCGTGGTTCTGACAAAAAAAAGAAATAAATAAGGAGCTTGGCATCCAACGTTCTCCTTTTTTCAGGTCTCTTGATCAACTGATGCTAGCAGAACACAGTTGCAAGACGGTGGATTACTGACCTTTAAATAAATGCCACATTGCTTCGTCAGAGTACGCACACACACACACAAAAGCATGGAGCAATAGGACATTTAGAACGCATCAAAGCTTCACTTCCAGGGTGGGAACATTATGACAGGCAGGACGTTTCAACTATAGGTAATCAAGAAGAGTTTGTAGTCAATGCTTGTGTCCAAGTTAGGCTTTAAATATATTGCTATTTTCGATAAACATACCTTTAAAGGAGAATATTGGACAGTGTTGCTGCGTTCTGGAGCTTATATACGAGCTACTTTTCAATGTGCTAAAAATTATGACATCTCGCAAGAATAAGGCTGCAGCGTTTAGGACAGCTGACAGCACAGGTTGAAGAGCCGCTCACCAGGTCCCATACCAAATTTTAGTTAGACCGTGGAAGTTGTTGGGTGTCCAATGAGAACCATTTTGGCAGGAAAAAATTTTGAATCGGTTCATTGAGCACACTAAACTTTTTAGGGGCGAATCTTTTTATTGCGGCACCCGTTTGTCCCTCGTAGCCGTTGTAGTGAGTAACAAGTATAACATATTGACCTCCAAGGTGGTGCCGGGGAGAGATTTCTTCTGTGTGTTGTTGAACAATAAAAGATAAAGCTCAATGTACATGCCAATAGCAGCTAAGGGGGAATAATAGACAGGAGCAATTGGCTTTTGGTTAAGGCGCACGCTCCGATCCCCATTGGCAGCCATTGGCATGTACATTGAGCACTATCTGACAAGAAAAAGTTGCTACATTATACTCACTGGGTGTGACCTCAGTTTAAGAAAGGTTTAGCGAGCGTTGAGCGGCAGTGCCATGAATACAATGAACTAGTATATACCATGAATGAACTCAAAGTGGTTAAATGTGGGAAGTGGATACGAAGCGCAAGCCGTAAGAAAGTAAAAGCCGAATTCTCCTGTCTTTCATTTCCCATTACCAGCCATTGGCATGTACATTGAGCACTATCTGACAGGAAAAGGTTGCTACGTTATACTCGCTGGGCGTAACCTTCTTGGTTTTAGAAAGGTTTAGCAAGCGTTGGGCCGCAGTGCCATGAATACAGTGAACTAATATATACCATGAACTCGAGGTGTTTAAAGGTGCGAAGTAGACCCGAAGCGCAAGTCGTAAGAAAGTGTGCTTGTGCCACCTCTCGTTTAGGCCTTGGAATGTCCGCTGTATAGCGTTGCTTCTATATGGGGAATATATGATGAAAAGATGCGAGATGGTGGTACTTGGAGTGTTGAATAGATGGACTAACGGACACACAGACAGATGCATTGATGGACGCATGAACGGACACAGGGACGGACGCACGAACAGACGCACGCACGAACAGGCGGATGGACGCACGGACGGTCACACAGACGGACGCATGGATTGACGGAAGCAAGAACAAATGGACGGACGAATGCTTCCCCCACTCTCCATCATTCACTCCGTGGATATGCTGCCATTTTTTTTTGAAGCAGCGAGAAAGGAGGATGGCAGGAGGTGAGCTCTAAACCTTTGCCGCTCCTGTGCGTAGCCTTTGCAAGCCAAATCTCTTCCCTACTCTCTCTGACATCCGACCAACAGGTCACGTGCGCATGACGTACGCGAACAAGCCCAACTTCCGACGCGAGCGGCGTTTATTTAAATGAGAAGCATTTCTTAGCAATCTTCAGCGACTTTGAGCGTATCTATCTATCTATCTATCTATCTATCTATCTATCTATCTATCTATCTATCTATCTATCTATCTATCTATCTATCTATCTATCTATCTATCTATCGATCTATCGATTTATCTATCTATCTATCTATCTATCTATCTATCTATCTATCTATCTATCTATCTATCTATCTATCTATCTATCTATCTATCTATCTATCTATCTATCTATCTATCTATCTATCCTATGTAGCTGCCTACAGCTTTTAGCTCTCCTGGTCGTTTCAATAATGGTATCGATACCAAACCTGGTATGGCATAACATGACTGTATGAAGAACATATTTGGTTAGTCATAACATGAAAATCATGACAAGTCATCATTTACATTTCATGGTCCTGGAGCTCCTGCGGTGGTTTTGTTCACATAGCATGTTGCAAACTGGTATGGTATGGCATGATTGCATGGCGAACACAAGCGGACCCTAATATGAAGCTCATGACGTGCGTGTCATGTAACAACATGACTACGTGCCACGCTCATGATGCGCTCGGGGCCGTTTTGCTAGCGTCACATATACTAAATTCGGTATCATAATACGTGAATGGATGACGAAGGTGTGTGGCTGCAGCAAATACCGTAATCATGAAATGCGTGTCATGTAATAACATGACTACATGCCATGCTCATGATGTGCTGGCGGCCGTTTATCTAGCTCCACTTATACCAAATTTCGTAATACGGGACGTGAATGGATGATTAAGGTATGATACTGGTGCAATAAAGATAAACATTGATGATTGATTGATATGAGGTGTTTAACGTCGCAAAACCACCATATGGTTATGAGAGACGCCGTAGTGGAGGGGTCCGGAAATTTCGACCAGCTGGGGTTTTTTAACGTGCACCCAAATCTGAAAACACGGGCCTACAACATTTCCGCCTCCATCGGCAATGCTCCTGCCGCGGCCGGAATTCAATCCCAGGCCCTGCGGGTCAGCAGCCGAGTACAACATGATAAACATGGGATTCGTGTTATGTAAAAACATGACCATATGTCATGCTCATCATGCGCTGAGGACCAGTTCTCTAGCTTCGATTATACCAAATTTTGTGTTACGGGACGTGAATGGATGACGAATGTATGATACTGGTGCAAACATGATAAACATGAGATGCGTGTGATGTAACAACATGACTACATTCTACGCTCATGATGCGCTCACGGCCGTTTTCATAGCTTCACTTGTACCAAACTCGGCATTACGCGACGTGAATGGACGACATAGGTAAATGGCACATCCAAACATGATAATCATGACATGCTCGTCATGTAACAACTTGACTATACATGCCACACTCGTGATACGCTGGCGGCCGTTTCGCCGGCTTTACATATGCCGAATTTTCTGTTACGTGACGTCAACTATTGATGAAGGTATGTGACTAGGGTACACATGATAATCATGAGATGCATGTCATGGGAGAACATTACTACATACCACAATAAAGGTGCCAATACATTTCGACGTGATGCGCGATGCGGTGCGCGTCCTCACGAGCGTTCATTTTGTCGCGTCACGCAGCGTTGCCACGCCAGGCGCTGGTCTTGCCACATATCCCCAGGCCTTTCCTTGCATCTTTATCTCTCTCCAGGTGTGGGCCGCGCTGCGTTGCTTTGACGCATGCGCGTTTCGGCACGTCCGGCGTCCCTCTGTCACGAAAAGAGGGAGACGCAGTCTTGTCTGAGTGACGCATCAGCGCGAGCATGTCGCATTTCGCGCCGGTTGCTTCCGGGCGGCGCCGATGAACGCTGGTTGTGCCGGTCGCGCCTGGCGTCAGAATGCTCGCGTTTTGCTAACGTAGTGTCGCTGTGACCAGCGTGCACGCGCGTCAACGCTACATCGGAGTATATTGGGCCCTTCATGATGCACTCACGGCCGTTTTGCTAACTCCATATATAGCAAATTTGGTGTTACGTGACGTTATTGGTTGACGAAAGTATATGACTGGTGCAAACATGATAATGCTGACAAGCGTGTAATTTAAGAAAATGACAACATTTCATGCTCATTGAGTGCTAGCGGCCATTTCGCCAGCTCCACATAAAATGAATTTGGTATCACTTTCATTTCATTTTTCATTTTCATTTTATTTTATTCGGACATTTCCGCAGAAATGCCCACGAAGGGGGCAAAAGGAGAGTGTGTCTCCTGACTTGGCCCCTCTTCGTGAGGCACCTCGGGCAGGTAGAGCAGGACAGTACAAAACACCATAACATATTTTGAAATACAATACAAGTTGAAAAACAGTGAATACTATAAATATTACATACATTACATATTTCCTTTACATACACTGTAGACTTGTGTTCTGTTTGACGTGAATAGATGTCGGAATTAAATGACACATCCAAACATGATAATCAGGACACGTAAGTCATGTACAGCATAATTTACCTCCATTTTGTAAAATTGTGCTGATTTTAGAGTGACATATTAACCTTCCTCATTCGTGCTTCGCATATCAGTGACTTTACCTGTACGTGGGATCTGCCATTTTTTTTTAACACGAATGTGTTTTAAGCCGGTGCTCATCAAAACTTTAGCGACGTATTACCATCTTGGAAATGACGTCAAAAGTACGCACGATTACAGAAAAATGGCAGGATATCCACGGGGTGAATGATGGAGAGTGGGGCGAAGTATCCGTCCGTCCATTCGTTCTTGCTTCCGTCCGTCCATGCGTCCGTCTGTGTGACCATCCATGCATTCATCCGCCCTGCCTTGCGTACGTCTGTAAGTGCGTCCGCACGTCCATCTGTGCGTCCGTCCCTGCGTTCGTTCGTGCGTCCCTCCGTCGGTGCGGCCATCCGTGCGTCCGTCCATGCATTTATCTGTGTGTCCGTTCGTCCACCTATTCAACACTCCTAGTACCAACAGCTCGCATCTTTTCATCATATATTCCTCATTAGAAGCACTGCCATCCAGCGGACATTCCAAGGACTAAAGGAGAGGTGGCACACGCACACAATGTTCTTACAGCTTGCGCTTCGTGTCGACTTCCCACCTTTAACCACCTCGAGTTCATGGTATATACTAGTTCACTGTATTTATGGCACTGCGGCCCAACACTCGCTAGACCTTTATAAAACCAAGGAGGTTACGCCCAGCGAGTATAACGTAGCAACCCTTTGTGTTCAGATGTGGCTCAATGTACATGCCAATTGCTGCTAATGGGGAATGAGAGACAGAAGAATTCGGCTTTTAGTTAAGGTGCACGCTGCGAGTCTTTTATTGTTCAACAACGCACAGGAGAAATCTCCCCCCGGCACCACCTTGCAGGTCAAAATGTAAGACTGACTTCGCACTACGATGAGGGACGAGCGGGTGCCCCTTTAAGGAGCTTCGCCCCTAAAAAATAGTTTCGTCATTTGAAGTCTAGCTCATGACATCTGGGCCCGCGGCATCACATGATGAGCACGCCATCCACTGCGCTACGGCCACATAATTTGTAGGTTTTGAAAATAGACCTTTTATATCTACCACTGTCCTCTCATAGCGTTCCTGATGAAGCGCGCTAAAGCATCATGACCTTGACCTCTGCGATTAGTTACTTCAACGCATCACTTGTATGCGTCTGTTCCAGTATGTGCGTTTTCAAAAAGGCAATGCCATTTCGCCAATGCCTACACATATCATCAGATGTTGACCTTACGCCCCGCCACGGTGGCCTAGTTGCTAAGGTACTCGGCTGCTGACCCGCAGGTCGCGGGATCAAATCCCAGCTGTGGCGGCTGCATTTCCGATGGAGGCGGAAATGTTGTAGGCCCGTGTACTCAGATTTGGGTTCACGTTAAAGAACCCCAGGTAGTCAAAATTTCTGGAGCTCTCCACTACGGCGTCTCTCATAATCATATGGTGGTTTTGGGACGTTGAACCCCACAAATCAATCAATCAATGAGGTGTTGATCTTACGACAAGCGTGAGCGTTGCTCATAGAATCCATCTATACCGTAAATTGCTATAGGCGCCGTTCAGTCGAGTTTTCCAGTCTGACTGCAGCACCGAATACATAGCCTAGTGGATAAAAAAAAAACAACCTTGGAACGGTCTCAACGAAAATGAAATGTGACGCGCGCGTTTCCATCCCGCATCTGTCAGTGGATTGTGGCCGGGATACATGGGAAACACGAGCATGCGTCTATTTTTTTCGTGCCCCTAAAACACCAAATGCCAAAGACATTGAGACGGGGCAGAGGGAGCAATGCAGCTTCCTCTGGTGCCTATGCAACGCCTGCCGCCTTTGCCTGGCTTTAACTCCAGGTTGGTCAGCCCGTGAGTGAATGCAGCCGGACAAAGATAGGGCATGACGCACTTCCTTCTGGTCAGGCAATGAGATTCAATAGCTCCAATATACCGCGAGTAGACGACCTTACCCAAGGTCAGTGTCCGGTCAGTCATACTCTGTCACATCACTTCCACCGCACTATTCGCACCGTTAACTACTACAGCTACCGGAATAATCCATGATGACAGGGACATGTTTAATCATTGATCAAGCGCTAGTAATGGACGTTTGTATTCAGGATGGAGACGTATTTTTAATTGCTAAATTAGATGCATCCACATAACGTGTTGCTATCAACTCCAACACACATTGCAGAAAAGCACTTATATCAGTGTACTGTGAACATTAAAGTACTTCTGTGAGGAGACCTGTTACTTTCGTGATTTGCCGATTGCTCTGACGGAGGGTCGAATTTTGTTTTCGTTACAAGGTTCAATCTCATACCGCACATGAAACGTTTGATAATTTGGGTCATCTCGTAAATTTAAAGTCTAAATTTTATAGGTTAAAGTTCACTGTAACACTTTACTCGTCAAAATATTAAATTTATTAAGAAGAAAGATGAAGAATGTGGTAATAGAAAAAAATATTGATTGTGATGAACCATGATTCATTTCGTGTAAGGCCTGTGTGACGTATTTTGAGTGTAACGAGTCCCAAGTTCGCGTACATAAGGTGATTTTCATACGCCAAGTTGAACCTCGCTAGCAGACGTACAAATGCGTACTAGTATGGTCTAGATAATGTATGCTACAGCATGGTATTCATCGAACCCAGTGAATATGAACATATACCGCCCATCGAATATGGCGAGCTCAAAACTACAGGCACGATTAATATCTTTGGCTCGTATATTCATTCGCCGCTAGATTTCAAGGTCACTCTTTTCACATGAGTACAGGGAAATTTCGTGAAGAGTTTGTACGACATTTTTTGAATAAATTTATGTTTTTACAGCAGGTCACCCACCAACTCTTTCCAGTGCATCGCATAGCCATACTTATGGCTTCAGTGAACCAGAAGACACCAACAAGAATGATTATTCCTTTGTGGATCAATAATTTATAGAAAAAAATATGTTTCACAATGCACGCTCACTGCTGCAACTCTGTAAATGTCATTCTTCAAGCAAGTTTGAAATGAAGACTTCGTTGTATTGCGGCAAGGCCAGAGGCGCAGAATCACTGAAAGACAAACTGCCGAAAGAGAGACCCGTATTCAAAAATCATTCGCTATGCCAAGAAATGTACATACT
This sequence comes from Rhipicephalus microplus, assembly GCF_043290135.1. Classification (NCBI taxonomy): domain Eukaryota; kingdom Metazoa; phylum Arthropoda; class Arachnida; order Ixodida; family Ixodidae; genus Rhipicephalus; species Rhipicephalus microplus. The sequence continues at coordinate 110,220,239 of NC_134704.1, forward strand.
TGAGCCTCCGCTGCGCAATACACAGTGCCATTATCATTGGTACTTTCTTTTTTACGGACATTTTTAGCGATGTATTTCGCATTCATCATCTGGTAACACCAGCGGAGACTTCTCAGTCTTGTTAATTGCACTGTCCTGTTTTGATGAAAATGGCTGCAGAAGTTTCTCTACTGATACGTGATATGTGAGATTATGTATTTGTCTATTTAGTGGTACATTATGAGGATGGCATTTGAGGGATCAGAACCCCAAGCTGCCTATTTTCTTCTCCTTTATATTGGTTATGGCTGCATAAATACCGTTTTTAATTCTAATGGTGAACCACAGGTCGCGGGATCGAGTCCAGGCCTCAGTGGTCAATTTTTCGGTGGCCGTAGAAGTGCCAGATGCCTGTGTATATAAATGTAGGTTCGTGTTACCGATCCCCAGCTGGCCATAACTTACACCACATCTCTCATACATTACACCAAGGTTTTGGGGTGTTAAAGCTCGACAATCATTAACAATAAAATATGAACATCTTAACTTTTAATTTCTTACAACGACAAAACTTTGCTGTTGTCCTCTCTTAACACTGATGTTTCTAACTTGAAGGGCATGGTATTACTGAGATTGTTTATGATGTTTACCATTACCAGCCATTTCTTATGGTTTCACTGTCATAAATTTCAGGGAGTGTATTGATTGATCGTAAAAAGAGGCCTTCATTCACCGCACTTATCATACCAGGCCAACTTGGATAATCTTGCCATACGGGGGAACGCGCAAATGCTAACCACTGCTCAATTCACTCGACAAGGCACATAAAGTTTTCAGGTCGTCCCGTTAGGCTCCCGAATGACGTGCGTCGTGTGTCCAGTACATGCCATGTAAGCGCATGAGGCGTTCTTCCATAGTGAACCAGGCGCACATTCAGCGTTACTATCTATCTATCTATCTATCTATCTATCTATCTATCTATCTATCTATCTATCTATCTATCTATCTATCTATCTATCTATCTATCTATCTATCTATCTATCTATCTATCTATCTATCTATCTATCTATCTATCTATCTATCTATCTAATCTGCCATGGTGGTCTCCTTAGCTTGGGTCAAACTAAAAGTGGTATAGAAGGGCGTGAATGTATGACAAACATGTTTCGGAGGTGATGAAATCAATATTACCACTTCCCTGAGGCGTACGTCAAGAAATCATTTCCAGCGTCCACGCACAGCACATATCAGCATAATATGGCCCAATGTACGCAAGTACGCATCACAAATGATTATGTGCTGATCCCCATGGCAAGAGCATGGACTTTCCTGTGAACACTTTGAAAATGAGCCCTGTCAGGACTGAAAACCTTGACGCGAGAACGAGATGGATCTCTTGTCACAGAAAAAGTGCTACTAGAATTGGAGGTTTTATCGATGGGCACATAGGTATCCAAATGAAAGCGAAAAAAAATGCCACAGCTTGAGCCGAAAATGAGATCAGGTTTTCTGCGAACAGTCAAGTATTCCATTTCAAAATCACGCCAGTGCTCCAAATTGTTTAGAAAAAAACATACATGCTTCATCCTATCTTCACGACAATAAGGGCTAGTTTGATGTCATTATAGCGAGCTTTACATATATCTGACTCCAAATGTTACAAGTAAAGGCTTTAAGAATACATATACTAGTTCTACGCATGCTATGCCTTCTTTTTCCTGGAGGTATCCATTCTTGTGGTGATGAAAGTGATATATGAGCTCTAACGTGAGCGCTGTAGGTGGGACGGCCCTTCGCCAGCCTGAATATACCCGGTCTGTCTAGAAAACACATGATGCTCAACTAGTAAACTTACTACACACTTCGTACACAAACGAGCACGCTACGTTTCACTAAACAAAAAAAGAAAATACAGCACAGGTTGCATCCGACCAACTACATGCTTTGCATAAAACTAGTTCCGACAAATGTGAGATGTGCCTTATTTTTTACCGGTACTTATGATGTTTTCATAGAAATGTTTCGTTGTCAGTATTTCTGTGCCGTGATTTCTTTCATTTATCTATGTTATCAGTTTCGCTGCCTTTTTAAGTACAATTATTAAAATTTGACAGCCTGAAATTCAACTTCGGATGTGACCATCAATATAGCTTAGACGTAAGCACGGCTTCTTCACTTCCTAATTAGGGCCTTAAATAACAAAAGATACAACAGTTTCGGTGGAAGAGATTAAAGTCAAGTGCATTCTTCCGGGCATGCCAAGAACGTTTGGCAAACACCAATGAATGTCACGAGTTTGGACGGACTAACTCTGACTCATTGTTCTTTGTTTCCGTATACATTCACTGAGCACATTTCAAGCAGTTTGCCCCCTGAGCAGTTTGAAATACCAAACTCGGATTTAGTCATAAGGAATTCCTAACTTCTTCAAGTGTGCGTTCACCCTTCCTTCTCTGTTTAAGAGGGACAGCTGTCTTGCACTCTTCTGTACGAGACTTTCCCAAGTTCCGAACTTCTATCAAGATTACGCCCGGAAAAAGAGAAAGGAAGAGAAGTGCGCCGCAGGGCGATTAAAGCGACGTCCACGTCATATACTTCCACCAGGGGTTTTTTTCCTTATCACTATTGCCGACTAAATCTGGGCATCGCCTGTTTAGGTTGTCTTTGTTTAAAGAAAAAATTTATTTTGCGAAGTGATGCCGGGCAAAAAAATTCTTGAACGATGTCTCTTTTGAATGAAATATCATGCTTTCTAGTGATCGATGGTATATTTTAATGATGATGAGCAAGTAAAGTGATTACCGCGACTTCACTTCGGCATTGATATTACCTAAGCGTGGCTAATGGAAAAGATATTGCGTTGCCTCTACAAGCATAAAAAAAATTGGTAGATATTACGCCTCGAGGGAATCGGTTGCGTGTCGGTGGTTGGAGCAGACGGCTGCATTTGTACAGTTGTGAGTCAAGCGTTACGACGCCTTGCGACACCTTTTGAGAAACGTAGTAGTTGTGTTGAAGTTATTTGTGTGTTGTGGGCACAAAGTACCCATATGTATGTGGCAAGATAGACAGACAGGCAGACAGGTAATAGATATATATATTTAGGTAGATAGATAGATAGATAGATTGATTGATTGATTGATTGATTGATTGATTGATTGCTAACACCCTGGACAGACATATACTTGCTGACAGAGAAAAAATCAGTCCCCGGGGATGACCCGACATGCTAGTACAAGGGGACACCTCAGCACTCACTGAATCATCCAATCGATGTCTCACTCAGAAATTCTGCACGCGCTTCACCGCCTAAACGAGCGATGAGCCTCTGGTTCTTGTGGACTCACAAATAAACAGCAATCTAGATGAAGCTATTCGAATCATTATGAGCAAACAAAAACTATTTATTGTTTGCTGGCCTGCTACCCTATGAATGGAGAAGTGACGATGTAATTCTAATCCCCAAACACAGAAAACTGCTCCATTCCGAGAAATTGAGGCCATGTTTTCTTACTTCAGACCTCGGGGAGGTCGCAGAGGATGGCATTTACAAAAGGATCTCAGAGCACATATATGAAACAGCTTTTCTAGCCGCAATCTCATAGCCTTTCAAAACTATCAACTCAAGACGCCATGCTTCATATCAGGAGTGCCATCATGTATATTAAACTTAGGGTTGTAAAAGACATCCCGGCGCTCGAGCTAACCAAGGCCTTCGACACAGTCAGGCATGAACACAACCTCAACTAAATTTCAAATTGATATATCGGAGTAGACTACGACAACTATGTCAGATCGACGTTGGCTGACCGGACGGCTACCATAATTATCGAAAAAAACAGAAGCCGAAATCATAAGTTAGGGAACATCGGCAACACCTACAGTTCAGTGCATTCGCCGTTTTTTTTTTTTTTCAACATCGGAATGCAGGTTCTATTGAACCAATTCTGGAAAGTCCATGGGGTAGAATTACGCGATCTACGCGGATGACATTACAATCAGACCTGCAAGCAGCCCATTAGCCACTCCGGAGCAGAACCTAGAGGATGCTCTGTACATTACACAAGCTTTCCTTGGAAATATGTTGCTGAAGCTATCTACCGGCAAATGAAAGCTCCATCTCTGTAAACACAGCCGCAGGAAGGGACCATCCCGTTCAACTACACGCGAAGGACGGAGGCAGTATCTCAAGATGTAAAACGACAAGTTTCTGGACATGATTCTCGAGGCTTACAGCAGTGACAACGTGGAGCCTCAAAAAAACGTAAAGAGAAGAGTGCGCGCAACTTCACGAGGGTGACGAGTCTACAGCCGAAGGGAGAGTTCGAAAGGGGATAACCTCATTAAGGCATTTCACGCCTTTCTCATCAGCCACACAACGTACGTCGCCTCTTTCCTCAAATGGAAGACGAAGCTCAACAACATTGTTATACCGGTGTCACAAGGGCACTTTTAATCGCGATCAGGGTGATCCGGATTAGTTTTCTTGATCACGATTAGTTTTATGACCGCTACTACACGACCCAAGCTAATCCGGTTTGAGCTTGGGTCAGATGATATTGCACCAGGTGGCACTTGCGTGCCGTAAAACAGGTTGTTGTCAAAATTGAGCGTATAATATTTCTCTAGGGCCCTCTATCAGCAATGTCATTGGTTCAAGAACTGCTCAAACGTCAAAACATTGTGTGCCACTACAAAAAAAATTAATAACCTGTCATTTTATGCAGATTTTCCTGCTCTTACCTGTTTTGATGCGTGAGATTATCTCCACTTTATGTCTGATGGCAACCGCTCGAAGCTTTCTACTCGCAGCGATTCGGTAATCTCGCTGTACTCGCCTGCTAATTTTCACTTATGGATCCTCAGGTGTCCCAGCCGCTCCTGCCAGTGGTAAATTACTGTAAAGGTCTCTTCATTCGATCACGAAGTGCACGTACGCTACGACGTAGTCGAAAAGCTGGTGACATTCATGATCACTTCATGGTGCTCCAACTGCTCCGACGGTGTGAGAGTTGAACTTGTCGTTTGCTTATCGTCTGCTTCTCCCATCACTACATGCGGCCAATACGAATATTAAAATGTTAAATATTACCAAATTTTTTTCAATTGAAGCAGTTTCTAAATTTTTTCTTTTATAAACAAATCCTTTGCGTTTAAATCACTTTTTCAAGAACTATTCTTTCTTTTGCTTTCAACAAGCTCGGCCAGAGGTGCAGTCGGCACGAAATTGCTATATCTCATCCAGATCGCGATGCGTGCATCGCGATAGTTTTTATTTTGATCGAGCTTTATAGCGATTAAAAGTGACTTTGTATTAGCACCTCATCGGGATTGTGGTTAATCCGGATCAGCACTGTCCGTTTGACACCGGTATTACACCAATTAGAATGTCCGTGTGGACAATTACATGTCCGTGTGACACCGGTATTACACTAATTAGAACAGCACTGAAAATGTTCCTGGGCCTTCTTCACAACACTAGTACGAAATGCCTCAACTAATCGGGTGGGCACAATAAAGCTACCAAACACGTTTAGTAACAGCGGCACGCCTAGATTAGTCGGTGCGAACTGTCTAGGGTGGGCAAAGAGATTTCGTTAGAAGCCGACCCTCAGCTTCTCTCCATGACGCCAGAGAAGTACAAACTTTGCACAAACGCCACGAAAAGGATAACAGCTCATCCGATTTCCAGAAAAGAAAATCGGGGGATCCCAAATCTTCGCCTTTGAGATCTGAACGCAATAGCAAAATGCGGTCAAGATAGAAGTGCATACTTATGAATATGTTTTCTCTCTCTCTCTCTCTCTCACACACACACACACACACACACACACACACACACACACACACACACAAACGCGCGCACGCGGTTTGTAGATACAGGTTTTCGATCTAAAGCAAGAATCGCATGGCCGCCAACATACACGCTGCGCGCCTGTCATTTCAGAGGCTATAGTGTCACAATGCCTCACAGATGGCAGCACATTATATAGCGTTTGCTGTTTGTTTTATCGACGCCTCTAGAAAGGCACAATATTTTTCCCTCTACATGTACATAGTTGTCCAATCTTACAGCTGTCTGAAAGTTCCTGTGTTTTTAGCGGCGATGACTGCACTATCCCGGCCTTTTTTGACGTAGTTGGATGACCTCGCAACCGCGCCTACAAATCACCGAATTGCCTCGTTTTCATCGTGACACCTGTCAAAAAAAATGCATTAAGGAGACTGCTTCGGTTATATGACATTTATGTAATGTTTTTTTTTTCGAAGCAGCTGCAAGTAACATCGTGGCTTTGTGGTAAGACACCTGCTCGACATGCGAAAGGCCCGAGTTAGATCGTCAATGAGACCAAAAATATTATTCTTTATTTCAATTGCTTCTTTCTAGATTTTTCTCTAACGGACAATTTTTCACACAACAAACCGTGCCGGTGCCGACAGCGGACTTTCTGTGACACGAGCTCTCTAACGCTATCACGCTAATACACCCGTCCAACAATGAAGGGCTAAGAAAAGGGAAAGCTTAGGCCATACTCGCCAAGATCATGCGCAACCGTACACAAATCCTCTACGACGATGCTGCTAAATATAATTCGAGGTGCCTACGGAGCCTCCGTGACGGATGCCCATAGCTCGCTCGTCAACGCAGCTACGGTAGTTACCAACTTCATCCACAAAGCAGAAAAAATGGCCATTGCGGTAGCCCTTAGAAGCTGCATAGGAGCCTCCGTAAATTATGTGGACTCCAGCACAGCTATAAGAACATTTTCGGCAGCCCCAGTCTCTTCGAAGGCAGCTATGATTGTTCACAAGCTCTTTAACCACGAGATGGGGACGAAAATTTCCCGTCCTCACACATCACATAGTTCCTGGCCACATGGGCAGCATTTCCCGATCTCCTGGCGGCAGCCTGTCTATTCGGTGCCCGCAAGTACGAAGCCTGGGCAAATTGGTGTACTACCCTTCATTCCCGTTGTCGCTGAATGATCGTAGTGCTGAAGTCCCCTCGAGACAATTTTAAAACAGTCTATGCTCCTAGCCATACACAGATTTCGCTGTAAAAAAGCTCTGTAAGGTTGCTCTTCAGCCATTGTTGTGACGGTGCTGCGCGTTCCCTGCAGGTCGATCGGTTTTTTAAATAGGAATATCTAAACGGCCTGTAACGTTTCGTTGGGCGCGAGAAAACTGAAAGGATGTTTTCTCTGATCCGAATACGAAAGCAGCTCACGATGTACGTGTTTGTCAGCCCATCGTATTGTGTTTGCGCGGTCTGGGCCAGGACTCATTGTTCTATCCTCGGAAGTTAGGAAGCCCGAACTGAAATTGAGCGTGTTTTGTGTGTGTGTGAAAGACACGTGTGATAAAAATACACTATGCGATAACTGAGGTCACTGGTTGATGCCTGACACGTGATACTGGGCTGTTCTTCCGATAAGCGGCGTATACCTAGGACCAGCAGTTTGCATTGGCCTCATGCACTCGTCTTACCCCACATCTGAAACTTCCTAGAGAATACAGAAGCTAGACCACTCTTAGCATTACGACTTACAAGGGGTGCACGTTTTCACATGTACATTCATTTGGTTTACAGTATTTTGTCTGCATTAAAAAATGTGATCCAAGTCAATAGCACCGAAAATAGCATTCTCAGCTCCACCAGTACTGCGTCGGTGTGCGCCCTGATGATTTTGCAATAAAAGTATGCGGCGGACTCGAAAAGGTACAGAGAACTAAGTTTGGAACATGCACCTCAGTTACTTGGCGTGAGGCTGACTGCACCGTTACTCTGAGCAGAGGTAATTTATTCTCTTTGTGTTGCTGATTCGATTTGACTCGGAACGTCTGTGCTTGTAGTGGTTTCTTTTCGGTGCGTCCATCGCAATAGCTGTTGCTTGTTGCCTTCTGAACGGCTTTGCCCTTCGAAAGAATAACTGTTTCGCCATACTCTGAAAGAATGCACCCGCTTTCTAACAAGTGATGTTTCGAAATTGCGATACTGCACCTCAGAGGCTCATTAAAAAGGGAACCTGAATATGACACTTTCTCTTTGTTTTGTTTTTCATGCGATGCAGAGCTTGCGCAAGTAAAGCGCGCGCCTCATTTCCCACTCGCATTCTGAAATAACCGAATCGTGTATATAGCGAACTTTGCTGGCAGCAGTCCCGGGTAGTGCGCACACGTTTTGCATCTACGCATCTCTTGAATGACGGTTTGTGGTCCTGCGTAGAAATTTCTACTTTCATGTATGTAGAGTCAATGTTCATGGCCTTCATTAGGCATTGATTTCTTATTCCCGTACAATCACGTTGTGTGCATGATAAGTAGTTGTCGTTATTGCAGTTTCAGTGCATTTAGAAGGCATATCCTATGAGTGCGTGTAGAATTTATTGCTTGTGTTTGTAAAATCAGCCGTAAATATAATCTTGTACAACCTTTTTCAGTATTGGTATTGTGTGCTTTATAGGTGGAAGGAAAGGATGGAAAACAGCTCTATCTGCATGGCCCCAGCTCTGTGCACAAATGCATTCATTGTGGAAACGTGCAGCGATTAAGATCCCAGCAACAAAGAGGAGGAGAAAGAAAGGAAGGACAGAGAGGCTAGCCTTTTCTCGCACCGGCTATCTACTTTGTGCTGCAAAGTGCAAAAAGGCGAGTGAAACATGACAGGAATGAGATGTCAAAAAAAAAAAAGGAACGGAAAAAAAGAACAATAGACGACACTGTTAAAAGTGAGATGCGAAAGTTCTTTCTTTGAGATTGAAGAAAAAATCGGTACACAGATGTGTGCGCACCGAAAGTAAATAAATTATTTTGAACACTATTCTTTTTGCATCGCGTTACTCAAGATCGAGTGGTCAGTAACGTTCTTGAGGGAGGAGGAGTTAGTATGAGGTATGCAGGTGGGCTTGTGGTGGGGCGCAGTTTTTACGGATGCTGTAAAGCGCAGATGGAGTTCGCGTTGTGCCATTCTGAGCAGTCGGTTCAGTCAAAAAGTACACGGAAGACCGACGCATGGGAAAGATAGGCGACTCAGTTGTTGACGCTGTCCGCGATCGGTTGGAACACAATAGAAAAGCCAACCAGACAGCGCGTTTCGCAAGAACAATGCGACGTGGGGTCGTATGGTTTCAAGTTGATTTTTTGGCATCCACGTGTGCCCTTTTATAATACAGTAATGATACAGAAAACAGTTTTTATCAGTTGGTCGACTGAGCATTCTTGAGATGGCGCATGCATGTATTGGCAGCTCACAGGGCTTGACAACGTTCTCACGCGTTTAGGGCGGCTTTTACAAAGCGACGTGTAATGCGTGAGCTGACGGAGCTCGATCCTGAAAAGTGGCTACCGGTGGACGTCAGCCGATAGACGGGCTAACATGGGAGAGGGTGTGACAACCCGCGTTGTGCAGAGAATCTATCTCCTTGCGCCTGCTAATTTCCGTAGGTATCAAAGGAACAAAACTATGATAAACTAGAGAAGTATTTTTCAGTAATAAAAGGTAATAGAAATGTTTTTAAATGAATTATATCAGCTCATAATGCACTTAAGCCATTATAGAATGCTTCTTATAGAGCTACATGTGTTCGCCAAAATTGGCATGCCATATGACTCTGGTTCCTCGCTCTTTCTTCGCAAACGTACCAGCATCGAGCTGCAGTGATGACAGTTGCATTTTTGATGCAGGTGAAAATGTTGAAAAAGGTCATGTTGACAAATTTAAGTTCGTGGTAATGAAGGCGTGTAGGTTGAAATTCCTGAATCTATTTGCTACGACATATCTCATTCTCCCATTACTGTGTTTAAACGTATATGATAAGGATTTATTATAAATATTATTGAATGCACCAGTCAGCAAATGCCAATTTTTCCTATATTTAATTTAAACATCCCGACGTCTCGCCTTATCGAGGGAATGCATTAACTGTAGATGAACTCTCGCAAGTAATCCACAGTGCTTGGATAAGTATCAGAAGTCGCCTGCTTTTTGAGCTCATTTAGTTCGCGGTCCTTGTGCAGGTGTAAGTACAATTTAAACCGGCAGGCTGTGCAAAGTGTGCGGCTGCCTCTGCAGGGAGCACTTGATTGTGAGCGAGAACTTTTTGATTTGGTCTGTTACGCTCACAGTGCCTTACAAGCCAGCATTGTGCTTACCGGAGATGCAGGAGTTGGGTATCGATCGCGCGAGTCGAATCGGGGGTTGTGAGGATGCGAGTGTTCGCTCGAGGAGGGTGCATGATGCCAGCGCTGCGTATTCGCTCGAGTTGGCGATCATGGGTAATGCTTGCAATCTGAATTCAATCTAGTCACTGTGGCGAGCCTGGCCGCTATCTTGGCGTGTTTTCAGCCTTGGCGTGAAGAGTGAGCGAAAAATGGTTGCGCTTGGACTATAGTTAAAATATTCACCTCTGCAATTGTGCATGTATTATAGGTGAGGATAAAATAGGGACATGTGTGACGCGTCACCGAGTTGCCAGAACGGGTTGTTTGAGCCACACCGCTAAATAGTGCAAGGCTAATATTTATTTATTCAAAATACCTTACAGACCCAACAGGGCATTGTGTAAGGGGAGCATAAAAGAATTACATACACGAATTCGTACAATTTCCATACAAACAATAACATGAACTAATTGTCAATCATTATACAAGTCCTAACAGGAATAACAATGGGAAAACATAATAATAATTTTGTAATATTATTTATATATATTAATTTATAAATTATAAATATATAAAAATTATTATACACTATTTATAATTACGGTTAATTATATCATAATTTTATTATTAATAGCGGAGATGAACTCCTTGCACTCTCGGCCCCAGACCTTATGCTCTCGGTCACCACCGTAGAATGAATCACAATGGGGAGACGGTCACTTATCAGTGAAAAAGAGGAGAGAAAAATGAGAAGAATGCTTGTTTAGGCAAAGGCAAGAAAAAAAAGCTTTGAACTGAGCTTTCTGGACTCGCTTCATAACGAATCCCACCTATCTAATTGGATAAACGCAGTAGTGTCTCGAGCAGGAGCAATGACAACTAGTGTACACACTGCGATAATGGACAAGGCGTGAACATAAAAAGCTTGACGATCAAGCTCCTAAAAATTAAGGCACCTTATCTCTACTGGTGCCATGCCTGAAAGAAATTCACAGCTGGAAACCCTTCTTTGTCTCTTCACCTTTCTTTTTTCTTTTTCAATCTCTGTCTTTCTTTCCTTTTTTCCTTTTTCTTTGTCTTCTTTGGCCTAGTTTTTATTTGTTTCTTCGTCTCCTATTATATATTTCTTTCAGTTTTCTTGATGTTGATGTCTTTCTTACTAATTTTTACTGCTTGCTTTGTAATTTATGCACCTTTAAACCAGCCACACCTTCCACAGTTCGCGTGTTTTTTACGGCTGCAGTTATTCTACAATTTCACTTTGTGCACAATAACACTGCTCTCACTTCTTAAGGGCTTTATGAAGGCTTTTATTGCACGCTAGCGTAAGGGTCAACCGGTAGCTCAACCAACCGCTCATTCCGCGAACACGCACAGCGGCGCCCACGCGTAGTGTGTGGACGCCGCTAACACGAAGTGCCCTTTTAGGGGCGAAGCTCCTTAAAGCGGCACCCGCTCGTCCTTCGTCGTAGTCGTAGTGCGTAACCAGTCTTACCCTTTGACTTGCAAGGTGGTGCCAGTGGGAGATTTCTCCTCTGCGTTGTAGCACAACGAAAAATTCGCAGCGTGTGCGTTAACTAAAAGCCTAATTCTCCTCTCTCTCATTCCCAAATAGCAGTCATTGGCATGTACATTGACCACTATCTTACAAGAAAGGGTTGCTACGTTATACTCGCTGGGCGTAACCTCCTTGGTTTTAGAACGTTTCAGCGAGCCTTGTACCACAGTGCCATGAATACAGTGAACTAGTATATACCATGAACTCAAAGTGGGAAGTAGACACGAGCCGCAAGCTGTAAGAAAGTGTGCATGTGCCACCTCTCGTTTAGTCTTTGGAATGTGCGCTGGATGGCGGTGCTTCTATGTGTGAATATATGATGAAAAGATGCGAGATGGTGATACTTGGAGTGTTGACCAGATGGACGAACGAACACAAGGACAGATGCATGGATGGACACACGGATGGCTGCACGGACGGAAAGATGCATGGACGAACGCAGGGACGGGAGCACGAATGGACGTGCGGACGCACGAACAGACGCACGCACAGATGTACGTGTGGACGGACGGATGCTTCGCCCCACTATCCATCATTTACCCCGTGCATATGCGGCCATTATTTAAAGACGATACTCTTTCTTGGGGACCTTCGTCAAAAAAAAGTGGTCTGCCTGTCTGTCCGTCTGTACATTTGTCTGCCCGCCCTAACGGTACCTCAAACGGCACCAAGCGGCCAACACCATCATCAGCACCCACCAGTACTGCTCAAGGTTTAGTGTTCATAGTTGTGCGATTGTCAATTAAAAACCAATTATTGCGCATATCTGAGGCGCCACTACAACGCTTTAATGTTTTTAATGTCTGCCTTTATTCTAGAAAAGGCACACACAAGTAACTCTAAGGAATGTAGCGACAGTGCAACGCGATGCTCAAAAAGGTGTTTCCAACGTTTTGCCACAACGTCACGGTTGTGACACCTGCCCGTCGCTTTGTGTTCTACACGTTATCACCTCCAAGACTGGCGCGCATCTTTCTCCGCGAACTGCACGCCTTTGTTTTCGAAGACAACTGCCAGATGGCACTTGTGTCTAACGTGCCTAGGTGCGCTTGTTCGCCTCCGCCACACGCTCGAGGCACTCTAACGCAGCGCCTGCAGAATACCATTCACGAATTTTCTTGCGCATAACATCAAATAAACGCTTTGTTCACTCTCTCCAGACGCAAGAATATCGTCTTTCGACAACATTTACAGTGTGACATGTAGACTTGGACCAATTTTTCTTATCAATTCTACATGGAGGTTAAACTTTATTTGACACCACGCCACGGTGGTCTAGTGGCTATGGTACTCAGCTGCTGACCCGCAGGTCACGGGTTTGAATCCCGGCTGCGGCGGCTGGATTTCCGATGGAGGCGGAAATGTTGTAGGTCCGTGTGCTCAGATTTGGGTGCACGTTAAACAACCCCAGACGGTCGACATTTCCAAAGCCCTCAACTACAGCGTCTTTCATAATAATATGGTGGTTTTGAGAAGTTGAGCTTCACATATCAATCAATCAATCAATCAATCAATCAATCAACCAATCAATCAATCAATCAACCTTTATTTGACACTCCGCAAAGTATGACGGAATTTGTTGTAAGGTTGTGCACCCCCTTTACTGTAAAAAAAAAATACACCCCATATATATACGGAGTGTTTTCACACATTACAAAATATGTTAGCACGAGAAGTTGCCCTGAAGTAAGCATTTACCGAAAACCTATTACCTTCATGGTTATATCCTAAAGGCACTTGTTTGTATATAAATGCTGAAGGAGTTGGCAATGTGTAACGGCCCACTTTTTTGAAACTTATAAAACACACGTAGTTTGAGACATTAATCTTCGAACTTGAAGGACCCAGTTTGCGCGATACTAAACTGTGCTGCGGGCACTCAAAAAGTGTACCGTCTCACCGGAAAGCTGGAGTAATAAACTAATAAAGGAAGTGTGGCGCAGCACAATTTTGCCTGAAAAAAAAAAACGCCAAGTCATCCCAATAACCAATCATCCCACTTATTTTTCGTTTCACAGTCTATATAAAATAGGCTCATTATGATAGTGTTGATAGCTCTCTATAAACGAGTTCGTATTGATTGCTAATAACCTGAAACGTAATATAGGGCATTTTCAATGTGTTGAGTTTTACAGAAACATTAGTAACTATCGGTTTAGTTTTTGCTCCCTGTTGTACAGGGAGCAAAATCTAGGCTGTGTTGTACAGCCTAGATGTTTTCTTAGCAAGAGAATAAAATAAAATCGTACGGCATTTTTTAAGAGTTGCTAAGACTACATCACACACCTACGCTGCCCCTTTCCCCCGAAGAGAACGCTAGCCGAGTTGCGAATGTAAAAAGAAATCAACAATGTAATAGGCACTCTACAAACGGATCACTTTCCTGGTGGTGAAGCGTGTGATCACGTATTAAATTTTGCTTTTAATGATGGCGCACTTTTTATGTCTATGAGTGGATGTTGTTTTTAAATAAAACAAATTACTCAGATGGTTTCTATAGGATAAGTCAACATTGAATTGTGCTGCCGCCAGCTCTTCTTCACGAGTCACCACTTTCACCGAACGCGAATGCGTCAAATCCCATTTTCCCAGCCTCACCCATTTCACAATCTCCAGGTAGAGAGGCGCATGCTTATCTCGGCCGAGGCTTCCACTCAAGTTATTACTTTTACTCTTACACTTCTCCCTACTAAAAAGTTTGTTGCACGATTCTTCTTTCGGAAGTTTCTTATTGCTTTTGGCGAAGAAACTGTAGATGCTGAGAAAGAGACTCCAGTCATGAAACACAGTCTCAGTGCCTCCTGTGAAGTGGCTCTTGTGTAAGGAATGACCGGTGTAGGTCCGGCTGCAGGTGCTGATACAAGAATGACGAAATGCTGAGTCTGGAAGCATTCATGTCGCTTGCCGTTCTTTGTGTTTTCGTGTGTCGCAAGAGCCGCATGATGGCGCCTTATTCACAGCCTTCGTTGGTTCTGACTCAATTCACCTGAAAACACTTAGTGCTGCTTCGACAAACTGCTGAGTCAGTTATCTTTTCGCTTCTGTGAAGCTAGCATTCGCAGATTTCTTCTCAATTGAATTTTATTACTACGTTTTATTGCATGGCATTCTTGAACATTTATATTTGAAATAAATAACATCAATTGCGTTTATATTCTGAAGGGTCTTTGGTTCGATAGCAAATGTTAGTCCAGAAGACTTTCTATTACAGAGATATAAGATTATTTGAACCATGGAAGTTATACGGCAGGTCAAGAAAAGTCCAGATTTATTGTCTCGGGTTAACTGTTCTTGTTTTCGGACAAAAGCCATGGTAATTGTTTTGTGGTGGTTTACCCCATGGTTAGAGTAGTTAGTAGGTTAGTCAAGGGGTATATTATTCGCTAGGTTTGTAAATTAATGTTTGGAATATTCATATAAACACAATGTGACATCTAGAAAATAATAATTCTACTCATATGTTTTGATTAAGTAGTTTACAAGTAAGTACGCTATAAGTAATTTAATGTCTCTCAGCGTGAAAGTGTTTATTGAAAGCATTCTTCTGTGCTTAGGTTGATTGCCGTGCTAGTTGGTTCATTTCAACATATGTAACAGTGTAACAGGTGTGCCACATATGTGCCTTCATTATCTCAGGGTGCACAGTCCAAGCGGATAAAAATAGCCCAACTTTGGTTAGCGATGGCGTGTTTGTTTAGCTATACTGTCAGCCTGCGTGGACTACCGGTGAGTATTTTGTTCGTAAATGACAGACAGAGCTTCGCATTTTCTGTCTAATTATGTGTGAGCATCGAACTGGTTTTACTTGGTCACCACTACTTGCGCTTGGTAAAATTTTCTGCCCTTATATATAGATTCAGAGTTAAAACTGCAGTAATTTGATTCAATTCAGATAGCCAGATTTGTCTGCTTATGGTGTTTTTTAATGAAAAAATGAGAGAATCTTACACCACCGATATAGTTTTTACCTTTATACGAGGCAGAGCAACTATGATTGAAGTTAGGTTGACCAGCAGGGGTGCTGGCAGAATTTTTTTTTTTTTTGGATTATGGGGCGTAGGGCTCCTCCTCATTTCGGAAAAGGGGGTGGCACCGCCTTGAACGTTGATATGGCCATTTTTTGCTTTGTACGCCACGGCCAAAAAATTGTCAGGGAGACGGGGGGGGGGGGAGGACTGATTCGGTGTGTCGCCGCCTGGCTACGCCACTGATGTAGATTGCAACAGTTCTTCCAGAACCCAATCTCTTAGCCTGCCATTCAAAATGTCAATTATTCACCGGAGCACTATCGAAAAGCTTTTCGCCAAAAGACCACCTGGTGGTTTAGAAACGGCAAGCCGTCTTGAAGCAAGTGATGTTCTCATAATCTCATAAAGCCCCCGACAAGTTTACCACAGATATAGCTCAATGCTCGCTTATATAAAGATGTCGCCACGGGAGCCGTAATACATGTGGACATGAATTCCGCTACTCAGGTGTGCTGCTGACGCAGCACTTAAGACTGACGTCGGAGGAAACCTCTAAAATTCAGTATTCAGAACTTGAGCAAGGCACTGCCTCAGGTCAAGCTTGGAAACGGTCATGTGGGTATCATATTCATGCAATGAGCACAGGGAATGCACGCATGTAATCGAATTATCTGCCTTCGATCCGTCTAACGTGCCATTTAAAAAATGTCGTTTCAGCTTGAGTGGCCTGCTGCTGTAGACTTTACTAAATTAGGGCAAAGCAACTTTATACACAGCTGTTTAGTCAACATGTTGCTCATACGACGGACCATAAATATTTGAATTTTAAACATTTCTTACAAACCAAAGACACTTAGAGCATTTCTTTCTCTTCATTATTCTGTCAAGCCGCCTCTATTCGGGCGCTCTCGTAGCATGGTACAAATTTTATTCGCGTCCTGAGGATGAGTCAAAGACCGACGGTGGCTTCTTCCACGTCGGGACAAAGAGGCCAAGCCCATCTGCTGCCACACGAGCCCTCTGGACAACCAATAGTTGGTCCGCCAGCGCGTTGATGTGCAGCATCTGCAGCTGATCGTTTGACATTAGCCCCAATCAAAACTAACATAGGAAATAATGAGTGTATTGGGAACATGACTTTACCGTGATGAGACAATGAATAAGGTAAGATTGTTGTTTACGTAATGAAACTCGCTCATTCAGTCACGTGTAAAACATACCCGTATAGAATTGGCCGTAGTATGTGCGCATGCGCCACAGGTAATTTACAGCTTATATATACCCAGAGAAGGCAAGAAGAAACATTGGTAATAAACGAAAGAGCATCAAGAAAGTGCGGCATCAGCTGAGTTGACCCGCCGAGTACTTAACAAAATAAAATGCGGAATTCTTTATTTATTGTTGTTACGATGTTATGCGAAGCAGTAGGTGAGTATTGCATAATAAAGAATATTTTATATCTTTGAATCAGCTTTGGGCATCTTGAGTAGACATGAGTATGTCGTGGGCCCGCCCATTGTGATGAACCTGCTTCTGCGTTTGAAGGAGAGGGGGGGGGGCATTTGTTGAAGGCCTTGGCTATTCGAGGAAAGGCCCAGGTTTGTGGAAGTACTTTTGTGTGAAAGGAACAAATTTGTGGGAAGAGGGTACTCCTCGCCCCCGCCCTCTAACACCCATATACTTGGTGCCGGTGGATTCATCATGGGCTCTCTCTCTCTCTGGCCATCTAGAGAGACTGGATCATCAACCTCTATCAGAAAAGTCACAATTCCTGCTGTAAACATAGAAGCGGAAATTCTAAGGGCTCGTTTCTCTTCAAAGGCAATAATAATGAGAACAACAGACAACATTGCCAAGAAAAGTACACGGAATGTGATAATAACTCTAATGTAAATAAAAATAAAGAAAAACGAAAGAAACGGTATTTCTCCAGCGGCAGGGACCAAACCTGCGACCTTGAAATATTGCACCCGATGCTCTTTCTGAGCTAATACTTCGGCTATCCCACCGTTTACTTCATGAGGTAAACAAAGAAGCGTGAGTAAGCACAGTCAGCAGCCATCACGGCGAGTGTGGAACACTCCTTTAGGCGCTCGTGCATTGCCGTAGCCACTCCCTGAATATTGAGGAGGCTGAAGACTAGGAAGAACAAGCACGTTCCAGAGCAAGTGCTTGTTCTTCATAGTCCTCAGCTTCATCGTCATTTTGCCAGCTACATAACTGTATAATACCTGTAAGGCTCTCTCTAGTATTTGAAGAATGCTCACTAGATGGCGCGCTGACGCTCAGGCGGAGCTCTCTTGTAAGCTACTTGCCATGATCACCAAGAAAGCCAGGGCAGCGGTGCTAAGGGCTTGGAATGCAGCAGCAGAGCGGACTTACCATCAACAATCTTTGTGGTGAGAGCTCGCGGGTAGAAGAGACACATGGTCTCGCATTACGCTCTCCGGGGCATTTCATACAAATATTTAACCACCAACAGAGGCACTTGTATGGACATCACCATCCGGAACTCTCCACTACATTCCATAATTCAAGATTCTTTGGCTTTGCACAAACACGCTTGAAACGCGTTGTGTGTAGCGCTGCCAAGCCAGCACAAGTGTGTTCCAAACGCGCTGTCAAGAGTTAATAA
The DNA here is from genome assembly GCF_043290135.1 of Rhipicephalus microplus. Taxonomy (NCBI): domain Eukaryota; kingdom Metazoa; phylum Arthropoda; class Arachnida; order Ixodida; family Ixodidae; genus Rhipicephalus; species Rhipicephalus microplus. The sequence continues at coordinate 110,238,540 of NC_134704.1, forward strand.
GCGTCGCGACGAGCTCAAGACTCTCGTGTCACGTTTTTATATGAAGACGAATGAGCAAATCTACAGATGATTCATAGATTACCAGATATAACCCCTGGAGCAAGCTCCTTGCTCATCATTGACTTAGTGGATAAGTTTCAGTGTTTTTTTTTTCGGGGAGAACACATTCTCTTTTTTTTTTTTGCGTGTTGGCATCACGTCACAAGAAATCCTATTACGGACTGGCAGCTGACCAATAATCCCTCACATACCACCTGATAACATGAAGTCTGACAGAACAACACCCTCGTAGTGAACGAAGATCACTAATAATCATAATCATAATATGCGTGTCATGTAAAACATGACTACAAGCTACACTCATAGAAAGCTCGGGGCCGTTTTTCTAGCTTGACATATACCAAATTTGGTATTTCGTGACATGAACGGATGAAGAAGGTAAACGGCACGTACAAACATCATAATCATGGCATGCACGCCGCGTAAAACATGGTTACTTAGTACACTCATAGTGCGCTCTCGGTGGTTTTGCCAGCTTCACATATACCAAACTTGGTGTTACGTGAAATGAATTGACAATGAAGACACATGCCTGGCACAACCATTGAAATCATGTACGGCCAAACTTATGTGCACCTCATAATGTTGCGCTGATTTTAAGCTAACTTATCTCCCTTCCTCCATCATGCTTCGCATATCATCGATTCCCACTGTACGTGAGATCTGCCAATTTTTCGTGATTGCTATTTGCGTGCTTCAGGGAACATGCGGTAATGCTCAACAAAATTTATTTCTGGCAAAAAGCAAGTATTAGACAACAGTAGTATGTTTGCGGTCAAGACTTGCAGTTATAGAAAAGAAGTATGCGTGCTACTTCCGTTCCTTTAATTGGCTGTAAAACATTGGCGGGACCCTTAAGCTTTGCCTTTAGGACTCAAACGCGATAGCAATATCCTGTCCTTAAAGCGTACAGAGGTAAAAATGGCTTGTGTCAGTGAAGTTTTCGCTAACGGCCACATTTTATGCAATGGGTAGCATGCAATAAAACACGGCCACGGTTCCTGTGGTGCGCGGGAAATCTTTTCGAATTTGCTATTGACCCACTACGTGGCCCTATTAGGAAAGCACCAGTAACGTGCGTGTATTCTGTAATGAGTGACACGCTTTAAACGATGACGTCACGATAACAACATGTTCTGAGGCGCGATCGTATTGTACGCTTGTATCACCCATTATTACTGCGATAGTAAATGTTGCATTCTGAAGCACGTAAACAGGACATGTGCGTTTGTTACGCAAGTAAGTTACTTCCACTGCAATTTTAAGTAGATGACGTTGTTTTCACTGTATTTCCCAGCAGACGCGTGGCTGTGTGGAAGAAGACCCGCTTGCCACGCAAACAACGCTGGTAAGATTCTATCTTAAGTCCAAAACTTTTTATCCTATTTATTTGCATCTTTGTCGATGTTTTGGTCATGCACAAGATGACAATTTTTCGCTTACAAGTGAAAACGCCGACGTTGATACTGACACTGTATTTCTGCGAAAGAAGCTCTGTAGGGCTGTTGCATTAAAAAGAATGACATGAGAACTTCAGCTCCTATAGAACCCGTATATGTTACAAAGAAATGGGGAGCATCAAACTCACGTCAACGTTGGCAACGTCCATGTTTGCATTTTCTGCTGTTATTAGAAAAAAATGTTACTTTTAAACACCGTGTTCGTAAATTATAAACATTGTTCTGAAAACGCGTAATCAGAAAACTATATATACGTATGAGTATAAGAGCGCAGCTGTAATGAAGAAAATCTGTGTTATGATGAGCTATCAGTCAATTTTGTGTAATGCACCATTATATGACTTGAGTATAGCTAATGATCGAGGCGATGTTCGTAACTCTTCGAGTCTCTAATGCTGCGTCTTAGCGAAAATCCCAATGCTTCAGTCAGCGAATCTTAGAGAATGGCAACCGATGGAAATAGGCCGAGACATTGTAATGGTACCCTCTTTCGACATACTTTGTGCACCACTGAACTACTTACGCAAGCTTACATTTCGCAAGTTTTAAGAAACATGGCTCAATCGGCTCATGCAGCCATTTTCCCTGACTCGAAGGAGGCTTAGCAGGCAGCAAGTTTCACAATTTTTCCGAAAGAGACATGACAGAACTCCTTTTTTCTGCTTGTCCACATCATTTTCACTGCCATGCTAGTCGAATGACGAAAAAACTGGAAGTTTAAGTATGCGAAGTCCTTATCACCTGTGGTGCACAGCTACACATCAATGCAGAAAGAATCTTTACTAATAAGAGCGCTTTCGACGTAAAACGAATCGACTGGTTGCACGCGAAAGAATCTTATTCCTGATATATATATATATATATATATATATATATATATATAACTATATGCTAAATATTATAACTATAATATATAATATATATAATATATATAGTTATATATATAGTTATATATATATAACTATATATATATATTAAACTATATGCGGCGATTTCTTTCTCGGGAAAGCTTTTCTGCTAAAACAGAAGATCAAGCGTGAAACGTGCTATGAGCTTTACGCTTTTTTTATCGCTTTAATGATTCTATTTGAGCTAGTACATAGTAGGCAAGAATTTCAGAGCATGTATTCTTTTTATTTCGATCGAGAAGATTCTGGTAGGAAAGGCAAACTGTAGCCACTAATCATATTATTTCAATGACTGTCGCTTCTACAACTGCCATCGCCATTGCTACTGCTACTACTATTTGACGTCACTACTACAACGCTAATACTAATGCTTCTATCCTACTACAGCTACTACTACCACTAGTACTGCTACTAGTGCAGTACTATTACTACTGATACTACTTTTACTACTACTACCATGACTACTACCACCACTACTACTATTACTACTGTTACTACCTTCCCACAACTCCTACTCATACTATTATTACTACTACTATACCAACACTACTCCCTCTACTACCAATACAATTACTACCACTACTACAATTACTACTATCACGGCATTTTGCGAAAAACATTTACGGTATATTTGTAATTTTGCTCAATAGCTCTGCCCTGCTAACAATGCGACTACCATTGAACCTCCATGTAAGTATAGGGGCTGTCTGCGAACCGAAAACAATAATTCACAGGGCGACTGAAATCCCGCAAGATGGGCTAGAACGCTCCCTGTAAAATATGCCAAACGCAAGAACACGCATGCTTAGTGACAATTTTTCTTTTGAGTTTTCGACAGTTTTTCACGGTAATTATAGATGACAGTATAGCCCCAACAACGTGGAGACGTGTTATACATTGTAAAACCTGTTTCAATGTGCACTGCGACAATAGTTTGTGCTATTCCAAAGCCATGTAAAGTGTTATCATTGTTTCATTGGTGTAATTATGTGTTGCCTTCGTTTTAACGTAGTAATAAAACACGTGAATAATTACCTCTTTTGTCTCTTTGAAAACAGACAGTTTCGCAGTTCCATGCAACAACAATTATACCGTATACGACAAGGACAAGAGCGCTCCCATCGTATTGCTAGGCGTCTTCCCAATAGTGAGATTTTTGTGGTATAGGCTGATGCCCAGCCTGGTTTACTCACGACATTTCACAGAAGCCTTATTCTTGCGCTGATAGTAGCATATCGTCTTGTCCAAAAAGTCCTATTTGGCTACGTGGAAAAACTATGAACACAAAGTCGGCCATCGCTGAGCCATGAAGTTAGTTCACTGTATAGATTTTGTCGCTGTGGTAGGTGCCTCGGAGTAAGTACCTTTACAAAGGGCGCAAATTTGCTAAAAAAATTATGATCGCGAGCAATATGAATGAATCAACGGCATCCTCCTTCATCGTGGCTTCGAAGCGCTGGCTTTTCGGACACGGGGGCTTTGCATATTGTTGCATTATGTTCACGTTTTATTCAGCACATTTCTTGTATCACATTCATATTGCGCTCAATATGCATTTTCGCGGACTGCTGAGAGATAACAAGGGGCGGAATGAAAATCACCTCAGCCCGTGCGTTCTCGCGAAAATTCCATGAAGGGCAGAATTGTTCACGTGCCATGATTAATTTGCAAAACAAAAGATCGTGAAGGTGAAGTACGGGCGTAGAAAATAAGCTTTGGATGTACAAACAGCGCAGCGCCACGTGAGTTATTTTGTTAACGTCCTTTGAAGTGCAGTAATACTTATAGCTCACGTGGCACTTCATTTGCAAGGTAGACGACCCTACATGCGAAGTCATTTCGTAGAAAAAAAACTATGGGTACAAAGAGAACACAGAGGATGGGCAGTTTTGCGCACTTCCTCTGACAAGGAGTAAGGCTCACGCACCGCGCTTCACTAACGAAATGAAATACCGCAAGTGCAAGACATTTGCGCAGAAAATAGACTATGCGTATAGACAAGACACAGGATTGACGTGGCCAGTTTTGCGCACATTGTATGAAGTGTAGTAGATCTTTAATTATTGTTTTAACATGAATACGCTTTGTCATGAATACCAAATGTGAAGTTTTATTTTGAAAACCAACGTAGTAAAACAAGACACTATTTTTCTTTGTGCCTACTGCATTGTGTATTATACTGTTGGAATGGTACAACTTTAATCGCCCTGATTGGCAGCTAGCATTTTGCTCAAGAAGTTACTTTGATAATGAGCAGCAGACATACAATGCGAGATTTCGGAATAGAGCCGTAATCCATACGCATAAAATGGTTAAGAAAGAAAAAGAGACTGACAAATCAAGATGTGAGCCTATCCTCCGACCGAGTGACTAACCTGCGCAGGGTATAGGGGCCAGCTAATAGAATTACGGTAAAAAACAAATGTGAACTGCTGAGCAGCAAGAAATGAAAACGCACTTTATTCAGTGATGGTGGTGTCATTTTAGACAGGCAGACGTGTATTGTGCATGCGTAGTGACTGCGCTTTCGATAACGTTGCGCCAGGTTACAAGACATTCTACAAAACAAGAGAAAAACGCAATGCTTTTTGTGTTTTTCTGCTTGTGTGAAAAACACAATGCTGCTTTGTTTGTGGGCAGGTGTGGTGTCACACTCGGGATGGTGCGACACCACACCTGCCTGAGTGTAAAATACGCGAGGATATCCAGAGTATTGCTCGGGCTTGAGACGAAAAAAAAAATCAAATCAACAAAACATTTTGCAATGACAAAACTCGGGACATTCACCAGCGTGCGCTCCATCACTAGCGGTCCTAGGCACTTCTCAGAGTCGATACAGAGTTTCAGCGATGTCATAGACCCAAACCTAATCAGTTTCCTCCATCACCTGCTTCGGCTGGGCATAGTATTTTCAGAGTCTAAGGACTCGGTGCTACCGACGCCGGAGTTTGCTACTCCATGCGTGGGTACAATGCGCAGCCCCACCACAAGAAGATTCGGTCGTGACTAGGGCGTTTGATTGATATGTGGGGTTTAACGTCCCAAAACCACTATATGATTATGAGAGACGCCGTAGTGGAGGGCTCCGGAAATTTAGACCACCAGGGGTTCTTTAACGTCGTGACTAGGGCGTTTAGGTATTCGAACCTCACATAAATAAACGCAGGCTTGAAGAAGAAGCCGTATGCAACCAAACTACGTCTAAATCATCATTTTAATAGAAAAAAGTTAATAGTGGGATTCATTTAAATTGAATTTTAACAATATTGCGAAACATTTATACTAGCATGCGTTATCACTTGCATGCGCAGCAAGTCACTTTGACTAACATTTTGTAGAATATTCTGCGAAACATCGCTGAATTAAAAGAGACGTTAGCTATATCGAACAACCATGTTTAAAATGATATTATAATGAAGACACACTATTGGCACCCAATGATATTTTTTTATGCGGCCTCAGTTTACTGTGGAAATAAACTTCACAATATTTTAGTTAGTGCAAGAACGCTGGTGACACAAATATCAATGTACTGCGAAATTTTCGCTCTACTTGATTATATCACACAATACTCGAGGCGTGGTGCGCTACTTAATTCCGAGTACACTACACATGTTGCGTCATACAGGTTACTTGCAAACGTGTGCAATCAACACTTCAGCAACCATTGTCGTCACGGGATTCCCAATTTTGATGAAGCGCACGCGAGTAACAAACAACTTTATTATGCTCCAGCTTACCATTGAATTTTAAATTTTGGTAAATTACAGTGAAATCTACATGTATCGCGACCTTCTAACAGATTTATTATAAAAAATAGTGGCTCCAACCGATGTCCACTCGATACTAAACTGATGCAACCCGTGGAGCACGTAATTGTGCATGTAGCACAGAATTTCTCTTGTCAACAAAACATTCTAGAGTTATTACAGTTGAAAGTACAGAGCACGAACACGTTTCGTATGTTCAACCAGAATTTCTTGTTTTGCGTCAAATGCGTAGTGTTCATATGTGCACTGAGTGATCGGAAAGTTGAGAAATTCTACCAAAGATTATTGCTCTTCACCTATCTAAAGATAATTGTGTGTGATAAGTTTGTGGTAAAATGTGTTTGTTTCATACTAAGTGATTTTTGTTGGGTTTCTGTTATGCCATAACGTTAATTGCATCTAATAGTGCTAGAAAGTTTTAGTAACAGTTACCGGCACTTAAAAATATTTTCTGCCTATAACTATCCAGCCTAACTATACAACCTAAAAATAAATTCCATTCACTACAATTACTTTCTCCATCCGTGTAATAGCAAAACGTAAGACTTCACAGTTCGGCGTCAACAAAAGAACTGAGCCGCGGATCTGCAGTGCCCCGATGAGCTTGTACGAGGCTGACTGCAGAATGAGTAAGATAGCTCGCTCACGAGAGGCATTTTTTTGTTTATTTCTTATCTCTTGAGCCTCTGTTTTTGCCATTTCAAATCGATTTACTCAGAGCAAAGTCTTGCGTTACTATACCATCATGCAAGAGTGTATTCATATCTTCATTTCCTTTGCGAAAATTCCTACACTCAGATTTCGGCTACCTTCACGAAACCTCACGTTATTTATGCCGGTAAAATACGTCTCTCAGCACAGTTTAAATGCAAGAACAGCCAAATATGTAAACCACATTCGGGAACTTTAGCCCTCTGACTGTTCGAACCATACTGAAGCCAGTAAACTTACACTGCATTCATTAATGACTGCGCTCTTCACGACAGGCTACCACCGTGGAATCCAGAGTTTAGATATGAACTTTACCTGATTGCTGCAAGCTTTGCGCACTGAGCTAAATCAATTTTTGCCTCCTGGCCATCGTATATATTTTCGACGAAAGCCAACTTCAATGACTTGCTCAGTTTTTACAGTTGTCCTCTATAGAATTATAGTGGAATTGTTGCCTAAGAGAAACATTTTGCTCAATAAAATTAGTATTTACGTGTGCTCAACAGTTTCTTTACTTCATGTTGTCACCAGTGTCCTCTTGTGTAGATAAAGCAAAGATTTGAACGAAACATTCTGCCATAAATGCAGAGGACCGATACCTCTACCCGAATATATTATACTATCGTTTGAAACGTATATGGTTGCAATTCTATGCTGCTACTAAAGTTGTGCAGAGCGTTGTTATCCTTCAACGTTGGCAAGTATGCCAAAAAGGTTTAAAAGGATTTATGGAAAGAAACAGACGCCCTACCATGACATTCAAAACACGATGGTCAGGTGTATATCAGACATATCGGAAGTAAATATCTGTGAATTTGATTGCTTGGTTGCTGCAGGCAAAGTACCTCGGCATAAACATCGAAGACAGGAGAGTCAGGACAACACGGTATTTTTAACACTTTGTTGTGAAGGTAATTGACGCTCTCGAACACTTTTAGTGGATGAAGGCAATTTTTTTCAGGGTGTTCTCTCGGATGCAGTTTCTTTTTTTCAAAGATGGGCAGAACGCAAGGTAGTATTACAGCGTGCAAAGGCGAATAACGTTGTTTCATCGGCATTTCTGCATTCACCGATAGCAGCAATGTTTCCGAAAACTTCAATGTTTTTTATCTTTTTTTACAAGTAGCCCATTCGGAAAAGCTTAGCGGGCAAGCAGTTTCCTTCTGATTTTTTGATAATCGTGTGCTGAAATACAAGAAAAGTAACTGCTGTATACGCTTATGTAAGAATTCGCCTATAGGTTTAAGAAGATGATCAGCAAAGTGTAACCAAAGCAAATAGAAAAAAAACACACACGCCAAGCTTGCAAGATAAGTGTACCAGAAGATGGATTTGTCGAATGCGTGAAGCGTGGCAAAGCGATCCATTAAGGCTTGACTTACATCCGTGTTGAGCTTGCGTATTGTCAGGCGCCATTCATTATTCTTTTCGCGCCTTCTTTCATCCGTAAGACGAGAAAACGTCTTGAAACAAAAAATAAAAAATAGCTTTTTTGTCACTTCAGAAATGCCCGTGATTTCACACAAAACATTACGTGCGCACCACAGCCCCCAACATATCTTCAAGTACTACTGTACAATGCATAAGCTGTTGTCTCTTTCCTGCATGTTATTACGTGTGATATTGCGAAAGAGATGTTCTCATGTCTGTAACAGAAGCATCACTCATCGAATCGATTGCGACCGCATCAAAGAAGCGTGGTTTATTGCGTCTTGTGCAATAGACTTTCTTTACAATATATGCCAGTGGCATGCTTCGATTTCCGTCATTTTCGTGATTGCATGGCAGCTGAAATGCTTTATATAATTACTGGTCCCATATTCCCTTATAAAAGAGGAACAGGCAAAAGCAGCATGGCGCTAATTCAGAAGACAAAATCTCTTATTTCATCGTGGCAGGGTCATATATATCTTGAGGGGGAAAAACTGTTTAGCCTTCCTGTAAGGTTAATACTTCATAGTCGGTATCATTCGTAGTAGTGCCTTAGTAACCAAAATATAAACATACGCCATGAACTTGCCTTTACTGAGGAATTATATATGATTTAACACCGCAATGAGATAGTGTGTTCATTGTGCATTAGGCAACTTTTGGTGTTCTTCGGGTCAATTGCTCGTATAGGCGACGTTTTTTACCTCATCTTCAACCCACGTACGCTAAGCTTTTTTTTTTTTGTAATATGAGGTGGGCTATGGACATCAAAATGACTACCCTATAGGCCAGGGGGTTAGGTTTACAGAAGCTATCGTAGAGAAAACAAAATGAAAACAAGAAAAACAGAGAATAACCCCATGAGTGTGAGCCAGTAAGGAATATTGTCTTTTATTTGTATTTATTTTTTTCCTCTGCAATGATTTCTATTGAAGAACAAAGACGGGTCTGTACAAAGAATTAGGGAGCCCTTATACTTTCCTTCCAAGTTTCAACAAGATATTTCTATTGTGTTAAGACGTGGTAACATGACATCACGGGGTTAATTTTGGTACATTGAAATGGTAGGCATCATTATAGAGGAAATATACTAGCCTTTTCATATTAGCAATACTTGAGAGCTTCGTTAACTATGAGTGTTGCCTTCTGAATTTCTCTGCCAGAAGAATTGCGTTTATTTTATATTGATCTGACTTTCAAACTTAATGTGCCCCGTTGCTGAAAAAGAGAAGCTGTGATAAATACGGTTCACTCATGCAAAAGAAATTAGGTAAAGTTGACTTCACGAGTGCACATACACCTTTTATGTCATGTACTTTGCACATTTTTTTCCCGCTTGGTGGCCTTACTTATTGAACCTGCCAGGTTTTTCTTGTTCTCCGCGGCCTGCCTGTCTGACACAAGGACACTAAAAGTGGCTCACAGTGTGCTTCTTACCAGTGATTCTCAAGATATTCTTCCTTCTTAAGCTGTTCGCTGCCCACTTGATACCTAGAGCAGCAGCTTAGAGCGCATTCGCAGCATAATAATTGCATCGTGCCAGAAAAGCATACTTTGTTACTTTTAAATAAACAGCCCGCAACGTTAAAACGTTTTAAACACCACCGGCAAGTGCGAAGCAGCGCTGAGTCTTGTGTTCGATGATACAGCCTGATTATCACGTACTGGGCACTTAATAGCTGTTCTTGCAACAGGCACTCAATGTTACCTTAAAACGACCACTATTACGCGCATAATCATTCATTCGTTTACGGCATAGTAGAGGCATGAACCGATACCGCAGCAGGTTAGGAGATTGGAAGGGGATGCCCACCAGGGCTGATTACGCTGTCAGGGTCTACTCTTGAAGGTGAAGCTCAAGCACCCCCCAATATTCATTTGCATTTTTTAAACTTTTTCGTTCATGGACAAGATAATTTGTGCTCACAAGGAACGACGTCAACACCAACGCCGGAATTTCCGTGAAATGAGCTCTCAAAACGCAGTCGCGCTAAGATGATTGGTTGAGTTCAATGCGATAAAAATAATTTGATGCGAAGCATTCTTTAACAAACCTGATGGACTTCAGCCGTTCCTATCGACGTATATATGACGCCACGTACAAATAGTGGAAGCCCATGTACAGTGCGACGTCAATGCTCGTTAAATAACACCAGATGGTAAAAACTTTCGGAGCCTTTTACTAGCGCATCTCTCATAACAAAATATTGGTTTTGAGATGTAACTTCGCAATGATTAGTAATATTATTATAATATTATTATATCATTACTATATTAGCTATACTATTACCTAGCCGATACTTCTGAGCTCTTTTACGGATCTCTGGTTAATTTCTAATATAACGAAATCGGCATAGCCCGGGATCAGCGTCTGACAAACACGATTCACTCGTTATGACACGAATTACGGCAAATGCCTATGTTATACTTGAATGAATGGAATGGAATGAAAAAACTTTATTTTAGTCCTGCAGAACGCGCTTAACGCGCAGCGGGCGTCTGCCACGTAGGGACCGAGAGGGAGTACCTGGCGGCCACTTTGCTGACGTTGGGCCTGCTGGACGGCCCATCGCTGGTTGGCGAGAAGTGAATTAATGAACTTTATTCAAAGCGCGAAGCGGCAGTATTGTCCTCCGCGCGAAGCGGGGGGAAGAGAGGATTCACCCCTGTCCCTTCCCACACTCCTTCTATGATGATAGCGGTGCCTCAGGTGACCGCTTGAAGTCCATGGACCCAGTCGGCATCTTCGGCTTGCCGGACGACCCAAAGCTGGTCAGCCAGCTCGTCGCTGGTGAGTGCTGCCTCCCAATGGCAGCAACGGCGACGCAGCCTATGTGTCACCTGCAACAATGTGTCACCCTGAACGGGCGCAATTCGGCTGCTATCGCACTCTACACAGACGTAGGCACGACTGCACAGTGATACGTACCGTGTAACTCGCTGCGTTGTAAAGCCGATTCTGCGTAAAGCAAAAAGATACTTCTATACTTGAATTACGCATGAACAGGATTATTCAATGAAGCTAGACGGTGGGTCCGCATTGTTTCATGGTCATTTTGCAGCCATGTCCATTGGGTTTCGGGAAGATGCGATTACATGTGTTAAAAATGAAATATGTCCTGCTCCCTGCACAGCTTTCCGCACGCTCTTTCAGTGCGGATGGAAGGGTGATTGACGCTTTGTTAAAAGTGTCACATTCAATCAGCTAAGCCGCATTTTACTGCAAACCAAAACAGATAGCCAGCTCCATCCGCGTTCAACTACAGAGGCCCCGCTTCCGTGCTTTGTACCAAACCGCAACATGTGCCCAAGCCAGAGAACACTGTAGGCATTACCCGCCCAATACAGCTGCTGCTCACGGGACGAAACAGAAACTGCAGAAGAAGGCTTCTTGACAGTTCTCAAGATAACAGAATCTGACACAGATTAGGTACATATCATTCATCACATGTTGGTTGAATGATTGCAGTGATAAATCCCCCTCTAGGTGTAGGATAAATATCTGGGGCTTTAAAAGTCAGCTAAAATGATGTCGACACCTGATATAGCAACTCTTCTTCAGCTTCTCTAGAGAATAAAATTCGAACATATGTCTGCATAGTATGAGATAATCCGACAGCACCACAGTGATATAGAAAATAATTTTCCCCTAAGGATAAGTGCGCAGCCTACACTCTCCGTCATATATTCGCTAGGACTCACAGCTGCAAATCAGAATTTCTGCGGTAAGCTTACGGTCACTGCCAGTCAATCGGTGATGCAGATTCGCAGCCGGTTGTCACAAAAAGTGGCCAAAGTGTACGTGACTTCTAGAATAGCTCGGATGATTCAGGGGCATTATTACGGCTAAGTTCTACGTTTCTTTCCTAGTAGCGTTGGCGATGCTTCGGTGTAATTATGGGTCATTTTTTGTTCTGACGGATGTTTTCTCTCTAGGCAGTCCTGAAGTGGTTGCGAAATAAAATACCTACTCTCGGCACAAGCTAGCTTTTTGCGGCCTTATTGTGATACTCTTTATTACTGGTGTTACCTTGGAGATGAACATCAATGCCTTCTTGCACAACTGTCAAATTACATACAAGACAATAATCGAACTAGTAAGCACAAACACTGAAGCCAGATGAAATAACCACAACACTTCTGTGGTACAACATGCTTGTCTGTGTTATCATGTGCTTCTATATTAACCCAGTAATTTGTAAGGAGCCGGTGGAACTTTGAACACGTGTTCTTATACTACATGCGTGTTTCCGAAAGTGCATTACGTCAGCAAAGGGTGTGTGGCACGTTGTGAACTCCTGAAGACGACCAGAAACTTCAGTTTTTTATGGCATTGAAAGAACGATTAAGAGCTGCATTTCGAGGTCTTCTCCATATATCACTCACTAAAAAGCTACGGATACCAGTGCGAAGACGTCATCTGCAGATAGTGAAATGTGCGGGAATTTATACCGTGTGCATGTTCTGTGCACTGCAAACTAGTTCGCATCTTTAAGGGTGGTTTCACCCTACTTTAGGGTGTTTTTACAAACCAAACCACTCATGTCGGTGGTGTTCTCAAGTGCCGAAACAACCCCTGATATGGGTGTTGTAGTTTGTCAAAACACCCTTATCGTTAGGCTTTAGTCACAGAAAAGCACCCTTAAAGGTGAAAAAAGGATTACAGTGTGAGCAATTTCAGTTACTTGTGCTGGGAGGTACCCGCAAATAAGTGGCATCCACGCGTAATCATCTACTACAAGGCCTTGTGTTTTCGCAAAGTGGGTTCACGTAAGTAGATGACAAAGTTACAATGATGTTTTATTGTACCTATTTTATCCATTTATTAGGTCGGTGTTTACTGTCGTGCGCTGCCCTAGGAGTTGCAGTAAATTCAAGTTCAACAAATCAGCGATGATATTTTTAGGGGCGAAGCTCCTTATAGTGGCACCCGTTAGTCTCTCGTAGACGTTGTAGTATGTAACAAGTATAACATTTTTGACATTCAAGGTAGTGTCGGTGAGAAATTTCTTCTGTGCGTTGTTGAACAATAAAAAATAGTGTTCTATGTACATGTCAATGACTGCTAATGGGGATGCGAGACAGGAGCATTCTTCGGCTCTTAGTTAACGCGTACGCTGCGATCCCCATTAGCAGCCATTGGCATGTACATTGAGCACTATCTGACAGGAAAAGATTGCTACGTTATACTCGCTTGGTGTAACCTCCTTGGTTGTAGAAAGGTTTAGCGAGCGTTGGGCCGCAATGCCATGAATACGGTGATTTAGTATATACCATGAACTCGAGGTGGTTAAAAGTAAGAAGTTAACCCGAAGTGCAAGCCGTAAGAAGGTGTGCGTGTGCTATCTCTCGTTTAGTCCTTGAAATCTCCGCTGGATGGTGCTGCTTCTATATAAGGAATATATAATGAAAAGAATCGAGATTGTGTTACTTGGAGTGTTGAATAGATGGACGAACGGACAGGCAGACAGATGCATGGATGGACGCATGGATGGTCACACAGACGGACGCATGGCGGACAGAAGCAACAACGAAAGGACGGATGAATGCTTCGCCTCACTCTCCATCATTCACTCCGTGGATATGCTGCCAATTTTTTGAGTAATTAATGATTTTGTGTGCTATAATATGACATATTGTAATGATGATTATTCATTTGTAGTGTTTAACGTGTATTGCGTGTGGCCACAAGCGACATCGTTACTTTCGGTCTTCAGAACAGCCATTCAAGTGAATTTCAATAATACGTGCCAAGGTCAAGCATAAGGCGAACAATTATGCTAGGGACGGGCCTCGCTCAACACACATAACTGTAGTTCATAATTTCAAACATCACTGCTGCCTACGTTAGGGGCTAGTTGACACTTCACTTGAACAGATAAAGCAGTCTAAACCTTAAAGGTGACTAATGCCAAAGCAGGCAGTATTAAACGCAAAAAGACACAGGGACGAGAAGAGAGCACACATCACGTGCGCACGCGTTGTCTCCTTTCTTCTCGTCAATATGTCTTTTTCCGTTAAATGTTGTCTAGTATTTTATCAACAAGGCCGAATTTCTCTACTTTAACTCCAAAGTTGTTCTTAGTAAACGCTTACCTATGCGATAGCGTAGCGCTGATCACGCGGCATTGAAATTCTGCGAGATTAAGGCTCGGCAGAAAAGGGAGCGCCTGAGCGGCACAAACAACAAAAAAAACGCTCTCTCCAACCTCACCAGGGTTTTCTGATTTCGTTGGTGTTCGTTGTGACGTCAGCGCCTGCATCTGGTAATCTCAGAAGCAGATAACACCTGTTTGTCTGCAGTAGGTATAAGCACGCTCTTTACTTAATTTTCTTATTTGATATGAAAGAGCTCTCTACGACGTGGAGAGGTGAATATGTGAGAGCAACGTAACGAAGAGAAGAGCCAAACGAGTAAGGGTTGCGTTTCAATTTCCATACGCGCGCACCTTCGCCATCATGGCAACAGTTGAAAAATTATTACGCTATTCCACTAAAGAAAACCATGTGCAGATGCGAAGCAACAGGCGCGAACGCTTACACTGGCGTTGATGTTGACGCTGGCGCTCATCGCGGCATTGCGCAGTATAGAAACCTGCGGAAGTGCAAAGCGCGCACTGATAACCCGATGTTTTCTAGTACAACAAGTCAATTACTGCTAACTGAAAGTGAGAGAAGGAAGACTCTGATCAGACCCAGAGTCCCGCCTCCCGCTTTTGATCAAGGCGCACGCTGGAAATATTATTGTTCAACAACGCACAGGAGAAGTTTCCCGCCGGCACTACCTTGGAGGTCAAGATTCAGTGCCTATACAGCTAGGGTGTCCCACACAACTTGAGCGAAGATTTTGAAAATGGAAGACACTTCAGTGGTGAGTTGAACCTAACACGTACAACTCGCACTAGCCTGTAGGTACTCAGGCTGTTTTAGATGCGGAGCATCTAATACTCGAGGCTTGTAGTGCGGCGCCGTCCGCAAGCTTCTTCCTCCTTCTTCCACCATTTGTGCATCCCTTCCTCCTCTACACACCGCGCGCGCTTCACTCCTCCACCATCTGTGCACCCTTCCTCCTCTACACACCGCGTGCGCTTCTCCTCTTCACGAACATTCGCTAGCTGTATAATGTAGCGCGCATGCGCCGTCGCGCTTCGAGAACATCGGCAGCTGACGCGCGCGCATGCGCCGTTGCGCTTTTCCCCCTTCTCGAACATTCGACAGCTGACAGTGCATGCGCCGTCGCACTGTATATATACTCAAGGTCGGCGCTCGCTCGCTCAGTTGCCGCTCGTCGGTTGGTTTGTACGGCGCGTCGACGTCGGAGGTCGCAATGATCG
The DNA here is from genome assembly GCF_043290135.1 of Rhipicephalus microplus. Classification (NCBI taxonomy): domain Eukaryota; kingdom Metazoa; phylum Arthropoda; class Arachnida; order Ixodida; family Ixodidae; genus Rhipicephalus; species Rhipicephalus microplus. Next base: position 110,254,214 of record NC_134704.1, read on the forward strand.
ACGTCCCTTCGACCAGCGCCGGCCAAAGTGTAGTAATTTGTTCTTAACGCGGTCTGGGCCTGAAGCCAATGTGGTACGGAGTGTTGCGAGGGCGTGCCAACTTCCTCTTCCGTTATCGGCGCATCTATAGACTCATTAGATTTCCCTGTGTAAGATGGTGCAGAATCCTTACGCAATTGAGGTAAATTCAACGTGCGGAGGTTACGTGTCGTACGTGTTCACTCATTTAACACCCCTCCTACAACCACGTTAACCAATTTAGCCAGCGACCCAAGTAAGTGGCAATTTAACACCCCATTTCACAACCACGTTAACCAATTTAGCCATCGACCCAAGTAAGTCGCACTTTAACACCCCGTTAACCAATTATATGCTCCGCATCCTCCTCAGTGTTACCCCGAGGGAAGCTGCGGGCAATTTTTTTTTCTATTTCTCCCCATACTAATATTTATGATTTTTAATTACTTCTTTTTCTAAATATGGGTTGAGAACACAAATTGTGAACACTGAGATATAGAGCACATTCAGAAACCACCGACTAATATGTTTCCTGTATGATACGTGTAGCGCTGTTATTTTTCCGCGTTGTAAGGGAAGCCTATAGCAGAACTACAGCAGTGCGCTCGCGGTCCGTCTAGCCCATAATTAAGGATTAGGTAATTAGGAATCATTAATAATTAGTTTGTGGAAAAATAAAAATAGTCTGACTACCTACAGGCTAGTGCGAGTAGTATGCGCTTGGTTCAATTTGCCTCCTAAGCGCCTTTCACTTTCAAATTCTTGGTTTAAGTTATGTGAGACACCCTGTATATAGGCTGGCAAGTGAACGGTTGAGCAGCGTGAGAAGTCGGTGTTTTTCGAGGAAGAAACCCGTTAGTTCACGCTGCTTTCACGAGCAAGGCGAGGCGAGAGAGGGGGGGGGGCGTAAGAGAGGAGCAGCAGAAGGGGACGCGCATGCACATTGAGGGTGTTAACGCCGATGGGAGGAATGCCTAGAGATGAGAGAGCGGAAGCGTGCCCAAGCATGTGGTAGGAGAAAAGTGGAGTGAGTATGGAGTTCTCAAATAGAAATAGCGTCAAGGCCACTGTGCATGCGCAAAACCCAAAGAGCGTTTTCGTTTTGGATTGGGAATGCTTTTTCTCTAATTTAGCGGGAGCCCCGAAGCGTCCCCCAAATGTTTCGGGGTCAGAAAAACGTGATGGCACCCATTGAAGTGACCGGCCGAGCACCAAAGTACCGCAGACCCTACTCGAGAACTCTTCGCTCCTGTCTGACTCAAAGCGTGCATGCAAAGGGCCTTGGGGACTCAAAGTTTTGGGGGCCTTATACAAAAACTCCCTAGAAACGCACAATGTATAGAGAGAGAAATAGGAGAGTTGCGAATGCGTGGTGTGAGTGCGGACGCTGCCGATGCAACGGGACATGAGCCGGAGCAAGAGATGCTTCTATTCCGAAATTCTCACAGCCGTGCGTTTGTTGTACACTCATGTTGAAGTGGAACGTCGTGACCAAAACTTGAACTGTGGGTGGCTTAGGCGTCCTATAGCATCATACATGAAATGATTCAAAAAAATTTTCTGTAGAAAAACTAACACAATGATTAATACCAGATACCGTGAGGCAAATGAAATACATAAAAAGGCTGACATTCTAAAAGCTTTCCTAATTTTTAATGTTAATAAAACTGCCCCGCGACGGTGGTGTAGTAGCTTAGGTACTCGGCTGCTGACCCGCAGGTGGCGGGATCGAATCCCGGCTGCGGCGGCTGCATTTCCGATGGAGGCGGAAATGTTGTAGGCCCGTGTGCTCTGATTTGGGAGCACGTTAAAGAACTCCAGGTGGTTGAAATTTTCGGAGCCTTCACTACGGCGTCTCTCATAATGATATCGTAATTTTGGGACGTTAAACCCCACATATCCATCAATCAATCAATCATTACTGTTAATCAGACTGTCATACCATGAGACAAATTTTGAATGACAAGGAGTTTTTGCTCGGAGCTGCGTCCCTCCTTCCCACACGTGTGCGCTCCACCACTGCGCATGCGCATACCCCTTCTATCTCCCGAAACAGCAGCGAATGCAACGAGACGCTTTCTCTGTACACATGCTCACTTCGCAGCCGTCGATCGTCTGTCTTGTGGCGCTCCTTGTTTCTGTGAGACAGAGCGTGGCTGCTTTGGCCAGCACGAAATCACGTTCGATTCCTCTGGCATGTGCGTTGAGGGACCAGTTGTTTAGAATAACTATAGTTATAGTCACCAGCAGCATTCACGTCAGTGGTCACCGCATCAAGCGATGGGCACTGGCAGCGGTAATCTGTTAGAGGCTCAGAATTTTGGTGCAGCTGTTTAAGGCGAACGCAGACGAGCTTCTTTGGATGCCGTTCACCATCTCTCTGCTGCTTCGCATCCACACATGGTTCCCTGTAGCGGACGTTGATATAACTTCTTTCTAAATTTATTATCTCACCTTAGCTCAAATCTCAAATGAAGAAAGAAAACAAACAACACAGCAGAAAACCGAACACTTGACTGAAGTGTAGTGCTGTTTAACCTTTTTTTACGCACTTATCTTTTGGTTCACTAAAGCTAGATCTGCATGATTCATATGAGTTCACCAGACAGGCGTAGTATTCATGACGCCACTTTTAAGAGTCTTGTTAGGTGTTCTCTCCAGGAATGATGCAAATTTAAATAGCAAAGTCCCTCGGCAACAGCATATTAAAGTATACCTGAGGCGTGATTCAATATCCTGTGAGTAATCAACAAACATATTCTTAAAATGAAGATTATATTTATCTGTTGTGGTTTATGCAGATATTACTTTACCCAGGGCTGTATGCATCTTGTTTTCAGTGTTCATGGTTTCACTCTGGAAGTTTGATGAGCGGCAACCTAGTGCCACCGGCATGCACGAATTGTGCAGTTTGCTTCCAATAACAGGCATGCTACATTTAAGTTGCAGCTTGAGTGTGCTGCTCTTTCATGCATTTCGCGGCTGCTCTCGCATGCATTTGTTCTTGTCAATACCTTTAGTTCGTCGACAACGTTGCGATAATAGCTCTATGTTAACGTGCTGGCTCACGCGTACAATCAATTTTAACCTGACGAAATGTTTGCACGGAGGCGCGATGCCTGCAGGCTAGGATCACAGCGTTTGTAGTAAGACGGTAAGTTGGGCCAGTTGGTTAGGATCCATCGTGAACTTACTTACAGCGTTTCGCGAGCTTTCATTCGCAAGGATGCTTTGTGCGCACATTGGTTCACTGCGCACACTTTTCAAAAATTTCATGTGCGAAGGCATGTCATCACAAGATCCAGGTGTGTCTGACACTTTTTTCTGGAAATACACTGCTTGCCAACCGTAGTCCGCTGCAGCTGCAGCGGACCACGGTTCTAGTATAGGCCCACGGGCGTAGTCGATGTATAGTTTGGCCAGCGTTCAGTCAGCGTCACGCAATGCAATCTTGCAGCAATGTTTTCACGCTTCAAAGAAGGCTGAAACCCAGTGGGCGACAGTGTGGAACACGAATTTTGTTGAACCATTACGGTATTTTCCAACGCACGTCAACAATACAAAAAAACAGCTAATCAATAGTTAATCTTCGAGGAGTAAACACTCTGGCGGTTAGTTTTGGATGACTGTGAGTCAGATGTCTATAATATCGATATCATAAACATGATGACGTCCTAATTATCAAACACAGTTCGGGCGTGAGTAAGGGATGATGCAAAGATGTAGTAGTTTTTAGAAATCAACTTGGTTTCAGAGTGTGAACCTAATATCTCGGCTCACAACGTCGGAAATAAAGGTAAGGAAAAGAAGAATTTCGAAGTGTTTATTTCAGCGGTACATCGGCAATGGATTTCCTTCAGATTAGGCTTAACCGCCTCTACTACCCCTTTCACACGAAGGAAACTACCAGACTTTAAATTAATTTTAATAATTCATTTAAAATTTTGCAGTCTGTGCCTTCAATGCAAGACCACGTCTATACAACCTTGCGTAAAAAGATAAACCTGAAACACTAGGTAACAAAACCCCTGCAGTGACAAATTTTGTCTGTGCTAAAGGACCGGAGTGTTTCATGCTACAAACTTATCGCTATCAGATATTTATAAACTTTTTATGCCACAGGTAACAGCATTTCCTATCGGATGCTTCACTTGCCAAATATTCTTTTGTTGGTGATGTTTCATTTTAGTTTGCACTTACAGGTGAGCCCAACCTTGCATTTATTTGCGTAACCAAAAAAAAGAAAAAAATGGTAAAGAAGGAAAAGCAGGGAGGTTAATCAGTCCAGGAACGATGACTTGCTACTCCGTATGCATGTTGGAACGGGAAGGAAAGAATGAAAGAGAGAGAGGGTAGAGTGGAGATAGCCAAAGATAGCACGTAATGCAGCACACGCATAAACATACACTCAGTCACGTGTCCGTCACGCTCGCATGACACGCGCATCAATGTCACAGGCGCTTGTTCAATTTTAATTTTTTAAACTTCAGGAGTTCCTTATTCACTTTCAGCTGTGATGCAAGAATTGAAGAATAGACTCAACTGACATTCGTCTGTTGTTATGGTGCACTAGAACAAACGCAACTATTTGTTTTTGAAAATCAAAACTGTATAAACGCCAATTACACTCTTTTTTATTGCATGCCCGCTTGCATCATTGTGTTCTTATTTAGGGAGTTACACCACAGCCTAAGCTAAGTAGCTTGGATCTCAAGCGACAAAAAGCTCTTCATTTTATTAGTAACTTACCCTACCACGAACACATGTCTTCGCACTATTTGTTAGAGCACATTCTTCGCATTCGTAAGCTATATAACCAGCGTCTCTCTGAGCTCATATTTTCAGAATACATAAATCAGTCTGAGCGATTTCTCGCTACCTACACAATGAATGCTCAGAACTAACTCTTTAGACATACCACTTTTTTTAAACCAAGGACTAAAACTACATATGATCGGCGACTGTTAAAATTCCAAATCCCTAATCTAATAAACAGCCATCCCCAAGTACTAATTTTGATAATGTATGCTTCTTCCATAGTCTTTTTCAGAAAGAACTGGAAAACTTACTTCTTGGAGCACATATAGTATAAGTGCATATAGTTATCTTATATTTGTATGCGTGAAGTGTCATATATGTACCCGCTTTTCTGACTATTCATGTACACATGCCAGTGTTTATGCTCCCACATGAAACACTTGCGTCCACACCACTATTGCTCTTGTAATCTCTTTTGTTTAATTGATCTGGAAAGATACGTGTATTTAATGTAACCAATTTTTTCGAAGCTTTTCTCTAGTCTTTATTTTGTATAAGCTCCCTCCAGTTCTTCGCGATGTGATTGTGTTCTTATGTTTCTTTTTTTGCCAATGCAGTCGCTCTTTGTGAAGATTGTACAGTGTGGTGCTAGAGGGCTAGTCAGGTGCCATTTAGTGCCACCTTTTGTCTCCCGCACCACAGCAACCACGTATTGTCAAACAAACAAATAAGTCAATAAATATAACGGGCTGTCACACAGGACATGGCATAACATCTCTTTGCAACGACAGGCCAACCTTACCGAAATATGTCATCCAGGCCAATATCTTGAGGCAACAACTATTTTTTCGGCTGCAAAACTAAGTTCAGTTAATTGAAATGTGTCTACAACACACATTGAAAATGTTAGCATTGAATGTTGCAATTGTTATTTTTAGTGTTGTAAATGGAAACTAAATGCAGCGATGTTGCTTTGGAATGTGCCTGCTTCATGCTAAAATTAGGTGCGCTCCTCAGCATCCCGTTGGCTATTCAACGTCATTGGCACAACGGGTTTCAATCATATCTAGGTGAATGGAAGAGAACTAAATTGAGTGCCAATTCCGGCGAATGTGTTACGCAACAAAATAAAAGAAATGCTTCTTACAGTTTAGAATGTAAGTGGAGGAGTGAGTTTTCTAGAATGCGTACATTACCACCTGTCGAGTAGAATTTCGAGAGCATAGCTGTCTGAACTTTTTGTTGCACCGGGAAGAGCAAAACCGAATTAGTGAAGTCGTCAACTGCTACTGGCTCACTTGGTCATCTTCAACTTGAGCTTTACTTCCACAACACATTTCCAAAGTTTGTAGTGCTTAATGCAATAACTTAGATGGGCAAGTATATTTTGTGATGAAATATCACTGTTAAACACCAAGTAACAAGAAGTTGCGGGACCAAAGCATGCGAGGTGACGTAACAGCACGCCATTGGACTAAATTTAAGTCAACGTAGCATCGAATGTAGCATCGATGCTACGTTACTATGTAGCATCGAATAATACCTCAAAAAGCGATATAAATCCCATAAGAACGCGTAATACTCACGTGAACGAACTCTTCATTTCAACACATAAGAAGTAACGTGAATAATTGCGGGTTACGTAATGCAACACCTGTTCACTTGGCTCAAAAATGACGTGACTTGACGCAATACCATGTGGCCGGACTAATAATCGCATAACATGGCATAACATTTATCCAAGTGATTAAAAAATCACTACACGTTACAATAGGTTACGTTATTAAAATCAGTTAGCATAATGTAACAACTACCCTCGTGGATAAAAACACGTTTCATCGAGTCACAAATATTCACCCAACTGAACCGCGCAAGGCCATGGAATAGCTAGCCACCGCGACAAGTTCTCTCGATAACTACGTAACAGCTAGTCACATGACTGCAATCAAGAGAATAGTCCCGTGATCGTTCCCGCCAAAAATCTCTTCACAGCTAGTCACATGACGTAACATCATTATAGTTAAGGCAATTATTCAACGTCCGTTCGAACCATTTAAAATGATTTAAGTGACTAAAGTTATTTGCTCTCAACGCATCACACAACGCATCACATGATATGTCCCTGCCTGAACTACGCAATAGCCAGTATCAATACTAAAATTGCACTATACCACGTGAAACTACTAATGTGACAAAAATTATGCAACATCATGTAAAACAACTTACGAGACTAAAAGTCACGAAAACTAACTTAACAGCTAATCAAGGAACGGAAGTAACGGTACTAGCTACCGTGACATGTTCCCACCGAAACAACGTAAGCTAGTCATGTCAATTTTCCAACTAATACCACTTGACATGCGTGTATACTGGGGGCAACTGACTTCAGATCGGAGAACAACCAGGTCTAGCCATGCATTGTACTATTTACGAAACCTTAATGAAATGCTTTCTTAGGTGTGTCGGTTCATTCTAGAATACATTTGAGTGCAAATGGAAAACACACAAGAAGAAAAAAAACTGCTTGGTACTGAGCGCTCGTACAGTCGTACTCTCTTCTTGAGTGTTGTCCACTTGCGCTTACATATATTCTGTGTGTTTAGAAAAAGTGTTGAACGATTTTTATTACTCCGTAATCAACTACGGGAGAGTAGTGAACCGTGGTTCTGGACGGGTTTCGGTTCTGTGGAAGCAGCTCCCTTTAAAATGCGAAGCATTTCTTAGTAAACTTCGTCGACTTTGAGGGTATCTATCTATCTATCTATCTATCTATCTATCTATCTATCTATCTATCTATCTATCTATCTATCTATCTATCTATCTATCTATCTATCTATCTATCTATCTATCTATCTATCTATCTATCTATCTATCTATCTATCTATCTATCTATCTATCTATCTATTTAGCCGCCTACGACTTTCAGCTCTCCTGACCAATTCAGTAACTGTACCGATACCAAACTTCGTGTGGCGTACCATGGCTGTATAACGAGCACAAGTGACTAATCATAACTTGAAAATCACGACATGTATGTCATGAATGTCATAAGTTACATTTCGCGGTCTTGCTCCTATTTCGATGGCTTTGTTCACATGACATGTTGCAAACCTGGTATGGTATGACATGACTGCATGACGAACACAAGTGACAAACCCTAACATGAATATTGCCAGCCGTGTCATGTAACAACATGACTACATGCCACACTCTTGATGCGTTTGCGGCCGTTTCGCTAGCTTCACTTATACCAAATTTCGTATTACGGGACGGGAATGGGTGACGAAGGTATGTGACTGGCTGCAAAGTGATAATCATCCGGTGCGTGTCATGTAACATCATGATTGCATGCTACACTCATGATGGGCTCACGGCCGTTTGCCAGCTTCACATATGACAAATTTCGTATTACGTCCCGTAATTGGAGGACGAAGGAATGTGACTGGTCAAACATGACAATCTTGAGACGCGTGCAATGCAACAACATGACTACTTGCGACACTCAAGGCGGCACTCCACTTCGTCTACCGGCGCACGTGCGCTCTGGCGTTCGTTTCGTCGCGTCTCACCGGCGATGCCACGACAGGCGCTGATCTGCGCCGCGTGGCGTTGCTTTGACGCATGCGCGTTTGAGCGTGCCCGGCGTCCCTCCGTCACAAAGAGAGGCAGCCGCAGTGCTGTATGAGTAACGTCATCGGCCTGAAATTCAGCATGTCGCAATGCGCACCGGCTGCCGCAAGGCCGCGCTGACGGACGCTTATAGCGCCGGTCGTGCCTGGCACCAGACTACTGAGTTCTTACGTTTTGCTAGCGTAGCGCCGCTTTGTCCAGCGTGTGCGCGCGTCAACGTTACATTGGAGTATATTAGGCCCTTCATGATGCGCTCTCGGCCGTTTCGCTAGCTCCATATCTACGAAATCTGGTGTTACTTGACGCCAATGGATGGCAAACGTGTATGACTGGTGCAAAGATGATAATCATGGCACGCGTGTCAGGTAAAAATACGACAACATACAACGCTCATGATGCACTTGCGGCCGTTTCGCTAGCACAAGATATTCCAAATTTGGTATCACGTGAAGTGAATAGATGACGAAGGTAAATGACACGTCCGAGCATGATAATAACGATATGCGTGCCATGCAAAGCATGACTGTATGCAACAGTCGTAGTGTGCTCGCGGCTGTTTCACTAGTTCGCATATGCCAATTTTGGTATTAGGTAACGTCAATGAACGACTAATTTAAACGACAGGCCCAAACACGATACACATGATAAGCTTGTCATTTGAAACACGACTATATGATGTGTTCACAGCGCGCTCACGGCCGTTTTGCTAGCTCAACGTAAAACGAAGTTGGTATTACGTGACGTGAATAGACGAAGAAGGAAAATGACATGTCTAGACATGATAATCATGACATGAAAGTCATGTACGGTATAGTTTACTTTCGCCGATCTTAAAGGTACATATCAACATTTCTCATTCGTGCTTCGCATATCATCGATTCCCACTCTATGTGAGATCTGCCAATTTTTTATTCTTAGCTTGTCTCCGACTTTAGAGGCGGCGAATTATTTATTTATTTATTACATACTGCAGTCCGTAGACCAAGCAGGAGGGGCACAAAAAGGGAGTATAGCGAAAAAAGCGAACAAGTTTACAGCAAGTTAGAATACACAAACCTACTGAAAAACAAGTCACACTAAATAGGATGCTTAGTTATACATATCTAGAAAAAAAAGCGAACAAACTTCTAGAAACAGTATCAAGCAGAAAAAGTAAAGCTACACAGTTGAAATAATAAGATGATGTAATCTAGCATTGAAATATCAACAGTGTTGATTACACAAAAAGATGCATGTAGTTTTTAAAGTCGGGAATGCCACGTTCAGGAAAAAAATTGCCCGCAGCTTCCCTCGGGGGAACACTGAGGAGGATGCGGAGCATATAATTGGTTAACAGGGTGTTAAAGTGCGACTTACTTGGGTCGATGGCTAAATTGGTTAACGTGGTTGTGAAATGGGGTGTTAAATTGCGACTTACTTGGGTCGATGGCTAAATTGGTTAACGTGGTTGTAGGAGGGGGTGTTAAATGAGTGAACACGTACACACGTATGCGAAAGGGCGGCGCTGGTCGAAGGGATGTCGATCATTGTGTTTGTGGATTCGTTGGAATTCATTTCACCGCGACCTTGGACGTCGACGCGCCGTACAAACCAACCGACGAGCGGCAACTGAGCGAGCGAGCGCCGACCTTGAGTATATATACAGCTCGACGGCGCATGCACTGTCAGCTGTTGAATGTTCTCGAAGCGCGACGCCACATGCGCGTCCACTGGAGAATCAGGAGAATTGTAGATGTCGAACGCGGTGTGTAGAGGAGGAAGGGTGCACAGATGGTGGAAGAGTGGGCGACGGCGCGACGGCGCATGCGCGCGCGTCAGCTGTCGAATGTTCGAGAAGCGGTGCGGACGGCGCGGACGGCGCGGACGGCGCGGACGGCGCACTACAAGGCGCGAGTATAAGATGCTTCCGCATCTAAAACATTTGAAGGCAGTGCATTCCATTCGCTAATGGTTCTCGGAAAAAAAGAATGTTTGAAAAGGTTAGTACGTGCAAAGTAAGGTGTTAGATCATGATTGAGGTAACTAAAAAAATGAAAAAATTGAGGTAAGGTAAAAAAGCGCGCGCGCGCTGTTCCTCTAGTCCGGCCGTGCCACTTCTCGCTTAGTCCTTGAAATGTCTGCTGAATGGCAGTACTTCTATATGAGGAATATATAATGAAAAGCTGCGAGATGGCGCGCGGTACTCAGAAAGTTCACTAGATGAATGGACGGATGTACAGACGCACGCTGTACATCCAGATAGACAGATGCATGGACGAACAAACGGACGGACGCTTGAGGGAATGCACGGACGCACGAACACACGGATGGACGGATGAACGCGCGGACAGACGCACGAACAGACGGATGGAGGGAAGCAAGAACGAACGGTCGGACGGCAGCGCAGACGGACTGACGGATGCTTCGCCCCTCTGATCATCATGCGCTCCATTGATATGCTGTGATTTTTTAGAGCTTCGCTGTTCAAACTTGGCATAACATCGTGAGTTATATATCGAATATTTGGCGGAAAAAATCTCCGCAAAAATCAGGTAAGCTTCATCAGCCGGTTTTACTAAGGTTAGTATGGTATACCTAAGTGGCGGTAAAGAGAAGTCGAGGTCAGGAGGAGTTAGGTTACGGTGTCAAAAAAGACAGGAAGAAGGGTGAGCGCAATTCATTTCATAGCCTCGTATATTTCAGTCGCTGTGTAACTGCAGAAAAAACAAATAGAACCACAGAGAAAGAAGAAAACGCAAACAAGGCTTCTCTCTTCAAGTGTTTTTCCGCTAATTTTTTTGCGAAGTTACATAATGGATCATTACTGACTCACCCATCTTAGCAATCAAGTCTCGCAATTACAATTAAGTCTCGCAACGTGATGAGAAAGAGAAATGAGAGTGACAGAAATAAGGGCGAGGAGGAAGTAAATGGTGTAGAATAAAAATAGAGAAGATAAGAAGATTAACGATAGCATATCATTGTACATTAACACTAAAGATGAGCTGCAACACGCTGTTTGTACTAAAAGTGGCACGTACACTTCAAAGTGGCACCTGCATAAAGAAAAGTGAAAAACTGCTGACTAAAACTTTCACGATTTGCGGTACTTTCTGGACCAATGTGATGTTTGTCGGTTAGATTGTTTAGACTTGGGTTCACTTTAAGCACAGCTAGTGTGTTCAACTCGTATGGAGCACGACTGCGTACAGTGCGGTATAGGGAGGAAAAAGAAAGGAAATTGAAGGTAAGGAAGAGTTCAGTAGTGTTCTGAGGAGGCAAAGAAAGGAAGAGGGGAACATCAAAACTTGAAAAAGACATGACGATGAAAGAAAAAAGAAAAAGGAAGACACTCCAATTTCACTATAGCCAGGTGCTGGCGTTTCGTTGCCAGCTCCGTTGTACACTCAATGTTCGCAGGTGTAGAACTCAATTTTTTTTATTGGGACAGCAATCATATGGAGAATCTCAGCTGATTTTCCATAGTAGTCACCGCCGCCACCGTCATTCACCGTATATGCATACGTGTATATAAATATCAAAGTCCCAGAAAGACACAATTGGCGCTGTATCAGCATGTAATCTGCAAACGTCGAAAGACGATAGTCTCGTGTGTCGAGAGTGTGAACAAAACATTTATTTGATGTTCTGCGCAAGAAAATTGGTGAATAGTATTCTGGAGGCGCTGCGTTAAGCCTGTTTCACATGCGAGCGATTTTTCTCCAAGGACGGAGCGGCAGCCGCCGCGCGAGGCCAAAAGAGGGGCCGGATTCACAAAACTCACTTACGAAAACATTTTTGCGCAAGAGAAATTTTGTTGCGTAAGTCGATTCACGAAACGAAAAAACGTCGTAAGAGGCCATCATTGTCACATCGGCCGCTGCAAATAAAGCGCGCTGTGACTGCCCGGGATCATGTCAGCGATGGTGATGCAGTTGCTATATTTGCTTACGTCACCGAAAAGTGCTCGTAAGGGGATTCACGACGCGAAATTGTGCGTAAAAACAGCATGGCTGCAAGAAAATCCTAAGAGTGGTCCCTACAACTCTTAGGAACAATGCGGCTACTTAGAACCTGCTGCCCCGGCGGTATACTTTAGTGCCCTGGCTGGTTTTGAGTTAATTCACGCCCATTAAGGGCTGCCTGATGACTGCTTTTATTTCTTTCGGCGCTTTGTGCTTCGCGTGTTGTTTTCTTGTACGCAGTGGATGGCGTTGACAACCACCATCGTCCAATAAGTTCGAAGTCGCAGTAATTGAAGAATTCTATTTGGCGTCAATGGCATAAAACTACGCATGTAGAGTTTTGTGGTTGGATGAAAAGCAATGTGATACGTGAATGGTCGGTGTGTTCGAAAGCGGCATGGCATAGGATCAACCTTATTTGTTACGTTGTTGTGTTGCGCCCCATCTTATTCAATTAAAAGTGCGACTCGAGATTCTTGCCTCATTGGTGGAAATTACCACCAAAGAGGTTATTGGAAGCACATTCCTTGCACGCTATTGGAAATAAAAATGAGAGGAAGTTTTCAGTGAGTGGTTCATAAAGTTTGTGCTCTAGTGTACTTTCATTTGCTCTAACTGTCCAATGGTTGCGATCTCTGAAATACATCTGTCAGTACACTTTGGGTCAATCTGGAACAAAGCGTACTTTGTAAACCAAAGCGTATTAGGGGTGCGCGTGATTACGCATGGAACTACAAACAAATCATGCATCTTCGCCTTCACTGTTCAGACACTGATATGGACCATGATAATATGGCAAGCAATCGGAATGAAATGACCCTAGTAACTTTGTATGACACCGAAAATATGCAAACCCTCACGATTCTGGAGCAAACCTTGGCTGAATTCATCCCTGCGTCAATTACCAGCCATTTAACTTGGCGCAGGAACATCATTCAAAGGTAGAGCGAGCCACTCACATGTATTTTGTGCGACGCAGTGACCACTTGACCTGAGAATAATAGCGTTGTGAAGGCGAATCCCCTGTTGCATGCTCTGATCGAAGCAGACGACAAACACGAGCAGACGACGGCTTGGCCGACAGGCACAGCTTGTGATTGGTTGTGAAGCAATACCCTCTACATCAGCTCACTCCGTGACATTGCCAAAACACTTCTTTCATCTAGCACGCCTGTCCTGTTCGTCATATCACCTCCCTCGCACATAAGAGAAATTTTTTCACGCCGTGAAAATAGTGCAAGTACTTTCTAAGAGCTCTCTTACGTGCTGCGCAGTTGTCGAAAACAACATGGGGTCGTAAACAGCATATCGGTCGGTGCGACTTTCAGCAAACGCTTCTCGCACTAGTTACTTCAGCGTTTGACCAGATGTGTTGTGATTACAGCAGCTCTTTAGGTGCGTGTAAGCAGTGCGGAAAGCTGTGGCAGTGCGATGGTGTACGGCGAAGCGCAGCGAAGCCTGTGCGTCGGTGTGGTTATCAAGCGGGGATCGGCGTCGATGTATCGACGGCAACTAGCACTCGAGAAGCCTGCAGTGTGTGTTTGTTTTCCGGTAACAGTTCGTTCGCTTCACTTTCAAGTCTCTCAGTTGGGTGCTGTGCGACATTCCGGATTGACAGCGTTTTGACACGTTACTTGAGTGACCCCAAGTACGTACGGAAACGTATGAACTACGCGCTCGGTTCTTGCTTCACCACTAGTTAGCCCGTACGCTTCTATTTACTTGAGAGCAATGTACTGTTCGGGAGTGTAACGATGTTTGTTGTCAACAGTGGTGCTGTGTTGACGTTCCAAGACTTGTGAAGAAGCTGTGCTCGTGTGACTGAAAATTGAAAGACAGCGTTGATAACTGTTTTGCCCTGCGAAGTTTTGGTGGGGCAGCTTGGCGCTTTTGTTTGTTAAGTCGTCACTTCACCTTTTTGTGATAACCATAGTCCAAGCGCTGTGATGTGATCAACCAAAACTGCGATATGCTACATTCTGTTGTGGATCGCGTTACTTTGGAAGCGCGCCTAGACTGTTCTTCGGTAACAACTTGAGGGTTCTATGTGGCAGCGAGAGCCCGTGAACGTCAAGCTTCCCTCCGGCCTCCACAAAAAACAAAGGTTTCACCGGTGCCTTGCTTTGGATGAAGTTGTAGGCCAATATCGCCTAACTACAGGTTTCCGAGTTCATCTGGCCATCGTTTTCCACGGCACTAGAGCCTTGACAACAGCTGGTCATGGCCAGTTTTTACACTTTGTCAATGGACGTGCACGCCTGGCCAGCCCTTCATTGCTGTCATTGGCAGCTTCCAGTCTGCAGATGACCTTTGCCTTTTTGCCGTACTTGGTTCCTCATGACACCGACGGCTACTAAATGCTGCCATCGGTGAGTTCATCTTGCAGAACTAAATTTCACCAGTACTATAATTCACGCAGTTCTATAACGTGTGCAAGTTTTTAAGCCCATGAGATGTAATGTTTCTCTATGGTAAGGTAAAGCATGAAAAATTTACTACTACTGTTATATACATACATATATTATGGATCAAATACATAAAAAGTTTTTTTTTTTGCTTTGATACAAGTGAGCTCTTGTTTGATTATGAGGTTGGGCCTGTCGATTCACCACGTTCGACAGTTGGAAAGTTAATGTCAATTTATTTTTCAGGAGCCAGGTTGCACTTAAAAATTTATGTTATTTTGGAAAATTAGTCCTATAGACGATTACCACTGTGGTAGTACTATACTTCAGTAGGACATATATATTGCGGTACGTAAATTTTACATGAGGCTTCAGTTTATTTCAAAGTGATTAAGCAGATTTTGGTCACTTTAACGAAGTGATAGCTTCCTCAAATAAGTATTAGAAGTGAGTGCTTTTGATGATTGTTTTTAAATATCTCTTTTTTGGCTCTTCACAGATCGCAGAGATTGGTTTCTTAAGGTCCTGTGATGCATCGACTGCACAATCTGGCACATCAATCCTCATCATTACTGGGAGCACCTGTACAAAAATAGCAAGGACACGTTCTTCCTAACTGTGCAAGCCAATGTCACTGCTGGGACTGTTATCATTCAGCGTATGTGGCGTGGAAGCATGCATGGCAGCCTCATCTGGAAGGACTGCGGTCTGCTTGGGAGCTTCGAGGGCACAAAACTGCCTAACGGCTGGCTGCAAGGTTAGTTTTTCTTTAATGCATACGATTACGTGAACACCATTTACTGTGCACAAATTGAAAACCCAAGCATGGTTCCTTTCAGTGGATACCTGTAATATTCTTACACATAATTCTTATTCAACGTTTATAGATATAAATTGCAAGATAATTGAGAATGTTGAAAGCTGAAAGCCTGCAGCTTATGAATGAAACTCCAATAATCTGAAACTGAAAAGCTTGTGCTTTGAAACGAGCACAAATACATTGATTCCTTATTGAGCTCTCGAGCTTGTGACTCCCTCTGTGGATCAAGTGCTCTGGAAGAAAATAGCAAGTGGGTGAAAATTGCCTGGCTGTTCACAACTTGCAAGGAGAAAGACCTATTGAAGAAGCCTCAGATGACATAGGGCCAGTAACTACATCTTTTACCTAATGTAGCTTTTTCTCTCTCAGTGCTGTTGCTTGTGTTTCAGCCGAACATGTTCACCACGATTGCATAGTGGTATATATTTTTCTACAAATTGTACCTGACCTAAGTATGCATTGTTGACCTCTAAAGGTGACGTTCAGTGTGTTTCAAAGCCATGGCTTCTCATTTCTCTCTCTGTGGCTAGCCTATTTCTGCAGCAGAGCGATGCAGCTAGCACACATGAAATCCAAGTCATGGAGCGCTTCTTTGGTGTTCTGTGCAGGACGCAGCATATCCATCCGGCAAGACACTGCGTATCAACAATAATGGTGAATGTTGGTTGCACAAGTAGGAGCCCATTGTGTTTTTTGCTTATGGTTATTTCCCCTGATGAAGTGCATTTTTGAAAGGTCTTCTTCATTTGGAATAATAGATGTCAGCAACAAGCATACTCATAATCCACAAGTACATTGTGTCTTCTAGACTGCCCATTTGCTCCTATACTTGGTATGGTGAGCTGGCTATGTTAGAGTGCCTTAAAGGTATGAACATTAGCTGTTGTGTTGTAATGCAGTCTAAGTTGTGTTTCGTAGTGAACTTATTTGTGGTCTGCTTCTCGCACCAAGCGTAGAGTCAAAACAGAAGAAACTTTATTGGCTTTTTATGTCTGGCAGAAGTTTCATGCCTTCATCTATAACATTGTAGTTTTGCTCTTGTATCATATTAAATATATTTTCAATCTTCACTGTTTGTGTGTGTGTGTGTGTGTGTTGAGGCTTGTCATTGGCTTCTGAAAATACAATATCTGTAAATATGAGCACATAATTGATAACTATACACTCTTGCATGTAGCATGGTTTTAACAATGATCTGTATTTTTCTAAGTTCCAGCAGTAACAAGGGGTTCGGTGCTCCACGGTCATGTACAGTGTATCAAGAACAGAGCACAGAAGACCAACAAGTATAAAGGAACTGCCAGTGACTGTTCTCCTGCTTAAAGTTTACAACAGCAGAAAGAGCACATTGTGATGTCAGGAGCAGCTGCTGCTTAACTTCTTAGCAGTGCATTACTCAGCAGTTCATTTGCTTGCATTCGAAATGATTTAAATTTTGTATGGAAGATACCAAACTATGACACTAATTTAAAGGCTGCTGTAGTGTTAGTGGGCAAATATTTTTGAGCTGAAGTTTTTAACATGTGTGTTAAGTGCCTGCGTGCCTCTACATTTACACGCCAGAAATCAAAGCATCCATGGTCGCCAATGGTAACTGTGTTTGCATTCTTTGTAGTACAAGAAGTAAAGCCATGCATGCAGTAATCATGTACTTAGTCGATGTAATCCTTCAGTGTACACACAATTGTATAGCACCAATGATGCCATGAGTGTATAAGCTCTGGGAAGTGAATCTATGTGGATTATTTTATTTGGAAGGAAGAGGATGATCACTACACCTAGTATATCTTAACAGTAGATTTGAGTGCTAGGGTATTATCCCACTGCCTTTCCGTCCTTCAACAGTCTACTTATCTACTGTGTAAGTGTAACTTTTTAAATGTATACTTTGCTCGGATAGGTTTGTTCATAATGTAATGCAAGTGACTTATCATCTATGCAGCTCTACTCAGACTAGAAAAAAAGTATTTATTTTTATATGTAGTTATAGCATGCATTCCCTTGTGTTTTTGTAGGTGCCTGTACAATTGTTTAGCCCTAAAAAGTGCTGGTATACTTTAATATTGAATCGGGCATCTTAAAGTAGTTTGTTACTGGAAGTAAGAATGTGTTTACAACCAATATTACTATCCTCAGATGAAATGTGAAAACTCTGTGGAAACTTATTTACATTTTTTGAACTTATGAAGGCAAATGTTGTTATGTTCTTTTATTGTGGTCCCTGTTTCATGCAAATGACAAATAGTTACTTTGCAGTGGCATAGTATTAGTTGTTATTTTACACATATGTGCTGAGCAACATAGCAGCTGAGGCCAGCAGCAAGACATACATGCAGTGCACTGGAGCATCACCTCACATAGTGTACAGTCTTTGCCCACCAGCAAACTCAATATTTTTCAAGCAGACTAATCAACAGCTGTATGGAAACTGTGTTGATGTGCAAACTTTGAAGTCTTCTTGAGGAGTGTTTTTCATCATTTTTGTCCAAGTGAAGTAGCTACCCAAGGCCACAACTGGTGAGAATGTGGTGGTTTCCTCTCTCCAAAAGCCCTCCTACCAGCTGCCTCAATGTTAGCAAGGGGTGAATACACGAACTGGAAAACTAATTGGTCTTTGTTTTCTTGGCCGAAAGAGTCACTTCCACCGTTGAGCCACCACGACGCGCCAGAATAGAAACTTTTAGCTAAATAAAGTTGATTCTACTTTGAGAAGTGTTTTGGGGAAACGAAATGGCACCTATAGCTGTCAATATAAACACTGTTTGCACCAAGGAGCTTAGTAGCTTATAACTGTATTATTCATGTATTGTCTAGCATTTACTCGCGCTGTGCCAACTTTCAGCCCAAGTGTCCTAACATGCTTTGTTAGTGGGTTGTGAATGAGCCAAGCTACGTTAATAAACAGAGTGATATTGCAGACATGTACAAAATATTGATGCACAGCCCTTTTCTTTAGCATGACATTGTCAAGGGCTTTATTCTTGTGTTTTCATAAAAACGTCTTGTCACTGGGCAGCAGCGGAAAACTATGCATCAAGCTTTTGCGAGATGATTCGAGAAACACCGTGTTCAGACATAACTGTGCTGGTGGATTTCTCGCGTAAGTTACTTTCTGTAGTATATTCAAAATGAGTGTATTAGAATTGTTGTTTTATAGCCATTCATTTTAATATTTACACCTGAGTGTATGTATGTATGTATGGGTGTACATATGTAGGTGTGTGTGTGCGTGTATGTATGTATGTATGTATGTATGTATGTATGTATGTATGTATGCATGCATGCATGCATGCATGCATGCATGCATGTATGTATGTATGTATGTATGTATGTATGTATGTATGTATGTATGTATGTATGTATGTATGTATGTATGTATGTATGTATGTATGTATGTATGTATGTATGTATGTATGTATGTATGTATGTATCTTTTAAATGAGAATCCGCTTATCATTGGTGAGTAAGTTTGGTAATGATTTGGCTGAATTTGTTTTTAGTTATTTCTCTTTTGAGCCATTACACATTTCAATTTGTTTTGTACTGCATAAAAATAAATGTAACCTTACACAGAATATGTGTGTTCGAAGAAGTTGTTTCATTTACCAACCTACAGTCATGGGCAAGAAATTGGGTAAAATGGAACGAACCTGCGAAGATTAGTTTAGAGCATAGCTACTCTACATGGCATATCTCGTACACATTGCGTTGGTTGAATATGTCAATTTCAACCTTTCAATTTTAATCAGAATAAGCAAGCTATCCCCCGTGGTTGTGTATGTGTGTGATATTTATGCATACTGTGATACCGGTTCGCAATTACAATTAAGGTCACAAACCTAGTCAAGCTGAATACACGAATTTTGTCCATGCACCTTTGATCTGCACTGGAACTGTTGGTAATAAAAAATAAACTTCAGTTTAGAAATTTATTCTAGTATATAAATGTTTTCTCTCTCTCTAGTATCCAAAAGCAGGGTATCTTTTTATCACACAAATCAAATCGCCATTGTTCTGTTCTATTCTGGACAATAGGGAACCCTCTTAGCAGAACTCGATTAACTGCTATAGTTCATTTTAACCATTGACAGCGACATTACACTGAAGCGTGCAGCATGACAAATAGCGCGAGAGAAGACAGAAACTAATCACTCTGTTCGCGTCAGCGCTAACTGTCCGTGCTCTTTGGTCTTGCTGCATGTGATGATGCCCACCAAATTAGCACGAAAGCGTGTCCCTACAAAGGCAGTCAACTTGGCTGCAAGCAGTTAGCTCACTGCATGTGTAGATTTTTTTCAAAACGCCGTGAAGACTGATTGCTGGTCAAATATCCAAACACGTGAAAAGTAATATACCAGGTATGATATTGGTATTTCAGCACTGGACACTTTTGCGATAAGAGAGGATGGAGGAGAAAATTGAGAACCCTGAATTGTTTAATTTTTGAAGGAGCACAGTACAGCGCTTTTGGGTCAAAAGGGGAGTGAAAGAAGCAAGTGCAAAGCCTACTTCTCAAAAAATTAGTACCCGCCACCACGCATAATGTCAGGCCGGGCTACCTCTTGAAAAAAAAAGTGCTCAGTGATTCTGCCAATCGAACCAAGTACCTCCTAGATTGTAGTTGAGCTCTGTAACCGCTCGTCCACTGCATCAGTGCTTGCATTCGCCCTATTGCTGATATATCTTCATTCCTTCGAATGAAGCCAAATGCAAAAACGTCCGGTGAAACTTTGTAAAAAATAGAAAAAATAGTTAGAATGCGTTTGCCCAAGGTTACTAGAAGATAGAAACCGCCACGTGTGACTGTATAACCGTGCGCTATTTATTCTTGTACATTACTGTCATGCCGTTGGGATAGCCGGCTCTAACGTAGGCTACCTTCTCATAGTTTGCCAAATATAAATAAGAAAATAAAAATATATATCGGCCTGTGACAACGCTAATCAACTATTATGAGTTCACTGTCACTAGTGTCACTTTCACTAGATGAATGCTCAGTTTGCTTCCATTATCGTTATTTAGGAAAGTTTTGGCTCATTAACTCAACTCTCCTAATTAGCATTGATTCTAACATCTAAGGACAGTCACACTTCATCTCGCTTTCTGAGTGGCTGTCACTCCCACATAACGCGTACTTTTTTTATGCTCTCCAAGCATCTGACGCTGCTTTGCGGAGACTTTCACTGACGTCTGCTGGGCCAGAAAATTGTCTTTATTATTTATCACTTTCAAGCTTTCGCGAAGCTGAAACGAGAGTCTCTCTCTCTTTTCATCCTTTTCGCACGTGTGATAACGTCTCTCGACCTCAAGACTCGTATACAGGTCCCTTGCTTTGTTTGCGCACTCAAACAATGCTGGAAGAAATATTTGCACCGTGTTTTGTGAAAAGCATTAGCAGTGAGACACCTCCCGACGAGTCTCCCTCATTTTACGTAGACATATACCTAAGCGTAATCATATGCACCTTCTCGCATTCCGGCTTTATAAAAATGCTGCGGTGCATGGAACCAGCGAAATAGCGCTCACAATTTCATTTGATTACTGCTGTTATCTATTTCCGCACAATTCGTCTGCAGGCACCAAAGTCGCTCATGTGTCTTGTAATAAGAATATTGTAACAAAGGCTACCTTTGACTATAGGTACAAAACACCCTTACGTTCACCACTATACCGTGCTAGATTGCACCGAATTAGTTAAGTAGCAGCGCAGCTTCAATGAAATGTAAGGTAACTGGTCGCGTTAAATAGGGGAAGACATTCGAGGCACATTTTCAAACATTGCATGCATCGATTTATGTGTAGCTTCATTTATGTGGTGCACCTGGAGTGTTGTTTACTTGTACTTGGTGAGATAGTGCATGGATTGCTTGATGACTTAAGGCCATCAAGCAATTTCGTTTTTAGCTAGTCGTTGATGAAAGGCGAGTGAAAGGCGAGCTACAGTCGTTGATGAAAGGCGAGGCGAGTGCTGTAAGCGCTGTAGCAGACGCACGCGGAACTGAAACTTAGATGCAGCAAATCCTTGGCTATCATCGTATACTCTCGATGCTAGACGCTTTGTGTGCTACCTTGATATTATCGGCACACACGTCTTTCTTTCCTTGTCGTTTCATCGGCTATCGTGTGTCCTCCTTGCCCTCATAAGTGCCGAATAAGTTAAATTGATACCCGCGTTATAGTAATCCCTCCAGATAAGACAATTTTTGGCTAAGAAAATGCGTAGCCAAACAGAAAGCTTTGTGAATTCGGCCCCAGGTTTCTACCGCGGTGACTACACGCCCTTCTGAAATTCGCCAGAGTTGGCAAAATTCGCTAGCCGCACAAGCGGCAGAGCCACCAGTTACGTCGTTTGACACGTGATGACGGGGGTGGAGTCGAGAAGTTGACGCGCGCGCTGCAAGGAACTGGTTCCACAAAACAACTCGCTCCGACTGAGTAGCAGACGACATCCGTCCTCTCCCCGGCTCACAAATGTTTCGCGCTGCTTTCAACAGGTCGCTGATAGAAGTTGTGAAATTATCTCTTCTTTCGGACGTCAAGATGGAGGATTTCCGAAAGAACCTCAAGAAGGGCATTCTTTGGGAAGAAATTGCCGAAGTCGCATACTGTCATAATGTAAACGTCATGGCTTGAAGTGGCCATGTTCACTGGTGAAGTTGAAGTGCGGCTGTTTTCCTTTCGTTGCTCTCAACGATGCTTTCGCCGTAGTGACAAACGCGTGCGGTGCCTTTTTATTTCAATAACACTATTGCTACTTTCTTTTTTTCTATTTTTGCGTTTTCATCGAAAGTTATTCCCACGTAGAGGAGCCACATGTCACGCCGTACTTCTATGTCGCAGCAATTGTTGCTGGTTTAACAAATTATGACATTTGGTGACATGGTGCATAGATGAAAGGCCTCACGTGAACGAGAGAGCAGAGACGGCTGCTACGGTAGTCGACTTGAGAAGTAGCATTCCACACGGGTCACTGAAAAGGAATTTAGTGATGTGGCTCAACAAAGAAGAGGCGCCAAGCTTCTTGTCATGGTTCGGGGAATTAGGCACTCATCTGTGGCCTTTATTTTTGTTCTCCCTTTCAGCAACACCTTGATTTCTCACTAAAACCCTGGCTGACTTGTCCGCGTCCTCTGCGACGCTTTTCTCGCAATGAGCAATTGCACCGTGGAGCGCTCAAGTTTGCAGGCTGTCGACAGGTCCTGCCACACTGGCCAGCTGCTCTCCGTGACACTCAGTGCAGGAATGGGCGTCTGGCTAGGCGAAAATACATCTTCGGTCGCGAGCCCAACATACACTCCATAGATAACGAAGAACAGCTGTTGATTTCAGGCACCAGTGCAGCAACACATGCCTAGAGGCATGCATCTAAATTACATGGTCGAATGCTACCAATTGAATGTCACTATGTGCCGACGGCAAAGGTGTGTTGTGTGAAATATTGTGATACTTCGGCTTTTCTGCTCACCACCGCAGCATTTATGGACGCAAATGCAAGCTAAAGCAAAAATTGCTGCGTAGTCTCTTACCTGCGCCGCGCACAAGTGTATATACAGCAGCCAAAGAACCGGGACAACAAGCGTATCACGTATATTATGGTACCTGCCGTTCGTGAAACTCTTCCTGGAGTTCTTTACTGAATCATTGAAAAATCTAAAAGGCTTGCTTTTTAGGGTGGAATCATACAAATTCGAGCGCCGGAAGAGATGTAGACCATTCATAAAACACCAATGAAGGATGTGTGCGCATGAGCTAAATGGTGACCACAAACACTGCCCAAGCTTGCTACTTAGAGTTTTTTCTAAAACACTTATTTTGACTCGAGCGATTAGGTACTAAAACTTAGGTATAAATTTCGTGAGTTGTGTATACTGGGCTGACAGAAACCTCGTTCAGCGTCCCAATGTTAAATCGCTGAAAGCAAAAGCAATGAATCGGAGAAACATGGGAAGTGCTGAGCAAAACACGCTCGCAGTTCTTAAGCATTCACCTAGCTGGAACAGCTGTATAATAAAACCATACAAGCAAACTCTTTTTTTTTCTTCTTTATGGTCAGTTATATCAGCTATATGATCACGCAACAAGAATCATACGTGAAAAAGCCAGGACAAAACAAAAAGCAACTGCAACGGTTGCATATTTGTTGTTAGATACATGTTAAAACTTGTTCAATCAGTGTACAGATGCGTAAAACTCGAGCAGCTATTGATGATGAACCTCGTAGCACAGGGGCGCCAAATGAAGGACAATTGGAGGAGAGCGCGGCTTTCAGATACCACTGAAAACAGCGGTTGACAGGCGCCTTCCGCGGACAACACTGCCCGCTAGAGCGGCTAAAGTCCCTGAAAAATAAACTAAAGTAGCGCCAACCGCACCCCATCGCCTCTACCTTCTCTCCCAGCAGCCACAGCAGCGCCTCTAGAGTGTCCACCAGGAAACTACGAATGCGAAAGCACGCGGGCGCACTGGATGTGCCAGACGCTTGGGCAGCTCGGGCACTGCTGCGCCGTGCGTTTTTCATCGAGCGGCCGGGCCTCGGGCATGCTGAAAGGGTACGCCGGTGGCGTCTGTTCGGGGAGCGCGCGCTCGCTTCACAGAAGCAAAGTCTACGGCGGCCATCGTTCCGAGATTCTTCATCGCTGCCCCAGCGTGTGTGTGGCGTTGCCAGTATTTCGTATTCGGTACACTTTCTTTGCATTTCATTCGTCACTGAACAGTTCTTTGTATCGTTAGTGTGGCGACATTACTCGTTCGTTCGTTGGTCGATTCGAAGGAATAGAAAGCTAGCTACCCCTCGCAAAACAGGCAATGGATCGTTCTACGTTTTCAAAGCAAGCGTTTTGTGCGAAGAAGCCAACCTTTCTACTGTAGAAAAAACTACGAAAGCAACTATGACTTTGGCACGCTCTTCTTGGACCGTTGGTACCGAAAGCTTTAAAAGGTCGCCGCAGCAATATTTAATACAGCGCCGTGCGCAGCCGAAGAAAAGGCTCAGATATACGTTGTCGGCGCGGGGCGACCAGTTCGAGTTCACCGTCAATTGCATGAAGCGACTGCGTGGGCGAGTTAGGCCATGTGATACTACAGGCAAGTGCTGACAAAATCAGGTCACAAGGTCATGCTGATTTTTTCTTCGGTCTGTGAGGTTATATGCTGCTCGCATTAATCGATGCACAGTAATTGAAACAACTACTGCACATCGTGCGCGTATATTGACAGACGTGGCTTGTTACAGTCCGCATAGAAGGTATATTGATATGTAACTAGTGTAAAACTGGGTGCGTTCGCTCATATTGGAAAAAAAAAAAGAAAGCGCAGCTGAGGAGGCAATGGAGCCCATAGAAGTATTACGTAAGACAGGTGGTAAACAAACGAAATACAATCTGAAGAATACAAAAAAGGTAGCGTTCGCGCATGCATAGTGCTTTTTAGCATCTCTCTCTAGCAGCTGAATGCGCAACCCAACAAATAAAACATATATGAAGACTGAACTTTGCCCTTTTTCCCTGCATTTCTCTTCTATCTGCCAACGTGTTTGAGAGTTTAACCTCTTCGACAGGACCTAAAAATCTGCATAAAAGGGGTGCATGCAGCCCGACCATACTAACATTTGCGATTGCTGTAAAACATATTCCAATTGGAGACTTGCAGTTGTTAGTCCAACATGTGTCCAATGAAATTTTCTACCTATGTTCTCGTCCATGCCTTTATTCTTTTAGTAGTTGTGTTAAAATACAATCAATAAAAATGAGTGAGCATAGCTTGCTCCATAAAGAATAACGCATTTCAAGCTACTTGGTTATTATTATAAGGTACGAACAGCTCGCATTTCACAAGGACAGAGGTTGGGGTAGTGCGATAATGGGCATAATGTTTCTCGTCTGTGTTCTGGTGAGGTCCATACCGTTTGTGTCCAGTGTTACATGAAGTTCCTTCTTTGCACATATGATTGTCCCCATTGTTTAAGCAGAATACATCTCGCTTAGAATAATGTTTTACACTTACATACCGGCTCTAGGCCACTCAACATCCATCACACCTCGGTCTTCTCTGGCATGAATACATAAGAATGACTGCGTCTGGGAAGGCAGCATTGAGTACACACGTATACTTGGGATGTTCATGGCATGACATGTTTATGCATATGCCATCATAATAGCATTCAATATATCGAGCGAACAAAAGGGCCTGGTATTCATTAGGAAACCCCATTCCATAATGTCACTTTATTGATAAACATTAAAGTTCAAGTACAGTTTATTCTATGCAAAAACTGAATGAAGGACACAAAACATGACATTTATTCAACATTTCATGAAAATGCAGGACTGCCTCAATCGTACATGATAATTATGCAGTGTACACAATAAATGACATGAAATATGTGTTAACGGTGACTTGTTGCTATACGTGCACATCACAATGACAAGAGTAAAGAAAAGCGATGGCATTCGTGGTGCACTGACAACTAGCGACAAGTGGACGCAATTTGCGCCAAACACCTTTATCAAGGTTAACACTCCACATGTGGAATTTAGCGAATGAAATGAAGTACACATATTGAACTTTTGAAAGCACAGAAATAGGAAGTAGACATGGAAAGCCCCTACTGGGGATATGCAAAACATATTATGCAGATATGTAGGCATGAAACAGGACATACACGTAAAAGACATAATAAAACAGATGTGATAGGCACAGCAAAACCACGGACCTAATCATAGACTTGTGAGGGTAACAACAGCTCTATATCAAGAGAAGAAGAGCGAAATTAGCCACTAAAATAGTGGCCAACCCAGATGTTGTTGGAATAAAAACACACGAGCTTATAATTGCCCTCAACAACAAGTGCAAATCTATAAAATTATATGGCAACAATAGCTTCAGCCTCAAGACAACAAGAGGAAAATCAGCCACAGGCCAACCTAGCAGAAGTTAAAATAAAAATACACGAGCTTAGAATTGCATTTGGCAAGAAATGCAAAGCAAAAAGAGGAAAAACGAGAAATTAGACAAAGAGGCAATGAACAAAACCATTAGCACACTAACATCTGAAGCAGAAATTTAAGGCGGTAAACCACCAAGGCACAAAGTAAGCGAAATTTCCAGAGTGACGAGAAACATAATGGAAAACAGGGACATTTGACACAGAATATTAAAAATAGGCTTAGCTAAGTTAACAAAGCTACTCATCAAGAACTCTAGTCACACAGAATTACAACGTAAATGAGATCGAGACACCACCCAAGCTACTTAAAGGGAGCTGCTTATAAAGAACCAAAATGTACACACTGAAACAAACAGGGCAAACGTGTTAGAAATATCAATGACATTATGACAGCAACTGAAAACATCTGCTCTGAACTGTGCGGATCAAAGATAAGTAATTACTGTTGAAATGAAATCACAATACGACACAACACTGCAGTTCCTCATGTACGGTACTTGGGGATTCAAACGCAACATCAATTTTTTGGGGATAACTGGTATGCACACCTGCTCGAATTAACCACAACATGTCATGATAAATATAGTCTCTAACAATAACTTTGGCTCTGATATACACGTTCTAGTCGAAATTACGCCAATATGACCCAACTTAACGCAGTGTCAACAAAAGTATGTGCGTTGCTGAGACCATAATTCCTGAATTTCAATCCGTGAGTACTGTACCTACAGGCTAGGTTAAGAGGCCATACCACATATGCATCATAGAAAAACGGAAGGAAAACACGAAAGAAATGAGGCCTACACACTATTTTACATTGGTTGTAGCAGTCTGCTTTCCAATGCTACGACTACCAGTTTTTGCATCTTTAGCTTCATCAGCTGCCAAACGCATATTCCCTTTCCGCAGAAGAATGTTAATTCTGGTTTTAAAAAATGCTCTCAGCAACCTCTCCTGAAACTTGTGGCAAGGGGGAAAACAATTGACAGCTTGCACACTGTCATTAGTGGTGGCCACAAGTTGACCAATGGTAACTTCATTGCACAGAAGCTTGTTGCTATTCACTCAAAACATATTCTCAGCTGTTTCGAGCAAATGAAGTACTGCTGGCCCTGGTGATACGACCTTGCTGTCATCAGTGTAAGATTTTAACTTTGTGAGCACACTAGCTTCGTTCGACGCTGTGCCAGTTTTGCACTGCTCACAAATCCCTGTGTGCTTTGCAACACTCTTTGCAACAAACCCAGCAAGGTAAATAGAAGACTTATGCTCTATCATGCTTATGTCGAGAAGATCACTGGGATATTCAACAGCTTTTGTATCAATGCTGTTAGGAGCTCTAGCGTGGCAATTTTCGATGCCAACTAGGGAAGGAGCATCGTCGATAGCATAGCTCCCACTTCTACTGGGCCGAAAGAACTGTGCCAAAGTAGCAGCTCGAAAAGTACTACGAAATTTAAGAACTTTTGGTACTGCATTCTTCGCCCTCAGAGTGGAGAACTAATTCTCAAGAGCATCTTGGGTAAATCGGCTGAGCAAAACAAAAAAGAAGCCCTTCTCATTAAGATAATAATGCTGCAGTTTCAATGCAACTTTATACACCAAAATTATGCCCGTCAGCACAGGCTTCCACAGGTGTTTCGATGGAGAGCCTATCTTCAGATCTGTAAAAAGAGTTACCATATCCTTTAAAAAAATCAGTGAGTCCTCATATTTCTGATCATTTAACTTGCTGATGCCAAGCTTTGTTGTACGTGATGTCAGTACTTTGAACCACCTATAAATGCTTTCTATGAACCATGCTGTTGTCAACGCTTCTTGGGGCAAATCTCCTCTTTGGACCATGAAACGTAGTGCAGCTGCAGTATCATGATTTAGCAACGAAAATGCAGGCCCCACTTCCATTTTCTTATAGTGTCCTGGGTCCAAGAAGGATGGCTTCAAGTGCGGTGCTATTTTTAATTGCAGTTCAGAGTCTATTTCTACCAGCTTTTGAATCGGCACAAGGTTAACCTCATTCGAAGGCAGCTTGTGGTTTTCGACCACATTTTCGGGAAGGAAAATTGATTGACCACGTGTGAGGTGGTTCCTCAAGCTGTTTAGCAAATGTGAGGTGTCTGCCATAAAATAAAGCTTGCGATTTTGGTCAACAGGATGACAACAAGAAACTCTTGACACGTAATGCTTGCCCACAACTATGCCAAATTCTCTCCAGAGCGCCATATTCCCACCACCCATGTCGCTAACGACTGCATCTATACGAACCCCGATTGTTTCACATTCCTGAATAATTTCAATCAACTGTTCTTGAACTGCAGCACTGCTGAACAAGTTTCCAGTAAGATGATAAGCAACTGTCTGCTTCAATCTTTGTGTAACCCCATCCAGCATGAAAACAAGTTCATGCGTTGCCACTGCAGCATGTGGTAGAGAACCGTCGGCCAAAGGTAAAGTTGGCCTTCCAATAACAGTGCCAGTCGTTTGGTCAAACTCAAGCCCTGAGCTCAACTGAATTTCATCGAGCATCAGAACTGCATGCCTCTCATGCTCCTTCATGGTGGTTCTCTGAACTATGCAACATGCATTAGGCAACAAAGGCAATAATAAAGGCATATAAAATACAATGCTTTTCAAGAATAAACAGGCAGTGCACAGTGCAAGCGGTATTTCGATGTTTGCATGCCAGAAGATTATCACCTATTGAAATTTATGTGGATTTGTGCCTTGTTAGAGGACCTGAAACCATAAGTGAAGGAAAGGTGAGAATATGTTGTGGAAACTTTATGAATGGCCGTTATAACGTGCATGACAAAGAGCACAGTGACAGGCAATAACGCTAGCACTAGCAACACATGAAAGCTTAATAAATATTAGGATTTACGTGCGAAAACCATGATACGATCATGAGACATGCCATAGTGGAAGGCTCTGGAAAAGGTTTCACCTTTTGCTCAAGGTGTACTGCTGAAAGAGATGCTAACGAGAATAAATGTAACAAATATATTCAGCTACACCATCCTTTCACCTTTAAAGCAAGGGACTTCAGAACCTCATGTGGAATTCTTGGTGAGAACTTGTAGTTTTCAACACGACGTTGTAAAGTTCTTTCACTCGGAAGGGGTACAGCAAGCTCCCTGACCGCATTGTAGCCTCTGGATCCACATGCCAAACGGAGCTTGAGGCCTTTCTGTATAGTCTCTGTAGACCATTGCCTCCCTCGCATACTGGAAGTCCACATGCCTTGCAGTTGATCTGGTGACAGGTACTTCTTGATGTTTCGCGTGAGTTCATGACCATGGTTTTTACGGTTTGCTCTGCTTTTCTGTTGTTGGAGTGTAGCAACTTTCCGCTTCATGTTGTTCAAGCACTCTTTCAATGTAGCTATTTTTTTGTGAAGGGCAGCTACTACTGCTTGATCAGCATTACAACTACTTGAACTAGAGCCTGCAAAGCACAGATTGAGCAGGAAGTGACAAGAGTTTGAAAATTCCACTATTTAACCCAGACTAGCATGTGAGGGAGAACCATAAGGATTTAAAGAAAAAAAAAATCAGTGCCACTCCATATTATTCAGCAGAAAAGTGTAAGCGTAACTTTTTGAGAACACAACAGCGGTTTTAACAAACAGCATAAGCTGACACTGTTGCTCATTGAAGAGGGACAAATGAAGCTGCGCAGAACCCGCAGTGCATGCAGCAGAACTATTTTTTTTGGTGGGGGCGTGTCCTTGATCCGAAATAGGGGCAGGACAGTCAAGTGTGGTCACGTCTCACTTTGTACTCTGCGTGTGAAGGCAGAAAGACAGTTTGGGAGCAGCAAGTGTCCGGTGTACCACCTCCTAGCTATGCCAATAATTAGTAATGAGTATAGACATGAATATATGGCACGTACTCTCGGTTATGACGTAGGGTTATCAATGATGGTGGCTATTTCAAACAAAGTGGGGAGAGTGCCATGGTTCCACTGTTGTAGCTTTTTTTGACAGAGTTGCTACAAGACGGCAGCTGATTGCGTGTCACAAGTGATAATGTGATGATGTTGCGCAGTGTGTAGCAGTGTGCTAAGCATTACTGTACACAAAACACAGCTTACATGATCCTCCAATAAACTTACGTTGTGTGCGACTACTCTCGCTTTATAGGAATGAGCATACCAGCAAAAGAAACAAAACAGGGCACCAGTACTTGGAGCGCATCCGCACTATTAAATGCACCAATATATCAATTGATTGATTGATTTGTGGGGTTTAACGTCCCAAAACCACTATTTGATTATGAGAGACGCCGTAGTGGAGGGCTCCGGGAATTTTGACCACCTGGGGTTCTTTAACGTGCACCCAATATATCAATCTGTTATGAGCGTGCACGTTTTTTTGTAGGCGGCGATGTGTGACACTCAAGTGTATATTGCATAGTGTGTGAGAACAGTAGCACTTAACACTTACCGGTGACATCAGCTGTGCCCTCAGCAGACAGAAATCCTCCACAGGCAGCACAAAAATTCTTCTGAGCTGTAAATGACGGATAATCTTATTAGTAGTACTGAAGACCGGTACAGTCACCAAAGCTTTAAATTAGCACAGTTGCAGCACAGGCAATGAGGGATGACCAGTGACTAAAATTAAAAGATGTATATGATACTGAACAGAAATTTCACTCACACTCAACAGGCATCGTCAAAGCTTGAAATGGCTGGCAGCTCGATTCATGGATGGTTTCCACACCTGCGCACATAAGCCATCTGGCCGACACATGCCTATACAAATCATGAAAAGTAGCACTCACCTGCTGAACAAGCTGTTGAACAAGCTGGCAGTGCGTCACATTCGGAACTTGAAGGTGCATCTGCAACTTGAGATCAACAATAAATTATGTGAAATTTCAAAGCAACATGTCACTGCCATTATCTTCTGGAAAATCCGATGGTGCTGAATCAGTAGCAGTGTGACCTAAAAAAGATAAAGACTAATTGAAGAAGACAATCATCTCTGTTACATCGCATTTTGGCAAACAAGAATCAACAATACTTGAAGCATTCACAATACGCACAGGTGCATTACAATTTTTCAGTAAAAATAATGCATGCCAAAACCCAAGCGACAATGCTTTCAATGCTTGCAATGGGCTGAACACCATACTGCGGAGCAAAATGTTGTGGATCTGCAGCACACCCCTACAGACATGATTGTAAAATATATAAACCAATGGATACAAGTTACAAGCCGTTACAATGATTCGACTACATGCAGCATGTGTGTTAGCTACGTTACCTTGTGAAGAACCTAACCCTGCTTGAGTGGCATCACTGTTGGCTCCATAGCCTGCAAATTATAAAACATCAATGAAGGCATAAAGCCCGTTTGTAAAACGGTAAGTAATAAATGCAGTAAGAACTCACCATCAACAGCAGCTGGTGTCAGAAGCACATTCGTAGCTGACAGGCAGTGTGTCTCTTTGGCTTCTGCATAATCCAAACATGTATTAACGATAACGAAGAGGGAAAAGGCGTGAGATGTGCTTAACCGTCAACTCACCATCAACACGAGCAGCTGCTGTTAGTAGTAGATTAAGGCCACAAGATGAGTGGGCTGAATCATTGCATTCTGGAAATTGAAAAAAAATGCATCAATTATACCAAAGGAAAGCCATTAGCTATACACAAACAGTGCACAACACCTATATGCAAGATGGCATGTTTCAGGTTAGTGAAAGGCTGAGAAGTAATTATGGGTGATGCAGAAAACAATGAAGACGGACTAAACATTCTCCAGTTTTTTAACGCGATTGACTTACATGACGTTTGCTAATGCTCTTGACTGAAGATCGTAGGCGCCGCGTCTCTCTTGAACTTTTTAGTACCAAACTTGCGCAGCAGTATCGGCTCGAATTGGTCCGCAGTGAAGTGGTCCTAGGTAAGGAAATATTCGCGGCTACTGTTACCCAATGAAACAGCACGCTCTAAAAGAAACTAAAATAACCTTTAGCGTCAACACGTACACGACCACGCACTGTTCGGCACATTCTCTTCCCACCAGACTAGCACACGGTGGGTACAGTATGTAGAAATACGCACCATTTAGCCTTGCGTGTCCTTATTTCAACCACAGAGCTTCTGTATACTGAGCGCGCTGGAGCACATGCTTAAACGAAATGATGCGACATTCAGGTCGCTGCCCACGCCTTTATACAAAAAGTCCTTACACCCATACACACATACACGCGGGAGTCAATTAACTATACGTCGGCCAATAAACAAAGTTTATTAGCACTTGAATGTATCTATTACATTTACTTTGTACATAGTCGACGATTATTTTTGGATCAAACGAGTAATAATAATATAATAATAATATTATTAATAATAACAATAATAAGGATAATACTAATAATAATAATATTAATAATAATACTATCTGGCGTTTAACGTTCCAAAACCACAATTTGATTATGAGGGACGCCCTTTTGGAGGGCTACGGAAATTTCGACCACCTGGTATTGAATAACGTGCATATAATGCTAAGTACACAGGCCCCAACATTTTCGCCTCAATCGAAAATGCAGCCGCCGCGGTCGGCATGGATCAAGCCAGAGACGCAACGTTTACACGGCACTAAACGCGGCACGCGTTTCAGCTGGCATGCACGTTTACCATCGACGCGGTTACTCTCTTTGTGTGACGCTCGAGCTTGACAGTACCGCAACACTGTAAAAACGAATACAAGCGAAACGATAGAGTTTAGCTCGCCGGTACTCACCTCACAAAGCCGCGACGATACAGGGTCCAAGTCAGTACTTCCGATACACTGGAGCCACACTTCTTGCCGAGCGGCATTGTCTTTTCCTCGTGGAAGCGAAAATAGCTTCTTTCCTCTGCTGTACCTGCTTTTGCAACCGCTGGCACAGCAGGTCGGCATCCCGAAACGTGCAGGATTACTGTGCACACAATCACGCTCGGTCGAATTCCGGCTACACAACAATACCAAGCGCTCACGCCTAGCTACAAACAAACACCGCCAAAGTGGACAAACAAAATGGTGTTTGCGATACCTTCACAAAGGCTAGTGCGTCATGCTGCAGATTCTTAGCACCGCTGAGTTTATTACACGGACAGCAGTGGCGCTGCCATCGAGAGCGTCACTGCTGAGCGCGTCTGCATGCAAACGGTGGGCTATCGCGTTAAGTATTGCGTGCTTGCGGTGATGTCTTTTGCCACTGCATGCGACTTGCTTATATACACGTCACATCTTCGTAATTAACGTTACCTTTTATATTTTTTTTCTTTCTGAATCACACTTTCGGTGCATCGCCTAGAACCGCCGCGCCCAGATGCGCTTTAACGGAAACATGAGCACAAGCTCATCTTTGCGGCCAGGAGCCATACAGCCCCTCAACTAGCGTCGTTTACTATCTGCAATGCACGCGAGGGAAGAGGAGTCTGCACATTGACACGAATGGCACTACTTTAGTTTACTTTTCAGGGACTTTAAGAGCGGCAGGGGACGCTGCTCTTGTCGGAGCGAGTGGACGCGCGTCGTGTCGGCTCCGGTTTCAACGAATGTTTTGCAGCGGAAGTCACCTAGAAGCCCACAAGACTTTGGTACCCGCGTATTCAGCTTGTCATCAGGAATCGCCCGGCACTAAGTTCCAGGTGGGGACTTGAATTTTGACACCTTTACCGACGCATTTTTGTCAACCACGCTAGCGAGAGAGATAGGCCTAACGCCTGCCAAGCCACCGGCAGCGCAGCTGCCAGAGACGCTGCTGCCTAGGCCGGCCTAGCTCTGCGGGCACCAAGAAACGCCGGTCGGTGCGTTTGACGCGTCCGACTTTTTGACAAGAAATGGAGGTCACTGTGGAGGGAGAACCCATTTCTCGTGAAGAATTCGAAGAAAGTACAGGATGGAGCACCGTAGGATCAAAGAAGTCGACCCGCGGGCAATCACTAGAACCCGGTGCGGATTCTCAACGAGGGAATAACAGCAGGAAACGGCGTGAGCAATGCCTGAGTCAAATAACAAGATTAAGCCGGATGCCTCCACTGCCCCGAGGTGACTACAAGATCATCATCCGACCTAAAGGCGGCCTTCGACTCACCGATTATGGAGCCGCCCGACTGGCGACTTGCATTTACCACGCCGCTGGAATTCCGAGCGACGCCCAAGATGAGGACACAATATGCCCAATTTTCCAGCAAAATATCATCGTTGTGAGCACACCCATTGAGGCGCATGCTGATAGATATCAGAAAATCTCTCGCATTGTGGTCGGCAACAAGACGTACGATACCAGCGCATATGAAGCAGCACCAGACGGTACGTCGAAAGGCGTGATACGTGATATCCCGTTGGAAGATACTGCCCGAGATATTACAGCTAATGTGATTTTAACAAAGAACCCTACAGCCATCGCTGCAAAACGCCTCAGCAACACAACGACGGTGATCGTACTGTTCGCTGGTCTTCGCGTGCCAACATACGTTCGATACGGTGGGGCAATGTTGAAGTGCTTCCTTTACCGCAAACAGATAGAGACGTGTTACAAATGCGGTCGCCTGGGGCACCGCGCAGATGTATGCCCAAACCCGAAAGACCACGTGTGCCGTGGCTGTGGTACGACCAACCCCCCGCAAGATCACCAATGCCAACCCACTTGTCAACTATGCGGCGGCGACCACCAGACGGCCGAGAAGGCGTGCAGGGCACGTTACAAAACGCCGTACCTGGTGAAACGCCGGCGATGGGAGCGACAACAACAACGATATGAA
This sequence comes from Rhipicephalus microplus, assembly GCF_043290135.1. Taxonomy (NCBI): domain Eukaryota; kingdom Metazoa; phylum Arthropoda; class Arachnida; order Ixodida; family Ixodidae; genus Rhipicephalus; species Rhipicephalus microplus. The sequence goes on from NC_134704.1 coordinate 110,289,497, forward strand.
GAATACCCGACGAAGCCAACGCCTGTCGACAACAGCCTCGAGCAGCGGGACACTACCCCTACCCGGAAGCCCGGAAAAAAAAGCCTGGTCGAGATCTCGGTCGCGGTCTCGGTCGCGGTCTCGCCCCCGGCCCCGCTCCCGGCGCCGCTCCCGGCGCCGCTCCCGGCGCCGCTCCCGGTCGCCGTCAACATCTCGGAGCCGTACACCTGGACCTGGCGCAACCTTCAAGGTGGGCTGGGTAGACGTAGTCGAGGGGGCGCGCTCGGGGTCTGAGGAGGCCGCTTCTCAAGGCAAACTTGATAAATTAGAGGCTGAAATAGCACAGCTAAAGCAGATGTTAGCACAATGTAACCAGAAAATGACAGCTTTAGGAGAGGAAAACAGGACCCTCAAGGAGGAGTTACACCACTATAAAACAACAAAACATGCTCCACCAGTAGTACCACCGCTCTCAGCTGTTACACCCAGTGAAAAATTGGAGGAAGGTACAACACCACCACCTCCCAAGCGCAGAGCCGAAACCCAGGCCAATGAATACGAACCCGCACGCGTAACGCCCGAGAATAAAGTCCTGAAGGAAGTTCAGCAATCAGTCAAAGAATTAAATGAGTGGATGAGCAACGCATCCCGACTGATCTCAGCCCTTAGTGACCGCGTAGAGACTATAGCTAAAATTACCCAGCAACAAAACGAACACCTACAACAGCGACTCATCGCTGTGGAGGCTAGAATCACCCCTCTGCCACCTAGCGGACTGGACCCCACAGCGAATGTAAAGCAACCTTCCTCGTCGGCATTCAGTGTGATACAGCCGGCGACATTCCTACCCCCTGCATCTCATCATAGCTAGAAATCACGCCTACACAATTTGGAAATGGAATTGTAGAAGCTACGCGAACAAGCAAGCAAATCTTAACCAATACCTTAAGGGGAAAGTTAAGCCCGATATTATTTTATTGCAGGAGACACATTGTCTCGCTAAATTGGCAGGCTACCGCTCGATCGGACATGTCAACGGGGAGACGACTGTCCTTACCACCCTAGTTAGACGAAACCTTACGTTCACGCAACACGACCAATATAGACAATATACCAATATAGACAATATATTGAAATTACCAATATAGACAATATATAAGACAATATATAAGAAATTACCAATATAGACAATATATTTATTGAACTCGTTCCGCAACGCAAGGCACAGGAAAGTCTTTTTATACTAAACATATACAGCAACCCTAAACAAAAAAAGCACAGATTTCTCACACTCTTTAAACGCGCCCTCAACATCGCTGGCCAAAATCCCATCTTAATAGCGGGGGACTTCAGCGCACCACACACTGCCTGGGGATACTCTTATGTGTTTCCTAAAGGTAGGGCCCTCTGGTTTGACTCGCAGCAAGAGGGATTAACTCTCATCACCAACCCCAGCACACCCACACGTGCGGGCACTAGCTCCAGTAAAGACACAACGCCTGATCTAACGTTCACGAGAAACACATCAGCAGCCACCTGGAAAAATACCCTAGAGGACCTGGGTAGCAACCACTACATCATCGAGGTACATGTTCAAGGTGGCCCACGTAAATTCACGGGAAAAGAGCTAAAGTTGGTAGACTGGACCCAGTTCCGCAAATCACGTGAGAACCAGGTCCAACCCATCAGCGACATAGAGGACTGGATACACACGCTTAAACAGGATATTAATAATGCCACCCAAATTGTACCTCCTGAGGCACACCTCGAAGAGATCGATAGCCGGCTCCTCCACATGTGGGAGGCAAAGCGATCGCTCCAAAAGAGGTGGAAGACACAGAAACACAACAGAAACCTCAGGAAACGCATAGCACTCCTCAACACAGAGATAGAGATGTATGCAACACAGCTAAGCCGGCAACACTGGGATGAAGCCTGCGATGCGATGAACAGGCAACTAAGTCTTAGTAAAACTTGGCATTTTCTACGGTTCCTGCTCGACCCAGAAGACAGCAAAACCGCCCAACAACAAACCATCAACAAACTAATACATGCTTACAAGGGCACCGAGGAGGAGTTTATTAGGGAGGTAGAGCTCAAATATATCTCTCAGGCTCCTACTCAGCAGCATCCAGATTATACGGGCCAGATCAACACTACTCTAGTCGAAGAATTCACCGAAGCGGATATCCGTGCCGCCCTACAAAAACTTAACACCAAATCTGCACTAGGTCCGGATAACATCACGAATAAGATGATACGCAATTTGGACGATGAGTCGATCACGCATATCACAGACTATATTAATAACTGCTGGAAGACCGGAATCTTGCCCCCGCATTGGAAAACGGCCAAGGTAATTCTGATTCCGAAACCAGGCAAACCACTGAATACTGACAATCTTAGGCCCATCTCCTTAACACCTTGTATAGGCAAATTGATGGAACACGCTTTCCTGGCTAGACTGACGAATTACCTCGAAGACAATGATTTTTTCCCACACACCATGATTGGCTTCCACAGGCATCTTTCAACGCAGGATGCCATGTTGCAGCTTAAACATCACATCATAGACAGTACGGGACGCTCCACTAAGGGCATACTTGGTCTTGATCTGAAGAAGGCTTTTGACTCTGTCACGCATAGCACCATTCCAAATCAGGTCAATACCCTAAACTTGGGGCTTCGCACGTACAACTATATTAGGGCATTTCTTACGGGCAGAACGGCCACGATCACTGTGGGAGCACTCAGGTCGTCCGAAATAACCATAGGAAGTGCGGGCACCCCGCAGGGTTCCGTGATATCTCCCATGTTGTTTAACCTCACCCTCATTGGTTTTCCTTCAAAAGTTCAAACCATCCAAGGACTTCATCACACCATTTACGCCGACGACATCACCCTCTGGGTGTGCGACGGCAGTGACGGTTCCATTGAACAGAGATTACAGGAGGGGATTGACACAGTCGAACGGTATTTACAAGGAACTGGACTATCCTGCTCGGCGGAGAAATCTCAGCTACTGCTATATCGCCCTACACTTAGAGGTCGGCCACCCAAACAACATCCCCAAGTGCAGGCACACGCTGATATAAAACTCACTACAAGCGATGGTATACCAACCGTGGACAAAATCAGAGTGCTAGGTTTGATCATAGAAAGTAAGGGTACCAACGGAGAGACAGTTCGCAACATTGAAGCCAGAGTGTCTAACACGATGCGCTTCATTAGGCGCATTACCAATAAACACAAAGGCATGAAAGAGGCCAGCATCATCCGTTTGATCCAAGCGTTTGTTCTAACTCACATCACCTATACAGCGGCGTACCACCGATGGTTCACCGCGGAAAAGTCAAAACTCAATTGCCTAATTAGGAAAATTTACAAACAAGCGCTAGGTTTGCCTCAAAACACCAGCACCGAACTACTCCTTCAACTTGGTTTACACAATACCCTTGAGGAACTTATTGAGGCGCAACAAATCTCCCAATTCGAGCGTTTAGCCAAGACTAAGCCAGGCTGCCAGATTCTATGTAATCTCGGTATTACTTACCACACTCAACACGGAGACAAACACGACATACCACGCACTATCCGTGCTAAGCTAACAGTACCACCCATACCAAGAAACATGCACCCTGAACACAACAAGGGCAGACGTGTCAGTAGAGCCAGGACCATGTCAAAGATGTTTGGGCGCAACCATGAGGCAGTCTTTGTCGACGCAGCACGCTACTAGGAGCGTCACCACTTCGTGGCTGCTGTCGTAGACCACACACAACAATGCAAAAGCAGCGCGTCAATCATAACACGGAACGTAGAAACGGCAGAGGAAGTGGCTATCGCGATGGCCATAGCCCACACTAACGCCTCATGCGTAATCAGCGACTCGCAGACAGCCGTTAGAAACTACGCCAGCGGCAGAATCTCCCCCGAGGCATTGCGGATTCTTAATACAGGCAAAATTCACGAGGCGGACAAATACGTACACATCTTGTGGTTCCCTGCCCACACACCACTAGGTAACGCGGAGGCCAATCCGAATGAAGTGGCGCACAACGTGGCTCAAGGTCTTACGTTCCGAGTCACGTCAGACGAAGCGGCCACCCAAACGGACTTTTCTGCGCCGGTGTGGGAATGGGAAGATCGGCTCACTAAATTTAATGACATAATTCAACACTATCGACTGCAAAGGCGGGAGTACCCTCCGCCTCACTCCAAGCTAAATCGGGCCCAGTCCGTTCAGTGGCGACAGCTACAAACACGCACATACACGAACCCTGTCATCATGCACCACATATATCCTGACGTCTATAGTTCTAATCTATGCCAGTACTGTACCACCAGAGCCGCTCTCGACCATATACTATGGGAATGTCCAGCATTAGTCAGAAATTCTGGGATCGCGGCCTCCAATGAAGACCTTCGGGCGCGTTGGCGGACTGCGCTGCTCAGTTCGGGCCTGGACAAACAACTTTGGGCGATCCAGCAGGCCAAGGAAGCTGCCGGGAGACACGGTCTCTCCGTTGGCCCCTAGGTGGGGCCCATCCCAGCAATCTGCCGGAAATTAATAAAGTCTATCTCTCTCTCTTTAAGAGCGGCAGGCTTCGCGTAGCGGCAGCGGCGCATGTGAAACGAACGCGCGTCCTCGCGTCCTCCCACCACTCATCCCCGCGACCGCCGCCGCTCGTTCGCTCGCATGTGAAACAGGCTTTAGAGTACCTCTAGCGTGCAGCGGAAGCGAATGAATGCATCAAGTCACATCACACGTGAGACATGAGTGCCATCTGGCAGTTTTTTTTCAAGAAAGCGCATGGCTCTGAGACGGGTGTGCGCACCCATCTCAGAGGTGATAAGGTGTAGAACGCAAGGCGACGGGTGGGTGCAACCACCTTAGCAAAGCGTTGGAAACACTCGCCTTTTCGTGCATGGGTTGTGTGGTCAGCGCAGCGTGATAAGCGCTACGGTCCTTAAAATTACTTTTGTACGCAATTTCTAGTAAAAGATGCATATGCAGTATATATGCGTGTTGTTATGGTCCCCCAGGCAGGCACAATAAGTGCTTTCTAATTGACAATTGCACTAGTATGAACGCCGAATCTTGAGCAACATTGGTGGTCGCTGCGGTTGGGGTCAACCGTTTCAAGTAACCGATGACGTTAAAAGTGGACGAACAGACAAATGTACAGACAGACAGATCAAAATTTTTGTGCCGAAGGTCCCTAAGAAAGACTATCGTCTTTCAAAAAAAAAAGTCGCCCACGCTTGGTGCCCAGTTTGTCACGATGCGCCTACACGTGCGTATTTTTCACACATACTTTGCCTCGCAATTGGCGAAGGGTGGAGGGGGTTAGATGCTTGTGAGCACGTGCGTATCCTTTGGTGAGGCAAAATCATGTGCCTTTGGCTTTCAGCGGAACGATTGAGCTAGTTACCGGGCCCTCCAAGTTCACTTCGCTCGATGCACAGGCCCTGTTTCTGAACGCGCGCTTTTAATACAAAGCGAAGAATAAGAACTGGGACACTTGTTATTTCACACTCAACTATACTTGTCACTCCGTTTTACACGTCGTTTTTGTTTAAACAGCGCATTCAGAGTCGAGTGGTACACGTCCATAGTTCACTCTCGTTTTGTGTACGTTGTTTTCGGGCGTCAATTGTGCGTGAACAGCGCACTGCACGTTTAGATCTGCTTGCCGTTCTCAGCGTTACATTCCAAGTTGTTGCAATTACATTCATCGCTCCACCCCCCTGGCGAAACTGTGACTTTTTTATTCGGTTTATGAATCACAATGAGGCGAGTCTAGTAATTTATTATGAAGTACGTGACCTGGTTAAAAAACAGTGTAGCAGACAACCTCATGGTTGGTCTCATCCGAGCATGAAGTGTTTTTCCTTAATCTGGCTAACAATCTACGAAAACTTTTCTTTTGGCGTCATGCTGACTCGATGTGACTTGTAGCCTTTTGTTTTAATTTCCGGACGCTCGCCTCAATTCCTCAATTCAGAATTCCGGTAAGTTGTGCAACTAAAGCTTCTCCAAAAAATTAGTTAAGAAGTTTCTGCGTTTCCGCTTTGATGCACAACAAAGGAAGCACAATCACTTTCTAAAATCTAACCGAATTCTTCCAGGCAGTTATTTTATACAGACACCACATCGTTCAAGTTCACGCTCTTTTCTCCATTATAGCGATATCCCTGCGTTTACCCTCGAACGCTTTTAAAGCACAACCGTGTTCATCGCACCGGACGCCCCCGGTAGCTGCCACCCAGGGAGTACGTGGCTTCCTTTGAATGATAGCCCATCGCTCTACTTGCTATAGCAGGCACCGATCAAGCCGACTTCCTTCATTTCTTCACCACCCGGGCGAGCCAATCAAGGCTGGCGAGATTGTGCGGAGGTGGACAGGGGTGGCAGGCGTCGTTATTAATGGATCCTGTGCACATTCATCGCGACTCGACTCCGAAAGAGGGTCCATATCCGTGAGAGCTCCTTAATAGCTCCTGCTACACGGAAGCACTGCTTACCCTAACCCAGTGGCTCTTTCTAGCGCACGAAAACAGACACGCTGTTTTTCCAGCTGGATGGAAGTAATGGAAGTCTAAAATTCGATAAGGAAACACAGAGAAATGGGAATGGCAGCTTTTATTTTTCAAGCCTTTCCCGGAAATTCATTCTGTCTTGTGTCACGCTTGAACGCTTCCCTGAAGCGCCTGCACGCGTGCTTATACATCGACGTATTGTAATGCTTACCGTCCGCTAGGTTGCCCCTCCTTGAACGCGCCGTTTCCACTCCCCCTACCGGTTCTTTTTGACCGTACGAAAGCGTTGTTCTCAGTGAATACTGTGCGGGTTCGTTCAGCCGAACTATCTCACGGCTGCGGCTTAAACAATGGATGGAAGAATAATGGCGGATGGGTGCTTACTTAGTCCGTCTAGCTCTATATCCTTACTGAGAGTGATCTCAGAAATGTAGTACACTGCCCGTGCTCTGTTTTTCATTGGCTTGATTTCCTGCCTGCGCATACTCGCTTCGCATGAAGGGCTGCTTGCTGGTGTGGGCTCAGACACAGATGAAGCCTAGTGGATGTTTCTATGTGTATGAGCCGTGCATGGTGGTTGTCTCTCGGGGAGCTGCTACCAGAATATATATATATATATATATATATATATATATATATATATATATATATATATATATATATATATATATAGGGGGGTCTCTTTTTTCTAAATTGTTAAAGTTGATGTCGCTTTCTAAAGGCTCTTCACAAAACACATTGAACAGTAAACAATCTTCTACGCTTTTAATAGGAAGCCTACGAGAGAGAGCTACAAATAACACTTATTTGCAACAGTCGAGAATGAGAGAGATAGCACATGGCCAAGTGCGGGTGTTAAGAATGAATATGAGCCATCAACACTATAGGTTGCTTATGATGGGGTTTGGTGGCAATCTAACTTGTCTTTCATTGTGTTTTGTTTCCCCAGATAGGCCATGTCACACAAGCATAAATAACCCAGTGACAGTTCAGTGAACTTACGTGCCTAATATGAATACGACATCCATAAATCATATCAGCATGTTTTGCTCTTCTAGGCGTGCAAAAGTAATTAAAAAAGAGAAGTTGAGGAAAAAATACAAGCTTGAAATTTTAAAAATTCGTACCCAAGGTGTTTAGACAGATTTTTTTTTTCGTGGGGGCTGCGGCACCTTTTTATTTTCGAGGGGCGAAAAGTGGAGCACGGGTCTAATGTGTGCTCTCCTGACTATACGCCTGCTGCTGTCGACCTATGCTTCTACAAGCGGGCTTTTTTCTTTGATTGGTATGTTGGGTTTAACGTCCCAAAACCACTATATGATGGTGAAAGATGCCGTAGTGGAGGGCTTCTGAAATTTCGACCACCTGGGGTTCTTTAACGGGCACCCAAATCTGACCACACGGGCCTACAACATATCCGCCTCCATCGAAAATGCAGCCACCGCAGCCGGGATTCGATCCCGCAACCTGCAGGTCAGCAGCCCAGCACTTTAGCCACTAGACCATGACGGTGGGGTGAATTTTCTTTTTTTTACCCAGCTGAAGAAAAGAACTCATGTGTTCGAAACATTTGCTGCAGCACCTGACCATGCAAACAAGTTTTCCTCCTGTCGTGTGTAATAAGTATAAATTTCACTTTCTTCCAACTATATGATAATAAGCAGGGTAACTCAGAGGAAGCACATGCAGCAGAAATAACCGTAAGATTAGAAAACAAATCTAGGGCCTATACAAAAGTTGTGATTTTTAAACGTTTTTTTAGAGAATTTTTGACACAGTTTTCCGCCTACAGGGCGCACGACATAACAGAGACAAGAAAGAAGACATAACACCTTCTTTCTGGTATACTGTTAGCAGCAAATCGATTCTTGGTCGTGGCTTTCAAGGGGGAAAAGTTGTATGTCGCGGTAGGGCGGCTCAATGATGTGGTGAGGGAAAACATACAAGGTAGTATTGTGGAAATGAGGAGTGCGACTATACGCGCAGGTGGTCGGAGCCAAACCGAGGATCAGTGGCTGGCGAGTAGGAGAGCAGGCACTCAACAGTATAGGATCGGAGAAGCACGCTTATTTTTGTTCTAAAGAAAGCACAGGCCGTGCAGGCACGGCCACAAGAGAGATTGATTCATCGATATGTGGGGTTTACCGTACCAAAGCCACGATGTGATTAGGAGAGACACCGTAGTGGAAGGTTCCGGAAATTTCGACCACCTTGGGTTCTTTAAAGTGCTCCCAAACCTGAGCACACCGGCTTAAAACATTTCCGCCTCCATCGGAAATGCAGCCGCTGCAGCTGGGATTCGATCCCGCGACCTACGGCTCAGCAGCCAAGTACCTTAGTCACTAGACCACCGCGACGGGGCGACCACAAGACAGAGGTCACGACACCATAAACACCATTTAGCAATCTGACGCAAAATGGCTGAATAGGAAGAAGGCACGAAAAGTTCTTTGCGCATGACCGTGCAGTAGGCGAACATATTGGTTAGCCTCATGTGAGATATACGTTAAAAACAAATGATAACGCATTTCATGTTATCTTTACGTGCATAATATAACGTCGGCTCACGAATCTGCTATCACTACCATCGATATACCATGCGTCCGTCACTTGACGTGTGTCTTCATTCCTATGCTGGTAAATGTTCGCCAAATCAATCAGATGTCTGCCCGCACAAACGCCTTCGACAATGCACAGATGGATTATAGGGTGAGCGTGCAGTTAGTGATCTCCTATATTCTTAATAATCATCATGATCATCATCATCAGCCTGGCTACGCCCACTGCAAAGGGAATTCTTTTCACAATATCTTCATATCAACCCGGGCTTGGGCTTTCTGCTGCCACCATATACCTGCGAATCTCATTGGTCCTATATGGCTCCCCTTCGTGCGTTTGCCTTCTCTGGGAAGCCAGTCAGTTACCCTTAATCACCACGGTTATCCTACGTTCATGCTACGTGCCCTGTTAATATCCATTTCTTCTTCATTTAACTATAATATGCTTAATCCCGGTTCGTTCTCTGACTCGCTTTGGTAACTTCTCGACTCTTAAGATAACACCTCTCTTTTTCCTTTCCAACGATCACTGCGTCATCCTCAACTTAAGCTGAACCCTCTCTGTAAGCCTCTAGGTTTCCACTCTGTAGGTAAGTACTTCCAAGATGCAGCTGGCATACACCTGCCTTTTGGCGGTTAGTTACGGATTAGCAATCTTGATTTGAGAATGGTGGTGAATGTGATCAACCCCATTCTTATTATTGCGATAGCAATTATGTGGACACTCTCGGCTGGATTTTGCTGCAGATGTCATTCACCGTATATGTATAGGCATCTGTATATATGGAAACGCAAGAAAGAAACATAATCCAGAAAAATAATTCAGCGCACCGAATCTTACGTCCGACATCTGTATTTTTAGCGGAGGCGTTGGCCAGTGAACCACAAAGGAGCACCTCTTTTCACGTTCAAGCGGCAGGCTATTTATATCTACCACGTACCGCTGGCGATGGGCATTTCGGGGGAACTGCTATTGTGTTTTCAGCATTGCCAGTGAAACGGCGCAATGAGCGCGCGTCGCTTAATCGTCACAACGTGGCGTCGCACGCTCTCATCTCCCAGGCGTACTTTGCCCCGCAGAGAGGGAACACTCGCGCGTGCGTTAGCTTATCTCGCGGTGGGGACAATCGTACGCCTCGGGCTTTCACGATAACATATTCTGTTGTAGTCACCGGGCCCACATTAATCACTGCACTTGTTGCACAATAACGCTTTGCGAAATGGGTGTACTTTTCAGACACAGCGATGTAACAACAAAGACGGTTATTCGCGCTAATCTGTACCTGTGTGTGTTTCGTGCGTTATTTGTGCGTGGAAAACACTGAGCGTGTTTCGATCATCTTACCATTCTGCGCGTAACCTTCCAATTTGTTGCTATCGGGTTCATTGCCTCGCCTTTCGAGAGTAGATATGTCGAGGGTAGATCGAGAAACGCTCATTCCAGAACAGCGTGAGGATCTCTCGATTCGAGCAATAGTGGAAAGCGTAAACTTGGGAAAAAAAGAAAAAAAGAATGTTGTCTTTCTTGAAAAAGCAGGGCTCCTGTATCGCAGCTACTCAAGTATGCAAGGCCGCAAGTAGGAGCAGCTCTTGGTGCCAAAAAAGTATCGTCGCCAACTATTTGAACTGGCGCATGAAATCGCGTGGGCAGGGCATCAAGAACAAGGGTAAAATTTCCCTCGAGTTTTATTGACCGAATTGATGGAAGGATATCGGAGACTTTGTACGCTCATGCGACACCTGTCATAGAACGGGGAAATCCATGAAGAAGTGAAAGGCACCCATGAAGCTTGTGCCAATTATCACAGAACCTTTTCGGCGTCTAGCAATTGATATCATCGGCTCACTGCCCGAGTCAAGGCAAGGTTGTTGATACATCCTGAGGCCCTCTGTGTAGCCACCAAATTTCCTGAAGCAATACCACTTAGGAGTTCTATTCCCTTTATGGCGTGGATGCACTGGAAACTATATTTGCACGCGTCGAATTTCCTTCTGAAATTTATTGCGAGAACAGTAGTGTCATTACCAGCTGCCTTACCTCTACTTTTTTGACTAAGTGTGGAATAAAATTAGTGCACAGCTCGATCCATCACCCGGAATCTAATCCGGCAGAGCGTAGGTATTTCGTTGTGAAGCGAATACTGATAGCTCTTTGCTACGAGCACAAATGCCACTGGGAAGCCTGTATTCTTCCCGATTTGTTCACTTTAAGATCAGCACCTCATGAGAGCACTGCTTTTGACCCTGCTGAGCTTGTGTATGGCAGGAGTTTGAGAACACCATCGCAAATGCTACGCTAGTCCTGGGAGGAATTTTATGAGGACCCTACTGTAGTTGCGTATGTTGTAGACCTCCTTCAGAGGCTTGGAAAAATGAAAGCTCGAGTGGAAAGCCATGTGAAGGCTGCACAAGTGTGGTCGAAGGAGTACTACGACAAATCGGTAAAGAAACGCACCTTTGAAGTGGGTAGTCAGGAAATGATGCTGCGGCCGTCGGAAAGGAACAAGTTCGGTAGCAAATTCATTGAAAAGGGCCTGCAAAATTAATATCGAAGTTTCCTGATACCAATTATGAAGTGAAATCAAGAAGGCGGCCGAATAAAGTTTACCACAAGTAACTTGATGAAACCATACGTTCAAAGTCAAGTGGTAGTAAATCTGCTTTTGAATGAATCAGAGGAAGAAGGAGCAAACAATTTGACTTCTAGTGGTGTAATCGAAGGGGGACCCAATGTAATCTTGGAGCAGTTGAACCTGGAGCCTAGTTTAAGTGAAGGTCAGTAGGAGGACTAAGGGAGGATTGTTCTCGAGTGTAAAGAATTGTTTTCGGACCGTGCCGGAAACACGGTGATTGAACGTGATATTGAGCTAACTTGTGAGGAGCCAATTCGTAGCAAGCCATATCGATGTTCTACTGCGCAAAGGCAGATCATGATCATGTAAATGAAACATCTAAACAATATAAGCACAACATGCGTGTCAAGTAACAACTTGACTACATGCCACACTGATGATACGCCCGCGGCTGTTTCACTAGCTTCACATATGCCAAATTTAGTATTACGTGACGCCAATAGATGAAAGGTATGTGACCGATGCAAGCATAATAATCATGAGATGCATGTCATGTAGGAACATGACTACATGCCACATTCAACCTGCCAATACATTTCGGCGTGATGCGGTGCACCTGCTCGTCAGCGGTTATTTCAGCGCGTCACGCCGGCATTGCCACGCGAGGCGCCAATCCTGCCATATCCTCGCAGGCGCGCGCCGCACTGCGTTGCTCGGACGCATGCGCGTCTAAGCGCGTCCGGCGTCTCTTCATCACGACAATAGGGAGACGCTTTGTTGTCTTGGTAACACATCGGTGCGAAATGCAGCATGTCACTTTCTCGCTGGTTGCCATCGGGCCGCACCGACGGACCCTGGTCGCGCCTGGCGTCAGACTATAGAATGCTAGCATTTTGGTAACGTAGCGTCGCAGCGCCCAGCGCTCGTGTGTGTCAACGCTACATTGGAGTTTATTGGGCCCTTCAAGATGTGATCGCGGCTGTTTCGTTAGTTCTACATATACCAAATTTGGTGTCATGGGACGTTCATGGATGACGAAATATATAATTGGTGCAAACATGATAACCCTGACAAGCGTGTCATGTAAGAACATGAACACATACCACGCTCGTAGCGTGCTCGCGGCCATTTCGCTAGCCCAAGATATACTTAATTTGGTATCACGTGACGTGAATAGATGACTAAGGTAAACAGCACATCTAAACATAATAATCATGACACGGAAGTCATATACGGCATCATTTAGCTCCACCTCGTAACGTTGTGCTGATTTCAAAGTGGGATATCAACGTTTTTCATTCGTGCTTCGCATACATTGAAGAAGGAGGACAGTTTATGCGGAAGGACAGAAAATTTAGCCAGTTTTTAGACCGGCTGGCTACCCTGTGCTGAGGAAAAGAATGAGGGGAATAAAAAATGACAAAAAGAAATGTAGCAAAGATAGACAGAAATGGAATACAAAAAATAGCCACAGGGGAAAGGCAATATCAAACAGTATAAGACACTTAAGTCTGTCTCTGAGGCCAGTTGTCCGCAAAAAACGTAGCAAAGCTTTCAAAGCCTTCTTGTCTGAGAATGGGCTCGGCCAATGACCCAGAATTTTCGTTCCGAGGAAGGCCGATCATCCAGTCTATGCAGAGCTGCAGTAAATTGTTGTCTTGGCGCGTTGAACTGGGCGTACTCACATAGAAGATGCGCGATAATTTTTCGCAGCTGCAGTAAGTACATGTAGAAGAGCTGGAGTTCCCATGAGATTGGAGTATGCGGTCGCGAAGGCTAAAGCCACAGGTGGCATAGATGAGTCTCCTCAGCTCGAGATATCCCCGAGGGAAGACGAAGCTGCAGATCGGGATCCAAGTTATGCAGGCACGCGTTTGTGAATTCTGTCGAGTTTCACTGTACCAGTGTGAGATCACGTGCCAGCAAACTAAGTCTTGTAGCTGCGTCGGTTGTTGAGAACGTGATGGCTGGGTATTGGGTACCGTCGTGTGCAGATCTAGCGGCCTTATCGGCACGGTCATTGTCATATATACCGCAATGACCTGGTACCCAATGATACACTATACTGTACTGTTTCTGGATTGCTTGGCGACGAAGAAGCCTCATTTCAGCTACTAACTGTTCCTTAGTTTCATGGCGAAAAGGTGACATGAGACATTGAAGAGCTGCCTTCGAGTTCGGGAAGATGGGCCAAATTTTCGAAGGTTTTTCAGCTATGAACTCGAGAGCCGCACGTATGGCGGCGAGTTCTGCAGCTGTCGACAAAATTAAATGCGATGTCATGAATTTAATTGTGATGTGCCTCGTGGGAAGAACCACCTCTCTGCTGAGCTTGCTGAAGACACAGAGCCATCCGTGTAAATGTGAAGGCGTTCGTCGTTCTTCTCTTGCAGGAAGAGTAATGGGGCCTGTTTCAGGGCTAAATGCGACGAGGGTTTCTTATTTTGCATGCCAGGAATGGTAAGAAGGGCTTGTAGTGGGTGTAGGCATCACAATGGTAACGGTGGCCGTGCTGCATGCGTGAAGTGCAATGGAAACACTGCGCAATGCTGAGCTACAGTTGCGCTGAACACTGAGTGGGGCCTAGAAGTTCGAAGTGATGCGACGTGATGTTATGTAAACCGAGCGAAATGTCTTAGGTGCTTCTCAAAACGCCTAGGCTCATGTATGTGTTGGCTGCTTAATTATGCGCACTGATGACTGTCGCTGCTGTAGACGTGCATCTCGGAAGACCAAGGCATATTCGCAGTGCTTGGGCTTGGCTCGGCTGGAGGACGCGCAAGTTTGTTCTTCAGATCCCGCAAAGCGCGTGTAAGCTGTAGCGCATATAATTGAGGAACAGATCAGTGAAGAGTCGAAGCATTGCTTGTACCGATGCACCCGACGTTTCTCCAGCAAGAAACCTAAGCAAATGGGTGATCATGGTGATTTTCGTTTTTATGTGGGTGATGTGAGGGCTCCAGGAGAGGTCACGGTCAACTATGACTCCGAGGAATCAGTGGGTTTTCACGTAGTTGTTCGTGTGTTCATTGATTTTAATAACATATGGTCTCGTCATTTTATGCGTGAATGCTATAAGCGAGCACTTCTCTAATGACAGCTCTAGTCCCCGTTCTCCGAGGTACTATGTCGCTAGTGTAGCCGCTCTCTGAAGCCGGGCAAGCACATGAAGGCGTGTTACGTCTGACGCCCAGATGCAGATGTCATCTGCATATATTTTTAGATGGGCTGATTGTGAAAGTGCGTCAGCCAGGCCGAGGAGCGCTGGAATGAAAAGTGTGGGTCTAAGAACACCACCTTGTGGCACACCGCGACGGGTGCAATGATGCGTTGCTGTGTCAGTCTCCGTATGTACCAAGAAAGTTCTGCCTTTCAAATAGTTGTCGATTCATTGGTAAATCCGGCCACCTATTCCAACAATTTCTATGACGTCCAGAATGGCTTCATGTGATATATTATTGTCGCATATCATTAATCTCTACTGTGCGTGGGATCTGCTGATTTTCGTTCTTCCGGCCTAATAGACCACTTTTTTATAGTCCTCTTTGAGTTCACTCTGCCATATCTTGACGATGTCGCCATCTTCTCAAACAGCTGAGAATAATATGTCGAGCATTTACGCGTCGTGCTGAACAGGTTGAAAAAGCTGGTCTTAACGTGAAACCTGCTAAATGTCACCTAGGGTGTGGCGAGGTGTCTTACCTGGGACACGTTTTGGGGTGAGCTGGCGTAGACCCTCAAAAAATAAGACAGCCGCCATCGTGAACTATTCACGACGAACCACAAATTGTGAGTTAGGCGCATTTTCGGGCCTAGCGGAATAGGATCAGTGCTACGTGCAAAACTACTCTAGCATTGCCAGCGCTCTAACTGATGCACTTCGACAGTCCGAGCCAGTTAAAACTCTATGAGACTCACAAAAAGAAAGTTCGTTTTGGAAGCTGAAACTGGCCCTAAGCGAAAAGCCCGTTCCATGGCATCCGATTTCTCTAAGGAATTTGTCATTCAATGCGACGCGAGTGATTGTGGCATGGGAGCTATATTGGGCGAGAGAGACATTGCTGGTAACTACAGGTCAGTTTTGTATTTGGGTCGAAAATTGAGCTGAAGGACAGAGACATACAGTACCTCTGAAAAATAATGCGCTTGCCTCGTGTGGGCCGTTCAAAGGCTAGCCTGTTATGTCTCCGGTTTGAGGTTTGTGGTGGAAACGGACCACTATTCTCTAACCTGGCTAAAGAACATGTCGCCCAAAAGTGGCTGGTTACTGAGGTGGAGCATGATACTCCTACAGCACAACTTCGACACTCGCTACAAAAAAATAAAAGCTAAACGCTAATGCAGACGCATTGAGCCGTACGTTTTTGTCACTACCTCCTCCACATTTCAGTCTTTCGCTGGTAAAACGGGGCAAAATTTTCTTCTTATCACGGCCTTAGCTGAGCGCTCTCGTCCGTAATGATCTCAAGGGGCCAACTTTAGGTTGTGTGCTATTTTATTACGTTGTTGTGCGTGTAAAATTTTGAGTTCTCATTTTAAGTGTCTTTTGTCCCACAGGTGCCTCTTGATGTAAAAGGAACGAAATTCCGATAGACACGTAGCTGGGTATATGTTGTACTATATATTGTTGTGTTCTGTCGGGTAACCGAGGGCACTTTCTTATCCCGTGTGTTGTCTGTTTGCAAGTTGCAGAACCGTTAACAAGTGCTGAGTCCAAAAACCGTCAGAAGAGACGAGTGAAGCTAGTTGACAAGTTTTGGTGACAAGCCAGTGGAGCTGCTTTCCGCCTACAAAATCGGGATGTGTTCACAGAACTTAACCTGGATCTACATCCTCCACATGGCCCTGGAGGCTCACCTGGAGGAACCTGGCGTACGAGCACGCCCGACATCCGAGCTACGGGGAAGCAGCTCGTCTTTCCGGTGAATTGTATGGCGGCGGTGTTGCTGTTACTCCTGGAGTCCACACCGAACATCATTGCCTCTGCAAAGGCAATCTCATGAAGCGGCGTCGTGAAGCAGTGGCGATGGTCTGTTTTACGCAACACACGGCAAGCTCTCTAAGCCCACGGGCCTGATGAAGCAAGCGGCGCCATGCAGTCTGGCGAGTCTCACGCAATGCGTGGCAACATCACTCCTTCTTGGGTGCAACTCAGCGCAGCGGCTTTCGATTTGAGGAAGCTGACGCCACCAGCGGTGGTTTCGATCGGAAGTTGGCGACGTAATAGGTGACCTGGTGCCTATAAAAAAACCAAGCGGCGTGTCGACAAGCAGCTGACCTATGTGTCAGTGAGAAGCTGACCTATGCTGTGTCAGTGAGAAGCTGACCTATGCG
This sequence comes from Rhipicephalus microplus, assembly GCF_043290135.1. NCBI lineage: Eukaryota > Metazoa > Arthropoda > Arachnida > Ixodida > Ixodidae > Rhipicephalus > Rhipicephalus microplus. The sequence continues at coordinate 110,306,484 of NC_134704.1, forward strand.
TCAGCAGAAGCCGATGTATGCGTCAGAAAGAAGACCTCTCGGTTTTCGAATCTCTAAGCTGTCGGTCGCAGTGCCGAATATGTAACGCCTCTATTTCTATGCTGTACATAAACCTTGCCTTAACTCATCGTCGTCTTGTCCACTCGTTATAAGCTCTGCGCAGAAGCAGTCGCGAGCTGAGAAACACACGCTACCAAGCAGCCAGTGACCTTGGCAGCGGCGAGTTTCGTAGTAGTTGCGCCTTCAGGATCGTATTGGTGCCACGTTTCGTAACAGCGGCAACATGAGTACTGACTTTACTACCTAAACATTGCGTGCCTTTAGGAGCTTAATAAGCTGTCGCGGAGCTAGTACCATTGAATGCCCTTGGGGCCTTGCAAGCCCATGTTCAGTACGGTAGCTAGAAGGCCTGGGAGAGAGAGGGCCTGATGAGCCTCAGCCACCTCTAAAATACTGCTTCTTAAAAAAGGCACATTTCTTAAATAGCTAAGGCCTTAAGCAAATAGTTTTTATAGAGAAAGCTGCTATGAGATCAAAACTCTGGTCACGCTTGGCGCCGTAGTAGTCCACCACCCCCGCTGCCGCTGCAAATGTCCGTTACCACTATCGTGAAATAGGAAGAAAAGACCTAGCGCTAAGAACACAGTGGGGCTTGATCCCAAATCCACTGCGTGCCAGCCCAGTATTCAAGCACTGAGCCATTCCGGTTCGCTAGTTTGTCTTAAGCACGCTTGATGTTGGGAAAACAATCGCATTATTAGGCCCTGTAAAGCGTTTTAAAGCAGTGAAAAAACAACCAGTTGTCGCACAATGCGAATAGCGTAACGAGTGGGCCGTTCAATGCTCCAACCCCTTACAAAAGCCTGTTATTGTTCCCCTAATAATTGTGGTGCATAGCCACTTCAGCCATAATTCCTCATCGTCGGCAGCGACTACATGAACAAATGGCACAAACTTCCTTGCAAGTGTTTAGCGAATACCACACTTTTCAGAAGAATGGCCGAAAATAGCATAGCATATTTCAGCCTACTGCACAAAAAACTTAATAATAATGCCCTATTGAGTAACCAGCAAGTGTGCTTGCCACAGTTACCCAATGAGTGCTTAGAAAAGGCTTTGAAAGGCCGCTCTTTCAGCTTTCGTCGTGATTGTGCTGCACCTTGCGCACTGGCCTGGCATTGTTATTCCTTCGAAAAAATTTCGTTGCAACTGACCGGCCTCTGGCGTGCACATAAATGCTTAAAACGCCAAAAAAACTTTGTATAACTCGGGACGCTTGACTCAAAGCAATAAATGAATGCTGTATATGTCCATACTTAACTGCTGCTTTGCATTTCGACTCCCAGCATTAGTAGGACCTGCCGAATTTTTTTGCAGGCTCTGGTCTAAAACACACTTTGCATCATTACGAAAAAAGTAATTAACGTGAATCATTCTGCATACGAAACCCGTAAAGGGATTTCTAAACAAATTTTAGGGCAGAACAAATTTTGGCATTTTCATATTGGTACATTCTACTTCTTGATATTCATAGTCTCGGCCAGTGCTGTGAAAAATCTGCAGAAATATGCCACTACCACTCGTCAATTCGCCGAGCAAACACTCCTAAGTGCCAACGTGCACCGCCCGTTTACAAAGCGTGCCCGATAAATTAGAACGTAGAATTAGCGCGCAAGCGAGCGAGATTAACGCCCGAGCTCCAGCTCTACCATCTCCATGTAGACGTGTTAAGCGTCAACAGGCAGAAAATGTTATGGTGATGAACTTTCATGACTGGTGGTTGCCAGAGTAATTGTCGAAGCGTAACACTTTCACTACTTAACATTTCCCCTGCCGTGTTTCATCATGCCCAAACAGCGACTGCACGTTCTTTAGCGTCCGCAGTAGCATGACGTAGTTTATGCGTCACTCTGGTGCCTCAAAGAAATGTGACTGAAAAGCACTAGGCAGAATATTGTATAACGCGAAATGATATTCTTGGATCAAATAGAGAATATCCCATCTGACTACGCTTAGAAAATTCAGGCATGCACTGGTGTTTTTTTTCTTTGCAAGGTGAGGGGAAGAATTGACTACTTCACCGGCGCGGAAGACGTTGTAATCACTAGCCGACGGAGGAGCTTCATTAAGGTCAATCGCACAGCATTTCGGTGTACTTATAAACTTTTTAACGTCTACCTACTTAGGTAAATAGGTGCAGCTTACTCGGCCAAACAAAAATAAAATGTGTTCTGTTTCGTTCCTAGCAGCATTCGCTAGATAACTATCAGCATATATACCTACAAATATTATGTATACGTTGAAATTGAGTACTAACATATGAAATTAGGTTGATTCAACAATAACTGTGTGTAGAGAGGCCAAAGAATATGTGTTAGTAATTACAAAGTAGCATTGTTCTTTAATATACTAAAATTATTGAAAATAATTTTCAAATACTGTGCTAGTTGGTCACATTTAAATGAGTTCGTAATGACACCTACTGCGACGCTTACAGAAGTACTTTGACCGACACAATCACGGATAAAAAAGACACCTGATTCATTGCAAGAAAGCGAAGTTGCCTTTGAAAATGGCATATTTTCAAGATTCATAATGGTTAATTGATTCATATGCGAGGTTTAGCGTACCAACATCACCACATGATTATGAGAGACACCGTAGTGGAGGGTTCCAGAAATTTGGACCACCTTGGGTTCTTTAACGTGCACACAAATCTGAGCCCACGGGCCTACAGCATTTTTGCCTCCGTCGAAAATGCAGCCGCCACAGCCTGGATTCAATCCCGCGATTTGTGGGTCAGCAGCCGAGTACCTTAGCCACTAGACCACCACGCCGGGGCAGCAGTCATAACGAATGTGATTTCTTCGTTTTCGACTGCTCTCTATTATGTGATGGTGAGGCGGCTTCAACTCTACAACTTCCATTTTGCCGCTTTATTGGGTCATGAAGACCACTTTTTTCGCATAACTTGCCTTTTTAATAGCCAGAATTTTTTTTTCGCAAAAGCGGCAGCTTGATCATACGACTAAAATTACTCTGCTTACAAAAAAAGCTATGAAAGAAATAAGGAAAAGGGTACAAGTTTTAAAATATTTCAGTGTTATGGACAAGATCTACTCAGCACTATAGTTCTAGCACATTATGATGCATATTATCTAGTAATTTTCTTTCCTCTTAACGAATGAGCTCAATAAAATTCATTCATGTGTTATGAGATCTTAGGGTGCTCAAGCTGTTCCGATGCACTGGTCGATTGTAAACGGCCACTGCCTTAAAAGTATTGAATACCTGGCGAGCTGGAAGTTGATACTCAATTTAGGGTTGTAAGAAATTGCCATCGCTCTCTCATGGTGCATAGTTCTGATGATGATGATGATGATGACGACGATGGTGAAGTCTATGACTGGCGTGCTAGCTACCAGTGGCAATTGCGTCTCTTGGAAAAACTACCACTAGAGCTGGGCGTAACAAGGTCTTTCTGTGCGTTGAACGATTAGGAGGTGCTGCTGTCTGCTTTGTTCGGCAATATATGCTTCATGAAAGGAAGTGTGGTGCGCTTAATGTCTGTACTCAGCTAGACCACCATGACGCCAACTTTCAAGAATATGAGTGCTGAACATAGCAGAGCTTGTAAATCACACAAAGAAGATTTAAGGTAATTACTTCATGAGGCTCATCCTTTAGGCTTTGCTGATGTTGCGAAATGTATGTTGCATGTCACCTGCAGGCCATCAGTTTCTGAATGGTAGCCATAGCTTGTGTTCAATATTAGTTCTTCGAGCATGTTGTGGTGTTGTTAAACTGTTATCCACAGAATTTGAGCAGTCGGAAGAGAGCGGTGCGCTATACCCTCTAAGTACCCTTTAAAGTGGATGGAGGGATGGCTACCACCGTAGCTTAGTTGGTAGGGCATCAGACGCGTTATTCAAAGATCGCTGGTTTTGTCCCTGGCGGTGGTCAGCCATCTTTTCGTCCGCTTTTATTTCTTCACAGTTGCATTATAGTTACTCATAATAACTTGCCCTACATTTACTTTTGGTATAATTGTCTGCTAGTTCTCATATTATTGTACCAACTGAAAACAATGGCACTTGGCGTGGCGAAGTACATATACCGACGTAAAGCGCTTCTTCGTAAACAGAAGCCACAGGGAGCGTGAGCTTTTTTTCTTCATTTTTTTCTACTCAAGAAGATGATGTGTTCAAGCTGCTTACTTCTTCCCACGTTCAATAGCATCCATGGAAAGAAATACATCCCACAGACACCACTAAATCTAAGGGAATCATACTGAAGTAATATAAAAAAAGAAATTGCTGTTTTAGCTGGGATATTGAAGAGATAAGTTGAAAGCGAAAGCATCGGGGGAAAAGCGAGAGAACATATTAACCAAAACAATAAAAAAGAACCATGATAGGAACCTCTAATATACTGCAGTAAGTTCACTGCTGGATTCCGTTTTTCTTGGAGTCGTTAATGTTTTTTTAGTTTGTTTCGATATATTGTGTCAATATAAGTGTTTCAAGGGACTCCTGGAAGGAAATGCATCCCGATTTTCTCTTCAAAACTGTACGTCCGTTGTGGCATGTGCAACCCTGTGGGGCATTATCACATGTCTGGTGCTTCGACGTCATTTTTTAATTTCACCGTGTCACGCAAACTCATTGCCAGTATGTCACTGTATTGTATTTACCATGTGTTAAGTAAGGAAAACAGACATGTTATAAAAATAGTTAAGCGAAAATTTATTTACACAATTCTATCGAAATTTCACCTATGTGAACCCACCTGTGCTTGTGAACTCCTAAGCAATGAAAGAAATCACTAGCTATGAAGTTCCATGCAAATGAGAGCTGAAAGTCAGGTTAAAAATTTCATTTGTGGAGCGACCAACGACCGCACCCAAAACTCGCCTGTGTAGCTATTATTTACAACGAAGTCTATTCAAACACCTCTTGTGGATCGCATCGTTTGCATTCCTATCTGGACTGACTCTTTTAGAGATACAAGAAACTGATGACAAAAACCGTGTACCTCATATTCTCAGCTCTTATGTGTGGTGCTATGGTCCAGACGGTTCCAGCAATCAGCCCTTTCATACAAATGGCGCGTGGGGAACGACCCTATACAGTAATTGGGGCAATGACCCCTGTGGTTTCGATAATGTTCCCTCGAGTCTTGCTGTCGCGAGCTGCCAACTAAGTCGAATGATGTTGCGTGGTAGATACTTGACATTCCTGAATGGGTGCTGAACTGCAGCCAAATGGTGTTCATTGTACTTGGAAAGGCTATACATGGTCGCAGTAGCCCCAGGCATCTTGAGGGAGAAGCTGCTTTATTGAAACGCGTAACCACTAGCCGAGCCGACGACGCATCATGGCGTCGTGACCAGAGTATTTTTAGACCGAGCTACATGAAAGTTGCTTCACGCTGACACTCTTTTTTTCCCTAAGCCGTTGACCAGAGACTAGGCGTCACACGCCATAGTTTATTCAGGAAAATAGTGGTAAAAGTCAAATAATTTGTACGATTGTGCAGTTTCTCAAGATAAGAAATCAAATGCGACCTCATTTTCATCACCACGGGCACTGCGCCCAATACAGCACCGATAATGGTAAACAACACGGAGACCTCTGTGTTGTCATAGCTCCAGGTGAGACTGTTTTGTTTTGAACGAAGAATAAAGAGGCCGATTGCGAACGCCTGGCACTTCTCAAAATAAATGTTTTCCTTGCACACTATTCGTCAGAAGTTGGAGCTCTCTGAGACTTATTATTTGCTGCAACTATTTAATGTTGCAGCAAATTTAACTATTTAATGTTGCAGCAAAATCGGCCTAAATATAGAACAATTTAGCTGTTTTGAATATAATCAACATACTCTAATCAGCATGATTAGATGTATCACATGAATCTAGGTTCCTATATCTGCTGGATTGCAGTGCTGTATTGCGGGCCCGAATATCGCGGCATGCAATGCCGTTCATGGCTACTGTATTTTTGATGGAGGCGCGAATAGATGAGGCACATGTGCGTACATGAATTAAAAAAATCAAGGAAGTGAAAATTTTCAAAGTCCTTCACTAGGGCTCTTCTCGTAATCGCCTCATTATTTTCGAATTTTTTATTGAACCGTCCTCTCCAAACGACTTTATTTGGAACGTCCTGCATGTGTGTGTGTGTGGGGGGGGGGTACATCCTTATTGTTTGTTTGTTTTTACTTTATCTTCATTTCTCGGTCCTCTTGCTATTCCTAGTTTACAGGCCCTATGTACGGTAACGAGTTGCTCTTTTAACCAAGTTTGCTGCCACTCGTTTTCCTACTCATCGATTTCTCTCTCTGGAATGTAAAACTGCAACAATTACTATATACTTGTCAAAATGCCGCCTTTTCTGGAACAGTCATTACACAATTACAAATACGAAGTGTTCACAGTTAGTTCCCTCGTTTATATACAACTCCAAATAATGGCTTTATAAGTAGGTTCATTAATTGGGCGAGCATCATTCATTGTCTCTTTTACTTCATGTATGGTCCCCAATAGCAGAGCAAAAAAAAGTAATAAGCGACTGCTCAGGTGTACACAGAAACATATTCGAAAAGGGTAGGTTATGCGCTTTTGCGTGTACTCCTGACTGCACCAAGTATGCTTTACTACCGTTATTGCGCACTGAAAAGCATTAAACTTTACCTCATAATGAAGAAGCATCAGCTTTTATTATGGCCATGGCGCCAGTTACAGTGAAAACTGTTATGTGATCACAACTGCCCATTGCGATTGTGATGCAAAGTAACTTGAAAAAAAAATGAAAGAAAGATACACGCAGTTTCAGTTTGCACTTGAGGCCGGGTCCTCGGCGTGGCAGTCAAATGTTTTAGCATAAGCCAATCTGGTGCTTCAAAGTGGTTTGTGTAAAAAGCCCCACAGTCGTCATGCCGGACAAGGAATTGATCAAACATTTGTAATATTCCGCTATAGGAGAGTAAAATAATTGCCCCGCCGTGGTGGTCTAGTGGCTAAGGTACTCGGCTGCTGACCCGCAGGTCGCGGGTTCAAATCCCGGCTGCGGCGGCTGCATTTCCGATGGAGGCAGAAATGTTGTAGGCCCGTGTGCTCAGATTTGGGGTGCACGTTAAAGAACCCCAGGTGGTCTAAATTTCCGGAGTCCTACGGCGTCTCTCATAATCATATGGTGGTTTTGGGACGTTAAACCCCACATATCAATCAATCAATCGAGAGTAAAATAACTACGAAACAGCGCTCAATACGAATCGTGTGACCATGTGATGCTTCAATGCTTCCAACTCTAGAAACAGTTCAGCCAAAATTATTCATTGTTAACAGCCAAATCAACAGTGTGCACACTATCCCTTCCAGATACACAGCGGGTACCCCGCTTCTCCGCAACATGGCGAATAAAATCATAGTGGTTGCTTAGCCACTTCCCAAAAGGTATGATGACTTATGGCATGGTGCGCACCTTTCAAACGTATTTCTAGTAGTAGCCCCAAGAAAGAATGCAACGTGTTCCACATGGGATTGGGGTTTTCTGGGCATAAAGTTGTGTTCAGCCAGCCCAAAGTAATCCATAAAAGGCAGACACACATATTCTCTGCTGATAACGTCACAATAGTCAAAAAGCACTTGCTCCTTGATCGATAGAGTGATTCGTGGCTTAATTACACATTATTCACTTTGACTGTCGTTCCGATCGCCTCTAAAAGGGGGAAAGAGAGAGGGATAGGTTGTGTTCGCAAAGGCAAGGAGGTTAACCAGCAAGCAAGTATCCTGTATGCTACCCTGCGATGAGGGAGGGGTAAAATTACGCGCGTGCTAGAGATAACACATTTTGTAGTCTTTCATCCCCAAATAACATGAATATGATAGAAACCGTAGTAGAGCTCTATGAAAATTTTAACCATCTAGGGTGAATCTGAAGACACGGGTCTCTAGCTTTCCGTGACCAACAAAACGCTGCCGCCGACGCCGGAATTCCAACCCGCGGCTTATCGATCACTCGTCTAGCACTTTAAATAAATAATTATCCCTGTGCGAGAACGTGCGAGCAGTCAACCCTCTGTGAAATGGTCGCCTGTGTGTGCCATAACGTGGGTTGAATATGTTAGGCGGTGCTATACAGAGCCAAGAAGATATGATTGATCCCTCGCACAAAAAAAAAAAAAACTTCAGCTTGAAAGTTAAACCTGTTGTGGGAAATGTAGTAGCACGAGGATTGTACGCCAGTAAATAAGAATAATTGTAACCCAGGCTTGAACAGCTTCTATCGGCATTTCGCTGGTACGGCACTGCTTGACATGGATAGTCATAAATATCTAGAGTTTAACATCGTAAAACTACGATGAGATAACGAGGGACACCGCAGTGGAGGGTTCCAGAAATGTCAACTACCTGGTGGACCTTAACGGGCTCTGATTTCACATAGTAGAAGGGCCCTTAGCGATTGGCTTCCGTCAAAATGTGACCTAATAAACCGGGACCGAACTTGAGACCTTCAGGGAAGTTTGACGTGCATACACCCACGTTGACGCCTCATGAATGGCACACACCTTATACGTTCTTAAACCAAGCGTTTACAATCATGGCAGCTGATGTAATTCACATATAATACTTATAGCTCACAGTCCGCCGCAGTGAAAGCTGCTTGACTCGTTGATCAATGGCCTTCAAGTCCAGATCACAACGTATACGGAACAGTAAGCCCTGCAAAAAACACTTGGCGACAAGGTGAAGAGTAATTTTCGCAGGAATTCACTTCGACAGCACTGGATAACAATACCCTGGGCTGTGAATAGGCTGCACCCACGTCAGCACGTACCCCTAATTGATCGTACAAGAGGAAGCGTAGTAAAAGAAAGGGGGGGGGGATCTTGTATGGAGCCTGGCTGCTTTCCCTATATTACTCAGTGTTTTATTTGCAGTAGTACTGTGCTTTGGTAAGCAACAGTGCGGAACGCCATCGCGAATGGTGCGCCGTAAACAGGTTTTTCCTTTGCGCCTGCACTGAGCATGTCACTCAATAGCAGTGCGACAGAATGACAACGCTATTGCGACAGTGACGGAAACCTCGGCGCAACTGACCATAATGCTCAGAGAGAACGTAGGGCCACATCACGCCTTGTCCACATACTAACTTGTCAGATAAACTGGGGTGAACAAAACTGATCTCGGAACGCAACAACGAGGTCGTGGTGGGGTTTTTAAAGAACAAAAAAAAGAAAGTCTAGTGCTCTTCGCTGCGTCATCGAGTAACTTTCTCTAAAATAACCAGGAAAACAATGAATTTGTGTCAACAAGCGCATTCTTCAAAGAACATGGCATAGACAGCAATTTCAACAGGAATAACACTCGTTTGACTCAAAACCTGGTCTCATTGGCAAAACAATCTGTACCATGGCCATCACCACAAATTAATGAAACACAAATGATTGAAATAATAAAAATGATTCACCATTTCGTTTTGTAGATACTAATAGTGGTCATGACCCCTTTCCAGGCGGATTGTGTCATTTGCAACAAGATGGGCTGCTTCTTCACACGGCCAAAAATTCAAAAAGTTTGCTTCTTCACAGCCTCGGAATAATCACCTTGGACCGGAAGCCCGGAGCTCAATGTAATCGAAAATGTGTGGGGTCTGTTGAAAAGGAACGTCACCAAACAGCCTAGGCTTGCGACATGCAACGCGGACGACCTATGGTGCGCTATCGAAAGGGTATGCTCCGACTGAGGAATCACTCAACTCTTGTAAACCATTTCTACGAACATCTCGCTCAGAGAATTCAGATCTCACAGCTCTCTGGTGGAGCTGCAACGCGGCATTAGTTGTTGTGTGTGCAGCTATTTGCACTTCCAGCAAATAATCTACGACAAGTTCTCTGCGGCGGATAAGATGCCGCCTACTCAAACCTAAACTGTCAGCAATAATCATTCATTCACGAAACGCACAAGGAAATGATACCTCACGCATAGCTTCATATTACCTATGACACGTTTCATTGATATGCATATATATGAGTTCAATTTATTTAATATCGAAAATTAAGAGTATCCACACAGCGTTTTTTGTATGCGCAATTCAAACCTACATTTAGTTGCAATCAGTGGACTGTCACCCCGCCACGGTGGTCTAGTGGCTAAGGTCCTCGGCTGCTGACCCGCAGGTTGCGGGTTCGATTCCCGGCTGCGGGGGCTGCATTTCCGATGGAGGCGGAAATGTTGTAGGCCCGTGTGCTCAGATTTGGGTGCACGTAAGAACCCCAGGTGGTCGAAATTTCCGGAGCCCTCCACTACGGCGTCTCTCATAATCATATGGTGGTTTTGGGACGTTAAACCCCACAAATCAATCAATCAGTGGACTGTCGGTTAGAAATGGTAATAACAGTTTGATGAAATTGAATCATAGGACACGGTAATAAATGCATTGAGCTATAAAAAATTCAAAAAGTGATGCGCAATATTCATTGCCGGGCGCATTATCGGTGTGATATAATACTGTGAGCCGAAAATATGTGTGCCGTATACAACACGCCAGTCCGATGATTGCACTCTGTTTCTTAGGCGCTCTACAATGTTGACAGTGCGTCTGACCGCAAAATCAGTTACCGCGGCGATAACAAGGACGGAAATCGCATGGCGAGCGTGTCAGTGACACTGCACATGCTCTGATGTGGACGGTTTGAAGTTTTAGATGTCACTTCAGCAGTTCCGAGCTCGATCACTGCCACCTAAAATAATCTTTCAGGTCTGCTCGCTACTCCGCGCACTCCCTGTGACGTCACTCAGTTTTGACACTCGTCTCCTGCCGAGTAGACGTGCGCATGCACGCGCCCACCATTTGAGATGCAATGCTAAGCCTGACAAAGCCTGTTCATGGAGTGCTGGTGTTTTTCTTTTGGCGACTGCATGAAAATGAACGTGCTTTTCAGCGTATGTGAAGTGCTCCGGGCTGATGTGAAGTGCTTCGCTCACTGAATGTTCGCGTAGAGTACACATGCAAGCTCTCGAAACGGGGCAGTGCTGTGGACCCAGCTACTACCGCTACTGACAACGTGCTGAAGGTTCCAGTGTCTTCGTTAGCGTTCTCTCCGTGAATCGAAGGTATGTGTGTGTCTATACTACTTAATTTGGAGTTGTTTTAAAGGCACTCCTTTTAGCATGTTCAGTCCTTTCTGTGAAATCATGTCGTGTACGCTTCTGAACTCTAAGCGGAAGCCTGGGCCTTGAACACTATTAGCTGAGCGGCGCTGGCGCTCACCCCCGCGATAACGTATTGTGCCGAGATGGTGCTAGGAATTGCATAGATTTTGCGTTTTCGACGAGCGCATTTGCCGAGGCGCGGTCTTCTTGGCCGAAAGTAATGACGATATGAAGTAGAGGTAGCTTCACGCTACGCTCAATCAGTCGTGGTTTAGGTTTCCCTGCTCACTCGGCAAACACGTCAAAATAAAGCGAAAATCCCAGCGTGGCAATGTTCTTTCAGAAAAAGCGTTACTCCTTCAGGGTCGGTAAACATTTCGCTATTTGCGCATAGCAAATCATGCTTACTGTGATACCTGCGGTTCCTTTGTTCAGATGCGGGAAGGAAGGCTAGTGCGTAGTGGCATGCATTTGTTACATATACAGCGTTCAATTTTTTACCGCTGCTCCGACTCCTTCTAGGTGGTATTAGAATTATGCACCAGACAATTTAGTATGTTCCACTAATTTATTCTCCTTAAAATATGTGCTGCTGCCTTTACCTGAACTTGGATGTCTGTGCATACCTCAATGATTTTCTGTTTTGTAGCTTCTCAATAGGGCCGATGTGTAGAAGAAAGTTCGTGATAAAACGCTTTGTTAAATGTTCTTTCATGTGAGCTTCATTTCAAGCCGGAATACTTGAGGAATATACCAAGTAGACCAATCCACGCACATGCACAATAGAACAATCTTACTCACTCAGCAGAGAAAACTGCAGAAGCATAATAAATAGTAGGAACACTTTGTGCGCATCTTGTGTGAATGAAACTTATACAATAAGATTTACGTTACCTATTTCGCCTCTTTGTTGGGCCAGCAAACTTTACCTTTATAAATAGGTCGCGTATTCGATAGCACTCAATATTTTCCTACGTCCTATGAAATATCATATTCTTGCAAATGAATCACCAAAAGTTTAAAGCGCAATATAATCGTTTAACAAGTGTCAATCCGGACACAAAGAGTAGAATTAGGCTCTTGTACACATGTAAAACCAGCCGCAACAGTTTTATATTTTCACGGAAGACGATGATGGCAGTAGCTTTACAGACTCAAGTGCGTACTCGCTCAGTCAAAGTGCGTGACGTCACAGCGGCAGTGAGCAGGCCTGATATTTATTGCTAGTGACAACCTAAGAATAAATGTATGCTGGGCCCAAGAGGCCACATTGGCATTATTTTCTATGCCTCCGCAGTGCAAAAGTAGTAGTTCCTAAACAAGGGCAATATTTTCCCACATACAACCATTATCTTGGAATCCTGTATTGATATTGTGATAAACAAACCACAGCTCGATAAGAAAACGTGTGAGGGCACAGATTTTAGCTTCATCTCAGCATTGTATCTGTTGTTTAAATCGCACCCCCTGCCATGCCTATTTCGGAGTCCACGAAGAAGCAATGTACACCTCTCGAAGGCGACGTTTCTGCATGTTACCTATAGTGGTACTAAAACAAACAATGCCACAGTTACAGTAAAGTTTAAAAGAAAAAAAACTTTGTTTTGTGCTTTCAAAAAAATGCACAAGGGCATAAATCAAATTTCATAATTTCGGTTGAAATTTTCAAATTGTTTTACGAAACTTTCGCTACCAGACTTTTTCGCTATCTGCTGAAACTATGGCATTTATGACTCACAGCGAAGAATTGAAAAGTGATCTGAAATTGACTTCGTAAATTCTGGTTCTTGTGCTGCCATAAATACCGATTGTGCTTCTCTTGTTTCGGTGCTTCTCATCGTGTTTCAGATAAACGCCAAGGTTTCTGTTGACGTCTTCTTTCAACGAAATCAAAGTTCGTAGCGCACATTGTGTTTAACATTGGGAGTAATCGCATACATTTTCATTAGGTTAACGCCAAGGCAATGTATCTGGCTGGCTGAATGGTGGTGACTAAAGGCTGTAGATAAATTTTTATATTCTTGGTTTGACAACTACTACTCGATGGTTTGCCATGACTCCGTCAGCCCTTGAATATTCAACGTGTTCAAAACACCACCCTGTGGAACAGGGTTCACTACCTTCTGTGCGATGTGTCTGTGCTGGTAAGAGGGTTTTCTCTCTTCAGTGAACGAGAGTGAATTGCGTGCCAGACTTTGCTTTCACAGGGGAGTGCAATGCGCCTTTGATTTTTTTTTCACGGGAATCTGATTTAATATTAATACGTTAGCATTACGCATTACATGCACAGAATAAAGTCTAAATACAAAAACACTTTAAACAAAACTACGACATCTTATTAAGATATCATTAGGTATTTTACAACACTTTAAAAGCGATTTTTTTCATTTTTTTTGTTCAATAAAGGTTTTAGCGGGGTTACGTCAGTAGTAATCACGATAGATGCAACTGATCGTAATTGACTGTTATCGCTGTATCGATTACGATAGGTGCAGCGATATTAAATAGTGTGTGTTATTTCACGGTTTCAAGAGCATCGCAAGGAGTTTTTCCATGCAAGGCGGTCGTGCAACGAGCGTGAAACAAGCACTTACGCAACGGACACTTCAACATCGAACATACTGAATTCCACAACCACTGGATGACCACAATTCATTTTATAATGCATAGAACAACGCATATTGTCCCCACCTGGTTTGTTTACTTTCGCACTGTGTCGCGTAGCAGGTTCTGTTGAATGCTTTTTTCTCACGTCTTGTCCGCACTCATATGGGTGTATAGCACAGCGCATATCACAGAACATCAGGAAGGTTCCCACTTTGCGACACCCAAGTAACAAACTCTCAAACGCACCTGTGGCAACACTGACGCCACGGCTTTTGCGGGGGATAAATAACAGACGCTTACAGTCCCCAAAACACAGACACGCCGATTCAGACATCACTTTCACCCAAGTACACACGAATGACCGCGACGACAATCGTCGAAAGTGACCACCCTCAGGCAATGCGCTTGGTGCATCCGAGCGACTGATGAAGTAGACGCCGTGTTGGTGCTTCACGCTGCTGAAACGATGGAACGCGATAAAGCTATGCCGCTTCGGGTGCACTTCAAACACTGCAAAATCGCCCCGCCACGGTGTCCTAGTGGATAAAGTACCCGGCTGCTGACCCGCACGTCGCGGGATCGAGTCCCGGCTGCGGCGGCTGCATTTACGATGGAGGCGGAAATGCTGTAGGCCTGTGTGCTCAGATTTCGGTGCACGTTGAAGAACTGCAAGTGGTCAAAATTTCCGGAGCCCTCCACTACGGCGTCTCTCATAATCATATGATGATTTTGGGCCGGTAAACCCCCCATATCAATCAATCGAACACTGCAAAATCGAAAACCTCACCATCTAATGACGGCCAGCAAGGATGATGGTGATTGCGAGTCGATGAAATAGCTCTTTTACGAAGAAAACACCACGGAAAAGCCGAATCGATGCTGCGCGGTCTCGGTGCAGCGTCACATTGCCTCTCCTCACGAACGCCGTCATGCTGAATTCTTCATTAGTTCGTCATGATTGTTACGTCATAGCAAGGATCGGCTGCAGTTGGATGCGCCTTATACAAACGGACTGTGGTACAGTTTACTTTTTATTCTTAGCTTGTCACCGACTATAGGTGGCAATGGCTCGTTGCTCCGGCATCCTTGACAACAAAGTTGACCGCTGTATGCTCAGTTTCAGCAGTGATGTATCTGGGTGACTTTCTAGTGTTCCAGTAATACCAGCTTTGTCATTCGTATAGGAGCAACATTGCGGGTATGAACTGAACACTGTACGAACTCGGCTACTAACATGGCACTTGATGCAATGTATAACACTTGGTCTGCTCGCTAGGGGGGGGGGGAGGGGTCTGAATAATGATAAAAAATGAACTTTACCGTTTTACCTTCCTTACCAACACCGCCGTGCGGCTTCATTATAACACTGCTGGCACCAAAATTGGAACAATTGCCATTTTAAAATAAGGACTCCTTAGCGACTCTGCTACTGCCAGGCGCTGCATAACATAACTTGAAAGTTGTTCGGTACATTACGCAGCCCTCTATTCAATTTAAAATGCTGAAATAGCGTGGCCTCTCCAAAGAAAGACGTAATTGTATAGCCATCCGAAATATTCAGTTACGTGATTATTACGAAAGTAGTTAGTTTAAAGAAAATCGGTTTATTTGCAACTTCGTCTAAAAAAATGGGTAGGTCTTTGCAAACTTTCAATGCTTTGACTTCTTGAATGTTGCTACCGAGCTCACAAGATAATAAATTTGTGGACTGCTTTTCACTGAAATAGGTTCGCTTACAGTTAGCGTTTTCTAGCCTTACAGTGACATCTTTCGTTTGGCTATCGTCTACCGTAACCAGAGGTAGTGATTGCTGATTTTTCCCTTTTCTTCGGTTTTTCTCTTTGCTTGTACAGAAATCTTTCTATTCTCAAAATAAAACAAGTTAAAAGTTTGGTCGGCAAACTGATTCATTTAGTCGATTCACTGAGATGGAGATGTGGTATTGAGTCTGAGTACGAGTGAGTCCGGGTGAGTAATAATTTGCTAATTATGAGTCCAAGTGAGCCTGGTTGAACAAAATATTGGTGGCTTTGAGCCCCAATGAGCCGAAGCACGAAATATTTCTGGAGTGAGTAAGCTCCACCTTTTATTGCAGTCCGGTGTTCCTATACACCGATTTTCAAAGCTAGTGTAGGCTTTATATCGGCTTACAATTTATCGCAAGAGCAAATATATGCACACTTTAGGCTAGATTTTGCCGTCTGTTTCGAAGTCACCATCCACGACACCGTCACTCAACGTGTATGTATACGAATCTATATATATGAAAATGCGAGAAAGAAACAAAATTTTAAAAGAGACTCCGGCGCGCGGAATCTAACGTGGGACCTCTGAGGCGTGAGTGCATGGCGTTACCACTGAGCCACGATGGGACACCTCCTTCAAAACTTCGACTTTGAAAGGCCTCACTCGAATGTCTCCGTTCAGAAACACTGTGTTCAAAACAACACGTGCTGTTGGCAGATTCGGCAAGATGATCTCAAAATCCATGTCGCTTTCATCTGTAAACCTGTTACCGCGGCCACCAAGAACCGCGTTCACTACTCCGCGGGAGCCTATCATTCTTGCGTCCGACGGGTGCGAGTGCCGGCGAAAGAATGACAAAGCCACGATGTTACTTGCAGCTGGTTCGGTGAAAAAAGACTACATAAATTCCATGTAGTGGAAGTAGTCTCATTAACCCATTAATTTCGGCAGGTGTCACGACGAATCGAACCCATTCAACGATTTGTAGGCGTATTCGAGAGGCCATCAAACTACGTTGAATAAAAAAGCCGGCACAGTACAGCCATCGCCGCAAAAAACATGCCAAAAATTTCAACAGCTCATAAATTAAAGAACTATAACTATCTAGTGGAAAACAAGTTTTAGGGGCGAAGCTCCTGTTTAGAAAAAGTTTATTCTTTCATAGGACGAAACAAACCTAAGAGACAAGCGTCTGTATAACAGGTACAATAACAAACAAAAGACAAAGCACAACATACACTACACATTTAAACTAAAGTGTCCAAGTCCGTAGCATGTCCATAGTCCGTTGTACTAATAACTGTACATATACTACGTAAATGCACTAATCACAATATGGACAATGTACATGATGATATATGTACAGAATTTACAAGACTTGGTGAAGATGTTAGAAAATATGTACAACAGGTATTAATATTCATAAAGGTTACATAACTTACAGCGTTCGAATGAAATGCATATATAGGAGAGCTAACACCCATATTGAACACACACAAACACATAAAAATAGTAAGCACATAGTGATTACATGCACCCATCAGACATTGACAGGTGACCTGGCTATAGGAACCAGGCCAGGTGGAAAACTAATTGAACGCGTCTGTCAACTACGGACAGAAAGCGGCACGACCATTGTTGCAGAAATTCTTCCTCCCCAAGGAAGAACAATTCCTCCGACAGAAACGATATGAGTTCAGAGTAGAGGCGTTCCAGTATTGGAAAAAGAGCACGACGACGATGATCTGCCGCAACAGCTTCGCACCTATTACGCCATAAACAAAAAGCTCCCGCAGCTATGAGAAGGCGTGCAAAGCGACTACGCGGGCAGCGACCAGATGTTACAAAGCGATTAACACCTAGGCCGCGAAAACTAGTGTTAACTGACTTCCAAAACACCTTTGCAATGACACATTGCTGCAGCATATGCTGGTTAGACTCCTGTAACGGGCAGTTAGGACAAGTGGAAGATGGGACCATGCCCCACCTCTCCAGTCTGTCCCGTGTTGGGAGTACTCCCCATCCAAGACGCCACATAAAGTCACGGAGGTGACCAGGCAAAAACAATGCCGTTATCGCGCTCCACGAGACTTGTCTCGATCGTGCTAGACGGGCTGGAGGAACCAGAGGAAGCAGAAGAGCCGCCGTTGTATCTACAATGCGGCTTTCAAGAATGTCCACGTCGGGACAAACCTGCTGCGCGTGTCGATAAAAAGATACTGCCGTTGAGTAAAATGCAGGTACGTGAAGTGTTTGTGGTGCAGAATTAAGCCGTGCATCTGGTAGTAAATAGCGTAACTTGGTGCCTAAGAAGTAGCAGGCGAGATCACGCGCGGGGCACTGATCACCATGCAACAACCGAAGTAAGAATCGTAGGGCAAGTAGCCGGCAGCGAACAGAGACGGATGGGAATGCGAATCCACCGCAGTTTCTCGGTTGCCCAAGAGCTGCTCGGCAAACCAGCTCTGTTCCACCCGACCAGAAAAAGGAGCCAATGAGGGATTGCAACGACCTGGTGATTTGTAATGGGGGCTGTAAGACATGAGATATATACCATGCACGGCCGCAAAACACCGTCTGTGCTAGATACCTTCTTTCGAGCATCGGTAAATCATACTCTTGTGCTTCCCGGACGTGTCGTTTTACATCTTCGACTACTGAATTCCACAAGGAGGCTGATATGCCGTAACAAGTATAATCAAGCCCCAGAATGCGAATAGAGTCACTTTTTTGAAGACCGAAAAAGGAACTTAGACTTGCGTCTGGTGAACCAATGAATAAATATCGACATTTGGAAAAATTTAACGCAGCACCTGAAATCGTGCCATACGTAGTAAAAAGTCGTAGGCTACGGGATAAACTGTCCTCATTCTTCAAATACAACGTGATGTCATCAGCAAATGCTGTCACTGTCGCGGTACCACTACCTGGAAGAGGAAGGCCTCTAACGTAAGGATCAGCGATTAGCGATTGAAGGAATGGTTCGAGGCTGAATACAAAAAGCGCAGGGGATAGAGGACACCCCTGGCGAACACCACGGGTAACCGGAAATGGCGCACTCTCTAAACCATCAAGAAATAACGTGCTGCGTATATTTCGGTATGCGTTTCTGAGAAGCTCGACGAAGTTTTGTGAGAAGCCATTACGCTAAATATAAAGCTATGTTCGAGGCGATCGAATGCCTTTTCCTGGTCAAGTGAAACCAAGAGTCCCCGAGCTGATCTTGCTAACGTGTACGCAACTATATCGCGCGTAACAAAGGAGAGACTGTGGATTTCTCTTCCAGGAATAGAGCACGCCTGATGATGACCTATTAAGGAGGGCATCAGGCTTCTCAAACGCCGAGTGATAACTGCCGCGAAAGTTTTATAATCAACGTTGAGGAGCGTTATTGGTCGCCACTCCTCTGGGCGAACTGACGATGGGTCATGTTTAGGTATTAAAACAATTCGACCATCGCGAAAGCTATCTGGAAATTCAAAATTCTCGAAGCAGCGGCAAATAACAGAGGTGAAAAGGGCACCAATGTCGTCCCAAAACGTTAAATAAAACTCAACAGGCAACCCATCCGGCCCGGGGGCCGAGCCACGCTTCATGGAAGACAGTGCCTCTTTCACTTCGTCAGCTGACGGACTTGTGCATAGTTGTTCAGCTACTTCAGATGAAATTTGAGGGAGCCTACTTAACATTGTGGCTGTCTCGGTGGTACCGCGATGTGATGACATTGTCGTACGAGCCATGTTGGCAAAGTGAGCTAGGAAAACTGATTGATCACGTGTCGGCGGTAAGGCAGTGTGTAAGAATCTGGCCGCCGGAGTTCCTAGTCGAATCGACGGGTTGAGAAGCGAGCTTTTCGCAAATCGTAGAACCTCAGGATGAGCACAAGGATTACGTCTGCAACGCCAAGCAGCCACCGTCAATGACGAAGCTGCAATGAGGCGTTGAAAACGACCCCTTAACTCTCGCTGCCATGCGCGCATCAAGGGAGTTAGTCGATCAACCCGAAGAGCAATACGCAGCTTTGTTGCAGTGTCCGCTAGTTCTTCGGACGTACGGCGTCTAAGGGCCCGCCCTGCTACTGAGCAGTGTAAACGCCACTGCGTCTTGAGCGCGTCCCACACCTCCGGACCGCATCCCGAAAGAGAGGCGCGCAAGATTCTAGATAAACTGGAGCGTGTACGCGCGTCGTGCAGAATGCGGATGTCAAGACGCCAAGGTTTCACTGATGATGAAAAGGGAAAGTGAGCCTCGAGCGTCACTGGTCGGTGGTCTGATATATAAACAGGCGATGATGGTAATGTTACTACGTCAGAGTGCGATACGTAAGAAGCTAGCGCGCTCGGCACATAGAAACGATCCAAACGACTAGACGACGTGCTACGCCGCCAAGTCCAGGCATACTGTGGTCCATGCACTAGTCTGTACGTATCTGTCAAAGAGAAATGGTGCACTAGGCGACGCAGCTCTCGCGCGTTCCAATCAGAGCGACCCCATCCTGGACCTTGCACGTCAGCTCGCGTGTCTAATACACAATTAAAGTCTCCAGTGAGTATGACATGACGACCGTCTAGAAAATACACGTACAGGTCACGGAAAAAATCGTTAGACATCGCTGATTGAGCTGGCCCATAAATACACAAAACACGCAGCTTGAAGGATGATAAGACGCAGTCAAAAGCCAATACCCGCCCATTCCCGTCATAGGAAACATGATGATTGCGCAGAAGAGCGCGGTTAAAAATAATAATTCCGACTTCAGAGGAGCGAGATGTAGCGAAGGAAAAATAACAGTCTAAATTAAAAGCGCGTTTGAATGTACGAATGTGGCCAATGGTGAAAAAAATTGTTTCTTGTAAACACAGAATATCACAATGTTCTGCGCGGGCTATGCTGATAACCTCGGCTTGCTTTACTGGGTTACGGAACCCTTGAACATTTAAAGAAAGAATTTTCAGGGTGTCAGCCATATTGAAAAAAGGTGGATGACTGACCTGGTCGTGTTTTTCAATTCGGTGTACCCCGGGGATCTGTCCGGGGGAACTGGAGTACGTACACTACACAGCACAATTCGACCCTCCAGAAGAGGGTCGAGGTTTCTTTGGTTGCTGGAACTCGGAGCGGCTATCTTGGGTGCCGTCCGAGCTGGTGCCAGACTTGTGAGCACGCTTGACCTCTCGCGGGGCTTGCATTTCCACGTCACATACGTCTGGGCTAGAAGGGAGTCCGATGCTACTGTCGACTTCGAGGCTGAAGCTGCTGTCGGACGAATCAGATGGTGGTAGGGCTGCAGCGTTAATGTTGTCGCCGCCTCCAACGAACTTGATCACGGATTGCTTGTCGAGACGCGTCAGTAAAGAACTCCCATGGCGTCTTGCTACTTGTTCCAGAGAGTCACGAGCCTGGCTTTCGGAATGATCCAATGGGCTTTGTTCATTCGGTTTCAATTCTGCTCCTGGTGAGACACCAGCGTCCGTAGATCTCGCAACGTCGGCGTCTTCTGGGCAATCAACTGCTAGGTTTAACGATGACTCTGGTGCCTCAGTGCTTACCGGCGTTTCTTTCTCGGCTTGCGCCAGCGTCGAACATGGCATGACATGTTTGCCTGGGACAGACGCGAGGTCAATCGCGGTGGCTGTTTCTGTCGCTGAGATTGGCAGACGTGGCACGCTCGAGTTGGCCAAGCTGCACACTTCTTCATCGTTTAATGGAGCTCTCAGAATCGGATTCTGGCGTTCTTCTAGTACATCTCCTGGTTCTCGTTCTTCTGTTGCCGTTGGTGACACGGACGGTAGGGCAGGAAAGGTCCCTGCAGTAGCATCAGAATATGAACGACGCACAGGACAGACGGTGGTAGGGTGGTTATCTCCACAACGTTGGCAGGGGCGGTCGCAACCTTCGCTTTCGTGTCCGTGCACACCACAGCGACCACAGAATGGTGCTGTGCACTGTGCTCGATAATGACCACTAGAGCCACACCGACGACAAACACGTTGCAGACCGCGGTAGTCGAAGGTGACTCGATGACCAGAAACGCGAAGATAGTTGGGGACGCGATTTGTGGGACTCATTTCCATCCGGATATAGCGTGTGCCCGTGAGAACTCCGCGTCTTGCGCTCATGACGCCAGCGGTCACAGTCAATACCTTGCCGTATGGGGACAAAGCCTGGACTAGTACCTCGTTGGAGACGAAGGCTGGTAAAAACAGGCAGGCGACGTTAGTTACCTGCGGGCCGACGGGAACGACAGGGATACGCTCGCCACCGATGGTCAGGTAGCCAGCGTCGACGATGAGAGTCATGGAAGCCATGCTCTTGACAGTTACTTGGAAGTTCATGCCTCCCATGTGCTGAACGCAGTGAACCTCTGAGAGGCCAACTATTGAGGCCGTCGCGTCGACGACGGTCTCCGGACTAGTCCCCGCAGGGACGACAACGTCGAAGGCTTGCGCCTTCGAAGGCGTCCACAACGTCGATGGCGCCATGGCTAGATGAGGAGGACGTCCCTGACGTGGAACACGCAGGGACGTCAACACGGAACCCTTGGTAACACGAAGCTCCTTATGGCGTGGCTTGGGCGCCCCTCGTAGTACCGTAGAAGGGAGGCCATTGTCTCCACCACTTTAGAATCGGCCACCTCTATCTCTGACACGTAGCTTCCAAACGTCGGTGAAATGCCAGAAGGGCTCGATACAAAGATGGTAATTCAGTTGATTGGAAGCTCCTTATGGCGTGGCTTGGGCGTCCCTCGTATGTAACAACCAGTGGCACATACCCGAAATAGGTATAACACTTGACCTCCAAGGTGGTGCCAGTGAGAGATTTCTTCTGTGCGTTGTTTACCAATAAAAAATAGTGCTCAATGTACATGCCAATGGCTGCTAATGGGGAATGAGAGACATGAGCATTCGGCTTTTAGTCAACGCGCACGCTGCAATCCCCATTAGCAGCCATTGGCATGTACATTGAGCACTATCGGACAAGAAAGGGATGCTACATTATACTCGCTGGGTGTAACCTCCTTAGCTTTAGAATAGTTTAGCGAGCGTTGAGCCGCAGTGCCATGAGTACAATGAACTTGTATATACCATGAATGAACTCAAGGTGGTTAAAAATGAGAAGTAGATACGAAGCGCAAGCCGTAAGAAAGTAAAAGCCGAATTCTCCTGTCTCTCATTTCTCATTAGCAGCCATTGGCATGTAAATTGAGCCCTATCTGACAGGGAAATGTTGCTACGTTATACTCGCTGGGCGTAACCTCCTTGATTTTCGAAAGGTTTAGCGAGCGTTTGGTCGCAGTGCCATGAATACAGTGAACTAGAATATACCATGAACTCGAGGTGGTTAAAGGCGGGAAGTGGACCCAAAGCGCAGGCCGTAAGAAAGTGTGCGTGTGCCACCTCTCGTTTAGTCCTTGGAATGTCCGCTGGATGGCGGTGATTCTATATGGGGAATATATGATAAAAAGATGCGAGACGTGGGACTTGGAGTGTTGAATAGATGAACGAACGGACACACAAACAGATGCATGGATGGACGCATGAACGGACGCAGGGGCGAATGCATGAAAGAACGCAGGGACGGGCGCACAAACAGACGAATGGACGGTCACACAGACGGACGCATGGACGGACGAATGCTTCGCCCCACTCTCCATCATTCACTCCGTGGATATGCTGCCATTTTTTTCCAGAGGCGTTCTTCAAGCCACGGCCGCTGGATGACTATGCACTCCGTGCAGTGCGTAGTCACCGAGCGGCCGTGATCAATCAAGCAGCAGACGCTTGTTAATGGGCTGACATCTGTGAGGCATTGTAAGACTGAGTTGGCGAGCGTGCGGCGTATATTTTGGAGGCCATATGACTACTGCCTTAGATCAAAAACCTTTATGTATCATTAACGCGCGCGCGCGCGCGCGCACGCTTGTGTGTGTCTGTGTGTCATCAGTACGACGTTGTGAAAAACGTGTCTCAACTATAGCAGAGGGCCGTTTTAGCAGAGGTAGTGGCCACACTGCAGTCACTTCATTATTATAGATATTTCGTGCTTGTGTGTGTGTGTGTGTGTGTGTGTGTGTGTGTGTGTGTGAAACAAAACATTAATATGTGTGCAGTTAGCTAGTTAAGGGCGCACTAGGGGCTCGATTTCACTATCACGTTCAACTCTTAAAAGCGAAGCTTGGAGGTCCCCCATTTTTTCCTTTTGGTAGCTAAGGCAAAACAAACTGATAGTCCTTATCGTCCGTGTTCCTCTTTCCACGGCCCGTACTGGCCACTATCACCACTCCTCAGAGCACTTTATCCTACGATCCGTGCAGCTCGGCTGCCTGAAGCAGAATGACCACTGAGCCACGCGTCTTCTTGGAAATGCACGGAAATGTTGTCGGCCCGCGTGCTCAGATTTAGGTGCACGTTAGAGAACCCCAAGTGGTCGAAATTTCCGGCGCCCTCCGCTATGGTGTCTCTCATAATCGTATAGTAGTTTTGGGACGGTAAACTCCACTTATCAATCAATCAATTCTCGGAAATGCACTTCAAGTAACTTCTTCTGCGTGGAAGTGCTGTGAAAGAAATTTCCATAATTTACACACACACACGTCCTGTACACATGCTTCACATTGCAACAAGTGATGTGTGGTACAAGCGTACAGCCGCGACCACGTCTGTGTATAGCACGCGAGCAGCCAGCCTTACTCTGCGGCGTGACACCTTGTGGCTATTGCGGGTTGAATCGTCGCGTCCACAGGAGCATGTGTGGTCTTAGAGACATGTAGGTCTGCTTTGCACGGGTGACAACATTGGAAGGAATGCTTGTTTAACCGAAGATCCCCGCTCGCTCAGGGTGCGTTTGTTATATCTACTTCGTAAGACAAAGCGCGTTTCGACTGATAACACACGTACGGTTGCATAAGCGATGCACCCCTTGTGGCCACTCAGATTTTCTGGCCGTCTACAATTCTTTTACGCAGCTAGTTGCATTATGATATCTTCATGTATTCGCATGCCTCAAAGGAGCCACAAAGCGTGCATAGTATGCAAGCACGTTATATCAGTCGAAATGCGCTTCGCCCAGTGAAATAGATGTGTGACGAAAGCGCCCTACCCTTATGGAAATTGCAACGTCCTGTAAGCGTACCGCATGGTTCCCCGAGGCAACATGAGGACACAACCAGTAGGTGCCCCATCTGTCGCAATTTAGCCGCTGCTTTTATGTCGCCTGAAGGCATTGTCTTGTATGTGTGCCATATGTGACTATCCCAGCTGTCGCAATTTGGCCGCCGCTTTTATATCGCCTCAAAATTTCCGTGCCTTACTTATCCAATTACCTTTTATGGGGACCGAAAATTAGGCCCATTTCAATCTCCACACGGCGCAGCATAATACGGCTGCTGTAATTGAGATGTACATAGACAGGCATGCAAGACTCTGCAAAAATGTTGATTTGTTATAATTTATACTACAGTTTAGAACAGTTTACAAACAATATTCGAGCAGGTAATTTACATCTCTCTATGGCTTAGAAAAAATAGGATTAACACATCAACCTTAAGCCCATGAAGCTTGAACACATCATTAAGCTTTAAGAAGTTAATTTTTCAGCATCTTTCTTGGTAATAGACACTACAATCATTTAAAAAAACACATTATTCACGGCAGTCATTTCTAATCACAAGGTAATTTTCAAGGCATTCGAAACACTACGGGCTACTCAGATAACCTCTGAATACCCAAACTAGCCATCTGATGTACGATATGAAAAGTGTATCACAGAGACCTGTTGGGCTTGATAGGCTAAAAACAAATGTACGCAACCTCGCAGAAGATAAAAAAAGGAACAAGCATAACTTCACAGCTAGGTTATATTACATGCGAGAATAAAAAAAACATGGCAAGAAATTAGGAATGTGATAAGCAACATCCCCACACACTACCCAGAGCTGCCTAAAAATGCATGCACGCTGAAATATTCAAATATTTCCTTAAATTAGGAACGTGGCAAACACAACATCAGTGCGCTAGCAGAGATGCCTGGTTGGCATCAATCTGCAGTACTTAACGTGCATATTGGTAGCAAGACCACAGCCCACAACCAATTTACCCTTCACGTAATCCTTTACTGCTGAAATGAAGGCTGCGGAGTAAAACCGTGGCTGTAGTGGCCACAATTTTGATTCAAGAGGAAATGCTTGACACCTGTCTGCTTAGACATAGGTGAAACTTGAAGAAGCCCAGGTGTTCGAAGTTTTTGAAGCCATCTACTACGCGTACCTGATATTCGTATCCTGGGTTTAACATGATAAACTCAGCAAATATTACTCTACTTACACTTCACACAAAATAAAGCAAGCAGATGTGGTTAAATATGTCACCATTCACAACCCGATCCTTAAACTCAAGATATAATATTCTAGAATGCCTTCTATCAGATATCATTACTAATGTTAAACATGAGTATGTAGTACTGTAAAATAACACACATGCTAAGGTATTGGTAAAGTTAGGTATGATGTATGACAATAGGAAATTACTTGATTGTACCTATGAGACCAACTTCCCGAAGACAATAAAACAACTGAGGTTACGAAAACGTAACACATTAAATGTTCAGTGAATATTACAGTCAAAATAAAATTATTAATATGCTACCGTTTATTCACAACAGAGCAAGCTTTATTTAAATGGCAAATTGCACATAAGGCAACAATTAAAACATGACATACGAGTCTGGGCAACTCACTCAGTTGATCCTAAAAAAAAACAAAATGTGCAATAAAAAGCATAGTACTTAGCACTGACACATTTAGAGATCTGCTTTGTAGTTGAAATAAAATTCAGCCGCCAGGACGAAAAAAAAAAACCTCGAATAAGTTGTGTCCAGGGGGACAGAAAGAAAGAAAAAAATGCAGCCAGCTGGCCAATCAAAGAAGAATATTGAAATTTGGGTGACTGAAAGATTCAAGTATGTCTGCATTGAAAAGTTGGAGGCAGTCGTGTTTCTACACAGTCCCACTTAGAAAAACGTTTTGAACTTGTTCATGCACCTAGGTATCCCGTTCCAAAGCTTAATTTTGCTTTACATGATCAAGCATGCAAAGCAGTGAGGAAACGGTGAAGGCGGAAATGTTGTAGGCCGGTGTGGTCAGATTTGGGGGCAGGTTAAAAAGCCCCTGGTGGTCAAAATTTCCGAAGGCCTCCACTACGACGTCTATCCTATTCATCTGGCGGTTTTGGGACGTTAAAACACACATATCAATCAATCGATCAGGCATTGAGGATAAGCAAATTGTTACTCCCTGGTAAGACAGGCAGTCAGTTCTTGCTATCGCTAGCCAATAGTAAAAAGGTTACCCTTATGGTATTTGCCTAAGCGTTCGACCCATGGTCAGATTTAAGGCCCTAAAGTGCTCACTGTCCTGCGTACATAATGATGCAGGCCGCAACTAATCTTTCCCCTAGGATACCTCAACACAGGCATGTTAGAATTCTTTCAAGTGAAGTTAAGTAGAAATGTGACTGGCTGAAATATTTAATGCATGCATGACCGCCTGCTGCAGTCACTAATAAATTCATTACTGAATTTCACTCAACGGCATCATTGACATTGATAATTATTGTCTCACATTGCATCCCCCGGGATACATAGCTATCTGCACAGGTGGCTTTTACATACATAGCTTTAGAGTTGACGTTTTTTAGAGAAAAACAAAGCGATGGGCTAAAAAAATACACAGTTACGCTAGGACTGCCTTGATAGCAACCACTGCCCACAAGGCGTAGCATCAGCCTATTGCTTTCAGAAAGCTTTTAACAGTCTAGTTGAGCATCAGCTGGCGTGAACCATAAATAACTGACAAGCAAACCCTTTGCTGCAAGAATGTCAGTCTGTCATTGTTCATTGCCTGTGTATGTTGACAACATAGTGTCAACGAAAGCGATACAATGAGTGAACTGGTGCCGTGATATGACGTTGAAGGAACGATTACGATGGAATGAAGGTTATTAGGAAGGTACTAAATTGCTACATTACTGAAGCGCGCTGGTGTTGGAGGTCTAGTTTGCGCTTACGTTGGTTCGATGTTGCACCAGCCGCCTGGCCTTGAACAATGTGTGGTGGACGTTTACAAAGACATGGCCAAAACAGGCAAATTTCGTGAGGCTGCTGACAGGAGTCTGCAAATGAAGACTGAGAAAAGCCTGAAGTTTCACCATTGGGTGGACGAATTCAGCCATAAAGATGCCGCCCATAAAGTTGACATTTGGACACTGCTCTTTCGGCTCAAATTTCAAGCAGTTTTGTAGGAGACAGTGCCGCCTGCCAAGAAAACAGCCACAATCATGGCAGAAAACTTCTGGATATCAACGCCAATTCGGCGGGGGGAAGAGCAGCTGTAATAAGGCTGAACATTTTTATACATATACAAAGTGAACTTTTGGCCCGTGGCAGTTCTCTGAGTAACTCAATTCACGTCACTGCTTCCTACGGTGCTCCTGGTATTTCTCACTTTGTTCATTCACCATTGTGCGCGACGATATAGAAGCGTTGGGTAAAATCTGCACGTCGACAACTTTGCAGATTGGTCCCGATTTCGAACCGGATGTGGCACCCATTTATGCAATCCCATTGTCCGAAGTTCCCTCTTTGAAAGCGTCATACAATGGGCAATGAGATATTCCTTTTATTTTTCTTCTATTTTCTTAATGGTCTTCCGCAATCTTTCCGTGTGGGCAATATAGAACAGCACGACTTTTCATATTCCTACGGTACCTTCTCCCCCTTCCCAGCCTATATAGGCATGCAGACACAGCCAAGATAGCGCAGGAGGGCAGCTGAGGAACAAAAAGTAGTATGAACTTCTTGAAGAGGTTGAGCCATCAAGCAGTGAAAGTTTCGGTGCGTTGACCTGCAGTACTTGTAGCGTGTCGCTGCTAATAAAAAAAAGCCGGGCTAGACAAGTCAATAACCAGGCAGACTTCAATTTAAAGTTCAGAAGCTCTCTTGCAGTCTTTGCGTATATCGCTCCAAAGATTTCATAAATGTGTGCGTGAGAATGTTATTGTTTACGCAGCTGCTACCATATGTTTGCGCTCAAAGCTGAGATATCCATGGAATTGTCCGAGTTGGAAAAACCTGTGTGTTGAAAGTGCGATGACGTATAAAAGTGTTCTGATTAATTTTCGGAGACAGGCTATTTTCTTTTCATCGCAGAACTCATTTTCGCGCTTGAACTAACTCGAATATTGCAAACAAAAGCAATTACTTTTCTCTAGTCGTCAAGTATTAAAAAAAAAAACAATACAGCACCAGTCTTTAATCGTTATTATCTTGCGCAACCATAAAAATTCGCGGAATCAAAAAAAAAATAAATCAAGTAAACCAGAATAAATAGTAATATAAAAATTGAAAGAGCACAAAACACTAACCGACATTTTCTCAAAGAGAACCCCAATGGGATTCGGAGCAGCAGCGTTGCGCACAGGTGCGATCGGCGTTTTGTTGCGTTAGCTACACTGGCCTCGCTGAGCCAATTTCGCGTGGCACTGGTCTGCGCTTGCGCAATGATACTTCGCTGCAGCCGCACGTGGCTCGCCGCCGGTGTGCGCGCAATTCAATGCACTGCGCAGACGATTAGTGGTGTCACACACCGGAGCCGGCACCTCCCTCGCACTCGGCCGCGGCCGCGCGCGACTCGCCACCGCAGGTGTGCGCTTTCCAGAGGAGGGCCGTCATAGCCTTGGTAGACATATGGACGCTGACGCGCGCGCCTTCCGTATGCAGTCGCCATCTGATACTGCGCTGGAGCCGCTTGACAGCGCCTCTGACTGGCATTTGCCACTGTGGTATAGCCATGGAGAAGGAGAGTGCAAATGTGGCTCAAAGGTGCAGTAGAGCGGAGAAGCTTAACTCATCGGACCCCGAAGTAGTTGCCCGGCAAAATAAATATACATGTGCCACATAATACGTATACCGTGTGTGTGTCATTGAAACAGCTGTAAGATTTATATCTCGAAAGCTAAGAATAAGCAGTTGAACCATTGCTAACGCTGCGTATATCTTGGCATAGCTGAGCTAAGCCACTGCCATTTTTTTTACTTGCGCCTCGTCGGTGCCGTTGGTGTTGCACGGCCAACGCTTGCATTCGGCTTCCCTTGCTCGCACCTCGTCAGTGTTGCAAGCGCGGCGTCGCCATTCGCGAACGTGATCGGCTCTGATAAGCCTCGCAATGCAAGAGACGACTGGGTTAGGCTGAATCTCTTTGGCGATTTCGCCTAACAAAGTAGCAACGAATGGTCATCGTTTTCATCACATTCTTGGTGCGATGCAGCAAGTTTCAACCGCATGTTACAATACTTGCTAGACCGGTCCATGAACACCAAAATATTTCTCCGTAGTGTGTCGTGGTTTTCAACCATTGCGTATTGATGAAGCTCGCGTGCTGGTTTCGAGCCTTTGCTGATTTCTACTGCTTTAACCACCCGTCCAGAGACTGCTGCTGTAGTTGGGAGGGCTAAATAGGGCAAGCAGGCTGGGGCACAGGTTTGTCATAGCGGAGATCTGTCCCATCCGTGATGCTGGTTGGTCAGATGTACTTCGCATTTGGTCTCCATCGAAATACTGCCACCGTGGTCGGTAATCGAGCACGTAGCATCGAGGTTAACAACGCGAATTCCCCAAACTTAAACGTTACGAATGATTCCCACATCTCTTTTGAGAACGTGTTGAGGGGCTGTAGAATATTGTAATTTCAATATATCACAGTATATGTGCAGTACATTGCGAACAGCGATACCATGGACTCAGACAAGTGCCCTGCGTTTACGGCCTTTACGTGACCTAGGGTGAATGTTTCGAGATTTGAATTCTTGCGTCCATGTTCTGAGCACTGCTTCTATAGATTTTTATATGCGGGTGTGCGGCTAAGCAGTGCAAGCATACGCCAATATTTGTGGCGGTTTTATGGCGGTGGGTCGCGCGAGCTGCCATTAGCGACGAGCTCGCTGCCGTTACTGCGAGGCCGTTACGAGCACATTGCGAGTGCGTGCATGAAATATAAACAGGCAAATTTGGGTAGAACAGATAGGCTTGCGAAGAGGCTGTAAAGCTGCCACGTGTTTCAATCCCGCCTCCAAAACAAAATAGAGGTTTGCCCTCGTTTTGATTATTTCAACTCGCATATCGCACTGGCCATCGGTATATGGGTGTTCAACTGGTGAAAACCGCGGCCTGATTCTGATTTCTTCCAGATGTGGACACGGGATAATAGTGGCAGAAAGTATTTACAAAATTAAAAGTTTTGTTTCAGGCCTAGATGAACTTTTAAACACAATATATACACGCGTCCAAAATTCATTCGAAATTAGAGAACTCCGCTTCTAATCGTGTCTTTGTGAGTAGGCAAGGTTAAGGTCAGCCCCATCATGGTGGCCGAGTGGTGTATGACACTCGACTGCTAATCCAAAGGTCGTGAGATTGAATCCCGGATGCGGCAGCTGCATTTTTGACGAAGGCGAAAAGGTTTGAGGCCCATGATCTTTGATGAGGGTGCACGTTAAAGAAGCTCAGATGGCCCCGCCGCGGTGGTCTAGTGGCTAAGGTACTCGGCTGCTGACCCGCAGGTCGTGGGCTCGAGTCGCGGCTGCAGCGGCTGCATTTCTGATGGAGGCGGAAATGTTGTAGGCCCGTGTGCTCAGATTTGGGTGCACGTTGAAGAACCCCAGGTGGTCGAAATTTCCGGAGCCCTCCACTACGGCGTCTCTCATGATCATATGGGGGTTTTGGGACGTTAAACCCTACATATCAATCAATCAAGAAGCACACGTGATCAGGATAGTCCCTTTAGTGTGGCCATAGGTTCGGGAATATCTAAATATAAGTAACGTTTTCACGGCTAGGTTCAAACAATGAATGGCGTAAAAATATAATAAATTTTTGAACGAGATAAGGATAGAAGTAAATTAGTTTAGAATTTGATCTCTGTTAACCAACGAAAACACCAACGCGAGGAAGTGCAGCTGCTGCGGTGAGCAAAGCGACCGTTACGCTCTCTGTCTCTATGTAGTCAAACTTGGCTATAAGAACTCGGGACGTAGGAAGGTATCGCTCGATTGATGAACTCTGTGAAGAAAGGGCTCTCGCGATCCTGCCCGACTGGTCAAACCATGTCATTCTTGTGGTAAAACCGCTACAATTTTATGATTTTTCACCCCCACCTTTCCCACCTCAACCTGTTATGGGGGTGTTTGTTCTCGCTTGATCAGTTATCGTCAGCAGTTCTCACATGCTTTCGCTTACACGTAAACAATCGGCAAGTGGAGTACTGTTACCGTTCGGGACATCATAGAGTAACTCTCGGTGACCCCGATGGCATGCAGAATATCATCAGAAATGGCCATAAACTGTTATTGCCATAAAATGAGAACCAACGTGACCTGTATATGGGACGCCTACAAACATCGCGTACAAAAACATGAAAACTTCCGTGTTACTCTGACTAGTGTTTCTTAAAAATGAACCAAATTATCCTATGACTTCACAGCTGGTGTCGCCAGGAGTGGTGTCATTTGCCTCTTCCTTCTTTCGTGTAGGTGCGTGTACGCTGTTTTATAATGAAGGCATGCGAACAATTCTAAACTACTGCTTTACTTATGTGACGTTAAATCATTAGGTCATCGTAGTTAAGAGGCACGGCAATGTCTGAAAAGCCGGTTGATTTCGTATTCCCTTCTCTCCTTTCTTTATTGCGTGCACGTATGTGCTGAAGCAAATCTAGATCGTTTAGAGGCGTGTTGGCTCATTTTTGGCTTAGCTTCAAGGTTTGACGTTTTTCACGGTGTCATAGGTATCGTCCTGCTGAACTTACTTCAAGACATAGAAGCGAAGTCTCTGCATTATAAAAAAAACTAATGTGGTTAGGTATCACCGGAAAAGCTGCCTGCTTTTATTTTTATTATTGTTTAAAATTATTGAGGTTTTTTCTCCATAAAAAGTACTAGAAACAAGTATTGCTTGTACAAAAGAAAAAAAGTATCACAGTTTAAGATGCATGAATAAGGTAATACAACTTGGGAACTATTTGCAACCAAAAAAGTGTATATCACGTGAAAGATGTGTCTCATCATCCACGAAGGCAGGACGCAGAACTCCACTTGCAGCTGGAGAGTGCTAGCAGGAGGCTGAGAAAGGATGCATTGCTTTGAATATCTGTTTTTGCAGATGTATAGGATGTGTCACCAACGTCCTCAATCTCTGAAGTATGGCCAAGGCTCGTAAAAACCTCTACAGCTCTTGATTCACTGTTGCTGCCGGAAGTGTCCGACTGTTTGTCAAAAGAAAACGGAAGATGTATGGGCAAAACCGAAAGTCACGTTGGTTCATCCAGACTCGGCAAAGGTCAGACATCCCTCCCATTTAGGCTTGTAAACACATTTGCCCCTAAAGGAAGTTTGCGGAGATTGAGTTGTTGCTTGCACTCATCATAGAGAGTGGGATGAAGAAGGATACAGTAGTCGTGACGGTCAAGAGGAAACTACTGTGCGTCTTTGGCTCACGAGTTCACAAAAGCAACTTGAGGGCGTTTCATGTTGGGGTCCTAGAAGACGTAATGGGAAGGGCCGTTAGATTTTTGCTGTACGAAAAGATAAAAAAACACAGCTTGAAACTTTCAAAGGGATCCATTGCGAACATCACTGTCCTCATAAACAATTTACCAAAGTTTATTTCGAGAGTGGAGAAGCGTGTTTGCATTTTAAAAACACTTTCGCTACAAAAAGATAGGCTGGTACCATGCTGGATTTAATGTAAAATGACATTGTTTCAATGGGCTTTAAATGACGAGTTCATACAAATCTCTAAAGTAGTACAATCTGCCTTTGGAAAGCGTTAAGGTACGGTTGTTTAAATAGTGAAGTAAAAATTTTTTAATGATGTCCGTAAGCCTTAGGTGAGATATCGATGTAAAAGGAAAACGGTGGCCAATATAACAAATCTCAACTTGACTTAAGTAGGTTATAAAGCCATGGCTTCCTTCCACTTCGCGGTAGAGTATACATCTACTCATTTGATTTCAATGAAGGCTACTATAGATGCAAGATAAGATTCGGATACTCAAATTCAAAAAAGACGGTGCAGCTCCTTGGCTTGTTTATATTTGGTTGTTTTTTTACATATGTAAACTAACTATTTTTAGGTTTTATACGCGGTAAATGTTTGCACCCTTACGAGTATCACATGTCATGGTGGTACAATCACACAGGAAGAATATTGTAATCTTCACTTTGTTGAAGCGCTGTGTGCATGGTGCAATTGCTCATTTGCTCAGCACGGTAGCGATAACTTCTACAAATAAAGAATGTCTTCATAATACCATAAATTCATTGATGAAACCGACAAAGGTTGCTTTTCAGAGTGTACACCACCAGTAGAACGGTGTATCATTGATCAGGATAAGAAAAATACTCGCTACCACTAATCGATGCGGTTATTATCCCAATTTGGTCTAAGTGCTTGAAACGACTTGAGTCTCGGTGAATCAGAGGTGAAAATCAATCACCGTAGTCGGTGGTTCTTGTGTGTGTCCCGCGCGGAATTCAGCTCTACGTGAGCCAGACTACAATGAAGGGGGACTAAACTCAGTCCATTTGATAATTAGGTTAAGATTACTGGTGCTCAACTATGAGGTAATGGCAGCGTCAGTAAGGTGCCAAGAATGTCACGGTTTCTTTTCCCTGCAGTCCTGGTTTTCTTCGGGACAGAATGCCTTGGTTGCCCTAAGGCAAACTGTAGGCTGCATAATAGGTTGATAGAAGTTTATTAACCATTCAGCAGTGAAATGTACATGTCGAATGTTTTTCGTTCTGGAACTCAGCAATAATTCTAAATGCACGTAATAATGCCGTATTACGACGCAGGATATTGAACGCTTGATGGGGCATGAATAAAAAAAAAACAAACTTTATTGAGACGACATGTTGCGCAGCTATCTGATGAAGAGAGAGAAAAACATCTGTGATAGTTGAATATTTCAAGGCACCGTTGTTAGCTACATATTATGAGAGTGGGAAAGAACGCCGCACTTGTAAAGAAATGTTTTAACGTAGAAAATGTAATCTGTTGGCTTAATGATGCTAGTAAAAGTAATCTGCAAGGTACGTCGTCAGATACCATCAGATACCGCGACAGGCAATTAATTGAAGAGAGTTCTTCAGCATAGAAGATTTTCCACCTGAGTTGTTAATTGTCGCATAAATGCGGGCTAACACCAAAGATTCCTAACACACGAAAGCTTCACTTCCAATGATTCCAAAGTAATATTTAAATGAGGACTTTATTCCTGTTGCGCTCTTTGCATGAATGTCTTAGCATCTCGAGCACAGCAAACTTTCGCTGAATGTAAATGATGTTTCGTATATTTGTTGAAGCATTTCCGCTGTGGTGCGCAAGCTGAACAGTACTAGCCTTTCTTTAGTGTGATTATAAAGAGGGAGACGATAGAATGAATGAGCATGGCGGCAAAAAAAAAACATCGTCATCAGTGACGCAGTAGTTTCGCGTTCATTAGAAATGAACAATAGCGTAATTTAACACAAGCACGATATATAAGACAACACGTTTGAGTTTGGTAGCTTTTTTTTCGCTCTCGTTGCTTCACTGCGCTCCAACACCAGTTCGAACTGAATCTGCTCTTAAGAGCACGCATCTTTGCTTAATTTCTTCTATTGGGACGTATAATGCGTTGCGAACAGAGTTGCACGCTTTTCTCTAAGATACATCGCAGACAAGTTTCGCCAATTAGTCATATGCATTCAGTGCACTAATGTATTGCGCATATCTCATTTCTAAATGTCGTATAAAAATCAGTGGAGGCATTTGACTTCAGCACGCTATACGCTAAGAATCCCCTAGCTGCTAATGCGTCAATAACACTTTCGCGATGAATATGCAGTGACTGTACGACTTCAGTCTAAAAGAAACACAAGCAAGGCTGTTCTGCCAGAGTGGAAGAATACATTATCCTTTAGAAACTATTTGCCGCAGTGTTTAGGGGGCGGAGTGGTCGACTCATCGGGCTTCTGTATCAGAGACTCCGAGTTCTATCTTTACCATAAGAACACTTTTTCAGGTTTCGTCGACGAAGATACGCGCTGCAATGAAGCGTTACAGTGCTAAGCTGTTACTTAGACAACGGTAACCTATTCAACACTATGTTTACTGTAGTATATACGTGGTAACTTACTGGGACCATCTTCATAGGATAATCGCGTCGATAATTTCCAAATAAGTTTTCTTCTGTGATTGCGCCTTATTTGCGATCTTTTATATTAGTGCAGCTATTTAGGCGTGGATCAAGGAGAACAATTTTTTCGCACGCTTCTTTTCAAAGAGACAGTATACGAACGTGCAATATAAATATAACTATGTGACCAGAGATTCTGACAAAATGAACAGATGTATCTGTAAGAATGCTCACTTTCTGCACAACACATAAAAACACAGTATCCAATGCTATTCTTAACGTAAAAATTCGAATAAATAATAGCTTTAGGCTTATTTGCAATGATAGTGCACCTTTAGCGGAGAACCGAAGACACGTTTACTGGGGAAAACACACAGGTAAATCGAACCAGCTGT
This sequence comes from Rhipicephalus microplus, assembly GCF_043290135.1. NCBI lineage: Eukaryota > Metazoa > Arthropoda > Arachnida > Ixodida > Ixodidae > Rhipicephalus > Rhipicephalus microplus. The sequence goes on from NC_134704.1 coordinate 110,342,614, forward strand.
CAAGTGGAGCAAGCATGAGCAGCAACAACACTCGTTCTTCTCTTCTTTCACTGGCGTTCCTGTCTGTACCATATATCAATGCTTCAAGTCACTCACCCCACAAAAGGAGCCATTCTGGCGACCTATGGAACGGGTAAGACGGTTGGGTCATAGTGGGGCTTCAATTGATCGACATGAACAGTCTCTCCACCACGACGGCATGAGTCTGTCGATGGTTTAACCAGCTCAATAATATAGTTAATTAGCGAAGCCTGACGTAGGACTCGGTAGTAGCTTGGTGGAAAGAGCAGGAAAAGATGACAGAACGCAGAACCATTCCAAAGTTCCAGGCGAATATGACTGCGAAGACAGGCTTTCACCGTGACGGTCCTTCTGGTACGCTTGATCTTGTGTGTTTAAGAAAAGTGCGAGTTGCCTGCATTCTTCCGCAGAGGTGGCGACTTCGCATAGAGCTTTGGGCTCAGAAGCGTGCGGACGGTACAAGAGAATGTTGTCCATGAATGAGGAAGGCTCGCGCCCGTAGAGGATGAAGAACGGAGAGAATCCTGTCGTACACTAAGTGGCGCTGTTGTAGGCGTAAGTGACAAAGCGGAGCATGTGGTCCCAGTTGGTGAGGTCAGCGGACACGTAAATAGATAACATGTCACACAGTGCGCGATTAAACCTTTCGGTCATTCTATTCGTTTGCGGATGGGACGCACTGGTTGTCCGATGCTCAATGTTGCATTAACGAAGAAGAGCTTGTACGGCTTCGGAGAGGAACGTACTTTCACGGTCGCTGATTAGCTCACGAGGCGTGCCATGGCGTAGAACAAGATTGTGAAGGATAAACAAGCCAACTTCACGTGATGTGGCCTGTGGCAGCGCAGCAATTTCAGCATTGCGTGTCAAGTGATCAATGATGACTATCACCCAGTGGTTCCCGTGAGGCATGTAGGGAAAGGGACCATGCAAATCAATTCCAATGCGGTCGAAAGGTCGGGAGGGGCAATGCATTGGCTGCAGTTGTTCATTGGCTATGTGCTGCAGACAAAGCGGAACATTTCGCGCCAAAAGTGCCGCAGCCAGAGGCGTGCATACGTTTTTATCACACCGGCATGGCCGCATTGAGGATCCGCTGAAAGTAGTCACATATATCGGCACGTTGGTGGCGAGGAATCACAAGCAACCACTTGCGGTCGTCGGAAAGGTAGTTGCGACAGTACAGGAGTCCATCGCAGATGTTGAAGTGTCGAGCTGTGCTTCGCAGTGAACTATTGGTGGTTACTAGGGATGGCTGAGACAGTAACTCTATCATAGAGACTATCCAAGCGTCTTGGCGCTGCTCGTAGGGTATGTCAGTGTACGAAAGTGCCGCAGCGTCGAGGCAAGAAACAGATGCACTTCCATGTTTATTGGGAAGTGGAGAGCGGAAAAGAGCGTTGGCATCTTAGTATCTGCAGCCTTACCTGGTGACGACACGGATATCATAATCTTGGACGCGTAATGATCAACGAGTGAGACGCCCAGATTGGTCGTTTAGTGACGATAACCAGCACAGGGTGTGGTGATCAGTCACGACGTTAAATGGACGGCTATAGGCACAGGGTCGAAATTTTGCGATGGCCATACATTCCTTTTTTGTGACTGAATAATTCTCTTCAGACCAAGTAAGAGTTTGACTGGCATAAGAAACGACGTACTCATCAAAGCCAGGCTTGCGTTGAGCAATAATAGCGCCAAGGCCGACTCCACTAGCGTCGGTGTGTATTTTGGTAGGGGGCATCTGGATCGAAGTGACGGAGAATCAGTGGAATATCAGCAAATGACGTTGTTTCGCGAATGCGTCATCGCAATCGGAAGACAATGCAGAAATGCTCTCGATATCAGAAAGTAGCTGTGTTAAAGGAGCCATAACGAATACGAAATTACAGAAGAATCAACGAAAGTATGAGCATAAGCTTATAAAGCTCCTTTAGTGTCGATGGCTTCGGAAACTGGGCAACGGCACGTAGTTTTTCAGGATCAAGTAGAACACCGTCCCTGCTGACATCATGCTCTTAAATAATCAGCTTCCGGGCGGCAAAATAGCGCTTTTACAAATTTAGTTGGAGCTCAGCATGTGTGAGGCAATCCAGGACACTTGTGAGGTGCAGAAGATAGGTATCGAATCTTTTCAAACAACGACGACATCGACAAGATAGCAAAGACCCGTCTGCTATTTGAGGCCTCAAAGTATGTTGTCCATCAGACGCTCGAAGGTGCCAGGGGCGTTGGAAAGGCCGAACGGCATCACGTTAAACTCGTACAAGTCGTCCGGAGTTACAAGCGCCGTCTTGGTGCGGTCAGCTGCATCTATGGGTACCTGCCAGTATCCCGATCAGAGATCCAGCGATGAAAAAAGCTCTGCTCCTAGCAAACAGTCCAGAACGTCGTCAATTCTGGGGATTGAATGAACATCTTTGCGCGTTATCTTGTTAATGCGCCTGTAATCAACACAGAATTTGATGTTCCCATCCTTCTTTTTGATCAGTACTTTCGGGGAGGCCCGCGGACTGTTGGACGGCTGTATGACGCCACGATTCCGCATACCAGACACTTGATCTTCAATAACTTCGCGTTTGGTGTGAGAGACCCGGTATGTATGCTGACGCAATGGTGCGTGGGTACCAGTGCGAATACGATGAACTATTGCAGATGTTTGGTCCAGATTCGTTTGTTTGAAGTCGGAAGAGGTTTGGAAGCGTTTGAGAAATGCCAAGAGTTGGCTTCGTTAGACAACAGGAAGGTCCGAATCAATCGATGGAAGGAAGGCGCCTAGAGAAGAGGGGGGGGGGTGAGAGCAAGAGTAATACGGGCGATTTAACGGCTTCTTGCGCGATCGGGTAGTTGACTGGTGCAAACACAATCAATGTCCTCAAGGCGGCCCATGCATTCTCCACGGAATAATGGGACTGGTACTGAAAGCAGATTCGTGGCGTAAATAACGGCACAAGTGTTTTCGACCATCACAAGAGCAAACGGTAGAAGTCTTTTCACGGCGTGAACATAACGTTCGCAAAAGCGGCATGGTCGCACGAGATCGGCACAATAACAAAAGATATAGGCGGAATATCCGTTTGCGCGACGACGACAACGCGACAAATAGAAGGCTAATTAGAATTATCATCGGAGAGCGATGATAATTCTAGTTCGGTCCGGGCACAATCAACAACGAAATGTGTGGGAAAAAAGTCCCAGCCTACTATGACGTCGTGTGAGTGGTGTTGAAACACGATGAATTCAATAACGCACAGTACGTCCTGGACAAGAAGCCGAGCCGTGCACGTTATAGAAGTGTGTACCTGATGCGATGTTCCCGTATTCAGGGAGAGACCAGAAAGCGGAATCGTGACTGTTCTTAACTTGTGGCACATTGCTTTACTCAATACAGACACGGCAGCTCCGGTATGTATTATTGTTCTAACGTCAATCCCTTCAATAAACACAGTTATTTTATTAGTGGGTAGAGAACAAGACCTTGTAGGGTTCAATGGTGGCGCAGTTCTTGCCTCCGGAACTGCGATGGTCATTTTTCCGTTTGGGCAGGTGGTGCGCGCCATGGCGGCTCGGCGAAGAAGTGTCCAAAGCAGCATGGAGTGGCAGTGTCTGTGGTGCATCTGTGTGGGCGTAGCCGTAGGTTTAATCAATGGTACTTGGATGAGGGACGTGCCGGTCTGTTTTCCGATGTGCGCCAAGGGTTGTTGGGAAGCGTTGAAGGACGGCGGTAAATGGGAACATGCTAGCCTGCCGGTACGCATGTTGCGTAGAAGGCGTTCGTTTGGTGGCCAGAGTTGACGTTTTACGGCGCATGTGCCTGCCTTGGCGCGACGTCAGCGTAAGTCAGGCGAGCGGACACAGGTGGTGGCTGATACGTGGGTGGAAGTGCCTCGCCGACTTGCTCTTTATGGTTTGACGCAGCGACGAGGTCAGCCTATGAGTATTGCTGGGAAGGAATGGTGCAAGGGAGAACTGGCGTGCTGCTTAATATCAGATGAATAGCTGAATTTGCGGCATCAATACTGTTTGTTCCAGAGAATTTGCATTAACGGTCAATGTTGACGTGCTGGACATGTCGAGAGTAGGGCGTCGCGTTGAAATGCACTGTTATCGCAACTCATCGTAACTTTGGCAGTGCTGGAATACTTCTGCAACTGTTTACACGTCTTTCGTCACCAGCATGTGAAAGGCATCGTCTTCAATGCCCTTCATAATATGTCTTATCTTAGCGGTTTCTGACATGCCAGGATTGAAGCGGCGGCAGAGACCTACGACGTCCTCGATGTAATACGTGAAACCCTCCGAATAGAGTTGGGTGCGATCCCGCAAGCGCTGTTCTGCTCGGAGCTTGCGAGCTGTCGATCAGCCAAACACGTCCGCGAAGGTGGTCTTGAAAGTGGCCAACTCGGTAAGCCAAGCTTCGTGGTTTTTGAAGCAGAGCTCCGCTACTCCTCTGAGGTAAAAGTTGACGCGACCAAGTTTGTCGTTTTTGTACCACCTATTATTGACGCTCACTGGCTCGAACGAAGAGAGCTGTCCTCGACGTCCTGCTCATCGGTGCAGCTGAAGATGACTAGATCTCGCTCTCTCAGGACAGGTGGGGATGTATGAGCGGTCTGTGTGCGACGTTGGTGCACATCGTTGATGGCGAAGGTAGAGTTCGGTTGCGGAGTTCCGGGATGGAAAAGGGATCCAGCACTCTCCGCCGTTTGATAGTGCGCTTTTAGCGGTGAGCCGAAGACACGTTTACTGGAAAACAATGCAGTGGTAAAACTGGCCAGCTGTCAAGCGGAGCAAACGCGAGCAGCAACACTCGTCCTTCTCGTCTTTCGCTGGCATTCCTGCCTGTGCCATATACCATTGCTACAGAAAGAACATATTTCTCGCAATACTGCCGTGTCCTAAACAGCTAGTGACTAGTGTTTTCATACATTGTCGCCTATCTACTGCTTGATTTATTGCGAAAGTGAATGCAAAATATGGATAATTAGAACAAGAAACAGAAGATAGGCATCCACCCGTTTGTGTCACGAAAACACAAAGAACTTTGTGTGAATTTGTTCGGGCGGGCCGTCGTCGCGTGCCCGCCCAAACAGACGTCCGACCACGAAGCAACTACATGGACCGACCACCTTTTGGTTATGAAAGCTCGGATCGTCAGTCAAACACGTCTTCCCGTGACTATCCAGCAACTTCGTCTCGTCGCTCACCTTCACCCAATCGACGCTCCTTGTCACCCATGCGTCCACGACCAGCCCCTCAAAATGAGGGAAACTAGCCGTCGCAGTTCAAGGGGCAAGAACTGCGCTATCGAAATGTTCAAGTCCTCGCACCTTGCCGTCAAATATCGTCGAAGTTTTTGTAGACGGCGCCCATGCATACGCTCTTGTGGATACCGGTGCCGCTGTGTCTGTTATAGACGCCAAACTTTGCCGCAAGCTCCGAAAAATGACCACGCCGCTTGATATGTTCTTACGTGCAGCAAATGGAGAACCTGTTCGACCTATAGCCGCCTGCACTGCCCGACTCAAAAATGCGGAGGACCACTACATTGTTGAGTTTATCGTCTTTTCCTCGTGCTCTCATGACATCATAGTTGGCTGGGATTTTCTATCCCGTAATCGTGCCGTTATAGATTGTGCCCGTTCCGAACTTGAACTGCTTCCGTTCTTCGACCAGCCCTACGACCACACTAATCAAGCCGCGCCCAAGCTAGTTGCCAAAGAAGACACCGACATTCCACCGACAACAGCTGTTTTGCTCCCTGTGGTCTCCGACGGCATGCGTGATGAAGTAGCATTTTTCGAGCCATCAAGCCTCTTTCTAAGTCGGAAACCACTTCTGCTCTCTTATTCAGCCCTCTCAATTTCTAATGGAGCCAGTGCTGTCTGCCTTACCAATCCCTTTCCACATACCATCAAACTGTTTAAAGGCGAGTCTCTTGGATGCGTACAGCCCATTGATAACGGACAAATTTTTACCGTGCCGCAAGAATCATCCCAAAGTGACCTCGCTGCCGTCAGTGCTCTTAACCACTCCCATCTACAGGCTTCAAAGGTGTTCGATTCGGCGATCGCAGACGGACTGTCACCATCTGAACGATCTGAACTCCTCCAACTGCTGTACCAGTACCGCGAATCTTTCGATGTTGTTCAACCTTCACTTGGCCACACTTCTACCACCCTACATTACATCGATACCGGCTCCCATGCGCCACTACGACAGCGACCATATCGTGTTTCTGTTGCAGAACGCCAAGTTATTACCGAACAGGTGAACGATATGCTGCAACGTGGCGTCATTCAACCTTCACAAAGTCCATGGGCCTCACCTGTAGTGCTCGTTAAAATAAAGGACGGTTCCGTTCGCTTTTGCGTGGATTACCGGCGTCTAAATAAGATCACTCGAAGAGACGTGTATACTTTACCCTGGATTGTCGATGCCCTAGATACTTTACAAGGTGCCGAGTTTTTTTCATCATTAGATTTGCGCTCAGGGTACTGGCAGGTCCCCCTTGCAGATGCCGATCGACCAAAAACAGCCTTCGTGACACCGGATGGTCTGTATGAGTTTAATGTCATGCCTTTCGGCCTCTGCAATGCGCCTGCCACCTTCGAGTGCATGATGGACTCGGTTCTTCGGGGTTTAAAATGGCAAATCCGTCTCTGCTATCTCGACGATATAGTCGTCTTTGCGCCAGACTTTGGAACACATCTCGAGCGCCTCAAACACGTCCTCACGTGCCTGAAGAATGCTCAGCTCCAACTCAACCTCAAGAAGTGTCACTTCGCTGCTCGGCAACTTACGATTCTCGGCACGTCGTATCAAAGGACGGTATACTTCCAGACCCGGCTTAGTTACGTGCTGTCGCCGACTTCCCCAAACCAACGACTATGAAGCAGTTACGGAGCTTCGTGGGGTTATGCTCCTACTTTCGCCGGTTCGTGCGCAACTTCGCCTCTATCATTGCGCCTTTGACCAAACTTATAGGCAGCACCACTGATATTTCGTCATGGTCTACTGAGTGTGACCAAGCCTTCTGTACCCTTCGTCGTCTCCTCACTTCGCCACCAATACTGCGTCACTACGATCCTAAGGCAGCAACCGAGGTCCACACCGACGCCAGTGGTGTCGGCCTCGGTGCAGTTCTCACGCAACGCAAGCCTGGATTCGCCGAGTATGTCGTCGCCTACGCCAGCAGAACTCTTACCAAGGCTGAATCAAACTACAGCGTCACCGAGAAGGAATGCTTGGCGATCGTTTGGGCGCTTGTCAAGTTCCGCCCATACTTTTATGGCCGTGCTTTTGATGTAGTAACGGACCACCACGCAATATGCTGGTTATCTTCGCTTCAAGACCCATCGGTTCGTCTTGCCCGTTGGGCTCTTCGGCTTCAAGAATATGACATTCGCGTGGTATATCGTTCCGGCCACAAGCATGCCGATACTGATGCACTGTCATGATCTCCCCTATCCCCGGACATCGCATCTGTTTCCTCGGACAACACGTTGTCAGCGCTTGACGAGGACACCATCTCTTCTGCACAACGCAATGACCCATGGATCGCTTCGCTTCTTGACGCGTTATCCGAGGCACCGACACTTCCAACCACTCGAACCCTGCGGCGCCAGGCTCCGCACTTCAGTATTCGGGATGGCCTTTTGTACCGGCGCAACTATTCAGCAGATGGTAGGAAATGGCTACTAGTCATTCCCCGAACGCTGCGCTCTACCATCTGCGCGCCGTTTCATTCCGACCCGCAATGTGCTCACGCCGGTGTTTTCAAGACCTACGAGCGCCTTCGAAAAAGGTATTACTGGCGCGGAATGTTTACCTTCGTCCGCCAGTTCATTCGCGGCTGCCACGAATGTCAACGGCGGAAAAGCCCGCCACATCCTGCAACAGGTTCATTGCAGCCACTTCCATGCCCAGACGGCCCATTCGACCGAGTAGGAATTGACCTCTACGGACCACTACCATTAACAACGGCAGGCAACCGATGGGCTATCGTGGCAGTGGATCATCTAACACGGTACGCTGAAACTGCTGCTCTCCCCACAGCTGCAGCACAAGACGTCGCAGCTTTCATACTAAATCGTTTTGTGCTTCGTCATGGTCTTCCGAGAGAACTCCTCAGTGACCGAGGGCGTGTTTTCTTCTCCGATGTAATACAAGCACTTCTTCAACAGTGCCATATGGTTCACCGGAAGAGTACAGCCTACCACCCACAGACGAACGGCTTGACTGAGCGGTTTAATCGTACTATGGGGGACATGCTCGCTACGCATGTCGCTTCTGATCAAACAAACTGGGACCTCGTTCTCCCATTTGTTACATACGCGTATAACACCGCTACGCAAGTCACTACCGGGTTTTCTCCATTTTTTCTCCTGTACGGTCGCGAACCATCACACACCATCGACACTTTACTGCCATACTCGCCAGATCCCTCCGAATAAAAGCCTGTCTTGGAAGCCGCTCGTTACGCAGAAGAGTGCCGCAAGCTAGCCAAGCGGCTTACTACATCCGACCAACAGCGCCAGAAGGAGATCCGTGACGACGACCATCGTTGTGCACCAACGTTCGTTCCTGGAGCACTTGTATGGCTTCATGTACCGCCCTGCGCCCTTGGTGTATCACCCAAACTACTCTCCAATTATCATGGTCCCTACCGCGTGGTCGAGCGTACTTCACCCGTGAACTACGCCATTGAACCCCTCACGCCACCGAGCGACCGTCGTTGGCGTGGACGTGATATCGTTCACGTAAACCGTTTGAAGCCGTACTTTGACCCGCTTGTCCCCACGTGTTAGATCGCCAGAATGGCTTCAACTTTTTCGCCGGGGGTAATTGTAGTGAATAAGAAAGACGTTGATACCATCAGGTCAGCTATCATCAGCACAAGAAAAAGGCACGAGATCGGCGATCAAGCACCGTCATCTGGGTTCGCCTGCCTTCCTTTAGAGCTACCACCCGCTTGCCGAGTCCTTCAACAAACCCCCTTTACATAAAAAAACAAAAACAAAAAACAAATCGCAGCATATTCACGGCATGTAGGATGATGAGTGGGGTGAAGCATCCGCCAGTTCCTCCATGCTTTCGTCTGTCCGTTCGTTCTTGCTATAGTCCGTCTGCGCGTTCATATGACTCTGCATCCGTCTGTCCATGCGTCCATCCGTGCGCCCGTTCCCTGAGTTCGTCCATTCGACCATCCGTTCGTCCGTGCGACCGTGTGTCTATTCATCTATGCGTCCGTCCATCCGTTCATACGTCTGCCCATCCGTCCATCTAGTGTACACTCTAAGTACCGCCGTCTCGCATCTTTTTAGTATATATTTATCATATAGAAGTACTGCCATGCAGCGGACATTCCAACGACAATATAAACGAAAAGTGACACGGCCGGACTAGGGGAGCGGCACGCGCACACTCTCTTACAGCCTACGCTTCGAGTCTAGTTCCCACCTTTCACCGCCGCTAGTCCATGGCACTGCGGCCCAAGCCTCACTAAACCTTGCTAAAACCAAGGTGGTTACGCCCAGCCAGTCTAACATGGCAACTTTTTCTGGTGAGACAGTATTCGAAGTGTACCCTTGTGTTGCTAGTTTTTTTAGTTAGCATCAAATTCAATGCGAATTTTATTAAAGATTTAGTTACCGGTACTAGTCTTTACAAGTTATTCCATGAGAAACAACTATCTTTGTAATTATGATTCGCGTGCGTGGATTCCCTCCTTATTTCAAAACAGTGCGCGCAGTCCATTCCTCTAGTTTGGCCATTGAGGTGGCTACCTACTACTACAACAACGACGACTACTACTACTACTACATACATTGCGGAAGCACGACCTACGGCTTAAGGAGCTTCACCCCTAAGAGCTTCTTAGTTGCTGCGAAATTCGTCCTGGTCCGGGAGTCTAAGCCGAGACCAACGGCTTTTCGGAGCTGTCGCTCTATCGATTAAGCTAACTAGAAAGCTGGGAGTGCAGCGTGAGGGCTAATTAATCAACAACTCAAAGCACATACACACAGGTCATACAAATAAGAACAAGTGCTTAGTAAATAAATGGTGCATCACACTTATTTTACAACACCGATGACACAATTTCTTGTACGAGTGAGATGATTTGTGCGTTAGGTTGAATAGAAACTTCACTATAGATATATAATGCATATATACTTGAAAAAATGCCCATCGACCATACTTGAAGTGCCACGTTTCAGAAACTTCACCAGTAGACCGTTTTTTTACGTTTCCTGATATCTCCTTACAGACCCTCTAGAAATACAGTATTCCAGGTTTTCTGTGATTTGGCATTGTTTACTGGTTTTGTACAAGAAATATGAAAGCAAGCAAGTAAATAGAAAGAGAGAAGGGCCGATTGTTAATCAGAAGGACTTCCGATTAGCTTTTCTAGGGGAGATTGGAGAAGGGAAATAAAGGAGTGAGAAACAGAGAGCAGGGAAAAGAAGAAAAAAGGAACAAAGAGGCAGGAAATTCACTGGAGCGCATAAAACTTCGCCGCAAATCAGAACCAAACTTTGCATATTATCTACAGCTGAAGAAGTAGTTGATTACCAAAGTGAGCCCATTCACAACTCTTTGCATCATGGCGAAAAAACTCTACCTGTTGAGAGTTGAGGTCTCGGATCACACACGAGTCAATCATCATAGCACAGCAAGGGTCTTGGAATTTACACCTAATGCTCAAAATGTGCTCTGAACTGTTCCTTGTGCTATTTATGATTGATGATGCCACGAGCATGCTCGCTCGCTCAAGGTTTCACCAAATGTAGGTCACTCTATAGAAGCGGATGGGAAAAAGATCATCAAAGTCATTACGCTCGCTCATGAAGGGACGCATCTTCTTACACACCTGTCACTCCCCACCGTGCGTAGCTTCAAGCACACTGACTTTTACAAACTGAGAGAAAAAGCACTTGAGGCATGACACAAATCCTTGTAACTCTGCTAGTACTTTAGGATTGTAAGATTATAAGCAGCAGGTGGCAGGTGAAGTGACATGCGCTAATTTTGAGGCTCTAACGACACGGGAAAATGTAACATAGCCCATTTTGGGGTGACATTCTAGACGCCTCACCTAATGCCAGAAGTCGCTAAAGGAGTCCCTCAGTTTCAGCGAAGCACGAATGATGAAAAAAAATAATGATCACGTGATACCGATCGCATATTACCACATAGATCACCGGAATTCGCCACATTATCATGACGCCACTACGACGTCAGCATCACGTATTATGGTCACTTGGTGAACCATCGACAAATCTCACAAGCAGTGCAAAATAATAAAGGTTGTGTGACGGAGCGGAGGAGCATCCATACTTCGGCTGGAAATAAAATGACGATTGCTTCTGGTTTTGACTCAACTCTAAATTATTCACGAAGAATACAATGAGTTAGTTCTTTAATATTTACTAGATGGTAAAAGAGTGTTCAACGTTTTGGGCTTTCTGGGTTTACCTCTAATTCAAATACTGATGTTGAAGATTTCTATCCTGCAAAATCACTAGTCCGCAATTAATTTTTTGGGATGCTAAGCAGCGTAACGATGTGAACTGCGATGTAAAAACGGTAATATAGAAGCGAAAAGCCACGCAATAAAGCACCAAACCTTGGGAAGGTATCGGAGAGGCTCATAAGTCACGAGCTAGTCATCAATTCAGACTCTTGACAGACACGTTAACAGGAGCCGAAAACTTTGAGAGACCAAAAAGAACTTGATAACTACTAAGTTCCCTAGCTTCCAATTTGGAAAACGAACTCGACTAAATTAAGGTAATCAATAATTGAGTAAGAGTACAACCATACTTCGATTTTACATTTGCGCAAGCGAATATGCGACGGCGATGTGCCACTTTGTCTACGGTTCTCCAGGCACACGGAAAATGTAACATCTGGGTATAATGACTTCGTATGGTGTCACTGTTCTTTGTGTAGCCTGTATTCAACACCGTTTCTGAGTAACGGTGCTTTCCATTACGCCGAGGTGTTTACTCCCTGGAGAAAACGACATGCAGGAGCCCGCAACGCCATTAGTATTGGATACGGATTGATGGAGGACGAGCCATCTCTGCGCCATTTACTGGAGTATCCAATAGGTCGTCATGTTTTTGCTATCTGACGTGACCATTATTATCAGTCAATATCGAGCCAATCTGAATGGCTGTCGTCGTTACGGTAATGATAGTGCCATAGATAGCGGGCAAAAGAAGGAGAAAAAACAGTGAGAAGTGCTAAAGTAAAAGATAAACGACAGCGTTGGTGTATGATAGCGGTAGAAGGCGAAGCCATAGGAGAAATCGGTGCTCTGTACACCAGAGCCGTCCCCGAAATGCACATGCTTCCATGACCATTCAGAGCTTTTCCATCTTCATTCTTATTGCACAATCACCTTTCTCTAACACTACTGCTATGGTAATAGCATAATAAATCAAAGCAAGTGATTAATATAGGGACTCGCCCCATCGCTGACATCCTCGAAGGTTTCGTAGTTGCAAAAACTCATAAGGCGAAGGACTTAGATGATGTCATCAAAACGAAACGTGACATTTGGCGCCCACATGACTAATGACTAAAATTCTCATTTAATGACACCATCAAAAAAGTTTAGAATGTTTTTATTTAAACCTCCTTGGGCACCGCAATGTACCGTCATCATTGCGTCGACGATCGCCAAAACTTCTTACGGCACCATGACATCGTCATAACAGCATTACGAAGACTCGTACAAGACGCCTCATGATGATGTCAACACACGCACCATCATTCAGTCAAGGGTTCACGATAACAACTTGGCATCGGAAACAAACAGTACAAAGTAAGTGCTAGACACAAACAACTGCAGCCTAAACTTCGATTTAATTTTAGTCCTAATATACAACAGGAAGGATCGGCAAGAGGGTTAAAAGAAAGCGTGCACTAAAATCAAGTGTCACCCAGAAACAAAATCTCAAATCTAAATGTAATTATGGGGGCGAACTGACACAAATATCAGCGTTCTCTTTTATAAAAAAATTCGGCATACTCCACGTACCTCGGAATCGACGTTATACGAAGCATGACGCGGGAAGGTGACCGTGTTGCGACTTTTATTTTTTTCGAGCTATACGTCATGAGATGATGACGCTAAATGTATGTACTAATGTTGCACGCACAGACATATGTTGAACCATTGTAGATGTTTATATAACCAGTTCTTTGCACTTGCGCAACCATGCCAACTGAAACATGCTTATTAGCAACACCAGAAGCTGATATGAAGCGCTGATGTTCGCGAGGAAGTTGTCCCTGGACACTGCGACATAAACCAACATCAGCACATGACGACTAGTCACAATTGGCATTAACCCGACGTGACGGCTGCATTAAAGAAGTAAATGTATATTGTTTATAAAATTGCGTAGGCAGCACTGCAACCCCGATTGGCGCTACACGAAGATAACGGTCTCTTTAAAAAGTATTTCTGAGACCTAGCGCAGCTCTGATGTAAAATGCTTCATTGCCACGTAGTATGCTTGGCTTGGATTCCAACTGAGACCATGACATTCATTCTTTGCATTCGTCGAGTCGACGCTACCGATGTCGGGTATTTCTTAACGCTCGCGCGTGTAAGTTTCCCATGGGTGTTCTAGACGTTCCTGGTATATAGTTGATTGATTGGTGGGGTTTAACGTCCCAAAACCACCACATGATAATGAGAGACGCCGTAGTAGAGAGATCCGGAAGTTTCGACCACCTGGGGTTCTTTAACGTGCACCTAAATCTGAGTACACGGGCCTACAACATTTCCGCCTCCATCGGAAACGCAGCTGCCACAGCTGGGATTCGATCCCGCCACCTGCGGGTTAGCAGCCGAGTACCTTAGCCACTAGACCACCATGGCGGGGCCCTGGGTATATATTAACTGTCAATTACATGTGGCACATACCCGCCTGTGGGTATGTGCCACGATCTGGTGAGAAGTGTTTGACGACGTGCGCAATGGGAACGTGACATCATTCATGTTTTGAGCAGAGCGTCATATTCATTACACCATCTTACCATTTCATGCTAACTTTGGTTCACACCAAGTTATGAGGGTGATCACAAAAGCACCCAGGCGTAAGCGGCTAGATATATAGGTACGCGCAAGTTCACCGAAGTTCGCTAAGGAACGCTTCGCGTTTGAAAGGCTTCAGCAATCTTCCGAGCGTTCATGTGATGATCCGGGAGCGAAACAGAGGTTTGTGGAAACTCCGATGCGCAACCACAATTTGTTCAATTGGTACACAAATGCAACGCTGGTGCAGAATATAGCGTGCTTTCTTGCTGTCGTAGGAGCACATTCAGGCAGCGTCCGGTCTGCCCAAAATATAACCATTTGCTGGTTATATATAATAAAACCAGTATGCAATTAACTACATTTGTTCAGCAGTTTGTGAAAGGATTGATGTTATGGACACCTCCATTAAATTTCAGTTTTTGTTGAGGCGTTTCTTCATTTTGATTTTTTTTTAGAGTCGATCAACGTAACTGCAGCATTTTTTTTTCATGGTGAAAAAAAATGCCAACGTTTTCCTCTTTTTACGTCACATTCATATCCTTCCCGTTTGAATGCACTGCCAAATCTATACGTTTCTACTTATACCAGCTAGCTTTTTTTGTTCAGTATATATAACATTAATTCCAATATTTCATTTCATTTCATTTTATTATACTGTTAGCCCTATTTGGGCTATAACAGGGGTGGAAAAAAACCAGTATACATACAAAAAAATAGGTACTCCCTATACAACTTCTATTATACATGACCATGAATGACAGGAAATAGCCAAAGCACTCTGCTCTTGAGGACATAGAATAAGCAAAATATAAACTATACGTCTTTATACACGAATATGCGCCAGTTTGTGCGTGCACTTATCGATTACACGGGAGTGCATGCCATATCGGGCTGTGAAAGACACCCATGCCTATATAAATATCTGGGGACGCGTGCGTGATCACCTGCAACGCGTCGTCTGGTCGCACATGAATCAAATGCGTTTAACGATTACGCTGTGCATGAAGTATGAAATAACGGTAAAATGAAGTGACCACTAACATACTGTGCATGTCTCGCAGCTCACATTGCTGTAGGTAGACATGGCCGACGGACTGAGCTGCACGCATTCCCACGAGTGTTGAGCTATTCAGATACCATGGTTTATCTAAGCTCCGTCGATACGGTATTGTGGCGCATGTTGAAGAGTGCGAAGCAGCCACCCCAAAAGGAAGAAAAAAGCGAACAGAATGGTCGCTAGTGTACTTTGTGTGATCAATGAAGAATAACCAAAAATGATGCTTAAGTAACTATAGGGGATGTCATTAGTAGTTATATCAAAGTAAATGTGAGGAAAGAAAAGTGGACGAAAAGATTACTTGCCGCATGAAGAGACCGAACATGCCACCTTCGACGAACATATCCGATGTTCTACCAACTGAGCTTCAGCGGCAATATATATATATATATATATATATATATATATATATATATATATAACCTACCACTTTCGTCGAATAACGCTTTAGTCGAAGGTCGCAGCTTCGATTCCTGTTCATGGCGAGGTATTTTTTCACCCACTGTTCTTCTTATTTACATTACATTGATTCTAATACCTTCCTCTATATATTCTTTGACATTCTTGTCTGTTAGATCTCCTAATATTGTGTCAAAAAACAAAAACATGAGCCCTTAGGTATACACTTCTTTCCCTCATATATATATATATATATATATATATATATATATATATATATATATATATATATATATATATATATAATAGGAAAGAAGTGTATATTTAAGTGATCATTTTTACATGTTTTCGACGCAATAATAATGAAATCTAACGGACATTAATCCCAAGAAAAGTATAGGGGAATCTATTAGACAAAATTGTAATTTAAATGTGAAGAAAGAAAATTGGGTGAAAATGTAACTGGCCATCGGCAAGAAACACACCTGCGACCTTCTAATAACGCCTTCGACGCTATACCACTGAGCTAACACGGTGGCTACCCCCCACGCCACTTTATTGAGTATAAGCGGATTTCAGAGCCATATTAAAGGTTGGGTGTCCGAGGAGGTGGCAGGCATGCTTAAAGCCAGAGCTGGGGACTTCGCGTCGAACAAGATTACTGACAAGACCCTAAAGTGGTTTCCCACTCACATGAGGGACATTGCAACTATCAACAAACACAGCCGTAAAACTAGCAGCAACAACGCCAGCAGCCAAAGACTAACCGGCATCCCACCCAACCATAACAAGCGCGCCGAGCTCGTCGCGAGGCAAGTTACACGCCGCGACGCAGCCACCAAGGGAGCAGCCGCCACCGTGGTTGGCAGCAGCACCGGCTGAGGCACGGTGGCGGCCACAGGCACCGGCACTGCCGCAATTACCACCCCCCTCACGTCTGTTGCTGAAGCAACTGAAGTTGGTGCAGAAGAGGCAAGGCAACAGACGTGCGCCGACTGCTATGGAGAAGAATTTCCTGCCACGTACCACTACATGCTTGAGCACTATAGGAAAGACCGGAAGAAATTTCCGCAACCCCACGTGCACCTGGACAGGTGACAGCCTGTGCATCTGAGAAGGCTGCAGACGGGCACGTTAACCACGCCCTACCATCTGCACCACCTATGGCCCACGCTGCACCCGTCGCCTGGCTGCCCGTGGTACGCGCACGAACGGGCCGATATGGCACACATATTTTGGCAATGAGAAAGAGATGAAGATGGGCCACGAGAAAGGATGACGTCAACTGAGGGACTCGCCGAAAGGGGGCGCCTTGCTGAGCGATGGCAAGCCACCCTTTTCAGCGAGGCCCTCGAAAACCAGGTGTGGGCTGTTTAGCGGGCTAAGGCCGTCGCCGAGGACCTCAGAAGATGTTCCTCGAACGATGTGTCTCTGGCAGCCTAGCGCCGGGCACAGCAACAGCCGTTGGGCGAATAAAGTTTATTCAACTCAACTCAACTCTGAAAAAGCACATTCCCGATCTTGTCTCCGAGAGTACCAAAATTAGTTCCTATCAGTGAAAAAAAAATGCTTCCGAATGTTTAGCAAGAGTAGGGCTATTCATTAAGAAATACATGGGAATTTTTTTCCGTTTTGAACTTCGTTCGCGTCACGACGATGTTTTTTATGGCGTACCGGCTGTCTGACACCGGGGTACATATAATTGACTTCCTTATATTGAACGCTGGTCTTGTGGTTTTGTGTTAGTGTGGTCGGTTTACGAGGCTAGCTGTTCTCGTGTACTCACATACTGTACAGAACTTAACAAGTACCCTTGGCCTCAGTGTCCTCAGATTTCGTGCCCCTTTCATGATATGCAGTTCCCGTGTGTAAATATTTTTTGCTCCATTATGCAGGAAGCATTCAGCTGAACCCTTGGGTCGTCAATGAAGCTGATGAATTGTCTTTAGGGGATGGTGAAGAGTTGTTTTGGGTGGCCATGCTTTCTTCGTTTGTTTTGCATCGTTTTAGAGCATTCTGAGCTTCACTTCAAAGCGCTGCGCTTCAAACTTGAGTGCTGCTGATTTCATGTGATCTGTCTCTCTTGATTTGTTTTGGTAAATTTTTGCATTATTATTTCTTCTTGTCTCATTTTCCCAAATGATGGGCAATATCCGAAAATGGCAGCCTATTTTGAATAAATCAAAGAATAAGAATTCAAGTGCTTTCTAGAATTTCATCTGCTAGAGCTCTGCGGAAAAAGAAAATATACGGTAACTCTGCAGTGCTTGCATCATAATTGAGAATTCATTCATATAACTGACGCGTCACACGATCAGTATAGAATAAAGAGAGGAGCAAACACTTTAAAATAATACTGATACACCTTACTAAAAATCCATCCGGATGAAGTAAAAACATTTGTAAAATACTCCTGCAGTGCCCGGCAAAAGTTCCGGTAGCGGAAGTGAAAAACCTGCGAAAAATGCTCCGGAAGTTCCACGTATTCACTCCAGCCAGCCGGAGCAAAAAGTCGGTAAAAAATGCATCGGTGGCGCCACGCAGTCAGTGCGGCTGGCTGCAGTGAAATATCAGTGAGAAATGCTCCGGATGTGCCACGCAATCGCTCTGGTCAGCTCGAGTAAACACTCTGCTCCGGAACAAAAATGATTCCGAATAGAAGGGGGGGGGGGTCACTAGAGGACAAGTGTTTTACTCCGACTTCCGAGCAATTTTTTTCGCCGTGTAACAAGCACTTCGCAATCATCCGCGTTTTGGTTTAGGTTTTGCCGCAAAATTGAAAAGAACTACATCACTTCGCCGTTATTACCAGAGGCCGCTTCTCCAAAATATCAAAGCTGCACTAGGTTCTTCGCATGAAGGCCTTAAATTATCCCATAAGACTTAGCTTGGCAACTTTGCTCCATAAAAACTAATTATTTCATTTTAATTAATACTGTTGCAAACGACGTACGCAACCCTCTGAAGATACCTGCTGCTACAAAAAAACCAAGTGTAAAGAAAGCGAGCAATTAGCGCATTTTCCTGATTTTTAAAAAATATTTGAGATATGTCTTGGAACACCTTGTATATATACGCTAACACCAACTGACAAGAATTGGAGGAGCGGAGTGTCACTCGGAGTTGACTTGTCCACTGCTGATATGTGTCTCAATGCTGTTCATGCAAAAGAATGGCCTTGGATTTATTCATTCTGTTGCTGAAGCTAAAACTCCCAAAAGGAATATCTGCAATAAAATGCATGTCATACCGGTGCATTTTGAGGGTGAACAAGCACGAAAAAAAAAGACTGCTGTGCCTAACCTGGCAAGTTGAAAATCGGATTATCTACTTCTGTGCACAAATGTACCTTTCATAAAAAGGTTATACTCTTTGCGAAGCACTCGTTGATTTCGCACGTGCATATTTTATTATTAACGGGAATTTAAGTATTCTAGCGACAAGACAGGGTAAACATTGGCGTGGTAGAGAATATCAGTTCTTTTAATTTTTTTTCCACCATCACTTCACTTCATAGTCCGACAGTTATTGACACCTTGCCTTTGAAGCCATAAGATTTATCTCTGCTTGTTACTTGTTTTTGCAGGTGTTGAACAGAAATCAGTGATTCGAATAAACTACAAAAAATACTGTGGAAGTCGGTGGTGTTTGTTGAACAAAGCGTAACTTCGGTAGCATCCACTCAATAGCAGATTACCTGTGACCTATTTTATTTAAACTCTCCACCTTAGTGGAACAGTGCTTAGTATGCTCGGCTGCTCAACGGAAGGTCATGCGTTCTATTCCGGCCACGGAGGTCGCATTTCAGTTGAAGCGAAATCATGGAGGCCCATGTATTCGGCGACGCCCGTGCACGTTCAACACTAGATGGTCGAAATTTCTGGGGCCCTCTACCACGGCGTTTGTCATAATATCATCGTGGCTTTGAGACGTAAGACTTAAGATACTTTACATACATATAAGAAGATTCAGCTTACAAAATCATGTTGCAAGGCGTGTTACTGTGTAATAATCAGCAAATATTACAAGAAAACGATAGTGAGGTTCTTCGAACATGCATAAGAAGGTTCTGGGCCTACCACGCGCCTTTCTCTGCGTCGTGGGCGTAGAGACATCTCAGAGAATTCTGTTAAGGCACTTTCTAGTTGCCCAGCTCAAGGGCAGTCGGCAAGCTGAAAACTCAATCAGTAATTCTGGTATCGTGCTTGCACCACAATTTTTCCCGTTTCATCTTAAAGAATACACACAATAGAAGTTCCGATCGAAGGCCATTGCTGCCTCTTCGCATTAGGCCGTAATACTAATCTTTTAAGTTGTCTTCAAACACACACTGGTGGCTCAGAACATATTCAGTTTCAAAAAAAAAAAAAACTCGTCTTTAATGGTTGCATTCGTTTTTTCTGCTTGTGTACTTGTGAGTTTCCCCGAGTGAGATTTCGAGATTATTTTTTTACTCTCTCTGTGCAGAACCCATTAGGGCTTGAATGAAAAAAATAAGAGCTAGCAATAAAAAAATTAAGAAATGTGATCTGTGCACTCATGCACCTATTGTCAAATTTAGAAGCCCTCGTATTGAATGGTGCGTGGGAGCAAAATGCAGTACCGTTAAAGTCAAACAAACATCGCAGGAGTTGAGAAAATCGGAAACATTGACATCATTCACAAATGATGAAGAATCACATTGTTCTAGGCAGCCATCGTAGTTTCCCGAAAGCCATTACACAGATTAGCTGAACAATTATCGGTAATGTTTCCTTATATGTCAGTTCATTTTAGCATGTGGCAAATTGACTTGACTGTTTTTTTTGTTACTCCATCAATGTTCCTCTTCATAGTGGCCGTGGCTTCAAGTTGCACATGCAGCTTTATCAGCGTCATTCATAGGTTAATGAACACTAAGGAATACTGACAGCAAGGCTGTGAATAAATTAAGAGGACGTGTGTTCTAATATTTTCGCAGCAGAGGCAATATGTACCTCAACGAATTTAGTTTTACCTTATACAAATAGAAATAACATATTTACTAACAGAATATTTTGAATGGTGTGTAGGCTACATGCCTGGAAGTCTAGTTGACTTAATTGACAGTGTTTTTTTATGAACACTATTGCTGCGCAATAGTTGGCTTAACTACACTCATTTTTCTACTAGATATATTCGGGGACAGACTTTTCTCAATTTGTCAATAGCTTATTGATCTTTTCTGGCATATCATTTGTCGTTGTAAGGTTCTCAACAATGACAACGCCATAACAATGAACACATGAATTGATATTCGCGTATATACTCACTGCCCATAAACCTAAACTTAACAAGACTTTTGCACAGGTACAAAACATCCAGATGTAAAGGGAAAAGCTCAAAATATCTTGGAACAGCAGGCTCTGGGCATTTGCAAATGGTAGCCAAATTGCCACACTTCAGTTACACTACTGTATCACTGACACAAATGTGTGCAGCATAAGTGGTAACACTTATGAAGCTTGTTTTTAGCGGTACTTGTTGATATTTAACCCTTCAATCGCTTTACATGCGTTTATACCATCGTAATACTCTTCGTTTATAAAGAACTACTTGCTGACTCCATGGCGTGGCATTTTGAAGCGTTATTTGCTATGAAAGGTACTGCCATACTTAAGCAGAGACTTAAGCAGTTACTTGAGCAGTTACTTAAGCAGGAGCAGGAAAGTTACTTAGGCAGGAGCAAACAGCGTATGTAAAATACAACACGAAAAACAATAGGAACGTGAACGGACCACTCATTGATTTATTGCTCCAGTTTTTAGGCCTGCCGGATGGTTCTCGTGAGAATGAAGCTTAACTATTTATCACACTTGAAGAAAGTCCCTGTTGCTGACAGTCCTACGTCAAAAGATTACTTAACCAACTAAAAGACGTACTGTGCTGCCCACCCTCACGTGAACAATGAACAATTACGGTGCCACCACCGGAGATATAGGGTTGGGCAACTTACTATTGGTGGTGAGCGTTCGTCTATAGACACAGCACTAACGCAACTGTCAAGAGTTCACTTACTTGCTATCCAAGATTATGAGCAAAATAACGCAGATGGGCGAGAAAGGCATGAGCACTAACAGAAGATTTATGACTCTGATCAAGGTAGCCAATAGAACGCGACTTTCGTGCGCTGCGATTTTTAAATTAGATTATGCGGTTAATGCTAAAAGATCTCGCACCACCCTTGCTCACGAAGGGATTAAGGCAACATGATGCTGGACGTAAATTCATAAAGATGGCTAAATGATTGCAACAGGGATTTCCGAAGGAAAAGTTAAGTCAATTCAGCTGCCTACACGTGGTAATCTTGCTGCTGGAAAAGCCAGCTCATAACGCAAATAGAACATTATCGATCAGCCCACTGAATAATCAAAGTAATCATATAAATAGGAAAGTATTCCTTTTAACAAGTATAGTTAAAACTTTATCACATGACAAAATCCATTTACCCTGAGAGTCTGCCCCAGCCACATAGAACGTACCATTCATATCTTATTGAACTATGTGATAAAGTGATAAAAGCATCGCTCATATATTGCAAAGGATTTGCAAAGATGCACAGTACACATTACGACTAGTGCATGGTTTTCTACTCTTGCAGCAATTCAACAATAATATTCATTTCAAGTTTTGAAACAGAAAGTACCTATAAAGTAAGATTACACATTTAGACCTCAACGTTGGTCGGTGAAGTATTAAAGCTGTATAAGTAAGCGCTTTCAATAGTGTGCACCTAAATGCAAAGCCATGTATTCAACATGAAAACTATGATAATAAAGATAACAATCAGATTGAGAGGACACATTGTTTTTATATTCGTCCTATGGATGAAATTTACATAAAGTGAGCTTATACTGCCCCGCCGTGGTGGTCTAGTGGCTAAGGTACTCGGCGCTAACCCGCAGGTCGCGGAATTGAATCTCTGCTGAGGTGGTTGCATTTTCAATGGAGGCGAAAATGCTGTATGCCCATGTGCTCAGATTTGGATGCGCGTTAAAAAATCCCAGGGGGTCAAAAATTTTCGAAGCCCCCCACTACGGCATCTCTCATAATCATATGGTTGTTTAGGGACGTTAAACGCCACATAATAATCAAATCAAATCAAAGTGAGCTTATCTTCCTGCGCTATAGTGAAACTGTTCTATGTGCTGTTTGCACGTTCACGCCTACCTTCAATTCGTTTTGCGTCAACAAAGTGTTAAAGTGTTCCGCAATTCGTCCCAAATTTCTCACAGTCAAGCGTTGTAAGGTTTGATCAGCATGCAATATTTCTATCAACACCTCCAAATGTTTTCATTGCATAAATGTATTTGGTCCTGGCTTAGTCCATAAGTTTATTCAATTCACTAAGGCACTAATGACACGAATGGAGAGTAGGGTGTGTCAGAAGGCGTTATGCTCATCTGTGTGACGTATGCTGCAGTAGAATTCTACGCGCGGAAACCATCGGATAGATGGGTGTGTACATTCCGAAGCTTCATGCGCCTGCTAAGTTCGCTCTGAACACGCACTCTTGCGGAACAAACCAACTCATTGCTTAGGGGCGAAGTTGCTTTAACCATTTCTTTCTGTTCAATAATAATCCTGGTAGAGAATCGTTGCTGTAAACAAGACATCTGTCAGAAACACAAACAAAAAGTTTTATATGCGAAGCAGCTCTGATTAGCTTGTGTAAGGCAGTAAGCACGTGTGTCCACACGAACTCGCCGCAAAGCGTTTCCCTCGCTGCATGGGTAGGAGCAGCACCAAGTAGGTCACGCCACAGGTGCGCGCTGACGTCACTCTCTCCATCATCTGCCACGCACTCGCCACCGCGCCCGCAGCTGCCGCGTCGTCCAATCACTTGCAACACCTGCCGTTACCACCGCTAAACTACCCACCACGATTGGAAGAACGTGCATCAATCTCTTCTTTGCCATCGTAAGTCTGCAAGAACCTCTCAGCGTGAGCTTCATCGATCACAAGGCCGTGGTATCAAAACGAAACGCTCGCTAGCTCCGGTCCAGGGGCCTGTGGCCGCTCTGAAAAAAAAAAAATCACAGCATATCCACGGAGGACAGAATGATGAGTGGGGCGAAGAGTCCGTCTGTCTGTCCGTGGTTTCGTGCGCCCGTTCGTTCTTGCTTCCGCCTGTCGGTGCGTCCATCCGTGCGTCCGTACATACATGGGACCACCCATTTGTGAGACCGTTCGTCAACAATCTGCGTGCCCATCCGTCCGTCCTTATGCCCATACATACGTCTGTCTGTCCGTCTGTTTGTCAATTCGTTCATCCGTCTATCCGTTCATCTAGTGAACACTCCAAGTACTGCCATCTCGCATCTTTTCATCCTATACTAATCACAAACAAGTAAGAAGCTTCGCCCCTAAAGCGACGACTATGGAGCCTTGCCGAACGCTTTACTAAAACTTACACGAAACCCAACCCACCTCCCGAGTCATTGCGTTTTAAACAAGTAAACGCAACACCGAGTCTCGCTTCAAACCGTTCAGACACCCGCGTTGACGCCTGTTTAAACCATGTCAACGCCGTGCGCACCGCTGTGGCTTCACATCTCATCAGGGTTCCCTTCGGGGACATTGCCAAATTTTTTTCAGTAGGCTTCAACATAGATAAAAGCTATGTTTATGCTAAGAGATGGCTGTTCTTCGTGAAAGTAGCATGCCAGGAAGTGTAATGATGAGTACATATGGCGCTTCTCAAGGAAACCTGTAACACAAAAGCACACAGCGAACACTTATATGCCAACAAGTTGCCCAAGTTCAGATGTTATTTTGCCACCACTACCAGGAGTAATGTGATGTAGCTATTCACGGCGCAATTTTACAGCGAAAGTTGTTATGAGGTCATAACTCGAGTCACGCGCAGTTGCACGTTGACCGCCGTCGCCGCCGTCGCCGCCACCGCCGGTGTCCATAACCACATCGCGCGAAATTGACACCGTGGGGCTTGAACCCGGGTCCGCTGAGTACCCACCTAATATTCTACCACTGAGTTACGCCGGGGCTTGTAACTTGTCAAACCTGTTTTAGGCGGGCATGACCTAGCCCCAATGGCACAGTGGTTCTCGAACCCAGGTTTGCTGGGTGTCAGCCCAGTGTTCTACCACTAAGCTACTCCGGTGCTTATGACTTGTCGTCAAACTTGCCTTAGGTAGGCGTGATGTCGTGAAATCAATAACGTTAATATGAACTATAAAGTGTTTTACAACAGCGAAAGAACGACCAGTCGTCGCACAATGCCATTAGCGTAACGAATTGGCCGTCCAATGCTACAGCCCATTACTAAAGCTTGTTCTTGTTTCCCTATTAACTTTGGTGTATGCCCAATTCAGCCATAATTCCTCATCGTCGTCAGCCACTGCATGGACCGTTGGCACAAAATTCCTAGCAAGTGTTTAGCGGATTCCACACTTCTCAAAAGAACAACAAAAATAGCATAGGGAATGCCAGCCTTCTACCTAAAAGTTTATTATTAGTGCCCTAGTGGGTACCAAGCAAGCGTGCTTGCAGTAGTTACCCAATGAGTGTTTTGAAAAGGCTTTTTAGGGCTGCTCTTCTAGCTTCCGCTGTGACTGTGCTGCGCCTACCGCACAGGCCTGGCGTTTTTTTTTTCTACAGGGCCTCACCGTGTGTGATACCAACGGGACTGCTTTATGCTCTCGCACAGTAGAGAACCGAGTACTCTGAATGGTTAGCTACTTTTTCTAAGCACTCCAAAATTATGGCTCACGAGAAAGATTGTGGGCTACGGCGTCCGTCAGCATCGACTTTTGGTTCGAGATGCCACGCCACCGTACAAGAATTCTTGCTATTGCCGTCGCTTTCCGCGTGTTCCACGCGGCACTCCCGGTGCCCTTTTCTAACAAATTGCTGCATAATACTTTTAAGAGCTATGCAGTTTTGTTGAATAACAAATGCAGCCACAACGAGCTAGTTACAATCGTGCGATTGGACATTTATTCGTTCAGTTGTCATGCACACACGGACACACGCTTGTTGTTTTGCAGCAAAAGAGGTTATCGCACATGTTTTATCACATAAAAAAAATTCTGCACATCATAGCATCACAAAATATCCGTCCATTTCTTTTAATGCTGCTCATCCGTAAATGAATTAGGTTGTTTAGAAAAAATTTATTTACAGCATGTACAGAACACAAAGGCTTCATACCATTCCAGTAAAAGGGCCCACACACTTCGGCACATCTATATTTCACGACTAACATCACTACGTTACAGTGAAGATATTTGCTCTAATATACATGAATATGTTGGCATACATGTAAACAAGAATTGAATGTATACGATACAAGGGTAAAACGATACAATAGATCCGAATGAAACACAATTTGTAACAAATGAAATCATCTATAACAACTCAACGGGCGCTGCTTAGCACCAAGTCGGTCAAAAAATGAGTTGTATCATTTCGTGTTCCACCTTGACGAAAGGGCACGACGAATGCCGCAGAAACTATTGCTCCCCGAGAAAGAAAAGCTCCTCGGAGAGGAACGCGAGGATCTCTCGTCTCATTCTCCCCAGTATCGGCCACAAGGCACGCCGGCGGCAATTGGCAGCTACGGCCTCACATCGGTTTCTCCGAAGGCTGAACAGCCCCGCAACTATTAAGAGAGCGGAGAAGCGGCTACGCGGAAATCTGCCGTCGGACATGAAAGTTCACACACCCTGTCCCCGAAAACTAGCATTACCGCACGCCAAAAAAGGCGGGAAACCACACATTCAAACGTCGCATGTCGATTGGTCTCTACCATAACGCAGTTGGGGCAAGTGGAAGTGCAAACCACCTGCCATCGCTGCAACTGATCTCGCGTGGAAGCAAGCCCCAGCCCAACCTCCAGACAAAGTCTCTGAGATGCCCTGTCAACACTGTGGCAGTTAATGGTTTCCAAGTGCTGTTCAGTACAGGTAGACGATGCTGGTGCACCGAGGACCGTAGAAGGGCGGCCATTGTGTCCACCACTTTAGAATCGGCCACCTCTATTTCTGGGCACGTAGCTTCCAAACGTCGGTGAAATGCCAGAAGGGCTCGATACAAAGATGGTAATTTAGTTGATTGGGGACCTTTGTTTATTTGGCTATCCGGCAAGAAGACACGTTGTGATGGCCCCAGATGGTAGCGAGCCAGTGTCTGAGTGGGCATGTCATCATTGCTTAGTATTCGCAATAGAGTGCGGAGGCACAATGTAGAAGCCATGACGGAAACGTCGGGAAATGCAAAACCGCCTTGATCTCGCGGTTGAGCTAACGCTGAACGCGATAACAATATTGTGCCACCAGACCAAAAAATGAACTCATGCAGCTTTGCACTTTCTTGCAGACGTGGAGCGGTGGTTTAACCGAATGGCAAAGGTACCAAAATTTTCCTAGGTACACCGTTTCAGTTAAGTATCGGCGTTCCAAGAGGGGGAATTTGAAGTACCTGGCTGCTTTGATATCTTTTAGAAGAGTTTGTACAACGGATGACCAGATGCTATCCTGTATACCAAGTACAGTGAAAGTAACTAAGAGTATTGAAATCTCAAAAGAACACTGTAAAAGCGACGTGATGTTGATACGACCGCTGGGGTAGCCAATGAAAAAAATACTGGCTTTTGGAAAAGTTTAACCTTGCACCAGAGATAATACCGAAATCAAAGAATGTATCAAAAGCATGCTGTAGCGACTGTTCATTGTGTACATATAGAGCAATGTCATCTGCATATGCAGTGACGTTTACTTGAGTGTTACCGGGTAGAGGTAAGCCACGAATCTGCGGGTGATGTTCAACGGCTCTTAAGAAGGGCTCTAATGCAAGGATAAATAACACTGGGGAGAGGGGACACCCTGGACGGACCCCACGTGTGACTCTAAATGCGAGACTCTCACGGGAATTTAAGTAAAGGGTACTTTCTGAATTAGTGTACATCGCGTGGATGAGGTCAATGAACTTATCCGGGAATCCGTATGCCTGTAAAACATTTAGTATGTAGCCATGTTCTATGAAATCAAAAGCTTTCTCTTGATCTAATGAAACCAACAGTCCTTGCGCACATCGGCTAATGATGTACTGAGTGATGTCACGCGTTAACCACATATGGGTGTGTATTTCTCGGCCTGGAGCTGAAAATACCTGATGGGGAGCTATTTTTGTTGCAAAAAATGATCTGATTCGGCGCACCAAAATGTTAGCCAAGAGCTTGTAATCTACATTGAGCAGGGTAATAGGGCGCCAATCTTCTGGTCGCGCGGACATTGGGTCTTTCTTGGGAACTAGTGTTATACGGCCTTTGTGGAAAGAGGTCGGAAGTGCAATATTTAGGAAACTTGTGAATGACGCGGGACATAGTTGGACCAATGATGGACGAGAACTGTACATAACACTACAGGGAGTCCGTCAGGCCCTGGGGCTGATCCCTTTTTCATTGCGTCTAATGCGCCCTTGATTTCGTCATCTGGTGGCGGTGATAGCAGGACGTCATTTGACATGTTGGAATTATGAGGTAAATCTTTTAGCAGAGGATGCGAAGAAACGGATTCTGGGTTCCAGACATTAGCACCAGATTGAGCTATTGACTGAAACCGTTGAGTGAATACCTGAAAGTCGCGCGTACCCGCAGCAGCTGGGGCGGGAGAGTTCAGCGAGTGGGCAGGCGACCCTGGTGGACAAAGCAGAGCTCTTCGCGCGTACCTTAGCACCTGAGGGGGTGCACACAGTGAGCGTCTACAGCGCCAAGCTGCAGCCGAGATTGAAGAAGCGTGCATAATACGTTGGTACCGTTCAGCGAGCTCCTCTTGCCATGCCCTCATTACAGTGGAAGGACTGGGATCTCGATTGGCAATGCGTATCTTCTGGATTAACAATGACGCATCTTTCGACATACGGGTGCGAAGTCCTCTGCCCGACGCACTGCAATGATGGCGCCACTGTTCTTTGAGGCGATCCCAATCAGCTACATCCGACCCAATGAGTGATGCGCGTAACGCTCGGGATAATTTCTCCGTAGCCTGAGCGTCCTGGAAGACGCGGCAATCGAGACGCCATGGTCTGTGAATTGTTGGCGTCCCCGCTGGCAGGCGGAGAGAGAACATAACCAGCCGATGGTCGCTAATGTACACTGATGTCGGTGGCAATGACATAACCCCGGTGTCGTGTACGTAGGTAATGAGACTGCGGGATGCATACACGCGATCGATTCGGCTGCTCGACGCTACTCGACACTAAGTATAGGCATAATTACTGCCATGCACACTTTGATGAATGTCACTCAATGCCAATTGCTGCACTAGACGTTCGAGTCCTCTCGCATTCCAGTTTGACAGACCATAACCCGGACCTCGAACGTCTGCGTGTGAGTCTAAGACACTATCGAAATCCCCTAAAAGTACCACATGTTGGGAATTTAAAAGGAACGCATCAAGAGATTGGAAGAACGTGTTTGAGTTCACGCGTGCCGCTGGGGCATACACGGCAACAAATCTTATTCTTAACGAAAAAAAGGAGCAGTCGAACGTCAGCACGCGTCCGAAGACATCGAAGAAAACAAGATGGTTACGTAAAAGACCTCGGTTTAAAATAATGACTCCGACGCCCATCGAACGCGTGCTGGCGTACGAAAAGAAACAATCAGTATTGAACGCGCGCTTGAAAGCGAGTACATCAGAAAGCTTGAAAAAATTTGTTTCTTGCACGAACAGCAAATCACAGTGCACTGAACGCGCAAGAGCCAATACCTCAACCTGTTTTTGTGGATTGCGGAAACTTTGAATGTTAAAAGTAATAACCTTTAGAGTAGGAGCCACGGGGAAAATGAAAGCATAGTATAGGGTTACGTAAATGCAGGGGTACCTTTATCAGGTGCGGCAGCCAATGCCCCGCAAGTGGCTGAGTCATTTTTTCCGGCCAGGCGATCCACCGGAGGCTCGGGGCTTCCGGGATCGCGTCGAATTCCGCAGGGGACTTCTGTCTCTGGTGGGGGCTTCTAAGTCACGAGTAGTTATCCGGAGGCGTTTGGTGTCCGGGTTTTTGAGCGAGGATGGTACAAAGACGTCTCCACTGTCCTGGCTTATGTCACTGTGGCTGGTGTCTTCGTAAATTTGTAGGGGTGCCTAACTCGCGGTGCTGTTAGAGTCCTAGTAGATGCAGGCGTCGTCGTCTTGAGATGTAGACTCCTCGGTGACACCTGAGCTTGTCGACAGAGCAGCAACGCGAAGAGCATCAGATGCAATATTTCCATACGAGACGCCGTCCTCACGAGGCGCTTCGTCTGACGAGGGCTTGGCCTGCGATTCTTCAGAAATGGCCATGGAACGCTGGGAACTTAAGTTTTAAGTAGCTGGAGGAATTACCAGGTCCGGAAGGAGACGCTCTAGGTGCCGACCAGTGCGGACGCGCGAACATCGGCCCCTGCTTTCAAGAATGCTTTCCTGTGGTATTCACAAATTTGTCGCCGAGTTTTTACTCTCATCGTGTGCCTAAGTTCTCTAGAAATCAGCAGATACCACCTTTGTGCCAGTGAGTGGACTTTTAAGCCGTTTTTTGGGACATTTTTACACGGCAACGCCACCAGCGGATTTAGGCCTAACCAAGGAGGCGATTGTCGCCGATGCGCCGGCCCGGCGCCAACGCGACTCAACGCTCTGCGCGTTCCAGTATCTGCAACTGAGAATGGAATACCAAGTAGATGGAGAGGACATCTCTCCAGAGGATTGCACGGAAGAAATGGGTTGGAAGGAAGCCGAAACGAGACGCTCAAGGAATAAGCAAGCCGCGGTTAGCGTTCCTGCTGCCAAGGGTTCGACCGAGGCCGGCGTTGCGGGAGACGCTCGAGCCAGTCGTAGTAGGTATGACACCAAGCATACAAACGTGCGAGCTGGACGCATGCCGCCATTACCTAAGGACTTCAGCAAAATTGTGCTACGATCACGTGGAGGATTAAATATCTCGAGAATTGGCACTGGAGCCGTGGCAGACGCGATAGTACTGGCGGCCGGCGTCAAAGAGGAAGAGGCCATGCAGGACATCATCTGTTCCAACTTGCAGCAGAACATTATGGTGGCAAGCACTCCGGACCAACACAGAGCTTCAAGATACCCCAAGGTCAAGCAAATTGACATTGGAGGCAAAGTTTTCGAGGTTAGCGCGTACGCTGCGGCACCCCACGACACTTGTAAAGGAGTGATTCGCGTGATCCCCGTAAGCGATACTCAGGACATTTTGACCCGAAAGATTGTGAACGCGAACAACCCGCTCGCGCTGCAGGCGAAGAGAATCAAGGACACCGGGACAATCATCATAGCGTTCGAAGGACACAAGGTGCCCAGATTCGTGAGATATGGACCTTCACTTTTGCAGTGCTCCCTTTATCGCAAGAACATCGATATTTGTTACGTCTGTGGAAAGCTGGGACATCGGTGTGACGTCTGTCCGAACCCAGCTGAAACAATCTGCAGAAGCTGCGAGATCAAGAACACAGATAGCCTGCACCAGTGCAATCCAAGATGCAGGCTGTGCGACGGTCACCATCCCACGGCAGACAAGGAGTGCAAGAACAGGTTCTTAGTGCCATACGTCGTCAGACGCAGACGTTGGGAAAGATCGCGAGCAGCCGCAGAAGCCCGGGACGCATCAATCACATCGAGTCCAGACATCAATGACAAGCAGCTTATTCCAGCCTACGGGACCCAGAGCATCCAGACTACACAAGAACAGGAAAGGCGGCCCCACTCCAAGGGGAGGTCGCGTTCCAGAAGAAGTTCTAGACCCAAGGCCCGCTCCCAATCACGGGGGCGCTCGAGTTCTCAAGGTCACCATCAGGGTCGGGATCAGCCTGGGCGGCACCCGAATGGCCAGCTGCCTGGCGTTTAGTTCGAGATCACGGCTTCACACCCGGGGAGGACGCCTGCAGTTACTTCGAAAGGCAGCTGGGCTGAGCGAGTGCGCAAAGGCGGGGCAGAGGTGATGACAGGTAAGCTGCCAGAGCATGATAGAGTTGCACAGCTAGAGCAAGAAAACGCGAGACTTACAAAATCGAATGAGAGGCTATCAGCTGAGGTAAAGGAAATAAAAATTCTTCTCACTAAGCTAACCAGCGCGCAATCTTCACAGCCAATGCCTCAGCCAGTTGATGTCCCTGTGGCTGTAAACGTGGGGGACTCGAGAACCACGAAAAAGAGGGCAGTCATGGCAGAACACGTGGAAGCCAACCAAACGACCATGTCAGATATGAAAGAGGTGTTTGACACGCTCAGCAAAGTAGTAGCCAATCTTAGCGAGCAGATGGGTAGGCTACAATCAAGCGTGGTGGCACTGGAAGAGCATATGACTTTGCGCATTACAAAGCTCGAAGCAGATCTGCACAACACAGCAAGGCCTCCTCATGCACCAAGCTCACCCCTTCGGCCACCAATACTAGTGGTACCAAACCTGTCGACAGGTGCAGCATCAGGCTCTGGCCGCCCATGTAATAACCATGATGGCAGCGCTACGTGAAGCATTTCGTATCTGGCAATGGAACTGTAGAGGTTACCTTAAAAAGAAGGCAACCCTGCCGCAGTATATCAGGAGCAGCGAAGAAAAGCCTCATATTATATTATTACAAGAGACCCTTTCACCGCAAGCAACGTTGCCTGGTTTCCGGCCTGTAATAGGGGATACTGAAGGGAGGAGAGTCTGCACCTTCGTATGCAACAAACTAACGCACGTAACCCACGACCTCAAGATAGAAGCAGGCTGGTTGGAACACGTCTTGGTAGAGATCGTGCCGGGTACCAGCAACCGTCAGAGCATTTTCATTCTGAATATATACAGCAGTCCAAAGGAACAAAAGCAAGGGTTCAAGATGGTTCTAAAGAAAGCTGTTAATATCGCCGGGGAATGTCCACTCGTCATAGCAGGTGATTTCAACGCCCCTCATCATACATGGGGTTACAAGTACAACACTGGGAAAGGAAATCGACTTTGGCAAAGTGCCAGTGAACTTGATCTCACCCTAATCACAGACCCCAGCCTACCAACAAGGCTTGGTACATCTTGCGGCAGGGATTCCACCCCGGACCTTAAATTTGTAAGGAACATCAAGAAGGCCCAGTGGATGAACCTTGCTGTAGACCTAGGGAGTGACCACTGCATTCTTGCCACTACCTTCTCCGTGGAGCGTAAAAAGCAGAGAGAATTCCACTTCACAGACTGGGATAAGTTCAGGAAGATAAGGATGGAAAGGGAACAAGATGACCACAGACAAGGCTTGGAGCAGTGGGTCAAACAGATTAAAGATGACATCAAATCCGTCTCCTCCACCATTACCACAGATCTTCCGGTTGAAAGAATGGATAGCCGGCTTGCTCATCTTCTTGAGGCAAAGCAAGCACTACTGAACAGTTGGAAGGGTCAGCGCCTGAACCGAAGACTGAGGAAGAAGATAGCTGAGGTAAACAGATCAGTCAAAGAACATTGTCGCGCACTATCGAGGCAGCAATGGGACGAAATCTACAACTCCGTCGATGGTCAGATGCGCAATGGCAAGACATGGAATATGTTAAAGCATCTCCTCAACAAAAACACCACCAAAACAAATCAAAAGCATGTTATCGCTCGAATTTCGCTTAAAGAGATAGGGCGCACTACAGAACCGCAAGTTGTCCAGCAGCTCGTGCATAAGTACCTACGAATCAAAAAAGGATTGGCACCACCAAGTAGACAGTACCAGGGCACGCCTAATCCAGGTCTTGAGGGCGACTTTAACATCGAGGAGATCAGAAGAGCCTTGCATGATCTCAATGGCAGGTCGGCCCCTGGCCCGGACGGTATATCAAACAAGGCCCTGCGTAACGTTGATGACGATTCAATTGAAACCCTTAGGGATATGATCAATTCAGCATGGAAAGAAGGCAGGGTGCCAGAGCAGTGGAAGCTGGCTAGCACGATCCTTATTCCTAAGCCAGGAAAGCCCCCTAACTTGGACAACATGAGGCCAATATCCTTGACATTATGTATCGGCAAGGTCGCAGAACATGCCATACTGCACAGGATAAACAAGTACTTGGAAGATAACAACATATATACACACAATATGGTTGGATTCAGGGCAGGGCTACCACACAAGATGCATTGAAGCTTATCAAACACCAGGTCATTGACAATGAAACCAGAGACGTGAGAGCCATTCTGTGCCTAGATCTAGAAAAAGCGTTTGACAACATCCACCACTCATTCATACTCGAAGCAATTTCCAAGCTTGGTCTAGGGAAAGCCTTCTATGACTACGTATGGTCCTTTCTTACAGATCGGAAAGCCGTGATGAAGATTGCAGATATCGAGACCGCAGCAATCGAACTAGAAGCAAGGGGCACGCCACAAGGGGCAGTGATTTCACCAATGCTGTTCAACATTGCCATGATTGAACTGTCAAAGAAATTATCGAGCATTGAAGGATTGAAGCACAGCATCTACGCAGATGACATTACCATCTGGTGCACAGGTGGAAGCGAGGGGCAGATTGAGAGCGCTCTGCAAGAGGCGATTGACACCGTAGAAGACTACCTTCGCCCTTCCGGGCTCAAGTGCTCCTCGAGTAAGTCAGAACATTTACTTTATCGGACTGCACGCCGGGGACCGAAGCCCAGGGGATGGAAGCCGTTAAACCAGATAGACATCCATCTCCGTATAAAATCAAGGGGATGCCATCCAGAGGGTCGACTCCATCAAAGTCCTGGGAATGCTGATAGAGTCTACCGGCGCCAACAGCAAATCTATAGCCAAGTTAACTCGGAAAACAGACAGTGCGGTGCACCTCATACGCAGAGCGGCCAACAAAAGAATTGGGATCAAGGAAGACAACCTCATCAGGTTGATGCATGCGTTTGTTCTAAGTCACTTCACATACGAGGCAGCAATGCACAACTGGTCAAGAGCAGAGTCCGAGACACTGAATGTGCTCCTCAGGAAAGTTATCAAGAAGGTCCTGGGCCTACCCATACATACCAGCACCGAGCGTCTGCTTGAGCTTGGCATACACAACACGCTCGAAGAAATAGCAGAAGCCCAAGAGAGAGCACAGTTTGCAAGGTTATCTACTACAAGGTCGGGGAGAATGACCCTGCAGGAGCTGGGCCAACACCCAAAAGCAATCAGACGCAATTACAATGATATCCCTGACAACATCAGGGAGACTATCACGGTATCTCCTATACCGAGAAACATGCATCCAGAACACAACGTCGGAAGAAGAGTAGCGAGGGCCAGGACTATACTTCGTCAAGTCTCAAATGAGGAACGAGGGGTCGTATTTGTTGAAGCGGCTTCCTACGCCAATGGGAAAGCGTTTGTGGCAGTGGTAGTCAATGGGGCTGGCCATGTCGTCAACCCAGCGACGGTCAGGACGAAAGACCCAATCATTGCGGAACAAGTGGCCATCGCCTTAGCACTCAAGATGGATAACATTGAAGTCGTCTACAGTGATTCCATGGCAGCACTACGGGCGTTCGCCAAGGGGACGGTCTGTGAACAAACGCTGAAAATACTGCAAGGCAAGAACATAACACATCATCTTCTGAGTTGGTTCCCAGCTCACCTTGGACAAATCAACGATTCCCCTCCCAATCTCAACGAAGCAGCACACGAGGCGGCGCGAGAACTCTCCAACCGCGCCTCCCCGGGGATGCGTTCTACCGGTGAAGGGGATAACCGGGAAATTCTTACAACATATAACGAGCTCACTAAACATTTCTACCTGTCTAGAAGGATTTTTCCTCCACCTCACAAAAATCTAACCCGGCCCCAAGCACTTACATTAAGGCTTTTGCAAACGCGGGTGTACCCTACTTTGAAAATGTTACACATCATGTACCCTGACCTATACCCAAGTAATCTTTGTCCACATTGTGGGGAAATAGCTTCATTAGAACACATGCTCTGGCAGTGCACCAAATTCGCTCATTTATCGCACATCACCTCTGCCAGATGGGAGGCGGCAATCCGCAGCTCGTCCTTGGCAGATCAGCTCTGGGCTGTCCACCAAGCCCGCGAGGCGGCTGAGGAGCTTGGCGTCTCAGTCCCCACGTGGGAGCTGCCCGCAACACAGTGATCTGTGTTTTGGAGGACCAAATAAAAGTTTATCCAATCCAATCCAATACCAGTTCCGGAATCGTTGGGGACGCAGTGGGCGTCTGGTGCAGCGTCGCGATTGGCGCACCGTGGTCGTGGTCGGTTACCGCGGCTCGCGTTGACGAATCGTCGCACTTGTTCTTAGATGGCGTTCCTGGTTGAAGCGGAGGGAAATCCTTGGATGCCGCCTCGGAATACGAAGGCCTGGTGGTGCAGGCCACGGTGGCATGCGGGTCCCCACAACGGCGACACAGCAGCGAGCAGCCTTTTCCGTCGTGGCAATAAACGCCGCACCTTCCACAAAACGGATCAGTGCAGTTCATGCGGAAGTGCCCACTGTCTCCACATCGATGGCACACTCGCTGGATGCCTTTATAGTCACAGGTTACTCGATGGCCCGCGACCTTGAGGTAGTTGGGCACCGGTGACGAAGCCTTCATTTCCATGCGGACGTATCGCGTCCCAGTGGTCACAGTTGGGCGCGATCCCATGAGTCCTCTGGTGATGTACAGCACCTTCCCGTAGGGAGAGAGTGCTTGTGCGAGGACTTCGCTGGGTACGCGGCACGGCAGGAACAGGACGGTCACTTGGGTCACTTGGGGTCCCAGGGGTACGATGGCGACGCGCTAGCCTCGGATGATAAAGTGCGATGCGTCTACGATTTGGCCAGTGCGGCCTCACTGTTGACGGTAACTTGGTAGTTCCGGCCTCCAAAGTGCTGAACGCAGTACACTTCTTCGATTCCTACTATTGAAGACGTCACGTCAACGACGTCTTCGGGACTAGTCCCCTCGGGGACGACTACGTCGAAGGCTAGCGCCTTCTTCGGGGGCTGACTTGCCATTACGGGCGTCCGCCAGCCCAGGGACGCCCTGAGACGCTAACGACGACAACGAGGGTGAAGCTCCTTATAGCGACCGGAGTACTCATTGCTAGCACCCAACGGATGCTTTGGGATTTCGTTTTACCACGGCCGGACTCGACGCTCCTTCCGCACGCTCCTTACGGCCTTCTCAATACCGGCGCTGCGCATATATTTTTTTCTGACGCGTAGAGGGCAGCACCACCTCACTTTAAGCTCCGCCAGCTCCCCGCATCGCCGCTGGCTCCCCGCGTCGCCGACTGCGATTTTTATTGACTGCGTTCGAGGACCTCGTGTAAACAATGCATCAGACACCCTCAGGCACGCTAACTGCACTAGCGTAGCCATGGTTTATTGTTGCGTGCCGCTGTGTAAGTCACAGCAAGGGAAGACACCGGGTGTGTCGTACCATCAATTCCCTAGCGATGAGGAACTGTGTTCGAAGTGGAGGAAAAATGTTTCACGTGAAAAACTCGTCATCAATGACAACTCCGCATCGACTGTAGTGTGCAGCAAACACTTCACGGAAAATGACTGTGTTCCCGGATATCGTTTTCGAAAACTGCGTCCAGGAGCCGTGCCCACGGTCTTCGATCAGTATCCTTCGTATATGGTCCCGGCTACGAAGAGGCCGCGTAAAGAACCTGCAGCGCGTGGCCCCTCGGCCACCTCGGCTCCTCGACAGCCAACGAAACGGAAAGCGGAGTCATCGCCGTCTACCTACGGGGAGTGGATACATCGTGAAGCTCGTCAGTGAGTTTGAGTGTGATGCTTCTGTTACAATGCTGACGACTACGAACAAAGCTGATCTTTTGTATGTTCTGTTGCACAGCCAGGACAAGAGTGCACTCCACTACCCAAACCGTATGTTTTTGACACTGTTGGACAACATTGTTACTTTCTTTGAAAAAGCTGCTAGC
Source organism: Rhipicephalus microplus (assembly GCF_043290135.1). Lineage (NCBI taxonomy): Eukaryota > Metazoa > Arthropoda > Arachnida > Ixodida > Ixodidae > Rhipicephalus > Rhipicephalus microplus. The sequence continues at coordinate 110,380,053 of NC_134704.1, forward strand.
AAACTTCCGCGTACAAAAGTGCAAGAAGTGCTGCAACTTCTGGTTACCCCACACCTCGAACATTCACCCGTCCTCCTCTGCCCAGAGGGTGTAGACAGCAGCCACGCGAGGCGCACAGCTCGTTTAATTGCGGACAAATTCATCAGACTTCTTCTCGTTAACTACACCAAGATAGTGAGCGATAGAAATGAAAAACCACTTGCGTATGTGCACAAGCAGTCCAGAAAGTATTTCAGACTGTGATGAGTCTGGAGGTTCGCTTTATTTGTACCTTGCATTTGTGTTTGTGTTAATTTGTATTGCTAGCGTGGGTTTGAAAGGAAAAGGTATTTGTGCTCACCTCGCACAGAAATTGTTTTTTTTATTTAAGTTCTAGTCCACCTTACGACAAAATATATATTGCTTTTTCTCTCTGAATTTTGTGCACTGTAATGGATTACTGTTGCTTGTGACAACACGCGTGTGCGAAAATCCGGGAAAGCTGCCGGAATGATTGCGACTGGGTAAGCGGTGCTCTCAGAGGTCGACTATACCATTTTAACCTCATCACATGCAACGACCGAGCTGTATTGTGTGAATAAAACGTTCATCTTCAAGAATTCAGGCGCTGCAGTTGGTTTTGTTCCTCGTACTCAGCGCTGTTATGATGAGCATAGCGCTGTGGCGCGCACACTGCGCCCGTGAACGCGCTTGGAGGCGGCGGAGCAACAGTGGTCTAGCAGCGCCACCCCGAACTTGCGGCGGCAGGCAGCAAAACGCCCCAATGCGAAGGCCGTAAGAGCGCCGGAGAAGGAGTCGAGTCCGGCCATGGTTTTACAAAGATGTGATCCCGAGTTAGAAAGATTGGCAAAAGTAAGCTGTTTACTACTCTACAGATAAATGGTACTCGTAGTTTTCTGGTTTTCTTTACGCATTTCCATATTCTTTTACTGAATATCTTGTTCTATCCCGCACTTCAACATTGTGTTTCAATGTGTGTGAAATTCTCCGCCCATACCATATTGAACACAGCATTCCGGCGCTTCTCTCTTGCAAGTCTGGCATAATAGAGGAGCTATACCATGCTACTAGTTCCTTCAAAAACGGCTTCGATCGTTTCATGTCCCACGGTACCAACAATAGAGTGGATTTTAGTACCGTGAACCTTTACGCACTTAGATGGTTTTATAAATCTGACAGACACTTGACTATGCATAATATGCAATGCAAACACACTATATCGTCGTAGTTGATCGGGCATATAGTACCCGCACTTATTTTAATGTCATCGTACGCGCGTGTTGACAGTTGCCTGCATGTGCCCATATATGTGAGTTTAAACTGGGTACCGGTTGTGCTCAAAAATACAAAATTATAATGGTTCTGTAAAAGGTTATACTGCGTGTTTCAAAGCGTAAATCGAAACACGCATCTTACCGTTCTTCTTTGAACGTAGCGTGTATTAGCGCAGTACATAAAACAAAGGGACACACACAGACGTGGAGATAAGTAGGCGCTAAACTTTCAACTTTTTAATTCATGCCAATCACACCTATTTTATACATCCGCGAGAAAGCACAACTCATCTTGCACGTGTTCCTAAACCAAGGAACGTCATTTCCTTTTTTGACAAGGAAATCGATGACGAGCTTACACACAAATAGCCTAATTCTTCTATAGCTATTCTCCAACGCATTCTAAAAGAGTCTCGAAAAGAAAACAGGCGTGAAGTTTCGGAGTACTCGGGCTGCAGAGTAGGTGTGATCCCTTACATGCACACAATTTTTCACAACCTAAAGAAAGTAGCCCAGAGGGCTAATATACGTGTCGTTTTTTCAGCGCCCAAGAAACTAGGGGAGCTTTGTAAGCTTACTTGTCCAAGAAATATTTATCCCCCAGCTTGTGATAGGAAACACCACGTTAGATTCGTTGATTGTATATTCTGTGTCATCTACAAGTTTCCATTATCCTGCGGGATGTACTATATTGGGCAAACAAAACAGTGTCTGGATGACAGATTACGCGAGCACTTCTATAACGCGAGAAATAAGCTTACGGTTGGAGGATTCCTGGCAGCACACTGCAAAGGCTGTGGGTGCTCCCCTGATTTTAATAGTTGCATAGTTATCGGTCGTTTTAGAGGTCGGCTCACACGGGAGATAAAAGAACCGAGGCTATAGATTGATAGATATAGATATAGAATAAATTTAGGTCTTTATTTCCATGTGCACTTGTTGTCGCACAATTTACAATATATAGAGCAATGTTCGGCTAACGTACAATTTTTCATCGATGCTATACGCAGACCTTCACTCACTCGTTGTGGTTGAATTCATGAAGACGGGTGTACTTTAGGCTACAAAGCACTGATTGTGCAGAGTCTTGCGGCAATGGAAAGCAGTAAAGCCATATGTGAGGCTTGCATGCTAGGCAAGGAGGTGAATCACGATGATTCGTCAAATGTTCGCACTATTCATAACATCAGCCTGTGTGCTTGTACACTTCTCTTTTCTGACAAGTACTACCTAATGCAGTAGCATCATTTTTCTTTTCACTATTCACTGCACTGTGGGAGTAACTGCCACATTTCTCCAAACAGTGTGAGTAACTCATTAAGGGTGACTGCATGTCGATTTGTGAAAAATAATAAGAGAGATACAGCGCTGAGTGTGATAAATTGAATGCCTGGCGGCTTGAACACGCATGGAGACGTTAACAATTTAGAAATTGTTCAAAAGTTGGGACGTTATTTTGCTTACTAAGTAAGACACATTTCGTGATACAACAATCAGGAAAAGGTTCATCTCACCAGCCACTTTCTTAGTGGTACCAGAAGATACTCTTATGTCCTATTTAGCTGTGTTACCCGTAACGCCAAGAGTGCTTTCAACACGGTTGGTTCTTCGTAGATAAATACTCTAAAGACACGGTAAAGAGTGCCTGTTAACGGTTAATATTTGTTCGCGTAGAAGCACAAAGCCAATACGAGAGGAAATGCCTGTGAGAGAAATCTTGATAAACTACTGTTAAGTTTCATGTAATCAAAACGCAAGGCATTCTCACATGAATTATTGCGACACCAGCGGTCAGATGGAGTTGCCTTCTAGGAAACTTCGCTAATTTAACTTTGCAGGCAACGACGCTTCTAAAGCTGCATGTTTCTTGGACTTCATGTTGTAGGAATATATCATTCGCGAAAAAACACATACGTGCCCCATGAAGCATGGGGCTCAAGTTTCGTTGCTGCAAGAGTTGTGTGTACGCTTTGGCTAATTGTTCCTTTCTGTGCGCAATCTTTGAAGAAACACAAATACAAAGCATACAGAGGGTAGCTGCATGAAAATAAAAGTGGCGTTCTGGATAACACACACTATAAATTTGCATTCACGCTGAGACTGAAAAGGGATAACAGCACACCTGTAATAAACCTTATGACGAGATAAAATAGTTTGTAATTCACTGTATAACGTAATGCCAATGTAGTTAAGGCGTTCAGTGACATAACATTGGCTAGCATAAGTGCATTAATGGACTGACAATGCATTCAGTAACAATAATGACTACCTTTTAATATTGTGGACGCCTTTTTTTCGGTTATATGGAGTCTGCAGCTACGCGCGAAAACCCAAAGAGTGCACATAAACGTTTCGAGCACTGATAATAAATTATCCGTTTGTCTCATTCTTTTTAATAATTTTAGCAAGGCATCTACTTTGAAGAAACCAGCTCCTGTAAGCCCTGATTCGGCGTCCAATTAATCAACGTCCCACTGGCTTACTGGCCGTGGGAGCTATAAAACAAAAAATGAAGCCATTTCTCAAACGTAGGCCACCAATAAACCTTATCGATGATCCAACAACTATGCAAAAAAACTTTTAGTGAAAATCCGGTTCTGTTGTATCTGAAAGGTGAGATTTCTGTTGCGAAAGAGATCGTGGCGTTTGCTGAGATGCCATTTTTTCGTAAGACTCTTCTGGTTTGCTTCTTTTGTGGCACGCCTCCGTGCTGGAACCAGTTGGGTTCACTTGTAGAGTGGCCCTGTTCACTGAAATAGAACAAATCACTCGGGTGCTCTTTCATGTCATTTTTTATAACAAGTTCCCAAATACACTTTATTTTTATGACATAGCACTTTCTTATAGATCGACACTATTCTCAAGGCAGGTGAACTACTATAGAGCACACATCGAACATGGAAGTTCTACCGACTTGCCGTTAAAAAGCCTCACAAAATGGCACCGTGAGCTACTTCGGTTTTATAAACACGATAATTTATCGATATATATGTTAGTTTTGCTGTGAAGGTTTTCAAGCACGTTTCGACAAGCGTACTTTCAGTATTCAGATGTGCGTGTAAACACTCTACAATACGAAGGAACTTACTCTAACATCACAGGTTTCTTCATTAATTTCGTGATCACTAACAAGCGGGTTTGCTACACTCTGTTTCTAATTTTTGGTGTGCACTAGTGGGCTGAATGTTGGCGAATTCTGCGAAACACCACTCCATTGAAACCTTCGGCGGAAATATTTTTTTTCTTTCCCGAACAGAAAGAAGAGTGACTACTCGAAGGCGATGTTGGATAGCATTTTCGCTAAATATTCATCAACGCCTGTCTGATGAAGGTCCCTCACTACTGTGCACATTTAGTAAGGTTAAGCAATTTGTTATTTGTTTCTGACATGTATGCAATTTAGTACGATGAAACAGACCCAGTTGAAAATCGCTTTCTGAGCTTTTGCAATTTTTTATGTATGTGATTGTAGGTTATTTTTATGTACGCGCGGCCTTCCAGAGGCTTGATTATTCGATTCTGCAACAAAATCACCTGGTTGACAGTCAAATTATTAACCCATCAGTTTCCCTGCTTAAGTTATAACGGCAAACACTTCGTTTATATACAAATATGTATTGTATGATTCTTTTGTAGCGTATCTTTATGTGAATTTTCTTCTCTGCACACTGCCCTATGATTTCATCTGTATTGCGCAAGTTGTAATCTGTATATTACCCCAACCAAGAGTTTTATGAAATATTATTATTGCAAATTACCTATGGTGGTTTGAACCACAAGTGATCACGTCAGCAAAACCAGCGTCTTGATTTTAGCATATTGAAATAATTGTTCACAAAACAAACAAATCGGCAAAGTATTTGAAGAATGAGATCAGGTGCACCATATCTCTATCCTTCACAAAGTCTGTAGACACAGGAGAGTTCATTAAAGGTTAGAAAAAACGAGGCCAGCGAAGATACTCACATGTTCACGCCGAAGTAATCCAAGAAAAACAAGAACAGTGAACGACTTTGCCAACTTCGTGGGACGTTGTGTAGGAATGCGGAAGCCAGATAGCAGGAAGGAATGCAAGGGAACAGAGGCATGGGGCACTGTGCAGGATCAGCCGAGTTTCGCAAAACTCAGCATCTTCGTGAACTCTGGCGACAACCTCTTAAGAACGAGCCAACAGTAAAAAGATAGTCCAAATCCACCACACAGCGCGCTGCGATTCATTGGTTACGATGGAACCAGTCGTCGCGTCAGGGACGGTCGACTATGTTTGGCGGCGTTTTCAAACCAGAGGCATCTTCTTTCATTTGTTAGCTGTTCTACTGAGTGCAGAAGTGCACCCAAGCAATAAAAATGTTAGAAACATTTGGTGATGATACTTTTAGAAGCACGGGGCGTTTAAAGTGATTTTGAAGTTTTTGTAGCCTGTACTAATTCGGTTTTAGAATAATTAGCGCGGTAGATTTGGGACCAGTACCAGCTGAGCATCTTACATCGCGACCCCAGCTAAGCACGAGGCCACTTGTATTCTTCATGGTCAGCCTGTAAGTTCTAGTGCTTACTCCGCCGGCGCGCTTTGTCTTTGTTGTCATCGCTAGCCATCACCCGAGGATGTGCGGCCGGTCAATTAGCTATTAGTGGCGAAGCTCCTAAAGCCATGGGTCTGTTCCTCCCAGCTAGTTGGGCTTGACAGCCCGGTTAATGACGACCTCTGCAGACGTGGACGGATAGATGGACAGACAGACAGGCAGACGGACAGACAGACAGACAGACAGACAGACAGATGGACGGACGGATGGACGTCTGTCTGTCTGACATACATACATACACACATACATACATACGTACATACATACATACATACATACATACATACATACACACATACATACATACATACATACATACATACATACATACATACATACATACATACATACATACATACATACATACATACTATGGAGTCTTGGTTTGGAAGACCTTTATTAGGCCCGAAGAACCGGCAGCCGACAGCTGAGATGATCGGACCAAGATGATGATGCTACGCGACAACGATGAGGATGCATGAGCCACACATGATAATGATGATAATGTACCGGTGAAGAGGATGCGTATACTAAATGCCCACATCAATTCCCCCCACGTGAAAGCGGCCAGCCTGGCCGCGGCAAGTCAAGGGGACAAAGAACGTCGCATGAAGGGCTTCATACGGGAGACATGGACGACCTCTGTAGTTCGATAACGGCGATCTGCTGGGGCTACAAGTGGCGTCACGCGATAATTCACTGGTGAAGTCTCTTCAAGAACTGTGTACGGTCCAATAAACCGAGGCTGAAATTTGTCGCACAAACCAGGTGTGCGAACAGGCGTCAAAAGGAGCACTTCGTCTCCAGCTTGGAAGAATACATCACGATGCGATTCATCATAAACTAGCTTTCTGTCTTCCTGGCGGACTTCAGTGTTTATACGAGCTCGTTGGCGGCACTGTGCGAGTCGTGAAACGTATTCCTCTGAAGAGGATGGAGATGAATTCACTTGGCAGGTAAAGAAGGAGACGTCCAGGAAAGTAGTAGGGGAGCGTCCATAAACTAGGTAAAATGGCGAGTAGCCGGTTGTTCGCTGAATGGCCGTATTGTAGGCGAAAGTGACGAATGGGAGAACAACGTCCCAGTTTTTGTGGTCTGGTTGAATATAGGCGGCGATCATGTCTGCAAGAGTGCGGTGGAATCGCTCAGTGAGGCCGTTAGTCTGGGGATGATAACTAGAGGCAGTCTTGTGAGTTGTGCCAGAGGCCTGAAGAAGTTCGTTCACTAGTTGTGAAAGGAAGGCCCTTCCACGGTCACTGAGCAACACACGTGGAGCACCATGACGCAGTATAATGGCTCGGAGAATGAAATCGGCAATCTCAGAAGCTGAACCTGTAGTAACGGATGCCGTCTCGGCGTAGCGCGTCAAATGGTCAATGGCTGTTACTATCCACCGGTTTCCAGCAGCACTGACTGGGAGGGGGCCATAAAAATCGACGCCTACAACTTCGAATGGTGTGGCTGGGCACGGAAGAGGCTGTAGTTTACCGGCGGGAGCAGATGTTGGTAGTTTTCTACATTGGCAGGTAGTGCAGGACCCGACGTACCGAGCTACGCTAGTGGTAATGCCTGGCCAATAAAACCGACTTCGAAGGCGATCGTAGGTTTTATGGTAACCAAGGTGACCAGCAGTCGGATGGTCATGAAGTGCCCTGAGGACTTCGGACCGAAGCGATCGGGGTAGAACGGGAACCCAGCGCTGACCGTCAGGATGGTAAATTTTGCGGTACAGCACCGAGTTGTCCAGCTTAAATTGCGAGAGCTGGCGACGGAGCCTTGCATTAGGTGGACGGGAACTGCCAGTGAGGTAGTCTATAATACGTCGACAGTATGGGTCAGCCAACTGTCGAGAAGGAAAATCGTGCGGGTCGTCCGAAGGCAGCTGGTCCATAGAGGCGAGAGAGGAAACCGCCGTAGACGTGGACTCCGAGGGCGTGTTGTGCAAATTCACGGCTGAAACCCCGAGTGGAGTCGCTGGTAGTGGGCAGCGAGAAAGAGCACCGGCGTCACTATGCTTCCTGCCACACCTGTACACGATCTCAAAATCATATTCTTGGAGGCGTAGAATCCAGCGTCCGAGGCGTCCCGACAAGTTCTTGAGTGTCGAAAGCCAACATAAAGCATGGTGGTTGGTCACAATGGTGAAATGGCGGCCATGCAGGTATGGACGAAATTTCTGTACTGACCAAACGATGGCGAGGCACTCCTGCTCGGTGATCGTGTAGTTCCTCTCGGCTGCGGAGAGGACGCGGCTGGCGTATGCAACGACTCGCTCTCGCGAAGAGTTGTCGCGTTGCAGGAGCACGGCTCCTAAACCGCGGCCGCTAGCGTCTGTGTGCAGGAAGGTCGGTGCATCATCGTGAAAATGAGCAAGTACAGGGTCGGTCGTGAGGGCACTCTTCAACCTGTCGAAAGCTGATTCACATTCCTGAGACCACTGAAAGGGCATACCGGAAGCAAGTAGCTTATGAAGTGGTGCGGCTATGGAGGCAAAGTTTTGTATGAATCGCCGAAAGTAAGAGGCGAGACCAAGGAAACTTCGCAAATCTTTTGGTTTGTCAGGGCGAGGGAAGCGAAGGACTGCAGCAGTTTTATCAGGGTCTGGGCGAATTCCGTCCTTGCTCACAATATGACCGAGTACCTTGATAGATCTGCTGGCGAAATGGCACTTTTTGGTGTTAATTTGAAGACCAGCGCCCGCAAGACAAGTCAGGACCTCGTCCAAGCGTTGCAGATGTTGAGAAAACGTCGATGAAAAGACAACAATGTCATCGAGGTAACATAGGCAAGTCTTCCATTTCAGGCCACGCAGCACGGTGTCAATCATGCGCTCAAAAGTTGCGGGCGCATTGCATAGACCGAACGGCATAACATTGAATTCGTATAGGCCGTCCGGCGTTGCAAACGCAGTTTTTTCTTTATCATCTTCGTGCATGGGGATTTGCCAATAGCCTGAACGCAAGTCGAGGCTCGAAAAGTATTCAGCACCCTGTAAGGAATCTAGGGCGTCGTCGATGCGTGGCATGGGGTATACGTCCTTTCTAGTGATCTTATTGAGTGCTCGGTAATTGACGCAAAATCGTACGGAACCGTCTTTTTTACGCACCAAAACCACTGGAGACGACCAAGGACTGGTTGAGGGTCGGATTATCTCCCGTTGCAGCATATCGTCTACGTTTTCCTCAATGATTTTTCGTTCGGCTAGGGAGACGCGGTACGGACGACGATGCACAATGGATGTTCCGTCAGTCTGAATACGATGTGCTGTAGCAGTTGTCTGACCCAGGCTGGATGAATGAACGTCAAAAGAGTTTGCATGCTTTTGCAACAAATCAAGCAGCTGCTGCTTCTGCAAGTCTGTCAAGTCCTTGTTGATGGCTGCTGTAAAGGCCGAGGAAGCAGCATGATCTCCATGATGGCCTTTAGAGGAGGCAGGGGTAAGAGGCACGACGCACACAGGCTCCAGATCGGCAACGCAGGCGACAGTAGTGCCCCGTGGCCGTAAAATTTTTTCTGGTGTGGTGTTCGTAGCAGCGAGGACAGCTGATCCATCGTTGAAGCGAGCCACACCTGATGCCAGAGCTATGCTTTATTAAGGCAATACGGTGACGGAGTGACCAAAATGTACCAGAGTCGACGTCGTTGCACAAAACTGTCACTAATTGATGTTCGTTTGGTGGTAACTCGATGTCTACTGCAGCGATGAGTCGAAGTGGCCTGTAGGTTTCGTCGTTGAGCAAGTGGTCCGTGTCAGTAAGATGGACGACACGTTGTGCACAGCAAATAGCCGCAGAAGCAGAGGAAAGAAAGTCCCAGCCTAAAATGGGTTCATGGGAGCACGGGGATAGCACAGCAAATTCTATATGATGAAGAATTTCGTCGATTAGTACACGGGCAGTACGGAGAGCGGAAGGGCGAATCATTGTTCCCTGGGCTGTAACCAGTGTCGGTTGTAGGCGCATCGACTCAAGTTCTTCGAGGCGCTGACAGGTTGTCGCAACGTCAGCAACGGTAGCCGGATTCTGGATTGCAAGGGCATTGAATGCGACGGGTCCAATGCCCTTAACAAGCTGGCGTACCTTGTCTGACTCTGTCATTGGGGTGTCAACCCGGCGGCAAAGTGAAAGGACATCCTCGATGTAGGATGTATACGACTCCCCGATGTGCTGTTTCCGAGTCGCAAGAGCTTTCCTTGCGAGAGCTGAACGGACAGCCGGTGTTCCAAAGACATGGCGAAGCTGATCTTTGAAGGCTGACCAGTCGGGGATGTCCATGAAGTGGTTGAGGAACCACGTCTTCGCGACACCCGTGAGGTAGAATGACACGTAAGCGAGTTTGTAGGTGTTATCCCACCGGTGTTATTATGTAGGTGTTATTATGCCCACAATACATACATACATACATACATACATACATACATACATACATACATACATACATACATACATACATACATACATACATACATACATACATACATACATACATACGGTAAAGAGGAAGTACTCCGGCGCAGAGGCAGCAGCATCGAGTGTGCAGCAGCAGCTCGAGCTCGGAATTTGCGGCTGGTTTCCAAACATCAACCTTTCTGCTTAATAAATCTCCTTTATAATTGGTGCAGCCGTGCCGGGTACCGTCCCTTACATCTTCCCGCTACCATCCTGGAACTCTGTTCTCAACGGCTACCTTCTGCTATGCCGGACGCCGATCAGCAGACGCTTCCATTTCTTCCGGCCACCTGTCCAGGCAGTGTTCCTCGGCGGGAGCCTCCAATCTTCAGTTGAACAGATGACAACGACGTTGAAGATTGGCTCTCGACTTTCGAACGTGTGAGCGCTTTAAACAGATGGACGGACGCGGGCAAGTTGACACGCGTGTCGTTCTACCTCGCGGGTGTAGCCAGCCTTTGGCTTAGAAACCACGAGGCAGACGTCCGAACGTGGCCCGCAATTTAAAACGTCGATTGTATCAGTCTTCGATCGACCTGCCGTCCGAAAACTTCGTGCCGAGCAACGTTTACGCACACGCGCACAAGAAACAGGTGAAACCTTCACAAGTTACATAGAAGACGTCGTCGATTTGTGCAGACGCGTGAACGCCGAAATGACGGAAGCTGAAAAATGTAAGCACATATTCAAAGGGATTGATGACGACGCTTTTCAAATGCTCTTGGCGAAAAGCCCGACCACTGTTAACGACGTAATTAGCCTCTGCCAAAGCTACGATGAATTGCGGAAGCAGCGAGCTCTGACAAGACGTCCTCCAGCACACGATTTGGCATCGCTGTCTAGTGTGATCTGTTGTCATGACCAAGCGTCACTAATAGCCGAAATAAAAGCATTTGTCCGCGAAGAAGTTGCACGACAGCTTTCCTTGGTGCCTTTCACACCAGAACCTACCACAACTTTACCATCGTCTCTACGTGACGTCATTCAAGGAGAGGTCGCCGAGGCTTTACCAGCTGCTCGCGAGCCTAATCTTGTGGCTGCTCCTCTCACCTACGCCGCGGCTGCAGCCATGCCAACTCGCAAGGCGCCTGCACCTCCGTTCCAGCCTCGCGCGAGCTATCCCCCAGCTCCAGTTCACAGGACCAGCACTAACACCGCCAACCCGTGGCGCACCCTCGACAATCGCCCGATATGTTGCGCTTGTCGATACCCCGGACACGTCGCAAGGTATTGCCGCCGCCGGACGCATATCACCAATGAAAACCGCCGTGAGCCTTTCTTCCCGCTTGACTCCAACGCGCGATACGGTTCCTCCACTCCATTGCCAGCCCGCTACCAGGACGACCACCGCCCTCGGTCGGCACGTCTTCGCTCGCCCTCTCCACGCCGCCGCTCGTCTTCTCCTTCGCGTCGACGGCCCGCGCCTAACGAGGAGGAAAACTAGACGACGCAGTTTCTGAGGCAAGAACTGCGCAAGTTTCGGTTTGCCCAAGTCCTCATTTGTCACCTACCAAAGTTATTGATGTGTTCATCGAAAATATCCCTACTGTCGCTCTTGTAGATACCGGTGCAGCTGTTTCGGTTATAGATGTTGGATTTTGCCGCTCAATTTATAAGGTTACGACGCCTTTCTCCGGATTATTGCTTCGCACAGCCAGTGCTCAACCTGTTCAACCGACCGCAGTATGTACAGCCCGCGTGACAATTCAGGACGTTCTGTATACGATAGAGTTCGTGGTTGTTTCATTGTGCTCCCAAAATATTATTTTGGGATTGAACGTTTTGTCGCGTCATAACGCCGTAATCGACTGTGCTAGGGCTGAGGTTGAATTTTGCTCACTGGATGACCAAGCCTTCGTCGACACCCAGTCTGCCGCTAAATTCGTCGTTAGCGATGACACCTACATCCCTCTATGCTCTTTTGCGTTCGTGCCAGTTTCATGCAGCGCCATATCTGACGGCACGGTCTTCTTCACACCATCTCCAATATTCGTCGCCCGAAGAGCCCTCCCCCTGCCTTTTGCTGCTCTCGATCTTGTAGAAGGCTCCACCACAATGCCAATTTATATTCATGAGTCGTCGTCTTTATCCCTACTTTGTCACGAGTGCCTTGGCCACGTCGAGACAATCAGTTCTTCCAGAATTATATCCGTTCCTGATGAGGTGCCTTCTACCTCCTTCTGTGAACTGGCTGTCGTCTCAGTGGCTGAATCAACGTCGGCAAACACATTTCAACCATTCATCGCTGCAGATTTGACATCTTCGCAGCGTTCACAACTCCTCACCATTCTTGAGAGCTACCGCCATTCTTTCGACGTTGAACAAACATCTCTCGGCCGTGCCTTAGCAGTAGAACACCACATCGACACTGGGTCCCTCTCACCGCTGCGACAACGACCATATCGCGTGTCCGCTACAGAACGCCGCGTCATTGCTGACCAAGTAGACAACATGCTTCACAGAGGCGTCATTCGACCTTCACAGAGGCCATGGGCGTCTCCAGTGGTCCTCGTCAAAAAGAAAGATGGTTCTATTCGTTTCTGTGTCGATTTCCGGCGATTGAACAAGATCACGCTGAAGGATGTCTATCCACTACCGCGCATTGACGATGCTTTGGACAGTTTGCAGGGTGCCGAGTTCTTTTTCTCGTTAAACTTGTGGTCAGGCTACTGGCAGGTGCCTATGGCGGAGGCCGATCGCCCCAAAACCGCTTTTGTCACGCCGGACGGCTTATATGAATTCACCGTCATGCCCTTCGTACTTTGCAATGCACCTGCAACGTTTGAACGAATGATGGACAACATCATGCGTGGACTAAAATGGAAGATCTGCTTGTGTTACCTCGATGATATTGTGGTCTTTGCCCCTAACTTTGACACACACTTACGTCGCCTTCAGAACGTCCTTACTTGCTTAACTAACGCCGGTTTGCAATTAAACCTCAAAAAATGTCGATTCGCCATGCGTCAACTGAACATTTTGGGCCACGTTGTTTCCAAGGAAGGCATCCTCCCGGATCCCGAGAAATTGCGAGCTGTTACGGCATTTCCTAAACCTGCCACCATAAAAAAACTTCGAAGTTTCATCGGCTTGTGTTCGTATTTCCGGTGATTCGTCCGAAACTTCGCGTCTGTTATATCACCTCTCACGCAACTTCTCAGCAGCTGTAAAGACCACTTATCCTGGTCCCCTGCCTGCGACGAGGCTTTCATCACCTTGCAACGGCTTCTCACGACGCCACCCATTCTACGCCATTTTGATCCTGAAGCTCCCACTGAAATCCACACCGACGCCAGTGGTGTAGGCCTGGGTGCTGTGCTCGCACAGCGTAGACCGGAGCATCAGGAATACGTCGTGGCATACGCTAAACGCACACTTACCAAGGCTGAGAGCAACTACAGCGTCACAGAAAAGGAGTGCTTGGCCATTGTGTGGGCCCTTGGAAAGTTTAGCCCATATCTATATGGTCGTTCTTTTGACGTCGTGACCGACCACCACGCGCTGTGCTGGCTTTCGATGTTAAAAGACCCATCTGGCCGCCTCGCTCGCTGGGCGTTGAAAATTCAAGATTACGACATACGCGTGGTTTATCGGTCAGGACGGAAGCATGCTTGCGCCGACGCCCTTTCCCGTTCCCCCCTGCCCCACAATGCAACAGCTGACTCCGCTTGCGATTCCACATTGTCATCGCTTGACTTTGACACCATTGCTATCGAACAACGCAATGACCCGTGGACTGCGTCTCTCCTCAATCATCTCTCCGACACTTCAGAACTCCCAAAGACGCGAATGCTTCGGCGCCAAGTTCCACACTTCTCGATACGTGACACGCTTCTCTATCGATGCAACTACGCACCAGAGGGACGCAAGTGGCTGCTCGTCGTTCCACGAACCCTGAGGTCGCAAATTTGTTCCTCTTTCCACGCTGACCCACAATGTGGCCACGCAGGAGTCTTCAAGACCTACAAAAGGCTTCGACATCGCTACTACTGGCGTGGTATGTATACCTTCGTCCGCAACTTCGTCCTCTTTTGTACCGAATGTCAGCACCAAAAATCTCCACCACACGCCTCCGCCGGTGAACTGCAGCCTTTACCATGCCCTTCCTGACCCTTCGAACGGGTTGGAATAGATATTTATGGGCCACTTCCATTGACTTCGACTGGCAACAGGTTAATAATAGTTGCTATCGACCACTTAACGCGCTATGCTGAGACCGCTGCTCTTCAAACGGCTACAGCACAGGAGGTTGCACCTTTCCGACTGCGTCATTTTCTGTTGCGTCATGGAGACCCTCAAGAACTCCTCAGTGACCGCAGCTGCGCCCTCTTGTCCGAGGTCATTGAAAAATTGCTCGCTGAGTGTGCTATTGTACATCGCTTATGTACCGCTTACCACCCTCAAACAAATGGGGCTACCGAGCGCTTTAATCGTACTCTCGGTGACATGCTATCTATGTATGTGACGCCTGACCACTCTACCTGGGACTTAGTCCTCCCATTCATTACATACGCCTATAATACGGCAACGCAAGCGACAACAGGCTTCTCGCCTTTTTACCTGCTCTACGGCCGTCACCCCTCCCACACCATTGACACCATTTTGCCCTATCGACCGGACGCGTCCGAGTGCCTACCGATCTTGGACGCCGCCAGACACGCAGAAGAATGCCGCCAGTTAGCTCGTCGCTTTACCAGCGATGACCAAAACAGGCTAAAAGCAATTCATGATGCCCCGACCTCCACTCCCGTTTTTCTTCCGGGTGCTCTTGTATGCCGCGGATCCTTTCGGCAGCACGTGACGACGATTATCGCCCGAGCCTCCGGAGACGTTCCCGACACCTATAAAATCAAACGGCATCTTCGCTTGCCTCTTCAGAGCGGACTGGCAGTCGTATCGCCTGCTAAACCCACTGCTTCTGTACCGCAGGTGGGTTACTTTTCTACACTATGTTAAATCATTCCTTTACTGCAAATCTGCTCTGAACGTTTCGTGCGTATATTTACTAGTGTCTTTTCTTTTTTTCCTTGTCTTTGTGCAATTGCCCTGGTGCAATGGACGAGTTTGTGAACTTCTCCAAGGCTTTGAGTGAAAAAGCGCCGGGTTCCGTTAAGGAGCTAGCTAAGATGTTCGGAAAAATGACAGCAAAGATTCTCGACGCAGTGAAAAGCCTGAGAGCAGATATAAAAAAAGTTGCTGCCTCAAACAGTACAATAGCTGACGAGCTTGCCGCTGTTAAAGAGTCTATGGGATTCATAAATGAGGGCTTTGAAGGTTTTCAAAGCTGAAATCAAGACCCTCCAGCTGGAAATCACCGAGGCTACTAACCGTAGCCTGGGAAGCCCGAAAGAGTGCCAAAGGCTAGAAAGAGAGTTGAGTGAAACCAAGCGAGAAATCATAGCGGTAAAGCAGTACAGTAGACGGAACAACATTGAACTGAAGGAAGTACCATTGAAGGAGGGAGAGGACGTTGCCAATATAGTTCTGAAAGTGGCCACTTTTCTCAAGGTCAAATTTTCCGGGCAAGATGTTGATGCCGCACATAGGGTGCCAACCAAGGGATCCAGGCCGCCCAACATAGTAGTAAAGTTTGTTGCGAGGCATGTACGAGACAGCATTCTGACTGCGGCCAAGAAAAACAAGCTGAATGTAGGATCCCTTGGGTTCCAAGGAAGTGAGCCAGTCTATGTGAACGCCCACCTATGCCCCGAAAATAAGATCCTGCTCGGCAAGAGCATTCAGGCCAAAAAAGAAAAGAACTGAGAATTCGCCTGGTTTGCAGACGACAAAGTATTAATGCAGAAATTGGAAAACTCGAAAGTCGTGCACGTTACATGCGAAGATGACCTGTCCAAAATTGTGTGATTGTTGGCACTTAACAACCCCTAAAAAAGTACCTTGATCATATGCAGGTTCGACAAACGGCGCATGACAACCACAAGCCAAACGATAGTATATCAATTTTTCACAGCAACATTCGTAGCCCAAATAAAAACGTCAACTTGCTTATCGCCTGTCTGTCGCACCACATTACTAACTTCGATGTTATTGGTACATCTGAAACCTAGTTAAAAAAGGCGAGAACATTACGATCCCCGCGGACACGCTCCAGTGTCAAATCCACGTCTTTCCAGATACAGGGGAGGCGGAGTAGCCCTCTTTGTTCAAAATGGTCATACGTACTCACAGCTATCGCCGATCACATTCAGTTTCCCTGAAATTGAATCTTTATTTATCAGACTCGACTGTTCTCTCGTTGTTGGCGTACTTTATCGGCCTCCCAACTCACCCATAGCCGCCTTCTTAGACAAGCTTGAAGTTATCTTTCTTCACTTAGCGAATCACAATGACCAAGTAGTTATCGTTGGGGATACCAACATTAATACCCTTATTACAACTGATAACGAATACACATATCCGCTAGAGTCTTATAATTACTTGATCCTAATTACCGCTCCTACACGACAAATTGCTAAATCTGGAACCTTAATGGACCATATTTTAACAAATGTACCCTCACATGCCAAGGCTGACGTGTATGATGTGCCCATTTCTGATCACCTTCCTATCTCCGTGACTATAAGAGATCTGATCCAACCAAAGCAACAGAAAACAGCACCTTACACTAGAATCGATTATGCTTTATCACGGAACAAGATTTTGTCACTAGACTCCAATTTAATATACAACGACGACGTTAACGTAGAATTCTGTAATTTGATTGACAAGCTTACTAGCATCATAGTCAACAGTAGCAAAACCATATATACTAAGTCTTACCAGGAACCACTGTGCCCATGGATGACTGATCACATCCTGTCCACCCTAAAAGAAAAAGGCTACTGGTATCATAAACGGAAGAAGAATAAACACAATGGGTATTACCTGCGTAATTGCAAAATGATGCGTAATAAATCAGTGTCAGAAATTAGAATACGCAAAAAAGAATATTATAGCCGTATTATACAGCACGCAAATGGTAATACTAAGAAAATATGGGAAATAGTAAAAGAAGTTACTGGCAACAACCCAAAACAGCAGGTTCTTCCCGACTGCATAGACGCAAGTATTGTTGACAGGTTTCATCTATATTTCACGAGCGTCGGCCCTGCCTTAGCAGCCAAATTTGACAATTCGACCGAGTACCGCTTTCACGGACACTCTTTACCCAACACTTTCTGTATGTATAATATTGAATCTAAAGATATTGAAGCTGTTGTATTAAACATGTCTACGAATAAGGCTGCCGGACTAGACCGAATCACGGTGCGGTTTCTTAAGGGAAACATAGATAGCCTGTGCCCTATCTTATGTAATATTATCATTCATTCTCTGCATGCCTCTACGTACCCATGTTCTCTAAAAAAAGCTAGGCTCGCACCAATATACAAAGACGGAGAGCCCACTGACCCATCTAGTTATCGGCCAATATCCGTGCTAAGCGTCGTTAACAATCTATATGAAAAACTTCTTGCAGCCCGAATACACAAATTATTAGATAAATACCACATACTTTGCCCACAACAGCACGGTTTTCGTTCCGAGCACTCAACTTCAACCGCGGCGCTGTGTCTAACACAAGCAATTAACTCCGCCCTAAACAATAACAAACTGGTGGCTGTCGTGTACTTATACCTAAAAAAAGCATTCGACACCGTATATCACTACATACTCTTATGCAAATTAAAGCACTACGGTTTTTGAGGTACATCGTTCGACCTATTCTCAAGTTATTTTTGTGACCGGTACCAGATAGTTCGCATTACAATATATTTTCTTTGCCTCAACGTATAGAAACTGGTGTTCCACAAGGATCCGCCCTTGGGCCCTTATTCTTCTCCGTGTATATAAACGATCTGCCATTATCCTTACATTGCTCCAACGTTCTGATGTACGCTGATGACACAGCTATAATTATTACTGGTAACAATATCGAGGAAGTTGAATCTAAAACAAACTCGGAGTTATCAGGAATTTCCAAATGGTTTTGTGCCAACAAATTAACATAAAATACCAAGAAAATTAAGTATACATTTTTTAATTCTCGTAACAAGACCGTAAATGTTAACTTCATCAATATAGCTATCGACAACCACTCTCTTCTTCATGGAACCTCTTACAAGTACCTTGGCGTTTACTTCATTAACCACTTAAACTGGCTAAACCACATAACGGAAGTTTGCACTAGGTTGGCGTCCGGATGTTATGCTTTACTGCAGGCCCGTAACTACTTCGGTAGAGACATTTTACGAACATTATACTTCGCATTCATCCACTCTCACATTACATACTGCATTGAATCTCGGGGATGGACTTATAAGACTTACCTAGAACCTATTCGAAAATTACAGAAACGATCTCTAAAAACAATAACATACTCTAAGCATGATCATCCGAGTAAACGACTGTTTATTGACATGCAAATTTTACCTTTTGATGCACTGCGTAAAGCAAAGACAGCCTGCTGCGTAAATAATATCATACGGCAACACAACCCTTTTGATGCATCCTTGTTCTATACTACTTTTCGGCGCAGTATAAATGCTGCGTGTGATAACTTCAATCTGCCCCCCAAAAACACCGCGTATGGAGTCCGTCAGTTGCCGTTTGTAGAAGCAAAAATATAGAACAGCTTGCCGCCTGAAATAAAAAAAGCCCAAAATTTTAACATTTCTATAAAAAAACTTTATCTCAGCTTGAATGATGCGAGCTAACTTTGCGATTTTTCGTTTCCTGGCATGTCGCGCTGCAGTCACAAAAACAGCATACGAGCCGGATGGTTATTTGGTGTGTGCAATTTTCAAAATGCGTGCCGCTGTTCTGGATTGTGAATCTTGTTGTGGCCTAGCAACGAATGCTGTATTTGTATTGCATTTGGGAATACGCATACTGGTATTGTTGACTACTTCATATGTCTCTGAGTTGTCTTGTTCATGTTACTATGTACACTTTAGTGATTTGCTTGCGTTGGTGCACCTTTTGACACTATAGCGATTATAGACTTTATTGTCGTTTGGCACAAAGATCGCATTCTAAAAAATGCTTGTAGTAGTACTGTACAACACCCTGTGTTTCTGAGTGTTAGTTTTTTTTTATGTAACAGTAAGCCTGCATCACTGTATACATTTTCTTTTTGAACCCAGGACTATAGCCTTTGGCTATGGGTCCAAGCAGTATGATGATCTTTTGTGTTGTATGATTCAACAAATAAAAAAACCAAAAACCAATTCACGCGACGTTCTTCATGAGCGGAATAAATAAAAACATTAATTAGACATAACCTGTATAATGACAATTAGCATCTTCCTTATCAGGATTGCCTTCAATAGCTCGATACTGATCATGGCCTCTATAATTGGGCCCGAGATTTAATTACTTTTTAAATAAAACCTTATAAACGAAGACAAGACAGCTCAGTGTAATTATCAATAAGCCTCAGCCAATTAGTAAAATCAAGATTAAGGCAGAATTGATACGGTCTTCACTTCAAAGCCGGCCACGCACATAAGTAGACAAACAATTGAAAAACACGCAAAAGGCTAGGTTATCACAAACTTCTCCTTGGCTTCAGCCTTGCATTAATATTGTAAGCTCGCCAAATGTTTCTATATGCAACGAAGCTGCCGCTTGGCGTTCGCTGCATCAAACGCTTGACAGTCACACAGGGACCATCACTGTCCCGAGTTGAGCTCGGGCCTTCTAAGAACCAACGAGTTTGTATCCGAGTTCACTCGTCTATCAGTTTGATTGACAGATGGCCACAGCGAATATCGGGTGTACCCACCACGTTTGCTCTTGCCGAGTTTGCTCTCCGCAGGCAAGCTCGGAGCAAACTCGGCTGCCCAAGAAGCTCCAGCCAACCTGCATTTCACCCATGGTGATTTTAGGGGTGACGCTCTTTAAAGCGGCGCCCGTTCATCCCTCGTAGTCGTAGTCGTACTGTGTAACAAGTGTTACATTTTGACCTGCAAGGTGGTGCTGTTGAGAAATTTCTCCTGTGCTTTGTTGAACAACAAAAAGTTTGTGGCGCACACGTTAACTAAAGGTGAATGCTCCTGTCTGTCTTTTCTCATTAGCAGCCTTTCGCATGTACATTGAGCCCTATCTGACAAGAAAGGGTTGCTACGTTATATTCACTGGGTGTAAGCTCCTTAGTTTTAGAAAGGTTTAGCGAGCGTTAGCCGCAGGGCCATGAATACAATGAACTATTATATGCCATGAACTCGAGGAAGTTAGAGGTGGGAAGTACAGACGAAGCGCAAGCCGTAAGAAAGTAAAAGCCGAATTATCCTGTTTCTCATTTCCCATTATCAGCCTTTGGCATGTAAATTGAGCACTAACTGACAGGAAAAGGTTGCTACTTTATACTCGCGGGGCGTAACCTCCTTGGTTTTAGAAAGGTTTAGCGAGCGTTGGGCCGCAGTCCCATGAATACAGTGAACTAGTATTTACCATGAACTCGTGGTGGTTAGAGGTCTGAAGTAGACCCAAAACACAAGCCGTTTGAAAGTGTGCGTGTGCCCCCTCTCGTTTAGTCCTAGGAATGTCCGCTGGATGGCGGTGCTTCTATATGGGGAGTATATGATGAAAAGAGGCGAGATGGTGGTACTTGGAGTGTTGAATAGATGGACGAATGCACACACAGACAGATGCATGGGTGGACGCATGAACGGACGCAAGAGCGGATGCATGGACGAACGCAGCGACGGACGCACGAACAGACGCACGCATGGACGGGCGGATAGACGCTTGGATGGCCACACAGACGGACGCATGGACAGAAGGAGGCAAGAACGAATGGTTGGATGAATGCTTCGCCCCACTCTCCATCGATCACTCCGTGGATAGGCTGCCAATTTTTTTTTTTTTTGAGACACACCCCATCTGCTCCCTTACCCATTCTGTGCACACACACACACACAAAAAAAACTACTGAAAGACGCATAGGTTGTTGACTCTGGAAGTTCTGAAACCTCCCTTTGACGTTGTAACACAGTAAATTCTGCTGGAACGACTGAAGTCGAACGGCTGCTCTGAAGCACGCTTTCAAAACAAAACTGTTACGTGAAACTTTAGAGGACATTTCCGAACGCGGTTTTCAGTGAACGTCTTAGGAAGATAGTGTGTACGAATATTTATGTGACAGAAAACAAAAAAATATAGAACAGAAGTACAGCGATAAATAAGCCCAATTTCACGAGTTTCCTATTCTACACTAGCGCATATATCCTTATAGAAAAGCCAGGGTAGGGGTAGTTGTTAATTTATGTTTCTGTTGTCCCGTCTCGTTCTCTCTGCGTCACTTTCATTTTCCTGTTGCAATCCATAAGTTTACACCATTTATCCTCAAAATAAATAGGTCTAGAATATAGGGTCGTAAACTGCGATGACGTGTAAAGATATTCAAGTAGAACTTTTTGTTGGACTAGTTGTTGCATATTTGATGGAAGGATAAGGTGTAAACAAGACGGGCATAAGAAGAGACACGGACGAATACCTATAGGCACTAGTTCATGTTTCTTCATGTGTCCATATCGCTTGCGCTATACTTCTTCCATTAGAAGTGTAAAAGCTGTGGGTCTAAGAATTCCACTAAATCAACGAACATTTGTTTACAACACTGAGAAGTGGGTTCATGTTTGAAGACCAGTGAAATGAAAAGTAAAAACTGCATAAATATTCGAAACGGCCAATTCACACTTTCAAACCCAGGCCTGAAAAAAAAGGCCTACTAATATTAGTGTAAGAGCTCGCTTCTGTTCTGTTCTGGTCTAACTGTTTTGCCGTGGAGAAGTTGAGGTCCATATTGCCTCGGCTACACCATATCAATAAGTTATGCAGCGAAAAAAAGAACAATACTCAATGGTACCCAAAAGGAACAATAAAAAACATAATAGCACACTGAAATCAGTTCAAGTATCATGCCAATGCACAGCTTGCTTGCAGCAGTTCACACTGTCAAACTGTTCACGCGCACACCTCCATTTTCTACTGTCAGTATATGCACTAACACATTTCAAATATGCCCCGTCGCGGTGGTCTAGTGGCTAAGCTACTCGGCTGTGACACGCAGGTCGCAGGATCGAATCCCGGCTGCGGTGGCTGCATTTCTAATGGAGGCGGAAAGTTGTAGGCCCGTGTGCTCAGATTTGGGTGCACGTTAAAGAACCCCAGTTGGTCAAAATTTCCGGGGCCCTCCACTACAGCGTCTCTCATAATCATACGGTGCTTTTGGAACGTTAAACCCCACATATCAATCAATCATTTCAAATCTATCAATAACTGGCTTTTTATCACTTCATTTGTTCTTGGCAAGGAGTTTGACTAGGGGTAGTGGAGAGCTCGCTTCCTTGCGTATAATTTGTCGCGTTTCTATAGCAGAATAGGAACAAAATGGTGGTAGAATTCTTCGTCATAATTAGCGTTCTTTTGTCAGGTCTTCAATTTGCCTGATTGCACCGTTGTGCAAGCTTCATATTTTTATTGCGAAAACAATTTTATCGGCACTCTCGAATGCATTTTCCTCCGGCATCGGCGTCACTCACCGTATTTGTATACGTATGTATATATATGAAAATGACAGAAAGAAAAAAAACCAGACATTTGCGTCCTGAATCGAACTTGGAACAGCTCAATCATTAGTGCAAAGCGTTAAACATTAGCCACCAAGTAGCACGTTCTTCATCGTTCAAACAGCAAGCTACTGCTAGTAGGCAGCTCGGGGGGAATTATCGTGTTTTCAGCATTACCAGCAAGCTGGCGCAACGAGCGCGCGTCTCAACATCGCGTGATGGGGCGCGTTCAAATGTCCCACGCGTACTTTTCTCCAATTAGAGGTGGGGAGCGACGCTCCCTCGCGCGCCCTTTTTTGCTTTGGGAGAAGGGGAGGATCGTACGCCTTGACTGGCCTCGGACTTTACCAGGAACGATTCTGTTGTAGTTAACGGGCGCACAGAAGCAATCATTGCAGTCTCCGTTTGAGAAAAGCACGCTTTTCAGACACAGCAAAGTACAACTGAGACGCTTCTTCGCGTGCATCTGTACCTGTGCGTGCGTTTCGTGCGCCATTTGTGCGTGAGAAACGCGGGGCACGTTTCAATATGCTTTCTATTCTGCACATGACCTTCCAATTCGTTGCTATTGCGTTCAATGCTTCGCCTTTGTGGCAAAGCTGTGACTTTTTTCTTTAAGCTGCCACACAATGATGATACTTTTATTTCCAGCACCATATAAACCAATATCTTTCCTAATAACCTGTTGTGCAATATGGAAGTCGTCATTATGAACTGTGATCTTCTGAGCTCTGAAAAATTCTACTTTTTGTGGGGCAGTAGCCTGTTCGATAGGGTATATTATTACTATTTCAAGCGTCCCTCTTTTTAGTTGTTTGTTTGATCTGATGCACCGGTTCCTATTTCAACTGATCTTTCGAAGATGTTTTTTTTATTACAACTCATCCTAGTTTAGGGTAGTATACTGGATATAGTACTTATTCTTCACCAATTTATTTTTTCCTGTTCTGTTTCACTCTTTCTCTTTTTCTACAACATGTGCCTATTCGTTTTCTGCTCGCATATCCCGGAGGTAAATACGTATTTCTCGTTTATAGCTCACGTAAAATGTAAATACATAGCTCTAAATAGGTATTGGCAGCCGAGAAGCCTAAGGCATTTCGTCTTGGACGTTCTCACCCAGCCTGAAAACAACGCCTTACGAGGGAGAGAATTTAGCTACTCATAAGTGGATCAGGTGGAAGCGCTTTGTGTAGTGAGCTGAGCCTGACTAGACAGTTGAAGTGTGCAGATAGAATAAGGACAAAGGCCTAGCTATGACGGTAGCAAAGCAGGTCTTGCGGAGAGGAGGACAAGCTGATAATCAACCTGGGAAAGCTGAGGGTCTCTGTTTTGGAGTGTTGAGCTACAACTAAGTTTGCTACCTCCGCCTTCATCACCTTGAGTGTGTTGAAGCTTCGCATATATTTTCCCCGTTGTCATAGTGCCATAGTTTTATGTTGCCCGGTGCAGGATGTTGGTATGTCAATAACGACTGCCAGTAGGATATCATCAAAATTTCTAGGTCGTGAAAGAGGCTTCAGACACACCGGATGCAATAATTCATCTGATACTTTGGCACTAAAGTCGAATCATCTGTTTGTTTGTTTTTGTCGAAGTAGATCATATCCTAGAGATACTGAACAACTGTCAAAAATAAACTAAAGTTTATGTGGCTGTCAAAGAACGCGTGTTTCTACAGTGAAAGCTCAATGGCACATTTGAAGGGCTTGCTTGTTTTATTGACAAAAGAAACCAGTCAGCATCTCTATAGCTGTAATACAACTTCGCTTCGCTTCATGTAAATACAAAGTCTGCATAAAGCAACAATATATTGTGCCTTGCGACGTGTGTAGCATACGACGACCGTTAAGAGGAGCGAACATCCTGGGTTTGCACTCTTCTTCGGTTTGGGGATCCATTTACGTTTCGCGTGAACTGGATGGCTGATGCGGTTGCTTTATTGATTGGGTTCGTTTCCAACACCATGGTATCATTTTTTGTCTCCTGTTGATGCCGTGCAAGATGTGCTCGACATTTATGGGCGAGACGATTGCGTGTCTAAAATAACGTGTTTTGTTATCGACACGGACATAAACATTGCCAGCACGGTTCTTTTGACACCGAATGTCACGCGAAAAAAAAATTGAGTTCAGTCTGCACACTAAACCATAGGACTCGTCCTTTCTCTAGGGTCATCAACGCCGTTTGCATTCGTTTATTACGAGAAATTCATTGCATCATTCGGCTTTCAGTGAAATGCGGAGAAGATAGTAAATATAAAAAAGCGTTATAAAAAGTGTGATGCCACCATTGTTCTGTTATAAGATGTTGAACTCACGGTGTGGGCAACATGATGTAGTCTTTCTGTCTTCATATTCAGCCCTTCGAATGACCTGGTTGCAAATTTTATTACACGCTAGTGTTTAATACTTGTCAACCCTTTCTAATTTTCATTAACAGATCAAGATGTCTGATCTTTTGCGTAGATTGCAAATTTGCGGTGCAATGCTTTCTTGATAAGATTAACCTGAGAAAGGCACCAAGAAGTTGAAAACAGTAGGATAAAGCACGACTAAATCAACACAATTCCTATCATGCTCTTGTCAGCTGAACTATGGACTTGCATTTTCTCTGAACAATAAAAACGAAGATTGAAAAGGGCACATGAAAATCAAGAGATAGCCCATAACAACGCATTTGTTATTTAAGTACTCATTCATGACTCGGAATTCAACACGACTCGCCATGACAGAAGGCCGCACTCTACTGTCGCTGGCACTTTTTAGTCGTATTTACCGAATCCGGGCTATATACTGTGCCATCGTAGTGGCCAGAAGCCGAAAATGCGAAGTACATGGGTGCGAAAAACTGCCCAAGTTTTGTGCAGCTTTCATGGCTTCAGTGAACGGAAACGCTTCATAACTACCACATTCTATTAACAGAGCACACTTCACCGACTAAAACGAGGGCGGTCCAAATATTGCAAATGAATTCTGTCGATACCATTGCGGTGAAACAAGTTTTTGAAAGAAAAAAAAGGACACCCATCCGTCTGTATTAAAATGCTAGAAAGGAATCTATATTTACTGCTCAGAAAAAAAATAAAGATCTTAGTCGACGAAAAACTTACACTGCAGTTTGGTGTCACGCCTTTTTTAGGCTATCGCTTCACCAGGTAAATGAACAATAGGTGGGAAGTCCGCAACTACGAGGATATTTATTTGACAACTCCTTGCACACAGGCAGCAAAAATGTTAGCGACGACTGGAAGACCCCCTACGTTTCATAGAAACCCCAGACATTTGTGCTACTCGTCAGCCACCCTACCTCCTCTTCAAGCTGCAATTTTGTAACCATTTGTCGCCAGCGTATCTCCAATATCCCTCTTTTTTCTTTAGAATGTTGTAATTTTTGGAGCGATATCCCTGAATAGGTTTCTTTCACACTTTCAGTGCAACAATCTTGATGTCCTGGAAAGTGGTTGTGCTAGTTGCTTTGAGGATATTTGCAAAGTATCAGCACACACACTTCTGAAACAAACCGTTATGGTCGTAGGTGCTCATGTCTTAAGTACGAAACAATTCTTTGAATCCTGCAAGCACTTTTTGCGTCTATCTGCTCATTGATGATTCTATTTATCTAGCGCGTCTGTCACTACTAACTGTTTTTCGTTATATTTTCCACGATTCCTGGGACGCTCCCTGCGTCCCGCCTTGTGGCGATGGCAGCGGCGACTTCTACAGGCCCACGTGGTCAAATGGTAGCGACCTCAATCTCTTCTGTGGCTCAAGGCTCATGGTCCATCACCAGCGACGGCTCAAGAGATGCTCCTGCTCTCGTGCCCATGGACGAAGAACGAACTGCTGGCCCGTCTAGCTACAGCTCAACATTTGTAAGCTCCGCAAGGAAACGAGGCTCTTGGTGCAGCTCCAGTGAAGACACGGACATCTACTCAGTCGACGGCGACGACTCATCAGATGGCAGCTTCGTGTCTGTGATGAGCCGCAAGGCCAAAAGGAGGCTCATCAAGACGTCATCACCAGCAAGCACGTCAACCGTGAAGGCAAGGAGTGAACGCTGGCCGCATACCATTCTCTTCATGCCCGTGGATCCTTCCGCCAGCCTTCGAAAATTGAACAGGCAAGCCATTTCCAATGTTCTTGAGGGAATAGCACAGAATGAAATCAAAGAGGTCCGGCTAAACACACGTAAGAACGTTTTAGCCATTGACACAACACATGCAGATACGCTGGAGAAGCTTCGAATGATGACAGAGTTTGGAGATGTCAAAGTACGAGCGGTCGTACCGATGACTGGAACCTGCACTGCAGGTGTCATTTACAACATTGACTTGGCAATCCCAAACAAGGATCTACCCATTCTGATAAAACCAGCGTACGAAGGAGTGGTCATTAAGCATATAGGCCGCCTCGGGAACAGCCGCTGCGTTAAGATGGTCGTTGAGGGCGACTCAATCCCTACGCACGTCAAGGTAGGACATTTCCGGCATGTGGTACGGCTGTTTGTCCCAAAGCCGCTTCAGTGCCACAAGTGCTTCAAGATCGGTCATGTCAAGGGCGTCTGTGCGAACTCCACCGTATGCCCCCGGTGCGCGGAGGCGCACACGGTAGACACCTGTTGTGCAAAAACTTATAGGTGCGGCAATTGTCGAGGTACGCATGAGGCCACGTCTAAGGAATGCCCAAGACTCAGAAAAGAAATGGGTATCCTGAAAGAAATGGTCAGGGATAACTCCACCCATAGAGAAGCTTCACAGAAAATCCGGCGTCGACGTCGCCACTGACGGAAGCGCTCCAGTCATGGTAATATTCATGCACCACTTCGGTCTACACCACCATCAACATCCAGTAAAAAGCCAGAGAGTACAAGAATACCTCCACCGGCGAAGCCTCTCTCCCCTGAAGACTGGCCGGTGCTTGCGAACGCACGGTCTTCCGAGCAGCCTTCCCGCTCTCTGTTCCCAGTGAAAGCCAATGCTGCTGATGACGAGGCTCCAAAAGCAGATCGTCAAATTATTCCTATGCTGCAATTCATTGTGAGTGTCATCAGAAGTCTTCTGACAAGCGTCGATACGCCAACTGCTAGGAGCGGCCTACAGGTGCTGGACGCGTTGAGTCCGGTCCTTGCAAGCCTCCAGTAAAGCCATGGCCGACAATCACAAGTCGTTCCGTCAGGAGGTCAGAGAAGCGTCGATCTTTCAGTGGAACGCAAGAGGTCTGAGATCTCGCATATCTGATTTTCGCCAGTTTGTTCATCTGTACCGATTTCCTATCAAGATTATATGTGAACCGAAATTATTGCATCAATCAGATTATCCGGCTACGAGTCATTTTACTCTTCAAGTGACATCGAAAGTAGCAAGGTTGTTATATTTATTCGCCGGGAGCTTACTTACGTCGTCCAGCCAGTGCAACCTCACGACGGCAATCAGTATGTGTGCTTGTCTGTTAAAAAAGAAAAAGTGACATTCGCACTTCTAGGCGTGTATATATCCCCGTCAGGTCATTTCGACGCCAACAAACTAGACGGCATATTAAGGGCACATCCGGGTCCGTGGGTTATCACCGTGGATTTCAATGCGCATTATCCCATCTGGGGAAGCTCAAGGCTTAATTCAACGGGACGACGCCTAGCATCATTGGTTTCCAGCCATGGTCTCGTCCTTCTGAATGACGCCAGTCCTACGTTTTTACGAGGCACTACATATAGCAGCTGCCTTGATTTGTCCTTTGTTTCACGCCGATTTGCTACACGGGTAAAGTGGTTTTTCGACATTGAAACACACGGAAGCGACCACATCCCCACTTACCTGAAGATCAAAAGTATTTCGAACACGTACTCCTCTACCACAACACAACGAATAGATTGGAGTGTGTTCAAAACTCAACTTGAGGATGCTTGTGAAGAAGGCCTGTCCAATGGTCTTCAGCAAGCTATTAAGGAAACTTCACATGCAACTATGCGCACAATAATACGCTCTTCGAAGTACTCTGAATATGACCTCGAGCTGGAGCGACTTCGTGCGATGCGCCGTCGTGCCGAAAGACGATACCGACGCACCAATTCCACAGACGATCTACGGACAGCCCGGCGCATCCAAAAGAAGATACAACGGCGCCTTGACAAATTAGACACCCAACGATGGAGGAAATTTTGTGCGTCGCTAGATCCTCATAAACCACTGTCTCAGATATGGAGAATTGTGCGAGGCCTACGTTCTGTTCCAGAGCAGCGTTTTCCCTTCAAAGCCCTTGCACTTTTTCATCGCCGGCATGAAACTGAGGTAGCAGAAGATTTCTGC
Organism: Rhipicephalus microplus; assembly: GCF_043290135.1. Lineage (NCBI taxonomy): Eukaryota > Metazoa > Arthropoda > Arachnida > Ixodida > Ixodidae > Rhipicephalus > Rhipicephalus microplus. The sequence goes on from NC_134704.1 coordinate 110,409,234, forward strand.
GCTATGACCGTGGGCCAGACAGCGTACACAAGCCTACATACAGCGAATCAAATACCTCACTCACGGGACTCACGCATGGATCTACCGTTTACATCACAAGAGCTCAATGCGGCGCTCGTCTTATGTAATAAGTCGTCGTCAACTGGCCCGGATGACATATCATACAAGATGCTGTGCAACCTTGGTAAACGGGCACGAGAAGCACTCCTTAACGATTCTGGCATCAACGATTTCAACGATTTCTGGCAAGCTGGCGTCGTTCCGCAAGATTGGAAGATTAGCCGCTTGGTACCGATCCTTAAGCCTGGCAAATCTCCCCTGGACATTGCCTCTTACCGACCGATCGCACTCTCAAGTTGCGTAGTAAAGGTAAAGGAGAGAATGATCTTGGCCAGGCTTGAATGGTACCTTGAATACTATGAGATATATCCGAACGCCATGGCTGGTTTTCGCCATCACCGATGTTCGATCGACAATGTTATAGATCTCGTCACATATGTCCAGCAACAAAAGGCAGGTAAATGACTATCTGCAGCCATGTTCCTTGACGTAAAAGGAGCATACGACAACGTTCTACATGACGCCATCCTCGAAGCCATTGAGTCAGTGGGCCTAGGCGGGCAACTGTATTGTTGGACACGCAGCTATTTACAAGGGCGGACCTTGTTTGTGAACACTGCAGATGGTCCAACTTCCCAACACCCAACGCATCGTGGAGTCCCGCAAGGTGGCGTCTTGAGTCCAACCCTCTTCAACCTCGTTCTCATTGGTCTTGTAGAACGATTACCAAGTGTGGTCAAGTTATCCATGTACGCTGACGACATCTGCGTCTGGACATCTGGCGTGACAAGGCCTCAGGTACGCGCAAGACTTCAGAAAGCTGTGACGTTGGTATCAGTGTACCTCAAGGACCAGGGTCTGAAAATCTCGCCAGCGAAATGTGCATTGATTGCTTTTAGTCGAAAGCCAATGAGACCATACGCTATATCAATCGATGGTCAAGTCATACCATATGTCAGGACGCACAGATTTCTAGGCGTATTCATTGATAGAGACCTCTGCTGGGGCCCACATGTGGCCCACTTGAAGAAGTGGCTGACAGAAATTGCTAATTCATTCAAATATCTCGAAGGAAAAACCTGGGGGACTTCAGTACATGCAATGATGCAATTGTACAAGACGCTTTTTCTTGGCTATTTGCGCTACAGTTTGCCTGTGTGGACCAACACCTGTAGAACCAACATTTGAACCCTCGAAAGCATCCAGGCCATGGCTCTGCGAGTTTGTCTGGGGCTACCGCGATGTTCATCATCAGCTGAGACAATCGAGATTGCTAATGACTACCCGCTAAAGACGCATATCATGATGGAAGTGCTCAGAGCACACGTGAGGCATCTTACTCGTGCCCCTGCCCATCATCTAGCTAGCTTCACTGCCAGAAGCCCGACCTCGTGCCTCATTTTGCCAGACAGTCTTGTCATATCGCACACGCATTCCTGCGGGATATACAACTCCATCGAGGATTTCAACTCCCCCATGGTGTATGACCTGTGCACATGTTGAACTCACGGTTCCAGGCATAGGGTCAAAAGCCCGGCTCTCGTCTCCAGCGCTAAAGCAGCTTTCTCTTCTCTTGTTATATGAGAAATACAGTGACCATACTCATCTATATACTGACGCTTCAACTAAAGTGGATGGGTCTGCAGGGTCGGTGATCTTTCCTGCAACAGCGACAACGGTGAAGTTTCGTTTGTCCCACCAGACATCATCGACAGCTGCGGAACTTGCTGCTCTACGTAGCGCAATTCAAGTCATTAAACACCAAGAAGCCAAGAAATGGAGCGTGTTCACGGACTCTAAGGCAGCACTACAGTGTTTGACATTCGCCTTACGCCGGGGACCTCATGAACAACTAGTGCTGGAAATTAGAGAGCTGCCTCACCACCTCTTCGACGAAGGACACAGAATCACGTTTCAGTGGCTTCCAAGTCACTGCGGCATATTGGGCAACGAACATGCCGATGCAGCTGCCCGATCAGCACACGAAGATGGTGATGAAAAATCTATACCATTTTCAAGGACTGATGCTGCAATGACCGTCCGAAAAATCGCTAATGCAGAATTAAAATCCCCGTGGAACACCGAGTACTTACGGCACACGCGACTGCGTAGACTGGACACGTCTCGTCGACTCCGACCTCCGTCTGGACTCTCCCGACTCGAGACAACGGTGCTTTGCTGACTATGGCTTGGTGTCGCCTTCACCAAAGCTTTCGCCTTCCGAATCGGCATGGGAGACAGTGCTGCTTGCGGTCATTGCGGCAGCGATGAAACTATAGAGCACGTTCTCTGTCACTGCCCTCGTTACAGCGTACAAAGACGGCAAGTAGCTGCTGCGTTAGCTCGCCTTGACGACAGACCTTTGTCTGAACAATCAGGGCTGGAAAGACATGATTTGTTAGCTCACAGAAAATCAGTAAAGGCCCTACTGAACTTTTTGCGTGGCAGCAGCCTATTGTATAGACTGTAGCACCCCAGCTCCCCCCCCCCTTTTTTTTTCTTTCGCGCGCGTCTATTTCCCTCTTCGCTTTCTTTCCAATCTTTCTTTCCCAATCCCCCTTCCCCTAGCGCAGGGTAGCAAACCAGATGCTCGATTTTCTGGTTAACATCCCTGCCTTTCCCTCCTTTTATTCTCTCTCTCTCTCTATTTATCTAGCCGCGTTCGTCCGGATGCTCTCGTGGTCACCGCCTGAACTTGGCAATTAGTATGTGAGAGTAAGATGGTATGAGGAATATGATGCGTTGCTCACGACATGAATAATGTACGAATCATGTCACGTACGTCATCAAACACTTGATGTCAGACCATGGCACATACCCAAATGCGGGTATTTGCCACTGGTATGCGGATATATTCCACTACTGGTATGCGGGCATATTTCACTGGTGATTGACACGTAGTACCACCCAGGAACGGCAAAAACACCCATTGGCAGTTTTAATGCCTGATTGTCGGGAAAAAGTGAAAATTGGCAGCGTTGAACGACAACACTTTATAACTGTCAGGGTTCTAGCAGGAACTAAACCCCGGCGTTCCACCTGGCAGTCAAGTATTCTACCACAGAACCACGCCAGGTGTCGGAACTACAATTCAAACAGACCATAATATTCGTGAAACATCAATCCTGGTTGCAGTTCTGGCTATCCAATTTTTTAAACATGATATATTTACTTCTGTTATACAGCTTTGGTGTTAGGTTATCGTCATTTGTACCTCGGTGGCACCCGCTGAGGTTCATTTATGTAGCACCGTTCAGGGCTACCATCCTCGCGAGTGCCAGCGCTTCGTATCAGCTGATCGGTTCTGGCGTTGCCAATATTCGTGGTTTTGTTGGCACCACTGCGCAAGTGCAAACATTCAGTTATATAAACATCTGCAACTGTTCAACATATGTCCGAGCATGCAAAATTTGTGGATATGTTAGGCATCATTTCATAATGGGTCACTCGAAAAAAATTATGACTCAGTCACCTTCCCTCCGTATTTTTTGCACAACGTTCATTCCCAAAGTACGTGGGATCTGCCAAATTTTTAAATGAACTTTTTGTGCACTTTACACCTAATTGGACATCCGAGGCAAACATAAATAAGTTATTTTATATTTACAAGTTCCTAACTGTGTTGTTGTAGTGCTTTTCTTCATTCTTGCTGGTAGATGTTCCTCAAAGCTTGTGGAATGCAAAATTGACAACCCTGCAATGATTTATTTCCAAAAGCGCAGCTAGTCTAACTTGATGTAGATCTGATTGCAGTACCCATTTTTCAATCTTCTTCGTACAGAAAGTCTGCTTCTGTGAAAAAAAGCTGTTCATGATTCTCAAAGGAGCAAAGTTAGACTGATGCAGGCGTTACAGGCATCCCCAAGACCCTATAGGCGGCTTCAGTACCGTTATTTCGAGTGTATGTACAATTGACTTTCTTTAACATCTCTGCCATAAAGAATTGGTGTTTGTAGGCCGTGTGTTCTGTTTATTGCAGGGCATCAGAGAGTTCACATGAAAGTGAAAAGTATTCTCTTTCTCTGAGATGGTGGTACTTAAATTAAAAAAAAAGTGAAACACATATGTCCCACTCTTTCTACCACAAACTTTCACAATAGAAAACCCAAACTTGGTAGTTAATAAAAAAAAGTAATACAAATATCAATGCCTTTCTCTATAGTTGTCTTGCGATGCTGACGTCTTTAGTCCCCATAATGAATAAGCTGCATAGCTTACTGAAAATCTAGTTTGCGAACAGTTCTTTTTTTTTAGTGATTGTGTTGTAGCTTGCACATAGCTACATAACTCAGTCACAAGGGCAATGACTGAATTTCATACACATCAACAGAAAGGTGTTAACTGCAGACACTTTTTTCCTTTGTATCAGTCGCCAATGTTTATTTGTCTCTTCAGTATATAAGCACGAAGAGCTGAAGTTCCTTTGTTAGTATGACCACCGAAGTAAAATAAAATTTTCCGTCTTCTAATCAATAGTGTGCTGAAAGCGCGATTAGCTGGCACTAATTATATGCCACTATGCATTCCGCATTCATCTCGAGCCAAGCACAAATAACTTGCCAAAGTTTTCATACTAATCACCTTCAATAACAGAAGTAATAGGAATGTTACTATTACAGAGGTTTGATGTGGTCGTGGTTTAACCGTGACGTGATAATGGAAGACGCTGTAGCGGAGCGCTCCGGAAATCCCGACCATCTGGTGTTCGTTGCTGTGCAAAGGCATGCCAGAATACGTGGGCCATCAGCATTTCGCCTCCATGCAAATGCGACTGCCAGGGCCTGAATCAAGTCCACCACCTTTGAAAGAGCCACCAAGCACAATATCCATTGCTCCACTGCGGCGCACAAAATAACTGCACATATAAGTCTACTGTTTCCCGTAATACGAATGCTGAGCGAAATTGTAGAGCGCCTCAAAAATAACGCTGATTAGTTTTTATTCGCTTTGCCGACACTCCCGCTAAATAAAAAAAATACATTCACCGTCACTATTCTTGCCATTCTCCTCAGTATAGTCCCGAGGAACATTTAAAAGACGAACATTTAATTCACTCTCTGAAGGTGCTCGACTGGAAGTAACGGCAAGCAGTTGGTGGTGTGATTTCCGCTGTTAATGCTCCTTCTGCAAGAGTCTTTGTTTAAGCCCGACTTGTCAGGGATTCATTACCGGGGCTCGAGTCCTGCGTTTCCTCCCATTTTCGAGTCTTTCGAACTTTTTGGAATCTCCAACGGCTTTCACCGCACTCACAAAGTTTCTGTGCCACTCCGCTTTTTAGTTTTTAACTACTCAATTGAGCTCTGATTCACCCAATTTGACTCACCCAGGTGAACCCTCATGAAATATTTATCTGTTTCACCCTTCGAGCTCCACGTTTTCTTTGTTATAAAAAGCTTGTAGAAGTACCCTAGCCTTAAATGAAGCCCTTTTTCGCCCACTGCTACTTTAGTGGAGAAACAAGTACTTAAGCATTGCTCCACTGAAGTTTAAGTAGATAATCTGCAATATTTCCACTGGCTTTTACAGCCATTTTGCCGTACTAAAACATGCCAGCCACATTGCTCTTGTAAGCAGAGAGCGAACAGGAGGATCTAAAGAAAATAGCGCACAAACTTCCTTCAAGAAGCCCTTCAAGAAGTGAAATGCCGATGCGGTAAAAAAAAAAAAGCTTTCTTGGGCGCATAGGCACGCTGCCAACGAAAACAAAGAGTACAAGCTGATGTTTTTTGTGTGGTTGTGCGTGAGCATTCGCTGCCGTGTCAAAGAGCTCAGCTTCAGTCATTGCTTTTGTTCACTTTGTGAACCCTTCGATTCTGGTCACGCTCTGTATTTATGCTACTCGTTAGGCGAGAGAAGTATGCGCTGCCATTGCTTCGTTTCTGTATCTGCCTCAGCCCTTCCTTCTATTTGTAAGAATGTCGAACATAAGCTGCCTTCAAGTTATCCAGTGTCGGCAATGCCAGGAGCTCATTCTTGGGCCGTCGTGCAAAAAAGCGTGAGCCTACATGTTCTTCGTGATGATGTGGGACGACGAATGCCGCCAACATACGAACCACATCCCTAAATTTGCCTTCGTAGAAAGTACTTTTTCGAACATGAAGGTATTCGCTGAATGCAATGAATGGCCATAAGAAAGAGAACATTCTTCAAGCTGCTTTTAAACTTACTGCATTTTATGAATCAGTAGTGCTTGAAACAAGGTGAGTAAAGTAACGGTGGTATACGCCATTGCTGCCCCGTTTGTAGGAAAGTCAACGTTTGCATCTATTTTTTGTTTACTGGGCCAATCTGCAACCCACATACTTCATTCTGCATAACTAGTCAAGATTTACTTCGGAAAAATAAATCGCTTGAAACAAAACATGACCCAAGCCATGAATAGAAAAAATTGCGGCAGTAACGGTAGCACTACACAAACATTACCAGAAGGCATACACACCAAATAAGTGAGAAACGATTTGAGATGTATGTTTCAAGAATGCTGCTAGGTTCTTTAAAATTTTAACTTTGAGTTCACATCGTTGGACCACTGGTTGTGGAGTGGAAGGTGGCGTTGCAAGCCCACCATTCCTTTCAATAAGTCTGTTCTGTCACGCAATTGGTTTGAAAAACATAATGTTTCTTTGAATGTAGCGAATGCTGGTAGCACTACAAAATATGGTCTGAAGTATTTTGTTTAGATATTGATCAGACTGACACCGAATAAACCCGCAGGCATCGTAAAAGCAACATTGTGTTCATTTCACCTACTACCAAGAACCCAGAAGATACGGCTTGAGCCCGTTTGGTCAGTATGAGGCTCATCTACCCCAAAAAGGAAAAAAAAAAGTCGGAACGCTGAGTGTCATCGCATATATTATTTTTTTTCTAACTGCACTCAAAACCCGGACCCTTGTTCATATCTATATTCTTTACTGTATAATTCTTTTCTCTACTTGTCATGTATGTGCGCCCGGAGGCATTGGATCCACGTGCATGGCAGTAATGAGACATGTCTGGAACCAAGAAAAGAAAACACCTATCCTCTCTACCTTATTGCGGGTAACTAAGCGTGAACTTGGGCAGCGATAGATGAGTGGTTCACTCAACCAAACATCAAAGGTCATATGCGTATGACTCAACACTTCCGTTGCGAGGCGTTCGCTCTTATTCCCTCAAAACGCCATTTCCACAGAGGCGTCACAGAGGTTCCATTTGCTGGCGCGTTTGTCAACTGCCGCTCTTTTCGTCCGTTTCGTATTGGTGAGTGTATTGAGGAAATATATTTCTTCATATATACATATCTGCGAAGAATTGAGCACTGGGGTAATTAAGATATTGACGAGGCGATTACGAAATCGGACCATCCACTCTTGATTGAGCCGGCATCGGAAGATTCCATTATTGCTAGTATATGTCGTATCTGAAGATCACCATATGTAAAGATTACATTTAAATGTGAATCACTCCAATTTCACGTAAATGTGAGCCACTTCTGAAACGCACTTCACCCTTTTGTACCGAAACCGCTTCAGTGCTGGAAGTGCATGAAGGTCACTTAGATGGTATGTGCACATACTCTAACCATCTGTTCTCGATGCACTGGGCACCAAAACACAAACACGTTCCCGGCACGATACTGAAGTGCTCAAATTGCAATAGGCCACAAGATGCCTCTTCCAAGGACTGTTCTTTTATTCGAAGGGCGCTGACAATACCAAAAAGCAAAACGGGTAGAGACGCCATCTCACACCGAGACGTAGCTGCGTCCATTACACGAATGATGGTCCCGTCGCCAGCGCTGCACCAAAGCCTCCAAAACCTCATCGCCTCGTGAAGCACGTTTAAAACCACCTCCACCTTTTTTACTCGGGATAAGGACTGTCGCTTCTAAGAAGAAGCGACAGTCCTCTGCTAGCAGTAGAGCTGACGCTTCATTCATACTACCCAGTCCTAACGCAGCCACCTCAAATGACAGTGACGCCTCCACCAGCAACGCAGGTGACGATTGGTCCAAACATCCACACATACATGCGCCTGGTGAGAGGCATCACACTTCTAGAGTGAGGGACACTTCATCGGTGCCTCATAACCTGAGGGACGAAAACGAACAAGTTATTGGCATGTTCAGCACCCTGGTGAGTGCTATGTGCGTGCTGCTGAGCGAGATGTTGAAACCGGCCGCTCAAAGCCTGTTGCAACTGTTTGACACCATCACTCCAGTCCTCGTAAGCCTTCGGATGTCTGCTGCTTGAGGACGCAAGCGGCACCTTCATAGCTTCACCATCGATAAGTTTTTGGGTGCATGGAAATGCGCATACACGTTATGTAATGCGATAATTGTGCTCATTTATTTAAACTCGGGTGACTCAGAGTCTATGATATTAAGCCCAAAACTTCTGTTATGTCGATGGCATCGGTGACTTTTCTCTTATTTTTTCACTCTTAAGTTTTCTTCCCTTTTAGCAGTGCAGGGTAGCCTACCGGGCTCAGCCATGGTTAACCTCCGTGCCTTTCTTTCATCTTTATACTTGTACACGCTGCAGTGAAATTACTGTCAGTCTCTCCTTTTTTATTTTCCCTCTCTTCTCTCTTTGTCATCTTTCTTGCCCATCCCCAATCCCTCAGTGCAGGGTAGCCAACCGGATGTCTTTCTGGTTTTACCTCCCTACCTTCTCCCTTTTGTTGCTTCCTTCCTTATTTTCTCTATCTCTCTCTGTGTCTTCTTTAGGCCCTAAAGTTGCGAACATGTAAAGGCCTAGAAAAAACTATATCGCATACGTTGATGAAGATTTCATTGGTCACCACATATTGGCATTAACTGGGAGGGGCCTATAGCACGTGCATGCTGAAAAACGTCACCTATTTCAATGTTGCAGCTCATCTTTCACGAGTTTGGGCCTGAGAGCATTGTAAGACTTCTCAAGAGGTATTTAGCAGTGATTTAACACACTAATTTAATGCACATGGGTATCGCAACACTCAGCGTCACCAAATAAACTCACGCTCTTAAAACATGTGTAGTTCGAAAATTGTTACATTCCCTCAGTTTTTAATTGTGGGTGTATGTTCGTGCGTGTGCGTGTTTGTACGTACGTGCGAATGTGTGTGTGTGTGTGTGTGTGTGTGCGTGTGTGCGTGCGTGCGTGCGTGCGTGAGCGTTGGACTATGTACGGCAGCACGTCACCGAATACGCCAGTTCACCAACCTTGTGAGCGAGAGTTCTAAGAACTTTCTTTCACACGGAACCATATGCGAAGGAGAACGGCTATTTGGGCTAGTTGGTTTGAATTTGGTTGGTTGAAGTTGGTTTGTCAGAAGCGAAGGCCCTATCAGCGGATTTTGAGTCCGCATAAATATCAGGCCTTTGTGAATCAAGAAGAGCTAGTGCAATGGCCATCTGTTCTGCTTTCTAAGAATAAGTGGTTTGAATCGACGCTGAGGATAAAATCTAAACCTTAGTACTTAATATTTAACTGAAGGCTCTAGGTAAGGCACCTTCAGGAGGTATAGCTGAATATTGTAAGTGGCATCCGAGAAGCGCATGTTCTTTATTCTTTATTCAAAGGTTACCCCGGATTGCCCAAAGGCGTTAAAGCAGGGGGCTTACAGAAACGACATAAACAATTTTTCATTCTTACAACACACTTTCATGGCAGACAATCCACTCCCCTCTTTAACAGTTCTAACAAAAAATGAATTCGCGAACAAGTTCGTCCTGGTGCGTAATTCTCTTATTTTAAAAACATGGTCAGTTCTAGATGAACGGTAATGAGGTTCCTTAAAGTATTTTTCTTTAAAAATTCCTGTTTTATCATTCTATATCTGAAAAAAGAACTTCAGTCGCAGCTTTTGCCGATGCGAGGAGAGCAGTTTTCCCACCCAAGCTCATTTTTCACCTGACTGTAGCATGTAGCTTTCGAGTCAAAAAGAGGACGAAAATAATTTGCTTCAGCAGTGGGCGATGAGCCTAACGGTATTATAGGGGAAGTTGATAGGCCTGGTGAGCACTAATTTGTACTCGCTTTTGCCGTTAAATGTTCATGCATAGCAGCTCAGCAGCCCGATTTTCATGCTTTATAGATTTCATGCTTCGTTTTTCGCGTTGCTCTTCAGTGCCCAACGTCTGCCAGTAAAGCGTTCTCAGGAGCCACAGTAATTAGCGCATCACTGGGAATATATCAGACACGGCACTACAACTTGTGCTTGTTGCTGCAGGGTTTTTCAACAGCGTAAGCCTAGTTATGGCAAGCAAATTTCGAAAACAGTGACTTAACGATAAGTAGTCGCAAAGCGTGCTGTTTCTTAGCTTTTGTTTCGCGAAAAGAAATAAACACTGGGCGGAGAAAAGGCTGTGCGTCTTCTTCTTCTTTGCCCCACTTTAATTAGATATATGTTCGCCCATAGGTGCTGCAAGTTGAACCTCATTGTCCTAATATATGTGTAGAAAATACTTTATAGCATGCGCGCAAGTTTTCCAAACAAGCTTGCAGTGCACTTGATTATTACAACTGAAGAAAAATAGTGAGAAAACACACTTACGACATGTAATTCAAGATAATCATCATCGTCGTCATCAGCCTGAATACGTCCAGTGCAGGACGAACACCTCTCCAATGTTCCACCGGTCAACTCGGTCTTGTGCTTGATGCTGCCCATTTACACTCACGGACTTCCTTATCTTATCTTCCAACTTAAATTTCTATCTCCCCGTAACCCGCTTGCCTTCTCTTGAGATCCAGTTAGTTACCCTTAATTACCAGCATTTATTTTGCCTACGCGCTACATGCTCGCCCCATGTCTATTTCTTCTTCTTGACTTTAACTATGATATCTTTGGCCCCAGTTTGTTTCCTGATGCACTCTGCTCTCTTCTTGTCTTTTAGGTTACACTTATCATTGTCTTTTTTATCGCTCGCTGCGTCGTCCTCAATTTAGGCTGAACCATCTTTGTAAGCCTCGAGCTTTCTGCTCCATTGGTGAGCACGAACAAGTTTTTGCTGTTTATACATCGTCTTCTTGAAAGATAGTGGCAATCTTCCAGACATATTTTAAAGTGCTTGCTGAATGTGCTCCACCCCATTCCTATTCTTCCATTTACTTTAATCTCGTGGTTTGGCTTCGCAGTTATTACCTGTACACGTAGTCTTTTACAACTTCAAGTGTACTATCACCTACCTCGAAGCACTGTTCTCTTCCTAGGTTCTTGTACATTACTTTTGTTTTCTGCAGATTAATTTTAAGGCCTACCTTTTTGCCCTACTTGCCTAATTCAGTGATAATTAGCTGCGATTCATCCCCCTAAATTCTCAGCAATGCTATGTTACCAGTGAGGCGCAGGTTACTAAGGTACTTTCCATTAACTCTTATCCCTAACTCTTCCCTATATAGGCTTCTGAAAACCTCGAATTAGCTTTGAGTGATTTTATCGCCTTGGCTTACAAGCTTCCTGTATGGTATTCTATCGCTTTCTTTATGGAGCACCATTGTGGCAGTTGATCCCCGTAGGTTTTTTTTCCAGGATATTTATATATTCTTTGTCGACGTCCTGATTCCACAGTGTCTCCATGACTGCTGAGATTTCTACTGAATCAAATGCCTTCTCGTAATCTATGAAGGTTATGTATAGTGGTTGGCCATGTATAGTAGCCAGCCAGCCAGCCGGCCGGCCTGCCGGCCGGCCGGCCGACCACACTTTCACACTTTCTTCACAAATGTGTGAATCAGATTTTAGAAAGGCGAGTGGTACCCTATACAACATGTCATTGCTGGTGTAAAAATAGAAAAAGAACCTCAAGGTAAAGATAAACTATGGTGGATTTGTTTGTACCACGATTTGTTTTTCTAGCATCAACAATGACGGCTTCTTGGTGCGGTGGTTTCTGGACGCCAGGTTCATAATGTGAGGCACATTTTAGCTTCTTTTTTCACCCCGTTTGGCTATTGACATGAACACAGAAGGAAACCTTGTTAATAATACACGAACTGCGTCAAACCCAGCCACACCTCACCATGGCATGTATTGCAATTATCAATATAGAAGACATCGGAATAGATTGCATGGATAAGCAATCAACTCTATCAATTATTGATTTATTTTTTATTGTTTAACTGCTGCCTCTTGGTTTATTCTGCATGACGAAGGTCCGTATTTTTTTGTTGTTTGTTCATAACACCTGAAACAGAAAAGTTTATTGCATACAAATTATAGCAGTTCAGGTGAGGACGACTGCACCGTGCTACAATATGTCTTCATTGCGACGTACAAACAAGAAAGCATAAGCGCGATGTTGCTTATAGCATTGCAATAAATAGGCAAATAAATCATAAAGAAAAGCAAACACAAAAGGTCACTAAGGTTGAACATAATCAGATATTTGTGAAGAAATTAAGAATTTTTTCTCTGCCCGTGACTTCTAAAACAAGAGTAGCGGAAATTCACTACTTCAAGTCCTGGAAACATGTCTTCAGTGCAACAACCGTTGCGCTGAAGACATGTTTCCAGGACTTGAAGTAGTGAATCTAGAAGGATTTCGGAGTTCTTTGTATCAGTGCCCCCTGATGATATCGAGCACCAATCTATGTGCGGTAAGTTGAAATCTCCTGCAGCAATTATGTTCTGATCCTGATACACTGCCAAATGATCATACAGTTCAAGTAAAAATTCACAGGAAACTCCCGGCGGCCTATAAATTCCCGCAATAACAATATGGTTTCCTGAAATATTTATTTTACAAAAGACACTTTCGTGGTCAGGGTTAACAGCAGGCAGTGAAGCAGATGAAAGGCCCGCCTTCACAAGAATTGCCACTCCACCTCCTCGTGTAAGCCTATCTTTGCGATAGCACGTATATGAAGACGGAATCACGTAATTATCAGGCAAATCTGGGCAAAGCCAGGTTTCGGAGATGACAGCTATGTGCGGATCATATGTTAACAACACGTGTTCCAGTTCTCCTTGTTTGTTGCATAAGCTTCGCAGATTAGTAGAAATGAGCCTCAGTGTTTTCGGTTGTTGCTTTGTAGAATCCGGAAGTCATTCGTTCGCCTTTTTTTGTGTTTTTCGGTTTAGTGCTCCGTTCTCGTTTTTTACCTTTGCGCACGAGCACCCGGCAATCTTTTGCTTCGTCACACGCATAAATGTCGTTGTTAATATGCAGTTTATCATGAACCAGTTTTATCTTATTGTCGGCCTTGTTATCAGAACTTACAGATTGCCAAAGTTTTTTTCTTATGTGCTGCGTTGCCTGGGAGTAGTCATGTGACACGGAAACTTCGCTGTCTTTCAGTTTGAAACAGTTATTTAGTACGGCTATTTTTTCGTTGTAATTGTACAACCTGAGAATGATTGGCCGGGGTTTATCATTTCGGGGTTAACCAATTCGGTGAATGCGTTCGAGAGAGGTGACAGCGACTTTTAGTTCATCATTGCAAACCTGTTGGACAACTAAGTCTTCAAGGACTTCTCTGGTTTCTTCTGGGCCTTCTGGTATGCCATAGACTACTAAGTTATTCCGTCGTGACCTATCTTCATTGTCATTAAGCCTCTTGCCTTGAATTGCGACAGTTTTTTCTAGTTGTTCAACGGTGTGCTGAAGGGTATGAATTTTTTCTTTATTTGCTTTTGACAGTTCCAGAACTTCATCAAGGTTTGAACTAATACGGGTGAGAGTTTCATCGCGCTTGTTCGCGGCAGTCTTTATCTCTTTCAGTTCCTCAAGAATACCACTTAACACATCTTTATGCTCATTGAGGTCAACAGCGGACCGGGATTCTTCTCTACGTCCCCGCATAATACGAGAAGTAGCACAGACCAACAATCAGCAACTATACAGAAACAACGCCGAGGGCACGGCAGCACTACTAATCCATAGTAACTAGTACATTTTCCTAAGGAAGTATCTTAAAAACTAACCTGTACGATCAGCCATGCGCAGTCAGACATGCTCGAGGCGATGCCGCCGTGCCCTCTGATGCAGTAAACGATGTCCACTGGCTTTATAGCAGGAAGCGGCGACGTCACCGGGCTGCGCAGCCAATGGGGCGTCAGGGCGGTGATCGGGCTAATATTTTGATGATCCGGTGGCACCGAACTGCTCCACGTGTTAGGCGAGTCATTGTTCTAAGGCGGTTGTCCAGGATCAGCCAGCAGAGCCGGCCCTTGCGTTGAGCGGACAAGAAGAACCTGCACGATCAGCCATGCGCAGTCAGACATGCTCGAGGCGATGCCGCCGTGCCCTCTGATGCAGTAAACGATGTCCACTGGCTTTATAGCAGGAAGCGACGACGTCACCGGGCTGGGCAGCCAATGGGGCGTCAGGGCGGTGATCGGGCTGATATTTTGATGATCTGGTGGCACCGAAGTGCTCCACGTGTTAGGCGAGTCATTGTTCCAAGGCGGTTGTCCAGAATCAGCCAGCAGAGCTGACCCTTGCGTTGAGCAGACAAGAAGAACCTGACGATCAGCCATGCGCAGTCAGACATGCTCGAGGCGATGCCGCCGTGCCCTCTCCTCAAGAATTAGATTATACTCCCAGTTTCGGCGAATCGCGCGAACTAGTCGTCAGTGATTGGAAGTAAAAAGAGAAGAATGGTTGAAGTGAAACTATCGTAACGGGAGTGATCAGTGATCTTGTGGACACGCGTGAATCCAATGTACCCTACACCTGCATTGCTGCAGTTCCCATTAGCGGTTGTGGCGGCGAAGTGGCAGAGGGCCGGGTACTGCACGATCGCAATAGATGATAATAAACACCAAACTGACAAAATTTTTGCAGCCCTCACCTCCGACCTTTCTCATAAGGGTATTGTGGTTGTGGAACGTCAAATTCCAAATACAATTCTATTCTTAATGGTCAGCCATAATTATTTTGGATTTTTATTGGCTTCTTGCAGAGATCGGAATATGGCCGCTGGAGCCATTGCAGGAATTTTAGTGTTTCTGTGGTCTGGAACAAATGGCCTGCCATAAGATTCAGCTTGGTGTTAATTATTGAATATTGGTCCAACACGATTACCTTTCGCACAACAGGTTACCTCAGCTACGAATTGTGCGCTCGAAAATGCAATTAGGGTCGACACCAAGCCATAAATTTTAAAAGGGCGCCCGTCATGAAGCAAACAAATTAACGAAATTTTTCGAACTCTGCTGCTGTCGCGATTTTAAATTCAGCCCGGCGGTTGCGCGGCACATCAGCGTCTCAAGTAAATTGCAAGTCGCAAGTATGTAGTGCCATGTTTTCCTTGCCATAGAGGGCAAGGCCACTTGGGAGCGCATCAAGCAAGTGGTGTATTTTTTTCTTTTTATACCATTTGTGAGGTCAAATTTAAGTTTCCTTGGTTTGAAAGTGAAACCTCGGCATTTAGGACGAGAATTCCCATAGGAAATCGCCGCTCTGCGTGTGTGCAGGTGTACACTCGGTTTAGATGAAATTATGCTTAAAAGAAGTTTTCATATTCTTGTGAACTCTTCCTGAGAGTGCAGTAGTATGCCGCGCTCACGCCCCCTCAGCCTGATTAGGAAAGACGTCCCTGTACAGTCTTCGTTGCGAGGAAACAAAACTACAGCTAAATTCAATTAGAGCGAAGACAAGCGTACGCGTGTGTGTGTTGATGAAATTTGAAACTGCTGCGTTTGTAGAAAGGTAAGCACATCTATTAAAACAGATAACGTTGTCATGCTCGAAACGTAAAATAATGTTCTTGTACACTGTAGAGCTACTAAATATAACATCCGCCAGCTCAAACCACTTTTCAAATATTTATTGAGCGCGACAATGTTTCGCTGACAAAAAATGCATAAAATGCATAAAATGATAAAAATCAAAGCAAAACTGTGGGAAGCATGGCAATAAAAGAAGAGAAACTGTAATGATGCTACATTGTTCATGATCTATATGCTCTCTGCAATATAATGGCTAGATATTTAGAATTGGTATGAGCCAGCTGTTTATCTTCGTGCTTGGCAAAGTAAAGGTGAATCGACATTTGCTGTGCAGTTTTTTTTTATTGCGATGGCGATTATATAGACACTCTCGGCTGAATTTTACCTTCGGTGTCGGCGTCGATGTCATGAACAGTATATGTATGTGACGCTATGATGAATGGGCGACGTGGCCTGGTGCATACCCCATGTTTATTCTGTTCGGCTTCTTCCTTCTCTGCTTCTACCAACCATCACTTCATACGTCACACGATTCCCCCTCCCCCCGATAGAAGTTGCGTCAGACTAACAGAAATTATAAACTGAACATGCAGGACTAAAAAGTGGACACATTCAAAAAAGGGAAGATTGTTCCATGTCCCAGGAAGTTTCCGTAAACACACTAGCTTCGCGGGAGAGTGCAGCAGTCCGGTTAGTCCTAGAGTTCTGGTGGGCGAGGCTGACTGTTCCGTACTATAGAACACAAGTACACCTTTAACGTGGAAACTGCAGATGATGAAACTGTTTGTACTCTGGCAAGGAATGAACGTAGTGTGAAGGCTTTGGAGCACCAGCAGCTTGATTTGCGTAGGCGTCGTGCTCTTTGCCTTGATTGGTACACATGCAGGGCCACCCGTCTGCATGTTTGTTGACTAAGGTTGTTCCGGTGATTTCCGCGTCCTTCCGAGCTACAGGGTGTTGATTTGCGCCTTTTCTGTCGTCGTATGTCATGTTGCCTGAGTATTGATCTCAGCTTGAGAAAACTTACTCGACGTCTCTTGGGAAAACGTCTGGGATTCGATGTTTTCTTTGTCTCGAGTGAGGCATCTTGAATATGTTGTCGTTTCGGTTGAGTCGTTTGTAAACGTTTTTCTTGACACCATGTGTGTTCTTCCGACGTCTCAAGTTGTCCGTGTCGAATAACAAGACGCTTAATCTGGGCGATTTCATTGTTCTGACCTTGCTGATGTTGCGATGAGTGTTGATGAGGTGGCAGCCTTTTTGCAATTAGACAATGCTTTTCTTGGCGATTTGACGTATTGTTCAGTTGGCAGCTGTTACAAAGCTTTTCAGGCAGCGAAGTTGTTAAGACAGGTTTGACTGGAGGAACATCAGAGGCGCCTTCGGCAGCATTGATTACGTAGTCTTCTGGCACCTGGCAACCTGTTGGAGTCGCTTCCGAGCCTCCTGTGTTTGGGCTTTCAGGTGGCTTTGTTTTCAATGGCGACGCCGCATCAGGCGTGGTTTGGTCAAATTCCAGTTGGGAATGGCTGTCTTTCTGTGCAACGAACGATGCATGCTCTTCTGGTGCATGCATCTGCACAGAAGGGCCAGAGATTGGCTGAGCCATCGAAATAAAGTCTTGTGATGAAAAACACCTTTTCGAGTCGTCATGGCGTGGTTGGGCAACGTCTCGTGTCATACGCTGAAGCGATGATTTTGGAAGTGCGGTCTTGCGTGTAAAACGGAGGCCCGAGCGATGGCTGTGGTTTTCCCGAAATACGCTTGGTCGCTTGTAAGTGTACTCATGTTCTACTTTTTGTTGTGGCAGTGGTCGATTCATGCTGAGCATTCGTGAGCTTGAAGACTGCTTGTGAAATTGACAACCGAGTGCGATTGCATGTGGATGGTTGGTTATAAGCGAGTCTTCGTCATAATCGTCATTGTATTCTTGAAATCGGATGGTCATGTCTTCTTTAATCTTTTTCCATGACTCGTCATTTTGAAATATGCGAGTGAGGTAGAATTTGAAAGCCTCACCGGAGATGTAGTCGGTAAAGTTGATGATCATCTCCCGTTCCGACCATGATGCAGCGGTAGCATGGAGCTCGTACAGGTAGAACCAGTCCTCCACGGGTCCATCGTCCGCTGCTCCGGTGTACTTGGGGATGTCAAGGTCGCCCGATGAATCTGTCATGGTGCTGGTCGTTGTGTCCTCGTTGAAGATGAATCGGTAGATGATTTATGGTCAGGGTGTCTTGTGGGAAACTGCGTTCATGATGAGCGACTGATGAAGGGGCATGCAGGTCTCCATCCTGTCGACTTGTGTGACGCTATGATGAATGGGCGACGTGGCCTGGCGCATACCTCATGTTTATTCTGTTCTGCTTCTTCTTTCTCTGCTTCTACCAACCATCACTTCATACGTCACATGTATACGTATTTGTATATATGAAAACGCAAGAAAGAGAAAAAAATCTTGAAAAAAAAAGACTCGGCACGCAAAATTGAACCTGAGACCTCCACGTCGTGAATGGGAGGCATTGACTGCTGAGCCACCTTTCGGTGGCTCAGCCTCCTTCAGCTTTTAAACGGCAAGGAATTCATATCTACCACTTACCACTGTTGCAGACCTCTCGGGGGCGGGGGGAGGGGGAGGACCATCGTGTTTTCAGCATTATCAGCAAGATGGCGCAGTGAGCGCGCGGCGGCTCTCATCTTTCACGCGTACTTGGGCGAATAAGGGGGTGTACGCTCGATCGAGCGCCCTTATCTTGCAATGGGGAGCATCGGACGTGTTAGCTAGCCTTTGAGTTTCGTCGGAACGATTCTGTTGTAGTTACCGAGCATACAAAGGTCAGTGAAATCGTTGCACAGCCTCCGTTTGCGAAAAGGACGCGCTTTTCCAACCCAACAAAGCAACAAATGAGGCGCGTAGGAGTCACAGCTTCGCCTTTGCGGCAAAGCTGTGACATTTTATTGAAATAGAAAATAAACGAAGGAGTTTTTGTCACCGTTGATTGGCGACGGCTACCCCTTTCCACTTGAGTGTAACAAATAAACAAAAAAGCATAATATAGCATATATACACATATACAGTCCTACGTAGGTGAGAACAAAAGTTTTCCTATGGTCAGAACAAACACGTAGAAGCCACGCTCACTTTTAACTATAGTCCGCTCAGTAGTGGTCACAAATCTTCGTTTCTTTGAAGTGTAGCGAAAACTTCATTGCTTGGCCTCAGTTTTAGATGGCCAGGGGCGTTGTATTTTATTCAACGCACATGTCCCCTCAGGATCTAGCTCATGAAGTTCCTGGTCAAGACTGCTTCGGTGTGTGTCGTGTTTCGGACAGTCGAGCAAGAGGTGATAGATGTAATTTTTATCATGGCTGCATGAACATGCTGATGATGTTGCTCACTGAATACAAAGTAAGAAGCGCTTTTTGTAAGCAGTTCCGATTCTTAGGCGATTTATGGGTGTGTCAATACGCCTTGGAAGGTGACGGTTTAATTGACAATTAGGATTAGGATATGATTCCTTTGGTTTGTCTGTGAACCAGGTAGACAAGCATATTTCACGTTTCATTGTTCTTAAATGCTATTTACATCATATTTAGACACTGCAATGACGCACGTTTTTACAGAATGATGAGTTCTTTTCGCCACCACATCTGCCATTTCCTTTCCCTTGACTCCGCTAGTGACTGGGAACCCACTGAAATGCCACTCGATCATTTAACATCGCAGCTTCTGCAATTTCTTTTAGTATAGCGTATACTATATGCACATATGTGTCTTGAAGTGGCATTTTCCACACATGCGAGTGCTGCCGGAGAGTGTGTAAATACCACCAATTTTCTTGGTGCCGTTGATAGTTTAATAAAGCTTACAGCGAGCAAAATCGCTACGAGCTCCGACGTTGTTGAAGAGAATGAACCAACCGACGTGCATATTCTCCGCGTAACTCCGAAATTATGATTACTGATGTCACTGTCAGTTTGGCGACGGAGTCGTCAGTGTACACGTGAGTGTAGCCTTAGTACCTGTAAAACAGATGATGTGATGCCAACTGCTGTGCGCAAACGATTGGCACCTGATGTTTGTTATGAAATCCTTCTGATGACATTTAAATAGCTAGTAGCTCAAGCAACCATGGTGGGTAGTTTTGGTCCAATGGTCAATGTGTCGACACTGAAAACCGGGAAATGTCTGTTGGTACAAAAAGTGTGTTTTCGCTCCGGCACGTTTCAGGATGTGTGATATGAGGGCGTTGCGTAACTAGACGAAAAAGGTGCTGACAGGTCTGAACACTTCTAAATACTATAAACTTGGGTTCTCTTGCCTCTGCCAGTGTCAGAGAATTTGATGTTGCCTGAAGAACTCCCTGACATATGCGTAAACTTCGGGCTTGTAACAGTCAAATTCGGTGTAGAGACGTCTGAGAGATGTTGTGGAAAACTGGTGCGGAGGAGGCTATTTTCTGTCGGATTAGTGCACAATAGACGTCGAGTAGAGACGCGGATCTACCGCCCCATTTTGTTCCCGCTAGGCAACGTATAATATTTATGGTGCAGTTCACCTGATTTTCCAGATAAGTAATATGCTGACTCCAACTGAGTTGGCTGTCCAGTGCAACACCAAGAAAGTGATGCGTTCGTGCGATTTCGATTCTCACTTCCAATGATTGTGAGACATTCATATCCAAATGTTGTCTGCATACATGGATATAAGTTCAGTGCTTTGGGCAGCACTTCAGAAAACCTGCCATTGCACCAATGAAAAAGATCGGACTTAGACTCTGTGAACCGGGTAGACAAGCATAATTCACGTTTCATTGTTCTAAAATGCTATTTACATCATATTGAGACACTGGAATGACGCACGTTTATATAGAATGAAAAGCTGTTTTCGCCAACTCATCTGCCATTTAATTTCCCTTGAACCCACTTGTGACTGGGAACCCACTGAAATGCCACTCGATCATTTAACTTTGTAGCTTCTGCAAGTTCTTTTAGTATAGCGTATACTATATGCTCATATGTGTACACCATATGTGTACACCTTGGCAAACATCTCTGCTCATTTTGAAGTGACTTCGATTGATTTGTGGGATTTAACGCCTCAAAACCACCATATGATTATGAGAGACGCCCTAGTGAAGGGCTCCGGAAGTTTTGACCACCTGGGGTTCTTTAACGTGCACCCAAACCTGAGTACACGGGCCTACAACATTTCTGCCTCCATCGGAAATGCAGCCGCCACAGCCGGGATTTGATCCCGCGACCTGCGGGTCAGCAGCTGAGTACCTTAGCCACTAGACCACCGTGCGGGGCTTGAAGTGACCTCTGTCTCCGCTATTGGTAGAAATGTACCTTTGCCTGTTAGACAAGAAATTGGCGATCCATTGAAAGACGCGACTATAAACCCTGGTGAGGTAGGTCCTAACAGCAAAGAAAGGTGCCTCACAGAGTCTAACGCCTTTCTTATATCTATGAACGCTGCAACAGCCATGTTTCCACAGCTCGTCTCATGTTCTACAAATATAACGAGGTTGAAGACGCAGTCCATAGTGCATCGCCGTCCTCTTAAGCCAGCCATCTGTTCTAAAAGAGAGTTGTTAGCTTCAATCCACCATTGTAAGATTCTGTCAACCATTTTTTCCATGACTTTAAATACACAGCTAGTGAGGCTGACTGGTCAAAATGAGTGAAATAAAGCATTGATTTACTGGCCTTTAGCAGTAGGATGATTCTCGCGACCTTTCAACACATTGGAACGTATGCCTTCATCCACACGTCGTTATATGTCCGTAGAAGAACTGGCATGCCATCCGGGCCCACACTTTTCAGAACACTTTATCACACGTTGTCAGAACCCGTTGCCGTTTTTACGCGGGTTAGTGGTAGAATAGTACGCAACTATAGTAGAGAATACGTGTTATCCAGTTGAGCATGTGATAAAGCGTATGCATCTTGGATTTGCTGCTCTACAGAATTGTACAGTCCAGTAATGTTGTGAACCAATGGCCCCGTTCTATTGAGAACCGTGCAAAACCTATTAGCAACATCACGTTCGAATAATCCAAGAGATGTGACCAATGCTCTTAATTGGTTTCGCTGGGATACTGGATGACTTAAAGCAGTGATTATTTGGCAGATATACGAACATGGAGTAAAAGGGACAAATGAATTGCAGAAATTGCGTCATTTTTTCCGACATAACTTTTGCATGCGTTAAATTGTGCGTGTGCGGCATGACTCTCCTTGCAATCTTCTAGCCTCCCTGTGCGGCGATGGCGACGTTCTGTTCACCTTCTAATTGCTCGTAGGCGCTCATAGTCTGCATCTGCATTGAAGTGGCCTGCTGAGACAGATGTAAACGTTGTCGCAAGGGATTAACTGCTTTTAATGCAGGACACAACAGCATGCAGGTGATTAACTCTCATCAAGTCACGTCCAGTATGGTCACGAAACAGTTTTCAGTCACCTAGCGTTGGCGTTAGTGCTGTCGTCTGTAGTTGCGCTCTCAGGTGTTGCATAAAAACTGGGTAAAAATCACTCCCTTATGTTTCGAGGTATGCACATCAGTTTATATCTCAGGCGTTGTCGGGAGAGGCTATAGCCAAATCTAGACAGCTGGCAACATTATAACCTTTTAAAAGCGCTTCCGGTAGAGCAAGGCCCCAGCTATCAATTGCTTTTTCAAGTGTTCTCCCATGGGAAAATGTATGACCACTGCCTTCGCTCTTTATGTAGAGTATTATTATTCATTCAAAAAAGATCAATAGCATCACGTAGTAATGAGGAATATAGGAACTGCACTTCCAATGTTGCTGGACAGCAACATGAAACAAAAAGCACGTCAAAATTTCAACTAGGCCAAGCGGTGAAAATTCCGTGTTTATTTTTTATGGTACAAGCATCACAGGGGGGCTGTTTTTTTTTACTTTTCCCAAGAACAAATTACTCACTCTTTGCACTCTCGAATGCTTATGGAAGAATAAGCGTAATTGGTGTAGCATAAAATTTTCGCTCGTACTTCTGTACTTGTGGCATAGTGTACTCTCATGCTAGGGCCTTATCTCAAGTCGCCAGCCTCTGATCACTATTTTATGCTGACATGGTATAAGAAAGATATTTGAAGTCCAACAAAAAGAGAGAGAGGTAAGTTTATTTACAGAAAGGCAGACAGGTGGCCTGAGCGATAGCTTGCTCTAGCCTGCTACTCTACACTAGGAGAAAGGAAAGGGGAAAAGAAAGATTAATGGATGGCGATGGTGAGATAGAGAGGTGAGTATGTAGTGTTCTTTCTAGCTGAGACACATTTTATAGCCACGAATATAGTCCAGTTGTTTACAAAAAGGTTATAACTGCTCTTGTGACCGCAGTTGCACTGTTGGTGTCCTGCCAAAGGCCCAACACGGCCTCATCAGTTAATGGCCTACTTCGATATAGTTCAGTAGAAGAAATCAGTGTTTGTCGTTCACGTGCGTATGCTGGGCAGACACAAAATATGTGCTCAAGTGTTTCTGGCACATCACAGTGTTCACAATTAGGATCGGTCCAACAAACAAAATTGTGAACAGAAATTCCTGGTATTATCACTACGATCAAATAAAGGGACTGCCGCACAATTGCCGATGTCTGACATGCAAAATAGGTTTGCCAAAAGACGCCTCAGCTGATTTAGCAGTGCCGCTCCTGAATTGATTTTAACCGCGTTCTTGCTTGTACGATCACGTTCTTGTACCGGCAGGTCACGCCGGCTCTCTATTACCCCTTCATTTTCTATTAACCCTTCATTCTTCTCTATTAACCGTTCATTGAAAATTCATTGCATTCTCTGCATGTATAAGTTGAACCTCCAGTAATTGATCACGTCATGTTTCATGCATTACTTAAATAACTTGCTAAATTCGAAATTATATGGAAAGAATGTTGGAAATAAGCGTGTGTCTCCGATTTTACTTGAACGCGACAGCGTTAAGAGCTTGTTTTACAGAAACTCCGACGTCGGCGTCAGTCTCAGTGTCGGCGTTGGCGCCTTTGGTTGTGAGTGAAAAATTATAATGTATTGCGAGACTGAAATAATTTAGCATCTCTGTGTGACCGCAAAATCGTAAATGATGCAAACAAAATAAGTAATCAAAATTCTGGAATTGAGTGGGGATCGAACCCGGGTCGTTTGCGTGGAAAGTGAGTGTTTCACCACATAGCGATGCCTGTGCTTTTACATTATGGTGCAACTTTAAATAAAACACAAAATATTATCGCTTTTCTTATGCGATTACGCATTTCTTCGAGACGCCGGACATTGAACTGATGGCGTATGTAATGCATAATAATAAAGTCGCAGAACACAACTTCCGCTAAAGAAGCATCACCGTGCAAGTACTCTGTAAAAATGATTAACCGGTGATAGCTCAAACGCGTGGCTGCGGTGTTCAGTAGTTGGTTTAACCCAACGTGGCACTGAAGCTTTTCACAGTTATTTGTTACATGTTCGTGCTTCTTAATGAGGTTAGACACACGTTTGGCTTGGGCTTACCACAGTGCATATTTCACATGCCGCACATTGTGCCTCGCATGACCACTGTCATGGAGGAGATTAATAAAAGGTTAAAAGCGTTTCACAATGCGTTAATCACAATGTTTGTTCTTGAACCACAGGCAGTCATAGATGTCGCAGCCGTAGCCAAAGTGTCAATGGAGCAACTCCCGCCGAAAGCGGCCGTTCGCTCCGGCGAACGCGCTCCAGCAATTATCACGTTAACGTCGCAACGCCATGTCTTCGGACAACTGCGTGGTGTCGCCTATGGGCAGAAAGAAATTGATCGCCCTTTTTTCTTCTTCAAGAGCCACGCCTTCATTGTTCGGCATGGCGCTGTTGCAAGTGTTCGTGGTCGCAAGCTAACTCAGTGGTGTAGTTTGCAGGATCTGTGCAGCACCGGTGCTTGCATTGTTGCTCGCGATATAGCGTGGCTTGGAAAACTGCCGGCTCATGGGTACGCAGTTGCTACCAGCATTCGGTCTGCCGGGCCAGTTTTTTGTGCGTGGACTGCACCGTCGGCCTGGCGAATGCGATATCTCTTAAGTTTCCACTGTCAGCGCCTAATTAGAGTCGCCCGTGTCATACCCATGCGGAAGGTCTCAATAGAAACTGATGCGTGCATCCTCAGTGCTGCGGTTGCGACAAGCTGGATAATAATACTCACAATACAGCCAGTGGCGCCCGCGCTTGCGTACGACGGGTAAATGACGTAACCGATAGTACTACCAATGGAATTTGCTCATGACACCACTGCCACAGAAGATTACGAGATTGCTCGGCAGGCTTTTTTTCACGCGCCTTGTCCGGTGGCCGCCGGCGTGTACACCAGAGTTACCAGTGCACAATTTAGCAGGCACCAATTAGGGTAGCGGCTCCGGTTGGCTCTCCGGAGATCCAAAAATCCTCACTAGATGGCTTGCCGCCATACAAGAAGTGGGCTTTCGGTGGTCTGTGCATTCGCTTCCTCGCGACTACGTCTACTTCATTTTCGTCATTTCGTAGGCCCGGTTGCACGTGACAAGTTCCTACGGTTATTGTTATGCACGGATACCAGTATCTTAACAAGCCCCCCTCACGTTTCTGCTCTAAATCCCGTTGAAGAACGCCTGATAGTTCCAAGTGTGCCATATATGAGCGTTAGAAATTTCACTCACGGCAGCGGCCAGTATGGCATAAACGAGCAGGTGGCTAACATTCGAATCGACGTGGCCACCACTGTGCTACGCCTGCCACAGAACGGACACGACAAGGCTGCTTTTTACACATGCATCACACGCCACCTCGTTTACAAGCCTTCCTATGGAAACTGTCGCGCCAAAAAAAAAATGCCCCGTGCTCCCCCAAGACAGGTCATCAATTACTTTTCGATATGGTGGTGATTTTTAGTGTTTACTTTACCAATGTACAACTTTCGCTGTAGTAGTAAATAAAGAAGGCAACAGTGCTTCCCCAAACATGGCTGCGAAGTGATGGCAGCGAGCCGAAGACCTCGTGTTTGTACATTGAGAGAATTATTAAGAACAGGATAGAGAACGGCGACTGTTAGAAGAGGCCGCAGTAATGGGAAACCTGCGTCAGCAAACAGTGCCCGTGTATTTCTTGTGACAGCGTCTTGTTTTGCTGCGATTTCTCTGTGCTAGAGAGATGCCGTAACACACTCTACCGAGCTAACAAGCCAAATCGAAAAGAAGCGGACATTCGCTAAATGTTGCTCTTCTCAAAAACATTAGTAATTATAATAAAAACTGTTACTTAAATGCAAAGAGGGGTTGCAAAAACGCCCTTTAATTTTTATAGAGAAAGTATGCGCCGCTATGAACGAAAACCAATATATTTGCTTTTCAATGATTATCTTCGTTTGGCAAAAAAACACATTTGCCAGTACAAGCTTAACGTTACTTGATGATCGCCAACTGCTGCAAAACTCTCTTGATATCCGGAAAGAAATACAATTCCTTTTTGGAGAACCCTCTTTAACATGGAGGATCTCCTGTGACGCGAACCAGACCTTCCAACTGTCAATTACGTCACGATAGAAGGCCTGTATTGTGTTTCATTTATAGAAATTACAGGGTTTCTTGACGTGGCGATGAAAAATGGCCAGCATGACTTGAAAACACCTTCGCGAAGAAGTATGGCAGCCATTATGTCCTAATTTAGAGGATATCCGCTGACTGTGGCCGAATATGGAATGATGACGCTGATGCTGCATATAAAATAGCTTTAAATAATGCCGCAAAAGTGCGCAGTGCCCTTTGCCGATCAGACACTCACACCTTGGTTCGGCGAGTAAGGCACACCTGCGAATTAGGCTAATCGAACAAACAAGATTGACGGCCCTGGTGACTGCATTGATAGGACGTGGAACTGACGCTCTGCATACTTCATAGAGGGAAACATCCCGTGTTTGATGTTTTCTTGGTGTGGCCTTGACAAGACGTCTTGCGCACATCATCTGCTGTTGTGACAAAGGTCCCAGTCGTAGTATCTGTGAATTATCAGAAACGCTGGGGATGTATTCGGTACATGTGCATTGTATACGCACGGGAACATCACAAACTGATTTTATCATATACACACGATTGATTGATATGTGAGGTTTAACGTCCCAAAATCACCATATGTTTATGAGAGAAGCCGTAGTGTAGGGCTCCGGACATTTCGATCACCTGGGGTACTTTAACGTGCACCCAAATCCGAGCACACGGGCCTCAGGATTTTCACCTCCATAGAAAATTCAGCCACCGAAGGCGGGATTCAATCCCGTGACCTGCGGGTCAGCAGCCGAGTACCTTAGCTACTAGACCACCGTGGCGGGGCAATCTTCAAATAGGTACCCGACATGTGGTCAAGTAACGAAGGCACTCTGCTGTTGACCTGCACGTCACGGAATCGAATTCTGGCCGCGGCGACCGCATTTTCACTGGAGGCGAAAGTGCATGAGGCTTGTACGCAGGTGGTCGACGTTTCCTGGACCATCCTCTGCGACGTCTCTCATAATAAGCCCCGCCCCGGTAGTCTAGGGGCTAAGGTACTCGGCTGCTGACCCGCAGGTCACGGGATCGAATCGCGGGTGCAGCAACTGCATTTCCGATGGAGGCGGAAATGTTGTAGGCCCAGGTGCTCATATTTGGTAGCACGTTAAAGAACCGCAGGTGGTCGAAATTTCCAGAGCCCTCCACTGCGGCGTCTCTCATAATCATAAGGTGGTTCTGGGACGTTAAACTAACAATTATTATTATCAATCATACAGATTCATTGGTGTCCCTTCACCAATAAGATTGTGTTCGGCCCTTGGCATGGTGTGATCAGTGCAAATGTGCGTTTTGGAGTGCACGTATGTATAAGCCATGGCTTTTGATACACAATTTTAGAGTGTCTCCAGTGTGAAGAGACTACATTATCACCTACCAAACTTAGAATGGTAATCGCCACTTTTTTTGCGTCCCTATTCTTCTTACCCAGTGTAGAGTAGCAGGCCAGGGCAAAATATTTCTGAAATCGTCCTTTCTGCCCTTTTCTGTAAATAATGTCTTGCTCTCTCGACACTCATCTAATCAAAGTTGAGAAAAAATGTGATAAACTAACATCATTGTCACTAAAATAACTGCCTTTGCTGGAAAAAAAAAATTGGCAAGAAAAATTGCGACAAGCGACTGAAAAGTTTCTAACCAACTCGGCAAAGAAAGAAGCCCAAACCAGCTCATTTAGGATTAACTAGAAACTATTTTACGCTGAAAATCCACGTATACACAATCGATAATCTCCCACGTAACCGCAGCAACAATCTAACAGTAATGTAAAAGCCTCATTCATAACCTACAGCCAAGGGCTATAAACTTTCTACAACACCGCATGTAAGTTTTCACAATCATCTGTTTTAGCCATTTGAGTGTTAGAGGGTCTTATTGTGAGCTTCATTGTGCGAGATTCCCGGACGACTCGTACCACACCCGACACTCGCTGCAAGGAGCACTTCGACACTTACCGCATTTCACGAATAGTTCGATGGCCATGGTCATGTATTTTTCATGAGATCACGCGGCAGAATGACCAGCTCCTTCTTAAATTTAGGCTGCTTTTTTATTTCTGAGCTTGGTGAAGTCGGAGAAAAATCGTACTTGGCACGCACGAATGACGAATAGAGGGAGCGAGTAATGAGATGGGCCGAAATAGCGGATCTAGGTATGCGATGCCCCCTACGTATATGGAGAGAAAACAAAAAAACCCTCGACCTACGGGTGTAAAGCGATAGGAGTGGTGGTTCTAGAAATTCATTCATTTATATTCATCCAAATTTCACGAGGCGCTCAATTGTTCGATCTTAGTCGAACCTCCGTTTGCAAATTGGATGTCCTTTTTCCATCTGCGGCGACTGAAGTTTTGGTGGAGGCGAAAAGGCTTTAAGCCCGTGTGTTCAGATTTGGGTGCATGGTAAAGAACCTCCGGTGGTCGAAATTATCGTAGTCCTCCACTATGGCATCTCTAATAATCATATCGTGATCTTGGAATGTTAAACCACAGATACCAAATCATTTCCCAACTAATATGTTTTTAGCACAATTATAACGCAGTTTCCTCAGTCGTGCGTAGCGAAAACTGGCTGCCAGGAAACAAACCATTGAAGCGTCGCAAGAAGTATCAAGCATGCAAGTTCAGTCGTCGAAGAACCAATTGAATCTGTCGTTGCTAATTATTTTGTTTAGTGTATGACAACCGCTAAAGCGTTATGATACACCATGCTATTGTATCGACATCTGAAATATCAAGAAAAATTATTGATAAAGTTTTTATATAGAATTGCACACCTTGAAACAGCACTTCTTTGTTTATTCACGGTATTTCCGGTGTGCAGTCGCTTAGTTACATTTTGAGACATGTACATGCTTACAAAAGTTGAAGAATGCAAGATCTGGGCATGCAAGTATTATCTTCTGCCACTTTTTTGTTCTCCTCAAGCAAAACAAAATCATTTCTTAATCAAAAGTGCTAACCGGCCTAATTGGTAAAAAAATATTTTTTATCCACCTTGCGTGAGACAAAACAAGGACCAAAAATAAAAAGGAACAAGCGATTGCAATATCACAACTGATTTTTTTTAACGTATCTGCTCAAGTACCCAACATAATCTGTGCCATTTCGTGAAAAAAAATGCATCACTCACGCATACAAGAAACTCATACAGAGATGACTCAGATTAGTACGTTAACATCAGCAGACTATATATATTATAGACGCATTTAGGAACCGCTAGAAAATGATTTTTTTTATTTATAGTTATTGCTAGATGTGTCTTTGACGTAGTCTGCTACTGTAAGCGTGCCCCGCCGTGGTGGTCTAGTGGCTAAGGTACTCGGCTGCTGACCCGCAGGTCGCGGGCTCGATTCCCGGCTGCGGCGGCTGCATTTCCGATGGAGGCGGAAATGTTGTAGGCGCGTGTACTCAGATTTGGGTGCACGTTAAAGAACCCCAGGTGGTCAAAATTTCCGGAGCCCTCCACTACGGCGTCTCTCATAATCAAATGGTGGTTTTGGGACGTTAAACCCCACAAATCAACCTACTGTAAGCGTGGCAATCTGTGGCATCACTGTTGCATATACCGAATGCATGAGTTGCATATCGCCCATAACTTCTCTTCCGGAAAAATGTCCTCCCTCCATGAACGTCTTCTATGCTGCTGAATATGCACTAGTGCCGGTGTTATGCTGCTTGGTTCAAATTTTATCTTTCACTCTGCCGTTTGCTAGTGCACGTTAGCATATCTGAGCAGTATTCAGGCATATCACTCACACGGTTTCCTTTTCTTCGCCGCTGTTCCCGTCTGGAGATTTCGGTTCGTGAGCACTCGGATGTTCTAAGAACAATCTGTCCCGACACCCATTCATCGCATCCCTCGCATCGCTAGTCGCCTTCTGCACGCTACTCTTCCAGTTGAGTCGCGAGCATCATCGGTATCATTTTTTCACCTTCGTTCCTCCCTCTCGCTTAACTGATTTCTTTTCTTTACTTATTCCGATGAATTCAGGTAGCATAGAGGGCTTAGTGGAAGTCTGGCGGCGACTATATGCATCCTCATCTATCCACTATTCATTTCCACGACGCGGGTAACGGGAATATGACAGACGGCTTTCTTTAGGTTCTCACACCAAAAACTACGCCGTTATCTGCCTTCCCGCGTTCTTAGAGGTAAGATTTTTTTTTGGTTTCCCGTGTGTTTCCGACTATTATTTGCCGCCATATATTTTCGTTCTCATAGAGATGATTTTCGTTTCTGCGATTATTTATAGGCGGGAGCTTCAGAAAGACGTGAACTTGGACCTATAAGCGAGTCCTTCGCCCAGTCACAGATCTAGAAGAGATGATAGCTGCCGGAACATAAGCGCCGTGGCTGATGTTTGCACCCGGAAGCCAATGCGCGAGAAAAAAAAAATAACAATAACAGGTGAAAACGCGAGGAATTTATTGGTGGCCACCGTCTTCGTGGTGTTGGTTATGGTGTTGTTATTTTGATCTCGCGCCAAAAACATTTAGCCAATAAAGAAGACCATGTTGACTTACAGGTCGTGGGATCAAATCCCGGCTGTTGTGGCTGCATTCCTGATGGAGGCGGAAATGTTGTAGGCCCGTGTACTCATATTTGGGTGCACGATAAAGAACCCCAGGTGGTCTAAATTTCCGGAACCCTCCACTACAGCGTCTCTCATAATCATATGGTGGGTTTGGGAAGTTGAACCCCACATGCAAATGAATGAATCAATCAATCAACCAATCAATCAAGCAAGCAAGCAAGCAGGCTAAGAGATGATGGCAGGACTAAGCGGTGGGACCAAGCGTGGTCGAAATTCACGAGATGAATATAACGTTGTGTTAGCATGTTTCATGAACAAATTAGGGGATTCTTGATGAACTACTGTTATTTGGCCTTTTGCACTGCTTGATGTTTCCTTGTTATTGGAGGGCCTAAATCTAAACAAATAATGACGGGAAGACAAATAATTTTTTGCGTTTAAAAGATTGCGCCCCTTGAAAAATTTTGAAGCGTTTTTATGCTGTTACAGAAACATAACGATGAGCAGCGATGTAAAACAAGCGGAATATGAACAAAGAAAAGCAACATTATTGTAACAGTGGCAATGAAATGTTCGAATAGCGCAGTACATACATGAACAGAGAATCAGTGTTGATTAAATCAAAGCTTGCAGGTCCGCTACAGTGAATTTCGGCATGTGTATGTGGTCGTATTTGCATATTATAACACTTTACGTCAGCGACTGACTCTCAACGTTTTACCACAGGAAGAAGCAGTAGACATTTTCAGTGGTCTCACTAGAAGCACATACCTCACAGTTTGCACTGTCCGTGTGACGTCCGTGTAACTGACGCTGAGTGAACACCGCATTACCCATAATGTGTATTCAGGAAGCGTGCCGGTAAATTTTCTTGGTTTAGACTACCCTCACTGGATGTCTGGATCGAGTTCCTGAAGATAGTGGTGACGTTCATTTAAAAAAAGGCGAATATGCCACAGTTGTTTCGTGTAAGAGTGCCTATCACTAATCACTAAGCTGCTCAGTGGGCCAGCGGACCCCGTGGATAACGGGCGACGTGAACTGCTTACACGCTGCACGCTCGGAAAGCCAGCGTGATTACTGAGTGGACCTTTCGGCCAATCGTATCTTCTGCTCAGCGGAGCGTGGCCAGTGCACCTGAATATTCGGGAGACCATATATGGCGACCTTCAACACGTGTGGCAGAAGCATGCTTTTGAGGATACCTGCGAATGCGGTGCCCTCTGCTCTCGAGAAGAAAAGTCCCGATGATGCTTATCTAGAGCACAATACCTCTGTGGAAAGCGCCTGACAACTAGACCGTTTGGGGTAGGGGGTGAAGACAATGCATACACGGTCATTTTTTTTTTTGCGAGACGGGACTCTATCATTATTGTTTGGGTTTTACTGAACACAAAAAATGTTGGGCTTTGGAGTTATTTTGCATAATATTGCTTGAAAACTAACGTCAGTAAAAGGTTTCATACGCTTCTAATTTGCATTAGGTGCCGATTGGCGAATATATTCGCAGTCATCACTTTCTATACATTGTTCAGAACTGATGAGGTGTTATGTTCGAAAAGCAGTATAATAATATGAAAGGTGCTATGGAGTGAGGCAGCGCTAATTTCAACCATCCGAAGTTTTGTTAAGGGCACATGAACTTAAGAACACGGGTACCAAGCTTACCGTCACCATCGAGATGCAGCTGGGTTCGATGGCTTCGATATCCCTGTCTTTCCACTACAGAACAGTTGTTGGCAATTTGCTACCTCATTCATTATAACTTCTTGTTTTTTTTTATATTCCCACTGATTTTTTACTTCTACTTTACCACTTCAAACGGAAATTCACCCTAATAATATAACGAAACCTTTTCGAGCGTTCATGGCAATAAAAGCTTAAATACCACTGGTGTCCCGCGGTCGCCGAAAATCAATTAAAAAACTACGTCGAACGCACAACTTCAAGGCGCCGGAGAGTCGGTAGCAATAAAGAAAACATCGGCCTAAGCTCACTCAATAAAGCTCAGAAATCGTCTCTACTGTAATCGGGAGCTGCGAAATCGATCCTTTCTGCCCGGAAATGTCTGAGACATCTATCACAGAGCAGCCTTCTTCATCACCAGAAAGAATTCCGATAATAGACCACGCACTGCGGTCACTCATGATGACAGGGGATAAAAAAAAGATAGAACACAGCTTTATTTTGACCGCGGAAGCAGAAGAACATTGAAAATTTGGATATAGTTTACCCACGCTGGGTAGCTATAACTCATCGTTGACGTCCGTACGGTCGATAAAATATGGAAACGTCATGAATGTTATTTTTCAAAGTTTTCTTGTCTATTTTGTGCTCGACACCTAGCGCAGCACCGTTTGTTCACCTTCGAAAGAAGAGAGCACGGGAAGTGACTGCACAGATGATCCGGTTGTACACCCATAACTGCTGAGGCATTCCCAACATGAAAGAATACAATAACTGATAAATGTTGATTACGTTTATAAATAGCCGTATATGATGCTTAGTGGTCATGGCGTGTCCCTGTACGTCTGAGATCATTCAACTAAACCACGCAAACCATTCCCTTGATATGCGCAACACTGCCCTCAAGTGTAGGACTTCCAATTGGATTGTTTCTTGCATTCATGCATGATTACTTTCCCTTTGCCCGATTGAAAAAAAAATATTCGTTATGAATATAGGA
Source organism: Rhipicephalus microplus (assembly GCF_043290135.1). Taxonomy (NCBI): domain Eukaryota; kingdom Metazoa; phylum Arthropoda; class Arachnida; order Ixodida; family Ixodidae; genus Rhipicephalus; species Rhipicephalus microplus. The sequence continues at coordinate 110,442,721 of NC_134704.1, forward strand.
CTGGCTCTCATTCAAAAAACAAAACAGCCCTTTTTAATATTTTACTACCTCGGCTTTGAAATAAAAGCACCTAATTATTCAAACTATGCTAACGTGCGGAGTAAAAAAATCAATACGACCGATCTATTTAGTACACCAGAAACGCTCATTCGTTTTTTTTATAAATATATCTTTTTTGTGCCAGAAAACAGTCGTAAGTGCATTCAGCTTTAACAGAACAAGATTTTACATTCATGATGTCAACACTCGTAGAGATTTGGCCACGATGAGTGGATATATCGTTGTCCTGAGCATGTTCAGTCTTGGTTTCGTCACAGGAACTAAAAATAAGCCACAATTCTTCCAGTACAATTTTGTTCCAACTATTTTTTTACTTTATTGACTGTTCTACCCTATCCGGAGGAGACACAAGGGGAATAGTTGTATATTTAAATTCACGTTTTGCCAGTTTAGAGAAGACGACGTAGCACAATTTAGTTATTTCTTCTCAAAACACATCCTCAAGTTATAAAATTCATCGAAAGAAAGTGATTTCATAACCAGCCACTACGAACTAAGAACGGCATTTTTTTTTCGCACTACTACATTCTTCTTGCTAAGTATCTGTTCGATCACATATATGTTGACTTTGGCAATTACCGTCTGTTTCCTCACTTTGGAGGGCTTTCTATTCAAATGTTCATTTTGAAATACGGTCTTCTACCTTTTTTAACAATGGTTTGTCCTTTTTCAGTGCAAATCAAACTAAAGAGGCGGAAATCGTTATCAGACACAACCCTTCGATATTGACGTGCATTTTGCATAGCTGTACTGTGTGATAGCAAACTTTGCAAACTTACCCTGAAGATAAGCAGATAGCAAATACCTTTTTTTACCTGACTAACTCTAAAGCCAACCATTCTTAAGATACTAGGCCTTCACAGTTAATACTATCTCTGTCTCATTGTTTTTCACTGCTCAAAGCTGGTAAGTTCAGCTGAGAGTAAGCCCCCTAATTTTTTAGAGCGAAAGCTGTTATGGGACCATAACTGAGGCCGAATTCGGCGCTGTAGCTGTCCATCGTCGCCCCCATATGAGAGTGATCATTACCATTATCACGCGAAGTAAAAAAAAGAACTGGCAGATCCGTCGTACAGCGGAAATCGATGCTATGTGAAGCACGAATGAGAAAGGTCAATATGTCACTTTAAAATCAGCACAACGTTACAAGAAGGAGCTAAACTGTGCCGTACATGACTTCTATGTCATGAATATAATTTTTGGACGCGTCATTTATCATCGTCGTCTACTCATGTCACCTCATACTGAATTTGGTATATGTGGAGCTAGTAATAGGGACGCGAGTAGTTATGTTTCACATGACATGCATGCGATGATTAGCATGTTTGGACGTGTCAATTACCTTCACGATGTACCGAATTTGGTATGTGTGTAGCTAGCGAAACGGCCGTGAGCGCATCATGAGCGTGGTATATTGTCACGTTCTTACATAACACGCATGTCATGATTATCATGCTTGCTCAAGTCATATACCTTCGCCATCTATTGACGTCTCGTAAACTTCGTATATGTGGAGCTAGCGAACCAGCCACGAGCGCAACATGAAAGCCCCAATATACTCTGACGTAACGTTGACGAGTGTGCAGGCTTGGCGCAGTGATGCTACACTAGCAAAACGCGAGGATACTATAGCTTGACATCAGGCACGACCGGCGCGACCAGCCTCCGTTGGCACGGCCCGGCGGCAACCGGCACTGAATGCAACATGCTACCTTTTGCGCTGATGACATTACCCAGTTCTACCCAGACAGCTCTGTGTCTGCCTCTCTTAGTGATGGAGGGATACCGGGCGCATTCAAACGCGCATGCGTCAAAGCAACGCAGCGTGGCGCTTGATCGGCGCCTGGCGTGGCACGACAAAACGAACGCAGGAACGCACGCGCGCCGGGCCACGTCGAAATGTATTGGTACCTTGATTGTGGCAAGTAGTTATGTTCTTAGATGACACGCGTGTAATGATTATCATGTATGCACCACTCAAATACCTTCGTCATCCATTCACGTGATGTAATACCAAATTTGGCATATGTGAATGAAGCTAGCGAAGCGACCGCGAGCGCATCATGAGTGTCGCATGAAGTCATGTTCTTACATAACACATCTGGTAATTATCATTTTTGCACCACTCACATACTTTCGTCATCACTTCACGTACCGTAATGCCAAATTTAGTATATGTGACGCTAGCCAAACGGCCACGAGCGCATCAAGAGTGTGGCATGTAGTCATGTGACATGAAACTCATGTCATGATTTTCCTGTTAGGGTCTTAAGCTTGTTTTCGCGATGCAGTCATGTCATACAATACAAGTTTTGTAACTGGTCAAGTGAACTGAACCACCACAAGATCAGCAAGACCATGAAATTTAAAGCTGTTTAGGAAAGCAATATTGGCGCCACTGACATGCCATATCTACCCTAGATCTTGCTCCAATCACAAAGCACTGGAGAAGGTGGTTTCCGATATGCCGCCCGCGCGTGAGTAAAAGTTGTCTCAGACAGCGCACGTAGGGATAAGAATGTAAAATCATGTAAAACAAAATTATTACCTCGTGAAAGGATGATGAAAAAAAAGAAACCTTGCTATATCAAAAGGGACTTACCCATGGTACAATTCCCGCATGCGGCTCACAAAGTCTAAGAAATTTCAAAGGCACTTTCACGCCATCCACAACCACCGCCATATGAAAGAGCGTACGTGCGTTCTACAGAACAGCTGCTTGTCACGTCCGGCTAGGGATTTCTTTCACGAGACACGTTGTCTGAATGTCGATAGAAGCAAAGAAGGAAAAATCTGCTGTAGAGAAGAATAAAAAAGATGCCTTTCTATTTGGGCCTTTTTGATCGTTCTTCAACAATGGCACGGTGCCTGGGCCACCACTGGGAAGATTTTCTATTGACGATGGTCCAAAAGCTGTGTACCACGCTTTTGTTAGTTTTTGTAAGTCTGTTTTGTGCAAGTGAGTGTCTGTGGGGTGTGCGTGCGTGTGTGTGTGTGTGTGTGTGTGTATGTGTGTGTATATATATGTGTGTGTGTGTTGATCGACCAGAGAAAAACTTGCAACAGCGCACAGAAAACGTGATCGCATTTATCCTATTTATTGCATAAATTCTGTACGTATCAGGGTCAAATCGACTGAATATGTGATGATGGTGTAATCAAGAAGACTCTACTCGAATGTTTCATGTATACTAATTCATCTACGCAGGTGAAGAAACGCCTCGTACTAATAGTAAGAATAAAACGAAAAGCACTTTTTAAGCCGTTTGAATTTCTATCCTCTGTGGCCTTGCTCACCATCTAATATTAAAACAACGTTTTCGTATTACGTTCGGGCTTGTCGGGTACGGCATGAGCTATAGTTTTCGTACCTATAAAACGGCCTTGAATGTTAAAAAACATGTTTCCTTCTTGTTAGCATTAGGTGAAAATGACTAGGAGTTTTCACTGGAGGGTAATACTGATGGTTTCTTTTAATTAGGTGAACATAAGAAGAAATGAAACATACATCTTGAATTTGCTAAAAATATATGCCTGAAAGACGTGACGAAAGACAGTACAACAGAAACAGTGTGACCTTGATTGGAGTACTGAGTGCAACAGAACTTCATGCTTGACTTTCAGCCCCGCCACGGTAGTCTAATTGTTATGGCCTTCGAATGATAACTCGAGTGTCGTGGCATCGAGTCCCGGCTGTGGCAGCTGCAATATTGAAGAAGGCGAAAATGTTTCAGGCTCATATTCTTGGATTCAGGTGCACGTTAAATAACCCCAGTGATGTCGAAAATTCCTCAGTTCTTCATTTCGGTGTCTTTAATAATAAAGTCGTGGTTTTGGGACGTTCAACTGCAGATAATATAGCTCTATATTTGTTCTGTTTTTTTTCAAATGTTGCACCTACTTGCCGAGACAAAAGCAGTGTGCAAGCATCAAAACACTTTAAAATTCCTAAATTATTAAGCCTAGTTCATGCAATTACTGTGACATACTTAAAGAGAACCCATAGCAATTTCGGGTTTATTTAGTTACCAAACTTGAGTTTATAAAGTTTTGTTTCACATTCAGCGAAACAAAATGCTCTATAGGCCCAATTTCCCTACAAGTTGCAGGCTAGTAAAGTGACTGGGATATTTCATTTATTCAATAATTCATTCGTTTCTTCGTTCGGTTTTATAATTTTTATTTACTTGACTAAATAACTTCATAATTATTATTGAATGCCTAGTAGTACTATTACAGAAGTGCAAAGTACAATATAGTGTTTTAGTGTCCTCAATGTATGTAGAGAAAGAAATACTTTCTTTAGAGAAAGTATAGTACGATAGATTAAGTATCCTTTTTCGTGATCTATACTGTAAAAAAGTGTAACACTTATATAGTTATAATAGAAATAAAACTAATATAGATCACAGGGAAAAGATCACAAGCGTACAACAGCAACAATAACATAGCACCCCCACATTATGAGAACACGCACGGGAGAAAGCACGTAGGCAAAAATGGTCATGATTTAGGAAAGTTAACGACTCTTGCTACAAAAAAGCGGTCTAAACTAGGCGAGGTTGCATTATGATCAGACCGCTAGTTTCAGTCAGAAAAATGCAGCGAAAAAAAAACAACTAAACTTCAGTGATTTATTCTGAAGCAAGTGCTTTTCTTTCTGCTAGTACTTTTAAATTGGACTGCGCTCAGTTATTCATTTTTGGCTAGTGTTCTACAGAAATGTATATTTCACGTTTAAAACGCCTTTTCTCCGCTGGTTTCTCTATTTTCGTTACTTATTTCAATGCCTTCACTGCAGTGTATGCAATAGGACAGGAGTTTTGTGGATATACATGTATTTTCTTCGTTTCGTCCTTGTTGAACTGTGATACGCGATATAAACACTAGATGTTTATTATCCCAATGTGCCTAATGTTTACCTTAGTCTCACACGCTTTGTTCACATGAGTCCAACCACTCCTTGAAAGATGGGTGCCCCCAGGAAATGGTTGCACAGTAGACGAATACTGTATGGGTGGTATGGCACAATAGAACCAGTTTCCAGGAGTTTCGTTCTATCCAGTTTTCTGAGGCCTCGTAGGCTTCATGATGTCAATAAACAGATACACAGAATGTGGTGTTGAGAAGTTTATATGCACCTCCTATTATTCTCCTTGATGGTCTCAGGTGCTAGGTAATGGTTCAGTAACTGCGTATTCCATTGCATGAAAAGATACCCGTCCGCAAAAACCGAACCAGGCATTTTGGTAACATTCTTTAGAACATAAATCAGCGGAGTAGAATAGTATAAATTATTTCGAGCTGTCACCCTAAACGATGTCCTACATGTGTCAAGGTAGTGAATAAAAACTTTCACAGAGGCCCAGAAGTTTTGTTGTGCGAGCAACACATTCTGACACAAGGGAGTTGTGTTTTAGTACGAGGTACCAATTCTTTGCTGTGTGTTTTCTTAGTCGGCCGTTTGAAGACAAAGCCATATGAATCAAACCATTACACTGCTCCTGACCGTTTTCCTACAGAAAGCATTGCCGCTAATGGAATTGGTGTAGTGTATATGCCTTCGCTGACAAATCACAAATCTGGCAAAGCTTTGCAAACCTCTAGTATACCTTGGCAAACATTTTTTTTTCGTTCGTTCTATATGTATCTTTTCTATGCTAGCTTTAGCGGCATTTGTGAACCCAGAACAGGACCCTATTTCCCACATATTTTAAAATTTTGTTTTCATCGCCAATTATGCATTCGTTGCTGTGTGTTTTTTTATAGTACTTTGATATATTCAACTAATTGACTTGTTAAACGGCCTGAGCTTGTTATAAATACTGTTTATGCGGCTTACGTTTATTTATTTATTTATTTATTTATTTACGTATGGGACACTGACAAAAGAACACACAGACGCACGCACACACCGAGGCGCACACACGCAAGCGCAATTACACGCGCACACTTACGTGAGCACACACACCAACGCACGTATGCACGTACGTACGCACACAAAGAAAAAAGTTGTAACAATATTGCAAAAGTAAAAAAGGTCACTGTTAGAGTTTTTTTGTATTTACTTAGCTCACATTTTGCAGTAAACTCATATTTTTGTGGTTTGTTGTGCGGCACCCATGCGTTCGCTTCACACACAATCGTTCTGGGTTCTCGAGGAATATCAGTAGCATTCATAATTTCTAATCTAGCAGTGATCACCTATCAACACTTACCATTGAAATACATGTCAACTATACTTTGAAAACTCTTAAAGCGAGCTTGCCTCGTTAAACGTTTCTGCACTCCCAATCGTGAATTTTTGATAGACAATTTTTATCAGTTAAGCACCCATTTTTTATCCACTGGGGACCGGTTTTTTTAGTTTGTTTGTCTCTGGATGCCAAGCCTACCCCCATTGAGGCGTACCCACTACTTTCTGTCTTCTTAGCTTTGCAAAGTACAAAGTACGGGCCGAAGACTTTCCTAACTCGGCGTGCTCGCACACGTACAAGTGAGTTTCCACACAGACGGCGTGCGAGGAGGCAACAGCTGCGGGAATATTATCACTTGGGGCGCCTGAAACGCTTTCCTGAAATATGTCCCACCCGACGAAAAAAACGAGAAAATGAAAGAAAATCAAAAAAGAAAAGGAATTCCTGACCGCCCTGGAAAGCACAGCACATTCGCAGCGAAAGTAGGCAAAGCGTCTTTTCTAGAACCTGTTGTAAACTATCTTGGGGCTACTAATAAAAGTATGCTTGAAAGGTACCAATTACTCCAACAAATGATTTGGCGGCTGATGAAGATGATGAATGCTGGCTCAGCCCTTTGCAATAGAATAAACAAATTCAACGACCCATTTGTTAGAAAATTAACATTCTATGATGCTTGTTGTTCTTGTACTCCTCCACCACACTATATTGTTGTGTTTTACCACGGTTCTTTGCCAATATAACACCTGCATAGGGTTTATGTGCACTGAGAGTTTCGGGCAGTGAAACTACTCGTGTACGCAGTTGATGTCGCAATATCTACTACTCATTATGAAGATATTGAAGAATCGTCAAGAATTGCAAAATGTTTCCCCTTGAAGCTTCAGGAAGACACATAGACAGGGGTAAGTGCCTTGAGTTTTGGCATTTATATTCTCCTTGAAACCCAAGTTTTCAGAGACAATAGATGAACAACAAAAACACCAGGTAAATAACGCGGTGCTCGGATTGAGTCATGCAACTGTATTGATGACTACTGGAAACGGAAAAGAAAAGAAATAAACGAGAAACCAAGTAGAAGGAAAACAACCAATCAGTTCATATGAGCTAGGGCTAATGTATGCAGTTGATTTTTGTGTGCCTGAGATATTGCATGTGATGCAAGTGCAAGTGCACGGAATAATGTGCAATAATTACACCAGGTGTTTTCAATATTTGTGTGGGGGGTCTAACTGGAAAAGTTGCAGTCGTGCTGTTTTATATAAAAGGGGTGGGTATTGACGTAGGAACGAACCTGTGCAAGCTGTCTGTTCCTCCGTCCAGACCCACCCTTTAGTTGATCTACAAAACATGAAATAAGTTTAGAGATTGTATCGGTAATGTGGTGTATGAGCTGCTGTTATCGTCTGTAAGATATTACGTCGGTCAACTAGGTCATTGTATATATGAAAGGTGAAAGAACCTATGTGCAATGTGGAGCATTATAAACAAGGACGGCTGTCCTTTCACTGCAGCACGTGTGGCTGTAGGCCAATATTTTCAGTCTACTATTGTTTCAACATGCAGGGATCGTACCACACGCGAGATCATAGAAGCAGAAAAGATATGCTCGTTGAAAGATGTTTGTGTTAGCACCCCGTCTGTCCCGCTCCCCGATAAAAATAGGTTGTTGCTTTGCTTGTCGGTGTGATGTACTTATGCATTATCGTTATGTTTTGCGCATGGCTGGTGCAACTGGTACCTGTATATAGGCGAAGATCTTCACAAGAAATAAGTTGTTGGCTGTTCAGTGCTCTGTCTCATCTCTTCTATCCTCTACTGTAGTTTGTGCTATTAAGCACTTTTTATCATGTTATACCAACACGCCCAAACCTGTTTTTGTTCAAGATTAGAGAAGGTTTAGCAATTGAATAACTTCGTGATCATTGTTCTTGCTGTAACCCATTGAACGACGCGACCCAAGCTCTCAAGTGCGCATGTGCACAATCTTATCCCCCTTCCCTCTCCCCCTTACTTTCCTATATATATTCACGAGTGTGAATAAAACTGGCGGTTCTTTTCTGTTGGCATGGTCCGACTGTCACGTTTACTGCTGGAGCGGCGTGGCCGCCTCCCAACCAACAGTGGCGACGAGAATACCCACCGATACGTGTAAGCCGGGCGCCAGCGGCGAGACCAAGACGAAGACGCCCATCAGCCCGCCCGCAGCCATGGCCCTCAAGCTTCCGGATTTTGCAGAGGAGACAGATAAGTGGCAAGCGTATCTCGTTAAGATTGACGCCTACTTCGAAGCGAACGAAGTTACGGACGACGCGAAGAAAAGGGCCTTGTTGGTGGCTGCGTTAGGATCGAGGACCGTTGAAATCCTTTGCGGCAGAATCGCACCGCGAAAACCAAGCTCGCTGAGTTACGAAGAAGTTGTTTCAACCTTGAACGAGCACTATGATCCGTCCCCTAACGAGATATCAGAAAGCTTCAAGTTCTTTCACCGAAACCAACAAGAAGGGGAGTCCGTGCAGGCGTTTATCGTCGAGATTCGCAAACTAGCGCATAACTGCAACTTGTTGTTTGTTTGTTTGTTTGTTTATTAATACTGTCAACCCCAGCTGGGGTTTTTACAGGAGTGGAAAACAAATGAAAGAAATGGTCATGAAATACGTTACAAAATAGAGACATACAGCGAACACAGGTATTTACACTAAAAGACAAAGTTAAACACAGGCATGTGCACTTGCATTCTGCGCATAGAAAACAACAATTAACAAAGCGAGAGGCAATATACATTGACATCGTGAATTATGACGCATCTATTTCGGAGAAAATAAGCGATTCTAAAGCTGCAGAAAACGCCGTGATAGAGGAAGACATCGCGACTTTGTTTGGTAGTTCATTCCATTCTTTAATTGCCCTCGGAAAGAAGCTGTATTTAAATGCGTCGTTTCGGGTGGCTGGTGGCTGTATATATAAAGTGTGTTTGTGTCTAGAGCGCGGATCTGGAGAAATTTCAAAGAAATCTAATGAGTTGATTTTAACCTGACTACGAATAATGAGGAATAGGAATTTCAAACGGTCATACTTAGTTCTAAGTTCTAAGGCTTGTAGGTTTGCACGGTTGCAAAGATCGGAAGCAGAGTGCATGCGTTGATATTTATTGAATATAAACCTGGCAGCCATTCTTTGAACTTTCTCCAGTTTATGTAGGTTAGTGGTGGTATGAGGGTCCCATACTATTTTACAATATTCAATTATTGGGCGTACTAGCATTTTGTACGCAAGACTTTTTACTTCGGGTGTTGCGTCATGTAACCTTCGCCTCAGACCCCATAGAGTTTTGTTTGCCTTTCTACAGGTGACGTCTACGTGAGTATTCCACCTCAAATCTGGAGTGAATATTAGCCCTAAATATTTATATTCTGTTACCCTTTTTAGATCGTGGGAACCAATATTGTAATTATATTTGAGAGGTACCTTTTTTCTTGTTATGCTCATGCAAACTGATTTTACGGGGTTTAGAACCATCTGCCATTCATTACACCATAGTAAAATTTTGTTTAAGTTGTTGTTCAGGTCTACCTGGTCTCTCAGGGATGTGATCTTGTTATATATAACGCAGTCATCTGCAAACAATCTCACGGGAACAGACAAATCTGAGGGCAGGTCATTTATAAAAATAAGAAATAAAAGAGGCCCCAGAACACTGCCTTGAGGCACACCGGATATAACGGGTCTGGACTTCGATTTAATTTTATTTATTTCTACGTACTGTGTACGAGAATGGAGGTAAGAAATGAACCACTGAGTAATATTTGAGTTTCTGAATATTTCATTTACTTTTAGTAAGAGTTTGGGATGCGAGACCTTATCGAAGGCTTTGGCGAAATCTAAGAATATTAGATCAATCTGTTCCCGTCGATTAATTGCCTGCGCAAAATCGTGAACTGTAACAACAAGCTGCGTTACTGTAGATAATCCCCTTCGAAAGCCGTGTTGCACAGGTGATAATAAATTGTGAGTGTCTAAATAATTAGAGAGATGCTTACACAGTATATGCTCAAGCAGTTTGGAGCAGGTACTCGTAAGAGAGATAGGCCTGTAGTTACCCACTTCTGAAGTGTTCCCACTTTTGTGAACTGGTATTATTTTAGCTTCTTTCCAGGCTACAGGAAATGAGGCTTGATTAATTGAAGTTTGAAAGATTATAGTAAGATACTTTGCGACCCATTGAGCATATCTATATAGAAACTCGTTCGGAATGCCGTCTGGACCAGCGGATTTCTTAATGTCAATGTGTAGAAGAAGGTTTAATACTCCTTCTTCGTTGATTAACGGGTCGGATACCGGAGGGCGATTGGAAGCGTCAGAAAGGGACGGAAGGGTACCATCATCTTCGGTGAAAACAGAAGAAAAAAAAGAATTGAAATTTTCCGCGCGTTCAAGGGCAATTTTTTCATCGACCGGTGTATTCTGTTTCTCGGACGGGTTTACATACCTCCAGAATTTGCTAGGTGCTTCGTACAGAAATTTTTTCAATGTTACATTAAAAAATCTTTCCTTAGATTCCTTGACAAGACGATTTAGATCAAGCCTCATGTTATGAAGTGCAGTCTTGTTCTGGGCACTTGGATCACGAGAACAAGCTTTTCTCTTCCTTTTAATCCTCCGTTTGACATGAATTATATCTCTCGTGATCCAAGGGTTATTTCTTTTACACTTTTTAAAACTTTTAGGAATAAACCGCCTAATGCATTCCATTGTTATATTATGAAAATATTCCCACAAGCAGTTAGAGCTACCATTTGATTCATAAATAGCAGTGAAGTTACAAAACGACCTTTCAAGAAAATCCAAAACACTAACATCATCGGCAGCTTGAAAGTTCGGATAAGTGATGCCCGATTTCTGCTGTGAGGTGCACGACGACATGCTCATGGACAGTATAATCATCTTGTGGTCTGATAAACCCTCTTCAACAAGGCAATCATTCACATATGAAGTCAAAGCGTTGGATAATAAAATTAAATCAAGTACAGAGGACCGTGTTGCACATACTCTAGTGAACTCATTTACAACCTGATGTAAATTGAAAGAGAATATTAAGTCGAGAAATAAGTCACAAGAAGCATCATGTGAGTCGACGGCCACATGCGAATGCCAATCAATAGCCGGAAGATTGAAATCACCTAGTAAGATGATATTGTCTTTTTCTCTAAAGTGGCTGTCCATGAATCTTCTTAGTTGCAAAATGTACTCAACAGGGGAATTTGGAGGTCTGTAGACCCCACCTATAAACACGGTGCGATTATTTAGTTTTGTTTTAATCCATACGGCCTCAATACCATCTGCTGCGTCCAGGGAACTATAATTAACGCCTTTCTTGACTAAGAAAGCAACTCCACCCCCTCTTCCATCACGATCCCTCCGAACCATTGAGTAACCGGGTGGAGCGATTTCAGTATCAGGTATAATTTCGTGCAACCATGTTTCCGTAATTAAAATAATATCAGGTTCGTGATCGATAACCAAGGCTTCAAGCATATGTGATTTATTTGATACACTTCGGGCATTTAAATTGATTATTTTAAAATTATCTTTCTGTCCCTGTGCCTGTCACTTATCACGTGTTGCATCATCATTTCCAAGCTTGCTTCTTTCGGCACGCGCTTCATTCCAGCAGTAAAGAGTATTGTTTACCTTCAGCTTATCAAAAACAAGTTTTACCTTCTTTCCTGCCTTTCTTTCTTCGATAGCAGAGTCCCAAAGTTTTTTTCTTATTCCCTGTACTCTTTTCGAGAAGTCCTCGCTGATACTGTAACCCGTATCCTTCAGTCTTGAGCACCTCTGCAAGACTTTCATTTTATCCCTATAGTCTGCCAGCCTAAGGATGACGGGGCGAGTTTTGCCAGAATTTTTTTTTCCTATCCTATGAATTCTCTCAATAGACGTTATGTTTACCTTTAGGGTAGAGCTAAAGATTTCTTCGTTTACTTTTTTTAGTAGAGTTTCTTCTTTTTCATTCTCATCTTCTGCTACTCCCCTTATGATAAGGTTGTTTCTTCTCGAACGATTTTCCAAATCGTCCACCTGATCAAGCAGACTAGATGATTTGTCACGACATTCAGCCACAATTGTTTCAAGAGTTGCGAGCCTGCTGCGAGTCTCATCTAAGCTTTGCACCTTAGTCTCAATAACAAGAAGCCGATTTTGCATGTCTAGAATTCTAGTTTCAAACGAATTTTGCTTTTCTTGAACCGCTGTTAGTTTAGACAAAATTTCTTTTTGATTCTGGAGCATTTCTTTGCATACGGCGTCCGTTATAGGCCCCGGATTCAGCTCGACATCGCCAGAAAGACTCAACAACAGACCCACAATAGAAAAACAGTCACATACACAGTCAGCCAAAACTTGTGGACACGGCAGCACTATAAGAGCTATGGAATCGCTACGGAAGCTATCCTTCCGGTCACCAACCTGCATGAACAGCGGTACGTCAGGCGTCATTGTCACGGCGATGCCACCGTGTCCACTGAAGCAGGTAGGCGATGGTCCCAGATTTAAAGCATACAGGCGGACCCTTGTGGGCATGCGTGTTGACGTCATCGTGCTCCCGGGTGGCTGTCCGAAATGATCGTCGATGTGACCAAGCTGCTGATTGCAGACACCCTCATGAAGCCGGAAGGGATCACCGCCCACACAGAAGGATGGCGGCAGGCCGGCATCGTAGCGAAGCTCGTCGCTTCCAGTTTGAAAAGATTCCGCGGCGCCTCCGGTTATGAAGCGTAGGCACGCGCAAAGGACCTGCATGAACAGCGGTACGTCAGGCGTCATTGTCACGGCGATGCCACCGTGTCCACTGAAGCAGGTAGGCGATGGTCCCAGATTTAAAGCATACAGGCGGACCCTTGTGGGCATGCGTGTTGACGTCATCGTGCTCCCGGGTGGCTGTCCGAAATGATCGTCGATGTGACCAAGCTGCTGATTGCAGACACCCTCATGAAGCCGGAAGGGATCACCGCCCACACAGAAGGATGGCGGCAGGCCGGCATCGTAGCGAAGCTCGTCGCTTCCAGTTTGAAAAGATTCCGCGGCGCCTCCGGTTATGAAGCGTAGGCACGCGCAAAGGACCTGCATGAACAGCGGTACGTCAGGCGTCATTGTCACGGCGATGCCACCGTGTCCACTCAACTTCTCTTCAATGTTGGAGCGAATGCTGAGGGACCGCATCGTTTGTGGAGTGCGCTCGAAAAACCTGCAGAAACAACTATTAGCCAAAAAGGACTTGACGCTGGCAGAAGCGGAAGCACTAGCTCTAGCAGCCGAAAGCGCGGAGTTAGGGTCGCAACAGATGACCGGGCAAGGTGACGCCGTTGGGGTGTTCAACGTGCAGCGTAGCAGGCAACCCGAAATCAGCAGGAGCGAACGGAGCAGCTTATCGCAGCACTGCAGCTGCTGTGGCAAACAGGGACATCAAGCCAGGGAATGCTCATTACGACGGCGCAGGTGCTACAAATGTGGGCGACAAGGTCACTTGGCGCGAGTATGCTCCCGGACAGCCACCACCAACAGAACCTTCGCGATAACAGAGTGTTCAGCGGAAAGTGAAGATAACGATTGTAACGCACTACAAATATGGTCAGTGAAGGGTAATGGAAGCCTGGTTCCGCCCCTACACAAGCAGGTTACATGGAACGGAGTGCCACTGAATATGATAATCGACACAGGTTCACCTGTCTGCGTAGTGCCTAAAGCGATATACGAAGCCTATCGTCATAAGTGGCCACCGCTTTGTAAAGCTGCATTAACTCTGTCATGCTATCTTGGGAAGATACCAGTGCGGGGCATTGTCAAAATGCAAGCTTCCTACAAGTCTGCAACAGTTGACTGCGATCTCGTTGTGTTAGACTGCGAAGGTCCTAGCCTTTGCGGCCGTGACCTGTTACAGATGCTCGAGACACAAGGGGCACCGCTTCTTCACATCGCGTCACTCTCATCGGACGGGAAGCTGGAGAGTCGGACAGCGGCACCCGTGCTGGAACAGTACGCAGACCTTTTTGCGGAGGGCCTGGGAGCCATCAAGGGACCACCAGCACGGCTTCATATAAAGGACGGAGCAACCCCAAGGTTCTGTAAGGCAAGAAAAATTCCATTTTCTTTGCTAGACAAAGTGTCCGCCGAGCTAGATCGACTCGTGGCCGAAGGCATTATTACGCCAGTTTCCTATTCAGAATGGGCAACCCCGGTGGTGCCAGTGCTGAAACGTGACGGAACGGTCCGCATCTGTGGCGATTTCAAAGTTACTCTAAACCCAGTATGTGAAATGGAAAGTTATCCTCTACCCGTAGTGGACGACATTTTCGCTACGCTTCGTGGAGGGCAGCAGTTCAGTATCTTGGATCTACCTGATGCCTACAACCAAATTCTTCTAGACGAAGATTCGCGCAAGTTAGCGGTTATAAACACTCACAAGGGCCTCTTTTGTTATAACAGGCTACCGTTTGGGATAGCCTCGGCCCCTGCGATTTTTCAACGAACAATTGAGCAGGTGCTGCAAGGCCTCCCAGGGGTTCAAGCGTACTTAGACGACGTCCTGATAGCAGATGCGAACGATAAGCCAACTGCGAACCTGCAAGCAGTCTTGCAGCGGTTCAGGGAGTACGGCGTGAAGCTCCGCGCGGACAATGCCGAATAGGTGAGGAGTCAGTTACGTATCTAGGACACAGAATTGACGCGGCAGGGTTGCACCCGTCAGACAAGAACATCGAAGCAATTAAGCTGGCACCGACTCCTCACAATGTCACGGAATTGCGGTCTTTTTTGGGCATGCTAACTTTCTACAATAAATTCTTGCCTAATCTGTCCACGCTCCTGAGTCCCCTATACCTTCTTCTGGAAAAGAAATCGAAATGGTCTTGGGATGAGCGCGAAAACGATGCCTTCCGAAAAGCAAAAGCCGTTTTGTGTTCCGCGCCTGTGTTAACTCACTTCGATCCCGCACGAGAGCTATTTCTGGAGTGCGACACGTCACCCTACGGTGTGGGAGCGGCACTATTCCACCGAATTGAAGGACAGTATCAGCCCCTTGGATTTCGATCCAGGACGCTTACTGCCGCAGAAAAGAATTATGCACAGATTGAACGTGAGGCGTTGGCTCTGGTTTATGGCGTCACGCGATTCCGAGATTATCTGCTGGGCAGACAGTTCACGCTTCTAACCGACCATCAACCACTGTTGGGTCTCCTAAGAGCGGATCGCCAGACGCCGGCTATGGCCGCTGCGCGCATTCAGCGTTGGGCCATCATACTTGGTGCCTACCGTTATCGGTTGCAACATCGACCGGGTAAACTCATGTGCAATGCTGATGCTCTTAGCCGTCTACCCCAACCGTTGCAGGAAGAAGTGGACCAGGAGGACGAAGCTCAAGTTCTGACCCTGGACCAGTGGGATCAGCCGGCCCTGCCATGGAAGGAACTCCAGGCACTCGCCGTCGCGGATGAGGTACTTTTCCAGGTACGCAAGTATACCCGGGAAGGTTGGCCGAAAAAACTCGACACGGAAACTACAGAAATCGCCGATTTTTACAAAAGGCGGCATGAGCTGTCTGTTAGTGAAGAACTTCTTTACTGGGGCCATCGCTTTGTAGTGCCGACAGCAGCACGCGGGAAGTTGCTAAGGCTACTGCATGAAGCCCACCAAGGAATTTCCACCATGAAGGCGAAGGCCAGATCGTTATTTTGGTGGCCCGGCGTAGAGCAAGACATCGAGCGCGTTGCGGCGACATGCCAAAACTGTGTGCAAGCGTTGCCGATGGCTCAGGCAAAAGAGCCAGTAAATTGGCCCGAGACGCACGAAAGGTGGTCGCGGTTACATGTGGACTATGCGGGACCAGTAAAAGGGAAAATGTTACTCATCGTTGTCGACGCGCACACCAAGTGGATTGAGGCGCTTCCCGTGTCGCAGGCCAACTCGCATAGCACAGTCGAGGCCCTCAGAACGATATTTAGCCGTTTTGGTATACCGCGCACGGTGGTTTCTGACAACGGGACGCCATTCACGGCACGAGAGTTCGAGCAGTTCATGGAGCGCAATGGCATTGCGCATATTCGAACACCTCCCTATCACCCCCAGAGTAATGGACTAGCAGAGTGAGCCGTGCGCGCTATCAAAGATGGCTTGAAGAAGATAGGCGGCACTTGCCTCCTCACCTCACTGGCACGTGTATTGTGCAATTATCGGAACGCACCACACCAGGAGGGTCCTTCTCCCTCAGAGAGGCTATTAGGATACCGTCTGCGCACAAGAATGGAGATGTCTTTTCCTTCCAGAGTCTATCCTGCCAAAGCTGCGAGTGACCCAGGCTGGAATTTCGCACCGGGAGACTACGTGTACGTGCGAAATTACGGCGCCGGAGACAAGTGGTTCCCAGGCACAGTGGAGGCTACGCGTGGCACTCGCCTCCTGGAGGTAAAGACTGTGGATGGCCTTGTCCGCCGCCACGTGGATCAAGTTCGCAAGCGGAGCCCAGATGAAACGCCAGCAGCCGACGACATGTCGAGGCCTTCTACACCGGTTTCCCCAGGGCCGGTACGACTAGAAACAACGGCGCCGGCTACCTCTCAGAGTACCCCTGAATCGCAACCATACGTACTACGTCGCTCCACACGAGCCAAGAAACCGGTCGTGCGTTTTGGCTACTAAGGGGGAAGAAATGCTGTAACCCATTGAACGACGCGACCCAAGCTCTCAAGTGCGCATGTGCACAATCTTATCCCCCTTCCCTCTCCCCCTTACTTTCCTATATATATTCACGAGTGTGAATAAAACTGGCGGTTCTTTTCTGTTGGCATGGTCCGACTGTCACGTTTACTGCTGGAGCGGCGTGGCCGCCTCCCAACCAACAGTTCTGCTTCCGTAAAGAGCGCGTGTTTGCTTGGTTTTGCGGGGAAAACTTGTACAGCTGTATTTCGTTGATATAATGCGTGAATGAATCCTGTTTAGGTTTATAAATATGTTACATGAGCTTAAGATTACATACTTTTCTAACAGGCAGAATTTCGCGTGCAAAGAAAAGCAATGAGTGTCTAGGTGCTTGGGTTGACCTCTATATTTTTCTGTGATACAAAGCA
Source organism: Rhipicephalus microplus (assembly GCF_043290135.1). Taxonomy (NCBI): domain Eukaryota; kingdom Metazoa; phylum Arthropoda; class Arachnida; order Ixodida; family Ixodidae; genus Rhipicephalus; species Rhipicephalus microplus. Next base: position 110,460,098 of record NC_134704.1, read on the forward strand.
CGGATTATTGCAAAATAATATTTTCTTATAGTTGGCCTTATTTACTGTCCCCCTTATCAACATTTCATACAAACGTTTGAAGTAGAACAACCTAATTTATATGGATTTAAATAACTGTGAGGGAAAGAGGAAAGCAATTTTACTCTATCCCCCCACTGAACGATCTAGATCTGTTACGAGACACTTTAGGTGAGGCGTCTATGACAGTTGCTCGTGAGAGCAGACTCCAAAGAATTTGTATGTACTGACTTGTCCTAGTCGCTTATCGCTGAACGAAATGGCTATACAATCATTGATACGCTTTCCAGTAGGTATAAATTTAATAATTTTGGGTTTTGTTTATTTTTACTTTAGTTTTGTTAGAAAACTTTGCAGTTTCTAGAGGTGCAGATTTGTTGAAGCTTCTACTTCTTGATTGGTGGAGCCTGTGAAAAACATACTTGTGTCGTGAGCAGACATCTTAATTTCGACTGTGTACTGAATCTCTGTAATATTACCTACATATAAAAGGACAATCATGGGACTTCATCTCAAAATACTTTGTGTATTACGAGAAAATTCACAAAAATATTTGCCTTGTTTTCACATTGCGTCGGGTCTTCATGACTCACAGCCACATTCACAAAGTTTTGGTTAAATGCGTTTGCCAAATGTGTGCCCTCTAGAATGATATCACCAACGTTTACTCGTTTAAGTGAATTCGATATGACTGTCCTTCCACTAAAGGAATTAACTTGCCTTCTTACATTGCCAGAAACAGGTAATGATACCTGTAGTTTAGGCGACTGCAGTATATCACTTCTGTTTAAAGAGCTTTTGAGATTGTCCTAAATCTGGTTATCGTCAATAAATGCGAAGGCATATGAGATTTTCTAGCATTACTAGTTATTGTTTCTTGCACGCCGTTGCTGCTGAATGGTCGGAAATGCACAAAAAAAAGCCGGAAGGCAACGGAAACGCGAGAAAAAAAGTTATTCGCAGAGCGAGGTTTTCCTTTTGCGAGATTTTAGCGGACAACCCAAAATTTGCACAGGCACCAATAAACTGCAATTATTCACTGAGCTTTAAAAGACAAAGAGCCCAAAAGAGAAACTGTGAGAAATAACAGAACACTATAAAAAGAAAACGCTTATTAACCATGTAAAAGAAATGTGGTACAGGAAACGCCGAAAGAGACAGCTCGTGCCGACGCTCCGGCGTCGCCGCGTGTCTGTGTAGAGATAAGAATACAGCAGCCACAATTGATGTTTACCCTACCCTACCATATAATTTGTTTCTTTTTCACTATTGTCTTTGTTGTCTCAATCGGCATCCCTTAGAGCGCTCCTCCCAAATCTTGCTGTCGCGATCCGGCTGAGTACGTCATTTTCATCGAGTCAGTTCCTTCGCACGGCTTTCTGCTTGTGTTGAGGTTTTCTGTATAGAAAACCTTGCAGCAGCCTTGCCTTTTCTCGGCTGTCTGCTGTCTCTTCCGTCTCTCTCTTTCTAGAAAAATAACTTAGCCACAAGATTGTCATAAAAGTTATCCCTGATTCTGAGCGTTGAGTGATCAACGTTTTGTGGTGAAATTTTGGCCTCGGTGGCAGTGGGAAATTTCAGGGGACAATCATTTGCTATAGATGCTCTATAAGGCAGCCGGCTCAAAGGATCGTTCCCAATCGGTCTTCATCTGGCCCACACACTGGCCCACGTACAAAGCCACTACTGGCTTTGTACGTGGGCCAGTGTGTCGTCTCCTCCAGCAGTAAACGACCCGCCACCCTGTGGTGGCGGCCACCACGTCGTTTACGAGCGCAAGCAATAAGACATGCGGCTGCACAAAGTAGCTGATGTACAGTATTCTAGTTCTACTGCTGGCCAGATGGCGGATGTGGGTATCGCCTGGAAAAGTCGATACGAAGGCGCCGTTTTGTAGTTTTGATCGCCTCTGATGAGATAATGCTATAGACATTGGGCTGTGCGTCAGTATGGACGCCGTCTTGTGTTGTGCGAGCGTGCTTGTAAAGCCTAACCCCCCGCGTTTTCATTCAAACCTATTTTATAAATGCGATCGCAGGCAGTTTTTGTACAGTAATCATATATTGTTTTAGGCTGTGTTATGCAACGCTTGTTGAAACCCGACATTTTGCCAACATTCACCACATTAGTCATTTAAATATGTAACCACCGAAACATCCCGAAAGAACTTCATCTGCCTAACCTGATCATGTCTTTGAGAAGTATTTTTGCCTTGATCGGGCAAGTTTATTCAACTATGCGGCTAAAATAGCGTTTGGGAAAAGTTGGTTACTGTTGCTATTCTTTCTTTATAGTACGAAACAGACTCTCATACTGAGCCGAAGGTATGCGACACTTGTCAGCCTACTGCTCACTGTACACGCATTATCCAGTCTTCGTTTTGAGTTCATTTTCTCATAACGTTCAACGAGTGCTAACTACACTATGAAAATTAGGGGATCCTTAAGGTTTGCCTTTAAGGATTGAATGACGTATTGGTATCCTGGGCTTTGTGCGTATTTTCTCCAGATAGAGCAACTTTTTTGTCTGTGATGCTACTCTAGATGCGAAATGTTTTAAAACTTGCTTATGTACCCACTACGTGGCCTTAAGAAAATACGCGCTGTAGTGTGTGTGCCATTTAAAATGTGTCTCAAGCTTTACAGGGCCAGTCAACAAGATGCGAAACGCGCACAAAAAGCTCGCGCATTTTTACTGCGCGTGACAAACCTTCTTAAACACGCAGTGACGTCAACTTGGTGATCGGCGACGTGACACAGCACGCAGCTCGTCGATTGGTCTAAACCAGGTCTCAACAAGCAGTAGTGAAGTTAACGTCACTGATCGCAGAGTTGACGTCACTGCACGTGGAAGAAGGTTGGTCAGGCGTACAAAAGATGCGTGAGCTTTTCCTGCGCGTTTCGAAGCCTGTTGATGGCGCTTTAAACAATTAGGTCATTCTGATAATCACATTACACGTTGCACTACGCAATATAACATAATTTTAGATGTTGCATCGTTAAGTCGGAATAGAAGACGCGTGTGTTTGTAAAACATAGACGTCATGTTCTGACACCGCATGGTAAGTTACACTTGTACCACGCATTTCCACTGTGATATCATATAATAAGTCGTTAAGCCTGTATTTAACAGGCATGGTTTGAATAGCATGAAAATTCTTTTCACTTCATTTTCAAGTGGATGAATTTGTTTTCACTGCATTACCAAGAGTACGCGTACCTCTGCGGTAGACCACCTGTTTGTAAAGCAAACAGCCTGGGTTGACTTTCATTGAGACCCAGAAGTTTTTGTATCAATTTTTGGTCACACACGACATGATTTTTTTCCCAACCAATGACTCCCCCACTGACGATGCGAACACCAACGCAAATGGCAGAATTTCTGCGAAGCGAGTTTTTTTATTGCAATCTCGTTAATTGAAATATAACACCCTCGTAAGTGTGGCTGTGCGAAAATTCTGAACTGTAAACGTGCTACAGCTTCACCTTTCTTTTCTATATTGCTGCGTCATAAAAATCCGGCCGGATTTCCTTGTGGCTTTGTACGACAAACGAGTCGTTGTCTACATCTCTTTTCTTAACCCTTTTGCCACCTTGCGGATCTCCGCAGAGCTTATTGGCGTTACCATTGCTGTGTCATGTTTATAATAGCAATGAAAGTCTCGCGAATAGTTCACCGCCAATAACTATCAACTTCCTTTTAGTTATGCGACTGTACAAACATTCAAATGAAAGAAACGTTTCCTCGTTTTATCTCGCATGACGTATAACAATAATTCATACTTCATCCCATTTCATCGCCTACCTCCAACTTTTTCGCTTCTCGTCATTATCGCCACGCTGTGATTGCAGTCACCCGAGAGCATTATTTTCTTTGCTCAGTCACTACACAATACATGTCTCCATCACTCTTCAGCATTCCTGGTGGTGCTTCTTCACAAAAACTCGACAGATCCCACAATACTTAGGAATCGACGTTATGCGAACCATGTGGAGGGAACGTTATCATGTTGTAAATTTTTGCTCAGTGGCAGATCATGAAATACCGCAATATATATATATATATATATATATATATATATATATTGCCATTTAGTAGGAAACGCCATTTCCTGTAACATTTTTGAACTTGGAAGCGATAGGTAATTTAAAATTTTACAATTTCTACCCGCAGTAAATTTTCAAATGAGTCCTGTCATTCTTAGTTTTTCAATTTAACTATACCTCGCTGAAAGTCACTTGTCTCAGCACTCTGGCGTTTTCTATATGCGTGGGTTGTACAGCATGCGTACATTTCATTCGCTTCGAATTTGGGTATTACTTGCAACTCCATTTTTCGCGATTATTTCTGCCTTTGCTGTATTATATTTCAATTTGCATTCAATTTCTCATTGCGTCCATTAGTACTGTCGTGATGACTGCCTTGCGTATTGATTCAACTTCGCTGACATTAGGGGGCAGCAGCGCATGCATGTGTTATTATTTCTTTTATTTACTCAAACATGTATTGCACGTGAAATTCGAGTGCTGTGGGAGAGCCAGGAGTTAAGATTGCTAGTATTTTTAATGACATGAAATCAAGCCATATTATTTACGATGAAGTTGACTGAACTTCTGGGGCGTTCTTTTACTGCGACCAAATTAAAAAAAGCGTAATGCTCTTTTCTCAGTCTGAAGCCAGTTTGTTTATAGAACAAAATTGTGTGTCGGGCGGTATCGAAGAAAGCAAGGAAGGGGCAATCAATGTTTCACTTGACAAGTACAAAAAAATGACCGCAAGGCCAAACATTGTGTTCAGGCTTCAGCTCGAATTGTATGTGTTTTTGCGAAATAATACCACTCCTACGTGATAATGGTGTGGCATTCACTGAAGCGGAGCCGAAAAAGAAGCTCTTTGGTCGAGCTCTCTTTTTATCCTTTGTAGCAGTCCTGCCTTAGTCCTTTGTGTGGCCTGAAAATGCCGCTTGCAGTTGAGTTGTTGACGTGACAACACACTGTTTTGTGCTTTAGAGACTGAAATCGATGAAAATGTTTTTTTCAGCAACAGTGAAAGGGCGACATACGCTGTTACTATTACTGTTCCGGTGAATGCTTTCTCGAAGACCGAGTTATAACTGTGCAAATTCTGAAAAAAATTATTGACGAGCTGAATACAGTGCAGTTTTAGGTCACCTTCTACCCTATATTTATTTAAATATCGTACCAGCTAGCCATCCAAGGTAGTTCGATTGTTTCGAAAGCTCCACATTAGAGCAAAAAGCGTGATTTATTTTTAGATGGTGACATTATTGATTTGATTGAACTCTCCTGCTCACAAATTAGCCAGTATATCATTGCAGCTCAGATGATCGTTGGAACTCTTGAAAAAGGTAGCAGTACTTGGTAACTTTGGGGTAGGAATGGTTTGTCACATACGTTACAATACAGTAAGCTCTATTAGTAACGTCTGGGAGGTAACAGTTGCTACCTGTCATGATACTACCAGCATTCACAACTGCTACTACTCAAGCCGTTACCAATAAAGGGTAGACTCTTTTAAAGGTTTCAATAAAATATTAGTAACCAATAACCCTGTTCATTTTGCCAGAGTCTTTTTCATTGTCGCTGTTAATTAGTTAAGGTATCATTACCAGACAACTTTGGGTAATTTACAAAACTTTGGGTAAAGTTTACTATGCTACAGTGCGTAGTAAGCGTGGAGTATATATAGCCCCTACTTTGAAGATGCATGTCTGGCACAACGGAGCACTTTTGTTTCAAGATGGTTTATAAGGAATGTGAGCCTGGAAAACTATATAATACTGCTTGTTTACGTGCGTTTGGGAACGTAGCGTAAGACTTTTAATTCAGCCTAGCAAAAATATCTGTCATATCTGTTTATTATGAAAAGGCCATCAAAGGCATCATGACAGTGGCTGAAACAAGGTACCGGACTCAATAACATAGTGTCGGTGCATTTTAATGTTTCACACCTGTAATATCTCGGTGGGTAAAATGTAATAATGTTTGTTGGTGTTTTAGGCGCTAAAACAATATTATTTAGAGACACGCCACAGTCAAGGACTCCGCATTATTTGAGACGATATGGTTAATTTTGATGCGACTGTCTTGTTAATTTTCTACAGTTTACTAAGTTTTTGTAACTAGGGCTAGTACAACGCGTGTGGGACTTGCTAATGGTTCGTTAACTTGTGCTTCTCCGTTTCGACAATATCAGACTGACGCTTATAGATCTCGGTTGCGTAATTTAAAACAAAATGTGTTTATCGAAACATTGATATTTTATGCGTCTTTTTTTCAATTAAAATGATAATTCAAGACAATCCTTTTCATAAATTGTCACACTAGATATCACCTACTAATTTGGCTTAGACACTCACCAGCCAGGCAGAAAAAAAGGTAGCAACAAGGTAACAAAGATAGTAATGGCAGCAGTTACTCCTTTTATTGCCGTTACTGTTTACCGAGGGAGGTAGTAAACCAGTAGCAAAAAGTTTCTGTTGGTTCAATAAAGATAGCAGTAGTATTTGCTGCACTTTATTTGCTTGCAGTTTCTCCCTTTTTACTCACTTTCTCACTTTCTTTAAATGTTGAAGTAAAAAAAAAACTTTCATAAAAAAAGACGGAATAGTTTTAAAATAGGTGAACATTGTTGACTAAAATATATCAGAAGCCAAATACAAAGCACAAAAGCAGGGTGCAACCATTCGATTGCATCATAATTTTCTCCTTTGGGACTACGTGGGGGTTGAATATGACCAGCCTTTTGGTGTTCCAAGGAAGGAGTAATGTTTTCATAATTTGAGCACTGTTACGGTTTCTGAGGTTGTATACAGCAGTACTACTAAATTCAAGTGACAAGTTACTGTATGACTTGCATTGTTCACTGCAGAAAACTTACCGCTGGAATTTCGTGTTGTCATGATATGCAGTGAAGCTGAGACAAAAGAAAACTTCATAATACTTCATCCTTGTTTCATTGAAATTTTTTCTCGGGTCGAACAAAAACGAATTTTTTGAGACCTTCTGTCCGCCCTAACAGCAAGGCATACTATGCAAAAAATAAAAGCCAATATTTTGGTCTGAACGCTGAAATGCGAAATCGGAGACCAACTGTGAGTCAAAATGCCAATTTTACCGTTTTTTTTTTGCAACGTTGCGGCAGTGTTTCTACTTTTTACATTCCCATGGCGTTTTTGTGACTTATTATGAGAACCTGTAAAGAGTACCAAAACCACCATATGATTATGAGAGATACCGATGGGGAGGCCTCCGGAAATTCCTACGACCCGAGGTTCTTCACAAAGCCCCTAAATCTAAGTACACAACTATCAAGCAGTCTTGCCTCAAGTACCTGTAACACCCACCACACGAATATATTACCCCCAAAAGAGTTTGTTTATTTTCTAAAAATATGCTCTACATAAAACATTTTGCAAGTTTCGACATGAAAAAATATTGAAGATTGCAAAAAATCGCAGCATAACTACGGTGTGAATGATGGAGAGTGGGGCAAAGCATCCGTCCGTCCAGGCGTCCGTCTGTGTGACCGTCAACGCGTCCACCCGCCCGTCTGTGCGTGCGTCTGTTCGTGCGTCCGCACGCCCATCTGTGCGTCTATCCCTGCGTTCGTCCGTGCATCCAACCCTGCGTCCGTGCATTCATCTCTCTGTGTATTCGTTCGTCCTTCTAGTCAACACTTCAAATACCACCATCTCGCATCTTTTCATCATATATTCTGCATATAAAAGCACCGCCATCCAGCAGACATTCCAAGGACTAAACGAGAGGTGGCACACGCACACTTTCTTACGGCTTGCGCTTCGTTTCTACCTCCCACCTTTAACCACCTCGAGTTCACACTATATACTAGTTTGCTGTATTCATGGCACTGTGGCCCAACGCTCGCTAAACCTTTATAAAACCAAGGAGGTTACGTCCAGCGAGTATAAGGTAGCAACCCTTTCTTGTCAGATAGTGCTCAATGTACATGCCAATGGCTGATAATGGGGAATGAGAGTCAGGAGAATTAGGCGTTGATTAAACGCGCACGCTGCGAATTGTTTTGTTGTTCAACAACGCACAGGAGAAATCTCCCACCGACCCCATCTTGCAGGTCAAACAGCAAGACAGGTTACTCACTACTGCGAGAGATGAATGGGTGCAGCTTAAGGAGCTTCGCCCCTAAAAGTCACCACTTTGCTGCAAACGCGAATCAATGAACGTGATAGCAACAATTTGAAAGGCCATGCGCAGAATGGAAAGCAGATCGAAACGTGCCCCACGTTTCTCGCGCACAAATTATGCTTGAAACGTACTCGCAGGCAGAAATGCACGCGAAAAACCGCCTCATTTGTTAATTCGCTGAGTCTGAAAAGCGCGCGCTTTTCGCGAATGGAGACTGTAATGATTTCAGTGACATTTGTGCACCCGGTAACTACAGCAGAATCATTCCACCCAAAGCCTGAGGCCAGCCAAGGCGTACGATCCTTCCCTCCTCGCCACCGCCAGGTAAGGGCGCGCGATGGAGCGTCACTCCCCTTCTTTAAATTCTTTAAGCCGGGCAAAGTACGCGTAGGATATTAGAGGGGGCGCCGCTGCGCGATGTACTGGTATGCGCTCATCTCGCCATCTTTCTGGTAATGCCCAAAACACAGCAGCTGTAAGTAGTAGACATAAATAGCTTGCTGTTAGAGCAGTGGTGAACGTTTTCCGTGGTGGCTCAGTGGTGAACGCCTCGCTTTCATGAAGCAGAGGTCCGACGTTCAATTCTGCGCGCCAGAGTGCCTTTTCCTGGATTTATTTCCTTTCTTCGGTTTTGTGTATATAGATACGTATACATATACGGTACATCACATTGACGCTGGCGGCAAAATCCAGCCGAGAGTGTCCATATAGTTGCTATTAGAGTAAAAGCTTAAGCTATCCTAATGATAAAAGTACAGCGCCTTTACATTGAGAAAATATTGTTTCACCCAAGCCAGCAATTTTATATAATTTATCTAAGTCATCGTCATCTCCTTTTCATGCCCAAAGTTTCAAGTGCCCTCTAATCAACACGTCTGTTTTCCGAAATGTAAGGCCCCCATTATCACGACTCACATTCATAGCATTAGAAAGAAATGCAGTGATGATGTACGGAGGAAATAGCACCCTTTCTAACAACAATTTGAGTGCATAAATTTTTCTGCGAACAGTAAGAAAATCAAATCAAAATCTTCAATGTGGTTTCGAACTCTATAGATATTATTATTAACTTCAGATTCTAGTCAACGTGTCAACCATCTCCACCTTCTGTCATTACCTTGAAAAACTGCGACTCACAGTCGCTTTTGTGTACCATATAATCAACAAGCTAACTTCCAGCATACGGGTCACTCTACATTGGTTTACGGCACACTAATGCATTGGCCACTGCGTGCTAATGAACAGACCTTCAGAGATTTCTAGAGTAGTCTTCGGAGAGATACATGTGCAAAGAAGCCTATAGCAAGCCATAGTAATAACAGATTTACCACTGACACTTCCAGCGCACTAGAGTGCCATCCAGTGTGTTTTAACTAAGAAGGCTCCACGTAGAAAAAGTAGCAGGTGGCCCAAGAGTTAGAGCCTCCAGCACAGGACCTAATGATGATCGTTGCCCGCTTCTCCGTCGGTGTGTGTGACGGCGCCTCAGATTAAGAATAATTTATAGCATGGCCTTCTTCTCTGTTAGTATGGCTCGATCGCAACATACCGCTGCACGTGCTGTACTAATTGCTAATGTACGGGAGCTTCCATTTCATCTTTCGGCGTCGGCGTTTCTAATAACAATATGCTCAGTTGCAGCATCATACTCATTTAACTAGAATATATATATATATATATATATATATATATATATATATATATATATATATAGTGGGAGTAATAATTCAATGGGCCAGTTAGTCTTCGTGAAGGTATGGGATATGGCACAACGGGAGCGTTGTCAACAAGGATAAATATATTTATTTCCCAACAGTTTCGGGAGGGGACCTCCCTTCATCAGGGGATGAGTTATACTGACATGAACTTCCTTGCTGCCGCGTCCCTCTCGCCTTGAAAGACGTTTGCGAGAGTGAGAGGGAACTGGAAGAAGGAAAAAAAAGAGAGAAAAAAGACGAAAAAAGAAAGAAAAGAAAGAAAGTAAAAAACAGGAAGAACCACTGTCAACACTGAAAACGAAGCCGCTACTTGAGTACCTACCTCACCGGGTGGACACGTTGTTTCTGCATGTGGGCACCACGGACATCCTGAAGACGAGCTCTTCAAGATCACTGGATTCGTTGAGGGAGGCATTGAAGCGAATGAGGCAGATGCGCCCGAACATCAAGACACTGCATCTTAGTCTGCCACTACCTCGCGCACCCAATCGCCGACGGCGGGACTCGAACTGGCGATCAATGAATCGGTTTAATATGGAGGTACAGCGATTCAGCAGAGAGGCCCGCCGTCTCTGCCACTACGGGTTGTTGGGAGCAGGCGTCTATTACGTCGAACATGGTTTCTCAACACTCCCGCTGCGCCGCTTCCTGGCTGCTGACGGCTTACATGCAAGCTTCGAGGGGGTCGCGCTACTGGCACAGCACACGAGGGTGCAGCTGCGATGGACGTCGGCGGCATGGAGATCGGCGGCAATCGCTTGCACGGACAACTCCAGTGCCAAGCCCCCTCAACAACAAGAAGCCGAGCGACACACAGAGCCATCCAAGGCACCAGCAGTGACGATGTCTCCACTACCACCAGCGAGGCCAGCGAGCCAGCGGGTCCCACCAGTGAGTCAGAGATCGGCGGCAACGGCTTGCACGGCAAACTCCAGTGCCAAACCCACTCAACAACAGGGAGCCGAGGGACACAAAGAGCCATCCAGGGTCCCAGCAGTGACGACGTCGCCACTCCCACCAGCGAGGCCTTACAACACCAGGCGGACGAATGCGGCGAAGACCAAGGCGGCGGCTTCCAAATGACACGGGGAAACAAAAGGTACGGGCAGTCTTAAACACGCATGGTCCCACTCATTTCTATCGATTAGGAAAATCATTGAAAAGCGGGTGCAATACGAAAAACACGCAGAACAACTAAACAAATATCTATCTCACGAAATTGCACCTAAGGGTCTCCGCCTAGCCTGCAACCCCTCAATGTCTACACTAAGTGAAGCAGAAAGGGGGAAGTGGGAAAAAATATTACTAGAAGCGTCCTTGCAACTGACTCGGGTCATTGCGGACCATTGTGAGCGTAAAGCCGCCGAACACAGTGTCACGGAGGCCACGCAGAAATTGGTATCTAATCTCGGAGAGCATGAGGCAAGAGAACTGGAAAGGTATGAACTAAAGAAGAGAGGCGAAATTTCAGTAGTAAAAGATAGAAAATTCAAGCGGGATTGCAGTAGCTCCACTGCTCTGCAACAGGAAAATAGGAATGAGGCCGTACAAGAACACCAGAGACCACCCGTACCTCAACCTAACTTTGAGGAGAAAAATGGGAACTCAGAACCACAGTGCAATCCTAATCAAAACATCCTTACTCTCGAATATGACGCTGACACTCCCGTGCCACGTGATAGCCAAGAGCAGCCGAAAACTTATGAGGAAAATGTACTCAATCTGTCAAACACAACACTCACACCCGCTCAGCTTCAACTTTTGTCGAGAGGCTTGACCTTTTGTCCATCATCTGGTAAATTCAATGAATTTGAACTGTACCAAGACCTCGATAACTTTGCGCGTAATCTCCGCCTCCGTGAATACTTTCATGATCGCAAGGACTGTACGAACGAGAATAGAGTGATTGGTGGTGACAGATCATGGTGTCCGGGTGAGCAGAGGGACAAACACCTCGATATGTATATATCAGCAGTTCAAAAAGATATCATCAGAGCGTATGGAAAAAATCGGCCATTTCGAAACAACATATCAAAGTCAGAACGAAGGGCACTCGATGAACTACGAAAAAACACTGGAATTACTATCAAACCGGCTGATAAAGGAGGCTGCATAGTAATTCTAAATACGTCGGACTACTTAAAGGAAGGGGAACGACAGCTATCAGACACAAAATTCTACAAAGAACTTCCAACGGACCCGACTCCCGAATTTGAAAGGGAGATAAAAGTAACCCTAAACAATCTCCGCCGGGACGAGAAAATTACCGGCAAAATGTTAAAAGCAATGTTACCGGCCCACTCTGTTCCCGGTCGATTCTATTTACTCCCCAAAATACACAAGGCAGGTAATCCGGGACGTCCGATAGTATCCAGTAACAGCACATCAACAGAAAATATATCAGAATTCATCAATTCCTTAATAAAAAACATCCCCCCAAATTTTCCCTATTACCTAAAGGACACAAACCACTTCATCTGCGAAACTTCAAGTCTCGACATCCCAGGCGGCAGTTTTCTGGTGACCATGGACGTCTGCTCACTGTACACCAACATACCCCACCATGACGGAATAGCGGCTATGGTTTCTGAATATGTAAAATCTGACTCATCAACTAGTGTAAGTGGCGAGGTACTGTTTACACTTCTTGAACTTGTACTAAATTATAACCATTTTGAGTTCAACGGCAAGCATTTCCTTCAGGTCAGTGGCACTGCAATGGGCACGAAAATGGCCCCAAACTTCGCGAGCACCTTTATGGCTTCACTTGAAATCCCATTCATTGAGGGACGCACCTTGAAACCTTTCTACTACAGAAGATACTTAGACGATATTTTTATGATATGGAACCATGATGAGGGAAGTCTTTTCCGCTTCATAGAGGATTTTAACAAATGCCACCCGTCAATAAAATTCACGCACAAAATTTCCAAAACTAGCATTAACTTTTTGGACGTTACTGTCACGGTCGAAAATGACCGCTTGTCAACAAACCTTTACAAAAAGCCTACAGACCGTCAAATGTACCTACATTTCAACAGCAGCCACCCAAAGCATTGCAAAACGGGTATTCCATATTCTCAGGCCTACCGGTACCGAAGAATATGCACCGATATGCGGGAATTTGACAGACACGCGGAACACCTAAAGCATTCCTTATTGAAACAAAATTATCCGGAAGACATTATTGACGATGCCATACTACGTGCTCGCAACGTGAACAGGAATGATATAATTAAGGGACCAAACAAAGTACCTAAAACGACTTCCCAAACGAACCTTGTACTAACTTACTCCTCATCAGCGCCACGAATCAACAACATACTTTCCCGCCATTTCAACATAATCAGGCAAAGCGAACGACTAACTTCTATTTTCGCGAAGCCACCTCACGTGGTGTACCGCCAGGATAAAAATCTGAAGGACATTCTTGTCAGGGCAAAAACAAACACCCCCAAAATTCAATCAGGGTGCCATCCCTGCGGAAAAGCTCGATGAAAGGTATGCCCACAGATGCTCACAACACGTGAATCCAAAGCGAACTTCTCGGATTTCAAATTCTGCATAACTGAAAGCCTTAATTGTGACTCCAGTAACGTAATATACATGCTACATTGCAACATCTGCGGACAAGAATATATCGGCCAAACAGACACGCCATTTCGGCTGCGGTTCAATAATCACCGGTACAACGCCACTTCACTGCCGAAGCTACCTTTATCTAGACATCTGTGCCTGCCAAACCACAGTTTTAAAAATATTAGCGTAACTCTTTTGCAGTCCGGTTTTTCAAACAGACGCGAGCGCGAACAGCGTGAGGCATATTTTATTTTCAAATTCCGTACATTAGTAGCCGGTATCAATGAGGACCCCGGAAAACTCAACTGCCTCCGAGAAGTAAGCCAGGAGAAAATTGGTGACAAAGATTGATAGCTGGAGACCATGCTTTTTTCTGACTGACTCGTACGTGTACACTGTCCTCTTTTTTTTTTTTTACATGCACATACAAAGTGTTTACGTTCGCCTACCACTTCATGACCGTTGAAGGGAAACGGACGAAGATTAAAGGTAAATAGCCGACCGACCCATTAACGAGAAACCTTTCCTTTACACACACCGCCCGCCGCCCGCCGAACGACCAAACGACCAATTACGGGGAAACCCCTTTCTTTAGGCACGCCGTCCCGGACCCTCCCGGCACCGCGGCGACAATCTTGGGTGGCCAGACACACGCCAAGAACTGAACAGCACGTGATATGAACCGTAGGTGGATGTGGACGGACAGTTGGCTTCGTTTTCAGTGTTGACAGTGGTTCTTCCTGTTTTTTACTTTATTTCTTTTCTTTCTTTTTTCTCTCTTTTTTTTCCTTCTTCCAGTTCCCTCTCACTCTCGCAAACGTCTTTCAAGGCGAGAGGGACGCGGCAGCAAGGAAGTTTATGTCAGTATAACTCATCCCCTGATGAAGGGAGGTCCCCTCCCGAAACTGTTGGGAAATAAATATATTTATCCTTGTTGACAACGCTCCCGTTGTGCCATATCCCATACCTATATATATATATATATATATATATATATATATAAGGGAAAGAAGTGTATACCTAAGGGCTCGTTTTTTCGTGTTTTGACACAATATTAATGTGATCTAACAGACAGTAATACCAGGGAATGTACAGGAGAAGTTATTAGAACCAATGGATTGTAAATAAGAAGAAAGAAAAGTGGGTGAAAAAATAACCAGCCGTGAGCAGGAATTGAACCTTCGAATAACGCGTTCTATAACGTGTCTATAGGTTGTATACAAGGGACTATTAATCAGCTGCCCGGTCTTAATAAGTTCACGTGCTACGTGACGCCAGACATGCGCATAAAAGAGTGTTTCTCACTCGTCGCTTGGCTCATAGATGGCGCTGACTCACACTCGTACTTCTAAATTCACATATAAACCCAAAAAAGTGGATGAAGAGTAGGCCGCTTTGATAGCTCAGTGGTTAGAGCATCAAACGCGTTATTCGAAGATCGTAGTTTCGATTCCTGCTCACGGCTGGTTATTTTTTCACCCAATTTTCTTTCTTCTTATTTACATTCTATTGGTTCTAATAACTTCTGTACATTCTTTGGCATTACTGTCTGTTAGATCTCACATATATATATATATATATATATAAATATATATATATACACACATATATATATATATATATATATCTGCCATTCCTCATAGCGTCACATACATATATATATATATATATACATATATAAATAAATAAATAAATAAATAAATAAATAAATATATATATATATATATATATATATATATATATATCCTCTTGAGTACCAGCAATGGGAAATTTGTCCAAAATATTGGACATCGAAGACCGAGCGATTACAGCTTTTCCAAAGCTCCTATCGCCGTAAAACCGGTTGTTCAATATCTTGGCCAACAGGTGCTGCAATCTGCACCGTGGTTTTGAAATTAAAGGTCTCGATGTGCCACTAGGAGTATTTATAATGGCGGCGTTCAGTGGTGTGGCGTTCTACGGTGTCAACCGCAACCGTAAATACTTTTTTTCACACTTTGAGCTTATTTAATGTCATTTCATCGGTTAAACGTCAAAGATAATGTTGCAGAGAGCACACGCAGCTGAATATTTCAGCTCTTAACGTCCTTTCCTTTGCCTACGTGGTGTGAGTTTTGACATGTCCAAAAGATTGGACGTCGGGACTTAACCAAGTTGCTTTGTGTGAATTACGTGGCCTGCTGGAATGTGAACAAAACGTGCTTGCTTCCGATTGCTACTGGGTTGCGGTATGATGTAAAATTCTTTTTTTCATTTAGGAAAAAGGCCACGCGTCAGTGATGAGATGGCCGAAAGAATTCTTGAACGAATCGCTGGAACGGCCATGTCCGACATTAATCTTTCAGACAGTGACGACGACACTTTGGTAGACACTACAATTTCGGCTCCACTTGATACCCTGAGCTCTGAAGAGGACGAAAATAGCGACGATGAACGCCCGTCCACCTGGAAGGCGAGAAAGGGGCAGTCATGGAAACGCCATGATGGGTAAGGAATAGTAGTAGTATGCGTTTTGGGAAGGGGGGGGGGGGGGGCTAATGTACTGCAGGAGTGTGCATTGTGACGGTCGGTCATTGCCATGTGAACGAATCAAAAGCAACTCTGCTCTTTTACGGTGTTTTTCTTCATGCAGGCCGCTTCCGTCTTGGATTCTTGACTTCACATCCACCCTGATGACAGTCAACGACGAGTTTCGTGGAGTCCAAGTGACTACCTCGTTCAGTATGTGCCCCATGAAGTCTTCGAGATTATGGCTTTTGCCATGAACACGACACATGTCCAGGGGACTGGAAAATGTCTGGAGACCTCAGTAGAAGAACTCAAAACGTTTTTTGGGATTAATGTCCGTGCCTGTGCTACCCGCAGATTCGCATGTACTGGATGAAAAAGCCAAGGGTGCCTCTTGTTGCGGATAACCTGACAAAAACCGGTACTTTCAACTTGGGCGCCGGCTGAAGCTAGTTAACGAACTTGATGTAAGTGAGCAAGAAAAAGAGAAAGACAGGCTCTGGCGTATAATACCACTGGTGTCATTTCTACTGGGAGGGTGTCACAAGCTTCCTCGGAAAGAGAATGTCAGCATCGACGAACAAATGATCCCGTTCAGTAGACGAACGCAGCTCAAGCAGTTCGTACCACGCAAGCCAAACCCAGGGGGGCTTAAAAACTTTGTGCTCGCCACGCTAGGTGGAATAATCCTCGATTTTGAGATCTATCAAAGAAAAAAAGGCAGCATTGTATCCAGGCAGCTCTGGAATAGGAGAATCCGCAGTGCTGAGGCTCACTGAGACGCTCCTTCCCGGAACGAAGGTCTACTTCGACAGATACTTCCCATCAGGGCCGCTGCTGGATAAGCTAGCAGAAAAGAGAATCGCTGGCACGGAAACAATTATGAACACCCGGATCCCAAAAGGGTGAAACTGTCCAGCGAGAAAGAGCTAAAAGAAAAAGAAAGAGGAACGTCAGAGATGTTTGCGAGAAACGACAAAAACAGGCAGTTGTACGTTGGTATGACAATAAGCCCATTACGTTGATGTCCTCTATCCGTAGCCAGCACCCAGAAGACACCTGCCGTAGGTGGTCCAGGAAAGAAAAAAAACATATTTTCGTGCCCCGGGCAGATGTTGTACGGTTGTACAATGTCAACATGGGAGGAGTTGATCTCGTAGTTCGTATGATCAGCTATTACATAATCAAAGCTCGAGTTAACAAGTGGACCATCAGAAGCATCTTTCACCTATTTGACATTGCGTTGAGCAACTCATGGATGCAGTACGTGCAAGACATGCGGGCGCAACAAAAGCGCCAGAAAGAGATAGTGAAATTCCTGGAGTTTCGTCTGTCTGTTGGTGAGGAACTAATCGCGCAAGCTCAGAGTCAAAATGAAGCGGAGAGTGACTCCGACGAAGAGTGGTGCCCACCACCAAAAAGGGCTCCGTGGCCTCCAGTCGAAGCAAGAGCAAAGACGCTAGGCCATTTTCCAAGACTGACAGATGCTCCGAATGCGGCCCGCTGCAGGCTCGAAGGATGCAAGAAGAAGACGAAGTTCTTCTGCACAAAGTGTCATTGTTTTTTTGCGTCACCAAAGACAGGAGATGCTTCGACAATGCTCACACCAAGTGAATGAAGGAGCTCACACAAAGTGAACAAAGCAGTTTGTAAATAAAATGTTCCTACGTTTACCTGATCAAATTATTTATCACAAAAAAACATCTTGCGTGTAACAATACCACTGCTTTAGAAAAGACCGCATAGAGTCCCAATGTCCAATATAAAGGACAATGCGGCACACACGTCCGAAAGTTTGAAGTGAAACATAAGTTGTTATTATTATATCCAGAAGCCCTCATAAACTAATTTTGAAAGTTTCACAAAAATCCGTTGTACTAAAGTCAGTCTGAGACTTAGGAGTATAAATATAATGTATCATTACCTGTTAACTGTACCTGGTAACTTGTTCGTTCATGCTAAAAAAACTTTGGTAGGTATTTGTGAATTTGTGAAATGAGTATTGCAGCGTTAAATTACGAGAAAAAATTGATGTGCTTCATCGATGGTGCTTCGAACTTTTCATTAAAAAAAACCGACTTGAAATTCATATCAATATACCAATACAAGCATTTAAAACGCAACAAGAGAGGGAGAAAGAAACGAGAAAAAAGGAAGGCAGGAAGGTTAACCAGATGCTAGTATCCGGTATGGTGGCAGTGGTTAGAAGATGAGAAAGGCACCTAATTTCTGCAACCCGGTATGCTACCCTACACTGGAGTTGGGGAATAGGGGGTCGAAAGAGAAAGGAAGAGTTCCAAAATGAAGGTTTCCTTTATCTCAAGGTGCTACTTATTCATGATCAGGATAGTTCGTTATTTCATTTTTAAGTGTTTTTTTTGCCTTGGCGAAGCGTTTCATTGTGTTTAATCTTTAATGTTTTAAAAGGGGAAATTTTTCTAGGCACTAATATATTTACACTTTCTATTTTACAGGTTCCTTAAACAAATGCTTAAACTATAAGTTGAGCGAATTGCGGAAAAAAACTTTTTTTTTGAAAAAGTAAGTAGGGGCAGAATCAGCTGTTGCTGCGTTGGCTCCACTTCTATAAAAACCAAGAATTGTTAAATTCGTGATTTGTAACTGAAGAAGCTGCATCTAGGCAGTACTCGATCCCACAGGAGTACGCTCAAGAAACGCTGCGTATTATATGCACAACTGCACGTAATGTCCACGTATTTAGGATAAAGTTGAAGCATGTGCGCAAATGTCACTACTGACGTCTTATTGGACCATAAGCTACCTGTGTGTGTCATTGATGTCAACGTGACTGAATAGCCCGAGATGTGCGCAAAACTTCAGTTGCGTGCTTTTTCATCCAGTTTGTCACATTTAGCTCAAAGCCTAGAAATGCGGTGTAAGTATCAACTCGATGGTTGCTTTGCATGGAGCCCATTACCGCAAAGCATGGGATCGACACGGCAGGCTCTGCATGCCCCTGGTGCTATCATGACACGGCCACTTTTGGTGTGCTCTCATGCACTGCTATGGTAATTCTGGCTTAGTTAAAAAGACATGCCACCCCCTCCCCGCGCAGTGGTCTAGTGGCTAAGGTACTGGGTTGCTGACCCGCAGGTCGCGGGATCAAATCCCGGCTGCGGCGGCTGCATTTCCGATGCAGGCGGAAATGTTGTCGGCCAGTATGCTCAGATTTGGGTGCACGTTAAAGAACACCAGGTGGTCGAAATTTCTGAACCCTCCACTACGGTGTCTCTCATATTCATATGGTGGTTTTGGGACGTCAAACCCTACTTATCAATCAAAAAGGCAACCACGTGGCCTTACTCTTAGGTGGATAGACAGACAGATAGACAGACAGACAGATAGACAGATAGATAGACAGATAGATAGACAGACAGATAGACAGACAGACAGATAGACAGATAGACAGACAGATAGACAGACAGACAGATAGACAGACAGATAGATAGATAGATAGATAGATAGATAGATAGATAGATAGATAGATAGATAGATAGATAGATAGATAGACTGGTTTTATAAGTCCGCTTGGCGTTTAATGATGAAGCAACCTCAACAACACAAATATTCATTGGTATGTCCCACATCATGAGGAAAAATCGTTCATGCTCGCTGGTAAGCAAAAGAATTTATGGGACTCGGAAGATTTTTTAAGGAGTTGAACGTAATAGCCAACGTACCTAAAACACTTAGTGCAAGAAACCTTTTCGAACGTTCTATTCACCCACTACGTGGCCTTCAGGAAACAGGCGCAGTAGCATGTGTGACTTTTGCAGTGGTTAACCGGCTTTGAAATACGAATTGATAATCCCTTGTCCGACGGAATTGTGCTCTTGTGCCGCGCATTATTACTTTAATATTTCATATTGCATTGTGAAGAACGTATACAGCACGCATGTGTTTGTGAAGCATGAAACTACTTTCCCTGCATTCACAAGCAGAAAAGTTCTTTTCACAGTATTCACAAGCAGAGGCGTGACCGTGTTTAAGAACATCCGCTTGCCGCGCAAACGACCCGGGTTGGATCCCCATTCATACGCAAACAATCATGGTTTAGTTTCCTTTGACTCATGATTTTTATATCAGTCATTTTATTGTTATTGTTCTTAATTTTTCGGTGACGCATATTATGACAGTTTTCTGCTCACAACAAATGACGCCGACGCAGGAATTTATGACAAACGAGCTGTGTAACGCTATCGCGTTTTAATAACAATATCTTTTTTTTCTCGGCTTTTTGCGTCCTTCATTTCAATTATTTATATGAACAGCTATCCTTAAGTTAGAACAGTTTCGAAAGAGCGGCACACTTTAAATTCACTATGCAAAATATAAAGCGAATAATATAAACGCATGGCGAGGACTAACCACGATGGAGCTGTTCAACCTGCGCGGCTTCCGTCAATTAACATCCACCTCGGTTCTAGGTATTATTCCTTTTTTTATTCTCACTGGCTGTGATTTTCGCCCTAATTTCTTGTACGCCTTTGAGGTCTTGAGTCATTTGAAGCGAGTCTTTCTTAATGGCTTCGTAATTAATGAAGCTCACTGTATTTGCAACTCTACACATTGTTTTAAGTTTATAGACTCATACTTTGCAGAACATCACACACAAGATGTGACAAACTGCAGTCAAAGAAACTGTTTATATGTTTTAAAGCACTTCCTAAAAGCTTTCCTGTTAATTGCTTTTACAAGATCAGGAGTCGTTACAAAGGACTGGTGTCATTACACCAGTGAAGGAGAATTCACCTCCTCAATTTGAATTGAATTTATTAAGCAATAACTGCTGGAATACTTCGACATCTAGGTGAGTCCTTTGTCATTTGTCGTGGTTCACGCACTGCGGGTAATTTGATCGTTTTGCTGTGGCTTTATTGATCTTAAAGACTGGAAATAGGCTCGTGCCTTTGCCAGTTTGCTACTTGCGTATAGATACTTTCGCCGTCGTCATTAGCTCATGGGAATTTACCACGACCTTATGAGACGAAATTTTTCGAATTCTAAATTTCAATTCTGAAAGTGAGCCACAAACAACTGTACAACTTCGCTAAGTTCCACGTCTATTAATTGCTTTTTGTACACCTGTTTTTTTTTGTTTCCTGGCTTGGTTCTTTCTTTATCTTTTTGTTAACTATCCGAATCAAAGCACGGGGGGAATTGAGGCATTTAGCTCATTTACGTGCACTCGCTCTCTAAATCATCTTCAAACTACAGGTTATTTTACATAGGTCAGGTTCTCAAAACTTCACTCTGCCAAATGAGTGACAGTTTTTCCGTCATGTCTTCGTTGTCCACTTCGTACACATATATCAATTCTACAGAAGATCTATGCACACGTTCGTAGGATATTATAAATTTTATTCATTTCAACCTTGTTATACATGCTTCGCAATATTCGACTTGAAGCATTTGATACCTCAAACAAATTGTCAATCCATCTGTGATAGCTTCGTAGTGTTGAACGTTAGGTGTACCAAGTTTTTAGAGGAGTGAATCCATATACGTGGTATATTGTTTTTTCGTGTTAGTGTATAATGTGCTAAGACAAGCATAAAACTCGCCTAAGCACAATAACGTCAACACTACCTTGTGTAGCAACAGAACGAATAAGCTATAAGATGCTTTTGTGAAATGCTACATGACCTCTCGACTCTAAACAGCTCAAGTGTTTTACTCACATCTGCGGAGTGGTTCATGTCCTCGAAAACAGAGTCCCTTGTTAACAACATTGCACCCTTCGAGAACTTATTGGCACGCTACAAGAGCCTCGAGGGGGGTGGTGAATACACGTGAAGCTAAACTGTCTGAAATGAACGTTATTTTTTATGCAGGGCGTTGAGAGACCGCAGTGGCGTTAAGAGGTCAAAGCTCAAACTGCTTCAGTGGTGTAGGCTGAAGCAAGACCCGGCTTCTGCGTATTCTTTGCCGTCTTCAGGCACCGGTAATGCCTACATGTGAGGGCGCTCTTTCTTGCTGTTGTACATCCATTCCACTCACGTATTATAGGTGCCTCGTAGATTATCATTAGACCTCGTCAGAAGGACTACCTGCGTTGTCGGTGCGCCGACGCAATATCCGAGGTGCCCGTGCGCATATGGAAACTCATGCCAACTGTAATAAAGATGAATGGGCCGCGTAGTGGGCAGGTTATGGAGCGAAAAGTATGTCAGGCTGTGGTTCCCGGGTGTGTTTACGCAAGCGAGCAAATGTCGGCGCAACGTGCATAGCAGCCAGCCAGCAAGTCTTACATTCATCGTTTTCTTTCTTCTGTTTTCCTTTTTTACCCCTATCACGTTACGTTGTATATTCGCATTACAAAGGCAAACACCCAGAAACAAACTCGAGAGCACGGTACTGTTCTCAGTCAAGGCATTTTGATCCGGCCTGCCAGATGGTAGCACTGCGGAAAACAGTGTGAAGTTACTTTGACTGCGCTTGCAGTGTAATAAAAAGTGATTGATAGATACGTCTTGTTTATTGTCCCAAAGCTGCCATATCAATATGAAAGGAGGACTCCGGAAATTTCGACCACCTGTGCTCCTTTAACGTGCACCCAATCTGAGCACATGGGCCTACAGCATTTTCGCCTACATCAGAAATGCAGCCGCCGCAGCCGGGATTTAATTCCGCGACCTGCGGGTAAGCAGCTGAATATCTTAGCCACTTGAACACCACGGCGGGCCTATCATGAAGAGTAAAGAAAGGACAAATGTGCCTTGAGAACAAAAATACTCCAATTTGCGTTTGCCTTACAGGTGAGGTCATTTGATATTTGATGTTCTTGTTTACATTATAAGTTTTTCTTTGTTGATAGTGTTAACATGAAAGCGTTACTTGGCGAGGTAATTGAAAGCGCGCACATGCCGATCATCCACTGTATCTGTTACCGAAAGTCACATGTCCTCTCCCTACGGAATCTATCGATGCCGGTGCTAGCTGCAGGAGCAACTTGTGGCCTCGGATTAGGGGAAAGGGATCTCCGTATCAGAAGTACTGGCTCAGAGACAGCACCCCATTGTCCGTTGTATCAGTTACCGTTCAGCTGCTCTGTAAGCAAAGTCACAGCATCGTTCACTGAGTCTGAAGATGACGTGGTAGGCCTAACATCGACGTCAGAAAAAGACTTCTTGACGCAAAACTATATGTCAGAAACTTTTTGAAAAGTGCCACCGAATCGCACCAGTGTGACAAAAATTCATTTCAAGAATAGAAAGGGAAGTGTTCAACCATACTTCATACATGTTTTTCCGGGCGTTTGTTTGTGTCGTGTGTTCATACACATGGAAAATTGAAAACGTTTACGGGGAGGAGAAGGATTAAGAGCCTCTCCCTAACACATCATTTGATTGCTGCAGTTCCCGAGTTGTGCATCTCATACCATTTAGCTATAGAAGTGTATACTTAGGACAAAGTGACTTCACATAAATGATAGCGAAAAAGAACATCTGCAGCATATAAATGAATTATCACTCTAAAAATTCACTGTGCACCGTAGATTAATGATGCCCAGCTTCACGATATTATTATTATTATTATTAATATTATTATTATTATTATTGCTGAAAAACGCACATATGGTACTTTGTCTTTTGTCACATTTATAAGAGCCAGTGAGTGCATTATTATTTCTTCTATCGGCTTGTGTGATAAAAGGAAAGGTTTCAACAATAGCTTGTTAATTTTTCTCTCGTCCTCGTGCATGTGCTCTTTGTGGCCTGTTTTTTTTTCAAGTATTCAGATGCATGTGGTGATCAAAAAACAATGTGAGTCTGCGCTTGTTCTAGGTACCTTTTTTTGTGAACGTCCATTTGTTCTCTCAGGAAGTATCAGGAAGGCTCCTGCAAGAAATGTCTTGGTTACTGCAGCGTGCCAATACGCCATCTAGGTGTCCCATGACGACGTCCTTCGATTGAGCCAAAAAGAGGGGCAGTGAAGCAAAAGGATTTGCATTAGGCTGATGTAAGCGCATATGTATTTAGGTCTCCACACATGCTTCATATTGGTGCAAAAATGACCAAATGATGAAAGTATACATATAGAGTCGAGACTGAAAAACGCAAACTCGCCTATAACGGTTGACCTTGTTATCGACCAATCTCTGTTGAGGCAAATGCGAGTGAGTGCTCACCGTCCGTATGACATTATAATTACGATTCCGGTCACGCTCGTCGAATGATCAATTTGGGCTTGCTCTCGGTCCCCAAGGAAATCATCAGATGAGAACAAAAAAGAAGCGTACCAAAAGAAAAGGAAAAAATCGGCATAGTGCAAAGGAAGTA
The DNA here is from genome assembly GCF_043290135.1 of Rhipicephalus microplus. Lineage (NCBI taxonomy): Eukaryota > Metazoa > Arthropoda > Arachnida > Ixodida > Ixodidae > Rhipicephalus > Rhipicephalus microplus. Next base: position 110,484,410 of record NC_134704.1, read on the forward strand.
TATAAAGCAAACTTCATCACTCATGTTAGTCTACGGAAAATTCTGCACAACGATGAACGAATAACAAAAGCGTGAGATATTGTTCTCCGTTTGAGAGTGATGCATCTCTTTTCTTATAAAATCCTAACTAAATCTTATGAGTACGGCGACTGCAGCACTGAATAGAAATGGCACAGTGTCATCGCTGAGGCGAAACAGTGACTTACAACGAATCATTGACAAGAGAAGTGACTGAAAAAGGGTTTTAGTGAGCAGACAGCAAAGCAACCACGTGAGAGTAAATACTACTATACTAGTATCTAATATAGATATAAATATAGAGATATTTTATAGATATACTAATTTTATATAGGGCCTCATGTTCTAAAAACCACAATATGACTACGAAAGACGCTGTAGTTGATATCTTTGGACATTTTTACTGCCTGGTGATTGCACAGTACACGGGCCTTCACAATTTTACCTCCATCGAAACGCCACTGCCGCGGCTGGAATTCAACCAGCAATCTTCATGTCCGCAGCTGTACACCTTAGCCACCAAGGTGGACGTGTTCGTGTAATTGCTATTGCAATATTATCAGGAGTGCTAAGGCAAGGAGCTTGAGAGTAGATGGGAAGTAAGCGTTAACAAGAAATTCTCCTTAGTGAGATGGAGACGAGGAGCGAAATGAAAAATAGAGAAGAAAACAAGCCAAGTCAAACAAAGTGTTTCTTGGCGATGTAGGATTCATTCCCACGTACACCTTGCGAAGGTGAGCGTTACAACAATTCGACTATTTTTAGGCATGCTTGCAAAACAAAAATTTGCGGGAATCATGAGATTTTCTAGCAAAGAACGAGGGGACGAGAAAAAGATGAAGATATAAAAAATATACACATAAAAATTGAGAAATTAATGTCAAAGTGATACAATAACCTTAAAAAAGAGAAAGAAATAGATAGAGGTACATTAAGAAACAAAATGAAAACCTCCATTTTAATTTCGCCCAGGCAACTGCCACTATCTAAAGTCATGTGGCTATATTTAGGCTCAAGCAGCTATTTCTCGACAACCCTTGTTGGCTATGTCGTCTTTTTACCAGCAGTGCGAAGCTGGTCTAATGTTTTCGTACTGTGTTTCTACCGCTATAGTACTGTCTGACTTGAGCATTTTATGGAACACTATGCAGATGACGAGTGGCCCAGGGCAGGTGGAATTTTCTATGTGGGGTCTTTAAGCTGATTTAATGAAACCGCTCACGGCGTTTCATGTACTCCAACAACACGTGATCTGTCGAAGATTACCGATGATTTGCCTATATAAAGCAATTACTACCGCATAATATTCTCGAGGGGCAAAGAATTAGGCTGACTCATAGCACAACTGAGCCAGAAAAGCTTTTTCTAATTTTGTTCCTCAAAACTTCATACTTCGAAATAGGATCTTCACATTTCATCTTTGGGAATTGTCAAACAAAGCAAGGTTATCATGATAAACTATACTGGAACCTGTTTCGTATGCTCATGGCACTCTTAATTGTATTATCACTTTGCCCACATCATTTATATGAACATATACTGCAGACCGTATTGCGCATGAATTATAATAAAAGTTTCAACAGTTTCATGCCTGGTGCTTTTTCACGAGCACTTAAAAGTGAAGACATGGATGCGCTTCCTTTGTCCAGATAAAAAGTTTGACTCCTACACTAAGCATAATGATAAAGTGTTACCTGTTGAACCTATTCAAGGACTTACTCATGTGACTTAGTGTAAAATAGAAACGCAGCTTCCTAACTTCAATTGGGACCCTACATATCATAGCTGACAACACTTCCAAATAAAAAAAAATAATGTAAACGGAGTTTATGTGAGCATGCCAAGAGTGCCCGGCAAAAAGAAATCAGTGTCTGTGATTTTTCTCGCCCGGAGTTGATGCGTTACTTTTATTTTCTTGTGTACTTACCGATAATGTCTTTGGTAAATTGCACCCTTTCCTATTAAGAATATTTACCTATAACTCAGCGAAACTGCCTTCTGACGTTTCTCTACTATTTTGCTAGGCATTCCATATCGGCTTAAGAGGAACAGCTGTTTAGCGAGCTTCTTTGAGAGACTATCAGAAGACCTGAACTTTGCCTGAATCTAAGTCACGAATTAAAGTTAGGAAGAGAAGTACCCCTCGAAACCGCTTGAGCTGCTCCTCCCATCATTTTGTTTTCCTGCTCACCTCCGATTGGTTAAAAATAGCGACCGCTTATTGTGGCTAAAATAGTTTCCAGTTGTATATCACATCTTAAACCATAGCTGTGAAATGACAAAAAAAAGTAGAATCTCCCATTAGGCCTCGCAATGCTTGAAACAGTCCAACGTGATGACGGAGAAGACTGATTTCGTAGCTTCTCGGCTGTTTCTTGGCTTTAAAACATGTTGTAGAATCTAGTTTGTTTCCATGTGGTTGCTAGGCATCAACAAGGTGATGATTGAGCCCGCGTGGGGAGGTTCGGGTTGAATCATAGATACTCACAGACACGACCCATGCAGTTACCAAGGTATGAGGACAGAAACTCGTGGTGAAACTAAGCATTCGCGCATCTATTAGGGTAGTAGAGGTTTCGAGACTGCTCGTTCCAGAACCTCGCAGGGAAGATGTGGAGCAGGATCAGGAGCCTTCTTTATTCTTCTAAGCCTCGGCCGCAACTGCCCGCTGCCAGCAGGTGCCGCGTGAAGTGATCCTCGTTTCCGCTTTCGAATGTCAGCACGTTCGCGGCCGCCGCTCTCATTAAGCCTTACGTGACGTTGTCGTTGGTACAAGCCTTCAATCTCTTCGGGCTCTTGTCGCATTCTCAAGTATTTTTTCTCGTCTAGTCACTCTAGTTTCACTACTAATTGCCGGGCCAAGTGTGACTTTCTTCATGTTTTGTAACCTATAGTGGATAGTAAGATTTACGCACTCCTTCCACAACATACTCGTTTATTATGGCGTCTTCCTGTGGGCAGGACAGTGGCAGATACCGGCCATGATGATGATAGTTTCGTGCAATTTACACACAATGATTGATTTGCTAAAAGGCCCGGCGTTAATATTAACGAAAATGAGCTGATTTACGTGGCAGGGTAAATAATGGCTTTCTTGTGAACCGTGCTCTAGTTTATTGACGTTAGGCAAGTGAAGTGAAGGGCGTGAGTTCATGTATGCACTGGAGCGACGTTAAGTGTGACCTTTTGAGATTGTAGAAATGCAAGCACACGGGTGACCTTCGCGTGTGGCTTTCATGGAAATACGGTAATTGCAACTGAAAAATGAGGCAATGCCCTACAACTAATGAAGTACGTCTTGCAACTTGGCTATGGAAAATATATGACGTGTTGCACGTGTAACATCAGAAGTGATAGCTCGATACAGCACTGTTCAAGCCATTAAGGCACGTCTGTAGTCTAGCAAAAAAGTGTGTTTGACAACATGCTACAGTTTCCACCAGCAATAAGTCTGCCTAAGAGACATCATCTCCAAAAGGAACGTTGCTAAACAGAGCAGAATTTCCCAGTGGTACCGTAGGAAGCGCAGTAGAGAAGGGAAATTTCACTACTGTATTATCTTTGACCTCGAGGTCGCTGAACAGATATGACAGTGAGATTAAGAAAGGGTGTGACAGAACGGAAGAGGGTGTCTTGCTTAGAAGATAAACTGTCTCGTCCCACGTCGCGTGCCTGTCATTTATGGCCACTGAAGGTCCCGAGGATGAGAGATTGCGCTGACTCGACCCCTTCCGCAGCTATGTCGACGTCGTCACTAGGAGAAGGAAATAAATGAATAATTAACTTTGCGAACAGTGATCCGTTGAAGGTCTGCCCTCTGTCAGGTCTGCCGATTAGCTAATGCCGGAAGAACAGACTTGCAGTACCTCAGGACTAAATAAATGAGACTTTCCTTACGCAGAGTGTTGGACCAAGCAATAGGATGGTTATCTGTCATGACAGCTTCGTGTACTGGCATGAGACGGTATGTGAGACAGTGTATTCGAATGAAAATCTCATTATTCTTAGCACCTTAAGTATGTGTTTGGTGTAACATTTACAAAAAATACGCGGTTTTCAATACTCATATTTTCCGGGGAAAATCTGTGCAGACAATGTCACTTTGTTCTGCGATTATTCAAGCCGAGTACAGTTCACTGGTTTTATAAATTATCACTGGACCCAAAACTATTTCTGGAGTATTCAAGCAGCTGGCTTGAGAAAAGTTACTTTTATTTACCGGCTTTTCCTATAGAAGTTGCCCCGACAAATACACACAAGATGCACTGTGGACTCCTCATGTTGATGAACATTTAAAACAACAGCAGGGGGTGATAGGCATGGTCACTGCTAGCCCTATATCGTACTTTTTTAATTTTGATTTATGTCAAATGTCACCTATATTTGGCATAGTTTATTATATGTCCAGGTAAGAATACACCAATCATGTATTTCATGTACTGCACATGCCAAATGTCTAAGCAATCACAATTCATTCCCTTCTTTCTATTCTCACCAAAAGTACACAACACTGTAGCGTGATGCTACACCCCGTCTGTTACAAGCATGAAAGTACTTGCATTATTCCTAGAGATATCTTTATTTATCTTTATACTTTTATTGAGATAAAATGGCCTTCAATTGAGAAGTACCTACGTGTCTCTGAGAAATTCAACTCTAGAAATGGCTTATCCATCTGTCTTATTGTCAGCTATGACAACAACAAACCCTTTAGTATGGTTAATGATGCTGAAAAAAGTGGTTTGATGTTTCGGTGTCACCGTTTCTACAAATGTGTGCGTAAAACAGTGCAAACTAATAGCCTTGTACACATAGCATATCCTGTGGTTCCAAGCATCTCTCAGTGGCTCATTTTTCTACTTGTGACTCCCCTTCCAAACAAATAAATTATATGTCATTTAGAAGCACTTCTCTAACGAATTGCCGACAGTGTTTGTGAGATAAAATATGGTGTTTCTTTGTAAGTGAGGGAGTGCGATTGTTATTATTCTAAACATCCTGATGAGGTCAAGTCTAGAACGTTAGGATGCCTAAGTTAGAGGGCAGCTCCGCAGAGAATAACACTGCCAGCCGAGGGCTTGTAGCGATGTTCCGAGCCCTCTGGACCACTTGTATTCTTGCGTGTAATCATAGCTCTTGAGAATTTCCTTCTGAGACTCCTACGTTCTGAGTTGCACTGTACTGTAGGTAGGGACAGTCAGAGCATCTGTCCGAAAGTATAACAGGGATGCTTGCAAATCGAGCATGTGGAGGAGTGGTGAGTTCGGCTTTTTGTAAGGTTCATCTTAAATGAAAAAAAGTGTTATGCAGTACGGAACAGGGACAAGAGAAGAGGATGACCACATGGGCGCATTGTCCCTGTTTCTTACTGCACATCACATTTTGCATTTAGCCTGAATGCCTGATAGCCCAAATGCTACTTTTGCTCCTTAAGATGGGTAGTGTTGCATGAGTGCACGCTTGCAATATTTTTAGTGTTAGTGCTTGTGATTTGTTAAAGTTTGGTGAGCTGCTGGAAATGCGCGTCTTTGTTCTAGTTAATGTGGAGTATGGGATGTCAGTGCTTGGTATTTGTTGCTTAGATTCTCGTTGCGACCTCCAACCTTTCTTTAAAGGCGTCGTCGTCCACGCCGTGCCAGCTCACGCACAAGGTGGTTGACCTCATCGTCGGCGTTGCAGTAGAGTCGTGGTATCTGGAGCATGTACGTTGGAAACCAGGATATGTTGGTTGGCGCTTTTTTAAGTAGTGTTTCTTGGCTCTCGTATTCTCGAGATGCACTGACGGTAAGTTTTACGGTGCTTCTGGCTACGAGGCTATCAGTGAACGTTTGTGTTGCTGTCTGGCAGTCTGGGTGAATTTTATAATCAGCTCGGCCGCTATGACGGCTAGCATGACCATGATTCTGCTGCTGTGTGGGCATTTTGGTTGGTGGCTGCGTCTATATGCTTTCTGTCTAAGTCCACGACTGCTATATCAAGCACCTTCCTGCAGTAGTAGCGCAAGGCATCTACGAATAGGGTGTGCGTATTTTGCATAAGTATTGTGCGTAAGATCATTTGAGAAAACAGACTAAAAATGAAGTTAGAGCCCGTTGTTAGAACGTCGGTCAGTGTGGCCTTTGTATATACCTCTGTAGAGAAAAAAAGAGGAGCGCAAGTGCATAACAAATACAAGGACAAGACGTATACGATGCCTTGAGACACACCGGTCCGGTTCGTGCTTTTCCTTGTAGAGTGCACATGTCTCTCTGCAGTATTTTCCAGGTGGCGTCCACCTTGTTTATTTGTGGTGAAAATAATGCGAGGGTCATGGCGCCATTTAAACTTTTTATTGCAACGAGACATACAGTATATATACAGAGTAACCACTGTCTGTTACTTGTGTACATACCGCACCCCTGTGGTAATCTCTTCTCCGGCCTTAATGATTTTCAGGCACTTGTGTCTGGCAGTAGTAATGCCAGCATCTTGGTACACAGCTTTCTCAAGCTTGCTTACATGCCCATGCACACTGTGTTCTATTACATACTAGCAAGATTTCTCTTATGGCGAGTAAATGCAAAAAAAAGACGCCCTAATAAGCTCTGAATGGCCGGAATCAAAGCCCCTTGAGCAAGTATGCAGTATTACAAAGTAAGCATGGTTTCAGTTCTTGTGAGAAGATGTTCAGTTAATATGAGTTTACAAAGACCGCAACCATGAAAAAATGAAAGAGATTCTTGACACATATATTTACTGTGCTCAATTGGAAACATACGAGTGCAAAATCCTCCGAATAAATATTCGAAATGCTTGTTTATCTGTGGATTCACTTCTGAAGACAAAATTCTAATTCAAACATGAGCTTATTGGTTGCGATCTCCATTTTTAACAAACAAGTGTCGTCTACGACCAATGTAAATGGTTTCTGCATTACATGCACGTACACATGTCGCACACATGCAGAAACAAATAAAACGATGACCTTTACTAAGAACAAGGAAATGCTCTTTTTTTCGGCGTGATGGTAAGGCACGAAGAGTGAACTGCAGAAAGCGTACAGTACGATATATATTCCTACCCTTAGAGAACCTTTGGCATGCTTTTTTATGTGGTTTCCGAGAGCAGAGCTCACGTAACCGGCTTATAAGCATTAATGAGTCGGCAACATGCCGAGCCGCAAACGAGTTTACACTGCCGAGCCAAAATTGTGTGGCTGAAGCGCTAGCCTACAGTCGGCATTGCAAGGGATATTGATGTTCGACTGCGCACGCGCGCGCGCGCGCGCGCACCCCTCCCCTTTCCCACACACACACACACACGCACACGCACACACAAACGCACACGCACACGCACACACACACACACACACACAGAGAGAGAGAGAGAGAGAGGGAGAGAGATGTGGAGCAATAATTTGGAGTGTTGCAAACTGTTAAAGTACTTTGTAGTGCTTGCTGTAAGTACAGAATTACATACTTGTTTATGCGTTGTGTGCATCCCACATGCGCCAATTTCAATGACCTTCCTAAGAAAATACAGCGAACATCGTTATGTGCAGTTTTTTTGCAGATTTCTTCAGATCGCAGCATGTGAACTAGCTATTCTAACGCCCATCACGAATGAGCTTTCAATCTTGCCCTGCTGCGGCAGCCTAGTGGCTAAGGTACTCGGCTGCTGACCCGCAGGTAGCGGGATCGAATCCCGGCTGCGGCAGCTGCATTTTCGATGGAGGCGGAAATGTTGTAGGCCCGTGTGCTCAGAATTGGGGGCACGTTAAGGAATCCCAGGTAGTCGAAATTTCCGGAGCCCTCCACTAAGGCGTCTCTCATAGTCATATGGTCGTTTTGGGGCGTTGATTCCCACATATCGAGCTTTTACTCTTTCAGTTCTTATCATTTTGTCACCGTATTTCATACGGCTTTCTAGCTAAACTTTCTTCTAATGTTACATAACAGTAACAATATCGACTCTTCAATACCTGCGGTACCCCACGTAAATGCCCAGTTAGCCATTCACCCAGTAAAATAATTAAAATGCTTTATTTTAAAGTTAGTTTTCACAAGATGTCGAGCGTACACACGTTCAGAGGGATATACTTTCTCTTTTCCTAGTTAGCTTTTCCCAGTTAAGACCAAACACGTACCACACTCGGTGTGCTAACATGCTAACATACGTATTACTATATTCAGAGGCAGCCAGTGAAAGAGATGGTGACAGCTGCGGAAACAATAAAACTTGGGACGCCTTCAACATGTTCCTGAGCATTGTCCTGCTCTAGAAGAATAAAAACGGCCGCTTTCTTTTATTTCGTTTGCTTTTTATGATTCGCTGCCTGCTTACTCATGCGCGCTAAGCCATCATTTCCAAATCGTTCACGCTGCACTGTGATCCGCCAGTTGTGTTCCTAGACATAAAGAGTCGCATGGCCAGAAGGTTCACACCCACCAGAATATGAATGTACAGCACTCCTTACGCGGAAGCAGTCTATGGCACAAACCTATCAATGATTTGTACTCTAGAAAAGCAGACTGAACCAATCAACAAAAAGCAACGTTTGCTGGAACGATGCATGGTGACTTGTTACAAACACTGTATAATGTAATATTTTGGGACGGTACACAATACCGTTCCAATACCGCAGCGTACTCCACAATTCCGGTCTTTTCGTCCGGACGCGCTTCGCGACTCGACCGGATTATATATCGACAGGGTAATGGCTCTTGGTCACACCCCTGACCCCGCCTGCCTCGGCGTCACTTAGGTGTACCGTGTAAAAAAAAAGGCTGCGTCATAACTTAGTACTGTAAATTAGGTCTGCACGTCACTATGCGTCTTTTTATGTAACATTGGCTATCATCGTTCATTTGGTTTTTTTTAGGTGATAGCTTTTAGAAGTCCGGGTTCATGTATTTTATTTACTATATATAGGGCAGATCAGACGCAAGTCGGCGTATGTCTGAAATGGCTTCGATCTCAGTGTGATTTGTTTTATTTTTGCGAGGAAGACAGATACATCGAAATTCCTCCAAGTGCAAAAGAGTACAGATTGAAATTTCACCTTCGCTAGAATCTTTGTTAGCTCTGACTACTCAAGTCATTTGTTGCGGTTTGAATACGGCGTAAAGTTATCGTTTACAAGCCTGAAATAACTCGGCTGGGCAAACTGCGTCCGCTCGGCTAGTAGTAGCAAGCTAAGCTTAGAATACGCTGGTATGTAGACCTTTCCCATCATGCCCCTTCTTGTTGTTCAACAATGCGGGAGCAACATCGTTTTAGACAATCAGACATCCTTGTTTTCTTAGTGGGTAACGGCGTCACTAGAAAGAAAAAAAAGCCAGTTCGTTCTTCATACACCGGCGGCTTTGTGGCCTACCACAGTGTTGCATACATGTGTAGTTCTTGCTTCTTTTCTAACTCAACATCACCACTAGCACACGCAGTAATATGTACTAAGGCTATCAATTAAAGCGAAGTTTCTTGTTTCGTTTGAAGTTTAGGCATCACGCTTTTCAAGAGCTGCTTACGTCCTTGATACATTAGCGTAATTGGTTTTCCTAATGCCAGAGTACTATTCAATGGAACACCACTGTATCCACCCGTGTATTCTTTTTTGCAATTTCATATTATCGTTGACGTTTCCTCATCCATCATTTCAAGAAAAAATGAATAAAAAAGTGGCTGTGGATTCGAAAGCTGTAATCTACACTTATGAAGTGCATATTTACCGTTGAAAAAATGGTCCCTAATGCAAAACGTGAGCTAAGCCTCCCGTCCGATAACAAGAGTCTCACGAGGATATAGCCACGCTCAATGATTTTCGCGCAGTGTGGGTTTGCTAGGTTATGGAGATGTGCAATGGTAGCTCAACCTGCAGGAAAGGGTGGCTGGGTGCAGTGCTGTAAAACAAATGTGGATTGTGTGCTGACATTGTATATCATTTAAGCAGCATAAAACAATAACAGCGTGCAAAACACACTTACAAGTATCCTGAATCACACAAAAAAAATACTTTTTCTAGTGTTAAAAATGCCAGAGTGATTAGGTTCATGTGTGGTTATAATATTCGTTTCCGCAAATTGAAGAAAAAGAGAAACCTTCGGGGTGCTGTATAATGATCAGTGTATGTCAAAATGATTATTGTGGCACTGTCTCTCAGAGGCTCCTTTAACTTTGTTTTTTGTTATTTGTTCGTTTTTTTTCCTGCTAGGTGGCTACTGAGGTGTGCTAATTAGGTGATTTTGTACGTGAGCCGGACAATAAAATAAGATTAAAAATGTCCAAAGCTCGTATTTATTGTGCTGTATTTATGTATGACACAAAATAACAAGGACACGAAAACTTGGCAGAAGAGAGATATTGAAGCACAGTTATTTTCTTTTCGACTTTCCAGACGCAAATCATGCCCACTCGTGCTGCTCGCATGCCGTAAATCTAACCGACTTAGTGTTCACCGAAAAGCACTACATTGCCTATTGAGGGCACATTTGCCCTTGCACATATAAATCGAAAAGATTTTTTTGGGGGAAATGAAGGCTGTCTTGGTGAACTACGTGATATATTATCACTGCGCCATACGTATGTACTTTGCCCCACTGCGATGGTGTAGTGGCTAATGCAATTGGCTGCTGACCCCCCGGTCGCGAGATCGAATTCCAGCCATGGCGCCTGCATAGCCGAAGGAAGTTAAAATGCTGTAGGTCAGTGTACTCAGATTTTAGTGCAGGTTGAAAAACCCAGGTGGTCAAAATTTCCGTAGCCCTCTATTACGGCGTCTAATAATCATAAGGTGGCTATGGGGCATTAAACTCTACATATCAATCATTACGTATGGACTCTCGTTTGTGGGTATTTTGTTATTTTCCTGCGTTATCCTCAGAACCTGACTTGCGATTCTGTTAAAATAATTGTATTATTTAAAATATTTGTTTCCTATAATCCATAGTAAGAAGACAAATGAATCCCTCCAGATGATCACTAAAGTTAGTGAGTACTTTTTTCTTTCCTATGACTCTACTGGTAGCGAAATATGGATGAACAGGTATCTCGAGCTGCCATGTCAGTAGCCGGAGCAGCGCGTTTTTAACTACTTTCACCCACTTCTGTCTTTCTTTTTTCTGTTTGTGTAGCAGAGATGTAGGTCTGCACCACTGTCTCGCTATCAAAGCTTTCTCCTGTGGCATTGCCGAACACGTAATCTTTACCGAAATTACTTAATAAACGTAGAAAAATTACCTCGTGATATGAAAATTTTGATTGTGCGCACCAGTAACAACTTGTGAATCAGTAGTTAATGATTGTAACGTTCATTGATTTCATACAAGTGCAACCTAGCTAATTGACATGAGAAAGGACTCACTCAGGCTTCACCAGCCAAATCGAAGGGACTCCTCATTTCAAATGAACCTACTTTCATACTCATGACTTGCTCAGTGCGTTGTTGATATCACGAAAGAAAATTTAAGATTGCATTTGCTGACTCCTCATGAGGTCTTGTCGGTAGAAACCTAAAAAATATTGAGATTAGTTCTATAACATCTGAAACTGGATAACCAAAGTGGCAAAACTCCGAAGTTTTCTAGGTTCCACGTGCATAACCACATTAAGTCAAAGTATCAGTTTAGATTTATATGTGGCATTATTTGAAGACATTAATGTATATGAAACTACAACAACTCGCGTGCAGACTTACAACTGTTTTGCGAAATAAAAATAACCTTTTTTGAATTCAGAGTACGTTAACTATTGACGTTGCGACGAGATTGTTAAAAGAAGCACGTATCAACTGAGTTGAATGAAGTTCTGCACTGCGTTGATCCTTGTTGAGTGTTGGGAACGAAAACCGAAGCCGGGGGCTGGAAAAATATACTTACAGTGAAGTTTCTGAATTATGTGGCCTCGCCGTGGTGGTTTAGTGGCTAAGGTATTCGGCTGCTGACCCGCAGGTCATGGGTTCAAATCCCGGCTGCGGCGGCTGCATTTCCGATTGAGGCGGTAATGTTGTAGGTAACCTGTGTGCTCAGATTTGGGGGCATGTTAAAGAACCGCAGATGGTCGAGGTTTCCGGAGCCCTCCACTAAGGCGTCTGTCATGATCATATGGTGATTTTGGGACGTTAAACCATACATATCTCAATCAATCATGTCAATCAAATCTGAAATGTGTGAAAAAATACAGAAATAAATTTCAAATTTTCGTCTGTGCATGACTTTTTTAGGGAATACTGTCAATATTTTTGCTCATTGTCTACTATTTTATGTTTCAGCAACTGTATATGAACCCTTCTTGGAGCGCTTTTTTATGTGCACGTGTTTGTCTGCGTGTACATCATTCATTTCTTTTCCGTTTTTTATTACGTTAAGCTTCATACGATCGATATCAACATTTGATGGCTCTATACGTCTGTCTATGCAATTGCATGCTCGTTCTAGTAAACACATTTTATTGACGATGACATTGCGTATTCTTGACTGTATGGACTTGCAAACTTGTGCTTTTATGTTCATTTTTCTACTATTAGGCGACATTTGTATTGGGATGTGACAATCAAGTGTTGCAGAAGAGCTCGTGGCCAAAATTTTCGCTGTCTTGATTGTCACCAAATAAATCTAAATAAATCAAAGCGAAGTTGGCCCAGCTCATAACGTTGTTCATGCACTATTGGAAAATCGAGATATTGGTAAAGTACTTTTCCCAGTCCGAGGCCAGTCACTGCTAATCAAATGAATGGCTGATGTTTCCTTCATAGCAATAAATATAACATGAAAATAAAACGTATCCTTACAAAATCAGTTGAACGTTTGCTGAACATTGATATAAGGGAGCTTGCACATTGGCGGTTCCTGTTAGGAAGCTGCAGCACTGTTGAAAGGATTTGTACTGACGTTCTTACTGGATACATGCCCATCCCGACGACTAACGTCAGTGAACGCTGAATTCACAGAGGTTTGCGGCAGCAGTGTAGTTCACAAAGAGAACGTGCAGTCCTAAAAGCTTGTGACAGCCGGTTAGCGTTGCCCATTGAACATTGACCTCGGGTCAAGGTGGCCGTTGCTCTATTTATAAAGAGTTTTTTCAATTCTACAACTGGAGTTTATGGAGCCGCAAGACGCATAATTTTTCCTCTCTGCCACAAGACTTTGTTCGTGGTGAGCATAAGCAGAGTGTCCCAGCCAGGCAGGCCCGGTGCATCTCACAAAGCTGTGTACACTATGAGGTATACAAGCGACGCCGACAATTTAGCTAAGATCGCCACCTCACCGAGTGCTAAGGCATTCACAAAATTGCACTTTTCCAATCGGGAACGTGCTGAAAGGGACGGACGAGTAGGAACGAAGCGTTGCAATTACTAATCATGAAGTCCATAGTCACTACTTCAGTAGTGCACTGCTGCAATTCACCGCATTAAAAAGCCGAACACACCCGACTGACCTATGGAGCACTGGAAATCCAGGGATGTTGACTAATATGAAGTGACGGCTAGCGCTTCAGTGTGATATTAAAAAAATAGCATTCGAACTCAGGCTGGAACAGTCATTTTTATCAACTATACAAACATTGAAACAGAGGAGCAGAAAACAAAACACACTTTCAACCCAATCTCTCGTAAAACGCACTATATATATATATATATATATATATATATATATATATATATATATATATATATATATATATATATATATATATATATATATATATATATATATATACATGTATACATTACATATATCTCCTCACCAACTTGGCTGTTTCCACTCTTGAAATATACTTCCGGAACCCCTGGATTCTGGACAATGGTAATGCGGCATTTTCTTTCTCGACGGCTTGCACAGCATATGGAGGTGCCGTAAGGCAGTTATCTATTGTGACTTGAATGGTCAGCCTGTTCTTAATTATTTATATAACAAATAAGCTTGTTTGTACAAAGTTATAATGATCCACATGTAACCAGTCTCAAAGCTAGGCTAAGTAAATGCACTGGATATCAAAATCCTCAGATCCAACGTTCTTTGACAATCGACGTTATGCGAAGCATGCGGAGGGGAGGTGACCAGGTGGTAAATTTTTAAAAAGTGACAACGATTGAATGGCGCTAAAAATATGTTAAGTGTTGCAGGCACAGAGATATGTAGAACTATTGCAGATGCTTATATAACAAGTTCTTTGCACTAGCGCAACGATGCCAACAAAAACATGAGTATTAACAACACCAGAAGCGATAAGCTGATATGAAGTGCTAGTGCTCGCGAGGATGGTAGCCTTGCACATTGCTACATAAGTCAACTTCAGCGTATGACACGAAACTAAAATTACGTAAACCCGAAGTGATGGCTCTAATACATGAGTACATATTTATTGTTTATAAAATTGGTTGGCCAGCACTGCAACCATAATTGACGATTAAAGAACATTAGGGCCTATTTCAGACGTAGTTCTGAGACCTTTACGGTGTGGTTTGTGCTAGAATACTTGATCGTAACGCAAAATATTGGAGTTATATTCCTGCTGAGAGCTCGGCATTTATTCTTTGTATTTATCTGGTCCTATCTACCAATGTCAGCTTATTGATAACGCTCAAGCGTTAAATTTACCTAGGTGTGTTCTCGCTGTTGCTGTGTAGATAGTTGCTGTCAATCATTTTTGGCACATGTCCGCATGTCAGTATCACATACCTGTCCATGGGTGCCACTGTCTGGAGGAAAGTGGCGACGTACGTGACGGGATCAAGAGATTATTCATGGCTTCATCAGTAGGTCATATTTTTCCAACCATCATACCTTTATATACTAATTTTGGTTCACGCTAAGTAAAGGGGGTGACCATGAGTGCATCCATACGTAAGTGGACATACAGATATTTAGGGAGATAGATAGATAGATAGATAGATAGATAGATAGATAGATAGATAGATAGATAGATAGATAGATAGATAGATAGATAGATAGATAGATAGATAGATAGATAGACAGACAGACAGACAGACAGACGCGAGAACGACTTGCAGTACGCAAGGAACTGCTTCGCATTTAATAGTAAGGAGCAGAAGCCGAGTACGAGAGAAGAGACATTGAAGATGGCATTTCCCATACTGGTGTTGTGCAAGTGGGTTTCTCAATATTTTAATTGACTTGTGAATAGCCCTAAAGTATGTGACAATCTTCTAATATATTCCAAGTTCAAACTGAATAACCATTGCACAAGAGTATTTTACACGGCTCTTTTCATTTCATGGTTTACATTGTGCTGACTTACTCGGTGCATATTCGTGTGCAGCATCTGACTCACTACCTATCAGCTAGCGTGATCCAATTACGCACTGCATCCCTTCGCGAAAAACGCAGTGCAACTGCAGCGTCACCAGAGGTATGAGTCACCGGAGTGTGCTACTGAAAAGGGCGGGCAACATTAGGAATTTTTTACCTTTGCCATTTAGACGGACATAGGATAGCGCCGGTATGCTCACTCGCTGCTGCAACTCAACCAACAAACAATCGATAAGGTACAACGCTGGGATTCATCCTGCCATAGACAAGTAATCTCACACTGCAACAGTGTTTTCTTTCTAAACTTTGTCATTAGGAATGATGTTTTGCTGGGAACGCGTATGTGTGAACCGGTGTAACTCTCAGAAAAGACTTTGCTATATGTGCTTTGAGTGATAAAATTACCATAAGAAATACGTTTTTCATGCAAAAGTGGTGGTTGCAACAATGAAGCCTTGCGAGTCTTTGTCAGCAAAGAAAGGTGAAAGTAAGTAAAACTGAATGAATAAATAATCAAGGACAGAAGAAAAGAAACAAAGCACTTTGTGTGACATGGAGGAACAAGAGACCAGGGTAGCGTCGTGCTTCCTGCAGCGAATGACATTCACCACTGAACACTCCAGAAAAGTTCCCCTGGGTTTTCCTATCGCGGAGTTCTTTCTTATTTGTGCCTGTCTCGACGTTGAATGCACGCCTAGAGTGACTGTGTCGTGAGAAATGCTTGCCTTCTAGTCTGAGGAACCACACAGCTTTCATAAGATGTTGATTTTATTTTTAATTTCTGATATTCAACAGAAATGAGGTCCCTGTTTGTTTTCGAGGCTGTTTCCATTACCTCATTCGTATTTTTTTCCGCAAGTTACTTGTACAATGTGCACTTTCAAGCCAGTGGAAAAAGGTCACTGGTATGTAGCAAAGGTTCAAACAAAAGACGAAATGTCATTATACCAAAAAAACTTATTTATTTGAGAATGAATTAAAGCCTTCCAATATGTTTGTGAGGCTCCGTGTTTGAGCAACTTTACTCGCATGAAACGTTATCGTACGTGATAAATTTATTTTCTATGTAGTAAGTATCACAGTTATTGATACCAGCAGGTATAAATCAGAGTATCTCAACCATTTGAGATCACATTCGGCAAAACCACACAGTATATATAGTTAGTGCAGGTATCAAAGAAATCCTCATTCTAAATTTTAGGTGGCTTGTGCAAGCAACAAAGCAGGTAGCTTTCTCTGTCTTTCCTGCTCCTGAACCTTTGCACGCTGCCTCTATAGACCCAAACGTGAATAAACACCCCACGACAAAGAGCTGAGAAATAAAATAAAACTTCTAAAGCCCCGTTCCTTTGTACTTTGTGTATTTACCTTGGAAAGTACGGTTTGTAGCCACTTAACTGTATAGATCGAAACCCTCACTTCCGATTGGCATTGAGCGTAGGCTCAATAATTGAATAAAGAAATGGAATTATGAATCTTCACTTGCCGTTTACTTCCGGGGCATGTCATCCACTAAAATATCGTTTTGGTAGCTGAAAATTTCCGAATTGACAATCATGGCTTCATAAAGCTTGGTCTTTGCCAATATCCATGTCCAAGGAAGCCGATATAGCACGTCAGGGTGATGAAGGACTCACTGTTATGCGGTCCTAGATTACCATCTGACCTGCCTCAAGTACGATGTTGCCACGTGGAAGAGCAGGTGGTACGCTGTATAATAGAGCTTCCATAACAGCCGCCTACGCTTATTTCGGCAACGGCATCCCAGAATATCCAAGTATAATATAGCATGGCGTTTTGCGAAAGCAATCTCGCTCTGTCGCAGATCCCGAGTACGGTGCTAAGTTAAAAAAAGGCCGCACGTGTTTGTATATTTATGAAGTTTGATGAAATTGCACTGCGTTTCACAATTGTTAAGAAAAACGTCGAAATCACTTTACTGAAAGTATCAACAAACTAAAAAAAGTTCCACGGCTCCTCTCTTCAATATAACCCAGCCTTAACAAAATTCGGAAGATAATGATTCCAAGAAATATCTAAGGAACGTCAATTGTGCTCACTGTTGCGTAATATAGTCATTGTGACATGAATGGAAAGAAAGTGATGTGAACGAAAATACGACTCGCTCCCGGTGGCCACCAAACCTAGAACCATCGGGTTTCGCGCCACGCTCTTGCCAATCGAGATAAGGTTCGTTGTTTTTTGGTTTTTCCTTAGAGTCTTGGCGCAATTCACCACGGGGATACCCTCATGCAATTAGTAGAATATTTACGTGCATGCGAGCACCTGGGGCTCTAAAGAAAGCGAAGATTTCAAGTTTTCAAAAATTGGCCTGCGTTCTTGTTTGATAATTCATATTGTTCTGCTGCTCACTTCATGCCTCCTTCTAACGAATATTTCATAACCGTATTCACAGAAGCTACAACCGGTATTCATGAGGGTACATATGTTAACCGTTAAAATATTGAATCGAGACAAAAATATTTGCAATAAATGTCGATGCCTTGCGTAAGGGCGCACCCTTGCGGGTAAGTAAAAAGGAATCTCAATCTCACCTGATTGTAGGCCATTGTATGTATTTTTTTTTCATCTAATCAAGGCACACATTTTGTTTAGTAAGAAGAACTTTGAGTGATCAGTTCTTTTTGAATTTTGCGAGAGCTCAAGTGTTAGTAGCAGTGATTAATACAAGCACATGGCGAAGACAAACCACACTGGAACAATTTAATGGTCGTGCATTCATAAATGAACAGCCATCGTAGTTCCAGCTGTCTGTTTTTCTTTCATTATTACTCGTGACGAGGCTGTCCTTAATTTCGGGCACGCATTTACGGTCTTGGGTCCTTTCAGCTAAGTCTTTCTTAATGGCTTCATAACTAGACCAGGTGCTTGTTTTCGGAACCTCGAAAAGATTTTTTTTATAGTTGCACAGAGTCTTACTTTTATGGAACCTCCTAGAGCGAATAAGAGAGACGTCAGTTACGGAAACTTTTTATAAGACTGCAGACATTCTAAAGAATTCCCTGTTTATTGGTTTTAGAAGGGGAGTGGACGTGATTAAGGATCGGCGTCTTCACAGCAGTGAGACAAGATTTAGTTCTTCAGTTCACATTCACTTCATTAATGGAAAACTTCATGCGCGCTGAGCTAACTTTTGCCGAGTCATTTGTCAGCTAATCTGGATCGTGCACTGTGAGTTATTGATATTTTGCGCAAATGTTATTGTGCTGTTCTCTGTTTAACTAAGCAGGTATATATAGTTAAAGTATCGTATTTATATTTTGAAATTACCATGAATTGGTCAAACTAAACTTTCATCATGGTGAATTTTGACTTGGCGTGTTTGCCTCTAAAAGTATACCAGTTTGCTATGCCATGCTGAACTGCTCTTTGTTGCACTTTTTTATTTCTTGCTCCTCTCCTTCCTTGTTTGTTGGTTTGTTTATAGTATTATGAAAGTGTATTGAGCCCTAAGTAAAATTTGGTACTAACTGGTTGAGGTAAAGGAGCCATGGAAGGCTATTCTAAATAATCGTAAAAAGGCTTCAGTCGAATGTTTAGAATACCTAACAAGGATGAGTAGTATACAGAAATTGTTTCGCGCTCTATGCACTGTGAATTTCCTCCTGGTTTTATCCAGTGCGCTGAAAACTTTCAAGGGAAGGATTGCATATTATTGAGAGAGGACCAAGAGCAATGTTCTTCGGACAGTGTGCATTTTAATCTTGAGTACTTCCTGTGCTTGTTTTAGATGAGAAGCAGCTCTTTGATTGGCCTCTATAACGCTGTCCATCCGTGTGACCGTGCGAAGGCGCCGCTCCACGCTCCTATCGCTGCAGGTGTTCGAGCGGTGCCAAGTAGGTAACCCTTTTCCTCACAGTACGCGGTGATGTCACTATCTCCCTCGCCTGCCGTGCGCTGGATTAGTGTCAGCTTTCTCTCGCTCCACCCTCTCAAGCGCTAGACACGTTCAAGCGCAAATAGAGTGAACACTCTTTCGGCTCCTTTAACTGTGATGCAGAGGACGCCAGAAAGCGAAGCTACTTCACCAGCCAATACATGCGCCGAAGCGATTGGGCGTAACGCGGCCGTCGCTGGCGTTGCGAGGGTTAGATAGATATGTGGGGTTTAACGTTCCAAAACCACCATATGATTATGAGAGAAGCCGTAGTGGAGGGCTCCGGAAATTTCCACCACGTGGGGTTTTTTAACGTGCACCCAAATCTGAGTATACGGGCCTACAACATTTCCGCCTCCATCGGAAATGCAGCCGCCGCAGCCGGGATGGCGTTGCGAGGGTTAGCAGAGCAGATCATGTTCGCGAATGGCAAAGTCACGCTTGCAATCGACGTCCACTTGTAGCCGTAACACCCTTGTTTTCACAATTTCCACATAGGACGCTCGGATGGATAATTTTTCATGCTCTCCAACCTGAACAGAATGAGCATGGTGACAAAAAATGGTAATTGAGACAATGATTGAGTTTTAGTCCAGATGTTTTTGCATGTGGTTTGTCATATTGGGCAATCTCCGTTTTCTCCAGTCGAAAATAAAAATTAATGGCAAAAAAACTACTAAAAATCTTACATAATACTACCAGAAACACTGTTTCAAGGCAATAATGCGCTTAGAAATATCACAATGACTTGAGGTAAACATGGCATGTACAGACACTAATTTCATTACATTTCACCCATGATGAGCATTTGCTGTAATAGATCCTCCAATTTACCAAAAGAAGCCAGTCTGAATACTTTAAAGCGAAAGCTTTCATGAGGTCACAACAAGGGTTGCGCGCGGCTCCGCAGTTGTCCACCGTCACCACCACCGTCGTCCGTACTCACTATCGCAGAAAATAAAAACACTTAGTAAATAAAAGCACTAAGTGCAAAGTGGAATGCGAACCTTTGTACTTTGCATGCCAGCCCAGAGTTTACCGCAGAGCCATGCCGATGCTTGAAACTCCGTTGCAAACTTGATGTCGGGAAAGCTAACGCCTTAATATGGAAAAAGCCAAGGAATCACCACACTTCACATAATGCAAATTGCGCGATGAGTGGGTTGTCCAATGGTTCACCCCTTTACTAAAGCTTGTTTTTGATCATCTAATAAATGTGGCACAATACCTACTTCAGGGATATTTCTTCATCGTCGTCAGCCACTGCGCGAAAAAAATCGCACAAAAATCTTCGCAAGTGTGTAGCTTTTACCATGCTTCTCCGAAGAATGACGAAGCATAGCTTAGTCAATGCTGCTGTGGTACACAAAAATAAAATTATGACGTAGCGGGCACCCAGCAAGTGTGCTCTTAGCATTTACCCAAAGAGTGTTAGACTCTGTAAGGCCGCTCTTCCAGCTTTAGTTAGGACTGTGCTGCGGCTTCCGCGCAGGCCTGGTGGTTTCTTCGTTCTCTCGTTGTTCACGCAGGACTACTGCCACCATGCGCAGAATTGGAGGCTACGCCTGCAGTCCTGCGCCTATACATTTTATAACGAATATGTTTCAGCGTATCAAGGCGGAGAATGAACAGAATAAATTGAACAACGAGATACTCAATGATTGAGATACGAGGTTCAACGTCCTAAAACCACCATATGATTATGAGAGACGCCGTAGTCGAGGGCCCCGCTTATTTCGACAATGGTTTATTTACCGTTTACCCAAATCTGAGCACATGGACCCACAGCATTTTCGCTTCCGCCGAAAATGCAGTGGCCGCAGGCGGGATTCAATCCCGTGAACCGCGGGTCAGCAGCTTGAGTACCTTATGCACTAGACCACCGCGGCTGGGCAACCACAAGATATTTACTAAGCAATTGTTAGAGTAATATTCTCAACCTTGGCAAGATTACCTACATATCTGGCAAATAGTATAAACGGCTGGCCATAAACGTGCCTTTTAGGATGTTCGAGGACCATTGTTTCATGTAATTTTGTTAGAGCGTGGCGTGGACAGTTTTGCCCCCTCGTGACAATTTAATTCGAACATTACAAATAAATTAAAACTCGCAAAAGGAATAGCAGCAACAACAGAAAGAACTCGTGTCAATGACTTAAACGTTACTGCTAATTGATAATCTCAAATACTGAACTAATTTCAGAGCGCCACTCTTAGACACCCTTCATACCATGAGCTGCGTCGCTATCTTTGTTGTCAACGCCATTAGTGGTGTAACGAATAGACATGAAAACATCACCGATAGACATGAGAAATCAAAATTGGGAAAGAATACCCCGTATTGAACGCGATATGAACCTATTTATACCGCTGCCATGCAGAGAGTGTTTCTGCGCGGCAGTCGAGTTTTCTGCGACGGAAGCACAATGATAATTGATACTCATTCAAAAAAAAAAGCCAATATATGGGTACTGTGTGGCGAAGAAATGCGTTAACCTATATACAATATAGCGCTTAAAAACAAAAAAAGAATATAACTAATAAAGTAGCACAGTGCTCATTCTGCAAAGAGTGTGTCGTTCAATGTTTTCCACCAAGTGCAAAGTGCTCAGCCATAATTATGCATGGTCTTCAGCCAGACGAGCTAAGCCCATGTATTATCTTACGGATGTGTAGCTGGTATATCACTTATCTGCAGACAGAAAAATAACGCCATTAGGTGCTGTCCTACAACACCAAAATTATGACTTATGACACAGTTGATACAATATGAAAATCCAAGAATTAAAGAAAAGTTTACCCTTTCGGCAAAAAAAGCTGAGCTCATTGTTCTCAATAGGTGATATCGTAATTGTTGGTGTTTTTTATTAGCAGAGCTGCACAAAATGTTGCCTATCATGAAAATATTTATCTCCAAGCTTTTTCACACTCTTCTGCTTTGAATGAAGGTTTCAAACGACGAAACCAGATCTAAAGAACGCATCATGAGTAACCACAGAAAACATAGTCTAAATACACAACCTTCGCTATATGTGTTGCGATAACTCAAGCCCATGAAGTAACGTTCCACATAGACTAACGAAACCTCAGTTTGGCTTCCGTAATGGGGCTCATATTAAGTGAAACCGTGATATAACAAACACGATTTTCAATTTGTGATGTTTAAGTCTGATATGAAAAGAAATTTATGCCAGGCAGAGCTCCGCGTAAGAAGCTCTCAATAGTTTATAAATCAATTTTTAAAGTTACTGTGTTGAGAATGCAAAAAGGTAGCAAACACTCGATGCAACTTCTCAACATGCCGGCTAAACCACACGAGATAACATGAGCCCGCACTCTAACAGCATCATTGACGCATAGTGTCACACTCCATGTAATCATAAAAAAAGAGCAGCCCGCAAGCCATGCTTGCACAAATATTAAACCAAGAATGCGTGGGATATATCATCAAACAAAAAGTGGAAGGGCTAGTCTTGAGGCAGTAGTCTAGTAGATCTCGGAGTTGCCTGTTTGTTTTTTTTTCCAGCCAATTCAGGCCACGTTAGCACGCGCAAAAGGCGAACCGAAATTAAGTGAATATATACGATATTTTAGAGACTCGTCAGGTCTAAAATAAAATGGAAGGCGCTCACGTG
Organism: Rhipicephalus microplus; assembly: GCF_043290135.1. Taxonomy (NCBI): domain Eukaryota; kingdom Metazoa; phylum Arthropoda; class Arachnida; order Ixodida; family Ixodidae; genus Rhipicephalus; species Rhipicephalus microplus. The sequence goes on from NC_134704.1 coordinate 110,507,206, forward strand.
CTGTAAAGTTTTGTTGTGGTTTCGATTAGAAGAATATGAGTTCCTTCAAAGGATGATGGCGTGTAGTGTATCCTTCGTTCGCCAAGGACACGAAGGCAGTAAGATACATGCTTGTCGTGTCTGGCCCTCAAATATACCCACCAGCAGAGAAACGTGATAAACAATGAAAGACGCTTGTTGAGAGAAATGCATGGCTTGATGCAGCGAAACTTGCTATGCCGTCTCGAGAGCATCACGAGAGCATTCCCGAGCACCCGTTTTAAAACGAAAGCTCGGGCTGCCTTGGTGCGGGAATTATTTTATTTCTTCTGAAGCACATCCCATTTGAGCTTTTCTTGTGTGCGACTTTCTCAGCGCCTCTGCCTGCTCTGCAGAGAAAATAGCATAATTGTACGAGCAACTGCGCTCTATATGTCTTCAACGCTTGCTCGTTTTAAGCGTAACGCTTGTGGTACGAGTTTGATGGCTTTTTCCTTGGTCTCAGATGCGGCAAAATGCTGTATTTCTGGGAAGCGCACTGCAGCTGAAAGTAATCGCATGCTGTAAAGTTTGCAGAGAGCATTCGTAACAGAAAGGCTTCCTGAACTATAAACACTGATAATGGAATCCTTGGTGACAATCAGCATTTGTCTTAAGTTTCACAAATAATGGCCAAGAAACACCGTTCTCACTTCACCAGTTTTGAGAGAAGTGAAGTATGCACAAAGCTAGGACTATTCGTCAAAACTCCTGCTCATGGGGCTATTGCGTATTAACTACGATGAAGGCATTTCATATTACGAATACGGGTTTGACAGTATAGTAGTGTTAGTACCTACGAAAGCTTTTTGAACACCAATTTTTTGTGTGCCTGCATTACGTGAGCATTTCTGTTTTCCATCGCGCCATGATATCGACCATTGTAGAATAAAATTCTGTTCATCAAGCTCTCACACTCCCAAACAAAGCGAAGTAGCTTTATTTTCCACAAAAAGGGCCTCAAACAACGCACGAACTGCATCTGGAGAAACGCAGGCACGCATTTTTGTTTTTGTTTTATGCCCCAGCACCCCCAAACAATTGTTTTAGTTTTTTTTCTTTTCGTCTGTCTATGTTGACACAACATGTCCAAAATCGCTGATATACGATGTCAACTAGGTCTCCATGGCACAGTACGATGCACGAACTTTTCTTGATAGTGAGCCTAACGGTTGACAAAGTAAGAAAGAGAGAGCGAACAAAAGTATTGCTTCGCTGAGATCCCAGGAAGTGTGAGACAAATCTGAGTGCGGTTGCGGAAAACAAAGCGTTCGCACAGGGCAATCGGGCAAGATGTATTGTAGAGGAAGAGGGATAGAGAGAGAAATGAGTGGCAGGCTAAGGAGGATTGTAGAGGGAGAGTAAACCACAATGAAGCGATTGAGGTTTGTACGAACATACGGCACTTGGCGGAGTTCTTTTTTTTTTCATTTCTATTTTTGTTCGCTTAAATCTGTAAAACAAAAAAAAAACGCAAGCGCGGTGAGAATAGTGCTTCGCGGAATTCAAACTGGACATTGTCGCCCTCGTGTGTGCTCGGATGAACACAAGTATGTGCGGCATTCGTTGGACAGACCCAACATTTTGAAAAAGCTTTCTAGCGTTTTTTTTTTGTTTTGTTACAGGTTGCCAGGTGGAAGTAGGACCACTGATCCAGAAGTAACCTACAGAAAATAAACAAATTCTTTTATACCTGAAGGCTGAAGCGACATCACATAACATCGCAAATCTAATTATTTTGGCTACACATTAGTGAAAATTATCTGGAAACTAGAACTGTTGCGTTGTCTTAGTTAGGACGCGAACAAGAATGACATGCAGTATACTACCACAGCAATCTCTAAAACAAACCAGCCTTTATTGCAGCAAAAACTATGCAGTTGAAAACAGGTTTTCTGCAGAGACAGAAGACCCCCAAACTGACCAATTCAGTGGACCGTTACCGAATTGTAAGACGAGACGCAAGAAAATGCGGCGAACAGTGCTATAAAGATATTGTTATACATATGTGATTTACGTATGAGCCTCGGGGTAGCGGGGAACAGGCAGATTAGAGAAGAGGACGTTCGGCTAGCGAGATAGGCCTCCGGTGTACGACCCCTTCAAGTCTACCAGTACGCCACAGTGTAATAAACACATTACTAAACGTAACAATATATTTTCGTGGTGCATCTCTACAGCACCTTCCTGCGCCTGCAGCTATATCTATGAAAAAGCAAATTTTCTTGGATCATAAAATGACATTTTTCAAGTAATGTCCATTTCCTGGCATATAGTTGGCCTATCTGGTATATGTAATTAGTATGCATATAAAGTATGTTATACAGTATAATTTTTTTCATTTTTTATGATGCACTAATGTTTTCTCCAGATTTTTTTAACCGAAAACAAGTGCTCAGTAGAACCACATTGACTGCTCCATTGCATGAATCGAGGACGCTTCATCATTGAAGGCTACACTAACCGATTACAACTTCAGGCTGTAATAGTCTAGTCTGTTTGAAGATGTACTTCCAAGTTTATTGTATTCTTATGTTGTATTTTTTTGTATAACCCGCCACCTCTGCAACGCCTACATGCTCCCTGTGGGTTAACTAAATAAATATCGGAATAAATGGTTGTTTATTGATAGAGGCGTGTCATAATGTTGTTCTACGTCCTGTGTTTTAAAAGAAACTTATGTAGATCAGAGTGGATGCAATGTGTAAACTGCCTTGAGAACGCAAGGGTACCTAATTTGACAACTATAGACATGCGAATTCTTTTAACGCGGCAATGAATGACTGTGGGAGTACTAAACTCAACAAAGGCATTTTGCATATTTCTTACTACATTTGAAACGTCACTGACACTCCATGCTGTAGCTTACGCCACAGTTTACATTAGCGAGAGGTGCCTATACTCTCTTGCTTTGTGTTTCGTCGTTTCTCTGCAACTTACTCAATGCAGAAAAATAGCGCGATGTAAACTTTATTAGCGGAAAAGAACTTCATTTTGAGTGGATATGGCGTCACACAAACGCGGGCACTAGAAGAAAGACGCATACAACAAAGGCGCCGACTCGCAACTACAATCTATTAGAAACGAAAGCTACATGTGTCACAATATTTACCGCATCTCTCATATTATTTGGCTCCACTCACTCAGGACATACAAACAAAAAGATAAACAGTGGTCCTATGAACAAGTGCCCAATGTCACATCCTCAAAGTGCTGATGACATATTAAAATTCTAGTTCTCCTAATTAACAGAACGAACAGACAATAATATCCGTAGGAAGTGTAGGGAATCCTATTAGAAGTAATTTAAGTATGATTGTGATAATAGAACACTTGACGTGAAGATAAGTTGCCACTAGCAGGATCCGGACCCATGACCTTGTCTGTGTGTTTGTCTGTCAACCAAAACTATTCAGCTACCAAGCCAAACTTCCGCACACTCAACGCCCAACCATCTTCATTTGAAGTGTGAGTTCATTCCGGTGTACAATATCGATCAAAAAGCAAATATTACGCGTATCTGAGACGCAACAACAACACGTCAATATTTGATAGTGTGTTCCTTTATGCTAGAAAACGCAGAGATGCGTAATTCTAATGATTATAACCACATTACACTGCGCTGACAGTATAACAATATGCACAAAAAAACGGGTGTTCCCTACACTCTGCTAAGAGGATGTGGTGCTGCCATTGACCCGTGGCTCTGCACTCCACAAATACTGCTGTTTTCCAAGATTACTGCCGGATGGCACTCATGTTTCACGCAGCACCTCCAGGATCCTATTCAGCGATTTTCTCGCGCAGAACATCGAGTAAACCTTTTATTCTCTCTCTCTTTTTTTCCAGACACAATTCTATCGCCTCTCGACGACATTTGCAGTGAATCACGAAAACACACGGTGAATTTTTCGGAAGCATTAGTCCAAGTTTGGAAGAGACATGTCTACGTCATTGTTCAATAAAACGTATATATATTAGCCAAAAAAGATGGAGTTGCAAGTAAACAAGTTTTACTGAGTAAGAGACAACGAAGACAAAAACAATGCAAGTTGTTTCAATGTATGTGGATAAGACAATCTTTCTTAATCTTCAACCAATGTAGTGCAAATATTTACTAGTTTATGGCTTCAACAACATTTATGAAGACCACTAAGCAGTGATATCTGCGTAAATACTGTCGAAACGAAAATAATATGTATGGTGGAGACCATGCCAGTAAAAAGAAACTAATGAATATATTTTACGCACAATCACAAAAAATCACGTGGACACACACAGCACAAAAAGTACGGCCTCCTCGTACACTTAATAAGTTATTCTGACGGCGTACGCTTGTGACAGCGTAGATAATTCAGGGAGTCACCGTGGCGCAACATAGTATAACATGTTTCAATTAGAAGCGCCGTCGCGTCATCCATGTACTGCATGAACTTCCACTTTGAATGCACATGCAAATACTGGCACTTTACTATAGTCATCATACTGATCTGTTGTTTGAATGTTGCTATACACTAAAAGATTTATCATTTGCTACCAGGGCACAGCGAGACTCTGAATTCCTGTACTTTCCCTTTCAGTGCTAACTCATTGATTGGCTTCTTGCGTATCAGTTTTTGTCGTTCCTTCTTCAAGTCTAGGCGAATTCGAGACCATACCTTTCTATGGTCGCTGCATCTTACCTTGCCGACCACTTCCACATCCTGCCCGATGCCTGGGTGCGCACTCAATATAAAGTCTATTTTGTTTTTATTTTCGCCATTAGGGCTCCTTCATGTCCACTTACGGTTTCCTCGTTTTTGGTAGAAGGTATTCAAAATCCATAAATTATTGCGTTCTGCGAATTCTACTAGCAGCTCTCCTCTGGCGTTTCTAATACCGATGCCATAGTCTCCTACTGCCTGGTCTCCAGCCTGCTTCTTCCCCACCTTTGCATTAAAGCCTCCCATCAGTATAGTATACTGTGTTTTTACCTTACTCATTGCTAATTCCACGTCTTCATAGAAGCTTTCAACTGAAGCGTCATCATGGCGGGATGTGAGTGCATAAGCCTATACCACCTTCATCTTTTATCTTTTATTGACTTTATTTACGATACCTACCACCCTTTCATTATTGCTATAGTATTCCTGTGTGTTGCCAGCTATGTTTCTGTGAATTAGGAATCCCACTCCCAGTTCTCTTCTGTCAGCCAAGCCCCTATAGCAAAGCACGTGCCCATTCTGTAGCACCGTAAAGCCTCATCTGTCCTCCTAACCTCACTGAGCCCTATTATATTCTATTTAACACCTTCTAGCGCCTCGAATAATACAGCTAGAGTTCGCGCAATAGTTAATGTTGTAGCGTTAAACGTTGCCAAGTTCAGGTTCCAATGGTACTCGGTTCTCAGTGAGGAAACCAACCTTAGCGTAGATGCAATGAATGGTAATCTGACGAGTATCATTACGGAGTGTGCAGTGGAAGTTGGAGGCAGGGTAGTTAGACAAGACACTGGCAAGCTTTCCCAGGAAACGAAGAATCTCAATAAGAAGCGTCAAATGATGAAAGTCTCAAGTACAGCAGACAAAAGGACATGCAGAGCTTTCAAAGTTGATTAATAGGCGTAAGTTATGCGATATGAGAAGGTATAACATGGAGAGAATTGAGCACGCTCTGAAAAACGACGGAAGCGTCAAAGCAATGAAGGAGAAACTTGGAATAGGCAAAAACCGGATGTATGCACTAAGGGACAAAGACACCAATATGGATAGGATAGTTAAAATTAGCGGAAGAGTTTTACAGAGTTCTGTACAGTAGCCGGGATAACCACGGCTATAATAATATAAGAAGTAGCAGTAACCCAGATGACACCCCAACAGTAATGATAGAAGAAGTCAGAAAAGCTTTGGAGAGCATGCAAAGAGGCAAAGCTGCTGGTGTGAATCAGGTAATGTCAGAGATGCTGAAAGATGAAGGACAGATTCTGTTAGGAAAACTAGCCACCCTGTTTACGAGGTGTCCTGACGGGAAGGGTACCAGAGTCTTGGAAGAACGCTAACATCATCTTAATACATAAGAAAGGAGATGAGAAGGACTTGAAGAATTACAGGCCGATCAGCTTGCTCTCTGTAGTATACAAGCTATTTACAAAGGTAATTGCTAACAGAGTAAAGAAAACATTAGAGTTCAATCAACCAAAGGAACAAGCAGGATTTCGAACAGGCTACTCAACAATTGCCCACATTCATACTGTGATGACGTTTATTTGAGCAGAGAAGTCGCAACGAGGTCGCAAGGGAAAGTGGGCGTACGGCCAGTCTGGCAAAGGCGGCACAAAACTCTCGCGCAAGCAGAGCACGGGCTTTTCGTTGTCTTCTGAAGGCGCATACACGTTGGTGCGTATGCTCCACTACAATACCCCCGGGGTGAAGGTTAGCCATCCTGGCGACTCAGGGAGTAGGCACAATGAGGGGGTCGTAGTAGGGCTTGAGATAGTCGACGTGTACGGTCTCGCGTCCTCGACGGCGCAAATCTGGTGATTGTGTTAATGGCTCGATGATGTAATTCACCGGGGAGGTCGCGTCAATGACAGGGTACGGATCATGGTACCGGGCCAGAAGTTTAGAAGACAGGCCAGGAACGTGCGGGGGCACCCAAAGCCACACAAGGGAGCCAGCACGAAATGTAGGAGCTATGCGGTGAGCGTCGTCGTGTCGAGTCTTTTGTAGACCGAGCCAACTGACGGCAGTCTTCAGCGTATCTGGCGACTTCCGAAAGCGGGGAGCACTCAGATGCGTCAGGGCGGTACGTAGTATAGTGTCGAGTGGGTGGGAAGGTTCGCGGCCGTACAATAGAAAGAAGGGAGAAAAACCGGTAGTCGCTTGCGTCGCGGTGTTATAAGCGAAGGTAACAAAGGACAATACAGCGTCCCAGTTAGTGTGGTCGAAGGAGGTGTACATCCTCAGCATGTCGCCAAGTGTGCGGTTGAACCGCTCAGTAAGACCATTTGTCTGTGGATGGTATGTGGTAGATTTCCGGTGGATAATGTTGCATTCAGCGAGGATAGCTTGGATGACCTCCGACAGAAACACTCGACCCCTATCACTGAGTAATTCCCGCGGAGCACCATGGCGTAGAATGAAGCTGCGGAGAATGAAGAGTGCAACTTTGTGGGCGGTCGCTGCCGGTAGAGCTGCAATCTCAGCGTAGGGTGTCAGATGATCGACTCCGGCAATAATCCACCGGTTTCCAGAGCTACTATATGGGAGGAGGCCATAGAGGTCTATACCCACGCGGTCGAATGGGTGAGCCGGGCACGGGAGCGGCTGTAACATGCCAGTAAGGTGCCGCGGAGGTGTCTTGTTCTGTTGACAAGTGGTGCAAGACTGAACGTATTTCTGCACAAAGCGATACATTCCTCGCCAGTAATAGCGTTGGCGCAGCCTTTCGTAGGTTTTCAGGACACCTGCGTGAGCACTTTGGGGATCTGCATGTCAGAGCGCATATGAGTGGGGACAGCAAGGAGCCACTTCCGACCACCAGGCATGTAGTTGCGGCGGTACAGAATGTTGTCTCGTAAGGAAAAGTGGGTTGCTTGCCGGCGTAGCGCTCTCGCGGAAGAGACAGCAGACGGATCGGTAAGGTAGTCGACTAACAAGGCAAGGTATGTGTCTTAAAGCTGCTCCGAAAGCATGTCAGTGGTGGCGAGTGGTGACAAGGTGGTAAAAGGGGGTGACAGAGAAGCCACATCTGGTGTTAATGGCGATCGGGAAAGTGCATCGGCATCCGCATGCTTGCGACCGGAACGATATACGACACGGATGTCGTATTCCTGCAATCGAAGTGCCCAACGGCCCAGACGTCCGGACGGGTCTTTCAAGGAGGACAGCCAACATAGAGCGTGGTGGTCTGTGACCACGTCGAAAGGACGGCCGTAAAGGTACGGGCGAAACTTCGTAAGCGCCCAGACTATGGCCAAACACTCCTTCTCTGTCACGGAGTAATTCAATTTAGCCTTCTTAAGAGCGCGACTTGCATAAGCGACTACGTATTCGGTTTGGGTGCCTTTCCGTTGTGCCAAAACTGCGCCAAGACCAACGCCGCTTGCATCAGTGTGAACTTCTGTGGCAGCAGTGGGGTCGTAGTGGCGAAGAATAGGTGGCGAGGTCAGCAGGCGGCGCAGCTGGTGAAATGCGTCGTCACATGCAGGTGACCATGCAGATATACCTTTGCTGTTGGAAAGCAGACTAGTCAGAGGTGCAATGATGGACGCGAAGTTGCGCACGAAGCGACGAAAGTAAGAGCAAAGACCAACGAAATTTCTTAGGGCTTTCAGTGATGTGGGCATTGGGAAGTCAGCGACAGCTCGAAGCTTACCGGGGTCAGGAAGAACACCGTCTCTTGTGATGACGTGTCCCAAGATGGTTAGTTTTCGGGCTGCGAAGTGGCACTTCTTGGTGTCAAGTTGTAGGCCTGCAGAAGCTAGACACGTCAGAATCTCGTGGAGACGACAAAGATGCGTCGGGAAATCAGATGAAATGACTACGATGTCATCTAGGTAACACAAGCAAGTTTTCCACTTGTGGGCCCGCAATATGGTATCTATCATGCGCTCAAACGTCGCAGGCGCGTTGCAGAGCCCAAATGGCATGACTTTGAACTCATATAGGCCATACGGCGTTACAAAGGCTGTTTTAGGGCGATCACAATCAGCCATTGGCACCTACCAATACCCAAAACGCATATCCAAGGATGTGAAGTAATCGGCGCCTTGTAAACAGTCAAGAGCATCGTCTATTCGTGATAGCGGGTAGACGTCTTTCTTTGTAATCTTGTTTAAGCGGCGAGAGTCCACGCAAAATTTAACGGTGCCATCTTTTTTCTTTACCAGAACCACGGGTGACGACCAAGTGCTTTTAGAAGGCTGTATGACTCCACGTTTAAGCATGTCATCTACTTGCTCCGTAACGACGCGGCGCTCTTCGGCAGAAACGCGGTAAGGACGCTGTCGCAGAGGCGAATGTGAGCCGGTGTCAATAGTATGAGTGACAGTCGTGGTGCGGCCCAAAGCAGGTTTCTGAAAGTCGAAAGAAGAGCGAAACTTGTTAAGGAAAGCAACAAGTTGGCTGCGATGCGAGGGGGAAGGTCTGCGTCAATAGCATTGTCGAAGGCTGGCGAGCTTGATGGCTCAGATGCATGAGGGATTGCGGCAATGTGACATGGCGTTTCGTCGGGAAGAATAATATCATTGATATGGTCGACAGGTTGCACATATCCTAACGTTTCACGACGAAGCAAGTCAATGGGGTAGTTGCAGTGGTTGGTAACCAGCATTACGGTTAAACCAGACGCAATCGTAAGAACGGCAAATGGGAGCACGATGCCCTTGCGTTCAGTAAAAACAGGGTATGGCGTAAACACCACCGTGGCGTCAGGTTGCGCCACACATGAAAGGCTAATAGGGACTGAAGCTTCCGGAGGCAAGATGATGTCGTCGTCAGCGATGAGTTCGCAGAGCAGTGGTGAATGGTCAGGCGATGGAAATTCCCAACTTGGCACTAGGGACACTTCCACACGGCAACAATCGATGATAGCTTCATGACCTGATAAGAAATCCCAACCCAGAATGAGGTCCTGAGAGCAAGATAGATGGTAGTACAAAAAATTGGACGATGTACAAAACGTCTTGGATGACGACGCGCGCCGTACACACAGCCGAGGGCTGAATGCGTTGCGCGCTAGCCGTGGACAGCACGATGCCACAGAGAGATGTGGTCACTTTCTTCAGTTTGCGACAAAATTTTGCGTTCATCCCAGAAACGGCGGCCCCAGTATCAATTAACGCTTGTGTGGCGACTCCCTCAACATTGACATCAACAACATTTTGCGGCGAAAATGGAGGCCTTAATAATTGCGCAGAAGTTGCAGTTCTTGCCTCTGGAACTGCACTGATTAGTTTCCCTCCTCAGGAGGTGGTCTACGACGCATAGGAGATGGTGATCGGCGACGAGGAGATGGGAAACGAGAAGTTTATGGGCGACAATCAGAGTCAGAGTGCCTCTGTTCGTATGCATACGTGGTGGCCTGCTGCGACGCACAGGTAGGAGTTCCAAAGGAGGCGTACGCAGGTGTGGGACGGCGGCGGCAGTAGCGTGCAATGTGGCCAGCGATGCCACACGCGAAGCAGATAGGACGGTTGTCATGGATGCGCCACTCATTAGATGGACGGACAAAGCGAGGTGAGGGCCTGTGAACCGGAGGCGCTGCCGGAGGAGGTGGAGCCGATAAGGATACTGGATGCGGTGGGGGCCACGCAACCACAGCTGCGTAGCTGAGAGGTGAAGATGGTGCAGGTGGTGCGTAGCTGACAGCTGAGAGATTAGATGCTGCTGAAGTGCATGCGTAAGGGGCCTGCACTGTAGGTAGGACATCGCAAATTTCAGTGTGTATGGCATGCTGCAGTGTTGAAGGCAGACTTGCGGTGGGCGCGTCGCTATGCGGCAGCAGGGAGAGCTCCCTGATGCGACTTCCTCCCTGATGAAGTCTTTGATGTGGTTGGACAGACTTTCTTGGCGAACGTTGGCATTCGCGAGTGCGACGGCCGAGATCGAATCTGGCGGAGGGACACTCTGTCGCGCGATGGAACGCTGACGGCGGAATTCATCGAAGCTCTGGCACAGGCTTACGAGGATTGCCACCGAGGTCGCGCTTTTCGCTAGCAACATCTGGAATGCGCCATTATCAATGCCCTTGAGCATCTGCCGAATATTTTCTTCTTCGGGCATAGATGGGTTAACAGACCTGCAGAGGTCGAGCACATACTCAATGCAACTCGTAAACGTTTCGCCAGGCTGCTGGGCTCTGTCGCGCAGACGCTGGTCAGCGCGGAGCTTGCGGACCTCTGGTCGGCCGAACACTTCTGTTACGAGGGTCTTAAAGGAGGACCAGTTGGCGATGGTGGTTTCGTGGTTGGTAAACCAAAGCTTAGCTACGTCTGCCAAGTAAAAGATAACGTAGGCGAGTTTAGAGTCGTCGTCCCACTTGTTGCTGGCGCTTACGCGTTCGTACAAGGAGAGCCAGTCTTCGACGTCTTGCTCACCACTTCCGCTGAAGATTGGTGGGTCCTGCTGGCGAGTAGCGCCGGGGCAGGTAGACGGGGCAGCCGATGGTGCTGGCTGGGCTGGAACAGGCTGATTGGCGACTGCGTCAGTCATGTTTGGCGGTAGTCTTTCAGGCAACTTGCAAGTGCGGAGCTCCAGGTCTGCTCAGGGATCTCAGCAGCCTCCACCAAATGTGATGACGTTTATTCGAGCAGAGAAGTCGCAACGAGGTCGCAACGGAAAGTGGGCGTACGGCCAGTCTGGCAAAGGCGGCACAAAACTCTCGCGCTAGCAGAGCACGGGCTTTTCGTTGTCTTCCGAAGGCGCATACGCGTTGGTGCGTATGCTCCACTACAATACTATCAATCAGGTAATAGAGAATTGCTAAGAATATAACCAACCACTATACATAGTCTTCATAGATAACGAGAAGGCCGTTGATTCAGTAAAAATATCAGCCGTCATGCAGACACTGCGGAATCGTGGCGTCGATGAAGTATATATAAACATCCTGGAAGAAATCTATAGGGGATCAACTGCTACCATAGTGCTTCATAAAGAAAGCAACAGAATACCAATCAAGAAGGGTGTAAGGCTGGAGACACAATCTGCCCAATGCTATTTACCGCGTGCTTACAGGAGGCTTTCAGAAGCATAGAATGGGAACAATTAGGAATAAGAGTTAAAGGAGAGTACCTCAGTAACCTGCGCTTTGCCGATGACATTGCATTGCTGAGTAACTCAGGGGACGAATTGCAACTCATGATTACGGAGTTAGACAAGGAGAGCAGAAAGGTGGGTGGTAAAATTAATCTGCAGAAAAGGAAAGTAATGTACAACCTCGGAAAATACCAGCGCTTCGAGATAGGTAATAGTGCACTTCAAGTTGTAAAAGACTATGTCTACTTAGGGCAAGTAATAACCGCGGAGCCAAACCACGAGATTGAGGTAACTAGAAAAATAAGAATGGGGTGGAGCACATTTCGCAAGCACTCTGACAAATTATGACAGGTAGATTGCCACTATTCCTTAAGAGGAAGGTATATAACAGCTGTATCTTGCCGGTACTTAGCTACGGAGCAGAAACCTGGAGACTTACAAAGAGGGTTCAGCTTAAGTTGAGGACGACGCAGCGAGCGATGGAAAGGAAAATGGCAGGTGTAACCTTAGAAGACAAGAAGAGAGCAGAGTGGATTAGGAAACAAACGGGGGTTAAGGATATCATAGCTGAAATCAAGAAGAGGAAATGGACATGGGCCGGGCATGTAGCGCGTAGACAAGATAACTGCTGGTGATTAACTGGATTCCCAGAGAAGGCAAGCGGGTTAGGGGGAGACAGAAGGTCAGGTAAGCAGATGAGATTAAGAAGTTTGCGGGCATAAATTAGCAGCAGCAAGCACAGGACCGGGTTAACTGGCGGAACAAGGGAAAGGCCTTTGTCCTGCAGTGGACGTAGTCAGGCTGATGATGACCAGGGCACAGCTTTCACCTGTTCATTTTTTGTCATTCTGTGGACAACGACTACGATATCAATTCCTCCAACACTGCAATCTGTGTTTAGTGAATGTTTTGTCGATATTTTCGGGAGTGTTTTGTCTAGTAATTAACATACTGTGTGGAGATACTGTCAAGCATGTGCCATTTTTGTACAATATAAAAACAGAGAACAACAGCGCGAAATGGAATGCAGACGCATAGTATGAAATCCTCACACCGCATTTAAAACTGACCTCCTCATAAATATTGGTGGGTAAGGCGTTAGGCTACTTTTTGCGAAGTACTCATTCTAACGAGACGTGATTTTATCAAGTTCCCTATGTAACAAACAGGTTTTGATTTCCTAGTGATCGCCCATCGGGATAAATGTTTTCAACCTCAAATAATGAAGTAGCTTGGCCGGCAAGTCTCAATGAAATAATTTTTTTCAGAAATAACAGAGTATAAACCAGCAATGTCGTCAGACGTTTACAAAGGCAGGTTTTTATTCGAGTGGGTGCTCTAACTCTATAACATTAAGGCGTATCAAAAAGCTGCGGAACGATGACCCCTGCAACGCTCCTCCTCGGGTGTTCACCGAGATCATCATAAGGAAACTGGAGTAGAGCTCCCTCTCGCATGCTTTGGTTGTAAATATATTTATTTAATTTTTTTTTTCTCGCTTCAGGTGCCCTACTCATGATCCAAGCTTTAGCTTGACGAAGATGCACGCCGCGCTGATGCGTGTAGAAATGGACCAGCCAATCAGTAGCGCTCATACTTGTTTAATTGTTGTGGTTGGGCGGGTTTTGGACACCACTGGCCATTTTCATGCATCCATGACACTGGCTGTTATTCAAGAACTTTCTGGCTTGGCCTGATTCCATAATCATTTAAAGTGTTCAAGGCGTCTCTGCATAACTTTCGCCTGCATAACGTTCTCAGTGCTTCTGAGAATAGTGCTTCTGGACTTTATCGTGCGGGCATGGTGAGTCCTGTGTATAGACTACATGAGAGCCTCTATATCTGGGCCGCCCTAGGGCTGCTCTCGCATACCATACACATGCAGAGGAGCGACAGTGGAAATAATAATGGCCTGTCAGCTTATCGATGTCACAGCATAACAATTTTAAAGATGAAGCATACGAAATAATTTTGTATCCTATGAACGTTCCTGTTTCACAATGTATTAGATCGTCCCCATCAATCTGCTGCACTGAGTTTCAGCTACATTGTAAAATGGACTCGCTTACTTCGACATTTCCGACTGAAAGCATGCAGACCTTGTAGCTTGTGTGAAAAAGTCATTGTGTACGTTTATTTTCCTCCTGAGAAATTATCGTAGCATTCATGCTCCCATGCCCATACACTTGCCCTAACGACAAACGAGAAATGAGCAGTCTCAAACTTTAGCTGCCTATATAATAATAACTGGACAAAATGTTTTGTCGACCATTCCACCCTTAGTCCACCTTAAAGCACAAAATTGCGATTTTCATCGTTAGACAGTACTGATGCATTAGAAAAGATTATTTTTGTCTACTTTGTTCTTCAATGTATAATTGCAACTTGGCAAGGTGGAAGTTTAAGCTGTTTCTCTGTCCATGATGGGTGTTCAAGTGTCACTCATCCAAAAGGTTTTCTGCGAAGGCGCAACGGGCCAATGTCTGTTTTCCGAAGCCTATATATGTTTTCTTCTCTCCATTCCCTCACTTTTTTCCTCTTTCCTCAGCTACCTTTTCATTTTCTCTTCCATCCTTCTGAAAGAGTAAGAGGGCGTTGTGCCCTCTAGGGGGCAGTTGCCAGCGTTCTTTCTCTCCTTTTCTGTGTGTCCGTGTGTAACCGTGTATGCAATCAAATAAATCGAAAAATATAATTCTTAGTTTTTTACTGTTGACACTCCCGCCAGGGTCTTGATAGCCCTGCAGTACCTCCTGTTTCTACACGTACTTTTTTGTCTACACAAGAACAAATAAATCAAAATCTTTCAGTGCCCCCCCCCCCTTCGAAAACAACCGCAATGATGTGGCCGTGTGGCACTTAAGAATCACGGATTGTCCCCTGGGTGGACTGTGTGACTGTCGCTGCCACCGCTTGTGGGCAGGCGCGCCTTTGTAGTTCGCAGAGATGTTTGAAAGTGTGATCTGAATGTGAACGGATAAAGAAAAAAAAAGAGAAACCTAAACACAAAACTCATATGCCTGGGCTAACACAGCGACAGCTTTAAATGGCATGCAGAAAAAATCAACAAAACACAAAAATAAATACAAATTAGTGTGTTTCTCTTAGGATACCTAAAATGAATTTCGAAAAAAAAAGTGGCAATGCTAAAGAAAAAAGACGTACAAGTGCCCGAGTATGCACGTAATGATGCCATGTCTTTCCATGGTAGGTGGATAACGACGACAAAACTAATAACAACCAAGGTGGTTCTTCCCAGGAGCTTACGTATGTATTCGGTGAACTCTGTCGGAACGCGAGAAGAGGAAGGCTTTAGAAAAATGCGAGAAGTTATCCACATAATTTTTCACAGCATACTCAGACGATGCATTGAAAAGTGCACCTCAGAGTGGACATGAGAAGCCTGGCTCACTTAATTGATCGGGACGCTATACTACATGCGCTTATTTTGTTGTTGCCGTTGTTGAAACCCCCGTTACGCTCTTTGCAAGACGAATATGGGTTTGTTAAGGTTACAAATTTATTTCTGATAACTTTGCTTATGAGATCATTGGCATTAATGCTATATTTTCTTTTCTTGAATGTTGTCGACAAATGCTGAGTTATGAAGTGGTATTAACGGGAAGCATTGATAATATACGTTTGGTAGAACAATATTATCGAATCATTTTTCACTCTGTTATTTTTTTTCTCTTGAGACTGAGCATTCTTTGTGAAACGCATAGCTGCAGGGAAAGTGTACCTATATGAGGGACTGTTATCAAGAAAATTTGCGTCCTGTATCACTAACTGTAAAATATCGAGCTTCACGCGTCAATCATCAACTCAGTGCTATTTACATGCAGAATAGACAATCTCTGCACTAATCACATAATGCCAGCAGGTAGGCACCACAGCGCGGCCACGTTCGTTTTATGCACTCGTGTACAGTTGCATCAATACCAGCCCGTCTTTATACGCTATTGAGGTTAACCGTGCACTTCACAGGCGACTTTTCCCATTCTTTCACAGCCATTTGCCCAATTTCAAATCTTACACTCCCATTCGATGATCATGTAAAAGAAGGCATGGGCAGCAAAAAAAAACATAACAAAAAAAGATTCACACACTTTCATAAAGATAATGGTGACGAGTTTCTAAAACTAGGTCGTTAGGCTCGTGTATTTAACGTACTTTGAAGTTGCCAAATAAAGAAAGTTACAACTTTTATGTTTTTATACCACAATTGTGATTGATATTAGCATTTTGTTAAGCCTTGTCTCACAAATGTTGACCGAGTGTTGTCTCAAGTGATTGGAGTGACACGAAGTGACAGAGTTGACGACAAAGTTCATTCCTAAGGTTTGTAAAAACACTGTTTTGAAGTCAACCAATAGGAATTGTTCGTTCTTCTATAGTAAAATATTGTTTTGTCCCACTAGTGATTAACATATATCTATTGTTAAAAATTTTTGCTTGTGTGTCACTTCCACGAAACTCCCCGTGACAGACATAGACAAAAACAAGGGTAGGCCCTGGGGCAGCTTCGCTCCTATAATTTGAACTTAGGTCTTTATTTTCTCTCCGACAAAATCTTGACGAACGCTGAAGCTTCACCTTCAAGAGCTGAACATGATAGCATAATCGGTCGCTTTGCCTGTAACTGTATATTGTGTGCTTTGCTCACATAGTTCAGGGCCTCTTTGATCGGAAGAGTGAAAAACACATTTATGATGGAGTTGAAGTACCACCAAAACTACTTCAAAGCAAGATAGATTTTGGGTGGAAGTAACTAATCACTTTAAGTTGTGTCTTGTTTTAGACGCGCCTTTGTACATGTGTGGGCATTGGTTTGCTTATTCGTACATGCAAGTAGGCTTGCGCGCACGGGCACGTAGCTTAAAAGGTGTGCGACTGTAAGGAATGGAGAGCTATTATACGACATGTCAAGCGCAGACGGCGCGCCCAGCGTTTGTTATTCACTCTCACATTTTGAACTCCGGCAGCGCTGCACCAAGGGGTTGCTCAATTTTTCCTTTTCTTCTGTCAGCCGTCTTTGGATTGCTGTCTGCTGAAGGCTTGGTTTCCTCATTGCGGCGTGGTCTCCAGATTTTCATTGGGCGGCGTGTGTTTCTTGCTTATCTCTCGTGCTATTTTTACCATCTGGAATAAAATATCGCAGAGCTGAATTTCGATTGAAATAAGTAGAACCTTATATGAGAAGCTAAACAAAAAGAACTAGACTGGGCCAGCAGAACTTGCTCTTCAAGCATATGTGCTAGCGTTGAAAAGTCTAAAAATACCGAGGCAGTATTGTTGGTGAGAAGTTTGAAATGTATTATACTTTTCGCTTCTCCTTGATTTTGGCAGTTGCATTGCACATGGCTATATTACATGTAGGCTTTAATTTAAAGTAGGTCACTACGAGAAGATAGATAGATAGATAGATATAGATAGATAGATAGATAGATAGATAGATAGATAGATAGATAGATAGATAGATAGATAGATAGACAGATAGAGATAGATAGATAGATAGATTCTCTTATTAGAGAAAGGGAGGACCGAAGGTCACTGATGGGGAGACTGGAGAAGAGGTAATAGGCACACACTAAATCATGCGCGCCAAGCCACTACCTATTCCGAAGTGGGTTAATGTGACAAGCAGGCGATGTTTTCTGTGATGTCCTTTTGTACCATTTACAAATACATTACCATAGAAAAATGGCGTCGTTTTTTCTAGGGCAGAGAAGTGAATGGCCATGCATGAACAGCTTCGAAAGGTACACCAGGAAGGAATAGAGGTGTATTGTACCACTTTTTTTCAGAGCAGTCTGCTATTTCTGAATTACAGGAGGAGTAGTGCCTGAGGTTGCAAGAACCTTTTCAGTGAATGTTTTCTGGAATCTGCTGAGCCCAATGTTCTGAAAGATACACAAAGGAGCGGTATCGTCGAGTTTCTCCCGGTAAATATACTTGAAGAAGGGCAGAAGGCGTACCATTTAAAATTTAGAACTGGGTGACAAATTTGCGTTGAGTTGGCTACGGAGAGAGAGAGATTCACGTAGGAGAGATTGGGGATATTAAGGTAGAACTACAGCTTATCAGGTGGCAAGACTGATGAC
Organism: Rhipicephalus microplus; assembly: GCF_043290135.1. Classification (NCBI taxonomy): domain Eukaryota; kingdom Metazoa; phylum Arthropoda; class Arachnida; order Ixodida; family Ixodidae; genus Rhipicephalus; species Rhipicephalus microplus. Next base: position 110,525,063 of record NC_134704.1, read on the forward strand.
CTCGTTACCTCCGCTTTGAGTACCCTTGTGACCCGTTGTACAGGTACATCTAGCGTCAATACAATTCTCCATTTTGTGCAGCGAATATTTACGGATGCTTAAAGCTGTGAAATCTTCTGTATTTGCATTATATATGTCCTTCAAGTCCTCAAAAACGCTGATTTTGTAGGCATCGCGTAGTTCATTCTGCATGTGCAGTGATTGGCTTGAAGGTTCAAGGGTTTGTAGGACGCTATGCTCAAGCTCGGTTCATCGAGAGTGGCGTCGGTAAAGATGGCACTGCGGGTATGCAAGGGCGACACTGTCTGCATCGCTGTGATTGAGAATTATGCAGAAGACCTGGAAGTCGACTCTCGCTGCAGCACTGTGGTTGGTATCGGAGACATAGGATGTTTTCGTGGGAAGTTGCCTAACGTGCATCTGTTGGGCAGCTACGGCGGAGCTGCGGAATCAGCGGCGGACATCGCACGCGTGAAGAACGTTGACGTAGGGCCTCCGGGAAATCACACCAGGTGCCTTGTCTGGGCGTTCCACTTCTGGCTTCTTTGGGGGTAGTAGACGTCCTGTAAACAGGCTCGAATATTATGGACGGGACAACTTCATTATACTGATGCCGGACCAGCTTGCCGCTCGGTCTCTTGTTATTGAGTGTGCTTTTTATCAAGCGACGCCCTCGAAGCAGCAGAAGTGGCTCCAGTGAGTTTGCGAGCACAGTGGTGAATGCCATGAGGTCTTCCGGTACCTTCGTGAAAAACTCGCACGGCACGAGGGCTGCTTGGATCTGCACAAAAGTGGTAGAGATCTCAGGAAGCATTACCAAATTCTAAATAATTGGTGAATAACCCTGCTCCTGGTCGGGGTAGCTGTCTGCACCGCGGCCGTACTGGTACAGATATATTTAGCGCCTACGTCATCTCTCACAAAATTCGTCACGGAGCACAAAATGAAGGCCTTGTGCTCGCCTGGCGCCTTCACTGTTGAGGTGTCAAGCAAGACAGCAACTGGCGTCTGTGCGTGCTCTAGCGATAATGAATCTGAGCCCGGCTCCTCGAACTGCGCTGTATGAGGAGTGGTTTTGGTCTTCCCAAGTGATCTTTTATTGTCGGATCCAAGCGCAGAGTCGGAGACGAGTAGCTTAGCGCAGCCCGCGCTTCCAACGTCTTCTGTAGGCCATTGACAGAAGCTCCCCGTTGTGAGGCTAGAGGACACCGACGGGCCATCTAGGAAGTGCGCCGTGAGAGCTCGACCTCCAATGAAAAGCAGGTTCGGGAACACCTACGTTGCACGATCAATGTTGTGTTCCTCGCAGCTAAGGCGAAAGTATTGGTCAAGAGGAAAGTTGTAAGAAATTTTATGAGTTTTTCTGACACTGGGCGTCAGGTAACCTGAATAGACATTTGAAGTAGAGCGCCGAAGTGCGGCGGGCGTCAACCTCCGGAATCTGAGCAATTGCGAGCTTGCGCCTGGTGCTGCTACTTACACTGGTGCTTGCTTTCTCGGTCACGTGATTCGTCGTTGTCTTTTTTTTTCACTACATTTGGCCCCGTGTTATAGAGCTAGGAGCCATCTTGGCGACTTGAGGCGTTGGTATAGCCGAGTAATAATAAGGCTTGATGCGAGATACGTGGACGATTCCTCGGCCAAGTCGACGCATGTCGTCAGATAGTTTCAAGGGCTAGACCTCGTAATTGACGGGATAGTCGGAGCAACAGTGTGGTAGGAGTCGCGATAACAGGCCAATAAATTGTAGGACTGGCCAGGAGTATTAGCTAGGACCCGGAGCCAAGCGAAGACATCCGTTTTGAAAGTAGCGTGAGGTCAGCCATCGTACTACTTAAGCTTCTGGCATCCTCGGTCTTCGCTAGTAAAGGAATGGAACAACTGTCTACAGTCTTGAAAGTACCTGGCGATGTTAGAAATGCCAATGTATTCACAGGCGTTAGGTGGGTAAGGAAGGATGGTGTCTAGCGTGCGTTAGGGCTCACGTCCATGCAAAAAAACTGCGAAGATCCTGAGGCCACTTGTGTTGCAGTGTTGTACGCATACGTGACGAAAGGAAGCACGGCGTCCCAGTTTACCTGGTCAAATTCAGTGTACATCGTCAGCATACAACCGAGAGTGCAGCTAAATCATTCGGTTGGGCTGTTCGTTTGCGGTTGATATACAGTCATCTTGCGGTGAACAATGTTATACCGAACGGGCAATGCTTCGATGGCTTCGGATAGAAAACACGTCCTCTGTCGCTTAAAAGCTCGCGAGGAGCGCATCCACGCAAGATGAAGTTGTGCAGGGTGAAAAACGCAACTTCTCTGGCTATTGCTGTGAATAAAGCTGCTGTTTCTGCATAACACATAAGGTCGTCTACGCCAACGACGATCCATCAATTTTCAGAAGGGGTTGATGGAAGCGGGCCGTATAAATCTTTGCTGACGTGGTCACATGGTCACGCCGGGACGCAAGAGAGGTGGAAGCGTACCGGCGCCTCGTTGAGGGGAAGCTTTTCGTCGCTGACAGGCAATACAAGCGCAGATGTACTTGCATATATGGAGACTTTCCGTGCCAATAGTATCTCTTGCGCTGGTGGTTGTATACGTCTTTAGAACAACAGCGTAGGCGCTTTGTGGGTCGGTGTGAAAAGCAGCGTACATTTGCGTGCACTTGTGGCGAGATATCAAAAATAGCCACCTCAGACCATCATGTGCGTAATTGCGCCGATAGAAGAAACCATCTCCAGTGGCGAAATGAGGCTTTTGACGACGTATAGTTGTGGAAGCGTAGTAAGCTGATGGATATGCCAGAAACTCAAGCAGGTGGCATACATCCGTATCGTTGCGTTGCTCCAGTGACATGCCGGTGACGTCGACTGGTGACATAGAAATTGACGGTGAAGCTGGCGGATGCTAGAGGTGAACGCGAATGAGCGTCCACGTTATAGTGCCTACGGCCTGATCGGTAGACAAGACAAATGTCGTACTCTTGCAGCCGTAGCGCCAAGCGACCGAGTCATCCCCACGGATCTTTCAGCGACGAGATCCAACACAGGGCATGATGATCCACCACGAGGTCTAAAAGGCGGTCATAAAAGTTCGGTAGAAACTTAGCCGAAAAGTTGCCAAAAGCTACTCGCCAGTCTCACTCACCCCCCTTTCCAGGATCCTTGCCTAATCCCTTCCTAGGCAAGCCACGCCTTGGCGGCATGTCGAAGGTGGTTGATGGCTACCATTCATTTGTGATTTTTCAGCCAGGCATGCAGAGTGCATGCTGAGCGAGTTGATGATCAAAGTTTACTCAAAAACGTTGTTCTGAAAGCCACGGAACAATGGCACTGCTCCGACAGCCAACGGTGGCAATTTGGCCGTCAAAATCTTGCAGTTCCACATTGAAAGCTGGTCAAGGTGACAACTTAGTGCCGTTAGGACACGTACCACTTCCCCGCTGTTGTCAAATGTCCAGTTTAAGAAAACCTACTAGAACGGCACAGAAAACGTGGATGCTATGTGAAGCGCGTTCAGAACGTTTGCTCGCTCGGAGGGTCTTGCTACGAGACGAAAACTGGTAACTTATCTGAAGAACACTTCCCCAAATTTGTAGAATATACCGAAGTCATTACAGACAATAATGGCTTATAATACGCTATCCATATCTCCAGTGTTCCAAATGAAACAGGCGTTAATACACTTGACAAATGAACAAAAGACTCTCTCGGTGCTAAGCTTGCAGCTGGCTTTATTTAGAGTAGCGTGTTGCTTTTTCAAGCAAAAATGCTTCAATAAAGAATAATTTGTTTGCGCGTACATTTTTACGTATCAGTAGCGTTATTTCGTAATTTTCCGCCTAATAAAAAAATTACACCGCACTGCCCATTCTTCTGCAAGCTTTACATAGCACAAGTTTCCATAATACGTAAGATCTGCCAATTTTCTTTCAGTTGGAGGTATCATGTTTCCCTTCATCAGAAAGCACGATCGACATATTTTCGAAATAACACATCTGGCATGCATCTCAGTAGCATCTCAGCTGAAAGGCGTATATTGGAACCAAAAATGTACTATTACTCGGTGTAACATTTGACAAGAGCATGAGGATACGTTGCAGGTGCGGTTGCTGAACATAATGATGCAAAAGCTTCTGTCGTGTCGCATTGCAGTTTACTTGGCTGTCGTACTAGCAGGATAAGAAATACGGTTTCGTGTAAGCGAAATTTTTCTATTTAGATGATGACCAGCTAGATGACCGTTATGTTACTTTCGCTGTTGCTATTTAGTTGTAATATTCGCCATAATTAAAAAAAAACATGCTCAAATTATATGCTAACACTCTTTCGCTACCACGACATGACTGTCATGATAATGCTTCGAGAATCTATCAATTCTTCAATTCCTTTCTTTACTTTTGTGGTTCGCATAATACCTCTGTTATAATGACACTACAGTTTATTGAACAGTTCTGGTTTCGCTTCTTTCTCCCTTGAGAGATTGATGCTTGCTTCTCTGACATGGATCATAATGTTGGTAAAAAAAAATCATTCCGGTGTTCAAGAACTCTGCCACCTATATCTTATAAAAAAAACACTTGCGATGACGTACAGCTTCTAGATCTTTCATATTTATGAGTATGTTCGTTTTTTTCGCATGTATTTTTCATCAGAGGGAGATTGGTTGCTGCTTTTGCTATGCCTCTTACAAAATGAGCTTTCACCAACATTGGGTGTATTCAGTGGGCAAGGATAGAATAAGAAATAAGAAACGTTTTTAGGCTAACCAAGTCGCTTGTCAATACCTACCCTGCAATATATAAATGGCAAACTGGCGGTAGAGGCAACGTAAGAAAGAGATGTGAAGTAAGAGACGTGTAGGCTCACAACAGCACAGCACACTCAGCAATGATAGCAAATCTGGGTCGTATTTGTAGAAAATTTTGCAGCTTGCTCGTGCCTCTGTCTGCAGGTGAAGTGTATGCTGGCTGAAGTAGCGCAGCTTCTCCGAGAAGTGCTGCTCTTCTCGTTTACGAGTGACGTCACGTTCTGACTACTACAGTGAGCTTCTGGTCAGGAGCTGTGCAAGGTGTTTCAAGAAGGGGCACGGCGAGGCCAATGGAACATACTACTGGACGCGCCTCCACTTGGCATCAGAGAATACTTGAAATAGGTGAACTTGTTCATATTTTGTTATTTATTTTGGAGTATATCTCTACCTGGCACACGTCTTTGATTCTGTTCTCTTGTGCTGTCCATACGCTGAAAAAAGCCGTGCCCCGAGAAAGAGGTGGAAGAACTTATGCATTAAAGTGATAAATATAAGCCACCACGTGTTTGTTGACCCTGTCATACGAGTCGAGGTGCTCCTTCGGTACGGCTACTTCTTCGACTCAGAAAGGCACCTGCTGCCGCTGAAGAGAGAAGAGGAAGACCAGGAGGTCAACCAAGTATTTTCATCCGGTTTTCTACAAAGGGTGCAACTGAGAAGCGTCATTATCCGTACAACATAAGCAGGAGATACAATGTGTGCAGTATAGGCATGAAAAATAAGAGAAACTATTGATTACGAAATGTTTTCTGTGCGTTAGGGCTGAATTAGGTAGTTTGACTTGCACGAATTGGTGTCGCAACTTTTCATCCTACATATATTTTTAACTCCGGCAGTTTCGTTGCAGCCTTGTTAAATTCATGGCCGGGTTCTGTATGCCAATGTATTAACCATCGTGGTAATAGGATATAAGTCTACACTGTAGTATTTTCTTACTGCCATACCCTTAACTCGAATTCTTTAACAATTATCCGTCCAGAAAGGCACTTTGTCTTCAAAAACGCCTGTAAACCTTGCGAAAAAACTCACCTTCAAGCACTTTCTCCAAAATTCACGTTCGTTAGTTGCCTAACTACTGCTACGTCAGTGTAATGTCGTGGTGTTAATACAAATGCATTACCGTATGCTAAAAGCAGCGTTACTTCTTGCGCGTTTCATTTTATTGTGTGGGTGATGGTGTCCTTACTCTTGTATTATAATAACAACCGCTGCTATTTCTGTGCCGTCATTTTGCATCGTGGGTGTTTACCAAAAAAATATTAAATTAAAATATGATGATTAAAAATGCTTATTTTGCTACCAAAACAAAATGTAATCACGGAGGTAGTGGAAAAAAAGTGAGAAAGAGGAGTAGGAAAACAATTGCGGGAAGAGACGTAAATACAGCTTACAACCCGTTCACTGAAAATCATGAAAAAGAAAGCGCGACGCCTCCTATTCTACTGACTTCTAAGTGAGAAAAAAAGAAACTGGTTGCCCAACTTTCATACTACATCATTCAAGCGCGAAACCATTGGCGTGTTCTCGGCTCCCCATCGCTGCATCCATCAGGATTTTATGCCTTTCGAGAGCACCATCATGGTTAATTGTAGATTTCTGAGGTTTCAACCAAGCTTACTTTTTCCCTTAGTTCGCATTCTACGAGACATGGCAGCTGGTGCGGCGTTAGCGGTCAATACAAGGTGGAGCGTAAGTGCAGTGCTCGCAAAACAGTCTGACTGGTGCCGCTGAAGCTTCGGTCATGATGACCGCCGCTTCACGCAAGCGCAGTTCAATAAAGCACCTCTTCCCCCGAGGGCGATACTCTTGCGAACGAGCTCAGAGTAGGGCACAAGTAGAGTAGCGCATGAATGGCCGGCAGTTCTGCTCATTTCGGCCACCACTGCAGGCAAGGGTAGAATGCATCGCGAACAACGCCTGCCGACTTAATTACACTTGAGTGGTCAGGAAGGCCCCTCTTCATGAAACTGTCGATAGCACCCAGAGTCATAGAAAACAGTAGGGCGCTGCTCATGTTCCACATACTAGGGAGTGTATTTGAACAGATTGCTGGTATAGCTGCGGAATGCAGGATGTTCATAAGGATCAACTGTATTTGTTGACGTGGCACTTTACACCATATCAAATTACAATACAATTTTGCATTGTGTCGGCAGCAGCTCGCACTCTACGAAAAGAATCACCGATTTCATTTTTTCAAGTAAATGAAGGCAGATGTCATAACCAAGAAAAATAAAAGTGCACGAAGGTGTTCTTTCTAAACACAAACGCTGTTACGCATAAAATCGATTTCTCTCTGGAATATTGATTTTCTGGTTTCCGTGCAACAAAATTAGCCGAAATAATTTTCGGTAGAGCAGCGATGACTGTTCTAGCCATCAATGTCAATTATAGCCATTACTAGTGATTGTAGGCGTGCTTTCATGGTACAATAAATAGTAGAACATCAATTTATCGATAGATGAATTGCGCTAATTAATATGTTTTCACTACTATGCGGACAAGAAATTTTTTTTCCACTATAATTCAAGCACGACCACGTTGGTGGAGTAATGAATCGTTCATATACGACCGTTCGTTTGTCGGTGCCTGTGTAAGAATAAATATGGGTTCACCCACAAAGCCACATCGTCCTTCCGTTTATTGCATCCGCCGCCACTCTGCTACTTCAGGCTGATATATATATATATATATATATATATATATATATATATATATATATATTAAAACGCTTATTTAAAAAACAAGGAAAAAAAGATACGGGGAACATGTGGGTGGGGTCCCTATTCCAGGGCTCCACTGGCTTTAGCGGCTCGCTGCGCCTGGTCGAGGAACGCTAGTTACACTCCCAGATCCTCGCTGGCGAGCAAAGTCTCCCACTACTCCGTTGCGGAAAATTTGCTGGCTATTTGCGGTGAGTTAATTTCGATTGGTCTTTTCCGACAATCCCACGTCATGTGGGTAAGAGTGGGCTTGCCTCCGCACCACGGACAACTATCGCTGTACATCGCAGGGTGAATGGCATTCTTCAACGAAATATTTGGATATGTGTTTGTATACTGCACCAGTCATCAGAAATCCGGCCGGGTAAAGCTGTGTGTGGTACACTGTTCCTTCGTCGCTCAAACCGTTCATTTTCAAGGATATCTCGCGGTAAAAAGGGGCTGTCGTCAGAGTGGTAGGCCGCTCGGTTGGTTAAAGCATGAGCTGCGCCGTCCGCTCTCTCATTGTCATTGAGTCCTGCGTGACCCGGGCATCAGATGATAGCATGGTCCTGCGTTAGGTCCGGTCCTAATAGGCGAATTGTGTTTTGTGGTAGTATGCCCGTGAAAAAGAGTCTACATGCGACCATGGAATCGGTGAGAACTAGGGACGTCATCCCAGAATTATCTTAGCTTTAATAGCAAGCGCGATATCTAAAGCCTCAGCATTATTCGTGGACGCGGCTCATGCCGTGGCGCAAGTCAGAAGGCCTTGACTCGGTGACGCTCCTACGACTGCGAGCGCTAGCTTGTTCGTGCCGCATAGGGCGACATCTGTGTACACCGTGTCCGGATTGTTCCCGAATTGCCGCTGTAACTGACGAGCTCGTACACTCCTACGACCTTTGTGTTATCGGGGTCTCATGTTTTTTTGGAATAGGGGATACCAGAATCTTTTCACGTAGCTGTTTAGCCATGGACTCCAGTTCCTCTCCCACATACTGAGGACGAGCTGGGTAACCTACACGGCGTAGCAATTTCCTCCCAGTAGTGGTTGAGTTAAGCCTCTCCCATTGAGAAATTAGCACCTCTGCGCGTAACTCCTCATAATGATTGTGTATACCAATGGCTTCGAGACGTTCTGCGGACGTTCCAAGTGGTAGCCCGAGAGCCGCCTTGCACAATGTTCGTATCAACGCCTCTAGGGCCTTTCACGCTGTAGAAACAGAAAACAATAAAGCTTTGCAAATCACCCTAAATTGCTGCGGTTTCGGTGCACGTCAAACGCAAGACAATCACTAACACCTGCATCGAATGACGATAGACGAGGTTGACGCTGTGTACGTGTGGACAAGAGTTTAATGTTTGATTGGTTATTCCTAACAGTTACAACATAGCAAAATGAAGGTCTCTTCGAATGCGCGTAACACAAATGGGTAATAGTATAGTTAACACTTTCTTTCTTGGCTTGTCGCCGGCTATAGTTATCTCTTTTGGTTCAAGTTCAGACTTGCTGATTTAAAAAAAAAACAGCTATTCGCCTTGCATCATAGCAGCCTCTACTAGACTGCCTGCTTTAGTTTAGGCATGATGAAAATATACACCTACAACGAAGCGTTGTGCTACATGCGTTTGTTTTTTTGTGGCTGTTGTTGAAGCCCCCGCTATGTTCTTAGGAAAAATATAATAGTTCTTTAAAGTAACAAATTTATTTCTGATAACTTTCCTAGAGAGATCACAGAAATTTATGCCAGATTTATTTTAGTATGCTGTCGACAGATGCCGAGTTATGGAGTGGTAATAAATTAAAGCAATTATATTCTACGTTGGGTTGCACAAGAATGTGAAACCATTTTTCACTCTGTTATTATTTTTGAGACTCAGCTTTCTTCTGAAACGTAGCAATCGGGAAAGTGTATCGATATAAAAAACGGTAATCGAGAAATTTTGCTGCCTGTATTGCTAACTGTAAAATATTGAGCGTGGCGTGCGATTCATCAGCTATGTGCCATTTGCGTGTAGAATAGACAATCCCCACACTATAGGCATATTGTTAGCAGGTAGGTGCAATGAAGTTGCTATGTCTATTTTATGCATACGTGTACTGTTGAATCACTACCAGCCTTTCCTTATACGCTGTCTAATGAGGTTAACCATGCCCTTCGCAGGCGACTTTCAACATTCTTCCACGCCTATTTGCCCATTTTTAATCATACATTTCTATTCAAAGTTCCTCTAAAACCAGCCACGGGCAGAAAAAACAATAGGAACAAAATATTCACACTTTTCTTGAAGTGAATGGTGACAAGTTTACAAAATTAGGCCTTGAGGTTCATAAAATTACTGTACTTTGAAGTCACCAAATTGTATATGTAGTTTCTGCTAGGAGCCGTTTTATGTTCTGCCACACTTGTGAATGATATTAGCGTACAGGTAAACCTTTTTGTGGGTTTCACATATGTTGCCCGAGCGTTGCCCCATGTGAATGGAGAGACAAAAAGTGACAGAGTCGATGACAAAGCTCGCTGCTAACGTCCATAAAGACTATGTTTTGAACTCACCGACTAGTATCAAGAGTAGTTGCTTTCATGAGTAAAATAATATTTTGTCCCAATAGTATTGATATCAGTCTGTCATTAAACACTATTAGTTGTGCCTCAATTCCACGAATCTCAACGTGACAGTGGTGAACGAAAACAAGGCTACGCCCCACGGAGCTTTGTTTCTAAAATTTGAGCTTGGGTCTTCGTTTTGTCCCCAACCAAAACTTGACGGCCACTTGAGCTTTGCCTTCAGGAGTAGAACGTGATAGCGTAATTGGGCGCATCGCCTGTAACTGCATATTGGGGACATTGTCTCGCATAGTTAAGTGTCGGTACGACTGTAAGAGTGAAAAACAGAATAACGTAGAAGCTGAAGTACCACCAAAAGTACTCAAAACCAACATATATGTGGGGTGGAAGTAACACATCACTTTAGGTAGTGCATTTTTTGTGTGGTGTACCTGTATATGTGTCGGCGTTGCTTTGCCTATTCGTACATGCGAGTAGGCTTGCGGGCGTGGGTACGTGCTTAAAAAGTGTGCAATTGTAAGCAATGGAGATCTATTTCACGGCATGTCAAGAGCAGATTGAGCGTGTAGAGTTTTCTTCACTCTCACATTTCGAACTCCCGCAGCGCTGCGCCAAGGGGTTGCTCACTTTCTTTCTTTTATTTTGTCGACCATCTTCAAATTGTTGCCTGCAGAAGCCTTGGTTTATTTGTAGCGGCGCGGTCTCCAGATTTTCGTTTCGTGGCGAATATTTCAGTCCTCGCTTATCTGTCTTGCTATTCTTACCTCCCCGAGTGAAATATCGTAGAGCCGAAGTTCGATTGAAACAAGTAGAACCTTATATGACAAGCTAAACGGAAGAAATTAGACTTCGGGTCAGCAAAACTTGGTTTAAAAGCACGTGCGCTAGCGTTGGAAAGTCTGAGAATAGCGAGGCAGTATTGTTGGTGAAAAGTTTGAATTCTACCACAGCTTTTCGTTTCGCCTTGTTTTTGGCAGTTGCACTGCGTGTGGCTATATGCGTATAGGCATTCATATAAAGTAGGTCACTATGAGAACATAGATAGATAGAAAGATAGATAGATAGATAGATAGATAGATAGATAGATAGATAAATAGATAGATAGGTAGATAGATAGATAGATACATGATAGATAGATAGATAGATGATAGATGATAGATAGATAGATAGGTAGGTAGGTAGGTAGGTAGGTAGGCAGGTAGGTAGGTAGGTAGATTCTCTTATTAAGATTATGTAAAGAGAGAACCAAAGGTCACTAATAGGGGAACTTGTGGTGGGGTGATAAGCGCACAATAAATCACGCGTGCGACGCCGCTACTTATTCTTAATTGGGTTATTGAGACAAGCTGACGAGGGTTCTTTGTGATGTTCTTCTGTAGCATTTAGAAATAAACAATTAGTAAAGTTGCGTTGTTTTTTAGGGCAGGGAAGTGAATGGCCATGCATGAAGAATGGCAAAAGATACATAAACAGGGTATAGGGGTGTCTTATACCCTTTTTCGGCCAGCATTAGTCTGCCATTTCTGATTTATATGAAAGGTAGCAGTTGCGATTGCGAGTACCTTGTTATTAAATGTTTCCTGGGATCTGCATAGGGCAAGGTTTCGAAAGGTGTAAGGAATGGTGGCATTTTTTAGTCTCTCCTGGTTATTATTCTTCAAGAAGCGCCGAAGGTCTGTCGTTCCAAATAAGGAACTAGATGACAAATTTGCGTAGGTGTGGCTACCGATATTGAAAGATCCACGTAGGTGAGATCGGGAATAATAAGGTAGAACTCCAGCATATCAAGTGGCAAGACTGTACCACCTCGTTACATCCTCCTTGGATACCCTCATAACTCCTTGTCTTCTGAGGTAACACCTCAAGTGATGCGATTTTCCCATATGCCACCGACAATCTGATAACGCCTTCAAGGTTATCATCTGCACAATTGCCCTGCTGCGCACCATGCTTGTTTTGCGTTTCCGTTATTTGGCCGCTCCAACGAAAGTCGCGAAAACCGCGCCTCAGCGGTCACATTTTGATGGATCCAAAATGCCAGAGGCCGGTGTAGAGTGCGATGTCAGTGCACTTTATAGAAAGCCACATGGTCAAAACTTGCAGCATTCTTTAGCTTGAACATCAAGAGTAGATCGCGCTTGCGTAATGGGGCTCTGCGCGCATCACCTTCTCAATTGCTTGCCTGCCTTCTCTTCGTGGCGCATTTATCTACCGTGCAAAACGGAAACCAACAATAATGCCCATATTGATGCCGCTTCAAACTATCCTATACAATGTTTACTGCAACTGCCCACTGAACATTTCGATCTGAGATCTTAACGGGGGTGACAGCGATACACGAGCAAAATATCAAGAAACGAAGAATGCAACTCGCTCATATGTGCTCTCTTGTTCGTCGATTTTTTTAGCGCATGAAAAGCTTGCACAAACGTTTTAGCGCATGAGAAGCTTGCACCAAAAACAGCTCACCTTACATTCAGCTTTGATATGATGAAATCAAATGAAGGTATCATTACGAAAAAAGAGCACAAATTGAACAACCACCAAGCAAAGAATAATCTTCGTAGTTTGTCGCCCGCCCGAGGTGATAAAAGTTGCTGAAGAAATGACAGCTCTGGCGATTTTTTATTGCTTGCCAAGCCCGTTCGTAGTCTTTGGTATAGCTGTATATTAGTGTATTTGTGTTTTTGAGAACGTTAAAACAATTCACGTTTGTTCCCTTTTTTAAACCAGTATGTACCGTTTCCTTCTAAATCTTCATACAAAAATTACCGTACTATGTATTCTCCTCACAGACTGGTGCTTCTTTTGCACCTTGTCAGCTGGTTATCACGCACATTGACACCAAACGCTGCGGAAGAAAAAGAAGAAACTACGCACATGTTAGGGTGGTAGCTATTCGTCTCGAGTCATCAACTCTGCTTTGCAAATTCCTACGCGAAACTCCTGTGCCAGGATTGCCTGTATTACATGCCATTCTTTCTTTTTCCAAGTTTGTGGTTTCGTGCGTGCAGCCTTCTTGTTGAGTGGAGTGAATGGAAGCGAGACGCTGGATAAAGGTCTTCACTCAGTTGGGAAAGAGGCGAGAAGTGGAAAGGCTGGCGCACCATGAGCTGGAGTTACGCTTGAACCAGCAGGTGAGGCGAAAACAATGTAACGCCATGACGGCATTTAGAACGCGAGAGATAAAAGAGACTTTAAGGAGGCTTGGGAGCATTCCAGACTTAGAAAGTGACGGGTGGTTGGCTGCGTCAAAAAAGCCGCTAGAAGGGTTTTGCATTGTGCTTCGTTCTTCGGCGTCTTGAATGAACACTTCAAGTATTTTATTCTGCACTTAAAGATTAGTTTTAACACATAGTGTATGTTGTTGAAGATATCATAGAAGGCAATATTATGAATACCATTCAAAATGCTGAGAAAGCACAATGCTCACATCACAAAGCTGGCATATACAACCGAGGGTTATTCTCCTATCAAGGAAGTAGCGGTTTAGCTTGATCAAACCAATAATTCACATTCCCATTTAGCGCAAACAGAGGGACGAGGGACAATGTTACGCATGCATTATTACTGTGTTATATTGTATTTTTATATTGTATGCTCTGAGTCGTGCTTTCGGGTACTTGGGTCCCATCAGGCAGAGGACATCTGCCTTTTGCCCTTGTATCCGAGACATACATTTGTCTGAAATAAAGACAACAATAAACACAAGCTGGAAGTATACCTTGCGCTTTCTTCAAAATAAATCTGAGATAGCTTTGCGAATGCGCATACACATGAAAACATTTCAAAAAGTAGAAAACGGTGCTAAAATATTATACAAAAATTTGACGTGTCACAAATAAACTTTACTGACGAATTATTTTTTTCCCGAAAAGTAACAGAAAAGGAAACAAAATATGTCCATAGATCAGGAACCTTCATTATTTTGTGCTGTTGAACTGCAGTTCTGGTGTACAACGCAGCATTTTCGATACGTGAAGTACTTGATGAATAAGGCAAAAAATTTAAGGAAAGCTATTGGTCCGGCTAATCCTAGAAGTAAACAGGCTCCGAACAACATTGTAAACTACTTTTTTTTTCTCTAAGCGACGTTCCTCTTCGTTATTTTCTTTGTGATTCTTGCCTACTTCGTCGGTTCCAAATTTATAGACCAAACACCTATAGCTGCCCATCGTACACGACGCCCTTCTTCAGTAGACTTGTCGAGACGTGTGACGCCCAACTGAGAGGTTTCGTGCTTACCTACGCTCCTGAGTGGCAGTATTAAGGCGCTGGTTCAGTCAAAGATCTGAGATGCGTCTATTTTGAACAGATGCCAGCCTTTTCAGTTCTCCGCTTCAAAAGCACTATTTGATAAGGCAGGCTAATTCCTTCCTTTTCTTGCCAACCTTCACCTCAGTTCCGTTTCCAGAGCTTGACTTTTTGAGCCAGGCCTCGAGAGGCACGCACCTAGAGCAAAAACTGGGAGTTCTACTGATTCTTCTCCGAAGCCAATTTCGCCGCTGAAGCACGCAAGGTGATCTGATTTGCAATTACTCTGGGTAGGCGAGCTTCAAAAACCGAAAGCTTGTCAGCAATTGGGTTGGCAGACTGACATTGGACCCCGAAGCCCACTATAACAGTACCTTATAGATGGTTCATTGTTAGGCTGTCTTTTGCCAGGCTCTTAACGCAAATTTATACCAAATGCAAGGCTGAATTGTAGCAAACAATACTAAAACAACACAAACACTGAACATACAATAGTACTTCTTAAGGTGACTCAATGAATCTACATAGCGTCGACACCTTAGAAGCAGCTCAAAGAGTGGTTGGCTACAAGATCTGTGTGTATTTTGTTCTCCCACAAACATAATTTGGGGAAATATTATTTGTATACATAATGTGTCTGGAATTGATCAGATATTTTTCAACTTTCTGATAAACAGTTCCTGAACAAGGCACGCATATTATCATCTGAGTACACTAGCCATGGATGAAATGCTCTGCTGATCAAAATGCCTCTCAGGCATGGACTAAAATCTTACGCAATGTTGAAGTTCATGTAAGCTGCCGGTATTAAGAAATATATTGTTTTTTTCTGGACAAAGCTCAAATTCGTTGTATTTTTCTACTTTGTGCTACAGGTCATGCAACAACACACCCGAAAAGAAAGCAAAAATGCAATCAACGCATTGAAAAACATATGCCAGAACATGGCGAAAAGCCAATATTCGGTGTTTCTGTTTTTAAAAGCTGCATGCACCCAATAATGCTTCCACATGACTCCCAGTAGCTGCTTCCTGAAATACAACTTGCTGGAACTTTCCCCATCGGTGATGCCATTACAGGCGTTGGCTGTAAGAGAAATGCACTGTTCAGTGAAAGACCTTCTGTGCAGCTGAGTCGTGGAACAAAATTCCAAGAGCATGTCAGCAGAAGTCAGTGTATTCAGAGGTTTCCGGCTTGGTTTTCTCTGCTGAAAGGTTCTTTCACTGCAGTCTGGATGCCGTTGTCATCAACAGCAAAGCGGCAAAACACAGTCGCGGCGAAGCACTCTGGCCAGTAGCTGGACCGTTAAGCTCTAATGGTTCCCTCTTGGCCGACGCCCTCGGGTCTTGAGGCTTCCTTCCAGTCAATAAAAAAGACTAAACAAACAAAATAACAAATAAAACCACCGCAAGAGGCTCGAACAGTTTATGAGAACTTTCCTATGTGCTGTCTCACGTTTTCTGACTAGGTTTCCATTTACGTTCTTGATTTTCTGTTTTTTCTTCTTCGTTCAGTTTGATCCAGTGTCCTCGGTATATTGGGTGTTGTTAAATTCTGGTGACGCGAAGATCCAGTTTGTGATCTCTGCGGCACAACGTATCTTAACGTAAACCACAAGCACAACAAAAACAAGCAGTAACAGTCCGACAGAAATTAAAATTCCCTAAATGCTCTGCCCTCGAAAACCACTCAGGTAAAATCTCCTGAGTTTTCTGCAGTTCAACAAACTTGGCCATACATTCACGGAAAGACATTCGTGCAGGCCGCGCATCTTGATCGCGATAGAAACCCGCCATACGGGTCCGCCATATACAGTGAAGTCCACATATCATAATCAAATCAAAAGGCATTCCCTCTTCGTCCACTATTGGCAGAAATCTTATACCATATGAATTTAAAGGTGATTCTCTGTGTAACGTTCTTTGAAGTAGATTCCAAAAATATACTCCCTCCCAACAATGTAAGAAAACATGGTCAATAGTTTCCGGTTTTTCACAGATAAGGCAATTTGTCTCCCAAGAGGAGTAAAAACAACGGTGTGCTTCAAATGTCTTGCCAGATAATGCACCTGTGTGCAGCTTGAAAAAGAAAGACTTCTCGGCAGGAGCCACTTGCATTCTCTTCACTCGTTTAAACACATCTTTCCCTTCACCTCCAGCGTACATGGCATGGTACAGGGGTTCAGGTAAAACAACATCACATACATCTTTGTACAACTGCTTTCGAGTCACTGAAAACAAATATTCATTGGAAAATCTAACATATAAGGGCCGTACACTTAGAATAACCTCCTTAAAATACCCGCGCACAGCACCGGTCATGTCATTCGTGCTAACCACATATCCAAGTAAAGCCCACATCAGTCTCATTTGGCACACTGTACGTAACAAAGGGTCCCTTGTGTAGCGAAAAAAGAAACAATATATCTACGACTTGGCGTATGAAAAGATGTGTTAAACCCAACCGTCCGTGTTTCACTTTTTGAAACAGATTAGTTCGACTGCATTGCTCCCAGTTCAAAGCCCACACGAACACTACACCGTTCGAGCAATACAGCGTTCGAGCGAAAACAACAAAATAAACATAAGTACATAAAAGAAATACGTAATTAAACCTAACTTTGCACATTAAAAAAACAGGGACTTATATTATATTGAAAGGGGTTAGTAGCTGCATAAGCGAAATATTTTAGTGGCAGCGAATGAACACAGCCTAGCGGAAAAGTTCAGAGCTGTAATGTAGGTGGTAAAAACTAAATTTTAATGTGTTTGTACGAGCAAATAGAGGCCTCATGTTAAACTTGTTGGAGTGGTGAGTGGAAGTTTCTTACATAAAATTCATGTCCTTACAACCTAACATTCCATGACATGAGTTCATACCTGTATAAAATAAATTTAAAGATTCTATACGATACCAAGAATGTAAAAGTGCATTATTCAGTGATTTCAGAGCTTGTGTTTGTAGAACGTTGTGGCGGTTCTTGCGGCTGATGAGGATGAATTTACGTTGAATGCTATCAAGGAGTTTTTTGGTCACCTCAATTGAGGGGGTACCAAAGTACAAATGGGTGTTATAGAACATGGCGAATGAACGTTTTATTCTGAAGTAGTTGTTCATCATAAAACATCTATAGTGCCGTGGTAGAAACATCACACCATGAGTCAAAACATGTGAATTGCGTAACAATACGTGGGTTGAAAGTACAATTAGTTACAAAGCACACATGCATAGTCAATTGTTTTATTCAGGAACAGGATCAACTATACATGGCCGCTGCACAGCTGCTCATTTTGTTTCAAGGGCGTAAGAACGTCCCTTTAGCGGGTACTTTTCGGGCCCTTATTTCGGTCGGCATTCCAGAACAGTTTTAAATGGCCTATGATATGGCAGAGACTTCCTTTAAAGACGGTAGTCTTTCTTGGGCCCTTCAACGCAAATATTTTGGTCTGTGTGCACGTTTGTTTGTTTGTTCGCCCTTAACAGTACCGGGTACTCTGACCAGCGCTAGCCAATACCCTGAACTTCCCACCGAATCCTCAGCGCCCACCGCTGTTGGTCAAGGTTCAGCGTTCATACTTGTGCGATTATCAATTATTAAAGGAATTATTGTGCATATGCGAGGCACTCTACCAACACGTATATATTTTGTATGTGCGTCTTTTACTAGAAAAGGCATACATATGTAATTCTAAAGACCATAGCATTTATCACGCTGCGCTCACCATGCAACGCTTGCTTGAAAAGGCGAGTGTTTCCAACGCTTTGGTAAGACGACACGGTGGTGGCACCTACACGTCACCTTGCGTTTTACACCTTATCACCTCTGAGATGGGCATGCACGCCCGTATCAGAGCCGCGTGCTTCGTTTTCCAAGAAAACTGCCAGATGGCGCTCATGTCTCACGTGTGACGCGTCTTGATGCGCTCGTTCCCCTCCGCTGCACGCTTGAGGCACTCTAACACAGTGCCTCCAGAATACCATTCACTGATTTTCTTGTGCAGAACCTCAAGTAAATGTTTCGTTCCCTCTCTCCACACGCATGACTATCTACTTTCGACGATATTTGCAGATTGACATGCAGATACGGGGCCAATATTTAGGGGAGAAACTTCATTTTCCACGTGGCATGGTTAAGATGAGCACCAGAATGCGAAGGCGGTTGAACGTTGCCTAGTTATAGAGTGCCAGTTTTAAAGGCAAAGTAACAGTATTCATTGATATGTAGGGTTTACCATACCAAAACCATGCCCTGCCACGGTGGTCTAGTGGCTAAGGTACTCGGCTGCTGACCCACAGGTCGCAGGACCTAATCCCGGTTGTGGCGGCTGCATTTCCGATGGAGGCGGAAATGTTGTAGGCCCATGTACTCAGATTTGGGTGCACGTTAAAGAACCCCAGGTGGTCGAAATTTCCGGATATCTCCACTACGGCGTCTCTCATAATCACACGGTGGTTTTGGGACGTTAAACACCACATATCATTCAAATCAATCGATTGTCTCGAGAAGCCGCTTTAACGCCGCACTCACTTTGCTGGTCAGGCATGGCCATTTGTGCGCTGCGCGTCTTGTGGGGCGTGACCATATGATTATGAGAGGCGCCGTAGTGGAGGGCTCCGGAAACTTCGACTACCTGGGGTTCTTTAACGTGCACCCAAATCTGAGTACACGGGCCTACAACATTTCCGCCTCTATAGGAAATGCAGCCGTTGCAGCCGGGATTCGATCCTGCGACCTGCGGGTCAACAACAGAGTACTAGAATACTCGGTTGCTGACACGAGTAGCCACTAGACCACCGCGGTGGGGCAAAGTAACAGTATTCGAGAACCTTATTACAGCGAAAGCTGCTATGAGGTAACAACTCGTGTCACGCGCCACCGTAGTTGTCCGCCACCACAGCCGCCACCGGTGTCCGTAACCACATCGCAAGAAACTAGAAAAAAAAAACCTTGCACTAATGACACAGTACGGCTCGAACCCAGGTAAGCTGGGTGCCAGCCCAGTAAGCTACCATGGAGCCATGCTGGTGCTTGGGACTTGTTTGCCTTAGAGAGGCTTCACGTCGGGAGGGCAAGCACGTCAATACGACTTATAAAGCGTTTTCAAAGAGTGAAATGACGACAAGTCGTTGCAGTGTGCGAATAGCGTAACAAGTGCGCCGTCCAATGCTCCAACCCATTACATAAGCTTGTTTTTGTTCAGCTATTAACTGTGACGCATACCCACTTCAGGCATAATTCCGCATCGTCGTCAGCCACGGCATGAGCAATTGGCACAAAATTCCTTGCAAGTATTTAGCTGATACCGCACTTCTCGAATAATGACGAAAAATAGCATAGCAAATGCCGGCCTACTACTAAAAAAGTTATTATTAATGCCATAGTGGGTATTAAGCATTGCAGTAGTTACCCAATAAGTGTTATAAAAAGGCTCTGAAAAGCCACCCTTATAGATTTCGCGGTAACTGTGCTGCGCCTTACGTGCAGGCTCGGCGTCTTTGTTCGAAACTTGGTAACCAATGAGACATAGGTAAATTAGTTATATAAGTGCAATTTATGCTCTCTGAAGAATCAATATTACTCATGAGTTAAAAAAATAGTTTTATGTGCGATCAAAAAATACATGTGACCATCAGCCTTACCGTATAGTGAAAATATCCGCAACAACTGTGGCGATGTGCGGATTTTAGACCCGGCTTTTTCTGCGCTTTTCGCTTCATCCAAGTGCTTCAGAAGTCAACGGAAATCAAAGGAACGTTTTCCAGCTCCCTAGCGTAACACCTTACACGCCTAGCTAGATTGGCAGGTGAAGCACTAAAACAGACGTCTAGATAAGTGTAAGACTCAGATCAGTGAATATTCACAGGTACGCAATTTCATTCCTTAACGGCTAGAAAAACCTTCTGACTAATACAAAAAAACAATGCTTCTACACAAAGAAGACAGAGATCCCGTTTGTAGTATTGCCTATGAGAGAAAATATCTTTTTATTCAAAAGATCTCTCGCAAAAATTGAAAAAAAAAATTCTAGCAACACTTTCGGAATTCGCATGCTGGTTTTTGCTATCCGGAAAAGTCTCGGCAGCTGCTTTCGTCAGTGCAGCCCAGTCCGATCGCCTTGACAAATTTCGAAGAAGATCACTGTAGGGTCAGCCTGCACTTTTCTTTCGTGTTTTTAACTGATCTTCGATCATCCATGCCACGTTCGAAATCACCACAAAGGGACAGCACAAGCGTTCGCAGCGCACAAGAGTTTAATTTTTATACGCAGCTATATTTAGCGAAACTTTGAAAAGTGATTACGCGATTCACATGAGAAATGAGTTGGCAGATCTCATAATTATAAGAACATGAATCGTTATTTACTTAAATGTATTCGCTTCGTTTCATATTTTCTGTGCGACCAGGAGCTCGCTCAATTCACTCTATTCCTTAAAAGAAGTTGATCTTTCCGAGCTCCACTGAAAGAACCTTTGCAGTTTTCCCATGATTGTGCCATGGCTAGTGCGTTTTACTGTATATAACAAGAAAAATTGTACACCGAAGCGTGCTCACTCGCCCGCTCTTGCCAATTGAAAAAAAAAATCGCAGCATATCCACTGAGTGAATGATGAGAGGGGTGAAGCGTCGAAAGGTTTCATCGGTAAACCGCGAATCGCCCATCCATCCGTCCATCTTGTCATCTGTCTGTCTGTCCATCGGTCCGTCCGTCCAATCCTTCATCCGTCCATACATCCATCCTTCCATAGATCCTTCCATCCATCCGTCCATCCGCCCATCTATTTGTTTGTTCATCCATCCATCCGCATCTTCCGAGCGAGTCATCGAACTTGAGTTGAGTACCACGAAGAGTTAGGGGGGACGGACCTACGACTTTGGCAGCTTCGCGCCTAAATATTGAAGGGTGCTTTGCCAATTCCTCTGTGACTTCACGGAAAGCCTGTTGGCATCACACTGCCTATGACATGTTTGTTTTGCTTTTATTTTTTATTTACTCTCAGCTATACGTGAGCAATAAAAGCGTGCATGGGACAGACGCCATAATGGTGGCGCGACAACTCTTAATATGCGCCACGGTACTATCTTGTGGTTGCTCAGAGAGAGGAGGGGAGAATCGGGAGCCATAGCAGGCAAAGTTCTACGGTGCGAATAGATGTACGCGAATATGAGATATCTAAGGCTTCCACCTTAATATGGAAGCTTGTACAAACCCAACCACGCATTCGAAAATTGCTTTCATGCAACTACGCTTTTTTTACACTCTGCATGTGTGGGATGTGTGCGTAAAATATTTAATGGGCTGGTGTGTTATGTGCGCGTAAAAAGCATTATTTAGATCATGACGAAGACGCTTGGGCATGCCCAAATATTCTCGAAAGTGGCGAGACCCAGGGAAGACAAAAGAGGAAAGAGTTTGTGGGAGACGGTGTTGGTTGTTCGACGCGGATGTCCTAACGGCCCTGGTGCTATAGGCACTTTACGACGTGGTTGAGTTATTGCGACAGTATCAACGTAGCCGTTGACGTCATGTGCTTCCTACGCTTCCTTCACGAAAACTCTAGGCTCTTTGGCAACCTCCGCTACCCAGCGGTGGTCTCTTCAAGCCAGAATGCTTCCCTCGTATCCGTACAACGCCGTCTTATATCGTCCATAGCGTTCGAATCTCCAGTGGGTGAGACCGCCTAGGTCTAGACAGACTTCTCCGTAAGATATCACGCTTATCAGAGACTCATAAGCTCCAGTTTTTGTGTTTCCTTTGTTCACTGTTTGCGCTTGCCTGCATGTGGCTTTTTGTGTTTTCCTAAGTGGTCGTTTGAAACCTGCACGCATCCTCGAAATTTATTCACGGACGTTGTTCTAATGGACGCGACGTACTGCGTTTAACCTAACATCCTAAGAACCTCATAACGATGTGTCATTATAATGAATTCTGAAATGGTCTTTTGGCAAATAATTTTTATTTCAACACGCCCGTGAAGCCCAGGTGTAGAGAGAGAGTGCATGGTCAAAAACTAGGGAGGCAGCATTATCCTCCACCACAATCCTTAATAAATAAGCAGCAGGAGACAGCATGACAACTATTACAAGAAAGCACCTTCCAAAACCCAATTTTTTCTATTCACAGCTCTCCAAATATCTACTGTGACAAATGTAAACTCTGCAATCAGTGAGTGCACCTCAAACACATTATTTAGGCTTGTCCCCACCTCGTGAAGGGGCCAGGCACCAAATATTTGAAAGCACAGCAGTGGCAGACTGCGCTGCGTTGCTTAATGATCCAGGATTCCCTACAAGTGATCAGGCAAGCCAAATATGCAGCTATAGGGCCCAAGTACTCTTAGCTGCCATCTAAGGGGAAAAGTTGTTTCTCTCTCTCTCTCTCTCTGTCTAGCTGGTCTTGGTGTATTTTTAAGGGAACACTGATGCATGCGATATACAAAAAGGTTGTAGAACACGCTTCTCGGTCATTCCATGGCCATACAAAACTATTGAGGTTAACCTTACTGCGTCATACTTGAAGGACAGGCAATGTGATGAACTATAAAGAAGAGGTGCCATGTCACAGCATTCCTATAACCAATGGACGTTATCCTTCTTACTCTATAGGCGTACTTCTAAAGGCATTTTGAGCAATGGATCTTCGCGGACGTGAAGATCCATTGCTCAAAATTATGGGAGCCTACTCTGCCCGCATACACGAATGTGTGCGAAACAAGAGAACAGCATAGCATCAGTTACTTTAAGCTGTGACAGCTTCTTCAACAAAATTAGTACACGCATGAACAAAGCTAAAACATGTTTTCTAAAACAAAACCCCGCATAGCTTTTATTGTAGCTAGAAAGAAAGCTAACACAATTCTACTGCAACACCTAGGGTTCCTCGATTGGCATTCCCAAAGACTGTCTTGGTGAACTTGTGATTAGCTTAGATCTTGCTCACCTTCTATTGTGGCTCACGCACACTTAAGGGGATCGGCCGAGAATAAAGTGTGAGCGGTTGTCATCGTAATCTAGGATGAACTGGCTGCCACCTTTCGCAAGCTGCTGGAGCGTAGCATGGTTTTGCACTGCAACATTAATCACTGGAAAGGTAGAAGAGCGGGTTTGGGGTGTCCCCTAAAGGGACGCGTTTGAAAGCATCTTGATCATAGGTAGCGCCACAACGATAGATTCCCGGCGATGGAGGGGCGGCTTCCTCGCAGAAATAGTTCCACATTGACTATCACCAGCCAAGGAATCTTTTCAAACGTATATGTGTGCACTAGCTGCAAAGAATATGCTGATGATGACAATTACGGCTTTAGTTGTTCTTTATTATCACGACCACTATTGCGATACATTCACTCTTAAGTTAAAATATCAGTTCAGTTAGATCTATGAAGTGTACCCAGAGAATTATTCCCCCATGATATGTTTATCAGGAGAGGATAATTTTGTAGAACTGCTCAGCGTGGAAGTCATATTATGTTCAATAGTATGTGTATGTGGGAAACAATCACACGTACTCACAAGACGAGAAAAAGCATATTGCGCAAGATTCAGGCAGTTTCACATCACTATGTGTATATTCGGGCTGCCTATGTAAGTTGATGTGCTCTGCAGTCTATACCAGCTAAATACGTTTTTGAACAGTCAATAAAAGGCTAGTTTTTGCATGCCCATAAACTAGGTGCTCGAAACTTGTGTAGTTATGAGGCTACATCCCGGAAAACAACCGGTGCTGAGATTTATTAGCTGCTCATTGTATAGCCTTGCTCCGAGCCTGTCTTGAGTACTCCAATTTTATTTTGGTTTGTTTGGCGAGCGAAAGTACTGCACTGCATTTTACGTCAAATCCACATGAATTATATGTGGGGTTTAATGTCCCAAAACCACCATATGATTATGAGAGACGCCGTAATGAAGGGCTCCGGAAATTTTAAGCACTTGGGGTTCCTTAACGTGCACCCAAATCTCAGCACACGGGCCTACAGCACTTCCGCCTTCATCGGAAATGCAGCCGCCGCAGCCGGGATTTGATCCTGCGACCTGCGGGTCAGCAGCCAAGTACCTTAGCCACTAGACCACCGTGGCGGGGCGTCAAATCTACATGGTCGTTCTGTTACTCAAACCCAGGCGGCAACAACAGCTTTTTTTTTCATGCGAACCACTCACATAGAATTAGCGGTTTCACAGGTGAAGGAATCGAATCCCGGCTGCGGTGGCTGCATTTCCGATGAAGGCGGAAGTGCTGTAGGCCCGTGTGCTGAGATTTGGGTGCACGTTAAGGAACCCCAGGTGGTCGAAATTTCTGGAGTCCTCCACTCTGGCGCCTCTCATAGTCATATGATGGTTTTGGGGCGTTAAGCCCAACATATCAAAAGGATCAAAATGTGGGCCAGTTGGTAATTCATTTTCTTCGTTCAGCGAACTGGGAGCGCAGAGAAAAAACACAAAGGACGAAGCGAGGAACCACACAACACGAGCGCTCAACTATCAACTGATTTATTTTCCACATCGGAAGGACATATATACACACAAAATGCGCATGTCAAAAAGATTATGACGAAATCAAGGGCAGCATGCGAAGCGTGTAATCAAGGCACATGTCTAAGGGTTATCTAGGTAGCTGAATTCACAGTCAAGTAGTGAGAGGGAAGGATGACTTATACATTGGTCCGTATTCCTGGAAATGTGATAGGCTTCAGAAATTTCAACATATCAATCAATCAAACGGTAGTTTCCAATGAACACGCCTTAGTTGAAACTATTCTACGCTTCGACAAAGTATTTTTAGAAGGCTCCATTCGCGAAATGATAGATCTCTGCGCAAAATATTTTACAAATGCCAATTCTTCTATATTTGTTGCAACAAACCGGCGGAAGTTAAACTTTTGTGATTTTAGGGCAGTTGTGTGGCCTTCTGCATTTACAAAACTATTCAGAAAGAATGACCTTTTCTCCAACATTCACATAACATTTGAACATTTTCCGGCTCTGTGAACATGATACGTATTGATTTTACTATTATTTATTGGTATGTAAAGATATAATTATTTTTGCGAAAATAGAAGAGAAGCCAGGTTGACGAGGCTGAGGATAAGATGTTTTTTAAAGCAGCAGTAGTTGCGTGGCCTGGTGACCAGCGACCAAGCGGAGCCAGCACTTTTTTCTGTTCTCTCCCGTTATATTTTTGGTGGAGGCGCGGGGTATTTATTGGCATCGGTTCTGAATCATGCACGTCGGGATACCAACCACGTGAGAGCAAAACCTGGGTTTGGTATTTTTTGCCGCTCAACTGCTTGAGTAATTGAGACCACCGAAGGTGTTTGGACGGTGCTCTGGTCAAGTGGAAGTGGATAAAACAGCGGAAGTCTTGCCACCTTAAGCTCGCGCCAAACGATGCCTGTCAAATTCTCGTACAAAAGTGGTGTGGCACCAAGATTGGTGCAGGTTGACGTGACATCCGTGTTTCGGAGCAGCGAAAATCAAGCCAATATTTGGTAAATTTGCACACCCGTCCACTGTTATAGTTTAGGAATACAGTGTGAATACATAGACAAAAAAAATGACGCTCCTCTCTGCATTTATTATTTATTTCTACGGTGCTTACAGATATTTTATTACGTATTCCTGTTGCGAGATTCTTTGTAAACTGTGTAGTGTTTGGTTTTTCTGCTGTGTTCATTCATCACTACAGCTTTTTTTTTCAAGTAGACCGTTCATCAGAACAATTCGTCAATTCGATTCAGGTTATTCTTCACCCTGCTCAATCATGCACACTTAGGAGCAATGGTTAGAACCAGAAAGACTGGGTGAAGTACTATTTACAAGAAAGCCGCTTAATATTTTGCCGGGTAATATATGGAGGCACAGTCGTTGTTGTCAGAGTGAGAGAAGCAGCCGAATGGGCAACAACCACGCATGATATAATTGATAGTTGCAACATTTTGCACACCAAATGCTAACTGTCACTACAGAAACGTTCATCGTTTTTGCGGGTTCCTTGCTTTCATTTTGGTGCTCGAGTATAGATGCTTCCTCATTTAAGCAGACGGGAGCGGCCACAAACGATACACTAATCTCTCTCGCTAGCACACACGTGGGATGCTCTAATACATCTCCAGTAAGCTGTTCGTTGGCAGCTGTCGTATCCTTGCGGCGACAGTTGCTTGCGGCGATGTGTACTCTGAGGATTCACAGAACGCTGCGTTTCTCTCTTTTTATATGGGTGCCACACGAAGCTGCAGGTAAATGGAAACAATTCACTCTGCGGCACTGCGCCAGAAAGTTCGTCTTATTAGTTTGAGAGAGAGCTAGGCATTGTAACGGCCAAACGCTACGCAGCCAAGCCAAACAACAGTTGAATGCTCGGGGCGTCAGCCTATACCTAGCTTCTGTGACTACCTTTCGCGTGAGCTAGCTCTCAGAGATTGCATACCAGTGGCACATAAAAAGAAAGGTGAGAAAGGTGTTTGATGATTAATGCCATGCTTCTGCAATAGACATCCACTTCCGCGTCGCCTCTTTTCTCGACTGTATTGTTATAAGAATAGCTCTAATATTGATGCAGTTCAAGGGAATGCCCGCAAGAGCATATTTACCGATTGATGGTGCGAGAACTCATAAATATTTGCTGCTTAGGGCTGTTTCTACGAAGCTAAGAAGTAATGTTGTATGTTTATATATGTGATGTTTCTTGCCTAAAAAGAAACATTACATAGTGAGCACTTCCTCCTATTCGCGCCTTTGTAGCATCTGTTTTAACAGCAATATCAAGCACTACTTCTTTGCAGACTAGTTGGCTGATATTCGAAAAGTCGACTTGCTGCGAAGCTGAAGGAAAACGAGAAGTGAGACTGGAAAGAGTGCAGACTACCAACTGTTTATTGTCGTTTCATGAAATCAATATACAGCCATGCCACACTGCGCTATACTCGGCAACAGCTTTTCTTGGCATTGGAGCGAAGGCTACAGAGCCATATTACGTGAATCCTACCGCCAGTAAATGTAGTTCCCCAATAGCACTCGTAGTTTCAACGTGAAACATAAAAGCTCCTCGTTTATTGTCTACCTGGAGCTATTACAAAGAGGACGCTGCTCAAACAATTAAGATATTCGTGATTCCTTTAATTAATTGGTTGTGACTTCACATTTTTGAACATGTAAGAAAGTCCCGCCTTTTTACGTGCACTTCAAACGCTAAGCATCGTCTGCGTGTACTTGAAACGCTGACGAGGCGCCTCCATCACTTTTTACGGCGTTACGAGGCCTGCGCCAAAACTGACTACTTCGCGTAGTGCAAGATGTGCTGAAACTCGGCCTCCGTAGCTCCGTACCTCAACGCCAGGAAAAGTTGTCTCCGAGTATACCACGATGTGCACAAAACAGGTTTCTATTTCAGAGGTTTCGCAAGCATTGCCGTGATGAAACACTTCGAAGGTAACAAACGCCTCAATTTAAACTTTGTATACACAAGGCGTACACTTCTATTTAACCTATTTACTTTTCTATTTTGTCTTCTCGTTGCACCAAGCTTCCTTAATGACGTGAAAACATGACAAGATACTGTAAATTGAAAAAAAAAAGTTCTGATATAGAGCTTGACAGCGACTAAAAAAATAAAACAACAATTCTCAGATCACCCTATAAGCCGCTAAAAGACGCAACCTCCCTGTCTCACAGGAGTGCTCTAGGGAACATCGAAACGATTAGTCAAAAATGGCATTACTCATGACGCAACGCTACATGATGGGTAGCACCACTAGCGTCACACTGGCGTCAAAGCGCATTTCCCTAGAGATGTGATAGACGTGGTTCCCACTTCATTATCATCTCTGATACGTCTCCGTGTTCTTCCTTTGTCGTTTGAAGCAATGCCACTCCCGCATCAACGCACATCGCATGGAGTAGCGTTACAGAAAACAATTTAAAACTCATATTTCTTCGATAGGACCCATTTGGGAGTATTTAATTTATTATGTCACGTA
The DNA here is from genome assembly GCF_043290135.1 of Rhipicephalus microplus. Lineage (NCBI taxonomy): Eukaryota > Metazoa > Arthropoda > Arachnida > Ixodida > Ixodidae > Rhipicephalus > Rhipicephalus microplus. The sequence goes on from NC_134704.1 coordinate 110,553,365, forward strand.
AATTACCATTCTGGGATCACGATGAGCGCCAAGAAAGCTGGAAACGCCATGAGAGAAATACAGGCTTCATTGTACATCTCCTATAGCTGCTTTAGGCATAGACAGGGCTTGCAAATACGGACACAAGAAAGCAGCCAAGACACCGCGAGCGTTACTCTGGGAAATGCTAAAGCTGCAGAAAAATAAAGAAATGACTGTAAGAAGTTTGTGCCTGGTTCCTCACTCTGGTTTAAATGGGACAAATGGCAGGACAACGCAGTAAATGCGCGGTGGCGGTGGTGGCGTGGTCTCTCTCCAAACTATGGTATATGCGGCAGCGCGAATGGCGTGGGCAATCACTGGCTGAGGCGGCGGCGCAGCGTGGAAGCGCACAGCTCTACTCTGGATATGTGTTGGCTTATGAAAGACGATAGCCTTTCTTGGGGACCTTCGACGAAAATATTTTGGTCTGTCTGTGTGTCTGTCTGTCTGTCTGTCTGTATGTCTGTCTGTCTGTCTCTTTGTGCATTTGTCTATTTGTCCACCCTAACGATACCTCAAACGGTGTCACACGGGCAACCCCCTCCACAGCTCCCATTATTATTGCTCAAAGTTTAGCGTTCATAAATGTGCGATTGCCAATTAAAAAGCAATTATTCCGCATATCTGAGGCGCCATAACAATTCTTCGAGTTTTTGTATGTCTGCCTTTAGAGTAGAAGAGGCACACACAAGTAATACTAAAGAATGTAGCGTTTATTGCGGTGCGCTTTTAGTGCGACGCGATGCTCAAAAAGGTGTTTATAACGCTTTGCTACCATGTCATGGTGGTGGCACCTGCCCGTCGCTTTGCGTTCTACACCTTATTACCTCCGAGACTGGCGCGCTTCTTTCTCCGCGGGACTGCATGCCTTTGTTTTCGAAGATAACTGCCAGATGGCGCTTGTGTCTAACGTGCCTAGATGCGCTCGTTTACCTCCGCTACACGCTCGAGGCACTCTAAGGCAGCGCCTACAGAATACCATTCGCCAATTTTCTCGCGCAGAATTTGAAATAAACGTTTTGTTCACTCTCTTCAGACGCAAGACTATTTGTCTTTAGACGACATTTGCCGTGTAACAAGCATATTTGGAACCAATTTTTTTGTCTAATTATGGCATGCTGTTACGTGTAACGAAATTGTATATTTCTCCAACAGCCACACATATGCTTGTGAATAGAGTGAAAACAATATCGTCTGCATGGAAGTACAGTGAAAGTAACACTCATGGTTTACAAACACGTGCGTCCTGTACACATGCTTCATAATACAACATTATATAATGCCGTAATATTGCGCGCTAGGAGCGTACTTTGCCATCGATGTCAGAACATGGGATTATCAAAATAATTTCATAATCTAAAGCTAGTCACCCACTAGAAAAGGCCCACTTGTTACTGAACCCTTAAGGCCGCGTAGTGGTTCAATGGAAAGTTGCAAAATATTTCCTACATAGAGTGTTTGAAGCACGCACTAGGAACAGAATATCTATACGCACACAACTTTTATATGCGAAGCGGGGAATCTTTCCTGAAACTTCTGAAAACCATGCCGCGCCGCCGGCGCGCAAAAATTGGTCTGAGGTTGGTTTTCCCTCCACGCAAAACCGGATCCGGTTTCCGCTTCACGGCATTGGTTGCACTATATCGAACCACGTGACCTAACCAGCTGGCTGCAGATTCAACAAGGCAGTGAAGGCGTCAGTGGTATCTCGCATCTGCCTGAATCACAAACTACCCGTGCAGCACGACTAAGTTTGACGGCTTCAACAATGACGCGTTCATTGAGAGCCTGGTTTTATTACGATCACCGGAAACTCTGGAAATATATGGTGCAGCAGCAGCGAGTCGGCAAGCCCCAACGTGTCTCGCATTTTTGTGTAGCTAGCTGAAATCAACACCGCCGCTGCCGGTTCGTTCGCTGGTGTTGTTTTTGCTGGTTTATGCCCCAAAAAATCACTTGAAGAGGTGTGAGCTGTTTTTAAAGACGATAGTCTTTCTTGGCGACCTTCGATGCAAAAATTTTGGTATATCTGTCTGTGAGTACGTTTGTCTGTTTGTCCACCTTAACGATACCTAAAAGGCTTCTGAGTGACCAGATGATACCTCAAACGGCTGACCCCATTCGCAGCGCCCACCAATGTTGCTCAAAAATCAGCGTTCGTACCTGTGCGATGGTCAATTAAAAGGAAACTATTGGGCATATCGGAGGCACCATAACAACACGTGTATAATCTTTATGTGCGTCTTTCACTATAAAAGGCACACATAAGTATTTCTAAGGGCCGTAGCGTTTATCATGCTGCGCTTATCATGCAACGCTTGCACAAAAAGGTGAGAGTTTCCAACACTTTCCTAAGACGACATGGTGGTGGCACCTACCCGTCGCCTTGCGTTCTACAACTCATCACCAGTGAGAAGGGCACACGCGCTCGTCTCAGAGCGACGCGCTTCATTTTCCAAGATAACTGCCAGATATCGCTCATGGCTTACGTGTGACGTGATTTCATGCGCTCGTTCGCCTCCGCTGCACGCTTGAGGCACTCTAACGCAGTGCCTCCAGAATACCAATTACTGATTTCTTGCGCAGAACATCAAAAGTTTTGCTCACTTTCTCCACACGCAAGACTATCGTGTTTCGATGACATTTGCAGATTAACATGCAGATGTAGGGCCAACATTTTTTCACTGCTTTGCATGCCGTCACTAACTAGCAATTGGTACGAACTTTAGTTCTCAGAAAGCAGGCAAAATCGATATCATTTTTAAGGTATCAATGGCAGTAGTGGCGGGATGGGGCAGAACGAATGTAAACATCTTCGACGCGCGTGGTCATGGTTTTCCGGCCGCTCTGGCATTCTCGTTTTCTCTTAACTTCTCAAGTGTAAAGGCTCCTTTATGGTGCCCCAATTTTCGCTTCACAGAGTGATCTAGCTTGATGGTGGGAATAAGAGCACTCATTTAAAGAGGCGGACGCAAGAATGAAGTCTGGACACCATGAAAATCTTATAATACTGTTTTATATAACGGGGAGCATGTTCGCAGTGTTACTAGACTTAAGGACGGATCACTCTCGCTGCATTTCAGACTGCATTTCAGGGTACTTCGTAATTAAGCAGGGAACATTTATTCATTTATTTATGTGATTTCCATACACAGATACACAAAGACGCAGAAGAAAGAGGGAAAGAGCAAGCTCGCAACTGCTACCTGGAGGGACACAACGCCTGCTCGTTCATTCACGAGGAGGGCAGAAACAGAGGAAACAAAAAGAGGAGAAATGAGATAAAAGAAAACGAAGGAAAAAATGACGAAGAATTGAATGGCTATGAGTAAAAACATAAATAAAGAATAATACGAAAAACCGTCTATAAACGGGTGCCTAGGTTTGTTTGGTTCATAAATGTAAGGGGAGCTCGGTGGGCCTGGTCGCGTCGGGAAACACAACCACTCTGAAAGAGGCAGTTGTCTAGGGTCGCGCACTTAAGTCCTAGGAATTTATATTTCTAAATCAGCGAAGACCACTGCGTAGAAAATGTAGGACAGTGCACTACGAGATGCTGAATTGTTCCGTAGGAGCAACAAGCTGCGCACAAGGGACTGTACACATGCTCTTGACGGTATAATCGCTCATGCACCAGCGCTGAGCCCACTCTTAGGTTGTAATACAGCGCTCGGGAAAAGTGGAGTAAATTATTCCGAGCCTCATACGAGAGCTGAGTCCGAGCATTACCAGCCGCATCCTGTGAAGCTTACACCGGTACACCAATGAGTCAGCCGCCGTATCCGAAGAGGATCGCCAGAATTCGGATCACTTCCTTCTGTTTCAAGGACATCTGTGACGGACACAAGTGACACCACCACTCTGACGAGCCAAGTTATGCCGGGACAACTCATCGTAAGCTAACCGGTCATTCTAAAGGTGTTTCACGTTGACCCACTTCAGGAGCACATGTAGCGACTTTGGTCTGTGTTAGAGGCAATTCGTTCTGCAGACTTGACCATCAAGCCAGAGAAGCGCCAGATTGGCTTCGAAGAACTTCAACTTTTTGAGCACATCGTCAGCACCCTGGGCGTTCAACTGGATCCCTAAAAGACAGCCGCGAACGCAAGGTTAATGGTACCAACCGACAAAAAGTCAGCACGGAGATTTTTAGGTCTGTGTGCGTACTAGAGACGGTTTGTCCGAAATTTCTCGAAATTCGCATAGCTCTTAACGAAACTTATGAGGAAAGATGAGCCTTTTCAGTGACGAAATGAGCAACAGAGCGCCTTCAACGAGTTACGAAAATGGCTTGAAAAGACGCAAATTCTTCCTCATTTTGACGAGACGGCTCACACGGAAATACATACAGAATCGAGTAACAATGACCTTGGATGCGTCCTATACAGCGGCAGAATGGCAACGAAAAGGTCATAGCTTACGTCACCCGGACTCTAACGAAGCAGACACCAACTTTTCGGCCACAGAAAAAGACGAGGTAAGCTACCGCCAAGAACACGGGGAGGGAACAATCGATTCACCACACGCTGGTCTGGGTGCTGCTTTAGTATGTGTTGGCGTGTGAGCAGACGAGCATTGCCCATCGTACAAAATTTCCCGGACAGTCACAGCCATTATGGTTGCATGACGAAGCGAGGTGATCTGTTTCTCTATTGCCCGCAGTCCCCGCGTGCGAAGGTACCCTCTGTGCAGCTAGGCATACCCTACGTGACAGATAATTGTTGGTGGACTCCATGATACTGCTTTGAATAGGGCTCTCGGTCTCTTGCTGGTGAGTCTGCCAACGGCACCACTAGAGTCGGTGAGGAAGACAACCTTCGATGCTGGTAACCCTTCTTGTACGTACCTAAGGGCGACATGAATCGCCGCTAGCTGGGCCGTCACCGACGATGAGGGGTGCGGTATTTGAAACAACCGCCAGATATTGGTTGAAGAGCACAAGAAAGCTTCAGTAGCGCTCAGGCCATCGCTGCGCACAGAAGCGTCCATGAATACTTTTGCATAATTTTCGAAGTTTTCAAATAAGTGTGAATACGCTAATTGGTATAGTTTCGAAACAGGTTGGCAACAGTTTTTGCGTATGCCTAGAAGTGACAGATCGGTAGAGAAGGCACATAGCCTGTGCTCTGTCGATATTGGCAACTCAAAAGTTTCTTCGGAATTGCCAGTAATGTCATTGAATAAAGCTGCCATTTTACCCACCCTAGAAAGTAGGCGCTGTAACAGCCTGTCAAATAGTGTCTTGTCATCTGGGGCTCGGTTCATACACTTAATATGATGTAGCGCTCTCTGGTCAGCTTGCAGCCTTAGCGGCAACTGGTGCGCTTTAGTCTGTAGTGGGATAGATTGTGTTTCACAAGGTAAGGCAAACAGTACTCGGAGAGCAACACGATGATACCGCTCCAGCTGAGACAATAAAGCAGGCAGTACAATCAATACTAGTAAAGAATACATCACGCAAGAAGGTACATCTGATTGGTAAACCTGTATGGCCGTCTTCTGATCAATAACATCAACTCTAGCAGTCAAGGTGGCTACATACTTGGACAGGGAAAGCGATTTTCGCCTCAAAGTTTTAACAGCAGGGCACCAAAAAAAGCGATCATCGATGATTACAACCAGGTTTGATTGATTGATTGCTATGTGGGGTTCGACATCCGAAAGCCACTATATGATTATGAGAGATAGCCAAACTGTGACATCATCAGCCTGAATCACTATGTCCATAGGAAAGTCACATTCTTGAGGTAATCGGCCTGGAAGTCCAGCAAGTACGCTGTTATAAATAGAAGCGGCGACAAGACGCTGCCTTGCGACACAACACATTTAACAGCGCGAAGTTCACTCTCCACTTCTCCAATGCGCACTTTCATTCTGCGCTCTGATAGAAAATCGTGGAGAAAGTGTAACAGAGGACTTGAAATTCCCCCATTTATCAGTGCACAAATACTTTCGTTATGTGGTACCGAGTCAAACGCTTGCTGATTGCGAAGAAATAGAACACATGCTGAATGTCTGTTTGCTCCAGCAGATTGAAAGGATGATACAAGATCTGCTGTGCTGTCGAGGGCTGAACGATGGGGACGATATCCCCTCATGACGTTCCGTAAGAAAGTGAGCTCCTGTAATCTGGCATCCAGATGACGTAGCACCATTCGTTCCCTCAGCTTCATAACATTAGAAGCTAGTAATATTGGCCGGCATGACTTCAGGTATTCTGCAGAGCTACCAGGCTTTAACATTCACTTCATCAAGACAATTTCCATTCAGAAGAAATCAGACTCGTTTGCCACACTTCGTTGTATTCGTTCGGGATGCATTGATGAAAGACCTCATCAAAAATTCTCAAGGCTTGGTACGTACACCATCTTCACCTGGGGCAGTGCGACGATAACAGAGGCTATATGCATGACGCGGCTCGGCCAGGGTGAATTCTGCCTCATCCATCTCACATGGAGTTCTTTTCTCTCGTTCATAAGTCTTATCATTGTGCACTTAATCAACCGCCGTACATTATTCCCAAAGGGAGAACTCCGCATCGAACTGGGCACATCAACCATGTGGGCCGCCCCCGCACTCATACTACTACCTTTTCAAGTTCTTTTTTCCGCACAGCCACAGGTTTAAAAAGCCTGCCTCACTGAATTGCCACCTTCGCTAGCGCACACGCATTCACACAAGAAATAATTCATAATTTTTAAAAATAAAAACCACTGGATGTCATTTTCATCATTCCAACTGGTTGTGTATATCACAGAATCATGTACGCGTGCACTTATGCTCTGTTTAGTTATATTTATTGAAACGTTATTTCTAACACTGTATAATGAACATACGTAAACCCACCTCACAAGTAATGCCCCTGTTGGGCTTTTAAGTTAATAAAGTGAAATAGAACGGAATATAAAATTTTTACAGAACGATGACTGTCGTTGTCCCGTGACATAGGACACGTGAAAATATTCGCAAATTCTTCCACAACAATTTTTGAAGACCGTTCTGTCGTGATGCACAATAAAGTAGTTGGGTTCTGGCAGACCCCAGGTGTTAGGAGAGCCTTCAATAAGCGCTATACACTCCAAAAACTGCTCGCCAAATGCGATGAACTACACATTGTGGCCCAGCATCTTCGACAAAATTGTTTTGTGTGCCACCTAATAGCTGCATCTAATCGGTTATAAAGCGTCCAATCAGAGCGTCTTTTGGAAAACTGTGCCTTCCTGTGCGCACGGCATTAACAAGCACGTAGTCTCAAGGGCTTTAGGTCAGGGTTTGGCTTGTCTATGCTTCGCAGTCATCGTAGTGCAGCTTGCTATACACATTCACTCACCAGTTTGATTAAGTTATGGCGTGATGGCGCCGGGACAATCAGCTGATGGAACTTGTCCGAATTCATCACTGTGTAGGAAGCACTCTGGTAACTAGGAGAATTATCTGGAACCATCCAAATGGGGAGATTACCTCAACCCTATGGGTCAGCTTCGCTTCACCAAGTAAGACGTGCATCTCTCGCTGATATGGCAAGATCTATGTCGATTGTTCCTTTCCTCTGCGGACAAATACGAATGAGCTGTCATTATGGGTCTGCAGATCATGTTTAACAATAAGCTCATTGATTTCCACTCCACGATTGTCTTGTGGATGACAACACCAACGATGATGATGACAACTGAAGTCTTCACACAACAGAACTGACGAACCACGCCGATATAGCAGGAACTCCAGCAGTGCGATGTCTGAAGAGTAAGTTGGCCGAAAAAGCATGCTTCCCACAGTCATTGTTGTGTTCCTGAGAATAATAGAAACTGCTACACATTCAAAGTCGGCGTCGCAGAGGTCACTTTCTTCAATCACTGAAATATTAACATCAAATCGTATATACAATGATGCTTTCAAAGAATTTCTTGGATGCACAGTGTATGTACACTGGAAAGATGCACACGCCATCGCCGTGCATTGGTTATTGCTGTGAATGCCTACGTAAACCGGAAGTCTTTGCTCGTCATCTCTCACATTGGTTTTTTGGCGAGCATTAGCATCCGGCAGATTCTTCATTGCCAGAAGTCTAAAGTCTAAGAATGAGATCAGAATGGCGCGGTCGTATAGACCTGACATTCCATCAGCGCACATAGGGACGGGGCTTGCGAAAAGTGTTCATGTTGCTTTTTGCGAAGACTGTCGAGAACTGAAATGAGAGCCTCCAAAAGCTGTTGGGCGGTTAATGCTGCTGACGTTTAAGAGAGATCTGACGATGTTAACAAGCATCTTAAAATGGTTACAAGTTGGGCGTCATCGTTGACTGAAACTTTTTCTGGCGCCCTGTTTAGAGTATTTTCTGCTGCAGGTATGGCCTTGGCGGAAGCTGATTCCGACACTTCATGAGGCGTGATCTTTGAGGAGGTTGTGTCTGACGGCTTTGATAAAAGCGCCGGCCACGATGTTGCCGAAATGCTGAAATTGTGCCTTCCTCCTCCCTCCGTCGCTTCGATTCACTCTGACTGTACTATTCTTCGGACGTACAAATCCCCCCCCCCGCCCCCCTGCAAGACTCGCTAGGGAGCAGATGGTGGTAGACCTGTCTAGCGACAGGGGTAGACCTGCCACTGAAAAGAAGCTGCTAAGCTCTTCAGTGACATAAGAAGCTCCCGATTCTGAGTCTAATGCTACATCGAAAGACTCGAATGCATTTCTATCTACTAAGCACCGACGGACAAGATGGAAGTCGGTGGCATCATCCTCAAGTCAAGAGACCGTAATGTACAACAGCACTGTGACTACGACAGTTGCTTATGTGCCCACTGACTTCACAGTGAGCCTGAACGCTGACTCCTAACAGAAGCTTCATGACTGTTTCCTCAAACTTGTCCCTGGTCTGATTCAAGAAGTTCTAGTGACCCCAGGAAAAATATCATTCCCATAGACACAACAGATGAGAAGATGGTGCAAACCCAGCTCGGTCTATCTCAGCTGTGCAAAGTCAACGTGCGGTCTTGATTCGACAGGACACTAATGTAACAGCTGGAGTTATATGGGATGTAAACCTAGAACTTTCAGTTGGCATTTTGAAAAGCATGATAGTTTGCACGCCACCACGCAGAGTCATGAGTGCTCGAAGGTTTGGCGCCACCATGCAGACTCATAAGCGCTCGAAAATTTGGCTCTTCAAAGTGTGCGAAGATTTTTTGGGTGCGAAAAGCTACCTATAGTAAAATTTTTTCATCAAAAGAATTAGCAGCCATAGAAAACAAAAAAAAAACTTAGGACAGTAACACACCGGTGAACATTGGGTAGCTAGGTGACGTGTTGTAGAAATTATGGTAAAACACTACATTGAGAAAAGAGCTAGCACTGTCAAGAAGGCAAAATGACGTACTTTTAAAGTTGTTTTTTATTCATTTTCAAAATTTAGAAAGAGTATTTTAAAAAGTGCACCTGGCAAGTCACTGTTTCAAGTAATTTGTGAAATCGCCTAGCATCTCTCCAATTTTTCTAAACCCTTTCTTATTTGTAATTTTTAAGCACTAGTTCCATTCCTTTCATGGGAGAACCCCGGCAGCTGTATATATCTCAGTATGAATATTAGAGACTTTCATTAACTGCGAAGCGCTTCTTAGGAAACTTCAGCGACTTTGACCGCATCAATCTGTCTATATAGCTAGCCGTCTACAACTTGTAGCTCTCCTGGCCGTTTGAATATTGCAATATATTTCAAATGGGTACGGCATAATATGACGGACTAGCATAACTGAGTGGTCATAGCATAAAAATCATGACATGTATGCCATAAATGTCTTGAATAATGTGAGATTATCTTGCTGCTCTTTTGGTGGTTTTGTTGACATGACATACTGCGAAACCAATGTTGTATGACAAGACTGCATGGCGAACATAAGTGACAGATCTCAACGTAGAATCCATGACATGCATGTCATAAAACTCAGGGCTACACGCCTCGCTCAGGGAGCGCTCGCAGTCGTTTGGCTATCTTCACATATACCAAATTTGGCATTACTGGGCGCGAATGATTGAAGACGATATATGACTCGCACAAACATGATAATCGTTAAATGCGTTTAATGTGAGAACATGACAGCATACCATGCTCATGTTGCGCTCACGGCTGTTTCGCTAGCTTCACATATACAAATTTGGTGTTACGTGACGTGATAACTGACACGTCCAAACATGATAACCATGACTTGCGAGTCCTGTAAAATATGACTACATGCTACACTCATAGTGCACTCGGTGTCGTTTTGCTAGCTCCAAATATACAAAATTTACTATCACGTTACGTGAATATACAATGAAGGTAAATAACACGTCCAAAGAAGACATTCATGACGTGCGTGTCATGTAAAACACGACTACATGCTACTTTCATAGTGCGCTCACGGCCGTTTCGCTAGTTGCATATATACTAATTTTGGTATCACGTGACGTGAATAGACGATGAAGGTAAATACCAGGTGCAAACATGATAATAACGACGTGTCATGAGGAGCCATTTGCGACATAACTTATGCCTGCCACGTATATCGCCTGCCGCGTATGACATATCGCCGCATATTATGCCTGCCGCGTATGACATATCGACAATCCTCATTCGTCCTTCGCATGTAATTGATAACCACTGTACGTGGGACCTCCTAACGTTTTTTGTATATGTGGGTGAGAAATGTAACTTTCTCAAAAGAACAGTCGTAGATAAGTTCAGTAACCTTCTTTGTTATACTTGTTCCTTGTTATGCATCTCAACCACGTCTGCTAGTGACAGTTCTACCGTAACGACTTGAGCTTCTAATGTTCTTCGCATCAATAAAAAAAAGAAAATCAATTAGAGAGCATAGCACGGTGAAACTTTCAAAAGAAAGCTAGTGTAAGATAATTTTTGATGATACACGCCCATCTACGCCAAGGCGAAGTACTTCAGAGCAACAGCAAGGCTTCCTGCAGTAGTAATTCGATTCAAAATACTTATGACATATTCTGCGAATGTACATTGTGCGCCACGAATAACTGAAATTTACATGAACACGGTTCTGAGCAAAATGCTTTTCTCGTATGGCGTTCGGAAAGAATGCCGAAGATGGGTATCAGCCCAAGGCCTAATGGTGCGTAATCGGTAGCTCTGGCAGGTGATTCCAACAAAACGGTTACTTGCAGGAATCATGATGTTTAGTTTCTAAAAACAGAGATAGAGAAGTACATCTACATTTGGCTCTTTTATACCCGAATCTTATTCAGCGTGGAATCGTCTTCATCTTCATCAGCGTGGTGTATTTAAGAAAATCACACGCTTTTGGCACATCGACACCCTGGCCACCAGCTGGTTCTTGGAGTGTGTGGCTGGCTAAGACTTGCTCTCATAACTCAGGCGCGTAGTATGGATTATATGTATTTAGTTATATCTGCGGTGAGTCCTCTACCGCGTGCTAAAGTAAGTTTTGCTACATAAATTAGTCAATGCAGGGAGCTCATCTGAATAGTAACGTTTCGATAAAGAATGAACGTATTTCCTGCTAAAAAAATTAGGCAATCTGAATGTTTACCTTAAAAATATTTTCGTGTGAACAGGAACCTTAAATTGTGGCAGCATATCTCACAAGTCCGTCCTGATAGAAATGTGGCACAGTCGCTCACTATGAAGCATATCACGCGCATGCGGGGCTTTCATAGGCTACGAAAAAGCCAATTCTAAGGAGTTTGTACTGAAAAATTGAACTACTGGTGAGAATTAGGGCTGTCCAAATATAGTGCTGTTAAACTTCGCCTCATTTCTATTCTGTTCTGTTCTGTTTTAACTGTTTTTCTGTGGAGAAGTTGAGGTGCCTATTGCCTTGGCTACTCCATATCACAAAGTGCTGCAGCGAAAAATAAAATAATAATACAGAACGGTACCCAAAAATTAACAATACGGAAATGAAAAAAAAACATAATAGCACACTGAAACCAGTTCAAATATTATGCCAATACACAGTTTTCTTCACGCAGTTCACACAGTTATAAAGTTTTTACACGCACACCTTACTATTCTACTGTCAGTATATACATGACCACATTTTATATATACCCATTTCTGGCTGTCTGTCATAGGCGCTTGTCCAGTCTGGTTTCCACTCAAAAGTCTGTCAGGAAGATTATTGCCTTTTTCTGGAGATGCATCTCTGGCCATGGTCCAAGTAGTTTCTTTATTGTGACGGGCCGTCTGTTCAAAATTCGCAGATAAGGTTAATTGCTTCAAAGATAGCCACCAATTCTTCGTTTCTATAAAGATTGTGCCGATGTACCCTATACCTAAAAAATTATGTGTCCCAGTGATCTGCGGCTCTCTCAGGGTAGTCCTCATGCTGTCAAGTTATGCGAAAATCTTCACAGAACTATTCTAACAGGAGTCGATGGCCGAGGCGTTCCTACGTTAATAATGTCTTTCCATGCAGTGTGTACTGAATTAGTGTTCAATAAAGCAGCCAAATACTGTCTTGAGAAAGCACTGTCACGAAAAATTTTGTATCTCGGTTTTGCGGCTCCATTAGGTACCTAATGACTCACTTATCACGGCTGGAAAGCTCATTTGCTTGAGAGCGTGACAAATATTTATTTGTGGGTGGTTTGACGACAGCCTGTCACAGATTTGTTTTCAGAGAGCACTGAGTGAGACTGAAGCCAACGCGGTTTATATGTTAACATAGCTGGCTGAGAGAGTCCATAAGGAGACGTGCGCATAAGCACCGCTGTGACAACTCTTTTCTAGGAAGACTCCCTTCAAGACCCAGTAAATATGCGTGAGCTTCAAAAATGAACCGATGTAGCAAGCACATCAGCATTTGTACTGCCTCACAAGCCTCTTCGCAGTTTTTGTCGGTAAGGTCTGCTAGGAATGAGCGCTCGCAAATACCGTGGCAGCCAACACAATCTCATTACGCCGGTGGTGGTTGGCTGTTTACACGGTAACCAATGGGCCGTTTCATGTATGGTGCCATGGCATCCACTTTAAGATTTAATTGAAACATGTTCTGACGAAGTGTGTGTATGTTTACCTAAACCTGTTATCGCACAAGCTATGTCTTTGAATATTTTGTGTCATTGTTAATTTAATACATCTGAAGAAGAAAACGTAAAGGAAACAATTACAATAACTTTGAAAAAAAAGTCTTTCTGAAAGATACGAATGTGTAGCGCTGTATCACAGGAGCCACAGTTAGCCTTCCTGTGTTCGTGCAAGTACCCTGCCTGCTTTCTTCCATGCAAGCGAACCTACTTTGCTTTGTAGAATGAGTAAAAACGCTTTATAATGTCACGGCAATCAAGTTTTGAATTCAAGCTAGGCAAGAGTAATAAAGTACATTTCTGGAATTGCTCACTTATTTTTTGTTGCTGTAATCAACCGCAGTTATAAGTACTGTTTTAAAGAGGTACGCTTATTTTCTGTAAGATGTACAAGCGTGCAACAGACACTTCAATCTTGAACTGTTCTGGTTCAGTCATTTTCTCGAAGCTTGAAGCATATTTCACATTTCGCTTTTTCACTGGCCGAAATTGTGTCACACAGATATACACAGTGAACAAAAAAAAACACGGTAATAAAAAGGACAGTAGTAAAGCGTAAGCGAAGTTAAGCAAGGAGACACTCGCCTCTAGAAGCTCCAACAAAATCGATGAAGTAATGACCAGTAACTTAGAAACCGTCGTAAGAGAAAGCTCGCTTATTTTCTGCGTTCTTACAGAAGGAATGTGTAAGCACGCAGTGAGAGAACGCGGCCTCAGACACGAGCATAGCGTTTCTGAAAGGTGAATCCTGCTAGCCTCTTGACGAGTGCTATTAGGCAGCTACGAGGACAAGGGGAATCATGTGTATGTCCCGTTTTTTCCCAGAATGACTGAACGTGACACTCGAAACCTTCGACATTCCTGCCATTTGGTTCTCCTATGTGCACGCAAAAAATAAAATTATACGGCTTTATTATTTTATTATTGCTGAATTCCGGTGCTTGTTAAGTTGGTCCTTCTCTCACACTCCATCATATTCTTGCCGTAGATGTGTAAAACAAAGTGCAGTAGCGTAAACGCGAAGATGATCCTCAAGCGCATGCTCAGAAATTTTCAGACTATAAACTTCGCCGTAGCATCTGACGGCAATATGTCTGAACGAATGCACTCGCTAAGGCATCCTATATCAGAACTGTTTCTTATCGAGAATCTAGTAGCGGCTTTCGGTATCTCGAGGAATCGTACTTCTCATGTTCATGCCCGCATAGCTGTCAGTTCAATAAAGTTTATGCTGTTTACTCTCTACCAAGATACGAATCGTGTTGTCGGCAAAGTTGTTGCAGGTGTCACACGGATTTGTATAGGGACGGCTGAAAGACGTCAAACTACCTATCGCGGTGTTTGCTGCGTGCGCAAAGCGATCCCGTTTACTTCTATCTAGTTGTCTAGAGAAACGTGCTGATGTCGTGGGCTTGTACATGTACCACCTTTCTTACCTGCCTACAATATTTTTTTCTTTATTCAAGAATTACTTCGCATCGCCATTGGGCGTTACAACAGGGGGTTTGCAACAGAGATACATATAGGTCTTCATTTTCACAACACACTTGTTTTTCATAGAGCTTGTTTAGAAATATTTACAAGTATTATTAATCAGTTGCTCCGATTTGTCCCAAGTTTCAAACTGATGATTATCCTCTACACCGCAGAATACAATGTTTCTTCTACGGCTTTGATTCTCTAAATTCACAACCTCCAGTTCTAATTTGTTTACTTTTTCTAAGAGATATTTATATACATCAGCTTGATTAGAGACTTAAATAATGGCCTCTTGCAATTGTCAATGAGTGTCATCTAAGTTTTTGCTCATTTCTGTCAATAAAGTTTTATGTTTTGAAAAACTTGCATCGATGGAGTCCAGTTTAATCAAAAAGACAGTTTGGCCATCCTGGATGTTTTTTCACCAAATTATCTGTGTCATGAAGGCCAGGATTTGGCTCGAAATCACCTGATAGCAAACAAAACAACGCAAGATACAGCATTCTGCTTAAGAAAAAAGAACATCTTTTTCCACCCCTTCCATAGACCCGCTTGTAACAAGGCGACGTCACACTTGCCAGAGTTGGGGGAGCATATAAGCAAATTGAGCATATAAATAAATATACAGGGATAGCTTTGATTCATTCCTCCTGAGTACATTTACAAAAGACAGTAAACAAACAAGGACAAAAAAACTAGAGGCAACTTGATCAAAACGTACAGTCGGAAAAAAATCGTCACGCAGAAAGAAATAAGGCTAGAAGTGGCACACTCCCCATAGGTTTCTCTGTTTTAGATCTATAAAAACACGACACTAATTTTCCTCTCAATATTTCTGCAAATACTTTCTATAGGAGAGACGTTAATAATAAAAATTTCGTTCTTACCACTAAACGAAGGCATTAAGTTCTTCACAAATGAAACGCGCTTTTATAATTCACAGAGTGAGCACACACAGCACGTGGTCGGCGTGATCTTGCATCCGCAAAGCATTTTTTGTCTCTGTGAAAGGCATATATTTAGGGAGGATAAAATCAGGGGCACATACCCCTACAGTGGGTAGTCTGTACAACTAATTGGGGTATGTCAGAAGGACGCCCGAATATAGCGAATGTGCAAACGCAGTGTATGAGCACTTAGTTATCTCTACTTCAACGCAACCGTTCTTCCATGGATGTTATGCAGGGCTATTAAAAATTTTGTTATAAGTTTAGGGCTGCTGCCGCCAATACGGTAACTTGAGTTAGCAATCAGGAAAAATGATATGATTATCAATTCTTTTTACAGCAAAAGCTGTTATAGAATCCAGCCAAGGGTCAGGCGCAGCGCCGTAGTTGGCCATTTCCACCGCCTGTGATCATAACCACTATAACACAAATTAGGTGAAAAAGCTTAGTAAATGAAAGCCCCGATCTATTGCGTGCTAGCTCGCTATTCTACCACTGAGCCACGCCGGCGCGCATGACTTGTTTGCAGTCTTTCGGTAGGCAGGCTTCATGTCGTGAAAGACATTGCTGTATTATAAGTAATAAAGTGTTTTAGAACAGAAAATGACCAACCAGGTGTCAAACGCTGCGATTAGCGTAACGAGTGGGTCGTCTAATGCTTCAACCCAATACAACAGCTTGTTCTTAATTACCTAATGAATTTCGCACATACCAACTTAGGGTATATTTTTTCATCATTGTCAGCCACTGCATAAACAATTGGCACGGAACTCCCTGCAAGTACTTAGCGGATAGCATGGTTCTCCGAAAAATGACGAAGAATAGCATTGTGAAAGCCGCCTACTACCCATAAATTATTATTATTAATAATGGTATAGTAGGTACCCAGCAAGTGTACTCGTAGCAGTTAACCAAAGCGTGTTTAGAAAAGGCTCTGAAAGGCTGCTCTTCCTGCTCTCGCTGTGACTGTGCTGCGCGTTCGGTGACGCCATAAGGAGCTTCGCCCCTCATGGCGTCACCCGTTCTTTTCCTGTTATTGTTAGTAACCACCAGTGGCACATACCGAAGAGAGCAGATATGTGCCACATGGGATAGCCATTTAGGGGCGGAGCTCCTTAAGTTGTGGGTCGTGCGTCCTAGATGTATGTAGTAGGTAGCCACCTTTAGTTTAGTTCCTAGAACGTCGAAGCTCCTTAAGCAGTGGGTTGAGCGTCCTCGATGTATGTAAAAGGTAGGCACCTCTCATTTAAATCTTAAAATATACGCTAGATGGCGTACTTGTATTTAATCAATATTGTTATATTTCTCTGAGCTCGGACTGGCACTGTGGATTGGCGTGTTTTTCAATGCTCCCGATCAACTGTGCAGATAAGTGGCTTTGCATGTTTCGAGCTTACTTTTATAATATTTAAGGCAGCAGTTCAAACCTTTGTAGCATTTATTTGACCGTAAGTATTTTTTGGGGGTCAGTCACCAGGTATTTACTTGTTTGTATGTGAATGTGTTTTGTTTGTTTGTGTTTTTTTCTCTTGTCACCCCGTGGGGAAGGTGCAGGTACAGCGAACACGCAAATGTTTGTAGCAGAACTTAGTCTTTCTTTTTTTCGTAAGGAAGAATTCGACATGTGCTGTGTTTACTAATTAACGAGTGGGACAATTCATAGGGGCAATTGGTGTCAAAAAGACATGGTTAAAAACTGTAAAATGCTCACGATGCAGAGTGGGTTTGAAAAAAGTCGCAAGTGCAGACGTGAATGAAGAGGAAAGTAACGCCAAGTGTAGGCAACGTGAGGTCGAGGAAAAAATGGAGAAAAGGATTCTTGCCCAGAGAGAACTGCTGACGAGTATCACCGAGCTGGAAACTTTGTTGGCGACAGAGCAGGGAAAATGAAGGCTATGGGAGAAAGGCTTTTGGTCCGCCGAGGAGGCACTATAAAAAATGTACTGAGGAGCGGCCAACGGACACAACGGTAGGGCACCGGCAACCAGAACGGCGGAGAAAAAAGAGGAAGCAAGTTCGGAAAAAACAGGTTCAGCCGGTTTAATGGTCGCAAGACCGGTCACAATGGTCTCAAGATCTTCAGCGAAGTAGTAGTGAGGTTGGGAAGGGACAAAGCAGCTGGCGTCACAGATGCAAGTAACCCCCAGTTGCAGAAGGCTTCAGCTGAAAAGACATAACACGGGATAATCACTGGGGACTCGAATATAAATTGATGCGCAGAAGCAATCAAAGAGAAGATAAAAGTTGTCAAGAGGGTTGCAGTAGGGACGTTTCTAGAACGCAAGCTGGAAGCAGTCATGAGGCAAGCGAGCGCAAAAGTCAAAACTACAGTTTATGAACAAAACATCGGGATGATTGCAGGTGGTTTAAAAGATGTCTTAAATGAAGATACGGCTGCACTAGCGACCACACTGGCGAATGGGGTCGATGACATGCGCGTCATTTCTCCTAAGGTAAAGGTAGTGATATGCACGATACCGGAGGTACCGGTGCGTGACAGCAACCTGCAAAGAGTGGTTGTCGACAAAAACGAAGAGATATGGCGGATAAGACGAGAGAAAGGCTTTGTGGCGGTGGAAATAAACAGAGAGGTGCATAGGGGGGGTGGGGTTCAACGAGACAGAATTCACTTCGATGGGAGGCTAGGTCATGAGGTGTGTTGGCGACTTGCAGTACGCACAGTAGCTTTTTTGAGGGGCACGCGGCCCTTCGGGGTGCAGGATAGCTAGTAACGAGAAAAACAACCAGAGGGACTCTTTGACAGGTTGTATAGAGAGATACGATACCAAAGTGGCACCAATACTTAAGACACGTAGAGTCCTGGGCAGGAATCGACGTAGTCACGAGGGCCGAGTCGCTTCAGACATAGGATATATTAGCATGCAGGGTGGCAGGAATAGGCTGAAGTGGGAAGAGATAAAAGAACAGCTAAGGGAAGAGAGGCCGATGATATATGTTTTTGTAGAAACACATCTTAGGGGCAAGAAACAACCACCTAACATTCCTGACTATGCATGAGAATATTGTAATAGAACAGAAGGCAGCAGGAAGAGGGGTGGTTTTAGGGCAATTATTCATAAATGTACAGACTGACATAGGGTGCATCAGGAGTGCAAGGAACACTTATGGGTAAAGGAAAAGTGGCAGGCCAAATGAAGCTCCTGGCTTTTGTATACGTGTGGACAGGGACAAAACCCAGAAAGGAAAACCAATAAGGTTACAGTGCATAGAAAATGACATTCGTGAGCTAGGAGAAGAGTGCGAGGGAATTAAATATATTGGAAGATATGAATGCGCACATAGAATATATGGATGAATATACTGACGCAACAGGCAGAGTGCTAATGAATATGGGTGAAAGGCATGATTTATTATTTGCAACAGCATCGAGAAATGCGACGGGCCGATAACATGGGAGCTGGGAAGGCTGCAGTCGATGACAGATTACGCAATAATGTCACATATGATGTATGATCGGCTAAGGGTGATGAACATAGATGAATATGAGTCGAGAAGTTTAGGTAGTGATCACAAACGTATCAAGTCGCGTTTTGGAAGAAAAATGAAATTGGAAAGGTGCATTACAAGCAACTACACGGTAACAATTATTCAGAAAACCAAATAGAAATAGCAACTAAAGAGAATTGGAAAATAATCACCTAGGATACTAAAAGAGAGTGGACGTACACAAACCTAACTCGATTCTTTGAGTTACAGCTTGCTAAGGTACTAGTCAAATCAATCGGGCAAAGAAGACACAAACGCAAGCGCTCGTGTTATGGGGAAGTTAAGAGAGCCATAGTAAGACGTCGGGAAGCCTCCAGGAAACACAGGTACGCTAAACAGAGGGGTGAACCGGAAGATGATGTTAAAAGAAAATGGGATAACGTTTCGAGCTGTAGAAGGAAAGAGTCCGATTTGATCAGTGACAAGATTCGTAGAAAGGCGGCCCAGTGTATGCCAGGAATTAACAAAAAAGACAGAAAGGCAGCTGCAAAGTTTTGGAACTATCTCAATTCTCTGAGCGAAAAGAGCAGCATGAAAAAGAAGTTTATAACTACAGATCAAGGGACCAGACCAAAAGGGGGAGAGGCAACGGAATATATAGAAACATTGATGACAGAAATGTTTAAACACCAAAAAAACGCTGCATGCACCGTACCGGATGAGGATGGACGAATTATATCAGTGGCTCCACTGGGACAACGAGAGTGGAAAAGGGCAGAGAAAAGATTTTCTAATAGCACATCAACAGTACTTATGGCATTACAATCACGCTAATCAATAAACTAGGACCAAACTCCAAGAAAACTTCAAGAGAGGCAGCGAGCAAAGCAATAATGGATGTTGAAGCTTCCAATGGGTGGAAACTAAGCAGGATTAACATGATCTATAACGGAAAGGGGGACAAAGCCGATATAAACAACTACCATCCTATAACATTGACATCAGTAGTTTACAGGCTGGTGTAGCAGGTAGTAAAGACTACAGACATGGGTGGAGATTGAGGGGGTACTGGGAGAACTACAAAATAGGTTCCGTAAACGAAGGAGGTTGGAGGACAATCTGTTTTCATTGATGCAGTGTATTCAAATAGCGGAAAAAGAACAAAGGCCCCAATGGCTGGAATTTCTAGATATCAAGGGAGCTTACAATATTGGGATTCAAGAAGACTTGTGGGGAATGCTGGAAACATTAGATGTGGAAGATGGAATAAGTAATCTTTTGACGGATATCTATAAAACTGACAATGTAGTTATCAAATGGAAAAAACAGGTATCTGAACCTATAGAGATACAACGCGAGCTTCGACTGGGATGTCCCTTGTCACCTTTGTTATTTATGTTGTATCTCCAGGGACTAAATGCTAAATTAGAGAAGAGCCGACTCGACTCCTGCCTCTTTTTTGCCAAGGAAAACACGATGAACGGTCATTACCAGTACAGAAGTACGCAAATGATACAGTATTAATAGCCGACAAAAACGAAGATCTGCAGGGATTGATAAACATCTGTGGTAATGAGGGAGATATGTTAAATTTGAAGTTCAGCAGGGACAAATCACCAATCAGGATATTTAATGTTAACAAAGGCAGTGAGCATAAAACACAGGAAGTCACGCTGAAATAGTGAACAAATGCAAATATTTGGGCGTATGGATAAATAACGAAGCTGAGTATCTAAGGGAGCACGAAAGATTCGTCATGACTAAGCGCATTAGGAATGCAGCTGTGGAAAAGATTTACGATAATTATCGGGGTAGTTCTCTGCTCTTCGAGGTTAGAACGGGAGTATTACGGACTAAAATGTACCGAGCAAAATATGAAGGCACAGACACGGTATGTAGTGCGTGTAGAGAGGAGGAGGAAACGGCTGAACATTTGATAATTTTCTGTAAAGGGCTCAACCCTATAGTCGAAGATAATAGCACCGAACTTTTCAAAGCATTGGGGTTTAGGGACAGGGAAGGCAAAATAGACTCTAAACTGGTAGAAATAACCAGGAGGAGCCTCACTGTTTGGTGGCTACCATTGAGTCACGTGTGAAATTGAATCCTTACACACAGTGATAGTACTTAACTTCAAGGCTAGGTGGCGTGAGCCATCACCCTATCTAAAGGGCACAGCCGGACACATTCATTCATCTATCCTTCCATCCAATATATGATGAAAAGATGTGAGATGGTGGTACTTTGAATGTTCACTAGACGGACGAACATACAGACAGACATACAGACAGACGCACAGAGAAACAGATCAAGCCACAGTTGAACTGACGGACGGATGCACGAACAGACGAATGGTTGCTTCGCCCCACTGTTCATCATTCAGTTTGGCGATATGCTGCGACTCTTTGTTTAACAAATTTTTTGAAGTTTCATTGTCGGTACTTATCTTCTGGCCTCACACTGTAAGTTTATCGGTCTACTCCATGAAAATTTTTCTGCAGTAAAACTCAGGTTCTTTCAATGTTATGATAACCACTCTCCACACTCGGAACCAGAGATGCACCACCGGAGGAGGTATAGCATAGTGGGAGGAAGTAACGTACTGCCACTATGTAAGTAGCGGAGATTAACTTGTTGGTCGCTTGACGGTAAGAAAAACTGTAGAAGATTGAATAAAGTTAAGGAAAAACTTGTGTTTACATACTCTATGAAATATTAAATATAGTTACGTACATACCATTTACAAACAAAAGAAAACTCTTCGGAAAGGAACACCCGGAAAGGTCACCCTACAGACGGAAAGGGTGACCTTCGGAAGGGTCGCCCTACAGATGGTTCGTCTGTAGGGCGACCCCTATACCGGATTCAGCATGGCCAACGGCGCCAAACACTTTTTATTTTGTTCAGAATGCTTGGCGTAACACCTGGGCCGCTTCCTATTCCCTCGATTCCCCGCCTTTACACAACTGTCAGTGAATCGTCACCTGCTTGTCTTAGGATAGGACAGTGCAATTCTCGAATCAAAAACCTACCACGAGGATTCTTATTTCGTGCACGTGTGAAGGCTAATCCCCTTCGCCCTAAATAACGTAACAACAACTTGTAAATATAATGATACTAAACCAAGGTTGTAGGAGCGAGGGCCAGCTCAGCGATCGCACATCTATCTAAACACAAAGCTACGCGTTCTGGGATTTCCGGCCATAAGAAAGACACCCCAGGTAACACGTCCACTCACTGCGGACGGGACAGTAATGCGCATGGCCCCTGAGGGTTGTAAGTGGAAACGCTTGTTCCCTGCACGTGGTCCCACTTACGCACTCGTTCGAAAGGATGAGCGTTGAAATAGCTGAAGGCATGCCAGCGCGACAGCTTTCATCAAAGGTGCCAGCCGGGCGCTGATTTGCCGTGACGTAGACCATGCTTTCACGTGTCGCAATTCCTCCCGCTTTCGAGAGCTACCTGAAGCACGCCGAATAGTGACGCTGAGTCGCCGGCGATCCCACGTGCCACAGCGCACGCCACCATGTCTTGGCGGCGACTTCTGGGCGCGCGAATAGCCACCGGTTGGGCCATAAGGCAAATCGATGCGAGGGGCTATACCGCCGCGCTGGGTCCCGCAAGAGGCCCATTCATGCGCAGGCCGAAAGTGCAGTGAGGCAATCAGAAGGCCGTCACAGTGACGTTTACAATCCTACCCCTTCGTCGCCCACATGAGGGTTCGTTCCTTTGTGCTGAAATAACAGGAAGCACAAGCGTTTGGTAGTCTCTGGCGTCACAGCGCTTCGCAGGGTGCCGTGCAGCCACCGCAGTGTCCATGCTATCAGGGCTGATGCGAGCGTACACTTCGACTGAGTGCCATCAAAGCATGGCTGCATGATTGAGCGAATAAAAAGCAACGGCTGACATGCCTCCCCAAGCTTACCGCAATAAATAAATAAAAGGAGGCCAAAACTTACGTGCACATTGTTCTGAAAGTGGTCTTACTGCTTTTTTTAATCCAGTACATTCAGTGATTGAGGCTATGATATCAGCGACCATTTGCTCTGCCTTGTTTTTTAACGTGCTTCTTACTCCTTTATTTCAAACAGATTGTCAACACCCACTGCATTACCACACCTACAGACCAACGCTTACAGTATACTTATCAAGTTCTTGAAACTCGGTTCTCCTGCCGGAATCGTCTAGGAACGCAGTTGATGTCATTAAATATGGCTTGCCAGCAAAAACAGAATGGTCGTAATAAGCTGTTAACAACGCTTCATTGGAGTGGTAAATAGAGAAAAATTTCTTCTACACAACGTATGATACTGAAAAATGGCAAAAAACTGCACGTCAAAAATCAGCTTCACTTTCACACGTTCATATTCATCAGCCGATCTAAGTACAGTTTACGGGGCATGGCGTGTTTCCTGCTCTCCAAAGATTATACGAAAAATGCAAGCACATCTACAGTGGCATGCCGCGGTAGGTCGCCCTCTCATCTCTTATGTGTGATCGATCAGTCAAAGAATAATAGATGGCCACGTTCGGCGAAATAGAGGAAAGTAACAGTTTTTTCCAATCATCACACAACTTTTCAAAGACGTTGATGAATGTACGAACCCAAGTTTCTCCTTATACGCAATGGTGTTTTTTCTCTTTTCTTTGTTTGATTGATTAAGTTTGCGTCGAGAGTGTAGTGCACCTTGGGAATATTAAAATTGACTTACTCTTCTATGAGCCCCCCCCCCCCCCCACCATTTCTTCGAGAAACAGAAATACAAGATATTATTATCGACCAAATTTGCTCACGTGCACTAATATTAAAGCAAGATTACTATGTACAACGAAAATGGTATAGCAGACCGAGAGCGTCTACAGCCAACTGTCACAATACTTATCCAGGTAGTGTCCTTCGTTTCCCAGAAAGCATTGACAACGAACGAAAGCTCTCACTGATTTATAGAGAATAGGGGCCAAGGTTTCTCGTCTACAACCAAGAGCACAAAGACCTCCTTTTGTCCCTTTGTAGCTGGATATAAGAAAGCATGCGTCTTGATCAATCAAAGAAAACGGTGAAGCACTGAAATCAAGCTTTTTTCCGCAATTGATGCCATGGTTACAAAGGAAAGATGTAATTAAACTGCAAGTTTAGCGGCCTTAAATCACAATGGGCATGAGTGATTGGTTTTCGATGGAAAGGATACGAAGTGCCGTTTTCCTAAGCTTTGCTGGGCGGATTGCTACTCAGTTTTTTATCAAAATAAAAAAAGAGAGAGCAAGGAAATGAAGCAAGAAATGAAGCAAGAAATGAAGGATGAAAGGAGAACATTTCTGATGTGTTCTTAGAATTATTTAAAAAGAAATAACAGCTCATAAAGCATCGTAAAAAAGACAAAAATAAAGCAGTGTTCACTTTTGTAAGTGTGCATTGGCAGAACAATTGTTTCCCACAGCAACAGAAAAATAAAGAACATTCGCAATGCGTTGTGCCACAATGTTCAAGAAAATTCTTCCTGTTGGTTTCTAATAAACTGCTCTTCTTTTCATAAAAACTATTGGCTTTCTAATCCATTGCGTCTTTCAGTGCTTCTCAGCATGCAGCCGAATGCCTTCGTGTATTATGCACAATGTTGCGCACCACTCCAGGTCGCTGATGGCTTGTTTTTATGGATATATCGTAGAGAACTGCATAAGGTGCCAAAGTGCGAATTTCCTCCGTAATGCGCGTCGTTGTTTCAGCGAGGGCGACTGTATACGGATGTGGGTGTCGTTCATAGTAGAGATCATTAACCAATCTCGAGCACAGGTTAGAGTGCGTGAAGGAATTAAAAGAGGCACAGCTTGCAGATGCATTCACGTGAAATTGGGAATGCCGCTTGAAAGAAAGGCAGTGCTTGCAACAATTGCATGTAAATGGCAGCAGCACTTACGCATGCGTTAATTAAAAAAAAGCTGAATCCATTTTCTTCAGCACAACAGTTTTTTTGTGATTTTTCTTATCAGATTATCTTCTTTCTCCTATGAGGTGTTTCAATGAGTAAAAAAGGGCTTGTAGTAAAAAAATGCTTGTTAGGCATACCACGCACTAACGACCGTATTCGTTTTTCCTGAACCTAGGCTTTTTCATGTTGGTAATATAGCTGATATTCATGTAGTGTACGCTACTGATTAGAACGACACGTGTGTGTACAAGACAGATCCTGCATAGTTGGGCACGCACGCACTCGTCTGATGGGGCGCTATGCAGGTTCAACCGAGTTAAGCGAAACTCAAGATCTTCCCGAGCTCTTGCGACACCCCCTTAAAAACGAGCCAGCAGTACGAAATTGGTTACGATGCAATCAGTCGTTGCGTCAAGGATGGCGGACTAAGTTGGGAGGTGTTTTCAAAGCAGAGGCATCTTCTTTCAATTTTTTGTCGTTCCACTGAGTGCAGAAATGCACCCTGTAATGACTGGAGACTTACCACAACCTTTTTGGTCACGTGGCTGCCTTCTGAACTTCCTGAAAAGTCATTTGAGCGTTGTTTGTTAAGAAAAAATACTGTAGGGGTACCGCTGCTTTTTCTATACCAATTTAGGTCTACATATTAAGTAAAGAGGCTTGTGTAAGGTATTTGAAGCTTAGTAGTAATGGTGAAATTTCACTGGCACATACACCCCCGACAATTTTGTCAGTGTGTTATGTTTACATTTTTTCTACTGCAATACTGCACTTGGTATGAATATCTGAGTAATAAATACTTTATCCACAAAATATGCATTTAAGGAAAAGATAATTTAGACCTCTCAGTCTGGTAAGTTTTGCGAGAAAAATTTACAAATTTTGCAAAACTGTCTTTTTTGTTCACATTGATACGCAATTTTTACCATGTGGTTTTCTTATTTTAAATCACATCTATACGTAAATCAAAAGCAAATAAGCAGTTCTCCTATTATGGCGAATATTAGTATACCATTATTTTGTTTTCAAAAAGAAAATTCTTTTTGAAGTTTCTCATTGGCGGTTATTTTTCCATTTGGTCAGACGACAGTTGCCGCCTTGAAGGTATCTATTGCCATCAAAAAAATGTTGAAAACGTTTGAAAATAAATATTGTAACTATTAAGATTTCCCGTGAAAAGAACTGCTTATTAGCTTTTGATTAAGTATAAAAATTATTTTTAAATGGACCACCACATGCTGAAAACTGCTTCTCAATATGGACAAAAATGATGATTTTGCGAAATTTGTGAAACTTTCTTGTGAAGTTTGGCTGTTTCAGAGGTCTATGAGTACTTTTCCCTAATATGTATCATCTCTGTAGTAAGTATTCACTACTCAGATATTTATACAAAGTGCAGTAGTGGAAGAGAAAAATACAAACATAACACATTTATTCTACATTCTTGGAGACTTATGTGCCAGAAATATTTCACTAATATTACTCAGCTTCAAACACCTTACACAAGAGCCTTTATTTAACATGTAAGTGAAATTTGATATAAACAAGCAGCGGTATTTTTAAATTAAAACATTCCACAAACAACACCTAAATGATATTCCGGAAAGTTCAGAAATCAGCCACGTGACCATAATGTTTTTCTCTTGGAAATATTCTACCGTTTCACTCTTTTTATTTAGGTTAATCATAAAAATTTGTACAAATAAATTGGAGATAGTCACAAAAATGGCGGGGATGCCTGGCATGAAGTGACCCAATATCAACGCATAAATCTATCGGCTATAGTTTATGACAATTCGAAGTTGCAGCGCTTGGTGACATATAACATGCATAATAGATAGCGGTAACGACTTATACTAATCCCGCAAGACATGCTGAATGCACAAGAAGACACTTTCTTTATGGGTTCTGAAGTGTGCAACATCCGAACACATCACGGATATTCTACTACATACTTTCACCGAGTACCAACGTGCTATTATTTTTTCAAAAATGCTTGAATGGGCTAAATGGTTCGCTGCCTAGGTCTGTATCCACTTATCACCTATACACTGCTGAAGGTTTAGAGAAGAAGAAATGTTCAAAGGCAGCCACGTACGAGTGCTTTGATGTTCGAGGAAACTGCTGGCTTCTTGCCCCTCTTTACCACCTTTTCACTCTCACTTCTCTTTCCAACCTTCTGAAAACACTACTAGCAATACGCTCTGTTTTCATCCCTTTCTCCCCTCACTCACACATAAACCCTCCTTGGCCTCACTTTCATCTTTCACTCTCCTGTTATATATGCATGGCTGCGGTTGACTGTGAGCTGCTTCGTGTATGCTTTGTTTCCTCCCCTTACTGTACCATACTATACGTGCTTGTGCCGTGGTTTGTCACCTCAGCTCCGCCTTTTCTTGCCACTTTCCCCTCTTCAGTCTCTTCCACTAATTCTGCCTAATTGACCATGGCATCCATTTTCCATACCTTCAATAAACTATATGCAATGCCTCTCTCTCTTTCTTTTTACCCTGTCCATTTTATTTTCTTTCTTCTGACCATCGCACCTCTTCTCACCACTATACAACGCTCTCCTGTGCTGGGAGCTGCTTGGCACATGCGCGTTTCTGCGGCGCATACCCCCGCCAGTTCGCGCGGTTGATCCTGCGATTTCGCTGAGTTTAAGCTCCTCCACAGTTTAAAGTGCCTAGGTAATTGCACCGACGCAGTAATGTTTTGCGCTGTACCTAAAAGACGCTGATGAGTAAGGAAGCGATTGATGTACCAGCATTCACTTTCCGACTTTTTAAAGCAGTGATTTTGAAGCCCATCGCAAGGTATCTGATTCGTGCTGACACGAAACTGTAATTTTGCGTTTTACTTCACTAGCGTAGGTCGGGATGACTTAACAATTCCCCTAGCAACTGAAAAGGAGATATTTTCTTATTTCGATTGTTTTCAAATTAGTTCACAGTGAGTACCTTACAGCTAAAAAAAGGTATTAGTGTCAGCTAGGCTTTTCCTCTTCTCATTGTTTCTTTTATTCATTTAGAGAAGTTTACGTGCAACACAAAACTCAACTGCGTCACAAAACACTGCGCCAATAAGGTGCAGCTGACTTTTCAAAACATCTTTGCCATAAATAAATAATAGATTACTCGATTCAAATACGCTTCCCTTGAAGATTTTTCCAGTCAGCATTTTTGCCGTATATTTCACATTACCTCTTGCTGTTCACATCAGCAATCACGTGTTTTAAATCACCACTAAAGAATTGGGGACCAGTACCTCACGTTAGTAGAGACTTTAATGTCTTATTTATTCCTGTATTTAGGTCACCGAGCCGTTTACGGAGCAATTAGTTAACAATATCAGAACATATGCTTGTGAACAATTTTTATGTGCCTGCCCAAAATACTAGTAAGCACTACAAGCCATATATTGGCTGCGCTGATGAAATCACACGGAAAAGTTTTACCATAACTTTATTCCTAACTGTGAAATTACGAGCGACAATATTGAAGTTAAGGACACGGAGCTGCATGTCCAGCTTTAACTGCGATAAGGTCCACGCTCTCCTTGAAAAACATCTGTGAACAACTTGTATATTTATGTATTTTTTGTTAATTCTCATTTCAGCGCAATTTTTCTACTAGTGCGCTAATTTAAGTCAATGTCCTCTCTTTTGAATCGAACTCACCGATGACATAGTTGTGCGAACCCCGACAAGACCATGTCAATCCTCTTGTGTCTTCCTGTTTTTTGCTGCATGACATCCCTCTAAAATAAATAAGCAAATAGCTAGATAAATAAATGTGTCTTACATAGCCCGGGCATCCGCTCTACCACTTCATGTAAGGCAACTTTGTTTTATGGTTTATCATCTTACACCATTTTAACTTTATAACCTTGCATACCACAAGCTTCCTTCAAAGTATTAAACTTTCCATGGAGTCCCACTGCTCTTACTGCCACTTTTCAAGCTTTATTTGTTACAAACCTTCCATAACTCCACCTTCCCCTCTAATATCAAGTACAATACCATCAGTGGCACTTAGCTTTTTAAGTCTAACCTCCCTATTTTGTCTTTGAAAAATACGCAAATGATAACGTGCTGTTGTAAGGAACCCTTACCACATTCTCGAATGCCCAAATTCTCCTTTCTTTTCAAGAATATATTGCTTCGGACTCTGAACGTTGTTTTGTTTGTTGCTTGCTTAATTTATTATGCATGGGTACTACTTCTGATGAAGCTGTAATTCTGGAAACTGCAATTCACGGATGATCATCACCAAATTAGTGCAGTAAAAAAAAAGGAGTTCACATAATCAAAACGGACCACGATAGCTGCAGGGTCCAGCTTTTTCTGCGCAAAGAACATTGATGAACGAAAATTTTTGTACGTCCAAAATATGAAGTTAGCCTCAACCAGTCACTCGCCTCTGAAAGAGCTATTTATTCTTCTAAAATACAAGAAGGCCTCTGTCTTGAAGTGATGAAAGGAAAGATGGGTTTTTGTGCCATATAAGAACACGTGAAAGTGATGGGAAACATTTAGGATGCAACACTTGTTTTCAGACAAGGTGCACTTCTATTTTGCAGATGAGGCTGTGATAGGTACTGACGTTTGCACTCCATCAGGTAAGATTGATCACGCGTATTCACAATAGAGGCGAGTAGGAGTTTCACTACGAGATAACACAAAACCAGGAATTTTTTTTGGGTTTTATGAAGGCTCCTTGCCAAATGTGTTATAGCGGAGACACTGTTTACGACCACCCAGATATAAACAGACTCAGGAGCTCATATGACGTTGTGTAGGAGCGGCTAGCCATAAAACTGACCGCAACACTCATTCTCGATGCTACCCACAGAAAAGACATTTCAGAAGGAGCGCTGTATGAGACTCGTAAACGTTAACCTTGAATGTTTTTACTAGCTGGCATACCGTTTTCTGTGTTTACTGATCCCATTGCGGGAACTACGCCAATTAATCGACACACAATTAATAAGTCTTGCAGAGTCATCTCTTTGTCTTATTTTGTAGCTCGGCGCAAAAGCAAATGCATGCTCTTTTATTAAGTTTATCACTAACGTTTTCCCCTTTGCAGTTGCACCCCATTAGGATACATCGGTGTATAAACAACACAATCATTGTAAAATATGGCTATAATAAATTCATCTTTGTGAACTCTAATTTTTTTTGGAAGACCTCTACTCTCATGTTAGAAATATTCTGAACAAGAAATACGACAATCCACTTCCTACCCGGCATTTATTTGACCAAATGCTTGCATTGGGAGCGGAGCTTCCTAAACGGCATCTTCGTAAGCGCCCAACCCCACTGGCTGGCCGAACTCGCTAAAACAGCAATTTAATATTCCCAAGAATTTTGTCTTGAATCTCCTGCAGCGTAAATATAATTAGCGCATTCAGGCGGTCTTCATACTATGTCGCTATAACAAATAGCGTAGTGCTGGTGGACTAAGAATTGCCGAGTAATCGCTCGATAATAGGTGCTCAAATATAGGCGCCCAGTCAAATAAATATAAAAGAATGAAAAGAATCATTCAATTATTTATTTGATCAATCAATTGAAATATTGTTTATTTTGAAATGGGGTGTTGAACAAGCAGAAGTTTACTCGGAGATGGAGAGGTTTATTTAGTGGAAGGACTAACTCAATGCAAACCTGCGATCACAGCGCGTCTTTTTCTCCTTTCTACACTTGAGTTCCGTGTCCACTGCCCTCGTTACAAACACTCCCTGGTGACGAGGGAGCCATCCTGGTGACCTAAGGACAGGTGTACACAGAAGAGTCATGGTACGGCTTCAGCCGAGACACGTGTACGATTTCTTGTCCCCGACGACGCTTGTCTGGAGATGCGTCCAGTGGCTTGACGAGCTAGTTGACAGAGGTTGTTTGGCGTACAGCTCGACAGGGACTATAGTACCTGAACTAAAGCTTGTGGGAGAGTCCAGAAGGAATAGAAGTAATCCATAGCCACACCAGCGAGTTAAGAGCAAAGATCACAGACGTAGTGGACGCGTCATGGCGATGTTTTTGGCGCATCTGTTCATGTGCCTTGAACGTACGAGCAAGCTTCCAACATTCTTCAGCATGTGCTCCTGCTCATGAAACGTTTGTCAACTCTGAAGGATCCGATCGATAAGGAAGAATACTATCCATTGTTGATGATGGCTCGCGTCCTTAAAGCAGAAAGATAGGCGAAAATTCATTGGTGCTTTGCGTTACAGTGTTGTAGGCATATGTCACAAAAGTAAGTATGCTATCCTCAATTTAACGGTTGGATGAAGCGTACACAGCCATCATATCAGCATACTGTTATGGAAGAGAATCTCAATTTACATGCATGCAGCAATATCACCAAGTAAACGATTAAAACGCTCTGTCATCCAATTAGTTTGTGGGTGATAGGCTGTGGTAGTGCGGTGTATGATGCGACACTCGCTCAACAGCGCTTTGATGGCATCAGAGAGAAAAACACGGCCGTGGTCGCTTAGTAACTCCCGAGGTGCTCATATGCCTTAAAACCAGGTTTCGTACTATAAAACATGCAACGTATTTGCGGTAGCAGATGGTAAATAATGCAGCTGTTGCGACGTACCGCGTTAGGTGATCGATAGCGACAATGACCCAGCGGTTGCTAATCGGAATATAAAGAAGCGGACCGTGAAGGTCGATTTCTTGGCCACGACAACAGCTGCAAGGGACCTGTGGTATGTTAAGTGCGCATCTTGCGTCATTTGTACGTATGGCAAGACATTGCGTAACGGCGAACGAAACGGTATATACCACGCCAGTATTACCACAGCTGCAAGTGAGTGTATGTTTTTAACACACCAGCATGGCCAAATTGCGTATCATCGTGAAATGTGGCGCAGATGTTAGAGTGCCAATGTCGGAAAATGACGAACAAATACTTACGGCACATTAAGGTGTAGTTTCGGCAGTAAAGCAGGTCATCCTCAATAGCAAAATGTTGTGCGTAACGTCGAAACGTCCTGGAAACTCGAGCGGGTGTCCGGATTGAGAGAAAGTCTAAAACAATAGAAATCCAGGCGTATTTGCGTTGCTAAAAAGGCATGTCTGAAAGGCTGACTGCCAAGGCAGCACTGGTGGAGATAGGCGAGCAGAGAGGCTCTGAGGCCACCGGCGAGCGTGACGGGTCATCGGCGTCGGAATTCTTCCGGCCAGAACGGTAGGTAACCCGGATATATATTTCCTGTAACCGCAATGCCCAACAAGCCAGTCGACCATTAGGATCTTCTAGTAAAGATAACCAGCAAAGCGCATGGTGGTCTGCCACAATATTGAACGGACGTCCATATATATAAGGCCGAAATTTTTCGATTATTCAAAGAATGGCAATGCACTACTTTTCAGTGACACTGTAATTCTTCTCGGCTTTATTGAGGGTGCTGCTTGCATAGGCAACGATGTACTCACCAAAGCCAACCCTGCGTTGGGCCAGTACGGCCCCTAGCCCGACACCACTAGCGTCCGTAAGAAGCTCCGTTGGAGCAGACGGATCAAAATGTTGAAGTATGGGAGGTGTAGTGACCAGCCGTCAGAGTTCCTGAAATGCATCATCATACGCTTGTGACCACGCTGACAAATCAGAACTTCCGACAAGAAGATTGGTCCAAGAGGCGATAAAGCAGGCGAAATTGTGGACGTAGAGCCAGAAGTACGCACATAAGCCGATGAAGCTTCGGAGCCCTTTGATGGTGGTTGGTTTTGGAATCGCCGGGACGAAGTTGTGTAGAGTCCGGAAAAATACCATCCTTAAAAATCACATGGCCAAGGATTACAAGCTTGCGAGCACCAAAGTGGCATTTCTTCAAGTGAAGTTGAAGACCCGCTGTAGAAAGGCTCGTAAGAACTTGCTCGAGGCGGCTGAGGTGGGTCGCAAAGTCGCTTCAAAATTTCACGGTATATCGTCCAGATACCAGAGGCACGTTATTCATTTCAGACCTCGAAGAATGGTATTCACCATCCTTTCGAAAGTGTCAGGCGCATTTCAGAGGCCAAAGGGCATAACGGTGAATTCAAATAGTTTATCCGGTGTTACAAATGCTGTCTTCGGGCGGTAACTTTCTGCCATGGGCACCTGCCAGTAGCCGGAGAGTAAATCTAACAAAGAAAAGAACTATGCTCCTTGTAGGCAGTCCAAAGCATCATCAATGTGTGGCAGAAAGTATACGTTTTTGCGCGTCATCTTGTTCGGTCGGTGGTAGTCAACGTAGAACCAGATGAATCCGTCTTTTCCTTTGACGAGAACAACCGGTGAAGCCCAAGGACTGTTGGAGGACTCGATGATGCCCCGTTTTAATAAGCCGTCCACTTGTTCGAAGATGACGCAGCATTGAATAGATGACACACGTTAAGGACACTGTCTTAGCGAGGCTCCTTGACCGGTGTCATTATCGATGAACGACCACAGAGGTTCTAGCTAAGCCTGGATGGTCACAAAACAATGAAGAGGGATGACAGAGTATGAGATTTTTGATCCCTTGGCGCTGAGTTGCTGTGAGCTCAGAGTCGATGACATCTGAGAAGACGCCCAGAACATCATTGCGCACTTTGGTAGGGGGGACAGCACAAATTGGGGCCGAAACTTAGAATTGGTTATAGTAGCTAGAAGAACGCACTCGTAAGGTTCTTGACTTCCCAGGCATTTTCCACGTTGTACAGATGACGGGCTATCTGAAGGTTTGCTCACATAAATGGCACCGTGACCGTTGCGAAAAATTATGATGGCAAATGGAAGCAAGAAATTTCGACGGCACGCAGATGGTACCGATGGCATAAACAACGCAGGCGATTTCGGAGGGGAGGCACACGAAACCGAGACAACAACCGCTCAAAAAGACGCAATGTCAACGCCAGAAGCAGCAAACACTCTACACGAAGCGCCATCGTCGGGGTCATAACACGGCACAGATAACGCAATTGCGGATCGAGAACAGTCGACCAAACCAGATTTTGATGAAATGAAGTCCCACTGAAGGATAACGTCATGCGGAGAACGGAATCAAACTATACCGTTGCTATGACGTATATCACACCTTGATTGACAACTCGCGCAGTGAACAAAGCTGAAGGCTGAAAATGGTAGGACGTAGCCGTCTGCAAAGAGAGGTCGGTTAGTTGAGTGGCCATTTTCTTCAAGTTTAGGCGCATTTCCTCGCTAATTACAGATACGGCAGCTCCCGTATCAACAATTCAGTGCACCTTAATGCCATCAATATAGAGTTCAATTTCGCTTGGGGGAGAGCAGTTAGGTCTTAAAATTTTCGCTGCCAACGTAGTTTTGCTTCCGGAACTACGCCCGTCAGTTTTCCTCTAGCGGTGGGTTGTTGTAACGTTACATTGGAGAAATCGATAGGTGACGAGAAGAAGGCAAACGGCTCGCGCTGCACGGTTGGCGCCCGGGGACGTACGTCTGGAGGTGAATCGGCAGGAACGGAATATCGTGGCTGAGTGGGCATGTAGTGTGAGGCCCCTGCAATGTCAAAAGAGGGGAAGCTTTGACAGTGGCAGTGACGAGCTATGAGACCCGGGATGCCATATGAAAAACATTTTGGCCGATTATTCAGAGTGCGCCGTTGGCTGACGGTAGAGGCACTGTTCGCTGAATAAGGTACGGTAAACGGCCGTGCAGCGGGCGGCGTCATATAAACGTTCCGACTAGTTTCGTATACAGACAGAGATCAGACGGTCAATTGCAAACATCATGGACCGAGAGTGGGACTGGGAAGTTTGTTATAGCGCGTACTTTCGCCGGATCTGGTCGTACGCCGACAGCATCGACAAGGTCCCCCAAAATGGTAATCTGACGAAGACCCAAGTGGCACTTGGAGGAATCGAGCTGCAGGCCGGTCCGACGAAATATGGATAGAATGGTCGAAAGGCATTCAAGGTGGGTTGCGAAAGTAGGTGATAAAATGATCACGTCGTCTAGGTAACACAAACATGTCGACCATTTACCTCCTTGTAGGGGCGTGCCCATCATTCTCTCGAAGGTCGCTGCAGCGTTGCAGACACCAAAAGGCATCACCTAGAATCGGTAAAGAACGTCAGGGGTAACGAAGCAGACTTTTCTTGGCCCATGCCTTCTACAGCAATTTGCCAGTAGCCAGATCAGAGGAAGAGAGACAAAAAGAAGATGGCGTCGTGGAGGTTATCGAAGGCATCGTCAATGCGTGGTAGGTAGTACACGTATTTTTTGGTAATTTTGTTGGGGTGGCGATATTCAGTGCAGGCACAACATGATCCGTCTTCCTTCTTCACTAATACCACGGGAGATGCCCAAGGGCTCGATGATGGTTCGATTGCGTTTTTCGTAAGCATTTTGGTCACTTTTTTATCACTTCTCGCTCGGACGCTCACACGCGGTAGGGCCGACGGTGAATTGATGCAGAGTCACGAGTGTTCAGTCGGTGCGTGGCAATTTTGTCTCGCTCGATGGATGATCGTAGGTGTCGGAAATTTCGAAGTATGAGGTCAAAACCTCGCAGAGCGCGTCGGCTTGAGGAGGCAAAAGTTCCGATCTATTCATGTTTCGACAAATAGAATCATCTGAGCTGGGTGAGCGTGACAAGGCGCTGTATGCGCTGTATGCGCTGTATGCCAACGACATTACCATAAGGGCGTCACACGGCTCGGCAGGAG
Source organism: Rhipicephalus microplus (assembly GCF_043290135.1). Lineage (NCBI taxonomy): Eukaryota > Metazoa > Arthropoda > Arachnida > Ixodida > Ixodidae > Rhipicephalus > Rhipicephalus microplus. Next base: position 110,588,914 of record NC_134704.1, read on the forward strand.
ACATAAAGTCAAGCCTTCAGCAAGCGGCGGACATCGTGGATGACTATGCCCGTCGCTGCGGCCTTCAGTGCTCCCCGTCCAAATCGAAATTCGTGCACATACGCCCATCACCAAAATGCACCCCAAAAATCGACCTCTCCCTTCATAGCAGACCCATACCCGAACGCGATGAGATTAGAGTACTAGGGCTTTTTATACACAAAAATCGCAGAGCACACACAACATTGGCCTAAATGCGTAAGGTGGGGGACCAGATGGGCCGGATGGTCCGCCGGGTTCCCAAGAAGCACGGGGGGTTACGATGCAAAGATGCCTTATAGCTGGCGCATGCATTCGTAACCAGCCGAGTCCTGTACTCGGCTCCATACCTCCACCTACGCGAATCCGACGAGAATGCACTCGAAGTCATTCTCCGCGAAATCTACAAGCGTGCCCTCGACCTTCCTGTTAGCACCTCTAGCCCCGCCACGGTGGTCTAGAGGCTAAGGTACTTGGCTGCTGACCCGCAGGTCGCGGGATCAAATCCCGGCTGTGGCGGCTGCATTTCCGATGGAGGCGGAACTGTTGTAGGCCCGTGTACTCAGATTAGGGTGCACGTTAAAGAACCCCAAGTGGTCGAAATTTCCGGAGCCTTCCACTACGGCGTCTCTCATAATCAAATAGTGGTTTCGGGACGTCAAACCCCACAAAATCAATCAAATCTGTTAGCACCTCTAACCAGCGCCTTTTGGGCTTGAAAATGGTGAACACCTTCAAGGAGCTGAGAGAGGCGCACTTGACAATTCAATATACTAGACTCTCTAAAACACCGTCGGGTCGCCGCCTCCTTGCCCGGCTACACATCAATCATTCAATACACACGGAAGAGCGCGTACAGATTCCAGAAGTTTGGCGATACTCCTTGCACGTGCGCCCTCTTCCAGCTAACCTGACCCGAGAAGACTGCAGTGGCCGACGCCTCGCGCGGGCGGAAGCCTTGGCTCGACACTGCGGCCACGAATTCGGAGTATTTTACGTGGACGCCTCCGGCCCGCACCACTGTGGTTGGTACACGGCTGCGGTCGTCCACCAAAACACCATTGTAAACGAACTCATATTCCGTGCACATAACATTACGCACGCGGAGGAGATCGCCATCGCCCTAGCCGCCACAGATCAGGACTCGAGGGTCATCATCACGGACTTAAGTGGTGCCTGTCGCAATATTGAAGAAAAATAAATTCTGTACCGTGCTTATAAAATTTTGCAGAACAGCAGCTACCTAGGTGCCCCTGCGCACCGAACGATCATATGGGCCCCGGCTCACACGGGCCTCGATGGTAATGAGACGGCCGATGCCACCGCCCGCGCGCTCACTCTCCTAAAACCGCAATTCTGAATTTTGCACAAGGCCGAGTCCATGAGACCGTTTTCGGCATACTCAGCTCACCCCCAAACATCGGGCGGAGCTGATCTGAGTGCCTGCTGCCTCTGGAAATTCCCGAAACGAAGCCGCCAATGACCACGCCCGAGGTCTTTTCATGCGGGCGGCGGCGGACTTGGTGGAGTCGGGCTCTTCCAGGGAGCGCATGCATTTCTTCAGCGAGATGACTGAAGTATGCCGCGCGGAACGACAGCTATACTCTCTACCCCACCAATACCTGCACAATTTTCATCAGATATTATGGCGTCCCCTCCAGACTCGCACACTTACCTATCCCCATTTTCTTTACCGCATCTGCCCAGGAACATACTCCCCATCTTCTGCTCAATGCAATCACCCCCACACTTCCCTTACCCACATCTTTCTCGATTGCCCGGCGTACCCTCCCCCGCAGAGCCCGCATCCACTGACCACTATTTTTAGGCACTGCGCCATGCTCCCGACCGGGCTGCAGAAATTAGGTGCCTTTCTCCACTTCTAAACACTACCCGCACCACCAGCCAATTACCACAGGGGAGGAATGGGAGACCCTGCTGCGCTCGACGGACCCACGGCCAAGTAGAAGACCGCCACTGACCGGGCCGCCTACGTCATGCAACTAGATGAACTCATGAACGCATAACACAGTAGGGGTCGTGCTGCGACCCTGGAACGTACGTGCCTGAATACCTTGATCAAAAAAGCTTTTACCACCCCCTGCTTCGAGTGCGTTGCCGTGCGCGTCAGGGACATCGTCATCATCGCGCTGTACCTTGTTACCAACCTCCTGAAGGAACAGGGTTCAGCGCTGGCTGGAGGAGACACTGACTGATTGTGACAACTCCCGTCGTGGTGGTCTAATGGTAACATACTCGGCTGCTGACCGGCAGGTTGCAGGATTCTATCCCGGCTGCAGTGGCTGTGGTTTCGATGGAGGCAAAAAAGCTTTAGGCCCGTGTGCTCCGATTTGGGGGCACGTTAAAAGCACCGGGTGGTCGAAATTTCCGGAGTCGTCCACTTCGGTGTCTCTCATATTCATATGGTGGTTTCGGAACATTAAAATCCACGCATCAACTGATTGTGGCAAGGTATGTCGACGCGTGCCTGTCATATTCGCGGGAGTCTTCAACGTTGACATCAGCGGGGAAGTAAGAGAATGGCTCGTCGATAACATGCGTAACATGCACTCGCTGATGAGCATGTCAGCGGAACTGAAACTACCCACCGCGATAAGAGGAACGTGCATAGATCTGGTGTTTACTAACTTGGACGTCGTATGTCTGCAGGAACCTCTCAGTTCCGCAATCGCAAGGCTGTTGTTGTCAAGACTTTGAAACGCATACCAGCTTGAGTGCAGCGTCCGTGTTTATTCTAAAGAAACGTCAAGACCTACGCTAGCCATTGTTTTAAACAAATCCTGCAGTGCTCACCACACCACACGCGTTAGTACCGTTCAACCCGTGACTGCAACTGTGCGCAACGCTGCTGCTTTGCGTCCAATCAGGGTTCCCTTCGGGGAGATGGTCAGAAGATCCAAGTTCTTTTGAGGGCGAAGCTCTCTATGCCGTGTGTTGTGCGCCCGTAATGTTTGTAGTAGTCGTCGTAGTAGTAAGTAGCCACCTCCACGGCTGGACTAGAGGAGCGGCACGTGTGCACCCAGTTTAGGGGCGAAGCTCCTTAAGCGGCACCCATTCATCCCACGTAGTTGTAGTCATAGTCGTAGTGTGTAATCAGTATTACATTTTGACCTGCAAGGTGGTGCTGGTGGGAGATTTCTCCTGTGCTTTGTTGAACAATAAAAAGTTCGCGGCGTGCGCGTTAACTAAAAGCCGAATGCTCCAGTCTCTCATTCCCCATTAGCAGCCAATGGCATGTTCATTGAGCACTATCTGGCAAGAAAGGGTTGCTACGTTACACTCGCTGGGTGTAACCTCTTTATTTTCAGAAATGTTTAGTGATCGTACAGCCGCAGTGCAATGAATACAATAAACTAGTATGTACCAGGAATGAACTCGAGGTGGCTAAAGGTGGGAAGTATATACGAAGTGCGAGCCGTAAGAAAGTAAAAGCGGAATTTTCCTGTCTCTCATTTCCCATTAACAGCCATTGGCATTTACATTGAGCATTATCTCACAGGAAAAGGTTGCTACGTTATACTCGCTGGGCGTAACCACCTTGGTTTTAGAAAGGTTTAGCGAGCGTTGGACCGCAGTGCCATGAATACGGTGCTAGTATATACCATGAACTCGAGGTGGGTAAAGGTGGGAAGTAGACCCGAAGCTCAAGCCGTAAGAAAGTGTGCGTGTGCCACCTCCCATTTAGTTCTTGGAATGTCCACTGAATGGCAGTGCTTCTATAAGGGGAATATATGATAAAAAGATGCGAGGTGGTGGTACTTGGAGAGTTGAATAGATGGACGAACGGACACACAGACAGATGCATGCATGGACGCCTGAACGGACGCAAGGGCGGATGCATGGACGAACGCAGGGATAGACGCACGCACAGACACACTGAAGGACGCATGGACGGACGGAAGCAAGAACGAATGGACGGACAAATGCTTCGCCCCACTCTTCATCATTCACTCCGTGGATATGCTGCCATTTTTTCAATTGGAGAGGAAACTCGCGCACGTTAATAAAAAAAATAGTTGTTTCTGTAGAATTAACTTACAGAGACGAGTATACTACGCCTGTGTCATCCTCACCTATTCCCGACGCACGTGTGTTAAGCGTTCGGGGAAAGGGCCACACTGCGGCACATGCTTTGGGAGTGTGCTGGAGAAGTTGACGTCACTGCCACCGCTCCTTTCGCGACGTATGTTGGGCAAGGACGAACTGCGAGGCCCATTGCTGCGGCTAACATCGCACGAGGGCAGGGGCCGGCCTTCACCGTGGCTGCGTTCACTGTTCCCGATCGGCTGCGTCAGCTGCGCTGCCGTTGCTAAGCGGCACTCACCAGCGACGAGCTGGCCGATGAGCTTTTTGACGTCCGGCAAGCTGATGATGTCGCCCGGGTCCAAGGACTTCGAGCGGTCACCCAAGGCACCGCCATCATAATCGGCAGAGAAAAGGAAGGGACAGTGTTTAATCCCCTCTTCCGCCACCTCACCCGGTGAAAGCTGCCGGACTTTAAATAAAGTTTATTCTTTCATTCGTTGAGCTTGATGCTTACTAAAAATAACTAGTAGCAGAAGGAAGCACTTCGAGCACTATCGGACTAGAAAGGGTTGCCACGTTAAACTCACTCAGCGTAACCTCCTTTGCTTTAGCAAGGCTTAGCGAGGCTTGGACAGCAGTGTCCGCTAGACGGCGGTACTTCCATACGGTGAATATATGATGAAAATATGTGAATTGGCGGTACTCGAAGTGTTCACTAAATGAACAGGCGGATGGACAAAGAGACAGACAGATGCACAGATGAACGCACGGATGGATGGGCAGACGCCCGGATGGACGGACCAATGGAAGGACGGACGCACGGGCGGTCGCACAAGTTAGCGCATTGATGGACGGAAGCAAGAACGAACAGACGGACGGACGCTTCGCCCCACTCATCATCATGCGCTTCATAGGTATGCCAGGATTTTTTTACCACCACTGTGGCTGCACGCTTGCAACGATAGCACGGGATCGGCCGTAAAGATCCAGGGGCTTTACTTGGCCGTGAAACCCAGCCTAGCCGAAAAGCAAGCGAATCACTGCTCCACATTTCCTACAGCTTTCACGTTCAGTGTTACTGCATGTATTCTTTACGGGCGAAGATCCTAAAGGATTGGTTCTGTCCCTCCTAGCTCATACGTGACTGCCTAGTTCGATGACTCACTCACCAAGTGCGGACAGACAGACAGACAGACAGACAGACAGACAGACAGACAGACAGACAGACAGACATACAGACGGATGGATGGCCTGATGGATGGATTTCGATAAAACCCTCCGAGGCCTCACCCACTCATCATCATTCACTCGGTAGATATGCTGTAATATGTTTTGTACTTCGCGTAATAGATTGTGTGGCTGTAACCGTATTAGGTTAAAACGCATGGGCTGCAAGCAAATTTACTATTAGTGGCTACTCTTACGGACGTTTTTTTTTCGAATGCTGAAGACAGTAGTTGTAAATAAAGCACCTAGAGTGCTAGTGTTGTTTAGCGGGTTTTGTAGAATGCTATGGAAGTAAAACACAGTGAGCACGTCGCGAAAAATGGCAGCATATCCATGAACGAAATGATGGAGAGTGGGGCGAACGGTTAACCGTCTACACAAGTAGAAGACATAATGAGGGTCTTTGAAGTACGTTTTGTGAATCTTTTCAGGGCGCAGAACGCAAGTGACGTGAACCATGCCGCCATATTTATTGAGTTTTGCTTGGGAATTTTCCGCGTACCGGAGGAGCTTCGCGATGGTCTCTGCAGCCCAGTGACGCTGGATGAATTACGCTTCTTGATTTAGCACATGAATGCAACCGCCACCACCGGCCCTGACGGGATACTTTCGAGTTTCTACAAAACCTTCCTTGAAACAATACAAGTCCACCTTTAGACAATGCTAAATGGGCTTCTTGCTGACGGAATCAGACCGAATACGTTTCGAGAGAGCAGAGTTATACCGTTGCCTAAAAGCGAGGGAGAGCTGTCCGATCCAAGGGCGTGGAGGCTTATTTCCCTACTTAACTCATATTGTAAGACATTGACAGCCATCCTTCACACCGCATAACTACCATTCTACCGGAAATAGTAAGTGACACACGAACAAGCAGTGTTCCAGGTCGTACGATCTATTCCTCACTTGCGCTGACTCACGATTTGTTCACGTACGCTACAAAAACAAAAATATCTGGCATTTTTGTTTCCTTGGATCAGGAAACAGCTTTTGATCGCGTAGAATGAAAGTATCTCTTCGCTGTGCTTGAGTATTATGGTTTCCCAGCACTTTTAACCGACGTCTTCCGCTAACTCTACACAGACTTAGTAACGTCATTAGTAGTGAATGCCTATACAACTGAACCTAATGCAGTAAGTAGGGGTACTCGACAAGGCTGTCCCCTCTCCGCACTTCTCTTTGTATTATGCATAGATCCATTATTGAAACTAATCCAGAAATGCACTTCGATACGCGGTTTTCCTCTCCCAGGCTTGGGCGAAGTGAAAGTAGCGGCATGCGCTGATGACAGCTCATTGTTTATTCGGAACATAGATAGCTACAGCGCCTTTTTGCGAATATTTCACGCGTATAGTTACCTGTCAGTAGCACGTCTTAATCCCGGAAAAAGCAAAGCATCGTGCTTTGGGATGCACATTGAAGAGTTCCCTGATGGCGTCTAAATCATCCAAGGAGTTAAAGTTTTAGGTGTAACTTTCCTGTAGACTGGCAAGGTAGCCCGCACCACATGGAAAGAGATCTAACGCGAAGTGGACAGGCGCATTGAAGTAGCCAGAACTTTTCAACTACCTTTTACTGAAAGAGCTTTTCTAAATAAATCCAGCATAACAGCGCCACTCCTTTATGTAGCAAGAAGTGCTCGACCACCTCGTCGGGTTTTGCTCAGAGTGGCTACTGCGTGCAGCTCCTTTTTTTTGGGGGGGATGGCCATGCCGAAGCTTTCGCTAGAGCCTTGGTCTGCCTACCAGTAAAATGGGGAGGGCTCAGTATACCCAACCTTGATCTATTGAGCCGCATGTTGGCTCTCAAAAACACATGGACACTCTTACAGAACTCATCGCATCGAGGCAGGCAACTCGTAATGTATCTTCTAGGAACCTCTAGAAGATTTTTCGGTTTAGCAAACGACACGGGACCAGCTGCTGAACAGCCACCGGCGTATTACACACATGTTATAAAGTGACGCGACAAAATGAACGGCGGCGAGCACGCACACCACGTCACGTCGAAATGTATTGGCGCCTTGACTGTGGCATGTAGTCATGTTCTCACATGACACGCATCTCATGATTATCATGTTTGCACCAGTCACATACCTTCGTCATCCATTTGCGTCACGAAATACCAAATTTGGCATATGTGAAGCTAGCGAAACGGCCACGAGCAGATCATCAGTGTGGCATGTAGACATATTGTTATATGACAATCACGTCGTGATTATCATGTTGGGATGTGTCGGTTACCTAGGTAGTCCATTCACGTCACGTAATACCGAGTTTGGTTCATGTGAAGCTAGCGAAATGGCCGTGAGCAGATTTTGAGTGTGGCAAGTAGTCATGTCGTTACATTACACGCATTTCATGTTTATCATGTTTGCACCAGTAGGAAAAATGTTTTAGGCCCGTGTGCTCAGGTTTTGGTACACATTAAAGAACCCCAGCTGGTCGAAATTTCCGGAGCCCTCCACTACGGCGTCTCTTATGATCATATGGTGGTTTGGGGCGTTAAACTCCACATAATAATCAATGGATTATGTTTGAACCAGTATCATACCTTCATCATTAATTCCCGTCCCAAATACCAAATTTCATATAAGTTAAGCTAGCGAAACGGCTGCGAGCGCATCATGAGTGTGGCATGTAGTTATGTTGTTAGACGACTCGCATGTCATGATTTTCATGGTACTGTCTGTCGCTTGTGTTCGTTATGCAATCATGCCATACCACACCAGTTTTAGAACATTGATTTGATTGATTTGATTGATTGATTTGATTGATTGATTTGTGGGGTTTAACGTCTCAAATCCACCATATGATTATGAGAGACGCCGTAGTGGAGTGCTCCGGAAAGTTTGACCACCTGGGGTTCTTTAACGTGCACCCAAATCTGAGTACACGGGCCTACAACATTTCCGCCTCCATCGGAAATGCAGCCGCCACAGCCGGGGTTTGATCCCGCGACCTGCGGGTCAGCAGCTGAGTACCTTAGCCACTAGACCACCGTGGCGGGGCGAAGCCATGGGAACGAAACCACCGCAGTAGCTACAGGACCTATAAATGTATATCACGACAATTATGACATACGTATGAAGATTTTCATGTTATGACTAGTCAGTTATTTTTTTCATACAGTCTTGTTATGCCATACCAAGTTTGCTATCAATACCATTAATGAAACGGCCTGGAGAGCTAAAAGTCATAGGCGTCGTGATACGTAGTTAGATAGATAGATAGATAGATAGATAGATAGATAGATAGATAGATAGATAGATAGATAGATAGATAGATAGATAGATAGATAGACAGATAGATAGATAGATAGATAGATAGATAGATAGATAGATAGATAGATAGATAGATAGATAGATAAGCTCAAAGTCGTTGAAGTTCGCTAACAAATGCTTCGTATTTAACAGAAAAGTAGCCTACAACTCTTTATTTTGAGCTTGTTTTGCATTTGAAACTCTTTTGATGTATCGCACCACAAATGTCTGAGAAATTGATCTAAATTGTTCAACAAAACTCCGGAATACACGTTTTATTAAATTGGTTATAAACATATCCTATTATATGATATGTTATAACACTGCATTCAAATGGAAACATGAATAATGGTTTATGAAAAAGCAGTGCGTTCCACAGAAAGCTAGTGGTCGTAAATGTACATAAATCTCATCTATTGACACGCGAATTCACAGGTTGTGCTTTGACATATAAAATGTTCCGTATTTTCTCTGTGGAATGCAGTGAACGCATTTGTCTTTCTGCCACTCTGCTACATGCCCTTAACGTTTGTTGCTCATAGAAAAACAAGACGCCGGTTTCTTATACATTTTTGCAGCATACACTACAACGAAAGCTTCAAGGTTTTGCAAGATTGTATCATAATAAATCATTTTTAGCGTCGATTCCAAATTCTTATAAATTTGTAGTTTTATCAGGTTCCAAACGATACCAGACAAAATGGCCACAACAAAGATGGTATCAAAGCAACGTGCCTCGTACTGATCATGAATCTTATTTTAACTGGTTCTTGGTATTCTATCCAAGCCAAAAAACGTATAGCACAGTCATCTGTGGCGTATTGAGCACTCAGTCACCCTAGAAGCCTTCTTCCGCTAGTACTTCGCACGCCTTGATGACTAGCATTTAGGGGCCCAAACTGTTGTATACTGTTTTTTTTTGGCACCTAGCGGAGGTAAAGAACCTCTTCAAAGACGAGAAAAAAAGGTGAAAACTAGAATGGAAATGTAGAAATATAACGACAAAGTGAATATTTAGGCTGAAAAAAAAAGACCAGAAGGAACAGGATAAAATGGAAACGAGAAAACAAGTGCAGAGATGAACAAAAAAAATAAAGTCGAAAAAGAAAAACAAAAAGGTTTGTTTTGCTGCACACTTAGAGCATTTGTGCCACTAGTGCGAAGCTGCCTTAATTTATTTATTCATAATCTCGTCAACAATCAGCTTCCTATGCTTCTTTTTCAAAATTCATTGCCACATAATATTTCACTTCCTGTCAACCAATAAAAAAAAGAGCATATTCCTTGAAATTACCCAGCAAGTTTTCTGGGTACTCATTCTGGACATTCAGAGCATATTCATTTGCAATGGCTGCTGTTTAGAGGTCACCAAAAAAATAAACGACACAGTGTAAATAATATCTATACGCCCTGCAGACACCAGCTCAAGAACGAACTGCAAAGAATTAAGAGAAAAGGCATTAAAAGCTCGGAAATCATCCCGATAGTAATCAAGAACAGAATTGATTTTTCTATCCGAAGATATGATTAGGTATTTTACCCCGGGTACCTTCTCCATAAAGACAAGGAATTCCAACAATGCTCTACTCTCCGGGGTCATTCGTGAAGAAAGCGGGCAAACAAGATGAATAACATGCTATAGAGTACTGGCGGAAGTGGAATGGGCTTGGGAAAATGAGGATAGTTAATCCAATCTGGGTGTCTCTGACTCCTTGCTGACTTTCAACGTCTCTTCGATTAAATATGGGAAGGGTGCGAATTTCTGTCTGCAGCGTCATCTTGGTATATTCTGTCGCAACACTTCTTGTAGTGGCGTTTATCTATATTTGCTTTAAAAGACGTCAAGAGGAGTAACGACGTAGATGAGTGTAGAGATGCCGCTTTTATTTTCACAAGTCATCGCGGCACTCACCCACATGAAATAACAATGAATGAATATGACCTGAATAATCACATTTACCTTCTCACACCTAAAAAATAATTCTGCTTATTGAATATCTAAGAGTTTATTCTGAAAAATTAAGAAAATACAAAGTGCTATTCACGCAGACATCTGCTGCAATCGGTGGCACACATCTTCGAATATTTTTTTTCATGGATGAGCAGTTTCACTCATCACTCTTTCTTGAAAAAAATTTTACATCGTTAGGATAATGGTGTTTGCTTGCTTCACTAGGACCTAATTAAAAAAGAAAAGCTTTTTTTGTTTAAAGTCATGCTCCCTGCTGTCGTCACCTAATGCGCACATAAATATTTCGCCAATGTTAACACGCTTAATTAAAATAGAACAAAATACAATGCTGACCCACCAGTGTTGTGTTGTGCCTAAGTAATTATGATGTCTTCATTTGGCCCAAGTTTTTGTTTATAGGCAATTCTGTCTTCAAATGGTCACCTTGCTGCGCGGACGGGCTATTGATGTCATTGCGGCGAGAGGCGTGTCCGTGATGACATGGTGCGAAACCACGTGGTAGTTCAGGGACCCTGGGGGGTCCAAACACACTCGCTAATAAAGGTTTTTAAATCTGAATGCATTTCTCAGTCGAGTTATCTCAGGCGTGCAGCTGCGTTCATGCACAGGCAGGTGTTATATCTCCGCTCTCACTCGCTCTCCCAGCCCTGCCGTGGTGGTATAGTGGCTATAGGGTAACTGGCTGCTGAGCCGCAGGCCGTGGGATTAAATCCCGGCTGCGGCGGCTGCATTTTCGATGAAGGCGAAAATGCTCTATGCCCATGTGCTCAGTTTTGGGTGCATCTTAAAGAACCACAGGTGGCCATACATTCCGGAGCCCTCCGCTACGGCATCTCTCATAATTATGTGGTGGTTTTTGAACGATAAACACCACATATCAATTACGCAATTTTGCAACTCAGCAATCTACGCAAATTCGTAGTTTGATATACTGCACACAGTAAAGATCTGGGTTATGGGGGTAGATCTGGGTAAGATGGGGGTATATGCCGCAGTGATGACAGAACCTTGTCAGAATTCATAAAAGTAAATATCGTTATGTATATTTTGTATACAAATACTTTGTATATATAGTACTTAATACAGGCCTTTTTTTAATACAGGCCTTAATACAGGCCTTTTTTTTACCATAGATCCTGTCGGAGAAGTGGTTGTTCAAGTTTCATGCAAACTATTGGTAGACTGGGGCTTTCCTGATGTTTCTTTAATCCCCCAGTGTGTTTTCTCTATTTTCCCAATTGCTTAAGCATCTCATTTTGTACGCTTGCTGAGTGAAACATCTCTGTGAGATAATTTAGAGCTTGCAGTCCCTACTTTCCGATAGCTAATTTTCGTCTGTTTAGGTGCGCAAGTGATGCGTTTGTCATGTAACATATAAGTTACCTTGTTTTGCGCGATTCTCCACCCCAGGACGCGAGGCAAACGTATGCTCAGATGGGGCAACTCCTTTATTTCCTTTTTTTGGGTAGTTATGGTGAGCTTTAGCTTGTTTAGAACAAACAAGTTCCAAGGTTCCTGTGTTCGTCTATGTTCATATTCTGAGACAACCAGCGCGAGAGATGGTGACAGATGGGCAGTTAATAATACATAGCATGTCCTTCAGCATGTCCTTAAACGTTGTTTTTATCGGACAAAAATCCTATGGCAGAAAATATGAGCATCAAGAAAAAGTAATTTTGCATTATTTCTGCATCTTCCCTTACCTGCTTTTTTTTTAGTCGTGCCAAGTCACCTATACCACCTCGTTTACAATCCACCGTCATCGATAAACTGGACAGGACCACTTTTCTTCCCAGTAAACAGTCATATGGCCAGAAGGTGGACGCCCGTAAGGACAGAAACATATGCCGCTCGTAAGGTTGTAGCAGTTAAAAACACAACGCAAAACTTTGCTAAAAATGAAAAAAGAATGTACGCATGCCGAAAAAATTTTGCTGGGATTGTGCATGCTGACTGGTTAGGAACGCAGTGAAAGCTCTGCCCTTCGCCCGACTTGCACGGTTGGCATGGTACACACTATGGCCTGCAATTTATTGCCTGCTTGACCACTTTGGGGCTACAGTGCATGATAGCGCACTGTGGTCACGGCTCTCCACCTTTCCTTTGACTACGCCTCACTCTACAACGGTCAGCTTTACCAACACACAAGACGAACACTAAGACAGAATTGGTGATCAAGCTATATTAGGCCTCAATTTTCTTTTTCAGCCAGCAATGACTATAGTGTCTTTCTTTACAATTGTTTGTTTTTGGCCCTTATCAGTCAGCAAGCCACTTTGAGTTTTCTTCTTTTCTATTACTACGCAGTGGACAAGAAAAGTGATTCAGCGCATTTCTGAAACAGTCTCGTATTTGTGTTTCTTACTTCTTTAGAAAAAATAAGGAGACATTTCGATTCTTTCAAGCCGAAAATGATTCACAGTAAACTTTCCCACTCACTCAATTTTTTGTTTGCTTTCGCTGTTGATGTCATACGGTCGAGATCCGGAGAAATGTTTTGCCGGCCCGAAATTGCTTCGTTTGGAGTATATCAACTGCCAGCTTTTGGCTGTCCGCAAATTTTAGGATACGCCGAAAACGAGATCTTTTCTATCACACCCGCATGCTTGTTTTGCTTTTCTAATCAGCCCTTAGACACCGGCAATTTCGTGTTTTCACCTAAAATGTCCTTTTTTGGAATAGGATGTCTCCAAAAAGAGACAAAATTTTTTATTCTTTTAATATAAACGCCCCTCTTATCCAGTACATGCGCTGTTGTAAGCATAAATTTTGCTTCGCTTTTATCGGGAATAATAAAAAAAATTGGTAGATCCCACGTACCTGGGAATTCACGTTATGCGAAGCATGCGGAGGAAAGGTGACCATGTTGCATTTTTCACATTGAGCGACACGTCATGAAATGACGCTAAATCTATGTACAAAAGTTGCACGCACATACATATGTTGAAGAGTTGCAGATGTGTATATAACCAGTTGTTTGAACTTGCACAATAATGTCAACTTGAACAAGCGCATTAGCAACACCAGAGGATGATATGAAGCGCTGATGTTCGCAGAGATGCTGGCCCCGGACACTGCTACATAAATCAACTACAGCGCATGGCAGCTAACCACATCTGACGTTAACCCGCCATGATGGCTGTATGAAAATAGTACATATGTAATGTTTATAAAACTGGGTAGCAAGCACTCAGTACTGCAACCACTATTAACATTTAACGAAGATTATATAGCGCCTATTTGAAAAGTAGTTCCGAGACCTGGCGTAGCCCTGTGGTAAAATGCTTCATTGGCACACAGAATGCTTGGGTTCCATTTGAGCTGGGACAGGTTGGGTCCATGCTACCGACGTCGGGTATTTGTTAACACTAGCGAGTTAAAATTGCCCACGTGTGTTCTCGTCGTTCCTGGGTATATACTAAGCGTTATTCACCTGTGGCACATACGCGCAAACTAGCGGCACATACCCGCCCGTGGGTATGCGCTCATGTCTGGCGGGAAGTTTTTGACAACGCACGCGACGAGATTGTGCCATTATTCTTGTCTGGACAAGTGTGTCGTATTCGTCAAACCATCTTACCCTCCCATGCTACTTTTGGCTCACGCCAAGTAAATAGGGTGACCCCGAGAGCACCTAAACGTAAGCGGCTGGATAGATAGATACGCTCAATGTCACCGAAGTTCGCTAAGAAATACTTCGCATTTAATAACACTGTTAAAGGGGGGCGACAAAAGACGGGTGCATTTACACTATTTACGCGAACAAAGTGATCGGGTCTACAGCAGCCAAGATGGCACGTACCGGAGAACTCCCCTTCTCCTCTTCTTTGTCCTCTAGGTCTGCAACACTAAACAATAGCCTCTAGCGGCGAAAGCACAGACTCGGTGCTTGCAAAAAAAAAGACAGTAGTGAGAATGGGCATTGTACACATGCATCAGTGATGTCCGGGATACGATAGAGCTTCAGGTGCACTACGTGAACGATGCCTGTGCGGCGATGAGTCGACGGGGACGAAGACAATGGTTCTACGTCATACGTTACGTCACTCACTTGATGGCAAGTGGTGTGGTCCGGTGTACAGGAACCGGAGCTTTTCAGAGAGTGCAAGACGGCGTGCTGGAGACGAAAGAAGAGATCCAGGAAGAACGTGTGCGTTTCTGTAGCTGCCATCATAACGAAATTGTTCGCCCGTTTACGAGTTGGCCAATCGAATGCGTGATAGTTGATGTTCATAGTCAGCCTAGCAATGGGCGATAGGTTCTTGAGCGTATACTCAGTGGGTGGGTGTGTGGAAGGAGGCAGGAACATGTTCATAGGCAATGTTGTATTTGGGCCGAGTTGGAGGAAGAAAAGCGAAAAGGTGAATAAGCAGCTAGCCGTCTGGTGCCGGGCCAATAATAATAATAATAATAATAATAATAATAATAATAATAATAATAATAATAATAATAATAATAATAATAATAATAATAATAATAATAATAATAATAATAATAATAATAAAATGCACACCAAAGAAGAGGTCTTTGTGTACGACGCATCTGCAAAACACAGGCGAAATTCTAGGCCAATGCCAGGTACTGTTTCGCCTTTTATGCAATTTATATGTGACGGTAAATATATTTCTTCCTTTAGGTGACTGTTTTCGCAATTTGCATCAGCTTCCGTTTTTGAAATAGGCTTTATCTCTTGAAATTCAGAAGAGTTGAGACCTTCTGAATATTGCATGTAATTTAGCAGTAGCTGTAACTTTTTATTGTTGTTTAAAGGTTTTTGTGATGTAGGTTGATTGTGAGTGGCTGGCGATACATAGTTCGAAACATTATTTCTAGTTTGCATCTCAGCATTGCCTTGCGTATTCAAGCCTTTTTCGTGACTGCTAGGAAACTTGTTCTTACGAGAACACAAGCAGTTCAGTTGTGCAGGCGCTCAAAGCCTTCTAGACACGCTTTTTGAAATATTTATGTTTTTTTCTTTCGCCACAATTCCGCGAAATCGTTGTTATTGCAGAGTAAACATAGGCAGAAAACAAAATGTGAGCACCTTATGGACCTGGTGCAGTGAGCATTTAATATCCTTATATTGTTTTTTTCCGCGTTATTCCCGGCAAATTGTCATGCATGCAAAGCGCACATCAAAAGAAAACAACAGCAAACCTTGCACCTAGAGGTTTTAGTTTTTAGAGATTGTTAGCGGCTTACCAACAAGCACCACTAGTTAGATCGAGTGCAAACGCCAATAAACTACCTTTATTCACTTACTTCTCCAATAAAAAAAAAAGGTGCGCAGAAAGAAAAAAAATTAGCAGCTAGCGATTGAGAAATAAAAAAAAACACTTTGTACACATACGAAAGAAATCATGGAAGTCAAGCAGATGCAGAGAGAGAGAGAGAGAGAGAGAGAGAGAGAGAGAGAGAGAGCTCGTGCTACCGACGCCACGGAGTGTCAGCCTGGAAGAAAGAACAGAGAAGCAACAATTTCTGTCAACCCCACTCTACTATATGCTGTCCTTATTTTTAACTGCTCTCTTTTGAAGCAAGGGGGAGGGTCTGCTCGAGCCTCCGCGTCACGGTCAGACTCGGCGTGTCATTGTGTCAAAGTAAACTCTCACGCACTCTTTTGTGCGTATGTTGCGGTTCTCTGTATAGCATAGCCTGGAAGCTACCTTGCCTTTGCTTGAATATTTGCTGTGTGATCTTGTTTTCTCTTTCTCCGGCACTTTGGCGCAGCCTGAAAATTGTCATAAAAGTCGTCCGTAATTGGAAGCTCTGAGCGGTCAGTTCGTTGTGGCAAAATGTCGTCGGTTGTGAGAGTGGACGAGGAAGTTCAAGGGACCGATCATTTACTAGCAGCTGTATTAGACGGCCGCCACGGTGGCTCACTCCTGATCGATCTTTCCGCCACTAATGCTTTTTTACGCGAGCTAGTGTCGTCCCCGCTCCAGAAGCAAATGACCCATAGCCCAGCCTTGGTGGTCACCGCATCTTTTCCGAAATAAATCGAGGAGTACACGCTACTACGCAAAGTAGCAGCGCTATGTTCTATGGGTCGTACCGATTGTAGGACAGTAGATTTGGACTGCGTCACAGACGGCCAATGCCAAGGGGCCGTTTCGTGGCATTGATCGCGCCTGACGTCAGTAAGGAGGAAAATTGACGTGAGGCACCGCTGGCATACATATATTTCACTATGAGGGTGGACGTCATCGTGTGTGTGTGTGTGTGCGTGCGTGCGTGTGTGTGTGCGTGCGCGCGCGCGTGTGTGTGTGTGTGTGTGTGTGTGTGTATGTGTGTGAAGCCCATGTGCTTTGGTTTATACTAATTCCACTTCGCACGAAATAGGCGTCGCGACAAGTTCCTTTGGTGATTGTAAGCATTTGTTGTGGGCTTTGAAAACTCCGGTATTCAGACGCAATCTGACATTTTGTGACCACGTGCCGTTTAATACTTCTTAAAGCGGGATAGGTCAGATATCACAAAAGAATGCCACACGTTCAACTTGACCATTTCGTTGACAGATGTGTTCAATTTTCGCGGTGGGTTTGTTCAAATAAATCGCTGAAGTAAAACTTCTTAGCGTTTGGTATTTGTTACTATCTCCTTCAGGTAGGAGCTATGGTGCCCTGTTTTACAAGGGGTGAAATTCGTATAGCATGACTTCGAGTTACTCTGTATTACATTCCAAGGAAGAAATCGAAGGAATCTGGTGTGTTGTCTGTGTTGTACTAAGTAATTTTATTTACGCTGTAGTTATTTATTCGATTTAGGGTGAAGTTCACTGAGTTTTTATCCTCGCATCAAAAGAATGAAATGTTAGGCCCAAAATGCATACACAGTTTTTTTTTGTGAGTGGAGGGATGCTATATTTTGCAGTCCACAAAACCAGTACTGTTGACGTTGGCCTTGCACGAGACACGTCGAACGATTTACGAATGCAGTAGCGTATCTGGCAAAGTGATTCCCTACAGCGATACGCAGCCCTATGAAGCTAATGAGCATTCACTGGCAACTAAAAATCCCACATAAACGTGCACACTGCGTTTCAAGCCCCTTGAGAAAACACACGGTGTGTGACGCGCCACCAAAGCTTATGTTTACAGTTGCACACGGCACCTGAATGGGCTATCCTTGCTCTGTGCTACACAAGAATCATGGAGAATGATCGAATAACAGGTGACTTGAACTAGTTTTCTACCATTCCTTCACCTTACCCGGGTCATTCACCCTTTCCTAATTCAGACTTTCTCCCTTTGAAACATTTTCCTCTGTTCAATGAGTACACGAATCTAACGTCGTCACAAGTCTGGCACTGCAAGAAATGATAAACTGCCAACATGCTACAGCTTGAACCATCTTCCCTCTCCCGCTTTGTCATGTCTGCACAAGCATTGATCTCTCCGTACAACTTTCATCCGAACTCTTTTAGCCCTCCTTCTGTGTGTAGGTGTGAATGCGCTCTTTTCATTTCGAAACTAGCTTATAATTTTGTTCTTAAAACCTAACTGTTGCCTGACATACGTATCATCACTACACATATGAACTTTAGGGACAGACCGAGTGTCATCATAACGAGTGGTGGCACGTGATACCTTTTCATGAAAGTCGAAACATGCTGAAGTATTCATCCGCTGGACCAGCGAAAAGCATGTCTACAATAGTTTTGCGCCACGCAGTTTTATAAACAGGTTGACTGGTGACCCTCCGACTTCGTAAAAGTTGTAGCATCGATCTAAGCGTGACAATTTTAGCTTTTATTTTGGCGCACGTCTACATTCGCTTTATATTTCCTCACTATTTATTGCCCCCTCCCCACTGCCTACTTTTTACCCTCGCTACAAAATATTGTGAGTTGATTCAGCCGGCAGCATCAGTACTCTGAGACACCACACAATTAAAAGCTCTGTCGCCGTTCAGCCTTTTTTCAGCAGAGCGCAGCACTGTACAAGCAACGTAGTCACTTGGTCGTCGTTCACGTAGTCAACAGTATTGCAATGACCGCCCCACAAAAGCGCATTGGTCCAAACGGCACCCCTTTGTTGAGTGCGCCTCTTATTCGCTCAAGCTTGAGAAAATTTATCGTCACTACACCTGTTGTACAGTGTGTTTCATTCCCTATTTTACGCCTTTTTTGTACGACCTGTTCCACGTATGGCTGGTCGCTCGAGAGAAATTCTACGAGCAATAACATGATCAAAAATTTTTAGCGTTGCCGCTTTTTTTTATCACATTTGCTCACAGCTTTCGGCTTCCTGTCCTCATTTCCTGCTTTAGCCCAATGCAGAGAAAGCCGCGCGCCGAAGCAGTAGTGGTGTTTTCCTTGCACCCTGTTGCCGACAGGAATCGGCTGCTGACCCGCAGGTCACGAGTTCAAATCCCGGCTGCGGCGGCTGCATTTCCGATGGAAGCGAAAATGTGGTAGGCCCGTGTGCTCAGATTTGGGCGCACGTTAAAAAACCCCAGGTGGTCGAAATTTCCGGAGCCCTCCATTACGGCGTCTCTCATAATCATATGGTGATTTTAATACGTGAAGCCCCACATATCAATCAATCAATCATGTTGCCGACAGAAAACACACTACGAATTTTCGAATCACTAAATATTTCGGGGAGGTAAAACATGCCTAAAAAGCCGCATATCCTTTTACAACATAGACAAGCGAATGCTCGAGGCGAACTTTGCCGAAAACACCAACAAACAAACAGGCTTGTATTTTAAAATCCAGAGCTTGTTTTGTGTGTCCTCTTCCAGACATGACGTCATTTCGTTCCTGAATAGCAAGCATATTCTGAGAAGGGTCAAGGTGTGATTTATGAATTCTATTAGTGAAACTTCCTATAAAAAGTACTATTTAAGAAGATGCAGAA
Source organism: Rhipicephalus microplus (assembly GCF_043290135.1). Classification (NCBI taxonomy): domain Eukaryota; kingdom Metazoa; phylum Arthropoda; class Arachnida; order Ixodida; family Ixodidae; genus Rhipicephalus; species Rhipicephalus microplus. The sequence goes on from NC_134704.1 coordinate 110,608,301, forward strand.
CGCTCGGTTTGTTTGCTGCTACAAAACTTATGACGCGGATCTCACTTCCTGTGATTGATTTCTATTTCTTATATGCAATAATAAAGCCACAACGTTCCCACTCTTTTGACTTTTATTTTCCGTACTTCAGAAACTTTACGACGTTACTATTTTGTTTTGTATTTTTGTTTAAGTGCTTGTCCTAATGCTGACCGATTAGCTTAAGTAATGTTCATAATTGTTCATTTTGTCATGAAGTAACGACAAAAATCACTTATTTTTGGCAATGGCGAAAAAACTTTTGGATTTTTCGTTTTTTACAGTTGCGTTGACAATAGAACTTGCTCTGTCTTTCAGTACTTTAGAAAAAAAAAATGCCGTGGCTTATCTTGGCTATGCCAGGATATACGTAGCGTGAGCTAGGTGCTTCCGTGTCACCGCAGCATGTTTAGCTTTCTTTCGTTCACTCTTGCAACGCCCAACCTCTAATTGAGAGGTGACTACTTAGGGATCCGATAAGTTAAATTTCTGTGCTGTTCTGTGCTGTTGAGTAGCCATTATGTTTGTCTTCTTCATCGGTATACTACACTTACACACGAGTGGTAATATGTATAAGCCATTGGTAGCTCTGTGCATGCGCAGAAAAAGGGAGGCGCTACCAAGTCACTCTGGCGCAGCGTCAGACTTCGCTACTATGCAACCGAGGTGCACAGCTGGGCACGCGCAGACTCCAGTGCACCTGCCACGGCTATGACGTCACATATCTGGAATGCACTTATCAGCGAAAAGTTCGTACGTGGCAGCTCTGGCACTCCGGCGCCCCATGTGACGTCACTGCTCCTTACGTATTCGTAGTATGGCTCTGCAGGAGCCACGCGAAAGTACTCAACTTTAGCCAGTGTAGCACACGAAAAAAAAAAGCTTTTGCTGTGCAGTTCATTAAAAAAGTGATTTTTTATTGACCTTAAGACTTTTAGTTTCCTAAACACTACATTCCCTACTCTCTTTACGTTACTTTAACATTTGTTTATTCAGCTGTATCTTCGATTCGCAGATGCAGAGTGCAAATTATGCTGCTTGTAGTTTCAAACCATATCTTCTGTAACTATTTTTCTTCTATTCGCCTCAACCGCCGCGAAATTGACGTTACAGTGGATTTTCGCGCGAACATCACCGGCGGAACGGTCCTATTCTCCGATGTGCTTTTATGCGACATCCCCGGTCCACGAGATATAAGTATGGATGCTCAATTTTTTTTTTGAAGAGCTAGAAGCTGCACTGGCACTATGTAGGCGTTCGTCTTCACCAGGGCCCGATGAAATAACGTGTACGGCTCTGCGTCACTTAGGCGAAGCAGCTAGACGATAACTGCTAAATCTATTTATTCGGTCATGGAAAGATGGGATCATACCTCAAGAATGGAAACGGAGCTGTCTCGTGCCATATTTAGAAGCAGGGAAATCCCCTCTGGTGCTGACATCATGCCGGCCTGTAGCTCTCGCCAGCTGCGTTGGGAAATTCATGGAACGCATGACTCTTTCGCGCCTCTAATGGTTCCTTGAACGGCACAACATTTACCCCGACTCCATAGTGAGATTCCGACGAGTCCGTTCATCGTTTGACAATGCCTTCTATTTGGTGTGATCAGTAGAACAGCAGAAGTTCAGGAAACGACTAGCACTTGCGCTCTTTCCTGAGGTGACAGGTGCATACGACAACGTTTCCAATCAAGCTATACTAGACACACTGCTGTTAACTGAACTGGGAGGGCGAATGTTTTGATGGATCCGAAGCTACCTGACACGAAGATCCTCTTTTGTATATACTGAAGATGGCCCGACCTGAGACCACTACACGTGCCGTGGCGTCCCGCAAGGTGATGTTTTAAGCGTAGTTCTTTTCAATATTGCATTGCTTGGCCTGGTGGAAGCTCTTCCTGAAACAGTGTTTCAATATACGCTGATGACATCTGTGTCTGGGCATCTGCATTGACACGCCTACATGTTCGAGCAAGGATACAGAGGGCAGCGTCGCAAGCATCTGACTATGTTCGCACGCAAGGCCTAACAATCTCAACAGAAAAATCTGCACTGGTGGCCTTCACGCACAAGGCGATGACAAGTTACCCGATAAGCATTAATGGCTAGCCCATAACTTACAAGCGTAGCCATCGTTTTCTAGGTGTCATTGTTGACCGCGACCTCTCCTGGAGCCCTCATGTGACTAGCCTAAAAGCGAAACTGGTATCTATTGTCCACGTCCTGAAAGTCATCGCTGGAAAAAGATGGGGCCCGTCATTGAGTTCCTTGCTACAGCTTTACAAAGCACGTTTTATTGGTGTACTGCGCTACAGTTCTGCCCTGCTTTCTAAAACTTGGAAGACAAATTTTCAAACACTTTAGAGCGTGCAAGCACAGGCACTACTTGTTTATTCTCGGCCTGTATACCTCGAACTACCTCAACCGCTGCAACAGTTATATTGGCTCGGGATCATCCGGTTACGACTTACGTCACAACCAACGTGCTGAGAGCACATATTCGGCACATTTCATGGATCCTATCAAGCCACTTGACATTTCTGCCAGAACAACGACCGCAGGCGTCGTTCTCTAAGGTCGTCAGCTTCCACCACACTTTGCTACCATCCAGTTTTATACCCTTGGCGCGCTCAGTGTCCGCCTTGTGGAGCCTACGACAAACCTACGTGCGCCTTTTCGTCCCAGGAATACAAAACAGAAAAGTACTTTCTGCCTTGGCCTGGAAACAAGTGCCTCTGGACTGTTTACTCACTTTCTATGCTGACAGAATCGACGTATACACGGATGGGTCTACCACCCAGGCTAGCTCCACCGGCGCCACCGTCTTTTCATCGTGACACATCAACATCACTTACAAACTTTGTCACGTGAGCAGATCGACTGGTTTGAAAATTGTTGCTCTGCGAGGTGTCATCGATTATATCAAGCAACAACTGGCTAACCGATGGGCAGTATTGTGTGACTCCAAGGCGGCTCTACAATGTCTTTCGTCGGCACTTCGCCGCGGGTCCTACGAACAACTGGTATGGGAGATCAGAGAAATGCTGCACCAAGCGACCGAACAAGGACACAACGTTGTGTTTCAGTAGATACCAAGTCATTGCGGTATCTCCGGCGATAACCTCGCCGATGAAGCAGCCAGAAATGCACACCTACAAGCAAACCCTGTGTCCGTACCTTTATCTAGGATTGAAATGGCTAGATACCTAAACAGGCTGGCGCAGAGCATGACACTCCAGAAGTGGCAGTCATCACAGTTCACACACCATCGACTATATTCTCGCGATCTATATCTACAACTGCGGCTACCCTCTGGTCTTTCTAAGGAGGAAGATACAGTGTTGTGCCGTCTGCGTCTAAGCGTAGCCTTCACCAATGCCTGCTCAATTAAGATAGGGATGGCCGACAGCGCGGAGTGCAACGACTGTGCCCTCGATGAGACTATTGAACACATCCTATGTTACTGCCCGGCATACGTAAAGGAGAGGCTTCACCGGCGCAGTGTTTTAGATCAACTGGACAGAAGTGATTTCACTGTCGAGAAAGTATTGGGAGCATGGCATTGCCCATCCAATTTCCGAAAGGCAATGAAAGCACTAATGCATTTTCTCAAAGACACCAGCTTGTTTCATCGTTTTTGATGGTGAAACTGTTACGCGTCGGCCCAGTCAGTGAAATTTTATGTCCTCCTCTATAACTTTCCTTCCCTTCTCCCCTTCCCCAGTGCAGGGTCGCCTACAGGGGCTCAGCCCTGGTTAACCTCCCTTCTTTCTCCTTGTCTTCTTTCTCTCTTTTTCTTTTCTATTTAACAAGGTTCTCCGTAATCATGCACCATTTGCAGCCATCAGAACGCAATAATTGAAGTGATTTATGGGAGTGGAATAAAAATGTTCAAAAGCAAAATTCACCAAAAACAGTCTCCGTGGCTAATTTGTGCCATAGGTTCCATATAGACTTTCAAAAAAAAAAAAGCTCCTGCATATATGAAGTCTTTTTCTCTGTAGCTAGCTACTTGTATACAGAGGTTACTTTGTTTCGTCAGTTATGTGTATTTTAACAAGCCAACTACGAAAAATCTTACTGTATTAACCACAGCGGCGAGGGATTAAAAAGCATTTTTTTGTACACAAACGAGACATTGAAACGAAAGGATGTCTTTAGAGAAAACAATGACTCATATTGCTGTCATTCTTCCAGTGTTCATTTCCCTGCAATGGCATTCTTCTGGCTAATTCACCGCGAAAGAGACGAGTAATTTCAAAATCAATAGGCAGGAAAATTGTAAGTGGCTATTGAAGCCTTGTTACTGAAACACGCGCTGTAGTCTGACTGCTTTGCAACTTTTTTATCTCTATTTACACATTGTTCAATGTGAAGTGTCCTCTTGATAAAATAGTTCAGTCAGCGTGCTTGCTGCGGACTACGTGAACAGGCTCATGGAACACATCAATTGTACAACTCAGGTAATATAACGAGCACAGCTTTACGCATACCATATTGAAGCATCAGCTTATGAGTGAATCTCGCAGCTTTATGCAGTAGTTAGCTCTACCTTTGTTCTGGGTGTTATATACACCACGTCTGCAGTATCCGGTCTAATCAAACTGCTCATTTTCGGTGGGGAACGGCTAACAAGAACCAAATGATGAATCAGCACTACCACATTGCTTACGGAAAGTTGAAGGGCCACACTCCGCTAAACGATCTAAAGTTGTGGAGCAAGTTATTCGTTAGACAATAGCAATACAGACCCAACTATATGAATTTCCGGATTACTTCCCTGTGAAAGCACTGTTTAACAACTTTCATGCTGAACAATTTCTCTCACATAAATAGTGTTTGGTCTATGAGAACTGTCATAGTCCTTTTCCTGCCGACAAAAATTAACAATGCAGAATTATTATAAGATTGTAATTTGTAGACCCACTGTTTTACAGTATACTTGAACAGTTCCCACTTCCTGTTTATTATAAAAAATGTTGAACAAGATATTGTCATGCAGACACCATTGTCGACTTTGTTTCGTAACTTTGGGGAAATGAAAGAGCTCTGATTAGGAAAATGACGTTTTTGCCCTTTTATATATGTGTGTTTGCTGTAACTAATACTAGGCAGGTACTCTGGCGACATTGCCCATGCTTGTCGGTCAATCGCAAGTCTTGAACAGGGTAGCCAGCAGGCCGAAGCCAAGGCACATTCCCCCAATTACACGCATAACGAAGTGTGAAACAGCATTGCCGACCTTCGTAGCTTGAACCTAATAGACCGATGTAATGTTCAACGTTTACAAGCCATGCACAGTCGAGTAAATGCAGTACCTAAGCACACTTCAGGAAATATGGAAAGTGATGGGTGCAATAGACAAATAGCCGGACCGGAGAACTCAATTCGTGAACTAAGCAGCCGGCAAATTAGCGAACACGAAGCGTCAGCCGGTGTAAAATAAGTTCAAAGAGTACATAAAAAAATGCACGAGAAAATTACTGACTTCAACTAATGGCGCAATGTAGGTGACACTTCACGATTCGGTGAATCTTCTCGCGATATAAGCGGTTGTGTTAGAAGTCAGAAAGAAGGGACAGGAGAAGAGGCCCTCTACGTTTGCATGAAAGGAAAATGAATGGTAATGCAAAGACAACAGGTGCACGAAAAATGTGTGTGCAGGAAGGTTCAGTCCGTGTCTTTCTTGTGTGTTTCAGTGGCATAGACACTACACCACACTCGACAAGACAGTCACAATTAGTGAGAAAGTATGAAATACCCCTAGCTTGGTTCTTGATGTACGGCATTGTATTAGTTTTTTCACACGAAAGTGTTTCAAGACGGTGTCCATTAAGACTTTAATGACGTATGTCCGCCACATAGATGTGCCAAAAATTAACGTAATACCAGGAAAATAAAAGTGAACAAAGACGTTTCGTCACCGGGACCCCTCCATCCACGACGATGAATGGTGGGTGCCTAACGTGTTACGCCACCGCCAATATTGATTTACAGAATATGCCATCACTCATGCCACAAAGGAGTTCACAAAATCATGCTTTTTATCGCTTTCACCACACTCTTGTTCGCGTGGCAGTGTTTCGGTCTGGAACGGGAGGGTCAAGTGTTGTGTGGACTACATGATTGGGTCAGGCAACACTGCGCTGCTCGTGTCGTTCCATTCGGCGCGTTTTCAGAAAAAAAAATGGTGTAATATTTTGGAATCACAGGAAAGTGAGACAGTTGGTTTGCGTCCATATTGAGGGGAAACGGGGGTATACTTTCACTGGTCGGACGCACCACAAGTTGTGTTACCTCAAGCTTCACTCACAACATTCATATATATTAGCATATAGCTCTCCGACACTCACCTGGGTGCCACACCACGTTCCGCGCTTGCCTTTTGAGATCACGGCCGGGCTAGAGGAAACACGTCACGCGTGCGGTGTTTCTCTTCGTTTTTCACGGCTCTTTCGAGGTTTGTAAACCAATTACCTTTGTTCATTTTGTTGTTGTTTATGTCGTCTTTGCTCGGGATTCGTCACATGTAGTGTCCATGTGCATGTTATCAACCCGATATCTCAAAGGTTAAACATTCATCATGGGTCTTAATCGTCGAACACAGAAGCACCGATAGGCGTCGACGTGGGTTGATTTCGTCAGAGCGTGCTATATATTCCAAACAACAGTAGACTTTCTACTAACTTTCATATTTCGATGCTGAATAAAAAGCCAACTACTTCTGTAGAGACACGTTTATTTTTGTGTTATACATATTACTAAAATGGAGTGGTCAGCAATGTTTTTTTTCTTTACTTTTGTGCAGTGAAAATTACTTTTTTCTTTTTCTGCTGGGTCCTTTTTCTTCGTCGATGTTACTGTATCTGCGCGTCAAGGCCGAAAAGCAGGTGTTCTTGGGGTGCTTACACAGCTATTTTATATCCACTCAGTTCCTTTTGAAAGAAAGTCACCTGATTTTTGTAAATTTTATGGACCAAGCAGCTGTTGGGGTCAAGTCATCTGTAAGAAGTGTAAAAGGGGGGAACACGCAAATAGTTCATGGAAAGGACCCTATCATTACATATTTTTGTTCAAGCATTGGCGAGTTATTGTGCCAATAGAAACACTACAAAAACTTTTGGTCTTCATCACTTCCTGCAGAAAAGTGAGCATGGTCAGGGATCAAAATGAAGTGGCAGAAATATACGTACGTGCAATGCTAGAAGGATGTTGTGCAAGTCATAAACACACACTAAATATCATAGTCATAATAAGCGGTGAACCACTTTTGAAGAAGGGAAAATTTCAGCAATGTAACTTGTTCAACGAGATTAGCTTTCCAGGTTTCTGAAGTTTATAAAAAAGGCCACCGGACTAATAAATAATGCGGTATACAATATTTCAAAAAAATCAAAAACACAACGATATATCTATGAAAACAACCCACAGACGTACTCTTGTAATAGTTAGTAAAGTCTGCAGATGTATGAGGTAAGCTGTAACTAAACTGCGTCATGGCGCTAGCCATGCCAAAACGTAGGCTTTCTCTAGCGCAAAGTACACCAGGCGAAATGTCGCAATGCAGGGACACGCGTGTAGCTACCTCACTTTATCGATCTACCGAATCGGCAATGGAGATGGCCCAAGTAGGGCGTAAATCTCCGTTCTCGGTGCTTGGGAATAGTGAACGAAAGCTCAAATGTGGTCGAGACCAGCCGGAGCAGTCTGGTACACTTTACTGGGGTCGCTTCTTGACCTTGCCTGAAAGCACCGCGTCTGGAAGATATTGAATCCACATTGCCTTATTTATATATATTGTTTCCTGCTTTGTTACACACCTGATGTAGCGCTTCGTTCACTTCGCAATGCGATGCTCCTTCGGGAAATGGGAGTAGACACACAGGAAGATGGAGCGAGGTTCTTTCTGCCAGTGTCATCATTTCGCAATTCAGCTTGATTCTTGGTGGAGCTTCGTGGAATTTCTATTTCGAATCAGCTTTTGCTGCTATGACTGTCTTTTATCTTTGCTGGATTTCTTTCAGAAAACTCCTCAGGAACTAAGCTTGTCTTCCGTTATGGCCACGGTATGTCACCGTTCCTATAAGTGAAACTTCGGAGACACACACACAAAAAAAAGGTTTCATAGTTTACTATGTGTGCCAAACAACTCCTAATAGTAAAATCATATCTTCCCACCTGCAAAGTCGTGGATTCCTGAATACACGTTTGAGCCAGAACATTAGCTCTAGCAATTTTTTGAATCCTTCCTAAATTACCTAAGATAACAGTGAATAGAAGAACTAACATTTTTATTTACACTCTGTGTCACTAAATCAACCTATATGAAGTAACGCTTCGGTAACGTGTGGTTAGTCATGAAGACGACATCCAGAGCTTTGCCCCACTCGTCATGATCGAGTTTGTGTAGTTGCGTGGATTTTTTTTTATTGCGATGAAATTATATGAACAGTCTCGGCTGGTTTTTGCTGTCGCCGTCGCCACCTCCACCGCCGCCATCATTCACTTATATGTATGTTTATGTGTGTATATATACGAGAAAGGGTATGCTAGCCTCCTCTTTCTGCGGATCGAACATCATCTTTGTGGCATTTGTCGTTTGCGCGCAATACTCACGAGCGAGCAAGAAGGCGATTGGGGGGGGGGGGAGGCTTACGGTTGCCGCGCTATAGCGGCAACAATCAGCGCGTGGCTTGTGCCCTCACAGCGGGCGAGAGATTCTACAGGCTGCGCTCATAACACAAAAAGAAAAAAAAGAGCAAAACTGTGCCTGGAGCAACCGTGTTCTTCTTTTCAACGAGCGTTTTGTAAAGTTACGTGAGATATAGGATGCGCTTTTTACAAATACCGGCTCAGCAAGTATTTATACCGCCAGCCTTTGTTATGCCTGTATCATTTTCCGGTGGCGAATGATTTAGTCAACAAACGTAACAATCTCTGTCACTTTCAGTCACTGTGTGGCTACTGAACTGGCTGCAATGCGGCCTGCCTTTAACTTCAGCGACTTCCAGAGAGCTGAGTTATGACATCTTCACAATTTCCACCAACTCAACATTCGCCCTGCAGTAGCTGAAGTCCCCACACACGTGGGACCAATCCGGAAGGAACATAAAACGTCAATGCAACAAAGCTTGCGAACTGCATGCTTCAAAGCTTTGTTCGACAAGGAATATCAGTACATTGCGAAATACAAGACAGACTTCCAAAAGATTATGTTGCCAAATCTAGGCACGGGGCCGTAAATGATAGGGTCGTTATGCCTTTCTAGAAAAAGAAAGTGTGAACGTTGTATGAGCGCTCGCTTGACGTTTTATCGTACTGCTCTATAATTATGCAAAAGACTAGTATGAAACTCTGTACAAAAATTGTCTCTGGTGTGTTTTCTACACAACGCGAGATCTTTAGAGACGAGAATGAACAGGACTGCATCGCATCAGACTAAACTTAAACAAGCTACTTCAAGGGCAAATATAAGGTATGTGATTACAAATATGCTGTAAATGTAACGCCCCAGAAGACCAGTAAAATATTCTGTCAGACTGTAGGCGATGCGGATCACACAGGCACTATCTGAAGGTGTCATCACACTTACAACTTAACTCTAACTATAACAACGGCATATTCTCGGCTTATGACAGAGCACCACCAGTGTGTTGTTTGACAAGAAAGGGCTGCTGCGACTTTTTTGTGGGTCTTGCACCTTAAGAAAACTTTTCAAACAGTGTAAATTATGCGTACGTGCTCGTGTGGCTGCGTGTTGTGCTAAATTTTTCTCAGTGCATATACATCATAATCGTTCGCAAAAACAAGGGTAGAGAGAGATAGAGAAAGAGGTAAAAAAAAGGAAACGAAGTAAACCACGTTTGCTGCTACCCTACTTAGTGGTAGTGAAAAAGGGTAGAAAAATAATAGGCAAAGCAAGAAGCAACATGAAGAAATTGTCAGGCGAATAGCCAGTGTTACGTCATCAGCATTTCATTTATTTATTATTTCGTTCTGGCAGATTGTTCTTGCTGCTTTTGTTTTATATTAATGTTGCTTCTATACTGGGCGTCCCATTCATCACTTAGCACGATATAAAAAACAAGGAATGGCGTTATGCCAAGCAAAGCAAGTGCATATTGTTCCCAGTGTACTGTAGTAGCCGCTACTCATTTTTTCATCATGAAAAATGATTATATAGTAATGATTTTGTTTGCGACTCAAAAAGTACTCACCTAATAATCGAAGTGTAAATTAGAGAGATGTGCTGTTGTAGAAATGATGTCTGTTTTAGCTACTTTTAGGAACGCACTGATTGCGGGCTCATTTTATTTCCAATAAACAAAGAAAGCCCACAAAATACAAAATATAACGTGTCACTAGACCACTGCGTTAATCAAAAAGAACCGCCCTCAAGCATGCTCATTTTAAGATAGCCTGTAGCAATGAAGGCAACTCAAAAAAGCAAAAATGCTAATTGTGTTGTCTGCAACCCTCAGTCAAAATAAAAAAAAAACGTTCTGACTTAGTGTTACGCAGTCAGGCTGTAATCGCTCTCATTAGAACAGTGATTATTGATCGTTGAGTGTTTATTGATCATTGGTGTCCGTCTCTAGAAGGTGCTAACCATATTGCCAGCTTGCGACTGGATTCACCAAGATACGGGTAGTATTATAGTAAAGGTAGTGTGTCAAACTAGCACTCACTAGAAACAGGAGCGAACGGGGACGGCGAAGTTGGGGGATGTGCGCAGGCGTATGAGGTGTTGGCTCTGCTTTCCGGCGGTATTGGTTAATATGTGGTTATGCACACTTTACAGGTAACAGTGGCTTGCGGAAGAGCTTGACAGTGTACAAACATTTTTGGAAATAAATATTTTTTCATGAAAGAATCTAATGACGATAAGTGGCTAATTGTTATCAAGAGCCACAACGTCGCGTATTGACTTTTCACTGTCCAGAGGGCCCACAATGTTGTGGTCAGGCTTGGCCTGACCATTCCAACGCGGGAACGGCCTGCTGCGCGTTGATTTCTGCCCCTCACGACTCACAACATTGTTTCACATTCATTCATCTATCGAGTGGAGCTTTATGCGGCTAGGGCAATATCACCCCGTAGTGCAAAAATCTCTCTCCCTCAAATGAAGAGAGTGCGAGAAAGAGTCATTCTTCTCTGGTTGTACCCAGCACTGTGCATGGCAAGAGCGATTTTGGCGCCGCTACGGTCAAGAGCGCCAAACAGCCCGAACGAAAGGCCTCTTCACTCGTCGCGTGGCACTTTCGGTGTAGGGTGACCATAAGCGCAACGTAAAACGTGTCAGGTCAGCCTTGTCAAGAAGAGTGAAGCAAGCCCTGTAGTTCTGAATTCTGCCTGAATCGCAGCTCTGCAGGGACATAGCCATGTGGCCGCACAACCGGCCCATACCTACTTAAATGTTTCTTCCTGGCAAGGAGAGCAAAAAGTGACCATTTCAAAAGGATGACCTTCATGAAATAAAAAAGCCTCTGCCCCCCCCCCCCCCAGCTAAAAATTCTGGCTACGCATCTTCAGCTCTCTTTTTGCGAAACATGAGGAAGTACGTCGTACGGTAACCCAGTGATTCCTGTTCGTATAGTTATCACTGATCCGTTTCCCTAACCACTGCTGACTACTAATTAAAATGCTGAATTCATTATGTTAAAGCAACATGTCCCTAGAACCGTTTTTTTATAATCGACACGTCAATATTTTAGGCTTTCCCGGTCAGAGTAGTTAACAAGTCTGTGGAACTGAATCTATACATTCCGAGCCCCCTTTGTACAGCACTTTATCAATTTTTTTTCAGCTTACCGCAGTCGCGAAACGTGTCCTCTGCTACACATTTTGTCTCCTTGTCACTTTCAGAGTATGTTCACACAAGATTGAACACGATGTCCCGGTTCCCGTGAATAATTTTGTGAAATTTATCGTAGGCTTCAGCATTGGGGCCAGAACAGTGGTTTCATCATTATATGAAACAAAAATTTATTCGCGTGAGAAAAATAAAATTGTAACGAATATGAAAAAGCACTCCGCCGGCTAGTTTGTGATTCCTCAAAAATTCAGTGCAACTACGTAAAAAAAACTTTGCACTTTGTCATCTCAGCGCTCATGCCCATGAAGAAGCAGGTGACGTCTTGTAGGTAAACTCTGTGTCTTCTGTTTCCATTGTTCGCCTTATCTGCTATGAAACGTTTGTGGCGAGACGAATAAACTACCTGTATTTCTGTTTTTCAGGAATTCACTGCTACAAACATAATCTGATAACAACAAACTTGGCGCATATGAACTTTGATACCATTCCTCTATTTATTAATTATGTAGGTGGCTTTGTCTTGCAGTATTGTGCTTCAAAAATGTGATGAAATATAAGTGTTTGAATGAAAACAACAAGGTATGAAAATTATTTTGTCACAATGGATATTCAAAATTTTTAAAAACTCTTTGATTGAAATTATAAACGTCGTCCACGAAGCTGCGTGTCAAACATTTTATTTTGGTTGCTACTGTTTTGTAACGCGTTACAGATGAATAAATCAGCCATGCGGCTCATCGTACATTATGTGCCAAATCAAAAGTTTTTAAAGATAACTTTGCGCTATTGAAGTCACAAAAAACAGCTGCATTGCAACAACTGTGCAGCAAAGTAGTGTAAATTCCTGCAGCCTCATTGGAAAAGGAGAAATTATTCTTGTCTCATTAAATCTTTTGCTTTGGCAATAATCAAAAACGCCTCTTTAAAGCCAATTAACGCCATAGGGCTCGTACTCGGGAAAAAGTGTGCTTTATTTCAGTGCTGCCTCCAGATTCAATGCATTTATAATGAATCTAAGTGCCACGAATCGTTACCAAATGATAGTTGTTTGGGGGACTCCTATGCACTTCAGTTACGCACGCGGCTACCCTCGCTTCCGTCGCTAAATGGTCCGGGGAGGCGTAGCCAGTTTATAATTCTGACTCCGTGCACGAAGAAAAACAGGAAGTGAATCATTTAACAGTCTACGTGGGGCTATCTACATGTCACGTTGCCTCGCTGTAGCCGGAATTGTACAGGCACAAAGGAAATGATGGTGTCGCGAGAATTTTCCCTGAGATAACTATATCCACGATTCCATTACCAGTTGGGAACCATACTTACTTTCACTTTTCTGTGGTGTAAAGCTCCAGTGCTTCACTACTAGTCTTATAAAGGCTAAATTATAAACCAGTATTTTCATAGACATGCCAGATCTGAAAACTTTCTGGAAGAGGGTAAGCAATGTTCAGACATTGACCTCATGGCATGCTCATCTTTCACTTCTATGTAGCAGTTAGGTGATATGACCTACACTTGATTGAAAGTATATTGACGTAGTTTGTGGTACTTGCGATATCTTCACTGACAGCGAGAAAGAGTTAGCGCCTCTGCCAGCCAAAAATTAACAGTCAGGCCGACAGTGTCGCTCATTTAGAAGCTCAGCTTTGCACCCATGAATTCCTCGATGTCTTGTATGCTGCAAATTAAAGTTATATTGATCTTGCTGACTACTAATGCTGCCTTGTTATTTGTGGCCTAAAAAATAGTGAGGAATAACTCATCAATCTGGCAGTAGGTAGACAAAAGGCATGAACGCCGTTTCTTAGTGAAAAAAAGTTACCTGTGAGGCAATGTTTTGGTGCTAAGTCGAAATGCATCCAATCTGAAAGTGTTCCTAATAAAGAGGCCCTGCACTGCCTTTCTCATTATCTGTAGATTCTGAATGACTTCAGGAAAAGATGTTGTGAGCTTACGAATCGACGGCCGCAACAGATTTAACAATTCGTCATGCACGAGCCCAATTACGAGGATTCGTCACACGCTTCAAGCACTGTGTTTCTCATTTCGTATCATCGATTTCGCTGAGACCTACGTACGCTAAGGGTTGGCATAGAGGCAAGAAGATATATTTCTTTCTTGTGGTGTATTATGACCTGAAGCAGGTTTTTTTTGCTACTAAGTGGCTTGGGTTTAGTTTGATCGCCAGCGCGTTCTAGGACATGTGGCGCCATTTAGTCGTGGCCATGGTAATTACGCAGCCCATGATTTTCTCAACAGCCCGACATTGCGTTATTGTTTGGTCATTCCAGTTTGTGAAAGTCTTTTTCTTTATGCCAACCTAAACTCAGTTCGCATGTGTCCAGAGCCGAAACTTTATGGCTGGTTTTTCTAAAGCAAAAATGAGTAAGTCAGTGATAAAAAAGTCCGTATTGACTTCGGGCATTAAAATGCAGCGCCCGTTTGATCATTTTTCATGGTGAACGTGGAAGACTATAGCTATTAGTAGGGAAAATTTAGTCGCTGCAATGTTCCTGAACAGTGTTATAATACGGCCTTTTCGCATGTGCGCGTTTGCTAGCATGCATAGCTTCCGTTTGTACTTACTGTTTGTAGTATTTTGAACTGCTATCGATTACAGTCATTCCTTTATTTCTTTTATCATGTTTTGTTTTACAATTACTCTATACGCCAGTAAATACCGTATTACTCTAATTACTCCTAATATCCAACTAAACTCTCTCTCATGAATAAATCACATGTTGACCCAAGCTTGCTGATTCTAATGGTTCAAAACTCTATGGTTGGCCATGTATTGCTTCATTGATTTAGTCACATCTGTTTAGACAAGCGGCAATATACTGATGCGGGAGAGCTTGGGAGAACAATTCACGTGTTTTTAGTGTTACCAATTAATCTAAATCAATTTTAATGATGTCGGCTTGACTAATACACCTCTTCATTGACTGCAACCTGATTCAAATAGCGTTAAGGTAAAAATACTTGTCAGATGCTAGTGCACCGATGAAAAAATAAGAAGGAAGGGGTAGTCAACGTTTCTCGAAGGGGAGGAAACAATTGCCGGGGCAAATATTCTTCACAGATTTCGCCTGGTATGGTAATTGTTTTTGAAAAATGGTTTCAGTGCCTTGCAATAATGAGCTGCGTTCGCCGAGACAGCACTGAAAGAAAAGCTGTTTGGTCGAACTGTTTTTTCTTGCTCGTTGCAATCTTATCTCAGCCGTTTTGTGTGACCTAAAAAAACAGCTTACCTGCCGCGGTGGTCTAGCGTCCAAGGTACTGGGCTGCTGACCCGCCGGTCGTGTGATTGAATTCCGGCTTTTCGATGGATGCCAAAATGCTGTAGGGACGTGTGCTCAGAATAGGGTGCACGTTAAAGAGCCCTAGGTGGTCGAAATTTCACGAGCCTTCCACGACGGCGTTTTTAATAACTATATGATAGTTTTGGGACGTTATACCTCACGTATAAAATAATGGTGAGCACATCTGCAAAGCAATAGCTGGCAGTCAGAGTAAGGATACACTCCCCATCAACAAACACTTCTCGCTCTCTTCCTAATATCTTTATTGCGAATAGCTTATCATTTTTCTAACAACATTGCTTCTGATACATTTCTTTTTTGGTGATTGATTGATATGCGGGGTTTCACGTCCGAAAACCACTATAGGATTATGAGAGACGCCGCAGTGGAGGACTCCGGAAATTTCGACCACCTGGGGTTCTTTAACGTGCACCGAAATTTGAGCACTCGGGCCTATAACACTTCCGCCTTCATGGGAAATGCACCTGCCGCAGCCGGGATTCAATCCCATGACCTGTGGGTCAGCATCAGAGTACCGTAGCCATTAGACGCCTGTGGTGGGGCTTTCTTTGTTGGTGTGCTTATGACAATAAGAGAGTTATTTCTTTCCTGGAACAAGATGCCAAGAGTTTAATTGTGCAAGGCGATGCTTGTGTACGCCGCGATCACACTCAATATTAACAGCATAACGGTCATATTCTGCGAATCCCACAGATTTACACTTCTGATGTTAACCATGCAATAAAGGAAATTTATATACTAATTGATCATGAAGTTGTGCAGAGTACTTTTGTGTAATCACCGACATAACACTATCTGATGAAGTTTCTGTTTATCGAAGCTTTCAGGTTGCGCAAGTGCTACCCTGTACCTTAGACTGATGTGAGGTAGGAGGGGGAGGGGCACATTATAACAGCAGAGGGGTTGAGGTCAGGCGTTACTCATCTGTTTATTGCGAACACATGCTACAACGGTGACGACATCCCTGCAAGTCCCTACAGCAACCAGGCGCAGCTGGTGTAGTGAATTGTGGTGTAATGTAATGGTGTGACGTAATGTAGTGCCGCTGGAGAGCCGTCCCTATTGGTGCTGCACTCATCATGACGCCACTTAGCACATTAGAATTTTCTCCGCGGATAACTACTCATGTCACAGCACACACACAAATAAACCATGGGAGAGGGCAAATGTTATGGGTGTGGCCGAGGTGTGCGCTCACTGTTCAGCGAATTATAATGACGAGAACACTTGCACAAAGGCTGGTGGGTGACTCGATGCGACGCATTGTACCTTGCGATTATCGTTGTGATATTGAATAAAAGACGAACTTCTAATAAAAAAGTTTTGCAAATAAAGTTTCTCCAAGCCCAGTCTAGAAACAATCGCCCACAGAAAGTGAGACGGAATACAGAGCGAACGAGGAAGTGAAAGGATGTCGATGAGGTGACACAGGCCCCGAGTATATTGAAATAAAATTGGAGCGAAGTAAGCTTTAGCTACAAGTTGCATAGATACCTTTAATTAGCATGGCCGTTGTTATGTGAATGTTATATGTTGATTCAATTTGACAAAAGAAAAGATATAAACTATAGAATAACATGGCGAAAATATAGCAAAACACGACAGTCTATCAACTGAGAATACAGCTCTGCTGTGCCTTAGCCATACAGTAGAAGAAGCATGCAAAGCTACGCCCTTCTTTTATTTTCATGTGGAACCACCATCGCGGATCGTGTTAATTGGTTTTGAAACACCTGAACCACCCAGTTTTGTACAGCAACCAGATTGTACCTGCTGCCTTTCCTAAAGTGATCTATCCTTCACACAATTTGTTTAGCTGCAACCACGTTTCCCTTCTTCGTTGCCAAGAGGTTGCTTAAAAAATCGAAGAATGTGGAACGACCTTCAATGAAGTGAAAGAGAAAGCAAATGAAGATGGCGTAGCATAACATTCACTCTTTAACTCGAGGACAAATTGCGAGTGGCTTTGTTCTAACAGAGGTCTTTATTTAGCCAAAATGAAAAAAATAGCTCTTTGTTTCTAAATGTTCTTGTTGTTTTTAATCTGGTACCGCAAAGCTGCCTTCTCAGCAGTAAGTCGATAGAAAAGGTTGTTTCAAGCTGCGAGACCACGAGCTTGAAAAATGCTTTCGCGGGACCAGTACACTTTTTCCACCAAATACATTTCATATAAAAAACAATACAATGAACGAAAAATAGCTTAAACGCCTGCCTTCTGTCTCTCTTGATCCTTTGGTATCTCATGACAACCGCTATATATAAAAATGAACCTGTACCGTCTTTTCCTGTTTGCAACAGCTGTTGATTCTGAGCAGCTATGTAAGTGTGAATGCAGATGGCTGATTTATCAACCAGAACTTACTAGTAGAGGACAATGGGCAAAAAATGATAACTAGGTAATGATAATTGGAGTGGTGAAAACCTTTTATGCAATTATACACAGGCGTAGTAGCCTCCTACAAATTTTTTTCAGTCATGAATTTGTGCTTAGGCAATGTCACATTTAAAAAATTATCGCGACGTTTTTCACCCAGTTGTTTCGTTCATTTGTGCTTTCAAGTGTTACGTCAACTCCGCGTAGTGTTGACAATGTGTGATCAACAGCTGGACTTCCGGATCGCACGGCATACGAATTATTCCGATGCTTACCTAACTGCAAACTGTAGACAAATTTACCCACCTGTACACGCAGGAGCTGACACTGGGCATTCTCATGAAAAGATTGGCCAAAATTGGCTATTAAAGCAACATTTACCACTGACGGCATAATGTGTTCAAGGGCATCTCATTGCTGCTCATTGCTGCATTGCTCATTGCTGCATGCTCATTGCTGCATTGTATTCAACTTGTCGTTCAAACCAATTTCATATTTAATACTTATCTTTTTTTAGGTCAACACGAATACTTGTGCAACGCAAGCGCTCTTTCAAGGTTTGAATGAATAGTAAATGGCACCCAAGTTCCTTGCAGCCCTGTAATTAACTTTTTTTGAAACGATTTAACTTCTCAATAATACCTAATATCATCGCTTCTAATACTACAATGTTTAAAAGGGCTGCGTTCTTAATTTTACACCTAGGGCTTTGTGTTTTAGGTCAATTCAAATACATGTGCATCCATGTGGACATTTTAAGGAAGGATTCACTTTATAGGGGGTGAGACATCATGAGATTTTAGCCTTCGGTATTTGCCTAGTGGAAGGATGTTTTGTATGTTTTCCTGCAAATAAACAATGTTCATTGTTGAATGTTGAAAACAATTGATGACGGAACACGCGTGAATGAACGGCCAAGTAAATAATAAGATGGGTAGCGAAAGCATTAGGAGAGTTTAGCTTAACTTAGAATAACAAACGGACACGTCTGACAGAAAACAACAAAGCGGCAATGTTGCAACGTTTTTTCTGTGAGCAGTGTTGTTCTATTGATGCGCGAAGCAACTTTCTCTTGGATTTGCGGATCTCGGACTTCCTGTTCTTTTGACGCTATTTTCTTCAATTTTTTCACACTTCTTGCGCCTGTGTCGTACAGCGTTGTTTCCCTCTTGAAGATATCGAAGGCACGTAAAAGGAATATGTCAAGTAGGACAAGAATAACACAAAAACTTGCCATCGTGGTTCTTTTTGGATGCAGTTTATTTTGCCTTGTTCGTATTTCGTCGCTTCGGGCTACTTCCCAAGTGTACGTTCAACGAAAGCACGAGTGTTTATGAATAAAATGAGCTTTTTAGATAGGTTTTTCAGGCTTTATGTTTGAGCAATTAGCATGCGAGTGAAACGTCAATAAATCACTCCACGTTGGCATACTTCCTTCTGGCATTGGTAATTGTAATTGGCTTGAAATTAGGAACACTACATTCATCTCCACATTTTAGGAATAGCTTGAAAAGTACAGTTTAAAGACACTTAGGTACAATGATGGGTTCAGACTAAGTTCCGTTTGGTAGGTACTTTGATTTAAAATAGTGAGTTACTTAATCAGTAAATTACTTTTAGGTTTCAGTTTTTTTTTTGCTTCCTGACGCACTAAGATGACGTAGTGGCTCCTGCAAGTCTTCGACGAGGCACAGATAAGTATGAAACGTAGTTTTGGCTGACATCACCTCTTGAAATTGATTTTAGCTTATCGGGGTTTTAAATATTCACCACGGTGACTGTCAGGACATTCGAAATCCCACAGTTGTGTTTCAAGCATGCGAGTTACCACGTGGAAAAGCAGGCGGTGCGCTTTAAATCAGAGCCTCTGGCGGCGGCTGTGTTAACGGTGGTTAGCCGTTGCTTTGGCCGTTTGTGCGACGGTGGCTCATATTAGCAAAAATTTAGAGCACGGCGCTTCCCAGTAGCAACTCAGCTCTTATAAAAATCTCGAGTAGCGCGTCACGCAGAAGATTGTTACACGTGCTGTGCTAATTTCGGTGCTCGGTCAGTTTGCGTTACGCTCTCCTAATTGACGCGCCAGTCGAGAAGATATAAAGGGAGCAGTTGCGTTGTCAAAGCGGTGGCAGGGTATGTGGGCACGCGTGTTGAGCGGCGGGATTGGTGAACGATAACCTGAGAACGACAAGTCTATTTATTGGCCGGGAGGACAATGCATGTCTTATGAGTTCGACAGTTTAACATTTCTTGGTAAGAATAATGAGGAGGAGGAGGAGGAGGAGGAGGAAACTTTATTCAGAGAAAAAAAATTTGAAATGCAGGCAGTTTGGTCGGGCCCTCAGTCCAGGGCTCCGCTGGCACGGGCGGCTCGCTGGACCTGGTCAAGCAAAGCTATTTGGCTCTGCTTGTCCTCGTCCGCAAGCCATGCCTCCCACTGCCTGTGAAACATGTGTGGTTGCTTCGCGATGTGTGGGCTGTCGATGTGTGTGGGCCTCTGGGTGCACTCCCATGTTATGTGGCTGAGTGTTGGTACTTGTGAACACCACGGACAGGTGTCTTTATATCTTGCGGGATATATTCTACTTAGATGGTACAAATTGGGAAAGCTATTGGTTTGTATGCGTCTCCAATCCCTGCTTTGCTGGCTATCCAAGTCCTTATGTGGAAGCCCATATTCCTTTCGTTGCTTCCTTTGTTGGAGGAGGATGTCACGCGAATTGGAAAGAGGTTCAACGTCGTGGCCTGCCGTCGCTCGGTTGGTGATGCCTCGAGCTATACGGTCTGCCACGACGTTCCCCTCCAAACCTTCGTGAGCAGGACACCATATAATGTGATGGTCTCCTGTGATGGGTTTATTTAAAAATTTATACGCTATTTTAGGTAGCGTTCCTCAGAGAAACATTCGGCATGCCGCCTGTGAATCGGAGAGCACAACCACTGATTCTCCCCTGATTTCTGCGTTGGATATGGCTATGGCTATTGCTGCCGCCTCTGCCACTCGTGTGAAACAAGTTTTAACCGACGTCATTGTGGTGTGATTTTGTGCTACAATTGCCACTACGTGTGACCCTCTGCTCGCTTTACTTACGTCTGTAAAGACGGCTTCTGAGCTATTCTGAAATGCTTTGCGTAAGGAGTCTGCTCTCGCTTTCCTCCTTCCTGCGTGATACGTCGGATGCATATTTCTGGGAATAGGCACCACAGTTAAATGTGTGCGTTTTTCCGCATCTATTAGCACCGTTTCTTCGTCACAATATAACGGTCGCAATGTATATCCCATCTTTTCCAGAATTCTTCTTCCATGATAACTTGAATTGAGCCTTTCCTTTTGAGATAAAAGCACCGCATTCGCATACTCCTCAAAGGTATTGTATATGCCCAATTTCTCTACCCTCTCGGTTTTGGCATTTTCCGGAATCCCCAATGCTGCTTTGAATGCTTTCCTTATTATTGTGTTTATTTGCTTTGTCTCCTGGTTTGTCATTGTCTGGTACGGTAGCGCGTACGTAACTCGGCTGATCACAAATGCATGAACGAGTGCAATGGTTTCTTTCTCCTCTAGTCCCATTTCGCTATTTGCTATCCGCCTGATCATCCGGGCCACATTCGCCGTGGTTCCCCGTAGCCTTTGTAGTGTGTGTGACGTTCCCGAATTTCCTTGTATCCACATGCCAAGCACGCGTATTACATCTGCCTCCCTGATTTGTCTCCCATCCAGCAGTACTGCTACCGGTATTAAGTCCTTTTTCTTTGCGTATCTTGCCCCAATTCTAACCATTTCAGTTTTTTCCGGCGAGCATTGCATTCCTGCAGCTGTCACGAAAGCTTGTATTTTGTCTACTGCCTCCTGGAGGGCGTTTTCTTTGTCCGCATAAGAGCCACCCTTTGTCCATAAGTTGACATCGTCTGCGTAAAGAGCTGCTCCTAGACCTTTTATATTTTCCAGCTCACATGCGAGCTTTCTCAGGCCGATAATAAATAGTATCGGGGATAGCATGGCTCCCTGGGGGG
Source organism: Rhipicephalus microplus (assembly GCF_043290135.1). Taxonomy (NCBI): domain Eukaryota; kingdom Metazoa; phylum Arthropoda; class Arachnida; order Ixodida; family Ixodidae; genus Rhipicephalus; species Rhipicephalus microplus. The sequence continues at coordinate 110,629,841 of NC_134704.1, forward strand.
TGCCTCTATTTGGGTAGTCGAAGGTTTCAGATGTAACCGAGCCTAAAGAAATGGTAGCTTTCCTGCTTGTCAGAAATGACCGGACATACTCATATATTCGTTGGCCGCAGTTAATCGATTCGAGGCCTTCCATTATCACCTTGTGTGATATTGTATCGAATGCTTTCTTGATATCTAGTGCTAGTACGAATTCGTCGCTTGAACCTCTGTTTGGGTTCATTACGTCATTTTGCAACAGCAGGAAAACATCCTAGGCCGATACATGTGGTCGGAAACCGAACATATTCACCGGTAGCAGACCCTCTCTCTCTACATAGTCTGTCAATCTAGTCAATATTGTTTTTTCAAAAAGCTTACCCAAGCATGAGGTAAGGGAGATTGGTCGGAGGTTCTTAATATCTCTTGGTTTCCCTGGTTTTGGTATTAACATGATGTTTGAGTCCTTCCATTCTACTGGAAGGTTTCCTCCATCTACCCATACCTTTTCATTAAAGAAATCCGTGATTCGTCGAAGGGCCGCATCACTCAAATTTCTAAGCATAGAGTTTGTTATTTTGTCTCGTCCTGGGGCGGTATTCTTTTTGAAAGACTGGGCCGCCGCATAAACCTCTTCAAATGTTATGGGAGCGTCTAACTCTGGTTGTTCTTTTTCTGCATATTTGCCATGTACCACTTCACATGCGTCTTGTCCGACATATAAGTTCTTGACTTCGTAGATAAGTGCGTCATCGTTACCTTTAAATTCATTCTCCAGAATTCTTAAAGCCCTGTTCGTCATTGTTTTTGTTGCCCCTGGATCGATCATACTCCTCAGGATGTGCCAGGTCTTTTTGTTCCTAACGTCCCTCTAAGTGAGTTACTAAATTGCCTCCAGTTACTGTTATTTAGTTGACGTGCGTAGTCATTGGCTTCCTGTGACAACTGAGCTATCCTTATCTTCAATTTGCGATTAAGCTTTTGCTTCCGCCATCGCTTTGTGAGGCTTCTCCGCGCGTCCCACAAATGTAGCAGGTGCTTGTCGACTGCTGGGATTTCCACGCTTGTTTCTATTTTCTTTGTCACTTTCCTGTGTGCCTCCTTTATCTGTATCACCCAGTTACCTAGATCTATTATTTCCCCTTGGTCTCCTACGTTCTCCCTAAATTTGTTCCAATCAGATATTGTCGGTTTCCCAATTCTTCTTGTCGTGGCGGCATTAATAGTTATTCCGAGAATGTAGTGGTCGCTTCCCAAGTTTTCTCCGAGGTGCGCCCATGAGACGTTTCCTTCAGAATTTGTAAACGTTAAGTCCGGTGACGTGTCTTTTGTTAAGCTATTCCCGACCCGTGTCGGTAGGTCTGGTTGTGTAAGTTGGCAGAGATCATACCGTTCAACAAGGTCTACAAGGAGTTTGCCCTTAGGACTGTCCTGCTTATATCCCCAATTTCTGTGTGGCGCATTAAAATCCCCCATGATAACTAACCTGTCTTTCTCTTTCAATAAACCCATCGCATGTGCTATAATGTTCTCAAAGTCGGCTCGTCTCTCCTTAGGTGGGCTATATATATTGACCCCCACTGTTTTTGGTCCTCCACGTTTTTTGGGCCACACTGTTATTATCTGGTTTTGCACTGCCTCATTGCTCACGTAGCTGACACTCAATGCTATATCTTTTTTGGTAAGTGTCGCCACTTGTGGGTACTTTGGGTTAACATGTCTTATGTACCCTCTCAGATTTATCTGAAATTTGCCTACTTCCTGAAGGCAGATTATATCAGGAGGGATTGGAGATGCTCCAATAAATTGTTTGAAATTTTCAAGTTTTGTTCTCAATGAGCAGCAGTTCCACTGCCATATTTCCGTTTGCTCGGTCTTTTTATTGTTACGGTGTCTAGCCATGATTGGTATTCTCGGAATCTGTTATTCCACTTTCTTTAGGTTGTCTGGTGGGGGCACCCGGGCTCTGACATGATCTCTTGCGAGGATTCTGCGCCCCACTCAAGTCGCTTATGGTGCGTTCCATCTGGCCTAGTTTGGCAAAAACAAGTTGAATTTGTTGAACTAGGAACGCTATCGGCGGTGTTTGTGGTGGTTGCGTTTCCACGGGCTGCGCAACGGGCTGCGAGACAACAGGTGTGCTCGCCGGGCTTTGTGTGTTGCTCGACTGGTTTAGTAGTGACCCCAGGCGTGCCATTCGAGACTTAACCTCCTGTAGTTCTGTTCTAAGTTCTCTGTTTTCAGCTACTACCCGCTTGTATTCTGGGTGTTCTGTGATCGTTGGTGTAACGGGTTTATGTTTGGTAGTGGGAAATACGGCTTGCGCATAGCTTACCGCGTCCGCCTGTGGGTTGCTATGTGCAGGACACGCCCCCGGTGGCTTGCTTCTCGGAAGGGCTTGCGCGTTCGGATTGTCCTGGGAGATTGCTCTCGGCGTCGAAGTCGACTTTGGATGCCGCTGTCCTGGTTGTCCTGTCTCCACGGCACGGTTTTTCGACGGCGTGCGGGTTTTGGAACGGCTCTTTCGGGTCCCGCCTCGTCCGTACTCCCATTCTGATTCCTCTTCCTCCGACTGAAACCAGCGAGGGGCTGGCTTGTGTGGTTTTTTGGGTGGTTTCGCTGCTTGCTTGCGAATAGGCTTGAGGCGTTTCAGACAACTGCGGTCTCCAGTGATATGGTTTCCCGTGCAAATTGCGCATGTCGGAGTGCAATTATGGTTTACTTCGGGGTTGCGCATTCTACAGGTATGGCACACGGGTGAGTCTGGCTGCGGACACACGTCGGTGCGGTGGCCAACCTCACCACACGCTCGGCAGAATTGGACGGTGTTACGAAAAGGAATACACTCCTTCTCACCTCCCCTGTAGTAAACATATCTTGGTAGAATGTCCCCGAAGAAAGTCAAGACGGCACTCTGAGAGTCTCCCAACATCCGAGCGTCGACCAGCGTCACGCTCTGGGTGCGAAAACGGATGCTCGCTTTGATGGCCTCAGACGGGGTGTGCGGCTCTATACCGTGAATAACACCTTTTTTGGTTCCCTCACCTGCCGTAACGTAGACGTTGACCGGGTGTGGTCTTCCGTTGATATTCAAAGACGTGACGCTTCTCATCGCCATCGCGATGGTCGTGTCTGGAGTCGACGCTAGCGCAATGTTGGACCCCGGTCGGATGCGGAGAATAAACTGATCCCACCTGACTTTTTCTTGGCAAGCCTCCACTATAGCGTCGGAGATCGCTTGGGTGGTCACATTCTTCAGAGGCAGTCCCTGGTGAGGTCGGAAGACTACTTTCAGATCGTCCTTGGGTAGTGCTGGGGGCCTCCGTCTTGTAGGTCGACCCCGGCGCTTTGGCTGGTTGTCCGTCGTAGGTCTGCTGCCTGCGGAGAAGTCCCCTCCTTGTTGAAATTTCCGCTCCTTCGCCTGTTTCTTCTTCGCTCTGAGCGATTGGGATATTTGCCATCCCTCCTCTGTGCGGTCGGTCTCCGTTGGGGCGGAAAAATCTGCGTCGGCGTGCGTGGACGCCGCGTTGCAGTTCCCAGGCAGTGCTGCTTCATCCCGGTTTTGCGCGGCAAAGTCCATCACTTCTTCACCCAAACCTGGTTCGGATTGTCGTACGGACGCTGTTTGCGACTCCCCAGTCGAGTCCATAGCCGTCAGCAACCGCGGCAACGCCGTGGTTGTCGTCTTCGGGCGAGCGTCTCCCGGCGTCGTCGCCGCCGCTCCTCTACTGGACGCTAGAGGTAGCGAAGGCTCCACATGGGCGAACGAAGAAGTGGCTGTAAAAACAAGAAAAATGGTCCGATTTCAGTGAAACTAGAGTCCACCGATACCGGAGCATCTCTCCTACACGCCTGTGGCAATTTCTTTGGTAAGAATAAGTTTTTCTCAGTTTGTTGGCAGCGCTGAATTCTGCCGTTTAGTCACGCTACGAAAGCCCCCACAAGAATCGCGGAACGCACTGGTGGCCACGCCTGACCAGCATGATTGGTGTGGCGTTAAAGCGGCTTCTCGAGACTATCGTGCAACTCAACATACCTTCCGCAGTGTACTGCGTGGTGAGGGGACACATCGAGTCAGTGCCTGACTGCGTGGCGATGAGCATTGTGGTCCCGACAATGGCCTACAGACGATAGCCACGGGCCCCAGTTTGGCGTGAATGCACATCGACCCAAGAAGACCAGGCCGACAACGCCTGCAATGCCAGTGCGAAGACTACAGTGGAGGAGCTACCAGTCGACAAGGTCCTGGCAATTAGTGCACGTGAAGAAGTCAAGACCACCGTGGAATGCTCTGTTAGTGGCGTGAACTAGGAGGCTATGGTCGCTCATGCCAAGAACAAAAAGAATGAAAATGCCGTGGCAGTTCAGGCGGCCTCACAAAGCCAAGATGCCAGCGTCGACGCTGAGGTGACCCTGGTCAAACATTTAAACGGGTCGTACATTTAAACGGTTCGTACATTTAAATGACAAAAAAGACTCTGAGAAGGCCATGGCGGAATATGAGTAGGCAAAATTTGCCACCCCATAAATACACGTCTTTGCAGTGGGGGAGTGTATGTCCCACAGATCCCCCTGCAAAGTGCCAGCCAAGTAGATGCAAAGATAGTTGACGACAGAATAGTGTGAGCGTGCGTGTGTTGGACGGTTAGCATGGGAATTGCACAGAGGATTTCAAGCTTAACAGTTCGGCTGCCCGCCGTCTCCTATGCTTGCATAGCTCTTGCCGGCCGATTCGCCTTTAGCGGTCCCTTGACGCCATGCCACTTTCGCCATGTCATGCCCCGTCCTTGGACTTTTTCGACCGGCTCTTACCTTTCTTATCTCCTACTTTTAGGGGCGAAGCTCTTCAAGCCATGGGTCGTGCGTCCGTGATGTATGTAGTAGCAGTAGTAGTAGTAGTAGTAGTAGTAGTGCGTCTTAGTAGTAGTAGGCAGCCGCCTCTTGTGAATTGTGAAGGAAACAAGCGCACGTTAATCATAAAAAAGATAGTTGTCTCTTATGAAATAACCTACAGCGACGGGCATCAGTGACATAATCCTAAATAAAATTTGCCTTGAATGTATGCATAAAAAAACTAGTATTAAAAGGACGCACTTTGAGCACCATCTGACCAGAAAAGGTTGTCATGTTAAACTCGCTGGGAGTAACTTACTTGGTTTTAGCTAACGTTTTTAGACCTAGGTTTTATCAAGGATTAGTATGGGTTGGTTATCAGTGCCATGAACTAGCGGTGGCGAAAAGTAGGAACTAGACATGGACGAAGCGCTGGCCGTAAGAAAGAGTGCGCGTGCAGCTTGTATAGTCCGACTGTGACACATTTGGTTTAGTACTTGGAAAGTCCGCTTGATGGCGGTGCTTCTATAAAATGAATATATGGTGAAAACGTGGGAGATGACCGTACTTGGAGTGTTCACTAGATGGACAGACTGAGAGACAGACAGATGCACGGAGAGACGAATGAACACACGGACGGGCGCATGGATGAACAGACACATGGACGGATGCATGGACTGACGCACGAACGCATGGATGGACGAATGGGCACGCATATTGACAGACACACGAACAGGCACATGGACAGTCGCACAGACGGAAGCACGGACGGGTGGAAGCAAAAACGAACGGACGGACGCAAGTGCGCATGGACTGACGGATGCTTCACCCCTCTCATTTTTATGCACTCCATGCATATGCTGGGATTTTTTGTTGCTTGCCTGTCCTATTTTAAAGACGATAGTCTTTTTTGGGGACCTTCGACAAAAAAACTTTGGTCTGTCTGTCTGTCTGTCTGTCTGTCTGTCTGTTTGTCTGTCTGTCTGTACATTTGTCTGTTTGTCCGCCATTAAAGATATCTTGAACGGCCAACCTCATCCGCAGCGCTCACCAATATTGCTCAAAGTCCAGCGTTCATACTTGTGCGATTGTCAATACAAAAGCAATCATTGCGCATAACTGAGGTACCATTACAACACGTGCATGCTTCGTATGTGTGCCTTTGTACTATGGAAGGCACACACAAGTAATTATCAGGACTGAAGCGTCAAACACGCTGTGCTGACAGTGCAACGCGTTGCTCAAAAAGGGAAGTGTTACCAACGCTTTTCTAAAATGTCACGGTGGTGGCACCTGCCCGTCACTTTGCGTTCCACACCTTATCGCCTCCGAGAATGGCACGCATATTTCTCTGCAGGCGCACACGCCCTCCATTGTTTTTGAAGAAAACTGCCATACGGCGCTCGTGTCTAACGTGCCTCGATGCGCTTGTTTGCATCCGCTGCACGCTCGAGGCACTCAAATGCCGCGACTCCAGAAGATCACTCCGTAGATGTGCTGTGATTTTTTTATTACTTGCCTGTCCTATTTTTACCTATACTCTTCCACTGTTTTTTTTTTCACCTCCTCTTCCTGCTACGCTACATAACACAGCGCCTGTCACCCAAGAGGCTGATAAAAGTTAGGTTCCTTCTTCCCTTCCTTTCAAGAATCACTCAAAAACGGCGAGGCGAAGGATAACTTCGGAATAAAATTGTAGCGTCAGGGAGCACTATTATTTCGTTATGAGCGCAAAACTTAACGTATCTTCCTTCTAATCAATGTTTTTTTCTGTTTGCGAAGCACTGCTATTCAACAACCCCAGCTATGACGTCCAGCTCCTGGTTGTCCGGAAGGCCCGTAAGAGGGCGGAGAGGCCTAGCGTCCCTGCATCCACATTGGTCTACTTTCAGTAGTATTTCGTTATCACTGCCAACTAACACGTCAGAACGGCTATGTTTCTATGTTACATCAATTTCGCAAGTCTGGTTCGCAAAAAAATTTTTTGAAAAGGTCAATCAAGGTTTCGTTCACAAAAAAAAACAAAAAATGAACTTTACAGATGTACTGGCGTTATTCGGAAAACGATAATCAAGAGTTTCTTGGCCCTGGTGAATAATTATAAACTATACGCAGGGCATCAAGAGCATCACACCATACTGTGCACTGCGTTGCCACAAAATGGACGCATGTGCTCCAACACAACTGCTGGTGTTACGTAGGATCACAACAGGGAGGAGAAAAACAGACAGGCAGTGAGGTAAGCTGGTTATCGAACCGGCTGGCTACCATCTGCTGGGATCGCACGCTACCTTTAGGACATTTGTTCTTAACAAGCCTGGAAAGTCTAACATATGTACACAACTACTTTTACACCACGATATATTTTCCACAGGTTACCTCACTGCAATAAAATTAAGTACGGCCAGATATTCACTGGCTGCTTCTGGTGTAGCATATTCCTCCAATGGTTCGGATCTACACAAAATTATATTTATGCTTTTATGTCGTGACCAGTAAGCATGTGTTTCTCATTCCCTAATTCCCATCTATGCCAATTATTTGGATACGGAAAAAAGGAGGTGGCCACTAGGACACCTATATATATCTGGCCAGACAGACAGACAGACAGACAGACAGACAGACAGACAGACAGACAGACAGACAGACAGACAGACAGACAGACAGACAGACAGACAGACAGACAGACAGACAGACAGACAGACAGACAGATAGATAGATAGATAGATAGATAGATAGATAGATAGATAGATAGATAGATAGATAGATAGATAGATAGATAGATAGATAGATAGATAGATAGATAGATAGATAGATAGATAGATAGACAAGCTGAAAGAGTGTTAAGAGCGCTAACAAATGTCTCGCGTTTATGAAGTCTTCGAGATCTCCTACGCCATTAGTAAAAAGAACATGTTTGTGGGTTAGCAAAAAAAAAATAATATTCTCTTCTACTTTTTCGCCTTCGCGCGCCATTCTCTTTAGAAAACTTATTTCTACAAATTCTGAAGTTTGTGTCTCTTCGAGCTAGTATTCATCCGTCAATTTTGTATCTCGGATTCAAGGTGATAGTTAGTATTATCATTACATTGCGAGGAAACCACGACTGACCAATTGAAGTGCCCTAGCGTCAAAATGTTAACATGCAGTGAGGTTTCAGCAATTTGTTAAATTTAATATTGTGAATGAAGAGGCTTTCCCTAACTTCACCATGTATTCATGATCGGGACTTATTTTGGCCATAAATTTCGCATGGCTTGTCATTTATTCCATGTTCCTCTCTTTTCAAGCTTTTAATAATAAGAAGCTGTAGAGGTTCTCAGTACTGAGAACTTCGCTCAAGAGACGCATGAATTGCAGTGAACTTCTTGGAAGACTTGAAGCTAGCCTAAGGAATGTTTGTTGCGCACAGCTTTTGGAAGATATAAGGACGGGTCCAGTAGCCAGTGTCATTACAGTAGTGAGTTAGAATATACCTTTTTGATTCTCACTGAATTCACTGATAAACGATTCCTAGACGAGTTAGGCAGCTCTAAGTGAATCATTACTCTGTCGGTGTGGTTCAAGCGCTGCGAGTTTTTTCGAACATTTCAGAACAATTCTGTTATTATGAGGTAAAAAAAAATGTGTTGACTGGGTGGATAGTTGACTGGGTAGCGGGAATAATGAGAAGTTTTGTACCCCCCATTAGCAACTGTAAAGGTGGGTGCATAGGAAGCTTAGTTGCCAGGCTCGTAAAAAGTATGCATTAAGTGTCTGAAGTACACACTGGGGACTGGACAGTGGTATCCCATTTGACTCTTCAAGGTGAAGCTTAAGGTTCCTCCAATTTTCGCCTGTATCCTCCTTAGTGCACGGCCTCATCACAATATTCTCTCCTCTGGAAGCCTGCAGTCCTGCTCCTTCACTCTAGAATATTTATACCACGTACGTTTATATGGTGAAATGTTCAATCTAGTTAAAATTGAACATCTGAATGGTTAGGACAGTATGGCATTAAATTGATATTGATGAAGGGTAAACTTTATAAGATGTCTACATCGCAGCTAAGCAGCGTAAATGTACGCACAGTGGATGTAAATACTTCCAAAATCAACGTTCCATGTAATCGTAAGGCAGCTCGGCATGAGAATGTTCTACACACTCTGTACATTTGAATGCCAACTTTGTTACAAAAGCCAAGCTTGTAATTCTCACAGCAGAAGCAACTACAGAAAATAAGGTATGAATATGTGAAGAAGTACAGCTAATGAAACACTAGCACTCAGCTCAAAAGCGCATTTGTATTGTGTGATATGAAATCACTTCTTACTATGTTTTGGGCTACTATGGTGTTTTCAACGAATATTGTAAGTGACAACACATATTTAGGAAACCTCATTGTGAGCCGCCACAAAATGCATTGGCTTAAAGAATAATCTGCTCACAGTACTGTACTGCGTAAGCTATCATTACTAGCAGGGTTTAGACTCTCACAATAATGCTGATCTAGTATATAATAATGTTTAGCCAGACTGTTTTCATAGTTAGAGGACAAATCTTCCTCGGACTAGTACTGTCCACTTTTCATGCATATGAGGCACGCCTCCAGGAGAGAAACTTTGCGTTACTCAGCAACATATCTTACCCGCTCACTGAATAGCAAGGATGATACGAGCGGACAGGGAAATACAGGTTCAAGTTAGCGACATGGCTAGTTAGCCATATGTCGAAACCTTGTCAGCATAGTCTAGCGGATCACACGCTTTCCAGCGTCTCGTCAAGTCGTTTACCCACGTAAGCAAGCTGGAAACTCCAAGATAGACAAACAATGTTAAATATATTCGAGAATTTTTTGAGACAACATAAAATTGCAGGTGCTAGTACCGCTTGAACGTTTCGCGCCGAGGTGATGTAACGTTTTTCAGACATTTCGTACCTCGATATGATGTGGGGTTACAATATTTCATGCCTCAACCAAAAATATGAAGGCCGCAGAAGAGATGCATCTTGTTTATGGACCTGAAAATATACAGAATAGCGGGAAACAAAGGCAGTACAATGCATGTACGTGGTAAGGGGACATACATGATTACAGAAACTCGCTGCAGCCAGCTGACGACCGTTCTCAAGGGTCTTTTCACTCCAATTGTTTCGTTTCTTCTGAAGCCCATCTTTACACCCTTCCTGCCCGGATTTTCTCCCACGCCTCTGCCTGCTACGCGGAGAAAATTACACACAGCTGCGCACCGACCACGTTGTTTACGCTTGTTCATTTCTAGCTAAACGCTTGCGATTCAATCTTTGTGGGTTTTCGCTCCGCCCCAGATGCGACGCAATGCAGCATTTTTTCTCAGCCCCGGTCTTCGGTTGATATAGTTACGTGCAGTAAAGCTGGTAGCGAGTATTCCCACCATCAACTCTTGTTTGCTTCCAAAAAAGTGGAAACAAACAATTTGAAGGTTAACGTGTGGCAATTTGCATGTTTCTACATTTCAAAAAATTCTAGCACAAACACATAGTAATCACTTGATAAATGTTAGGAGACAAGGATTGAAGTACGCAACAATGCCACACAGCTAAATTTGTTTCAGTAAAGTCGAGATTACAAGAATATTGAGTCCTAATTACAAACAATCACCTGAAAAATTATGCCTGCAAATTGAATAGCTCTGTTAGTACTATTTGTGCCCATGTACCTTCGTGAGTTAGCCGAAATTTTGTATACCTGCATTATGAGAACCTTTATTATTCCAGTAAAACAAGCAGTGATATCAAACGTAGTGAAAGGAAATACCTGATGCTAAAATCCCACTCTCCAAAAAAACTGTTGGTTGGTATTTTCTTACATAAAACAATGTCATGCATACAGTGATAGAGTACGAGAATTTGATCAGGGTGAACAAGAGGTCATTTGTCTCTATTTTAAACACTTCCAATGTGCGCACATTCGTTTTATGCAGATACATCGTGGTGATGTAGTGGTCATGGTGGTTGCCTGCTTACTGAAAGGTTACGGGTATGGTTCTGGCTCCACCAACCTTTCGATGGTCAGGTATAATCAAAGTTTTCGCAGCACCTCATCACGTCATCTGTCATATTGAAATGGTGGTTTCGGAAAACGTTAGAGAACGCCTGAGCAAGCCGAGGTTTCTGAAGCCACCAGTTTATGACGAAGCACAAAAGTTTACATGACGAGCCCTTTAAGGCGGAAAGACAATAAAAACGAGGACAGAAATGTCTTTTTGCCATGATCGGCGTGTGTTCGAGACAGCTTTTGCAGAGACGAGTGAGCCCGGGTGTGGAAAACAAAGCGGTGACCCAGTGAAGACCGATAAGACAAAATGCAGGTTCGAGAGACGAACAGGGGGATTGCTTCTGACGATAGTGAAGTTTAAAGTGCGAAATAGCAACATTACCAAAGTTCTGCAGTTGAGAGGCGTTTCGCGATTCTTTGAATCCCCAAGATGAGCGGATGTGTGCTAAAAAAAGAAAAAAAAGCGTTCCCCGGAAATCAAAAAGGGTTCGTCACCCACACATCTGCTTGGATTAATCGGGAAACCTGCAGCATTTGATTGAGAGGGGTAAGGCTTTGAGAGAACTTTGTCGCTTGCTTTCTTTATTTTATTTTTTGTATGTGAAAGTCAGGTGTAAATGCAACACTAACTAGTAAATATGTTTTAAAACACAAGCACGTCATTATATACATACAGGTTGAAGCGACACTGGCAACACAGACAATGTGGTTTAATTACATGCAAAACAGTTTTGTGAATCTACGTATTGTTCTAGTAAAATAGAGAGGGAAGCAAAAACAACAGCATTCACGTCCACTGAAATACCGCTGCTTATATTAAAAACGTATCTGCATAAAAAGAATGCTCTGCAGTTGAACAAAGATTTATGAATTACAAGACATGCCAAATTTTCCAAAAAGTTAGTCGAACCTGAACGAACAGTAAATCTGTGCAGCAGGGGTCTGCGTCCAGGCATCAGTGGGATAAACATATAATATTGTAGTGCAACAGAATGCTCTAACACGTCCTACTACATCTCTGAAGCTCTAAATCTGAACAAAAAATACTCTTGGAACATAAAATAACTGACGGTGTAAGCAAGGTCTGTTCCCTGAATATATTTCTCAATCCCTTAAACACTCTGTTGTTTTTAGCCCCTACAGGGATTCTTTGATGAGAGAGAGCTCAATCAGCAATTACTGGGTGTAGCACGTGCTACTCACGGGACGGCTTCAAGTTCTCCCATAGTAGAGTACCTAGTACTCTAAATCGTTACCCACTTTTTACAGAGAGAGAGAGAGAGAGAGAGAGAGAAGTAATCGTTTGTTTTCGAAACAGTGCCCCGAGCCATCCCCGGTGTCACCCTGAGGTGGGAGGGCTCCTTAGTCCAGGAACCCTCTGGCCTCTACTACCCTCTTGGCCCTAGCGATGAGTTGTTGCTCTTCCACGTCCCCGAAGGCAACCTTCGCCTTCCACGTTTCGGTTAGGTCTTCGTTCGTCCGTCCTGCTTCATTATCAGTCGTGTTTTGTTGCAGATTACGTCTGGCAATACACTGGCATGCAAGAAGCAAGTGTGCCAGAGTGTCCGGTACGTTGCAAAGCGGGCACATAGAGCTATATATAGTTGGGTAGAGGCGGTGCATTAGGGCTCCTTTTGTGCATGTGCTGCTTTGCAGGCGTCTCAGTATTACCCTTTCCTGTTTTGTTAGTTTTGGGTGTGGTGGAGGGTATACTCGCCGCTCCAGCCTGTAATGCTGGAGTAACGACGAGTAGGTGTTTTGAACAACTTCCGGCTCTTCAACGACGGGTTGGATGCCCTGCGGGCAGTCGGCAGCCCGGCAGACGTGCTTGCGGGCACCGGTGTGAGCCGCTTCATTTCCCTGCAGACCCTCGTGTCTTGACACCCATAATATACAAGAGTGTGGGAGTGGAGTGCTTCGCCGTTTCAAAATATTGATGGTATTGGCTCAGATACGGCCCTCAGCAAAATCTCTGCAGGTGGCTGGCGAGTCATCAAAAATCACCGCGGCGTCTGTACATGCTGTGGTTGCTAGAGCGATTGCCGATTCTTCTTCGGCGCCTGAATTGAGTGTGTTGACTGTGGCGGACGCTAATTCTCGGCCTTGAGAATCTACGACGCTGACCGCGTACGCGTTTCTATGCGGATACTTGGCCGCGTCAGTGTAGCGGGCATCCAAGTCTTGCTTGAACTTTCATTGAATAGCGTCAGCTCTTGCCTTGCTTCTACTTTTGTGGAAAGTTGAATGCATGTTGCATGAAATAGGTGCGATGGACAGCGACTCTCTAACGTAGAGCGGGATGCGCTTTTTCCGGTCTGCATCGCTGATGAACGTGTCGCTGTAGTTGAAGTACTAGAGCACCAACTTCCCCGTGGGCGCCAGCTCGAGCCTCTCCAGCTGGCTGTTTCTATGCGCTTCTATGAGCTCTTGCCACGTGTCGTGGACGCCCATCTTTAGAGGACGTGTCGTAGAGGCCATTGGCAGAAATCTCAGGGCTACTTTAGTGGCCTTTCTTATGATGATATTAAGTTTTTCTATTTCAGCTGTTTTCAAATTCAGGTACGGTGTGCCGTACGTAATGCGGCTGGTGAACATAGCATGCATTGTACGTTGCGTTTCGTGCTCTTTGAGTCCGTTTTGTTGATTGGCGATCTTGTTGACGAGGTGCGTGAGTTGTGACAGTGTCCATTGGAGGCTCGGTAGGGTGGCAGCTCCCGATCTATCCTTATAGATGTGAACATTACATATGTACTATTTTCATACAGCTATCACGGTGGGTTAACGTCAGATGTTAGTTTCCTTGCGCTGAAGTTGATTTATGTAGCAGTGTCCGGGGCCAGCATCTTCGTGAGCACCAGCGCTTCATATCAGCCTCTAGTGTTGCTAATGCACTTGTTCCAGAAGACATCATTGTGCAAGTGCAAACAACTGGTTATATAAACATCTGCAACTCTTCAACATAACTCAGTGCGTGCAACATTTGTACACATATTAGCGTCATTTCATTACGTGTCACTCAATGAAAATAATTCAACATGGTCACTTTTCCTCCGCATGCTTCACATAACGTGGATTCCCAGGTACATGGGATCTGCCGAATTTTTAAAGAAACCCTCTGTATATTATAACCCGCGACACTGGGGAAAGTGCTGGGTGGTACCACCTCATGATCGGCACCCCTGTTAGAAGCCCTGAGTCCAGCCCTACGAGACAGCCATGCGTGGAGACGCTTGTGCAGCGCTCAAGCCATCGCCTTCAAGATCTTGAATCAGAATTTGGTCTTTTAGAAGGAGTAACACTTCCGACAGCCACCCCTACTAAAGAAATGGCATTTTCAAGGAGTCCTGCAGAGGCTACCGTTCAGAATATGCGCATTCCTGAACCATTTCATGGCCGGCCGAATGAAGATGCGCAAGATTGGCTTCAGCTGTTTGAACGGGTAGCAAAATCGGACTACTGCAGTCTCGATGAAAAGCTCTTGCACGTGTACTTTGCCCTTGAAGACAGCGCCAAGACGTGCTTTAAAACCGCAAGGCCACATTGACAACATGGGAGGAGTTTTGTCGTCGGTCTCTTGACACCTTTGGTAATGCGGAACGACGCGAAAACGCCCAACGCCTTCCAGAAGGACGCAACCAACAGGGTAATTCCGCGTGCATAGCTACGTCTAGCTGCGAGATAGCGACGACAAGGAAGGTTGCGGATTTTTGCGAGAGGCGCAGCGCAGGCGAGGGAAGAAGGCGACAATCTTAGCGGCCTTCTTTTGAGAGCGTCTCTACGAGTTTCACTGTCCATGTTTTTAAATAAACTCTCTGTATTTTATAACCCACGAGAATTTGTTAGAACAGCTTTCCATGCACGAGGTAAGGAAAATTGGGCATAGGTTCTCAATGCTGACTGGTTTGTTAGGCTGAGGAATCTTGGTGATTTTCGAGTGCATCCGTACCGTGGGTAGCTCTTCTTTATCCCAGCAGTCGTAAAAGCCATGTTGGCCTGGTGCGGGTAGGTTGCGTAAGTGCTTGTTGACAATCCTGTCTACTCCGGGCCTGGTATTTCTTGACAATTTTGTTAGGGCTGTGTACTGTTCAGTCTGGCTGAAAGGCAGCTCGAGCTCAGTGTTTGGTGCGCCAGCGTAATCTTTGGTAAGAATTGAAGCCCCAGTGGTTGCATCGCTACAGAGCTTGTTTTGTATTTCTTTTAGGAAGTGTTTTTCTGTTCCGGCGTAGTTTCGAATAAGCCTCTGAAGGTGCTGCTTCTGTGCTGCTTTGGATGGTTTCATGGCGAGAAGTGCGCGTAGCATATGCCAGGTAATCACATAAATTGTTTTAGGATAATAATTTATGAATAACAGTGTCCACAATGCTTACGTTGCTTTGATAAAGTAGAAATGCAACTTTTGGCGACTATATAGTGGCAGGAAGAACTTAAATTATCGTACATCAGATTTTAATTTCCCTGTGAGTTAACTGGTCACGTATAAGTCACTGCCTAAAAAAGTAAAATGCACCACCATTCGCACAGTTTTCTAACACGTAGATTGCACTCTAGAGCCTGAAAGTGACAAGGATACTAAAACGATTAGATGAGACAACGCATGCAATGTCGCCGAGTTATTGGGACTTGAGGTAGTGATGCAGAATTATTGATGGGACTGTCATTACTATCAATATTTGAGTAGCTATTAAACTTTCAATGGTAGAAACAAGATCAGTAGTGCGATTGGTAGTGAGTTTTGTAGTATTTCGATAGCATGGAACAGTATTTAACTTACACCGTGGAAAAAACAAAACGTATGAACTCAATGCCGCGTAATTTTGATTTACAGAGTGTGGGGTAGAGTTTACATTCGATCTAATGAAACCCAATTTCCACACTCTGGGAAATATACGTAGCGTTTAGTGTTGTTATTGACCTGGTGTAGCAAACCATTTTGGTCGTCAAACTTTATTCAGAAAATGTTTTTTCTTATTGAACTAAATAATAACGTGGTGCTTTCCTGCTAGTAATGACCATATCGGGTTCTTGTTCGAGCGTTTGTTCCATCAGTACGGCGTTAACAAATTTAGAGACAATAGTTAGGGTCCTCGCTTTCCTTTAACGAGGCTGCACGTCGCACCATTGCATGTAACAACGCAATCCCAGCGGATTACGTTCTTACTTACCGGATGATGATATAGGCGGTAACGGCTGCTTCGGTTATTTTGTGGTTTACGCAATTCATAGCACTGTTCATCGCCTCCAGTCCTTCTTTTTCGCCCTGCTGACATGGTCATTTAAGTCAATAATATTACCTCACGTGCGCAGTAAGTTATATCTCCACACGAACATATACCTGGCGTGCATTGACAGGACCTGCATCTACGTGGCCTCCATTGTTGTATTTTCCTGGCGCCGTCGAGCCTACCTCGTGAAGTTTTCAGACTTGCAGGCTTGGGTTGCCGAGAGGATGAACGCGTTGAAAGTTTGAAGGTACCACTTCATTACAATTTTAAATTCTCAAGGATCTAAAAGCGTTTTTCGGTGTTTTACGAAAATCTCGAGTTACATAACTAATTCGAGCGTCCCAATCGCTTCGTAAATCCAGTTTCAACTTTAAATGGTGCAGCAGGACAAGGATGCTTTAGGGCAAGAAGTTTACTCGCTTGTTTTTTCTTAGCGCAATGATTGCCTGATGCATGATAACTATAATCTGAACTGCGCAGCTTTCGCACAAAATAAGTCATTACGTGGGGCGGAACAGCGCAGTTTCAGCGCATACTGTTTGTATTTTTTAAATACAAATGATAAAACCAAAATATTTAGCTGTAAGGTTGTGCAACTGAATAATTACTTGATTTATTTGTGAGGTTTGACGTCCCAAAACCACCATACTATTATGAGAGACGTCATAGTGAAGAGCTCCAGAACTGTAGACCACTTGAAGTTCTCTAACGTGCACCGAAATCTGAGCACATGGGCCTACAACATTTTCGCATCCATAGAAAATGCTGCCGCCGCCACCAGCATTTGATTCTGCGACCTGCGGGTCAGCAGCCGAGTATTTTAGCCTATACATCCCCGTGGCGGGACCAAAGGTTGTGCAACTTGTTATTTTGAATGTGAATATATTTATGGATATATTTTGTTACATTGACTACAACTATAGTTTTTTTTAAATAAAAAGTATTTTTTAAATAAAAAGTATCGTTGGGATTTTACGTTCCAAAACCATATTATGAATATGAGAAAGCCCGCAGTAGACGCTGCATAACATTTTACCACCATTTATTTTGCCAGAACATTGTTCTAAATAACCTTACTGATTACTGCTGTTGGTAGACTATTAAAATATTTTATAATTCTGCCTCCAAAGCCTAACTATTCGCAGCACTATATTTTTTATTGGCACTAATACTGTTCACTGTACTGTTGATTACACTGGCCGTTTACTATTCAATTGTTTATCGACAGCTTTCTTATTTTTATTTATTTATTTACATTTCACCTACATCGCCGTGGGGCATTACGTAGAGGAGGTACACATATTAGTTTGACTTCACAGTTTTCAATCAAAACAATTGATTCAACAAATAAAACAGCACTCAAAATATTTTAGGAGAAGAAAAAAAAAACACTGGAATATTGTCGAGCGAAAACAACGTCACAGTCATGCATTTGTAAACACCCACACGCTTCGAGACAGCAAACCATTCTTAGTGGCAGTGATATTGTAGGAGTTGTTACAAGGAAGAAAAAAAAGGATTCATTATCAGTTTCATTGACGAGATCATCCGGTAGACATTTTCATTCCCGTATAGTTTTTACGAAAAAAGAACTACCGACAAAGTGGGTTTTGTAGCGTTATTCTAATATTTTTCGTGAATGGTCTTGACCATTAGAGACGTACATTGGTGTGAACAGATAATCAAGAGGGTTAATGGCATTTTCATTATATTATATACAATGAAGAAATTTAAGCCTCAGTTTCTGCCTCCTTACTATCAGTGTCTCCCATTTCAATGCTCGTTTCATTTATGTGATGCTTACAAAGGAATTATCTGGCTCAATCAAGTATCGCTGATGGGGATTCCAGATTACGCAAGCGTAATCTAGAATAGGTCTTACATACATAAGATAAAGGGTTTCTTTCACGGTCTGTGAAGCTTGCCTAAAAATTCTCCGCATGAAGTATAGCATCCGGCCTGCCTTGGTCACAGTTAGGTCAATGTGTTTATTTCACTTGAAATAGTCAGAAAGATAGACGCCCAGATACTTATAATAGGATTCATTGCTAATTATAGAATTATTTATTTTGTATACTGTGTCTAGTTTACTAATCCGGCTGGTGAATAATACACAGCAACATTTACCGACGTTTAGACTCATTTTCTATTTTTGGCACCCCGTTGATATTCGGTACAGATCATGCTGCAGAATTTTAAAGTGATCTCAATCATGCTTTTCAGTAGTTCATTTACCGATTGTTAAGCATCACTAGCTGCAGGTCAAAACATTTTACTGCACAAAAAATGACAATGAATAAAATAAACGTGCAGTGGGTCGTTTTATGAAAGTAGGATCAGTCTGTTTACCAGTGTGCGTTTGTCCAATACAACCTATGCTATTGTCGGCGTATTCTACACAGCTCTTAAATATTCAATATTGTTCGTAATGAACTGCTGTAATAAAAATATTGATAAAACAGAAGTGAACAGAATATGGTAAAACAGAAGTAGAGAACATAAACAAAAAAGCTACAAAAGTATGTCTATTTCAGGTGTACATAAAATCTTTTAGACGCACATATACCCCGAAAAAGTCTGCCACTTCGTATGCTCGACAACTTACCACAGTGACGTACCCTTGCGACTTAGAAAGTAAGTTAGGAAGTCACCTTTGAACCAATAGATGCAATGTGTTTCATTTTGCAGCGTTGTTGCACCACGCAGGCAAAGCAGAAAACTCTATTTTGTGCACATGCGAGAAAGTCGAATGGCTTTCTCTAGCGTAGAGATTGTCCCTTTTTTCGAAAACTGCCGTATAGAAAATTTGCATCTCTTGATGTCCAAGTGCAGCTTCAGCTTCTTAATTTAATAAATCAACTTATTGGCATCTACAACATTCACTATTTTGAGGGGCTGCCCCTCTCTAGCGGATGTCTTCTTGATAATATAGAATGTGCATTCACTTGTAATATTTACACTCAGCTACAATGTTTGATCATATTATAATCTGTGCTTTTTAAAAATGAGAAAACAGTGATGAATCGAAATGCGTACACATCGAGCAGGATAATGTGCTGAAAACAATACTAGTGTATTCAAAATTATTGTTACAACAATGTTAGTAGTAGTAGTACAAAACTTTATTATATACATAATCCAGACAGGCTTGAACTCCAGTGCCCCGAAGAATATACGGGGTGGAGAGCGAAGTCTGTCTGGCAGGGTGGCGCCCCTATTCCAGGGCCCCACTGGCGCGAGCCATCCGTTCAGCTCTTTGGATCAGTCGTAGCTGATCCACAAGGTTAAACAAAGTTTTTTCTAAATACAGTAGAGCTGACTGACTCAATACTAACATCCAAGAAACAAAGCTCGAAAACCTTGAAACTCAGAGCATGCTGATTCATATGTTCGTGCGTTGTTAAACGCTCCACTAGCAATCAGTATTCTCTATTTCTAAACTGTCTATTAAGACAAACTATAGTATTACCAGAAATTGTCGCCCTCCCTAGGCTGCGTGTGAATGTACAAAACTGTTATTTTCATTGCCAGGCAGCAGCGGAGGAAAACAGGTGAGTTTATTAGATTATTTTCTTTGTTCAAATGTACAAGATTACGCCAGTTTGTTCTTGATGACACATGTTTGTCTGTCGTTCATTTAAAAGGTTTTATGCTTGATAATATTGCAATTTAATTTCTTCGTCACTGGCCACTTTTCCATGTTCGCACGGTTTATATCAATACGCCTCTATCCTAGGCCTTCATACGCCTGCAATATATCGTGAAGAGAAATATCTGCCTTCCTTTCTCTCTCCAGCGTCATCATACTTAGTGCTCGCTAAGCACATCGAGTAAGTGAAATCTCTGGAATACGTACTGCCTTCAGAAACAACCACAAAAGACGGCGTGACTCAGCGGCACTCAAGAATTAC
This sequence comes from Rhipicephalus microplus, assembly GCF_043290135.1. Lineage (NCBI taxonomy): Eukaryota > Metazoa > Arthropoda > Arachnida > Ixodida > Ixodidae > Rhipicephalus > Rhipicephalus microplus. The sequence goes on from NC_134704.1 coordinate 110,649,799, forward strand.
GGATCGTTTCCTAGGAGAGCTCTGTTGGGGTCACCGTCACCGCTTGTAGACGAGCGCGTTATTCCACTTTCTGTAGCAGATGAAGAAGTGTCATCGCAAAGTTAAAAACTAGCGTGCTCACAAAAAAGGCAGATATAAATAAACAAACACAACAGCAAGATACACACACACACACACATAAAGACACACACACTTATATATATATATATATATATATATATATATATATATATATATATATCAGGTAATGAAAAGGAGATCCTGAACAGAGTACCAATACAGCGAACAGCGAAGAAAGTACGATTGTAATCACACAATTGTGTAGGTCTTCCGCCTACGGCTCGCCCTTTGCTGAGCAACATGCATGATTTATATATATATATATATATATATACATACATATATATATATATATATATATATATATATACGAAAAAACATTTTCACAGGTAAGTCAGTGCGTGCGTTGGGCTCGTAATGTTCGCGACTACAGAATATAACAGAAGAGTATTTTGCCAACACCCACAACTTTCTTGCCAACTCACGCTGTTTACCGTAACGAAAGTGGTCAGAACGCAGGTGTCTATATATTACCAACAAGGATCTGAGCTGCATACAGTAATGTCTTTGCCATTCTCTGGTCTCTTCACTGGCCACTTCTCAATGTGCTCAGGCTGGAATATAACTGTAATGAGATATCAATATTTTTGTTATTATCCTTTCTATAAAATATTGCTAATGTTTGAAGTAGTGACTGTTTTCTCTATTGCAATGTTGTCAGCTTTGCCATGGTGTCCGAATTTTCTGGTAATTTCAAGGGCACGCTATCTATATATGAAAAATGACACCCCGCGAGGTATATTTGACATAGAAGAAAAATAATTGACATTGCCAGGTGAGAATAATATTTGCTCGCTCATAATGGAATCAAAGATTAAAACTTGCCGCAGTAAATAAGAAGATCTAGGGGTGTTTCCCAAAGCAACATTGCTGCATTTTCGGTGAAAGATGTGTCAGAACATTCACCAGGCAACAAGTCAACCATTTTAATTCGGAAGGGATCACGCATAGCAACGTGTTCGAGCTTATAACCACCAAGGCTTTTGCTTGGAATTTCAACTAGGTTCATGAAACAATTTAGTGCAAAAAAAGTATGATACTGGGCATTTTAGCCGTGTGCACAACAAAATATTCTTCGTAGATATTGTTGAGATAATCTCTTTTTTCAATGTGCTCGTTCGATAAGGTCACTTCGCATGGTAATGGGTATCGAAATGTGCTTTTCCTACAAACATATTTCTAGTACTAAGCAGCACCAGCGACCCGAAGAGGCTTCACTCATACGGTCGACTGAAGTGCGCTGAAGTTTTGCTTTCTTTTTCCACAAAGAGAAAACATCCTCTGATCTAAAGCTCGCTTCCATCACTCGCGTATTCTCTTCATGCTTTACGCGGTCACTTACTTGTAATCTTCGATTTTGTCTTTCCTTTGAACATTGTTAAAGCAGATGGAACTCTTTATAGGCGCTTTGAGAACACCCGGCGTATCGCGTGTTGGTCTTGCCTTTACGTGACCAACGAGCTTTCATCTCTTCCTAATGGCACCTGGTGGGTCATATGGCTGCCGGAAGAATCTCGTTCAATGCACTCACTCCAATGAAAGGGCCAATGTGCCAATAAGCTAGCAAGTTATGCTCAGAGACGCAAAAAAAAAATAAACCTTCAGATTTAATGTGCCACAAGTGTGCTCATCGTGTGTTCTTTAACGCATTTTTTTTGTGAGAACAGTTGTAATATGTGGACAGTTGCTCTCGAAGACATATCGGAGTTGTAGCGATATGCCGCCTCGGGAGGCGCGACAGTCGCAGGCCAACTTGTGTGCCCTTTGTCCCAATAATTGGACCCCTTTCGATCATGAGCCTGTAAGCAAAGATCCATTCCTGGTGCGGCGATGTGATCGCATATTGAGCTCACGTGTCATTTTACGTGACCCCATTCCGCTGAAGTCTGGATGTGAATGCATAAGCATCGTTGTCTCTACAGTGCTGCTGTCCTGGTGAGCGCGACAATGAACATGCTATTCTAAGTATGGATGGATGGATGGTAAAACTTTATTTCGTCAGAAAGCAAGTGCGCATGATTTCGTGTTAGATGGCCATCAATTCAAGGTTGGCGCCAACCTGTGTGGCCCACTCCACGACCCTTAACTGGACGACTGGGTCTGAGCTGGTCAACACGGCCTCCCAGTGCTCAAGAGAGGGATCACGCATAATATCCACCGGCGGCGGCACTATGCTACATTCCCAAAGTATGTGATCACATGTTGCCACAGCCTGACACCATTTGCATTGCGGCTTTATCTCCTCCGGGTACGTTTTGTTCAACACGTAAGGGTTGGGAAAACATCGCGTCTGCAGTTTTCCCCAGACGCATTCCGGCGCCTTAGTCAACCACTTGTGGGAGGGAGGGCGGATAAAACCTCCGCTCTAGTTTTTAATAATTCATTATGTCATGAAAGGACACCAGCCCATCTCTCGCGGACCTCCCCGCCACTGGCAGCTCACCAACCCGGCTGACAAAACCTCTAGCATTCAGGTGAGCCGCCTCGTTCCCAGGTTTTCCAGAGTGTGCTGGTACCCAGACAATTTCTATTTCTTTAATTTCTCTTCCCGCGGCCTCACGCAGAAATTGTGCGGTGGTCGCCGATATTCTGCCCCTCGCCAGATTTTAGATGGCTGCCTTTGAATCGCTTGGAATCAAATCCGACTGCGAATTAGTTATAGCTAGCGCTATTGCCACTTTTTCTGCAGTTTCTGAGGAGCGGGTTTTGACTGATCCAGAGACGACCAAGCGTCCCCGCCTTTCCACCACCACAATCACAAAAGCGTCTTTGTCCTTATATTCCGCAACATCTGTATAGACTGCCGCTTTGTACTCGCCGTGCTCAACGTGTAAAGCTCTGGCTCTTACCTCCCTGCGCTGCGTATGCTGAATCGGATGCATATTTTTGGGCAAAGGTTTTATGTACAGGCCTCATGTAACTCTCGTCGCACCTGAATTTTAGTGTCCCCAGTGGGAGCCTCTGCTCCAATGCCAATCGGTTCCAATATGATCCTGCCTGCTTTGGTTGTCGAAAGCCTAGCAGGCTGCATCACTAGATGCGCCTCCCATAATTCATCCCGGGTGTTCTGTACCCCTAGTTTTAACAGCCTTTCTGTGGTCGCGTTGTTAGGCAACGCCAGCGCTGCCTTGTAAGCTTGCCGAATCATAGCCTCGACCTTGCCTTTTTCTGCAGCATCCAACTTCATATAAGGTGTCGCGTAAGAAATCCTGCTAAGCACAAACGCCTGTACCAGCTTACAGAGTTCTTTTTCTTTAACCCCGCTCTTACAGTTAGCGATTCTTCTGATTAGCCTGACAGTAGCATTAACCGTTGTCTTAAGTTTTCAAGGGCCACCCTATTCTTCCTGTTAGTTCGCAGATATAGGCCAAGAATTCTAATAGCTTTACCTCTAACGGTGGTGGCGGAGTATAGTGTCTTGCATATAGCCCTCTGTGTTTGTCCCGAACCACAAAGAGCTCGGACTTGGGCTGAGAGAATGAAAGTCCCGCCTCCCCTGCCAACTCTTCGACAATATTAACTGCCTGTAGTAGTGTTTTTTACAGATGCGCGTCCCTATCCCTGGTTACCCATAGAGTAATATCACCTGCCTAAAATGTGTTTGAGTCCCAGTATCTCCTCCAGCCTCGATGGTATTTTAATTAAGGCAAGGTTACCCAGGAACCGTGACAAATCTGAACCCGCAGGCGTCCCTTTGCCTCCCAACGCGAATGAGTCTGACTTGATATCTGCTATTGAAATTTCTGCTGTTCGGCCCCCCAAGAATGATCTGATGCAGCGGGATTTCCTGACCCCTGGGCCAATTTTCGATAGTGTATTCAATATTGCTTCATGCGAAACATTGTCAAAAGCTTTATTTAGGTCAAGCCCTAATACAGCTTTGGTGCCCGTGCCATGCCCGGGATTGACTACATCATGATTCAACTGTATCATGACATCCTGTGTGGACAAATTGGCACTGAAACCTATCATAGTTGGGGGAAAGATGGCCTTGTCCTCTGCATAATTCTGAAGCCTGTTGAAAACCACGTGTTCCATCAATTTGCCTACGCATGATATCAACAATATGGGGCGCAGGTTTTCCAAGCAGAGTTTCTTGCCTTGCCTAGGAATAAATATAATGCTAGCATGCTTCCATTGTGCTGGGAGCTCCCCTGCCAAGCAATACTCATTTATTAAATCAGTGATCGACCTGACCGATTTGAAATATAGGTTTCTCAGCATTTTATTAGTAACCACATCCGGACCTGTGGCAGACGTGGTACGCAGTTTCCCCATGGCAAACTCCACCTCCGCATGTGTGAACTCTTCATCTAGTTCCGGTATGGAAGAACAGAGAAGTTAGGAATAAGCATTGGGCAGTGTCTGCAAAAAACAAAGACGTAAAAAAGTAAAGAATAATCAACCAAAGAAAAAATCAGCAGATTCTACGCACTGGGGTAATCGATGTAATGTGGAGCAGCGAGGTAGGAGTGGCGTACAAAAAGTACGGCGCGCATGACACGCATATTATTCTTTTCTTATTATCATCTGTTATATATGCGCCTTATATAGTTACCGCATGCAATACTAATTCTTGCGTGAATTCACCAAGTGAAACTACCGCGACATCAGCGTGAGCGTGAAGTGCACCTTGTGCAATGTTTGACATGCAAGTCATAATTTTTAAGGACGACCGTCGTTTTGGAAATACATGGACAAAAAGAATTTTGTCTGTCTGTCTGTCTGTCTGTCTCTCTGTCTGCCTGTACGTTTGTCAGTTTGTCCACCCTTAACGGTTTTAAGTGGCACCAGACGATACCCCAAACAGCCGATCCCATTCGCAGTGCCCACCAGTATTGCTCAAGATTCAGCGATCATACTTATGTGATTGCCAATAAAAAGCAATTATTGCGCATATCCGAGGCACATAATAAGACGTCAATATTCTGTATGTGCGTCTTTTACTTAAAAAAGGTATACAAAAGTATTTCTAAGGACCGTAGCGTTTATAACGCTGTGATGACCATACAATGCTTGCACGAATAGGCAAGAGTTTTCGACGCTTTGCTAAGACGGCATGGTGGTGGTACGTACTCGTTGCCTTGCGTTCTACACCTTATCACCTCCGAAACCGTCGCGCACGCAGCGCGCTTTTTTTTTAGATAACTCCCAGTTAGCGCTCAAGCTTTGCGTGTGACGTGACTTGATGCACTCGTTCGCCTCCGCTGCACGCTCGAGGCACTCTAACGCAGTGCCTCCAGAATACCATTCACCGATTTTCTTGAGCGCAACATCAAATAAACATTTTGTTCCCTCTCTTCAGATGCAAGAGTATCGTCTTTCGACGACATTTGCAGTGTAAGCCCATTTTTAGGGTCGAAACAGAGAAGTTTATTGCAAACTGAAAACAACATTTCAGGTGAGTACAACTGTCTGGTGTAACAAAATCACTTCAGTGGTGTGTACAAACAAGAGAACACAGACAGGATGTAACATATAGCACTTTCAATGTTCTCACAGATCACGAATCACTCAAAAAAACAAAGAGAAAAGAAACGCAAGAAAATCAGTAAATTGGAACAGATTCACATAATATGTGCGACGAGAAGCAATTTTTTCGCCCGAGTTAAAACGGCAGTAAAGGAAGTTCAATATTCCCGTTCCGAACTCCGGAAAAACTCCCAAGCATTTCCCCGAGGGTGAACACGGTAAGTGCGAATGCACGGAGTGATGCTATGAGGGGTATTTATTAATTCGCACTATTATATATATAATCACACTATGGTGCCTTTATGGTGTAATGATTCCTGGGAATCGCAATTTGATCACACGGGAGAGTTTACGTTAACTCACTGGCGAATGCCAACGGATTTTAACTTTACTCCCCCTCATAGCATCACCCCATGCAATCGCACTTAACCATGTCCACCCTCGGAAAAATGCTTGGGAGTTTTATTACTGATGATGATGATTAAAGTGTAATTAATGAATTCAAGTGTTGTTTGTCATGAAGCATTTGTACAAAGATACATTATATACGAAGTAATATTTATTTACACTTTAGGATTTTCGTACGATGCATTAAATGCACACATCTCGAGCGCGTCACACACACACACACAAACTACACTACAGATTAGCACCTATTCGTGTTATCGTTGTAGCTCACGGTTAGTACCAGCGCTTTGTGATCCGAGAAATGTACGGTGAGCGGATACGGCAAGACGGAGCGGACCGTACAGTTCCTACTGAACGCCAAGTCTATGAAGCCACCGTTGATCGTGGTCGGAAACTTGAGAGACAAACACGTCATCGAGTAATTGTTCAGCATGTGGTCAACCAACCAGCCATTGTCCTTTCTAACATCCACGTTAAAGTCACCCACCACCACAATCGGAACCGAGGGACGCGCGCGCACAGACTCACTCTCCATCGCCGCATCCATCTGCTCCAAGACGTCATCTCGCGAGATGTTCGGGGCCATGTAGACGGTCACAACCAGGACGGCATCGCCGGAGTAGGCACTGGTGTAGACTGACCGTTGCCCCGCGTGAGCTGCCTCATGCTCATGAAGGGGAGGCGAGGCGAGATGAGGCGCTCTTCCACCGGGTTCAGATCGGGGAGGTCCGCGGGACGAGGCGGGTACGCGTAGCCGTGGCTCTTGCTCAACGGCGGAACCCGCCCGGCCAGCAGGGACTCTCGGCAAGACGCACACACCCGGAACGCACCAAAGGGAGCCAGCCGCGGGTCTTGCGCATCCATGTCGTCGCATCGGTGTTCGCCCGACCGTCATCCGGACTCGTTCCAAAGAACCCGCAACGTGTTCAACCTGTTGGTCTCGTTCCTCACGCCGCAAATGCAGCTCAGGTTGTTATCGAACCACAGCGGGTCACACACGGCGCAGCTGTGACCGAAGCTGCGATCCACAAAGTCGCGTTTGAAACGCGCTTCCGGACAAGCAAAGTCCAGGGCTCGCACCCTCTCCCGCGCGGCACGTTCACTGGCTCGAACGGCTGCGGGAACGTCCACTCGCCGTTGACGATTGCGAGCGGCGTCTTGACGCCGGCCTTCATCGCCCTTTTCCACCTGACGCTCGCGTTGTGGTTGCGCTTCTTGGGCCGCGTTCGCGGCTCGATGCTGACGCCTCCTCTCGGCCTCGCGAGCGTGCAGTTCACCATCCGCTGCACGCTTCACCCTCTTGTCCTCGGCCTCGCGAGCGCGAAGTTCAGCATCCTCTGCACGCTTCGCCCGCTTGTCCTCGGCCTCGCGAGCGCGCAGTTCGGCATCCGCTGCACGCTTCGCCAGCTTGCACTCGGCCTCGCCAGCACGCAGTTCGGCATCCGCTGCACGCTTCGCCCGCTTACGTTCGGTCTCACGAGCCCTTCACAGCGCCGCCTTGTCTTCCAACGTCGGCGAAACCACCGTGGTACCGTCACCTCCAACGACGGCTGCAGTGCTGGCATTCGGTTGTACTGCATTCGTTGTTGATGGTAGCGTAGCCTCCGGGACATCCATCGCATGACCCTCTCTCGACGGGAGGCTGAGAGAGAAGGCGGGCGTGCGAGAGAGAGAGGTATGCGCGCAGCTGCAGCGAGCAAGGAGAGCGGAGAAGCGAGCGAAGGGGGAGGGGGTATAAGGCGCGTTACTGACACCGATATCAGCGTCGCGTCCGTGGCTTATTCGGTAGAGCGTCGCGCTGCGGCCCGCCAAGTCCTCTTTCTTTTAAAGATAGAGAGAAGACTGCGGACGCCGCCGACGGCGGTGGATGGTTTGGGGTCGCTTATAAAGTGTATTCACATTTAAAAAACGTGTATGCCCCCTTCTGGTAAATGCTTCTTCACCCTGATTTTTCATTTGTTCTGTAAGGTACCGAACCACAATCATTCTAATCTTATGCAACGCTGGGTATGCAGCTCGTTGGGGTCGTCGCCGTGCTTCGGCCATACAGTGGCGACGCCACAAGAAGAACATTGTGACGTACAGTACGAGTTGTTCAAATAAGCCCCATCTGCGCTGTTGGCTCGAAGGAATTTACACTCTGAATTGACGACGCGCTACGTGCCACACGCCTTTGGCCGCTGCGCATTCAAACATCGTGTGGCGGATCGTGTCTCTTTTCCCGAGTTGGGGCAGTGGTCATTGAGAACGACGCCCCACTTTGACAGTCTCTGATGAATGGGCAACGCGTCCCATCGCCGCAGCCAATCAAATTCTCTAACTATTTCCTGTACGTCGCTGTTCGGCGAATCTTCTTATAGCGACACCCATTCGTCCCTCGTAGCCGTTGTAGTAGTGTGTAAAATGTATAACATTTTAACATCCAAGTTGGTGCGGGTGAGAGATTTATTCTGTACGTTGTTGAACAATAAAAGATAGTGCTCAACGTACAAGCCAATGGCTGCTAAGGGGGAATGAGAGACAGGAGAATTTGGCTTTCAGTCAACACGTATGCTGCAAATTTTTTTATTGTTCAACAACTCACAGAATACAAGACAGAGTTGCTACGTTATACTCGCTGGGCGTAACCTCTTAGGCTTAGGAAAGGTTTAGCGAGCGTTGGGATGCTGTGTCATGAATACAGTGAACTAGTATATACCATGAACACGAGGTAGTTAAAGGTGGAAAGTAGTCCCGAAGCACTAGCCGTAAGAAATTGTGCTTGTGCCATCTCTCGTTTAGTCCTTGGAATGTCCGCTGGATAACGGTGCTTCTATATGGGGAATATATGATGAAAAGATGCGAGATGGTGGTACATGTAGTGTGTTGAATAGATGGACGAACGGACACACCGACAGATGCATGGATGAACAATGAGCGGACGCAGGGGCGGATGCATGGACGAACGCAGGGATGGATGCACGAACAGATGCATGCATGGACGGGCGGATGGACGCATGGACGGTCAAACAGATGGACGCATGCACGGACGCAAGCAAGAACGAATGAACGGACGAATTATTCGCCCTACTCTCCATCATTCTCTCCGTGGATATGCTCCCAATTTTTTTTTATTAAATGCGAAGCATTTCTAAGCGAACTTTGGCGACATTAAGCGTATCTATCTATCTATCTATTTATCTATCTATCTAGCCGCCTACGACTTTTAGCTCTCCTGGCCGTTTTGATGATGGTATCGATACAAAACTTGGTATGGAATAAGATGACTGTTTGAAAAACATAATTCACTAGTCATGACAAAAACAATGACATGTATGTCATGAATGTCATGATTTACTTCTCAAGGTCCTGCAGCTCTTGCAGTGGTTTTGTTCATATGGCATGTTGCAAAACTAGTATGCTGTGATATGATTGCATGGCAAACTCAAGCGACACACCCTAACATGAAAATTATGGCATGTGTGACATGTAACAACATGACTATATGCCATGCTAAAGTGTAGTTCGCTTGCAGAAGCTCATATAGCAGTAAAGCATTTTTTATAGCACACATGCATAGTTCTGGCTACCCTGCATATACGAACACATCATGCCGTACATTGCGACTCGTAACTCTTGGTCACCAACCATTATCTAGTCGAGTGCCCACGAAGTGGTCATTCAGTAAGGTGTTCGCTTTTTGAAAATTATGCTTTCGAGGTGGATGTTCAAGCGATTACTGGCTCACGCTTGCTAAGGTTTCCTTCCATTTCAAGTTGTGTAGGTAATACCTCGTATTGTGGAGGAAAGCAGCAGTTTATTGCCACTAACTCACTGTTGTTCTATGTTAGTCGAGTTAATACCAGCGTCTTAGTTTTTATCGAAAAAGTCATATATAATAATTATGCAGTATTGCTGATTTTCATTCTCAGTTGATTGTGTATTTCAAGTTTTTTAGCGAACTCAATGTTATAAATTTTAAGTGGTATGGTTCCTGTATGAATGAAATGTCCGAATTTTGATGTATGTAGAGATTGTTAAAATTATTGGTCGCTCGGAAGGAGCAACCCAAGCATCTCTGGAAACACATCAATGTGTTGTTTTCATCCACTATTAACTGTTATATTAGTGATTAACTAGACGTAATCAGCTTGAATCCGCTAACACTGGCTGTATTCTACTTGTATTGTCTAGGCCTAGCCTAAGTGAAACCAGTCTGTGTTCTTCTTCGATATATTTCCTCAAATTTAGAGCAGGGCCCTTCCCAGCATGAATGATCTACCTCTTTCTTCCCTGCATCTACGCACAGGGGACATCTCTTCCGTTTTGCCTTACGTTCTCTGTAGTTGTGTCCTTCCCCGCATTCCGTTCATCGTGCCTCCTTTGCGAAACATTTTCTTTTCATGTGTATTAATCTTGTGCAATACGAGCACTTGGGGAGATATGTGTTCTCGGACACTCAACAATTGGACCAGCCGCTATACACACTGTGTCTCTGCGCAATTTCCTTAGCCAAGCTTCTGTTTGAAATACGCAGAGTGACTTTAGAACCAAGCTTCTTCTCTCCTGCAAACTACCTGAATGTCGTGTCAGTCTAAAGGTCGAGATGTGTGGGGATTTTGTTTTGAAGCCGTTTAGGTTCAATATAGCTGCCGTTATTTATGGTTTATGAATCGATTGTTAAATCGGTTGTTGTTGCTTCGACGAGGCAAAGTATTCTTTGGTATTTTGAGCTTGAATAGATTCAAGGGCGTAGCATTGGCGGATAAAAGCTGTTTTAAAGAATGTCGTTTAGATTTTGTTACAGCAGCCCAACCGTACTCCTGCCGCGAAGTGGTAGCATAGTGTCCATTAAGTCATGCCCTGGTACCGCAGGCGAGGCATAGACAGCGACCACTGATGGCCTGATGGGCAGCTGAAGCGGTGGCTGGGTTGATGACTCCATCTCTAAGAAAGCGGAGATGATGTTCCTGAGTGAAGGAGCCAACGCTGCTGACGATCCACGAGACTACGGAGAGGCGACTTGAGCAGCAAGGTTCAAGTGTGCAGTTGTGCCACTGTAATGAGCGAGAAAAAAAACAACACCCATTCTCTAGGCCAGGTGCTTCATTCTATTCTCTTGCTCTTTTTCGCATAGCTGCCCGCGCCCGAGCCCCAGAGTTGTTTTTTTTTTTTGCACCCATTGCTTCATACCGTGGTCTGTGTGTTCCTTTACCCGTTGTCAATTTGTTTTTTGTTTGTTTGCTTTTGCAATTTTTTTCATGGAGTGTCACTTGGTTCAAGGCAAGGTTATTGATCGGCCCGCAGGGTATATACGGGACCGTAACCATTGGGGTATATTGTCTTTCGTAGGTAGACAGGCGGTGAGCAATACGGGCGACCCTCTCTGACAGGAGAGGAATTTTCAGTCGAAGCTATGTGTTGTGGGATGGTCGAAACACACTTCAAGGTCAAGTCTGACTTTGCAACAAGTGCGCAGAGAGCCTCTCGGTTCTGTTGCGAACTCTATCTGCCCAGCTGTATTAGGAATAGAACTCCCCTTGCTGCTTCTTTCCTCCTGCCTCCCGGAAAATAAATATTGGTGGGATGGAACCTCTAGTACCAAGTTGTCTCTTTCTTTTCTGTTATAATTTTTGCTTGATAATTGGCACAGGTGGTGTGCCCAAATGCAATAGGCAACTGTCAGTTGCTAGTAAGATATGAATGCAGGTGAAATTATTCGCTTTCGCAGAGATGACGTGAAATACAAGCTCTTCATTCGAAGACTTTACGTTTATAGGACTGTGTTGCGGAAACGTTTACACAGAAAGCTATACAGAAGCCTTTGAAACATTTGTTGTAATCGCTACTGATAAAAACTTTTTATAAAAAAAGGTTCCGACAGGAGAGAGTGTTAGTTACTTACTTGTTTGACCACATAGAAGGACAAGAGAAAAAGTAAGGCAGAAAGCACCATGCGTTTATGATGTGTTTACTGTAGGAAGGCAAATTATGCATAAAAAAGTAGGGATATAGAAAAAAGATTGATCATTTCGCACAAGGGATGGCATTGAGCTCTCCCATAGTAGGGTACCGAGTACTCTAAATCAATAACCACTTTTTCTAAACACACATGCTTGGCCACAAAAATGAATTCACTAACGTCAAAAGACGTGGCGCACGCTGGTACGGTGTTTGCAGAAATGATGAAATAAGAATGCCACAAGTGTCGTGCGGCTTGTAACACCCTCTCAGGTCTGGTATACCATAAAAATTTACGTGAGGTCTATAAAGATTTTCAGGCACGTTGAAGTGCGGCATCTCTTTCGACTTCTTACATATCTCATTATTTTTGAAGCAAAACGTTTGAAAAACTTCGCTATGTTTAGCTAACTTTATGGTAATAAGGATAGTCAGCTCAGCAGTAGTGTCACTCGGCATAGGGTTGAAGAAATCTGTAAATTAGTGTTGTGTGCTTGGGCCGACATTTCAACATATGGACATGTTTTTTTCTGGTTTTGAAGTTAATAGCTTGGCGGTAACGAATATATGATTCGCACTCTTTCCGCCCATCAGAACAATTGCGGATACGGGGTGCGAAAAGAAGAGGGGGAGAAACCGTGTTGACAAATTATGTGAGTGAAGTGCAAGAGGCATTTTTTGAATAAAAAGAAAAGAAAAAGCTGGAAAAAGTAGTTGGACGTTTCATTTTGTAAGGGTTGTTTTAGGAGGCATCATTACAGAGCAGTTTGTTAAAATTTGTGCGATGGCTTGCACTGAGTCACGGTACTGAATGCAACAGGCCAATCACATAAAAAATTATTATTATTATTATTATTATTATTATTATTATTATTATTATTATTATTTGCATAAAGTGATACGTGCAGGTCAGTAGATGTTTCGCCATATCCATTCATTCAAGACGCTCCTGTAGAGCAGGGACTGATATGACTCCACAAACAATATTGATAGCGCGAGTACAAAACGACGACAAAGAGAGACAAGAAAGAGATGAAGGACCCTTCGTCTCCTTCTTGTCTCTGTGTCGTTGTTTTGTTCTCGCGCTATAACTATCGTCATGCCGTACCAACTAGCCCAAGCCGCCACACTTCCACAAACAACTTGTGGCACTAAAGAAGCCTCACTATCCATACTGCCTAGGTAGCGTATTCGATGGGACCCAATATGGGAAGTATGGAAACGTGAAGAAAAATTAGAGATTGGGAAATTCCTTCTGTATGTTATGACCGATTTAGGTGGTTTCATTAGTGCTCCTAGAGAATAAAACCCATGTTGTTAAATAAAATGAGCAGTCCTTTGAGTTTTAGCAAAGCCATCCTTAGCTACGTGCCACTTTGCCACTTTACATAAGCAGACAAAATAAACTTTTCTGCTATTTAGATATATACCAAATTGATTGATATGTGGGGTTTAGCATCGCAAGACCACTATTAGAGATACAATGACGCTGTAGAATTTTGCACTGACTTGCCACAAAACTCGAATGCACTACGCCTACACCAGCGGAAAATCTCACTTCGCACTTCTTGAATATTTTTAAATCCTATATATACAACGCCAATGCTCAAATAATTTTATATATCTCCATTGGAGTGTACGCACAGAGTTACTTGACTGCTGTTTTGTAATTTTTGTCTTGTTCCCACTTGGTTAAAGTGCACTCCAGGAAGTGTTCGTTCTTGATTTTTTTATATTATTATGCACACACTGCTAGTTTGTCATCATAACAGCGACTAACTTTATCCAATGATCTTGCCCGATTCAAACACCACTGTCATGAACAGTCGGAGCTTGGACAAAAAGACGTGAAGGCTCACCAACAGAGCTTAAAATCATTTAGAAAATGACACATCGTCATAACAATATGGCGCCTTTATGATGATAACATGGAAATTAATTTAAAAAGAAGGAACTGGCTGCCTCATTTTTGTACATCATCACTCAAGGGTGAAACCATCTTCGTGGGTTACCGTCCCTCATTGCTGCAACCGTGTCTCTTTCCTTGCTTTTGAGAGAACCGGTAAGGTTATTAATAGTTCCTATTGAGTTTTTAGCGGTCTTTTTTTTCTGGTTTCTCATGCCACGTACGCCACGCTGAAGCTGTCGTGCCGTTAATGACCAATATTGGGCGGAGCGCAAGTGCTCGAAAAACAGTCGGCCTCCAAGGCACCGCTTAAGATTGTCGCCGCCCTTCACGCATACACACTTCAATAAAGAATCTCTTCCCCCGAGGCCAATACTCTTGCGAGCTAGTTACGTGGACACTCGAGAGCAGTTGTGCACGGGAGGCGGCCACTTCTGCACACGTTCTGTGGCACTTCAGGCTCGCGGAGAATGCAGCGTATTGCAAATGACACCAGGCGACATAATTGCACATTGGCCGACGGTGAGGCCTCACCCGAACTGTGGATGGCGCTGTGACTCGTACCACACTCTCGGGCACTGCTTCTATTCTAGATATTGGTGAGCGTGTTTGGAAGATCGCTGGTTGCTGTGGAACGCAGGGTATTCACAGTGAAGATGCGTAGGCTGCGATTGCCGTGCGTTAGGACATAGACTAAGTAGACTCTTTCCATTTTGTCCTCAGTGTAACTACTAATATGCGAAAAAAACTCGCAAATTATGCCCTTTTTTATTGAACGGGGTAATCCAGACTCCATGTACATGCGAAGAACCAAAGAATAAGAAAACAATGTCATGAAAAAGCGCCTAACGTAAATTTGCAAAGCAGTTTTCTCACTCCAAGTATAAAGTACACTTATTTATTAAATGAAATTCCTACCCATAATGTCTCGCGGTGGAGCAGCAGTGACAGTCTGTAAGGATTTTCCTATTCATTGCTCCTGATTACCGTCGTTGCCAATGACTGAAAGCATTACTGAAAGCTCAATGCCTGGTTCATGAAGAACTGTTGCAATCATTACTGCTGCAATGGGGGGGGGGGGGGTACTTTGAAATTTATCTGAATTGTTTCACTATACAACATAGCAGCTCACAGAAGTTTCTTTATTATATTTTAGCTATGATATAGACATACACCGAAACATACAAGAGCAGGAACTAGGCTATAAGCACGTGCTACTGATTAACTTGTTGAAAACTTCAGATTCTGCTTACGGAACTTTATTAAGCAACTATTCCGACGTGTTCAAGAAGCCTTTCAACCAATAATTCTGAAATACAGCAATAAAAACAATTCACGCCATCAAAGTTTAAATCATCATATTACATATCCTGCGCAATTCTATCAACCAAAAACGCCTTTATCAGAGGCGTAACGGCGTTGAGAAAGTACAAATAAAATTTACTTTCTATTGTGAGATAATTTAAAGTGCACGAGCTAATGGCAGTGCGATTGTTGCTATATAGTTAAAGTTTGAATACAATATTGACGAGGAAGGCCTGCTATATATTTGCGTGGTCATAGTATTACCGCTGCAAACTATTACAGGCCATATTAGCGGCATTTTACTAGTGAACGGAATAAATTTTTTGCAATAATTACGCGATCACGCCCTCCATGCAAATAAACTGTTTAGGAACTGCAGGGTGCAAGAGTCGAGGGTGTTATAGTGGGGTTCTTAGTATATAATAGGCTAAAATTGAGCATATCTAGGGAAATTGCATTTCTTATAAATTGTGCAAGCGAGCAATTACGGCCATCAGTCGATAGTGTGATATAACGCAACCTGATGACAACAGGTGTCTGTTGAACGTGAACTCGCTTCCTTGGCATTAGTGAAATGTATCTCAAGCTCATACAGTATAATGGAGGTGTGTTTTTTTTTGTAGATTCTGATAGATTTTTTTCACTGACACGGGTAATGATAATTAGAATTTCTTGGTGTTTACGAGCAGTAGAAGTACATTGTTATGAAATACACTGTATAGGGTGAATGCACAGGTGCATTGTTTGTTACTATGCACCCTATTTTAAGTACATGGGTGCTATGCCATTTTACCCCATCGAAGTTCAGCTGCCCTGGCAACAAGCCAAGCCCAGTTTCAGATAGAAGTCTGCAGATTGTCGAAAGTCGTGACTGCTGCATTCTGAGATTAGAGTGTAGCCAGTAAAATTTCACCTATTATGCCCTCAGCTCCAGACAAGACTGGCCATATGTGCATGGCTGTGAATAAGATCTCGGGGCAGAGCAAGCGAGATCATGCACTACAAAAAGTTTGTTGAATATGGCAGGGGAGTAGTGTGTCGTAAAGTAGCCCTGAGAAGTTGAAGCGGTGCTAACTGGCGGTATTACTGGATGACGTCACAGCAAGGATGCTTCGATTCCAGCTGTGGAGCGCCATATTACATGCGCTCGCATCGTACGCTCGTGCGCTGTTTGCGATCTCTTTTGGCTCGAATCAAGTTTCAGATGAAGGACTAAAACTGCATCAATAATGCTGCTAGTAAAACGACGAAATACTTTTGTTTAGTAAAACAACCTACCCATACCACGCTCCGCCGCACACACTTTGATCAGATTTGTATTGTCGCGCTGATAAACTCGAGAATGGGTTTGATTCTCGACCGCAGCAGCCACAATTGGACGTGAGTGAAGCTCAAGAACATGTTTGTGCTTGAATACAATGTCATTCCACTGCGTGCCCCATTTTAAGTCGTGGTTTTCACACATATTATGCCAGCATAAATGCATTATTAGGTTGACTTCTACACGAGTTAATCTTTTCAGGGATACAATATTTCTGCTTCCGAAGCTGTTATTCGTATCAGTCAAATGCGCCTATCTTGCCGCAGACTTTTTTCTTCAGTACAGTTTCTACGCACAGTTGCAAAAAGCCCATGCACTATCGAGGCTCACAAGTTATCTCCAAAACGTTTGGCTAAGAATACCATTACAGCTGTTCTGTTTGTTTTTCATATGTACTCGCCCACTCGTCGTGTAGTTTCACGCCTTCTTTGCAGTGATTTCGAGACTTAACTTAACGAAAAACAGGTTTACGTTAATTGCGCAAGCTTCCTGCACATTCATAGCAACGGCGCTGTTACACTCCTAAGCACAGGTTTGATAGCACACTCGTAAGTTTTCCTTCCATTGAATTACACACAAATTTCATTATTTAGTATGTGGATATGACGTGTGAGACCAGACACTGACCAGACAAGACCATTAATTTATTATGCAGGACAAGCCACTGAGACCGCTATCGAAGTCGTTCACGAAGCTCATTTAGAATTTCAGTCAATTTCAAAGCAAACAATTGCCATCAATAGTTCACCCACGCTAATTAAAGTTTACCATTTGTGACGCAGCGTTTAATGGAAACAGCTTTTTATGCAAATCTCAATATACGGCTAGATAATTCCTGATGACAGCTGTTTAAAACAAATATTCGCGGATGGCAAGTACACTGAAATTTCAGCATTTTCTTGAACGTTTCACGTATGCGGTAACTTAGTTCAACATTCAGGATACATTAAAGATGTTTTATGGTAGATTTATCTAACGTCTCTTCTAGCGAAATTCGGAACTTTGTGAAATCAACCGAATAATCTCCATAAAAATTGCGACATATTTAGTGAATTTGCAAAAATTCTAATTTTATTTGTGATTCTTTGGGACGCGTGTTCTAACTCCCGAATGTACACTAAGGTGTACTGAAGTTAGGATAATTAGCGCAATGCTTTTACGCACCAATTTTTTAGCAAAAGCTGTGACAACAAATTCCTTGTTGTAATGTACCACCATTGTCTTCTGAATATCGTGTTAGGACGGTGGTTTGCCAATTAGATTATTGCAATTTTCTGCAGCTCATTAGAGGTGTCGGCAGCTGCCTTCTACGTTTGTGGATTCGCATCGCAACACTGCACACTTAACACCACCGTGTCACGTAAGAGCGGACGCACGGAGGGCGCAGAAAAAGGCAATTCATGGCCTCGGAGCAAGCGAATCCACGCCGTGACGTCACTTCACCCCGACTGCCGCACCGCTAGTGCCCGTTTTCGGGGCTAATACGTTAATGCCTTAGGTGTATCTTATATCTTATGGGAAGAGCTTTAGCGGTATTTTTCACAATGCAGACTGGCTGTTGTTTATAAAACTATTACTAGATCATAAGGCTTGATTGGGGAGAACAACTTGTCCGGAGTTTTTCTGCACTGTACATAGCACAGCTGCGCGTCTTCGCAGTCACGCGCTGGGTTGTTTTTAAGGTTAAATCACATGATTACACGAGAAGTTTAAAAAGTGTTTTTTTTATCTGCAAACCCGTACTGACATTAGTAGCAAAGCCTTTCTACAGGTTTCCTGCCACTGACTTAGATTACGTGAGCACTAAGCACTGCATCAAACCTCGTTTCTTGATGTTTATATTTAGACCGCATGATCTTGCAAAAGCACAGGTACGTGTCTGTGTTTTAAAGTAAATCCTATCTCATAGTTCCTGCTATGAACATGTGGTCTATTCTTTGTCTCTTCTTCCTGCACTGAATTCAACGATGATTCTGAACCAACCAATGCAGCAAACCACTTTTCTAAATAGTTATGTCTTACTTCGTCATGTGCTTACACAGCTTTCAAACGCTTACGCTCTGCTTGCAAGGCAGCCAAGCATACATTATTGTTCTGCGTTTGAGTGGGTCTATTGCTCAGACGGCTGAATGCAATGTGTTTTTTTCTGCGAGTTTTTTTGTGAATAGTTGCACATGCTTTCCTAAATTTGTAACGCGAAAAAATTTAATGCCGTGGTCCATAAAGACTTCAAGGTCATATATCTATCACGACACTGACGTACAAAAAATACATGCACCCAAAGACAAATCTTTCTTGAACGGGAGCAAACGCACAACCTCTCCGTCTGCGATAACAGATGCCATGCACACTGCGCCACTATCACACATTTTGTAGGCCCTACAAACACGCCTTTCATATCTAACAATATTCTCTCACAGTGCTATTGGTAAAGTGAAGTAATGCGTTATGGCTGCGACATCAAGTAAAGTTTATTTCAACACATCAAAACGAACATCCTTAGGCGAGAAGATGGACATCGGAGACATCTTCAGAGAGACAAAAGACGCATACAAAAGCTGTAGTTATTTAAAAATATCGCGTAATTCAATGTTGATGCATAGGCCAACATAAGGCCTTGACTTATTTGCTAATATTCAACAAAGAAACACACGAACTTTACATCGGAACATAAATCTTCTAATGCATACACGCAATTCAAACAATTTTTATAGACAGGCGTGGACCGTCTCCGCGAAGGGAACCATAATGGGATGCGAACATCGATAACGGGAAACGAACCTCCATAATGGGAAACAAACCTCGACGACGTTGCTGGAAGAGTGGTTTAAATCGAAACTTGGTGTAGCGTTTACTCGAGTAAACGTTTCGTTGCAACGCAAAGACACGGGAGTCGAGTTGGGTTTCATTTAGGTTTCATGGCAGATAAATGAGTCAAAAGAGTGTTTCCACTTGATGTGCACTCGACGTCGTGAGTATGGGAGAGGAAGAACTGAGTGAGACGAGAGGCGGTGAGCGACCAGAGACTAGGGAAAAAGTCACGTCAAAGCGCGTGCACAGCGAAGGAAAGCGTGACCTATTTGGCACCGCCCCAACACCTGCGGCTAGGGAACACGGTGCGGACGGGAGGACACCGTTATTCAAGTTAGTCAAATACCTGCTTTGCGTCTAATAAACAAAAAAAAACACGATATCAAATAATAGAGAGCGCCGTTTGAGCAGTTTTTATATGTTGAGCAACGAACTTCTCACACATTTCCTAAATTTACGTTCGGGCAGTTCAAAGTCGATACTAGTTGAAAATCCGTTCAAAATGTTAGGTATCTGGTATTTTGGAAGCTATTTATCATAACGTGTCCGAGAAAAGGAAACTGCTCTGTGTTGTTTTCGGAAAGTGCATCAGCAGGGCCTGTCAATCGAATGTTGATGAAGTTTGTTTTTTGAGTATAGAGCAATTGTCTTTATGTACAAAAGTGACTTGCTCTAGATACATAGTGGTTTATAAAGAGCTGATGAGTACGCAGTTCTATTGAAAGCTCATTAAAATTTTTGAACAATCTAAGAACGTTTTTCTATAACACCTCATGTTTCTGAGGTTCTGAGCAGACGTTTCCGTCCATACTAGCTAGCAGTATTGTAGCCGACAATCCAAATGGACGTAGTGTATAGCCTTTTCTAACCATAATTGCACAAGTGCCGATAGCTAATGAATGCAGCCTATAGTTTTGCCTAATTAAGGGACAAGTTTCGATACATGTGTATTGCATGCATTTATTCCTCAAACCATATTTTTAGAAAGTTTTATGTTTTACCAAATGCCATCGTGATGCCCTGGTAGGAGAATTTCATTGTACTACACGATCCTTTGTTAGGCCTAAATATAATATATTAACTTTTCGTACGCATAGGTCAAGCTTGTTTTGACATTGAGACACAGTTCCAAATGGCTCCAGTAATTAGTTAAAATAATATGAGGTAGAAACTGGCCAATTTTTCAGCACCGAGAAAGGCATTCTTGTCATCTGCGTACATGACTAGTTTCTCTGTGTAAAGAATGTACATATATCGTGTATATAAAGTATCAATAACAGGGGCACTAAATTAGAGCCTTGAACAACACTTTGCCTAATTATGCATTCTGCTGATGCTAAGTCATCAGGTTTAACATCTTGTTTTTTTTAGAGAAGTAATCAAAATTATGTTTTAGAGCAGCGCCGCACATTGCGTAGTGTTATAATATTCCTTCCAAAATGCTGCGTTGTATGCCATCGGAAGTCTTCTTGAGGTCAAGCAACAGTCCAAGTGTATAAAGTCTTTTTTTCAGAACTATTTAGTACCTTTTACTTCACGTTAAAACGGCTGATTCAGAGGTATTTACGTTCTGAAAACCAAACTGATCAGAGCTTATTATTTAATACTTTCAAAGAAAGTTCCTAAGTCTACAATATATGCCATTAATAAGACCTTCGACAGCACTGGCAAAACAGTACTTTGCCTATAATTAGTAATGTCGTTCAAAGCCCTGTCCTTGTGCACAGAATTTACACGTGCATGCAAATAATTATATGAGCTAAGGGTTCCAATTTAGGGTCCGCAACGTGTTTCAAGGGCCCAGTGCTTAATTTATCAGTGCCTGTTGCGACATTGTAACGTAGTTTATTATCGAGCTGTGTACCTCTAAAGTTCTCACTGGACTTATGCTGATTGCGTTAACACGTGTGGTTCTGCGGGTAATCTTTCGTTGTGTATGATGCCCTTAAGGGGCCACATAATAACCGGGATGGTCAAAATATTCGTTCCAAGCCGTAATAGCAGGTCCATCGCTCATGTATTAGGAGAAGGCTTTTTTATATTAGCACGCATTTCTCTTTTGGTAAATTGTGCCAGATGATTCACTTCGCTCCACAGTTTATGAGGATCATTCTAAATTTTGACAAAAAGGCGTAAGTCTTTCTAGCTTTACTTGTGTCAGCACTTACCCTAATGTGATATGTATAAATCTATTCAGTACTTCTAGGTGACATCTTTGAACAAACTTATGGCACAGTTTTTTGTTTGATTCTGTTGAGAACGTTCTTATTGATCAATGGTTTGAGAATTTTCTTTTTGGTTATTTGTGACTAATATTTTAGTAATTTTAGGATTTATGCTTTGCTGTTTTGACAGTGTTCATGGACATGGTGTTTAAGAGACAGACGCAACATACTATTTGTTGTGTGACTGGAGTTGCAGAGCCCATTCAAAACACTCATTGGTTTCAGGATAACAAAACTGAGAAAACAAAAACGAACGCTCCTGAATAAAAAATTAAGTTCTAGTGAAAGAGCACGACTGAAATCTCGTTCTCATTTGCTCAGACAAACACAACAGAATTGTAATACCTATACGAATTAAAAAAGACGCAAATATTCCAATATATTGCCACCTACATCTAGTAGTGGGTCGTATGCCAAGGCGAAGGCTCACACCACAAAAAAAAAAGAAGTGCGCGTGCCCCCTCCCCCACCCCCGCCCCCTGCTGTGGAATACGAGCCCAACCGACGTGCTTGGTTAGAGCCTTGTTGCTCAGACGTCAATAAACCTTGTCGACACCCCTAGAGCGACGTGACAATTGGTCGAGGTGCTGGGTAGCCCCTCACAGATGTTTCAGACCCCCCCTTGAAGCGGCACCACAAGCCCAGTGCGAGTTAACACTCCCGTTCATCGGACAAGCCGCACGATCAAGGGATTACGACCCGAAGCTGAACTTACAGTTCACACCAGTATGAGGAGCCCGTCCGTTGAAACCACTTTAACAGGTACGGAAAACCCCACGGTGACTCGGTACACCCTCGAAAGTCCCCAAGTTCCGACACCGTTTCATGGCACCGAGCTCGAAGGCGCCGAGGACTGGTTGGCCGACTTCAAGCGCGTGGCTGCTTTGAACGAATGGAACGACACGGCCAAACCACGGCGTGTGTACTTCTATTTGGAGGATGGAGCACGTACCTGGTACATGAATCATGAGGAACAGATGACATCGTGGCCGGAATTATGCCGCCGGCTGATGGATACTTACAGAATTGCTGATCGCCACGAACGAGCGGAACGAGCGATCCAGGCCCGCATCCAGATCCCCAATGAAACTGTCATGACCTATGTGGAAGACATGACGTGCCTGTGCCGACGGGCTGATCCGAGTATGACAGAGGAAAACAAGTTGCGTCACCTGATGCGGGGAGTTAAGGAGCATATTTCGCTGGCCTTGTACGGAGCCATCCGAACACGGTCACCGAGTCATCACGATGAAGTGTTCACGATGAAGAAGATGCTTCAGCATTGCTCCACCCTGTATGAGCGGCAAGTGAACACGTCCACTGCTCAAGTTCTCACGGCTATTGGGAGCAACACCGAGTGTCTGCGCGACCTTATCTTCTCTATAGTACGCGAGGAGCTGCAAAACGCTGCCGCACCACCACTACATACGGTGAGTTCCACTGCAAGCATCGTCAAGAACCAGCTGCATCATGCCTTTCATGACCCTGTGAGTCTGGATAACGCCACACCCACCCCGGCTGACTACCACCGTACGACCTATGCGGAAGCCTTGAAGCGCCCAGCTGCCTCTTCCCCACTGTTTGTTCAGGCACCTCCTACGGATTCACTTCAGTCGGCGCAGCCTCTACGGTACTACGAGAACACACGCACGCCCCCCCCCCCACCTCATTTACGCCAGCCCTGTACATCTCGCGGAACAACCAGCACACTACCTTGACGACAGACGAGCTTCGCCTCGGAAATCTGATGTTTGGCGCACTCCTGATCACCGACCTCTGTGCTTCCACTGCGGTGAAGCGGACCATTTGTACCGCCAGTGCCCATATCAGCGCCTAGGGCTGCGCGGCTTTTCAGTATATTCAGCACCTCCTCGGTATGGCCAGTGACCTTGGGACATTGAGGACTACCTGGCTCAACAGCGCATGCCACCACCTTCTGGACAGCAGTCGCGCTCACCGTTGCCGAGGCGCTTTTCATCTTCGCCCCAGCGACATGCTGGCGCACGGTCCCCCAGTACCCGCCGGGAAAACTAACGCAAGGGACCCTTTGATGCGAGGACGTTGGCAGTCGACGTGCTGAAGACCTCCGATGAACGCTAACAAGAAAGGGTGTAGATTCGACTGAGCGATATGTGTGACTTTCTCTGGACATACCGGTGCTGATGGAATGCTATGCAATAGGTGCTTTAGTTGATACCGGGGCTGCCTAGTCGATACTAAGCGGGAAAATGACCAGACTACTAAAGAAGGAAATCACGCCCAGGCATGGCTCCGTGATTCGAACGGCTGGTGGCCACACCGTCTCTCCGCTTGGAACCTGCATGAGTAGAGTTCGGGTCTGCAGTTATACTTTTGTAGCAAGTTTCCTTGTGCTCCGTGAATGTTCAACTGACGTTATTCTTGGTGTTCACTTCCTGCAAGAGTATGGAGCTGTCATTGATCTTTAAGAGAATCGCATCACCTTCTCAGCCGACCGAGCAATCGACAAGCAGGATGACCAACAACGTGCCGACGTTCTTCGTGTTTCTGCTGAAAGTATAACGCTTCTTCCAAGAGCCAGTGTTATAGCCGACGTCACATGCTGTGGATTGCGAAATGGTGAAGTGATTGCAGAAAGTTATTTTGAACACCTGCTGACTCAAGGTGATTTGTGGCTAGGAGTATCATACAGCTACGTGATGGCCGATCTCAACTGCTCGTTACAAATTTCAGTAACGAACACCGACACCTTTTCCGTGGCACTTCGTTAGCGTTTGCAGATGAATTAGGAACCGTTCCTATCTGCTTCTCGTCGGACGTAGTGGAGGCCGCCGATACGTCTCTAAACAATATCGATATTAATTCTAACCTCACACCAGAAAACCAGACAGCGCTGCGAACTCTCTTGCTTGAATTCAAGTCATGCTTCGCTACTTCCTCTAAGTTGCACCAGACTTCGATCACTAGGCACAGAATCATCACTTACGACGCCGCCCGCCCAGTACACCAACAGCCTTACTGCATGTCAGCGAAGGAACGAGAAGCCATTCGTACGCAAGTTCGAGAAATGCTTGACGACGGCATCATCGAGCCTTCCAACAGTGCGTGGTCCTCTACGGTCCTCCTAGTCAAGAAGAAAGACGGAACACTACGTTTTTGCGTCGATTACTGGAAGCTGAACAGCGTGATTAAAAAGGACGTGTACCCGCTGCCACGCATCGACGACTGGTTAGACAGATTACGCCACACCCTTTATTTTTTCTCTTTGGATTTAAAAAGCGGGTACTGGAAGATTGAGGTTGACGAGCGAGACCACGAGAAAACGGCCTTTATGACCCCTGAAGGCCTGTATGAATTTCGAGTCCTTCCCTTTGCTTTGTGCTCAGCGCCCGCGACTTTCCAGCGAATGATGGACGCTGTGCTTACTGGGCTGAAGTGGCATACTTGTCTCGTATACCTTGATGATGTTGTCGTTTTTTCTGAAACCTTCCAGCAACATCTTCACCGCCTCAGGAGCGTGCTACAGGCTATTCAATCAGCAGATCTTACACATAAACCATAGAAGTGTCACTTTGGTCATGAAGAGCTCAAATTCTTTGGCCATGTAGTCAACGTGAAAGGAGTCCGACCCGACCCCGACAAGCTTGCCGCTGTAGCCGCGTTTCCGCATCCTACAGACAAAAAGGTTGTTCGGCGCTTTCTTGACTTGTGCGCCTACTATCGACGATTCATTAGAGGGTTTTCGAAGATAGCGGAACCCTTGACTCGCCTTACACGCGACGACAGACCGTTTGTATGGGCTACCGAGCAACAGGCTGCTTTTGCCGAGCTACGACAGCGGATGCAGTCAACCCCTGTTCTTGCGCATTTTGACGATGATGCTGACATAGAGGTGCACACTGACGCCAGTAACATCAGCGTCAGCGCAGTGCTCGTCCATTATCAACACGGCAAAAAAAGAGTCATAGCCTATGCCAGCCGCTCACTGTCCCGTACCGAGGTGAATTACACGACCACAGAGAAAGAGTGTCTCGCAGTAGGATGGGCGATCACCAAGTTTCGGCCGTCCCTCTATGGTCGTCCTTTTAATGTGGTGACAGACCACCATGCCCTCTGCTGGTTGGTAAACATACGTGATCCCTCTAGACGACTGGCCCGATGGAGCTTGCGTCTACAGGAATTTCATGTGACCATCGTATATAAGTCAGGACGGAAGCATGAAGACACTGATGCACTGTCGCATGCACCCATACATTTAGTCAACCAAGAAGAAGAGGACTATGACGGTTTCCTGGGCGCCCTTAGCTCATCTGACTTGAGCGGACGCCAGCGAGAGGATGATTAGACTCCACCACTCATCGACTATCTAAATGGTCATAGCGCCGTTATACCTCGCCATCTATCTCGCATCGTGACGTCTTTCTGCCTCAGAGATAATGTCCTGTATAAAAAAAAACGCCCGTTCTACTAGCCGCGCTTACCTCCTCGTCGTTCCGAAGGACACGTGGGACGAAGTCCTCTCCGCGAGTCATGACGAGCCCACATCTGGTCATCTAGGTTACTTGCGAACACTCGCCAGAGTAAGTGAGGCATACTACTGGCCCGGACTTTCGGCAAGCGAGGAGCAGTACGCCAAAACTGTCGTGAATGCCAGCGTCGAAAGTCGCCACCAAGCAAGACGGCTGGATTACTTCAGCCAATTGATCCACCCCACAAGCCATTTGACCTAGTCGGCATGGACATTCTCGGCCCATATCCTTTATCGTCCTACGGCATAAAATGGGTCATTGTAGCAACTGACTATTCGACCCGCTATGCTGAGACACAGGCGGTCCCACGAGCCACGGCTTCTGAGTTATGCGCCACATTGTTCTGCGCCACGGTGCTCCATATACAGTGACAACCGACAGAGGAACAGCGTTCACTGCACAGCTTATTGGTGAAGTTTTTCGACAAATTAACACTAGGCATCGAACGACGACTGCTTACCACCCCCAGAGCAACGGCTTCAGTAAGCGACTAAATAAGACAGTCACAAACATGATCTCCATGTACATCAACGTCCAACACAAAACATGGGATTGCATTTTGCCTTATGTGACGTTCGCCTATAACACCGCCGTTCAAGAAACAACCCGATTTACACCGTTTCTCCTTCTCTACGGCCGCGAAGTTCAGACGATGCTGGATGCGATGCTTTCTTGTGAAGACGTCGATCAATCAACAACTGACGCAGAAAAATTTGCAGAGCGTGCCGAGAAAACTCGCCAGCTCGCCCAGCTACACATTGGTCAGCAGCAACAGGTCGATGCACGACGTTACAATATGCGTCACAATGACGTATCTTACAGTCTGGAAGGCCAAGTTTGGGTTTGGACCCCTGTTCGTCGCCGTGGCCTCTCCGAAAAGTTGCTGAGCAGATACTTCGGTCCATACAAAGTATTACGCCGCGTGACGTAAACTACGAAGTGGTTCCGGACGCTACGTCGTCACGATGGGTACAACGAAGACAACCGACCTCTGACATAGTTCACGTGGTGCGCATGAACCCTTATTTTGCGCGTTCCTAAAAGATGGCTTTTCCTGTGTTTTTAATTGTGCTCCGATAATTGCCTCATCATTGGTGAACTTATCGCGTGTAACATTTGATTATTGGTGCCCTTTTTCACTGTTTAAGCTATTTTGTTTTGTTTAGTTTTTTTGGAAAAAATTTACAGCATTGAGACGATGCTCGTTCTTTTTTTGTTGAGGAGGAATATTGCCACCTACTTCTAGTAGTGGGTCGTATGCCAAGGCGAAGGCCCACACCACAAAAAAGAAAGAAGTGCGGGTGCCCCCCCCCCCCCCGCTTCGGCAAACAAGCCCAACCGACGCGCTTGGTTAGAGCCCTGTTGCTCAGACGTCAATAAACCTTGTCGACACCGCTGGAGCGACGTGACAATATGTAAGCATTTACTGTGATAGATATTCTGGCGGATACACTGCAGCAGCAGATCAACAAAGAACCTAAAACAACACTGTTTTTAGAACTTGAAATTGTATCCTTTTTACACAATGACACACACTTAAGTGTATGCTGCCCACGTGTCAAACCAGACTCCTATGAAGAGTGCTCGATATACAGAACACGTGCCATACACACATTCAGAATCTGACGTTAAACTGTTTAAAGATGATGCGCAAAGATTCTAGGGTAGGAAAAGAAACGACAAGTATGGTTCAAAAACTTCGTGATTTTTGTAGAACACTCACATCGATCAACACAATGTGATTGTTCAAAGGAACAGGAAAAGTAATTTCATCACGGCTGTCTACCTCGTATGTCCCAAAAACTTCCGAAAACAAGTACGAGAGTGACAGCTTGAGGGCTACGTTTTTTAAACTTCGAAAACATAAATACCCATGCACACAAATTTTTAAAATGTATTTTATTCTTGGTTTCCACTCTTGTCAAGTCCAATTTTGTAGTCGAAGTGCATTGTGAAATTGGAAAACTGAAAATAACATGTATTATATCAACAAAGACATACAGGTTGGCGGAGTTTGACGAACACAAGCCTTAAAAAATTAAGGGGAGTAGCTGGAGTAGCCCAGGCACAAATATTTGAGCAATACGTCTCGCTGATTGTCGTCACCAGATGCCTCACTTCCGCAAAGCCCGGACGAGTCTCAGAGGTAGAAGCAATATAAATATTACGTTTCAACCAGTTAAAGTGAAGGGAAATTTTCTCATTTTCCACTCCGCCGTCTTACTCGAAAAATTTGGGGGCAGTCTTCATTCGTCTGGGGTTTATTTGCAATAAAAAAAGGCTTTCACTCTGCAGATTTTCTGTGCAACCTTGCCTGGACACTGCTCGCGTTTAGTGACCTGGGATTTCTCACGTTGCAAGGTATCTTTTGACACCAGACTCATCGCAGTGAGTGTACTTTTTTACTAGATATTGAACTCTAAACATATTGTGCCTGCTCGCTGGGACGCGCCAAGGAATTCAGAGGACGCGCTGCACGCGAACGCCGCTGTGGCACGAGGACGAGCCTGCGAAACGAGCTGGACGCCAGCGTCTCGTAGGTGCACGAGCACGCTGCTCGCGCAACACAGAGACGCAGCGTCTGAGGGAAAGAGCTAGCGCTCTCATGGAAACGCAGACGTCTAACCCTCGTCAAGAAAACCCGAGTATGATGCCAGTGGACAACACGGAGGGTAACTCAAGAACGGCATCACAATGGACGTTTGATGAAAATAGTGGCAAAACGACAGGCAAAGCCCACATGTAGTGGCTTCAAGCTGGCCGTAAAGGCAGGTAAGCCAAAGAAGAAAAGTCAGCCGAAGAACGAGCTACGCAACCTGTGAAGCCAGACGCCGAATCTCAACCGCAACGTCAACGCAGCACTAGGATTCGGCCATTCGCTACTGATGACTTCAAAAGTGTATTCCGCCCGCAACCAGGACTATATCTTTCAAAACAAACACTCATTGAGATTACACATGCCAACAGAAGATCCAGTGGCTTGGCCCAGCAGGACTTCTATGGCCATGTGCGAGTGCAGGTGCAAAAAGTAGTGAATGTGATCATCGCAAGCACAGCAAGTACTGAACGAGCTTCCAAACTACAAAGTATAAATGCTATACAGCTCGGTGGAGTAATATATCAAGTGAATCCGCACATTCGACACCCCGATGATGTGTGCCGCGGAGTGATCTACGGCCTCGAACCAGGAACAAGCCCCACAGAGATTGTTGCAGGACTTCGCGTAGACCCAAGATACTACGTCCTTGGCGCGCGCATGCTGGGATCTTCCTCAGCTGCAGTTATCACTTTAGACGGGCAGCACGTTCCTTTTTACGTGACGTACCGCAGGGGAGACTACCGATGCAAGCCATACCGGTAGTCCATCCAATATTGCTGAACCTGTCACCGACAAGACATCTACCATCAGCTGAAAGCGAACTTTTGCTACAAATGCGGCCAAGACACAGAACCACATGACTGCCAACCGATGTGCAAGATCTGCGGAGAAGACCATGAGACTGCTGGAAAGGAATGCAAGAAGAAACTCCGCAGCAACCCCCTCCTTATCAAGTAAGACGCCACCAGCTCGATAACGCCCGCGCCCATGAGAGTCACTGGAGTGCTTTCACCAATGATTTACCCGGATCAGTTATCACACCAGAAATTTCACGGGCCCCCTCTTTTCCCCCCAAATTTGACTGAAGTTGCTCTCGTTCTAAGAAAAAGGGTCGCTCTGCATCCCGCACGCCATCACGGTCCCGCTCCGTTAGGGGAATTAGTTACGCCGCCGCGGTGACCGGTAGTGACGGGCCCAGTTCTCTAAATATTACAAGTGCCTCAACCATCTCGCCTGCTCAGACAGCGACCATCCGGGCTCTAGAAAATAAAGTCCAAGATCTACAACGGAGGGTACAACAACGCCCACCAGCCGAGTGTAGCACGCTAGAACTTGACGACAGCATACTAAAACAGACGGAAGCCAGAATAATGAAACGGGTAGAAGAAAGGCTGAGAGCACATGAAGCGAAGATGCTCGACCTCGTCGAACGAAGCCTTGAAGCTTTCGAGAAAGCCCTCACTGCGAAACTCCTCGCATCCATAGACACAACCATAGAGAAAGTGGTTACTAAAATTATGGAAAAGGTAGACCCACCGACCCGTACTGTAAGCACGCTCGACGCCAAGCTTGATGGCTTCATGGCACAACAGTTTAACTTCATAACATATGCATACAAAAATTTTGTTACCCATGAGCAGCTGGTGGAGCAATCAGGGACCAAGCCAAAAGAGCGAAAAACTTTAGGGGATGAAACTGCAGCGAAAATTCGATCTACAGCACCAAACGACCGGCACCAGGCGGGAATCAACTGCCAGAATGGCAGCTCCCACACATAGACGGTCTGAGCCACTCCCCACTCTTCGAATTTGGCACTGGAATTGCAGATCCTACAGACCTAGTTCTGCAAACTTGAAAGAATATGCTAAAACAAATAATCCAGATATGATCGCGTTGCAAGAAACCCGCACAGAAAAAATCAAGCTCCCTGGCTACAGCACTCTCACATGCACACACCGCACCGCAATTCTAGTCAAGAAGACTCTAACCGCACAGGCTCATGAAATTGAAGACACTGGCATCGAACACACCATCGTGGAGATAATCCCCACTCGGAAGACTCAACAAAGCTTATTCCTGGCCAACCTTTACAGCCCTCCGCGGGAGCTGTTACACCAATACGACCACTTCGTCCACGAGCTTCGTCAAATGGTTAACGGCAACCGACTCGTTGTAGTTGGGGACTTCAATGCCCCACACGCGGCCTGGGGCTATCACAGCACCACCAAGAAGGGGGCGCGTGTTCACGACGCTGCGCAGCAACACGGTCTGACGCTGTGGAATGACTTGCTCCATCCAACCCGAGTGGGCAACAGCGTCTCAGGGGATACTAATCCTGATCTCACGTTCACTAGAGACGTGCACAACGCAACGTGGACAAGGCTACCAGACACTCTAGGGAGTGACCATCACATAATTCAAATAGAGGTCGAACAGGCTCACCGCTCGCTCAAGACAGGAAAAGCTCGGCTCACGAACTGGACCGCCTACAGGAATGAGCTTGATGATGATTCGACTATCGAAGAAATTGAAGCCTGGTTAAACAGTATTGCAAGTCTTGCTGATGGACATACCAAAACGATACACTTGAACGAGGACAATCCAGCAGTCGATAATCATCTCCTTCACCTATGGGAAGCTCAAAGATCGCTTATTAAACAATGGCAATGGCAAAAGCTCAACCGCAAGCTGAAGCGCCGCATCGCCGTACTCACTAGACAGGCACAGGAGTACACCTAAAACTCTGCGAGCCAGAACTGGCGGCTCTTCTGCGACAAACTTCAAGGGACATTGAGCACAAAGAAGACTTAGCGCATTCTTCGAGCCCTGATTGACGACACCCACACCAAAACTAATCAAAGAAATACAATTTAGCGGCTCATACACTACTATGAGGGCACAGAGCACCAGTTACTCCAAGAACTTCAAGCAAAACTTTGTGGCTCGTTTAACCAGCAAGCTACCTCCATCAACAATTCGACGCCCAGAGAGTACCGAGGAGCACCGAACGAAGCACTACACCAGCCTTTCACGCTGGCAGAACTACACGCGGCTCTTGCTAAGCTTACGCGCAACACGAGCCCGGGAAAAGACGGAGTGACCAATAAGCACCTACGACAGCTACCGCCCCGGGCGTTGACGGCGCTCCTTCGGCACTATAACGGCTGCTGGAGGAAGGGCGAGCTACCACAAGCCTGGAAGCACTCAGAGGTGACCATGGTACCCAAGCCAAACAAGCCAATCTCGATTGCAAATCTTCGTCCCATTTCCCTTACATCTTGCGCTGGGAAACTCTTTGAGCACATGGTAAACGAGCGGCTCACCACACATCTCGAAGACAATGGTCACTTCCGAACACCATGTTCGGCTTCCGCCAAATTCTCAGCGCACAAGACGTCCTCTTGCAGATAAAAAAAGATATTCTTCTCCGCTTGAGCAAGCACAGTAAGTCATCTGTTCTAGCTTTGGACGTAAATGGCGCATTTGACAATGTGAGCCACGAAGCCATTCTGCGTAGCCTGGAAGATGTCGGCTGCGGTGCCAAGACATACGCCTATATGCTGGCTTTCCTCACCAACCGCACTGCCACTGTAAGGATTGCCAATATCAGGAGCGAGCTTTTTCAACTCCCTAACAAAGGCACGTCGCAGGGCTCAGTGATGTCACCGGTGCTTTTCAACTTGGCCCTCCTTAAGCTCCCACGTCTCTTGGACGCTGTCCCTGGGTTACATCACGCGTTATACGCCGATGATATCACTATGTGGACAAGAGGTTCAAGCACGGGTGAACAGGAGGACCAACTTCAAGAGGCGGTTAACATCACTGAAGGATATCTCAAGACCTGCGGCCTCCAATGTGCTCCGGAAAAGTCGGAACTGTTAGTACTTGCGGCACGCACCCGGGGTAGACCACCAAGCTACGACACTCCTGACCCACAAGTGTTTCTACAGGGAGGCCAAATACCACAAGTTGACACGCTTCGAGTCCTTGGACTACGCATACACAAAGATGGGTCTGGCTCCGTTGCCCTACCCCGGCTGCAGAACACTGTGACACAGCTCACCCACCTAATCCGAAGGGTGGCTAATCGCCGCAGTGGATTCAAAGAGCACGACACCCTTAAAAATGGTACAAGCTCTCCTTTCCAGCCGCATAACGTACGGAACTCCCTACCTCAACCTGAATACAGCGGAAAAACAAAAACTTAATCTGCTGATACGAAAAGCTATAAAGCTTGCCCTAGGACTGCCGCCAGCCGCCTCCACTGACCAACTGCTTCGCATGGGAGTTCATAATACGTAGGAAAAACTCACCGAAGCACACTTCATAAACCAGGTCGAGAGACTCAAGCTGTCACTCACAGGGCAAGCCGTCCTTCGACGCACAGGATACCAGACCACTCTAGAACCCAACAAAGAACGCAAAGGCAAAATACCGTCACAGCTGCGAGAAAGCCTTGAAATTCAGCAGATCCCACGGAACATGCATCCTCAACATCACCGAGAAAGGCGGCTCGCCAGGGTTAACATGATCCGGAAATAACATGGCAACGACCCGCAGGCGCGATACGTGGACGCAGCCAAATATCCGAGACGCAATGCCTTCGCGATTACCGTCGCAGATTACAAGGGCGCGGTACTGGCGTCGGCGACTATCATCACCAAACGTGCGGAAACAGCTGAAGAGGCTGCTATAGCACTCGCCACCCAGACGAGTGAGAATCCCATCGTGGTCTTTAACGACTCACAAACAGCGGCACGGAAAAACCTGAAAGAGAGGGTCTCCACGGTGGCGATTAGGCTACTAAAGCGCATGGACAATCCTCCGCCCTACACATGCATCGTGTGGATTCCGGGTCATGAAGGTCTCGAGGGAAATGAAGCGGCACACACCGCAGCCCGCGAACGCGTCAACCGGGCATTCCCATACAAGATCCGAGGCACCTCCCACTCAACAACAGAATCAGAGACAAGAGAAGCCATACCACTAACGTACCATGCATTACTGCAACATTATCGGCTCGAACGCAGGTTATACCCCCCACCACATTCAAAACTCACAAGAGACGAAGGGACTGACAATAGGCGTCTTCAAAGCAACACGTTCACACACGGCGTATTATTGCACCATATGAGGCCAACGTTGCACAGCTACATCTGCCCTCACTGCAATGTGGCAGACACTCTGGCGCACCTCCTACTGCAGTGCAAAGTAAGCGTCCCAAGACTACGAGCACCAGCACCAGATGCGGACCTCCTCAGTGAAGCGTGGGAGGCTGCGATCTCCCAGCCGGACCTGGTCGAGCAGCGTCAACTTGTCGCTCGAGCTCGGCGGGCTGTCCAAGCCAGAGGGTTCCTGGAATAAGGGACCCTCCCACCTTCACTCACAAGCTTCTTTCAATAAATGTTTTCTCTCTTTCTCTCTTTCACTCTGCAGGCATAGCACTCACTTTCAAATGACACTTTCAAAATGGAACCATGCATTTACACTGCATCATTTGTTTTTCTCACATTTCAAGCGTCATCGAGTAATTGTGAAGCCGCAATAACAATCTCAAGTTACAATCAGGCTAAGTAAATCGTTAGACAACAGAGTATTTACTTCACGATCTTATTACGCAAATATAATATATTTGATTTCATAATATTGAAATTTTCATAACAGTTGCTGTGGTGTTCAGAGGTGTACAATCCCTAGGTGTAGTTCTGAACCATTTAGGCATGTTTCTTAGGTTTTTCACGTGCAAAGTTTTTATATATCCCGATGCACACTTAAAAGTCTGTAAAAGTATTTAGAAAAAGTCTGTAGAAAGTCCGTAGAAGTATTTCTTTGGGAGTCTTGATTTGCGACTTACAAAATTTTTTTGAAAATGCATCACTTACTCTTCTGTGAAATTTCTCTCACGTTACAGTTAGTTTTCTTGCATGTAATATACGTCCAGGCAGGCGAAATGTTTCCGTTTATTGCCAGTAATATTTGCGAGACGAATTTACAAGTGTGGAGCAAGCATTCAACTTATTACCTTGAACGTACTTTTTACGTGAACATTCCACATTACACACACACAAATTATATATATATATATATATATATATATATATATATATATATATATATATATATATGTATATATATATATTCATTTTTCGGAAATATTTGAAGTCTTCTAGTGCACAGGATTTATTATAGTTGGTGCGCAATTTTAGCTGTGAATAACTTATCAGAATTGAATTTTGTGTTCTCTGTTCCAAGTTATTTTCTCAGTATGTTAAGAAAAGCATTTAAAAGATTTGTAATTCTTGACACCACCTGCATCAGTTTATGACAACTACACCTCTTTTTACCACTTCTCAAGTCTCCTCACTTATTCATGCTTTGTTTGAAGGCTGTAAAAGGGACAAACGATGTAATGCAACATCGTTCTGATTTGCGTATTCGTACATCATAAATGTCTGTCGGTGGCTATAAGACCTCCAGGTCATGCCGTAATCTCTCTATCTCTGACACATGCTGACCTGAACTTAACCTGTTATAATTATTCTCGCAGGATGTGCACTGACAAGCGTATGGCATACTTCGTGTTTACATTTTGGCTTCGCTAAACTCTGACTCATTCTCATTACTCTTGTAGGACTGACACAGCATAAAAGAAAAAAAAACATGAATTTATTATACAGAGCAAAAAACAGAGACAAAGGGCTTCGAGGCACAACCTGCAGGTTACCTAACATACAAGTTGTATAAGTTAGGCAGCCTAACATGGCCGACGCATAGCAGAACCTCATAAATAGGTGGTCTGTATATACTGACCCAGCATTAATTTGCACCCAACAGATGTTACATGCCACGAGAGGGCCATGAAAGACACACGGTGAGATCTAACCGGCACGCACCTTGAAGAGCTCAAGTTGTAGCTGAAGCAACATAATTAAGGTATGTTTTAAAAATATCTTTTTATCAGTGGGGCTGTCCTGATGTTATTGAGTGCCAAATATTTACCATAATGCGCCTATGAGCACTGTATCTGTTGGAATGTTCGCTACGTTTTCATAATGTTACTTGTTTAGCTTTTATGGGCATACAACCGAAGCATCACAAGATAAATTCTAAATAAATGCCCCAAGAGCTATTGGTTTACCCTTATTCGTAGAGTGACTCAAGAGTCACTTGAAGAAATGGAGGACCATTGGAAAATGAAAAAAAAAATAAATAAATAAAAGGAAGCCTTTTTCTGTCTCGCTTCATAGGAACACAGCACAGTTGCTTGAGGGATAGAGAAGAAGGACGTAAAGTAGATAGGGAGAGAGAGAGAGAGAGATGATATCAAGAAAGGTTGAGTACACTTGAAGCGCAAAGAGCATGTGTGCGCTCGCTGCGTTCAACATAGACGGTAAAACTTAGCGATATGAACTATAAAACTTGCAATTGTCACCACACTGTGAGAATCATAATGAATACCCAATGACTGACGGATATACGATCACTCAGCAACATGAATTAAAACGCCTAGTGGCACACGCATGCGAAAAGCAGACAAGTCATGAACATCTTTCTCATTAAGCTTGTCTTCCGATGTTGGCGTTATATTAAAGTACATGGTACTTGACTGAGACCTTTGTGTCACATCATTTTATTGTTCTTTTCTCACTCGCTAGCGCTCATAAGCTACAACCGCTAGTACAGAGCACCTAGTACCCGTTTTCCTGTCTTGACATGGCACATAGTTTAGCGTCAATTTAGACCAATGACGTAGGTGCAACCAAATAAATTTTAGATGCCCAGGCATCTCACCTCATCATCCGTGCCAAAAGTAAGGTGTAGAATATTTTGACATCTAATTATTCAGCTTTATTTCAAAGAAGTTATTGGTGTTCATTTGGACTTCTAGTCGGAAGTGACTGACCGGTACGCGGTGCCACAGGAGGCACTGTTACACGCGAAGTTAGATCGAAGAAAGACAAAGAAGTTAAACTTGAGAAGCGAATAGCTTATTAGTGTTTTGGGTGAAGAATACTAATGATTGCAATGCCACGTTGATAAATTATGATTAGTTTTCGAAAATTTCTTACTTCAACCTGCTCCTTTTTTATTATTGATTGAATCCTGCCTGAGGCGGTTGAATTTCTGTTCGAAGCGGAAATGTTGTAGGCCCGCGTGCTCAGAGTTGGGTGCACGTTAAATAACTCCAGGTGGTTGAAATTTCGGGAGCCCTCCACTACGGCGTTTTCCATAATCATATGGTGGTTTTGGGAAATTAAGCCCCACATATCAATCATGTAAATCAATCACTTCTTTTTTATTGGCGCTTTCAGCTGTTCCAACGTAATTTTGAAGCAGCAAGCTTTAACGCTTTGTGAAAAAAACGCAACCATTTCTGAAACGTAGTATTTCTTCATAACACACTAGCTGGCGTTCAATTTCCTGCATGGTGAGTTTGATTATTATAGTTTGTGAAGTTGCTCACTATCGAGCTTGACAAACTTGACATTTACAGCAAATGTAGTGAAGTAGCTTTTAAACGCAAAGCATTTTTCGAATATTGCAAGCACCTTTTTGATCTATCTATCTATCTATCTATCTATCTATCTATCTATCTATCTATCTATCTATCTATCTATCTATCTATCTATCTATCTATCTATCGGCGTACGTCTGCGTGCTCTCGTGAACCGCAATTAGTATGAGAGGCTCAGGCGTTTTGACGATTAGGACCTCTCCGTCTTGTTGAGCGCAGCTTTTGCCAAAAGAGCCAACTCAAACGAAATTGGCGAATACAATTGCATTGCTCATTTACTGTTTGTTCTCTCGAATACGCTAAAATTCTCATGATGTTTTATGTGCCAATTTTTTTCTTGTTTGTTTTTCTGCTTAAAGCCAGGGTTCAATGCTTGATCGCATATATAGTTCATGTTGCTTAAAAGTGGTATGAGAGGGTGCTACCAGTTAGTATCGGCTATATATTAATAGGCCTTAAGCAATGCAACGCGAAACCCTCCTGCTATTTCAAGAAGTGCATGCTACGAATGAAAGCGTGCATAATGCTGTACTGATTTGGTCTTTGCATTGTCGTATTCGTTTGCACAGGACAGTGAACCCGGAAGCGGTTCCATGCTGCGCCCATAATTATACAGACCCGTAAATGCTTTGTTCTTTACCATGTTGTTCTTTTCAAACACTGCCTTACTATGTGAACAATTTGGTGGGGATGTTTCGGGGCTTTTCAGCATAGC
Source organism: Rhipicephalus microplus (assembly GCF_043290135.1). Classification (NCBI taxonomy): domain Eukaryota; kingdom Metazoa; phylum Arthropoda; class Arachnida; order Ixodida; family Ixodidae; genus Rhipicephalus; species Rhipicephalus microplus. The sequence continues at coordinate 110,687,644 of NC_134704.1, forward strand.
ACATGTGATATGCCATTTAGAGAGGCAGGTCGTATCAACATTATTCAGGGTCGTGTAGCATGGCTTCGTCCTATGCCCTGTGACAGGTCTTGGGGAACGGCCATTGGTTCTGGACAGTACTGATCGTGCTTCAGACATATGTGTTTAGGGCTGTATAGATTAACGACAATAAATGATTGAGCGCTGTTAAAATTAACAGCAGAACCAGCAGGTCAGTGTCTCGAGCTAGTTGGCATATCTTCATAAATATTTCAGTGCCAATGCAATACAACGATGAAAAGAAATACCAATACGAGAGCTAACTTCTCACCACATTTTCTCTAAAAAACACAAAAACAGGCCACAAAAAGAATACGTGAAAAAACTGCTCAAGGAAGTTGAGTAAAGTAACATATTCAATTAGTAAACATAAAGAAGAAGACAACAACAAAAAATACCTACACTCAGATTTTCCGTATATACCGGCCACTTTTCTCTCCCATATGACCCGACAGCGCTCTCTTCCGTAATTGTGAATTATTCTTTGAGCACACAATATAGCTCTTATTTCTTTCACGCATCTATGTTTATAATGGCTGAATTTATTGTTCGCGCCTTTCTTTAGCTTAGTGTGAAAGGCAAATACACCCTTGCACCTAAAGTAGGCAGTTAGGATCAATTTTCTGTCGCCGACGGAAGAAAAACTGTGATAAAAACGAAAAAGAGCGTCGCGAGTAATGCTACGCAAGCAAACTAAATTACTGCTGACGGCTCTCGGGAAGAATTACCGCTTAATTTGCTTATCTGTTCTCTTCAGTTCTTTGTCTAGTTCATTCTAATCTAGAAAGCAATGTGAGAAACGTGCAACCGGAATAATTGTGTTATCACGGAGTTGCTAGACTAGAAGCAAGAAAATAAGAAAAATATGAATCAAAGATGAAATATTCAGCAGATAATTAAGCCATATTGTGGGGGTAGTGTGCTTGTTGCGCACTATCAACCCACACACACACACACACACACACACACACACACACACACATATATATATATATATATATATATATATATATCCTGATGAAGGCCAGACTCTAGGCCGAAACGTCGAAATGAACCACGTTGTGACCGCTCACGTTCGGTCTACCGGACTATATATATATATATATATATATATATATATATATATATATATATATATATATATATATATATATATATATATATATATATATATATATATATATATAGAGTGGATGAAAAGATAACCAGCTCACGGCTGGTTATCTTTTCATCCACTTTTCTTTCTTCTTTCTTCTTATTTACATTGCATTGGTTCTAATGACTACCCCTGTACATTCCTTGGCATCACTGTCTGTTACATCTCATTAATCTTGTGTTAAAACACGGGAAAACGAGCCCTTAGGTATACACTTCTTTTCCATATATATATATATATTATGAGACCACGTCCGGTACGGCAGCAACCAGGTTATCCTTCTTTAATCCAGGCGCACGAGCCAGAGAGCCAGCCCGCGTGACATACGATGATGATCACTACAATGGTTTGGTCATGCAGATGAAGATGAAGTACATAGTCAGCGCTCACACTATTTTCCCCCCTTCGCGAAAGAGGGCAGCAAGTTAGAAAGGGTTGGGACGCCGAATATATCGTTTCAGTTGAGAGACGTGGGCGATCTCGGTGTGGCGGCGACGACGATCAGAAGCCGCGTTGACAGGAGCAACGCGATAGTTGACTTCAGATGTTCGTTCCAGGACGGTGTATGGACCGAGATACCGGTGAAGGAATTTTTCGCAGAGCCCAGGTACACGAACAGGTGTCCACAAAAGGACTTCGTCGCCTGGGCGGAACACAACAACTCGGCGCTTCGCATCAATGTCGATTTTTCTCTTGTCCTGAATGGTAGCAGTGTTGGCGCGGGCGATTTCACGGCAGCGGGCGACGCGAGCGGCGAACTCTTCCGGGAGAGATGAAGATGGATTGGAAGATGTGGACAAAAAGGTGGTGTCCAGAACAAAAGTCGGTACACGGCCATACACGAGAAAAAAAGGGCTAAAATTCGTTGTACGCTGTATGGCAGTGTTATATGCGAACATGACAAAAGGAAGTATTGTGTCCCAGTTTTTGTGATCTGGTTGCACGCACATAGAGATCATGTCGGACAAAGTTCGGTGAAAACGCTCAGTCAGACCATTAGTTTCTGGGTGATACGCTGATGTGGTCTTGTGGATGGTGTTAGAGGCCTTTAAGACTTCAGCAAGGACATGTGAAAGAAATGTCTTGCCACGGTCACTAAGAAGCACACGCGGTGCGCCATGTCGTAAAATAATGGCGCGAAGGAAAAAATCGGCTACTTCAGAGGTAGCACCAGATGAAAGAGCTGCCGTCTCCGCGTAGCGAGTAAGGTGGTCTACGGCAGTAACAATCCAGCGGTGACCGGCTGGCGTAAGCGGAAGAGGTTCGTATAAGTCTATGCCCACAAATTCAAAGGGAGTGGACGCGCACGGCAGTGGTTGCAGTGGCCCCGCGGGAAGAGACGTGGTACGTTTTCGGTGCTGGCATGACGCGCAGGAAGCGACGTACTTGGCGACAGAAGTGGAGAGGCCAGGCCAAAAGCAGCGAGTCCTGAGGCGGTCGTAGGTCTTGTGGAACCCTAAGTGGCCAGCTGTCGCATCGTCATGAAACGCTTGTAGAACTTCCAGACGAAGTGAGCGGGGAATGACGGGAACCCATTGGCTACCGAGAGGATGGTAAATTTGCCGACATAATGTTCCCTCTTGAAGCTTGAAACGGGCAAGTTGTCGTCTTAGGCGGCTGTTTGGAGCACGCGATAAGCCAGTGAGCCGATCGATAATTGTGCGGCAGTAGGTATCGGCATGTTGGAGCGAGGCGAGATCTGTGGACGAAAGAAGGTCCGCTGAGGCAACTAACTGTTTTGAAGGAGCAGCCGTCTGTTTGGTCACTTTGGCAGGCGGTGACGAACAGATGGAAGGTGACACTTCGGCGCTTTGCGAGAGCGGGCAACGGGACAAAGCGTCAGCATCTTGGTGCTCTCGGCCCGACCTATAGGTGACGCTGTAGTCATACTCTTGCAATCGTAGAACCCAACGGCCAAGGCGTCCCGACAAATTTTTGAGAGACGATAACCAACACAGAGCATGATGGTCAGTCACTATTGTGAAATGCCGGCCGTATAAGTAAGGACGAAATTTTTGTATGGACCACACGATGGCGAGACATTCTTGCTCAGTGATGCTGTAGTTTCGCTCAGCATGTGACAGAGTACGGCTCGCGTAGGCCACGACTTGTTCTTCGGAAGCTTGGTTCCGCTGAAGAAGGACAGCACCGATGCCAAGTCCACTTGCGTCAGTGTGTAGCACAGTAGGTGCTGCAGGGTCGAAATGGCGAAGCACTGGCCGTGATGTGAGGCATCGCTTGAGGGTGTGAAAAGCGGCTTCGCAGTCATCCGACCAGACAAAGGGTGCGCTCGTGGTCAGAAGTTTGTGTAGAGGAGCCGCAATAGTAGCGAAATCACGTACAAAGCGGCGGAAATACGACGCTAAGCCAAGGAAGCTGCGGAGGTCTTTCTGTGTGGTTGGTGTAGGAAAGTGCAGTACCGCGGCAACCTTGTCGGGATCGGGCTCAACGCCATGTTTACTGACGACATGACCTAATACCTTGATGCTGTGACTGGCAAACCGACACTTCTTAGTGTTGAGCTGGAGACCGGCCTTAGCTAAACACGTGAGAACTTCGTCTAGCCGTTCCAGGTGCTGTGAGAAGCTCGACGAAAAAATGACAATGTCGTCCAGGTAGCAAAGGCAGGTCTTCCATTTTAATCCCCGCAGTACCGTGTCTATCATCCGTTCGAATGTGGCTGGGGCATTGCACAGGCCGAAAGGCATTACATTGAATTCAAAGAGCCCATCTGGCGTAGCAAACGCAGTCTTCTCTTTATCAGACTCGTGCATTGGAATCTGCCAATAACCGGAGCGCAAGTCGAGACTTGAAAAGTACTCGGCACCTTGTAAAGTATCAAGAGCGTCGTCAATGCGAGGCATTGGGTAGACGTCCTTACGAGTGATTTTGTTGAGTGATCTGTAATCAATGCAAAACCGTACCGTGCCATCCTTTTTTTTCACTAGTACGACAGGAGAAGACCATGCGCTTGTCGAAGGCCTGATGACGTTGCGCGCGAGCATGTCGTTGACTTGTTCTTCTATAAGCTTGCGCTCAGAAGCCGACACACGGTAAGGGCGGCGGCGAATCACACGGGATCCGTCGGTGTCGATACGATGGGCGGTCACTGTTGTTTGACCCAGACCTTCGGAACAAACGTCAAAGCAAGTTTTGTGCTTCATTAATAACGCTAGCAAGGCATCCGTTTGCGTTGGGTTGAGATGTTCACACAAAGTGGCCTTGAGAGCAGGAAATGCATCTTCCGCTGGCATACACTTTGAGAATGACGAAGCCGATGAACCAGTGACGACACAAAGTGGTGCTTCTTCGGTAATGCTGGCAACAGTGGTCCCCTCAGGCAAAAGAACTGGTTCTGGCGTCGTGTTGCAGGCCGTGATGCTTGCATACCCACGGGAGAACCGCACTAAACAAGATGCGATGGTGATCCCTCGAAAAATGCAGCGCTGGCAAGGAGCAACCAGAGCGTCACCATCTAGAATGTCACGTGACTTGATCGTAAGGACACGTTCTCGTCCAGGAGGCAGGAGGAAATCCGCAGCTGTCACAAGGTTGGGCGACGAAAGGTCGGCAGCAGAAGAAAGCTCAGTGTGCGTAATACGAATGAGGGGTTGACCACACGAAATTACAGCAGACGCCGCTGACAAGAAGTCCCAGCCTAAGATTATCTGATGAGCGCACGAAGACAGCACAGCCAATTGTATGTGATGACGGATTCCATTGATGAGAATACGAGCAGTGCACAACCCGGTCGGGCGAATTGGACTGTCATTAGCACCGCATAACATGGGACCGACATAAGGAGTTTGCACTTTACGCAGGCGAAAACACAATTCACGATCAATTACCGAAATTGCGGCTCCAGTGTCTATAAGGGCGTCAACAAAAACACCTTCCACAGAAACAGGCAGTAAATTAGCTGGACGAGACGGAGGAGTTGTAGCGTTCCGACGACAAGCAGTTTCCCCTCCAAAAACTGCACCTTCTAGTTATCCGAGTCCCGAGAGATCGGAGCGGGACGCAAGGGTGATGACGTACGCCGAAACGGTGACGGAGAACGGCGGCGAGATGAACGAGAAGGATGAGGCCCAGCATGAGACCGTGGAGGGGAGGGCGACTGACGGGAGGTGGATGGATACGGTGCGGGATCGTATTCATCGGGTCTCGGGGAAAAGTCTCTCTCGTAAGCTGAGTAACCACGTCGTTCATCCTGCTGACGGCGGCGGCAAAAACGGGATATATGACCCCTTATGCCACAGTAGAAGCAGATGGGGCGGGGAGGACGCCATGTAGAATAGTGGCGTAGCCTTGGCGCTTGCATTGTCATCGCAGCCACATGGTCGCATCCGACGTCCGCAGGCACGGTTGGAACTGGTGCAGGGACCCGCGATGCAACTTCTGCGTACGAAGGCACTGGGAAGCGCACAGGAGACGGGGCATGTGCAGCGCTTGTCATTGATGCCAGTTCGTCCTTGATTATCTCTCGCAGGTTGGGAGGAGGTGTGTGGACAGACGCAACGGTAGGGTTGCCTGGAATAAGGCCGTGAAGTTCTTCTCTGACAATTGTGCGGATAAGGGCCCGCAATTTATGCTCTTTGGTAAAGCGAGCGTCGCAGGAGGCGTGTGGAAGGCGCATGGAATGAAGCGCGTCCAGGCGTTGGCATGTAGTGATGACGTCCCGGACGGTAGTCGGGTTCTGAATCACGAGAGCATTGAAGGCCACAGAGTTGATGCCTTTCAGTAGATGTCGGACGCGATCGACCTCCGTCATGTCATTTTGTGCTCGGCGACAGAGAGCCAGAATATCTTCAATGTAGGACGTATACGATTCGTCGTCCCCTTGAATGCGGGTTGCGAGCTTCTGTTTCGCTACTACAGAACATCCTGCAGATGTGCCAAATACCTGACGGAGATGCCCCGTGAAGGCCGACCAATTGGAGAAGTCGCTCTCGTGGTTGTAATACCAGGTTTTAGCGACGCCATCGAGGTAAAAAGGAACGTAGCGCAGTTTGTGCGCCTCGTCCCAGTAATTACAAACGCTGGTTCGATCATAACTGTCGAGCCATTCTTCGACGTCTTCGTTGCGAAGGCCGGAAAATACCGGAGGGTCTCGATGAGAGGTACTCACGGTGTAGTGAAGCCTAAGTGGCTGAGAAGGAGCGGTTGCAGCAGTGGGCGGGTTGGGTTCTGCCATTGCTGTTGCTTGAGGGCACAACCGTCGACCAGACCGGAGCTCCAGGGGTGACGGGTAGAGCAGGAGGACGTGGGAACCAAAGCACGCTCCACCACTTATGAGACCACGTCCGGTACGGCAGCAACCAGGTTATCCTTCTTTAATCCAGGCGCACGAGCCAGAGAGCCAGCCCGCGTGACATACGATGATGATCACTACAATGGTTTGGTCATGCAGATGAAGATGAAGTACATAGTCAGCGCTCACAGTATATATATATATATATATATATATATATATATATATATATATATATATATATATATGCCTTTTTATTTGCGGCACTGATTGGTCACTGCTTCTCCGTTGCGTTGCGTAGTAAAGCATAATATGCCTAAAACAAAGCAGTCGCGTGCAATAAGTTGGCATTATCGTCCAATCAGATTTCCTGATTTTTTTTTGCGGTACAGTTTGCGAAGCACTTGCCGCGAGCAAAGGGATTTTTTTACGAGGGGTCTTTGCAGCAGATAGTCAGCGCAAGCAAAAGGGCACGCGCAAAAGCCAAAGTTGCATTTACCGATGCAACTTAGCGCCATAAATGAACAGAGCTGCAGGGGTAAAATACAAAAAGTGCCTAGATATTCTGAATTATCGGATAACCACAATACTTGAGCAGATGTGCAAACACATTTTAAACCCTGGTTTCTAGCCGCGGCATTACCTTATTGGCTACAGAATTCCACCACTCAACGCTGAAAGATGCGAATGGAGAGGTAACCAAATATGTGTTTACGTATACAGCTAGGTGCTTTTTATTATATCAAAGATGGTTTGTACGGAAAAATTTGAGGCTAGACCTGACAAAAATTGCCTGATGCGATGGGCACACATTGATGAAGTTTCTGAAAGGAACCAACGCACTTCTTGGAATCCAAATGCTGTGAATTCTAGCTTCTCTGGAGAAACAAGTTTGCTGCGCTCCTCAGATCTGATGCATTCATGATGTTAGCCCGACATACTTCTTCCATGTGGGCATGTTATGAACGTCGAATTGTAGTTTAGTCCTACTTCTTGAATACTCGCAATATCGGTGAAAATAATGTATCTCTGCTCGAGTCTAGGCGATACATTCCAGGAAGTTTTAAATTATCAACATCGTCATCTTCATCACAGTTATATTTGGCATTGTAAGCTATAACGTAAACCACCCCGAGTGGGAGTATTTCCACTGCAAAAGTTAAGTACGCGTGCGCTCACGCCACAAAAAACGTGCGCCCGCATTCTGTGACCTACACCGCGCAAGCTGCCACTCTAAGCCTGCTTCCCGATACAACAATCTATAGTTAGAATCGTACTCATTATTACATGAACACAATAAAGATCATTCAGAACACACAATAAAAACCGGAGCACGGGCCTCGTGATTGTCCAGTGGTGACCTGGAGACACCATGTTATATGCTCTATCGCATGAAAGGGGCAGTGGCATTAAATTTACGCAGGTCTCGTTTCCTGTCTGAGCGGCTAGTTACCGTCCCTCTAGTAACGGTTCGCTATTGATAAGTTACGCATGAGTGAATAAGCATGTGTATTATTGACACATGTCATTATTGACGAAATACCTGCTGTAGTTCATACACGTTTTTGGTGTAAAGAAGAAGAAAACAGTTTGTTGCTCTGATTTTAGGCAGATGTCAATTTCTGGCTGTTGCTCTTGGTTTGCCCGCAACATTACTTTACCCCCTCTCCCAAGAAACATCGCCTCAATGCGGTACACAAGGGCAACAAAAAGTTAGAGAAAGGCTAGTATACAAGCTAAATGAATGTCGTGACGCGAAATAAGGTATTAGGCTCTGAAGAAATAAGAAAAACGAGCAATGAGGAAATGAAAGGGAGGAAACAACATAAGGGAAAGACGCGAAGTCACTAATGAAATTAAGCAATCCGATGTCAAGTAACACCGTCAAAAGTGCGGTTGAGACTTCGTCCAATTTTGAAGGAACCAAAGTAGCGACATAGCATTTTTCTGAACGACCATGCTGTCAGGTAGGAGTACACACACAGAATTCATCACAAGTATTAAAAGTAAGTTCTTGGTGACGCATAATATAGCGGCGGACGTTTCCGGCTTGGCGACACTTCATACTGCATCGAGCAAGTTGACGGGCCTCCTCGGCGCGTTGGGTGAACTTGGCGACATCCGTGCGAAGCATTCCTATGCTGTCGGGGGCGTCGAGCATCGAGGGTACTTTGCAACCATGGATTAAGCGAAAGGGGGTGAAATTGGTACTGTCTTGAACAGCAGTATTAAACGCAAAACCTATGTAAGAAAAGATAGCGTCCTAATTCTTGTGGTGATAGTCCACATACAAAGACAGCATGTTCAAAATTGTCTTGATAAGTCGTTGAGTGAGCCCGTTTGTTTGCGAACGGTAGGCCATTGTTTTACGATGTTCCGTGTCACTTAATCTCAGGACTTCCTGCCGCATCTCAGTGGTGAATGCTGCCCCACGATCAGTAAAGACGACAGCTGGCGCTTCTTGGCGAAAGACGATGGTGTTAACGAAAAAGGTGGCGATGTCTGCTGTGGTTGCTTGAGGAAGTGCCTTTGTTTCGCAGTAGCGTAGTAGTACTGGGCAGTGACTGCAATGTACCGATTTTCGGACGTAGCACGAGGAATAATACCGGCAAATCCATGCCAATGGGGTGAAAAGGTGCATTCGGTTCGCATCTTGGCCGCAGCTACCCTGCTAGTCGTGAAGGTGGAATCCTACATCGCTGATGGACGTGACATATGCGAATGTATAGTTCGTCACACTCTTTGCGAGACAAGGTGGCTAGCATGAGCGGCAAATTTGTTGTAACGTACGCGTAAAGCCGAGGTGCCCGGGCAATGGCTGTACGTAAGAAGCACGTAAAATGTCTCTGCTAAGCGTGGTTGGTGCAACAAGCACAGACATATAGCTTGCGTAAGACCAAAGTTTTCTTTGTTTTTATAAAGGACTGCATCTCGAAAACAAAACGAGGCTAGCGAGCGTGTGAAAGTTCGAAGAGGGTGGGAACTGCGCCTTTCTAGGTAGTCGATAAGCGGGATGAGCTCCGCGTTGTCACACTCCTGCTGAGTCAAGCTCCTTGCTGGGTTGATATGTACAAAGAATACTGCCATCTTCTTCGAAGTCGGTGCTCGTATTTTCGGCTGGTGCACGGCTGAGGCCATCAGCGTGAGTGTGTTTCCACTCAGGCTTGTGGACGGCGGTGATGTCGCATGCTTGTACCCGAAGGCACCATCATGCTAGACGACCTGATTGGACTTAGAGATTAGCGAGCCAACACGGATAGTGGTGGCAACTAACTTCCATGAATGGGCTGTCATACAAGTATGCGCATAACATTGTTATGGCCCACACAAGCACCAGACGTTCTTTTTCATTTGAAATATAATATTTCTCCGCAGGGGATTACTTTACGCTTGCGTAGGCGATCACGTACTCTGCGTATTTATGCCGCTGAACCAATGCTGCTCCTACTCTGAAGTTATGGCGTCTGTGTGTAATTTCGTGTCGGCGTTACTGTGAAAATGGTCAGTACATGCGAAGCCTGGAGAACGTTTTGGAGGGTGTCGAACGCATGGCTCTGATCGGGACCTCAAACAAACGAGACACCGTTTTTTGTAAACTTCTTAAGGGGTTCAGTGATCTTCGAAAAGTTTGACAAAGCACCTGCAGTATGGACAAAGCCCCAGATATTAGTGAATGTTGCCCATATTAGTGGGCACGGGAAATACAGCAACGGCACGAGTAGTGTGAATCTGGGCGGATATCAGTTGAGGGAATTTCAGTTCCTTGTATCCAAAATGGCGCTTCTCAGGCTTCAGGGAAAGCCCAGCTGTCCTAATTGCCGGAAGAACTGTCGGCAAGCGTAGGGAATGTTCTTCAAACGTGTCTGCAAGCAGAACCACGTCGTGAATATGAACAAGACATGCTTTTCATTTGAGCCTAGTCGCAACGGTATCTCTCATTATTTTGAAAGTTGCTGGCGCTCAACATAGACCGAAATGTAGGACTTTGAACTCGTAAAGACCGTCAGGAATATTGAACGTCGTCTTTTAGCTGTCACACTCGTGGACTGTGATTTGCAGTAACTGCGACGCAAATCAATGGAGAAAAAATATTTAGCATTGTGCATACAGTGTCAAGAGCTATCTATCCGGCATAGAGGATAAATATCTTTTTGGTGACCTTGTTCAATTTCTCATAATCAACGCAAAAGCGCTATGTACGTTCCTTCTTTTTTTATTAACATGACTGGCGAAGCCCAGGGACTGGTCTATGGCTTATAATGTCTTCTTGAAGCATCTGCTGCTCTTGGTCATGAACAGCACATTGTTCCTTTTGGGATACCTTATAGGTATGCGATTGAAAAGTTCTCACTGCGGCTTGCATGATGATATGATGCTGGGAAAGCAGTGCCTGGTTAACCTTCGCTATAGTAGCAGATCCGTCTTGAAAAAGTCCGGGAGTACGCTAAAGGCATTCTCGTTCTGCAGGAGGTAGGTGCTCGTATATGTCGAGAGTGCTCGTGAAGGCATCAATAGAATAGGTGGCCTACGAAAGTACGTACGGATTTAAATTTGTGCTACGCACGTTCCAATAGGCATCACCAGATGGCCACTAGCCATGTGCAGCTGGGGCCCTTGCCATGGTGTGGTAACCTTGTTTACTCCAGATGCCGGTGTGGTGCTCAATACTGAATAGTCGGTGGTGGTATCGACGAGTGCTCTGACAGCATGATTGTTCACGAAAATGGCGATTGTGGCAGAAACACGATTTTTTGCTGTCAGAAAACACTGAAAACCCGGAACGGTCGTCCTCGGGTTGTTGCGCCGAAAGAGGTTCTTTGACTTTTCGTTGAACCGCAACATCACCGCCAGAAGTCACCGTTTCTAGTTTAACCTGCGGGGACTTAGTGACTGGCTTCTGAAAGGAGCAAAAGACGATGAGGGCAAACTGGGTGATGTAGCACCACGAGGAGATGGGGCCTCGATTGGTGGGGCTGAATAACCGAAGGAGTTAGCCGGCCCGTGAGATATGCTTCGATTTCGTGGGGGCACTCACAATAGCGTAGTCATCGAGCGTGACGGTGGGAGCCGCGGAGACCTAGTTGGCGGTACTGACAATGTCGGTACATTAGAGCCACTTAGCCCCGTAGCCAGTTATCCGACGTGTGCCACGTGCTTGCCTTGCGACAATTCCGTCTTGAGACAGAGAAAAAAAATGAAGGTGTGCCTGTTTGAGAGTGCGCCTGGGTAGTAAGATGTTAGTTCTAATTGCAAGAATGCAATGCAGACTTTCGAGGTATCATTTTTAGATCTTTTAGCTTCAGCGCCAGCATCTTCATTGCTCATCATGTCACAGTGGGCAGGTATCTCTTGCGAAGTTACATCATGTTTATTTTTTGTACCAATGTAGATTTTGCCATGGTAACAATTCTGAAATATAAACCTAATATCAAGGCATTGAATTGACGATGAAATTTGATCAGCAGCACAAAAAGACGTCTCTTCTGAAGGTGGCGCCAAGCATCATTCGCTAAAGTGATTGTGAAGTACAACGAGAAACTTCCTTCGGGTTTCACTCCTGCATCTAAACCATCGATACCCCGTTGGTGTCTTATTCGACCCACAGTGCATCTTAGTGCACGAGGGATCCGGAGAAAATCTGAGCTTTCATCGCCCGTGCTGAAACAACTGTCTCTTCTGCTTTTGCACGAAAAATATTCAGACAGTGTACATATATATACCGATGGCTCCACGAACCACCAGTCTTCGTCAGGGGCAGTAGTTGTCCCAGCAAGAGGTGTTACCATCAGCTTTAGGACTGACCACTTCACGGCATTTACAGCAGCGGTACTAGCTGCTTTGCGCGCTGCACTTTGTGTGGTCAATCGGGAACCACAACAATAATGGTCGATTTTCAGCGACACAAGGGCTGTCTTTCAATTTGCGCTTTCAGCATTTCTTCGAAGGCCGTACGAACAGCTTGCTTTCGATATTCGATGCCTTCTCCACACTTCACACGAGAAAAGGCATCATGTGACGTTTCAGTGACTGCCAAGGCACTGCAGCGTCATAGGGAACGAACATGCCGATACTGCCGTATGGGCAGCTCTTGAAGGAACACGAGAAGAAGCCATACCATTTTCGCGGACCGATCCAGTCAGTAATCTTCCACGACTTTCGCGTCAAATCACGTTTTAACTATGGTGCCCACCAAGCAACAATACTAATCGTGAACACCACTTGTCCTCTTTGAGGGCTTTCTGCATGCCCACTGGGCTTGACCGAAGAGGAGCCACCCTTCATCGCTTATGGCTAGGAGTGGCGTTTACGAAATCTGATTAATTTGTCATAGGAATGGCCAACAACGCTCTCTGCGATACCTGTCATTGCGAAGAGACGCTACATCACATCCTGTGCGACCTTCCGTTGCTTGACATCCAGAGACAGTCACTGGCGTTCGTTCTTTCGCGCATCGACAACAGCCAAATGTCTGTGGACACTATTCTGTCAAGGCCCGAGAGAAGACATTGCAACAGAAGGTGACAAAAGCTCTGTTTAAATTCCTACGCGACACGGACTTGAACAAGCGGCTGTAACAGCAATGTCACACACCGTGAAAGACAAGACTGGACACTGACTGAGTGTGAGCGCGTGTGCTGCTGAATGGGCTGTGTTTATCTTTCTCTCTCCTCTGCTCTCTATCATTCATCTTCCCCCTCCCCCTCCCTTGTGAAGATAGGAAACCGGCTGGGTAGGAAACCGTTCTTTTCCTCCTATTTTTTACCCTCTTCTGAAGGCGCTTCTGTATTTACCAGTTATGAACATTCATTTTAAGCAATAGCGTTAAATAGCTCTTTTCGCAGAAATGCCGTTGTTGGCGTCAGCGTCAATGGTTGTGAGCGAAAAATCAGCATCTTATGCAAGACCAATAAATTGAAAACCAGGAAAATGAAAGAAGTGAATGATAAGAAATCCTGGAGAAGAGTGTAGTTCGAACCAGGGTTGTATGGGTCCAAGTGGGGATCAAACCCGGGTTGTTTGCGTATTATTCTGCAACACGGCCACACCTCTGCTTGTGAAAACAGTGAAAACCGGTATCCTAATACAAAAGCCACACACGCGACACTGACTATTTCCTTAAGGCCACGTAGTGTATGAATAGCAAATTCTTAAACATTTCATGAACTTAGTGTTTGAAATAAGCAATAATGACACGATGTCACTATCGCTTTGAACTCCTAGAGGCGAAGCACTGGGTATCCTGAATTTTTGTGTCATTGTATTCGTGATATCTGCAGTCTCATATGCATGACACCATTCACTGTATGTAAGTCCAGGAGGTATTGAGAGCTTGAACATTTTTAACCAGCTAAGACATCCACTGAAATAATTCGCTGTTTCGTATGAATATCTTTATTATTACAAAATCATGCCCTGCATTTTTGGTATGGTGTATACATTCAGGAAAGCGCATTAAGAAGACATATGTTTAGGGGAAAAAAACAGGAAAGGAGGATACTTAACGCACTGAAAGTATCTTTATTTCTCGTATTGAAAACGACGGAGCACCGTTCTTTGCCTATGAACAAAAATGTGTACGTGATTCTGCGGACATCACTCTTCTGATATTGTGTGTACTTCACGAGGCATATAACAATCATAACCACGTGAGCTTCGGTATTTTGTTTTTTTAGAAAAAGAGCAATCGTAAGTGAGAGCCCATTTTCTCAAGCACTAAAACAAGTCTTGATACGTACGTTCCAGGCGTTCAAATGGTTTTTAACCTGGCTAGGGAACAATGGCTCTGTACAATTTTCATAACAGGCAGCACTGGAACATCAAACAACAACAAAAAACATTTGAAGCCTTGTATAGGGGACATAAAGAGCAAGAAAAAATGCGATTTAAAAATAGAATTGGAGTGCACTAGTCAACACCAAAGGTATTAAAATTCAATGTCTCAATCGGACATTAAAACAGCTGCTGCTGATTAAGCTTCTCAGCAAAAAAACTCTTTTAAAATGCACCCTGCATTCAAAGAAAATAATGAGACATTTCAAAGAGTGTAATAGAAAGACCGTCGTACTTAGAGATTATTTTAAAGATGCCACATGTATTCTTTAGCCATCGCCATGATTGAACTGACGTTGCATGAAACAGGACGTTGTGTTGTAATTCATTCAGTTTCTTGCGGATTAAGGTGTAGCTTTCGCTAATGACATTACGTCTATATAATAATACAAAACCAATTTTCATAACCTTGTGATAGAACTCATAAAGGGGGTCACGTTGATTGCGTGAATTTTGTGTAACCAAAAAATGCATCCAGGCTGTGGCATTATTGCTAAAAATGCGTTTATTCAGTAGGCACTCCTAACTTTTTTTCCAGAAATTAGCATAAGCATCAACAAAAAAAGGCTAGAAAAGCAGCAAGGAACACCAGAAAGCACATTGAACGACGTACTATTTTTATTGCTTTTGCTGAAACATATTCACGTTGTCGCCTACATTTGTGCCATGTACAATTGCAAAAAACAAGCATGGTGGAGAAACTGAGACCTCACGGTAGGATCACTGCGGATAGGGCAAAATTGGTGGCTTCAGCTCTCTCACACCTCGTTGTTCAATACACTGGATGGCCCTGATATGCTTTGCATCTGTGCCATCGTTGATGTGTCTTTCTTCCTCTCTCTCTTTGTCGTTTCTTATCTCGTTCCCGGGTCCATGTAAAAAAAAAACATATATCTTTCACATGAGCACTTACTCCGCGAATGTACCCGGATAGCTGTGTGTTTACGACCTTTGCCTTGGGTCTGTGATAACGGGGATTGGAACGCTGCCTTGCAAAAAAGGTATTTTGTGTTATTTATTTCTTCTCATTTTTTCTCTATTTATTTTATCCACCTTTCTTCCAACATGTTCCTGAGGGAGGCACGTTGACGTCATTGTTGGGGCGAGGATTTCCTGCAAATGTCTAGTAGTCAAACTTTATTTTCCTTTAGTTATTTCATTATTTCACAATACAAAACTGCCGTAGTGCATGACACGAAATGCGACGTCTTGAGTCACCTGACTAGGACTCTAGGTAAATTGCAAACCTGGGTCTTCAAGACCTGCACTGTTAGAATGTTTATTTTTAAAGCTGTTACTGTACGCTTGTGTACCCTTTCCACCTCGTTCTGAATTTCTTTCATTGTGCCCATCAAACAATATATTTATTTTGCCAATATGTGTTTACTGCGTATTTATGATTGTTATCATAAAGTGCAGTTTTCTACAGTTCATCAATATGTACTAATGGTTTTTTGTCTACAAACTAAACCCACTCATTCATGCAAGTGTAATCTTCAGCTAAATATTTTATATGTGAAGTCGAACGTCCCAAAACCACCACATGATAGTGATTGACGCCGTAGTGAAAAGCTTCGAAAATTTATACCACCTGGGGCTCTTTAACATGTATCCAAATCCAGCTAAATATTTGCGAATTATGCATGTTTTTTACATGCTTCAATATTTTCAAGAAAGTTTGAACCCTTGTCTTGCTGCTTCATTCATAGTGTACGCTAGAACTTTCCGTATTCAACATCAGACGCATGTATTAGGGTGGGTTCTTTGCTTTATTGTGCCATTTATATCACCAGTGAAGTCTGTGCTGAGCGAATCTAGTCGCATTTGTTTACATGCGCTACTGCAATAGCCAAAGCAAATACAATACGGCGTGCTCAGGTAAATTCACCGCGTCGATCACTGTTTGGTTATGTGCATGCATAATTAATCCAAACTCCCACCCTCTCGATTCTTACGCCAGTATGTCGAAATCGTATCCTCAATTGGCAGCTGGCTGGTTCGTTTTGCCGCAGGTAACTCTGTTCCTGCATTACACATCTGTAGTTATCGTGAACAGCCTTGTCATCAAAGCAAACCTATCGCCTCTGAAGTGCTTATAGCGAGTTCGAGGTCCACGTTCAAACTCGCTCCTAGTTCAGACAAACAGTGGTCGTCTCGCTTTCAGCGATCTAAATTCCGAACGCAAACAAAAGAGCGAAGTTGCTAGCGTATGTATTGTGTATGTGCGGTGTGTTTTTTGGCGATGAAGTTCGCAGGCTTTAAAAAGTAAGCAACCTGATTATGATATCATGTGGGATAAAAAAATAATTTTATTTTCCTTTGTAGAAAAATGGTCCCATATATGCATGTTTCACTGCAGATGTCGTCGAAAGATAAAAGTTTTGCGTGTGGAAAGATCGAAAAAAAAAACGTTCACTTGATGCCCTGCCCGAGAAGTTTGGTGAAAAATTGTATTCTGGAAGCGCTGCGTTAGGGAGTCTCGATCCATGCAGCCAAGGCGAACGAGCGCATTGAGGCACGTTAGACACGAGCGGTATCTGGCAGTTATCTTCGAAAACGAAGGAAGGCGTGCGCGGCCACGGAGAAAGATGCGCGCCTCTCTTGGGCAGCGACGGGCAGGTGCCACCACCTTGCCATCTTAGCAAAACGTTGAAAACAATTGCCTGTTTGAGCAGTGCGTTGCATTGTCAGCGCAGCGTGATAAATGCTACGGTTCTTAGAATTACTTACGTGTGTCTTCTCTAGTATAGAGCGACACATACAAAATATTGACGTGTCTTTATGGTGCCTCATATATCCGCAATAGTTGCTTTTTAATTTACAATCTGACAAATAGGAACGCTGAGACTTGAGCGATATCGGTGGGCGCTGTGGTTGGAGTTGGCCGTTTGGGGTATCGCTTGGTGCCCTTTGGGGTATCGTTACGCAGAGAAACAGACAAATATACAGAAAGACAGAAAGACAGATAGGCAGACCAAAAATTTTGCGTCGAAGTACCCCAAGAAAGACTATCGTTTTTAAAAAAATCATTAAAGAAGTTCTAAAGAATGAGAACTGTTCCTGGCGCCTAAAGTCGTGAGCAGGCCGAAGCGCTGAAAACGATTTGGTGCAAAGCGTGTGCCCGTAGAATTTCTCGAGGGAATAAGTGAGCAATGCAGTCTTGCTTATTCTATGTGTTGCCGCATAAGCCAGGTGTTTTGGGAAAGAAAACAGGAGGGGGGAGGGCCCTGTCGTTCTCGAAGAAATATAAGGCGCATGCAGCAGCCTTAGATTCGCGCTGTTCCAGGTTGCGCAGTATTTACATTTATCTACTTTTTTTTTGTGAAGCCACGATCTTGGAGCACCGACCAAATGTTGGTGGCCTGTAGGCGGAAGAGTCTCCGTAGGCACTCTGAAATGCGCATCGCAATAATCTCCTCATTCAAAACTGACGAAGCTGTAGACGACAATCTTCCCAGCATTGCTCCCGTGAAGTTTTAATTACGGGTTGAACGAAGTAACAATATGTTCTAGGTGTTTTTTTATTTCGGTTTTAGTTATTGTCAAGGACCTGCTACGTGGAAAACTTTTCAAGACTTCAAGAAAAGTTCAAGTATTAGTTACGTGGTTTCCGCCATAGTAAAAATCACCCAAAATCTTTAGAATTATATTAGGGCTGAGAGAAATTGTGTTACCTAAAAAAAGTTCTACCGAAATAGTGTCCATTGGCTGGGCTTGAGCCCAGATCTGAGCAGTAAGTCAATTCATGTATTCGTTAATCGGTATATTATTGTGTTTACACAAGAAAAGCCATTACTAGGAACAGTTTAAATTAATCTGAGTGCTTTGGACACTTAGTAATGAAAACTCTAGATAACACACGCCCTAGTTTAAACATAACCATCAAATATAACAGCTGCTTCTATAACACGCACTCTGTTGGTGCATATCAAGCGGACAATCGAAAACTGTGCCTGCCCCCTCCGTGGTCCATGGTCTAGTGGCTAAGGTACCCGGCTGCTGGCCCGCAAGTCACGCGATAGAATTCCGGCTGTGGCGGCTGCATTTCCGATGGAGGCGGAAATGCTGTAGGTCCGTGTGCTGAGATTTGAGTGCATGTTGAAGAACCCCAGGGGGTCAAAATTCACGGAGCTCTTCACTATGGCGTCTCTCATAATCATATGGTGGTTTTGGAACGCTAAGACCCACATATCAATTAAATCAATCATCTTGCATTAAATATTCGTTCTTAAAGCGTACATTTCAATCGGGGGGTGTTCGAACACGAGATTATAGCAATGAATTCATGGTTTAAAAGGATACTTACGTCAGAATGAAAGGTCAATGTGTGACAACGTCTAAAACGACAATACTATCAACATCATTGCCCTGCTTGCAGAAAATTAAGCTAAATGCACAACAATACATGCGCCCAAGTGCCGCTATAAGGGGCTTCGCCCCTTGGAAGGCAGCTATGCTAACCACTATACCACCGACGCCGGCTAGGAGCTTCGTCCCTAAAAGCTTGTATTTGATCACCTATGGTGCATGCTTCGCCGCGGTAGTCTAGTGTCTAGTGGCTAAAATACTCGGCTGTTGACTCGCAGGTCGCGGGATAACAGCCCAAGCAGCGGCGGCTGCATTTTTGATGCGGGTGAAAATGCTGTAGGCTTTGTGCTCAAACTTGGGCGCACGTTAAAGAACCCCAGATGATTGAAATTTCTGGAGCCCTCCACTACGGCGTCTCTCATAATCATATAGTGGTTTTGGGACGTTAAAGCCACATATAAAATCAAATCAATACTGCGCCTACTGAACCTCCACTACTAGGTTGCGCATTACATATTGCACAAAAATGAGTGCACGGGGTCCAACAGGTATATGGTTATCGCAGGAAAGTTACTAAATTTGTGAAGCCAACATGTTGGACCTAAACGAAGCGTATCTCACAGCTGCTATGGCCACTGTGTCATGTATGTTAAGCGCATATTTTTATGAAGGTTGTAGGATGTTCTTTCATTGATATTTGGGGTTTAACATCCCCAAACACCAAAACCATTATATCATTAAGAGAGACGCTTAGGATATTCTTTGCATAATGTAAAATATTCTTTGAAGCAGTGACATGTCTTCAGTTTCTAAAATGCTAAAAAAAAGAACTTAAGCGTCCAGAATAAGTAGGGATCGTCACCAAAGTTTGTCATGCTGAAGCACAGGCAGCTGATTGCTTATACACGATTTCAGTTTCGATTCACGCGAGCTCACATCTTGGGCTGATAAGTGATTGTTTAGCAAGTTTTTCATGTCGTAATATGAAATTATCACAGTCATCTAACGTTGAGCTTACTGGTCCAAGTGTTCTTGTGCGTGTGACTTCGCCATAGTACTATTTGTTTAATTGACACGGATACAAAACTGCCACGCTCTCAGTACAAAAGGACAGTGGTCGAGCGTGTCCAGAAAATTGAGTATAAAACAGAATGGTTCAAGATGCTCATAAGGTGCACTCCGAATTTCGGCATAACATTGCCAACGTGGAAAAAGCAGGCATGTATGAGTCTTGAATGCTCATCCCGGAAGATTAATAACATACTTTTTTTCCTCTTAGAGTGTGACAGCTACCACCTTCGTGTGAAAATTACTCTCATAATTAATATATTTTACACACTTTTGTCTGTCACTCAATATACTTACTAGTGACTCAACAATGAAGAACTAAGGCGAGTTCTCAGCCAAAGGCGCTTAAAGCAGTGGACATATCGATATGAAAAAGAAACTGTCAAGCTAACAAAGTTGAAGTGTAAACATATTACACGTCTTTTGATGAGAAAAATAAAACAATGGGCTTTTTCTTTGAACCATGTTCTACTTTTTCCTTAACCAAGTTCAGGCTCTAATCTTGTAACAGTTTTTAAGGAACCATTGAAACACGAGTCGGGAAGAAATCGTTTATTTGGCACCCGGGTGTGAAGTTTTGGTGAATCATTCTGGTTTTTTTATTACTACAACAAACGCACTTTATTTTGCCACTTTTCTAGCACTTGTACAGCATCAAAGAACAAACAAATGAATAATTAAAATGAATATAACTATGCACGTAACGTTTTCCTAAACTTAAACGTTTTCCTAAAAGGGAAAGACTGCGTCGCATAATATTTCCAGATGTGGTGTCGCCCATGCATCTTTCAAGAGACACTTTTTGAGTGAACAGGCAAGATCGTCTTGATGAGTAAGGTAGGTAGGAGTTTGCGTAGGACCGGTAGTTGCGCGGCTTGTTCTTGAAATTTGTAGAATTCGTACACCTCAGTTCACTGTTTGAAGCTCCAGGTATGTCGAGCTTGCGTCTCGTTTTGGCTACGCAATGCGGTGTATGTAATAAAAAAAACATGAAATATGGGTACAGTGTCAAAAATGTCATTCGTTTAGCAAAAATAAAGTTCGGAAGAATGATAACCCGGAAGCCTGCCTAATTAAGTATGAAGTGTGAGCCTGCGTCAGATGTACAATGTAAACCTAACCTGAATTATTTTCAAAATATTTGGATGCAACACTTTTATAGTTACACGTGCATCGAATGTAAAATTTCTTCAGCAAAATTTCGTCACGTTTCGCTCAACTCATAGTGATGTTCTCGCCACATGTTTCGCATAAAATTGTGTCCCATGGCACGTGGGATCTGCTTCATGTATTGTGAAATATATTTAATGAAATAAGAGAAAAAAATATTCCGGAATACTGATGTAAGAATACAGGTGTTTGAATACACATACTAGAATAATTTTTCTATTAGCAAATACTGATCCTGATCAGACCCATTCTTTTGGCTCAGGAAAGTGTTATGATTATTGTTAACTTCCCTCACACTTTGAAGTCAAGCATATCAATCGAATCCCTAACGTACTCCTCCAGTGCATCAAAAATATCATGCAGTTTTTCTTCGCACAATTTAAATATTGCTCAGATTATTGTTGCATTTAACGAGCAGCAGCTTCTAAAATAGGGTGTCATTTAGACGACGTCGGCGTAGTGTCAACACAGGGCTCCGAAATGACTTGCCACCTAGAAAAGATTTGGTTGTGTCAGAACATAGGGCAAGAGCACATAGCATAAAGACAGAGAAGAGGCTTGAATAGATACGAGCGCAGTGCTTAGATGTTTCATGCCTCTGCTCTGTCCTGGTCTTATACGCTTTAACCTTGTAATATGTCAAACATATTACAAGCATTTCTATACAGAGATAGAGATGCATTTTAGAATGTATCATGATACTAAATACGAATACCAAAAAAATATCTCTAATATATTACCGTGATGCACATGTGGCGCGATACTACCCCGCCCTGGTGAGCATAAAGCCTGGCAAGACACAAGTGTCAATCATTGGCTTTTAACCATGCGTTAAAAAGTAAAATTTAAGTACGTTTTTTTCTCTTTTATGCCTCTACGTTGGTGCACTTTTCACTGAACTAGCTGTAAAAGGCAATAAATACAAGAGGGATTTATTATGTACACTTCATTCTTGTATACATGCCTAGCCGGTCATTGCAACTTCAAGGGTACCGAACATTCATGTACGCTGGGACGTTCTCCAGCAGAAAAACGAAGCAGACTTCTCACGCCATATGCCCTTAGATGATAAGATCTAGGCTTCGCTAGGCAGAAGATCAAAAGAGAGTCGGATATTGTGCTATAGAGTATGGACACATGTCTTGTACACCAAGCAATACATTCATCGTCTGCTGTCAACTGAGCCTGCAATAGGATTATATCTTCACACCTGAACTTTGCATACCATCGCCTTAATGTAAGAGGCAACTACATATAGTGCCTGAAGCAAGTAATCTTCTGGAAACAGACACAAAGTGAGCAGATATAGTATTCCCACCGCGATAGAGTGATGTCGCTCACAGATATATGACACGTAACAGCGTCACTACGCTACTGCTAAAATTCGACTGGCATATTCCTTTCCACAAAAGTATTTCCGGCGGTCATGCAGCTCGGAAGTTATTCGCGTTCCGGTTACATCTTGGTTCATTTATGACATTCTTGTTCATTCTCCTTGGTCGCGTCCGGGCCATCATGTTACAACTCATCTCGGCTGTCTTCTCTGTGCTCTGTACTAACGTGACTCTCTTCTTCCGAATAATACTCTACAAAAAGGCAAACTGAGCGGATGGAAACTATTCAAAGTGAATGCACTCATAATCAGCAGCAAGAGAAGTAAATGCCACGCTGGACCGCCAGTGATAGCCACAGGCGGAAAAAAGACAAATGATAAGTGAAGGGTGGAAATGTAAAGAGACCCTGTGGTAATACGTGCCGTGACCATTGGACTACTTCTCTTGCGCATTCTCCGGGGGCATTTGCAAATTTCATTCACATCGCCGCTCATAGTGCACCGAGAAGGCTAACTCAATTGAGCGGCACCAAGCATGCGGGCTGCCTCTCAGCTGCATCGCGCGATGAATGCAGATGCCGAGCCATCATGCAACGCATACCAAGAAAAGATCAAATGAAATTCGCCCTATTAGGAAGCCGCTGAGAGAAACGATGACGCCAGACTTAGTACAAAGTACTACACCCAGTCATTGCAGAAATCTTTTTTGTTTGCCGGCGTTGTGTTACGATTGTATTGAACCACAACCTCACGGTCATATTTCATTGTCGTTTCTAATTTTAACCTATAGAAGCCCTTCCACAAGCGCGATCTGTCCCCTCCACGTTTTTTTTCTTTTTTCGTTGTTTAAATATTGATACTGCTAGTTTTTGTTTTCTTTAATTGAAATCAAAACTCCAGGTCTGCAGAAGAAGTGTAGCCCAGTTACAGCGAAAACAGGAAGCGCTAGATTCGAAATGCTTGTTGTAAACTCTCCTGGGTGTACTAATACAAATACGCTTTTAAAGTACACACTATGCCATGAATCATAATTTTTGTGAAGTTGGGAAGCACCTAAACTCTTCTTCGTGAGCAACACTAGTTACTAAACCTAATTAAAAATGATTCATTGCGTTTTAGTAAGTGTCAATCAGACCCAAACGTTTTGATGTCACGCCATCCAGCACATGCATGTTTCTGTGGTCTCGAACTGACAAACTCGTTAGAGAAAAATAAAAAAAATATCGTTTAAGGCATTAGGCTTTCTAACGCAATGAGAAACACACCTTTGCAACTGCAGGTGTGGCACTTCGAAAATTAACGGACTGAAAAAAAAAAAAGTTAAAACTGTCGGTGCCGTGTAGAGCAGAGTCTTCTTACAGAGGGATAGCATTACTCTATTTCGGTAAATTAAAACTTAGTTTGCACAACACGTCCTTTACTTTAGTCAAGAATGCTTAAAATGAAGGCTTCACACACAAACGTTTTGTGGAATTTGTTGACTTTGTAAACACTCGATATCATGTGTCAGGTGCTCCGAACAGCTGATTTACATTACCGATATCACTAAAATTTTGCTTCCTTGCTGGCTAAGTCAGGTACTCTAACATTTGCATACATGATGCGCTACACACACACAAACGCACACAAACAAACCCACGCACGCGCACACACAAACACACTTGCACAAACACACAGACACCCATAAGTACAGCCAAAAATGAATTAAGGCAGCTTTAAACTGGTGGTAGAAAGCCCCATAAAAGTCGACAGCTGGGCCGCCTTTTTTGCTTCTCTTCAGTTTTTTTTTTCTGTCCCTCTCACTTTCTTTGTTTTTTTCTCTTTGTTTTTTTTTTACTTCCAAGTTTCTCTTTCTCTCTCTATTCATCATTTTTCGCTCTTTCTTGTTATAAATGTTTGCATATTTTAGTTTTCCTTTTTCCTTATTTTTTATTCGTACTTGCTTCCTGTTGTTTTTTTATGCGTCTTTTGCCTGTCTTACTTGAAGTGCACTAGTTCTTTGTGTGCTTGTTTGTTCGCCCAGTGATCATCATCTACGCACTCGAACAACAAGGGCAAGAAAACTTCTTGGCGCGAGCTAATCCTCCCAACGCGGAACCTGGAGTGTTACGGCAAGCGACGACGAGAGCATACAACAGCACTCGGCAGCCCGGCCCCGTAGAGTGCTTGGTATTGATAACGTTATTTCTATGCCATCAAAGAAAGCTATATTCCGAGCTGAAAAAAAAAACCGCATGGACCACCTCTAGCTATTTTATATTACGTGTTGGTGGGAACTCGACACAGCAAAATATTTCATGATCTGTGCACTTTCTTAACTCAAGTTCACTTTTGTTTCACCTATCCAAGAAAAAAGCTACTATAGGAATTCATGCGCCTTTTTATGTTTTTTTATAGCGCACGGAATCTGGATATCACACTATCCAATTTCCCAACTCTACCACCTCGTCAAACATCATGTGTGAATCGTGGGATCACGTTGCTTCACATGCTTGTTGTTTTGGCTTCACTGTCTTCAGCTAATTTGTGAGATCAGTTGGCCAAGCATGCCAGCGCTGGGCAATAATGTAAGCAAAGCAGCGTTTTGATACTAGCGAATACATCGATGTTGCAAACTCCAGCAAATCGGCTGTACCCGAAAATGTATGTACGTTTGAATAAATGCTCTTTCAGAGTTCTTTTCTCCTTTGGAGACCAACGACGTGAGCCCAACTGAGGAAGGCCAAAGCTTGCCAAGCCGAGGTCACTCAAGTGAATAAGGAAACACTCAACCATGTTCGTCTATTTTCTGCCCTACGTGGCACTGAAATAAAGATTGAAGAAGCCAAGACTTCAGTTCCTCCGTTATGAATATCAAATGTCACTCGACTTCGCCTTCTAAAACTGCAAAATTCTACAGCTCTTGCCAATTAGGATAAATAGTTTGATTGCTTTTTACATAGAGAAAAAGAATACGGTGGAATCAAGGCTTTTCTTTTCTGAACCTGCAAAAAGTATTCAAGATTTTCCATGCGTGATATTTGAAAAAGAATCGCTGAACATAGTTTTGCTGAGTTGTCCGTTTCGACAAGTGAAGCGAGAGCTGGTAACAAAAGACGACCTGCATTTATGTGTGATCTTTCGAAACACGAAGCCGATTTTTCATGACAGTCAAATGGGGTTTCAAATGGCACCAAGTTCACGTACTGCGTATATGTGTTTCACTTTTTTACTTCAGTGAAAGTATACTGAAGCACAAATTAGAGTCATTACCTCAATCACTACCGCCAGCTCAGAAAAACTGTAGATGTTTGAAAGTGTACAACTGTTGCACTCTGCTGGTACTAATCGAGCTGTAGAAATTCACGAGTAGAGTCAGTTAGGCAACTGGAGTGTCGGTACGGGTAAACTAAACAAACCTTCCCAGCTAAATGAGACACTAACAGCAGATGTATATTGTGTTTATATACACTTACGTGTTCATCCACACTTCTCAACAATAGGTATGAAATTTTCGCTACTTCCTGTCATAACGGAATGATTTGTTTAAAACCGGTGCTTCGAAGGCTGACAAAGATCACACACACAGCGCTGATTTTTGACAAAGTTTAATAGTACGTATGCATGTGAGCTCATCCAAATCAGGCGCTGTGTGTGGTGCATGTTTGCTGCTCTTTGTAGCTATGTTCATCTATTCAATTATACCCTACAAACATTCATAGCTTTCTACACTTCATTCATTACTAACTATGAATTACTTCGTACATCTCAACACCAATAATGAGTTTGCACTAACTCACTGAACTCTTTCACATAAAATGTTGCGTTAACCACTCACATTTCGTCGTCATTCGAAAGACGAAGCAGTGAGTATAAATGACAAACTTGGGTCGTTGCGGCTCGAACGGCTGTGAGTTTCTGCAGCCTGTGCCGTCATAGCCGGCTTTGTGGCGACCGTCACTGCGCTTGCCAATACCGAAGCACACGTCGTCTCCGCGTTTAGCTGCGGGTTGGACGTGATAAATAAATGCTACCTCGCTACCTGGTAATGAGCTCGTTTGTATGCATGTGCGTGCCTTGACAAAACGGGAACGTGCTCGACTGGACCGCGGCCAAACTACTAGGGCAAAGCGTAAGCTCTGCGTTGCCACATTCGCTCAATAATCCGGGCTGGTTTTGTGGAACAGAAGTAGGCGCTGTAGGAGTGACGACACTTTTACTGTTGCTGTTTTCTCATCCTTTCAGCAGAGGAGCCACATTTAACGAATGAAATATTTGTACGTAATGCATAGAAAGCTCAGCTTTGAAACAATCTTGGCAAGGGAGCCGTAGTTAAACTTATAATGAAGGAAAGTCTGGTGAGTTCTTACGTCTGTTTTAATAATACTCACCAGTAGTCTATACGGTTTTGATACAACCTGCTTTTAGTTTAGAGCAGAAGTAAAATAGTAGATCATACGACTACCACCTCTACCTGACGTGCTAGCCTCGACAGCTTCCTTTTATCAACAAATTGTTATTGATTTTGCATTTCTTTAATAAAAAGGGAAAATTTTAAGGAGGCAGAACCTTTGGATACCTTTTAGAGCACCAATTCGCACTGAAGATCAGTTCCCGCGGGGAAAGCGTCAACAGTGGCAAAATAAAGTTAAATCATCATCAATGGAAAAAATTATCATCATGTGACATATATCCAAGACTTGTGACCTTATAGCGACATCACATGACGTGATGTTACACGATGACATAATCACATGACATCATCTCATGCTGATATTTGGTCTGAAGTTGAAAGCAGTGCGAAACGAAAGTACGTGCAGGAAGCTTGTTACGCTTATCATTCACGAGACAGCACTATACCGAACCACGTTAGGTGCGGATTTTTATCATGAGAACGGGTTGAGAGAGAGGGCAGGGATGATTCGTTTATTTAGAAGAAATAAAAGACAACTTGCGCCTTCCAACACATGTTTCGTCAACTTCTTCGCGTAGTGAACCAACAATGCGCTTGTTTATGAAACAATTTTTAATAGGAAAGGTTTTTTTATTTCTAAATATTTTTTTATTTGGGCATAACGCATACAGGGTTTGCCCGCGAGGTAAGGGAAAAGGAGGACTTAAACCCCCTGACTAGGCCGTACCTTGCTGGGGCAGCAGAGACAGCAGATTCGAAAGTTGCAATTTCACTAGAACATAATAAGTCAACATGAACATAATCACTAGTGCAATAAGAACATGATCGCTAATTACAGTAAGAACGTAATGACAGTAATGATATAGTAACAGCAAGAACATAATCACTAAGCAACAAGAACATAATAATGCAGTGACCAGTAATGCTTACTAACAGTAAGCATTACTGTACCAATGCTAATGCAGTAATCAAAGATATTACCATTTACACAACGCATCCAATTCCGAAGCAAGAAACATGTTCATTATTGACTGTTTAAATTCATGAACTGTTTAACAACTTCTGGCTATTTTAACAACATTAGGATACATATTACATAAAGACACAGTTTCATACTCAATGGTTTGCATACCATACTTTGTACTAGCCTTCTTCATAACTATTGTAGCGCGGCGTAAACTATCCCTGTGTCTCGACTGAGGTACCGGTTTGAAAATGTCTCAAAGTTGCTGGAAACTTCTTTAAACAGCCGAATGCAATTCTTCGATCTGTGAGAGTTTCTAATGTCAAGGATATTGTAGCGCATCATTAATTTAGAAGACCCTATGTATTGATTTGAAGAGTTAAGCAAACGAACAGCTTGACGCTGTAGTACTGCTAGTTTTTCTATATCGGTTTTGTTTCTGTTCCCCCATATTAATAAGCCATAGCTAAGATGCGAATGTACAAGTGAAAAGTACAGTTGTTTGACGAACTTGACAGGCAGATAGCATCGGATTCGTCGTAGTAGACCAACAGAGCGTGCTACCTTGGTGCGGACCTTATTTATGTGCTCTGACCAGCTTAAATTTTTATGAAATATAACACTTAGAAAAGAATGCCTTGCCACATGCTCTAGTTGCAATCTACAGTATAAAAGTTTTACATCGTAGCTTATTTCGTTATTTTTAGAACAAAAAAAACGTAAACTTTGTTTTCTTCGCGTTTAGGTTAAGCTGATTTACATATAGCCATTGGTGAAGTTCTTTTAACGAAGAATTTGCAGTAACTTCTAGTTCCTGAAGGTCAGCACCAGAAAAAACACATTAGTGTCATCCGCGTAACATGATCATTTCATCTGTGAGTGGAATGTTTACTATATCACTTATACACGCGATAAACAATATTGGCCCTAAAATTGAACCTTGCGGTACCCCACATTTAATCGAGCTTTTGTCAGAACTGTAATCGTGCAGAGAAGTATACTGCAATCGAGAATCAAGGTAACTATTCATGAGTGCTAAGGCTGCGCCGCGAATGCCATATACGTGGAGCTTGTTAAGCAGTATTTCATGTTTTATAGAATCGAAGGCCTTTCGAATGTCTAAAAATATACCAATGGTGAGTTTTTTTTCAATATTACTTATAATTGTATCTCTGATTCTAAATAATGCCATTTCGGCTGACTTATTCCTTTGAAAGCCATATTGTTTATCCGAAATAATACCTTTATCCAGTAGAAAGCTATTTAGGTGCTTTTATGTAATACCCTCAGCTATTTTTGAAAATATTGGGGGTACCGAAATTAGTCTGTAGTTGTTTAAGTCATTGTGATTCCCACCCTTAAAGATTACTCCAACACGAGCTGGCTTCTTTTTTTCAGGAAAAATACCAGTGAAGAGTATACTCTTACAAATGTGTTCCAATGGACCGCATATAATGGGAGCAACTGCTTCGATAGGTTGAGCTTTGATGCCTTCCTCTCCAGCGGCTGACTTGTTACTCAAGGAGTTAGTGAAAAAAATCTCACTTTCAGATGTAGGCGTAAGATATATTGTCTCGCTGACACGATTACCAATGTAACTTTCATATTTTCGATTTTGGGAAAAACCAAATATAGAGGTTGGAGCACCAGCATTGATAAAATGATTATTAAAAAGATGAGCTGCATCATTACTGCAGTACTTAACATTGTTTACAACAATCTCTGACGGATCATTTTGCGAACAGGAACCTATTAGCTCGCGGTATATGTTCCACATTCTACGACCATCACTCATGGAAGTTTCAAATTTATGAGTATAGTATTCAGATTTTGCTTTCTTCAGATCACTGTTGAATTTGTTCCAGACTTGTTTGAATTTTTTAATATTTGGGGGTCTCTTGTCTATAAGAAGTGACTGAATTATTTGTCTATGTGTTGAATCAGTTTATATAGTTAATGATTTACCTATTCTTTTCTAGCTCTTTTAGGCCGGACCACAGGGGAGAAAGGAAATGCTACATTGTATACTTCTTTCACTTTGGACACAAATAGATCATACGATGCTGAGGGATTTCCTTCAGCATAAACATCAGACCAATCTGCATTGGTAAGCTGTATACTTCGACTATTTATAACACGCTTGAAGTTGTGATTTCTATCAATGCGCATAGAGAATGGTAACGCAGCAAATATCGGCAAATGATCACTTATACCAGAGCTTAGCACTCCAGAACATATTTCGTTTTTTGTGAAAGAAGTAAAACATAAATCAATCAATGTTTTTGAACTCGGGGTTATTCGCGTAGGAAGTTCTATAAGGTTTTCACAACTATTTGTTAACATAGTTTAAATAAGTTGGATACTTTCATTATTTTTTGAGTAAGTCAACATTGAAATCACCAACAATAATCGAATGGAATTTCTTCGTGTTAGCAAGTTCAAGAACTGAGTCCATATAATGAAGTAATCCTGTTAGCGCACCTTGCGGTGGGCGGTAGACAGCAACAATCAGAATGTTTCTAGAAACTACCGCAACACATTCAAAATCATCGGTCCCACACGTATATTCAGGCAGGATTTCGCAATAATGGCATTCGCGAGCATACAGAGAAACGCCACCGCCTCGTTTTCTGGAACGATAAACTGAAATGTGCTTATAACCCGAAAAATGTATGACATCATGCTCAGCCGCGTACCACGTCTCTGAAAAAGCTAGGAAGTCAAAAGAAGAATTTATTTGCGATAGGTATGTCTCCATGTCAACTTGCTTATTTCTTAAACTTTGCGTATTCACATGGAACAGTATAAGCCCTTTGTCACAAAAACAGCCATTCTTCGCTACCAAGTTGTTAAAAGATGCAGAACTGTGATAGGATTCTATATTTGTAGAAGTTGGCGGCGTTTTATAATCCTATACAATTTTTTCAAAGTCACTTTCCGTGGCCAGCCTTATTGCGCAAGCATTCGACTGCTTGCGCACAGAGATAGTTCCCTTTGAACTCCAAACGAATTGATAGCTCAATTCCCTTGCCCGGTTCAATTCCCTTGCCCGGATAAATTTCTTTTAGCAACTGATTAGAAACAGTAAGTAGAAAGTTCATAAAATATGAGCTCGAACACTATGTGCTACAAGGAAGAAACGAGCCATTAAACGATATGCAAGAGGCAAAAAAAAAATCTGTAACTCTGTTAGATTTATTCTACGTGTAAACGTTCAGACAACGTCCATGTTTCGTTGAAGTAATGCGTGATCCACAATAATCAGGATGTCATTAGGGTAAATGCACTTCGCTTGTTCACACAATATGCTTTTATTATATGCCCTTTTGTGGCTAACAACCTAATAATAGAGGCGATGGACGATTTTAGGCACAACTCGCTCAGCTCACTAATCACGTTGATGCTGCGTGCAGAAACAACAAACAATACTTATGTAAAAGAAAGCACAGCTCTGATAAAAAATACAGTTCAGCGATTGGGAATGAGAACGTAGCCAAGACAATATAAGTAGTAGCAATTTTCTTTCGATAGCTACAGCTGTCGATTAGACAAAAATATATCCGTGACGAAATGGGGTTTAAGTAGTAATAACTCTGCAATGATGGACCGAGCATCTTAATGCCGGAACAATCTCGCAAATGCTTAGAAAAGGAAATTTAATGTGTAAATAAATAGCAAAAAAGGCGTGAAAATACGGTGAATGAATACACTTGACCTGTCCTGCCAGTACTAGAGAAAACAACAGCTGCATGCAGTGAAAGAACATAATTAAATCATACACACCAGCCTACCAATTGTAAAAATAACAAATGTTTTATTATTATTAGAACAGTCCGAAAGATTTAGGGTCAAGATAACCAAATATCTTTAAGAAAGATCAAAAAAGCCAACCGAGGCAATTTTTCGACCATGTCGGGGTAATGTTGCTTCTATGTTCTTTTGACACTCTTGTCTCGAGCCCGATAGCTCAAATGCGCAACTAATTCAAAAATAATTTTCCTTTGCGAACAACCATAGTACTGATACCAAACCCTAACCGAGCTCACTGCCTTCGTGTGACAAACCGTTTGGTAAAAACAGGAAGTCGTATACTGTTCCCAATGGCGCGGAGCATGAAAACTGAAAAAGGCCGGACGAGTGAGCACTCTTAGCAGAGGCAAGCGTGTCGAGCCAAGCATGTCAAACACCAAAAAAGAAGAAAAAGAGCTTTTTCCGTGCCAAACACCACCACCATGAGTAAACGCTGTAGCGGCCCAAGTCACCGATGCCATCGGCTGTATAACTTCCGTTGACATGCCAAACATGACGTCACCTAGACACTGTTGCCAATAATTCTGGCAAGCCAGGAGATCGTATCGAGGCAATCTTTAAAACTCATTTGCAACCAATCAGCACATCTCTTAAGCATTTATTTTGACATAAATTAAGAATGCAAAGAAACGTACTTAACGAATTTCCTTGAGATTGGATTAGATTGGATAAGCTTTTATTTGGTACTCCAAAACACAGAAATTTCATTGAGATATATTGACCTAAAATATCGTGTTAGTCTGCCTTTAAGGGACATATGAAGTTTTTGCATTTAACACGGGGAGATGGCATGTCCTAACATAAACATTATCATTATAAACATTAGTATGTGATGCACGACATGACAATATCTTCATGACACCGTAGTTATGAGTTACCAGCCACTTTGTTAATTTGATACATGCATAAATTGGTATGAGACATGACAACAGTCCGTGGCGACAATATTTGTGAAGTCAAACATTCTATGACACCAGAATATTCATTTTATTAG
This sequence comes from Rhipicephalus microplus, assembly GCF_043290135.1. NCBI lineage: Eukaryota > Metazoa > Arthropoda > Arachnida > Ixodida > Ixodidae > Rhipicephalus > Rhipicephalus microplus. Next base: position 110,719,960 of record NC_134704.1, read on the forward strand.
CACGCTGTACACAAGAATGCACTTGCACTTATACAGGATAAACATTGCGTAATGTGTGTTTGATGTCACACATGAATGCCTTCAATTGCAATAAAGACAAGCGAAGCAGTGAATGCAGCTCTTCGCTAGCTGCTTTTTATTGCATTGATTTCCACAGTGAAATGAACCTGCCAGACTTTTTTCCCTGGAATCATATTTGATTTTAAAAAAAAAACTTCACGACTTTTGCCTTTATGAGTTCAACGCGATAGCTATACCACGTCCCTAGTGCGTATTTCAAACTCTTAGCGCAGAAATCTTTTTGAAGTGGCATGCACGCACTACGTGTAAGTGAGGGAATTGGCGCAGCAATGTGTGTGCCCTTTGTAGTGGGCTACCAGGCAAAAACCAAGAACTCATTGCAATTATCACATCTTCTGACTCCCTATGTTATTTCACGCTCGTACCACGCATCAAAACTGCAATGTTTTGTGGTGTATTTTGAAGCATGTATACGCTGCTAAACGAGCTCTTTAACACTATCGTGTTAACGCAGCCCAATTGACGGATTATCAGGTTTAATTATGTTTTAGCACTTTTGGTTTATCTAAGAAACAGAACAAGCCACTCGAAGAAAACAGTTTATTTCAATATCAAACACCGATATACAAATTGTAACGTACAACAGGAACGATTAGTACAGAATAGGGTCTAGTTTACTTTTTCAGGCTTCAATTGTAATTGTGATTGGCAACATATTACAGTGAAGCGATTGGAATCGGTTACCTTTTTAATTACTTGTGCAAGCCAGATTGTTACTAAAACTGCATGGCTATCTCGTGTGGCCTTACTTGCCATTGAAATCACGTGTGTGTGCGTGTGTGTGTGTGTTTCCTAACACCATCTTCTTATGTGTGGATCTATTTTGTTTGTTTGTTTCAATTTTCGGCATAATATATTTGTCTTTCTGCACTTGTCTCCCTTTTTTAAGTTATACTAAACTACACCGACGCCCATCACAAATGGGCTTTGCTACTTCATTACCTTGCAATACCTGGAAAAGCTTGTAGGCCTCGATGAGCTTCACTTCACAATAGTACAGCTTGTTTGCCTATCCAAATGAAATCAAGCGATGTCTCAACGTTTACTTTTTCTTGTTGACGCAGTCTACTGATGTTCCCACTCTGGCTTTCTTTTTTGTACATAAGTGTTATTTGTGCACCACTCGCCGGCGTCTTTTCTTCTGCAAAGCTTCTTGGGTTCTTTTACTCGAGGTGATGAAGCCTGAAAAACTTCTATTTCTTCCATCGCAGGTGGAGTGACTGCCGTCTTGGCATTGAAAAATACATTGTCCTTTTCCTGACTTTTGCAATTTAGAGTCAATGTAGAGTCAAGGCAGCAAAAGGAAAGAATGTAGTACATTACACCGAGCGGCAACTCGAAAGGTTTTCGCCATCTCTTTGTTCATTCTCCCCGTTCGCAATCTCCCACTTCATGAGTGGGCAATTGTAAACTGCAAAAGAAAACTTAAGTTACACCTCTAGAACATCAAGAATGTTCCGAGACACTGGTGGGCTTTTCTACTTCGCAAGATACACGGAGACACCGCTGTAACATCAGCAATCATTCTTCAGATCTTTGGAAATTTGTGCTTACTGTTTACAGACAAGGTTATCTTGACAGAAATGTTGAGAGCATGGTCAACCTAAGCTGATTTAGAAGAACTTTTGCGCTGCTGAGTAGTGGAATTTTCAAGGTTGCTTGAAGGTGCCATTCTACACAAGTGGCTATTTTATAAGGGCTTACACAATATATGAAATTTAGGTTTTAAACGTTGATTGAAAACACAACTTAAGTGCTTCTTAGAAAGTTTGAAAAAAAAACGTGGCTTAGTCTGACATTCTGAAAGTATGAGTGCACTGTTTTTATCTTTGATATGCATATAGCTGACCCCGATAAATAAGTGACCCTCAAACGAACTTCAAAGGTCAGGACCTGACCCATGAAATCCTGGCCGTCCAGAGGGCCCGCGCGTAGATGGTTAGGTTACCCGAGTGGGTTCAGCCAGGTGACGTCCAGTTAACTTGTGCATAATATGGACCTTATAAAGTTGCTTCACTCACTCAAAAAAGAGACACTTTTTACAAAATGCTGAATAAAATTTCTTCCTAGGCCAACAATTTTTTTAAATGATGAAACACAATGCTTCTTAGGGTGTTTATTCTCAAAACCCGTCATGATATGCATATGTGAGGCGCTTTACAGGAATGATGCAGAAATTTAAGTGACCTGTGGTCCCTTAACGTGACATAAGTTTAAGCATACTTTTTTCCAGCATTTTGCCCGCAGCACAAAAGTGCCCTTGTGTCTCATGACATTCGGTTCAACAGCCAAGCACCGTGACGCCTGAAGCACCGAGAAGTGTTCTAAAAGTAGCGAACTGACAACCTTCACTCCTCTTGAGAGTGCGATGCTTGCTTCATTGTCAATAATAGCACCTTGTGGGAACAGAAAAGCTATTTTCTGTAGTAATTTCTTTTTGCTTTGGTCTGACATATGATTTATTACAGCTTATTCATCCGTTAATTTACAAACAAGGGATATTTTACTGTTAACACATGTGATCGAAGTTCGCCAAGGCAACTATCAACCAGTTTGATTACCTACGCTGCATTTGTGGCCTTACTATATTGTGCAACATTGCCTTCGGTGGCTATTATACTGTTTACCTATCCTGATAGCAAACACAAATTCCTATTACCAATCCCTTTGTGGCATTGTTTCGGATTAAGTGCCACCGCATATGTTCCCCCAACAATTTTTGACATCTGGATATTATTTACGTAAACGTAAAATACAGTGAACGTGGATCACAATTCAATAATTGGGCTCCCTATCTCCTTACATTTGAGCCTGCTATCTCAATATGAGCGCACGCCTCAACTATTGAATCAAAGATTTGAAGTGAGAGTGTGCGAATACGTTCCCCCTACTAAACTCCTGGCTATATGATCATATATATATATATATATATATATATATATTTATATACATATATATATATATATATATATATATATATATATATATATATATATATATATATATATATATGACACTATGATGACTGGGTAACGTGGCCTGGCTCATACGCCATGTTTATTCTGTCCTCTGACTTCTTCCTTCTCGACCTCTAATAACCATCACTTGATACGTCACACGATTCCCCCTCCCCCCGAAAGAAGGCATGGATTACGCACAACAAAAAGTAAACAAGGAGAGGTTGAGAAGTCACAAATTTCAAAATGCACAATTGGTTTCATGGCCCCGTGGTGTTCCGTAAACTCGCAAAACTTCAGAAAAGAGTGCAGCAGCCCGGTAAATGGGGGAGTTCTGGTGGGCGAGGTTGGCTGCGACGTTCTGGAGAAGGTAACCGCGTCTCGCAAAACTGCACTGACCATGACGAGCATTTTAAGGTCCAATGTCGTAGGCACAGAATCCTCTGTCGTATGCGCTGTATTCTGTGTCGCGGCTGAGACAGAATTAGTGCTTGCAGCCTGCGTGTACAAGAACTGAAGTTCAAGGAATTATGTCTATGTTCGTGGATTGTACAAATTATAGCGTTCAGTCTCTTTTGTAGTTTTCTGTGGCGTTGGCTCCGTTGTCGTGAACTAATGCGATGGTGTCAGAATTGTTGCGTGGTAGAACTGGTGACTTCTTGTCTTGTTCGGGGTTTCCTGTGGTTTCGGAGCTGTAATCTTAGGCGCAGTCTTGATATTTTGCGCCAAATGCGTTTCTGGCACCGATTCATTATGCAAAGATGCCTGACGTCTTGAATTTCTTTTAAGAGGCTGACTTTGCATCGTCGTCCTTGTCGGTGTATCCGTTGGAGTGTCTGCGTTTCTTGGACTTGCTTTTGCTGGCGTTGCTGATGTTGCTGTGGAACGCATTGCGGTGAGATCCCTTCTTGAACATCGCGCTCGCTTTCTTCACAACTTGATGTGGGGCCCCATCGGCAGCTGGTAGTTTGTGGGCTGTAGTCATGCACTTCGGGCAATGAAGATAATGCTTCAGAATCGGTAGAAAGTTTTTCAGAAGCTTCTTCCACCCTGTTCACTATAAGAGGCTCTTGCGCATTGCAGCGTGTGACGTTCGATGCGTCGGAGCCTTCGGTGTTTCTTCCACTGCCGAATGTGTATGGACTGAATGGCGATGCATGAACCCGTGTGGAAGGAGCATGGCTCGACAGGGTATTTTCCCGATGCGCCAGGTCATCTACCATAAATACGGTGTCCTTATAAGGCAAATGGTGAGCGTTAGGAGCGCTTGAAGAACCGCGTGATGAAAACCCAGGTGGTGGACCACGTTGTCGCGTTGTCGTCTGCCACTGAACTCGTGTGCCACTTTGTCTTTTGTCAGAGGTCGAATCTTGTGTTGCGTTCGAATGGTTGAAGACTGCCTGTAAAATTGACGACTGAGTGCAGTTGTCTGTGGATGGTGGGTTACAAGCAAGTCTTCGTTGTAGTCGTCATCGTATTTTTCAAACCAAACGATCATTTCTTGTTTTATCTTTTGCCAAGACTCATCGTTGTCGAATATGTGTGTGAGGTAAAATTTAAATGCCTCACCGGTGACGTAGTCACTGAAGTTCGTAACCATTTCCCTTTCCCAGCAAGATGCAGCGGTAGCGTGGAACTCGAACAGGTCGAACTAGTCTTGTACGGGTCCATCGTCCGCTGCTCCGGTGTACTTGGGGATGGGAAGGTCAGTAGATGCTTCTGACATGATGCTGGTCGATGCGTAATGCTAGGCACTTTTACAGTAGTCCATGTATGCTCAGGGTGTCATGCGGAGGACTGCGTAGATGATGAGCGACTGATTAAGGGGATGGGAGGTCTTCATCCTGTCGACTCGTGTGACGCTATGATGACTGGGTAACGTGGCCTGGCTCATACGCCATGTTTATTCTGTCCTCCGACTTCTTCCTTCTGGACCGATACGTCATATATATATATATATATATATATATATATATATATATTGCAACGAGGGCAGTGGGCATGGGGCTCGAGTATAGAAAAGGAAGAAGACTTGCTGTGATCGCAGGCGTGTGATGATGCATTTCAGGAACTCCGGCGGCTCCTCACCACGCCTCCCATACTCAGACATTTCGATCCGTCTGCTCCAACGGAGCTTCATACAGACGCTAGTGGTCTGAAATGCACATTACAGCAAGGCACTCGCACTCATGGTGGCCAACAGAGCGTCGGCCGTCGATCAACTGACAAGCGGGGAAGCGCGTCTGCATTTATAAATATGTCGTCGAATATTCTAGGCGTATCTTTGATTGTAGCGCAGGCTGTGGAATAATTGCTAGTGTGCGCGTCTCACTACCAATGCCGATCGAGTTGATTGATATGTGAGGTTTAATCCACCATACGATTATGAGGGACACTGTGGTGGATGGCTCCGAAAATTTTGACCACCTGGGATTCCTTACCGTGCACCAAAATCTGAGTACACGGGCCTGCATCGTTTCCGGCTCCATTGGAAATGCAGCCCCCGCAGCCGGGATTCCATAAAAGCTCGACACTTGAAGCATGATGCTCAAACACAATAAATGGTGAACGAAACGAACGCACAAGTAGTAAACACAGGACGAGCACGATGTGTCATAATTGTTTATTCCGCCTGTGAGCAGGGTGCTGCTTTCGCAAACACGGCTGCCTCAACGAGCGGAATGACTTCGGTGCTCTGTGTAAGAAAACTCGTTAAAAGCGCAAGATATACAAACTGCCTTCCTCACGATATTGTGGCGCGCGCACGAGTGACCAAGCGCTGTTAGAGTACACACGCGTCGTAACACATGGAGCGACGACCTTTAGAGCGCGCCATCAGCGCCCGTTGTGTCATTTCTATAGTAGTAACAGGATGGAAGGGATCAAGAACAAGAGAGAAGGCAGAGATGTCAACAAGAACACGCGAAAGTTATCGAGCTTGAAGTAACACCAATGGTATATGGTGCGTAGTATTAGCTCACCATTAATTAACTGAACAACGTACGGTCTGCGTTCGAGTCTGCGTACTGCAGAGTGAGAGCTCGTAGGTTCGACTTCTGGTGATCTATTTTTAAAGACGATAGTCCTTCTTAGGGACCTTTAATGCGAAGAATTTGGTCTGTGTGCCTGTCCGTCCTTAACGATACCCTAAACGGCACCAAGCGCTACTCCAAACGGCCGAACTCATTCACAGTGCCCACCAATATTGCCCAAGGTTTGGCGTTCATACTTGTGTGATTGTCAATTAAAAAAGCAATTATCGCGCGTACATGAGGCACCATAACAACATGTATATAGTCTGTATGTGCGTCTTTTACTAGAAAAGGCGCACATAAGTTATTCTAATAACCGTAGCGGCCATTCACGCGGCGCTGACCATGGAACGCTTCAACAAAAGGGGAAGTGTTTCCAACGCTTTGCTAAGATGACACGGTGGTGGCACCTACCCGTCGCTTTGCGTTCTACACCTTATCGCCTCTGAGACGGGTGTGCACACCAGTCTCGGAGCAGCGCGTTTCCTTCTCCGAGGTAACTGCCAGATAGCGCTCATGTCTCAGGTGTGACGTGAATTTTAGGGGTGAAGTTTTATGTAGCGGCACTCGTTCGTCCCTCGTAGTCGTAGTGTGTAACAATTGTTACATTTTGACCTCTAAGGTGGTGCTGGTGGGAGATTTCTTCAGTGCGTTGTTGAACAATAAAAGATAGCGCTCAATGTACATGCCAATGGCTGCTATTGGGGAATGAGAGAAAGGAGCATTCGGCTTTTAGTTAACGCGCATACTGCGATTCCCATTAGCAGCCATTGCCATGTACATTGAGCACTATCTGACAAGAAAGGGTTGCTACGTTATACTCGCTGGGTGTAACCTCCTTATATTTACAAAGGTTTAGCGAGCGTTGAGCAGCAGTGCCATGAATACAATGAACTAGTATATACCATCAATGAACTCGAAGTGGTTAAAGGTGGAAAGTAGATACGAAGCGCAAGCCGTAAGAAACTAAAAGCCGAATTCTCCTGTCTCTCATTTCCCATTAGCAGCCACTGGCATAAACATTGTGCACTATCTGAGAAGAAAAGGTTGCTACGTTATACTCGCTGCGCGTAACCTCCTTGGTTTTCGAAAGGTTTAGCGAGCGTTGGGCTGAGGTGACATGAATACAGTGAACTAGTATATACCATGAACTCGAGGTGGTTAAAGGTGGGAAGTAGACCCGAAGCGCAAGCTCTAAGAAAGTGTGCGTGTGCCACCTCTCATTTAGTCCTTGGAATGTCCGGTGGATGGCGGTGCTTCTATATAAAGAATATATGATGAGAAGATGCGAGATGGTAGTACTTTGAGTGTTGAATATATGGACTAACGGACACACAGACAGATGCATGGATGAACGCATGAACGGACGCAGGGACAGACGCATGAACAGGCGCACGTACGGATGGACGGTCACACACACGGACGCATGGACGGACGGATGCAAGAACAAATCGACGGACGAATGCTTCGCCCCACTCTCCATCAATCACTCCGTGGATATGCGGCCAATTTTTTTCTCTTAGTTCTTTGTTTGCCATCTATAAGCGTGAATTTCACGAAGTCAATTTATTGCTCGAAATGTGTCACTAGAGTCATCTAAGACCCCGAAATAAAAAAAATTACAGTAACTAAATAATACCAATTTTATTTTGTTTTTCAGCCATAGTACGGTTTCGCGTTGCTACCAATGATTGTTATCGCTAAGGTTTCAACATTTAGCAGCAAAAGCTGTCATGAGACCAAAACTAAGGGGACGCGCGGCGCCTTAGTTGTCCGCTGCCTCCACCGGTGTCCGTGACCACTATCGCAGAAATAGGAAAACAAATTCTAGTACCAAAAACACAGTGCTTGAACTCGGGTCCTCTGCATGCGAGCCTAGTAGTCTACCACCGAGTCACACCGGTGTCTGTGACTTGTTTGACAACTTGCCTTAGGCAGGCTTGATGTCCAGAAAGGAATGTCGTTAAGATGAGTAATAGGACGTTTTTGAAGAGCACGAGAATGACCAGTCGTCGCCCAATGCGAATAGCGTAAGGCGTGGTTCCTCCAATACTTCAACCCACTACAATAGTTTGTTCTTGCTCACCCAATTACTGTGGCATATACCAACTTCTTTCTTCATTGTCGTCATAGGAGAGCAAATGCTGGTCTGCTACCAAGAAATTATCATTAATATTATCGCCGTGAGGGGTACAGAGCAAGTGTGTTTAGAAAACGTTGTTAATGATTTAGAGTACCTGGTAGTCTACTATGGAGAGTAAAAAGCCGTCCCGTGGACTAGTTTTCTAGCGGTGCACTTGGTACTGCTCAAAGTGTTTTTATCGCTCGCCCAACCTGTGCTTGCAGCAGTTGTCCAATCAGTGTTTAGAAAAGGCTCTGAAAAGCCTCTCTTCTAGCTTTTGCTGTGACTGTGCTGCGCCTCCCACGCAGGCCTATCGGTTTTTTTTCCTGAGTGTGCAACCCGCCCATCAATATTTGGCTTCAATGAAAGTGAAGTAGATTTTCAGTACTCACTCATCTTTTTTAGTGCGGCATAGTGGCATTGTAAAGAGATTGAAAGATTGTAGCGTGGTGTGGAATCTTGAATTCTCTTTTGCTGTTATCGTTCTTTTAAGCGCTTTACAATGTACCACTAACTTTCAGGCATGAAATCACTGCAGCTGGAGCAAATTGATGTAGATTTTGTGTCAAACACGTAAAGCGTGCAGTGCGCAAATAGTGCGCATGTACTGTGAAGGCCTGGGCAACTAAAAACGACTATATTTTCTTTAGAAAATATTTCCATTTTTTTTTCGAAGTGCTGAAGGTGGTGCAGCTTTGACCGTTTGATTGATTGATAGGTGGAGTTTAACGTCTCAAAACCACCATATTATTATGAGAAACGCCGTAGTAAAGGGCTTCGGAAATTTCGACCACCTTGGGTTCTTTAACGTGCACCCAAATCTGAGCACACGGGCCTACAACATTTCCGCCTACATCGAGAATGCAGCCGCCGCAGCCGGGATTTGAACCCCCGACCTGCGGGTCAGCAGCCGAGTACCTTAGCCACTAGACCACCGCAGCGGGGCAGCTTTGACAGCTTCCATTGAAATTGCTGAATGTGTGACTTCGAAAGTGTTATCTATAGGTACACCCTTGTCGACCGTCAAGGGGAATTATTGCGCTAGTCTGCTTTTATTCAATGTAATACTAAATGGCATTGTAATATAGGCCAGTAAACCACCGGTAAATGCAATGCATCAATCCAAAATGGTAAGCAGGCTGGTACCTAAATTCAAAACAGTATTTTATAATGCGGAAATGACAACTTCACAAATGTGGTTTCGATTGTTGAAGTTAACTCCCGAAAAATTCCTTGCCGCAACATATACAATGCTTTGTTGGTTCAGTTATTTAGTTATTTGAATGTTTGAGGTGAAGAAGTTTACTCGCATGCGGCAAATTAAGTGTAACTTAATTTCATTATTTTTAAAACATCGTTCACTGTCCCCAACAGAATCAAGTTTACACGTTGAGAAATGGTCACTTGGAATGTAATATCAAGTGCTTCTCGTTAGTGACTCGGTTTTAGCAGCTTTGTATACACGTGAGCAGTTCTTTGCCAGAAATTTGAGCAGGCGATGCGCATTACGAATATAGATGAAAAAGCTGACAAAAAAGTAATTACTCCTGTCTGCATTGTAACGAGTCTGCCTGTTTACCCCAAGCAAGTAGATCAAAGCAGCACTCCGAATGGTACCCTACATAAGTGGCTTCTTTCGAACGCAAGTAATCTTGCATTAGAGGTGTAATGTAATTTGCGGCCTGCAGTCGGGATGTTACTCCACTCTCAGGCACAAAGTTTATGTGAACGTGCCTGTGTAAACACATGAAAGGAGTATAATAAACATTAACCATTGCCTTTGGTGCAAGCACTGATTACAGCAGCACTTGAGGTGGCCGCATATTGCACTTGGGAAACACCACCGGGCTTCATGCTTGCTTCTTGCTTCATGCAATCGATCGTCATCGCCTGGGCCGGATGGCATATCATACCGCCTATTATGCAATCTCGGTGATCGAGCACGAAATGCTTTGCTGGAAGTATTCAATGAGTCTTGGAGAGATGGAACGGTCCCCAGAGAGTGGAAAACAAGCCGGTTGGTTGCACTTCTCAAACCTGGAAAATCGCCTCTAGAGCTGACATCATACCGCCCAATAGCGCTGGCTAGTTGCGTAGGGAAGCTGATGGAGCGAATGATCCTTGCCAGACTCGAGTGGTTCCTAGAACGCCATAGAATATATCCAGACGCCATGGCCGGTTTTCGTCGTCTACGGAGCTCCATTGACAATGTCATTGACCTGGTGACCTACGTACAACACCAGAAAATGAGCAGACGGTTATCTGTCGCACTATTTTTAGATGTCAAAGGAGCATATGACAATGTTTCTCACGAAGCCATACTTGACGCCCTCGAGTCAGTTGGTTTGGGTGGGCGAGTGTACCGCTGGATCCAATGCTACCTACATATGAGATCATTGTTTATGCAAACTGATGATGGGCCGACTCCTGAACATTATACACACCGTGGTGTTCCTCAAGGTGGTGTATTGAGCCCCACACTGTTCAACCTGGTTCTGATCGGTCTCGTTGAACGCATACCAGATTCCGTGCAGATATCTCTCTATGCAGATGATATTTGTGCCTGGACATCAGGTGTAACACGTCCTCAGGTACGTGCGAGACTCCAGAAAGCAGCGAATTCAATATCGGCGTACCTTAGAGAACAAGGCCTCGAGATTTCTCCTGAGAAATCGGCGCTGGTCGCGTTCACGCGGAAGGCAATGACGTCATATCCCATCGCCATCAATGGACACAGTGTCTGCTACGCCAGGACCCACAGGTTTTTGGGGGTCACGATCGATCGAAATCTCTGCTGGAGTCCCCATGTGGCCACTCTAAAGAAGCGCCTAACGGCCATCGCACAACTTTTCAAGTTCCTCGGAGGCAAAACGTGGGGCACATGAGTGCACGCGATGTTGCATTTGTACAAAACGCTGTTTCTGGGGTACCTGCGGTATAGCTTGCCGGTTCTGACGAACGCTTGCAAAAGCAGTATACGCACAATAGAAAACGCCCAGGGCCAGGCACTCAGAGTTTGTCTTGGATTACCACGCTGTACATCAACAGCGGAAACCATCGCAATCGCCAAAGATCATCCGGCCACTGTGCACATTACTTTGGAGGTGCTTAGAGCTCATATTAGACACCTTGCTCGCGCCCCTGCCCACCACCTAGCTTCGCTTCCAGAAGATCGACCGAGTGCCTCCTTCTGTAAGAGAGTATTGACTTTCCGTGAGTGCCTTCCAACAGTCTACACACCTCCGGAACGGATACTAACACCTCCTTGGTGCTTGGACCGACCAAAACTGCGCTTGACAGTGCCGGGGATTCGCAAGAAGGCGGAGCTCTCGGCGCCAGCTTTAAAGCAGATGATTCTACTCATGCTACACGAAGAATACAAAGATCATGTCAAACTTTACACGGATGGCTCGACAACTGTTGGAGGATCTGCAGGAGCTGTGATCTTCCCAGCAAGAGCCGAAACCATCCAGTTCAGAACGTCACACAAGACGACATCGACAGCCGTGGAGCTCGCGGCACTCCGCAGCGCACTCCGCAGGATTGACCAAGAGACACCACAAAAATGGAGCATTTTTACTGATTCGAAACCAGCTCTCCAATGTCTACACAATACTCTACGTCGTGGACCTCAAGATCAATTGGCGCTCGAAACACGACAACTGTACCATCACCTAATAGACGAAGGACATGACATATCTTTTCAGTGGTTACCAGGCCATTGCGGCATCATCGGTAACGAGCATGCCGACAATGCAGCTAAGAATGCTCACGAAAATGGAGTGATGGAACCTATTCCACTATCAAGAAGCGACGCAGCAGCAAAGATTAATACGCTTGCGCAGGATGTCGCAAGGTCTATGCGGAATACGCCCGGTTTTCTCCACACCCGTCTTCACCGCCTGGACCCATGCCTACAACTTACTATTCCATCTGGCCTACCCCGATCCGAGACGACCCTTCTCTGCCGTATGTGGCTTGGGGTGTCTTTCACGAACGCTTTTGCCTGCCGCATCGGAATGAGAGACAGCGCTACATGCGATCATTGCGACAATGACGAAACAATTGAACATATTTTATGTCAGTGCCCCCAGTACAGCTCTCAGCGACAGTCCCTCTCAGCAGTGTTTGCTCGCCTCGACGACCAGCCATTTTCTGAGCAGTCAATCTTGGAATGTCGGAAAGATCGAACTTCACGCCAGAAAGCAACGAAGGCGCTGATGAGGTTTCTGCGAGCGACCCGCCTCGTTGAACGATTGTGACACTACTGTGTGCGAGTGTGTGTATGTGTGTTTGTGCTTCTCTTCCTCCCTTTCCCCTTACCCTTTCCCCAGTGCAGGGTAGCAAACCGGATATGTTTTCTGGTTAACCTCCCTGCCTTTCCGCAATAAAAAAATTTTCTCTCTCTCTCTCACCACCGGGCTTCACCTCCGGAGTGCCGAATTTTCGTCGGTGGGTATGGCCACACTGTAATATGTACATCAAACAGGTAGATTAACTCAATCTACCACGAAGAAAAAAAAACATCCGCACGAAGCAAATAGTATTGGAAGATCATTTTTGGCGCACGACAACCGCCTACACATAAGCTTATAGCATGCCGAACAATATAGTCTTGACTATGTGCGGCACCGTACGTTCAGCAATCACTATAACATCATAAGGTGTCCCGCGGCTTCAGATTAGGTGTTACGACATGTGTTTCGGATGAGGTGCGTTCATGAAAGCCACCTGATAATTAGCCCAAAGAAGGTATAGAAGATGATAAATTTTTCTTTAAGTGTATTGTAGTGATTTATTGTAGGTGGGGGAAAGTAAGAGAGAGAGAGAGAGCAGGAATGTAGAAAAGGTAGGGAGGTTAACTAGACTATGCGTCCAGTTTGCTACCCTACACAAAGGGAGGGGGAGGTGGGGAGTAAAAAACAGAGAAGGATAGACACATGTCATATCACACACTCAATGCCGAGTTTCACAGGCGGTCCCTCAATGAAGTTGCCGACAAGTATCTCAGGAGGCCTCGTGTGGCTTTCTGTGCTGATGTGCTGCGTGACCAGCCTCCTAAGATGTTTGCTTCATTAAATGGCCGGTTATCGAGTCTATTTAAGGCACACTGGAGAGTCCGGCGATCTTCATCAAATTGAACACAGTGGCACAAGAGATGTTCAATATACTCTATACAGTTGCAGCTTTCACACATGGATGAATCCGCCATGCCAATGCGATGGCTGAATGACTTAGTAAACGCTACCTCAGTCCACAGCCGGCACAGCATTGTAGCGTCACGTCGAGAAATCTTGGATGGCAGTTGTTTCTGACGTAATGACTTAAGATTCTCAGGGCGATGATTGGAGTTGAATCGAGAATTCCAGTGCGCAAGCGTGGCATTATGCGCGATGTGACGAAGTTCTCTAGCTGCGTCTACTCTTGACAAGGGTATTGACAGTGTGGGCGCTCCATCGTGGGCACATCGGGCAGCGTCGTCGGCGAGGTGGTTACTACTGATGCCACAGTGGCCCGGCAACCATTGTAAAACAATGTCGTGTCCTTGATCAGCAGCGCGATGACAAATTTCATTAATACGATACACCATCTGGTGGTAGTTTCCACGTCGAAGACTTCGCACGCATTGAAGGGCTGCCTTGAAGTCGCAGAAAATGACCCATCTACTAGGGGATTCTTGCGTAACAAACTCCACAGCGGCTCGAAGAGCGGCGAGCTCAGATACCGTAGATGTCATGACGTGTGATGTCTTGAATTTGACGGTGATTGATCGAAATGGTATGACAAAGGCAGCTGTTGAGCTTCCCGATACCGAACCGTCCGTGTAAACATGAATTCGGTTAGCATACGACAAACGCAAAAGGTCCAGTGAGATCTGCTTGAGGGCTGCAGATGACAGGCTTGCCTTTTTAGATATCCCCGGCACTTCAAGGTGCACAGTCGGTCTTTTCATGCACCACTCTGGAGATAGAGGTATGTTTGTGGGCGAGAATATCCACGAGATGGAATTCTGGTTAGCCGCAACAACTTTGGAAAATGCAGCCTTTGGTCTTTCTAGTGGCAAGCTAGCAAGGTGGTGGTGGTGGTAAATAGGCACTCTGGATATGTGACGGATATGTGTCCGGAGTGTGTCGACAGTTATGTATGTCGTGATCGAATGGTCTTTAGCAATACCAAATGTTGCTAACGTATTAGCGCACCGAAGTAGCCCCAAGCATGTGCGGAGGACTTGGCCTTGAATGATTTGCAGGACGCTAATATTAGTTATTTCGGCGTTGGAAAGCACGGGCGTGCTATACCGCAAATATCCCAAGAAGAGCGCTCTGTACAGCTGAAGCATAGATGACACTGATGTGCCCCACGTTTTACCAGCGAGAAATCTCATCACGTGTGTGATAGAGCTGAGCCTCTTCTTCAAGTGCGAGATGTGAGCACTCCACTAAATATCTCTGTCGATAATGACGCCCAGGAATCGGTGACGTCTCATATACGAAAGCTTCACGTTGTCGATAGAAACTAGATAACAGATCATGGTCTTGCGGGTAAAAGGAACTAAGGCGCACTTCTCGGTGGAAATTGTGAGGCCTCAAACATGTGAATAAAAGGCAAGTATTGCGGTGTACAATTTGCGGAAGGCTGTATGTAAGAGAGCTCTATTCTCGAGAGGTTTTACAAATGCAGCCGAGAAAACTAAGGCGACGCATGACGGCGCGTTGAAGGTGAGAATAAATATTTAGCGTTCAATCAAATACAACACCAAGATCACTGAATTCATGTTTCCTACATAAGGATATGGTATTTACAGAGCATGGAAATGGCATGATGGGAGTTTTGCGAGATATACAGATGAATATATTCAGACAGAGGTGGTTATCCCAGCATTCGGCGGAAGAACACAAATCAGACTACAGCAAGCGACAGTTCTTAACTGAACGAATTTCTTTAATTGCTTAATGTAATCTGCATACAAGATAAAAGAAGAAGACGAAGCTCAAAAGAAGTATTGTTACGCAAATAAAAAAAGTAGGAGTGGGCCCAATATTGACTCTTGGGGGACTCCACTTGTCACTTTGTCGAAGGAAGACGTTTGGCTATTCGGGTCAACATAACATGATGTATTAAGCAGATATCTGCGCAAGAGATATACAACAGATGAGTCAACATTGAACTTTGCAAATTTAAACAAAATCAGCAAGTAGCTAACTACTTCAAATGCCTATCTCTGATCACAGTAGACTACGTCAACCCGTCCTGTCTGAGAAATGATAGGGAAGATTTGCGTAACAAAACTAGCAAGAGTTGTGGTGATTGAGCAGCCAAGGAGAAACCCGTGTTTATTGGGGATGAATGAACATTTCCCTCTTAACAACAATATGTTATGAACTGATTGATTTGTGGGGTTTAACGTCCCAAAACCACTATTTGATTATGAGAGACGCCGTAGTGGAGGGCTCCGGAAATTTCGACCACCTGGGGTTCTTTAACGTGCACCCAAATAATATGGTATGAACTGCCCGCTAAAGGATCTTCGGTGAGGCACACAGTAGAGAAATCGGGCGATAATTGGAAACATGCCGTTTGGAGCCTGACCTAAATTTTGAAAAAAAAAACACGCGCAAATTTCCACAGGCTGGGAATTGTGGAAGTGTTCGAATATGTACTAAATATTGTAGTCAGCAATGGGGCAAGTACATTGCTAAAAGCGTTCATTATGGTGAAAGGGATGCCATTTGGGCCACACGATTTGGACTGTGTTAAGCGCCCAATGTACGAACAGATGACCTTTTCAACCAATGACAGATCAGTAGCTGTGCTAACTGCTTTGGGCTGTTGTCCGATCACACTGCTTGAGTTTGAGGCCCTCTAAACGGATGAAGAATGCTTGGAAAAACAGTCAGCGATGGCATGCACTTCAACACCATCTGAGTCTAGTAGTCTGAAGGACTCGCCACGTTTGCTAGACCGTTTTCGTACTAGCTTCCAAACCTCAGCCGCCCGGTGAGAAGCATTTTTCTCTAATAATGCAATATACGAACGGTGGTCCCGTTTATATAGTCGTTAAGAGAGCGAGAGAGAGAGTTTAGAAAAACTGCAACACCTCTTTCAGCTTGCTGAACGGAAACATTTAACCTTCTTGTGCGCACAATTTTTATGTGTCAGTGAACTTATTGTTTCAAGGCAGAACCGGTGAGAATGTTTAGGATGTTGACGCTTATATTGCGGTATAAACTTGCACAGCCGAATGAACACAAGCACCACAGTTTTCTCAACTTGTTCACCAACATTTTGTTTGTCAATAACCTCTGACTAATCAATGGCTGACAAGTAATAATACAAGTCAGTGTAGTCAACTTTTTTTAAAACGAAATCAAGGAGATTGGTTGAAGTGAGCGTTTTAGCCCATTGTTTCAGCACACCCGGATAATCGTGCGTCAAGTGGTGGATGGAAATTGCCAGTACGAACAAGAGAGACGTCGGAGCGTGAAACTTCACCGGTTCGATCGTTTGACCAAAGAAGGACCAAGACATCGCCTCTTCACTTGATGATTGTGTTACGTCGGAGTAGAAAATGAAGCGCCAGAAAGTTCAAGAGCAGGCTTAACCCTTTCTCAATGAAATGAATATTAGTAGTATCAGTGTTATTATTATTATTATTATTATTATTATTATTATTATTATTATTATTATTATTATTATTATTATTATTATTATTATTATTATTATTATTATACTTTCAGCAGTGGGAAACTGAAACAGATATACAACCTCCTAATTCAACGCGTCATTCTGACTCTGCGCACCATATGTGAACTCACCACATTTTTTTTTCATTTGTAGAACTATGGAAGTAAATATTTATTTAGTAAGGAGGCGCCTGGAAGTGTTCAGGCCAACATGTTTGGCTGATAATTTATGTACCTGTGTATCGTTTCATCTTGTGTGGAGATCAATGATGCTTTGCGGCTTTGCGGCTTTGCGTACGAGCATAATGAGTACGAGATATTATCATGCGCGACTGTCATGGTATAGCGTTTACAACACAGCCAGAAGATTGTATGCCAGAGATGGGGTAGCAGTTTCTTAGGTATGGAAGTCGCAGATTGTTGCCACCACTGCCTACCATTATAGGTGTAGTGATGTGATGTGAAGTAAATGTTAACGCGGTGAAGTATACTCAGGTAAATGGCTTCAGTGCAGTTCTATGTTGACTTGCCACATATACTGGATGCATTAAAGTTGCAGAAGCCATGGACATCCACTCATGCACCAGTATGCTTTTCACCCAACCAAGAAAACCTTACTCGCTGAAAAAAGCCACTAAAATTAGATCTCAGAAGTTTCTGCGAATAGATGTTTCTATGCATAGATAATGCTCGCATATTAGCACAAAAGTTTTTTTTCCTCTAATAAGATGGTAGATGGCGTGCGTGCTGCAATGGCATTTTTTTAAAACTGGCTGTTGGCCACTTGCCTGAATTCTCAGTAACTTGAGTTGATCGCATTCTTTGCAACTAGTTCTCGCTGAAATGAAGCAGGGGCAGCAGAGGTGAATAAAAGTGAAACAAAATGTAGAAAAACGAGGTCCTGCAGCCGCTGCAGCTCGGTCTAGTTTCAAGGGCTGTAAAGTATTCAGAGTAACGAGACATCAGGAAGAAACTGGCATATTCAAGGATACTATCTGCGCTTCTTCTATTCAGCCAACCGAAAGCTGCTCTAAACCACATTATCTACCACGCATATTACAATACGCGTTACACTTGATGTAGGCCGATTTGCTGGCCGTTAGCACTTCCTAGGTGTGTTTCAGATCACATGTGTTCCGGATGTGCTGAGCCTGTTTGAAAGTATATAAATAAATAAATCGCACTAGCTGCTTTTGCGTGTTATTCACAAAGCGCCGTGAAAAAAGTGTATCCGCAAGGTCATATTTCTCAGTGGTCGGCTACTGGAAAAGTGCACTTCTCGATAAGATAGCCGTACGTGAAACGTGAGCATATCAAATTGATGTTACTGTGGCTTCGCAGTATACAGGCCATGTTTAAATCGAGTAGTAGAGTTCCCGCTGTGTTATTTTGTGTTGAGCGCCACCGTAAATTAAACACAGTTTCTATAGACTTGTTATTTTATATCGCAACCAAACCAACTGGTGCGCTAGGCATTTTTGCATATTTATTGTCCTAACGCAAAGAAAAAAACATATTACACGCGTTTGTCCTCGTGTGTACTCTCTCCCCTTTTTGTATGTTTGTGGTTTTTTTGCTTTCTACACAAAGAACACTACCTGTTGCGCTAATATGGGGACAAGTGGGCGAAAGAATACAGGATGCTCTTCGTGTAGCAGTCCTAAATTTTTAGTTAGTTTTATTTTTTACGTATCAAAGCTGGATTTTGCCACTGCAAGTTTTTTGTCACACCTGACAGCGAACTCTCAATACATGCAAGAGAAACGCTTACGTTGATGATTAGGTCGTGATCGGACCCTCCTGTCTTTGAATTATCATTAATTCTGTGAATTTTAAGGTTCAGGAACGAAGCATCGTATATTGCATTTTCCTTCTCACCTGCTTCTTGTTTATTTAAATTCAATATTGAGCTGATATTGGCCATGGTGACGCCGCGCCCCCTTTGCACTTCATAGGACTGCTCAGGTATTGGGCGCCTATCAGTTTTTGAAAAGGCTTTCAGAGATGCACTCTCACTGATGCACACACATACAAACGAAAACGTGTTAGTATGCCTCAACAAATTTTTCAATTATGAGTGAGCCTATATATTTTCATGTTTCTAATGAAGCGAAATTGAATGTTTACGCGTAAGAAACGGAGGATGGCAGGCAGGTGATTGTCAAGTTTGCTACAGCTTGCTACCCTGCACAATAAAAGGGGTAAGTGAGGCTTAGCCCATTGTACATAAGAGTGAGGCGCACACCCCCACGTTATTCTTCTCTGGTTTTTCTCTTTAAACCACACGCGTACGCACGCACGCATGCACGCACGGATGCACACACACACACACACACACACACACAAATACACACACACATACGCATTTTTCCCCACTCACTCACTTCATGATTGTCATCGTGTTCCAAGGATATCAGTTGATACAGGAACTTCGCCTGCGCTTTCGCTGCTCCCTCACTGCAAGACACAACATTTCGGTAATACAAAGTTGATTGCTCGAAAATTGGCTGCTCATAAAGGCATCTTAATCATGCTGACAGAATGCATCTGGTAGTAGTAACGATGGGGATGACATGATGTGCGCATTTTTCTCGTGGCCGTAGAGATGCCATTGATACTGCTTAAGATTATGACTTATATTGTAGAGCTGTTCTTATATGATACTCGTCAGCAAAAGTGGCAGAGAGTTTGCCTTCTATAACGATGGTTCAAATAAGGTTTCCAATTGACACGGCAGGTCCAGGTGATGAAGGCGGGTGTGTTTAGAAAAAGTGGTTAACGGTTTGGAGTATTATAGGTAGTCTACTATGGAAAAGCACAAAGCCGTCCCTCAATATACCATCGACACCCAGAGCTTTCGAAACAAATACTTATGAGAATTCGATGGCGGTGCGAAAAAAAAACCGAGTTTACTGCACGTCAAATAGGCAACCTCGTGTGCTACCAGACGGATTCACGCGGTGAGTTCGTTCTTAGTACTATGATTAGTTTCGGCAAGCCACTTCCACGGGCCTTCTGGTAATGTTGTTGTTGTTTACCTATTGTTAGTGGCGCATACCCACTACGGGGGATTGGCCAAGAATCGAGTGGTTTTAAAAATTACTGTTCAGATTTGGAATAATTGAGGTATAACAGAATGATTACCGTTAGCCTAGGAAAGTGTGGTGCTTAATGTAATGCATTCAAATATTTACATAAACGAATTTATAAATTAGGATAGAGCAATATTCTGATTTTATGCGTATATAAATATGTGAACATGTTAGGATAATGAAACTGGTTAATTAGTTAACCTATTAGTATAATCATTATAGTCTCGGACGGCCGCGCATACTGTCGCATTAGAGAAACCAGAAATGAAAGCTCCAAAAGACAAAATGACAGGCACAGATAAGTACATAGCAATATATAGTAAAGGTATTTCTGAAAGAGTTTTTCGTAATGTGTTAAACCGCCTTCAGGTACAAAAAAAATCTATTGTTTCCAATTCATCACAGAATGCGCACAGTGGCGAAGGTGCCTGAGCAGACCTGTGTTTATAGAAATTTCGATTTGGTACCCGGCAACGCAGCCTTCTGATAGCTACTTCTTGTTTTCGAGTGCGGCAAAAGTCTCTTCACCAGGGATATAATAAATGGCGATATTCTGTAGAGTTTGTTAGTGCTGAACCTTTAGAGACTTGCATAAGCGTACGTCTGCGGAATCGAGCAGCAGTCACATAAGCGGATGACGGACAGAGCGGTAGAATTGGTTCGCTGATTGACGACTTAGCTAAGGAATCGGCTATTCATTTAAAAAGAAACATTTATGTCCAGGCACCCAAACTAAACGTACTTTTCTCAAATGCGCAGGTACTAGTGCGCGGAACGCCTTTGTTACGTGATTATCAGCACCAACAGAAAGTGCCGCACAGAGAGACAGGAAATCTGTTATTATGACAGCTGATGTAATTGCTTTATGTAACTTGCATAAGGCGAGCACTACTGCCAGAAACTCAGCCACAAAAATGGGTGTGGAATTGGGTAGTCGAAGGGAATAAATCTAATTTAAAATAGGGCTGAATATACCAACCCCTGACTTATCGTTATATTGCGATGCGTCTGTACCAATAATAACGCTCGTTTTAATACTGCGCAGGTGATCTCTTAGTAAACCATCCAAAATATTAGGGGAAGAAATCTGGCATTATTAGGAAAAATGTCGTCGAATAGAATTTCCAATGGGGCTGAATTAACACGACTCGGCATGATGTCGCATATACGTAGTTTAGAGGCTCCAGTCAATTTTGCACAAATACAACTTGTGGGGTGTAAAATGGCGGCCTTCAAGCACCAAAAAATGATTCCGGGGTGGAAATAAAGGCTGTTTCTGAATGTCGTAATGGTGACTCATAAATTCTTGAGAATGTCTGAACAGTCATAAGGCGAATTCTACAAAAAAGCGGAGGGACCCTCGATTCGAGATACAACACATTGTTAGCAACAGTTTTGGGAAGGCCAAGGCATAAGCGCAAAGCTTCTCTTTCGAGAAGAATTAGAGGCCGCACCTTGTAAGCTGTAACACCAGAGAAAAGTACACAACCAAATTCCAAAATGGGACGAACGCACATGCAATATATATTACTAATGTGTCTCTTGTTATACCTATGCGGTAGTTGCTTAGACTACGTAATATGCCAATGGCCCGCAAACCTTTTCCGGCGATATATTTGATATGAGGTCGCCAGTTAGGTGATGTGTGATAAATTACTTCAAGGAATTTAACAGATTCCACCTGTGGTATATCCTCATGATGGTAAGGCAGAGAGATCTTCACAGGGTGTTGCAGCGGGAAAACAAGGAGGGAACATTTACTCGGATTAAGTAAAAAGCAGTTGCCATCAAGCCAGCTTTCCGATATATTAACGTAAGTCTGCAGCCGTTCATAGTCTGAATGTCTGAATGTCTGAATGTTAGCTGCCATTGCAAAAAATGCGATATCGTCTGCATAAACATAAGTTGTTATATCCTGTTTACCCAGAATGATGCTCATTAGTAAATTAAAAAGCACCGAGGAAAGCACTGAGCCTTGCGGTACTCCTCTCGTTTAAGTATGAGTAGACTATGAGAACCCATCTTTAAAACAAGAAAATTTCCTGTCTGCGAGAAAGTTGTTAACCCACGCTACTATGTATGATAGAAAATCAAGGTATTCTAAACGATCTATCAAAATACAGTGCTCCACGGTATCATACGCTTTAGCGATGTCTAAGGTAACAAAAGCTGCATATTTTCTATGTAGCCGAGCTAATTGAAGGGGACTTTCTAAATCAACGTGGGTATCCCAAATTGAACAATCAGCCCGGAACCCAATTTGACAGAGGCTTAGAATGGTCCTCATAGTTATAAGTTCATTATTTCGTATATTAATGATTCTCTCAACCAATATCACTAAGTTTGATGTCAGTGCGATTGGCCTTATGTTATCTAACATGCATGCTTCATTTTCATTTTTTAGCAACAATACAATTTTGGCAAGTTTCTATTCTGGAGGTATCCATGCGTTCCCTAACGAATAAATCACTATTTCTAGCAAAAGATTAGGCGATTCCTGGAATAAACAGTTTAACACAGAGTTCGGAATTCCATCTCGTTCGGGAGCTGTCCGCGGTAAGCATAATACTGTCTGACTCAATTCAGCTAAAGAAACTTCTGGAAATGCATGCAAGTTTACCATGGACCAAATAGCCGAAAAATTATCAGTGAAACGGCGTTCTAAACCTTGCGCTATGTCTTCTAGGGAGGTGTTCATTTCTTGTGGCGTCAAGACACATTACTGCAACGTTAAAGGTGCTGGCAGTACTTTTCTTGTCCGAAGATAAGCAAACAAAGCACGCTTATTTTTAGATTTAGAAAGATAATCACAATATCTACTCTTGTATTCTTCTTTCGCGCGGTTCACTGTACGCTTAAATACGCTAGCAATGAATTGATAGTCCTTCCAGTTTGTTGGGCTCTAAATAAGAAGAAGTTTTTAGTTTTTTCCAAGCGGCTTTTCGTCTTCTATGATCGCGCGTAGACTCATCGTTCCACTAACGAAAGCAGGATTGTTCATTCGATAGAATAAAAAATTCGGAATTTTTTCTAGATCCCTTTATCATCGAACCAATCATATATGCAATCTCCTTAGTACTGGCATTTTTAAGCTTCGAAATGGCAGAACGGAGGCAGGCTTGAAATTTGCTATGGTTGATGTATGTGCGTTTTGGCTGATGAAAAAGTTATTGTTGGACAAGTAATGTCAAAAACTACAGTAACATGGCCACTGTTAGTCGCTGAATCCAGAACAGCGCATGACAAAACCTTGATTGCATTGGAGCAAAACGTTAAATCCAATACTGAGCAAGACTGACCTCAAACAAATGTAACATGACCTTTATTCAGACACGAGAAGTTGTGATCAATAGTCCATTCCCACAGTAGCCTACCACAAGAATCTGTCCTTATACCCCAAGACAAATGATGTGAATTAAAGTCTCCTGTGAGTACAATTTCCTTTCTACATTCTACCAAAACACTGTCAAAATAACGCTTATTTTGCACGCCGGAGAGGTAGTAACAATTCATAATTAAAAAAGGGTGGTATCCTGGGATACACCACTCTAATGCTATTATTTCGCAATCCGAGTCTAACATCCTGAAAGAAATTTTCGCCCTATGGCATGATTTACTTGATACAAGGATCTTCAAACCACCACCACGTGATGGGTGATCTAATCGAAAAGAACGAAAACCTGCAAGATGGAAATTTTTATCTGGTGTGAGCCAAGTTTCTTGAAGAGTTATAATATCAAGATTAAAATGATTGCAAAAGTAATGTAAGTCGGTTGAGGCTGAGAATATAGAATGGCAGTTCCCCTGTAGTACCCTCCACTGACCTATGGTGTTGGAGGCATCACAGAGGCGCATGTCGCGCCCTTGTTACGATCTTCACGTGAAATAGCTGATTCATTCCGTTTAGATTTGGACTTGAGATCGGTGAAGATAGGGGATCCGGTACGTTTATTAGTTTGTATATCGAGTTTCATATCTGTAGCAGCACTTGTGCTCAGCTGAGGCGTATGTCGGTCCAAGTGCACCTGTGTTCCTGACTGCTTAGCCTTACCCCTGCAGATGCAGAAATTTCGTCCAACACTACATTGCGTAGCTGAGTGGCATCGCTAGTAATGTCCGATACTGCAAGTTCTGTACCAGTCTGTACTGTTTGCCCGATCTGACTTGAAAGAATTTGCACCAAACAGTCGGAAACGTTAGATATTAGTTTATCCATTGCCTTACTCACTGCCTTTTCCACAGCAGTTTCAATAGCCTGCGATATGTTTGAGTCCATACTAGAAGTGAAGTGCGTTGTAATTCTAATGCCAGAGTATCCAAAAGCCCTGTCTCTAACTATGTCAATGGCTTCCCTTCGAGAACAGCGGTGGCGGTCAATAACTTCTACAATTTGAACCTCCTGGGAACGAGTGGAACAGTAAGAGTTGTCGGCGCAGTGACTCCCCCCACAGATACAACACTTTTTCGCTGTTGCAGTACACTTGCTTGAAGGATGGCTCCCTCCGCAGGTGCCACAACGAATGTTAGATTTACATCCTCCCGCACTGTGGCCAAATCTCTTTCCCAGCAACGTAAATAATAATAATAATAATAATAATAATAATAATAATAATAATAATAATAATAATAATAATAATAATAATAATAATAATAATAATAATAATAATAATAATAATAATAATAATAATAATATATTAATATTAATATGTGGTATATTACGTTCCTAAGCCTTTACATAGTTATCACAGCCGCCGTAGTGGAGAGCTCCGGTAATTTCGACCACCTGAGGTTCTTTAACCTGCACCGAAATCTGAAACTATAGGCCTACAGCGTTTCCGCTTCCATCATCCAAAATGCTGCCACCGCAGCCGGGGTTCGATCCTGTGATTAGCGGGTCAGCATCCGAGCGGTTTATTCACTAGACTACCGCAGTGGCATTCTCAGCCACGTATATACGCTGTGGGCATTCTCACTTCATACAGTACATCTAATGACAACGTTTTTTTTATAATAATAAACTCGTGTATTACCTGCGCTAACCTTCGACAATCTTTGTTCATATTTTTTTCATTATTACTCAAAGTGCCGGCATTAAAACTATAGATGCTGAGATCAATGATAACACGGTGTTTCTATAGGGAAGGCACTTTATTTGGGAGCATATATAAACTTTTGGTCGTGGCGCTTCACATGCAACGAAATATAGTTCACAATGAGCCCACATACACCACCATAAAACGAGGAAAAACAAGCATCAATAAAGGCGTAAGTAAGGGTCAATCCTTCTTCGTGAAGAATGCCCCAGGGGAGTGGTCAGTAGGAGGTCAAGTTGTGATTTTGTTTCGCCGCCTTCTGTACATCTCCGTCTTATAATGAACACAATGAGGCGACCAGTGCTGCGTAGGCGGAGGTAATACAGAGCTATGGCACCTAGTGGTACGGAAAGAAAAAATTCAGAAACCTAAAAAAGTTCGCAATGTTCTGGCTTGCGGTTCTAACGAGATTGCTGCCTTCCTGCTTCTCGTCAACCCCGGGGATCAGTGAAAAACCGTTAGGCATCGGGGTTGGCAGCCACAACCCTAACAACGACAGGATATTGCTTTCGGTCTATCAGGGTGCACACAAATAAAATAAAGAGGAATTGGCTAAAAGAAGGTAGAAAACACGTAAAAACGAAAGTGACTACCGAAGTAACGCAGCCCATGGTGGGCATCATTCACGGTCACTATACCTATATTTTTCTTTCGTTCATTGGTGTCGTCGAAATATCTGATCAGTTTCTCGTCATGTGTTAGCTTTATCCGCCGTTAGTCTTTATCTCAATAATAGCGCAAAAGAAACAGCTATGCTGGAAACAATAAAGTTACTCTGTTATCCTCTATGTTTGCTGCTCTTCTTTAATGCACCCTTTTTTTCATTCAATTATGATTTATCCGCTATATAACTATAGCGGGCGCTCATTTTCACGTCTAAGTTTCTTATATGCAACTATGACAGTGATGAATCATGTTACTCGTAAAGGCAAAGTCTACACTATGTCCAGTGCCTCCGAGGAGGCAATGGATACGTCGGCACTCTTGGTGCCGAAAGAGCGGCGTGGCTCCTTGGAGCGCGCCAAGAAATCAAAAAAGCAAATAACAGGGCCTGGTGACGGCCCTGTTAAGTGAACTCAAACTCACCGTCTAAACAGCCACTCGCTTTTCGTACGCACAGCATTATTTTACATTCACCATGAACACTAAAATGATACAATGGAACGTCAGGGGCCTTCTCAGAAACCTTTACGACATCCACGAACTCTTACACGAACACTCACCAAAAGTGCTGTGTGTACAAGAAACACACCTTAATTCAAAACACACAAATTTTCTTCGTAAGTACGTTATTTTTCAAAAGGACCGTGATGATGTCATGACATCATCCGGAGGTGTTGCCATCATAGTGATTCAAGGAATTGCATGCACACACTTACAAGTCCAAACATCCCTTGCGGCAGGGGCTGTTCGAGCGGTTCTTTTGATAAACTGATCACATTCTGCACTATTTACATTCCTCCTAGCTATCAGCTGCAAAAACGTGATTTACACTCTTTGATGAACTTCCGCAACCTTATGTTCTCCTTGGAGACTTTAATGCGCATAGCAGGCTATGGGGTGACTCTCGGTATGACGCGCGAGGTCGACTGATCGAACAGTTCCTTCTCTCGTCGAGCGCGTGTCTCCTAAATCGAAAAGAACCTATCTATTATAATCTGGCCAATAACACCTACTCCTCCATAGACCTAAGCGTAGTATCTCCATCCCTTGTGTCTCTACTCCAGTCGAAAGTCGTCAGTAATCTGTACGGAAGTGACCACTTCCCCGTAGTTTTGAGCACAAATACAGTAACTGAGTGTCCACCACGTGTTCCCAAGTGGCTCTTAAACAGAGCCGACTGAAAACAGTTTTATACCATCGCTCGTATAGGTTGGAATGACATATGTACTTTGAACATTGATGTTGCTGTCAACTTCTTCACAGCGTTTTTGATTGATGCTGCAACAAAATGCATCCCACAAACAAATGGACACCCTGGAAAACGGCCTGTGCCATGGTGGAACTCTGAATGCCGAAACGCGCGCAAACAGCAAAAACAGAGCTTGGAGGCTGCTTCGGAACTCACGGACAGCCGAAAATTTCGACACCTTCAAGAAAATAAAGTCTCAAGCTAGGAGAACGCGTCGGCAGGCCAGAAGAGTAAGCTGGCAGAAGTTTTTGGCAGGGATCAATTCATACACACAAGAGGCCAAAGTCTGGAACATGGTCGGTAGGATAGCAGGGAAACAAGTACACACACAAGTAAACACTCAGGGTGATACCTTGGAAGATCAGGCAAACTTCCTCGGTGCACACTTCGAACAGGTGTACAGCTCATCCCACTATACTGACACTTTCCAAAAATACAGAACAAGAATAGAAAAGCAGAAACTCGAACACAAATCCACTAGATACGAGGCATATAACCAAGCTTTCAGTCTAACGGAGCTCCGAACTTCCCTAAACTCCTGCAGTACTTCTGCCCCAGGTTCTGACCGTGTCGTGTATGAAATGTTAAAAAACCTACCAGCCGAAACACGAAAAACCCTACTTTGTTTGTACAATGCTATCTGGTTTTCTGGCACTATCCCTAACTCCTGGAAAGAGCCTATTATTATTCCCATTTTGAAAGAGGGCAAGGACCCTTCTTTAGCTTCAAGTTATAGGCCTATTGCACTTACAAACTGCTTGTGCAAAGTATTCGAAAAAATGATAGACTGGCGACTTGTACATATCCTTGAAACAAACAATTTGCTCGACCCATTTCAGTGCGGGTTTCGAGAAAGTAGATCCACCACAGACCACCTTGTTTGTATCGAGGCACAGATCAGAGACGCCTTCGTCTATAAACAATATTTTCTCTCTGTGTGCCTCGATATCGAAAAGGCGTATGATACAACATGGCGTTTCGGAATTGTAAGAGACCTGCCCAACCTTGGTGTGCGTGAAAGAATGTTTCATATAATCGAAAGTTACCTGTCAAACCAGACATTCCGTGTCCGTCTGGGCAGCGTGCTCTCCCAAACATTTGTCTAGGAAACAGGCGTGCCACAAGGTGACGTGCTTAGTTGCACACTTTTTATTATCAAAATAAATTTTTTGCACTTGTCCATTCCCCGCAATATGTTCTATTGTACATATGTCGACGACGTTCAGCTTGGCTTCAAGTCATGCAACTTGGCCATGTGTGGGCGGCAGGTTCAGCTGGGTTTAAATAAGGTCTCCAAATGGGCAGATGAAAACGGATTTCGACTTAACCCACAAAAAAGCACGTGTGTCTTGTTCTCTCGAAAGAGAGGCATGCACTCGGAACCTGACATTCGACTGAACGGGCAACCTCTGTCTGTCAAATCCGAGCATAAACTCTTAGGCTTAATCTTGGACAACAAGTTGACCTTCGTACCGTAAATCAAGTATTTAAGACAGAATGTTTAAAAGCCATGAATGTTATAAAAGTGTTGTCACGTACTACGTGGGGTAGTGATAGGCAATGCCTCATGAACCTCTATAGAAGCCTCATTCGCACCCGCTTAGATTATGGGGCCTTTGTCTATCAGTCTCCTACTGTGCCTTGAAGATGCTGGACCCCGTGGACCATTTGGGCATCCGCCTTTCTACGGGTGCTTTTCGCACCAGCCCCGTAGAAAGCCTTTATGTTGAGTCAAATGAGTGGTCGCTTCATCTGCAGAGAACTTACATGTCCTTTGTTTATTTCCTTAAGGTGAAGGCAGACAAGAAGCACCCCTCATACTCTACAATTATTGATTTTTCGAGCTCAACTCTGTTTCAAAACAGGCCTTCGATGAGGCAGCCCTTCTCAGTTCGCCTGAAGTATCTAGCTGAAGAAACTGCAGTGTCACTTGAACACAGTTTAATGGCTCTTGTAGCATACCCGCCCCCGTGGCAGTGGCAGACTATAGACAGCGATGTGTCTTTCCTAGAAGTTACAAAACATGCACCTATTGCCTATATCCGAACATACTTTTTGGAACTTCAACACAAATACACACGTCCTGAGTTCTTCACGGATGCCTTCAAGACTAACTCCTCTGTGTCCTACGCTGCTGTCCGGCCATCCTTTTCGGATGCTGGCCCTCTACATCCACGCACAAGTATCTTCACAGCGGAAGCTTACGCGATAGTTGTGGCAGCTAAACACATAAAACAAGTACAAATACAAAAAGCAGTGATTTATACAGACTCCCTCAGTGTGGTAACGGCTCTGCACAGTCTTAAAAAACAAAAAAACCCGGTCCTTGTCTCACTTTACTTCATTTTGTGCACACTCTACACACTCAAACAACATGTTGTAGTGTGCTGGGTGCCAGGGCACCGTGAGATCCAAGGCAACGTGAGGGCAGATCAGCTCGCTGCATCCGTCCATGAGAGCACCGCCATTACATCCATATCAATCCCGGCCCTTGATCTTAAGCCGTCTCTCAAACGAAACCTCAGGGACTACTGGCAGAGCAAGTGGGATACACACACACAATACAAACTACACGTTATCAAGCCACACCTTGGCCATTGGCCACCAGTATCAAAATCACGTCTAACAGAAGTAACACTAACAAGACTCAGGATAGGACACACATACACGACACACACACATCTTTTGTCCGGTGGTGATCCACCATTGTGTGATAAATGTGGTGAGGCATTAACAGTTCTTCACGTTTTAATTCAATGTAAACAGTTAGACACTCTAAGAAGACAACACTTTCCATTACCCTACCGACAACATATACCTCTACACCCTGCAATGTTCGTTGGCAGGGAACCGCTTTTCAGTAATAAATCATTGTTAGCGTTTTTAAAAAAATTCATAATTTTCACATCATATACCCGGGCATTCCGTAGCACAACCTCTGCAGAGAGGTTTTTGCTGCGGTGGCTACACAGGAAAGCACTTGCCTCACGGCCCTTGGACGCAAGGGTACTAACGTGTGAGGTACTTGTGCTAATGCCATACATGTCCACCACCGTTTTTCATTATCTCCAACTTTTGTCACCTATTCACGCCACACACACCTTTCACGGCATGGTCATGATTTTATTACTTGTATGTTTTTACCCGCCTTACTGCGAGGAATTTTATGGCCTTTATACAGCCGCTAATCACAATCATTGTCCACATTCCTTGTCCCATGAACTGGCACTCTTTGGCCATCAAATGGCCCTTGCGCCAAAAAACACCATATATCGTCATCACTACTGAACAGTCGACCTCAAGCGCATAAAAAACGAGTTCCACACCCGCACCCAGTTTTTCAGTTTGTTCTTGTGCAACTCTTACTTCCCTGAATCAGACAGTTCTACATGGTTCTGTATATATCAAGAATGGTTACAGTGCAAGAATGGCCACAGTGCCCACTTAACAGGTGTTCTTCAACTGAAAGAGCAATATCTAAAGGGTGACCTCAATATTGGAGATGCGTAGGAAAAACATTCAGATTTTACGAACATAAGAAATACGCCATATTAGTTTGGTCAAGAATATAAGCAGATTCTGAAAGTACTGCTCATGTGGCGAGAATTCTACGGAACTGGCGTCTATTGTACGAAGGAAAGAAGAAAGGACGGACAGAAATGACAGAGAGGCCAGCGAGCTCTTATAGCTGTAAGCTACCCTGCGCTGGAAAAAATACCTGGAAGCGTCCTTATTACTAAGACCTGCGTATACTCTCTCTAAACTAGTAATACCTACAGAGAGGGATCTGGCTACTTACCGAGCGAATCTGCGGATAGAAATCTTAGCAAAAGATTCGTTTCCGTACGCGTACACATCCGTGCATGAGTGTTTTATTGAACTGCTCCTCCACGCTTTGATCGTCTGACCATTCGATACAATACACACTTGAGGCTTGAAAACGAGTGAGCATGGATAACATCAGGATGTCCTGTGCAGTGCATAACTCATCACCGCAACCGACTGAAATTTGAACTGAAGTGGTATTTAGCATTGTGTCCTTCATTCACTTTCGCTTACATTATTTATTAGTCATGTAGTGCAGCGGAACAATGTTTGACTACAGGGCAGGGTGCAGAAAGCCGGGATTTCCGAGAATCGTAAAGAATTGTGGGCACAATGAACCCATGTTCTAGCACCTGGTTGACCAGCCTATTGCAGCATCAGATTTGTGTAGGCTGGACATTTCATGCAGCATGCAGAACTGCACTGAAACTTCTCAAGGTCGCGAATCGTATTCGCTTTAGAAGACGACGTGGCAGTGTGCGCCCAACTGAAGCTATTAAGAATTTAGAATGCATAGCAGGTCATGTCAGCCGTTGTGGGCGAAATTACTGACAGCCTCTAAAACTCTGTCATATATGTGGTATAATCATGAAACTGCAAAAGCAGACTACGAAGTTACAACGGCCTTTTTTTGCTTTGGCAAAGAGATGGGAGGGAGTGTAATTTTGTGGAGTGAAAATCGAATATGTTAGCGTAGATTTTCATGCATATTACATTGGTGTATTTGTAGTTGTGTGCGTGCAGACTATATTGACAGTGTGACACAGATGACGAAATTCGCCAGTAAGGAGTTATTTCAACAACAATTGTTCCAAAAAGGAAAGCTATCCTGCTTTCCGCTCGCCCTCCCCCAACTTTATGTCACAAATCAGAAGTGTTAGGGGAGTCCCTGGCTCCTTCCGCTCTTTCTTCACTTCACATGCGTTGTAGCCATCGTTAGAACATACTTTTCTGTTTTGGGCAAGTATTGCAAATATGCAATGACATTTTCAATCATTCATTTTGTTTAATTCACTTGTCCAGCTAGGATTCCCACTATGCCCTCTCCACAACTTCATCAAGAAGCACACGTTCCTTGCCCAAAAAATAACTATCTGTAGAAACAAGCTACTTTTAATCTTGCGCTTTTAACCATAAGGTAAGGGTGTTCTTTAGTCCAATTCAGTATCACATGAAGTAAGGTGCTTTGTGCTAACGTATACTCTTGGCTTTTTGAGGAAAACATCGCAACATCCTCATTTAACTAGCCGCCCGCCCCTCGTTGAAGTAGCATGCCCCCCTCCGCCATGCTTAGTCCCCTTAGCCGTTGTGGCAGTCTTTGTGCAAGGAAAACTCTACCTGCGATGAAAAATCTTACTGGTCTCTAAACCTACACTTGGCTTTTTGAGGAAAACATCGCAACAGCCTTATTTACCTAGCCGCCCACCCCTCATTGAAGTAGCCTGCTCTCCTCCCCCAGGCTTAGTCCCCTTAGACGTTGTGGCAGTCTTTGTACAAGAAAAACTCTTCCTGCAATGAAAAATATTACTGTTCTCTAAATCCTTGTCTCTGATTCAGCATCTGAGAGAAACGTCGACTTCGGCTACGCCGGTTTGTAAGATTTGCGGCTCCCTGCGACACACTACCATCGCTACCTAGTGAAGCTTGCTACAGCCGGTAGGAATTTATCCAAATGCATAATGATGTTCAGTGGCAAGAATTTAGGTGTGCACCTGCTGTAAGTCAGTGTAAGATTGTAACGCCGATTGTAACTTTTCAGTGATATTGTACTTGCTAGAGTTTATTGTCCAAAACTCATGATACTATTCTGTGAGATGCTGTTGTGCAGCGCTCCGGAAATATCTACCAACTAAGGCTATTCAGCATGCACCCTAATCAAAGTGCGCGGGTCTTGAGCATTCCCGCCTTTATCGAAAATGCTGCGCAGCGGCCGAGATTCAATCCCCTGAGCCACAGTACAGCAGTCGAGCACTAAAGCCCCTAGACCACTTCGGAGGCTAGTCAGTCAAGTGATTGAAGCACTCTTAATTATAATGGGTGACAGCACAAGTATTCCTCGATGTCCCGACTTTAGATCCACTGAGACATACGACAAAATTTGGCGATTTCATTATTCCTGCTTGGGTCTCTTTCGAACGTCAAGTGCGAACAGATATGTTTTTCTGAGTTCTTGCTTCGGTGAGAGACTCGTTTTTGAATGAATGCTGTCAACGCGTTGCTTCAATCCTCCGGAATTGTACACCCTTTGAAAGATCTCACCAAGAGGATTCTACCGAGCCTACTTTTGGCCTTGTAGGCACATTTTTGCCATTTTTAAATACTTTTCTTTGGCCGGGCACCCACCTATGTTGACGGAACTGCATCATGCGGGAGGTGATGATGGTGGACGGGGAAGTTAATTCCCAAGAAGATGCTAATGCGCCTGGGTGGTGAAGTGCGTCAGGCAAGTATAAGCGTTCTCCCCGACAACAAGCGTCTGCTTCTTCTCAAAGTGGAGGAACGGCTTACGATCGCACGGCCACCGTGCATTGCGTCGTTTGGAGTCTTGCAGCCGCATCGAGGCTTCCCCGATTGCCGAGGAGGCATAAGCAAGTCATAGTACGACCGAAAGGAGGCCTGGATCTCAAGAAGGTTAGCCTGATTCATCTAGCCTAGGCCCTGGAGACGGCAGTAAAACTGTCCCTGGAAGAAACACTTAAGCATATCGTCTTTCCGAACATAACTCAGAATATCGTTGTTGTCTCTACCCCAGCGTCCCGCAAAGCAGGCGCTTAGGCGGCGCTGCGTCTCATCTACCTTGGCTCGACTGATTATCACACTTCGGACTATACGGCGGCTTCTTACAATACCTGCAAATGTGGCATCCGAGGCGTCAACGTGGACATCAATGAAAGACAGTTGGCGGCGATGATCGTCAACCCGCGCAACCCTAGAACCATGAAGGTGCATCACATCAAGGAAACGACAACCGTCGTTGTTCTCCTAAGAGGTATCAATGTACCCAACTTTATTTTGTGTGGTACGAGCGTGCTACGGCGTGCTTAGTACAAGAGTCTGACTGTTGTTTGTTATGAATGTGTAGCTCTAGGCTATTGTGCCGATGTCTGCCCGACACCAACGATGAAAGTGTATCGGGAATGTTCTGTCAACCATCCTGCGAATGATCACCAATGCCAGCCGACGTGAGCTTTGTGCGGGGGGGGGGCACATCTAACGGCCGACAAGTCCTGCCAGAATTGATTCCAAGCCTTCTACTTAATAAGGCGACAACGACGGCGTAGAAAGGGCGCCAAGAAACGCTGTCAGAACCAAGAGGGTCTAACATCACGCGATTCTAGCGTGGCACCAACCTCGAGGATGCGATCTCCCTCGCCAGCTGTTGAGAAGAGTCGCAGCCACTCAAGAGGACGCTCTCGCTTCAAGAGGCGCACCCATTCCAAGGGGCGCTCCCACTGCAAGGGACGCTCCCACTCTAGGCTACGCGTCCAAGAGGCTCCCAAGACCTGCGTGGATCGTGTCAAGCGAAGCCCGGTGCAGCAGCCAGCACAAGTTTTGCACGCGGCACTGCCAGAACAAAAAGAAGACCCTAGGATTGCATTCTTACTTAAGAGAATGCTAGCTTAAAAGCGCAGCTCAGCAGATGAGGGTGGAGTTTGAAGCTCTCAAGAATACAACACAGGCCCCGGCACGGTCTTCTTCAGTGGAGCCGCGGCCGGCTAACAGAAATATAAGTACGGAAGAAGAAGTAGCAGCGGCTTCTGAGTTGGACGTCTTCGGAGCAAATAGAGATTTTCAAAGGTTGCCAGCATGGCAGGCGGAACGCTCTGACCTCGCAGCTTGTAAAGTTGCCATGATCGAAAGCGGACTCGCTCTAGGCGGGAACTCTTTTGTCCTGGTGAAGCCTGTTTCACTTGTTTCCTCTGCGTGCCCTGTAAGCCAATAAGTCAGGCTCCCGTCGATATGGGCGTGCCATAAAGTCGGCAAACCAGTTGCAGCAGCAATGGCTCCCAACGCAACTCAGTTCATTTGGCAGTAGAACTGCCTGGGGTACAAGAAGCGTAAGAACTCCATCCACCAGATAATTGCTTCATTTGGTGGTTCAGTCGCATGTGACTGCTTTACAAAAAACCACTCACGCGGTGGTTGCCTTCCATGACTATCGATTATATATCGTTTAGGGGAAAGGAACAACGTGGTCAGGCTGTCTTGGTTCCGAGCAAATGTGCTTTTTAGAGCACACGGTCGCGCTCAGCAACTCTGCATTGGACGCTCAGCTGGTTTAAATTGTTCTGAATATTTGGCTTAACTGTAGCGTATTTATACTGAATGTTTACAGCAGCCTTCGCAGTCACAAGGAGGCATTCTCCTCGGTGGATGCAAAGGCAGCTACCCTTGCAGGCAAGTCACGGCTCATTGCTATCGGTGACTTTAATGCACCTCACCCAGCCCCGGCATTATCTAAAAGCCACTGTTAAGGGGAGAAACCTTGTTTAAGCTTTGGTCGTCTGTTCCCCGTAGCTGGTCACGGACCTTCAGTTCCCAACCCGGTTGGGCAATTCCGTTTCAAAAGACACTACCCTGGATTTGGCATTCCTTTGAAATTAGAAGAGAGTTCAGTGGGCTAACTTGCAGAAAAGCCGGGGAAGTGATCACTAAATCCTCTCAGTCGCACAGGAAACCCGGGTGGCTGCATCTAAAGAGTACAAAGTGACAGACTGAGACGAGTTGAGGAAGTGCTGGAAAGCTGATCAGTTGGAATATGCCACGTTAGAGGAACTCTTTTCTTGTTTCGCGGTGGATGAGCTCCTTGCAACCAAGACTGTTCAAACTGACATACAGGTGGATAGAATGGGCTTGCGTCTTCCGCAATTTTTGGAGGCTAAAATGTGCTGGTTGAGAGATGGCACATACAGAAGCTAATTAGGAGCCTCGGCAAATGCATACTTTTTCTCTATAAAAATATTGAAGATTAGAGTCAGAAGAATTTTAGGCAATAATGGAACGAGGTTTGCTTAAAAGTTTGAGCAGATGCGCACCTGAGGTAAAGGGAAACTCTTGAAGGTGTTACGCGATCAGACAAACTCCAAAAGCAACCAGAGGTTGACTATCGATTGCTTACTTCAAGCGCAACGGAGCAGTGGAGTCACTAACACCACTTTACTAAATGAATTGGCAGAGTGGGCCTAAATGGGCCTTCTGCTTAGCCTCTCCGAGGACTGAGATTACCCGGTCTACCAAGAAAGGCCACTCGAGAAAATCGACTTCTTCTTTACGAACCTCGAAATCGAAGAGGTGCTTAATGCGCTTAATAGCCGTTCAGACCCTGGTCCACAAGGAGTTAAAAACAGGTTGCTGCACAATCTCGGTGGAAAGTCCATCGCTGAATTAACTGATGAGGTCAATACCTTTTGGGCAGAAGGTCACGTGCCTGAGGCCTGGTGGACGACCTGGGTAAAACTCATTTCCAGGCCGGGCAAGGTACTCGCCATGGAGAACCTACGTCCTATTCTCTGCACATCTTGCGTGGGGAAGGTGATGAAGCATGCGGTACACACCAGATTATGTCAGAATATAGAAAATCAAGAGCTATTTTTGTACAACATAGTAGGCTTCTGGTCGAGTCTTTCTACCCAGGTAGTGATGCTGCTGATTAAGAGGCAAATTATCAACCGACACACTTGAGATGTACGAAGAATATTGGCCCTTGATCTCGCAAAGGCCTTTGATATGATTTCACATCAGCTCATACTGGAGAAGGTAGAGCGCATATGTGGAAAGTCTATCGCTGAGTTAACTGATGAGGTCAATACCTTTTGGGCAGAAGGTCACGTACCTGATGCCTGGTGGACGGCCTAGGTAAAACTCATTTCCAGGCCAGGCAAGGTACTCGCCATGGAGAACCTACACCCTATTTTCTCCACATCTTGCGTGGGGAAGGTGATGAAGCATGTGGTACACAACAGATTATGTCAGGATATAGAAAATCAAGAGCTATTTTTGTACAACATAGTAGGCTTTTGGTCGGGTCTCTCTACCCAGGTAGTGATGCTGCTGATTAAGAGGCAAATTATCGACCGACACACTTGAGATGTACGAAGAATATTGGCCCTTGATCTCGCAAAGGCCTTTGATATGATTTCACATCAGCTCATACTGGAGAAGGTAGAGCGCATGTGGTTAGGTCCGAAGTTTCACGCCTATGTTCGCGCCTTCTTCAGGGACAGTAAAGCTAGCATAATAGCTTGGGAGTTACAATGGGAGGCCTTCACACTGGGTCTGTGGGGCACGCCACGAGGAGAGGTAATTTCGCCGCTCTTGTTCAACATACCCATGAAAGGCTTCTCTGAGCACCTCTCCACTGTAGCCAATACCAACAACGCCTCATATGCCGACGACATTACAGTCTGGTGCATGGGTGGTTCGGATGCTGAAGTGCAGGAGGCACTCCAATTGACTTTGTCTATCACAGAAAGTTTTCTGCGGAGTACAGGGCTTCAGCAATCCCCCTCTAAATTGGAGTTACTTCTATATCTAACAGTTCAACCCGGAAGAAGACACGATGGTCACCGCTTGATCAGGTGCACATTACGATAACTAAACGGGATTGGTAGTCGACTCCAAGAGTCAATTGCATTCGAGTGCTAGGCCTACTTCTTGAATCCAATGGCAGAAATTCGAAAGCTCTGGTTCCCATTTATTCTGAAAAGGAGAACTTGCTCAGTCTGGTATTAAGGGTTTCAAGCCGCAGGGGAGGGCTGAGGGAGAGCAATCTCCTTCGTCTCGTCCACGCATTCCTCATGAGCCACATTAAGTAGGCGGCATCCTCGCTAAACTGCTCTCAACGTGAGGAGGATGAACTTGACACTTTAAGGCGTAAAAGCATCAAAAGGGTACTAGGCTTACCCATGAGCATTGGCACGGAGAGGCTCATGAGTCTGGGCATGCACAACACCCTCTCGAAGGAGAACGAGGCCTAAACACTAGCTCAGGTCACACGGCTCTTCTCCACGAAAGCTGGCCAGCGTCTCCTACAGTCGCTGGAATATTGTCACGGGCTAAGTAGGGCATCGTCGTCGCCTGAGGATGACGACGACGAAGTGCTGAAGTGCGGGCGTCGTCGCCTGAGGATGACGACGACGAAGTGCTGAACGTGAACGTGCTCGGACTGCAGCCGCGTTGTACGCATTAGCTCGCCAGTATATTCGCCAGTACGCATTTGCTCGCCAGTGTATACTTTATTCCCCGTAACATCATGGTGGGCTGGTAGAGACGGTCTTCGAAAAGGATGGTAGTTCGAGCCGAAGAAGACCTTTGGAACAGTCAATGAGCGCAGCGTGTGAAGTCGGAAAGTCGAGTCCAAGGATGAGGTCATGAGGGCAATTTTCCAGTACAGCGAACAGGACTGAAGTTTGATGCTCAGAAATTGTTAATCGCGCAGTGTACATTCCAAGCACAGCAGGAGTACTCCCATCCGCTGTACGAACGGTAGGTGCAATCGCAGGCGTCAGAACTTTTTGGAGGCGGCGGCGGAGATCTGAGCTCATCACAGATATTTGTGCACCGGTATCAATAAGAGCAGGTATAGGTAAACCATCAACGAGAATTTTAAGAAGGTTGCACCGCTGGTCGGGAGTAATCAGAGGATTTGTATTCCGAGTCGTGTATGCAGCGTCACCTCCGGGGGTTGCACCGGCTAGTTTTCCGAGCGACGGTCGTAGGGAGAGCGAGAACGGCGGGGTTGGGGCGAGCGGGACTGACGACGCACGGGCGATGGCGAGCGGCTGGTCCGACGTTCTGGATTATGCTCTGCACCTGTCTCAGCACGGCAGGACGGGGCATAAGGTGCACGGTACGAGCGATGCCGCCAATCATAGAAGCTCTGTTGAGGTGATGACGTCCAACGACTGCGGCAATGGCGAGCGATGTGTCCTATCCGATGGCACGTGAAAGATATGGGCCGATCATCGTGAGTGCACCATTCAGCTGGGTTTCGTCGTGGCGCGAACGTGTGGTTCGGAGTGGCAGTCGCAACGACTGGAGCCGAGCTGGAAGTAGCAGGGGCATTTTGATGAGATGTCGAAATGCCCATATTTGCAATCTCTTGGCGAACCACGGCCTGTATCATTGAAACAGCATCGAGGTTGTGTCCTGGCGCGCTGACGCTAGACATAGCGGGAACCATGGCCTCGAGTTCCCGACGGACTATTCTGGTGACGTTTTTTGGCGCTGGTGGTTGGTGTAGTGTGGGCAAATCTTCGCAAGAGGACGTAGTCGCCGTGTTGGGAAGGTGGTCAAATCGATGAACTATGCGCCTACTTTTTGCCTGTTCGAAGCGACGACATGCTTCGATGACCAACTCCACCGTCGAGCAGTCCTTGCACAGGAGAAAATTGAAGGCGTCATCCGCAATTCCTTTCAGGATGTGTCCGACTTTGTCCTCGTCTAGCATGTCCTTGTCGACCTTGCGGCACAAAGCCAACACGTCCTGGATGTACGCGATGTACGGCTCTGTGGATGTCTGGGCACGAGTCGCAAGCTCTTTCTTTGCGGCCACTTGACGTCCGATGGGTTTCCCAAATAGATAGCGCAATTTCTGCTTACAGATGTGTCAGCTAGTCAACTCTTCTTGATGTGTCTCGTACCAGAGTTTTGCCGTGCCATGCAAGTAGAAGATGATGTTCGCCAACATAAGCGTCGGATCCCAATGGTTGCTGCTGCTGGCGCGCTCATATTGAACCAGCCAGTCATCGACGTCTATGCCACTTGTGGCGTTGAATGGGCCTGGGTCACGAGGTTGCACCACAACGATCAGCTGCGGGGCTGACGGATCCTGTTGGCTGCAATCCGTGGTAGCTGGCTGACGGATCCGTGGTAGCTGCAATGCGCCGTCCGCTGCGAAGATCTAGCTCGTTGAGCTGTATAGCGAGTGGTTCCCCGCACCTCCACCAATGATGTTACGGGGAATAAAGTATACACTGGTGAGCAAATGCGTACTGACGAATATACTGGCGAGCTAATGCGTACAACGCTGCTGCAGTCCGAGCACGTTCACGTTCAGCACTTCGTCGTCGTCATCCTCAGGCATCTACTTAGCCCGTGACAATATCATCATATGGCAGGGAAGGAGCAGAAGATCTACCTGTCACAAACAGTGAATAGCACGTAAGAGGTTGCACCCTTCCCGTGTAACGTACGTTCATCCACAGTACAATGTGAGCCAGCGAAAGGCACGGGCCAAGTCTCTTCTTGATTTCGTGGCTAGGTGCACAGGCAGGGTAGCTTTTGTCGATGCGGCGCAATATGGCAGCTCCAATCGTTTCGCGGATGTCGTCATTGATCGCCGCTGTCGCATGCTCAACTCAGCTTCTGTGAGGAAAGCGCCTGCCTGCCTATCAGAGCCGGTAGCGATAGCCATGGTATCAGTGGGACTCTTCGCATCCAGAGATATTAACTGACTACAGGGCTGCAGCCCGGGCCTTTGCCTCGAGGGTAATCTCCGGGATGGCTGCCGCTATTTTAAGTTCCAGAGGCGTAGTAGCCTACCACGCAATCACCTGGTTTCCGGCCACATGGGCTCAGGGGTGCATCCGACTCTTCCCAACGCTAATGAACTTGCCCATAACCGTGCGCGAAAATCACGTGCCGTGGCGGTCCGGGCTCGTACGGAGGCGGGTTCACGGATAACATTCAGGATTTACATGGTACCTTGAACGAAGTGATATCCCCTTATCAGTTCTCTAGGCATAAGTAGCCGCTTCCGCATTCTAAGCCCACTCGGCCGCAGTCGTCGGTTCTTCGGATGCTAAAGGGAGGTTCACTTTCGTCTCGTAGCTCATTCAGCCATTTTGCTGGTGGCATAACTCCAGGATGTCCTAGTTGTGAGGCACACAACTGCACACCCACTTACATGCTGTGGCAGCGCCCGGTGTCACATGGCACAAAGTTCAGCACAAAACAAGACTGGGAGAAGGCTCTTAGAAGCTCCGAACTCTCAGT
The DNA here is from genome assembly GCF_043290135.1 of Rhipicephalus microplus. Taxonomy (NCBI): domain Eukaryota; kingdom Metazoa; phylum Arthropoda; class Arachnida; order Ixodida; family Ixodidae; genus Rhipicephalus; species Rhipicephalus microplus. The sequence goes on from NC_134704.1 coordinate 110,760,754, forward strand.
CCGATCCTCGGCAGTCCAGGATGCCTACGAACAAGTGGAGGGCTTCGGTCTTGCAGTCCCAGCGCGGACGCGGCCAGCAACTGCGGTGGACCCCTCTTAAGCGGTCTCTGACCAGTTCTGCCGGACCAAATAAAGTTCATTTCACTTCATTATTCCTGCTTAAATAATTCATGCGTGTTAGCATCATAGCGTTATTTCTGCGTGGCACCTTGTCTGTTTCCGAAATATGCAAAATAAAGTGATTTTATTGATAATATACAACCGAAACAAACTAAGTGGCTAACAAAAAAGCTCGGAAGAATAGCGTGGCAAGTGATACAACGTTACAAGTTAATCATGTGGTGAAACCACAGTGTTTCGTTATTGTAAATTGCGGAAAAAAATGCGAAGCCACTTTGCTTGTTCCCATTAACATGGAAGACCATGTGCTCGTCATGGAATATGTAAGGAAGATAAATGATGGTCAACACTAAAGTAGCATAAAAATACCCGAAATTCGCAAGCGTGCGGGCGAGAGGTTCAGATAGTTAGTTCTTTAATTGAGATGGCGTCAGCTGGCGCAAGGTGCGGGATATTTGTATTCTTGGGCCACTAAACAGATGATATGCATGAACCGACTGTTTCATACTTGCGGTAAGACGCACCTATTATCGAGATGCTTCAATGTACATCACCTGATAAAGTTATTGAACAGAAGATCACAAATATTATAATAATATTTATACAATGATTTTTTAACAGATTATTGCATTCCCCATTAGGTGACAGGTTGGACATTTTATCACTCTGTTGGGCCAAGAATGTTCCCATTGTGAACCCATAGCAAGCCCAGATACTTCCTGCAGACCATATTTAGGAACAATTCTCTTGTCCTCAAAGCGTTCTTCCACCTTCTTTCTCTTCTCATTAGGCGTGTTTTGGGGAAGCTCATGTCATCAATGTCATCTAACGTGTACAACCATTGACTAGCAAAAGGATGCCGTAATGAAGCTTTCGTTGAGTTCGCTGGATACCCCGTTTCATGAAGTACAGCGGTGTTGCCTTCATTCTGCGCACAGAGTTTAATGAAGTGGATGGTCATTGTCCAATTAACGTTCCCTCTTTGAATTGAATTACTTGGAGTAGCCACATTAACGGCCACTGTCGCCATTATTCAAAGAACTTCTTTGCTCATGCATTCTGATTTTGTATTCGTGTGAGTAAAGCATTAACGCCAATTGCGCAGCATTAAAAGCACCTGTCATCACTGTCTATGGGTTAAGCAATGACTTTCATGGCTTTATATGTTCTATGAAGACGAACTATGTAGAGCCCCAACATTTCCTTTCCACTGTTCACCACTACTACTGTGAAACTGTATAACTGAACTATGTAATTAAAGTCAATCTTTTTCAATGCTAAGAACTGCCATTCCCACTTTACAATGTCACCAAGGCATTAATGTGATTCACCATCCTATTGAAACGTTGCGTATATCGTTGATACAATTCGTATAGCTTCTATAACTTTTTTACAAAATCCATGACAAGTATACAAGAAATATGCAAAACTATAATAAAATAAATGATTGTATTAAAATAAATGATTAAAATAAAATGATTGTAATGACAAATGAAACGTTTCGGTTGGGACACTCTCGGACAGAAGCCAGAAATGACTGGTTAGTTGGAGAGATTATGCGAGGCGCACAAGGTGGCGTGTCGGAGAAAGACATACGTTCGGATATTAAGGGCCTGGCAACATGGGTATGGCTTTGAGTTCTGAAATATTTGCATGGCGTGAAACACGACAGTGTTCAGAGCTGGGTTGACGAAGGACCTTCTGTTGACATCCAGACCGAAGCAAATAATTGGCAGGACGCCTTTAGTCAAAGGGACGCCGCGTGGCAACTATGAAGTGATCATCGACCTAAATTTACTGATGAATGTAGGAGGGTTCATAAATGACTTTGACTTGAGTGTTCATCACGTTTGTAACGTTAGTGAAAGAAATGAAGATGTATTCCAAGTGTGTCAACCTGGATGCGGGCAAGTCGAAGAGTGCCATGCAAGTTGAATACCCTTAACAGTCTCGAGTGCTTCTAGATGTACAACATTATTTCACCTGCCAATCGGGTGAATAATAATTCTCCCGATTGCTTCAATGTGCTCGTTTTGCAGAAATACTGGTGTGGTTGTTGGCATTTACGTCATTGGTTCGGTGTGAAACATCGGCACCTTGTTCGTGACTGAAAAAAATGACAAATATGCATGAAACATGACAAATAATACAAACACACACTTCGATTGCGAATTGAACTGAAACATCCTGTGCAGCAAGCAGGTTTTGTATCCAAGATCAATATGAACGCTATCGCGGAAAACTGCTTTGGAAGAAAGAGTACACGAATGTCAAGCAGTGGAAGCAGTCTCTTTGACCATCTAATATTTCGTGTAGAAGCGTAGAATTCCGCGAGGCGTCAAAACATGGTAATTGTGCAACGAGTGGGTGTTTTATGTAGACTAGCTTAGAACAATCCTCTCAAGAATATTTAGTGTTCATCGGCAGCAAAATACCAACAAAAGGCGCAACTGTGTAGGTTAGCGTGCTGGCTGACGGACTTGTAGGGGGCTGTTCGCTGACTCACAAAAGAGGTAATTATGATGTAGAGTGCACTTACCAACTTTTCTTGCAGTGAACACTCTAAATAGTTAGAAACAGGCAATTTTACGCACAGGGTTGTTCTTTTCCTGCAACAAAAATTGTTCTTTTTTGCGTATAGTGTGCGATCTAAAACTCGCGGGTCTTCACATAGGTGTGTTGTTGGTATGATTTGTATGACCGGTGTGTATACGGATTTGAAAGTGGTTATACTGAATGATTGTTTTCTAAGTGATATTTCTTAAGGATTAACATAGCGATTTGTAAAAAGATGTACAAATCTGTAGGTTAGGTTTCTCTTGTACACTTTTACCGAGTGTACAAGAGAGTGTACGAGCGTATTTTTACTGTGGAGGTCAAAGTCAAGATGTCTTTAGGAAGGTGAAGAGCATACAACTTACACCTGCCAAAAAATTTTACTTTTTACACCGAAATATGTTGCGAGATCAAAACCGCCATTTTTAAGCCGTACGTCTTCACCACCACCACCACTACCTTCACCGGTGTCCATAACCGCTATCCTGCGAAAAAAAGAAAAACAAAATGAATAGAAAATGTTCCCAATAAAATAGGATTCAAACCCAGGTGATCATCGCTGCGGCAAAGTATTCTAACACAATGCCTCACTTGTACAACCATACAGGCTGATAGAAGGACCACCAGCACATGCAGATACCTTCTTAAATATACGAAAAGACTCGAAGACAAATTATGCATTCGTATTTTCTTTTTTTTGTATGATATTATTCGCAATTCCTTGAGGATCTTGTGAGAACGTGTTGCATTGCTAAGTTAAATTAGTTCTTTATTGTTTTTTAATGATAGCTATGCCGGTTTGTTAATTTCAGTAGGCATTCGATATAGCTGACGTAGGCTGGTGGGAGATCGCCGTTAATAAATGTGTAAAAATAAAAAAGTGGCAGATCCTACGTACAGTGCGGAATCGATGATATGCGAAACAAGAATGAGGAATGTTGATATGTAACTTCAACATCAGCAAACCGAACGAGGTGGAGGTAAATGATTCTGTACCTGACTTTCGTGTCTTGATTATTATGTTTGGATGTGTCATTTACCTTCGTCATCTATTCACGTCACGTGATACCAAATTCATTATATGTGGAGCTAGCGAAACGGCCGCGAGCACGCTATGAGCGTGGTATGTTGTCATTTTGCAAATGACACGCGTGTCAGAATTATCATGCTTGCACCAGTCATATATTTTGTCATCCAATGACGTCACGTAACATCAAATTTGGTATACGCGGAGCTAGCAAAACGGCCGCGAGCGCATCATGACGGACTCCATATACTACAATATAGCGTTGACACGTGCGCACGGTGGGGACAGTGACGCTACGTTAGCAAAACGTGAACCTTTTATATAGAGTCTGACCTCAGGAGCGGCCAGCGTCCGTCGGCGCGGCCCGATGGCAACCGAAACGAAATGCGTCATCTTGCGTTTCGCGCCGATGAGCTACCCAGAAAACACTGCGTCTCCCTCTTTTTGTGACGGCGGGACGCCGGAAGTGCTGAAACGCGCATGCATCAAAGCAACGCAGCGCCGCCAGCGCGTGCGAGTATATGGGAAGAGCGGCGCCTGGCGTAGCAAAGCCGGCGTTACGTGACGAAATGAACGCCAGTGAGCACGCGCACCGCGTCACGTCGAAATGTATTGGCGCCTTGACTGTGCCTTGTAACTATGTTCTCACATGACGCGCATCTCATGATTATCATGTTTGCACCAGTCACATACCTTCGTCCTCTATTGGCTTAACGTAATACCAAATTTGGCATATGTGAAGCTAGCGGAACGGCCGCGAGCGCATAATGAGCGTGACTACATAATGAGCGTAGCATGTAGTCGTTTTGTTACATGATATGCAACTCATGATTATTAAGTTTGCACTATTCACATACCTTCGTCATCCATCCACGTACTGTAATACCAAATTTGGTATATGCGACACTGAGCGCATTATGAGCGTAGCATGTCGTCATGTTGTTACATAACACGCATCTCATGATTTTCATGTTATGGTCTGTCGTTTGTGTTCGTCATGCAGTCATGTCATACCATACCAGTTTTGCAACATGCCATGTGAATGAAACCACCGCAAGAGCTGCGGGAGCATGACATGTACATTATGACATACATGACATACAGGTCATGATTTTTATGTTTTGACTAGTCAAATATGTTGTTCATACAGTCTTGTTATGCCACACCAAGTTTGGTATCGATACCATTATCGAAATGGCCAGGAGAGTTAGATGTCGTAGGCAGCTAGATAGATAGATAGATAGATAGATAGATAGATAGATAGATAGATAGATAGATAGATAGATAGATAGATAGATAGATAGATAGAGATAGAGATAGATAGATAGATAGATAGATAGATAGATAGATAGATAGATAGATAGATAGATAGATAGATAGATAGATAGATAGATAGATAGATAGATAGATAGATAGATACGCTCAATGTCACTGATGTTGGGTAAGAAATGCTTTGCATGTAATAGTATATTACTTTGAAAATGTCTATTCTTAACTTTATTCTTGTAAGAAGGCGTTGTTCCAATGGTAGTGAGTGCAATACAACGGACGGGCGTATGGACGAACGGACGCCCGTAAGAACAAAAATAACGCACCGATGGGCGCACGGACAAACTATTGGGCCCACTCGTCATCAATCACTCCTTCGATATGCTGTGATTTTCTTGTCTCGGTGTGCTTGTGCGAAAGCCATCAAGATGAATTTGTTTCAATTAGACTGATTGGCAGTAGAGCTTTTAGGAAAGCTGGTACACACCTATGTTCTTAAGTCATCTCTTATTTACCCTAGTCTCTGTATTTTATCTTCATGCATGCTTTTTGTAGTAATAATTTTTAATTCCGGTAAACAGACATTTGGTGGGTTTTTGTTTTTGTTTTTATATAGAGTGGCTCATGTACTACTTGTTTAGTAGCACCATTGTATTTCTTAGAACTTTACTTCTCGTTCAGTGAAACTAAGCCCTGGTAGTTTTCTCGGCACTTTCGAACATTTTAAATGCGAAGCATTTCTTATCGAACTTCGGCGGCGACTTTGACCGTATATATATATATATATATATATATATATACGGTCAAAGTCGCCGTATATATACCGTATATATATATATACGGTATATATATATACTTTGACCGTATATATATATATATATATATATATATATATATATATATATATATATATATATATATATACGGTCACTGGTCATCAATTTCTCAGGTACTATTGACTAAGGACGAATGGTCTTGGCGATTTACTCTGAAAGGTGGCTGACGTTCCCTGTCGGCAGCCTACAGCGCAAGGACATCCGGCTCCATTACTGCTGCACGCCACGAGGCAAGTGCCATAATTATTCAAAGAAGGGGGGAGCACTGAGATATGGCTTTTCAGGAAGCGAACGCATGGTTACAAAAAAGAAACTTCGCAAAGTAGACGTTGGTGGCCCAACTTGAACACCCACTGATCTAGAGTGAGTGGTTTTCTTCAGAAAGTAATCTAGGGTTGCTTAAGCTTAGCTACAATGATTTTTACTGAATCATTCATTCAAACGGAAAAAAAAATGAAGGCTTAGTGCGTTTAAAGCATCGGATGGTTAAAAAAAAGCTAGTAAAACAAACAGAAAACACGAAGCAAGCGTAAGGGTCCAACGTGATTACAAGTTTTTCCGACACTATTGAAAGGGGAGACTTTATAAAACTACTTTACTCTATTAAGCTAGGAAGCTGTTACTTTTGAGGCCCATTAGAGTTCCGGTGCGTACTCGTATTCCTCATAATGTTTATAGGTTACTAACGGAACCGATACATATGCATTTCCTTCAATATATGCAGATGGTACGTAGGGTGCGATGCAGTTTTTTTCAACAGCAATTAAAAATAGCTTTGATTTTACCAAGCTTAATGTGCGGATAAAGAGTATACCAGCAGGGCTCAAAATCACACCAAATATGAAGCCTGCATATTGAGACACCACGCAGACACCACGCCGTGCATCGCTTGCAAAAGCCGCAGTCCTAAGTAAGTATTCTTGTTCATTTCCTGGAGGAATGACAAAACTCGGTTTTACTTTGAAAGAGTTGAGTGTTAGGCGAGTTGGTATGAACCATCGTAAAATGCGCAGCGAGAGAGGAGGTGCAGAGCGCGTCTGTTCTCGTCTGTTCCTTCTTGTGTGTTGTGCGTAGTATACTCCGGGTGGTGTCTAATATATCCAATAGAAATACGGTCGCAGTAGACTTTTAGAACGGCTTCCAGATCGAACGTGGCTCACGACGGCCAGCGCAAATAGAACACAAAAAATTTATCAGAAGACTCTAGATAAGCTACGCACTTCGTCTATCGCGTTGTGCTAGCGTCTGCACCATATCGAAGCTTCTGGACTCATATCATGATCTGTACTCACCTGCATCAATAAAGGATTACATCATCATTTTTGCCGAATCATTCTCATAATAAAGTTTTCTGTTTGTCTTACTTCGTTTGAAGTTTTCAGTTGTGCCCTGTACGCTTACTTGTTTTGAGCCTTGTCGCTACTGCTTGGGTAAAACGACCTAGAGTAAGTTGTGAGCGAATGAAAAAAAAGACACGAGACGAGTGCTGCCTAACAACTGAAACTTTAATGAAAAAATACTTGGCTTTAATGGTCAAAATAAAAAAGCCAATAACAAAACCTTATTTATCTTGACCAATCATCTAATCACGTATGTGGTACACACGAATCTTCAGCAATAGTGAGAGAAATCGAAGGCTGGCTCATACACTTGTCTTTCTATTTTATTCTACCTTACTCAGCCTTCTTTCGCATCATTAAGCCGTTTATCAAATCAGCTTACTTTGTCTATTCTTCAGCATTTTTGGAATATCATTAACCGAGAGCGCATTTGTCCAATACAAGACGCAGTGACACAACAATATAGTATATTGTTCGTGTCAGGCTCTGACATCCCCTTCTGCCTTTTGTCCTCTATGGAAAGGCGTTCCCCAAAACCTCAGTCATTCCATTCAGCGATACGACCAGTATTGTCTGTCTTTCTGCACATGCTTCAACCAAGAGTTTCTTTTAAAAGACACCGACACTTCCAGTTTGCTGCTTGGGGCTCTTGATTCAACGAGATTGTCAGCGTTCACATTCTACAAAGCTTCTGCTGATGTTAAAAATGTCACAGAAATCTGCGTTTCACTACTCAATGCACCCAAAGAATGCACTAGCATGCTCGCTTTTTTTTGAGCCCTGCTTTTCATTTTTACTTCTTGTTTTTTTTGGTGGGGGGGGGAGGACTGTTTGGTATCTAAATCAGAATAGAGTACTGAAGAGCCGCGATGTTTCATTTACATTTATTCTGCACACGCAAATTGCTACGATCATATTGGTGTTTTTGCTCTATAAACGTGTCCTTCCAACTTGTTTGTATCACTATTGCTTTCGTAGGATGTCCGCTTTGGTTTTTGTACCTTATTAGGTATTAACGAGATGGCTTGTTTCTTTTCAGTCTCATTTGTGCTTCCAACTTTTTCTGTGTTGACTTGGCACTGTAGGATATCACATGCTTATTCTAGGAAAAAAGCATCCCGGCATCTCGCTAGGCCCTTGTGAAACTAACGGTTGGTTTAATCAAAACTACAATATATAACGGTCCGTAAAGATCAGCTGTCGTTGGACAACTTTAGCCGAATAGAAATTCACGGCTCTACCGCAAAAAAAACGAAATCAAAATCAAACTTGGAACCAGGGCTCTCGTGGCACATATAGTTTTATTCGAGTCCAATTTGTAGTGCTTCTACTACACAACAGCTAAACAAAAATTTTACTTTTGCTTATGGAAGTGAGGCAAATTATTTAAAAAAACGCCAGAAAAACATCTCAGCAGGCCTCACAATTTTAACATTGCTCGGCTCTGATTTAGGGCTTCGACAAAAACATGGTGCATTGAGCATTATTGCTGACATCAGTTTAACGTACGAATTTGTTTATGAAGAGCTTATCGCTCAAAATTACCTATACTTAGAAGCACTCTGGAAGCCGATACAACTTTGAGGAAACGTTCTGTCACAAAAGAAGTTTGTTTGTATTTATTACTGCTGTCTTTTACTGCCACAATTACCCTCGAAATCACTGTTCTTCATTTCATGTACTGAGTAGCTGTGCTGCGCCCGCCCCCTTTAATTATTTGTTTTTTGCGCATTCGTTCTGCGTGAGTGACTTGATGGTACATGGTTGAAAGAAAGCAGGTGTTGCACACGTTGACAAGGGTAGTTAGAGAAAAGGTGTCTTTTATTACAGGTCTGTTTCCCTCGCATGTATTGTATGGAAGCTAAAGGAACATTTCATTTACACAGTTATCATGAATTATCTCGCAAGGAACAGAAAAAGAGAGAGAGAGAGAAAGGAAGGTTGGGAGGTTAACCAGATATTGGCATCCGGTTTGCTACCCAGTACTGGGGGTGGGGAAATTGGGGCAATAAAGAGGAGATAGACAGAGAGGAAAAAACGCACGTGCACTCATGAGTAAACGAAAGCACACACAGGAAGGGCGTTAAGGCTACAAAAGCCCAGAAAGGCCTGTCTATCGCAAAAAGTACATTAACGCTTTCAGGGCCTTCTTCTGTGAAGTTGCATCTTGTCGTTATTGCACAATTCTTGCCTCTGACAGAGGTTTATTATGTAATTTTCTAAGTTCCTTGCGAAGGCATTGTCGTTGTCTGCTATACTCTAGGCAGTCACAAAGGATATGTTGGACGGTTTCTCCTTTGTCACTGTGACCACAAGCAACATGTCCTGCACGACACAGCTTGTAAAATTTCAATGCAATTAAGTGTGTGAATTTGATGCTGCGGCAAAATTCATATTTTATTTTTGCATTTCGACAAGCCATTTACACGGTTAACCACTCAACACTTATTTACGTACTTCACCAGTCAGGTATAAATTAGCTATGTTGAGAAATGAATAGAGAATTTCTTCTTAGAGTGCTGCCGGTGCTCTATATTAGTAAAAAAACAGCATATTTACGGAGTGCATGATGATGAGTGAGAAGCTGCGTCCATACGTCCGTCCGTACCTTCGTCTGTGCGACCAAATATGCGTCCAGCCGTCCCTCCGTTCGTGCGTCCATCCATCCATCCATCCGTCAATCCGCGCATCCGCCCTTCCCTGAGTTTGTCCGTAGGTCTGTCTCTGCGTTCGTCCATCCATGCGTTCGCCCGTGTGTTCATTATTTCTTGCGTCCGTCCGTGCATCTGTCTGTCTGCCCATCCATCTATCCATCTGTACATCTAGTGAGCACTCCAAGTACTGCAATCTCGCACTGTTTCATTATATATTCAGCCTAATGAAGTACCGTCATCTAGTGGTTATTTCAAGTACAAAACGAGAGGTGGCTTTCACGCACTTTCTCGCGGCCTGTGCTTCGCGTCTACTTTACGCTCTTCACCTCCTGTAGCTCATGGCTATATACTACTAAACTATATTCATGGCACTTGCTAAAACCAGGGAGGTTATGCCCAGCGAGTTTAATGAGGCAACTCTTTCTGGTCAGATAGTGCTCAAAGTGTGTCCTTGTGATACTAGTTTTTTTTTAGCAAGCATCAAACTCAAGACAATCTTTATTGGAGATTAAGTCCCAATACTTGTCCCAGTAAGGTTTTTTATAACAACTACCTTTTTTATTTATGGTTAACGTGCATAGGTTTCTTCCTGATTTGAAAAGAGTGTGCGCGTCCCGCTCCTCTAGTCCGGCCGTGGAGGTGGTTACCTACTACTACGACTACTGCATACATCGCGGACGCACGACCCACAGCATAGGCAGTTTCACCCCCGAAATTGAGTTACGTGATTGTTACCTTCAGTGTCTCACAGGGATCATCACTGGTTCCTATCCTATCCAAACGCAGAGTGAGTTTAGGGTCATAGATTTTGGTAAACCTTCAAAACTGCATTTTGTGCGTGCAAAAGAGAAAATTGCCACATAATTTTTATATTTGATGTCACTTGGAAGCAGCACGTTGCCAAATATACGTGACATGAGTACTATAAGAGAACATTTTTGGGGAACAGCACGTAATGGACGCCATTGACAAAAAAAATCTCGAAACACAACTATACTTTTATTCACTGCTTCCGAACCGAGAATACAACTATCGACAGTAATATTAGCGCTAAAGAGCTCGTTTTGCAGAAAATCTGGTTCCGGTGTCGCTGCTTGTGAGCGAAAAATCATCATCTTGACAGTGACTGAAGAAACGAGAAAGATGCTAAGTAAGATGAATAAGAAAAAAAAATTCAAGGTCCCAGCGAGCAGTGGATCCAGGCCGTTTGAGTGGTCAGCAGCAGTCCCAAAACCCAGTCATGGCTCTGCTTGGATATATAGTCAAAATAACCTAATCTGCTTGTATATGCAGTGAAAATAACAATCATGCTTTACAAACACATGCATCTTGTGTACAGGCTTCACATTTAAAGTTATAATACTGCATTAATAATGCAAGGTGCTAGCTAGCATACTTTGCTATCACGTATCAGAGGAGGTAGTTATATCAACCTCGTGGTTTACACCCGGTCACCCACCACGAAATGCCCTCCACGTTAAGGAGCGTATTCTCTTACGACCTTGTAGAGGGTACAAAGCAACTCGAAAATTTTTTTCGCGAATAGCTCGTAGTTTGTCATGCTACCCACTACACAGAATGCACTGGCTACAGGATATCGCTATTGCATTTGAATTCTTAAAGCAGAAGCTCAAGGATTCTTAAACAATTTTTCAGTCGTGGCGTTACTCACACAGGCCTAGTATCTGCAAAATGAAATGCCTGAAGTTTGAATGTAATATAACGAGAACTGCAGCGAAAAAAGGTCTACTCTCTCGAGAACACCAAAACAGCGCACGAGCATATTGTCGTGCTTTTGTTGTCATAATGACCGAATGCCTATTGTATTAGGCATTGCCTACATTCGGAACGCATGCAAGAGGGTGTTTAAATATGAATTTCTTAGTGTGCGTTCACCTCTTATTAATACAAATAAACGCCTAAATACACTTTAAGACATTCATGAACGAATATAAATTGACCTTCTTCTTAGGTGACAGCAGTAAAACCCGTCAGTGCTCAATTCCGTCATTTGAGGTGCTGCTGACAGACGAGACACGTAAGATGGTGTTCCTTTTTTCTTTATTTATTTATTTATTTATAATACCGTCAGGGCCAAATGGCATTACAGAGGGGAGTGGATTACATTGAATAACACATAGTACATGGTGCGGAGGGAGTCACAGGGCAGGCGCTCGCAGCGCCGCAAGATGAAAATTTGCGTACTTTGTAGGCCCCCCGTCCGCCACACACAGCCACATAAACACACAAATAAGGTATGCACTCACAGCGCCACAGCATAATAAAGTTGCGATTTCCACACGTGTCCACTCTCACACCCCCCAAGCCAAATTGGCCGAGTCAAGCTCCGTCTATCCGCTGGCTCCGTCGTGTCGTCGCCTTGTCACGGCATTGGTTGGTCTGGGCAGGGTGCTCGTGCTGTGAGCTAGCCGGCACATTCTCTGGCAGTGTTTCAGACGTAGCTTTACACTCTCAGCGCGTTCAACTAAGATGTCGACGGTATCGTCTGAGAAACCTACGTACTCTGTCAGGCTGAGCGTGGGGGGGGGGGGGGGGCGCCTCTGATCCGAGTTGCGAGCAGGTCATCATAATGTAACCGATGATTTATTCTGGGGCTCTGCATAGCAGCATGACGGGTCCGTCAAACTGCCGCACAGTTATCTACGCCTTTTTCTTCATAATGGGTGACCTCGTCATGGCTTGAAGCAATAGGGCTCTTTCCCGGTCACCTCTGTGTAATGGCTCACACTGTGTCGCCCACTTATGTTCAATATAAAGCTGCAAGCTTCCTTTCCTCGCCGCCGCCGTGCGCCAATGTTCTGTGCTTCTTTCGGTGATTGTCTTTTTTTTATTAATTTACGCTATTTTTGTTCAAATGTTGTTCCTTCTAATTTCCTGTTTGGCCGAATTCGTTTTCGAGGCAAGCCAATCTTTTCGTCGACTATGTTGTTATGCCCCTGTGTTGGAGATGCTGATATGTGTGGCTACCACAGTTAGCTTCTAGCGAGAACTGCAGCCTGCTTCCATATCGCATCTTCGATTATGCTTCTCGAGGGTCGAATGTTGTCCAGCTCAGTTCCCCAATTATGGCTGTGTGCGAAGACATGCCTTTGCTTCATTTCAACTACATAGCACGTCAGCGCAAGATTGCAGCTGGCGCTCTTCGGCCGTGAATAATGCATGTCACAGAACTCCCTGTAATTTGTGTTTGTATTGCTGCAGTAAGGAAGGTAGAAACGTGGAAGTAGTGTTTTCTAAACGGAACATTATTTTCCCCATTGGACCATCAAGGGCAGGTTATTCTGAAGGGTTTCTTAGTCCAAAGCGGCAGAATTAAAATCAAGTCGATGGTCTGCACTATATTATTCAGGCTTTGTGTGTTTAGCGTGTAATGGTTAATACACATGGTCCTGGAAATAATTGCGACTGAATTGAAGTATTTCGTATTTACGCTGTTTTTATAATATTTCATGTATACGCCGATGCGTGATTTGGGAGTTTAGGTCCCTTTCTCTGGAGAGATATGTCATTTCAAAAGAAGCTCTGAAAAATATTGTTATTGCGTAAAATGGCACGGAGCGATGCTGGAAGCCTGTACATAGGCAGATGTTCCAAAAGACTCGTTTCGATTTACTTCTTCGACGGAGTATTGAACACGAACACTTTAAATCGAAATGCCAGTAGTGTACTCGTACGTCATAGAGTCTTCTGTGATGTAACAACGAGATCACCAATTGATTGATTGATATATTGCCCTACCTACGCCCCACATAAATGTTGCGCTCTTCATTTTAGGCCGTGCCTATCCGAGAATCCACTGCATTATATCGAAATTGAGCATGTAAGCTACACACCTTGAGAATCGATGTTATCCGAAGCAATCAGAGATGGTGTCATGAGATAGTTTTGTTTGATCCCACAGTTAGGAGGTGAATAAACATCTTTGTGCAAGATGAGTAGCTGCGTGCAGCTGCGGACTTTCCAGGCACGCTGAGTACACTCTCGCACACGAAGACCGCCTAGAACGAGGAAGAAAAGTAATGAGCTCTTACCCCCTTCCTTGGAAGTGGTCCAGTATGGTGGAATCGTGAAGTATTCCCTTTGCCCTGACCCACAACGTTCCGCCCTGTTTAGTGGCTTGGTTCGTTCTAGATGTTAGTACACTGCTTCAATGAACCGTGTCACAAACTTCGCGCTTAGAATTTTCGTCCAAGCGCTAATCTGTATTAGGACGAATGTTTTAGGTGCCTCATGAAATGAAAAATGTGACCGTTGCCGCTGACTTCCCAGTGGCGTCGGAGATGATTGAAAGGAAACATCATCACAGCGTAAATACGTCACTTAATTCAAGAACAATTAAGACGCCGTTACGATGTCATGACGTTTTGCGTCATGTCATGGCGCCAGACGATGCTTCTTTAGCGCCCTCCTTCAGATCGCAAACAAAACCGCAAAGCGCGCCATCTCGACGGAAGAAAACGAAGAGAAGGCCAGGGCAGGTGTTCTTTGCTCCCTCACATATCTGCTAGAAAGAAAAAGAACGTGCCTTTCACCTTCCAATCATGCTTGGTTAAGGCACAAGAAACACAATACGTTTACGTGACTTCCGCAAAAAGCGCTCAAGCCACTGCTACCACTCCGCTACTTCAGGCGGAAACTGTTCCTCCTGCTGAATGAATTTCGCAGTTCACACTTATCATCCTCAAGGCCTTACACCTTAGCGAACCGAAGTGTGTGCTCTAAACTGCTGCTCGTGAACTAGGTCGACCTGCTCTAGGCACGCGCGTGTCCCACATCAGCTTCACCAAAGGAATGGTGTAGAGCCTTCGTACGAGTTCTTCCACAACTTAATGGCCCTATACGGTATCCTGGAACTGCTTTCGCGTATTGACAAGCACGCGGAGAAATGGAAAAAAGGAGAATATTCCTCATGACACCTGGCGCCTCAATGCTGCTGCATCGTTTTCGCGCTTGTTGGGCTCCCCAAATATTTGCATGGGCCGTGAATCCTACCTTGTTTCTTATGTGCAACGTCGTTTCTGCACTTGTCAGCTGGCAGTGAGCACGTTCTTGCATTTTACTTTCTTTCGTAATTATCAGAAGGTATCTCATGTCAAAATGTTAACACTTGTTTGTACATTTCCACCTTCGGTGTTTTCTCGTTTAGTGGTCAAAACGAACGTCAGTGTATACGGACAAGGCCGCCGCGTGTAATAAAGATGAACGGCGGATACAGAGTGGAGGTAATGGTGGGTGAATCGAGTGGAACGACAAGTGGCTCGTGGGTGCACTGACGCGATAGTTCGAATGTCTCCGAAAAAAAAAGGCAGTGCTTCCAGCCTTCATTTTATATGTCGAGCAGAAATATGTATGAGTGCATTCCAAGAAAGCGAAAGTTGTTTTTTTATGAGAGATACTTATTCACTCGGTTTTTCTTCTCGTTTCTTGTTCTTCCTTTTTTTTTTTGGAAACCCGTCTAATAACACGATAACTGCTGTTTTACAGCCAAAGTACCGTGTTCCTTAAAAATCAGTACGAATACCACTTCCACCGGCTCTTCTGCTCTAGCCTGGCCTTTTTTACATCGGTATATGTAATATTTGTGTATTTTGTATATGTATCATTGATGCATTTCACCTCATTCATTTGAACATCGTATGTTTTGTAGGCATTTCATATTGCGAAGAAAACGCCAAAGCTTATCAAAATGCGTATTACTGCGGCACATTCTCATGCACTGTTCTATATTTTAATTACACAGTTAAATTTTAGAGTTTTCATGAGAATTATATTCAAGCTCTTGAATGTGACGTTAAGCAGCCCTGCTGTGAGTAAATGCATCGGTATGGATGAAAGAAAGTGTAACTTTAAGAGCCACTTTTTTGTTAGCCTCAATATTATTGATAACTAACAAACAATAATACCAATAAAAATATATTGGGTTCTAATTAAAAGTTGATGCATTGTAAATGAGAATAAAAACGTTTACGAACAGACAACATCCCACCGGCAGCATTAGAACATGCGACCTTCGAATAACGCGTACGATGCTCTGCCACTGAGCTACGGTGGTTGTCATAGCTCTGTCTATATTGTAAGGTATATATGTGATTTAAACGTGGGGGCGTTATTCAGTACCACCTGTTGCCATTGCGACGAGTGCAAAACACTTCTTTTTTATCTGTTGGCGTCATGTAGCACGTGATATTATTTCGAGCTTGCATCTCACCAATGACTCCTAACGCATCCTACCTAAAGGCATCAAGTATGCCAGGACGAGACCCCGCTATGAAAGAAGGAAATAAGTGTACGTTCAAGGACTCGTTATGTTTGTTAGACACAATATATATATAGAAGAGAACTAACGTACAATGATGTCAAGATATATAGAGAGGATGTTATTCGAAGTAATCGTAAATTATAAACATGAAGGAAGAAGAGTGCACTAAAACTTTACTTGCCGCCATCAGGATCCGAAGATAAGTGTCATAATTTGTTTCACAAATGATTTCAAATAATCCTTCATGAGATGCGCGGAATACAAAACAAAATTGAAGAAGCACCTTTAACGTTTTTCTGTCTTAATTATTTGGTAACAAACATTCTACTGTGTGGCTTCTGAAAAAAAATTAACGTTATATAATTTCTGTATTAAGTTTTTACTGCAATGACCGCCCAGCTCCTCCAAATAGAAAAAGGATAAATAGAAAGAAGGAATGGGAATTTTCAGTCATCTTGGTTCCGTGGACTCCCCCAAAGAGAAAAAAAAGATAAATAGAAAGCAGGAATGGTAACTTGCAGTCATCTTGGTTCCGTGGACTGCAGAAGGTGTGGAAACTTTTGAGTGAACTTGCTTCGTACATACTGGTCGGCTATCTGTGTGTTATAGCTTGATACGGTACACAAAAAAAGCAAAAAAAAGGCATGGAAGTGAATCAAGATGAGTGGGTGAAGCATAGGATCGGTCGTTGTAGTGGTAAATCAGCCATGACATTCACCACTCACGCATAAAATAGCGCGTTGAAACTGGAGAAGTAACGAGAAGCAAAAACGCCAAAGCGGCCGGAGAACCACATCCGCGCGAGTCGAAAATGTTGACATTTGTTCTCAACATTTCGCCGCTGCGGCCGTCGTTACATTGACAATAAATTGAATTTTGCCTGCTTTATGAAAACTAAAGTTCGTACCGAATTTTATTTATTTACGCGAAGTAGTGAAAAGGAACATTTCGCACTTATCAAACGTTGTTTCGTGAATTAAGCCAGCAGAAAAACGACACGAGTGAACGAACCGGCAGTGAGAGCGGCGCATTCAGCTGTCTGTACACAAACGCGAGACACGTCGTGGCATGCTGACTCGCTGCCACTGCATCGTCTACTTCAAGAATTCTCGGCAATCGTAATCCAAGTCAGGCTTTCGATGAACGCGTCCTCATTGATGCCATCTAGCTTCGTCGTCCTGCGTGGGTAGTTTGCAACTTGAGCCGATGCGAGCCACCGCCGACGCCTGTGCCGCCATGTTGAATCTGCGAACGGCTGGTTAGGTCACATTGTTTGATCTAGCGCAGCCAAGGCTGTGAAGCGGCCAACGGATCCGGTTTCGTGCGGCAGGAAAATCGGTCTCAAAGTGATTCTTGCGCGCGGGCTACGTGGTGTGGTTTTCCGACCGCTTGAGTGGCGAAACGAGCCAGATTTCGGAGAGTTTCGCCGGTTTCGCTATTTTCGAAGCAAAGTGTGCGTGCACCTTAAGTGAGTGACAAAGAGGTTTACAGTTCTTTAGGCGTTTCGGGTTATAAATCATGTGTTGCATTTGGCTGTAAATTTTGTTTAGCTTTCAATAAAAATGTGAAGCGTTCCTAATGAACTTCGGTGACTTTAAGCGCATCTATTCTATCTAACTGTCTAGCCGCTTACGTTTGGGTGCTCTTGTGGTCGCCCCCTTAACTTCGCGTGAACCAAAATTAGCAAGGGAGGGTAAGAGTGCTAGATAAAAGAGACGCGCTGGTTAAGACATGAATAATTTTCCAATCCCATCACGTACGTCGTCAAACACTTCTCGACCGACAGTGACACGTACCCATGGGCGTGTATGTGCCACTGGTATGCGTGTATGTGCCACATGTGATTGACACATAGTATTTACCCAGGAACGACGAGAACTCACATGGAAAATTTTAACGCGCGAGCGTAATAAAATACTGTACACCGGCAGCATTGACCCGAGGAACGCAAATAATAAATAAGCTGAAATCTAACTCAATAAATCTGCGTGGCAAAGAGGCATTGTGCCACAGAGCTATGCCAGGAGTCCAACTACTTTTCAAATAGACGCTATTCTTCGCGAACCGTCAGTAGTGGTTGCAGTGCTGCCTACACAACTTTAGAAACATTACATATGTACTCCCTTGAAACAGCTGTCATGTCGGATTAACGCCAATTCTGGTTACTTGCCATGCGCTGAAGTTTATTCATGTAGCAGTCTCCAGCGCCAGCATCTTCGCGAGCATCAGCGATTGATATTATTATGCCTGCGAGTCCACACCGAACGTCCATGCCTCTGAAAAAGGCAATCTGTGTCAAGGCCAGCACGAGAGCCCGCCTGATGCGAACAACTCAACGGCGTCATCACGCAGCGGCGCCTTTCTGTCGCACAACGCACAGCGAGCCCCATCAGCCCAGGAGCCCGTTGCAGCAATAGGCGCCCTCCTGTCTGGCGAGTCTTACGCAATGCGTGGCGACGTCACTCGTCCTTGGCTGCAACCACGCGCAGCGGCTCCGGATTCGATGAGAATGACGCGGCCCAGCGGTGACCCCATTGGAGAATTCTGACCTCACGGCCAACAGCACTTCTGGTTGGACATTTGGTAACTCAAAGAATCCTCCCGGTGCATATAAAAAAAGTCCTACGGCGCGTCGCGAGTAGTAGACCTATGTGTGAGAGAAGAGAGCTCGGCTCTTCGAGTCTCTAAGCTGTCGGCCTCAGTGCCGAATTTGTAACGCCTCTGTGTATATGCTGTACATAAACCTTGTTTAACTCACCGTCGTCTCGTCCGCACGTCTCTCAGCTCTGCGCAGAAGCAGTCGCGAGCTGAGAAACCTACGCTACCAAACGGCTGGTGACCTTCCCGGTCGAGTTCAAAGCAGTGGCGCCTTCGGAACCGCGATGGTGTCGCTGTCTTTCGTAACAGTGGTGGTAGCGGTGGGATTCGTGGCGCCCTTCGTAACGTCGTCGGAGGCGCGTTTCATAACAGTGGTAGCAGTGTTGGGATCGGCCGGCGTCGGTGACATCGATGCGGCGAGTGCCTGATGTTTTCCCCTCAGTTCACAAGACTATTATAGCTCAGGTTAAAGTAGTTTAGAGAAGGGCTGTGTGAAGCATTAGAGTGAGCTTTGATCGTTTCAAGCAAAGTCAGAGCGCTTTGAAACAAAAATTATAGTGGAGGGTGGAAACACGGCAGTGTTAAAATTGCTTGTGCGTCTTGCTAGAAGACCTATAGTGGGTACGGCAAGTAAATTTTTTAACAGCGGCAAACAGCAAGAGGCTAGTGTAAACGATAGAGAACCTTAAAGTGAAGGAACTCATCGAAATTTATAAGGGACTCGGAATTACTTTGGGTCGTGCGAAACGAAAGCAAGCGATCCTTGAGATCATGAAGGATTAAGGAGTGTCAGCTGAGGAAGTCGATGAGGCCTGGGCGGATATAAAAACACGCCGCGAGGAGGCTGAAAGGCGAGAAGTAGAAGTTCGCCAACGTGAGGAAGCTGAAAGGCGCGAACGTCGCGAGCTTGAGGAGGCCGAGAGACAAGAGCGCCTCGAGTTGAAACGAATGGAATTGGCAATCCTACAGTGTTCGGAGAAGCTACGCTACAGGCAAGTAGCGTAGCTTCTCCGACAGTTCAGGTAAGCGGGTATTGAATTCGGGACCAACTGCCACCGTGCGTAGTAAGCGAGGACATGGCGAAGTATCTCGTCAAGTTTGAAGACGTCTGTGAGCGAAATGCTTTGGGGCGGTCTCTTTGGGCACAGAACCTAATAGTTCTTCTTCCCGACGAAGTGTCCGACGCGATAACGTGCTTGCCGAGCGAAGCGTTCGAGAGCTATGACGAGGTTGAGGAAGTGCTCTTAAAACTTTATAGGTTGTCATCCGAGGCTTTCAAGCAAAGGTTCGGGTATGCTAAAAAAGGAATGAGTCACACGTTGACTTTGAGTTTCGTCTTAAAGCCAATTTATTTCAATGGCTCATGGGCGAAGGTGTTTATGATGATCGCGATGAAGTGGTAGAATGCATTGCATTGGAGAAATTCTACCGCAGCATCGAGGAGGATGTCAAGCTTTGGCGGCAGGACAAACTTGGTGAAGTACAGCTAAACATGGCAGCAGAGTTAGCTTAGGAGTATTAAACTCGCCGCCTCGCCGCGGTGGTCTAATGGCTAAGGTACTCTACTGCTGACCCGCAGGTCGTGGGTTCAAATCTTGGCGGCAGCGGCTGCATTTCCAATGGAGGCGCAAACGTGGTCGGCCCGTGTGCTAAGATTTGGGTGCACGTTACAGAACCCCAGGTGGTCGAAATTTCCAGAGCCCTCCACTACGGCGTCTCTCATAATCATATGGTGGTTTTGTGACGTTAAACCCCACAAATTAATCAAATCAGTGTTATACTCGCCGAAAGTTGCATAGCAGGGCAGTGAGCATTGAAATTTATGAAAGGAAAGAGGGCTTTTCAAAGAAACCTGATCAACGGAAACCCGCCCCGCGCCTTAATTTGAAGAATGACCCATCTTTTACGAAGGACACTATAGGGGAAGGGCAAACGGAAGCGGGGAAATTGAGGGAGGTTCCTAAACAACGCACTGATACCACATGGGCGTTTGAATTATGGAAGCCGCTATTCTGCTACAACTGCAAAAAGGAAGGGCACATCGCGATAAACTGTAAGCACAAGTTTGCTTTTGCAGCAATCCGAGAATCGGGAAAAAATATGCAGTTGTTAGAGCCGCATCTCCAAGAAATTAGTGTGAATGGGAAAACGTGTCGAGCACTTCGAGAGTCAGCGGCCACCATGGGCGTTGTACATCCTTCATTGGTGTCTCCGGATGACTTTACAGGCGAATGCGCGCGGATCAGGCAAGTCACCGAGGAGCGAAGTGCTTGCTTACCAATCACTACGGTTGTCATTGAAGGCCCGTTCGGTAAGCTTCACACCGAAGCGGCTGTGTCTGCCGCGCTTCCTGATCGTTTTCCTTATCTTTTCTCTAACAACTCAGAGCAACTTCTCAAAGAGCAGGGTAAATCGTTCTTCCCCAACTTAGCGTACATGGCCCTCACGCGATCGCAAGCACGGAAGCTTTCGCAGGAGCTTGATCTTGTTCAGTGTGGTGAACCATCAAGTGACCTTGGGCGGCGAGTCGACGGAACCTCAGAGAAGAAACTCTCCGTGTGAGTCATGTGAGCAGTCACTCGAGTGGCCCGTCGCCGAAGGGACTGGCGCGGTTTCAGTAGCAGGGGGACACGACATGGCACCATTGAGTCAGAGTGAGATGGGTGCAACGCTGTCACCTGTAGCGGAAAGTTGGAGTAAGCTGTCGAGGATTGATCGAGAAACGCTCATTCGAGAGCAGCGTGAGGACCTCTCGAATAAAACGCTAATAAAAAGCGTAAACTTGAAAAAAAAAACAAAAAGAATGTTTCTTTTTTGAGAAAGTAGAGCTACACAAATGAAGAAGGTCGCAAGTATGAGCAGCTCCTGGTGCCACAAAAGTATCGTCGCCAACTATTCAAACTGCCGCATGAAAACGTATGGGCAGGGCATCTCAGCATAAAAAAGACCAAGGCTAGAAATTCCCTTGAGTTTTATTGGCCGAAATTCTGGATGAATATCGAAGACTTTATACGCTCATGCGACACTTGTCAGAGAGCGGGGAAATCCACGGACAAGTGGAAGGCACCCATGAAGCTTGTGTCAATTATGACAGAACCTTTCCGGCACCTAGTAATTGATATCTTCGGGCCAGTGCCAGAGTCAAGGCAAGGTTGTCGGTACATCCTGACGGCTCTCTGTGTAGCCACAAAATTTTCGGAAGCGATACCTTTTAAGGAGCTCAATTCTCCTCATGTCGTGGATGCACTGCTATCTATATTTGCAAACGTCGGATTTCCTTCTGAAATTCAATACGACAATGGTAGTGTCTTCACGAGCTGCCTTACCTCTACCTTTATGGATAAATGTGGAATAAAAGTTGTGCACTGCTCGATCCAACACCCACAATCTAATCCGGCAGATCGTATGCATTTCGTTCTCAAACGGATACTGAAATCTCTTGGCCACGAGCACAAATGCGACTGGGAAGCCTGTATTCCTCCCGCTATGTTCGCTTTGAGATCAGCTCCTCATGAGAGCACTGGTTTTAACGCTGCAGAGCTCGTGTATGGCAGGAGTTTGAGAACACCATTGTGAATGCTGCGCTAGTCCTGGGAGGGATTCCATGAGGACCCTAATGTAGTTACGTATGTTTTAGACCTCCTTCAGAGGCTTCGAAAAGCGAGAGATCTAGTGGAAAGCCACATGAAGGCTGCACAAGTGTTGTCGAAGGAGTACTACCACAAATCGGCGAAGAAGCGCGCTTTTGCAGTTGGAAGTCAGGTAATGCTGCTGCGGCCGTCTAAAAAGAACAAGCTTGAGGTTCATTGGGAAGTGCCCACCAAAGTAATATCGAAGCTTTCTGATACCAATTATGAAGTGAAATTAGGAAGGTGGCCAAACAGAATTTACCACAGTAACTTGATGAAATCATACGTTCAACGTAAAGCGGTCGTAAATCTGCTGTTGAATGATTCAGAGGAAGAGGGAGCAGAAATTTTGAGTTCTAGTGATGTAATCGAAAGGAGATCGGAGATAATCTTGGAGCAGTTGAACCTAGGGCACATGTTAAGGGAAGTCCAGAAGAAGGACCTAAGAAGGAATGTTTCTTTTTATGAGAAATCTGGACTCCCATATTGTAGTTACACAAATGTGCAACGTCGCAAGTACGACCAGCCCTTAGTACCCCATAGGTATCGTCGCCTTAAAGTGGCCAGTTACTGAGGTGGAGCATGATACTTCAACAACAGACCTTTGACATTCGCTGCAAAAAAAAAAAGGAAAACTAAACGCTAATGCAGACGCACTGAGCCGTCCGTTTAGTTAGTACCTTCTCCGCCTATCGGTTTCTGGCTGGCGATTCGGGGTAAAATTTTGTCCTCATCACGGCCTTGGCTGAACACTCTCCTCCAGAGTGTGCTCAAGGAGCAAAGTTTATGTAATATTCTATTTCGTTACGTTATTGTACGTGTAAAAATTTGAGTTCTAAGAGTCTTGTGTCCCACATGTGCCTCTTGGTGCAGAGGTAACGAAATTCCGATAGACACGTAGCTAGGTATATGTTGTATTATACTTGGTCTGGTGTTCTGTCGGGTGACTGAGGGAACTTGCTTGTGTCGTGTGTTGTCTGTTATCGAACCGTTCTTGACAAGTTGCAGGACCATCGACAAGTGCTGAGGCCAAAGATCGTCAGGAAAGACGATCGAAGTTGGCCGACAAGATGTGCCGACAAGCCAGTGAAGCTGGGATCCATCCTCAAGAATGGGATGTGTTCCCGGAACAGAGTCTGGAGCTCCATTCTCCCCATGGACCTGGAGGCAAACCTGGATGGACTTGGCGAACGAGCGCGCCTGACATCCAAGCCACGTGGAAGCAGTTCGTCTTTCCGGCGGATTTTCTGGCGGCGGGGGTGCTGTTATGCCTGCGTGTCCACACCGAACGTCCATGCCTCTGAAAAAGGCAATCTGTGTCAAGGCCAGCACGCGAGCCTGCCTGACGCGAATAACTCAACGGCGTCATCACGCAGCGGCGCCTTTCTGTCGCACAAGGCACAGCGAGCCCCATCAACCCACAAGCCCTTTGCAGCAACAGGCGTCTTCCTGCATGGCGAGTCTTACGCAATTTGTGGCAACGTCGCTCGTCCTTGGCTGCAACCACGTGCAGTGGCTCCGGATTCAATGAGAATGACGCGGCTAAGCAGTGACCCCATTAGAGAATTCTGACCTCACTGCCAGCGGCGCTTCTCGTTGGACATTTAGTTACTCAAAGAATCCTCCCGGTGCATATAAAAAAAGCCCTTTGGCGCGTCGCGAGCAGTAGACCTATGTGTCCGAGAAGAGAGCTCGGCTCTTTGAGTCTCTAAGCTGTCGGCCCCAGTGCCGAATATGTAACGCCTCTGTGTATATGCTGTACATAAACCTTGTTTAACTCACCGTCGTCTCGTCCGCTCGTCTGTCAGCTTTGCGCAGAAGAAGTCGCGAGCTGAGAAACCTACGCTACCAAACGGCTGGTGACATTCCCGTTGGAGTTCGAAGCAGTGGCGCCTTCGGGAGCGTGTTGGCGTCGCCGTCTTTTGTCACAGTGGTAGCAGCGGCGAGATTCGTGGAGCCCTTCGTAACGTCGTCAGAGGCGCGTTTCGTAACAATATCGGCTTCTGGTGTTGCTAATACGCATGTTCCAGTTGGCATCGTTGCACAAGTGCAAACAACTGGCTTTATAAACATCTGTAACTGTTCAATATATGTCTGTGGGTGCAACATTTTCACATATATTTTGCGTGATTTCATGACGTGTCACTCAGTAAAAAAATGCAACACGGTCACCTTCCCTTCGCATGCTTCGTATATCGTCAATCCCCAGGTACGTGGGTTGTCCGAGTTTTTTACTGCTTTGCGCTATCTGATTTCGCCTCAAGTTGGCAAAGACAAGGTCTGCGCACTCTTCCTTGGTGGTTGCTCCAGTATTATAAAATGCATGTAGAGCGTGTCGAGGATACTGAACAAGCGAGTCTTTGTCTATTACAATTATTGTCACCTTCATCGTCAACGTCGTGTGGGCTTTGGAACATGACATCGTACAAGCCTCGACGATAAGTTGATTCGCCCATAAAAAACCTTAACGAAAAGATACCGATTCACAAAGATTTCGGCAATTATAGGTCTGATTTTGTAAGTCACTTGCTTCCTCGTCTATGATCTCTACTGCCATAGGCAAGATATCGATCATTTAAAGAAGACAGACGGAATGGTAGACAAGGAAAGGCGGTGAGGTTAACCAGTCTGAGGAAGCCAGTTTGCTACCCTATACGTGGGATAGGGGAATTTCAATGAGGAAGAGAAGGGAACTCTCGTGTTAATGCAGCTGAAGTTTAACGGTTGTTCGCTCAACATCATCCAATAGTCGATCTGTTGAGCAGCCTTAATAGGCAACAATCTTTTTGCGACCTTCAGCAGTGGCTAGGTGTCTAAACGTTTTGCTACACTCTAAGTCAAATCCTGGCTAGACTACACGCCCGCAGGCAGGGAATCAAGTCAAATTATCACCAATTCTAGGCGGCTCCGTAGCCGTGTTCCAGAGAAACCGACCTGATTCGAAGTGGCCTTCAGAATAGCCGGGATTTTAGATCAAATTTTCTCTCGCAAACTATGGCTTGCGGTTAGGCGTGACTTCCGTAGGCGGCCCGGCCCTGATGGGGTGGCGGAAAAAAGTATTATTTTACGCTTTTCAGAGCGGTTTCTCGCCGAGAACTACGGATAACTAGAAAACCATTAGTATCACAATCACCCATATTTGCGAGATTAACATGCAAAGCACAACCCTGGAATAGAACTCGGGACCGCATGCACGTGAAGAAGATGTCTTACCCATTCCATCACAGCGCCACCGCATGACGGCGAGTCTTTTTGCGGATGTATATATCTACCAAGCGGGTTTCTTTCAAACCATCTTTGGAACCTTGAACTGTTTTTTCTTGCCATGTGCATGCATTTGATCAGCGAATAGTTTGTAGGGCTTGATGAATTCGAGACAACCACGGTGAGCGTTTTCGGCTTCGACTTCGGTTCACGGTGCGCCATTTTGCAAGAACAATTAACGCGTGTTTCTGCGTCATTTCAGTGCTTCCCCGTAAACTGCGGGTGTTGCACTCACCGAAATTAGCGGACGAGGCTGTGTTCGGCTGTCGAAACCTGCGTATGTTTCTCGCACGTGCGTGTGCTGTGAAAAATTTGGCTCAATTGTGTCGGTATGTACACGCATGCCAGTTATAGCAGCCTATTCTCAGCTGTTTGAAGACAATGCGCTTTCGCACGTAAACATTTCATGGGTATTTTAGTGTGCCTACTCTAACATTTGCATTTCGTACGCGCGAACTGCCGCGAGCTGCACGCTGGGGCAGTAGCGGCTTTTTAACATTTCAACGATTACTTATTTCTGCAATGAAACATTTATGTGCATTTTTCGCTATATAGAATGATTTTTACTCATTTTCAATTTTAACTGATCCTATTTATGGGGAGTGGCTACTCTTACCTTTATTCAGCATCACATCACTGTTCAAGTGAATGCTGAAAGGCGCGCCAAGGTCAAGTATGTCGTACACAAATTAGCGACGGACGGGTCCGTCTTCCTTTAAATAAATAATGCCTCTGCACATCTCTTTCGCGAACGTCGGCATGCAGTTAGGCTCAAGAATTGGTGCAGAACGAAGCTCAAAATATTTATTCTTGCTGCTTGCAGTTGCTCTTTAGAAAATGGGGATTTTTATAGCTGGTACATATCTGCTCAGCAGTACACTGGTTGTCTTGGCCTTGGTTCACTGCTACAAATCCATGCTGGAATATGAAAACTGTACTTAATATTCAAAAGGATGAGCAATTGTCGGTGACATGCGCTCTGCTGCTGACTTCAACTGATTGATTGATATGTGGGGTTTAACGTCCAAAAACCACCACATGATTATTAGAGACGCCGTAGTGAAGGGCTCCGGAAATTTCAACCAACTGGTGTTCTTTAACGTGCACCCAAATCTGAGCACAAGTGCCTACAGCATTTCCGCCTTCATCTTAAATGGACCCACCGCAGCCGTGATTCGAACCCGCGACCTGCGGGTCAGCAGCCGAGATTAACTTAGCCACTAGACCACCGCGTCGGGGCTCGCCTGCCGACTTCTGCACCTTACTTCTGAATTCTGTATTTGATGATCATCTTCAAATTAACCAACCGCTAATCAAAGATCGACCAATGCATTTTCAATTTTGATCTTTTTCTGTCTCGCGGCCTTCGGTTTGTTTCTTTTGTGCCAAGCTTTCCTAAAATCATCAGTTCAACTTGTTTGGTAGAACATGAGCATCGAATACATCGGCCAGTGTTTCAGAAGCTGTCACGCATGCACTAGTACTTTTTTATTTAGTGCATGACACAGTGTCATACCTCGACAACTGATGAACGGAATGTTGTTTGTACTCTTTTATTGAAGTCAAAAGAGTAACCATGGGACTGCACGTCCCAGTAAATGCCCAAATGCAGAGAGATGTATGAAATCTTGAATAAAGTGTGCCTAATAGCACTGGAGAATGCTTTCGTCTCAGACCATCTTGTAGAAAAACGACCATCACAAGACAGTGGCACGAAACGGCGACGCACAAATGCCACGGCATGCAGGCGACGGTTAAGGTCACGCCGGCGCCGGGCGCCCAGCTGGCGTTGTGAAGGGAAGGGGGGGGGGGGGCGTTTTTTTCTTTTTTTCCGTTGCGTGATACAAACCTAGCCAGGGCCGCTGCATTGCCGATGGAAGGAAAATGCTTGAGGCCAGTGCTTAGATTGAGGTGCATGTTGAAGCAACGCAGATGGGCGAAATTTCCAGAGCCCTCTGCTACAGTGCCCTCATAAATATAACGAGTTCGAGACGTTAGACGCCCACGACATTAATGTTCAGCTTCGCCTTCAGAAGTGAATCGCGATAGTGTCATCAGGCCTCGTACACATTGCCTTCTGAACAACTGGGCTGCTGCGCTTCTTGGTGCGTGCCTCAAGCGGTCCGTAAGGAAATGAATCACTGGCGGCGTAAAACTGAGGGTTTCAAAAAGGTATGATTGCACTGTTTCTGATGTAAAAGATTAGAATTTTTCAATCACAAATAACAGAGCCCACACGGACGTCGTAATTTCAGTGAATAGAACTCTCAAGTCATCTCTCTCTCAAGTGCCAAACTAATCTGTCAGGCCGTCTATACGCGAAAGCCATGAAGAGAAAGTTTTGCCAAAATAGTGGTGCTGGTGTGTGTGGTCAAGCCGACGTCGTCGGTCGAGAGCAAAAAATGAGCGTTGTTCGTTGGCAAAATTGGTGTTGGATGCAAATAAATGAATGTTAAAAATAATGGTTCGAGTGAGCATCCCACGACGGCGTTCTGCTTTGTAAAGAGGTGGTATACCACACAGTGATATCTTTGCTTGAAGCTGCGAGAAATGCGTGCCTTAATTTCTCATAATGTCACCCAATACTAAGCGCTCATAATTCATCATCGTCTTCGGGCATAGTGTCAACAATAGGCAGAATGTCGTACAGCTGTGGAAAGGGTAGCTCGCTTATCTGGAGGACGACGAATAGTGACATAGTATGTGCTTGTGTACTTCACAAAATATGACTGATAATATTGATGTGAATATATTTTGTGGATTTACTTGTATTATTAGTAGTCCCAAAGTAGTTTACAACCGGCTACAGAACGGGCGTATTCCTGCTCTCGTTGGTGGTTTAAAAATCAGAGCCTATTCACGGAGTGAATGATGATGAGTGGGGCGAAGCGTCCATCAGACCGCCCGTGCTTCCGTTCATGCGCTCGTTGTTGCTTCCGTCCGTCCGTGAGACCGTCCATCCATGCGTTCGTCCATCCATCCGTTCTTCTATGGAACGCTCCAAGTATCGACATCTAGCATCTTTTCATCATATAATGATCATATACAAGTACCACCATCTATCGGACATTCCAAGAAATAAACTAGAGATGGCTACCTACTACTACTACTGCTACTACTGCTACTACTACTACTACTACTACTACTACTACTAC
Source organism: Rhipicephalus microplus (assembly GCF_043290135.1). NCBI lineage: Eukaryota > Metazoa > Arthropoda > Arachnida > Ixodida > Ixodidae > Rhipicephalus > Rhipicephalus microplus. The sequence goes on from NC_134704.1 coordinate 110,789,482, forward strand.
TACTACTACTACTACTACTACTACTACTACTACTACTACGTATACATCAGGAACGCACGACCCACGGCTTAAGGAGCTTCGCCCCTAAAACATTTATTAGAATCGAGGGAGCTATGCAGGGTCCTTTTTATGAGATTAAGGCTCCCACAACTAGTTGGGGAGGATCTGTAGTACAGGACACCATTGGCATCGGCTGCTGCCTGGGCGCGTTGAATCAAAGCTTTTTGTGCCTGAAGGTTAGAACAGCCAAGCAGGGTCCCCTCCCGTTTCTCCCGGGTAGGGTTGTCGATGCGGGGTATGGCACGGTTGTAGGGGCAAGCCCACACAATGTCGTCAATGCCCTAATACTTCTCCCCACAGTCTGAACAAGTGCTGGAAAAGGCGGGATAAACGTGTTTGAGTGCTGCCGGGCAAAGCTGTGGTCGTGAAGAGTCATAGTAAAAGCCGCTCCTCTGCGTTACTTAGACATTTGCATGTGCGTGGACAGAGGCTGTGGTCGGATTGATAATGTTGCACACTTTCACTGAAAGCACACAATGTTTTCAATTTGAGGACATGATGATCGGAGAACGTGAGTGGGATTGCGCAGTGAGAGTGCGCGCAGACGGCGGTGTCGGTTGCCTCATTCCTTTCGAGCCCATGTGAGCAGGAGACTGGAGTATGTTGTGCAGGGATTCCCTGAAAATCTGAGTGTTGCAATAGTCGGTTTTGCAGGTACCCGGCACTGCCTTTTAAGATGTTTCTATAGACCCCTCGAGAGTCGGAGATGACGGTTTGCGATCTGGGGTGACAAGCTGTCAATGCAATAGCCACTTCGTCCGCGTGGATTGCGTTCAAGACGTTCGAAACGTGATCCCGCTAACTGTTTGGTTCTCGTGCACGACAGCAGCCGTGTACTATCTCCTATGGTGTGGGCTAGAGGTGCCATTTAGATCACGCCGGCATTTTATCCATGATCTCGTGCCAGGACTTCCACCCACACCAAGCGCAAGCATTGTGTGTTCTTTTCTGTCATGTTGTTAGGAAAAGGGCGCATGTCGAGGTAACAACTCCACTCGAATTAGCGTTGAAGAAGATATTCTGTGATTTCGTTGTGTTCAACATGTAGGCGGGCTAATAGGCAGCGTCGGCCACCATCTGTAAGAGTTTAGTGTTTTAATTTGTGAGCTTTCATTACTGCTCACACTAAGCATGCAAAATCTTCTGAAAATTCTGACCGAAACGTGTGTAGTCAAGCCAGTACTCCCAAACAAATGCAGCGACATTAACATAGTAGAGCTCCACGCTCGAATTACCTAGATTGTTGTACATTATGTACAACAAAAAAGGATAATTTCTGCATTATTATAAAAGTAAACTAACAATGACTCCACCGCAATTACAAAGAACAACTGGCACTTCAAAAGCAGAGACAGACTTTTAGTGCGGCATTGAATGAAAGTTATGAGGTACAACCACAACGTGAAATAGATAAAAACAGTGGTGAGCTAAGGTGTATATCTGGGAATGGTGCGTTTTTATTACATACGTGGCATAAGTAGATGAGCAATAGCATTTGCACCACATACTACAAGACCTTGGCGACGCGGTTACCAAAGCAGAACTTTGTGCGAATAGCAGGAAACATCGAATAGCATAACTCACCGGCTGTTATGAATGCTCTTGCTACACGAATTGTGCAGCGAAGACGCGTTTTACGACCGGCCAGGTATAAAATGTTGCATGAAGAGATATGGCAATATGTAGATGTCATTAGCCATCAAGCGGGCCGCAACGCCTGTTCTTGTCGCTAGCCAAACACATTCGATACGGTGACTGATACGATTTTTTTATACGTTGCCTCAGATAATTTTACTACTGTTTACCATTACTGCTTTGTTGGCTTTATTTATCTGGCTGCGCGAGGGACAACGGTAAGTTCTTATTACAGACACCTAGAGCCAGTGTGAGGGCATCTTTCTTTTTTTATTTTGTGCCTACAACAAGCAAGGACGTCATTTTTGCAGCAGAGACGTTACGCTCAACATCTTTTTTTGTAGTGCTTAGGGATACGCAGTCATCGTCATGAATGGACACGGGCTCTTTTAGTGCTCCTCGGCGTCGCTCCCCGAACAGATGCAGCTGTTTGTGCAGCTATCAAGGGGGTGTAAAAAGGGGGTGATATATATATATATATATATATATATATATATATATATATATATATATATATATATATATATATATATATATATATATATATATATATATATATATATATATATATATATATATATTTATATATATATATATATATTCCACCATACACTGGTATTTTGGGCTTGATCGCGAAAATATGTCCTAAGGTGCATTTCTACATTGACTAGCCACATTCACAAAAGAATATATCCAACACTTGTACTCGAAAAATATTTTGTATACAAGGTCTTTCAGCGCAACGTTTTCGTAGATAACACCAGCATCATTCTTTGTACTGTATATAGGCTTGACAAACCCAGAGAGGTCACTGAGAACTCGATAGGAGCTGTTCACACTCCAGAAATTGATAGATAGTTAAGCGTGACAACTGCCAGCATTTTATGGCCGAATCTAATATAGATAGATAACCTTAGCAAAAAATAAGTTTTCATACCAAAGGCCTGCTATTTCTGGATGACACCTAAAGTGCATTGTGCCCGTGACCCTTGCTACCTTGGCGTGAAGAGTAAATTTAAGTGACACATCAGTAACTCAACAAGTTTCGTAGTGAAAAAAGTGGGGCAGGAAGGCGCCATACTGCACACCGCAAAAATTCCCTCCCGTCTATGCTGCAACATACCACACCGCAGGTATGAATTGATTGCGTCGGGTTTCTTCTTATCGAACAATGTTCAATAATAGAAGAATACTTCCAGGGAGGGGCGCTAGATATATGTGCTAAAGCTTCCAACATGGCCAGGCATCTCCAACTAGACTTCGAAATTTTGCTTGTTTAAGCATCAGAAAAGTGCAAAATCTCAAGTTATAGTTTTCAGAGAGTTGCCCGAAACATTTTAGTGAAAGATGGTAAGGGTGTTGATTAATAACAGAGGACTGCTTCTACACTAAAAAAGGTAATATTGTGCAAGGCGTAATTTGTTGCTTTTCAACGAAAGCTTTTGTAATTCACTCTGAGGCTCTTTTTTAGCAATTTATCATTTTCGCGAATAATAAATCTGAACGTTCTCTTTTATTATCATCCCTTGAAGTTTTTATATATGGCAATTTTTCAGTTTTGCCTTAAGTGTGAATATTTGCGGCGTCGCATTCCCCTGTTTGTTCGTTATCTTGAACCAGTGAAATCAAACGCAAAGTTATTGGTGGATGGCCTTGCTGACGCAATAGAAACTGCCGTCGAAACTTTCCATGTGCTTTTGCAAATATTGATCTGGTACCGGACAGCTAGATTAAAAATCAATATTGTTTCGGCGAAGTTATTCTTAGTCGGCTTTCTCGTGTTTGACAATAACGTAGCGCTTATAACGTGGTTCATTTTGTGGGTATGGGCCTGATGAATTTGGCAACTCTCGCAATTCCTATTTTTTCACAAAAAATTAAAGAATGTGATTTATTGTGCGAGTATCTCTCACAGAACTAAGGTAAATCTCGTTTCTCAAGACTTCTTGAATAGAATTGGAGAAGAAAGCAATTGTTTTAGGGTAGAAGCATGAGAGACGCCTAGAGGAATATGAATAGTATGGGCCCCAAAGGGAAATGCAGAAGTAATAAAGAGCATAATCGAAAAAAATATGGCAGATCCCACGTACAGTGGGAATCGATGATATGTGAAGCACGAAGGAAAAATGTTGAGTAGTGAAGAGGAATGCCCACTACTAAAGCGAAATCGACACGTTGGCGCAAGGCACGAGCTAAGACTGCCTGGTTGCTGCTGCGACGCGGCCCGTACACCCGGCCAGCTCTTGCTGCTTCTGTACGGACGCTGATACCGCGTTTGGCCTTGCATTTACATTATATTTTGGTGGAGAGTGCTGCGGTCTTCCCCAGACCTGTGACTGCGTAGCCGAAAGCTGCCGTCCGTCATGCCTGGAGACGCTGTCTTCACACCCCCACCGGCTTCACCACGCAGCAGCTGCCCCGGTGCCCAGCTCTTGCGAGAACCCGACATCTTCAGCGGCACCGACGAGAAAGACGTTGAGGATTGGCTGGAATCTTATGAACAAGCCAGCGCTACTAACAAATGGGACGATCCCACAAAGCTTGGTACCGTGATTTTTTATTTAACGGATGTTGCCAAGCTGTGCTACAGAAACCATGAGGCGGATATCCCCACCTGGACGACCTTCAAAGCATGCATCGCAGATGTTTTTGGACGCCCTGGTGTGCGCAAACTTCGCGCAGACAACGTCTACGTAGCCGGTTCCAGCAAACTGGCGAAACATTCACTAGCTACATCGAGGACATCCTCGACCTCTGCCGGCGTGTCGACCCGACGATGGCGGAAGCTGACAAGGTACGACACATCATGAAAGGCATTTCCGACGACGCCTTTCAAATGCTGCTTTCGAAGAACCCTGTCACCATCTCTTAGCTCATCGAGTTGTGTCAGAGTTTCGACGAGCTCCGACGACAGCGTCTTCTCACGCGACGCCCTAACGTCGCAGATGACACACTCTCAAGCCTAACCACCACATGTGACCATGAGTCTCTGATCGCAGATCAAGGAGTTTGTTCGTGCTGAAGTCGCTCGTCAGCTATCGCTGCTATTGACAGTCGGCTAACCACACTCACCTCTTCCAGCAAACCTTCGCCAGGCCATCCAGGAGAAAGTTCGCGCGGCTCTGCCATCTGCCCGTGACGCTTCACCGTTGCCGACCCCCGTTGCCTGTGCCGAGGTAAATGCACCTCTAAGCTATGCTAAAGTGGCCGCTCGACCACCTCTTCAGGCTTTTACGTCACTGACATCAGTCGTGCCACCGCGACCTACTACTCCTCGATTCTCTCAGCCAAGGACCCCCCAGAGTAGTGGACAATGGCGTACAGTCGACAATCGGCCCATATGCTTTGTCTCTGGCCTACCTGGCCACAAAGCGCTATACTGCCGTCAATGCGTCCCTGTCTACCACCAGAGCTACCACCAGAGCTTCAAACCTGCCCCTAAGTGCCACCGCGCCCTTCGTTCACAAGATCTCAGCCTCCTGACTAGATGTCATCATACGCCGACCACCGCCCTCCTGTTAACTGTCGCTCGCCATCACCTTGACGCCGCTCGCCATCCCCGATGCGTCGTCGTCCTTCATCGTCGGAGCGGGAAAACTGATTGCCGCAGTTCCAGAGGCAGGAACTGCGTCGCTTACGAAAAGACCAAGGCCTCTCTCTTCCCCAACGATAGTTCTCGACGTATATGTGGACGGCGTTGCTGCACTCGCTCTTGTTGACACTGGCGCCGCAGCTCCAGTGCTGAGTGCCAGACTCTGCCGCTTGCTCAAAAAAGTTATGACGCCAGTAGCCTGTATATCACTTCGTACAGCCAGCGCAGAGCCCGTCACGCCAGCCGCTGCCTGTACTGCTCACATCGCGATTGATGGCCTCATCTATGTCATTGAATTACTAGTTTTGGATTCCTGCTCCCATGACCCCATTTTGGGTTGGGACTTTCTCTCCGCTAACAAGGCCGTCATCGACAGCTCTCGCGCTGAGGAAGAATTTGAAGTGTTGGGCAACGCGCCATTATATGATGCTCTTGAAACCAGGGAAAAACTACTTGTTGGTGAAGACGTCATCATACCGCCGCACTTTATCGCCCTCATCATGGTATCTTGCAACGCGCTTGCCGAGTCTAGTGCCCTTTTCACGCCATCTGCCCTTTTCGTTCCCCGCAAGTGTTCGCTGCTACCTTATGCCCTTCTAGAACTTCGTGATGGCGTCAGCAGACTGCTCATCTCGAACCTCTTGTCATGTCCTGTAACACTACTTCGGGGTGAGTGCGTCGGTGGGGTTTACAGTCTCGACCCTTCTGCCATTTTAGACATGTCGACTGGCCCTTCCGCCAAACACGAAGTCGCCGGAATGACTTGTGCCTCTTCGCTGCAGACTACTAGGCCTTACGTACTCAAGCAGCTCCATCGCCGACACGTTAACAATTTCGCTACGTGCTCAGCTTCTATGACTGCTGGAAAAGTTCCGTTCTTCCTTTGACTGCCAGCATACTTCCCTCCGCCGCACGTCCACTGTGTGTCACCTCGTCAATACGGTTACCAATGCGCCATTGCGTCAAAGACCCTACCGCGTGTCCGCAGCCGAGCGCCAGGTTATCGATGACCAAGTAGCTGACATGCTCAAGCGTGGTGTCATCCAGTCTTCGAATGGCCTTTGGGCATCTCCAGCCATTCTCGTTAAGAAGAAGGACGGGTCAATTCGCTTCTGTGTTGACTACCGTCGTCTTAACAAAATAACTCGAAAAGACATTTATTTCTTACCGAGAATCGACGATGCCCTTGACTGCCTCCAAGATGCGGAGTACTTCTCTTCTATTGACCTACGGAGTGGCTATTGGCAAGTCCCTCTGGCACCTGAAGATCAGCATAAGACGGCCTTTGTCACACCTGATGGCCTTTACGAATTCAGTGTCATGCGTTTTAGTCTTTGCAACGCGCCCGCAACAATTGAGCGGATGATGGATAATCTTTTGCGTGGCCTGAAGTGAAAAACATGCTTGTGCTACTTGGATGACGTAGCTATATTTTCACCGAACTTTCCAACGCATCTCCGCAGGCTAGATGAAGTACTGCAGTGCCTCACTGTCGCCGGCCTTCAGCTCAACCTGAAGAGATGCCGCTTCGGCGCAAATCAGCCCATCATCCTCGGCCATGTTGTCTCCAAAGACGGTATTCTTCCTGACACCACCAAGCTTCGGGTAGTTGCAGAGTTTCCTAAACCTGCGTCTCTGAAGTATCTGCGCAGCTTTCTTGGCCTCTGCTCCTATTTCCGCCGCTTTATTCGGAATTTCGCGATGATCAGCGCCCCCTTGACTGAACTTCTGCGCAGTGACTCGAAAAGTTACGCTTGGTCACCCGCCTGTGACGATGCTTTCGAAAAGGTGCGCTGTCTGTTAACCTCGCCGCCAATCTTGCGTCACTTTAACCCGACTGCTCCGACTGAGGTACACACAGATGCCAGCGGTGGTGGACTCGGCGCAGTGCTCACGCAGCGCAAATCGGGATTCTAGGAGTAGGTAGTCGCATACGCAAGCCGTACCCTCACCAAAGCGGAAATGAACTATTCTGTGACAGAGAAGGAGTGTCTGGCAATTATATGGGCTCTAGGTAAATGTAGACTATACCTATATGGTCACCCTTTCGACGTAGTCACCGATCACCATGCGCTTTGTTGGTAATCCACAATGAAAGACCTCTCCGGCCGTTGAGCTCGCTGGGCTTTGCGGTTGCAAAAGTTCGACATGCGTGTTGTCGACAGGTCTGGTCGGCGTCACACTGATGCCGACGTCCTATCACGTTCACCTGTGTCATTCGAAAGCTCTGCATGTCTATCTGCCGTGGACGAAATGGTTTCGTTCCCAGAAAACTGCGACATGGTGTCTGAGCAACGTAAGGATGACTGGATCAGCACTCTTCTGCGATTCCTTTCGGACCCCCCCACTTCTCCATCTTCTAGAACGTTGCGCCATCAGGCGGCTCACTTTGAGGTCCGCGATGGCCTCCTTTATCGCCGGAACTACAAGTCCGACGGCCGAAAGTGGTTACTCGTCATTCCACGCCATCTTCGTGCTGCAATATGTTCAGCTTTCCACGCTGGCCCTCAGTGCGCACGTCCGGGCATCTTCAAAACATACGCTCGGCTTTCCTCCCGGTTTTATTGCCGAGGCATGTACACCTTTTTGCGCAAGTACATTCAGTCATGCTCACAGTGCAAACGACGGAAAGCTCTGTCTCATCATACCTCTGGTCCGATCCAGCCTATCCCTTGCCCAGCCAGGCCTTTTGACCGCATTGGGATCGATCTGTACGGGCCTCTTCCATTCACGGTTTCCGGAAACCGTTGGATTGTTGTCGCTGTCGACTATTGGACGTGATACGCAGAAACAGCCGCTTTGTCTGCTGCCACAGCACGCGACGTATCCTCTTTTCTCCTGCGGAACTTCAATCTCCGTCATGGCGCACCGCGTGAACTTCTCAGCGACAGAGGACGTGTATTCCTCTCTGAAATTGTCAACGCACTCCTTGCCAAATGCCGTATCATTCACCGGACTACAACCGCCTAACATCCGCAGACGAATGGATTGACGGAAAGATTCAACCATACCCTAGGGGATATGATAGCAAAGTATGTTGCCTTAGACCACTCCGACTGGGACCTCATTCTCCCTTTTGTGACGTACGCATATAACACTGCTCCACAGGCAACTACGGGCTTTTCGCCATTTTTCCTGTTATATGGAAGAGACCCTTCCACCACACTAGACACCATTCTACCCTACCACCCAGATTCCTCAGAGTCTACGCTCTGAAGCTGCCCGCCGTGCCGAGGAATGCCGTAAGCTCGCCCAGTTATTTACAACTGTCGACCAATACAGACAAGAATCTCGACGTGACAATAACCACTCATACCCCAACTTTGTTCCGGACACTCTTGTGCGGCTTTGGGTTCCCGCTGTGCCTAGAGGCCTTTCCTTGAAGCTTGTTTCAAAATTCCAGGGACCCTACCGCATGGTCTCGCAGACTTCACCTCTTAACTACATCGCCGAACCCGTTACGCCATCCACAGACCAGCGCTTTCGGGGTCGTGAAACTGTTCACGTACAGCGGTTGAAACCTTATTACAATCCGCTTGTACTCTGTTCACCGTGAGTTACCAGGATGGCTCCTTTTTCGACGGGGGACGAAGTGTAGTGAAGAGGAATGCCCACTACTAAAGCGACATCGACACGTTGGCGCGAGGCACGTGCTAAGACTGCCTGGTTGCTGCTGCGACGCTGCCCGTACACCCGGTCAGCTCTTGCTGCTTCTGTAGAGACGCTGATACCGCTTTTGACCTTGCATTTACATTATAGTTGATATTTCACTTTGAAATTAGCACGAGGTTACGAGGTGGAGGTAAAGGATGCCGTACATGACTTCTGTGTCATGATTATCATGTTTGCATGTGTCGTTTACCTCCGTCATCTATTCACGTCACGTGATACCAAATTCAGGGTATGTGGAGCTATCCAAACGGCCGTGAGCACGCTATGAGCGTGGTATGTTGTCATGTTCTTACATGACGAGCGTGTCAGGATCATCATGTTTGCACCAGTCATATATTCCGTCATCCATTGACGTCACCTAACACCAAATTTGATATACTTCAGCGAAAGTGGAGTGGTGAGCACTGGAGGCGCCGTGAGAGCCTCAGCGGGGACGTCACGCTTCCACGGCTGCTGAGCTCGCCAGCGTTCAACGACTACAACGTGGAGGAGTGGCCGCTACTCAGACGTGAGAGGTCCGGCTGATTACAAGGGAAAAAGATGATACAGCAAGACGTTTGCCACTATCACGGCACCGTGCAACAATGTCAGCGCCAAGATGTCTACTTTGCCTACTTTGAGCCTGCGAGCTCGGTAAGACCGAATCTGCACCAGGAGCATCAGCTTTCCGTCATGCTTCAACCGACGACCGTAGTCATTATATTTACTTGAGTTAGACCGGCGCGCCTTCATCTTCGGGAGGCAGCGGAGTTCGCCTCCGTGTGTGAATCCACTGTGCCGACATGTGGTCTTGTATGCCACATGCCATCCGTCATGGTCAGGGGCTAGCAGCTACTGAATTCACGTATTCTTTCCACTTTCGCCGAAGGGGAGGGGCAGTATAGGAAGCGCAGACGCAAGACTTCCAATGACAGAAGGAAAAGGAGGACGACAATCGAGGGTGCGCTGCGTGGCACACGGCAGCCGCTGGCAGCGGGCAGATGCGGCCCGGGTTCAGGTCAATAAATAAGGTTCCTGGTCTGGCTCTGCTTCATCCATGCGGAATTCTGGGCCGAGTAGCCTAGAAGTCCCTACAATGTATATGAACAGGAGCTTTCAAATGCGAAGCATTATTTAGGGAGCTTCGGCGAATTTGAGCGTATCTATCTATCTATCTACCTATCTATCTAGCCACGTACAACTTTTAGCTCTCCTAGCTGTTTCGGTAAGTGTATTGATACCAAACTTGATATGGCATAACTTGACTGTATGAAGAACATAGTTGACTAGTCACAACATGAAAATCATGACATGTATGTCATGAACGTCATGATTTACATTTCATGCTCCTGCAGCTCCAGTGGTGATTACGTTCACATAGCTTGTTGCTAAACTGGTATGGTATGGCATGATTGCATGGCGAACACAAGTAAAAGACCCTAACATGAAAATCATGACATGGGTGTCATGTAACAACATGACTACATGCCACGCTCATGATTAGCTCGCGGCCGTTCAGCTAGCGTCACATATACCAAATTTGGTATTACAGTAAGCGAATGGATGACGAAGGTGTTTGACTGGTGCAAACATGGTAATAATGAGATGCGTGTCATATAACATGACTAAATGCACGCTTATGATGCGCTGGTGGCCGTTTCGCTAGCTTCACTTATACCAAATTTGATATTATGTGACGCCAATGGATGATGCACGTATGTGGCTGGTGCAAACATGATAATCATGAGATGCGTGTCATTTAAGAACATGACTACATGCCATAGTCAAGGCGACAATATATTTTGACGTGACGTGGTGTGCGTGCTCGCCGGCGTTCATTTCGTCGCGTCGCACCGGCGTTGCCACCGCAGGCGCAGGTCCTGCCATATACTCGCAGGCGCGCGCCACGCTGTGTTGGTTTGACGCATGCGTGTTTCAGCGCGTGCGGTGTCCCTTCTTCACGAAAAGAGAGAGACGCAGTGTTGTCTGGGTAACGCATCGGCGCCAAATGCAGCATGTCGCATTTCGCGCTGGTTGCCGACCGGCCGCGCCGATGGACGCTGGTCGCACCTGGCGTAAGACTATGAGAGCTCGCGTTTTGCTAACGTAGCGTCACTGTGCTCAGCATGTGCACGGGTCAGCGCTACATTGCAGTAAATTGGGCCCTTCATGATGCGCTCACGGCCGTTTTGCTAGCTCCAAATAAGCCAAGTTTGGTGTTACGTGAAGTCAATGGAGGATGAAATATATGACTGGTGCAAACAGGATAATCCTGATGAGCGTGTCATGTAAGTGCATGACAACATACCACGCTGATGGTGGGCTCGTAACAATTTAGCTAGCTCTACATAAACTAAATTTGGTATCACGTGACGTGAATGCATGACAAACGTAAATGCCACATCTAAACATGATAATCATGACACGGAAGTCATGTACGACATCATTTAGCTCTACCTCGTAACGTTGTGCTGATTTTAACGTATATGAACATTCCTAATTCGCTCTTTGCGTATCATTGATTCCCATTGTACGTGGGATCTGCCAGTTTTTTTTTAAATAAAATTGAAGTTACATGCAAGTTGAGGCCCTACCCTGACCCTTCCTTTCTTTTCGTCTGTTGGATGCGTACTTGAGATTTCCTCACAAATGGTGAAACTTCTACGATAGATTTTGGTAGCCGATAGATTGTGCGAAATTGCCTTGATCTCTTTTCCCGCCAACAGTTTTGAGCACCGGTGATGCAAACGAGCAGTTACTGTAAATGAATTTCCGAATCGATATACTTTAGATGTCGTTTAAGGAAATGATTGACATTTTGCTTTGACGCAATTGGCAGCGTTACCTAAATTAGAAAGAATCCAATAACAAGTTGCGTGTTTGTTCGTTTGTTGGTTTGTTTGTAGCCTAGAATCCGTGGCTCATACCTACTCAAGGGGATTGGCCAAGAAAACATATAGCATAACTACACTATTGCTTACAAAAAAGAGAAACCGAAGAAAAAAACAGTATATATAGAAAAAGATTCAGAGAATCAGAATAGAAACAACAAGGAAATAGACACTAATATATTAACTATACTTTGATTTTGGGAGCTGACCAGACAGCTGAGTTTGCCAAACCCAATTAGGTTGGTATGTATCTCTCAGATTTATTCACATTTAGAAACTCACTTCTCGACCAGCTTCCTTTTTTTGAGTATTTGTTGAAGTATGCCTTATATTAAGAAACAAAAAAAAAACGTCGAGTCCTGAATGAAATCACACACGGCATCAAATAAATTTCTGTGGCAATTTTCGAAAAGAGAGGCACCAAAATTTAGAAAACTTTCTGTGTTTAGTTGAAAAACTTAGCTAAGCAAACGGAAAAGCTTGAATTCTTTTCCTAATTACTGCATAGTCACGACATGAGACAAAACAATGTTCAATAGTGTCTGATTTTTCACAGAATGGTCAAAGGCGGGAGACTGTTATACCAGCTCCGTGTAAATTAAAATTTTATTGGGGAACATGACCCCACAATCTGGAGATAATAACTTTCCCGCCACAGTGGTCTAGTGGCTAAGGTACTCGGGTGCTGACACGCAGGTCGTGGGTTCGAATCCCAGCTGCGGCAACTGCATTCCTGATGGAGGCGAAAATGTTGTTGGCCCTTGTGCTCCGATTTGGGTGCACGCTAGAGAACCCCAGGCAGTCGAAATTACCGGAGCCCTCCACTATGGCGTCTCTCATAATTCTATGGTGGTTTTGGGACGTTAAACCTCACATATCGATCATCAAAGCTATTTTCAGATTTTTTGACGGATCATACTGAGATCATCATCAAAATTCGAGATACCTTCGTTCTTCTCAGTAGGTATCTCTCTCTCTCTCTCTATATATATATATATATATATATATATATATATATATACTTAAAGGTAAAAACGTGTATACCTGAGGGCTCGTTTTTCCTTGTTTTAACACAATAATAATGAGATCTAACAGACAGATATATATATATATATATATATATATATATATATATATATATATATATATATATATATATATATATGTATATATATATATATATATATATATATATATATATATATATATATATATATATTTAAAGGTAAAGAAGTGTATACCTAAGGGCTCGTTTTTCCGTGTTTTAACACAATAATAATGAGATCTAACAGACTGTAACGCCAAGGAATGTACAGGCGAAGTAATTAGAACTAATGGAATGTAAATAAGAAGAAAGAAAAGTGGATTAAAAAATAACCAGCCGTGGGCAGGAATCGAACTTACGACCTTCGAATAACGCGTTCGATGCTCTAACCACTGAGCTACCACAGCGGCCTTCCCTCCATTCACTTTTTTTGGGTTTATATGTGAATTTAGGAGTAGGAGTGACAGCCATCGCCATCTATAAGCCAAGCGACGAGTGTGAAAACACTCTTATGCGCATGTTTGGCGTCAAGTGGCACGTGAACTTATTATGAGCGGACAGCTGATTATTTGTCCCTCTTATACAACGTAAACACACCACGTCTGACAGTACGAGACCCTCGTTCAATGAAATAAGGGAAAGGAGTGTATACCTAAGGGCTTGTTTTGCCGTGTTTTAACACAATAATAATGAGATCTAACAGACAGTAATGCTAAGGAATGTACAGGGGAAGTTATTAGAACCAATGAATTGTAAATAGGAAGAAAGAAAAGTGGATGAAAAAATAACCAGCTGTGGGCAGGAATCGAACCTACCCTACGACCTTCGAATTATATTATATATATATATATATATATATATATATATATATATATATATATATATATATATATATATATATATATATATATATATATATAAATATTTTAAAAAAGACATTCTGTGGGTCTGGTGCAAATATAATTAGGAATAAAGGAGCACACTTACGAAAACTTGATAGTTTTTTACTCTACGTTTCGGCCGCGGCACGGCCTTCGTCAGCCACGGCCGAAACGTTGAGTAAACAACTATCATATTTTCGTAAGTGTGCTCGTTTATTCCTAACTATATATTTATATGTATATATATATATATATATATATATATATATATATATATATTATGTGTGTGTGTGTGTGTGTGTGTGTGATTGTGGAAAATGTGGTTCACTTTGTTTACTGTGATTATAAGGGTATAAAAAAAGGTGGCAGTGCAAGAAAAAAAATTATATACTTAATCAACGTTTAGAACAGAGTATTACCATTATTAAGGCCTACATAAAAGGAGCCTCTGACCGAAACGTTGACGAAATAAATGAAGTTTTCTTGAAGCTTCACATCCCATATGTATATATATATATATATATATATATAAATAAATAAATAAATAAATATATATATATATATATATATATATATATATATATATATATATATATATATATATATTGTGATGACGTTTATTCAAGCCGAGAAGTCGCAACGAGGTCGCAACGGAAAGTGGGCGTACGGCCAGTCTGGCAAAGGCGGCACAAACTCTCGCGCAAGCAGAGCACGGGCTTTTTGTTGTCTTCCGAAGGCGCATACGCGTTGGTGCGTATGCTCCACTACAATACCCCCGGGGTGAAGGGTAGCCATCCTGGCGACTCAGGGAGTAGGCACAATGAGGGGGTCGTAGTAGGGCTTGAGACGGTCGACGTGTACGGTCTCGCGTCCTCGACGGCGCAAATCTGGTGATTGTGTTAACGGCTCGATGATGTAATTCACCGGGGAGGTCGCGTCAATGACACAGTACGGACCATGGTACCGGGCTAGAAGTTTAGAAGACAGGCCAGGAACGTGCGGGGGCACCCAAAGCCACACAAGGGAGCCTGCACGAAATGTAGGAGCTATGCGGTGAGCGTCGTCGTGTCGAGTCTTTTGTAGACCTTGAGCCTCACTTGTCAGAGACCGAACCAACTGATGGCAGTCTTCGGCGTATCTGGCGACTTCCGAAAGCGGGGAGCACTCAGATGCATCAGGGCGGTACGGTAGTACAGTGTCGAGTGGGTGGGAAGGTTCGCGGCCGTACAATAGAAAGAACGGGGAAAAACCGGTAGTCGCTTGCGTCGCGGTGTTATAAGCGAAGGTAACAAAGGGCAATACAGCGTCCCAGTTAGTGTGGTCGGAGGAGGTGTACATCCTCAGCATGTCGCCAAGTGTGCGGTTGAACCGCTCACTAAGACCATTTGTCTGTGAATGGTATGCGGTAGATTTACGGTGGATAATGTTGCATTCAGCGAGGATAGCTTGGATGACCTCCGACAGGAACACTCGACCCCTATCACTGAGTAATTCCCGCGGAGCACCATGGCGTAGAATGAAGCTGCGGAGAATGAAGAGTGCAACTTCTTGGGCGGTCGCTGCCGGTAGAGCTGCAGTCTCCGCGTAGCGTGTCAGATGAGCGACTCTGACAATAATCCACCGGTTTCCAGAGCTACTATATGGGAGGGGGCCATAGAGGTCTATACCCACGCGGTCGAATGGGCGAGCCGGGCACGGGAGCGGCTGTAACATGCCAGTAAGGTGCCGCGGAGGTGTTTTGTTCTGTTGGCAAGTGGTGCAAGACTGAACGTATTTCTGCACAAAACGATACATTCCTCGCCAGTAATAGCGTTGGCGCAGCCTTTTGTAGGTTTTCAGGACACCTGCGTGAGCACTTTGGGGATCTGCATGGAAATTCATGCAGATGTCAGAGCGCATATGAGTTGACACAGCAAGGAGCCACTTCCGACCACCAGGCGTGTAGTTGCGGCGGTACAGAATGTTGTCACGTAAGGCAAAGTGGGCTGCTTGCCGGCGCAGCGCTCTCGTGGAAGGGACAGAAGACGGATCGGTAAGGTAGTCGACTAACAAGGCAAGGTATGGGTATTTACGCTGCTCCGAAAGCATGCCAGTGCTGTCGAGTGGTGACAAGGTGGTAAAAGGGGGTGACAGAGAAGCCACATCTGGTGTTAATGGCGATCGGGAAAGTGCATCGGCATCCGCATGCTTGCGACCGGAACGATATACGACACGGATGTCGTATTCCTGCAATCGAAGTGCCCAACGGCCCAGACGTCCGGACGGGTCTTTCAAGGAGGACAGCCAACATAGAGCGTGTTGGTCTGTGACCACGTCGAAAGGACGGCCGTAAAGGTACGGGCGAAACTTCGTAAGCGCCCAGATTATGGCCAAACACTCCTTCTCTGTCACGGAGTAATTCAATTCAGCCTTCTTAAGAGCGCGACTTGCATAAGCGACTACGTATTCGGTTTGGGTGCCTTTCCGTTGTGCCAAAACTGCGCCAAGACCAACGCCGCTTGCATCAGTGTGAACTTCTGTGGCAGCAGTGGGGTCGTAGTGGCGAAGAATAGGTGGCGAGGTCAGCAGGCGGCGCAGCTGGTGAAATGCGTCGTCACATGCAGGTGACCATGCCGATATACCTTTGCTGTTGGAAAGCAGACTAGTCAGAGGTGCAATGATGGACGCGATGTTGCGCACGAAGCGACGAAAGTAAAAGCAAAGACCAACGAAATTTCTTAGGGCTTTCAGTGATGTGGGCATTGGGAAGTCAGCGACAGCTCGAACCTTATCGGGGTCCGGAAAAACATCGTCTCTTGTGATGACGTGTCCCAAGATGGTTAGTTTTCGGGCTGCGAAGTTGCACTTCTTGGTGTTAAGTTGTAGGCCTGCAGAAGCTAGACACGTCAGAATCTCGTGGAGACGACGAAGATGTGTCGGTAAATCAGCTGAAAAGACTACGATGTCATCTAGGTAACACAAGCAAGTTTTCCACTTGTGGGCCCGCAATATGGTATCTATCATGCGTTCAAACGTCGCAGGCGCGTTTCAGAGCCCAAATGGCATGACTTTGAACTCATACAGGCCATCCGGCTTTAAAAAGGCTGTTTTAGGGCGATCACATTCAGCCATTGGCACCTGCCAATACCCAGAACGCAGATCTAAGGATTTGAAGTACTCGGCGCCTTGTAAACAGTCAAGAGCATCGTCTATTCGTGATAGCGGGTAGACGTCTTTCTTTGTAATCTTGTTTAGGCGGCGATAGTCCACGCAAAATCGAACGGTGCCATCTTTTTTCTTTACCAGAACCACGGGTGATGACCAAGCGCTTTGAGAAGGCTGTATGACTCCACGTTTAAGCATGTCATCTTCTTACTCCGTAATGACGCTGTGCTCTTCGGCAGAAACGCGATAAGGACGCTGTCGCAGAGGCGAATGTGAGCCGGTGTCAATAGTATCAGTGACAGTCGTGGTGCGGCCCATAGCAGGTTTCTGAAAGTCGAAACTTGTTAAGGAGAGCAACAAGTTGGCTGCGATGCGAGGGGGGAAGGTCTGCGTCAATGGCATTGTCGAAGGCTGGTGAGCTTGATGGCTCAGACGGCTGAGTGTGTGCGGCAATCTGACATGGGGTTTCGTCGGGAAGAATAATATCATTGATATGGTCGACAGGTTGCACATATCCTAACGTTTCACCACGAAGCAAGCCAATGGGGTAGTTACAGTGGTTGGTAACCAGCATTATGGTTAAACCAGACGCAATCGTAAGAACGGCAAATGGGAGCACGATGCCCTTGCGTTCAGTAAAAACAGGGGTTGGCGTAAACACCACCGTGGCGTCAGGTTGCGCCACACATGAAAGGCTAATAGGGACTGAAGCTTCCGGAGGCAAGGTGATGTCGTCGTCAGCGATGAGTTTGCAGAGCAGTGGTGAATGGTCGGGTGGTGGAAATTCACAACTTGGCACTAGAAGCACTTCCGCACGGCAACAATCGATGATAGCTTCATGACCTGATAAGAAATCCCAACCCAGGATGAGGTCATGAGAGCAAGGTGGTAGTACAAAAAATTGGACGATGTACAAAACTTCTTGGATGACGACGCACGCCGTACACACAGACGAGGGCTGAATGCGTTGCGCGCTAGCCGTGGACAGCACGATGCCACAGAGAGATGTGGTCACTTTCTTCAGTTTGCGACAAAACTTTGCGTTCATCACAGAAACGGCGGCCCCAGTATGAATTAACGCTTGTGTGCGGACTCCCTCAACATTGACATCAACAACAGTTCGCGGCGAAAATGGAGGCCTTGATAATTGCGCAGAAGTTGCAGTTCTTGCCTCTGGAACTGCACTGATTAGTTTCCCTTCTCAGGAGGTGGTCTACGACGCATAGGAGATGGCGATCGACGACGAGGAGATAGGAAACGAGAAGTCGATGGGCGACGATCCGAGTCAGAGTGCCTCTGTTCGTATGCAGACGTGGTGGCCTGCTGCGACGCATAGGTAGGAGTTCCAAAGGAGGCGTACGCAGGTGTGGGACGGCGGCGGCAGTAGCGTGCAATGTGGCCAGCAACGCCACACGCGAAGCACATAGGACGGTTGTCATGGGTGCGCCACTCATTAGATGGACGGAAAAAGCGAGGCGAGGGCCTGTAAACCGGAGGCGCTGCCGGAGGAGGTGGAGCCGATAAGGATACTGGATGCGGTGGGGGTCACGCAACCACAGCTGTGTAGCTGAGAGGTGAAGATGGTGCAGGTGGTGAGTAGCTGACAGCTGAGAGATTAGATGCTGCTGAAGTGCATGCGTAAGGGGCCTGCACTGAAGGTAGGACATCGCAAATTTCAGTGCGTATGTCCTGCTGCAGTGTCGAAGGCAGACTTGCGGTGGGCGCGTCGCTATGCGGCAGCAGGGAGAGCTGTCGGGCGACTTCCTCCCTGATGAAGTCTTTGATCTGGTTGGACAGACTTTCTTGACGAACGTTGACATTTGCGAGTGCGACAGCCGAGATCGAATCTGGTGGTGAGACACTCTGTCGGGCGATGGAACGCTGACGGCGTAATTGATCGAAGCTCTGGCACAGGCTTACGAGGATTGCCACCGAGGTCGGGCTTTTCGCTAGCAACATCTGGAATGCGCCATCCTTAATACCCTTGAGAATCTGCCGAATTTTCTCTTCTTCGGGCATAGATGGGTTAACACGCCTGCAGAGGTCGAGCACATCCTCAATGTACCTCATAAACGTTTCGCCAGGCTGCTGGGCTCTGTGGCGCAGACGCTGGTCAGCGCGGAGCTGGCGGACCTCTGGTCGACCGAACGCTTCTGTTACGAGGGTCTTAAAGGAGGACCAATTGGCGATGGCGGTTTCGCGGTTGGTAAACCAAGCTTAGCTACGTCTGCCAAGTAAAAGATAACGTAAGCGAGTTTAGAGTCGTCGTCCCACTTGTTGCTGACGCTTACGCGTTCGTACAAGGACAGCCAGTCTTCGACGTCTTGCTCACCACTTCCGCTGAAGATTGGTGGGTCCCGCTGGCGAGTAGCGCCGGGGCAGGCAGACGGGGCAGCCGATGGTGCTGGCTGGGCTGGGACGAGCTGGTTGGCGACTGCGTCAGTCATGTTTCGCGGTAGTCTTTCAGGCAACTTGCGAGAGCGGAGCTCCAGGTCTTCTTGGGGATCTCAGCAGCCTCCACCAAATGTGATGACGTTTATTCGAGCCGAGAAGTCGCAACGAGGTCGCAACGGAAAGTGGGCGTACGGCCAGTCTGGCAAAGGTGGCACAAACTCTCGCGCAAGCAGAGCACGGGCTTTTTGTTGTCTTTCGAAGGCGCATACGCGTTGGTGCGTATGCTCCACTACAATATATATATATTTATATAGGCCTAAACAGGATCTATGCATATAAATTATGAGTCTTGCCTTGTTAAGAACATAGCCCCTTGGATAGAATACCCATTGAGTGTGTGACAGCTGTGAGACAATATATGGATGCATGAAACTAGATTTAATATTTGATAGATAAAATTCCTACCTGCCTGATACATTCGGCAGTTTTTACCTGATAGCCCTCAAAGCAGAAATTACGCCTCGAGCGACCTGCCACCGCACGTCTTCGCGAAGTCTTATGGGCAGCGTGGTCAGTCAAACGTTAATGAAAATTTCTCTTTCACAGCGATCGTCGAGGGAAGCACGAAGATGGATACTGTGTTTGTGTATAACGTCTTGAGACATTGATAGATTGAGTTCTTACACTTCGCGTTGAAGGCTTGTAGCTTTGTTCTTTGTTTTTTTTTTGCTCCACTGAAAATGTAGGCAGGTGATCAGTGACTGCAATATAAAAGATGAATGCTCCCTTTGCTAGAATGTGGGAAAAGCTACTGCCTCTTACGATAGAAAACATGTACAACTGTAATTATTAGTTTGGGCGAACGTGTTGATAAATATTTGACTGAACAACTGATAATCACGGGAAGACTTACCTAAATATCGAAAAACCGCTCCAGCTTGTAAGTACAGAGTTTGCAGACTAGTCAGGAAGGAAAATAGAGGGAAAAGAAAGGCAGGGAGGTTAACCAGCCTATAGACAGCCAGTTTTCTACCCAGCGCATGGGAGAGAAATGGGGGAGATGAAAGAGAGCAGCGAGGGAAGAGAGAAACAGCACATTCGGCAGCACACGCGTGCACACTCAGTCATAGTCCAGTCTTGCCTTTCGCTGTGTGTGACATTGCTGTTACAGTCGCTTGTTCAAGTCAGTGTCGCGTAGGAATTTCAACAGAGCTTTCTTCGCCTTCTGTTGCAACGTCTTCTTTCGGGCACTTGACAGAATAGTGTCCACAGACATTTGGCTGTTGTCGATGCGCGCAAAAGCGGACGCCAGTGACTGTCTCTGGATTTCATACAACGGACAGTCGCACAGGATGTGGTGTGAGAGTTTGTTAAATACTAATAATATGCTGTCGCGGATCCCGCGCGAAGTCTCCACTTGCATTTACCCAACCCAACAAAAGTAATGTCCGCATTAACTCGACAATTATTGCGCATAGCTCCCGTAGATTAACGACTTATAAAGTTAAATACACTTTTAAAGCTCGTTCAATGATGAGGGCTGCAATGCCTTGTGATGTACTTACACATTAACGAGAGTTTTACAAATGAGGCAAACAAGTGCAAGTCAAAACTTAGGACAACTGAAGAGGACAAATGTACCCATATGATTCATACAGAGAGTGTGGTCACGCGTACAATGGTGAGGAATTAGCACAAAACGGAAACGGAGCAGTGTTACTGTACATAAAACAATGATGTAATAATAAACGAACTGTAACTGTATTTGAGACATTAAAACCACTGTTGAGAATATAGGCATGAAATAGAAGTGCCCATTGCAGCCTATGTTCACTTTATTATTATTATTATTATTATTATTATTATTATTATCATTATTATTATTATTGAACATGCACACGTAAAAACAAATGCGTGTCCTATTCGCGCCATGGTTTCATTCATGTTTTTTTTTCTGAAAGGTGCTGAAAGATCTGTTAAGAGTTATTCAGTGAAGTATAATAATAAACTTTTTTGCACGTGTATAGCTTAGCACTTCAAGCATGGTTAAAATTACGTTATTATCAGCGGCGAAATCTTGCACCTCTATGGTATCAGTAGTGCATTCTATAAAAAGTACACAAAATGTTGCGGGTATTTTGGTACAACGCTTGCAGAGGCACTAAAAACAATGGCTTCGTTTAGATTGACAAAATGCTCTTTAAGAAAACCTGTGTCACACGTTTTATTATCATATATTCTTTATTATCGAAGAAGATCTCTAAGAAACTTTTGTTTTAATTTTAGCGCCTTAATCTGCACGCGTAATGTAAGCAATTTCAAAATGAGTTTTTCTCATTTTCGCAACAATGGTTCGATAAATATTTATAAAACTTCGAATGGTAGGTCTGTGGCACCCGCACACGATATTTTACTCCATTTTTATTGATTAGAATCTTCATAGGACCCACAAGCCACCTTAAAAACTATGACGTCACGCCGCTAGTTGCAGCAATTGGCATCTCCACCCGTATTTGCTTTTCACCCGTTTTCTCACCTACCAAGCGTCGTGTCGCACAAGAGTGTTATTTTCGGTATTGTCGAACTGTGCTTTCCTAAATATGAAAATTGTTTTGCTCTTTATTATCCCCTTCAAGAATCCCCGGAAAAAAAAGAACAAGAATGCCATTTCCTCTTGGCATTTTCCATTCTTTGTGTAGAATTCGGATTAGGTTCGTGACGTTGAGAGGATATCACACTTGATTGACTTCTGCATGAGATATATCAATTGAACATTCTTTACTTGATTAAACTATGATTTGTGAGTTTTCAGCTGTGCAAACGAAAGTAAGATTGTGGAGCCAAAGGGCAAGAAATTGGGATAGGCTGAACGCTGCTAGGACTCGCCCAGCCGCTAAAACTGCTGCGTAGTGTGCCAAGGTCACAGGCCGCCAAGCTGGTTCGGTAGTGCTTTTATCAGCTTGCGGCTGCTTGTACACAGAGCTTATAGACGAGTGGAAAAGACGACAGTGAGCTAAGCAAGATTTATGTCATGCATAGAATAGATGCATTACATATTCGGAACTGGGTCCGACAGCTTAGGCAATCGACGAGCCCAGGTGTCTTTGGACGCTCTAACCATGTCGTCTTCTTTCTGACACATAGGTCGGCTGCTTGGCATCGCGCCGCTTGGTTCTTAATAGTCACCGGGTGATGCCTTGCGTCAGTAACGTCCAAGCAGAATCACCGCTGGTGGCGTGAGAATCCTCGTCGCATTGAGTTGCAGCAATGAGCGAGTGCTATTGCCAAGCGTTGCGTAATACTCACCAGACTAGATAGTGTCGATTGCATCATCGGGCTGCTATCGGGCCTGTGCGGTGAGGGAGCTCGCCGTGCGTTGCGTAAGACACACTGGTGCTGCCGGGCTTGATGACGTAGGTGATAGCTTCATGTGGGCCCACTCACTCACTTTGACACTGGTTGCATTTGCAGAAGCAACGATGTTTGGTCTGGCCTCCCAGGCATAACAACACTTTGTATTGACTGTGTCCGCGTGTTTCATGAAGCAAGAAGTTGCGAGGGGAATATTGAGCCTGTAAGAAAGGTAGTAAATGCAGTGAAAAAAAAACATTCTCCCGTGCTAGAACTAGCACTGGTTTAGGGGTTTTTAGAGTTTTCAGGAGAACCACCACCTTCCTACTCTGACTACTACAAATTATTACCGTAACAAAAATATAGCACACCTTGAAATTGTTGAAGAACAGACGGGACCAAATAAGGTGTTGAGTGCACTTCGGTTTTGCCCGAGTGAAGTTCGAGAAACGTTATGCTATTTTAGAAGACAAAACAAAACAAAAAAATGTTTATTATTTTACTAAGAAAACAGAAGCTTTCTTTTTTTCTCCTTGCTTTGCCCACCACTTCACATGTCATTGACCCCTAGCAGATATGTGCACGTTGTAAGTGGGACAAAATTATTTCGACTTCATATTTGAAGTACAGCGTTTCGTGTTCTTGAATCTCACCACCGTATATAATTGCAAAGTGACTTTTCAACTTAACTTAGACACTTATTTTACAGTGTTGAGCGCTCGGTGTGGCAAGTGTTACGAAAGCCCTGAAAGCTAACAGTTTACGTTGAATAAATTCGTTCGTAATGACGTAACAAGATTACAAGTATTGAGTATACACATTAACGGGAATAATAACATATGATGCAAGAACTGAAGCATGCCGGGTGTCTTTCTAATTCACTTCACCAGTGCTCATTCCTCAACAGCACAGTTTGTACTCATGAATATCTAATCTAAGGAGAAGTTCGTGACCTCTAAAGTACGGTGCCTAAGAAATTTCATGTCCCACTGCAAGAGCCCTTACTGAACACACCTGAAGCTTTGTTGCCTGAAATATGTAATGTTTATTTACTAGGCACCGGGGTCTTAATCGCATTCAGAAGCCACAGATCAAACAGCCCCACGGCTCTAGCCAGAGTCGGCGAGGAGATTAGCGCCATTCGGCTGCGCTGCCAGTAGCACCCGGAGCACACTTTTTTTTTCTTGCTGGAGGGTGTTATTTTCTGTCGCACTTTAATGGCACCTTGTAGATTACCATTAGGCCTCGTCACCAAGACTACCTGTCCCGCTGCGCCGACGTACCAAGTGTGACACGCGCACGCATATGGAAACTCACGACAACTCTAATAGAAACGAATGAGATACTTAAGGCTCAAGTTATGGCGCGTAAAGCGTACAGCAGGAGTTTCCAGATATGTTTACGGGAGCATGCAAATGTCTCCGCAACGTATACAAGGGCCAGCAAGTGAGCCTTGCACGCTTGTTTTTGTGTTTTGCTTTCTCTTTCTGGCACGTTTGGCCACCGTTAAAACACAAATTGAAAATCGTTCTCAGTGATGTCATTCGACCAACTCCTGCCAGCTTGCTTGCTTGCTTGTTCCTTTCTTTTATGGCTCTCACCCACTAAGGGGGATTGGCCAAGAAGCCGGTGGTTAATGCAAGTCAATACGTATAGATTTTCTAGACTAGGGGAATATGATTACTGTGTTTTGACTGTGAAATTAATTTTGTGCAATGTAAAAAAAGAAAAAAAGGGGGGAGAAAAATAATAGAATTTGTTGAATATCTGAGGTGGAATCGTTATACGAAATTCTCCTGAAAGTTGAATCATTGCAGTGTATCAGCTAAATAATAGGTGGTAGTGTGGCTAGCGAAATTCGAAAGCTGATCGCCGACTCAGCAAGGTAATCTTCTTGTGTTATATATGAATTCGCAGAGAGCCCCGCAGATGTTCCTGTCGCTGTGTCCCAATGATGTGGCCCCAAAGGACAAAATATTGGGAGTAGTAAGTGGTATTCGTAATTTTCTGAATAAAATTTTGAAGCAGTTTTTTCTTTGATTTTTGAAACGATGACATGTGATAAGAAAATGGTCAATATGTTCAGGTTCCTTACAGCTTATGCACAGAGGGGATGGCACCAGACCGGACCTGTTTAAGTAGAAATTAGGAGGTGGTACACGGCAACGTAATTTTGTTATCAAGACTTCCAATTTACGCGTGCGACACCATTTATTATTTCATGTAAAGTGCAGGTGCGAGAAATCTAGATTTGGAAACATAATTTTTTATGAGTCTTCAAGAAGGGAAAGTTTTCTAAACCTCGCTGGTGTTACATAAGCTGTAGGAGCCATGATTGGCACAATCGGAAGATCAAGAGATGTTTGCGCAAGTGTGTCAGCCATCCCGTTTATAAATATACTACGATGACCTGGCATCCATATCATTCGCACTAGACGAATGTTTGCTGGGATTAATGATCTAAAAGTTTCTAGTACGGCTGATATCGACGACGATGATAAGAAAGAACACACGGAATACGAGTCAGACACTATCACAGCTGTCGAATGAGTCGCAGGAAGTTTACGAATAGCTAGTATAACAGCCATTAATTCCGCTTCAAATATTGGTGTATAATCTGGGAGGATTAATGAAAATGGCCAGAATAATGAGAGAGAAATAATACCCACACCTGCCTTCTCGCCACTCATAGATGCATCCATTGCAATTACTATATTAGTACCTAATTGAGACAGGTGTTGTTCTGATAAACCAATCAAAAATTTAGAGGGTAAGTGTTTAGCGTTCATGGGGAATATATCGTCAAACTTTATTTTGACTTGGCTGATTGGTTTGACAGATGGTGTGATCTCGAAAATATTAACATTTAAAGCATCTAGAAGTGTTTGAACAAAGAGCACTTGGAGTTTATATACACGGGACCAATGCTGCCAGCTGGTAGCTTGTCGGAAAACACTTCTTTTTTATCCCAGCTTCTTTTCTCAATTAATAATACATAACTATAAAGCATCTGGGACTTTGGACTACTGCTGTGTGCTTTTCGTTTTCGTGGGGCTGCTACTCTATTGTTGATGAGTTTTTTAATATAAACTGCATTTCACAGTAGTCAAATTTTATCTACGCTACACCATCTACGCTACACTATGTGTCCCTGTACTGGCCACCATACAGCGCCGTTCAACATGTTGGTGACTAGACTTCGTCCTTAGGTACCAGTGCTCAGGTTTTCTGAAGGAAGAAGGCTGCCTTACGCCATTAACGATATACATTTAGGAACAAGCGGCTGCAAATGCTGCGAAGCTGGTGGGATAAAAATGGCAACAGTTTTGCGAGAAATGGCAGAAATAAAGTTATAGAGTGCAAGAACTTGACTACACCTCACTATCCGCCCGCTGATTGATCCAGTCCGGCTGAAGCAAACGCGGTTTGACGCAATCTAAACATAATGCTGGTCCCGCTCTTCGAGCGGCCATTTCGGGTGTCGTCATCCGCACTACCAGTGCGAATTATCACACCGAAACCAAAGAATGATGTGCGGAAGAAAATAAGCAGCAGGCGAAGAAAATGATATAGCTGCGGTGCATGATAGTTCTAGGAAGATTTCATACATAAGAGAATAGAAAAACAAAAACAAGCCAAAACTGTAAGAGTGTAAATAGAGATGTATGTTTGGGTAAATAGAGATGTATTTGTAAAGTGTTTCACCACATAAAGCTTCACGAAGCGTACAAGAGCATTACTAAAGAAATAAACTCTTACAATGACATTTTGAATTGAAGAATAAATAAACACAGAAAATAGCAAGGCTTATTTACCCATAGTTCAGCTCGAGAGTGATAAAATAGCGTCATACTTGAACAAGATACAGATCTCCGTGGCGATGCCAAAGCCATCGCAAATGTTTCAATTCACTCGTCACGTTCAAAGTCGTGTTATTCAAATAAACCTTTTCAGGTTATACTTAAACATTGCTGCAGTTGTCTACGTACTTAGGTGGTTTGCATATATGGCATAGTAACTTACGCTTATGACCTTATGTGGCTCAGCTATTGAGCTCCTTTATAGCAGAACTGACCTTGAGAACATTGTCGTAATTTTTCGTCATGCAAATGCAAACGCACGTGCCTGCTGTAATCGCTGCGATGCCCCGCCGCGGTGGTCTAGTGGCTAATGTACTCGGCTGCTGACCCACAGGTCGCGGGTTCAAATCCCGGCTGCGGCAGCTGCATTTCTGGCGGAAGCGGAAATGTCGTAGGCCTGTGTGCTCAGATTTGGGTGCATGTTAAAGAACCCCAGGTGGCCGAAATTTCTGGAGCCAACAACTACGGCATCTCTCATAATCATATGGTAGTTTTGGGGCGTTAAAACCCACATATCAATCAATGCGATCGCCGCGATAAGTGCCGTTAGCATGATTAACCCCTAAAATAATTCTTGAATGCTATGACATGCTTTGAAGTATCAAACAAGCAATGAAGTAATAAATAATTTGGAGCCTGTAATCGAACCTCCACGGAATCTATTGATATAGGCCACATAATAATAATTAGTAAAGTTTGGACCACCGGCTTCACGGTGTGATTGGCAGTTACTCAATAGTGGGGGGATATCCCGTTTATTTTAAGCATTTTGGGTTAATTAACCACATGGCGTCCTTCTTTCACTTGAGTGCAAGTCTGAACACGGATGTTGTTTACCCTTTGCACCCATCAACGTGTGGCTGATATGGACGAAAGCACATCCCTCTCCCTAGAACGCCGAAGTATATATATTCTATTATTCGTTCTTTAACGTAATTTGAAGAGCACCATGCATAAAACGTGATCAGTCACAGCATTGAGACAGCGCTGTCCACAACCACAGAGCGCGTCTTTCGTGTAGTTCGAATTGCATTTGACGCAAGGCCAACTTCTGGTTGCTGCTCTTCCAGCTCGCAGACATTCTCTTCTCAAAGAAAGCACCGCAGAAACTCTCAGTGGTACCAAGCGATACGCAAGACAGAGTGAAAGGCGCGCTGCTGAAATATGGGCTTCGGGGTCGCTAGACAAGTCTGAAAGCGAGATTGAGAGCGAGAGAGAAGAATGCGTTGCCTGAAGATAAATGATCTGCGTGGTCGTATGACACATGCCTGTTGTCCACTGTCATTGCGGGTTCCTAGGATGAGTGACTGTGGGGCTACGACTCGTTCCTCTCTGACTTTGCCATTCTGGGCAAAAGAGCAAATAAAATAACTCGGATTCTTATTTCTGCGTTGGTGTCCCTTTTGTGCAGGTGTGGTGACTAACTGGAGCCAAAACAGGGCTGAGCAACTGCCACCCATTCAGCGCATATCGAATGAGACAGTCCTTGGTCTGAACGATACAAGAGAGTGATAAGAAGGTCAGCTGGGATGACAGGTTCCCTGAAAGACTACGAACACTTTGAAAGGCTGTGATTCTTACCTCACACAGAAGCTTTACATCTAGTGTAAGCTTTAAATAATCATGTACTTTTGATACACAAGTTTCTAAAGTGCAATACTAATAGTGTGCCTGTCTTGTCAAATAATCAAAAACACCTTAACTACATAGGTTGTAGAACTCATGACAGGAAATATAGTACAGCCACAGGGCTGAAACAGTTGGCTCGGTGTCTTTAGAGAAGTCTCTAAAGAAACGCCTCATATTGCGTTCAATCTGCGACTGTTTCAGCTAGAATACAGAAAAATAAACTGTCTATATATATGATACAAGTACTTTTTTCAGCATTATACGCGAACCTTACTAAGCAAGTTATTGAGATGCACATACGAGGTGCTATAGTGATGGCTTGTAATATAGTATTATTATGAAAACAATATTCTGCCTTGCTGATTATTCAGTAAATGTTAGTACAATTCGGGCACACATACTGTATAGGTAGAATAGTTGGTTATTTGAACACTATTCGCATATACGTAGGTTTTAAGATTCTTTTTTATCTCTTTCGCTGAAAGAAGCACAACGTTGTTATGTATAGACGACTTCAGTGTCAAGTATTTGCTGCACATGTGAAATCAAACGCAACAATTACGGCCTATATTTTCTTGGTCAAACCTAGTAAAGAGAAGTTCATGAGCGCTTACAGTGCAAGAATTTCGACTCAATCACGCCGCTGCAGTTGCGCAACATTCAACGAACTATTATCTTCTTCCAACTACAAATACATGAACTTCACTTCACATCGCATGCTTGATAATCACTTCTCCTGAGCGTTTTGCAGCACATGTTCCTGGCGCAGTAATTTTGCCCCAAAAAAGGGCCAATGGACAATGTAAACACCTCGCACCAATGAAAGCTCTCAAAATGATACTTGGAGCGAAATACATGTTGAATGCAGTTTCTCCTTTTCCTCTGATGTTAAAATTATATTTACAATAAATATTCAATGTATGGCATTGTTTCTAATATGCCGTCGAAGAATGCATCCCCAACTTTCTGTGCGATGCGAGTGTCACCACAATCTGAACCAGTTCTCTTCTTTTGATTTGGATAAAAAATGCACAAACCTTTCAAAATTCTGCAAACAAGCCGGTTTAAAGCTTGTCATCTCTCTACGAGCGAATGCCGTAGAAAATATGCTGCGAACGTTAAGTTTTCATCGATGAAATATATGGCAAGTATTTGAAAGGTATCGATTCGCCTATGGCTTATTGAAAATAAGTCACATTTATATCTCACTCTTCATGATGTCTGCTGCAAAGAGAGAAAAAAAAACGTATACTTATTACCATAATGTTGGTTCTGCTAGAATACCATAAAAAATACAACCATTCTGGTGTGATTCGGTGATTGTAATCTAAGTCCAAATAAACATAAAATGAAATAATAAACGTACCAAGGTGAATAGCATACATGCCAAATTATGCACCAGGTTCTAACCAGCTGCCCGCGGCTAAATTTTCTACGCAGCACTTTGCTTTCGATGAAAGTTCAGGCGTTCACCTCTAAAAGACTCCTAATTACTCCCGTACAGCTCAGCGTTCATTGTATTTGCGGTGACTGGGCTCATCAAACCGCAAGTTCGGCTCGTTATAAGCAGTCACTCGACCATTATATTCAGAATATACACGTGCTCTGATTGCAAACGTGCATTGTCCGGTATGGCATGAGGCCTCATTATTTATTCTCGCACAATAATAGTGTTTTACAGAAATGCAACATATTGTAAATAGTGTTTCATTCATGCACCTTCATTCGGCTGACCTTCCGCTTCGCTGTTCGTGGCTCCCGATAAAATACATGCAGTATAGCCAGTGCCTTTTATCTATTACAATGAATCAACGAGACATGAGGTTTTTTAAATTATTTTAATCACTTGCACAACCAAGAAAGCCGGTTCACAGGAATCACTTCTGTGTAAGAAAAATACAATTAGACGCAATAGGTTATTTTCCCTCATACAGTGATAATCACATGGAGCCAACGGCAATGACGGCCCAATGAAAAACGGGTGGACACATTATGTTTATTTCGTCCATCCTCCTAGTTTTCTATCCCACTTTCTTGTTTTACCCTGTACCTATTCCGTCTTTTGAACAATGAACAAGGCCGAGTCGCTAAATACATTATTATGTCACGTAATAATGAAAAATTCTGAAGTTGCTTTCTCCGACTGAGGCATTGCGTTGTGGCAACCTTGATAATATTCTTCTCACACGCGCTGTTTTTTCCTCCATTGTGCAGTCACGGTTTCATAATTGCGCGCCTACTCCTCCACAATGCTAGTGAGGGCCTACACAATGCATGCGAGCAGTTGACGGTTAGCTACTGAGTACTTATTTATGCTTCACATTCCGTTGTGGAGAAGCCAGGAGATGAATTGTTGGGGCAGACTTGTGTCCTCCTTAGCGCTCGACCATGAACTATATTGTTTAAATTACGGCGTTTCTACGTATTCACGGGGTCTTACATATAGCTGCTGCCTCTACCAATCTTTTGTGTCACGTAGCCTAAGTATGAATGTAGAGCGGTTTGCCGACAATTAAACACATGCCAGTAATTGCATACCCAACTCTACAACGATCAAGGGCCTAGTTCAACTACCTATTATATTTTTATTGTGTACAAATTATTGCATATTGCCTGCTATTTGCGTTAAATTTTTCAGCATTAACAATGATACGTTTGATAATAGATTTACTTGTAAAACATATGTTATCTTTCTTTACGTATTAAAGTTGAGCATGAAATACTACTGCTTTTATGTAAGTTTTTAAAATTGCTTTCGTTTTTGTTGTCATTGCTTATGTGCAAACTCTTCTTGTTTCTGTCTACGGTGGCAGAACTTGCAGCTTAGCGTGGCGGTGCCCTATAGAGTACATCACATCGCAGAGACTGAGTTAACGGGCTGCCTTTTCTGACTCGAAACTGGCCTTACAGAGCAAGCAGTCAGTCCTTCGAAGAGATTGCCACGAACACTTAACGTACAAGGTGGCCATGCTTCTCCGCCACGTCACCGAAACTGGCCACGAGGTCAATATTTAGTGGCTACCTGGTCATTGTGGGATCAGTGGAAATAATTCTGCAGACAAGGGGACTCACACATCCAAACAAAAAGAGCACATCCTTCCGATTTCATTGTCAAGGACAGATGCTGTAAGGCAACTTCGTCGCGTGGCATGAAGTCTGTGTCCGCTGGAGTTGAACACCCCAAGCATAGGACGTACGGGTCTCCACCAAGTAAACCCTCGACTGGAACTTCGACCTCCATCCGGACTTCGTCGACGTGAAGCTGCGCTTCTTTGTCGGCTTTGATTGGGGGTTGCCTTCACAAAACCACATACTACCCTCATTAGATTCACAGACAGTGTGGAAACAACGTCTGTGGCACTCAAGAAAACATCGTCCATCTGCTATAGCGTTGCCCTCAACTTGCCTCTGAGAGACAAAAGCTTTCTGACGCATTGCGACAATTGGACGTTCGGCCACTCTCTGTGTCGATGCTGCTGGAGCACTGTCCTCGCCCTTGGTCAACTCAAAAGGCAATGAAAGCCGTATTGAGGACTACAGGGCAGTGTGAAAACCTTAACCTTTGTGTAGTGCCATCGCTAAATACGCGTCAGCCCATTGACTAACCAATTTTTTTAGTCTTTTTCTTTTTTTTCTCTCTCTCTCTTATCTTTATACTCCCCCTTCCTTTTTCCCCAGCGTAGGGTAGCAAACTTTGCATGTGCCTGGTTATCCTACCTGCCTTCTTTCTTCTTGTTTTTGTCCTTCCTGTTCGTGTTTCTGGTGAGAGGACCTCGTCAAAAGTGAAAGCCTTTAGTCCTGTTCCTTAGAAGTGTAATATTTTTTGCGCTTTAATAAAAGTCACAAAAAAACAAGTTTTAGACCACTACTTCTTCACGGATCAACCGTTCAAAGTACAGATCATTCACTGAGAAGCGATGTGAGAGAAACCAAGAATGTTCTCTTTTATCATACCAGAAGGTATGATCAAAGCCGCTAACCAAGAGCCAACGTTAGGATTTAGAGATGTACTGTTTGTGGACTAGTCAAGTCTTTCTTGTTCCCTTCTTTCTCGTCAAAAGTGAGGCACGCTACACCATACCGTTTGAGAACCTTCATTTTTTTATTTCACTCCGCATGCCTTAGTCTTCTCTCTACTTATTCCTTATCATTTCGAGTATCAGGAGTGAACTGAGCCGTGTGCGCTAATGCTGATGAGATGACCCCCTTTGAAGATACCCATGCAGTTAGGTGACATACGCCTCTCAGAATAAAGATGTGGACGGCGGCTTAAGTAGGATATCCGCTTACCTGCCTTGAGAAGAAACGTAAAAGCGGACGAAGTTGCGGTGGGAGTAAAAGAGCAAATAAATGGCGAATGAGACGAAGTGCAGAAAGAAAAAAAAAATCTAGTGAGCCTAAAACACACCGGCTTGGAAAACGCAGCGTAACCACCACTCGATGCGATAGAGCGTAACATCGGTCGACAAGGCGCGGTTGAGCGGAACGCAATCGACGCAGAAAGATAGGCTTGGCAAATGGTGCTGCCTCGCTGACTAGGTCAATGAATCCCATCAAAGTTTCCCACTCACTGCAAAACTACAGTTGATCGATTGAGATGGGAACACGGAAGCGAAGTCGGGCGGCCCGGGAAATGGCCCGAGAGCATAGAAATGGGAAGGGTGGTATAAGTGAATGAGTTTGTGGAGAGTTAAAAAAACATCAGGAAGCGATGTAAGAAAAAGAAAGCAGTGATTGAGCGGTAAGAGGCAGGCAATCATGCAATCGAAATGACGAAAGATCACCACATACTACCAATAATGTAGTGAACGGAAATGTCTAAATATTCAAATGACGACGCAACATTTATTTGCAATTTAGGTATACCTTTGTGTATAAAAACACGTGTTTTATACCCACTGATTTCACAGTAATCGATGCAGCCCTTTCTGAAGAATGAGAACAGACAACTTCATGCATTAATCGCGACACTAACATTGCCTGCATGCTAAATTAGGAAATAAAGGTTGATGTACAATGTAAGTACGCGTGCTTGTGAACAGAATTGTTGTTGGCATTATTTTATGTATTGTCGCAGTTACCGCGATGGGCTAGGAGGTTAACCTAAAAGAGCAGTACAATAGCAGGAATTTTTTTAGGGCTGGGTGGGGCGGATGAACTCATTCATACTTCCTGTATATCGATGCGGGCTTTTGTATGTGCATGTGTACACATATAAACAATAATAATTTTAAATTTGGAGACACGTTTCAAACCACGAAACTTTCCTCCCTACGTCCACGTCACTCCACTGGGCTAGAAGTTTCGTAGAGGTTACAGGTGGGATGTCGGCGCTGTTCACCTCTGACAATTTCGGTACAGATTCACGTTACGTTTTGCTGCTGTTAACCCGTCTTATGAAATATTTTTTTATGGTGATCAAGCCAATAAAATGTTTTGAGTCGGCAACAAACTACCACGGATACCGGTGCTGTGGTCAAATGCGAAAAAAAGAGAGGAGGTGTTTGAGGAGACCAGTCTGACTAGAAACCGGTTTGCTGTCCCACCTCACGGGGCCTCGGTAATCATCATGATCACTTCACTACTCTGTATACTTTCGCGTTCAGGAACAGGTATCTCTCGTAAGACAATCCAGGTTCAACAGTAGAAAAATCATCAAGGGTAAGCGTTTTGCTCCTTAAGCGTACTTCCCGCAGTCTCTTCTTATGCTTTTTTGTTATGTTACAACCGCAAAATCATTTTACTGCGTTCATAATGTGGATGGATATAAATATAGTTAAGAAAAAGAGCTTTATTTCTTGCACCAAGTTGACGGCATCAGAACGAACTCTGTCTCCACTATCGGTTTTGCGCTCATGGAATATAGGATTGTTCATTTTCGTTATTACTCGTAGATAATTCCTCGCATAGTCGTCAAGTGCGTTTCTTGGCATATTGAAATTCGTAAGGTAGTTCATAACTAAAAATAGCAAAGAAAGGGGAGAAAAAAGGTGCAAGAATTTTGTGATCTTTTTCCCATGCACGTATAATTTCTTAATAAAATGAAAACTATCGATCAAGGAATAATGGTGAGGCAGTATTTTATTTGGAAATTTGCATCTAGGTTACTGCAATCGCGGCATTGACAAAGCGGTAGGCTTTATTAAAGTCAGTTATTCCAGCTAAGCTTGATGGCTGCAGGACAACTGGCCTCATCTCCGTGATAACGCGCCAATCTAACTGAAATGAATGAACACCCTCGAAAATATAATGATGGTATTTTGCAAGACAGGTCAATAGTATTTTTTCACGGGTGAGAGAGGGCACAGATTGAAGGCTTTGAAAAACATCAATTTGCATTTTTTATTTCCTATAAGGAACCTCTCTCTGAATTTTAGAGAGAAGGGGGCACTTTTTTTTTCACCCTAACTACTTTTCTGCTGCTAGGTATCTACACATTTTTGTGTGGAACAGCTACATCACCGTGGTCACAATGATCTAACTTTTGGGCTTGATTGTACGCTCAAGTTGTACACAGGAAGATTAAGTAAATATAGGAAAAAGCGAGAGGAAATACGAACCAGCGCAGCTATTATTCGCGTTCTTCTGTTACTTCACTCACAGTTACCTAATAGTAAAGGAAAAAGCTGTGGGCAACGTGTCTTACTTCCAATTGAAGGAGAGTGCTAGGCACAATTGCTTATTGCAAATATCTGAGTAACTTACCGATTTGAAGTTAACATTGTACTCCTCGGAAATTCTAGCATGTATTACAGTTGACGTTTGAATACCTGAAGAACAAATGCCCTAGAGTAAGATCTATTGATACACAAAGTATGAAGTAGTGATCAGTGAGCTGGCCTGTGATTTGGAGTTCATGATTCGCAACAATGAAGCCTTGATATCTGCATGAGAGCATGCTTACTTAGATTACTTCGCAACTGGAGACACTAGCCATGAGTAGTGGTGCACATTCAGAGAGTTAGGAGCAGCTGTCGATGTGCCCAACGTCCAAGGCCTATCGCATTTTCGTGGGAAAGTGCTGCAACGCAGGTGCGAGGCAAGCAGCCGCACACGCTATCTGGAGTTGAATCACAAGCGCTCCTTAAACTAAAAGGAACCGTCAGCTCCCATAGAGTAGTGAGCGTTCGTACTGTTATTGAAAAATAGAGCAAGCTTTGAGATGAGTGAAATTGTGAACAGTATGCATCGTCAAGTGCATGTGTCCACGGTTGTGGCTGTAAGGCTTCGCGCATTGCTTAGCCGTGCATTTTGCTGTGTTACTTGTCATTCTCTTTGATTTTAACACGACATGGTTTGATGCCGGGTTCTATCACAGTTCGGCTGACGTGCTTCCGTCGTGTCTGTGACTTCGTCAAAGCGTATACTAACAGATTTTGAACAAAAACAAGAAAAATCTCTATACCACGGAGCGTATACGTTGTCCAGCTTGCGAACGGCTTTCTATATGCAGTACATCATCGGCGGTCATCAGAGCGCAGCAAATTCAAACGGTTTTCGTCATGAGTAGCGAGATTGCGCGAAGGACGAGTGATCAGTGCGCTTTGAAGGTCGTCTGCCCACGCGTTGCGGTGCGCACGCACCTGCACGGCCACGGTCGCTCGTGCATGCGCGCTATTGTCGTCATTCGCGTGTTCTGTACGTCTTGTGCATCCATCGCAGGTTCCCTTTGAAATTACAGTTGTTAAAAAGGGTTTGAAGAACACTTCGCTTGCTCCCGCTGTCTCGTTTACGAAAGAAGCTCGCTGCTCACACACGAAGAATGAAGAATTGTGACAGTTCGCGCTCATTCAAGTGTACACTTGGGCGTTTCTTTTGTGAGTACTTCTGCTTGAGCAGCCTGCTTGAAGTGTCGAGCTGTTACAGTGGTTCGCGCACACTCCTACTGACGTTGGGGAGTTGCGAAATTGAGTGTGGTAAACGCTATATTTTATTTAGACGGCAAAAGGAAGGCGGGAAATTCATACCGGGCCACCATTGGGATGGTCCATTAAGGAGGTTAAAAAAAACACTCTCAGAGTTGGCGTTTTAACAAATAATCTTCATTTTACGCGCTCCTCCGGCGTGTGCTTGTTTCGTGCGTGCTTTCTGCTTGAGCTGCGCGGCTCAACTTTCGAACTGCTTGCCGTTCTTCACTTGACATTCTAAATTAATAAATGCATAGCATTTCTTAGAGAACGTCGACGACTTTGAGCGTATCTATCTATCTATCTATCTATCTATCTATCTAAATATCTATCTATCTATCTATCTATCTATCTATCTATCTATCTATCTATCTATCTATCTATCTATCTATCTATCTATCTATATAGCCGCCTAGGACTTTTATCTCTGCCGGCCGTTTCGATAATGGTATTGATACCAAACGTGGTATGGCATACCATGACTGTATGAAGAACATACTTGACTAGTCATAACATGAAAATCATGACATGTATGTCATGAGTGTCATAATTTACATTTCTTGGTCCTGCATCTCTTGCGGTGGTTTCATTCGCATGTTGCAAAACTGGTATGGTATGACATGATTACATGGCGAACACAAGTGACAGACCCTAACATGAAAATCATGACATGCGGGACATGTAACAACATGACTACTTTCCACAATCACGATGCGCTCGCGTGCGTTTCGCTAGCGTCACCTATACCAAATTTGGTTTTATGGTACGTGAATAAATGACGAAGGTATGTGACTGGTGGAAATGTGATAATCATGAGATGCGTGTCATGTAATAACGTGACGATATGCCACATTCATGATGCGCTGTCGGCCGTTTCACTAGCTTCACTTATGCCAAATTTGGTAATACGGGACGTGAACAGATGACGAAGGTGCAAACATAATAAATATGAGATGCGTGTCATGTAACAATATGAGTACATGCTACACTGATGATATGCTCGAGGCCTTTAACTAGCTTCCCATGTACCAAACTTGGTATT
Organism: Rhipicephalus microplus; assembly: GCF_043290135.1. Lineage (NCBI taxonomy): Eukaryota > Metazoa > Arthropoda > Arachnida > Ixodida > Ixodidae > Rhipicephalus > Rhipicephalus microplus. The sequence continues at coordinate 110,826,564 of NC_134704.1, forward strand.
ACGCGACGCCAATGGATGACGAAGGTATGTGACTGGTGCAAACATGATAATCACGACATGCGTGTCATGAGAGGACATGACTACATGTCATGAGAGAACATGAACACACCAATACATTTCCATGTGACGCGGTGAGCATGCTCGACGGCGTTCATTTCTTCGCGTCGCCATGCCAGGCGCCGGTCCTGCCATATGCTCGCATGCGCTGCTGTGATTCGTCACTTTCAGCGCGTCGGGCATCTCACCGTCACGAAGAGGGAAACGCAGTGTTGTCTGGGAAACGCCTCGGCGCGAAATGCAGCATGTCGCATTTCGCACCTGTTGCCGACGGGCCGCGCTGATGGACGCTGGTCGCACCTGGCGTCAGACTATAAGGGCCCACGTTGTGCTAACGTAGCGTCGCTGTGCCCAGCGTGCGCGCACGTCAACGCTACATTGGAGTGTATTGGGCCCTTCATGATGCTCTTGTGGCCGTTTTGCTTGCTCCACATGTACAAAAATTTGTTGTTAGGTGACCTAATGAATGACCAAATATATGACTGGTGCAAACATCATATTTCTGACACGCGTGTCATGAAAGAACACGACAATATACCACGTAATAGCGTGCTCGCGGCCGTTTCGCTATCTGCACATATACTAAATTTTGTATCACATGATGTGAATAGATGGCGAAGGTAAACGACACATCCAAACAAGAGAATCATGAGACGGAAGTCATGTACGGCATCATTTACCTCCACCTCGTAACGTTGTGCTTTTTAAAAGTGACTTATCAATATTTCTCATCGGTGCTTCGCATATCTATTCCCTCTGTACGTAGGAACTGCCAATTTTTTTCTTGCTAAGTATTTCTCCTTCGCTGCATTGTCACGAATGCATTTTTCTGCAGCAGCTCTGTGGTATTTTGCTTTTCTTTTGCCTGAAACACGTTGTCAAAATATGTACTGACGTTTACCAACAACATATCCAGGTCGTTTTTGTAAACTTGGATTGCAGGTCTTTTTCTTGCTTATTTTCTCTGAATACAATCACTTTTCGTGAGTTGTCATCTTTGAAAGATTGTACCATAGCTGGCGCCTCTTGTATTTTTGGGGGTACACTATTTTGCAAGCAAAAATGAGCTCATTGGCTTTCAAGTTGACACAAATAAGATATATCTAGTAAGTTTAACCGATTGATATTCTCAGTGCATAAAACTTAAGACATAAAAGTAAAATGTTTTTTATTAGCTCTCCGTTGAACGTGTTCGCCGGAGAACAAGAAAGAGAGCAAACACAATCAGACGGCTTTTACATGGACATGTTTGTACGCTATTCGCATTGTGCGACGACTGGTTGATCTTTCGCTGTTGTAAAACGCTTTATAAGTCGTATTAACGCGATTGCTTTCCCGACATCAAGCCTGCCTAAGGCAACATTGACAACAAGTTAGAAGTACCGGTGTATCTCAGTGGCGGAATACTGGGCTGGCACTAAGCGGACCAGGGTTGGAGCCCCACTGTGCCATTGGTGCTAGGTCGTGGCGGCCTAAGGCAAGTTTGACAACAACTTTCAAGCACCTGCGTAACTCACTGGTGGTCTGGCACTCAGTGGAATCGGGTTCAAACCCCACCGTGTCATTGCTGCAAGTTTTTTTCTCTAATTTTGTACGATATAGTTGCGGACAGGGGCGGTGGTGGCGGCGGACAACATGCAATTGGGTGGGACCAGAAAGTGATCTCCTAACTGCTTTCACCGTAAAAAAAGCTTGTTATGCTAAACCACTGGAATACTACTGGCCGTCATTTACTTATAAAAACGCGTTAAATAAGTAAAAACGACTAAAAGGCTGCTCACGAAATTTCTGGGTTTTAGTCCTTTATAGAAACACGACGTGCGTTAGCATACTAAGAACTGTGGTAAAGGGCCTACTATAAAACAATGCATTGGTTAGTATCCATAAAAAATATCAAATCACAATATATATGTATATCCTGACAGTGTAAACCTGTAACAATTAAAATATATATGTATAATACAAATATATTAGCCAGCAAAGGGATCTGCAGTTGTTTCGTGATTTCACACATCAAGCGGGTGAGGTACTTGAGCATCTGACATTGTGTGGTCTACAATCATTGTTCATGCTTGCTTCTATCGAATAAGTTGACTACAATGCATACACAAACGTTGTGTGGTTATTATGCCTCTTGATATCTCATGAATCGGTTACGTTCCTATGACAGGATAAAACTTGAGTAGTGAACAGCTTTGTTTTTCAAAAGTGCCTGCACACATGCCTCTACCAATGAGAGGGCACTCCAGGGGCGCGTGAATAGTCTTGTTGTTGTTACCCATGTTTACGAGAACAAGTTGGCTGAGCTTTCACTGAATCGTTTAAAAAAAACTGCTGTCATTTCTACTAGGAGAAATTGTACTTACAGAGCTTGCGCTCTCTCTACCACTAGCGGAGTCTGAGTTTGCGCGGGATTTCTTATGGTCATGTAATAAAGAAGAAAAAACAAACAAAGGGAATGGTACAAGTCGTACAACGGTAAACTTATCAGTCACATACACTATAAATTTAGACAATTTAGTTTATCTTTCTGATTATTGTCATGACTACTTCACGGACCAAATTGCGCTGGACTAATGCATAAGGCATAGAGGAAATATTGATTTCCGTAGTCACACCAGCATCGCCAACAAAAATATTTGATTATACACAATAACTTGGAGAAGCGCAATCAAAAAGGGACGAACAAATATATAGCTATACACACACAGACACCATAGCTCTAAACAGGTATAGAAATTAACGTGGTGGTTTTCTGTTGTATACGACAGTTTTTTTTTAATTTTAGGCACCGGTTCACCTTCCTAAATAATCATGTGGATACATGGTAGAACATGTAAGTTGAAACTTTCCACAAGACCCAGAAGTACCCTTGCTATAAAACCTCCCGTGCTATCCTAAAAACAGTGGAAACGAAATTGTCTTTGGTAATCTAGCTTGTCTGTTTGTGTAGTTGTTACATCCCACAAGTCACACCCTGTGGTGTAAGTTTACCCTCTCCTCCTCTAAAAGGGATAGCCAAGGGTTGCCCTTAGCAAGTTTCTAAAGCATACGCATATTCAATGCACGGCAGGGCCTTTGTAGTGAGTGCACGCGCGTGTGGCGTTTTTTTTTAAAAGAAGCTCGTCTTTTTCTTCACTATAGCAGGTACCAGTCAAGTGGGCTTGCTTCGTTTCGCAATGCTGAGGGTAAGCCAATGAAGGTTTCTGGGACTATGCAGAGATGCAGAGAGGTCGGGCGTTTCGTTTTTAATAGACTCGGTGCACATCTATCGCGGCCCGTCTCCGAAAGAAAGCCCATATTCGTGTGAGCTCCTTAATAGGTTCAGGTACATAGAAGCACTGCTTTCCCTAACATAACAGCTTGCCCATGCAGACAAATCTAGTGAGGCTATTTTTCCATCTAGATGGAAGTTTTATGAGTGTAGTGTCTCATAAGTAAATACAAAGAAAAACAGATTGCATTTGCTGTTTCTTGCTAAGCCTTTCACGAAGTTTCTTCTATCTTGTCTCCTCTGAACGGGCTTCCGCGTAGATGTGACTGAAGTAACTCTGACCATACTATAGATGGCTCCTCCACGAATACGCCATTCCTGCTGCTTCTAACCTCTTACTTGGTCCGAAAGAAAGCCTTGCGCTAAGCCAATACTGTGCGTGCTTACTCAGCCGAGCTTTCCCGCTGCCATGTTTTAATTAATGGACTGAAGGATAGTGGCGCATGAGTGAATACATAGTCCAGCTACCCTTACATCTATACTGTAAGTGATCCGAGAAATATGCTGCAACCCAGGTGCTTTGCTTTTGATTTACTCGAATGCCAGCCTTTGCAGTAGTGGTGGATATGAAGAGCACGGCATTTTTTTTTTTGCTTAGGCAAAGATGGAGCTCAGCAAACTTTTATTAATCTGTTGCAGTCAGCACAGCACACTGGTTATCTCAGGTATGTGTTACCCAGTGTGCTGCATATATTTGACTTTGATTGATTATATTGATTGATATCGTGGTTTTAACGTCCCAAAACAATCATGAGATTTTGAGAGACGCTGCAGTGGAGGGCTCTGTAAATTTCAACCACATGGGGTTTTTTACGATTGCCTATATCTGAACACACGGCGTTACAGCATGACCGCTTGACCACCACTGCGGGGCACGTTTCTGTTTGAAGCTATGAAGTTTATGTGCTTTTCCTCCTAATATTTTCTATGGTAATCTATGAAAGCTATATGAGTTGGTTATATTCCGCACATTTATATATCAGCCTAATACCAGCGCGATAATGATCCATTGTGAAGCAGGCAGTTTAAGATTACGCGTGGTCTTTTGATTCATTCAAGTCTAATGTTGCCTAATTATATTTGGGATTACGTTGGCCGATAGCTTGTAGACAACAGACAGTAAGCTAATCAGCTGGTAACTTTTCAAGTCTTCCGTACTCTATTACTGATGAAATAAGGTGGTGTCAACATTTATTCAAGGTTCTGGTTAATTCGCACCCCGTAGACGCGTCGCATACAGGGCGGCATATTTTCCAGTAAAAGTTGTCCGCAATCTCTCAACTGATATGTCATTATCTGATACTTCGCGGTGACTTTGCCTCTTTTTACTCCCTCCAAAGCTTTTTTTTTACTTGCGCAACCATTACTGGTGCGGTGCGTGATTCATCTTACACACTTTTTTGCTTATGTGAGCATCTTCATTTTTACCATGGCGCAGATATCTGAAGCAATGTACAGATACATCTACGGGACCATATCGGTAGTCACGTAGGCTTTCTTGTATTTAAGTGCATACACAACATTTTTGAGTTCGCGCATAGGTTTCTCTTCAGCGCTTTTAGACTACACAACCTTTCTCTTGGCATGTGCTCAATGTTTCCCATATTATACATTTTCATGTTGGCTGCCTAATGCCTCTTGAAAAGTTTGGAAAACTCTGGCGGTTCTCTTGATGCCAATTCATGTTTGCTTTCATGAGTGTGCAATTTCTTAGGAAGGTAATAAATCGTGTTATTTCTTTTGTTTGGACAAGTTATCGCAGCAACTATTTTTTACGCCACTTTCTTCATGACGGTCTGAAAACTTTGTTATCCAAAGGCTTCGCGAGAATAAGGAAAAAAGGAAAATAGAGGAAAAAGAAAGGCAAGGAGGTTAACCAGCCTATGGGCAGCCGGTTTGCTACCCTGCGCATGGGAGAGGGATGGGGGAGATGAAAGAGAGCGGAGAGGGAAGATAGAAACAGCACATTCGGCAGCACACGCGCGCACACTCAGTCATAGTCCAGTCTTGTCTTTCGCGGTGTGTGACATTGCTGTTACAGTCGCTTGTTCAAGTCGGTGTCGCGTAGGAATTTCAACAGAGCCTTCGTCGCCTTCTGTTGCAAGGTCTTCTCTCGAGCACTTGACAGAATAGTGTCCACAGACATTTGGCTGTTGTCGATGCGCGCAAAAGCAGACGCCAGTGACTGTCTCTGGATTTCATACAATGGACAGTCACACAGGATGTGGTGTAGCGTCTCTTCGCAATGACAGGCATCGCAGAGAGCGTTGACGGCCATTCCTATGACAAAGGAGTAAGATTTCGTAAATGCCACTCCTAGCCATAAGCGATGAAGAAGGGTGGCTTCTCTTCGGTCGAGTTCAGTGGGCATGCGGAGAGACATAAAAGAGGACAGGTGGTGTTGACGATTCGTATCGATGCTTGGTGGGCACCTTAGTGAAAACGTGATTTCACGCGCAAGTCGTCGAAGATTACTGGCAGCATCAATCCTCGAAAGTGGTATGGCTTCTTCTCGTGTTCCTTCAAGGGCTGCCCGCGCGGCAGTATCGGCTTGTTCGTTCCCTATGATGCCGCAGTGACTTGGCAGCCATTGAAGCGTCACATGATGCCCTTTCTCGAGTAAAGTGTGGAGAAGGCATCGAATTTCGAAAACAAGCTGTTCGTACGGGCCGCGACGCAGTGCTGAGAGCACAGATTGTAGGGCAGCCCTTGAGTCGCTGAAAATCGACCATTGTTGCGGTGGTTCTCGATTGACCACACATAGTGCAGCGCGCAAAGCAGCTTGTTCCGCTGCTGTAGATTGCGTGGAGTGGTCAGTCCTAAAGCTGATGGTAACACCTCTTGCTGGGATAACTACCGCCCCTGACGAATAAGAGAATAAGAGTAGACACGGCCCTTTCACGCTGGCACTGACGTATTGCACAGATCACAATGTTCCACTTCTCTACTTCAACAGGATAGCCGTTATCGATTACAAGTGTCTTACTTCGCAAGCCGCATATAAATAAATAAATATATATATATATATATATATATATATATATATATATATATATATATATATATATATATATATTGAGATCTAACAGAACATCATGCCATGGAATGTATAGGGGAAGTTATTAGAACCAATGTAATGAAAATAGGAAGAAAGAAAAATGGGCGAAAAATAACTTGCCGTGACCAAAAATCGAACCTACGACCTTTGAATAACGCGTTCTATACTCTGCGAGAGAATCTAACGCATTATTTCAAGGTTGTAGGTTCAATACCTGGTCACGGCAAGTTATTTTTTCACCCACTTTTCTTTCTTCTTTTTTACATTACATTGCTTCTAATATTACCTTCTCCTAATGCTAGATTGCGCTGGCAACTACGGCAATTTAAGCTCGATAACAATGAGCTCCATCGTTATGTTTACACTACTGATAGACACCGCTGGGTTCCAGTACTTCCACGTTCTCTACGTCATCAAGTCCTCGAAGCCTTTCACGACGACTCATGTGCAGGCCACTTGGGGATTCGCAAAACACAAAGCCGCATCAGAAACCGTTTCTTGTGGCCGGGCATCTCTACCTTTGTGGCCAAGTTCGTTGGATTTTGCCATCCGTGTCGACGGCGGAAGCAACAACTTCGTCTCCTGCTGGCCTTCCTAACCTATCCCGTGTCCCGAGACTCCTTTCGCCAGCGTTGGCATAGACCTACTCGGACCTCTCGCCATCACGCCAGCAGGTAATCGTTGGATTGTGACTGCTGTCGATCACCTGACAAGGTACGCAGAGACTGCTGCACTACGCACAAGTTCTGCTCCAGACGTCGCAGCCTTCTTTCTCAACGCCATTGTATTGCGTCACGGTGCACCTCGCGTCCTCCTGAGTGATCGCGGCAGGATGTTCCTGTCCACCATAATTAAAACCCTGCTCAAAACCTGTGGCACAGTACATAAGACGACGTCACCCTACCACCCCGAAACTAATGGGCTGACAGAGAGATTTCATCGGAAACTAAGAGACATGCTGTCGATGTACATCGCACCAAACCACAACAACTGTAATACAATTTTGCCTTTTGTGACGTTTTCCCATAACACCAATGTTCAAAGAACTACTGGCTACTCACCTTTCCACCTCGTGTACGGCCGTTCACCGACATCCACCATCAACGTCTCTTCCATAAATGTGCCAACTGACGCTTCGGAAACCGTATCAGAGCCGTTCATCACAAGGCTCGAGGAATGTTGGCAACGGGCTCGCCTTAATAGAAAAGCCAATCAGCAAGATCGCAAGCAACGCTACGACAGCTCTCATCGCGACGTGTCCTTCACTCCAGGGGATGAAGTGTTGCTTTGGACGCCCATTCGTACTCCAGGATTGTGTCACAAGTTTCAGTCAGGCTTCATTGGACCCAATACAATCAATGAACAAACGTCCCCAGGGAACTATTGTGTCACTCCCACTGACATTTCTTCAAATGGTCGTGGTTCGGAGATTGTCCACGTATCGCGTCTGAAGCCATTCGTTCGACGTTCCGTTTCCGTCTAAGATGCGTCCGGGCTGGCTGCTCACGCGTGGGGGGAAATAAGTGTGAGCATTATTCATACGCGTCATCTTATCATATGTAGATACTCATCATCATCAGTCTTACTTGTGTTGTGGCGCAGAGGCTCGGCAAGTAAAAGAAGTGTCTTGCAGCCAAAACGTTGCCCTAATATATATGTATATATATATATATATATATATATATATATATATATATATATATATATATATATATATATATATATATATATATATATATATATATATATGTCGCACCATTATGGCACAGCCACAAAAGTTACAGTTGACTTTACTTTTTACACGCTCGCAAATGTTGAGTGACGCCATCTCGCCTAATTTGTAGCCCGTTAAAAATTGTGAAGCATTTCTTTGTGTATAAAGGTACTTATGACATCTATCTATCTATCTATCTATCTATCTATCTATGTATCTATTTAATGATCTATCTATCTATCTATCTATCTATCGAGCCACATACGTCTGGGTGCTCTCGTGATCAACCCCTTAACTTGGGGTGAGCCAAAGTTAGTATGAAAGTGTAACATGGTCACGAATATGACATGCTGGTCGTAACAGAAATATTGTCACAGTTTTAATGCGTACTTCGTCAAACACTTTGGCACATACTCACGTTGGGTTTGTGCCTCTGACATGCGGGTATGCGCTACAAATGACAGACAGCTTTATGCACCTAAGAACGACGACAACAGACACGGGTTATTTAAACGTGAGCCCGTTAAGAAAAAGCTTACTTTGACAGCGTTGACCCGACAAAAAACAGGGTTCAAGCAGGAACTGAACCCAAGCATTCCGCGTGGTAATCTAGTATACTACCACACAGCCACGTCACGTCTTGGTGCTGCTTTTAAAAATGCACTATTCAGGTAGAATGTTAGTAAAACATCATTTTTATTGCAATGCTGGCTATCCAGTTTTACAAACACTACATGTGTACTCCTATGAGACAGTCGTCTACTCGGGTTGACCTCAGTAGTAGTTGAGTGTCATTCACTGAAGTTAATTTATGTAGCAGTGTCCAGGGCTACCATCCTCGCGAGGAAAAGCGTTGCATATAAGCTTCTCGCATTTCTAATATTCATATTGCTATTTGCATGGTTGTGCAAATGTAGACTACCAGTTTGAAAATCATGTGCAATTGTTAAACATATGCCTGTGCGTGCAACATGCTTACATATATTTAGCGTCGTTTCTTAACGTGTTACTGAATAAAATAATGTTACCCCACAATCACATTCACTCCACGTGCTTCGCGAAATGGCAATTCACAACGTACATGGGATCTGCCGGATCGTTTCTTCTCTTCATTTTATATCTGCACGAAACTTTGCAGCTTATTATTGTAGCGTCTGCTTCCGTGAACTACTGGTTAGTTTCTGTCGTTTGCAAGGGATTTATTATTTCGTCAACGATGTGACCAGTGTAAGGTGCGTTCCACAGCTTCCTGTTGGGGCGCTGCTCCCGCCATAGGTCTAGAATGCTCAGGTTTGTAACCAAATGAAGGTGCATTGAATACAGGACTAGCACGATGAATCTAACAAAAAAAAAAGTGATTCCAACGTATTTTGAAAAAACACATGGTGCGATTCATTGGGAAAACTTGAAGTTATAATACATTCCAAGAGCCTCTACAGTGTGGTATTTATGGGGACTTCGTATCACAGTAATTGTGGAGACCAAAGTAGTATATCCTACGTAAGTATTATTGAACAAAGTATTATGTGTGTACAATCACTGCTTTAATAGTTTACGAACTTCTTCAAACAAAGATCTTGCAACCACCAATATGAGTTACACGTGTTTAAAAAATGACATACGTTAGAGACAACTTGCAGTTTAGCCTGCAAACAACCGACATAGTTTCCCAGAAAAATATTTATTATCTTGCCCATCTTGCGCTACTGTACGGTTGCCACCAAGCCGCGAAGTGGGAGCGACTTGACCTTTTTTTTTAGGTAAAGTGTCGAATTTGAGAGGTCCTGGCCGCCTCGAGTGAGAAATCGGAACTAAGACAGTCACTGGTGCCACCGTTTCGCGAAGAGCACTTGATCTAATCATCCTATTTCGATAGTTTCACGTCATTACAAGTTTGCTTCTTTGCCTGAGCTGCTGCCTCGCATGCACTTTAGCGCTGTAATCAAATGCAGTCATGCATAAAAAGTTGGTGGCTCAGCTTGGTTATGCCTAAGTCCCTTGATGTGAAGACAATTGAGTTTTGTTATGCGGTGAACAACGCTGTGCAGTCTACCTAATTTAGAACACAATATACGATCCTCTACGCAAAGAATGAGCTGAAAATAAAAGGTAGGATTATTGAAGCCATAACACCTCTTCGTAATCATAACCACTATAAGCAATGTTTTTTCGAACACCCCAGCTTCATCTGAAACCAATGTACAGCGGTAATATAACGCGATTGTCGCACTAGACGATTACGGAAACCTCGCAAAGACGCCTGAAAAAGTAGTAAATAAATAAATAGGTCACAGCTTTGCTGCAATGGCACAGCAATGAATGACATTGCAACAAGTTCGAAAGTCGCGCGCAGAATGGAAAGCAGATCAAAACGTGCCCCGTATTCCTCACGCACAAATGACGCATAAAGTATACCCTCCTGTACACTCTAAGGCAAAATTACCAGAAACAGGAGTAACGGAGCTCAATAGGCACGCGCGATGAATAGATAGACCGTTGAGGAGTAAGCACAGAGGGAAGCGTGCCACGTGCAAACCATTTAGTCTCCAAGCACGCTCCAAAGAGATGAACCGCCCGGGAATTGCAGGCAGTGAGCAGAGCGTTGCCAAGGTCACTAGCCGTCCTCCTCCTTTCCTGGCTCCTTCTTTCCCCGTATTTTGTTGGCGACGGTTCACGTTGCGTCGCGCTCGGAGTGCTCGACTATGGTCGCCTGGATTCGACGATCTAGGAATTACGACATGGTGCTTGTGCGTACGCTTGTGTACGTTTCGCTACACCCATGAAGTCTGGAAGAAGTCTCGACACGTCACCACGCCGCGCTGTATATCTCTGGCTTCAAGATAGTCACGACCAACACACGACAGCAACAGTTGGGAAGGCCAATATCGCAGCCGAGAAGACGGCAGGGCTATCGGATATATACTTCAGTTCAACTCAGGGCAGCAGTCAGCACTGGATTTTTTTTTTGCAAGTAGGTTATCAATCATTATTCTACTCTACTTGTCGCGTAGAGTAGAATAATGACGCTGCGTCGTCCTCAATTTAGGCTGAACCCTTAGAAGGAGGGTTCCGCTTAAATTGAGGACGACGCAGCGAGCAATGGAAAGGAAAATGGTAGGTGTAACCTTAAGAGACAAGAAGAGAGCAGAGTGGATTAGGGAACAAACGGGGGTTGAGGATATCATAGCTGAAATCAAGAAGAAGAAATGGACATGGGCCGGGCATGTAGCGCGTAGACAGGATAACCGCTGGTCGTTAAGGGTAACTAACTGGATTCCCAGAGAAGGAAAGCGGGTTAGGGGGAGACAGAAGGTTAGGTGGGCAGATGAGATTAAGAAGTTTGCGGGTATAAATTGGCAGCAGCAAGCACAGGACCGGGTTAACTGGTGGAACATGGGAGAGGCCTTTGTCCTGCAGTGAACGTAGTCAGGCTGATGACGATGATAATGATGACTTGTCGCGTGTGCGATACGGATCGCACTTGCCGGCAATGGGCTCGGTCGTGTTGTATATCGCACACATGAAATGCACCGCGAAAGTCAGCTTGGGCGTCTGCAGTTCGCTTGTGCTTCACGACGGCCTCGAAATTGACCGTCATTGCCGTCGGCCTCCCGTACGCTCGCTCATCGAGTACTCGCCTGTCTTCGCCGCCGCTATGAGGTCCGGGCTGACAATATTGGGCTGAGACCTTATCGCTATGTTGGGAGTTGTCGAAAACACGTTGCGGGTTCTCGTAATGAGCTTGCTTGTAGTATGTCGCGCGCTGTAAGAGCACTAGCTTGGGCTGGCGGTGCTTCCGCTAGCGTCGGAACTCAGTGAAAATTGGTCGCAATTACAGTTGGCTTTCCCATCAGTCGTTCGCAAGCAGCTCGGCGCTGTCCGTTGGCCGCGGCGGCGCACTGGCGTTTGCGCGCTGTACTCGCTTGAGTTTGTGGAAAAGGGCCGCATTATCGTCGATTTCTTTGGCGCTAGCTCCAGACCAGCTCGGCGCTGTTCGTGGCGGCGGCCAAGTGTACGCTCGCTCTCCTGCTCGAAGTTCGCTGGCGGCAGACACTTCAAGTGCAGCGCCGTGTTTGGTCTCACGTTCGCTTGCTCGAGCTGAACGACGTCGCTCGCTGAGGACTCGCCGTCTCGTTGGCTCCACGGTGGTTCGCGGAGGTGTGGCTGTGGCCACTGCTCCTAAGCTTGTGCGCTACGGGGATGAAAATGAGTCTGACGATGTGTGACATCACGATAAAATCATTAGCATGTCATATCTCATGTATGTTTTTATTTCCCTTGAATGTATTTCTCATGTGCGTTCGTGCTCATTCTCTGTCACGTGTGACTCGCTACTTTATATACCTATTGTGTAGCCTTGGGCACACACCGTGCTGAGGGATGTGTGTGCTGGCGTCTGCAATGCCTGTCATCCATCTCTTTCGTCAGCGCAGCTTCAGAAGGACTGTGCGAGATGTGAAAGTAAAGTTATTTGTGTGTCAGATTTTAGAGGCATGTTTTTACATTCACTTGCACGTACTTTTCATATGGGTGCATCTTCATCTTCTGTCACATGTGTCTACTTATTTTCGCTATCTTATTGTACGTGCAGCCGTGGGAACACAACAGGCAGAAAGCTGCGTGAGCTGGCGTCTGTAATGCCGGTAATCTATCGCGTCTGTCGGAGGAGCTCCACAAGGAGTGAACAAAATGTGACGAGCCTACACTTGTACACTTCACCATCAATTCACTTGAAAGAAAGGAAAAACTTTTTGTGTGTGTAGAAAATAAAAGATTTCGATGTCTCACTTTTCTTTTTCGTTGTTGCCGTGACTGCGAGAGCAGTTACACATAGATGGCTAACTACCCTTTTGCGTGTTTTTTTCTGCGCTACTTGTGGCGCACTGTGCGGAAAAACAGGCGAAAAAAGTATTTGGCCTGGCGGAAGATAAACAAAAACAATGTTTGAACTGGGGATAAAAAGTTATTCCGATTGCAGTCTTTGAGTGGATCAACCGTTCGTCCGGCAAGGAGCAACTGTGAAGACTAACGGTTGCCCGGTAAAGTGTAAATGTGGGGATTAACAGTTACCTTATAAGGTGCAAATGGTAGGAAGAAATGTTAGTCCGTTGAGGTGAAATGTGAAACTAACGATTACTCACTAAGGTGTAAATGTGAAGACTAAATGTTAGTCCCTTAAACTTGTTTGTTAGGACTAACTGTTAGACCAGGTGTCCTTAGTCCTGAAAGAGATGAATGGTTGTGGCAGCCCAATTAGTCCCCAAAAGAACGAACCACACACCCGTTTAGCATCCTTTTGCCTTAGAGTGTACAGGTGAACACGAATAAGCATCTCAGTTATTAATTCGCTGTGTCTAAAAAGTGCTCCCTTTTCGAAAACAGAGACTGCTCAATGATTACAGTGACCTTTGTGTGCCCGGCTACTGCAACAGAATCATTTGGGTGAAAGCCTAAGGCCAGCCAAGATATACGATTGCTCCCATCGCGAGATAAGCGCATGCGTGAGCATCCACCATGCCCCCTGTCCACGTGGCAAAGTACACGTGGGAGATGAGAGTGCGCGCCACCGTGACGTGACAATGTGGCAACGCTCGCTTATTGCGCTATTTTGCTGGTAATGCTGAAAATACAATAGTTGGCCCCATATGCCCATCACCAACGCTAACTGGTAGATATAAATAGTTTAACGCTTAAGTGTTGAAAGAGATTCCGTGCGCCGAAGTGTTTTTCTGAAGTATTTTTTTGTTTTGTTTTCGTATATAGAGATACGTATGCATATATGGTGAGGGTGGTGGTGGTGGTAAACACATTTTAATACAGAAAGTACCAGAGAGTTGCGGCGTAATGCATGATTGAGTGGCAAGACCCTATTTCAGGATGCCAATGGAGTTGGCCATTGCTAGGGGGCGCCTAACCAAGGACACTTTTTCCAGACCACTTGCGTGGTCCGGGTACTGGCGGCACGAAGCCCAGTAATAGGCAAGAATGTCGCGAAGGTGCGCCAGATTCGTATTGACAGATTCCGTCTCGGGACATGGAGGGCCAACGGTCCGGATAAGAGAAGCACGGGCAGCGGCGTTCGCCGCCTCATTTCCGGGCTGGCCCGTGGGCCTGGGGTCCATTCTATACGAATGAGGTGAGGGTTCAAGCACCAAGAGGCTGCCCTACGTAGGGGAGCTGCCAGAGGGGCAATGGCACTCTGAAGGCATTGGGAACAGGTTGAGCGCAAGTCCGTCTGGGTGATGTGTGAGGTGGCATGTGAGGCAGCCAAAGCAATGGCAACCTCCTCAGACTGCGTCACAGTGTTGGCTCTAAAGGAGAGGCCATAAACGTGTTTTCTCTCTGTGATCACGGTGGCCGTGAAGTGACCTGAGGGAGAGGGGCCTGAAACGTCTACGCAGAAAACGTCAGTGTGTCCGGGGTGTCGCGCCTGAAGGGCCGTGGAACGTTCTACTCTACGGCTGGGATGTAGGTCGGGGTTCATGTTGCGGGGTAGTGGTTCCACCCACAGTTTTCACCGCCAAAGTTCTGGTATTGACGTCGGAGTGTCTTAATCGGAGATCGCATTGAGGCCGAGCCTGTGTACTAGACGTCGCCCTGAGGGCATCTGCGACAGACGAATAATTTGGCTAATACTATGAGTTTGCCGCAGCTTTGCAAAAGAGTTATGTACCCGCAGCGCCGCGAATCAGCTGTTGGAGGTGGAAGTGGGAAGGTCGAGTGCACATTTGTATACTGAACGAAGGAGGTCATCAAGCTGTTACTTGTGGTGACGGCGCAGGCGAAGGTAAGGTGAGGCGTACAGGACATGAGTGGTCACAAACTCAAGGGCCAACAGCATGGACTTGGTTCCACGGAGGCCGCACGCTTGGTAGATACCCGCGTATCATACGGCTATCTTGTTCGATGGCGCGTCGGCGGCTTGCTATTGTTTCCGTGGGATTCAAAGGTGAAGTGATGTGGAGCCCAAGAACTTGATATTTCTCAACTGATGGAATGAGACCAGACGGAAGCAAAACAGGGGTGGAGGTAAGTCGGATACCGAGAGAATCGCAGATTTAGCTGGCGAGCACTCTAGGCCACACGAAGCAGCGTAGGCGTTCACTGCAAGGGCAGCCTTTTGTAGGCGCTCTTCGATTTGCGCTGGGGAGCCGGCGTTGGACCAACTTCGAATATTGTCGGCATATATTGCGTGGTGTATTCCCTCAACCTTGCGCAAAAGCAAGGGGAGGTTGTTGATGGCCAGGTTATCCTCTTCTAGCCTGAATTTAGTGTACGACATAAAAAAATTCCTTTCGCTGTGGTTTTTTATGATCCGGTTATGAAGAAGTTACACAACAACTTTTATACATGTAGGGGTATTATAAAAATGTTACGACTATGTCGCGTAAACGCGACAACAGGTCATAATGGATCAGAAAATGTTTATTTTCGAACATACTTCAGAGCTCATTTCTTTGAGCTCAGAACATTTGTAGGTTAGTTCTTGTGAAAAGAAATGAAACATTTTGAGCTTTTGTTGATACAAAATGAACTTTGCACTTTGCGCAGAAAGAAACAGGTTGGCCTTTGCAGCCAGGCATTTTGCATCGTTGTCGTTGCTGCGACACTTCCGGCCAGTGGCCAAAATTGTCATGACGGACGTCACCATTAGGTGTTGGAGCTGTTGGGCCTCTTCTTTTCCTCTTTCCAAGCTCTTCTTCCACAGAAAGAGACGGCCGGCTCCTCTTCTTCCTCATGTCCTTGTTCTCAATACAGAGGCAGCTGGCTAGAGAAGCCTTGAATGCTAAAAGACGCAGTAGCTCTTTTTTGGCGATTGCTAGAGCATCACAATCCCTTCGGTAGAGAAGCCAGCTGTTCACAACAACCATATCAACAAACTGAAAAAAAAATATCAGGTGGAAATTTTTTTGACTTCAGAAAAATTCTGTAGTATGCCATGAGCCCATCTAGGAGGTCTACTCCACCCATAAAGGTGTTGTATGTCTTCAAAATAGCAGGCTCCTGAATTTCGCACCTTTCTTTCTTCTTGCGGTCGTACCGCTGGCAGCTTCCTAGGGGCTCGGCACTCCCGAATGTGCTGGCTATATTCACTCCTCGGCCGTCGTACCACTTCACAACTCGGACTTCAACCCCATCAACAGTAGCCTCCCGCTCCACGTGGCTTCCTTTTCCGTTCTTCATTTCTGCATCACTGGGCAGTCGGCATCCAGAAATCCTGTTTGCCCACGCAGTTTCCAAGGCTGGAATATCGCGCTGACGCGAACCTACAATCAGTTTTATGGATGTGAACCAGTGGTCAAAAAACAACAAGTAGTTCTTGTTTTCTGGGATGGAGCGCGAAAGCTCGAGCACATCATTAGAGCTCGCTCCAAGGTTAGGCAAACAAGGAACGGGGCGGATGTTCCCTGTGTAAATGGAGAAGTCGTAGACAAGTCCGTGGGTGTCACAAAGTACAAAAATCTCTTAGCCCAACTTGTGAGGCTTGCTAGGGACACATTGCTTGAGAGATGAACAGCCTTTGAACGGCACAATTTGCTTGTCGACCACCAGCATCTGTGACTTTGGAAGGATTTGAAATTCGGGAAGCATATTGTCAATCAGTGGTCGAAGTTTGAAGAGCCTGTCATTTCCAGCATACACTTGTAGGAGATCGTTGTTGTTGAAATGAAGATTGCTCTTTATGGTTTGCCACCTGTCACGTGAGATAACTTCTCCCACTTTTTCTACTCTCATCTCGCGGCTCCAGTACATGTGTGATCGTGGAAGCCTGTATATTGACATGTACATTGCGGCACCGAGAAACTGCTCTAGTTCAGCGCATGTTAGGCGTAATTCTTTGTTGGCATTCTTCTGCACTGCATAGAGGTTGGATTGGTCTCTGATCTCGGGAAGGAGCTTGTCGTCAAAAAGATACCGGAAGTACTCAAAGAGTGCTTTTGGCTCATCTGGAGGGTCTGACACACTGTCTTCCCATTGAGGTTGGCGTGTCCGCGCATGATTCACTCGCTTCCACAGGAAACTTCTTGCACTTGACGTTGACGGCTCTTGTGTTTCATCTTCGTCATCCGCAAAAAAAAAGAAAAAGAAAATGAAACCATTGCGACGTTAGCATATTAAATTGAAGAAGCCATACAACCTTGGCTTGAAAAAGAAAAAGCAAAGATGCGCCAACGCAATACAACACGAAGGAACGCCGACAGCGTTTCACATTGCAGCCGCACGCAACTCGCCCATCAACAGCAGCAAGAAAACAAGAAAGCGCATCTCGTGATTCACATTCCACAAGAGCTTGTGAATGTGCAAGGCAAAAAAAGAGTCAAGGTTGCATACCTGTGTCACTCCCAGACTGCCCAGATTGACCTGCTGGGGCAGCGTCTTCTGTGTCAGAGCTGTAATCGGAGTCGCTGTCACTGAGGCAGCTATCTTCGCTGTCTTCAAAGGGTAAAACCCTGATCCCGTAGAACCTTCTAGAGTTCATCATAGATAAAGAACATTGAATAACTGAAAGAAAATCCAATTACTTGATCTTTGACCATAACCCAAGGAAGATGTAGTTGTGCGCAAACAGGGACGCTACAACTTGATGCGAAAATACGACAAAGACACGTGCGATTGAAAAAAATACCAATGTAAAATTCTGACCTTCAAAAATAAATCACTGACGAAAAGCATTATAAATGGGAAAAAGAATTACTACTTTTTTGACCACATCCCAAGGAAGATGAAGTTGTGCTCAAATCGGAAGTATGCCATGATGATGCGAAAACGCGACAAAGCGACGCGCGATTGAAAACACAACTAATCTTCAAAAACAAATAATTTACGCGATCTCCGTGCGTTAGTCAACCAAGTGCCCACTACACAACATTTTTTAGATTCAAAACATTTACATACCTTGAAAGGTGATGGATGTCAATGGATGGACACTGAAGAATGTTGTGCGTCGGCATCAACCGGAGAAATGGCAGCTGTCAGCTCTTTACTGAATAGAGGGTAGATGGCGCTGCTTTTTCTAAATGTTGCCAGACATCTGTAGATTACCTCTAAACAGAGCAGTGGCGCCTACAGATGTTTTCTTCTTGTAGTGCGCCTTAAAACCGGTATGATGCGAAATCGTGACAACAGGTCATAAGAGCCTAAGAGCAGGGGCAACAGGAATGCACCTTGGGGTGTACCCCATGTGCCTAATAGGTACTAGACATGTTCTATAGAATGTAGGTGGAAGAAAGCATCTTTTCGCGAATATGGCGTTACTCTGACAGATTGCGTCGAGAGCATTTTGCGACTTTTGTGAGCAATGGGCTGTGTGGGAGTTGAAAACGGTGTCTGTGATGTGATTACGTTGGCCGCAGCTGCACTTTCGGTCAGAGCGGGAAGCGAATATAAGCGAGCTGTAAAGTTAGAGCCATACCAAGGGCACTGATACTCTCAGAGAGCTGTTGGTTTTATGTTGTTTGCTCCCTAGACATATTGTCGAATGAAAATTCTAGCCTTTCAATTTGATCATTGATTTGTGAGATGTTCGAGTCTGCGGTGGTAAATACAGCAGTTGGTGCGGCAGCGTTACCTTTCGTGCCCCTTTCGTGACCACATTTACGTCCATTGTGGCAGTTTTCATTTTGCGCGACACAGGCCACGATCTGTTCGGTACTGTTCGTTATAGGGGCGCTAGCGGGCGCATGTTTGCGTTCCAAGTGTTTAGTTTTGTCGTTAGCGGCAGCTAATTGTTGTTGCAATAGTTTGACTTGTTCTGCCAACTCCATCACCTGTTGGTTTTCGAAGGGTTGTGCCTGGGGCTGTCGCTGCTTGTCCGTTTGCCAAGCAACGCTCTTTTCCTGTCGGACGGCCGAAAGTGTGTTGTGGTGATCCCAGTTCCTTTACGGGGATCGGGAGGGGGCACCGTTGTCAGGTCCGGTAGCACTGGTGCTCCTTCCACCAAGCAGCGGCAAAGATTCTTGATAGTTCTTATTTTCGGTAGTAGTACCTTTGGTCTGGCAGCCAGAAAGGTGCTGAGTGGCTTTGTCGGTGCTGTTGTTGTTTCCTGGAAGCTTCTTTTACAGAAATCGGTACTTACAGTTGCGACTGCCGGTTAGGTGGC